>NC_073268.2:10000-4810000 GCF_029289425.2 Pan paniscus | reverse complement strand
ATTTCCATATTTACACAGAGGGCTGTGTAGATATTTCTATGTTTATACAGAAGACAGTGTAGATATGTAAATGTTCCTACACATGACTGTGTAGGTATTTCCATGTTTATACAGATGTCTTTGTAGATATTTCCATGTTAATAGAGATAGCGGTGTAGACATTTCCATGTTTATACAGATAGTGGTGTAGATATTTCCATGTTTATACAGACCGCGGTGTAGATATTTCCATGTTTATACAAATAGCGGTGCAGATATTTCCATGTTTGTACAGATGGCGGTGTTGATATTTCCAGTTATACACAGATGACCGTGTAAATATTTCCATGTTTATACAGATGGTGGCGCAGATATTTCCATGGATATGTAGATGGCGGTGTAGATATTTCCATGTTTATACAGATTGCGGTGTAGTTATTTCCATGTTTATATAGATAGCGGTGTAGTTATTTCCATGTATATACACATGGCTGTGTAGATATTTCCATGTTTATACAGATGGCGGTGTAGGTATTTCCATGTTTATACAGATAACTTTGTATTTCCATGTTTATACAGATGGCGGTGTAGATATTTCCATGTCTATAGAGATAGCAGTGGAGATAATTCCATGTTTATACAGATAGCGGTGTAGATATTTCCATGTTTATTCTGATCGTGGTGTAGATATTTCCATGTTTATAGAGATGGCGGTGTAGATATTTACATGTTCATAGAGATAGCGGTGTTGATTTTTCCATGTTTATAGAGACAGCGGTGTGGATATTTCCTTGCTTATACAGATAGGGGTGTAGATATTTCCATGTTTATAGAGATAGCGGTGAAGATATTTCCATGTTTATACAGATCACGGTGTAGATATTTCCTTGCTTGTACTAATAGCGGTGTAGTTATTTCCATGTTTATACATATAGCGGTGTAGATATTTCCATGTATATACAGATGGCTGTGTAGATATTTCCATGTTTATACAGATGGCTGTGTAGATATTTCCATGTTTATACAGATGACTTTGTAGGTATTTGCATGTTTATACAGATGGCGGTGTAGGTTTTCCATGTTTATAGTGATAGCTGTGTAGATATTTCCATGTTTATACAGATAGCGGTGTTGATATTTCCATGTTTATAAAGATCGCGGTGTAGATATTTCCATGTTTATACAGATCGCGGTGCAGATATTTATATCTTTATACAGATGGCATTGTAGATATTTCCTTATTCACACAGATGGCGGTGTAGATGTTTCCATGTTTATACAGATGGCAGAGTAGTTAGTTCCATGTTTATGGAGATGGCAGTGTAGATACTTTCATGTTTACAGAGATGGCGGTGTAGATATTTCCATGTTTATAGAGATAGCAGTGTAGATATTTACATGTTTATACAGATGTCTGTGTAGATATTTCCATGTGTATACAGATGGCATTGTAGATATTTGCATGTTTATACAGATGACTGTATAGGTATTTCCATGTTTTTACAGGTGGCAGTGCAGATATTTCCATGTTTATAGAGATAGCGGTGTAGATATTTCCATGTTTCTACAGATGGCGGTGTTGATATTTCCATCTATACACAGATGGCCGTGTAGATATTTCCATGTTTATACAGATGGCGGCGTAGATATTTCCATGGACATGCAGATGGCGGTGTAGATATTTCCATGTTTAAACAGATAGCGGTGTAGATATTTCCATGTTTACACAGATAGTGGTGTAGATATTTCCGTGTTTATACACATGGCAGAGTAGATACTTCCATCTTTATGGAGATGGCAGTGTAGATATTTTCATGTTTATAGAGATGGCGGTATAGATATTTCCATATTTATAGAGATAGCGGTGTAGATATTTCCATCTTTCTACAGATGGCGGTGTAGATATTTCCATATTTATACAGATGTCTGTGTAGATATTTCCATCTGTATACAGATGGTATTGTAGGTATTTCCATGTTTATACAGATGGTGGTGAAGATATTTCCATGTTTATTCAGATGACTGTGTAGATATTTCCATGTTTTTACAGATGGCAGTGTGGATATTTCAATGTTTATAGAGATGGCGCTGTAGATATTTCCAAGTTTATACAGCTAACGGTGGAGATATTTCCATGTTTATACAGAGAGGAGTCGAGATATTTCCATGTTTATACACATAGCGGTGTACATATTTCCATGATTATAGAGACAGCGGTGTAGGTATTTCCATGTTTATGCAGATAGCGGTGCAGATATTTCCATGTTTACACAGATGCCTATGCAGATATTTCCATATTTACACAGAGGGCTGTGTAGATATTTCTATGTTTATACAGAAGACAGTGTAGATATTTAAATGTTCCTACACATGACTGTGTAGGTATTTCCATGTTTATACAGATGTCTTTGTAGATATTTCCATGTTAATAGAGATAGCGGTGTAGACATTTCCATGTTTATACAGATAGCGGTGTAGATATTTCCATGTTTATACTGATAGTGGTGTAGATATTTCCATGTTTATACAGACCGCGGTGTAGATATTTCCATGTTTATACAAATAGCGGTGCAGATATTTCCATGTTTGTACAGATGGCGGTGTTGATATTTCCATTTATACACAGATGACCGTGTAGATATTTCCATGTTTATACAGACGGCGGCGCAGATATTTCCATGGATATGTAGATGGCGGTGTAGATATTTCCATGTTTATACAGATTGCGGTGTAGTTATTTCCATGTTTATATAGATAGCGGTGTAGTTATTTCCACGTATATACACATGGCTGTGTAGATATTTCCATGTTTATACAGATGGCGGTGTAGATATTTCCATGTTTATACAGAAAACTTTGTATTTCCATGTTTATACAGATGGCGGTGTAGATATTTCCATGTCTATAGAGATAGCAGTGGAGATAATTCCATGTTTATACAGATAGCGGTGTAGATATTTCCATGTTTATTCTGATCGTGGTGTAGATATTTCCATGTTTATAGAGATGGCGGTGTAGATATTTACATGTTCATAGAGATAGCGGTGTTGATTTTTCCATGTTTATAGAGACAGCGGTGTGGATATTTCCTTGCTTATACAGATAGGGGTGTAGATATTTCCATGTTTATAGAGATAGCGGTGAAGATATTTGCATGTTTATACAGATCACGGTGTAGATATTTCCTTGCTTGTACTAATAGCGGTGTAGTTATTTCCATGTTTATACAGATAGCGGTGTAGATATTTCCATGTATATACAGATGGCTGTGTAGATATTTCCATGTTTATACAGATGGCTGTGTAGATATTTCCATGTTTATACAGATGACTTTGTAGGTATTTGCATGTTTATACAGATGGCGGTGTAGGTTTTCCATGTTTATAGTGATAGCTGTGTAGATATTTCCATGTTTATACAGATAGCGGTGTTGATATTTCCATGTTTATAAAGATCGCGGTGTAGATATTTCCATGTTTATACAGATCGCGGTGCAGATATTTATATCTTTATACAGATGGCATTGTAGATATATCCTTATTCACACAGATGGCGGTGTAGATGTTTCCATGTTTACACAGATGGCAGAGTAGTTAGTTCCATGTTTATGGAGATGGCAGTGTAGATACTTTCATGTTTACAGAGATGGCGGTGTAGATATTTCCATGTTTATAGAGATAGCAGTGTAGATATTTACATGTTTATACAGATGTCTGTGTAGATATTTCCATGTGTATACAGATGGCATTGTAGATATTTCCATGTTTATACAGATGACTGTATAGGTATTTCCATGTTTTTACAGGTGGCAGTGCAGATATTTCCATGTTTATAGAGATAGCGGTGTAGATATTTCCATGTTTCTACAGATGGCGGTGTTGATATTTCCATCTATACACAGATGGCCGTGTAGATATTTCCATGTTTATACAGATGGCGGCGTAGATATTTCCATGTTTACACAGATAGTGGTGTAGATATTTCCGTGTTTATACACATGGCAGAGTAGATACTTCCATCTTTATGGAGATGGCAGTGTAGATATTTTCATGTTTATAGAGATGGCGGTGTAGATATTTCCATATTTATAGAGATAGCGGTGTAGATATTTCCATCTTTCTACAGATGGCAGTGTAGATATTTCCATGTTTATACAGATGGCGGTGTAGATATTTCCATATTTATACAGATGTCTGTGTAGATATTTCCATCTGTATACAGATGGTATTGTAGGTATTTCCATGTTTATACAGATGGTGGTGAAGATATTTCCATGTTTATTCAGATGACTGTGTAGATATTTCCATGTTTTACAGATGGCAGTGTGGATATTTCAATGTTTATAGAGATGGCGCTGTAGATATTTCCAAGTTTATACAGCTAACGGTGGAGATATTTCCATGTTTATACAGAGAGGAGTCGAGATATTTCCATGTTTATACACATAGCGGTGTACATATTTCCATGATTATAGAGACAGCGGTGTAGGTATTTCCATGTTTATGCAGATAGCGGTGCAGATATTTCCATGTTTACACAGATGCCTATGCAGATATTTCCATATTTACACAGAGGGCTGTGTAGATATTTCTATGTTTATACAGAAGACAGTGTAGATATTTAAATGTTCCTACACATGACTGTGTAGGTATTTCCATGTTTATACAGATGTCTTTGTAGATATTTCCATGTTAATAGAGATAGCGGTGTAGACATTTCCATGTTTATACAGATAGCGGTGTAGATATTTCCATGTTTATACAGATAGTGGTGTAGATATTTCCATGTTTATACAGACCGCGGTGTAGTTATTTCCATGTTTATACAAATAGCGGTGCAGATATTTCCATGTTTGTACAGATGGCGGTGTTGATATTTCCATTTATACACAGATGACCGTGTAGATATTTCCATGTTTATACAGACGGCGGCGCAGATATTTCCATGGATATGTAGATGGCGGTGTAGATATTTCCATGTTTATACAGATTGCGGTGTAGTTATTTCCATGTTTATATAGATAGCGGTGTAGTTATTTCCACGTATATACACATGGCTGTGTAGATATTTCCATGTTTATACAGATGGCAGTGTAGATATTTCCATGTTTATGCAGATAACTTTGTATTTCCATGTTTATACAGATGGCGGTGTAGATATTTCCATGTCTATAGAGATAGATGTGGAGATAATTCCATGTTTATACAGATAGCGGTGTAGATAATTCCATGTTTATTCTGATCGTGGTGTAGATATTTCCATGTTTATAGAGATGGCGGTGTAGATATTTACATGTTCATAGAGATAGCGGTGTTGATTTTTCCATGTTTATAGAGACAGCGGTGTGGATATTTCCTTGCTTATACAGATAGGGGTGTAGATATTTCCATGTTTATAGAGATAGCGGTGAAGATATTTCCATGTTTATACAGATCACGGTGTAGATATTTCCTTGCTTGTACTAATAGCGGTGTAGTTATTTCCATGTTTATACAGATAGCGGTGTAGATATTTCCATGTATATACAGATGGCTGTGTAGATATTTCCATGTTTATACAGATGGCTGTGTAGATATTTCCATGTTTATACAGATGACTTTGTAGGTATTTGCATGTTTATACAGATGGCGGTGTAGGTTTTCCATGTTTATAGTGATAGCCTTGTAGATATTTCCATGTTTATACAGATAGCGGTGTTGATATTTCCATGTTTATAAAGATCGCGGTCTAGATATTTCCATGTTTATACAGATCGCGGTGCAGATATTTATATCTTTATACAGATGGCATTGTAGATATTTCCTTATTCACACAGATGGTGGTGTAGATGTTTCCATGTTTATACAGATGGCAGAGTAGTTAGTTCCATGTTTATGGAGATGGCAGTGTAGATACTTTCATGTTTACAGAGATGGCGGTGTAGATATTTCCATGTTTATAGAGATAGCAGTGTAGATATTTACATGTTTATACAGATGTCTGTGTAGATATTTCCATGTGTATACAGATGGCATTGTAGATATTTCCATGTTTATACAGATGACTGTATAGGTATTTCCATGTTTTTACAGGTGGCAGTGCAGATATTTCCATGTTTATAGAGATAGCGGTGTAGATATTTCCATGTTTCTACAGATTGCGGTGTTGATATTTCCATCTATACACAGATGGCCGTGTAGATATTTCCATGTTTATACAGATGGCGGCGTAGATATTTCCATGTTTACACAGATAGTGGTGTAGATATTTCCGTGTTTATACACATGGCAGAGTAGATACTTCCATCTTTATGGAGATGGCAGTGTAGATATTTTCATGTTTATAGAGATGGCGGTGTAGATATTTCCATATTTATAGAGATAGCGGTGTAGATATTTCCATCTTTCTACAGATGGCAGTGTAGATATTTCCATGTTTATACAGATGGTGGTGTAGATATTTCCATATTTATACAGATGTCTGTGTAGATATTTCCATCTGTATACAGATGGTATTGTAGGTATTTCCATGTTTATACAGATGGTGGTGAAGATATTTCCATGTTTATTCAGATGACTGTGTAGATATTTCCATGTTTTTACAGATGGCAGTGTGGATATTTCAATGTTTATAGAGATGGCGCTGTAGATATTTCCAAGTTTATACAGATAACGGTGGAGATATTTCCATGTTTATACAGAGAGGAGTCGAGATATTTCCATGTTTATACACATAGCGGTGTACATATTTCCATGATTATAGAGACAGCGGTGTAGGTATTTCCATGTTTATGCAGATAGCGGTGCAGATATTTCCATGTTTACACAGATGCCTATGCAGATATTTCCATATTTACACAGAGGGCTGTGTAGATATTTCTATGTTTATACAGAAGACAGTGTAGATATTTAAATGTTCCTACACATGACTGTGTAGGTATTTCCATGTTTATACAGATGTCTTTGTAGATATTTCCATGTTAATAGAGATAGCGGTGTAGACATTTCCATGTTTATACAGATAGCGGTGTAGATATTTCCATGTTTATACTGATAGTGGTGTAGATATTTCCATGTTTATACAGACCGCGGTGTAGATATTTCCATGTTTATACAAATAGCGGTGCAGATATTTCCATGTTTGTACAGATGGCGGTGTTGATATTTCCATTTATACACAGATGACCGTGTAGATATTTCCATGTTTATACAGACGGCGGCGCAGATATTTCCATGGATATGTAGATGGCGGTGTAGATATTTCCATGTTTATACAGATTGCGGTGTAGTTATTTCCATGTTTATATAGATAGCGGTGTAGTTATTTCCACGTATATACACATGGCTGTGTAGATATTTCCATGTTTATACAGATGGCGGTGTAGATATTTCCATGTTTATACAGAAAACTTTGTATTTCCATGTTTATACAGATGGCGGTGTAGATATTTCCATGTCTATAGAGATAGCAGTGGAGATAATTCCATGTTTATACAGATAGCGGTGTAGATATTTCCATGTTTATTCTGATCGTGGTGTAGATATTTCCATGTTTATAGAGATGGCGGTGTAGATATTTACATGTTCATAGAGATAGCGGTGTTGATTTTTCCATGTTTATAGAGACAGCGGTGTGGATATTTCCTTGCTTATACAGATAGGGGTGTAGATATTTCCATGTTTATAGAGATAGCGGTGAAGATATTTGCATGTTTATACAGATCACGGTGTAGATATTTCCTTGCTTGTACTAATAGCGGTGTAGTTATTTCCATGTTTATACAGATAGCGGTGTAGATATTTCCATGTATATACAGATGGCTGTGTAGATATTTCCATGTTTATACAGATGGCTGTGTAGATATTTCCATGTTTATACAGATGACTTTGTAGGTATTTGCATGTTTATACAGATGGCGGTGTAGGTTTTCCATGTTTATAGTGATAGCTGTGTAGATATTTCCATGTTTATACAGATAGCGGTGTTGATATTTCCATGTTTATAAAGATCGCGGTGTAGATATTTCCATGTTTATACAGATCGCGGTGCAGATATTTATATCTTTATACAGATGGCATTGTAGATATATCCTTATTCACACAGATGGCGGTGTAGATGTTTCCATGTTTACACAGATGGCAGAGTAGTTAGTTCCATGTTTATGGAGATGGCAGTGTAGATACTTTCATGTTTACAGAGATGGCGGTGTAGATATTTCCATGTTTATAGAGATAGCAGTGTAGATATTTACATGTTTATACAGATGTCTGTGTAGATATTTCCATGTGTATACAGATGGCATTGTAGATATTTCCATGTTTATACAGATGACTGTATAGGTATTTCCATGTTTTTACAGGTGGCAGTGCAGATATTTCCATGTTTATAGAGATAGCGGTGTAGATATTTCCATGTTTCTACAGATGGCGGTGTTGATATTTCCATCTATACACAGATGGCCGTGTAGATATTTCCATGTTTATACAGATGGCGGCGTAGATATTTCCATGTTTACACAGATAGTGGTGTAGATATTTCCGTGTTTATACACATGGCAGAGTAGATACTTCCATCTTTATGGAGATGGCAGTGTAGATATTTTCATGTTTATAGAGATGGCGGTGTAGATATTTCCATATTTATAGAGATAGCGGTGTAGATATTTCCATCTTTCTACAGATGGCAGTGTAGATATTTCCATGTTTATACAGATGGCGGTGTAGATATTTCCATATTTATACAGATGTCTGTGTAGATATTTCCATCTGTATACAGATGGTATTGTAGGTATTTCCATGTTTATACAGATGGTGGTGAAGATATTTCCATGTTTATTCAGATGACTGTGTAGATATTTCCATGTTTTACAGATGGCAGTGTGGATATTTCAATGTTTATAGAGATGGCGCTGTAGATATTTCCAAGTTTATACAGCTAACGGTGGAGATATTTCCATGTTTATACAGAGAGGAGTCGAGATATTTCCATGTTTATACACATAGCGGTGTACATATTTCCATGATTATAGAGACAGCGGTGTAGGTATTTCCATGTTTATGCAGATAGCGGTGCAGATATTTCCATGTTTACACAGATGCCTATGCAGATATTTCCATATTTACACAGAGGGCTGTGTAGATATTTCTATGTTTATACAGAAGACAGTGTAGATATTTAAATGTTCCTACACATGACTGTGTAGGTATTTCCATGTTTATACAGATGTCTTTGTAGATATTTCCATGTTAATAGAGATAGCGGTGTAGACATTTCCATGTTTATACAGATAGCGGTGTAGATATTTCCATGTTTATACAGATAGTGGTGTAGATATTTCCATGTTTATACAGACCGCGGTGTAGTTATTTCCATGTTTATACAAATAGCGGTGCAGATATTTCCATGTTTGTACAGATGGCGGTGTTGATATTTCCATTTATACACAGATGACCGTGTAGATATTTCCATGTTTATACAGACGGCGGCGCAGATATTTCCATGGATATGTAGATGGCGGTGTAGATATTTCCATGTTTATACAGATTGCGGTGTAGTTATTTCCATGTTTATATAGATAGCGGTGTAGTTATTTCCACGTATATACACATGGCTGTGTAGATATTTCCATGTTTATACAGATGGCAGTGTAGATATTTCCATGTTTATGCAGATAACTTTGTATTTCCATGTTTATACAGATGGCGGTGTAGATATTTCCATGTCTATAGAGATAGATGTGGAGATAATTCCATGTTTATACAGATAGCGGTGTAGATAATTCCATGTTTATTCTGATCGTGGTGTAGATATTTCCATGTTTATAGAGATGGCGGTGTAGATATTTACATGTTCATAGAGATAGCGGTGTTGATTTTTCCATGTTTATAGAGACAGCGGTGTGGATATTTCCTTGCTTATACAGATAGGGGTGTAGATATTTCCATGTTTATAGAGATAGCGGTGAAGATATTTCCATGTTTATACAGATCACGGTGTAGATATTTCCTTGCTTGTACTAATAGCGGTGTAGTTATTTCCATGTTTATACAGATAGCGGTGTAGATATTTCCATGTATATACAGATGGCTGTGTAGATATTTCCATGTTTATACAGATGGCTGTGTAGATATTTCCATGTTTATACAGATGACTTTGTAGGTATTTGCATGTTTATACAGATGGCGGTGTAGGTTTTCCATGTTTATAGTGATAGCCTTGTAGATATTTCCATGTTTATACAGATAGCGGTGTTGATATTTCCATGTTTATAAAGATCGCGGTCTAGATATTTCCATGTTTATACAGATCGCGGTGCAGATATTTATATCTTTATACAGATGGCATTGTAGATATTTCCTTATTCACACAGATGGTGGTGTAGATGTTTCCATGTTTATACAGATGGCAGAGTAGTTAGTTCCATGTTTATGGAGATGGCAGTGTAGATACTTTCATGTTTACAGAGATGGCGGTGTAGATATTTCCATGTTTATAGAGATAGCAGTGTAGATATTTACATGTTTATACAGATGTCTGTGTAGATATTTCCATGTGTATACAGATGGCATTGTAGATATTTCCATGTTTATACAGATGACTGTATAGGTATTTCCATGTTTTTACAGGTGGCAGTGCAGATATTTCCATGTTTATAGAGATAGCGGTGTAGATATTTCCATGTTTCTACAGATTGCGGTGTTGATATTTCCATCTATACACAGATGGCCGTGTAGATATTTCCATGTTTATACAGATGGCGGCGTAGATATTTCCATGTTTACACAGATAGTGGTGTAGATATTTCCGTGTTTATACACATGGCAGAGTAGATACTTCCATCTTTATGGAGATGGCAGTGTAGATATTTTCATGTTTATAGAGATGGCGGTGTAGATATTTCCATATTTATAGAGATAGCGGTGTAGATATTTCCATCTTTCTACAGATGGCAGTGTAGATATTTCCATGTTTATACAGATGGTGGTGTAGATATTTCCATATTTATACAGATGTCTGTGTAGATATTTCCATCTGTATACAGATGGTATTGTAGGTATTTCCATGTTTATACAGATGGTGGTGAAGATATTTCCATGTTTATTCAGATGACTGTGTAGATATTTCCATGTTTTTACAGATGGCAGTGTGGATATTTCAATGTTTATAGAGATGGCGCTGTAGATATTTCCAAGTTTATACAGATAACGGTGGAGATATTTCCATGTTTATACAGAGAGGAGTCGAGATATTTCCATGTTTATACACATAGCGGTGTACATATTTCCATGATTATAGAGACAGCGGTGTAGGTATTTCCATGTTTATGCAGATAGCGGTGCAGATATTTCCATGTTTACACAGATGCCTATGCAGATATTTCCATATTTACACAGAGGGCTGTGTAGATATTTCTATGTTTATACAGAAGACAGTGTAGATATTTAAATGTTCCTACACATGACTGTGTAGGTATTTCCATGTTTATACAGATGTCTTTGTAGATATTTCCATGTTAATAGAGATAGCGGTGTAGACATTTCCATGTTTATACAGATAGCGGTGTAGATATTTCCATGTTTATACTGATAGTGGTGTAGATATTTCCATGTTTATACAGACCGCGGTGTAGATATTTCCATGTTTATACAAATAGCGGTGCAGATATTTCCATGTTTGTACAGATGGCGGTGTTGATATTTCCATTTATACACAGATGACCGTGTAGATATTTCCATGTTTATACAGACGGCGGCGCAGATATTTCCATGGATATGTAGATGGCGGTGTAGATATTTCCATGTTTATACAGATTGCGGTGTAGTTATTTCCATGTTTATATAGATAGCGGTGTAGTTATTTCCACGTATATACACATGGCTGTGTAGATATTTCCATGTTTATACAGATGGCGGTGTAGATATTTCCATGTTTATACAGAAAACTTTGTATTTCCATGTTTATACAGATGGCGGTGTAGATATTTCCATGTCTATAGAGATAGCAGTGGAGATAATTCCATGTTTATACAGATAGCGGTGTAGATATTTCCATGTTTATTCTGATCGTGGTGTAGATATTTCCATGTTTATAGAGATGGCGGTGTAGATATTTACATGTTCATAGAGATAGCGGTGTTGATTTTTCCATGTTTATAGAGACAGCGGTGTGGATATTTCCTTGCTTATACAGATAGGGGTGTAGATATTTCCATGTTTATAGAGATAGCGGTGAAGATATTTCCATGTTTATACAGATCACGGTGTAGATATTTCCTTGCTTGTACTAATAGCGGTGTAGTTATTTCCATGTTTATACAGATAGCGGTGTAGATATTTCCATGTATATACAGATGGCTGTGTAGATATTTCCATGTTTATACAGATGGCTGTGTAGATATTTCCATGTTTATACAGATGACTTTGTAGGTATTTGCATGTTTATACAGATGGCGGTGTAGGTTTTCCATGTTTATAGTGATAGCTGTGTAGATATTTCCATGTTTATACAGATAGCGGTGTTGATATTTCCACGTTTATAAAGATCGCGGTGTAGATATTTCCATGTTTATACAGATCGCGGTGCAGATATTTATATCTTTATACAGATGGCATTGTAGATATATCCTTATTCACACAGATGGCGGTGTAGATGTTTCCATGTTTACACAGATGGCAGAGTAGTTAGTTCCATGTTTATGGAGATGGCAGTGTAGATACTTTCATGTTTACAGAGATGGCGGTGTAGATATTTCCATGTTTATAGAGATAGCAGTGTAGATATTTACATGTTTATACAGATGTCTGTGTAGATATTTCCATGTGTATACAGATGGCATTGTAGATATTTCCATGTTTATACAGATGACTGTATAGGTATTTCCATGTTTTTACAGGTGGCAGTGCAGATATTTCCATGTTTATAGAGATAGCGGTGTAGATATTTCCATGTTTCTACAGATGGCGGTGTTGATATTTCCATCTATACACACATGGCCGTGTAGATATTTCCATGTTTATACAGATGGCGGCGTAGATATTTCCATGTTTACACAGATAGTGGTGTAGATATTTCCGTGTTTATACACATGGCAGAGTAGATACTTCCATCTTTATGGAGATGGCAGTGTAGATATTTTCATGTTTATAGAGATGGCGGTGTAGATATTTCCATATTTATAGAGATAGCGGTGTAGATATTTCCATCTTTCTACAGATGGCAGTGTAGATATTTCCATGTTTATACAGATGGCGGTGTAGATATTTCCATATTTATACAGATGTCTGTGTAGATATTTCCATCTGTATACAGATGGTATTGTAGGTATTTCCATGTTTATACAGATGGTGGTGAAGATATTTCCATGTTTATTCAGATGACTGTGTAGATATTTCCATGTTTTTACAGATGGCAGTGTGGATATTTCAATGTTTATAGAGATGGCGCTGTAGATATTTCCAAGTTTATACAGCTAACGGTGGAGATATTTCCATGTTTATACAGAGAGGAGTCGAGATATTTCCATGTTTATACACATAGCGGTGTACATATTTCCATGATTATAGAGACAGTGGTGTAGGTATTTCCATGTTTATGCAGATAGCGGTGCAGATATTTCCATGTTTACACAGATGCCTATGCAGATATTTCCATATTTACACAGAGGGCTGTGTAGATATTTCTATGTTTATACAGAAGACAGTGTAGATATTGAAATGTTCCTACACATGACTGTGTAGGTATTTCCATGTTTATACAGATGTCTTTGTAGATATTTCCATGTTAATAGAGATAGCGGTGTAGACATTTCCATGTTTATACAGATAGCGGTGTAGATATTTCCATGTTTATACAGATAGTGGTGTAGATATTTCCATGTTTATACAGACCGCGGTGTAGTTATTTCCATGTTTATACAAATAGCGGTGCAGATATTTCCATGTTTGTACAGATGGCGGTGTTGATATTTCCATTTATACACAGATGACCGTGTAGATATTTCCATGTTTATACAGACGGCGGCGCAGATATTTCCATGGATATGTAGATGGCGGTGTAGATATTTCCATGTTTATACAGATTGCGGTGTAGTTATTTCCATGTTTATATAGATAGCGGTGTAGTTATTTCCACGTATATACACATGGCTGTGTAGATATTTCCATGTTTATACAGATGGCAGTGTAGATATTTCCATGTTTATACAGATAACTTTGTATTTCCATGTTTATACAGATGGCGGTGTAGATATTTCCATGTCTATAGAGATAGATGTGGAGATAATTCCATGTTTATACAGATAGCGGTGTAGATATTTCCATGTTTATTCTGATCGTGGTGTAGATATTTCCATGTTTATAGAGATGGCGGTGTAGATATTTACATGTTCATAGAGATAGCGGTGTTGATTTTTCCATGTTTATAGAGACAGCGGTGTGGATATTTCCTTGCTTATACAGATAGGGGTGTAGATATTTCCATGTTTATAGAGATAGCGGTGAAGATATTTCCATGTTTATACAGATCACGGTGTAGATATTTCCTTGCTTGTACTAATAGCGGTGTAGTTATTTCCATGTTTATACAGATAGCGGTGTAGATATTTCCATGTATATACAGATGGCTGTGTAGATATTTCCATGTTTATACAGATGGCTGTGTAGATATTTCCATGTTTATACAGATGACTTTGTAGGTATTTGCATGTTTATACAGATGGCGGTGTAGGTTTTCCATGTTTATAGTGATAGCCTTGTAGATATTTCCATGTTTATACAGATAGCGGTGTTGATATTTCCATGTTTATAAAGATCGCGGTCTAGATATTTCCATGTTTATACAGATCGCGGTGCAGATATTTATATCTTTATACAGACGGCATTGTAGATATTTCCTTATTCACACAGATGGTGGTGTAGATGTTTCCATGTTTATACAGATGGCAGAGTAGTTAGTTCCATGTTTATGGAGATGGCAGTGTAGATACTTTCATGTTTACAGAGATGGCGGTGTAGATATTTCCATGTTTATAGAGATAGCAGTGTAGATATTTACATGTTTATACAGATGTCTGTGTAGATATTTCCATGTGTATACAGATGGCATTGTAGATATTTCCATGTTTATACAGATGACTGTATAGGTATTTCCATGTTTTTACAGGTGGCAGTGCAGATATTTCCATGTTTATAGAGATAGCGGTGTAGATATTTCCATGTTTCTACAGATTGCGGTGTTGATATTTCCATCTATACACAGATGGCCGTGTAGATATTTCCATGTTTATACAGATGGCGGCGTAGATATTTCCATGTTTACACAGATAGTGGTGTAGATATTTCCGTGTTTATACACATGGCAGAGTAGATACTTCCATCTTTATGGAGATGGCAGTGTAGATATTTTCATGTTTATAGAGATGGCGGTGTAGATATTTCCATATTTATAGAGATAGCGGTGTAGATATTTCCATCTTTCTACAGATGGCAGTGTAGATATTTCCATGTTTATACAGATGGCGGTGTAGATATTTCCATATTTATACAGATGTCTGTGTAGATATTTCCATCTGTATACAGATGGTATTGTAGGTATTTCCATGTTTATACAGATGGTGGTGAAGATATTTCCATGTTTATTCAGATGACTGTGTAGATATTTCCATGTTTTTACAGATGGCAGTGTGGATATTTCAATGTTTATAGAGATGGCGCTGTAGATATTTCCAAGTTTATACAGATAACGGTGGAGATATTTCCATGTTTATACAGAGAGGAGTCGAGATATTTCCATGTTTATACACATAGCGGTGTACATATTTCCATGATTATAGAGACAGCGGTGTAGGTATTTCCATGTTTATGCAGATAGCGGTGCAGATATTTCCATGTTTACACAGATGCCTATGCAGATATTTCCATATTTACACAGAGGGCTGTGTAGATATTTCTATGTTTATACAGAAGACAGTGTAGATATTTAAATGTTCCTACACATGACTGTGTAGGTATTTCCATGTTTATACAGATGTCTTTGTAGATATTTCCATGTTAATAGAGATAGCGGTGTAGACATTTCCATGTTTATACTGATAGCGGTGTAGATATTTCCATGTTTATACAGATAGTGGTGTAGATATTTCCATGTTTATACAGACCGCGGTGTAGATATTTCCATGTTTATACAAATAGCGGTGCAGATATTTCCATGTTTGTACAGATGGCGGTGTTGATATTTCCAGTTATACACAGATGACCGTGTAGATATTTCCATGTTTATACAGATGGCGGCGCAGATATTTCCATGGATATATAGATGGCGGTGTAGATATTTCCATGTTTATACAGATTGCGGTGTAGTTATTTCCATGTTTATATAGATAGCGGTGCAGTTATTTCCATGTATATACACATGGCTGTGTAGATATTTCCATGTTTATACAGATGGCGGTGTAGGTATTTCCATGTTTATACAGATAACTTTGTATTTCCATGTTTATACAGATGGCGGTGTAGATATTTCCATGTCTATAGAGATAGCAGTGGAGATAATTCCATGTTTATACAGATAGCGGTGTAGATATTTCCATGTTTATTCTGATCGTGGTGTAGATATTTCCATGTTTATAGAGATGGCGGTGTAGATATTTACATGTTCATAGAGATAGCAGTGTTGATTTTTCCATGTTTATAGAGACAGCGGTGTGGATATTTCCTTGCTTATACAGATAGGGGTGTAGATATTTCCATGTTTATAGAGATAGCTGTGAAGATATTTCCATGTTTATACAGATCACGGTGTAGATATTTCCTTGCTTGTACTAATAGCGGTGTAGTTATTTCCATGTTTATACAGATAGCGGTGTAGATATTTCCATGTATATACAGATGGCTGTGTAGATATTTCCATGTTTATACAGATGGCTGTGTAGATATTTCCATGTTTATACAGATGACTTTGTAGGTATTTGCATGTTTATACAGATGGCGGTGTAGGTTTTCCATGTTTATAGTGATAGCTGTGTAGATATTTCCATGTTTATACAGATAGCGGTGTTGATATTTCCATGTTTATAAAGATCGCGGTGTAGATATTTCCATGTTTATACAGATCGCGGTGCAGATATTTATATCTTTATACAGATGGCATTGTAGATATTTCCTTATTCACACAGATGGCGGTGTAGATGTTTCCATGTTTATACAGATGGCAGAGTAGTTAGTTCCATGTTTATGGAGATGGCAGTGTAGATACTTTCATGTTTACAGAGATGGCGGTGTAGATATTTCCATGTTTATAGAGATAGCAGTGTAGATATTTACATGTTTATACAGATGTCTGTGTAGATATTTCCATGTGTATACAGATGGCATTGTAGATATTTCCATGTTTATACAGATGACTGTATAGGTATTTCCATGTTTTTACAGGTGGCAGTGCAGATATTTCCATGTTTATAGAGATAGCGGTGTAGATATTTCCATGTTTCTACAGATGGCGGTGTTGATATTTCCATCTATACACAGATGGCCGTGTAGATATTTCCATGTTTATACAGATGGCGGCGTAGATATTTCCATGGACATGCAGATGGCGGTGTAGATATTTCCATGTTTAAACAGATAGTGGTGTAGATATTTCCATGTTTCTACAGATGGCGGTGTTGATATTTCCATCTATACACAGATGGCCGTGTAGATATTTCCATGTTTATACAGATGGCGGCGTAGATATTTCCATGTTTACACAGATAGTGGTGTAGATATTTCCGTGTTTATACACATGGCAGAGTAGATACTTCCATCTTTATGGAGATGGCAGTGTAGATATTTTCATGTTTATAGAGATGGTGGTGTAGATATTTCCATATTTATAGAGATAGCGGTGTAGATATTTCCATCTTTCTACAGATGGCAGTGTAGATATTTCCATGTTTATACAGATGGCGGTGTAGATATTTCCATATTTATACAGATGTCTGTGTAGATATTTCCATCTGTATACAGATGGTATTGTAGGTATTTCCATGTTTATACAGATGGTGGTGAAGTTATTTCCATGTTTATTCAGATGACTGTGTAGATATTTCCATGTTTTTACAGATGGCAGTGTGGATATTTCAATGTTTATAGAGATGGCGCTGTAGATATTTCCAAGTTTATACAGATAACGGTGGAGATATTTCCATGTTTATACAGAGAGGAGTCGAGATATTTCCATGTTTATACACATAGCGGTGTACATATTTCCATGATTATAGAGACAGCGGTGTAGGTATTTCCATGTTTATGCAGATAGCGGTGCAGATATTTCCATGTTTACACAGATGCCTATGCAGATATTTCCATATTTACACAGAGGGCTGTGTAGATATTTCTATGTTTATACAGAAGACAGTGTAGATATTTAAATGTTCCTACACATGACTGTGTAGGTATTTCCATGTTTATACAGATGTCTTTGTAGATATTTCCATGTTAATAGAGATAGCGGTGTAGACATTTCCATGTTTATACAGATAGCGGTGTAGATATTTCCATGTTTATACTGATAGTGGTGTAGATATTTCCATGTTTATACAGACCGCGGTGTAGATATTTCCATGTTTATACAAATAGCGGTGCAGATATTTCCATGTTTGTACAGATGGCGGTGTTGATATTTCCATTTATACACAGATGACCGTGTAGATATTTCCATGTTTATACAGACGGCGGCGCAGATATTTCCATGGATATGTAGATGGCGGTGTAGATATTTCCATGTTTATACAGATTGCGGTGTAGTTATTTCCATGTTTATATAGATAGCGGTGTAGTTATTTCCACGTATATACACATGGCTGTGTAGATATTTCCATGTTTATACAGATGGCGGTGTAGATATTTCCATGTTTATACAGAAAACTTTGTATTTCCATGTTTATACAGATGGCGGTGTAGATATTTCCATGTCTATAGAGATAGCAGTGGAGATAATTCCATGTTTATACAGATAGCGGTGTAGATATTTCCATGTTTATTCTGATCGTGGTGTAGATATTTCCATGTTTATAGAGATGGCGGTGTAGATATTTACATGTTCATAGAGATAGCGGTGTTGATTTTTCCATGTTTATAGAGACAGCGGTGTGGATATTTCCTTGCTTATACAGATAGGGGTGTAGATATTTCCATGTTTATAGAGATAGCGGTGAAGATATTTGCATGTTTATACAGATCACGGTGTAGATATTTCCTTGCTTGTACTAATAGCGGTGTAGTTATTTCCATGTTTATACAGATAGCGGTGTAGATATTTCCATGTATATACAGATGGCTGTGTAGATATTTCCATGTTTATACAGATGGCTGTGTAGATATTTCCATGTTTATACAGATGACTTTGTAGGTATTTGCATGTTTATACAGATGGCGGTGTAGGTTTTCCATGTTTATAGTGATAGCTGTGTAGATATTTCCATGTTTATACAGATAGCGGTGTTGATATTTCCATGTTTATAAAGATCGCGGTGTAGATATTTCCATGTTTATACAGATCGCGGTGCAGATATTTATATCTTTATACAGATGGCATTGTAGATATATCCTTATTCACACAGATGGCGGTGTAGATGTTTCCATGTTTACACAGATGGCAGAGTAGTTAGTTCCATGTTTATGGAGATGGCAGTGTAGATACTTTCATGTTTACAGAGATGGCGGTGTAGATATTTCCATGTTTATAGAGATAGCAGTGTAGATATTTACATGTTTATACAGATGTCTGTGTAGATATTTCCATGTGTATACAGATGGCATTGTAGATATTTCCATGTTTATACAGATGACTGTATAGGTATTTCCATGTTTTTACAGGTGGCAGTGCAGATATTTCCATGTTTATAGAGATAGCGGTGTAGATATTTCCATGTTTCTACAGATGGCGGTGTTGATATTTCCATCTATACACAGATGGCCGTGTAGATATTTCCATGTTTATACAGATGGCGGCGTAGATATTTCCATGTTTACACAGATAGTGGTGTAGATATTTCCGTGTTTATACACATGGCAGAGTAGATACTTCCATCTTTATGGAGATGGCAGTGTAGATATTTTCATGTTTATAGAGATGGCGGTGTAGATATTTCCATATTTATAGAGATAGCGGTGTAGATATTTCCATCTTTCTACAGATGGCAGTGTAGATATTTCCATGTTTATACAGATGGCGGTGTAGATATTTCCATATTTATACAGATGTCTGTGTAGATATTTCCATCTGTATACAGATGGTATTGTAGGTATTTCCATGTTTATACAGATGGTGGTGAAGATATTTCCATGTTTATTCAGATGACTGTGTAGATATTTCCATGTTTTTACAGATGGCAGTGTGGATATTTCAATGTTTATAGAGATGGCGCTGTAGATATTTCCAAGTTTATACAGCTAACGGTGGAGATATTTCCATGTTTATACAGAGAGGAGTCGAGATATTTCCATGTTTATACACATAGCGGTGTACATATTTCCATGATTATAGAGACAGCGGTGTAGGTATTTCCATGTTTATGCAGATAGCGGTGCAGATATTTCCATGTTTACACAGATGCCTATGCAGATATTTCCATATTTACACAGAGGGCTGTGTAGATATTTCTATGTTTATACAGAAGACAGTGTAGATATTTAAATGTTCCTACACATGACTGTGTAGGTATTTCCATGTTTATACAGATGTCTTTGTAGATATTTCCATGTTAATAGAGATAGCGGTGTAGACATTTCCATGTTTATACAGATAGCGGTGTAGATATTTCCATGTTTATACAGATAGTGGTGTAGATATTTCCATGTTTATACAGACCGCGGTGTAGTTATTTCCATGTTTATACAAATAGCGGTGCAGATATTTCCATGTTTGTACAGATGGCGGTGTTGATATTTCCATTTATACACAGATGAACGTGTAGATATTTCCATGTTTATACAGACGGCGGCGCAGATATTTCCATGGATATGTAGATGGCGGTGTAGATATTTCCATGTTTATACAGATTGCGGTGTAGTTATTTCCATGTTTATATAGATAGCGGTGTAGTTATTTCCACGTATATACACATGGCTGTGTAGATATTTCCATGTTTATACAGATGGCAGTGTAGATATTTCCATGTTTATGCAGATAACTTTGTATTTCCATGTTTATACAGATGGCGGTGTAGATATTTCCATGTCTATAGAGATAGATGTGGAGATAATTCCATGTTTATACAGATAGCGGTGTAGATAATTCCATGTTTATTCTGATCGTGGTGTAGATATTTCCATGTTTATAGAGATGGCGGTGTAGATATTTACATGTTCATAGAGATAGCGGTGTTGATTTTTCCATGTTTATAGAGACAGCGGTGTGGATATTTCCTTGCTTATACAGATAGGGGTGTAGATATTTCCATGTTTATAGAGATAGCGGTGAAGATATTTCCATGTTTATACAGATCACGGTGTAGATATTTCCTTGCTTGTACTAATAGCGGTGTAGTTATTTCCATGTTTATACAGATAGCGGTGTAGATATTTCCATGTATATACAGATGGCTGTGTAGATATTTCCATGTTTATACAGATGGCTGTGTAGATATTTCCATGTTTATACAGATGACTTTGTAGGTATTTGCATGTTTATACAGATGGCGGTGTAGGTTTTCCATGTTTATAGTGATAGCCTTGTAGATATTTCCATGTTTATACAGATAGCGGTGTTGATATTTCCATGTTTATAAAGATCGCGGTCTAGATATTTCCATGTTTATACAGATCGCGGTGCAGATATTTATATCTTTATACAGATGGCATTGTAGATATTTCCTTATTCACACAGATGGTGGTGTAGGTGTTTCCATGTTTATACAGATGGCAGAGTAGTTAGTTCCATGTTTATGGAGATGGCAGTGTAGATACTTTCATGTTTACAGAGATGGCGGTGTAGATATTTCCATGTTTATAGAGATAGCAGTGTAGATATTTACATGTTTATACAGATGTCTGTGTAGATATTTCCATGTGTATACAGATGGCATTGTAGATATTTCCATGTTTATACAGATGACTGTATAGGTATTTCCATGTTTTTACAGGTGGCAGTGCAGATATTTCCATGTTTATAGAGATAGCGGTGTAGATATTTCCATGTTTCTACAGATTGCGGTGTTGATATTTCCATCTATACACAGATGGCCGTGTAGATATTTCCATGTTTATACAGATGGCGGCGTAGATATTTCCATGTTTACACAGATAGTGGTGTAGATATTTCCGTGTTTATACACATGGCAGAGTAGATACTTCCATCTTTATGGAGATGGCAGTGTAGATATTTTCATGTTTATAGAGATGGCGGTGTAGATATTTCCATATTTATAGAGATAGCGGTGTAGATATTTCCATCTTTCTACAGATGGCAGTGTAGATATTTCCATGTTTATACAGATGGTGGTGTAGATATTTCCATATTTATACAGATGTCTGTGTAGATATTTCCATCTGTATACAGATGGTATTGTAGGTATTTCCATGTTTATACAGATGGTGGTGAAGATATTTCCATGTTTATTCAGATGACTGTGTAGATATTTCCATGTTTTTACAGATGGCAGTGTGGATATTTCAATGTTTATAGAGATGGCGCTGTAGATATTTCCAAGTTTATACAGATAACGGTGGAGATATTTCCATGTTTATACAGAGAGGAGTCGAGATATTTCCATGTTTATACACATAGCGGTGTACATATTTCCATGATTATAGAGACAGCGGTGTAGGTATTTCCATGTTTATGCAGATAGCGGTGCAGATATTTCCATGTTTACACAGATGCCTATGCAGATATTTCCATATTTACACAGAGGGCTGTGTAGATATTTCTATGTTTATACAGAAGACAGTGTAGATATGTAAATGTTCCTACACATGACTGTGTAGGTATTTCCATGTTTATACAGATGTCTTTGTAGATATTTCCATGTTAATAGAGATAGCGGTGTAGACATTTCCATGTTTATACAGATAGCGGTGTAGATATTTCCATGTTTATACAGATAGTGGTGTAGATATTTCCATGTTTATACAGACCGCGGTGTAGATATTTCCATGTTTATACAAATAGCGGTGCAGATATTTCCATGTTTGTACAGATGGCGGTGTTGATATTTCCATTTATACACAGATGACCGTGTAGATATTTCCATGTTTATACAGACGGCGGCGCAGATATTTCCATGGATATGTAGATGGCGGTGTAGATATTTCCATGTTTATACAGATTGCGGTGTAGTTATTTCCATGTTTATATAGATAGCGGTGTAGTTATTTCCACGTATATACACATGGCTGTGTAGATATTTCCATGTTTATACAGATGGCGGTGTAGATATTTCCATGTTTATACAGAAAACTTTGTATTTCCATGTTTATACAGATGGCGGTGTAGATATTTCCATGTCTATAGAGATAGCAGTGGAGATAATTCCATGTTTATACAGATAGCGGTGTAGATATTTCCATGTTTATTCTGATCGTGGTGTAGATATTTCCATGTTTATAGAGATGGCGGTGTAGATATTTACATGTTCATAGAGATAGCGGTGTTGATTTTTCCATGTTTATAGAGACAGCGGTGTGGATATTTCCTTGCTTATACAGATAGGGGTGTAGATATTTCCATGTTTATAGAGATAGCGGTGAAGATATTTCCATGTTTATACAGATCACGGTGTAGATATTTCCTTGCTTGTACTAATAGCGGTGTAGTTATTTCCATGTTTATACAGATAGCGGTGTAGATATTTCCATGTATATACAGATGGCTGTGTAGATATTTCCATGTTTATACAGATGGCTGTGTAGATATTTCCATGTTTATACAGATGACTTTGTAGGTATTTGCATGTTTATACAGATGGCGGTGTAGGTTTTCCATGTTTATAGTGATAGCTGTGTAGATATTTCCATGTTTATACAGATAGCGGTGTTGATATTTCCACGTTTATAAAGATCGCGGTGTAGATATTTCCATGTTTATACAGATCGCGGTGCAGATATTTATATCTTTATACAGATGGCATTGTAGATATATCCTTATTCACACAGATGGCGGTGTAGATGTTTCCATGTTTACACAGATGGCAGAGTAGTTAGTTCCATGTTTATGGAGATGGCAGTGTAGATACTTTCATGTTTACAGAGATGGCGGTGTAGATATTTCCATGTTTATAGAGATAGCAGTGTAGATATTTACATGTTTATACAGATGTCTGTGTAGATATTTCCATGTGTATACAGATGGCATTGTAGATATTTCCATGTTTATACAGATGACTGTATAGGTATTTCCATGTTTTTACAGGTGGCAGTGCAGATATTTCCATGTTTATAGAGATAGCGGTGTAGATATTTCCATGTTTCTACAGATGGCGGTGTTGATATTTCCATCTATACACAGATGGCCGTGTAGATATTTCCATGTTTATACAGATGGCGGCGTAGATATTTCCATGTTTACACAGATAGTGGTGTAGATATTTCCGTGTTTATACACATGGCAGAGTAGATACTTCCATCTTTATGGAGATGGCAGTGTAGATATTTTCATGTTTATAGAGATGGCGGTGTAGATATTTCCATATTTATAGAGATAGCGGTGTAGATATTTCCATCTTTCTACAGATGGCAGTGTAGATATTTCCATGTTTATACAGATGGCGGTGTAGATATTTCCATATTTATACAGATGTCTGTGTAGATATTTCCATCTGTATACAGATGGTATTGTAGGTATTTCCATGTTTATACAGATGGTGGTGAAGATATTTCCATGTTTATTCAGATGACTGTGTAGATATTTCCATGTTTTTACAGATGGCAGTGTGGATATTTCAATGTTTATAGAGATGGCGCTGTAGATATTTCCAAGTTTATACAGCTAACGGTGGAGATATTTCCATGTTTATACAGAGAGGAGTCGAGATATTTCCATGTTTATACACATAGCGGTGTACATATTTCCATGATTATAGAGACAGTGGTGTAGGTATTTCCATGTTTATGCAGATAGCGGTGCAGATATTTCCATGTTTACACAGATGCCTATGCAGATATTTCCATATTTACACAGAGGGCTGTGTAGATATTTCTATGTTTATACAGAAGACAGTGTAGATATTTAAATGTTCCTACACATGACTGTGTAGGTATTTCCATGTTTATACAGATGTCTTTGTAGATATTTCCATGTTAATAGAGATAGCGGTGTAGACATTTCCATGTTTATACAGATAGCGGTGTAGATATTTCCATGTTTATACAGATAGTGGTGTAGATATTTCCATGTTTATACAGACCGCGGTGTAGTTATTTCCATGTTTATACAAATAGCGGTGCAGATATTTCCATGTTTGTACAGATGGCGGTGTTGATATTTCCATTTATACACAGATGACCGTGTAGATATTTCCATGTTTATACAGACGGCGGCGCAGATATTTCCATGGATATGTAGATGGCGGTGTAGATATTTCCATGTTTATACAGATTGCGGTGTAGTTATTTCCATGTTTATATAGATAGCGGTGTAGTTATTTCCACGTATATACACATGGCTGTGTAGATATTTCCATGTTTATACAGATGGCAGTGTAGATATTTCCATGTTTATACAGATAACTTTGTATTTCCATGTTTATACAGATGGCGGTGTAGATATTTCCATGTCTATAGAGATAGATGTGGAGATAATTCCATGTTTATACAGATAGCGGTGTAGATATTTCCATGTTTATTCTGATCGTGGTGTAGATATTTCCATGTTTATAGAGATGGCGGTGTAGATATTTACATGTTCATAGAGATAGCGGTGTTGATTTTTCCATGTTTATAGAGACAGCGGTGTGGATATTTCCTTGCTTATACAGATAGGGGTGTAGATATTTCCATGTTTATAGAGATAGCGGTGAAGATATTTCCATGTTTATACAGATCACGGTGTAGATATTTCCTTGCTTGTACTAATAGCGGTGTAGTTATTTCCATGTTTATACAGATAGCGGTGTAGATATTTCCATGTATATACAGATGGCTGTGTAGATATTTCCATGTTTATACAGATGGCTGTGTAGATATTTCCATGTTTATACAGATGACTTTGTAGGTATTTGCATGTTTATACAGATGGCGGTGTAGGTTTTCCATGTTTATAGTGATAGCCTTGTAGATATTTCCATGTTTATACAGATAGCGGTGTTGATATTTCCATGTTTATAAAGATCGCGGTCTAGATATTTCCATGTTTATACAGATCGCGGTGCAGATATTTATATCTTTATACAGATGGCATTGTAGATATTTCCTTATTCACACAGATGGTGGTGTAGATGTTTCCATGTTTATACAGATGGCAGAGTAGTTAGTTCCATGTTTATGGAGATGGCAGTGTAGATACTTTCATGTTTACAGAGATGGCGGTGTAGATATTTCCATGTTTATAGAGATAGCAGTGTAGATATTTACATGTTTATACAGATGGCTGTGTAGATATTTCCATGTGTATACAGATGGCATTGTAGATATTTCCATGTTTATACAGATGACTGTATAGGTATTTCCATGTTTTTACAGGTGGCAGTGCAGATATTTCCATGTTTATAGAGATAGCGGTGTAGATATTTCCATGTTTCTACAGATTGCGGTGTTGATATTTCCATCTATACACAGATGGCCGTGTAGATATTTCCATGTTTATACAGATGGCGGCGTAGATATTTCCATGTTTACACAGATAGTGGTGTAGATATTTCCGTGTTTATACACATGGCAGAGTAGATACTTCCATCTTTATGGAGATGGCAGTGTAGATATTTTCATGTTTATAGAGATGGCGGTGTAGATATTTCCATATTTATAGAGATAGCTGTGTAGATATTTCCATCTTTCTACAGATGGCAGTGTAGATATTTCCATGTTTATACAGATGGCGGTGTAGATATTTCCATATTTATACAGATGTCTGTGTAGATATTTCCATCTGTATACAGATGGTATTGTAGGTATTTCCATGTTTATACAGATGGTGGTGAAGATATTTCCATGTTTATTCAGATGACTGTGTAGATATTTCCATGTTTTTACAGTTGGCAGTGTGGATATTTCAATGTTTATAGAGATGGCGCTGTAGATATTTCCAAGTTTATACAGATAACGGTGGAGATATTTCCATGTTTATACAGAGAGGAGTCGAGATATTTCCATGTTTATACACATAGCGGTGTACATATTTCCATGATTATAGAGACAGCGGTGTAGGTATTTCCATGTTTATGCAGATAGCGGTGCAGATATTTCCATGTTTACACAGATGCCTATGCAGATATTTCCATATTTACACAGAGGGCTGTGTAGATATTTCTATGTTTATACAGAAGACAGTGTAGATATTTAAATGTTCCTACACATGACTGTGTAGGTATTTCCATGTTTATACAGATGTCTTTGTAGATATTTCCATGTTAATAGAGATAGCGGTGTAGACATTTCCATGTTTATACTGATAGCGGTGTAGATATTTCCATGTTTATACAGATAGTGGTGTAGATATTTCCATGTTTATACAGACCGCGGTGTAGATATTTCCATGTTTATACAAATAGCGGTGCAGATATTTCCATGTTTGTACAGATGGCGGTGTTGATATTTCCAGTTATACACAGATGACCGTGTAGATATTTCCATGTTTATACAGATGGCGGCGCAGATATTTCCATGGATATGTAGATGGCGGTGTAGATATTTCCATGTTTATACAGATTGCGGTGTAGTTATTTCCATGTTTATATAGATAGCGGTGTAGTTATTTCCATGTATATACACATGGCTGTGTAGATATTTCCATGTTTATACAGATGGCGGTGTAGGTATTTCCATGTTTATACAGATAACTTTGTATTTCCATGTTTATACAGATGGCGGTGTAGATATTTCCATGTCTATAGAGATAGCAGTGGAGATAATTCCATGTTTATACAGATAGCGGTGTAGATATTTCCATGTTTATTCTGATCGTGGTGTAGATATTTCCATGTTTATAGAGATGGCGGTGTAGATATTTACATGTTCATAGAGATAGCAGTGTTGATTTTTCCATGTTTATAGAGACAGCGGTGTGGATATTTCCTTGCTTATACAGATAGGGGTGTAGATATTTCCATGTTTATAGAGATAGCTGTGAAGATATTTCCATGTTTATACAGATCACGGTGTAGATATTTCCTTGCTTGTACTAATAGCGGTGTAGTTATTTCCATGTTTATACAGATAGCGGTGTAGATATTTCCATGTATATACAGATGGCTGTGTAGATATTTCCATGTTTATACAGATGGCTGTGTAGATATTTCCATGTTTATACAGATGACTTTGTAGGTATTTGCATGTTTATACAGATGGCGGTGTAGGATTTCCATGTTTATAGTGATAGCTGTGTAGATATTTCCATGTTTATACAGATAGCGGTGTTGATATTTCCATGTTTATAAAGATCGCGGTGTAGATATTTCCATGTTTATACAGATCGCGGTGCAGATATTTATATCTTTATACAGATGGCATTGTAGATATTTCCTTATTCACACAGATGGCGGTGTAGATGTTTCCATGTTTATACAGATGGCAGAGTAGTTAGTTCCATGTTTATGGAGATGGCAGTGTAGATACTTTCATGTTTACAGAGATGGCGGTGTAGATATTTCCATGTTTATAGAGATAGCAGTGTAGATATTTACATGTTTATACAGATGTCTGTGTAGATATTTCCATGTGTATACAGATGGCATTGTAGATATTTCCATGTTTATACAGATGACTGTATAGGTATTTCCATGTTTTTACAGGTGGCAGTGCAGATATTTCCATGTTTATAGAGATAGCGGTGTAGATATTTCCATGTTTCTACAGATGGCGGTGTTGATATTTCCATCTATACACAGATGGCCGTGTAGATATTTCCATGTTTAGACAGATGGCGGCGTAGATATTTCCATGGACATGCAGATGGCGGTGTAGATATTTCCATGTTTAAACAGATAGTGGTGTAGATATTTCCATGTTTCTACAGATGGCGGTGTTGATATTTCCATCTATACACAGATGGCCGTGTAGATATTTCCATGTTTATACAGATGGCGGCGTAGATATTTCCATGTTTACACAGATAGTGGTGTAGATATTTCCGTGTTTATACACATGGCAGAGTAGATACTTCCATCTTTATGGAGATGGCAGTGTAGATATTTTCATGTTTATAGAGATGGTGGTGTAGATATTTCCATATTTATAGAGATAGCGGTGTAGATATTTCCATCTTTCTACAGATGGCAGTGTAGATATTTCCATGTTTATACAGATGGCGGTGTAGATATTTCCATATTTATACAGATGTCTGTGTAGATATTTCCATCTGTATACAGATGGTATTGTAGGTATTTCCATGTTTATACAGATGGTGGTGAAGTTATTTCCATGTTTATTCAGATGACTGTGTAGATATTTCCATGTTTTTACAGATGGCAGTGTGGATATTTCAATGTTTATAGAGATGGCGCTGTAGATATTTCCAAGTTTATACAGATAACGGTGGAGATATTTCCATGTTTATACAGAGAGGAGTCGAGATATTTCCATGTTTATACACATAGCGGTGTACATATTTCCATGATTATAGAGACAGCGGTGTAGGTATTTCCATGTTTATGCAGATAGCGGTGCAGATATTTCCATGTTTACACAGATGCCTATGCAGATATTTCCATATTTACACAGAGGGCTGTGTAGATATTTCTATGTTTATACAGAAGACAGTGTAGATATTTAAATGTTCCTACACATGACTGTGTAGGTATTTCCATGTTTATACAGATGTCTTTGTAGATATTTCCATGTTAATAGAGATAGCGGTGTAGACATTTCCATGTTTATACAGATAGCGGTGTAGATATTTCCATGTTTATACAGATAGTGGTGTAGATATTTCCATGTTTATACAGACCGCGGTGTAGATATTTCCATGTTTATACAAATAGCGGTGCAGATATTTCCATGTTTGTACAGATGGCGGTGTTGATATTTCCAGTTATACACAGATGACCGTGTAGATATTTCCATGTTTATACAGACGGCGGCGCAGATATTTCCATGGATATGTAGATGGCGGTGTAGATATTTCCATGTTTATACAGATTGCGGTGTAGTTATTTCCATGTTTATATAGATAGCGGTGTAGTTATTTCCACGTATATACACATGGCTGTGTAGATATTTCCATGTTTATACAGATGGCAGTGTAGATATTTCCATGTTTATACAGATAACGTTGTATTTCCATGTTTATACAGATGGCGGTGTAGATATTTCCATGTCTATAGAGATAGCAGTGGAGATAATTCCATGTTTATACAGATAGCGGTGTAGATATTTCCATGTTTATTCTGATCGTGGTGTAGATATTTCCATGTTTATAGAGATGGCGGTGTAGATATTTACATGTTCATAGAGATAGCGGTGTTGATTTTTCCATGTTTATAGAGACAGCGGTGTGGATATTTCCTTGCTTATACAGATAGGGGTGTAGATATTTCCATGTTTATAGAGATAGCGGTGAAGATATTTCCATGTTTATACAGATCACGGTGTAGATATTTCCTTGCTTGTACTAATAGCGGTGTAGTTATTTCCATGTTTATACAGATAGCGGTGTAGATATTTCCATGTATATACAGATGGCTGTGTAGATATTTCCATGTTTATACAGATGGCTGTGTAGATATTTCCATGTTTATACAGATGACTTTGTAGGTATTTGCATGTTTATACAGATGGCGGTGTAGGTTTTCCATGTTTATAGTGATAGCCTTGTAGATATTTCCATGTTTATACAGATAGCGGTGTTGATATTTCCATGTTTATACAGATAGCGGTGTTGATATTTCCATGTTTATACAGATCGCGGTGCAGATATTTATATCTTTATACAGATGGCATTGTAGATATTTCCTTATTCACACAGATGGTGGTGTAAATGTTTCCATGTTTACACAGATGGCAGAGTAGTTAGTTCCATGTTTATGGAGATGGCAGTGTAGATACTTTCATGTTTACAGAGATGGGGGTGTAGATATTTCCATGTTTATAGAGATAGCAGTGTAGATATTTACATGTTTATACAGATGTCTGTGTAGATATTTCCATGTGTATACAGATGGCATTGTAGATATTTCCATGTTTATACAGATGACTGTATAGGTATTTCCATGTTTTTACAGGTGGCAGTGCAGATATTTCCATGTTTATAGAGATAGCGGTGTAGATATTTCCATGTTTCTACAGATGGCGGTGTTGATATTTCCATCTATACACAGATGGCCGTGTAGATATTTCCATGTTTATACAGATGGCGGCGTAGATATTTCCATGTTTACACAGATAGTGGTGTAGATATTTCCGTGTTTATACACATGGCAGAGTAGATACTTCCATCTTTATGGAGATGGCAGTGTAGATATTTTCATGTTTATAGAGATGGCGGTTTAGATATTTCCATATTTATAGAGATAGCGGTGTAGATATTTCCATCTTTCTACAGATGGCAGTGTAGATATTTCCATGTTTATACAGATGGCGGTGTAGATATTTCCATATTTATACAGATGTCTGTGTAGATATTTCCATCTGTATACAGATGGTATTGTAGGTATTTCCATGTTTATACAGATGGTGGTGAAGATATTTCCATGTTTATTCAGATGACTGTGTAGATATTTCCATGTTTTTACAGATGGCAGTGTGGATATTTCAATGTTTATAGAGATGGCGCTGTAGATATTTCCAAGTTTATACAGATAACGGTGGAGATATTTCCATGTTTATACAGAGAGGAGTCGAGATATTTCCATGTTTATACACATAGCGGTGTACATATTTCCATGATTATAGAGACAGCGGTGTAGGTATTTCCATGTTTATGCAGATAGCGGTGCAGATATTTCCATGTTTACACAGATGCCTATGCAGATATTTCCATATTTACACAGAGGGCTGTGTAGATATTTCTATGTTTATACAGAAGACAGTGTAGATATTTAAATGTTCCTACACATGACTGTGTAGGTATTTCCATGTTTATACAGATGTCTTTGTAGATATTTCCATGTTAATAGAGATAGCGGTGTAGACATTTCCATGTTTATACAGATAGCGGTGTAGATATTTCCATGTTTATACAGATAGTGGTGTAGATATTTCCATGTTTATACAGACCGCGGTGTAGATATTTCCATGTTTATACAAATAGCGGTGCAGATATTTCCATGTTTGTACAGATGGCGGTGTTGATATTTCCAGTTATACACAGATGACCGTGTAGATATTTCCATGTTTATACAGATGGCGGCGCAGATATTTCCATGGATATGTAGATGGCGGTGTAGATACTTCCATGTTTATACAGATTGCGGTGTAGTTATTTCCATGTTTATATAGATAGCGGTGTAGTTATTTCCATGTATATACACATGGCTGTGTAGATATTTCCATGTTTATACAGATGGCGGTGTAGGTATTTCCATGTTTATACAGATAACTTTGTATTTCCATGTTTATACAGATGGCGGTGTAGATATTTCCATGTCTATAGAGATAGCAGTGGAGATAATTCCATGTTTATACAGATAGCGGTGTAGATATTTCCATGTTTATTCTGATCGTGGTGTAGATATTTCCATGTTTATAGAGATGGCGGTGTAGATATTTACATGTTCATAGAGATAGCGGTGTTGATTTTTCCATGTTTATAGAGACAGCGGTGTGGATATTTCCTTGCTTATACAGATAGGGGTGTAGATATTTCCATGTTTATAGAGATAGCGGTGAAGATATTTCCATGTTTATACAGATCACGGTGTAGATATTTCCTTGCTTGTACTAATAGCGGTGTAGTTATTTCCATGTTTATACAGATAGCGGTGTAGATATTTCCATGTATATACAGATGGCTGTGTAGATATTTCCATGTTTATACAGATGGCTGTGTAGATATTTCCATGTTTATACAGATGACTTTGTAGGTATTTGCATGTTTATACAGATGGCGGTGTAGGTTTTCCATGTTTATAGTGATAGCTGTGTAGATATTTCCATGTTTATACAGATAGCGGTGTTGATATTTCCATGTTTATAAAGATCGCGGTGTAGATATTTCCATGTTTATACAGATCGCGGTGCAGATATTTATATCTTTATACAGATGGCATTGTAGATATTTCCTTATTCACACAGATGGCGGTGTAGATGTTTCCATGTTTATACAGATGGCAGAGTAGTTAGTTCCATGTTTATGGAGATGGCAGTGTAGATACTTTCATGTTTACAGAGAAGGCGGTGTAGATATTTCCATGTTTATAGAGATAGCAGTGTAGATATTTACATGTTTATACAGATGTCTGTGTAGATATTTCCATGTGTATACAGATGGCATTGTAGATATTTCCATGTTTATACAGATGACTGTATAGGAATTTCCATGTTTTTACAGGTGGCAGTGCAGATATTTCCATGTTTATAGAGATAGCGGTGTAGATATTTCCATGTTTCTACAGATGGCGGTGTTGATATTTCCATCTATACACAGATGGCCGTGTAGATATTTCCATGTTTATACAGATGGCGGCGTAGATATTTCCATGTTTACACAGATAGTGGTGTAGATATTTCCGTGTTTATACACATGGCAGTGTAGATACTTCCATCTTTATGGAGATGGCAGTGTAGATATTTTCATGTTTATAGAGATGGCGGTGTAGATATTTCCATATTTATAGAGATAGCGGTGTAGATATTTCCATCTTTCTACAGATGGCAGTGTAGATATTTCCATGTTTATACAGATGGCGGTGTAGATATTTCCATATTTATACAGATGTCTGTGTAGATATTTCCATCTGTATACAGATGGTATTGTAGGTATTTCCATGTTTATACAGATGGTGGTGAAGATATTTCCATGTTTATTCAGATGACTGTGTAGATATTTCCATGTTTTTACAGATGGCAGTGTGGATATTTCAATGTTTATAGAGATGGCGCTGTAGATATTTCCAAGTTTATACAGCTAACGGTGGAGATATTTCCATGTTTATACAGAGAGGAGTCGAGATATTTCCATGTTTATACACATAGCGGTGTACATATTTCCATGATTATAGAGACAGCGGTGTAGGTATTTCCATGTTTATGCAGATAGCGGTGCAGATATTTCCATGTTTACACAGATGCCTATGCAGATATTTCCATATTTACACAGAGGGCTGTGTAGATATTTCTATGTTTATACAGAAGACAGTGTAGATATTTAAATGTTCCTACACATGACTGTGTAGGTATTTCCATGTTTATACAGATGTCTTTGTAGATATTTCCATGTTAATAGAGATAGCGGTGTAGACATTTCCATGTTTATACAGATAGCGGTGTAGATATTTCCATGTTTATACAGATAGTGGTGTAGATATTTCCATGTTTATACAGACCGCGGTGTAGATATTTCCATGTTTATACAAATAGCGGTGCAGATATTTCCATGTTTGTACAGATGGCGGTGTTGATATTTCCAGTTATACACAGATGACCGTGTAGATATTTCCATGTTTATACAGATGGCGGCGCAGATATTTCCATGGATATGTAGATGGCGGTGTAGATATTTCCATGTTTATACAGATTGCGGTGTAGTTATTTCCATGTTTATATAGATAGCGGTGTAGTTATTTCCATGTATATACACATGGCTGTGTAGATATTTCCATGTTTATACAGATGGCGGTGTAGGTATTTCCATGTTTATACAGATAACTTTGTATTTCCATGTTTATACAGATGGCGGTGTAGATATTTCCATGTCTATAGAGATAGCAGTGGAGATAATTCCATGTTTATACAGATAGCGGTGTAGATATTTCCATGTTTATTCTGATCGTGGTGTAGATATTTCCATGTTTATAGAGATGGCGGTGTAGATATTTACATGTTCATAGAGATAGCGGTGTTGATTTTTCCATGTTTATAGAGACAGCGGTGTGGATATTTCCTTGCTTATACAGATAGGGGTGTAGATATTTCCATGTTTATAGAGATAGCGGTGAAGATATTTCCATGTTTATACAGATCACGGTGTAGATATTTCCTTGCTTGTACTAATAGCGGTGTAGTTATTTCCATGTTTATACAGATAGCGGTGTAGATATTTCCATGTATATACAGATGGCTGTGTAGATATTTCCATGTTTATACAGATGGCTGTGTAGATATTTCCATGTTTATACAGATGACTTTGTAGGTATTTGCATGTTTATACAGATGGCGGTGTAGGTTTTCCATGTTTATAGTGATAGCTGTGTAGATATTTCCATGTTTATACAGATAGCGGTGTTGATATTTCCATGTTTATAAAGATCGCGGTGTAGATATTTCCATGTTTATACAGATCGCGGTGCAGATATTTATATCTTTATACAGATGGCATTGTAGATATTTCCTTATTCACACAGATGGCGGTGTAGATGTTTCCATGTTTATACAGATGGCAGAGTAGTTAGTTCCATGTTTATGGAGATGGCAGTGTAGATACTTTCATGTTTACAGAGAAGGCGGTGTAGATATTTCCATGTTTATAGAGATAGCAGTGTAGATATTTACATGTTTATACAGATGTCTGTGTAGATATTTCCATGTGTATACAGATGGCATTGTAGATATTTCCATGTTTATACAGATGACTGTATAGGAATTTCCATGTTTTTACAGGTGGCAGTGCAGATATTTCCATGTTTATAGAGATAGCGGTGTAGATATTTCCATGTTTCTACAGATGGCGGTGTTGATATTTCCATCTATACACAGATGGCCGTGTAGATATTTCCATGTTTATACAGATGGCGGCGTAGATATTTCCATGTTTACACAGATAGTGGTGTAGATATTTCCGTGTTTATACACATGGCAGTGTAGATACTTCCATCTTTATGGAGATGGCAGTGTAGATATTTTCATGTTTATAGAGATGGCGGTGTAGATATTTCCATATTTATAGAGATAGCGGTGTAGATATTTCCATCTTTCTACAGATGGCAGTGTAGATATTTCCATGTTTATACAGATGGCGGTGTAGATATTTCCATATTTATACAGATGTCTGTGTAGATATTTCCATCTGTATACAGATGGTATTGTAGGTATTTCCATGTTTATACAGATGGTGGTGAAGATATTTCCATGTTTATTCAGATGACTGTGTAGATATTTCCATGTTTTTACAGATGGCAGTGTGGATATTTCAATGTTTATAGAGATGGCGCTGTAGATATTTCCAAGTTTATACAGCTAACGGTGGAGATATTTCCATGTTTATACAGAGAGGAGTCGAGATATTTCCATGTTTATACACATAGCGGTGTACATATTTCCATGATTATAGAGACAGCGGTGTAGGTATTTCCATGTTTATGCAGATAGCGGTGCAGATATTTCCATGTTTACACAGATGCCTATGCAGATATTTCCATATTTACACAGAGGGCTGTGTAGATATTTCTATGTTTATACAGAAGACAGTGTAGATATTTAAATGTTCCTACACATGACTGTGTAGGTATTTCCATGTTTATACAGATGTCTTTGTAGATATTTCCATGTTAATAGAGATAGCGGTGTAGACATTTCCATGTTTATACTGATAGCGGTGTAGATATTTCCATGTTTATACAGATAGTGGTGTAGATATTTCCATGTTTATACAGACCGCGGTGTAGATATTTCCATGTTTATACAAATAGCGGTGCAGATATTTCCATGTTTGTACACATGGCGGTGTTGATATTTCCAGTTATACACAGATGACCGTGTAGATATTTCCATGTTTATACAGACGGCGGCGCAGATATTTCCATGGATATGTAGATGGCGGTGTAGATATTTCCATGTTTATACAGATTGCGGTGTAGTTATTTCCATGTTTATATAGATAGCGGTGTAGTTATTTCCACGTATATACACATGGCTGTGTAGATATTTCCATGTTTATACAGATGGCGGTGTAGGTATTTCCATGTTTATACAGATAACTTTGTATTTCCATGTTTATACAGATGGCGGTGTAGATATTTCCATGTATGTAGAGATAGCAGTGGAGATAATTCCATGTTTATACAGATAGCGGTGTAGATATTTCCATGTTTATTCTGATCGTGGTGTAGATATTTCCATGTTTATAAAGATCGCGGTGTAGATATTTCCATGTTTATACAGATCGCGGTGCAGATATTTATATCTTTATACAGATGGCATTGTAGATATTTCCTTATTCACACAGATGGCGGTGTAGATGTTTCCATGTTTATTCTGATCGTGGTGTAGATATTTCCATGTTTATAGAGATGGCGGTGTAGATATTTACATGTTCATAGAGATAGCGGTGTTGATTTTTCCATGTTTATAGAGACAGCGGTGTGGATATTTCCTTGCTTATACAGATAGGGGTGTAGATATTTCCATGTTTATAGAGATAGCGGTGAAGATATTTCCATGTTTATACAGATCACGGTGTAGATATTTCCTTGCTTGTACTAATAGCGGTGTAGTTATTTCCATGTTTATACAGATAGCGGTGTAGATATTTCCATGTATATACAGATGGCTGTGTAGATATTTCCATGTTTATACAGATGGCTGTGTAGATATTTCCATGTTTATACAGATGACTTTGTAGGTATTTGCATGTTTATACAGATGGCGGTGTAGGATTTCCATGTTTATAGTGATAGCTGTGTAGATATTTCCATGTTTATACAGATAGCGGTGTTGATATTTCCATGTTTATAAAGATCGCGGTGTAGATATTTCCATGTTTATACAGATCGCGGTGCAGATATTTATATCTTTATACAGATGGCATTGTAGGTATTTCCTTATTCACACAGATGTCGGTGTAGATGTTTCCATGTTTATACAGATGGCAGAGTAGTTAGTTCCATGTTTATGGAGATGGCAGTGTAGATACTTTCATGTTTACAGAGATGGCGGTGTAGATATTTCCATGTTTATAGAGATAGCAGTGTAGATATTTACATGTTTATACAGATGTCTGTGTAGATATTTCCATGTGTATACAGATGGCATTGTAGATATTTCCATGTTTATACAGATGACTGTATAGGTATTTCCATGTTTTTACAGGTGGCAGTGCAGATATTTCCATGTTTATAGAGATAGCGGTGTAGATATTTCCATGTTTCTACAGATGGCGGTGTTGATATTTCCATCTATACACAGATGGCCGTGTAGATATTTCCATGTTTATACAGATGGCGGCGTAGATATTTCCATGGACATGCAGATGGCGGTGTAGATATTTCCATGTTTAAACAGATAGCGGTGTAGATATTTCCATGTTTACACAGATAGTGGTGTAGATATTTCCGTGTTTATACACATGGCAGAGTAGATACTTCCATCTTTATGGAGATGGCAGTGTAGATATTTTCATGTTTATAGAGATGGCGGTGTAGATATTTCCATATTTATAGAGATAGCGGTGTAGATATTTCCATCTTTCTACAGATGGCAGTGTAGATATTTCCATGTTTATACAGATGGCGGTGTAGATATTTCCATATTTATACAGATGTCTGTGTAGATATTTCCATCTGTATACAGATGGTATTGTAGGTATTTCCATGTTTATACAGATGGTGGTGAAGATATTTCCATGTTTATTCAGATGACTGTGTAGATATTTCCATGTTTTTACAGATGGCAGTGTGGATATTTCAATGTTTATAGAGATGGCGCTGTAGATATTTCCAAGTTTATACAGATAACGGTGGAGATATTTCCATGTTTATACAGAGAGGAGTCGAGATATTTCCATGTTTATACACATAGCGGTGTACATATTTCCATGATTATAGAGACAGCGGTGTAGGTATTTCCATGTTTATGCAGATAGCGGTGCAGATATTTCCATGTTTACACACATGCCTATGCAGATATTTCCATATTTACACAGAGGGCTGTGTAGATATTTCTATGTTTATACAGAAGACAGTGTAGATATTTAAATGTTCCTACACATGACTGTGTAGGTATTTCCATGTTTATACAGATGTCTTTGTAGATATTTCCATGTTAATAGAGATAGCGGTGTAGACATTTCCATGTTTATACAGATAGCGGTGTAGATATTTCCATGTTTATACAGATAGTGGTGTAGATACTTCCATGTTTATACAGACCGCGGTGTAGATATTTCCATGTTTATTCAAATAGCGGTGCAGATATTTCCATGTTTGTACAGATGGCGGTGTTGATATTTCCATTTATACACAGATGACCGTGTAGATATTTCCATGTTTATACAGACGGCGGCGCAGATATTTCCATGGATATGTAGATGGCGGTGTAGATATTTCCATGTTTATACAGATTGCGGTGTAGTTATTTCCATGTTTATATAGATAGCGGTGTAGTTATTTCCACGTATATACACATGGCTGTGTAGATATTTCCATGTTTATACAGATGGCGGTGTAGATATTTCCATGTTTATACAGATAACTTTGTATTTCCATGTTTATACAGATGGCGGTGTAGATATTTCCATGTCTATAGAGATAGCAGTGGAGATAATTCCATGTTTATACAGATAGCGGTGTAGATATTTCCATGTTTATTCTGATCGTGGTGTAGATATTTCCATGTTTATAGAGATGGCGGTGTAGATATTTACATGTTCATAGAGATAGCGGTGTTGATTTTTCCATGTTTATAGAGACAGCGGTGTGGATATTTCCTTGCTTATACAGATAGGGGTGTAGATATTTCCATGTTTATAGAGATAGCGGTGAAGATATTTCCATGTTTATACAGATCACGGTGTAGATATTTCCTTGCTTGTACTAATAGCGGTGTAGTTATTTCCATGTTTATACAGATAGCGGTGTAGATATTTCCATGTATATACAGATGGCTGTGTAGATATTTCCATGTTTATACAGATGGCTGTGTAGATATTTCCATGTTTATACAGATGGCTGTGTAGATATTTCCATGTTTATACAGATGACTTTGTAGGTATTTGCATGTTTATACAGATGGCGGTGTAGGTTTTCCATGTTTATAGTGATAGCTGTGTAGATATTTCCATGTTTATACAGATAGCGGTGTTGATATTTCCATGTTTATAAAGATCGCGGTGTAGATATTTCCATGTTTATACAGATCGCGGTGCAGATATTTATATCTTTATACAGATGGCATTGTAGATATTTCCTTATTCACACAGATGGCGGTGTAGATGTTTCCATGTTTATACAGATGGCAGAGTAGTTAGTTCCATGTTTATGGAGATGGCAGTGTAGATACTTTCATGTTTACAGAGATGGCGGTGTAGATATTTCCATGTTTATAGAGATAGCAGTGTAGATATTTACATGTTTATACAGATGTCTGTGTAGATATTTCCATGTGTATACAGATGGCATTGTAGATATTTCCATGTTTATACAGATGACTGTATAGGTATTTCCATGTTTTTACAGGTGGCAGTGCAGATATTTCCATGTTTATAGAGATAGCGGTGTAGATATTTCCATGTTTCTACAGATGGCGGTGTTGATATTTCCATCTATACACAGATGGCCGTGTAGATATTTCCATGTTTATACAGATGGCGGCGTAGATATTTCCATGGACATGCAGATGGCGGTGTAGATATTTCCATGTTTAAACAGATAGCGGTGTAGATATTTCCATGTTTACACAGATAGTGGTGTAGATATTTCCGTGTTTATACACATGGCAGAGTAGATACTTCCATCTTTATGGAGATGGCAGTGTAGATATTTTCATGTTTATAGAGATGGCGGTGTAGATATTTCCATATTTATAGAGATAGCGGTGTAGATATTTCCATCTTTCTACAGATGGCAGTGTAGATATTTCCATGTTTATACAGATGGCGGTGTAGATATTTCCATATTTATACAGATGTCTGTGTAGATATTTCCATCTGTATACAGATGGTATTGTAGGTATTTCCATGTTTATACAGATGGTGGTGAAGATATTTCCATGTTTATTCAGATGACTGTGTAGATATTTCCATGTTTTTACAGATGGCAGTGTGGATATTTCAATGTTTATAGAGATGGCGCTGTAGATATTTCCAAGTTTATACAGATAACGGTGGAGATATTTCCATGTTTATACAGAGAGGAGTCGAGATATTTCCATGTTTATACACATAGCGGTGTACATATTTCCATGATTATAGAGACAGCGGTGTAGGTATTTCCATGTTTATGCAGATAGCGGTGCAGATATTTCCATGTTTACACAGATGCCTATGCAGATATTTCCATATTTACACAGAGGGCTGTGTAGATATTTCTATGTTTATACAGAAGACAGTGTAGATATTTAAATGTTCCTACACATGACTGTGTAGGTATTTCCATGTTTATACAGATGTCTTTGTAGATATTTCCATGTTAATAGAGATAGCGGTGTAGACATTTCCATGTTTATACAGATAGCGGTGTAGATATTTCCATGTTTATACAGATAGTGGTGTAGATATTTCCATGTTTATACAGACCGCGGTGTAGATATTTCCATGTTTATACAAATAGCGGTGCAGATATTTCCATGTTTGTACAGATGGCGGTGTTGATATTTCCATTTATACACAGATGACCGTGTAGATATTTCCATGTTTATACAGACGGCGGCGCAGATATTTCCATGCATATGTAGATGGCGGTGTAGATATTTCCATGTTTATACAGATTGCGGTGTAGTTATTTCCATGTTTATATAGATAGCGGTGTAGTTATTTCCACGTATATACACATGGCTGTGTAGATATTTCCATGTTTATACAGATGGCGGTGTAGATATTTCCATGTTTATACAGATAACTTTGTATTTCCATGTTTATACAGATGGCGGTGTAGATATTTCCATGTCTATAGAGATAGCAGTGGAGATAATTCCATGTTTATACAGATAGCGGTGTAGATATTTCCATGTTTATTCTGATCGTGGTGTAGATATTTCCATGTTTATAGAGATGGCGGTGTAGATATTTACATGTTCATAGAGATAGCGGTGTTGATATTTCCATGTTTATAGAGACAGCGGTGTGGATATTTCCTTGCTTATACAGATAGGGGTGTAGATATTTCCATGTTTATAGAGATAGCGGTGAAGATATTTCCATGTTTATACAGATCACGGTGTAGATATTTCCTTGCTTGTACTAATAGCGGTGTAGTTATTTCCATGTTTATACAGATAGCGGTGTAGATATTTCCATGTATATACAGATGGCTGTGTAGATATTTCCATGTTTATACAGATGGCTGTGTAGATATTTCCATGTTTATACAGATGACTTTGTAGGTATTTGCATGTTTATACAGATGGCGGTGTAGGTTTTCCATGTTTATAGTGATAGCTGTGTAGATATTTCCATGTTTATACAGATAGCGGTGTTGATATTTCCATGTTTATAAAGATCGCGGTGTAGATATTTCCATGTTTATACAGATCGCGGTGCAGATATTTATATCTTTATACAGATGGCATTGTAGATATTTCCTTATTCACACAGATGGCGGTGTAGATGTTTCCATGTTTATACAGATGGCAGAGTAGTTAGTTCCATGTTTATGGAGATGGCAGTGTAGATACTTTCATGTTTACAGAGATGGCGGTGTAGATATTTCCATGTTTATAGAGATAGCAGTGTAGATATTTACATGTTTATACAGATGTCTGTGTAGATATTTCCATGTGTATACAGATGGCATTGTAGATATTTCCATGTTTATACAGATGACTGTATAGGTATTTCCATGTTTTTACAGGTGGCAGTGCAGATATTTCCATGTTTATAGAGATAGCGGTGTAGATATTTCCATGTTTCTACAGATGGCGGTGTTGATATTTCCATCTATACACAGATGGCCGTGTAGATATTTCCATGTTTATACAGATGGCGGCGTAGATATTTCCATGGACATGCAGATGGCGGTGTAGATATTTCCATGTTTAAACAGATAGCGGTGTAGATATTTCCATGTTTACACAGATAGTGGTGTAGATATTTCCGTGTTTATACACATGGCAGAGTAGATACTTCCATCTTTATGGAGATGGCAGTGTAGATATTTTCATGTTTATAGAGATGGCGGTGTAGATATTTCCATATTTATAGAGATAGCGGTGTAGATATTTCCATCTTTCTACAGATGGCAGTGTAGATATTTCCATGTTTATACAGATGGCGGTGTAGATATTTCCATATTTATACAGATGTCTGTGTAGATATTTCCATCTGTATACAGATGGTATTGTAGGTATTTCCATGTTTATACAGATGGTGGTGAAGATATTTCCATGTTTATTCAGATGACTGTGTAGATATTTCCATGTTTTTACAGATGGCAGTGTGGATATTTCAATGTTTATAGAGATGGCGCTGTAGATATTTCCAAGTTTATACAGATAACGGTGGAGATATTTCCATGTTTATACAGAGAGGAGTCGAGATATTTCCATGTTTATACACATAGCGGTGTACATATTTCCATGATTATAGAGACAGCGGTGTAGGTATTTCCATGTTTATGCAGATAGCGGTGCAGATATTTCCATGTTTACACAGATGCCTATGCAGATATTTCCATATTTACACAGAGGGCTGTGTAGATATTTCTATGTTTATACAGAAGACAGTGTAGATATTTAAATGTTCCTACACATGACTGTGTAGGTATTTCCATGTTTATACAGATGTCTTTGTAGATATTTCCATGTTAATAGAGATAGCGGTGTAGACATTTCCATGTTTATACAGATAGCGGTGTAGATATTTCCATGTTTATACAGATAGTGGTGTAGATATTTCCATGTTTATACAGACCGCGGTGTAGATATTTCCATGTTTATACAAATAGCGGTGCAGATATTTCCATGTTTGTACAGATGGCGGTGTTGATATTTCCATTTATACACAGATGACCGTGTAGATATTTCCATGTTTATACAGACGGCGGCGCAGATATTTCCATGCATATGTAGATGGCGGTGTAGATATTTCCATGTTTATACAGATTGCGGTGTAGTTATTTCCATGTTTATATAGATAGCGGTGTAGTTATTTCCACGTATATACACATGGCTGTGTAGATATTTCCATGTTTATACAGATGGCGGTGTAGATATTTCCATGTTTATACAGATAACTTTGTATTTCCATGTTTATACAGATGGCGGTGTAGATATTTCCATGTCTATAGAGATAGCAGTGGAGATAATTCCATGTTTATACAGATAGCGGTGTAGATATTTCCATGTTTATTCTGATCGTGGTGTAGATATTTCCATGTTTATAGAGATGGCGGTGTAGATATTTACATGTTCATAGAGATAGCGGTGTTGATATTTCGATGTTTATAGAGACAGCGGTGTGGATATTTCCTTGCTTATACAGATAGGGGTGTAGATATTTCCATGTTTATAGAGATAGCGGTGAAGATATTTCCATGTTTATACAGATCACGGTGTAGATATTTCCTTGCTTGTACTAATAGCGGTGTAGTTATTTCCATGTTTATACAGATAGCGGTGTAGATATTTCCATGTATATACAGATGGCTGTGTAGATATTTCCATGTTTATACAGATGGCTGTGTAGATATTTCCATGTTTATACAGATGACTTTGTAGGTATTTGCATGTTTATACAGATGGCGGTGTAGGTTTTCCATGTTTATAGTGATAGCTGTGTAGATATTTCCATGTTTATACAGATAGCGGTGTTGATATTTCCATGTTTATAAAGATCGCGGTGTAGATATTTCCATGTTTATACAGATCGCGGTGCAGATATTTATATCTTTATACAGATGGCATTGTAGATATTTCCTTATTCACACAGATGGCGGTGTAGATGTTTCCATGTTTATACAGATGGCAGAGTAGTTAGTTCCATGTTTATGGAGATGGCAGTGTAGATACTTTCATGTTTACAGAGATGGCGGTGTAGATATTTCCATGTTTATAGAGATAGCAGTGTAGATATTTACATGTTTATACAGATGTCTGTGTAGATATTTCCATGTGTATACAGATGGCATTGTAGATATTTCCATGTTTATACAGATGACTGTATAGGTATTTCCATGTTTTTACAGGTGGCAGTGCAGATATTTCCATGTTTATAGAGATAGCGGTGTAGATATTTCCATGTTTCTACAGATGGCGGTGTTGATATTTCCATCTATACACAGATGGCCGTGTAGATATTTCCATGTTTATACAGATGGCGGCGTAGATATTTCCATGGACATGCAGATGGCGGTGTAGATATTTCCATGTTTAAACAGATAGCGGTGTAGATATTTCCATGTTTACACAGATAGTGGTGTAGATATTTCCGTGTTTATACACATGGCAGAGTAGATACTTCCATCTTTATGGAGATGGCAGTGTAGATATTTTCATGTTTATAGAGATGGCGGTGTAGATATTTCCATATTTATAGAGATAGCGGTGTAGATATTTCCATCTTTCTACAGATGGCAGTGTAGATATTTCCATGTTTATACAGATGGCGGTGTAGATATTTCCATATTTATACAGATGTCTGTGTAGATATTTCCATCTGTATACAGATGGTATTGTAGGTATTTCCATGTTTATACAGATGGTGGTGAAGATATTTCCATGTTTATTCAGATGACTGTGTAGATATTTCCATGTTTTTACAGATGGCAGTGTGGATATTTCAATGTTTATAGAGATGGCGCTGTAGATATTTCCAAGTTTATACAGATAACGGTGGAGATATTTCCATGTTTATACAGAGAGGAGTCGAGATATTTCCATGTTTATACACATAGCGGTGTACATATTTCCATGATTATAGAGACAGCGGTGTAGGTATTTCCATGTTTATGCAGATAGCGGTGCAGATATTTCCATGTTTACACAGATGCCTATGCAGATATTTCCATATTTACACAGAGGGCTGTGTAGATATTTCTATGTTTATACAGAAGACAGTGTAGATATTTAAATGTTCCTACACATGACTGTGTAGGTATTTCCATGTTTATACAGATGTCTTTGTAGATATTTCCATGTTAATAGAGATAGCGGTGTAGACATTTCCATGTTTATACAGATAGCGGTGTAGATATTTCCATGTTTATACAGATAGTGGTGTAGATACTTCCATGTTTATACAGACCGCGGTGTAGATATTTCCATGTTTATACAAATAGCGGTGCAGATATTTCCATGTTTGTACAGATGGCGGTGTTGATATTTCCATTTATACACAGATGACCGTGTAGATATTTCCATGTTTATACAGACGGCGGCGCAGATATTTCCATGCATATGTAGATGGCGGTGTAGATATTTCCATGTTTATACAGATTGCGGTGTAGTTATTTCCATGTTTATATAGATAGCGGTGTAGTTATTTCCACGTATATACACATGGCTGTGTAGATATTTCCATGTTTATACAGATGGCGGTGTAGATATTTCCATGTTTATACAGATAACTTTGTATTTCCATGTTTATACAGATGGCGGTGTAGATATTTCCATGTCTATAGAGATAGCAGTGGAGATAATTCCATGTTTATACAGATAGCGGTGTAGATATTTCCATGTTTATTCTGATCGTGGTGTAGATATTTCCATGTTTATAGAGATGGCGGTGTAGATATTTACATGTTCATAGAGATAGCGGTGTTGATTTTTCCATGTTTATAGAGACAGCGGTGTGGATATTTCCTTGCTTATACAGATAGGGGTGTAGATATTTCCATGTTTATAGAGATAGCGGTGAAGATATTTCCATGTTTATACAGATCACGGTGTAGATATTTCCTTGCTTGTACTAATAGCGGTGTAGTTATTTCCATGTTTATACAGATAGCGGTGTAGATATTTCCATGTATATACAGATGGCTGTGTAGATATTTCCATGTTTATACAGATGGCTGTGTAGATATTTCCATGTTTATACAGATGACTTTGTAGGTATTTGCATGTTTATACAGATGGCGGTGTAGGTTTTCCATGTTTATAGTGATAGCTGTGTAGATATTTCCATGTTTATACAGATAGCGGTGTTGATATTTCCATGTTTATAAAGATCGCGGTGTAGATATTTCCATGTTTATACAGATCGCGGTGCAGATGTTTATATCTTTATACAGATGGCATTGTAGATATTTCCTTATTCACACAGATGGCGGTGTAGATGTTTCCATGTTTATACAGATGGCAGAGTAGTTAGTTCCATGTTTATGGAGATGGCAGTGTAGATACTTTCATGTTTACAGAGATGGCGGTGTAGATATTTCCATGTTTATAGAGATAGCAGTGTAGATATTTACATGTTTATACAGATGTCTGTGTAGATATTTCCATGTGTATACAGATGGCATTGTAGATATTTCCATGTTTATACAGATGACTGTATAGGTATTTCCATGTTTTTACAGGTGGCAGTGCAGATATTTCCATGTTTATAGAGATAGCGGTGTAGATATTTCCATGTTTCTACAGATGGCGGTGTTGATATTTCCATCTATACACAGATGGCCGTGTAGATATTTCCATGTTTATAGAGATGGCGGCGTAGATATTTCCATGTTTACACAGATAGTGGTGTAGATATTTCCGTGTTTATACACATGGCAGAGTAGATACTTCCATCTTTATGGAGATGGCAGTGTAGATATTTTCATGTTTATAGAGATGGCGGTGTAGATATTTCCATATTTATAGAGATAGCGGTGTAGATATTTCCATCTTTCTACAGATGGCAGTGTACATATTTCCATGTTTATACAGATGGCGGTGTAGATATTTCCATATTTATACAGATGTCTGTGTAGATATTTCCATCTGTATACAGATGGTATTGTAGGTATTTCCATGTTTATACAGATGGTGGTGAAGATATTTCCATGTTTATTCAGATGACTGTGTAGATATTTCCATGTTTTTACAGATGGCAGTGTGGATATTTCAATGTTTATAGAGATGGCGCTGTAGATATTTCCAAGTTTATACAGATAACGGTGGAGATATTTCCATGTTTATACAGAGAGGAGTCGAGATATTTCCATGTTTATACACATAGCGGTGTACATATTTCCATGATTATAGAGACAGCGGTGTAGGTATTTCCATGTTTATGCAGATAGCGGTGCAGATATTTCCATGTTTACACAGATGCCTATGCAGATATTTCCATATTTACACAGAGGGCTGTGTAGATATTTCTATGTTTATACAGAAGACAGTGTAGATATTTAAATGTTCCTACACATGACTGTGTAGGTATTTCCATGTTTATACAGATGTCTTTGTAGATATTTCCATGTTAATAGAGATAGCGGTGTAGACATTTCCATGTTTATACAGATAGCGGTGTAGATATTTCCATGTTTATACAGATAGTGGTGTAGATATTTCCATGTTTATACAGACCGCGGTGTAGATATTTCCATGTTTATACAAATAGCGGTGCAGATATTTCCATGTTTGTACAGATGGCGGTGTTGATATTTCCATTTATACACAGATGACCGTGTAGATATTTCCATGTTTATACAGACGGCGGCGCAGATATTTCCATGGATATGTAGATGGCGGTGTAGATATTTCCATGTTTTTACAGATTGCGGTGTAGATATTTCCATGTTTATATAGATAGCGGTGTAGTTATTTCCATGTATATACACATGGCTGTGTAGATATTTCCATGTTTATACAGATGGCGGTGTAGGTATTTCCATGTTTATACAGATAACTTTGTATTTCCATGTTTATACAGATGGCGGTGTAGATATTTCCATGTCTATAGAGATAGCAGTGGAGATAATTCCATGTTTATACAGATAGCGGTGTAGATATTTCCATGTTTATTCTGATCGTGGTGTAGATATTTCCATGTTTATAGAGATGGCGGTGTAGATATTTACATGTTCATAGAGATAGCGGTGTTGATTTTTCCATGTTTATAGAGACAGCGGTGTGGATATTTCCTTGCTTATACAGATAGGGGTGTAGATATTTCCATGTTTATAGAGATAGCGGTGAAGATATTTCCATGTTTATACAGATCACGGTGTAGATATTTCCTTGCTTGTACTAATAGCGGTGTAGTTATTTCCATGTTTATACAGATAGCGGTGTAGATATTTCCATGTATATACAGATGGCTGTGTAGATATTTCCATGTTTATACAGATGGCTGTGTAGATATTTCCATGTTTATACAGATGACTTTGTAGGTATTTGCATGTTTATACAGATGGCGGTGTAGGTTTTCCATGTTTATAGTGATAGCTGTGTAGATATTTCCATGTTTATACAGATAGCGGTGTTGATATTTCCATGTTTATAAAGATCGCGGTGTAGATATTTCCATGTTTATACAGATCGCGGTGCAGATATTTATATCTTTATACAGATGGCATTGTAGGTATTTCCTTATTCACACAGATGGCGGTGTAGATGTTTCCATGTTTATACAGATGGCAGAGTAGTTAGTTCCATGTTTATGGAGATGGCAGTGTAGATACTTTCATGTTTACAGAGATGGCGGTGTAGATATTTCCATGTTTATAGAGATAGCAGTGTAGATATTTACATGTTTATACAGATGTCTGTGTAGATATTTCCATGTGTATACGGATGGCATTGTAGATATTTCCATGTTTATACAGATGACTGTATAGGTATTTCCATGTTTTTACAGGTGGCAGTGCAGATATTTCCATGTTTATAGAGATAGCGGTGTAGATATTTCCATGTTTCTACAGATGGCGGTGTTGATATTTCCATCTATACACAGATGGCCGTGTAGATATTTCCATGTTTATACAGATGGCGGCGTAGATATTTCCATGGACATGCAGATGGCGGTGTAGATATTTCCATGTTTAAACAGATAGCGGTGTAGATATTTCCATGTTTACACAGATAGTGGTGTAGATATTTCCGTGTTTATACACATGGCAGAGTAGATACTTCCATCTTTATGGAGATGGCAGTGTAGATATTTTCATGTTTATAGAGATGGTGGTGTAGATATTTCCATATTTATAGAGATAGCGGTGTAGATATTTCCATCTTTCTACAGATGGCAGTGTAGATATTTCCATGTTTATACAGATGGCGGTGTAGATATTTCCATATTTATACAGATGTCTGTGTAGATATTTCCATCTGTATACAGATGGTATTGTAGGTATTTCCATGTTTATACAGATGGTGGTGAAGATATTTCCATGTTTATTCAGATGACTGTGTAGATATTTCCATGTTTTTACAGATGGCAGTGTGGATATTTCAATGTTTATAGAGATGGCGCTGTAGATATTTCCAAGTTTATACAGATAACGGTGGAGATATTTCCATGTTTATACAGAGAGGAGTCGAGATATTTCCATGTTTATACACATAGCGGTGTACATATTTCCATGATTATAGAGACAGCGGTGTAGGTATTTCCATGTTTATGCAGATAGCGGTGCAGATATTTCCATGTTTACACAGATGCCTATGCAGATATTTCCATATTTACACAGAGGGCTGTGTAGATATTTCTATGTTTATACAGAAGACAGTGTAGATATTTAAATGTTCCTACACATGACTGTGTAGGTATTTCCATGTTTATACAGATGTCTTTGTAGATATTTCCATGTTAATAGAGATAGCGGTGTAGACATTTCCATGTTTATACAGATAGCGGTGTAGATATTTCCATGTTTATACAGATAGTGGTGTAGATATTTCCATGTTTATACAGACCGCGGTGTAGATATTTCCATGTTTATACAAATAGCGGTGCAGATATTTCCATGTTTGTACAGATGGCGGTGTTGATATTTCCATTTATACACAGATGACCGTGTAGATATTTCCATGTTTATACAGACGGCGGCGCAGATATTTCCATGGTTATGTAGATGGCGGTGTAGATATTTCCATGTTTATACAGATTGCGGTGTAGTTATTTCCATGTTTATATAGATAGCGGTGTAGTTATTTCCACGTATATACACATGGCTGTGTAGATATTTCCATGTTTATACAGATGGCGGTGTAGGTATTTCCATGTTTATACAGATAACTTTGTATTTCCATGTTTATACAGATGGCGGTGTAGATATTTCCATGTCTATAGAGATAGCAGTGGAGATAATTCCATGTTTATACAGATAGCGGTGTAGATATTTCCATGTTTATTCTGATCGTGGTGTAGATATTTCCATGTTTATAGAGATGGCGGTGTAGATATTTACATGTTCATAGAGATAGCGGTGTTGATTTTTCCATGTTTATAGAGACAGCGGTGTGGATATTTCCTTGCTTATACAGATAGGGGTGTAGATATTTCCATGTTTATAGAGATAGCGGTGAAGATATCTCCATGTTTATACAGATCACGGTGTAGATATTTCCTTGCTTGTACTAATAGCGGTGTAGTTATTTCCATGTTTATACAGATAGCGGTGTAGATATTTCCATGTATATACAGATGGCTGTGTAGATATTTCCATGTTTATACAGATGGCTGTGTAGATATTTCCATGTTTATACAGATGACTTTGTAGGTATTTGCATGTTTATACAGATGGCGGTGTAGGTTTTCCATGTTTATAGTGATAGCTGTGTAGATATTTCCATGTTTATACAGATAGCGGTGTTGATATTTCCATGTTTATAAAGATCGCGGTGTAGATATTTCCATGTTTATACAGATCGCGGTGCAGATATTTATATCTTTATACAGATGGCATTGTAGGTATTTCCTTATTCACACAGATGGCGGTGTAGATGTTTCCATGTTTATACAGATGGCAGAGTAGTTAGTTCCATGTTTATGGAGATGGCAGTGTAGATACTTTCATGTTTACAGAGATGGCGGTGTAGATATTTCCATGTTTATAGAGATAGCAGTGTAGATATTTACATGTTTATACAGATGACTGTGTAGATATTTCCATGTGTATACGGATGGCATTGTAGATATTTCCATGTTTATACAGATGACTGTATAGGTATTTCCATGTTTTTACAGGTGGCAGTGCAGATATTTCCATGTTTATAGAGATAGCGGTGTAGATATTTCCATGTTTCTACAGATGGCGGTGTTGATATTTCCATCTATACACAGATGGCCGTGTAGATATTTCCATGTTTATACAGATGGCGGCGTAGATATTTCCATGGACATGCAGATGGCGGTGTAGATATTTCCATGTTTAAACAGATAGCGGTGTAGATATTTCCATGTTTACACAGATAGTGGTGTAGATATTTCCGTGTTTATACACATGGCAGAGTAGATACTTCCATCTTTATGGAGATGGCAGTGTAGATATTTTCATGTTTATAGAGATGGTGGTGTAGATATTTCCATATTTATAGAGATAGCGGTGTAGATATTTCCATCTTTCTACAGATGGCAGTGTAGATATTTCCATGTTTATACAGATGGCGGTGTAGATATTTCCATATTTATACAGATGTCTGTGTAGATATTTCCATCTGTATACAGATGGTATTGTAGGTATTTCCATGTTTATACAGATGGTGGTGAAGATATTTCCATGTTTATTCAGATGACTGTGTAGATATTTCCATGTTTTTACAGATGGCAGTGTGGATATTTCAATGTTTATAGAGATGGCGCTGTAGATATTTCCAAGTTTATACAGATAACGGTGGAGATATTTCCATGTTTATACAGAGAGGAGTCGAGATATTTCCATGTTTATACACATAGCGGTGTACATATTTCCATGATTATAGAGACAGCGGTGTAGGTATTTCCATGTTTATGCAGATAGCGGTGCAGATATTTCCATGTTTACACAGATGCCTATGCAGATATTTCCATATTTACACAGAGGGCTGTGTAGATATTTCTATGTTTATACAGAAGACAGTGTAGATATTTAAATGTTCCTACACATGACTGTGTAGGTATTTCCATGTTTATACAGATGTCTTTGTAGATATTTCCATGTTAATAGAGATAGCGGTGTAGACATTTCCATGTTTATACAGATAGCGGTGTAGATATTTCCATGTTTATACAGATAGTGGTGTAGATATTTCCATGTTTATACAGACCGCGGTGTAGATATTTCCATGTTTATACAAATAGCGGTGCAGATATTTCCATGTTTGTACAGATGGCGGTGTTGATATTTCCATTTATACACAGATGACCGTGTAGATATTTCCATGTTTATACAGACGGCGGCGCAGATATTTCCATGGTTATGTAGATGGCGGTGTAGATATTTCCATGTTTATACAGATTGCGGTGTAGTTATTTCCATGTTTATATAGATAGCGGTGTAGTTATTTCCACGTATATACACATGGCTGTGTAGATATTTCCATGTTTATACAGATGGCGGTGTAGATATTTCCATGTCTATAGAGATAGCAGTGGAGATAATTCCATGTTTATACAGATAGCGGTGTAGATATTTCCATGTTTATTCTGATCGTGGTGTAGATATTTCCATGTTTATAGAGATGGCGGTGTAGATATTTACATGTTCATAGAGATAGCGGTGTTGATTTTTCCATGTTTATAGAGACAGCGGTGTGGATATTTCCTTGCTTATACAGATAGGGGTGTAGATATTTCCATGTTTATAGAGATAGCGGTGAAGATATTTCCATGTTTATACAGATCACGGTGTAGATATTTCCTTGCTTGTACTAATAGCGGTGTAGTTATTTCCATGTTTATACAGATAGCGGTGTAGATATTTCCATGTATATACAGATGGCTGTGTAGATATTTCCATGTTTATACAGATGGCTGTGTAGATATTTCCATGTTTATACAGATGACTTTGTAGGTATTTGCATGTTTATACAGATGGCGGTGTAGGTTTTCCATGTTTATAGTGATAGCTGTGTAGATATTTCCATGTTTATACAGATAGCGGTGTTGATATTTCCATGTTTATAAAGATCGCGGTGTAGATATTTCCATGTTTATACAGATCGTGGTGCAGATATTTATATCTTTATACAGATGGCATTGTAGATATTTCCTTATTCACACAGATGGCGGTGTAGATGTTTCCATGTTTATACAGATGGCAGAGTAGTTAGTTCCATGTTTATGGAGATGGCAGTGTAGATACTTTCATGTTTACAGAGATGGCGGTGTAGATATTTCCATGTTTATAGAGATAGCAGTGTAGATATTTACATGTTTATACAGATGTCTGTGTAGATATTTCCATGTGTATACAGATGGCATTGTAGATATTTCCATGTTTATACAGATGACTGTATAGGTATTTCCATGTTTTTACAGGTGGCAGTGCAGATATTTCCATGTTTATAGAGATAGCGGTGTAGATATTTCCATGTTTCTACAGATGGCGGTGTTGATATTTCCATCTATACACAGATGGCCGTGTAGATATTTCCATGTTTATACAGATGGCGGCGTAGATATTTCCATGGACATGCAGATGGCGGTGTAGATATTTCCATGTTTAAACAGATAGCGGTGTAGATATTTCCATGTTTACACAGATAGTGGTGTAGATATTTCCGTGTTTATACACATGGCAGAGTAGATACTTCCATCTTTATGGAGATGGCAGTGTAGATATTTTCATGTTTATAGAGATGGCGGTGTAGATATTTCCATATTTATAGAGATAGCGGTGTAGATATTTCCATCTTTCTACAGATGGCAGTGTAGATATTTCCATGTTTATACAGATGGCGGTGTAGATATTTCCATATTTATACAGATGTCTGTGTAGATATTTCCATCTGTATACAGATGGTATTGTAGGTATTTCCATGTTTATACAGATGGTGGTGAAGATATTTCCATGTTTATTCAGATGACTGTGTAGATATTTCCATGTTTTTACAGATGGCAGTGTGGATATTTCAATGTTTATAGAGATGGCGCTGTAGATATTTCCAAGTTTATACAGATAACGGTGGAGATATTTCCATGTTTATACAGAGAGGAGTCGAGATATTTCCATGTTTATACACATAGCGGTGTACATATTTCCATGATTATAGAGACAGCGGTGTAGGTATTTCCATGTTTATGCAGATAGCGGTGCAGATATTTCCATGTTTACACAGATGCCTATGCAGATATTTCCATATTTACACAGAGGGCTGTGTAGATATTTCTATGTTTATACAGAAGACAGTGTAGATATTTAAATGTTCCTACACATGACTGTGTAGGTATTTCCATGTTTATACAGATGTCTTTGTAGATATTTCCATGTTAATAGAGATAGCGGTGTAGACATTTCCATGTTTATACAGATAGCGGTGTAGATATTTCCATGTTTATACAGATAGTGGTGTAGATACTTCCATGTTTATACAGACCGCGGTGTAGATATTTCCATGTTTATTCAAATAGCGGTGCAGATATTTCCATGTTTGTACATATGGCGGTGTTGATATTTCCATTTATACACAGATGACCGTGTAGATATTACCATGTTTATACAGACGGCGGCGCAGATATTTCCATGGATATGTAGATGGCGGTGTAGATATTTCCATGTTTATACAGATTGCGGTGTAGTTATTTCCATGTTTATATAGATAGCGGTGTAGTTATTTCCATGTATATACACATGGCTGTGTAGATATTTCCATGTTTATACAGATGGCGGTGTAGATATTTCCATGTTTATACAGATAACTTTGTATTTCCATGTTTATACAGATGGCGGTGTAGATATTTCCATGTCTATAGAGATAGCAGTGGAGATAATTCCATGTTTATACAGATAGCGGTGTAGATATTTCCATGTTTATTCTGTTCGTGGTGTAGATATTTCCATGTTTATAGAGATGGCGGTGTAGATATTTACATGTTCATAGAGATAGCGGTGTTGATTTTTCCATGTTTATAGAGACAGCGGTGTGGATATTTCCTTGCTTATACAGATAGGGGTGTAGATATTTCCATGTTTATAGAGATAGCGGTGAAGATATTTCCATGTTTATACAGATCACGGTGTAGATATTTCCTTGCTTGTACTAATAGCGGTGTAGTTATTTCCATGTTTATACAGATAGCGGTGTAGATATTTCCATGTATATACAGATGGCTGTGTAGATATTTCCATGTTTATACAGATGGCTGTGTAGATATTTCCATGTTTATACAGATGACTTTGTAGGTATTTGCATGTTTATACAGATGGCGGTGTAGGTTTTCCATGTTTATAGTGATAGCTGTGTAGATATATCCATGTTTATACAGATAGCGGTGTTGATATTTCCATGTTTATAAAGATCGCGGTGTAGATATTTCCATGTTTATACAGATCGCGGTGCAGATATTTATATCTTTATACAGATGGCATTGTAGATATTTCCTTATTCACACAGATGGCGGTGTACATGTTTCCATGTTTATACAGATGGCAGAGTAGTTAGTTCCATGTTTATGGAGATGGCAGTGTAGATACTTTCATGTTTACAGAGATGGCGGTGTAGATATTTCCATGTTTATAGAGATAGCAGTGTAGATATTTACATGTTTATACAGATGTCTGTGTAGATATTTCCATGTGTATACAGATGGCATTGTAGATATTTCCATGTTTATACAGATGACTGTATAGGTATTTCCATGTTTTTACAGGTGGCAGTGCAGATATTTCCATGTTTATAGAGATAGCGGTGTAGATATTTCCATGTTTCTACAGATGGCGGTGTTGATATTTCCATCTATACACAGATGGCCGTGTAGATATTTCCATGTTTATACAGATGGCGGCGTAGATATTTCCATGGACATGCAGATGGCGGTGTAGATATTTCCATGTTTAAACAGATAGCGGTGTAGATATTTCCATGTTTACACAGATAGTGGTGTAGATATTTCCGTGTTTATACACATGGCAGAGTAGATACTTCCATCTTTATGGAGATGGCAGTGTAGATATTTTCATGTTTATAGAGATGGCGGTGTAGATATTTCCATATTTATAGAGATAGCGGTGTAGATATTTCCATCTTTCTACAGATGGCAGTGTAGATATTTCCATGTTTATACAGATGGCGGTGTAGATATTTCCATATTTATACAGATGTCTGTGTAGATATTTCCATCTGTATACAGATGGTATTGTAGGTATTTCCATGTTTATACAGATGGTGGTGAAGATATTTCCATGTTTATTCAGATGACTGTGTAGATATTTCCATGTTTTTACAGATGGCAGTGTGGATATTTCAATGTTTATAGAGATGGCGCTGTAGATATTTCCAAGTTTATACAGATAACGGTGGAGATATTTCCATGTTTATACAGAGAGGAGTCGAGATATTTCCATGTTTATACACATAGCGGTGTACATATTTCCATGATTATAGAGACAGCGGTGTAGGTATTTCCATGTTTATGCAGATAGCGGTGCAGATATTTCCATGTTTACACAGATGCCTATGCAGATATTTCCATATTTACACAGAGGGCTGTGTAGATATTTCTATGTTTATACAGAAGACAGTGTAGATATTTAAATGTTCCTACACATGACTGTGTAGGTATTTCCATGTTTATACAGATGTCTTTGTAGATATTTCCATGTTAATAGAGATAGCGGTGTAGACATTTCCATGTTTATACAGATAGCGGTGTAGATATTTCCATGTTTATACAGATAGTGGTGTAGATATTTCCATGTTTATACAGACCGCGGTGTAGATATTTCCATGTTTATACAAATAGCGGTGCAGATATTTCCATGTTTGTACAGATGGCGGTGTTGATATTTCCATTTATACACAGATGACCGTGTAGATATTTCCATGTTTATACAGACGGCGGCGCAGATATTTCCATGCATATGTAGATGGCGGTGTAGATATTTCCATGTTTATACAGATTGCGGTGTAGTTATTTCCATGTTTATATAGATAGCGGTGTAGTTATTTCCACGTATATACACATGGCTGTGTAGATATTTCCATGTTTATACAGATGGCGGTGTAGATATTTCCATGTTTATACAGATAACTTTGTATTTCCATGTTTATACAGATGGCGGTGTAGATATTTCCATGTCTATAGAGATAGCAGTGGAGATAATTCCATGTTTATACAGATAGCGGTGTAGATATTTCCATGTTTATTCTGATCGTGGTGTAGATATTTCCATGTTTATAGAGATGGCGGTGTAGATATTTACATGTTCATAGAGATAGCGGTGTTGGTATTTCCATGTTTATAGAGACAGCGGTGTGGATATTTCCTTGCTTATACAGATAGGGGTGTAGATATTTCCATGTTTATAGAGATAGCGGTGAAGATATTTCCATGTTTATACAGATCACGGTGTAGATATTTCCTTGCTTGTACTAATAGCGGTGTAGTTATTTCCATGTTTATACAGATAGCGGTGTAGATATTTCCATGTATATACAGATGGCTGTGTAGATATTTCCATGTTTATACAGATGGCTGTGTAGATATTTCCATGTTTATACAGATGACTTTGTAGGTATTTGCATGTTTATACAGATGGCGGTGTAGGTTTTCCATGTTTATAGTGATAGCTGTGTAGATATTTCCATGTTTATACAGATAGCGGTGTTGATATTTCCATGTTTATAAAGATCGCGGTGTAGATATTTCCATGTTTATACAGATCGCGGTGCAGATATTTATATCTTTATACAGATGGCATTGTAGATATTTCCTTATTCACACAGATGGCGGTGTAGATGTTTCCATGTTTATACAGATGGCAGAGTAGTTAGTTCCATGTTTATGGAGATGGCAGTGTAGATACTTTCATGTTTACAGAGATGGCGGTGTAGATATTTCCATGTTTATAGAGATAGCAGTGTAGATATTTACATGTTTATACAGATGTCTGTGTAGATATTTCCATGTGTATACAGATGGCATTGTAGATATTTCCATGTTTATACAGATGACTGTATAGGTATTTCCATGTTTTTACAGGTGGCAGTGCAGATATTTCCATGTTTATAGAGATAGCGGTGTAGATATTTCCATGTTTCTACAGATGGCGGTGTTGATATTTCCATCTATACACAGATGGCCGTGTAGATATTTCCATGTTTATACAGATGGCGGCGTAGATATTTCCATGGACATGCAGATGGCGGTGTAGATATTTCCATGTTTAAACAGATAGCGGTGTAGATATTTCCATGTTTACACAGATAGTGGTGTAGATATTTCCGTGTTTATACACATGGCAGAGTAGATACTTCCATCTTTATGGAGATGGCAGTGTAGATATTTTCATGTTTATAGAGATGGCAGTGTAGATATTTCCATATTTATAGAGATAGCGGTGTAGATATTTCCATCTTTCTACAGATGGCAGTGTAGATATTTCCATGTTTATACAGATGGCGGTGTAGATATTTCCATATTTATACAGATGTCTGTGTAGATATTTCCATCTGTATACAGATGGTATTGTAGGTATTTCCATGTTTATACAGATGGTGGTGAAGATATTTCCATGTTTATTCAGATGACTGTGTAGATATTTCCATGTTTTTACAGATGGCAGTGTGGATATTTCAATGTTTATAGAGATGGCGCTGTAGATATTTCCAAGTTTATACAGATAACGGTGGAGATATTTCCATGTTTATACAGAGAGGAGTCGAGATATTTCCATGTTTATACACATAGCGGTGTACATATTTCCATGATTATAGAGACAGCGGTGTAGGTATTTCCATGTTTATGCAGATATCGGTGCAGATATTTCCATGTTTACACAGATGCCTATGCAGATATTTCCATATTTACACAGAGGGCTGTGTAGATATTTCTATGTTTATACAGAAGACAGTGTAGATATTTAAATGTTCCTACACATGACTGTGTAGGTATTTCCATGTTTATACAGATGTCTTTGTAGATATTTCCATGTTAATAGAGATAGCGGTGTAGACATTTCCATGTTTATACAGATAGCGGTGTAGATATTTCCATGTTTATACAGATAGTGGTGTAGATATTTCCATGTTTATACAGACCGCGGTGTAGATATTTCCATGTTTATACAAATAGCGGTGCAGATATTTCCATGTTTGTACAGATGGCGGTGTTGATATTTCCATTTATACACAGATGACCGTGTAGATATTTCCATGTTTATACAGACGGCGGCGCAGATATTTCCATGGTTATGTAGATGGCGGTGTAGATATTTCCATGTTTATACAGATTGCGGTGTAGTTATTTCCATGTTTATATAGATAGCGGTGTAGTTATTTCCACGTATATACACATGGCTGTGTAGATATTTCCATGTTTATACAGATGGCGGTGTAGGTATTTCCATGTTTATACAGATAACTTTGTATTTCCATGTTTATACAGATGGCGGTGTAGATATTTCCATGTCTATAGAGATAGCAGTGGAGATAATTCCATGTTTATACAGATAGCGGTGTAGATATTTCCATGTTTATTCTGATCGTGGTGTAGATATTTCCATGTTTATAGAGATGGCGGTGTAGATATTTACATGTTCATAGAGATAGCGGTGTTGATTTTTCCATGTTTATAGAGACAGCGGTGTGGATATTTCCTTGCTTATACAGATAGGGGTGTAGATATTTCCATGTTTATAGAGATAGCGGTGAAGATATTTCCATGTTTATACAGATCACGGTGTAGATATTTCCTTGCTTGTACTAATAGCGGTGTAGTTATTTCCATGTTTATACAGATAGCGGTGTAGATATTTCCATGTATATACAGATGGCTGTGTAGATATTTCCATGTTTATACAGATGGCTGTGTAGATATTTCCATGTTTATACAGATGACTTTGTAGGTATTTGCATGTTTATACAGATGGCGGTGTAGGTTTTCCATGTTTATAGTGATAGCTGTGTAGATATTTCCATGTTTATACAGATAGCGGTGTTGATATTTCCATGTTTATAAAGATCGCGGTGTAGATATTTCCATGTTTATACAGATCGTGGTGCAGATATTTATATCTTTATACAGATGGCATTGTAGATATTTCCTTATTCACACAGATGGCGGTGTAGATGTTTCCATGTTTATACAGATGGCAGAGTAGTTAGTTCCATGTTTATGGAGATGGCAGTGTAGATACTTTCATGTTTACAGAGATGGCGGTGTAGATATTTCCATGTTTATAGAGATAGCAGTGTAGATATTTACATGTTTATACAGATGTCTGTGTAGATATTTCCATGTGTATACAGATGGCATTGTAGATATTTCCATGTTTATACAGATGACTGTATAGGTATTTCCATGTTTTTACAGGTGGCAGTGCAGATATTTCCATGTTTATAGAGATAGCGGTGTAGATATTTCCATGTTTCTACAGATGGCGGTGTTGATATTTCCATCTATACACAGATGGCCGTGTAGATATTTCCATGTTTATACAGATGGCGGCGTAGATATTTCCATGGACATGCAGATGGCGGTGTAGATATTTCCATGTTTAAACAGATAGCGGTGTAGATATTTCCATGTTTACACAGATAGTGGTGTAGATATTTCCGTGTTTATACACATGGCAGAGTAGATACTTCCATCTTTATGGAGATGGCAGTGTAGATATTTTCATGTTTATAGAGATGGCGGTGTAGATATTTCCATATTTATAGAGATAGCGGTGTAGATATTTCCATCTTTCTACAGATGGCAGTGTAGATATTTCCATGTTTATACAGATGGCGGTGTAGATATTTCCATATTTATACAGATGTCTGTGTAGATATTTCCATCTGTATACAGATGGTATTGTAGGTATTTCCATGTTTATACAGATGGTGGTGAAGATATTTCCATGTTTATTCAGATGACTGTGTAGATATTTCCATGTTTTTACAGATGGCAGTGTGGATATTTCAATGTTTATAGAGATGGCGCTGTAGATATTTCCAAGTTTATACAGATAACGGTGGAGATATTTCCATGTTTATACAGAGAGGAGTCGAGATATTTCCATGTTTATACACATAGCGGTGTACATATTTCCATGATTATAGAGACAGCGGTGTAGGTATTTCCATGTTTATGCAGATAGCGGTGCAGATATTTCCATGTTTACACAGATGCCTATGCAGATATTTCCATATTTACACAGAGGGCTGTGTAGATATTTCTATGTTTATACAGAAGACAGTGTAGATATTTAAATGTTCCTACACATGACTGTGTAGGTATTTCCATGTTTATACAGATGTCTTTGTAGATATTTCCATGTTAATAGAGATAGCGGTGTAGACATTTCCATGTTTATACAGATAGCGGTGTAGATATTTCCATGTTTATACAGATAGTGGTGTAGATACTTCCATGTTTATACAGACCGCGGTGTAGATATTTCCATGTTTATTCAAATAGCGGTGCAGATATTTCCATGTTTGTACAGATGGCGGTGTTGATATTTCCATTTATACACAGATGACCGTGTAGATATTACCATGTTTATACAGACGGCGGCGCAGATATTTCCATGGATATGTAGATGGCGGTGTAGATATTTCCATGTTTATACAGATTGCGGTGTAGTTATTTCCATGTTTATATAGATAGCGGTGTAGTTATTTCCATGTATATACACATGGCTGTGTAGATATTTCCATGTTTATACAGATGGCGGTGTAGATATTTCCATGTTTATACAGATAACTTTGTATTTCCATGTTTATACAGATGGCGGTGTAGATATTTCCATGTCTATAGAGATAGCAGTGGAGATAATTCCATGTTTATACAGATAGCGGTGTAGATATTTCCATGTTTATTCTGATCGTGGTGTAGATATTTCCATGTTTATAGAGATGGCGGTGTAGATATTTACATGTTCATAGAGATAGCGGTGTTGATTTTTCCATGTTTATAGAGACAGCGGTGTGGATATTTCCTTGCTTATACAGATAGGGGTGTAGATATTTCCATGTTTATAGAGATAGCGGTGAAGATATTTCCATGTTTATACAGATCACGGTGTAGATATTTCCTTGCTTGTACTAATAGCGGTGTAGTTATTTCCATGTTTATACAGATAGCGGTGTAGATATTTCCATGTATATACAGATGGCTGTGTAGATATTTCCATGTTTATACAGATGGCTGTGTAGATATTTCCATGTTTATACAGATGACTTTGTAGGTATTTGCATGTTTATACAGATGGCGGTGTAGGTTTTCCATGTTTATAGTGATAGCTGTGTAGATATTTCCATGTTTATACAGATAGCGGTGTTGATATTTCCATGTTTATAAAGATCGCGGTGTAGATATTTCCATGTTTATACAGATCGCGGTGCAGATATTTATATCTTTATACAGATGGCATTGTAGATATTTCCTTATTCACACAGATGGCGGTGTAGATGTTTCCATGTTTATACAGATGGCAGAGTAGTTAGTTCCATGTTTATGGAGATGGCAGTGTAGATACTTTCATGTTTACAGAGATGGCGGTGTAGATATTTCCATGTTTATAGAGATAGCAGTGTAGATATTTACATGTTTATACAGATGTCTGTGTAGATATTTCCATGTGTATACAGATGGCATTGTAGATATTTCCATGTTTATACAGATGACTGTATAGGTATTTCCATGTTTTTACAGGTGGCAGTGCAGATATTTCCATGTTTATAGAGATAGCGGTGTAGATATTTCCATGTTTCTACAGATGGCGGTGTTGATATTTCCATCTATACACAGATGGCCGTGTAGATATTTCCATGTTTATACAGATGGCGGCGTAGATATTTCCATGGACATGCAGATGGCGGTGTAGATATTTCCATGTTTAAACAGATAGCGGTGTAGATATTTCCATGTTTACACAGATAGTGGTGTAGATATTTCCGTGTTTATACACATGGCAGAGTAGATACTTCCATCTTTATGGAGATGGCAGTGTAGATATTTTCATGTTTATAGAGATGGCGGTGTAGATATTTCCATATTTATAGAGATAGCGGTGTAGATATTTCCATCTTTCTACAGATGGCAGTGTAGATATTTCCATGTTTATACAGATGGCGGTGTAGATATTTCCATATTTATACAGATGTCTGTGTAGATATTTCCATCTGTATACAGATGGTATTGTAGGTATTTCCATGTTTATACAGATGGTGGTGAAGATATTTCCATGTTTATTCAGATGACTGTGTAGATATTTCCATGTTTTTACAGATGGCAGTGTGGATATTTCAATGTTTATAGAGATGGCGCTGTAGATATTTCCAAGTTTATACAGATAACGGTGGAGATATTTCCATGTTTATACAGAGAGGAGTCGAGATATTTCCATGTTTATACACATAGCGGTGTACATATTTCCATGATTATAGAGACAGCGGTGTAGGTATTTCCATGTTTATGCAGATAGCGGTGCAGATATTTCCATGTTTACACAGATGCCTATGCAGATATTTCCATATTTACACAGAGGGCTGTGTAGATATTTCTATGTTTATACAGAAGACAGTGTAGATATTTAAATGTTCCTACACATGACTGTGTAGGTATTTCCATGTTTATACAGATGTCTTTGTAGATATTTCCATGTTAATAGAGATAGCGGTGTAGACATTTCCATGTTTATACAGATAGCGGTGTAGATATTTCCATGTTTATACAGATAGTGGTGTAGATATTTCCATGTTTATACAGACCGCGGTGTAGATATTTCCATGTTTATACAAATAGCGGTGCAGATATTTCCATGTTTGTACAGATGGCGGTGTTGATATTTCCATTTATACACAGATGACCGTGTAGATATTTCCATGTTTATACAGACGGCGGCGCAGATATTTCCATGCATATGTAGATGGCGGTGTAGATATTTCCATGTTTATACAGATTGCGGTGTAGTTATTTCCATGTTTATATAGATAGCGGTGTAGTTATTTCCACGTATATACACATGGCTGTGTAGATATTTCCATGTTTATACAGATGGCGGTGTAGATATTTCCATGTTTATACAGATAACTTTGTATTTCCATGTTTATACAGATGGCGGTGTAGATATTTCCATGTCTATAGAGATAGCAGTGGAGATAATTCCATGTTTATACAGATAGCGGTGTAGATATTTCCATGTTTATTCTGATCGTGGTGTAGATATTTCCATGTTTATAGAGATGGCGGTGTAGATATTTACATGTTCATAGAGATAGCGGTGTTGGTATTTCCATGTTTATAGAGACAGCGGTGTGGATATTTCCTTGCTTATACAGATAGGGGTGTAGATATTTCCATGTTTATAGAGATAGCGGTGAAGATATTTCCATGTTTATACAGATCACGGTGTAGATATTTCCTTGCTTGTACTAATAGCGGTGTAGTTATTTCCATGTTTATACAGATAGCGGTGTAGATATTTCCATGTATATACAGATGGCTGTGTAGATATTTCCATGTTTATACAGATGGCTGTGTAGATATTTCCATGTTTATACAGATGACTTTGTAGGTATTTGCATGTTTATACAGATGGCGGTGTAGGTTTTCCATGTTTATAGTGATAGCTGTGTAGATATTTCCATGTTTATACAGATAGCGGTGTTGATATTTCCATGTTTATAAAGATCGCGGTGTAGATATTTCCATGTTTATACAGATCGCGGTGCAGATATTTATATCTTTATACAGATGGCATTGTAGATATTTCCTTATTCACACAGATGGCGGTGTAGATGTTTCCATGTTTATACAGATGGCAGAGTAGTTAGTTCCATGTTTATGGAGATGGCAGTGTAGATACTTTCATGTTTACAGAGATGGCGGTGTAGATATTTCCATGTTTATAGAGATAGCAGTGTAGATATTTACATGTTTATACAGATGTCTGTGTAGATATTTCCATGTGTATACAGATGGCATTGTAGATATTTCCATGTTTATACAGATGACTGTATAGGTATTTCCATGTTTTTACAGGTGGCAGTGCAGATATTTCCATGTTTATAGAGATAGCGGTGTAGATATTTCCATGTTTCTACAGATGGCGGTGTTGATATTTCCATCTATACACAGATGGCCGTGTAGATATTTCCATGTTTATACAGATGGCGGCGTAGATATTTCCATGGACATGCAGATGGCGGTGTAGATATTTCCATGTTTAAACAGATAGCGGTGTAGATATTTCCATGTTTACACAGATAGTGGTGTAGATATTTCCGTGTTTATACACATGGCAGAGTAGATACTTCCATCTTTATGGAGATGGCAGTGTAGATATTTTCATGTTTATAGAGATGGCAGTGTAGATATTTCCATATTTATAGAGATAGCGGTGTAGATATTTCCATCTTTCTACAGATGGCAGTGTAGATATTTCCATGTTTATACAGATGGCGGTGTAGATATTTCCATATTTATACAGATGTCTGTGTAGATATTTCCATCTGTATACAGATGGTATTGTAGGTATTTCCATGTTTATACAGATGGTGGTGAAGATATTTCCATGTTTATTCAGATGACTGTGTAGATATTTCCATGTTTTTACAGATGGCAGTGTGGATATTTCAATGTTTATAGAGATGGCGCTGTAGATATTTCCAAGTTTATACAGATAACGGTGGAGATATTTCCATGTTTATACAGAGAGGAGTCGAGATATTTCCATGTTTATACACATAGCGGTGTACATATTTCCATGATTATAGAGACAGCGGTGTAGGTATTTCCATGTTTATGCAGATATCGGTGCAGATATTTCCATGTTTACACAGATGCCTATGCAGATATTTCCATATTTACACAGAGGGCTGTGTAGATATTTCTATGTTTATACAGAAGACAGTGTAGATATTTAAATGTTCCTACACATGACTGTGTAGGTATTTCCATGTTTATACAGATGTCTTTGTAGATATTTCCATGTTAATAGAGATAGCGGTGTAGACATTTCCATGTTTATACAGATAGCGGTGTAGATATTTCCATGTTTATACAGATAGTGGTGTAGATATTTCCATGTTTATACAGACCGCGGTGTAGATATTTCCATGTTTATACAAATAGCGGTGCAGATATTTCCATGTTTGTACAGATGGCGGTGTTGATATTTCCATTTATACACAGATGACCGTGTAGATATTTCCATGTTTATACAGACGGCGGCGCAGATATTTCCATGGTTATGTAGATGGCGGTGTAGATATTTCCATGTTTATACAGATTGCGGTGTAGTTATTTCCATGTTTATATAGATAGCGGTGTAGTTATTTCCACGTATATACACATGGCTGTGTAGATATTTCCATGTTTATACAGATGGCGGTGTAGGTATTTCCATGTTTATACAGATAACTTTGTATTTCCATGTTTATACAGATGGCGGTGTAGATATTTCCATGTCTATAGAGATAGCAGTGGAGATAATTCCATGTTTATACAGATAGCGGTGTAGATATTTCCATGTTTATTCTGATCGTGGTGTAGATATTTCCATGTTTATAGAGATGGCGGTGTAGATATTTACATGTTCATAGAGATAGCGGTGTTGATTTTTCCATGTTTATAGAGACAGCGGTGTGGATATTTCCTTGCTTATACAGATAGGGGTGTAGATATTTCCATGTTTATAGAGATAGCGGTGAAGATATTTCCATGTTTATACAGATCACGGTGTAGATATTTCCTTGCTTGTACTAATAGCGGTGTAGTTATTTCCATGTTTATACAGATAGCGGTGTAGATATTTCCATGTATATACAGATGGCTGTGTAGATATTTCCATGTTTATACAGATGGCTGTGTAGATATTTCCATGTTTATACAGATGACTTTGTAGGTATTTGCATGTTTATACAGATGGCGGTGTAGGTTTTCCATGTTTATAGTGATAGCTGTGTAGATATTTCCATGTTTATACAGATAGCGGTGTTGATATTTCCATGTTTATAAAGATCGCGGTGTAGATATTTCCATGTTTATACAGATCGTGGTGCAGATATTTATATCTTTATACAGATGGCATTGTAGATATTTCCTTATTCACACAGATGGCGGTGTAGATGTTTCCATGTTTATACAGATGGCAGAGTAGTTAGTTCCATGTTTATGGAGATGGCAGTGTAGATACTTTCATGTTTACAGAGATGGCGGTGTAGATATTTCCATGTTTATAGAGATAGCAGTGTAGATATTTACATGTTTATACAGATGTCTGTGTAGATATTTCCATGTGTATACAGATGGCATTGTAGATATTTCCATGTTTATACAGATGACTGTATAGGTATTTCCATGTTTTTACAGGTGGCAGTGCAGATATTTCCATGTTTATAGAGATAGCGGTGTAGATATTTCCATGTTTCTACAGATGGCGGTGTTGATATTTCCATCTATACACAGATGGCCGTGTAGATATTTCCATGTTTATACAGATGGCGGCGTAGATATTTCCATGGACATGCAGATGGCGGTGTAGATATTTCCATGTTTAAACAGATAGCGGTGTAGATATTTCCATGTTTACACAGATAGTGGTGTAGATATTTCCGTGTTTATACACATGGCAGAGTAGATACTTCCATCTTTATGGAGATGGCAGTGTAGATATTTTCATGTTTATAGAGATGGCGGTGTAGATATTTCCATATTTATAGAGATAGCGGTGTAGATATTTCCATCTTTCTACAGATGGCAGTGTAGATATTTCCATGTTTATACAGATGGCGGTGTAGATATTTCCATATTTATACAGATGTCTGTGTAGATATTTCCATCTGTATACAGATGGTATTGTAGGTATTTCCATGTTTATACAGATGGTGGTGAAGATATTTCCATGTTTATTCAGATGACTGTGTAGATATTTCCATGTTTTTACAGATGGCAGTGTGGATATTTCAATGTTTATAGAGATGGCGCTGTAGATATTTCCAAGTTTATACAGATAACGGTGGAGATATTTCCATGTTTATACAGAGAGGAGTCGAGATATTTCCATGTTTATACACATAGCGGTGTACATATTTCCATGATTATAGAGACAGCGGTGTAGGTATTTCCATGTTTATGCAGATAGCGGTGCAGATATTTCCATGTTTACACAGATGCCTATGCAGATATTTCCATATTTACACAGAGGGCTGTGTAGATATTTCTATGTTTATACAGAAGACAGTGTAGATATTTAAATGTTCCTACACATGACTGTGTAGGTATTTCCATGTTTATACAGATGTCTTTGTAGATATTTCCATGTTAATAGAGATAGCGGTGTAGACATTTCCATGTTTATACAGATAGCGGTGTAGATATTTCCATGTTTATACAGATAGTGGTGTAGATACTTCCATGTTTATACAGACCGCGGTGTAGATATTTCCATGTTTATTCAAATAGCGGTGCAGATATTTCCATGTTTGTACAGATGGCGGTGTTGATATTTCCATTTATACACAGATGACCGTGTAGATATTACCATGTTTATACAGACGGCGGCGCAGATATTTCCATGGATATGTAGATGGCGGTGTAGATATTTCCATGTTTATACAGATTGCGGTGTAGTTATTTCCATGTTTATATAGATAGCGGTGTAGTTATTTCCATGTATATACACATGGCTGTGTAGATATTTCCATGTTTATACAGATGGCGGTGTAGATATTTCCATGTTTATACAGATAACTTTGTATTTCCATGTTTATACAGATGGCGGTGTAGATATTTCCATGTCTATAGAGATAGCAGTGGAGATAATTCCATGTTTATACAGATAGCGGTGTAGATATTTCCATGTTTATTCTGATCGTGGTGTAGATATTTCCATGTTTATAGAGATGGCGGTGTAGATATTTACATGTTCATAGAGATAGCGGTGTTGATTTTTCCATGTTTATAGAGACAGCGGTGTGGATATTTCCTTGCTTATACAGATAGGGGTGTAGATATTTCCATGTTTATAGAGATAGCGGTGAAGATATTTCCATGTTTATACAGATCACGGTGTAGATATTTCCTTGCTTGTACTAATAGCGGTGTAGTTATTTCCATGTTTATACAGATAGCGGTGTAGATATTTCCATGTATATACAGATGGCTGTGTAGATATTTCCATGTTTATACAGATGGCTGTGTAGATATTTCCATGTTTATACAGATGACTTTGTAGGTATTTGCATGTTTATACAGATGGCGGTGTAGGTTTTCCATGTTTATAGTGATAGCTGTGTAGATATTTCCATGTTTATACAGATAGCGGTGTTGATATTTCCATGTTTATAAAGATCGCGGTGTAGATATTTCCATGTTTATACAGATCGCGGTGCAGATATTTATATCTTTATACAGATGGCATTGTAGATATTTCCTTATTCACACAGATGGCGGTGTAGATGTTTCCATGTTTATACAGATGGCAGAGTAGTTAGTTCCATGTTTATGGAGATGGCAGTGTAGATACTTTCATGTTTACAGAGATGGCGGTGTAGATATTTCCATGTTTATAGAGATAGCAGTGTAGATATTTACATGTTTATACAGATGTCTGTGTAGATATTTCCATGTGTATACAGATGGCATTGTAGATATTTCCATGTTTATACAGATGACTGTATAGGTATTTCCATGTTTTTACAGGTGGCAGTGCAGATATTTCCATGTTTATAGAGATAGCGGTGTAGATATTTCCATGTTTCTACAGATGGCGGTGTTGATATTTCCATCTATACACAGATGGCCGTGTAGATATTTCCATGTTTATACAGATGGCGGCGTAGATATTTCCATGGACATGCAGATGGCGGTGTAGATATTTCCATGTTTAAACAGATAGCGGTGTAGATATTTCCATGTTTACACAGATAGTGGTGTAGATATTTCCGTGTTTATACACATGGCAGAGTAGATACTTCCATCTTTATGGAGATGGCAGTGTAGATATTTTCATGTTTATAGAGATGGCGGTGTAGATATTTCCATATTTATAGAGATAGCGGTGTAGATATTTCCATCTTTCTACAGATGGCAGTGTAGATATTTCCATGTTTATACAGATGGCGGTGTAGATATTTCCATATTTATACAGATGTCTGTGTAGATATTTCCATCTGTATACAGATGGTATTGTAGGTATTTCCATGTTTATACAGATGGTGGTGAAGATATTTCCATGTTTATTCAGATGACTGTGTAGATATTTCCATGTTTTTACAGATGGCAGTGTGGATATTTCAATGTTTATAGAGATGGCGCTGTAGATATTTCCAAGTTTATACAGCTAACGGTGGAGATATTTCCATGTTTATACAGAGAGGAGTCGAGATATTTCCATGTTTATACACATAGCGGTGTACATATTTCCATGATTATAGAGACAGCGGTGTAGGTATTTCCATGTTTATGCAGATAGCGGTGCAGATATTTCCATGTTTACACAGATGCCTATGCAGATATTTCCATATTTACACAGAGGGCTGTGTAGATATTTCTATGTTTATACAGAAGACAGTGTAGATATTTAAATGTTCCTACACATGACTGTGTAGGTATTTCCATGTTTATACAGATGTCTTTGTAGATATTTCCATGTTAATAGAGATAGCGGTGTAGACATTTCCATGTTTATACAGATAGCGGTGTAGATATTTCCATGTTTATACAGATAGTGGTGTAGATATTTCCATGTTTATACAGACCGCGGTGTAGATATTTCCATGTTTATACAAATAGCGGTGCAGATATTTCCATGTTTGTACAGATGGCGGTGTTGATATTTCCATTTATACACAGATGACCGTGTAGATATTTCCATGTTTATACAGACGGCGGCGCAGATATTTCCATGCATATGTAGATGGCGGTGTAGATATTTCCATGTTTATACAGATTGCGGTGTAGTTATTTCCATGTTTATATAGATAGCGGTGTAGTTATTTCCACGTATATACACATGGCTGTGTAGATATTTCCATGTTTATACAGATGGCGGTGTAGATATTTCCATGTTTATACAGATAACTTTGTATTTCCATGTTTATACAGATGGCGGTGTAGATATTTCCATGTCTATAGAGATAGCAGTGGAGATAATTCCATGTTTATACAGATAGCGGTGTAGATATTTCCATGTTTATTCTGATCGTGGTGTAGATATTTCCATGTTTATAGAGATGGCGGTGTAGATATTTACATGTTCATAGAGATAGCGGTGTTGGTATTTCCATGTTTATAGAGACAGCGGTGTGGATATTTCCTTGCTTATACAGATAGGGGTGTAGATATTTCCATGTTTATAGAGATAGCGGTGAAGATATTTCCATGTTTATACAGATCACGGTGTAGATATTTCCTTGCTTGTACTAATAGCGGTGTAGTTATTTCCATGTTTATACAGATAGCGGTGTAGATATTTCCATGTATATACAGATGGCTGTGTAGATATTTCCATGTTTATACAGATGGCTGTGTAGATATTTCCATGTTTATACAGATGACTTTGTAGGTATTTGCATGTTTATACAGATGGCGGTGTAGGTTTTCCATGTTTATAGTGATAGCTGTGTAGATATTTCCATGTTTATACAGATAGCGGTGTTGATATTTCCATGTTTATAAAGATCGCGGTGTAGATATTTCCATGTTTATACAGATCGCGGTGCAGATATTTATATCTTTATACAGATGGCATTGTAGATATTTCCTTATTCACACAGATGGCGGTGTAGATGTTTCCATGTTTATACAGATGGCAGAGTAGTTAGATCCATGTTTATGGAGATGGCAGTGTAGATACTTTCATGTTTACAGAGATGGCGGTGTAGATATTTCCATGTTTATAGAGATAGCAGTGTAGATATTTACATGTTTATACAGATGTCTGTGTAGATATTTCCATGTGTATACAGATGGCATTGTAGATATTTCCATGTTTATACAGATGACTGTATAGGTATTTCCATGTTTTTACAGGTGGCAGTGCAGATATTTCCATGTTTATAGAGATAGCGGTGTAGATATTTCCATGTTTCTACAGATGGCGGTGTTGATATTTCCATCTATACACAGATGGCCGTGTAGATATTTCCATGTTTATACAGATGGCGGCGTAGATATTTCCATGGACATGCAGATGGCGGTGTAGATATTTCCATGTTTAAACAGATAGCGGTGTAGATATTTCCATGTTTACACAGATAGTGGTGTAGATATTTCCGTGTTTATACACATGGCAGAGTAGATACTTCCATCTTTATGGAGATGGCAGTGTAGATATTTTCATGTTTATAGAGATGGCAGTGTAGATATTTCCATATTTATAGAGATAGCGGTGTAGATATTTCCATCTTTCTACAGATGGCAGTGTAGATATTTCCATGTTTATACAGATGGCGGTGTAGATATTTCCATATTTATACAGATGTCTGTGTAGATATTTCCATCTGTATACAGATGGTATTGTAGGTATTTCCATGTTTATACAGATGGTGGTGAAGATATTTCCATGTTTATTCAGATGACTGTGTAGATATTTCCATGTTTTTACAGATGGCAGTGTGGATATTTCAATGTTTATAGAGATGGCGCTGTAGATATTTCCAAGTTTATACAGATAACGGTGGAGATATTTCCATGTTTATACAGAGAGGAGTCGAGATATTTCCATGTTTATACACATAGCGGTGTACATATTTCCATGATTATAGAGACAGCGGTGTAGGTATTTCCATGTTTATGCAGATAGCGGTGCAGATATTTCCATGTTTACACAGATGCCTATGCAGATATTTCCATATTTACACAGAGGGCTGTGTAGATATTTCTATGTTTATACAGAAGACAGTGTAGATATTTAAATGTTCCTACACATGACTGTGTAGGTATTTCCATGTTTATACAGATGTCTTTGTAGATATTTCCATGTTAATAGAGATAGCGGTGTAGACATTTCCATGTTTATACAGATAGCGGTGTAGATATTTCCATGTTTATACAGATAGTGGTGTAGATATTTCCATGTTTATACAGACCGCGGTGTAGATATTTCCATGTTTATACAAATAGCGGTGCAGATATTTCCATGTTTGTACAGATGGCGGTGTTGATATTTCCATTTATACACAGATGACCGTGTAGATATTTCCATGTTTATACAGACGGCGGCGCAGATATTTCCATGCATATGTAGATGGCGGTGTAGATATTTCCATGTTTATACAGATTGCGGTGTAGTTATTTCCATGTTTATATAGATAGCGGTGTAGTTATTTCCACGTATATACACATGGCTGTGTAGATATTTCCATGTTTATACAGATGGCGGTGTAGATATTTCCATGTTTATACAGATAACTTTGTATTTCCATGATTATACAGATGGCGGTGTAGATATTTCCATGTCTATAGAGATAGCAGTGGAGATAATTCCATGTTTATACAGATAGCGGTGTAGATATTTCCATGTTTATTCTGATCGTGGTGTAGATATTTCCATGTTTATAGAGATGGCGGTGTAGATATTTACATGTTCATAGAGATAGCGGTGTTGATTTTTCCATGTTTATAGAGACAGCGGTGTGGATATTTCCTTGCTTATACAGATAGGGGTGTAGATATTTCCATGTTTATAGAGATAGCGGTGAAGATATTTCCATGTTTATACAGATCACGGTGTAGATATTTCCTTGCTTGTACTAATAGCGGTGTAGTTATTTCCATGTTTATACAGATAGCGGTGTAGATATTTCCATGTATATACAGATGGCTGTGTAGATATTTCCATGTTTATACAGATGGCTGTGTAGATATTTCCATGTTTATACAGATGACTTTGTAGGTATTTGCATGTTTATACAGATGGCGGTGTAGGTTTTCCATGTTTATAGTGATAGCTGTGTAGATATTTCCATGTTTATACAGATAGCGGTGTTGATATTTCCATGTTTATAAAGATCGCGGTGTAGATATTTCCATGTTTATACAGATCGCGGTGCAGATATTTATATCTTTATACAGATGGCATTGTAGATATTTCCTTATTCACACAGATGGCGGTGTAGATGTTTCCATGTTTATACAGATGGCAGAGTAGTTAGTTCCATGTTTATGGAGATGGCAGTGTAGATACTTTCATGTTTACAGAGATGGCGGTGTAGATATTTCCAAGTTTATAGAGATAGCAGTGTAGATATTTACATGTTTATACAGATGTCTGTGTAGATATTTCCATGTGTATACAGATGGCATTGTAGATATTTCCATGTTTATACAGATGACTGTATAGGTATTTCCATGTTTTTACAGGTGGCAGTGCAGATATTTCCATGTTTATAGAGATAGCGGTGTAGATATTTCCATGTTTCTACAGATGGCGGTGTTGATATTTCCATCTATACACAGATGGCCGTGTAGATATTTCCATGTTTATAGAGATGGCGGCGTAGATATTTCCATGTTTACACAGATAGTGGTGTAGATATTTCCGTGTTTATACACATGGCAGAGTAGATACTTCCATCTTTATGGAGATGGCAGTGTAGATATTTTCATGTTTATAGAGATGGCGGTGTAGATATTTCCATATTTATAGAGATAGCGGTGTAGATATTTCCATCTTTCTACAGATGGCAGTGTACATATTTCCATGTTTATACAGATGGCGGTGTAGATATTTCCATATTTATACAGATGTCTGTGTAGATATTTCCATCTGTATACAGATGGTATTGTAGGTATTTCCATGTTTATACAGATGGTGGTGAAGATATTTCCATGTTTATTCAGATGACTGTGTAGATATTTCCATGTTTTTACAGATGGCAGTGTGGATATTTCAATGTTTATAGAGATGGCGCTGTAGATATTTCCAAGTTTATACAGATAACGGTGGAGATATTTCCATGTTTATACAGAGAGGAGTCGAGATATTTCCATGTTTATACACATAGCGGTGTACATATTTCCATGATTATAGAGACAGCGGTGTAGGTATTTCCATGTTTATGCAGATAGCGGTGCAGATATTTCCATGTTTACACAGATGCCTATGCAGATATTTCCATATTTACACAGAGGGCTGTGTAGATATTTCTATGTTTATACAGAAGACAGTGTAGATATTTAAATGTTCCTACACATGACTGTGTAGGTATTTCCATGTTTATACAGATGTCTTTGTAGATATTTCCATGTTAATAGAGATAGCGGTGTAGACATTTCCATGTTTATACAGATAGCGGTGTAGATATTTCCATGTTTATACAGATAGTGGTGTAGATATTTCCATGTTTATACAGACCGCGGTGTAGATATTTCCATGTTTATACAAATAGCGGTGCAGATATTTCCATGTTTGTACAGATGGCGGTGTTGATATTTCCATTTATACACAGATGACCGTGTAGATATTTCCATGTTTATACAGACGGCGGCGCAGATATTTCCATGGATATGTAGATGGCGGTGTAGATATTTCCATGTTTTTACAGATTGCGGTGTAGATATTTCCATGTTTATATAGATAGCGGTGTAGTTATTTCCATGTATATACACATGGCTGTGTAGATATTTCCATGTTTATACAGATGGCGGTGTAGGTATTTCCATGTTTATACAGATAACTTTGTATTTCCATGTTTATACAGATGGCGGTGTAGATATTTCCATGTCTATAGAGATAGCAGTGGAGATAATTCCATGTTTATACAGATAGCGGTGTAGATATTTCCATGTTTATCCTGATCGTGGTGTAGATATTTCCATGTTTATAGAGGTGGCGGTGTAGATATTTACATGTTCATAGAGATAGCGGTGTTGATTTTTCCATGTTTATAGAGACAGCGGTGTGGATATTTCCTTGCTTATACAGATAGGGGTGTAGATATTTCCATGTTTATAGAGATAGCGGTGAAGATATTTCCATGTTTATACAGATCACGGTGTAGATATTTCCTTGCTTGTACTAATAGCGGTGTAGTTATTTCCATGTTTATACAGATAGCGGTGTAGATATTTCCATGTATATACAGATGGCTGTGTAGATATTTCCATGTTTATACAGATGGCTGTGTAGATATTTCCATGTTTATACAGATGACTTTGTAGGTATTTGCATGTTTATACAGATGGCGGTGTAGGTTTTCCATGTTTATAGTGATAGCTGTGTAGATATTTCCATGTTTATACAGATAGCGGTGTTGATATTTCCATGTTTATAAAGATCGCGGTGTAGATATTTCCATGTTTATACAGATCGCGGTGCAGATATTTATATCTTTATACAGATGGCATTGTAGGTATTTCCTTATTCACACAGATGGCGGTGTAGATGTTTCCATGTTTATACAGATGGCAGAGTAGTTAGTTCCATGTTTATGGAGATGGCAGTGTAGATACTTTCATGTTTACAGAGATGGCGGTGTAGATATTTCCATGTTTATAGAGATAGCAGTGTAGATATTTACATGTTTATACAGATGTCTGTGTAGATATTTCCATGTGTATACGGATGGCATTGTAGATATTTCCATGTTTATACAGATGACTGTATAGGTATTTCCATGTTTTTACAGGTGGCAGTGCAGATATTTCCATGTTTATAGAGATAGCGGTGTAGATATTTCCATGTTTCTACAGATGGCGGTGTTGATATTTCCATCTATACACAGATGGCCGTGTAGATATTTCCATGTTTATACAGATGGCGGCGTAGATATTTCCATGGACATGCAGATGGCGGTGTAGATATTTCCATGTTTAAACAGATAGCGGTGTAGATATTTCCATGTTTACACAGATAGTGGTGTAGATATTTCCGTGTTTATACACATGGCAGAGTAGATACTTCCATCTTTATGGAGATGGCAGTGTAGATATTTTCATGTTTATAGAGATGGTGGTGTAGATATTTCCATATTTATAGAGATAGCGGTGTAGATATTTCCATCTTTCTACAGATGGCAGTGTAGATATTTCCATGTTTATACAGATGGCGGTGTAGATATTTCCATATTTATACAGATGTCTGTGTAGATATTTCCATCTGTATACAGATGGTATTGTAGGTATTTCCATGTTTATACAGATGGTGGTGAAGATATTTCCATGTTTATTCAGATGACTGTGTAGATATTTCCATGTTTTTACAGATGGCAGTGTGAATATTTCAATGTTTATAGAGATGGCGCTGTAGATATTTCCAAGTTTATACAGATAACGGTGGAGATATTTCCATGTTTATACAGAGAGGAGTCGAGATATTTCCATGTTTATACACATAGCGGTGTACATATTTCCATGATTATAGAGACAGTGGTGTAGGTATTTCCATGTTTATGCAGATAGCGGTGCAGATATTTCCATGTTTACACAGATGCCTATGCAGATATTTCCATATTTACACAGAGGGCTGTGTAGATATTTCTATGTTTATACAGAAGACAGTGTAGATATTTAAATGTTCCTACACATGACTGTGTAGGTATTTCCATGTTTATACAGATGTCTTTGTAGATATTTCCATGTTAATAGAGATAGCGGTGTAGACATTTCCATGTTTATACAGATAGCGGTGTAGATATTTCCATGTTTATACAGATAGTGGTGTAGATATATCCATGTTTATACAGACCGCGGTGTAGATATTTCCATGTTTATACAAATAGCGGTGCAGATATTTCCATGTTTGTACAGATGGCGGTGTTGATATTTCCATTTATACACAGATGACCGTGTAGATATTTCCATGTTTATACAGATGGCGGTGCAGATATTTCCATGGTTATGTAGATGGCGGTGTAGATATTTCCATGTTTATACAGATTGCGGTGTAGTTATTTCCATGTTTATATAGATAGCGGTGTAGTTATTTCCACGTATATACACATGGCTGTGTAGATATTTCCATGTTTATACAGATGGCGGTGTAGATATTTCCATGTTTATACAGATAACTTTGTATTTCCATGTTTATACAGATGGCGGTTTAGATATTTTCCATGTCTATAGAGATAGCAGTGGAGATAATTCCAGGTTTATACAGATAGCGGTGTAGATATTTCCATGTTTATTCTGATCGTGGTGTAGATATTTCCATGTTTATAGCGATGGCGGTGTAGATATTTACATGTTCATAGAGATAGCGGTGTTGATTTTCCATGTTTATAGAGACAGCGGTGTGGATATTTCCTTGCTTATACAGATAGGGGTGTAGATATTTCCATGTTTATAGAGATAGCGGTGAAGATATTTCCATGTATATACAGATCACGGTGTAGATATTTCCTTGCTTGTACTAATAGCGGTGTAGTTATTTCCATGTTTATACAGATAGCGGTGTAGATATTTCCATGTATATACAGATGGCTGTGTAGATATTTCCATGTTTATACAGATGGCTGTGTAGATATTTCCATGTTTATACAGATGACTTTGTAGGTATTTACATGTTTATACAGATGGCGGTGTAGGTTTTCCATGTTTATAGTGATAGCTGTGTAGATATTTCCATGTTTATACAGATAGCGGTGTTGATATTTCCATGTTTATAAAGATCGCGGTGTAGATATTTCCATGTTTATACAGATCGCGGTGCAGATATTTATATCTTTATACAGATGGCATTGTAGATATTTCCTTATTCACACAGATGGCGGTGTAGATGTTTCCATGTTTATACAGATGGCAGAGTAGTTAGTTCCATGTTTATGGAGATGGCAGTGTAGATACTTTCATGTTTACAGAGATGGCGGTGTAGATATTTCCATGTTTATAGAGATAGCAGTGTAGATATTTACATGTTTATACAGATGTCTGTGTAGATATTTCCATGTGTATACAGATGGCATTGTAGATATTTCCATGTTTATACAGATGACTGTATAGGTATTTCCATGGTTTTACAGGTGGCAGTGCAGATATTTCCATGTTTATAGAGATAGCGGTGTAGATATTTCCATGTTTCTACAGATGGCGGTGTTGATATTTCCATCTATACACAGATGGCCGTGTAGATATTTCCATGTTTATACAGATGGCGGCGTAGATATTTCCATGGACATGCAGATGGCGGTGTAGATATTTCCATGTTTAAACAGATAGCGGTGTAGATATTTCCATGTTTACACAGATAGTGGTGTAGATATTTCCGTGTTTATACACATGGCAGAGTAGATACTTCCATCTTTATGGAGATGGCAGTGTAGATATTTTCATGTTTATAGAGATGGCGGTGTAGATATTTCCATATTTATAGAGATAGCGGTGTAGATATTTCCATCTTTCTACAGATGGCAGTGTAGATATTTCCATGTTTATACAGATGGCGGTGTAGATATTTCCATATTTATACAGATGTCTGTGTAGATATTTCCATCTGTATACAGATGGTATTGTAGGTATTTCCATGTTTATACAGATGGTGGTGAAGATATTTCCATGTTTATTCAGATGACTGTGTAGATATTTCCATGTTTTTACAGATGGCAGTGTGGATATTTCAATGTTTATAGAGATGGCGCTGTAGATATTTCCAAGTTTATACAGATAACGGTGGAGATATTTCCATGTTTATACAGAGAGGAGTCGAGATATTTCCATGTTTATACACATAGCGGTGTACATATTTCCATGATTATAGAGACAGCGGTGTAGGTATTTCCATGTTTATGCAGATAGCGGTGCAGATATTTCCATGTTTACACAGATGCCTATGCAGATATTTCCATATTTACACAGAGGGCTGTGTAGATATTTCTATGTTTATACAGAAGACAGTGTAGATATTTAAATGTTCCTACACATGACTGTGTAGGTATTTCCATGTTTATACAGATGTCTTTGTAGATATTTCCATGTTAATAGAGATAGCGGTGTAGACATTTCCATGTTTATACAGATAGCGGTGTAGATATTTCCATGTTTATACAGATAGTGGTGTAGATATATCCATGTTTATACAGACCGCGGTGTAGATATTTCCATGTTTATACAAATAGCGGTGCAGATATTTCCATGTTTGTACAGATGGCGGTGTTGATATTTCCATTTATACACAGATGACCGTGTAGATATTTCCATGTTTATACAGATGGCGGTGCAGATATTTCCATGGTTATGTAGATGGCGGTGTAGATATTTCCATGTTTATACAGATTGCGGTGTAGTTATTTCCATGTTTATATAGATAGCGGTGTAGTTATTTCCACGTATATACACATGGCTGTGTAGATATTTCCATGTTTATACAGATGGCGGTGTAGATATTTCCATGTTTATACAGATAACTTTGTATTTCCATGTTTATACAGATGGCGGTTTAGATATTTTCCATGTCTATAGAGATAGCAGTGGAGATAATTCCAGGTTTATACAGATAGCGGTGTAGATATTTCCATGTTTATTCTGATCGTGGTGTAGATATTTCCATGTTTATAGCGATGGCGGTGTAGATATTTACATGTTCATAGAGATAGCGGTGTTGATTTTCCATGTTTATAGAGACAGCGGTGTGGATATTTCCTTGCTTATACAGATAGGGGTGTAGATATTTCCATGTTTATAGAGATAGCGGTGAAGATATTTCCATGTATATACAGATCACGGTGTAGATATTTCCTTGCTTGTACTAATAGCGGTGTAGTTATTTCCATGTTTATACAGATAGCGGTGTAGATATTTCCATGTATATACAGATGGCTGTGTAGATATTTCCATGTTTATACAGATGGCTGTGTAGATATTTCCATGTTTATACAGATGACTTTGTAGGTATTTACATGTTTATACAGATGGCGGTGTAGGTTTTCCATGTTTATAGTGATAGCTGTGTAGATATTTCCATGTTTATACAGATAGCGGTGTTGATATTTCCATGTTTATAAAGATCGCGGTGTAGATATTTCCATGTTTATACAGATCGCGGTGCAGATATTTATATCTTTATACAGATGGCATTGTAGATATTTCCTTATTCACACAGATGGCGGTGTAGATGTTTCCATGTTTATACAGATGGCAGAGTAGTTAGTTCCATGTTTATGGAGATGGCAGTGTAGATACTTTCATGTTTACAGAGATGGCGGTGTAGATATTTCCATGTTTATAGAGATAGCAGTGTAGATATTTACATGTTTATACAGATGTCTGTGTAGATATTTCCATGTGTATACAGATGGCATTGTAGATATTTCCATGTTTATACAGATGACTGTATAGGTATTTCCATGGTTTTACAGGTGGCAGTGCAGATATTTCCATGTTTATAGAGATAGCGGTGTAGATATTTCCATGTTTCTACAGATGGCGGTGTTGATATTTCCATCTATACACAGATGGCCGTGTAGATATTTCCATGTTTATACAGATGGCGGCGTAGATATTTCCATGGACATGCAGATGGCGGTGTAGATATTTCCATGTTTAAACAGATAGCGGTGTAGATATTTCCATGTTTACACAGATAGTGGTGTAGATATTTCCGTGTTTATACACATGGCAGAGTAGATACTTCCATCTTTATGGAGATGGCAGTGTAGATATTTTCATGTTTATAGAGATGGCGGTGTAGATATTTCCATATTTATAGAGATAGCGGTGTAGATATTTCCATCTTTCTACAGATGGCAGTGTAGATATTTCCATGTTTATACAGATGGCGGTGTAGATATTTCCATATTTATACAGATGTCTGTGTAGATATTTCCATCTGTATACAGATGGTATTGTAGGTATTTCCATGTTTATACAGATGGTGGTGAAGATATTTCCATGTTTATTCAGATGACTGTGTAGATATTTCCATGTTTTTACAGATGGCAGTGTGGATATTTCAATGTTTATAGAGATGGCGCTGTAGATATTTCCAAGTTTATACAGATAACGGTGGAGATATTTCCATGTTTATACAGAGAGGAGTCGAGATATTTCCATGTTTATACACATAGCGGTGTACATATTTCCATGATTATAGAGACAGCGGTGTAGGTATTTCCATGTTTATGCAGATAGCGGTGCAGATATTTCCATGTTTACACAGATGCCTATGCAGATATTTCCATATTTACACAGAGGGCTGTGTAGATATTTCTATGTTTATACAGAAGACAGTGTAGATATTTAAATGTTCCTACACATGACTGTGTAGGTATTTCCATGTTTATACAGATGTCTTTGTAGATATTTCCATGTTAATAGAGATAGCGGTGTAGACATTTCCATGTTTATACAGATAGCGGTGTAGATATTTCCATGTTTATACAGATAGTGGTGTAGATATATCCATGTTTATACAGACCGCGGTGTAGATATTTCCATGTTTATACAAATAGCGGTGCAGATATTTCCATGTTTGTACAGATGGCGGTGTTGATATTTCCATTTATACACAGATGACCGTGTAGATATTTCCATGTTTATACAGACGGCGGTGCAGATATTTCCATGGTTATGTAGATGGCGGTGTAGATATTTCCATGTTTATACAGATTGCGGTGTAGTTATTTCCATGTTTATATAGATAGCGGTGTAGTTATTTCCACGTATATACACATGGCTGTGTAGATATTTCCATGTTTATACAGATGGCGGTGTAGATATTTCCATGTTTATACAGATAACTTTGTATTTCCATGTTTATACAGATGGCGGTTTAGATATTTTCCATGTCTATAGAGATAGCAGTGGAGATAATTCCAGGTTTATACAGATAGCGGTGTAGATATTTCCATGTTTATTCTGATCGTGGTGTAGATATTTCCATGTTTATAGCGATGGCGGTGTAGATATTTACATGTTCATAGAGATAGCGGTGTTGATTTTCCATGTTTATAGAGACAGCGGTGTGGATATTTCCTTGCTTATACAGATAGGGGTGTAGATATTTCCATGTTTATAGAGATAGCGGTGAAGATATTTCCATGTATATACAGATCACGGTGTAGATATTTCCTTGCTTGTACTAATAGCGGTGTAGTTATTTCCATGTTTATACAGATAGCGGTGTAGATATTTCCATGTATATACAGATGGCTGTGTAGATATTTCCATGTTTATACAGATGGCTGTGTAGATATTTCCATGTTTATACAGATGACTTTGTAGGTATTTACATGTTTATACAGATGGCGGTGTAGGTTTTCCATGTTTATAGTGATAGCTGTGTAGATATTTCCATGTTTATACAGATAGCGGTGTTGATATTTCCATGTTTATAAAGATCGCGGTGTAGATATTTCCATGTTTATACAGATCGCGGTGCAGATATTTATATCTTTATACAGATGGCATTGTAGATATTTCCTTATTCACACAGATGGCGGTGTAGATGTTTCCATGTTTATACAGATGGCAGAGTAGTTAGTTCCATGTTTATGGAGATGGCAGTGTAGATACTTTCATGTTTACAGAGATGGCGGTGTAGATATTTCCATGTTTATAGAGATAGCAGTGTAGATATTTACATGTTTATACAGATGTCTGTGTAGATATTTCCATGTGTATACAGATGGCATTGTAGATATTTCCATGTTTATACAGATGACTGTATAGGTATTTCCATGGTTTTACAGGTGGCAGTGCAGATATTTCCATGTTTATAGAGATAGCGGTGTAGATATTTCCATGTTTCTACAGATGGCGGTGTTGATATTTCCATCTATACACAGATGGCCGTGTAGATATTTCCATGTTTATACAGATGGCGGCGTAGATATTTCCATGGACATGCAGATGGCGGTGTAGATATTTCCATGTTTAAACAGATAGCGGTGTAGATATTTCCATGTTTACACAGATAGTGGTGTAGATATTTCCGTGTTTATACACATGGCAGAGTAGATACTTCCATCTTTATGGAGATGGCAGTGTAGATATTTTCATGTTTATAGAGATGGCGGTGTAGATATTTCCATATTTATAGAGATAGCGGTGTAGATATTTCCATCTTTCTACAGATGGCAGTGTAGATATTTCCATGTTTATACAGATGGCGGTGTAGATATTTCCATATTTATACAGATGTCTGTGTAGATATTTCCATCTGTATACAGATGGTATTGTAGGTATTTCCATGTTTATACAGATGGTGGTGAAGATATTTCCATGTTTATTCAGATGACTGTGTAGATATTTCCATGTTTTTACAGATGGCAGTGTGGATATTTCAATGTTTATAGAGATGGCGCTGTAGATATTTCCAAGTTTATACAGATAACGGTGGAGATATTTCCATGTTTATACAGAGAGGAGTCGAGATATTTCCATGTTTATACACATAGCGGTGTACATATTTCCATGATTATAGAGACAGCGGTGTAGGTATTTCCATGTTTATGCAGATAGCGGTGCAGATATTTCCATGTTTACACAGATGCCTATGCAGATATTTCCATATTTACACAGAGGGCTGTGTAGATATTTCTATGTTTATACAGAAGACAGTGTAGATATTTAAATGTTCCTACACATGACTGTGTAGGTATTTCCATGTTTATACAGATGTCTTTGTAGATATTTCCATGTTAATAGAGATAGCGGTGTAGACATTTCCATGTTTATACAGATAGCGGTGTAGATATTTCCATGTTTATACAGATAGTGGTGTAGATATTTCCATGTTTATACAGACCGCGGTGTAGATATTTCCATGTTTATACAAATAGCGGTGCAGATATTTCCATGTTTGTACAGATGGCGGTGTTGATATTTCCATTTATACACAGATGACCGTGTAGATATTTCCATGTTTATACAGACGGCGGAGCAGATATTTCCATGGTTATGTAGATGGCGGTGTAGATATTTCCATGTTTATACAGATTGCGGTGTAGTTATTTCCATGTTTATATAGATAGCGGTGTAGTTATTTCCACGTATATACACATGGCTGTGTAGATATTTCCATGTTTATACAGATGGCGGTGTAGGTATTTCCATGTTTATACAGATAACTTTGTATTTCCATGTTTATACAGATGGCGGTGTAGATATTTCCATGTCTATAGAGATAGCAGTGGAGATAATTCCAGGTTTATACAGATAGCGGTGTAGATATTTCCATGTTTATTCTGATCGTGGTGTAGATATTTCCATGTTTATAGCGATGGCGGTGTAGATATTTACATGTTCATAGAGATAGCGGTGTTGATTTTTCCATGTTTATAGAGACAGCGGTGTGGATATTTCCTTGCTTATACAGATAGGGGTGTAGATATTTCCATGTTTATAGAGATAGCGGTGAAGATATTTCCATGTTTATACAGATCACGTTGTAGATATTTCCTTGCTTGTACTAATAGCGGTGTAGTTATTTCCATGTTTATACAGATAGCGGTGTAGATATTTCCATGTATATACAGATGGCTGTGTAGATATTTCCATGTTTATACAGATGGCTGTGTAGATATTTCCATGTTTATACAGATGACTTTGTAGGTATTTGCATGTTTATACAGATGGCGGTGTAGGTTTTCCATGTTTATAGTGATAGCTGTGTAGATATTTCCATGTTTATACAGATAGCGGTGTTGATATTTCCATGTTTATAAAGATCGCGGTGTATATATTTCCATGTTTATACAGATCGCGGTGCAGATATTTATATCTTTATACAGATGGCATTGTAGATATTTCCTTATTCACACAGATGGCGGTGTAGATGTTTCCATGTTTATACAGATGGCAGAGTAGTTAGTTCCATGTTTATGGAGATGGCAGTGTAGATACTTTCATGTTTACAGAGATGGCGGTGTAGATATTTCCATGTTTATAGAGATAGCAGTGTAGATATTTACATGTTTATACAGATGTCTGTGTAGATATTTCCATGTGTATACAGATGGCATTGTAGATATTTCCATGTTTATACAGATGACTGTATAGGTATTTCCATGTTTTTACAGGTGGCAGTGCAGATATTTCCATGTTTATAGAGATAGCGGTGTAGATATTTCCATGTTTCTACAGATGGCGGTGTTGATATTTCCATCTATACACAGATGGCCGTGTAGATATTTCCATGTTTATACAGATGGCGGCGTAGATATTTCCATGGACATGCAGATGGCGGTGTAGATATTTCCATGTTTAAACAGATAGCGGTGTAGATATTTCCATGTTTACACAGATAGTGGTGTAGATATTTCCGTGTTTATACACATGGCAGAGTAGATACTTCCATCTTTATGGAGATGGCAGTGTAGATATTTTCATGTTTATAGAGATGGCGGTGTAGATATTTCCATATTTATAGAGATAGCGGTGTAGATATTTCCATCTTTCTACAGATGGCAGTGTAGATATTTCCATGTTTATACAGATGGCGGTGTAGATATTTCCATATTTATACAGATGTCTGTGTAGATATTTCCATCTGTATACAGATGGTATTGTAGGTATTTCCATGTTTATACAGATGGTGGTGAAGATATTTCCATGTTTATTCAGATGACTGTGTATATATTTCCATGTTTTTACAGATGGCAGTGTGGATATTTCAATGTTTATAGAGATGGCGCTGTAGATATTTCCAAGTTTATACAGCTAACGGTGGAGATATTTCCATGTTTATACAGAGAGGAGTCGAGATATTTCCATGTTTATACACATAGCGGTGTACATATTTCCATGATTATAGAGACAGCGGTGTAGGTATTTCCATGTTTATGCAGATAGCGGTGCAGATATTTCCATGTTTACACAGATGCCTATGCAGATATTTCCATATTTACACAGAGGGCTGTGTAGATATTTCTATGTTTATACAGAAGACAGTGTAGATATTTAAATGTTCCTACACATGACTGTGTAGGTATTTCCATGTTTATACAGATGTCTTTGTAGATATTTCCATGTTAATAGAGATAGCGGTGTAGACATTTCCATGTTTATACAGATAGCGGTGTAGATATTTCCATGTTTATACAGATAGTGGTGTAGATATTTCCATGTTTATACAGACCGCGGTGTAGATATTTCCATGTTTATACAAATAGCGGTGCAGATATTTCCATGTTTGTACAGATGGCGGTGTTGATATTTCCATTTATACACAGATGACCGTGTAGATATTTCCATGTTTATACAGACGGCGGCGCAGATATTTCCATGGTTATGTAGATGGCGGTGTAGATATTTCCATGTTTATACAGATTGCGGTGTAGTTATTTCCATGTTTATATAGATAGCGGTGTAGTTATTTCCACGTATATACACATGGCTGTGTAGATATTTCCATGTTTATACAGATGGCGGTGTAGATATTTCCATGTTTATACAGATAACTTTGTATTTCCATGTTTATACAGATGGCAGTGTAGATATTTCCATGTCTATAGAGATAGCAGTGGAGATAATTCCAGGTTTATACAGATAGCGGTGTAGATATTTCCATGTTTATTCTGATCGTGGTGTAGATATTTCCATGTTTATAGCGATGGCGGTGTAGATATTTACATGTTCATAGAGATAGCGGTGTTGATTTTTCCATGTTTATAGAGACAGCGGTGTGGATATTTCCTTGCTTATACAGATAGGGGTGTAGATATTTCCATGTTTATAGAGATAGCGGTGAAGATATTTCCATGTTTATACAGATCACGGTGTAGATATTTCCTTGCTTGTACTAATAGCGGTGTAGTTATTTCCATGTTTATACAGATAGCGGTGTAGATATTTCCATGTATATACAGATGGCTGTGTAGATATTTCCATGTTTATACAGATGGCTGTGTAGATATTTCCATGTTTATACAGATGACTTTGTAGGTATTTGCATGTTTATACAGATGGCGGTGTAGGTTTTCCATGTTTATAGTGATAGCTGTGTAGATATTTCCATGTTTATACAGATAGCGGTGTTGATATTTCCATGTTTATAAAGATCGTGGTGTATATATTTCCATGTTTATACAGATCGCGGTGCAGATATTTATATCTTTATACAGATGGCATTGTAGATATTTCCTTATTCACACAGATGGCGGTGTAGATGTTTCCATGTTTATACAGATGGCAGAGTAGTTAGTTCCATGTTTATGGAGATGGCAGTGTAGATACTTTCATGTTTACAGAGATGGCGGTGTAGATATTTCCATGTTTATAGAGATAGCAGTGTAGATATTTACATGTTTATACAGATGTCTGTGTAGATATTTCCATGTGTATACAGATGGCATTGTAGATATTTCCATGTTTATACAGATGACTGTATAGGTATTTCCATGTTTTTACAGGTGGCAGTGCAGATATTTCCATGTTTATAGAGATAGCGGTGTAGATATTTCCATGTTTCTACAGATGGCGGTGTTGATATTTCCATCTATACACAGATGGCCGTGTAGATATTTCCATGTTTATACAGATGGCGGCGTAGATATTTCCATGGACATGCAGATGGCGGTGTAGATATTTCCATGTTTAAACAGATAGCGGTGTAGATATTTCCATGTTTACACAGATAGTGGTGTAGATATTTCCGTGTTTATACACATGGCAGAGTAGATACTTCCATCTTTATGGAGATGGCAGTGTAGATATTTTCATGTTTATAGAGATGGCGGTGTAGATATTTCCATATTTATAGAGATAGCGGTGTAGATATTTCCATCTTTCTACAGATGGCAGTGTAGATATTTCCATGTTTATACAGATGGCGGTGTAGATATTTCCATATTTATACAGATGTCTGTGTAGATATTTCCATCTGTATACAGATGGTATTGTAGGTATTTCCATGTTTATACAGATGGTGGTGAAGATATTTCCATGTTTATTCAGATGACTGTGTAGATATTTCCATGTTTTTACAGATGGCAGTGTGGATATTTCAATGTTTATAGAGATGGCGCTGTAGATATTTCCAAGTTTATACAGATAACGGTGGAGATATTTCCATGTTTATACAGAGAGGAGTCGAGATATTTCCATGTTTATACACATAGCGGTGTACATATTTCCATGATTATAGAGACAGCGGTGTAGGTATTTCCATGTTTATGCAGATAGCGGTGCAGATATTTCCATGTTTACACAGATGCCTATGCAGATATTTCCATATTTACACAGAGGGCTGTGTAGATATTTCTATGTTTATACAGAAGACAGTGTAGATATTTAAATGTTCCTACACATGACTGTGTAGGTATTTCCATGTTTATACAGATGTCTTTGTAGATATTTCCATGTTAATAGAGATAGCGGTGTAGACATTTCCATGTTTATACAGATAGCGGTGTAGATATTTCCATGTTTATACAGATAGTGGTGTAGATACTTCCATGTTTATACAGACCGCGGTGTAGATATTTCCATGTTTATTCAAATAGCGGTGCAGATATTTCCATGTTTGTACAGATGGCGGTGTTGATATTTCCATTTATACACAGATGACCGTGTAGATATTACCATGTTTATACAGACGGCGGCGCAGATATTTCCATGGATATGTAGATGGCGGTGTAGATATTTCCATGTTTATACAGATTGCGGTGTAGTTATTTCCATGTTTATATAGATAGCGGTGTAGTTATTTCCATGTATATACACATGGCTGTGTAGATATTTCCATGTTTATACAGATGGCGGTGTAGATATTTCCATGTTTATACAGATAACTTTGTATTTCCATGTTTATACAGATGGCGGTGTAGATATTTCCATGTCTATAGAGATAGCAGTGGAGATAATTCCATGTTTATACAGATAGCGGTGTAGATATTTCCATGTTTATTCTGATCGTGGTGTAGATATTTCCATGTTTATAGAGATGGCGGTGTAGATATTTACATGTTCATAGAGATAGCGGTGTTGATTTTTCCATGTTTATAGAGACAGCGGTGTGGATATTTCCTTGCTTATACAGATAGGGGTGTAGATATTTCCATGTTTATAGAGATAGCGGTGAAGATATTTCCATGTTTATACAGATCACGGTGTAGATATTTCCTTGCTTGTACTAATAGCGGTGTAGTTATTTCCATGTTTATACAGATAGCGGTGTAGATATTTCCATGTATATACAGATGGCTGTGTAGATATTTCCATGTTTATACAGATGGCTGTGTAGATATTTCCATGTTTATACAGATGACTTTGTAGGTATTTGCATGTTTATACAGATGGCGGTGTAGGTTTTCCATGTTTATAGTGATAGCTGTGTAGATATTTCCATGTTTATACAGATAGCGGTGTTGATATTTCCATGTTTATAAAGATCGCGGTGTAGATATTTCCATGTTTATACAGATCGCGGTGCAGATATTTATATCTTTATACAGATGGCATTGTAGATATTTCCTTATTCACACAGATGGCGGTGTAGATGTTTCCATGTTTATACAGATGGCAGAGTAGTTAGTTCCATGTTTATGGAGATGGCAGTGTAGATACTTTCATGTTTACAGAGATGGCGGTGTAGATATTTCCATGTTTATAGAGATAGCAGTGTAGATATTTACATGTTTATACAGATGTCTGTGTAGATATTTCCATGTGTATACAGATGGCATTGTAGATATTTCCATGTTTATACAGATGACTGTATAGGTATTTCCATGTTTTTACAGGTGGCAGTGCAGATATTTCCATGTTTATAGAGATAGCGGTGTAGATATTTCCATGTTTCTACAGATGGCGGTGTTGATATTTCCATCTATACACAGATGGCCGTGTAGATATTTCCATGTTTATACAGATGGCGGCGTAGATATTTCCATGGACATGCAGATGGCGGTGTAGATATTTCCATGTTTAAACAGATAGCGGTGTAGATATTTCCATGTTTACACAGATAGTGGTGTAGATATTTCCGTGTTTATACACATGGCAGAGTAGATACTTCCATCTTTATGGAGATGGCAGTGTAGATATTTTCATGTTTATAGAGATGGCGGTGTAGATATTTCCATATTTATAGAGATAGCGGTGTAGATATTTCCATCTTTCTACAGATGGCAGTGTAGATATTTCCATGTTTATACAGATGGCGGTGTAGATATTTCCATATTTATACAGATGTCTGTGTAGATATTTCCATCTGTATACAGATGGTATTGTAGGTATTTCCATGTTTATACAGATGGTGGTGAAGATATTTCCATGTTTATTCAGATGACTGTGTAGATATTTCCATGTTTTTACAGATGGCAGTGTGGATATTTCAATGTTTATAGAGATGGCGCTGTAGATATTTCCAAGTTTATACAGATAACGGTGGAGATATTTCCATGTTTATACAGAGAGGAGTCGAGATATTTCCATGTTTATACACATAGCGGTGTACATATTTCCATGATTATAGAGACAGCGGTGTAGGTATTTCCATGTTTATGCAGATAGCGGTGCAGATATTTCCATGTTTACACAGATGCCTATGCAGATATTTCCATATTTACACAGAGGGCTGTGTAGATATTTCTATGTTTATACAGAAGACAGTGTAGATATTTAAATGTTCCTACACATGACTGTGTAGGTATTTCCATGTTTATACAGATGTCTTTGTAGATATTTCCATGTTAATAGAGATAGCGGTGTAGACATTTCCATGTTTATACAGATAGCGGTGTAGATATTTCCATGTTTATACAGATAGTGGTGTAGATATTTCCATGTTTATACAGACCGCGGTGTAGATATTTCCATGTTTATACAAATAGCGGTGCAGATATTTCCATGTTTGTACAGATGGCGGTGTTGATATTTCCATTTATACACAGATGACCGTGTAGATATTTCCATGTTTATACAGACGGCGGCGCAGATATTTCCATGCATATGTAGATGGCGGTGTAGATATTTCCATGTTTATACAGATTGCGGTGTAGTTATTTCCATATTTATATAGATAGCGGTGTAGTTATTTCCACGTATATACACATGGCTGTGTAGATATTTCCATGTTTATACAGATGGCGGTGTAGATATTTCCATGTTTATACAGATAACTTTGTATTTCCATGTTTATACAGATGGCGGTGTAGATATTTCCATGTCTATAGAGATAGCAGTGGAGATAATTCCATGTTTATACAGATAGCGGTGTAGATATTTCCATGTTTATTCTGATCGTGGTGTAGATATTTCCATGTTTATAGAGATGGCGGTGTAGATATTTACATGTTCATAGAGATAGCGGTGTTGGTATTTCCATGTTTATAGAGACAGCGGTGTGGATATTTCCTTGCTTATACAGATAGGGGTGTAGATATTTCCATGTTTATAGAGATAGCGGTGAAGATATTTCCATGTTTATACAGATCACGGTGTAGATATTTCCTTGCTTGTACTAATAGCGGTGTAGTTATTTCCATGTTTATACAGATAGCGGTGTAGATATTTCCATGTATATACAGATGGCTGTGTAGATATTTCCATGTTTATACAGATGGCTGTGTAGATATTTCCATGTTTATACAGATGACTTTGTAGGTATTTGCATGTTTATACAGATGGCGGTGTAGGTTTTCCATGTTTATAGTGATAGCTGTGTAGATATTTCCATGTTTATACAGATAGCGGTGTTGATATTTCCATGTTTATAAAGATCGCGGTGTAGATATTTCCATGTTTATACAGATCGCGGTGCAGATATTTATATCTTTATACAGATGGCATTGTAGATATTTCCTTATTCACACAGATGGCGGTGTAGATGTTTCCATGTTTATACAGATGGCAGAGTAGTTAGTTCCATGTTTATGGAGATGGCAGTGTAGATACTTTCATGTTTACAGAGATGGCGGTGTAGATATTTCCATGTTTATAGAGATAGCAGTGTAGATATTTACATGTTTATACAGATGTCTGTGTAGATATTTCCATGTGTATACAGATGGCATTGTAGATATTTCCATGTTTATACAGATGACTGTATAGGTATTTCCATGTTTTTACAGGTGGCAGTGCAGATATTTCCATGTTTATAGAGATAGCGGTGTAGATATTTCCATGTTTCTACAGATGGCGGTGTTGATATTTCCATCTATACACAGATGGCCGTGTAGATATTTCCATGTTTATACAGATGGCGGCGTAGATATTTCCATGGACATGCAGATGGCGGTGTAGATATTTCCATGTTTAAACAGATAGCGGTGTAGATATTTCCATGTTTACACAGATAGTGGTGTAGATATTTCCGTGTTTATACACATGGCAGAGTAGATACTTCCATCTTTATGGAGATGGCAGTGTAGATATTTTCATGTTTATAGAGATGGCAGTGTAGATATTTCCATATTTATAGAGATAGCGGTGTAGATATTTCCATCTTTCTACAGATGGCAGTGTAGATATTTCCATGTTTATACAGATGGCGGTGTAGATATTTCCATATTTATACAGATGTCTGTGTAGATATTTCCATCTGTATACAGATGGTATTGTAGGTATTTCCATGTTTATACAGATGGTGGTGAAGATATTTCCATGTTTATTCAGATGACTGTGTAGATATTTCCATGTTTTTACAGATGGCAGTGTGGATATTTCAATGTTTATAGAGATGGCGCTGTAGATATTTCCAAGTTTATACAGATAACGGTGGAGATATTTCCATGTTTATACAGAGAGGAGTCGAGATATTTCCATGTTTATACACATAGCGGTGTACATATTTCCATGATTATAGAGACAGCGGTGTAGGTATTTCCATGTTTATGCAGATAGCGGTGCAGATATTTCCATGTTTACACAGATGCCTATGCAGATATTTCCATATTTACACAGAGGGCTGTGTAGATATTTCTATGTTTATACAGAAGACAGTGTAGATATTTAAATGTTCCTACACATGACTGTGTAGGTATTTCCATGTTTATACAGATGTCTTTGTAGATATTTCCATGTTAATAGAGATAGCGGTGTAGACATTTCCATGTTTATACAGATAGCGGTGTAGATATTTCCATGTTTATACAGATAGTGGTGTAGATATTTCCATGTTTATACAGACCGCGGTGTAGATATTTCCATGTTTATACAAATAGCGGTGCAGATATTTCCATGTTTGTACAGATGGCGGTGTTGATATTTCCATTTATACACAGATGACCGTGTAGATATTTCCATGTTTATACAGACGGCGGCGCAGATATTTCCATGGTTATGTAGATGGCGGTGTAGATATTTCCATGTTTATACAGATTGCGGTGTAGTTATTTCCATGTTTATATAGATAGCGGTGTAGTTATTTCCACGTATATACACATGGCTGTGTAGATATTTCCATGTTTATACAGATGGCGGTGTAGGTATTTCCATGTTTATACAGATAACTTTGTATTTCCATGTTTATACAGATGGCGGTGTAGATATTTCCATGTCTATAGAGATAGCAGTGGAGATAATTCCATGTTTATACAGATAGCGGTGTAGATATTTCCATGTTTATTCTGATCGTGGTGTAGATATTTCCATGTTTATAGAGATGGCGGTGTAGATATTTACATGTTCATAGAGATAGCGGTGTTGATTTTTCCATGTTTATAGAGACAGCGGTGTGGATATTTCCTTGCTTATACAGATAGGGGTGTAGATATTTCCATGTTTATAGAGATAGCGGTGAAGATATTTCCATGTTTATACAGATCACGGTGTAGATATTTCCTTGCTTGTACTAATAGCGGTGTAGTTATTTCCATGTTTATACAGATAGCGGTGTAGATATTTCCATGTATATACAGATGGCTGTGTAGATATTTCCATGTTTATACAGATGGCTGTGTAGATATTTCCATGTTTATACAGATGACTTTGTAGGTATTTGCATGTTTATACAGATGGCGGTGTAGGTTTTCCATGTTTATAGTGATAGCTGTGTAGATATTTCCATGTTTATACAGATAGCGGTGTTGATATTTCCATGTTTATAAAGATCGCGGTGTAGATATTTCCATGTTTATACAGATCGTGGTGCAGATATTTATATCTTTATACAGATGGCATTGTAGATATTTCCTTATTCACACAGATGGCGGTGTAGATGTTTCCATGTTTATACAGATGGCAGAGTAGTTAGTTCCATGTTTATGGAGATGGCAGTGTAGATACTTTCATGTTTACAGAGATGGCGGTGTAGATATTTCCATGTTTATAGAGATAGCAGTGTAGATATTTACATGTTTATACAGATGTCTGTGTAGATATTTCCATGTGTATACAGATGGCATTGTAGATATTTCCATGTTTATACAGATGACTGTATAGGTATTTCCATGTTTTTACAGGTGGCAGTGCAGATATTTCCATGTTTATAGAGATAGCGGTGTAGATATTTCCATGTTTCTACAGATGGCGGTGTTGATATTTCCATCTATACACAGATGGCCGTGTAGATATTTCCATGTTTATACAGATGGCGGCGTAGATATTTCCATGGACATGCAGATGGCGGTGTAGATATTTCCATGTTTAAACAGATAGCGGTGTAGATATTTCCATGTTTACACAGATAGTGGTGTAGATATTTCCGTGTTTATACACATGGCAGAGTAGATACTTCCATCTTTATGGAGATGGCAGTGTAGATATTTTCATGTTTATAGAGATGGCGGTGTAGATATTTCCATATTTATAGAGATAGCGGTGTAGATATTTCCATCTTTCTACAGATGGCAGTGTAGATATTTCCATGTTTATACAGATGGCGGTGTAGATATTTCCATATTTATACAGATGTCTGTGTAGATATTTCCATCTGTATACAGATGGTATTGTAGGTATTTCCATGTTTATACAGATGGTGGTGAAGATATTTCCATGTTTATTCAGATGACTGTGTAGATATTTCCATGTTTTTACAGATGGCAGTGTGGATATTTCAATGTTTATAGAGATGGCGCTGTAGATATTTCCAAGTTTATACAGATAACGGTGGAGATATTTCCATGTTTATACAGAGAGGAGTCGAGATATTTCCATGTTTATACACATAGCGGTGTACATATTTCCATGATTATAGAGACAGCGGTGTAGGTATTTCCATGTTTATGCAGATAGCGGTGCAGATATTTCCATGTTTACACAGATGCCTATGCAGATATTTCCATATTTACACAGAGGGCTGTGTAGATATTTCTATGTTTATACAGAAGACAGTGTAGATATTTAAATGTTCCTACACATGACTGTGTAGGTATTTCCATGTTTATACAGATGTCTTTGTAGATATTTCCATGTTAATAGAGATAGCGGTGTAGACATTTCCATGTTTATACAGATAGCGGTGTAGATATTTCCATGTTTATACAGATAGTGGTGTAGATACTTCCATGTTTATACAGACCGCGGTGTAGATATTTCCATGTTTATTCAAATAGCGGTGCAGATATTTCCATGTTTGTACAGATGGCGGTGTTGATATTTCCATTTATACACAGATGACCGTGTAGATATTACCATGTTTATACAGACGGCGGCGCAGATATTTCCATGGATATGTAGATGGCGGTGTAGATATTTCCATGTTTATACAGATTGCGGTGTAGTTATTTCCATGTTTATATAGATAGCGGTGTAGTTATTTCCATGTATATACACATGGCTGTGTAGATATTTCCATGTTTATACAGATGGCGGTGTAGATATTTCCATGTTTATACAGATAACTTTGTATTTCCATGTTTATACAGATGGCGGTGTAGATATTTCCATGTCTATAGAGATAGCAGTGGAGATAATTCCATGTTTATACAGATAGCGGTGTAGATATTTCCATGTTTATTCTGATCGTGGTGTAGATATTTCCATGTTTATAGAGATGGCGGTGTAGATATTTACATGTTCATAGAGATAGCGGTGTTGATTTTTCCATGTTTATAGAGACAGCGGTGTGGATATTTCCTTGCTTATACAGATAGGGGTGTAGATATTTCCATGTTTATAGAGATAGCGGTGAAGATATTTCCATGTTTATACAGATCACGGTGTAGATATTTCCTTGCTTGTACTAATAGCGGTGTAGTTATTTCCATGTTTATACAGATAGCGGTGTAGATATTTCCATGTATATACAGATGGCTGTGTAGATATTTCCATGTTTATACAGATGGCTGTGTAGATATTTCCATGTTTATACAGATGACTTTGTAGGTATTTGCATGTTTATACAGATGGCGGTGTAGGTTTTCCATGTTTATAGTGATAGCTGTGTAGATATTTCCATGTTTATACAGATAGCGGTGTTGATATTTCCATGTTTATAAAGATCGCGGTGTAGATATTTCCATGTTTATACAGATCGCGGTGCAGATATTTATATCTTTATACAGATGGCATTGTAGATATTTCCTTATTCACACAGATGGCGGTGTAGATGTTTCCATGTTTATACAGATGGCAGAGTAGTTAGTTCCATGTTTATGGAGATGGCAGTGTAGATACTTTCATGTTTACAGAGATGGCGGTGTAGATATTTCCATGTTTATAGAGATAGCAGTGTAGATATTTACATGTTTATACAGATGTCTGTGTAGATATTTCCATGTGTATACAGATGGCATTGTAGATATTTCCATGTTTATACAGATGACTGTATAGGTATTTCCATGTTTTTACAGGTGGCAGTGCAGATATTTCCATGTTTATAGAGATAGCGGTGTAGATATTTCCATGTTTCTACAGATGGCGGTGTTGATATTTCCATCTATACACAGATGGCCGTGTAGATATTTCCATGTTTATACAGATGGCGGCGTAGATATTTCCATGGACATGCAGATGGCGGTGTAGATATTTCCATGTTTAAACAGATAGCGGTGTAGATATTTCCATGTTTACACAGATAGTGGTGTAGATATTTCCGTGTTTATACACATGGCAGAGTAGATACTTCCATCTTTATGGAGATGGCAGTGTAGATATTTTCATGTTTATAGAGATGGCGGTGTAGATATTTCCATATTTATAGAGATAGCGGTGTAGATATTTCCATCTTTCTACAGATGGCAGTGTAGATATTTCCATGTTTATACAGATGGCGGTGTAGATATTTCCATATTTATACAGATGTCTGTGTAGATATTTCCATCTGTATACAGATGGTATTGTAGGTATTTCCATGTTTATACAGATGGTGGTGAAGATATTTCCATGTTTATTCAGATGACTGTGTAGATATTTCCATGTTTTTACAGATGGCAGTGTGGATATTTCAATGTTTATAGAGATGGCGCTGTAGATATTTCCAAGTTTATACAGATAACGGTGGAGATATTTCCATGTTTATACAGAGAGGAGTCGAGATATTTCCATGTTTATACACATAGCGGTGTACATATTTCCATGATTATAGAGACAGCGGTGTAGGTATTTCCATGTTTATGCAGATAGCGGTGCAGATATTTCCATGTTTACACAGATGCCTATGCAGATATTTCCATATTTACACAGAGGGCTGTGTAGATATTTCTATGTTTATACAGAAGACAGTGTAGATATTTAAATGTTCCTACACATGACTGTGTAGGTATTTCCATGTTTATACAGATGTCTTTGTAGATATTTCCATGTTAATAGAGATAGCGGTGTAGACATTTCCATGTTTATACAGATAGCGGTGTAGATATTTCCATGTTTATACAGATAGTGGTGTAGATATTTCCATGTTTATACAGACCGCGGTGTAGATATTTCCATGTTTATACAAATAGCGGTGCAGATATTTCCATGTTTGTACAGATGGCGGTGTTGATATTTCCATTTATACACAGATGACCGTGTAGATATTTCCATGTTTATACAGACGGCGGCGCAGATATTTCCATGCATATGTAGATGGCGGTGTAGATATTTCCATGTTTATACAGATTGCGGTGTAGTTATTTCCATGTTTATATAGATAGCGGTGTAGTTATTTCCACGTATATACACATGGCTGTGTAGATATTTCCATGTTTATACAGATGGCGGTGTAGATATTTCCATGTTTATACAGATAACTTTGTATTTCCATGATTATACAGATGGCGGTGTAGATATTTCCATGTCTATAGAGATAGCAGTGGAGATAATTCCATGTTTATACAGATAGCGGTGTAGATATTTCCATGTTTATTCTGATCGTGGTGTAGATATTTCCATGTTTATAGAGATGGCGGTGTAGATATTTACATGTTCATAGAGATAGCGGTGTTGATTTTTCCATGTTTATAGAGACAGCGGTGTGGATATTTCCTTGCTTATACAGATAGGGGTGTAGATATTTCCATGTTTATAGAGATAGCGGTGAAGATATTTCCATGTTTATACAGATCACGGTGTAGATATTTCCTTGCTTGTACTAATAGCGGTGTAGTTATTTCCATGTTTATACAGATAGCGGTGTAGATATTTCCATGTATATACAGATGGCTGTGTAGATATTTCCATGTTTATACAGATGGCTGTGTAGATATTTCCATGTTTATACAGATGACTTTGTAGGTATTTGCATGTTTATACAGATGGCGGTGTAGGTTTTCCATGTTTATAGTGATAGCTGTGTAGATATTTCCATGTTTATACAGATAGCGGTGTTGATATTTCCATGTTTATAAAGATCGCGGTGTAGATATTTCCATGTTTATACAGATCGCGGTGCAGATATTTATATCTTTATACAGATGGCATTGTAGATATTTCCTTATTCACACAGATGGCGGTGTAGATGTTTCCATGTTTATACAGATGGCAGAGTAGTTAGTTCCATGTTTATGGAGATGGCAGTGTAGATACTTTCATGTTTACAGAGATGGCGGTGTAGATATTTCCATGTTTATAGAGATAGCAGTGTAGATATTTACATGTTTATACAGATGTCTGTGTAGATATTTCCATGTGTATACAGATGGCATTGTAGATATTTCCATGTTTATACAGATGACTGTATAGGTATTTCCATGTTTTTACAGGTGGCAGTGCAGATATTTCCATGTTTATAGAGATAGCGGTGTAGATATTTCCATGTTTCTACAGATGGCGGTGTTGATATTTCCATCTATACACAGATGGCCGTGTAGATATTTCCATGTTTATAGAGATGGCGGCGTAGATATTTCCATGTTTACACAGATAGTGGTGTAGATATTTCCGTGTTTATACACATGGCAGAGTAGATACTTCCATCTTTATGGAGATGGCAGTGTAGATATTTTCATGTTTATAGAGATGGCGGTGTAGATATTTCCATATTTATAGAGATAGCGGTGTAGATATTTCCATCTTTCTACAGATGGCAGTGTACATATTTCCATGTTTATACAGATGGCGGTGTAGATATTTCCATATTTATACAGATGTCTGTGTAGATATTTCCATCTGTATACAGATGGTATTGTAGGTATTTCCATGTTTATACAGATGGTGGTGAAGATATTTCCATGTTTATTCAGATGACTGTGTAGATATTTCCATGTTTTTACAGATGGCAGTGTGGATATTTCAATGTTTATAGAGATGGCGCTGTAGATATTTCCAAGTTTATACAGATAACGGTGGAGATATTTCCATGTTTATACAGAGAGGAGTCGAGATATTTCCATGTTTATACACATAGCGGTGTACATATTTCCATGATTATAGAGACAGCGGTGTAGGTATTTCCATGTTTATGCAGATAGCGGTACAGATATTTCCATGTTTACACAGATGCCTATATAGATATTTCCATATTTACACAGAGGGCTGTGTAGATATTTCTATGTTTATACAGAAGACAGTGTAGATATTTAAATGTTCCTACACATGACTGTGTAGGTATTTCCATGTTTATACAGATGTCTTTGTAGATATTTCCATGTTAATAGAGATAGCGGTGTAGACATTTCCATGTTTATACAGATAGCGGTGTAGATATTTCCATGTTTATACAGATAGTGGTGTAGATATTTCCATGTTTATACAGACCGCGGTGTAGATATTTCCATGTTTATACAAATAGCGGTGCAGATATTTCCATGTTTGTACAGATGGCGGTGTTGATATTTCCATTTATACACAGATGACCGTGTAGATATTTCCATGTTTATACAGACGGCGGCGCAGATATTTCCATGGATATGTAGATGGCGGTGTAGATATTTCCATGTTTTTACAGATTGCGGTGTAGATATTTCCATGTTTATATAGATAGCGGTGTAGTTATTTCCATGTATATACACATGGCTGTGTAGATATTTCCATGTTTATACAGATGGCGGTGTAGGTATTTCCATGTTTATACAGATAACTTTGTATTTCCATGTTTATACAGATGGCGGTGTAGATATTTCCATGTCTATAGAGATAGCAGTGGAGATAATTCCATGTTTATACAGATAGCGGTGTAGATATTTCCATGTTTATCCTGATCGTGGTGTAGATATTTCCATGTTTATAGAGATGGCGGTGTAGATATTTACATGTTCATAGAGATAGCGGTGTTGATTTTTCCATGTTTATAGAGACAGCGGTGTGGATATTTCCTTGCTTATACAGATAGGGGTGTAGATATTTCCATGTTTATAGAGATAGCGGTGAAGATATTTCCATGTTTATACAGATCACTGTGTAGATATTTCCTTGCTTGTACTAATAGCGGTGTAGTGATTTCCATGTTTATACAGATAGCGGTGTAGATATTTCCATGTATATACAGATGGCTGTGTAGATATTTCCATGTTTATACAGATGGCTGTGTAGATATTTCCATGTTTATACAGATGACTTTGTAGGTATTTGCATGTTTATACAGATGGCGGTGTAGGTTTTCCATGTTTATAGTGATAGCTGTGTAGATATTTCCATGTTTATACAGATAGCGGTGTTGATATTTCCATGTTTATAAAGATCGCGGTGTAGATATTTCCATGTTTATACAGATCGCGGTGCAGATATTTATATCTTTATACAGATGGCATTGTAGGTATTTCCTTATTCACACAGATGGCGGTGTAGATGTTTCCATGTTTATACAGATGGCAGAGTAGTTAGTTCCATGTTTATGGAGATGGCAGTGTAGATACTTTCATGTTTACAGAGATGGCGGTGTAGATATTTCCATGTTTATAGAGATAGCAGTGTAGATATTTACATGTTTATACAGATGTCTGTGTAGATATTTCCATGTGTATACGGATGGCATTGTAGATATTTCCATGTTTATACAGATGACTGTATAGGTATTTCCATGTTTTTACAGGTGGCAGTGCAGATATTTCCATGTTTATAGAGATAGCGGTGTAGATATTTCCATGTTTCTACAGATGGCGGTGTTGATATTTCCATCTATACACAGATGGCCGTGTAGATATTTCCATGTTTATACAGATGGCGGCGTAGATATTTCCATGGACATGCAGATGGCGGTGTAGATATTTCCATGTTTAAACAGATAGCGGTGTAGATATTTCCATGTTTACACAGATAGTGGTGTAGATATTTCCGTGTTTATACACATGGCAGAGTAGATACTTCCATCTTTATGGAGATGGCAGTGTAGATATTTTCATGTTTATAGAGATGGTGGTGTAGATATTTCCATATTTATAGAGATAGCGGTGTAGATATTTCCATCTTTCTACAGATGGCAGTGTAGATATTTCCATGTTTATACAGATGGCGGTGTAGATATTTCCATATTTATACAGATGTCTGTGTAGATATTTCCATCTGTATACAGATGGTATTGTAGGTATTTCCATGTTTATACAGATGGTGGTGAAGATATTTCCATGTTTATTCAGATGACTGTGTAGATATTTCCATGTTTTTACAGATGGCAGTGTGAATATTTCAATGTTTATAGAGATGGCGCTGTAGATATTTCCAAGTTTATACAGATAACGGTGGAGATATTTCCATGTTTATACAGAGAGGAGTCGAGATATTTCCATGTTTATACACATAGCGTTGTACATATTTCCATGATTATAGAGACAGTGGTGTAGGTATTTCCATGTTTATGCAGATAGCGGTGCAGATATTTCCATGTTTACACAGATGCCTATGCAGATATTTCCATATTTACACAGAGGGCTGTGTAGATATTTCTATGTTTATACAGAAGACAGTGTAGATATTTAAATGTTCCTACACATGACTGTGTAGGTATTTCCATGTTTATACAGATGTCTTTGTAGATATTTCCATGTTAATAGAGATAGCGGTGTAGACATTTCCATGTTTATACAGATAGCGGTGTAGATATTTCCATGTTTATACAGATAGTGGTGTAGATATATCCATGTTTATACAGACCGCGGTGTAGATATTTCCATGTTTATACAAATAGCGGTGCAGATATTTCCATGTTTGTACAGATGGCGGTGTTGATATTTCCATTTATACACAGATGACCGTGTAGATATTTCCATGTTTATACAGATGGCGGTGCAGATATTTCCATGGTTATGTAGATGGCGGTGTAGATATTTCCATGTTTATACAGATTGCGGTGTAGTTATTTCCATGTTTATATAGATAGCGGTGTAGTTATTTCCACGTATATACACATGGCTGTGTAGATATTTCCATGTTTATACAGATGGCGGTGTAGATATTTCCATGTTTATACAGATAACTTTGTATTTCCATGTTTATACAGATGGCGGTTTAGATATTTTCCATGTCTATAGAGATAGCAGTGGAGATAATTCCAGGTTTATACAGATAGCGGTGTAGATATTTCCATGTTTATTCTGATCGTGGTGTAGATATTTCCATGTTTATAGCGATGGCGGTGTAGATATTTACATGTTCATAGAGATAGCGGTGTTGATTTTCCATGTTTATAGAGACAGCGGTGTGGATATTTCCTTGCTTATACAGATAGGGGTGTAGATATTTCCATGTTTATAGAGATAGCGGTGAAGATATTTCCATGTATATACAGATCACGGTGTAGATATTTCCTTGCTTGTACTAATAGTGGTGTAGTTATTTCCATGTTTATACAGATAGCGGTGTAGATATTTCCATGTATATACAGATGGCTGTGTAGATATTTCCATGTTTATACAGATGGCTGTGTAGATATTTCCATGTTTATACAGATGACTTTGTAGGTATTTGCATGTTTATACAGATGGCGGTGTAGGTTTTCCATGTTTATAGTGATAGCTGTGTAGATATTTCCATGTTTATACAGATAGCGGTGTTGATATTTCCATGTTTATAAAGATCGCGGTGTAGATATTTCCATGTTTATACAGATCGCGGTGCAGATATTTATATCTTTATACAGATGGCATTGTAGATATTTCCTTATTCACACAGATGGCGGTGTAGATGTTTCCATGTTTATACAGATGGCAGAGTAGTTAGTTCCATGTTTATGGAGATGGCAGTGTAGATACTTTCATGTTTACAGAGATGGCGGTGTAGATATTTCCATGTTTATAGAGATAGCAGTGTAGATATTTACATGTTTATACAGATGTCTGTGTAGATATTTCCATGTGTATACAGATGGCATTGTAGATATTTCCATGTTTATACAGATGACTGTATAGGTATTTCCATGTTTTTACAGGTGGCAGTGCAGATATTTCCATGTTTATAGAGATAGCGGTGTAGATATTTCCATGTTTCTACAGATGGCGGTGTTGATATTTCCATCTATACACAGATGGCCGTGTAGATATTTCCATGTTTATACAGATGGCGGCGTAGATATTTCCATGGACATGCAGATGGCGGTGTAGATATTTCCATGTTTAAACAGATAGCGGTGTAGATATTTCCATGTTTACACAGATAGTGGTGTAGATATTTCCGTGTTTATACACATGGCAGAGTAGATACTTCCATCTTTATGGAGATGGCAGTGTAGATATTTTCATGTTTATAGAGATGGCGGTGTAGATATTTCCATATTTATAGAGATAGCGGTGTAGATATTTCCATCTTTCTACAGATGGCAGTGTAGATATTTCCATGTTTATACAGATGGCGGTGTAGATATTTCCATATTTATACAGATGTCTGTGTAGATATTTCCATCTGTATACAGATGGTATTGTAGGTATTTCCATGTTTATACAGATGGTGGTGAAGATATTTCCATGTTTATTCAGATGACTGTGTAGATATTTCCATGTTTTTACAGATGGCAGTGTGGATATTTCAATGTTTATAGAGATGGCGCTGTAGATATTTCCAAGTTTATACAGATAACGGTGGAGATATTTCCATGTTTATACAGAGAGGAGTCGAGATATTTCCATGTTTATACACATAGCGGTGTACATATTTCCATGATTATAGAGACAGCGGTGTAGGTATTTCCATGTTTATGCAGATAGCGGTGCAGATATTTCCATGTTTACACAGATGCCTATGCAGATATTTCCATATTTACACAGAGGGCTGTGTAGATATTTCTATGTTTATACAGAAGACAGTGTAGATATTTAAATGTTCCTACACATGACTGTGTAGGTATTTCCATGTTTATACAGATGTCTTTGTAGATATTTCCATGTTAATAGAGATAGCGGTGTAGACATTTCCATGTTTATACAGATAGCGGTGTAGATATTTCCATGTTTATACAGATAGTGGTGTAGATATTTCCATGTTTATACAGACCGCGGTGTAGATATTTCCATGTTTATACAAATAGCGGTGCAGATATTTCCATGTTTGTACAGATGGCGGTGTTGATATTTCCATTTATACACAGATGACCGTGTAGATATTTCCATGTTTATACAGACGGCGGCGCAGATATTTCCATGGTTATGTAGATGGCGGTGTAGATATTTCCATGTTTATACAGATTGCGGTGTAGTTATTTCCATGTTTATATAGATAGCGGTGTAGTTATTTCCACGTATATACACATGGCTGTGTAGATATTTCCATGTTTATACAGATGGCGGTGTAGATATTTCCATATTTATACAGATGTCTGTGTAGATATTTCCATCTGTATACAGATGGTATTGTAGGTATTTCCATGTTTATACAGATGGTGGTGAAGATATTTCCATGTTTATTCAGATGACTGTGTAGATATTTCCATGTTTTTACAGATGGCAGTGTGGATATTTCAATGTTTATAGAGATGGCGCTGTAGATATTTCCAAGTTTATACAGATAACGGTGGAGATATTTCCATGTTTATACAGAGAGGAGTCGAGATATTTCCATGTTTATACACATAGCGGTGTACATATTTCCATGATTATAGAGACAGCGGTGTAGGTATTTCCATGTTTATGCAGATAGCGGTGCAGATATTTCCATGTTTACACAGATGCCTATGCAGATATTTCCATATTTACACAGAGGGCTGTGTAGATATTTCTATGTTTATACAGAAGACAGTGTAGATATTTAAATGTTCCTACACATGACTGTGTAGGTATTTCCATGTTTATACAGATGTCTTTGTAGATATTTCCATGTTAATAGAGATAGCGGTGTAGACATTTCCATGTTTATACAGATAGCGGTGTAGATATTTCCATGTTTATACAGATAGTGGTGTAGATATTTCCATGTTTATACAGACCGCGGTGTAGATATTTCCATGTTTATACAAATAGCAGTGCAGATATTTCCATGTTTGTACAGATGGCGGTGTTGATATTTCCATTTATACACAGATGACCGTGTAGATATTTCCATGTTTATACAGACGGCGGAGCAGATATTTCCATGGTTATGTAGATGGCGGTGTAGATATTTCCATGTTTATACAGATTGCGGTGTAGTTATTTCCATGTTTATATAGATAGCGGTGTAGTTATTTCCACGTATATACACATGGCTGTGTAGATATTTCCATGTTTATACAGATGGCGGTGTAGGTATTTCCATGTTTATACAGATAACTTTGTATTTCCATGTTTATACAGATGGCGGTGTAGATATTTCCATGTCTATAGAGATAGCAGTGGAGATAATTCCAGGTTTATACAGATAGCGGTGTAGATATTTCCATGTTTATTCTGATCGTGGTGTAGATATTTCCATGTTTATAGCGATGGCGGTGTAGATATTTACATGTTCATAGAGATAGCGGTGTTGATTTTTCCATGTTTATAGAGACAGCGGTGTGGATATTTCCTTGCTTATACAGATAGGGGTGTAGATATTTCCATGTTTATAGAGATAGCGGTGAAGATATTTCCATGTTTATACAGATCACGTTGTAGATATTTCCTTGCTTGTACTAATAGCGGTGTAGTTATTTCCATGTTTATACAGATAGCGGTGTAGATATTTCCATGTATATACAGATGGCTGTGTAGATATTTCCATGTTTATACAGATGGCTGTGTAGATATTTCCATGTTTATACAGATGACTTTGTAGGTATTTGCATGTTTATACAGATGGCGGTGTAGGTTTTCCATGTTTATAGTGATAGCTGTGTAGATATTTCCATGTTTATACAGATAGCGGTGTTGATATTTCCATGTTTATAAAGATCGCGGTGTATATATTTCCATGTTTATACAGATCGCGGTGCAGATATTTATATCTTTATACAGATGGCATTGTAGATATTTCCTTATTCACACAGATGGCGGTGTAGATGTTTCCATGTTTATACAGATGGCAGAGTAGTTAGTTCCATGTTTATGGAGATGGCAGTGTAGATACTTTCATGTTTACAGAGATGGCGGTGTAGATATTTCCATGTTTATAGAGATAGCAGTGTAGATATTTACATGTTTATACAGATGTCTGTGTAGATATTTCCATGTGTATACAGATGGCATTGTAGATATTTCCATGTTTATACAGATGACTGTATAGGTATTTCCATGTTTTTACAGGTGGCAGTGCAGATATTTCCATGTTTATAGAGATAGCGGTGTAGATATTTCCATGTTTCTACAGATGGCGGTGTTGATATTTCCATCTATACACAGATGGCCGTGTAGATATTTCCATGTTTATACAGATGGCGGCGTAGATATTTCCATGGACATGCAGATGGCGGTGTAGATATTTCCATGTTTAAACAGATAGCGGTGTAGATATTTCCATGTTTACACAGATAGTGGTGTAGATATTTCCGTGTTTATACACATGGCAGAGTAGATACTTCCATCTTTATGGAGATGGCAGTGTAGATATTTTCATGTTTATAGAGATGGCGGTGTAGATATTTCCATATTTATAGAGATAGCGGTGTAGATATTTCCATCTTTCTACAGATGGCAGTGTAGATATTTCCATGTTTATACAGATGGCGGTGTAGATATTTCCATATTTATACAGATGTCTGTGTAGATATTTCCATCTGTATACAGATGGTATTGTAGGTATTTCCATGTTTATACAGATGGTGGTGAAGATATTTCCATGTTTATTCAGATGACTGTGTAGATATTTCCATGTTTTTACAGATGGCAGTGTGGATATTTCAATGTTTATAGAGATGGCGCTGTAGATATTTCCAAGTTTATACAGATAACGGTGGAGATATTTCCATGTTTATACAGAGAGGAGTCGAGATATTTCCATGTTTATACACATAGCGGTGTACATATTTCCATGATTATAGAGACAGCGGTGTAGGTATTTCCATGTTTATGCAGATAGCGGTGCAGATATTTCCATGTTTACACAGATGCCTATGCAGATATTTCCATATTTACACAGAGGGCTGTGTAGATATTTCTATGTTTATACAGAAGACAGTGTAGATATTTAAATGTTCCTACACATGACTGTGTAGGTATTTCCATGTTTATACAGATGTCTTTGTAGATATTTCCATGTTAATAGAGATAGCGGTGTAGACATTTCCATGTTTATACAGATAGCGGTGTAGATATTTCCATGTTTATACAGATAGTGGTGTAGATATTTCCATGTTTATACAGACCGCGGTGTAGATATTTCCATGTTTATACAAATAGCGGTGCAGATATTTCCATGTTTGTACAGATGGCGGTGTTGATATTTCCATTTATACACAGATGACCGTGTAGATATTTCCATGTTTATACAGACGGCGGCGCAGATATTTCCATGGTTATGTAGATGGCGGTGTAGATATTTCCATGTTTATACAGATTGCGGTGTAGTTATTTCCATGTTTATATAGATAGCGGTGTAGTTATTTCCACGTATATACACATGGCTGTGTAGATATTTCCATGTTTATACAGATGGCGGTGTAGATATTTCCATGTTTATACAGATAACTTTGTATTTCCATGTTTATACAGATGGCAGTGTAGATATTTCCATGTCTATAGAGATAGCAGTGGAGATAATTCCAGGTTTATACAGATAGCGGTGTAGATATTTCCATGTTTATTCTGATCGTGGTGTAGATATTTCCATGTTTATAGCGATGGCGGTGTAGATATTTACATGTTCATAGAGATAGCGGTGTTGATTTTTCCATGTTTATAGAGACAGCGGTGTGGATATTTCCTTGCTTATACAGATAGGGGTGTAGATATTTCCATGTTTATAGAGATAGCGGTGAAGATATTTCCATGTTTATACAGATCACGGTGTAGATATTTCCTTGCTTGTACTAATAGCGGTGTAGTTATTTCCATGTTTATACAGATAGCGGTGTAGATATTTCCATGTATATACAGATGGCTGTGTAGATATTTCCATGTTTATACAGATGGCTGTGTAGATATTTCCATGTTTATACAGATGGCTTTGTAGGTATTTGCATGTTTATACAGATGGCGGTGTAGGTTTTCCATGTTTATAGTGATAGCTGTGTAGATATTTCCATGTTTATACAGATAGCGGTGTTGATATTTCCATGTTTATAAAGATCGTGGTGTATATATTTCCATGTTTATACAGATCGCGGTGCAGATATTTATATCTTTATACAGATGGCATTGTAGATATTTCCTTATTCACACAGATGGCGGTGTAGATGTTTCCATGTTTATACAGATGGCAGAGTAGTTAGTTCCATGTTTATGGAGATGGCAGTGTAGATACTTTCATGTTTACAGAGATGGCGGTGTAGATATTTCCATGTTTATAGAGATAGCAGTGTAGATATTTACATGTTTATACAGATGTCTGTGTAGATATTTCCATGTGTATACAGATGGCATTGTAGATATTTCCATGTTTATACAGATGACTGTATAGGTATTTCCATGTTTTTACAGGTGGCAGTGCAGATATTTCCATGTTTATAGAGATAGCGGTGTAGATATTTCCATGTTTCTACAGATGGCGGTGTTGATATTTCCATCTATACACAGATGGCCGTGTAGATATTTCCATGTTTATACAGATGGCGGCGTAGATATTTCCATGGACATGCAGATGGCGGTGTAGATATTTCCATGTTTAAACAGATAGCGGTGTAGATATTTCCATGTTTACACAGATAGTGGTGTAGATATTTCCGTGTTTATACACATGGCAGAGTAGATACTTCCATCTTTATGGAGATGGCAGTGTAGATATTTTCATGTTTATAGAGATGGCGGTGTAGATATTTCCATATTTATAGAGATAGCGGTGTAGATATTTCCATCTTTCTACAGATGGCAGTGTAGATATTTCCATGTTTATACAGATGGCGGTGTAGATATTTCCATATTTATACAGATGTCTGTGTAGATATTTCCATCTGTATACAGATGGTATTGTAGGTATTTCCATGTTTATACAGATGGTGGTGAAGATATTTCCATGTTTATTCAGATGACTGTGTAGATATTTCCATGTTTTTACAGATGGCAGTGTGGATATTTCAATGTTTATAGAGATGGCGCTGTAGATATTTCCAAGTTTATACAGATAACGGTGGAGATATTTCCATGTTTATACAGAGAGGAGTCGAGATATTTCCATGTTTATACACATAGCGGTGTACATATTTCCATGATTATAGAGACAGCGGTGTAGGTATTTCCATGTTTATGCAGATAGCGGTGCAGATATTTCCATGTTTACACAGATGCCTATGCAGATATTTCCATATTTACACAGAGGGCTGTGTAGATATTTCTATGTTTATACAGAAGACAGTGTAGATATTTAAATGTTCCTACACATGACTGTGTAGGTATTTCCATGTTTATACAGATGTCTTTGTAGATATTTCCATGTTAATAGAGATAGCGGTGTAGACATTTCCATGTTTATACAGATAGCGGTGTAGATATTTCCATGTTTATACAGATAGTGGTGTAGATATTTCCATGTTTATACAGACCGCGGTGTAGATATTTCCATGTTTATACAAATAGCGGTGCAGATATTTCCATGTTTGTACAGATGGCGGTGTTGATATTTCCATTTATACACAGATGACCGTGTAGATATTTCCATGTTTATACAGACGGCGGCGCAGATATTTCCATGCATATGTAGATGGCGGTGTAGATATTTCCATGTTTATACAGATTGCGGTGTAGTTATTTCCATGTTTATATAGATAGCGGTGTAGTTATTTCCACGTATATACACATGGCTGTGTAGATATTTCCATGTTTATACAGATGGCGGTGTAGATATTTCCATGTTTATACAGATAACTTTGTATTTCCATGATTATACAGATGGCGGTGTAGATATTTCCATGTCTATAGAGATAGCAGTGGAGATAATTCCATGTTTATACAGATAGCGGTGTAGATATTTCCATGTTTATTCTGATCGTGGTGTAGATATTTCCATGTTTATAGAGATGGCGGTGTAGATATTTACATGTTCATAGAGATAGCGGTGTTGATTTTTCCATGTTTATAGAGACAGCGGTGTGGATATTTCCTTGCTTATACAGATAGGGGTGTAGATATTTCCATGTTTATAGAGATAGCGGTGAAGATATTTCCATGTTTATACAGATCACGGTGTAGATATTTCCTTGCTTGTACTAATAGCGGTGTAGTTATTTCCATGTTTATACAGATAGCGGTGTAGATATTTCCATGTATATACAGATGGCTGTGTAGATATTTCCATGTTTATACAGATGGCTGTGTAGATATTTCCATGTTTATACAGATGACTTTGTAGGTATTTGCATGTTTATACAGATGGCGGTGTAGGTTTTCCATGTTTATAGTGATAGCTGTGTAGATATTTCCATGTTTATACAGATAGCGGTGTTGATATTTCCATGTTTATAAAGATCGCGGTGTAGATATTTCCATGTTTATACAGATCGCGGTGCAGATATTTATATCTTTATACAGATGGCATTGTAGATATTTCCTTATTCACACAGATGGCGGTGTAGATGTTTCCATGTTTATACAGATGGCAGAGTAGTTAGTTCCATGTTTATGGAGATGGCAGTGTAGATACTTTCATGTTTACAGAGATGGCGGTGTAGATATTTCCATGTTTATAGAGATAGCAGTGTAGATATTTACATGTTTATACAGATGTCTGTGTAGATATTTCCATGTGTATACAGATGGCATTGTAGATATTTCCATGTTTATACAGATGACTGTATAGGTATTTCCATGTTTTTACAGGTGGCAGTGCAGATATTTCCATGTTTATAGAGATAGCGGTGTAGATATTTCCATGTTTCTACAGATGGCGGTGTTGATATTTCCATCTATACACAGATGGCCGTGTAGATATTTCCATGTTTATAGAGATGGCGGCGTAGATATTTCCATGTTTACACAGATAGTGGTGTAGATATTTCCGTGTTTATACACATGGCAGAGTAGATACTTCCATCTTTATGGAGATGGCAGTGTAGATATTTTCATGTTTATAGAGATGGCGGTGTAGATATTTCCATATTTATAGAGATAGCGGTGTAGATATTTCCATCTTTCTACAGATGGCAGTGTACATATTTCCATGTTTATACAGATGGCGGTGTAGATATTTCCATATTTATACAGATGTCTGTGTAGATATTTCCATCTGTATACAGATGGTATTGTAGGTATTTCCATGTTTATACAGATGGTGGTGAAGATATTTCCATGTTTATTCAGATGACTGTGTAGATATTTCCATGTTTTTACAGATGGCAGTGTGGATATTTCAATGTTTATAGAGATGGCGCTGTAGATATTTCCAAGTTTATACAGATAACGGTGGAGATATTTCCATGTTTATACAGAGAGGAGTCGAGATATTTCCATGTTTATACACATAGCGGTGTACATATTTCCATGATTATAGAGACAGCGGTGTAGGTATTTCCATGTTTATGCAGATAGCGGTACAGATATTTCCATGTTTACACAGATGCCTATGCAGATATTTCCATATTTACACAGAGGGCTGTGTAGATATTTCTATGTTTATACAGAAGACAGTGTAGATATTTAAATGTTCCTACACATGACTGTGTAGGTATTTCCATGTTTATACAGATGTCTTTGTAGATATTTCCATGTTAATAGAGATAGCGGTGTAGACATTTCCATGTTTATACAGATAGCGGTGTAGATATTTCCATGTTTATACAGATAGTGGTGTAGATATTTCCATGTTTATACAGACCGCGGTGTAGATATTTCCATGTTTATACAAATAGCGGTGCAGATATTTCCATGTTTGTACAGATGGCGGTGTTGATATTTCCATTTATACACAGATGACCGTGTAGATATTTCCATGTTTATACAGACGGCGGCGCAGATATTTCCATGGATATGTAGATGGCGGTGTAGATATTTCCATGTTTTTACAGATTGCGGTGTAGATATTTCCATGTTTATATAGATAGCGGTGTAGTTATTTCCATGTATATACACATGGCTGTGTAGATATTTCCATGTTTATACAGATGGCGGTGTAGGTATTTCCATGTTTATACAGATAACTTTGTATTTCCATGTTTATACAGATGGCGGTGTAGATATTTCCATGTCTATAGAGATAGCAGTGGAGATAATTCCATGTTTATACAGATAGCGGTGTAGATATTTCCATGTTTATCCTGATCGTGGTGTAGATATTTCCATGTTTATAGAGATGGCGGTGTAGATATTTACATGTTCATAGAGATAGCGGTGTTGATTTTTCCATGTTTATAGAGACAGCGGTGTGGATATTTCCTTGCTTATACAGATAGGGGTGTAGATATTTCCATGTTTATAGAGATAGCGGTGAAGATATTTCCATGTTTATACAGATCACTGTGTAGATATTTCCTTGCTTGTACTAATAGCGGTGTAGTGATTTCCATGTTTATACAGATAGCGGTGTAGATATTTCCATGTATATACAGATGGCTGTGTAGATATTTCCATGTTTATACAGATGGCTGTGTAGATATTTCCATGTTTATACAGATGACTTTGTAGGTATTTGCATGTTTATACAGATGGCGGTGTAGGTTTTCCATGTTTATAGTGATAGCTGTGTAGATATTTCCATGTTTATACAGATAGCGGTGTTGATATTTCCATGTTTATAAAGATCGCGGTGTAGATATTTCCATGTTTATACAGATCGCGGTGCAGATATTTATATCTTTATACAGATGGCATTGTAGGTATTTCCTTATTCACACAGATGGCGGTGTAGATGTTTCCATGTTTATACAGATGGCAGAGTAGTTAGTTCCATGTTTATGGAGATGGCAGTGTAGATACTTTCATGTTTACAGAGATGGCGGTGTAGATATTTCCATGTTTATAGAGATAGCAGTGTAGATATTTACATGTTTATACAGATGTCTGTGTAGATATTTCCATGTGTATACGGATGGCATTGTAGATATTTCCATGTTTATACAGATGACTGTATAGGTATTTCCATGTTTTTACAGGTGGCAGTGCAGATATTTCCATGTTTATAGAGATAGCGGTGTAGATATTTCCATGTTTCTACAGATGGCGGTGTTGATATTTCCATCTATACACAGATGGCCGTGTAGATATTTCCATGTTTATACAGATGGCGGCGTAGATATTTCCATGGACATGCAGATGGCGGTGTAGATATTTCCATGTTTAAACAGATAGCGGTGTAGATATTTCCATGTTTACACAGATAGTGGTGTAGATATTTCCGTGTTTATACACATGGCAGAGTAGATACTTCCATCTTTATGGAGATGGCAGTGTAGATATTTTCATGTTTATAGAGATGGTGGTGTAGATATTTCCATATTTATAGAGATAGCGGTGTAGATATTTCCATCTTTCTACAGATGGCAGTGTAGATATTTCCATGTTTATACAGATGGCGGTGTAGATATTTCCATATTTATACAGATGTCTGTGTAGATATTTCCATCTGTATACAGATGGTATTGTAGGTATTTCCATGTTTATACAGATGGTGGTGAAGATATTTCCATGTTTATTCAGATGACTGTGTAGATATTTCCATGTTTTTACAGATGGCAGTGTGAATATTTCAATGTTTATAGAGATGGCGCTGTAGATATTTCCAAGTTTATACAGATAACGGTGGAGATATTTCCATGTTTATACAGAGAGGAGTCGAGATATTTCCATGTTTATACACATAGCGTTGTACATATTTCCATGATTATAGAGACAGTGGTGTAGGTATTTCCATGTTTATGCAGATAGCGGTGCAGATATTTCCATGTTTACACAGATGCCTATGCAGATATTTCCATATTTACACAGAGGGCTGTGTAGATATTTCTATGTTTATACAGAAGACAGTGTAGATATTTAAATGTTCCTACACATGACTGTGTAGGTATTTCCATGTTTATACAGATGTCTTTGTAGATATTTCCATGTTAATAGAGATAGCGGTGTAGACATTTCCATGTTTATACAGATAGCGGTGTAGATATTTCCATGTTTATACAGATAGTGGTGTAGATATATCCATGTTTATACAGACCGCGGTGTAGATATTTCCATGTTTATACAAATAGCGGTGCAGATATTTCCATGTTTGTACAGATGGCGGTGTTGATATTTCCATTTATACACAGATGACCGTGTAGATATTTCCATGTTTATACAGATGGCGGTGCAGATATTTCCATGGTTATGTAGATGGCGGTGTAGATATTTCCATGTTTATACAGATTGCGGTGTAGTTATTTCCATGTTTATATAGATAGCGGTGTAGTTATTTCCACGTATATACACATGGCTGTGTAGATATTTCCATGTTTATACAGATGGCGGTGTAGATATTTCCATGTTTATACAGATAACTTTGTATTTCCATGTTTATACAGATGGCGGTTTAGATATTTTCCATGTCTATAGAGATAGCAGTGGAGATAATTCCAGGTTTATACAGATAGCGGTGTAGATATTTCCATGTTTATTCTGATCGTGGTGTAGATATTTCCATGTTTATAGCGATGGCGGTGTAGATATTTACATGTTCATAGAGATAGCGGTGTTGATTTTCCATGTTTATAGAGACAGCGGTGTGGATATTTCCTTGCTTATACAGATAGGGGTGTAGATATTTCCATGTTTATAGAGATAGCGGTGAAGATATTTCCATGTATATACAGATCACGGTGTAGATATTTCCTTGCTTGTACTAATAGTGGTGTAGTTATTTCCATGTTTATACAGATAGCGGTGTAGATATTTCCATGTATATACAGATGGCTGTGTAGATATTTCCATGTTTATACAGATGGCTGTGTAGATATTTCCATGTTTATACAGATGACTTTGTAGGTATTTGCATGTTTATACAGATGGCGGTGTAGGTTTTCCATGTTTATAGTGATAGCTGTGTAGATATTTCCATGTTTATACAGATAGCGGTGTTGATATTTCCATGTTTATAAAGATCGCGGTGTAGATATTTCCATGTTTATACAGATCGCGGTGCAGATATTTATATCTTTATACAGATGGCATTGTAGATATTTCCTTATTCACACAGATGGCGGTGTAGATGTTTCCATGTTTATACAGATGGCAGAGTAGTTAGTTCCATGTTTATGGAGATGGCAGTGTAGATACTTTCATGTTTACAGAGATGGCGGTGTAGATATTTCCATGTTTATAGAGATAGCAGTGTAGATATTTACATGTTTATACAGATGTCTGTGTAGATATTTCCATGTGTATACAGATGGCATTGTAGATATTTCCATGTTTATACAGATGACTGTATAGGTATTTCCATGTTTTTACAGGTGGCAGTGCAGATATTTCCATGTTTATAGAGATAGCGGTGTAGATATTTCCATGTTTCTACAGATGGCGGTGTTGATATTTCCATCTATACACAGATGGCCGTGTAGATATTTCCATGTTTATACAGATGGCGGCGTAGATATTTCCATGGACATGCAGATGGCGGTGTAGATATTTCCATGTTTAAACAGATAGCGGTGTAGATATTTCCATGTTTACACAGATAGTGGTGTAGATATTTCCGTGTTTATACACATGGCAGAGTAGATACTTCCATCTTTATGGAGATGGCAGTGTAGATATTTTCATGTTTATAGAGATGGCGGTGTAGATATTTCCATATTTATAGAGATAGCGGTGTAGATATTTCCATCTTTCTACAGATGGCAGTGTAGATATTTCCATGTTTATACAGATGGCGGTGTAGATATTTCCATATTTATACAGATGTCTGTGTAGATATTTCCATCTGTATACAGATGGTATTGTAGGTATTTCCATGTTTATACAGATGGTGGTGAAGATATTTCCATGTTTATTCAGATGACTGTGTAGATATTTCCATGTTTTTACAGATGGCAGTGTGGATATTTCAATGTTTATAGAGATGGCGCTGTAGATATTTCCAAGTTTATACAGATAACGGTGGAGATATTTCCATGTTTATACAGAGAGGAGTCGAGATATTTCCATGTTTATACACATAGCGGTGTACATATTTCCATGATTATAGAGACAGCGGTGTAGGTATTTCCATGTTTATGCAGATAGCGGTGCAGATATTTCCATGTTTACACAGATGCCTATGCAGATATTTCCATATTTACACAGAGGGCTGTGTAGATATTTCTATGTTTATACAGAAGACAGTGTAGATATTTAAATGTTCCTACACATGACTGTGTAGGTATTTCCATGTTTATACAGATGTCTTTGTAGATATTTCCATGTTAATAGAGATAGCGGTGTAGACATTTCCATGTTTATACAGATAGCGGTGTAGATATTTCCATGTTTATACAGATAGTGGTGTAGATATTTCCATGTTTATACAGACCGCGGTGTAGATATTTCCATGTTTATACAAATAGCGGTGCAGATATTTCCATGTTTGTACAGATGGCGGTGTTGATATTTCCATTTATACACAGATGACCGTGTAGATATTTCCATGTTTATACAGACGGCGGCGCAGATATTTCCATGGTTATGTAGATGGCGGTGTAGATATTTCCATGTTTATACAGATTGCGGTGTAGTTATTTCCATGTTTATATAGATAGCGGTGTAGTTATTTCCACGTATATACACATGGCTGTGTAGATATTTCCATGTTTATACAGATGGCGGTGTAGATATTTCCATATTTATACAGATGTCTGTGTAGATATTTCCATCTGTATACAGATGGTATTGTAGGTATTTCCATGTTTATACAGATGGTGGTGAAGATATTTCCATGTTTATTCAGATGACTGTGTAGATATTTCCATGTTTTTACAGATGGCAGTGTGGATATTTCAATGTTTATAGAGATGGCGCTGTAGATATTTCCAAGTTTATACAGATAACGGTGGAGATATTTCCATGTTTATACAGAGAGGAGTCGAGATATTTCCATGTTTATACACATAGCGGTGTACATATTTCCATGATTATAGAGACAGCGGTGTAGGTATTTCCATGTTTATGCAGATAGCGGTGCAGATATTTCCATGTTTACACAGATGCCTATGCAGATATTTCCATATTTACACAGAGGGCTGTGTAGATATTTCTATGTTTATACAGAAGACAGTGTAGATATTTAAATGTTCCTACACATGACTGTGTAGGTATTTCCATGTTTATACAGATGTCTTTGTAGATATTTCCATGTTAATAGAGATAGCGGTGTAGACATTTCCATGTTTATACAGATAGCGGTGTAGATATTTCCATGTTTATACAGATAGTGGTGTAGATATTTCCATGTTTATACAGACCGCGGTGTAGATATTTCCATGTTTATACAAATAGCAGTGCAGATATTTCCATGTTTGTACAGATGGCGGTGTTGATATTTCCATTTATACACAGATGACCGTGTAGATATTTCCATGTTTATACAGACGGCGGAGCAGATATTTCCATGGTTATGTAGATGGCGGTGTAGATATTTCCATGTTTATACAGATTGCGGTGTAGTTATTTCCATGTTTATATAGATAGCGGTGTAGTTATTTCCACGTATATACACATGGCTGTGTAGATATTTCCATGTTTATACAGATGGCGGTGTAGGTATTTCCATGTTTATACAGATAACTTTGTATTTCCATGTTTATACAGATGGCGGTGTAGATATTTCCATGTCTATAGAGATAGCAGTGGAGATAATTCCAGGTTTATACAGATAGCGGTGTAGATATTTCCATGTTTATTCTGATCGTGGTGTAGATATTTCCATGTTTATAGCGATGGCGGTGTAGATATTTACATGTTCATAGAGATAGCGGTGTTGATTTTTCCATGTTTATAGAGACAGCGGTGTGGATATTTCCTTGCTTATACAGATAGGGGTGTAGATATTTCCATGTTTATAGAGATAGCGGTGAAGATATTTCCATGTTTATACAGATCACGTTGTAGATATTTCCTTGCTTGTACTAATAGCGGTGTAGTTATTTCCATGTTTATACAGATAGCGGTGTAGATATTTCCATGTATATACAGATGGCTGTGTAGATATTTCCATGTTTATACAGATGGCTGTGTAGATATTTCCATGTTTATACAGATGACTTTGTAGGTATTTGCATGTTTATACAGATGGCGGTGTAGGTTTTCCATGTTTATAGTGATAGCTGTGTAGATATTTCCATGTTTATACAGATAGCGGTGTTGATATTTCCATGTTTATAAAGATCGCGGTGTATATATTTCCATGTTTATACAGATCGCGGTGCAGATATTTATATCTTTATACAGATGGCATTGTAGATATTTCCTTATTCACACAGATGGCGGTGTAGATGTTTCCATGTTTATACAGATGGCAGAGTAGTTAGTTCCATGTTTATGGAGATGGCAGTGTAGATACTTTCATGTTTACAGAGATGGCGGTGTAGATATTTCCATGTTTATAGAGATAGCAGTGTAGATATTTACATGTTTATACAGATGTCTGTGTAGATATTTCCATGTGTATACAGATGGCATTGTAGATATTTCCATGTTTATACAGATGACTGTATAGGTATTTCCATGTTTTTACAGGTGGCAGTGCAGATATTTCCATGTTTATAGAGATAGCGGTGTAGATATTTCCATGTTTCTACAGATGGCGGTGTTGATATTTCCATCTATACACAGATGGCCGTGTAGATATTTCCATGTTTATACAGATGGCGGCGTAGATATTTCCATGGACATGCAGATGGCGGTGTAGATATTTCCATGTTTAAACAGATAGCGGTGTAGATATTTCCATGTTTACACAGATAGTGGTGTAGATATTTCCGTGTTTATACACATGGCAGAGTAGATACTTCCATCTTTATGGAGATGGCAGTGTAGATATTTTCATGTTTATAGAGATGGCGGTGTAGATATTTCCATATTTATAGAGATAGCGGTGTAGATATTTCCATCTTTCTACAGATGGCAGTGTAGATATTTCCATGTTTATACAGATGGCGGTGTAGATATTTCCATATTTATACAGATGTCTGTGTAGATATTTCCATCTGTATACAGATGGTATTGTAGGTATTTCCATGTTTATACAGATGGTGGTGAAGATATTTCCATGTTTATTCAGATGACTGTGTAGATATTTCCATGTTTTTACAGATGGCAGTGTGGATATTTCAATGTTTATAGAGATGGCGCTGTAGATATTTCCAAGTTTATACAGATAACGGTGGAGATATTTCCATGTTTATACAGAGAGGAGTCGAGATATTTCCATGTTTATACACATAGCGGTGTACATATTTCCATGATTATAGAGACAGCGGTGTAGGTATTTCCATGTTTATGCAGATAGCGGTGCAGATATTTCCATGTTTACACAGATGCCTATGCAGATAATTCCATATTTACACAGAGGGCTGTGTAGATATTTCTATGTTTATACAGAAGACAGTGTAGATATTTAAATGTTCCTACACATGACTGTGTAGGTATTTCCATGTTTATACAGATGTCTTTGTAGATATTTCCATGTTAATAGAGATAGCGGTGTAGACATTTCCATGTTTATACAGATAGCGGTGTAGATATTTCCATGTTTATACAGATAGTGGTGTAGATATTTCCATGTTTATACAGACCGCGGTGTAGATATTTCCATGTTTATACAAATAGCGGTGCAGATATTTCCATGTTTGTACAGATGGCGGTGTTGATATTTCCATTTATACACAGATGACCGTGTAGATATTTCCATGTTTATACAGACGGCGGCGCAGATATTTCCATGGTTATGTAGATGGCGGTGTAGATATTTCCATGTTTATACAGATTGCGGTGTAGTTATTTCCATGTTTATATAGATAGCGGTGTAGTTATTTCCACGTATATACACATGGCTGTGTAGATATTTCCATGTTTATACAGATGGCGGTGTAGATATTTCCATGTTTATACAGATAACTTTGTATTTCCATGTTTATACAGATGGCAGTGTAGATATTTCCATGTCTATAGAGATAGCAGTGGAGATAATTCCAGGTTTATACAGATAGCGGTGTAGATATTTCCATGTTTATTCTGATCGTGGTGTAGATATTTCCATGTTTATAGCGATGGCGGTGTAGATATTTACATGTTCATAGAGATAGCGGTGTTGATTTTTCCATGTTTATAGAGACAGCGGTGTGGATATTTCCTTGCTTATACAGATAGGGGTGTAGATATTTCCATGTTTATAGAGATAGCGGTGAAGATATTTCCATGTTTATACAGATCACGGTGTAGATATTTCCTTGCTTGTACTAATAGCGGTGTAGTTATTTCCATGTTTATACAGATAGCGGTGTAGATATTTCCATGTATATACAGATGGCTGTGTAGATATTTCCATGTTTATACAGATGGCTGTGTAGATATTTCCATGTTTATACAGATGGCTTTGTAGGTATTTGCATGTTTATACAGATGGCGGTGTAGGTTTTCCATGTTTATAGTGATAGCTGTGTAGATATTTCCATGTTTATACAGATAGCGGTGTTGATATTTCCATGTTTATAAAGATCGTGGTGTATATATTTCCATGTTTATACAGATCGCGGTGCAGATATTTATATCTTTATACAGATGGCATTGTAGATATTTCCTTATTCACACAGATGGCGGTGTAGATGTTTCCATGTTTATACAGATGGCAGAGTAGTTAGTTCCATGTTTATGGAGATGGCAGTGTAGATACTTTCATGTTTACAGAGATGGCGGTGTAGATATTTCCATGTTTATAGAGATAGCAGTGTAGATATTTACATGTTTATACAGATGTCTGTGTAGATATTTCCATGTGTATACAGATGGCATTGTAGATATTTCCATGTTTATACAGATGACTGTATAGGTATTTCCATGTTTTTACAGGTGGCAGTGCAGATATTTCCATGTTTATAGAGATAGCGGTGTAGATATTTCCATGTTTCTACAGATGGCGGTGTTGATATTTCCATCTATACACAGATGGCCGTGTAGATATTTCCATGTTTATACAGATGGCGGCGTAGATATTTCCATGGACATGCAGATGGCGGTGTAGATATTTCCATGTTTAAACAGATAGCGGTGTAGATATTTCCATGTTTACACAGATAGTGGTGTAGATATTTCCGTGTTTATACACATGGCAGAGTAGATACTTCCATCTTTATGGAGATGGCAGTGTAGATATTTTCATGTTTATAGAGATGGCGGTGTAGATATTTCCATATTTATAGAGATAGCGGTGTAGATATTTCCATCTTTCTACAGATGGCAGTGTAGATATTTCCATGTTTATACAGATGGCGGTGTAGATATTTCCATATTTATACAGATGTCTGTGTAGATATTTCCATCTGTATACAGATGGTATTGTAGGTATTTCCATGTTTATACAGATGGTGGTGAAGATATTTCCATGTTTATTCAGATGACTGTGTAGATATTTCCATGTTTTTACAGATGGCAGTGTGGATATTTCAATGTTTATAGAGATGGCGCTGTAGATATTTCCAAGTTTATACAGATAACGGTGGAGATATTTCCATGTTTATACAGAGAGGAGTCGAGATATTTCCATGTTTATACACATAGCGGTGTACATATTTCCATGATTATAGAGACAGCGGTGTAGGTATTTCCATGTTTATGCAGATAGCGGTGCAGATATTTCCATGTTTACACAGATGCCTATGCAGATATTTCCATATTTACACAGAGGGCTGTGTAGATATTTCTATGTTTATACAGAAGACAGTGTAGATATTTAAATGTTCCTACACATGACTGTGTAGGTATTTCCATGTTTATACAGATGTCTTTGTAGATATTTCCATGTTAATAGAGATAGCGGTGTAGACATTTCCATGTTTATACAGATAGCGGTGTAGATATTTCCATGTTTATACAGATAGTGGTGTAGATACTTCCATGTTTATACAGACCGCGGTGTAGATATTTCCATGTTTATTCAAATAGCGGTGCAGATATTTCCATGTTTGTACAGATGGCGGTGTTGATATTTCCATTTATACACAGATGACCGTGTAGATATTTCCATGTTTATACAGACGGCGGCGCAGATATTTCCATGGATATGTAGATGGCGGTGTAGATATTTCCATGTTTATACAGATTGCGGTGTAGTTATTTCCATGTTTATATAGATAGCGGTGTAGTTATTTCCATGTATATACACATGGCTGTGTAGATATTTCCATGTTTATACAGATGGCGGTGTAGATATTTCCATGTTTATACAGATAACTTTGTATTTCCATGTTTATACAGATGGCGGTGTAGATATTTCCATGTCTATAGAGATAGCAGTGGAGATAATTCCATGTTTATACAGATAGCGGTGTAGATATTTCCATGTTTATTCTGATCGTGGTGTAGATATTTCCATGTTTATAGAGATGGCGGTGTAGATATTTACATGTTCATAGAGATAGCGGTGTTGATTTTTCCATGTTTATAGAGACAGCGGTGTGGATATTTCCTTGCTTATACAGATAGGGGTGTAGATATTTCCATGTTTATAGAGATAGCGGTGAAGATATTTCCATGTTTATAGAGATAGCGGTGAAGATATTTCCATGTTTATTCAGATCACGGTGTAGATATTTCCTTGCTTGTACTAATAGCGGTGTAGTTATTTCCATGTTTATACAGATAGCGGTGTAGATATTTCCATGTATATACAGATGGCTGTGTAGATATTTCCATGTTTATACAGATGGCTGTGTAGATATTTCCATGTTTATACAGATGACTTTGTAGGTATTTGCATGTTTATACAGATGGCGGTGTAGGTTTTCCATGTTTATAGTGATAGCTGTGTAGATATTTCCATGTTTATACAGATAGCGGTGTTGATATTTCCATGTTTATAAAGATCGCGGTGTAGATATTTCCATGTTTATACAGATCGTGGTGCAGATATTTATATCTTTATACAGATGGCATTGTAGATATTTCCTTATTCACACAGATGGCGGTGTAGATGTTTCCATGTTTATACAGATGGCAGAGTAGTTAGTTCCATGTTTATGGAGATGGCAGTGTAGATACTTTCATGTTTACAGAGATGGCGGTGTAGATATTTCCATGTTTATAGAGATAGCAGTGTAGATATTTACATGTTTATACAGATGTCTGTGTAGATATTTCCATGTGTATACAGATGGCATTGTAGATATTTCCATGTTTATACAGATGACTGTATAGGTATTTCCATGTTTTTACAGGTGGCAGTGCAGATATTTCCATGTTTATAGAGATAGCGGTGTAGATATTTCCATGTTTCTACAGATGGCGGTGTTGATATTTCCATCTATACACAGATGGCCGTGTAGATATTTCCATGTTTATACAGATGGCGGCGTAGATATTTCCATGGACATGCAGATGGCGGTGTAGATATTTCCATGTTTAAACAGATAGCGGTGTAGATATTTCCATGTTTACACAGATAGTGGTGTAGATATTTCCGTGTTTATACACATGGCAGAGTAGATACTTCCATCTTTATGGAGATGGCAGTGTAGATATTTTCATGTTTATAGAGATGGCGGTGTAGATATTTCCATATTTATAGAGATAGCGGTGTAGATATTTCCATCTTTCTACAGATGGCAGTGTAGATATTTCCATGTTTATACAGATGGCGGTGTAGATATTTCCATATTTATACAGATGTCTGTGTAGATATTTCCATCTGTATACAGATGGTATTGTAGGTATTTCCATGTTTATACAGATGGTGGTGAAGATATTTCCATGTTTATTCAGATGACTGTGTAGATATTTCCATGTTTTTACAGATGGCAGTGTGGATATTTCAATGTTTATAGAGATGGCGCTGTAGATATTTCCAAGTTTATACAGATAACGGTGGAGATATTTCCATGTTTATACAGAGAGGAGTCGAGATATTTCCATGTTTATACACATAGCGGTGTACATATTTCCATGATTATAGAGACAGCGGTGTAGGTATTTCCATGTTTATGCAGATAGCGGTGCAGATATTTCCATGTTTACACAGATGCCTATGCAGATATTTCCATATTTACACAGAGGGCTGTGTAGATATTTCTATGTTTATACAGAAGACAGTGTAGATATTTAAATGTTCCTACACATGACTGTGTAGGTATTTCCATGTTTATACAGATGTCTTTGTAGATATTTCCATGTTAATAGAGATAGCGGTGTAGACATTTCCATGTTTATACAGATAGCGGTGTAGATATTTCCATGTTTATACAGATAGTGGTGTAGATATTTCCATGTTTATACAGACCGCGGTGTAGATATTTCCATGTTTATACAAATAGCGGTGCAGATATTTCCATGTTTGTACAGATGGCGGTGTTGATATTTCCATTTATACACAGATGACCGTGTAGATATTTCCATGTTTATACAGACGGCGGCGCAGATATTTCCATGCATATGTAGATGGCGGTGTAGATATTTCCATGTTTATACAGATTGCGGTGTAGTTATTTCCATGTTTATATAGATAGCGGTGTAGTTATTTCCACGTATATACACATGGCTGTGTAGATATTTCCATGTTTATACAGATGGCGGTGTAGATATTTCCATGTTTATTCAGATAACTTTGTATTTCCATGTTTATACAGATGGCGGTGTAGATATTTCCATGTCTATAGAGATAGCAGTGGAGATAATTCCATGTTTATACAGATAGCGGTGTAGATATTTCCATGTTTATTCTGATCGTGGTGTAGATATTTCCATGTTTATAGAGATGGCGGTGTAGATATTTACATGTTCATAGAGATAGCGGTGTTGATATTTCCATGTTTATAGAGACAGCGGTGTGGATATTTCCTTGCTTATACAGATAGGGGTGTAGATATTTCCATGTTTATAGAGATAGCGGTGAAGATATTTCCATGTTTATACAGATCACGGTGTAGATATTTCCTTGCTTGTACTAATAGCGGTGTAGTTATTTCCATGTTTATACAGATAGCGGTGTAGATATTTCCATGTATATACAGATGGCTGTGTAGATATTTCCATGTTTATACAGATGTCTTTGTAGATATTTCCATGTTAATAGAGATAGCGGTGTAGACATTTCCATGTTTATACAGATAGCGGTGTAGATATTTCCATGTTTATACAGATAGTGGTGTAGATATTTCCATGTTTATACAGACCGCGGTGTAGATATTTCCATGTTTATACAAATAGCGGTGCAGATATTTCCATGTTTGTACAGATGGCGGTGTTGATATTTCCATTTATACACAGATGACCGTGTAGATATTTCCATGTTTATACAGACGGCGGCGCAGATATTTCCATGGTTATGTAGATGGCGGTGTAGATATTTCCATGTTTATACAGATTGCGGTGTAGTTATTTCCATGTTTATATAGATAGCGGTGTAGTTATTTCCACGTATATACACATGGCTGTGTAGATATTTCCATGTTTATACAGATGGCGGTGTAGATATTTCCATGTTTATACAGATAACTTTGTATTTCCATGTTTATACAGATGGCAGTGTAGATATTTCCATGTCTATAGAGATAGCAGTGGAGATAATTCCAGGTTTATACAGATAGCGGTGTAGATATTTCCATGTTTATTCTGATCGTGGTGTAGATATTTCCATGTTTATAGCGATGGCGGTGTAGATATTTACATGTTCATAGAGATAGCGGTGTTGATTTTTCCATGTTTATAGAGACAGCGGTGTGGATATTTCCTTGCTTATACAGATAGGGGTGTAGATATTTCCATGTTTATAGAGATAGCGGTGAAGATATTTCCATGTTTATACAGATCACGGTGTAGATATTTCCTTGCTTGTACTAATAGCGGTGTAGTTATTTCCATGTTTATACAGATAGCGGTGTAGATATTTCCATGTATATACAGATGGCTGTGTAGATATTTCCATGTTTATACAGATGGCTGTGTAGATATTTCCATGTTTATACAGATGACTTTGTAGGTATTTGCATGTTTATACAGATGGCGGTGTAGGTTTTCCATGTTTATAGTGATAGCTGTGTAGATATTTCCATGTTTATACAGATAGCGGTGTTGATATTTCCATGTTTATAAAGATCGCGGTGTAGATATTTCCATGTTTATACAGATCGCGGTGCAGATATTTATATCTTTATACAGATGGCATTGTAGATATTTCCTTATTCACACAGATGGCGGTGTAGATGTTTCCATGTTTATACAGATGGCAGAGTAGTTAGCTCCATGTTTATGGAGATGGCAGTGTAGATACTTTCATGTTTACAGAGATGGCGGTGTAGATATTTCCATGTTTATAGAGATAGCAGTGTAGATATTTACATGTTTATACAGATGTCTGTGTAGATATTTCCATGTGTATACAGATGGCATTGTAGATATTTCCATGTTTATACAGATGACTGTATAGGTATTTCCATGTTTTTACAGGTGGCAGTGCAGATATTTCCATGTTTATAGAGATAGCGGTGTAGATATTTCCATGTTTCTACAGATGGCGGTGTTGATATTTCCATCTATACACAGATGGCCGTGTAGATATTTCCATGTTTATACAGATGGCGGCGTAGATATTTCCATGGACATGCAGATGGCGGTGTAGATATTTCCATGTTTAAACAGATAGCGGTGTAGATATTTCCATGTTTACACAGATAGTGGTGTAGATATTTCCGTGTTTATACACATGGCAGAGTAGATACTTCCATCTTTATGGAGATGGCAGTGTAGATATTTTCATGTTTATAGAGATGGCAGTGTAGATATTTCCATATTTATAGAGATAGCGGTGTAGATATTTCCATCTTTCTACAGATGGCAGTGTAGATATTTCCATGTTTATACAGATGGCGGTGTAGATATTTCCATATTTATACAGATGTCTGTGTAGATATTTCCATCTGTATACAGATGGTATTGTAGGTATTTCCATGTTTATACAGATGGTGGTGAAGATATTTCCATGTTTATTCAGATGACTGCGTAGATATTTCCATGTTTTTACAGATGGCAGTGTGGATATTTCAATGTTTATAGAGATGGCGCTGTAGATATTTCCAAGTTTATACAGATAACGGTGGAGATATTTCCATGTTTATACAGAGAGGAGTCGAGATATTTCCATGTTTATACACATAGCGGTGTACATATTTCCATGATTATAGAGACAGCGGTGTAGGTATTTCCATGTTTATGCAGATAGCGGTGCAGATATTTCCATGTTTACACAGATGCCTATGCAGATATTTCCATATTTACACAGAGGGCTGTGTAGATATTTCTATGTTTATACAGAAGACAGTGTAGATATTTAAATGTTCCTACACATGACTGTGTAGGTATTTCCATGTTTATACAGATGTCTTTGTAGATATTTCCATGTTAATAGAGATAGCGGTGTAGACATTTCCATGTTTATACAGATAGCGGTGTAGATATTTCCATGTTTATACAGATAGTGGTGTAGATATTTCCATGTTTATACAGACCGCGGTGTAGATATTTCCATGTTTATACAAATAGCGGTGCAGATATTTCCATGTTTGTACAGATGGCGGTGTTGATATTTCCATTTATACACAGATGACCGTGTAGATATTTCCATGTTTATACAGACGGCGGCGCAGATATTTCCATGCATATGTAGATGGCGGTGTAGATATTTCCATGTTTATACAGATTGCGTTGTAGTTATTTCCATGTTTATATAGATAGCGGTGTAGTTATTTCCACGTATATACACATGGCTGTCTAGATATTTCCATGTTTATACAGATGGCGGTGTAGATATTTCCATGTTTATACAGATAACTTTGTATTTCCATGTTTATACAGATGGCGGTGTAGATATTTCCATGTCTATAGAGATAGCAGTGGAGATAATTCCATGTTTATACAGATAGCGGTGTAGATATTTCCATGTTTATTCTGATCGTGGTGTAGATATTTCCATGTTTATAGAGATGGCGGTGTAGATATTTACATGTTCATAGAGATAGCGGTGTTGATTTTTCCATGTTTATAGAGACAGCGGTGTGGATATTTCCTTGCTTATACAGATAGGGGTGTAGATATTTCCATGTTTATAGAGATAGCGGTGAAGATATTTCCATGTTTATACAGATCACGGTGTAGATATTTCCTTGCTTGTACTAATAGCGGTGTAGTTATTTCCATGTTTATACAGATAGCGGTGTAGATATTTCCATGTATATACAGATGGCTGTGTAGATATTTCCATGTTTATACAGATGGCTGTGTAGATATTTCCATGTTTATACAGATGACTTTGTAGGTATTTGCATGTTTATACAGATGGCGGTGTAGGTTTTCCATGTTTATAGTGATAGCTGTGTAGATATTTCCATGTTTATACAGATAGCGGTGTTGATATTTCCATGTTTATAAAGATCGCGGTGTAGATATTTCCATGTTTATACAGATCGCGGTGCAGATGTTTATATCTTTATACAGATGGCATTGTAGATATTTCCTTATTCACACAGATGGCGGTGTAGATGTTTCCATGTTTATACAGATGGCAGAGTAGTTAGTTCCATGTTTATGGAGATGGCAGTGTAGATACTTTCATGTTTACAGAGATGGCGGTGTAGATATTTCCATGTTTATAGAGATAGCAGTGTAGATATTTACATGTTTATACAGATGTCTGTGTAGATATTTCCATGTGTATACAGATGGCATTGTAGATATTTCCATGTTTATACAGATGACTGTATAGGTATTTCCATGTTTTTACAGGTGGCAGTGCAGATATTTCCATGTTTATAGAGATAGCGGTGTAGATATTTCCATGTTTCTACAGATGGCGGTGTTGATATTTCCATCTATACACAGATGGCCGTGTAGATATTTCCATGTTTATACAGATGGCGGCGTAGATATTTCCATGGACATGCAGATGGCGGTGTAGATATTTCCATGTTTAAACAGATAGCGGTGTAGATATTTCCATGTTTACACAGATAGTGGTGTAGATATTTCCGTGTTTATACACATGGCAGAGTAGATACTTCCATCTTTATGGAGATGGCAGTGTAGATATTTTCATGTTTATAGAGATGGCGGTGTAGATATTTCCATATTTATAGAGATAGCGGTGTAGATATTTCCATCTTTCTACAGATGGCAGTGTAGATATTTCCATGTTTATACAGATGGCGGTGTAGATATTTCCATATTTATACAGATGTCTGTGTAGATATTTCCATCTGTATACAGATGGTATTGTAGGTATTTCCATGTTTATACAGATGGTGGTGAAGATATTTCCATGTTTATTCAGATGACTGTGTAGATATTTCCATGTTTTTACAGATGGCAGTGTGGATATTTCAATGTTTATAGAGATGGCGCTGTAGATATTTCCAAGTTTATACAGATAACGGTGGAGATATTTCCATGTTTATACAGAGAGGAGTCGAGATATTTCCATGTTTATACACATAGCGGTGTACATATTTCCATGATTATAGAGACAGCGGTGTAGGTATTTCCATGTTTATGCAGATAGCGGTGCAGATATTTCCATGTTTACACAGATGCCTATGCAGATATTTCCATATTTACACAGAGGGCTGTGTAGATATTTCTATGTTTATACAGAAGACAGTGTAGATATTTAAATGTTCCTACACATGACTGTGTAGGTATTTCCATGTTTATACAGATGTCTTTGTAGATATTTCCATGTTAATAGAGATAGCGGTGTAGACATTTCCATGTTTATACAGATAGCGGTGTAGATATTTCCATGTTTATACAGATAGTGGTGTAGATATTTCCATGTTTATACAGACCGCGGTGTAGATATTTCCATGTTTATACAAATAGCGGTGCAGATATTTCCATGTTTGTACAGATGGCGGTGTTGATATTTCCATTTATACACAGATGACCGTGTAGATATTTCCATGTTTATACAGACGGCGGCGCAGATATTTCCATGCATATGTAGATGGCGGTGTAGATATTTCCATGTTTATACAGATTGCGGTGTAGTTATTTCCATGTTTATATAGATAGCGGTGTAGTTATTTCCACGTATATACACATGGCTGTGTAGATATTTCCATGTTTATACAGATAGCGGTGTAGATATTTCCATGTTTATTCTGATCGTGGTGTAGATATTTCCATGTTTATAGAGATGGCGGTGTAGATATTTACATGTTCATAGAGATAGCGGTGTTGATATTTCCATGTTTATAGAGACAGCGGTGTGGATATTTCCTTGCTTATACAGATAGGGGTGTAGATATTTCCATGTTTATAGAGATAGCGGTGAAGATATTTCCATGTTTACACAGATCACGGTGTAGATATTTCCTTACTTGTACTAATAGCGGTGTAGTTATTTCCATGTTTATACAGATAGCGGTGTAGATATTTCCATGTATATACAGATGGCTGTGTAGATATTTCCATGTTTATACAGATGGCTGTGTAGATATTTCCATGTTTATACAGATGACTTTGTAGGTATTTGCATGTTTATACAGATGGCGGTGTAGGTTTTCCATGTTTATAGTGATAGCTGTGTAGATATTTCCATGTTTATACAGATAGCGGTGTTGATATTTCCATGTTTATAAAGATCGCGGTGTAGATATTTCCATGTTTATACAGATCGCGGTGCAGATATTTATATCTTTATACAGATGGCATTGTAGATATTTCCTTATTCACACAGATGGCGGTGTAGATGTTTCCATGTTTATACAGATGGCAGAGTAGTTAGTTCCATGTTTATGGAGATGGCAGTGTAGATACTTTCATGTTTACAGAGATGGCGGTGTAGATATTTCCATGTTTATAGAGATAGCAGTGTAGATATTTACATGTTTATACAGATGTCTGTGTAGATATTTCCATGTGTATACAGATGGCATTGTAGATATTTCCATGTTTATACAGATGACTGTATAGGTATTTCCATGTTTTTACAGGTGGCAGTGCAGATATTTCCATGTTTATAGAGATAGCGGTGTAGATATTTCCATGTTTCTACAGATGGCGGTGTTGATATTTCCATCTATACACAGATGGCCGTGTAGATATTTCCATGTTTATACAGATGGCGGCGTAGATATTTCCATGGACATGCAGATGGCGGTGTAGATATTTCCATGTTTAAACAGATAGCGGTGTAGATATTTCCATGTTTACACAGATAGTGGTGTAGATATTTCCGTGTTTATACACATGGCAGAGTAGATACTTCCATCTTTATGGAGATGGCAGTGTAGATATTTTCATGTTTATAGAGATGGCAGTGTAGATATTTCCATATTTATAGAGATAGCGGTGTAGATATTTCCATCTTTCTACAGATGGCAGTGTAGATATTTCCATGTTTATACAGATGGCGGTGTAGATATTTCCATATTTATACAGATGTCTGTGTAGATATTTCCATCTGTATACAGATGGTATTGTAGGTATTTCCATGTTTATACAGATGGTGGTGAAGATATTTCCATGTTTATTCAGATGACTGTGTAGATATTTCCATGTTTTTACAGATGGCAGTGTGGATATTTCAATGTTTATAGAGATGGCGCTGTAGATATTTCCAAGTTTATACAGATAACGGTGGAGATATTTCCATGTTTATACAGAGAGGAGTCGAGATATTTCCATGTTTATACACATAGCGGTGTACATATTTCCATGATTATAGAGACAGCGGTGTAGGTATTTCCATGTTTATGCAGATAGCGGTGTAGATATTTCCATGTTTACACAGATAGTGGTGTAGATATTTCCGTGTTTATACACATGGCAGAGTAGATACTTCCATCTTTATGGAGATGGCAGTGTAGATATTTTCATGTTTATAGAGATGGCAGTGTAGATATTTCCATATTTATAGAGATAGCGGTGTAGATATTTCCATGTTTATACAGATTGCGGTGTAGTTATTTCCATGTTTATATAGATAGCGGTGTAGTTATTTCCACGTATATACACATGGCTGTGTAGATATTTCCATGTTTATACAGATAGCGGTGTAGATATTTCCATGTTTATTCTGATCGTGGTGTAGATATTTCCATGTTTATAGAGATGGCGGTGTAGATATTTACATGTTCATAGAGATAGCGGTGTTGATATTTCCATGTTTATAGAGACAGCGGTGTGGATATTTCCTTGCTTATACAGATAGGGGTGTAGATATTTCCATGTTTATAGAGATAGCGGTGAAGATATTTCCATGTTTACACAGATCACGGTGTAGATATTTCCTTGCTTGTACTAATAGCGGTGTAGTTATTTCCATGTTTATACAGATAGCGGTGTAGATATTTCCATGTATATACAGATGGCTGTGTAGATATTTCCATGTTTATACAGATGGCTGTGTAGATATTTCCATGTTTATACAGATGACTTTGTAGGTATTTGCATGTTTATACAGATGGCGGTGTAGGTTTTCCATGTTTATAGTGATAGCTGTGTAGATATTTCCATGTTTATACAGATAGCGGTGTTGATATTTCCATGTTTATAAAGATCGCGGTGTAGATATTTCCATGTTTATACAGATCGCGGTGCAGATATTTATATCTTTATACAGATGGCATTGTAGATATTTCCTTATTCACACAGATGGCGGTGTAGATGTTTCCATGTTTATACAGATGGCAGAGTAGTTAGTTCCATGTTTATGGAGATGGCAGTGTAGATACTTTCATGTTTACAGAGATGGCGGTGTAGATATTTCCATGTTTATAGAGATAGCAGTGTAGATATTTACATGTTTATACAGATGTCTGTGTAGATATTTCCATGTGTATACAGATGGCATTGTAGATATTTCCATGTTTATACAGATGACTGTATAGGTATTTCCATGTTTTTACAGGTGGCAGTGCAGATATTTCCATGTTTATAGAGATAGCGGTGTAGATATTTCCATGTTTCTACAGATGGCGGTGTTGATATTTCCATCTATACACAGATGGCCGTGTAGATATTTCCATGTTTATACAGATGGCGGCGTAGATATTTCCATGGACATGCAGATGGCGGTGTAGATATTTCCATGTTTAAACAGATAGCGGTGTAGATATTTCCATGTTTACACAGATAGTGGTGTAGATATTTCCGTGTTTATACACATGGCAGAGTAGATACTTCCATCTTTATGGAGATGGCAGTGTAGATATTTTCATGTTTATAGAGATGGCAGTGTAGATATTTCCATATTTATAGAGATAGCGGTGTAGATATTTCCATCTTTCTACAGATGGCAGTGTAGATATTTCCATGTTTATACAGATGGCGGTGTAGATATTTCCATATTTATACAGATGTCTGTGTAGATATTTCCATCTGTATACAGATGGTATTGTAGGTATTTCCATGTTTATACAGATGGTGGTGAAGATATTTCCATGTTTATTCAGATGACTGTGTAGATATTTCCATGTTTTTACAGATGGCAGTGTGGATATTTCAATGTTTATAGAGATGGCGCTGTAGATATTTCCAAGTTTATACAGATAACGGTGGAGATATTTCCATGTTTATACAGAGAGGAGTCGAGATATTTCCATGTTTATACACATAGCGGTGTACATATTTCCATGATTATAGAGACAGCGGTGTAGGTATTTCCATGTTTATGCAGATAGCGGTGCAGATATTTCCATGTTTACACAGATGCCTATGCAGATATTTCCATATTTACACAGAGGGCTGTGTAGATATTTCTATGTTTATACAGAAGACAGTGTAGATATTTAAATGTTCCTACACATGACTGTGTAGGTATTTCCATGTTTATACAGATGTCTTTGTAGATATTTCCATGTTAATAGAGATAGCGGTGTAGACATTTCCATGTTTATACAGATAGCGGTGTAGATATTTCCATGTTTATACAGATAGTGGTGTAGATATTTCCATGTTTATACAGACCGCGGTGTAGATATTTCCATGTTTATACAAATAGCGGTGCAGATATTTCCATGTTTGTACAGATGGCGGTGTTGATATTTCCATTTATACACAGATGACCGTGTAGATATTTCCATGTTTATACAGACGGCGGCGCAGATATTTTCATGCATATGTAGATGGCGGTGTAGATATTTCCATGTTTATACAGATTGCGGTGTAGTTATTTCCATGTTTATATAGATAGCGGTGTAGTTATTTCCACGTATATACACATGGCTGTGTAGATATTTCCATGTTTATACAGATGGCGGTGTAGATATTTCCATGTTTATACAGATAACTTTGTATTTCCATGTTTATACAGATGGCGGTGTAGATATTTCCATGTCTATAGAGATAGCAGTGGAGATAATTCCATGTTTATACAGATAGCGGTGTGGATATTTCCTTGCTTATACAGATAGGGGTGTAGATATTTCCATGTTTATAGAGATGGCGGTGTAGATATTTACATGTTCATAGAGATAGCGGTGTTGATTTTTCCATGTTTATAGAGACAGCGGTGTGGATATTTCCTTGCTTATACAGATAGGGGTGTAGATATTTCCATGTTTATAGAGATAGCGGTGAAGATATTTCCATGTTTATACAGATCACGGTGTAGATATTTCCTTGCTTGTACTAATAGCGGTGTAGTTATTTCCATGTTTATACAGATAGCGGTGTAGATATTTCCATGTATATACAGATGGCTGTGTAGATATTTCCATGTTTATACAGATGGCTGTGTAGATATTTCCATGTTTATACAGATGACTTTGTAGGTATTTGCATGTTTATACAGATGGCGGTGTAGGTTTTCCATGTTTATAGTGATAGCTGTGTAGATATTTCCATGTTTATACAGATAGCGGTGTTGATATTTCCATGTTTATAAAGATCGCGGTGTAGATATTTCCATGTTTATACAGATCACGGTGCAGATGTTTATATCTTTATACAGATGGCATTGTAGATATTTCCTTATTCACACAGATGGCGGTGTAGATGTTTCCATGTTTATACAGATGGCAGAGTAGTTAGTTCCATGTTTATGGAGATGGCAGTGTAGATACTTTCATGTTTACAGAGATGGCGGTGTAGATATTTCCATGTTTATAGAGATAGCAGTGTAGATATTTACATGTTTATACAGATGTCTGTGTAGATATTTCCATGTGTATACAGATGGCATTGTAGATATTTCCATGTTTATACAGATGACTGTATAGGTATTTCCATGTTTTTACAGGTGGCAGTGCAGATATTTCCATGTTTATAGAGATAGCGGTGTAGATATTTCCATGTTTCTACAGATGGCGGTGTTGATATTTCCATCTATACACAGATGGCCGTGTAGATATTTCCATGTTTATACAGATGGCGGCGTAGATATTTCCATGTTTACACAGATAGTGGTGTAGATATTTCCGTGTTTATACACATGGCAGAGTAGATACTTCCATCTTTATGGAGATGGCAGTGTAGATATTTTCATGTTTATAGAGATGGCGGTGTAGATATTTCCATATTTATAGAGATAGCGGTGTAGATATTTCCATCTTTCTACAGATGGCAGTGTAGATATTTCCATGTTTATACAGATGGCGGTGTAGATATTTCCATATTTATACAGATGTCTGTGTAGATATTTCCATCTGTATACAGATGGTATTGTAGGTATTTCCATGTTTATACAGATGGTGGTGAAGATATTTCCATGTTTATTCAGATGACTGTGTAGATATTTCCATGTTTTTACAGATGGCAGTGTGGATATTTCAATGTTTATAGAGATGGCGCTGTAGATATTTCCAAGTTTATACAGATAACGGTGGAGATATTTCCATGTTTATACAGAGAGGAGTCGAGATATTTCCATGTTTATACACATAGCGGTGTACATATTTCCATGATTATAGAGACAGCGGTGTAGGTATTTCCATGTTTATGCAGATAGCGGTGCAGATATTTCCATGTTTACACAGATGCCTATGCAGATATTTCCATATTTACACAGAGGGCTGTGTAGATATTTCTATGTTTATACAGAAGACAGTGTAGATATTTAAATGTTCCTACACATGACTGTGTAGGTATTTCCATGTTTATACAGATGTCTTTGTAGATATTTCCATGTTAATAGAGATAGCGGTGTAGACATTTCCATGTTTATACAGATAGCGGTGTAGATATTTCCATGTTTATACAGACCGCGGTGTAGATATTTCCATGTTTATACAAATAGCGGTGCAGATATTTCCATGTTTGTACAGATGGCGGTGTTGATATTTCCATTTATACACAGATGACCGTGTAGATATTTCCATGTTTATACAGACGGCGGCGCAGATATTTCCATGGATATGTAGATGGCGGTGTAGATATTTCCATGTTTTTACAGATTGCGGTGTAGATATTTCCATGTTTATATAGATAGCGGTGTAGTTATTTCCATGTATATACACATGGCTGTGTAGATATTTCCATGTTTATACAGATGGCGGTGTAGGTATTTCCATGTTTATACAAATAACTTTGTATTTCCATGTTTATACAGATGGCGGTGTAGATATTTCCATGTCTATAGAGATAGCAGTGGAGATAATTCCATGTTTATACAGATAGCGGTGTAGATATTTCCATGTTTATTCTGATCGTGGTGTAGATATTTCCATGTTTATAGAGATGGCGGTGTAGATATTTACATGTTCATAGAGATAGCGGTGTTGATTTTTCCATGTTTATAGAGACAGCGGTGTGGATATTTCCTTGCTTATACAGATAGGGGTGTAGATATTTCCATGTTTATAGAGATAGCGGTGAAGATATTTCCATGTTTATACAGATCACGGTGTAGATATTTCCTTGCTTGTACTAATAGCGGTGTAGTTATTTCCATGTTTATACAGATAGCGGTGTAGATATTTCCATGTATATACAGATGGCTGTGTAGATATTTCCATGTTTATACAGATGGCTGTGTAGATATTTCCATGTTTATACAGATGACTTTGTAGGTATTTGCATGTTTATACAGATGGCGGTGTAGGTTTTCCATGTTTATAGTGATAGCTGTGTAGATATTTCCATGTTTATACAGATAGCGGTGTTGATATTTCCATGTTTATAAAGATCGCGGTGTAGATATTTCCATGTTTATACAGATCGCGGTGCAGATATTTATATCTTTATACAGATGGCATTGTAGGTATTTCCTTATTCACACAGATGGCGGTGTAGATGTTTCCATGTTTATACAGATGGCAGAGTAGTTAGTTCCATGTTTATGGAGATGGCAGTGTAGATACTTTCATGTTTACAGAGATGGCGGTGTAGATATTTCCATGTTTATAGAGATAGCAGTGTAGATATTTACATGTTTATACAGATGTCTGTGTAGATATTTCCATGTGTATACGGATGGCATTGTAGATATTTCCATGTTTATACAGATGACTGTATAGGTATTTCCATGTTTTTACAGGTGGCAGTGCAGATATTTCCATGTTTATAGAGATAGCGGTGTAGATATTTCCATGTTTCTACGGATGGCGGTGTTGATATTTCCATCTATACACAGATGGCCGTGTAGATATTTCCATGTTTATACAGATGGCGGCGTAGATATTTCCATGGACATGCAGATGGCGGTGTAGATATTTCCATGTTTAAACAGATAGCGGTGTAGATATTTCCATGTTTACACAGATAGTGGTGTAGATATTTCCGTGTTTATACACATGGCAGAGTAGATACTTCCATCTTTATGGAGATGGCAGTGTAGATATTTTCATGTTTATAGAGATGGCGGTGTAGATATTTCCATATTTATAGAGATAGCGGTGTAGATATTTCCATCTTTCTACAGATGGCAGTGTAGATATTTCCATGTTTATACAGATGGCGGTGTAGATATTTCCATATTTATACAGATGTCTGTGTAGATATTTCCATCTGTATACAGATGGTATTGTAGGTATTTCCATGTTTATACAGATGGTGGTGAAGATATTTCCATGTTTATTCAGATGACTGTGTATATATTTCCATGTTTTTACAGATGGCAGTGTGGATATTTCAATGTTTATAGAGATGGCGCTGTAGATATTTCCAAGTTTATACAGCTAACGGTGGAGATATTTCCATGTTTATACAGAGAGGAGTCGAGATATTTCCATGTTTATACACATAGCGGTGTACATATTTCCATGATTATAGAGACAGCGGTGTAGGTATTTCCATGTTTATGCAGATAGCGGTGCAGATATTTCCATGTTTACACAGATGCCTATGCAGATATTTCCATATTTACACAGAGGGCTGTGTAGATATTTCTATGTTTATACAGAAGACAGTGTAGATATTTAAATGTTCCTACACATGACTGTGTAGGTATTTCCATGTTTATACAGATGTCTTTGTAGATATTTCCATGTTAATAGAGATAGCGGTGTAGACATTTCCATGTTTATACAGATAGCGGTGTAGATATTTCCATGTTTATACAGATAGTGGTGTAGATATTTCCATGTTTATACAGACCGCGGTGTAGATATTTCCATGTTTATACAAATAGCGGTGCAGATATTTCCATGTTTGTACAGATGGCGGTGTTGATATTTCCATTTATACACAGATGACCGTGTAGATATTTCCATGTTTATACAGACGGCGGCGCAGATATTTCCATGGTTATGTAGATGGCGGTGTAGATATTTCCATGTTTATACAGATTGCGGTGTAGTTATTTCCATGTTTATATAGATAGCGGTGTAGTTATTTCCACGTATATACACATGGCTGTGTAGATATTTCCATGTTTATACAGATGGCGGTGTAGATATTTCCATGTTTATACAGATAACTTTGTATTTCCATGTTTATACAGATGGCAGTGTAGATATTTCCATGTCTATAGAGATAGCAGTGGAGATAATTCCAGGTTTATACAGATAGCGGTGTAGATATTTCCATGTTTATTCTGATCGTGGTGTAGATATTTCCATGTTTATAGCGATGGCGGTGTAGATATTTACATGTTCATAGAGATAGCGGTGTTGATTTTTCCATGTTTATAGAGACAGCGGTGTGGATATTTCCTTGCTTATACAGATAGGGGTGTAGATATTTCCATGTTTATAGAGATAGCGGTGAAGATATTTCCATGTTTATACAGATCACGGTGTAGATATTTCCTTGCTTGTACTAATAGCGGTGTAGTTATTTCCATGTTTATACAGATAGCGGTGTAGATATTTCCATGTATATACAGATGGCTGTGTAGATATTTCCATGTTTATACAGATGGCTGTGTAGATATTTCCATGTTTATACAGATGACTTTGTAGGTATTTGCATGTTTATACAGATGGCGGTGTAGGTTTTCCATGTTTATAGTGATAGCTGTGTAGATATTTCCATGTTTATACAGATAGCGGTGTTGATATTTCCATGTTTATAAAGATCGTGGTGTATATATTTCCATGTTTATACAGATCGCGGTGCAGATATTTATATCTTTATACAGATGGCATTGTAGATATTTCCTTATTCACACAGATGGCGGTGTAGATGTTTCCATGTTTATACAGATGGCAGAGTAGTTAGTTCCATGTTTATGGAGATGGCAGTGTAGATACTTTCATGTTTACAGAGATGGCGGTGTAGATATTTCCATGTTTATAGAGATAGCAGTGTAGATATTTACATGTTTATACAGATGTCTGTGTAGATATTTCCATGTGTATACAGATGGCATTGTAGATATTTCCATGTTTATACAGATGACTGTATAGGTATTTCCATGTTTTTACAGGTGGCAGTGCAGATATTTCCATGTTTATAGAGATAGCGGTGTAGATATTTCCATGTTTCTACAGATGGCGGTGTTGATATTTCCATCTATACACAGATGGCCGTGTAGATATTTCCATGTTTATACAGATGGCGGCGTAGATATTTCCATGGACATGCAGATGGCGGTGTAGATATTTCCATGTTTAAACAGATAGCGGTGTAGATATTTCCATGTTTACACAGATAGTGGTGTAGATATTTCCGTGTTTATACACATGGCAGAGTAGATACTTCCATCTTTATGGAGATGGCAGTGTAGATATTTTCATGTTTATAGAGATGGCGGTGTAGATATTTCCATATTTATAGAGATAGCGGTGTAGATATTTCCATCTTTCTACAGATGGCAGTGTAGATATTTCCATGTTTATACAGATGGCGGTGTAGATATTTCCATATTTATACAGATGTCTGTGTAGATATTTCCATCTGTATACAGATGGTATTGTAGGTATTTCCATGTTTATACAGATGGTGGTGAAGATATTTCCATGTTTATTCAGATGACTGTGTAGATATTTCCATGTTTTTACAGATGGCAGTGTGGATATTTCAATGTTTATAGAGATGGCGCTGTAGATATTTCCAAGTTTATACAGATAACGGTGGAGATATTTCCATGTTTATACAGAGAGGAGTCGAGATATTTCCATGTTTATACACATAGCGGTGTACATATTTCCATGATTATAGAGACAGCGGTGTAGGTATTTCCATGTTTATGCAGATAGCGGTGCAGATATTTCCATGTTTACACAGATGCCTATGCAGATATTTCCATATTTACACAGAGGGCTGTGTAGATATTTCTATGTTTATACAGAAGACAGTGTAGATATTTAAATGTTCCTACACATGACTGTGTAGGTATTTCCATGTTTATACAGATGTCTTTGTAGATATTTCCATGTTAATAGAGATAGCGGTGTAGACATTTCCATGTTTATACAGATAGCGGTGTAGATATTTCCATGTTTATACAGATAGTGGTGTAGATACTTCCATGTTTATACAGACCGCGGTGTAGATATTTCCATGTTTATACAAATAGCGGTGCAGATATTTCCATGTTTGTACAGATGGCGGTGTTGATATTTCCATTTATACACAGATGACCGTGTAGATATTTCCATGTTTATACAGACGGCGGCGCAGATATTTCCATGGTTATGTAGATGGCGGTGTAGATATTTCCATGTTTTTACAGATTGCGGTGTAGGTATTTCCATGTTTATATAGATAGCGGTGTAGTTATTTCCATGTATATACACATGGCTGTGTAGATATTTCCATGTTTATACAGATGGCGGTGTAGGTATTTCCATGTTTATACAGATAACTTTGTATTTCCATGTTTATACAGATGGCGGTGTAGATATTTCCATGTCTATAGAGATAGCAGTGGAGATAATTCCATGTTTATACAGATAGCGGTGTAGATATTTCCATATTTATTCTGATCGTGGTGTAGATATTTCCATGTTTATAGAGATGGCGGTGTAGATATTTACATGTTCATAGAGATAGCGGTGTTGATTTTTCCATGTTTATACAGACAGCGGTGTGGATATTTCCTTGCTTATACAGATAGGGGTGTAGATATTTCCATGTTTATAGAGATAGCGGTGAAGATATTTCCATGTTTATAGAGATAGCGGTGAAGATATTTCCATGTTTATACAGATCACGGTGTAGATATTTCCTTGCTTGTACTAATAGCGGTGTAGTTATTTCCATGTTTATACAGATAGCGGTGTAGATATTTCCATGTATATACAGATGGCTGTGTAGATATTTCCATGTTTATACAGATGGCTGTGTAGATATTTCCATGTTTATACAGATGACTTTGTAGGTATTTGCATGTTTATACAGATGACGGTGTAGGTTTTCCATGTTTATAGTGATAGCTGTGTAGATATTTCCATGTTTATACAGATAGCGGTGTTGATATTTCCATGTTTATAAAGATCACGGTGTAGATATTTCCATGTTTATACAGATCGCGGTGCAGATATTTATAACTTTATACAGATGGCATTGTAGATATTTCCTTATTCACACAGATGGCGGTGTAGATGTTTCCATGTTTATACAGATGGCAGAGTAGTTAGTTCCATGTTTATGGAGATGGCAGTGTAGATACTTTCATGTTTACAGAGATGGCGGTGTAGATATTTCCATGTTTATGGAGATAGCAGTGTGGATATTTACATGTTTATACAGATGTCTGTGTAGATATTTCCATGTGTATACAGATGGCATTGTAGATATTTCCATGTTTATACAGATGACTGTATAGGTATTTCCATGTTTTTACAGGTGGCAGTGCAGATATTTCCATGTTTATAGAGATAGCGGTGTAGATATTTCCATGTTTCTACAGATGGCGGTGTTGATATTTCCATCTATACACAGATGGCCGTGTAGATATTTCCATGTTTATACAGATGGCGGCGTAGATATTTCCATGGACATGCAGATGGCGGTGTAGATATTTCCATGTTTAAACAGATAGCGGTGTAGATATTTCCATGTTTACACAGATAGTGGTGTAGATATTTCCGTGTTTATACACATGGCAGAGTAGATACTTCCATCTTTATGGAGATGGCAGTGTAGATATTTTCATGTTTATAGAGATGGCGGTGTAGATATTTCCATATTTATAGAGATAGCGGTGTAGATATTTCCATCTTTCTACAGATGGCAGTGTAGATATTTCCATGTTTATACAGATGGCGGTGTAGATATTTCCATATTTATACAGATGTCTGTGTAGATATTTCCATCTGTATACAGATGGTATTGTAGGTATTTCCATGTTTATACAGATGGTGGTGAAGATATTTCCATGTTTATTCAGATGACTGTGTAGATATTTCCATGTTTTTACAGATGGCAGTGTGGATATTTCAATGTTTATAGAGATGGCGCTGTAGATATTTCCAAGTTTATACAGATAACGGTGGAGATATTTCCATGTTTATACAGAGAGGAGTCGAGATATTTCCATGTTTATACACATAGCGGTGTACATATTTCCATGATTATAGAGACAGCGGTGTAGGTATTTCCATGTTTATGCAGATAGCGGTGCAGATATTTCCATGTTTACACAGATGCCTATGCAGATATTTCCATATTTACACAGAGGGCTGTGTAGATATTTCTATGTTTATACAGAAGACAGTGTAGATATTTAAATGTTCCTACACATGACTGTGTAGGTATTTCCATGTTTATACAGATGTCTTTGTAGATATTTCCATGTTAATAGAGATAGCGGTGTAGACATTTCCATGTTTATACAGATAGCGGTGTAGATATTTCCATGTTTATACAGATAGTGGTGTAGATACTTCCATGTTTATACAGACCGCGGTGTAGATATTTCCATGTTTATTCAAATAGCGGTGCAGATATTTCCATGTTTGTACAGATGGCGGTGTTGATATTTCCATTTATACACAGATGACCGTGTAGATATTTCCATGTTTATACAGACGGCGGCGCAGATATTTCCATGGATATGTAGATGGCGGTGTAGATATTTCCATGTTTATACAGATTGCGGTGTAGTTATTTCCATGTTTATATAGATAGCGGTGTAGTTATTTCCATGTATATACACATGGCTGTGTAGATATTTCCATGTTTATACAGATGGCGGTGTAGATATTTCCATGTTTATACAGATAACTTTGTATTTCCATGTTTATACAGATGGCGGTGTAGATATTTCCATGTCTATAGAGATAGCAGTGGAGATAATTCCATGTTTATACAGATAGCGGTGTAGATATTTCCATGTTTATTCTGATCGTGGTGTAGATATTTCCATGTTTATAGAGATGGCGGTGTAGATATTTACATGTTCATAGAGATAGCGGTGTTGATTTTTCCATGTTTATAGAGACAGCGGTGTGGATATTTCCTTGCTTATACAGATAGGGGTGTAGATATTTCCATGTTTATAGAGATAGCGGTGAAGATATTTCCATGTTTATAGAGATAGCGGTGAAGATATTTCCATGTTTATACAGATCACGGTGTAGATATTTCCTTGCTTGTACTAATAGCGGTGTAGTTATTTCCATGTTTATACAGATAGCGGTGTAGATATTTCCATGTATATACAGATGGCTGTGTAGATATTTCCATGTTTATACAGATGGCTGTGTAGATATTTCCATGTTTATACAGATGACTTTGTAGGTATTTGCATGTTTATACAGATGGCGGTGTAGGTTTTCCATGTTTATAGTGATAGCTGTGTAGATATTTCCATGTTTATACAGATAGCGGTGTTGATATTTCCATGTTTATAAAGATCGCGGTGTAGATATTTCCATGTTTATACAGATCGCGGTGCAGATATTTATATCTTTATACAGATGGCATTGTAGATATTTCCTTATTCACACAGATGGCGGTGTAGATGTTTCCATGTTTATACAGATGGCAGAGTAGTTAGTTCCATGTTTATGGAGATGGCAGTGTAGATACTTTCATGTTTACAGAGATGGCGGTGTAGATATTTCCATGTTTATAGAGATAGCAGTGTAGATATTTACATGTTTATACAGATGTCTGTGTAGATATTTCCATGTGTATACAGATGGCATTGTAGATATTTCCATGTTTATACAGATGACTGTATAGGTATTTCCATGTTTTTACAGGTGGCAGTGCAGATATTTCCATGTTTATAGAGATAGCGGTGTAGATATTTCCATGTTTCTACAGATGGCGGTGTTGATATTTCCATCTATACACAGATGGCCGTGTAGATATTTCCATGTTTATACAGATGGCGGCGTAGATATTTCCATGGACATGCAGATGGCGGTGTAGATATTTCCATGTTTAAACAGATAGCGGTGTAGATATTTCCATGTTTACACAGATAGTGGTGTAGATATTTCCGTGTTTATACACATGGCAGAGTAGATACTTCCATCTTTATGGAGATGGCAGTGTAGATATTTTCATGTTTATAGAGATGGCGGTGTAGATATTTCCATATTTATAGAGATAGCGGTGTAGATATTTCCATCTTTCTACAGATGGCAGTGTAGATATTTCCATGTTTATACAGATGGCGGTGTAGATATTTCCATATTTATACAGATGTCTGTGTAGATATTTCCATCTGTATACAGATGGTATTGTAGGTATTTCCATGTTTATACAGATGGTGGTGAAGATATTTCCATGTTTATTCAGATGACTGTGTAGATATTTCCATGTTTTTACAGATGGCAGTGTGGATATTTCAATGTTTATAGAGATGGCGCTGTAGATATTTCCAAGTTTATACAGATAACGGTGGAGATATTTCCATGTTTATACAGAGAGGAGTCGAGATATTTCCATGTTTATACACATAGCGGTGTACATATTTCCATGATTATAGAGACAGCGGTGTAGGTATTTCCATGTTTATGCAGATAGCGGTGCAGATATTTCCATGTTTACACAGATGCCTATGCAGATATTTCCATATTTACACAGAGGGCTGTGTAGATATTTCTATGTTTATACAGAAGACAGTGTAGATATTTAAATGTTCCTACACATGACTGTGTAGGTATTTCCATGTTTATACAGATGTCTTTGTAGATATTTCCATGTTAATAGAGATAGCGGTGTAGACATTTCCATGTTTATACAGATAGCGGTGTAGATATTTCCATGTTTATACAGATAGTGGTGTAGATATTTCCATGTTTATACAGACCGCGGTGTAGATATTTCCATGTTTATACAAATAGCGGTGCAGATATTTCCATGTTTGTACAGATGGCGGTGTTGATATTTCCATTTATACACAGATGACCGTGTAGATATTTCCATGTTTATACAGACGGCGGCGCAGATATTTCCATGCATATGTAGATGGCGGTGTAGATATTTCCATGTTTATACAGATTGCGGTGTAGTTATTTCCATGTTTATATAGATAGCGGTGTAGTTATTTCCACGTATATACACATGGCTGTGTAGATATTTCCATGTTTATACAGATGGCGGTGTAGATATTTCCATGTTTATACAGATAACTTTGTATTTCCATGTTTATACAGATGGCGGTGTAGATATTTCCATGTCTATAGAGATAGCAGTGGAGATAATTCCATGTTTATACAGATAGCGGTGTAGATATTTCCATGTTTATTCTGATCGTGGTGTAGATATTTCCATGTTTATAGAGATGGCGGTGTAGATATTTACATGTTCATAGAGATAGCGGTGTTGATATTTCCATGTTTATAGAGACAGCGGTGTGGATATTTCCTTGCTTATACAGATAGGGGTGTAGATATTTCCATGTTTATAGAGATAGCGGTGAAGATATTTCCATGTTTATACAGATCACGGTGTAGATATTTCCTTGCTTGTACTAATAGCGGTGTAGTTATTTCCATGTTTATACAGATAGCGGTGTAGATATTTCCATGTATATACAGATGGCTGTGTAGATATTTCCATGTTTATACAGATGTCTTTGTAGATATTTCCATGTTAATAGAGATAGCGGTGTAGACATTTCCATGTTTATACAGATAGCGGTGTAGATATTTCCATGTTTATACAGATAGTGGTGTAGATATTTCCATGTTTATACAGACCGCGGTGTAGATATTTCCATGTTTATACAAATAGCGGTGCAGATATTTCCATGTTTGTACAGATGGCGGTGTTGATATTTCCATTTATACACAGATGACCATGTAGATATTTCCATGTTTATACAGACGGCGGCGCAGATATTTCCATGGTTATGTAGATGGCGGTGTAGATATTTCCATGTTTATACAGATTGCGGTGTAGTTATTTCCATGTTTATATAGATAGCGGTGTAGTTATTTCCACGTATATACACATGGCTGTGTAGATATTTCCATGTTTATACAGATGGCGGTGTAGATATTTCCATGTTTATACAGATAACTTTGTATTTCCATGTTTATACAGATGGCAGTGTAGATATTTCCATGTCTATAGAGATAGCAGTGGAGATAATTCCAGGTTTATACAGATAGCGGTGTAGATATTTCCATGTTTATTCTGATCGTGGTGTAGATATTTCCATGTTTATAGCGATGGCGGTGTAGATATTTACATGTTCATAGAGATAGCGGTGTTGATTTTTCCATGTTTATAGAGACAGCGGTGTGGATATTTCCTTGCTTATACAGATAGGGGTGTAGATATTTCCATGTTTATAGAGATAGCGGTGAAGATATTTCCATGTTTATACAGATCACGGTGTAGATATTTCCTTGCTTGTACTAATAGCGGTGTAGTTATTTCCATGTTTATACAGATAGCGGTGTAGATATTTCCATGTATATACAGATGGCTGTGTAGATATTTCCATGTTTATACAGATGGCTGTGTAGATATTTCCATGTTTATACAGATGACTTTGTAGGTATTTGCATGTTTATACAGATGGCGGTGTAGGTTTTCCATGTTTATAGTGATAGCTGTGTAGATATTTCCATGTTTATACAGATAGCGGTGTTGATATTTCCATGTTTATAAAGATCGCGGTGTAGATATTTCCATGTTTATACAGATCGCGGTGCAGATATTTATATCTTTATACAGATGGCATTGTAGATATTTCCTTATTCACACAGATGGCGGTGTAGATGTTTCCATGTTTATACAGATGGCAGAGTAGTTAGCTCCATGTTTATGGAGATGGCAGTGTAGATACTTTCATGTTTACAGAGATGGCGGTGTAGATATTTCCATGTTTATAGAGATAGCAGTGTAGATATTTACATGTTTATACAGATGTCTGTGTAGATATTTCCATGTGTATACAGATGGCATTGTAGATATTTCCATGTTTATACAGATGACTGTATAGGTATTTCCATGTTTTTACAGGTGGCAGTGCAGATATTTCCATGTTTATAGAGATAGCGGTGTAGATATTTCCATGTTTCTACAGATGGCGGTGTTGATATTTCCATCTATACACAGATGGCCGTGTAGATATTTCCATGTTTATACAGATGGCGGCGTAGATATTTCCATGGACATGCAGATGGCGGTGTAGATATTTCCATGTTTAAACAGATAGCGGTGTAGATATTTCCATGTTTACACAGATAGTGGTGTAGATATTTCCGTGTTTATACACATGGCAGAGTAGATACTTCCATCTTTATGGAGATGGCAGTGTAGATATTTTCATGTTTATAGAGATGGCAGTGTAGATATTTCCATATTTATAGAGATAGCGGTGTAGATATTTCCATCTTTCTACAGATGGCAGTGTAGATATTTCCATGTTTATACAGATGGCGGTGTAGATATTTCCATATTTATACAGATGTCTGTGTAGATATTTCCATCTGTATACAGATGGTATTGTAGGTATTTCCATGTTTATACAGATGGTGGTGAAGATATTTCCATGTTTATTCAGATGACTGTGTAGATATTTCCATGTTTTTACAGATGGCAGTGTGGATATTTCAATGTTTATAGAGATGGCGCTGTAGATATTTCCAAGTTTATACAGATAACGGTGGAGATATTTCCATGTTTATACAGAGAGGAGTCGAGATATTTCCATGTTTATACACATAGCGGTGTACATATTTCCATGATTATAGAGACAGCGGTGTAGGTATTTCCATGTTTATGCAGATAGCGGTGCAGATATTTCCATGTTTACACAGATGCCTATGCAGATATTTCCATATTTACACAGAGGGCTGTGTAGATATTTCTATGTTTATACAGAAGACAGTGTAGATATTTAAATGTTCCTACACATGACTGTGTAGGTATTTCCATGTTTATACAGATGTCTTTGTAGATATTTCCATGTTAATAGAGATAGCGGTGTAGACATTTCCATGTTTATACAGATAGCGGTGTAGATATTTCCATGTTTATACAGATAGTGGTGTAGATATTTCCATGTTTATACAGACCGCGGTGTAGATATTTCCATGTTTATACAAATAGCGGTGCAGATATTTCCATGTTTGTACAGATGGCGGTGTTGATATTTCCATTTATACACAGATGACCGTGTAGATATTTCCATGTTTATACAGACGGCGGCGCAGATATTTCCATGCATATGTAGATGGCGGTGTAGATATTTCCATGTTTATACAGATTGCGTTGTAGTTATTTCCATGTTTATATAGATAGCGGTGTAGTTATTTCCACGTATATACACATGGCTGTCTAGATATTTCCATGTTTATACAGATGGCGGTGTAGATATTTCCATGTTTATACAGATAACTTTGTATTTCCATGTTTATACAGATGGCGGTGTAGATATTTCCATGTCTATAGAGATAGCAGTGGAGATAATTCCATGTTTATACAGATAGCGGTGTAGATATTTCCATGTTTATTCTGATCGTGGTGTAGATATTTCCATGTTTATAGAGATGGCGGTGTAGATATTTACATGTTCATAGAGATAGCGGTGTTGATTTTTCCATGTTTATAGAGACAGCGGTGTGGATATTTCCTTGCTTATACAGATAGGGGTGTAGATATTTCCATGTTTATAGAGATAGCGGTGAAGATATTTCCATGTTTATACAGATCACGGTGTAGATATTTCCTTGCTTGTACTAATAGCGGTGTAGTTATTTCCATGTTTATACAGATAGCGGTGTAGATATTTCCATGTATATACAGATGGCTGTGTAGATATTTCCATGTTTATACAGATGGCTGTGTAGATATTTCCATGTTTATACAGATGACTTTGTAGGTATTTGCATGTTTATACAGATGGCGGTGTAGGTTTTCCATGTTTATAGTGATAGCTGTGTAGATATTTCCATGTTTATACAGATAGCGGTGTTGATATTTCCATGTTTATAAAGATCGCGGTGTAGATATTTCCATGTTTATACAGATCGCGGTGCAGATGTTTATATCTTTATACAGATGGCATTGTAGATATTTCCTTATTCACACAGATGGCGGTGTAGATGTTTCCATGTTTATACAGATGGCAGAGTAGTTAGTTCCATGTTTATGGAGATGGCAGTGTAGATACTTTCATGTTTACAGAGATGGCGGTGTAGATATTTCCATGTTTATAGAGATAGCAGTGTAGATATTTACATGTTTATACAGATGTCTGTGTAGATATTTCCATGTGTATACAGATGGCATTGTAGATATTTCCATGTTTATACAGATGACTGTATAGGTATTTCCATGTTTTTACAGGTGGCAGTGCAGATATTTCCATGTTTATAGAGATAGCGGTGTAGATATTTCCATGTTTCTACAGATGGCGGTGTTGATATTTCCATCTATACACAGATGGCCGTGTAGATATTTCCATGTTTATACAGATGGCGGCGTAGATATTTCCATGGACATGCAGATGGCGGTGTAGATATTTCCATGTTTAAACAGATAGCGGTGTAGATATTTCCATGTTTACACAGATAGTGGTGTAGATATTTCCGTGTTTATACACATGGCAGAGTAGATACTTCCATCTTTATGGAGATGGCAGTGTAGATATTTTCATGTTTATAGAGATGGCGGTGTAGATATTTCCATATTTATAGAGATAGCGGTGTAGATATTTCCATCTTTCTACAGATGGCAGTGTAGATATTTCCATGTTTATACAGATGGCGGTGTAGATATTTCCATATTTATACAGATGTCTGTGTAGATATTTCCATCTGTATACAGATGGTATTGTAGGTATTTCCATGTTTATACAGATGGTGGTGAAGATATTTCCATGTTTATTCAGATGACTGTGTAGATATTTCCATGTTTTTACAGATGGCAGTGTGGATATTTCAATGTTTATAGAGATGGCGCTGTAGATATTTCCAAGTTTATACAGCTAACGGTGGAGATATTTCCATGTTTATACAGAGAGGAGTCGAGATATTTCCATGTTTATACACATAGCGGTGTACATATTTCCATGATTATAGAGACAGCGGTGTAGGTATTTCCATGTTTATGCAGATAGCGGTGCAGATATTTCCATGTTTACACAGATGCCTATGCAGATATTTCCATATTTACACAGAGGGCTGTGTAGATATTTCTATGTTTATACAGAAGACAGTGTAGATATTTAAATGTTCCTACACATGACTGTGTAGGTATTTCCATGTTTATACAGATGTCTTTGTAGATATTTCCATGTTAATAGAGATAGCGGTGTAGACATTTCCATGTTTATACAGATAGCGGTGTAGATATTTCCATGTTTATACAGATAGTGGTGTAGATATTTCCATGTTTATACAGACCGCGGTGTAGATATTTCCATGTTTATACAAATAGCGGTGCAGATATTTCCATGTTTGTACAGATGGCGGTGTTGATATTTCCATTTATACACAGATGACCGTGTAGATATTTCCATGTTTATACAGACGGCGGCGCAGATATTTCCATGCATATGTAGATGGCGGTGTAGATATTTCCATGTTTATACAGATTGCGGTGTAGTTATTTCCATGTTTATATAGATAGCGGTGTAGTTATTTCCACGTATATACACATGGCTGTGTAGATATTTCCATGTTTATACAGATAGCGGTGTAGATATTTCCATGTTTATTCTGATCGTGGTGTAGATATTTCCATGTTTATAGAGATGGCGGTGTAGATATTTACATGTTCATAGAGATAGCGGTGTTGATATTTCCATGTTTATAGAGACAGCGGTGTGGATATTTCCTTGCTTATACAGATAGGGGTGTAGATATTTCCATGTTTATAGAGATAGCGGTGAAGATATTTCCATGTTTACACAGATCACGGTGTAGATATTTCCTTGCTTGTACTAATAGCGGTGTAGTTATTTCCATGTTTATACAGATAGCGGTGTAGATATTTCCATGTATATACAGATGGCTGTGTAGATATTTCCATGTTTATACAGATGGCTGTGTAGATATTTCCATGTTTATACAGATGACTTTGTAGGTATTTGCATGTTTATACAGATGGCGGTGTAGGTTTTCCATGTTTATAGTGATAGCTGTGTAGATATTTCCATGTTTATACAGATAGCGGTGTTGATATTTCCATGTTTATAAAGATCGCGGTGTAGATATTTCCATGTTTATACAGATCGCGGTGCAGATATTTATATCTTTATACAGATGGCATTGTAGATATTTCCTTATTCACACAGATGGCGGTGTAGATGTTTCCATGTTTATACAGATGGCAGAGTAGTTAGTTCCATGTTTATGGAGATGGCAATGTAGATACTTTCATGTTTACAGAGATGGCGGTGTAGATATTTCCATGTTTATAGAGATAGCAGTGTAGATATTTACATGTTTATACAGATGTCTGTGTAGATATTTCCATGTGTATACAGATGGCATTGTAGATATTTCCATGTTTATACAGATGACTGTATAGGTATTTCCATGTTTTTACAGGTGGCAGTGCAGATATTTCCATGTTTATAGAGATAGCGGTGTAGATATTTCCATGTTTCTACAGATGGCGGTGTTGATATTTCCATCTATACACAGATGGCCGTGTAGATATTTCCATGTTTATACAGATGGCGGCGTAGATATTTCCATGGACATGCAGATGGCGGTGTAGATATTTCCATGTTTAAACAGATAGCGGTGTAGATATTTCCATGTTTACACAGATAGTGGTGTAGATATTTCCGTGTTTATACACATGGCAGAGTAGATACTTCCATCTTTATGGAGATGGCAGTGTAGATATTTTCATGTTTATAGAGATGGCAGTGTAGATATTTCCATATTTATAGAGATAGCGGTGTAGATATTTCCATCTTTCTACAGATGGCAGTGTAGATATTTCCATGTTTATACAGATGGCGGTGTAGATATTTCCATATTTATACAGATGTCTGTGTAGATATTTCCATCTGTATACAGATGGTATTGTAGGTATTTCCATGTTTATACAGATGGTGGTGAAGATATTTCCATGTTTATTCAGATGACTGTGTATATATTTCCATGTTTTTACAGATGGCAGTGTGGATATTTCAATGTTTATAGAGATGGCGCTGTAGATATTTCCAAGTTTATACAGCTAACGGTGGAGATATTTCCATGTTTATACAGAGAGGAGTCGAGATATTTCCATGTTTATACACATAGCGGTGTACATATTTCCATGATTATAGAGACAGCGGTGTAGGTATTTCCATGTTTATGCAGATAGCGGTGCAGATATTTCCATGTTTACACAGATGCCTATGCAGATATTTCCATATTTACACAGAGGGCTGTGTAGATATTTCTATGTTTATACAGAAGACAGTGTAGATATTTAAATGTTCCTACACATGACTGTGTAGGTATTTCCATGTTTATACAGATGTCTTTGTAGATATATCCATGTTAATAGAGATAGCGGTGTAGACATTTCCATGTTTATACAGATAGCGGTGTAGATATTTCCATGTTTATACAGATAGTGGTGTAGATATTTCCATGTTTATACAGACCGCGGTGTAGATATTTCCATGTTTATACAAATAGCGGTGCAGATATTTCCATGTTTGTACAGATGGCGGTGTTGATATTTCCATTTATACACAGATGACCGTGTAGATATTTCCATGTTTATACAGACGGCGGCGCAGATATTTCCATGGTTATGTAGATGGCGGTGTAGATATTTCCATGTTTATACAGATTGCGGTGTAGTTATTTCCATGTTTATATAGATAGCGGTGTAGTTATTTCCACGTATATACACATGGCTGTGTAGATATTTCCATGTTTATACAGATGGCGGTGTAGATATTTCCATGTTTATACAGATAACTTTGTATTTCCATGTTTATACAGATGGCAGTGTAGATATTTCCATGTCTATAGAGATAGCAGTGGAGATAATTCCAGGTTTATACAGATAGCGGTGTAGATATTTCCATGTTTATTCTGATCGTGGTGTAGATATTTCCATGTTTATAGCGATGGCGGTGTAGATATTTACATGTTCATAGAGATAGCGGTGTTGATTTTTCCATGTTTATAGAGACAGCGGTGTGGATATTTCCTTGCTTATACAGATAGGGGTGTAGATATTTCCATGTTTATAGAGATAGCGGTGAAGATATTTCCATGTTTATACAGATCACGGTGTAGATATTTCCTTGCTTGTACTAATAGCGGTGTAGTTATTTCCATGTTTATACAGATAGCGGTGTAGATATTTCCATGTATATACAGATGGCTGTGTAGATATTTCCATGTTTATACAGATGGCTGTGTAGATATTTCCATGTTTATACAGATGACTTTGTAGGTATTTGCATGTTTATACAGATGGCGGTGTAGGTTTTCCATGTTTATAGTGATAGCTGTGTAGATATTTCCATGTTTATACAGATAGCGGTGTTGATATTTCCATGTTTATAAAGATCGTGGTGTATATATTTCCATGTTTATACAGATCGCGGTGCAGATATTTATATCTTTATACAGATGGCATTGTAGATATTTCCTTATTCACACAGATGGCGGTGTAGATGTTTCCATGTTTATACAGATGGCAGAGTAGTTAGTTCCATGTTTATGGAGATGGCAGTGTAGATACTTTCATGTTTACAGAGATGGCGGTGTAGATATTTCCATGTTTATAGAGATAGCAGTGTAGATATTTACATGTTTATACAGATGTCTGTGTAGATATTTCCATGTGTATACAGATGGCATTGTAGATATTTCCATGTTTATACAGATGACTGTATAGGTATTTCCATGTTTTTACAGGTGGCAGTGCAGATATTTCCATGTTTATAGAGATAGCGGTGTAGATATTTCCATGTTTCTACAGATGGCGGTGTTGATATTTCCATCTATACACAGATGGCCGTGTAGATATTTCCATGTTTATACAGATGGCGGCGTAGATATTTCCATGGACATGCAGATGGCGGTGTAGATATTTCCATGTTTAAACAGATAGCGGTGTAGATATTTCCATGTTTACACAGATAGTGGTGTAGATATTTCCGTGTTTATACACATGGCAGAGTAGATACTTCCATCTTTATGGAGATGGCAGTGTAGATATTTTCATGTTTATAGAGATGGCGGTGTAGATATTTCCATATTTATAGAGATAGCGGTGTAGATATTTCCATCTTTCTACAGATGGCAGTGTAGATATTTCCATGTTTATACAGATGGCGGTGTAGATATTTCCATATTTATACAGATGTCTGTGTAGATATTTCCATCTGTATACAGATGGTATTGTAGGTATTTCCATGTTTATACAGATGGTGGTGAAGATATTTCCATGTTTATTCAGATGACTGTGTAGATATTTCCATGTTTTTACAGATGGCAGTGTGGATATTTCAATGTTTATAGAGATGGCGCTGTAGATATTTCCAAGTTTATACAGATAACGGTGGAGATATTTCCATGTTTATACAGAGAGGAGTCGAGATATTTCCATGTTTATACACATAGCGGTGTACATATTTCCATGATTATAGAGACAGCGGTGTAGGTATTTCCATGTTTATGCAGATAGCGGTGCAGATATTTCCATGTTTACACAGATGCCTATGCAGATATTTCCATATTTACACAGAGGGCTGTGTAGATATTTCTATGTTTATACAGAAGACAGTGTAGATATTTAAATGTTCCTACACATGACTGTGTAGGTATTTCCATGTTTATACAGATGTCTTTGTAGATATTTCCATGTTAATAGAGATAGCGGTGTAGACATTTCCATGTTTATACAGATAGCGGTGTAGATATTTCCATGTTTATACAGATAGTGGTGTAGATACTTCCATGTTTATACAGACCGCGGTGTAGATATTTCCATGTTTATACAAATAGCGGTGCAGATATTTCCATGTTTGTACAGATGGCGGTGTTGATATTTCCATTTATACACAGATGACCGTGTAGATATTTCCATGTTTATACAGACGGCGGCGCAGATATTTCCATGGATATGTAGATGGCGGTGTAGATATTTCCATGTTTTTACAGATTGCGGTGTAGGTATTTCCATGTTTATATAGATAGCGGTGTAGTTATTTCCATGTATATACACATGGCTGTGTAGATATTTCCATGTTTATACAGATGGCGGTGTAGGTATTTCCATGTTTATACAGATAACTTTGTATTTCCATGTTTATACAGATGGCGGTGTAGATATTTCCATGTCTATAGAGATAGCAGTGGAGATAATTCCATGTTTATACAGATAGCGGTGTAGATATTTCCATATTTATTCTGATCGTGGTGTAGATATTTCCATGTTTATAGAGATGGCGGTGTAGATATTTACATGTTCATAGAGATAGCGGTGTTGATTTTTCCATGTTTATACAGACAGCGGTGTGGATATTTCCTTGCTTATACAGATAGGGGTGTAGATATTTCCATGTTTATAGAGATAGCGGTGAAGATATTTCCATGTTTATAGAGATAGCGGTGAAGATATTTCCATGTTTATACAGATCACGGTGTAGATATTTCCTTGCTTGTACTAATAGCGGTGTAGTTATTTCCATGTTTATACAGATAGCGGTGTAGATATTTCCATGTATATACAGATGGCTGTGTAGATATTTCCATGTTTATACAGATGGCTGTGTAGATATTTCCATGTTTATACAGATGACTTTGTAGGTATTTGCATGTTTATACAGATGACGGTGTAGGTTTTCCATGTTTATAGTGATAGCTGTGTAGATATTTCCATGTTTATACAGATAGCGGTGTTGATATTTCCATGTTTATAAAGATCACGGTGTAGATATTTCCATGTTTATACAGATCGCGGTGCAGATATTTATAACTTTATACAGATGGCATTGTAGATATTTCCTTATTCACACAGATGGCGGTGTAGATGTTTCCATGTTTATACAGATGGCAGAGTAGTTAGTTCCATGTTTATGGAGATGGCAGTGTAGATACTTTCATGTTTACAGAGATGGCGGTGTAGATATTTCCATGTTTATAGAGATAGCAGTGTGGATATTTACATGTTTATACAGATGTCTGTGTAGATATTTCCATGTGTATACAGATGGCATTGTAGATATTTCCATGTTTATACAGATGACTGTATAGGTATTTCCATGTTTTTACAGGTGGCAGTGCAGATATTTCCATGTTTATAGAGATAGCGGTGTAGATATTTCCATGTTTCTACAGATGGCGGTGTTGATATTTCCATCTATACACAGATGGCCGTGTAGATATTTCCATGTTTATACAGATGGCGGCGTAGATATTTCCATGGACATGCAGATGGCGGTGTAGATATTTCCATGTTTAAACAGATAGCGGTGTAGATATTTCCATGTTTACACAGATAGTGGTGTAGATATTTCCGTGTTTATACACATGGCAGAGTAGATACTTCCATCTTTATGGAGATGGCAGTGTAGATATTTTCATGTTTATAGAGATGGCGGTGTAGATATTTCCATATTTATAGAGATAGCGGTGTAGATATTTCCATCTTTCTACAGATGGCAGTGTAGATATTTCCATGTTTATACAGATGGCGGTGTAGATATTTCCATATTTATACAGATGTCTGTGTAGATATTTCCATCTGTATACAGATGGTATTGTAGGTATTTCCATGTTTATACAGATGGTGGTGAAGATATTTCCATGTTTATTCAGATGACTGTGTAGATATTTCCATGTTTTTACAGATGGCAGTGTGGATATTTCAATGTTTATAGAGATGGCGCTGTAGATATTTCCAAGTTTATACAGATAACGGTGGAGATATTTCCATGTTTATACAGAGAGGAGTCGAGATATTTCCATGTTTATACACATAGCGGTGTACATATTTCCATGATTATAGAGACAGCGGTGTAGGTATTTCCATGTTTATGCAGATAGCGGTGCAGATATTTCCATGTTTACACAGATGCCTATGCAGATATTTCCATATTTACACAGAGGGCTGTGTAGATATTTCTATGTTTATACAGAAGACAGTGTAGATATTTAAATGTTCCTACACATGACTGTGTAGGTATTTCCATGTTTATACAGATGTCTTTGTAGATATTTCCATGTTAATAGAGATAGCGGTGTAGACATTTCCATGTTTATACAGATAGCGGTGTAGATATTTCCATGTTTATACAGATAGTGGTGTAGATATTTCCATGTTTATACAGACCGCGGTGTAGATATTTCCATGTTTATACAAATAGCGGTGCAGATATTTCCATGTTTGTACAGATGGCGGTGTTGATATTTCCATTTATACACAGATGACCGTGTAGATATTTCCATGTTTATACAGACGGCGGCGCAGATATTTCCATGGATATGTAGATGGCGGTGTAGATATTTCCATGTTTTTACAGTTTGCGGTGTAGGTATTTCCATGTTTATATAGATAGCGGTGTAGTTATTTCCACGTATATACACATGGCTGTGTAGATATTTCCATGTTTATACAGATGGCGGTGTAGGTATTTCCATGTTTATACAGATAACTTTGTATTTCCATGTTTATACAGATGGCGGTGTAGATATTTCCATGTCTATAGAGATAGCAGTGGAGATAATTCCATGTTTATACAGATAGCGGTGTAGATATTTCCATGTTTATTCTGATCGTGGTGTAGATATTTCCATGTTTATAGAGATGGCGGTGTAGATATTTACATGTTCATAGAGATAGCGGTGTGGATTTTTCCATGTTTATAGAGACAGCGGTGTGGATATTTCCTTGCTTATACAGATAGGGGTGTAGATATTTCCATGTTTATAGAGATAGCGGTGAAGATATTTCCATGTTTATACAGATCACGGTGTAGATACTTCCTTGCTTGTACTAATAGCGGTGTAGTTATTTCCATGTTTATACAGATAGCGGTGTAGATATTTCCATGTATATACAGATGGCTGTGTAGATATTTCCATGTTTATACAGATGTCTTTGTAGATATTTCCATGTTAATAGAGATAGCGGTGTAGACATTTCCATGTTTATACAGATAGCGGTGTAGATATTTCCATGTTTATACACATAGCGGTGTACATATTTCCATGATTATAGAGACAGCGGTGTAGGTATTTCCATGTTTATGCAGATAGCGGTGCAGATATTTCCATGTTTACACAGATGCCTATGCAGATATTTCCATATTTACACAGAGGGCTGTGTAGATATTTCTATGTTTATACAGAAGACAGTGTAGATATGTAAATGTTCCTACACATGACTGTGTAGGTATTTCCATGTTTATACAGATGTCTTTGTAGATATTTCCATGTTAATAGAGATAGCGGTGTAGACATTTCCATGTTTATACAGATAGCGGTGTAGATATTTCCATGTTTATACAGATAGTGGTGTAGATATTTCCATGTTTATACAGACCGCGGTGTAGATATTTCCATGTTTATACAAATAGCGGTGCAGATATTTCCATGTTTGTACAGATGGCGGTGTTGATATTTCCATTTATACACAGATGACCGTGTAGATATTTCCATGTTTATACAGACGGCGGCGCAGATATTTCCATGGTTATGTAGATGGCGGTGTAGATATTTCCATGTTTATACAGATTGCGGTGTAGTTATTTCCATGTTTATATAGATAGCGGTGTAGTTATTTCCACGTATATACACATGGCTGTGTAGATATTTCCATGTTTATACAGATGGCGGTGTAGATATTTCCATGTTTATACAGATAACTTTGTATTTCCATGTTTATACAGATGGCAGTGTAGATATTTCCATGTCTATAGAGATAGCAGTGGAGATAATTCCAGGTTTATACAGATAGCGGTGTAGATATTTCCATGTTTATTCTGATCGTGGTGTAGATATTTCCATGTTTATAGCGATGGCGGTGTAGATATTTACATGTTCATAGAGATAGCGGTGTTGATTTTTCCATGTTTATAGAGACAGCGGTGTGGATATTTCCTTGCTTATACAGATAGGGGTGTAGATATTTCCATGTTTATAGAGATAGCGGTGAAGATATTTCCATGTTTATACAGATCACGGTGTAGATATTTCCTTGCTTGTACTAATAGCGGTGTAGTTATTTCCATGTTTATACAGATAGCGGTGTAGATATTTCCATGTATATACAGATGGCTGTGTAGATATTTCCATGTTTATACAGATGTCTTTGTAGATATTTCCATGTTAATAGAGATAGCGGTGTAGACATTTCCATGTTTATACAGATAGCGGTGTAGATATTTCCATGTTTATACACATAGCGGTGTACATATTTCCATGATTATAGAGACAGCGGTGTAGGTATTTCCATGTTTATGCAGATAGCGGTGCAGATATTTCCATGTTTACACAGATGCCTATGCAGATATTTCCATATTTACACAGAGGGCTGTGTAGATATTTCTATGTTTATACAGAAGACAGTGTAGATATGTAAATGTTCCTACACATGACTGTGTAGGTATTTCCATGTTTATACAGATGTCTTTGTAGATATTTCCATGTTAATAGAGATAGCGGTGTAGACATTTCCATGTTTATACAGATAGCGGTGTAGATATTTCCATGTTTATACAGATAGTGGTGTAGATATTTCCATGTTTATACAGACCGCGGTGTAGATATTTCCATGTTTATACAAATAGCGGTGCAGATATTTCCATGTTTGTACAGATGGCGGTGTTGATATTTCCATTTATACACAGATGACCGTGTAGATATTTCCATGTTTATACAGACGGCGGCGCAGATATTTCCATGGTTATGTAGATGGCGGTGTAGATATTTCCATGTTTATACAGATTGCGGTGTAGTTATTTCCATGTTTATATAGATAGCGGTGTAGTTATTTCCACGTATATACACATGGCTGTGTAGATATTTCCATGTTTATACAGATGGCGGTGTAGATATTTCCATGTTTATACAGATAACTTTGTATTTCCATGTTTATACAGATGGCAGTGTAGATATTTCCATGTCTATAGAGATAGCAGTGGAGATAATTCCAGGTTTATACAGATAGCGGTGTAGATATTTCCATGTTTATTCTGATCGTGGTGTAGATATTTCCATGTTTATAGCGATGGCGGTGTAGATATTTACATGTTCATAGAGATAGCGGTGTTGATTTTTCCATGTTTATAGAGACAGCGGTGTGGATATTTCCTTGCTTATACAGATAGGGGTGTAGATATTTCCATGTTTATAGAGATAGCGGTGAAGATATTTCCATGTTTATACAGATCGCGGTGTAGATATTTCCTTGCTTGTACTAATAGCGGTGTAGTTATTTCCATGTTTATACAGATAGCGGTGTAGATATTTCCATGTATATACAGATGGCTGTGTAGATATTTCCATGTTTATACAGATGGCTGTGTAGATATTTCCATGTTTATACAGATGACTTTGTAGGTATTTGCATGTTTATACAGATGGCGGTGTAGGTTTTCCATGTTTATAGTGATAGCTGTGTAGATATTTCCATGTTTATACAGATAGCGGTGTTGATATTTCCATGTTTATAAAGATCGCGGTGTAGATATTTCCATGTTTATACAGATCGCGGTGCAGATATTTATATCTTTATACAGATGGCATTGTAGATATTTCCTTATTCACACAGATGGCGGTGTAGATGTTTCCATGTTTATACAGATGGCAGAGTAGTTAGCTCCATGTTTATGGAGATGGCAGTGTAGATACTTTCATGTTTACAGAGATGGCGGTGTAGATATTTCCATGTTTATAGAGATAGCAGTGTAGATATTTACATGTTTATACAGATGTCTGTGTAGATATTTCCATGTGTATACAGATGGCATTGTAGATATTTCCATGTTTATACAGATGACTGTATAGGTATTTCCATGTTTTTACAGGTGGCAGTGCAGATATTTCCATGTTTATAGAGATAGCGGTGTAGATATTTCCATGTTTCTACAGATGGCGGTGTTGATATTTCCATCTATACACAGATGGCCGTGTAGATATTTCCATGTTTATACAGATGGCGGCATAGATATTTCCATGGACATGCAGATGGCGGTGTAGATATTTCCATGTTTAAACAGATAGCGGTGTAGATATTTCCATGTTTACACAGATAGTGGTGTAGATATTTCCGTGTTTATACACATGGCAGAGTAGATACTTCCATCTTTATGGAGATGGCAGTGTAGATATTTTCATGTTTATAGAGATGGCGGTGTAGATATTTCCATATTTATAGAGATAGCGGTGTAGATATTTCCATCTTTCTACAGATGGCAGTGTAGATATTTCCATGTTTATACAGATGGCGGTGTAGATATTTCCATATTTATACAGATGTCTGTGTAGATATTTCCATCTGTATACAGATGGTATTGTAGGTATTTCCATGTTTATACAGATGGTGGTGAAGATATTTCCATGTTTATTCAGATGACTGTGTAGATATTTCCATGTTTTTACAGATGGCAGTGTGGATATTTCAATGTTTATAGAGATGGCGCTGTAGATATTTCCAAGTTTATACAGATAACGGTGGAGATATTTCCATGTTTATACAGAGAGGAGTCGAGATATTTCCATGTTTATACACATAGCGGTGTACATATTTCCATGATTATAGAGACAGCGGTGTAGGTATTTCCATGTTTATGCAGATAGCGGTGCAGATATTTCCATGTTTACACAGATGCCTATGCAGATATTTCCATATTTACACAGAGGGCTGTGTAGATATTTCTATGTTTATACAGAAGACAGTGTAGATATTTAAATGTTCCTACACATGACTGTGTAGGTATTTCCATGTTTATACAGATGTCTTTGTAGATATTTCCATGTTAATAGAGATAGCGGTGTAGACATTTCCATGTTTATACAGATAGCGGTGTAGATATTTCCATGTTTATACAGATAGTGGTGTAGATATTTCCATGTTTATACAGACCGCGGTGTAGATATTTCCATGTTTATACAAATAGCGGTGCAGATATTTCCATGTTTGTACAGATGGCGGTGTTGATATTTCCATTTATACACAGATGACCGTGTAGATATTTCCATGTTTATACAGACGGCGGAGCAGATATTTCCATGGTTATGTAGATGGCGGTGTAGATATTTCCATGTTTATACAGATTGCGGTGTAGTTATTTCCATGTTTATATAGATAGCGGTGTAGTTATTTCCACGTATATACACATGGCTGTGTAGATATTTCCATGTTTATACAGATAGCGGTGTAGATATTTCCATGTTTATTCTGATCGTGGTGTAGATATTTCCATGTTTATAGAGATGGCGGTGTAGATATTTACATGTTCATAGAGATAGCGGTGTTGATATTTCCATGTTTATAGAGACAGCGGTGTGGATATTTCCTTGCTTATACAGATAGGGGTGTAGATATTTCCATGTTTATAGAGATAGCGGTGAAGATATTTCCATGTTTACACAGATCACGGTGTAGATATTTCCTTGCTTGTACTAATAGCGGTGTAGTTATTTCCATGTTTATACAGATAGCGGTGTAGATATTTCCATGTATATACAGATGGCTGTGTAGATATTTCCATGTTTATACAGATGGCTGTGTAGATATTTCCATGTTTATACAGATGACTTTGTAGGTATTTGCATGTTTATACAGATGGCGGTGTAGGTTTTCCATGTTTATAGTGATAGCTGTGTAGATATTTCCATGTTTATACAGATAGCGGTGTTGATATTTCCATGTTTATAAAGATCGCGGTGTAGATATTTCCATGTTTATACAGATCGCGGTGCAGATATTTATATCTTTATACAGATGGCATTGTAGATATTTCCTTATTCACACAGATGGCGGTGTAGATGTTTCCATGTTTATACAGATGGCAGAGTAGTTAGTTCCATGTTTATGGAGATGGCAGTGTAGATACTTTCATGTTTACAGAGATGGCGGTGTAGATATTTCCATGTTTATAGAGATAGCAGTGTAGATATTTACATGTTTATACAGATGTCTGTGTAGATATTTCCATGTGTATACAGATGGCATTGTAGATATTTCCATGTTTATACAGATGACTGTATAGGTATTTCCATGTTTTTACAGGTGGCAGTGCAGATATTTCCATGTTTATAGAGATAGCGGTGTAGATATTTCCATGTTTCTACAGATGGCGGTGTTGATATTTCCATCTATACACAGATGGCCGTGTAGATATTTCCATGTTTATACAGATGGCGGCGTAGATATTTCCATGGACATGCAGATGGCGGTGTAGATATTTCCATGTTTAAACAGATAGCGGTGTAGATATTTCCATGTTTACACAGATAGTGGTGTAGATATTTCCGTGTTTATACACATGGCAGAGTAGATACTTCCATCTTTATGGAGATGGCAGTGTAGATATTTTCATGTTTATAGAGATGGCGGTGTAGATATTTCCATATTTATAGAGATAGCGGTGTAGATATTTCCATCTTTCTACAGATGGCAGTGTACATATTTCCATGTTTATACAGATGGCGGTGTAGATATTTCCATATTTATACAGATGTCTGTGTAGATATTTCCATCTGTATACAGATGGTATTGTAGGTATTTCCATGTTTATACAGATGGTGGTGAAGATATTTCCATGTTTATTCAGATGACTGTGTAGATATTTCCATGTTTTTACAGATGGCAGTGTGGATATTTCAATGTTTATAGAGATGGCGCTGTAGATATTTCCAAGTTTATACAGATAACGGTGGAGATATTTCCATGTTTATACAGAGAGGAGTCGAGATATTTCCATGTTTATACACATAGCGGTGTACATATTTCCATGATTATAGAGACAGCGGTGTAGGTATTTCCATGTTTATGCAGATAGCGGTGCAGATATTTCCATGTTTACACAGATGCCTATGCAGATATTTCCATATTTACACAGAGGGCTGTGTAGATATTTCTATGTTTATACAGAAGACAGTGTAGATATTTAAATGTTCCTACACATGACTGTGTAGGTATTTCCATGTTTATACAGATGTCTTTGTAGATATTTCCATGTTAATAGAGATAGCGGTGTAGACATTTCCATGTTTATACAGATAGCGGTGTAGATATTTCCATGTTTATACAGATAGTGGTGTAGATATTTCCATGTTTATACAGACCGCGGTGTAGATATTTCCATGTTTATACAAATAGCGGTGCAGATATTTCCATGTTTGTACAGATGGCGGTGTTGATATTTCCATTTATACACAGATGACCGTGTAGATATTTCCATGTTTATACAGACGGCGGCGCAGATATTTCCATGGATATGTAGATGGCGGTGTAGATATTTCCATGTTTTTACAGATTGCGGTGTAGGTATTTCCATGTTTCTATAGATAGCGGTGTAGTTATTTCCATGTATATACACATGGCTGTGTAGATATTTCCATGTTTATACAGATGGCGGTGTAGGTATTTCCATGTTTATACAGATAACTTTGTATTTCCATGTTTATACAGATGGCGGTGTAGATATTTCCATGTCTATAGAGATAGCAGTGGAGATAATTCCATGTTTATACAGATAGCGGTGTAGATATTTCCATATTTATTCTGATCGTGGTGTAGATATTTCCATGTTTATAGAGATGGCGGTGTAGATATTTACATGTTCATAGAGATAGCGGTGTTGATTTTTCCATGTTTATAGAGACAGCGGTGTGGATATTTCCTTGCTTATACAGATAGGGGTGTAGATATTTCCATGTTTATAGAGATAGCGGTGAAGATATTTCCATGTTTATACAGATCACGGTGTAGATATTTCCTTGCTTGTACTAATAGCGGTGTAGTTATTTCCATGTTTATACAGATAGCGGTGTAGATATTTCCATGTATATACAGATGGCTGTGTAGATATTTCCATGTTTATACAGATGGCTGTGTAGATATTTCCATGTTTATACAGATGACTTTGTAGGTATTTGCATGTTTATACAGATGACGGTGTAGGTTTTCCATGTTTATAGTGATAGCTGTGTAGATATTTCCATGTTTATACAGATAGCGGTGTTGATATTTCCATGTTTATAAAGATCACGGTGTAGATATTTCCATGTTTATACAGATCGCGGTGCAGATATTTATAACTTTATACAGATGGCATTGTAGATATTTCCTTATTCACACAGATGGCGGTGTAGATGTTTCCATGTTTATACAGATGGCAGAGTAGTTAGTTCCATGTTTATGGAGATGGCAGTGTAGATACTTTCATGTTTACAGAGATGGCGGTGTAGAGATTTCCATGTTTATAGAGATAGCAGTGTGGATATTTACATGTTTATACAGATGTCTGTGTAGATATTTCCATGTGTATACAGATGGCATTGTAGATATTTCCATGTTTATACAGATGACTGTATAGGTATTTCCATGTTTTTACAGGTGGCAGTGCAGATATTTCCATGTTTATAGAGATAGCGGTGTAGATATTTCCATGTTTCTACAGATGGCGGTGTTGATATTTCCATCTATACACAGATGGCCGTGTAGATAATTCCATGTTTATACAGATGGCGGCGTAGATATTTCCATGGACATGCAGATGGCGGTGTAGATATTTCCATGTTTAAACAGATAGCGGTGTAGATATTTCCATGTTTACACAGATAGTGGTGTAGATATTTCCGTGTTTATACACATGCCAGAGTAGATACTTCCATCTTTATGGAGATGGCAGTGTAGATATTTTCATGTTTATAGAGATGGCGGTGTAGATATTTCCATATTTATAGAGATAGCGGTGTAGATATTTCCATCTTTCTACAGATGGCAGTGTAGATATTTCCATGTTTATACAGATGGCGGTGTAGATATTTCCATATTTATACAGATGTCTGTGTAGATATTTCCATCTGTATACAGATGGTATTGTAGGTATTTCCATGTTTATACAGATGGTGGTGAAGATATTTCCATGTTTATTCACATGACTTTGTAGATATTTCCATGTTTTTACAGATGGCAGTGTGGATATTTCAATGTTTATAGAGATGGCGCTGTAGATATTTCCAAGTTTATACAGATAACGGTGGAGATATTTCCATGTTTATACAGAGAGGAGTCGAGATATTTCCATGTTTATACACATAGCGGTGTACATATTTCCATGATTATAGAGACAGCGGTGTAGGTATTTCCATGTTTATGCAGATAGCGGTGCAGATATTTCCATGTTTACACAGATGCCTATGCAGATATTTCCATATTTACACAGAGGGCTGTGTAGATATTTCTATGTTTATACAGAAGACAGTGTAGATATTTAAATGTTCCTACACATGACTGTGTAGGTATTTCCATGTTTATACAGATGTCTTTGTAGATATTTCCATGTTAATAGAGATAGCGGTGTAGACATTTCCATGTTTATACAGATAGCGGTGTAGATATTTCCATGTTTATACAGATAGTGGTGTAGATATTTCCATGTTTATACAGACCGCGGTGTAGATATTTCCATGTTTATACAAATAGCGGTGCAGATATTTCCATGTTTGTACAGATGGCGGTGTTGATATTTCCATTTATACACAGATGACCGTGTAGATATTTCCATGTTTATACAGACGGCGGCGCAGATATTTCCATGGATATGTAGATGGCGGTGTAGATATTTCCATGTTTTTACAGTTTGCGGTGTAGGTATTTCCATGTTTATATAGATAGCGGTGTAGTTATTTCCACGTATATACACATGGCTGTGTAGATATTTCCATGTTTATACAGATGGCGGTGTAGGTATTTCCATGTTTATACAGATAACTTTGTATTTCCATGTTTATACAGATGGCGGTGTAGATATTTCCATGTCTATAGAGATAGCAGTGGAGATAATTCCATGTTTATACAGATAGCGGTGTAGATATTTCCATGTTTATTCTGATCGTGGTGTAGATATTTCCATGTTTATAGAGATGGCGGTGTAGATATTTACATGTTCATAGAGATAGCGGTGTGGATTTTTCCATGTTTATAGAGACAGCGGTGTGGATATTTCCTTGCTTATAAAGATAGGGGTGTAGATATTTCCATGTTTATAGAGATAGCGGTGAAGATATTTCCATGTTTATACAGATCACGGTGTAGATATTTCCTTGCTTGTACTAATAGCGGTGTAGTTATTTCCATGTTTATACAGATAGCGGTGTAGATATTTCCATGTATATACAGATGGCTGTGTAGATATTTCCATGTTTATACAGATGGCTGTGTAGATATTTCCATGTTTATACAGATGACTTTGTAGGTATTTGCATGTTTATACAGATGGCGGTGTAGGTTTTACATGTTTATAGTGATAGCTGTGTAGATATTTCCATGTTTATACAGATAGCGGTGTTGATATTTCCATGTTTATAAAGATCGCGGTGTAGATATTTCCATGTTTATACAGATCGCGGTGCAGATGTTTATATCTTTATACAGATGGCATTGTAGATATTTCCTTATTCACACAGATGGCGGTGTAGATGTTTCCATGTTTATACAGATGGCAGAGTAGTTAGTTCCATGTTTATGGAGATGGCAGTGTAGATACTTTCATGTTTACAGAGATGGCGGTGTAGATATTTCCATGTTTATAGAGATAGCAGTGTAGATATTTACATGTTTATACAGATGTCTGTGTAGATATTTCCATGTGTATACAGATGGCATTGTAGATATTTCCATGTTTATACAGATGACTGTATAGGTATTTCCATGTTTTTACAGGTGGCAGTGCAGATATTTCCATGTTTATAGAGATAGCGGTGTAGATATTTCCATGTTTCTACAGATGGCGGTGTTGATATTTCCATCTATACACAGATGGCCGTGTAGATATTTCCATGTTTATAGAGATGGCGGCGTAGATATTTCCATGGACATGCAGATGGCGGTGTAGATATTTCCATGTTTAAACAGATAGCGGTGTAGATATTTCCATGTTTACACAGATAGTGGTGTAGATATTTCCGTGTTTATACACATGGCAGAGTAGATACTTCCATCTTTATGGAGATGGCAGTGTAGATATTTTCATGTTTATAGAGATGGCGGTGTAGATATTTCCATATTTATAGAGATAGCGGTGTAGATATTTCCATCTTTCTACAGATGGCAGTGTACATATTTCCATGTTTATACAGATGGCGGTGTAGATATTTCCATATTTATACAGATGTCTGTGTAGATATTTCCATCTGTATACAGATGGTATTGTAGGTATTTCCATGTTTATACAGATGGTGGTGAAGATATTTCCATGTTTATTCAGATGACTGTGTAGATATTTCCATGTTTTTACAGATGGCAGTGTGGATATTTCAATGTTTATAGAGATGGCGCTGTAGATATTTCCAAGTTTATACAGATAACGGTGGAGATATTTCCATGTTTATACAGAGAGGAGTCGAGATATTTCCATGTTTATACACATAGCGGTGTACATATTTCCATGATTATAGAGACAGCGGTGTAGGTATTTCCATGTTTATGCAGATAGCGGTGCAGATATTTCCATGTTTACACAGATGCCTATGCAGATATTTCCATATTTACACAGAGGGCTGTGTAGATATTTCTATGTTTATACAGAAGACAGTGTAGATATTTAAATGTTCCTACACATGACTGTGTAGGTATTTCCATGTTTATACAGATGTCTTTGTAGATATTTCCATGTTAATAGAGATAGCGGTGTAGACATTTCCATGTTTATACAGATAGCGGTGTAGATATTTCCATGTTTATACAGATAGTGGTGTAGATATTTCCATGTTTATACAGACCGCGGTGTAGATATTTCCATGTTTATACAAATAGCGGTGCAGATATTTCCATGTTTGTACAGATGGCGGTGTTGATATTTCCATTTATACACAGATGACCGTGTAGATATTTCCATGTTTATACAGACGGCGGCGCAGATATTTCCATGGATATGTAGATGGCGGTGTAGATATTTCCATGTTTTTACAGATTGCGGTGTAGGTATTTCCATGTTTCTATAGATAGCGGTGTAGTTATTTCCATGTATATACACATGGCTGTGTAGATATTTCCATGTTTATACAGATGGCGGTGTAGGTATTTCCATGTTTATACAGATAACTTTGTATTTCCATGTTTATACAGATGGCGGTGTAGATATTTCCATGTCTATAGAGATAGCAGTGGAGATAATTCCATGTTTATACAGATAGCGGTGTAGATATTTCCATATTTATTCTGATCGTGGTGTAGATATTTCCATGTTTATAGAGATGGCGGTGTAGATATTTACATGTTCATAGAGATAGCGGTGTTGATTTTTCCATGTTTATAGAGACAGCGGTGTGGATATTTCCTTGCTTATACAGATAGGGGTGTAGATATTTCCATGTTTATAGAGATAGCGGTGAAGATATTTCCATGTTTATACAGATCACGGTGTAGATATTTCCTTGCTTGTACTAATAGCGGTGTAGTTATTTCCATGTTTATACAGATAGCGGTGTAGATATTTCCATGTATATACAGATGGCTGTGTAGATATTTCCATGTTTATACAGATGGCTGTGTAGATATTTCCATGTTTATACAGATGACTTTGTAGGTATTTGCATGTTTATACAGATGACGGTGTAGGTTTTCCATGTTTATAGTGATAGCTGTGTAGATATTTCCATGTTTATACAGATAGCGGTGTTGATATTTCCATGTTTATAAAGATCACGGTGTAGATATTTCCATGTTTATACAGATCGCGGTGCAGATATTTATAACTTTATACAGATGGCATTGTAGATATTTCCTTATTCACACAGATGGCGGTGTAGATGTTTCCATGTTTATACAGATGGCAGAGTAGTTAGTTCCATGTTTATGGAGATGGCAGTGTAGATACTTTCATGTTTACAGAGATGGCGGTGTAGAGATTTCCATGTTTATAGAGATAGCAGTGTGGATATTTACATGTTTATACAGATGTCTGTGTAGATATTTCCATGTGTATACAGATGGCATTGTAGATATTTCCATGTTTATACAGATGACTGTATAGGTATTTCCATGTTTTTACAGGTGGCAGTGCAGATATTTCCATGTTTATAGAGATAGCGGTGTAGATATTTCCATGTTTCTACAGATGGCGGTGTTGATATTTCCATCTATACACAGATGGCCGTGTAGATAATTCCATGTTTATACAGATGGCGGCGTAGATATTTCCATGGACATGCAGATGGCGGTGTAGATATTTCCATGTTTAAACAGATAGCGGTGTAGATATTTCCATGTTTACACAGATAGTGGTGTAGATATTTCCGTGTTTATACACATGCCAGAGTAGATACTTCCATCTTTATGGAGATGGCAGTGTAGATATTTTCATGTTTATAGAGATGGCGGTGTAGATATTTCCATATTTATAGAGATAGCGGTGTAGATATTTCCATCTTTCTACAGATGGCAGTGTAGATATTTCCATGTTTATACAGATGGCGGTGTAGATATTTCCATATTTATACAGATGTCTGTGTAGATATTTCCATCTGTATACAGATGGTATTGTAGGTATTTCCATGTTTATACAGATGGTGGTGAAGATATTTCCATGTTTATTCACATGACTTTGTAGATATTTCCATGTTTTTACAGATGGCAGTGTGGATATTTCAATGTTTATAGAGATGGCGCTGTAGATATTTCCAAGTTTATACAGATAACGGTGGAGATATTTCCATGTTTATACAGAGAGGAGTCGAGATATTTCCATGTTTATACACATAGCGGTGTACATATTTCCATGATTATAGAGACAGCGGTGTAGGTATTTCCATGTTTATGCAGATAGCGGTGCAGATATTTCCATGTTTACACAGATGCCTATGCAGATATTTCCATATTTACACAGAGGGCTGTGTAGATATTTCTATGTTTATACAGAAGACAGTGTAGATATTTAAATGTTCCTACACATGACTGTGTAGGTATTTCCATGTTTATACAGATGTCTTTGTAGATATTTCCATGTTAATAGAGATAGCGGTGTAGACATTTCCATGTTTATACAGATAGCGGTGTAGATATTTCCATGTTTATACAGATAGTGGTGTAGATATTTCCATGTTTATACAGACCGCGGTGTAGATATTTCCATGTTTATACAAATAGCGGTGCAGATATTTCCATGTTTGTACAGATGGCGGTGTTGATATTTCCATTTATACACAGATGACCGTGTAGATATTTCCATGTTTATACAGACGGCGGCGCAGATATTTCCATGGATATGTAGATGGCGGTGTAGATATTTCCATGTTTTTACAGTTTGCGGTGTAGGTATTTCCATGTTTATATAGATAGCGGTGTAGTTATTTCCACGTATATACACATGGCTGTGTAGATATTTCCATGTTTATACAGATGGCGGTGTAGGTATTTCCATGTTTATACAGATAACTTTGTATTTCCATGTTTATACAGATGGCGGTGTAGATATTTCCATGTCTATAGAGATAGCAGTGGAGATAATTCCATGTTTATACAGATAGCGGTGTAGATATTTCCATGTTTATTCTGATCGTGGTGTAGATATTTCCATGTTTATAGAGATGGCGGTGTAGATATTTACATGTTCATAGAGATAGCGGTGTGGATTTTTCCATGTTTATAGAGACAGCGGTGTGGATATTTCCTTGCTTATAAAGATAGGGGTGTAGATATTTCCATGTTTATAGAGATAGCGGTGAAGATATTTCCATGTTTATACAGATCACGGTGTAGATATTTCCTTGCTTGTACTAATAGCGGTGTAGTTATTTCCATGTTTATACAGATAGCGGTGTAGATATTTCCATGTATATACAGATGGCTGTGTAGATATTTCCATGTTTATACAGATGGCTGTGTAGATATTTCCATGTTTATACAGATGACTTTGTAGGTATTTGCATGTTTATACAGATGGCGGTGTAGGTTTTACATGTTTATAGTGATAGCTGTGTAGATATTTCCATGTTTATACAGATAGCGGTGTTGATATTTCCATGTTTATAAAGATCGCGGTGTAGATATTTCCATGTTTATACAGATCGCGGTGCAGATGTTTATATCTTTATACAGATGGCATTGTAGATATTTCCTTATTCACACAGATGGCGGTGTAGATGTTTCCATGTTTATACAGATGGCAGAGTAGTTAGTTCCATGTTTATGGAGATGGCAGTGTAGATACTTTCATGTTTACAGAGATGGCGGTGTAGATATTTCCATGTTTATAGAGATAGCAGTGTAGATATTTACATGTTTATACAGATGTCTGTGTAGATATTTCCATGTGTATACAGATGGCATTGTAGATATTTCCATGTTTATACAGATGACTGTATAGGTATTTCCATGTTTTTACAGGTGGCAGTGCAGATATTTCCATGTTTATAGAGATAGCGGTGTAGATATTTCCATGTTTCTACAGATGGCGGTGTTGATATTTCCATCTATACACAGATGGCCGTGTAGATATTTCCATGTTTATAGAGATGGCGGCGTAGATATTTCCATGTTTACACAGATAGTGGTGTAGATATTTCCGTGTTTATACACATGGCAGAGTAGATACTTCCATCTTTATGGAGATGGCAGTGTAGATATTTTCATGTTTATAGAGATGGCGGTGTAGATATTTCCATATTTATAGAGATAGCGGTGTAGATATTTCCATCTTTCTACAGATGGCAGTGTACATATTTCCATGTTTATACAGATGGCGGTGTAGATATTTCCATATTTATACAGATGTCTGTGTAGATATTTCCATCTGTATACAGATGGTATTGTAGGTATTTCCATGTTTATACAGATGGTGGTGAAGATATTTCCATGTTTATTCAGATGACTGTGTAGATATTTCCATGTTTTTACAGATGGCAGTGTGGATATTTCAATGTTTATAGAGATGGCGCTGTAGATATTTCCAAGTTTATACAGATAACGGTGGAGATATTTCCATGTTTATACAGAGAGGAGTCGAGATATTTCCATGTTTATACACATAGCGGTGTACATATTTCCATGATTATAGAGACAGCGGTGTAGGTATTTCCATGTTTATGCAGATAGCGGTGCAGATATTTCCATGTTTACACAGATGCCTATGCAGATATTTCCATATTTACACAGAGGGCTGTGTAGATATTTCTATGTTTATACAGAAGACAGTGTAGATATTTAAATGTTCCTACACATGACTGTGTAGGTATTTCCATGTTTATACAGATGTCTTTGTAGATATTTCCATGTTAATAGAGATAGCGGTGTAGACATTTCCATGTTTATACAGATAGCGGTGTAGATATTTCCATGTTTATACAGATAGTGGTGTAGATATTTCCATGTTTATACAGACGGCGGTGTAGATATTTCCATGTTTATACAAATAGCGGTGCAGATATTTCCATGTTTGTACAGATGGCGGTGTTGATATTTCCATTTATACACAGATGACCGTGTAGATATTTCCATGTTTATACAGACGGCGGCGCAGATATTTCCATGGATATGTAGATGGCGGTGTAGATATTTCCATGTTTTTACAGATTGCGGTGTAGATATTTCCATGTTTATATAGATAGCGGTGTAGTTATTTCCATGTATATACACATGGCTGTGTAGATATTTCCATGTTTATACAGATGGCGGTGTAGGTATTTCCATGTTTATACAGATAACTTTGTATTTCCATGTTTATACAGATGGCGGTGTAGATATTTCCATGTCTATAGAGATAGCAGTGGAGATAATTCCATGTTTATACAGATAGCGGTGTAGATATTTCCATGTTTATTCTGATCGTGGTGTAGATATTTCCATGTTTATAGAGATGGCGGTGTAGATATTTACATGTTCATAGAGATAGCGGTGTTGATTTTTCCATGTTTATAGAGACAGCGGTGTGGATATTTCCTTGCTTATACAGATAGGGGTGTAGATATTTCCATGTTTATAGAGATAGCGGTGAAGATATTTCCATGTTTATACAGATCACGGTGTAGATATTTCCTTGCTTGTACTAATAGCGGTGTAGTTATTTCCATGTTTATACAGATAGCGGTGTAGATATTTCCATGTATATACAGATGGCTGTGTAGATATTTCCATGTTTATACAGATGGCTGTGTAGATATTTCCATGTTTATACAGATGACTTTGTAGGTATTTGCATGTTTATACAGATGGCGGTGTAGGTTTTCCATGTTTATAGTGATAGCTGTGTAGATATTTCCATGTTTATACAGATAGCGGTGTTGATATTTCCATGTTTATAAAGATCGCGGTGTAGATATTTCCATGTTTATACAGATCGCGGTGCAGATATTTATATCTTTATACAGATGGCATTGTAGGTATTTCCTTATTCACACAGATGGCGGTGTAGATGTTTCCATGTTTATACAGATGGCAGAGTAGTTAGTTCCATGTTTATGGAGATGGCAGTGTAGATACTTTCATGTTTACAGAGATGGCGGTGTAGATATTTCCATGTTTATAGAGATAGCAGTGTAGATATTTACATGTTTATACAGATGTCTGTGTAGATATTTCCATGTGTATACGGATGGCATTGTAGATATTTCCATGTTTATACAGATGACTGTATAGGTATTTCCATGTTTTTACAGGTGGCAGTGCAGATATTTCCATGTTTATAGAGATAGCGGTGTAGATATTTCCATGTTTCTACAGATGGCGGTGTTGATATTTCCATCTATACACAGATGGCCGTGTAGATATTTCCATGTTTATACAGATGGCGGCGTAGATATTTCCATGGACATGCAGATGGCGGTGTAGATATTTCCATGTTTAAACAGATAGCGGTGTAGATATTTCCATGTTTACACAGATAGTGGTGTAGATATTTCCGTGTTTATACACATGGCAGAGTAGATACTTCCATCTTTATGGAGATGGCAGTGTAGATATTTTCATGTTTATAGAGATGGTGGTGTAGATATTTCCATATTTATAGAGATAGCGGTGTAGATATTTCCATCTTTCTACAGATGGCAGTGTAGATATTTCCATGTTTATACAGATGGCGGTGTAGATATTTCCATATTTATACAGATGTCTGTGTAGATATTTCCATCTGTATACAGATGGTATTGTAGGTATTTCCATGTTTATACAGATGGTGGTGAAGATATTTCCATGTTTATTCAGATGACTGTGTAGATATTTCCATGTTTTTACAGATGGCAGTGTGGATATTTCAATGTTTATAGAGATGGCGCTGTAGATATTTCCAAGTTTATACAGATAACGGTGGAGATATTTCCATGTTTATACAGAGAGGAGTCGAGATATTTCCATGTTTATACACATAGCGGTGTACATATTTCCATGATTATAGAGACAGCGGTGTAGGTATTTCCATGTTTATGCAGATAGCGGTGCAGATATTTCCATGTTTACACAGATGCCTATGCAGATATTTCCATATTTACACAGAGGGCTGTGTAGATATTTCTATGTTTATACAGAAGACAGTGTAGATATTTAAATGTTCCTACACATGACTGTGTAGGTATTTCCATGTTTATACAGATGTCTTTGTAGATATTTCCATGTTAATAGAGATAGCGGTGTAGACATTTCCATGTTTATACAGATAGCTGTGTAGACATTTCCATGTTTATACAGATAGCGGTGTAGATATTTCCATGTTTATACAGACCGCGGTGTAGATATTTCCATGTTTATACAAATAGCGGTGCAGATATTTCCATGTTTGTACAGATGGCGGTGTTGATATTTCCATTTATACACAGATGACCGTGTAGATATTTCCATGTTTATACAGACGGCGGCGCAGATATTTCCATGGATATGTAGATGGCGGTGTAGATATTTCCATGTTTATACAGATTGCGGTGTAGTTATTTCCATGTTTATATAGATAGCGGTGTAGTTATTTCCATGTATATACACATGGCTGTGTAGATATTTCCATGTTTATACAGATGGCGGTGTAGGTATTTCCATGTTTATACAGATAACTTTGTATTTCCATGTTTATACAGATGGCGGTGTAGATATTTCCATGTCTATAGAGATAGCAGTGGAGATAATTCCATGTTTATACAGATAGCGGTGTAGATATTTCCATGTTTATTCTGATCGTGGTGTAGATATTTCCATGTTTATAGAGATGGCGGTGTAGATATTTACATGTTCATAGAGATAGCGGTGTTGATTTTTCCATGTTTATAGAGACAGCGGTGTGGATATTTCCTTGCTTATACAGATAGGGGTGTAGATATTTCCATGTTTATAGAGATAGCGGTGAAGATATTTCCATGTTTATACAGATCACGGTGTAGATATTTCCTTGCTTGTACTAATAGCGGTGTAGTTATTTCCATGTTTATACAGATAGCGGTGTAGATATTTCCATGTATATACAGATGGCTGTGTAGATATTTCCATGTTTATACAGATGGCTGTGTAGATATTTCCATGTTTATACAGATGACTTTGTAGGTATTTGCATGTTTATACAGATGGCGGTGTAGGTTTTCCATGTTTATAGTGATAGCTGTGTAGATATTTCCATGTTTATACAGATAGCGGTGTTGATATTTCCATGTTTATAAAGATCGCGGTGTAGATATTTCCGTGTTTATACAGATCGCGGTGCAGATATTTATATCTTTATACAGATGGCATTGTAGATATTTCCTTATTCACACAGATGGCGGTGTAGATGTTTCCATGTTTATACAGATGGCAGAGTAGTTAGTTCCATGTTTATGGAGATGGCAGTGTAGATACTTTCATGTTTACAGAGATGGCGGTGTAGATATTTCCATGTTTATAGAGATAGCAGTGTAGATATTTACATGTTTATACAGATGTCTGTGTAGATATTTCCATGTGTATACAGATGGCATTGTAGATATTTCCATGTTTATACAGATGACTGTATAGGTATTTCCATGTTTTTACAGGTGGCAGTGCAGATATTTCCATGTTTATAGAGATAGCGGTGTAGATATTTCCATGTTTCTACAGATGGCGGTGTTGATATTTCCATCTATACACAGATGGCCGTGTAGATATTTCCATGTTTATACAGATGGCGGCGTAGATATTTCCATGGACATGCAGATGGCGGTGTAGATATTTCCATGTTTAAACAGATAGCGGTGTAGATATTTCCATGTTTACACAGATAGTGGTGTAGATATTTCCGTGTTTATACACATGGCAGAGTAGATACTTCCATCTTTATGGAGATGGCAGTGTAGATATTTTCATGTTTATAGAGATGGCGGTGTAGATATTTCCATATTTATAGAGATAGCGGTGTAGATATTTCCATCTTTCTACAGATGGCAGTGTAGATATTTCCATGTTTATACAGATGGCGGTGTAGATATTTCCATATTTATACAGCTGTCTGTGTAGATATTTCCATCTGTATACAGATGGTATTGTAGGTATTTCCATGTTTATACAGATGGTGGTGAAGATATTTCCATGTTTATTCAGATGACTGTGTAGATATTTCCATGCTTTTACAGATGGCAGTGTGGATATTTCAATGTTTATAGAGATGGCGCTGTAGATATTTCCAAGTTTATACAGATAACGGTGGAGATATTTCCATGTTTATACAGAGAGGAGTCGAGATATTTCCATGTTTATACACATAGCGGTGTACATATTTCCATGATTATAGAGACAGCGGTGTAGGTATTTCCATGTTTATGCAGATAGCGGTGCAGATATTTCCATGTTTACACAGATGCCTATGCAGATATTTCCATATTTACACAGAGGGCTGTGTAGATATTTCTATGTTTATACAGAAGACAGTGTAGATATTTAAATGTTCCTACACATGACTGTGTACGTATTTCCATGTTTATACAGATGTCTTTGTAGATATTTCCATGTTAATAGAGATAGCGGTGTAGACATTTCCATGTTTATACAGATAGCGGTGTAGATATTTCCATGTTTATACAGATAGTGGTGTAGATATTTCCATGTTTACACAGACCGCGGTGTAGATATTTCCATGTTTATTCAAATAGCGGTGCAGATATTTCCATGTTTGTACAGATGGCGGTGTTGATATTTCCATTTATACACAGATGACCGTGTAGATATTTCCATGTTTATACAGACGGCGGCGCAGATATTTCCATGGATATGTAGATGGCGGTGTAGATATTTCCATGTTTATACAGATTGCGGTGTAGTTATTTCCATGTTTATATAGATAGCGGTGTAGTTATTTCCATGTATATACACATGGCTGTGTAGATATTTCCATGTTTATACAGATGGCGGTGTAGGTATTTCCATGTTTATACAGATAACTTTGTATTTCCATGTTTATACAGATGGCGGTGTAGATATTTCCATGTCTATAGAGATAGCAGTGGAGATAATTCCATGTTTATACAGATAGCGGTGTAGATATTTCCAAGTTTATTCTGATCGTGGTGTAGATATTTCCATGTTTATAGAGATGGCGGTGTAGATATTTACATGTTCATAGAGATAGCGGTGTTGATTTTTCCATGTTTATAGAGACAGCGGTGTGGATATTTCCTTGCTTATACAGATAGGGGTGTAGATATTTCCATGTTTATAGAGATAGCGGTGAAGATATTTCCATGTTTATACAGATCACGGTGTAGATATTTCCTTGCTTGTACTAATAGCGGTGTAGTTATTTCCATGTTTATACAGATAGCGGTGTAGATATTTCCATGTATATACAGATGGCTGTGTAGATATTTCCATGTTTATACAGATGGCTGTGTAGATATTTCCATGTTTATACAGATGACTTTGTAGGTATTTGCATGTTTATACAGATGGCGGTGTAGGTTTTCCATGTTTATAGTGATAGCTGTGTAGATATTTCCATGTTTATACAGATAGCGGTGTTGATATTTCCATGTTTATAAAGATCGCGGTGTAGATATTTCCATGTTTATACAGATCGCGGTGCAGATATTTATATCTTTATACAGATGGCATTGTAGATATTTCCTTATTCACACAGATGGCGGTGTAGATGTTTCCATGTTTATACAGATGGCAGAGTAGTTAGTTCCATGTTTATGGAGATGGCAGTGTAGATACTTTCATGTTTACAGAGATGGCGGTGTAGATATTTCCTTGTTTATAGAGATAGCAGTGTAGATATTTACATGTTTATACAGATGTCTGTGTAGATATTTCCATGTGTATACAGATGGCATTGTAGATATTTCCATGTTTATACAGATGACTGTATAGGTATTTCCATGGTTTTACAGGTGGCAGTGCAGATATTTCCATGTTTATAGAGATAGCGGTGTAGATATTTCCATGTTTCTACAGATGGCGGTGTTGATATTTCCATCTATACACAGATGGCCGTGTAGATATTTCCATGTTTATACAGATGGCGGCGTAGATATTTCCATGGACATGCAGATGGCGGTGTAGATATTTCCATGTTTAAACAGATAGCGGTGTAGATATTTCCATGTTTACACAGATAGTGGTGTAGATATTTCCGTGTTTATACACATGGCAGAGTAGATACTTCCATCTTTATGGAGATGGCAGTGTAGATATTTTCATGTTTATAGAGATGGCGGTGTAGATATTTCCATATTTATAGAGATAGCGGTGTAGATATTTCCATCTTTCTACAGATGGCAGTGTAGATATTTCCATGTTTATACAGATGGCGGTGTAGATATTTCCATATTTATACAGATGTCTGTGTAGATATTTCCATCTGTATACAGATGGTATTGTAGGTATTTCCATGTTTATACAGATGGTGGTGAAGATATTTCCATGTTTATTCAGATGACTGTGTAGATATTTCCATGTTTTTACAGATGGCAGTGTGGATATTTCAATGTTTATAGAGATGGCGCTGTAGATATTTCCAAGTTTATACAGCTAACGGCGGAGATATTTCCATGTTTATACAGAGAGGAGTCGAGATATTTCCATGTTTATACACATAGCGGTGTACATATTTCCATGATTATAGAGACAGCGGTGTAGGTATTTCCATGTTTATGCAGATAGCGGTGCAGATATTTCCATGTTTACACAGATGCCTATGCAGATATTTCCATATTTACACAGAGGGCTGTGTAGATATTTCTATGTTTATACAGAAGACAGTGTAGATATGTAAATGTTCCTACACATGACTGTGTAGGTATTTCCATGTTTATACAGATGTCTTTGTAGATATTTCCATGTTAATAGAGATAGCGGTGTAGACATTTCCATGTTTATACAGATAGCGGTGTAGATATTTCCATGTTTATACAGATAGTGGTGTAGATATTTCCATGTTTATACAGACCGCGGTGTAGATATTTCCATGTTTATACAAATAGCGGTGCAGATATTTCCATGTTTGTACAGATGGCGGTGTTGATATTTCCATTTATACACAGATGACCGTGTAGATATTTCCATGTTTATACAGACGGCGGCGCAGATATTTCCATGGATATGTAGATGGCGGTGTAGATATTTCCATGTTTATACAGATTGCGGTGTAGTTATTTCCATGTTTATATAGATAGCGGTGTAGTTATTTCCATGTATATACACATGGCTGTGTAGATATTTCCATGTTTATACAGATGGTGGTGTAGGTATTTCCATGTTTATACAGATAACTTTGTATTTCCATGTTTATACAGATGGCGGTGTAGATATTTCCATGTCTATAGAGATAGCAGTGGAGATAATTCCATGTTTATACAGATAGCGGTGTAGATATTTCCATGTTTATTCTGATCGTGGTGTAGTTATTTCCATGTTTATAGAGATGGCGGTGTAGATATTTACATGTTCATAGAGATAGCGGTGTTGATTTTTCCATGTTTATAGAGAGAGCGGTGTGGATATTTCCTTGCTTATACAGATAGGGGTGTAGATATTTCCATGTTTATAGAGATAGCGGTGAAGATATTTCCATGTTTATACAGATCACGGTGTAGATATTTCCTTGCTTGTACTAATAGCGGTGTAGTTATTTCCATGTTTATACTGATAGCGGTGTAGATATTTCCATGTATATACAGATGGCTGTGTAGATATTTCCATGTTTATACAGATGGCTGTGTAGATATTTCCATGTTTATACAGATGACTTTGTAGGTATTTGCATGTTTATACAGATGGCGGTGTAGGTTTTCCATGTTTATAGTGATAGCTGTGTAGATATTTCCATGTTTATACAGATAGCGGTGTTGATATTTCCATGTTTATAAAGATCGCGGTGTAGATATTTCCATGTTTATACAGATCGCGGTGCAGATATTTATATCTTTATACAGATGGCATTGTAGATATTTCCTTATTCACACAGATGGCGGTGTAGATGTTTCCATGTTTATACAGATGGCAGAGTAGTTAGTTCCATGTTTATGGAGATGGCAGTGCAGATACTTTCATGTTTACAGAGATGGCGGTGTAGATATTTCCATGTTTATAGAGATAGCAGTGTGGATATTTACATGTTTATACAGATGTCTGTGTAGATATTTCCATGTGTATACAGATGGCATTGTAGATATTTCCATGTTTATACAGATGACTGTATAGGTATTTCCATGTTTTTACAGGTGGCAGTGCAGATATTTCCATGTTTATAGAGATAGCGGTGTAGATATTTCCATGTTTCTACAGATGGCGGTGTTGATATTTCCATCTATACACAGATGGCCGTGTAGATATTTCCATGTTTATACAGATGGCGGCGTAGATATTTCCATGGACATGCAGATGGCGGTGTAGATATTTCCATGTTTAAACAGATAGCGGTGTAGATATTTCCATGTTTACACAGATAGTGGTGTAGATATTTCCGTGTTTATACACATGGCAGAGTAGATACTTCCATCTTTATGGAGATGGCAGTGTAGATATTTTCATGTTTATAGAGATGGCGGTGTAGATATTTCCATATTTATAGAGATAGCGGTGTAGATATTTCCATCTTTCTACAGATGGCAGTGTAGATATTTCCATGTTTATACAGATGGCGGTGTAGATATTTCCATATTTATACAGCTGTCTGTGTAGATATTTCCATCTGTATACAGATGGTATTGTAGGTATTTCCATGTTTATACAGATGGTGGTGAAGATATTTCCATGTTTATTCAGATGACTGTGTAGATATTTCCATGCTTTTACAGATGGCAGTGTGGATATTTCAATGTTTATAGAGATGGCGCTGTAGATATTTCCAAGTTTATACAGATAACGGTGGAGATATTTCCATGTTTATACAGAGAGGAGTCGAGATATTTCCATGTTTATACACATAGCGGTGTACATATTTCCATGATTATAGAGACAGCGGTGTAGGTATTTCCATGTTTATGCAGATAGCGGTGCAGATATTTCCATGTTTACACAGATGCCTATGCAGATATTTCCATATTTACACAGAGGGCTGTGTAGATATTTCTATGTTTATACAGAAGACAGTGTAGATATTTAAATGTTCCTACACATGACTGTGTACGTATTTCCATGTTTATACAGATGTCTTTGTAGATATTTCCATGTTAATAGAGATAGCGGTGTAGACATTTCCATGTTTATACAGATAGCGGTGTAGATATTTCCATGTTTATACAGATAGTGGTGTAGATATTTCCATGTTTATACAGACCGCGGTGTAGATATTTCCATGTTTATACAAATAGCGGTGCAGATATTTCCATGTTTGTACAGATGGCGGTGTTGATATTTCCATTTATACACAGATGACCGTGTAGATATTTCCATGTTTATACAGACGGCGGAGCAGATATTTCCATGGTTATGTAGATGGCGGTGTAGATATTTCCATGTTTATACAGATTGCGGTGTAGTTATTTCCATGTTTATATAGATAGCGGTGTAGTTATTTCCACGTATATACACATGGCTGTGTAGATATTTCCATGTTTATACAGATGGCGGTGTAGGTATTTCCATGTTTATACAGATAACTTTGTATTTCCATGTTTATACAGATGGCGGTGTAGATATTTCCATGTCTATAGAGATAGCAGTGGAGATAATTCCAGGTTTATACAGATAGCGGTGTAGATATTTCCATGTTTATTCTGATCGTGGTGTAGATATTTCCATGTTTATAGCGATGGCGGTGTAGATATTTACATGTTCATAGAGATAGCGGTGTTGATTTTTCCATGTTTATAGAGACAGCGGTGTGGATATTTCCTTGCTTATACAGATAGGGGTGTAGATATTTCCATGTTTATAGAGATAGCGGTGAAGATATTTCCATGTTTATACAGATCACGGTGTAGATATTTCCTTGCTTGTACTAATAGCGGTGTAGTTATTTCCATGTTTATACAGATAGCGGTGTAGATATTTCCATGTATATACAGATGGCTGTGTAGATATTTCCATGTTTATACAGATGGCTGTGTAGATATTTCCATGTTTATACAGATGACTTTGTAGGTATTTGCATGTTTATACAGATGGCGGTGTAGGTTTTCCATGTTTATAGTGATAGCTGTGTAGATATTTCCATGTTTATACAGATAGCGGTGTTGATATTTCCATGTTTATAAAGATCGCGGTGTAGATATTTCCATGTTTATACAGATCGCGGTGCAGATATTTATATCTTTATACAGATGGCATTGTAGATATTTCCTTATTCACACAGATGGCGGTGTAGATGTTTCCATGTTTATACAGATGGCAGAGTAGTTAGTTCCATGTTTATGGAGATGGCAGTGTAGATACTTTCATGTTTACAGAGATGGCGGTGTAGATATTTCCATGTTTATAGAGATAGCAGTGTGGATATTTACATGTTTATACAGATGTCTGTGTAGATATTTCCATGTGTATACAGATGGCATTGTAGATATTTCCATGTTTATACAGATGACTGTATAGGTATTTCCATGTTTTTACAGGTGGCAGTGCAGATATTTCCATGTTTATAGAGATAGCGGTGTAGATATTTCCATGTTTCTACAGATGGCGGTGTTGATATTTCCATCTATACACAGATGGCCGTGTAGATATTTCCATGTTTATACAGATGGCGGCGTAGATATTTCCATGGACATGCAGATGGCGGTGTAGATATTTCCATGTTTAAACAGATAGCGGTGTAGATATTTCCATGTTTACACAGATAGTGGTGTAGATATTTCCGTGTTTATACACATGGCAGAGTAGATACTTCCATCTTTATGGAGATGGCAGTGTAGATATTTTCATGTTTATAGAGATGGCGGTGTAGATATTTCCATATTTATAGAGATAGCGGTGTAGATATTTCCATCTTTCTACAGATGGCAGTGTAGATATTTCCATGTTTATACAGATGGCGGAGTAGATATTTCCATATTTATACAGCTGTCTGTGTAGATATTTCCATCTGTATACAGATGGTATTGTAGGTATTTCCATGTTTATACAGATGGTGGTGAAGATATTTCCATGTTTATTCAGATGACTGTGTAGATATTTCCATGCTTTTACAGATGGCAGTGTGGATATTTCAATGTTTATAGAGATGGCGCTGTAGATATTTCCAAGTTTATACAGATAACGGTGGAGATATTTCCATGTTTATACAGAGAGGAGTCGAGATATTTCCATGTTTATACACATAGCGGTGTACATATTTCCATGATTATAGAGACAGCGGTGTAGGTATTTCCATGTTTATGCAGATAGCGGTGCAGATATTTCCATGTTTACACAGATGCCTATGCAGATATTTCCATATTTACACAGAGGGCTGTGTAGATATTTCTATGTTTATACAGAAGACAGTGTAGATATTTAAATGTTCCTACACATGACTGTGTAGGTATTTCCATGTTTATACAGATGTCTTTGTAGATATTTCCATGTTAATAGAGATAGCGGTGTAGACATTTCCATGTTTATACAGATAGCGGTGTAGATATTTCCATGTTTATACAGATAGTGGTGTAGATATTTCCATGTTTATACAGACCGCGGTGTAGATATTTCCATGTTTATACAAATAGCGGTGCAGATATTTCCATGTTTGTACAGATGGCGGTGTTGATATTTCCATTTATACACAGATGACCGTGTAGATATTTCCATGTTTATACAGACGGCGGAGCAGATATTTCCATGGTTATGTAGATGGCGGTGTAGATATTTCCATGTTTATACAGATTGCGGTGTAGTTATTTCCATGTTTATATAGATAGCGGTGTAGTTATTTCCACGTATATACACATGGCTGTGTAGATATTTCCATGTTTATACAGATGGCGGTGTAGGTATTTCCATGTTTATACAGATAACTTTGTATTTCCATGTTTATACAGATGGCGGTGTAGATATTTCCATGTCTATAGAGATAGCAGTGGAGATAATTCCAGGTTTATACAGATAGCGGTGTAGATATTTCCATGTTTATTCTGATCGTGGTGTAGATATTTCCATGTTTATAGCGATGGCGGTGTAGATATTTACATGTTCATAGAGATAGCGGTGTTGATTTTTCCATGTTTATAGAGACAGCGGTGTGGATATTTCCTTGCTTATACAGATAGGGGTGTAGATATTTCCATGTTTATAGAGATAGCGGTGAAGATATTTCCATGTTTATACAGATCACGGTGTAGATATTTCCTTGCTTGTACTAATAGCGGTGTAGTTATTTCCATGTTTATACAGATAGCGGTGTAGATATTTCCATGTATATACAGATGGCTGTGTAGATATTTCCATGTTTATACAGATGGCTGTGTAGATATTTCCATGTTTATACAGATGACTTTGTAGGTATTTGCATGTTTATACAGATGGCGGTGTAGGTTTTCCATGTTTATAGTGATAGCTGTGTAGATATTTCCATGTTTATACAGATAGCGGTGTTGATATTTCCATGTTTATAAAGATCGCGGTGTAGATATTTCCATGTTTATACAGATCGCGGTGCAGATATTTATATCTTTATACAGATGGCATTGTAGATATTTCCTTATTCACACAGATGGCGGTGTAGATGTTTCCATGTTTATACAGGTGGCAGAGTAGTTAGTTCCATGTTTATGGAGATGGCAGTGTAGATACTTTCATGTTTACAGAGATGGCGGTGTAGATATTTCCATGTTTATAGAGATAGCAGTGTAGATATTTACATGTTTATACAGATGTCTGTGTAGATATTTCCATGTGTATACAGATGGCATTGTAGATATTTCCATGTTTATACAGATGACTGTATAGGTATTTCCATGTTTTTACAGGTGGCAGTGCAGATATTTCCATGTTTATAGAGATAGCGGTGTAGATATTTCCATGTTTCTACAGATGGCGGTGTTGATATTTCCATCTATACACAGATGGCCGTGTAGATATTTCCATGTTTATACAGATGGCGGCGTAGATATTTCCATGGACATGCAGATGGCGGTGTAGATATTTCCATGTTTAAACAGATAGCGGTGTAGATATTTCCATGTTTACACAGATAGTGGTGTAGATATTTCCGTGTTTATACACATGGCAGAGTAGATACTTCCATCTTTATGGAGATGGCAGTGTAGATATTTTCATGTTTATAGAGATGGCGGTGTAGATATTTCCATATTTATAGAGATAGCGGTGTAGATATTTCCATCTTTCTACAGATGGCAGTGTAGATATTTCCATGTTTATACAGATGGCGGTGTAGATATTTCCATATTTATACAGATGTCTGTGTAGATATTTCCATCTGTATACAGATGGTATTGTAGGTATTTCCATGTTTATACAGATGGTGGTGAAGATATTTCCATGTTTATTCAGATGACTGTGTATATATTTCCATGTTTTTACAGATGGCAGTGTGGATATTTCAATGTTTATAGAGATGGCGCTGTAGATATTTCCAAGTTTATACAGCTAACGGTGGAGATATTTCCATGTTTATACAGAGAGGAGTCGAGATATTTCCATGTTTATACACATAGCGGTGTACATATTTCCATGATTATAGAGACAGCGGTGTAGGTATTTCCATGTTTATGCAGATAGCGGTGCAGATATTTCCATGTTTACACAGATGCCTATGCAGATATTTCCATATTTACACAGAGGGCTGTGTAGATATTTCTATGTTTATACAGAAGACAGTGTAGATATTTAAATGTTCCTACACATGACTGTGTAGGTATTTCCATGTTTATACAGATGTCTTTGTAGATATTTCCATGTTAATAGAGATAGCGGTGTAGACATTTCCATGTTTATACAGATAGCGGTGTAGATATTTCCATGTTTATACAGATAGTGGTGTAGATATTTCCATGTTTATACAGACCGCGGTGTAGATATTTCCATGTTTATACAAATAGCGGTGCAGATATTTCCATGTTTGTACAGATGGCAGTGTTGATATTTCCATTTATACACAGATGACCGTGTAGATATTTCCATGTTTATACAGACGGCGGCGCAGATATTTCCATGGTTATGTAGATGGCGGTGTAGATATTTCCATGTTTATACAGATTGCGGTGTAGTTATTTCCATGTTTATATAGATAGCGGTGTAGTTATTTCCACGTATATACACATGGCTGTGTAGATATTTCCATGTTTATACAGATGGCGGTGTAGATATTTCCATGTTTATACAGATAACTTTGTATTTCCATGTTTATACAGATGGCAGTGTAGATATTTCCATGTCTATAGAGATAGCAGTGGAGATAATTCCAGGTTTATACAGATAGCGGTGTAGATATTTCCATGTTTATTCTGATCGTGGTGTAGATATTTCCATGTTTATAGCGATGGCGGTGTAGATATTTACATGTTCATAGAGATAGCGGTGTTGATTTTTCCATGTTTATAGAGACAGCGGTGTGGATATTTCCTTGCTTATACAGATAGGGGTGTAGATATTTCCATGTTTATAGAGATAGCGGTGAAGATATTTCCATGTTTATACAGATCACGGTGTAGATATTTCCTTGCTTGTACTAATAGCGGTGTAGTTATTTCCATGTTTATACAGATAGCGGTGTAGATATTTCCATGTATATACAGATGGCTGTGTAGATATTTCCATGTTTATACAGATGGCTGTGTAGATATTTCCATGTTTATACAGATGACTTTGTAGGTATTTGCATGTTTATACAGATGGCGGTGTAGGTTTTCCATGTTTATAGTGATAGCTGTGTAGATATTTCCATGTTTATACAGATAGCGGTGTTGATATTTCCATGTTTATAAAGATCGCGGTGTAGATATTTCCATGTTTATACAGATCGCGGTGCAGATATTTATATCTTTATACAGATGGCATTGTAGATATTTCCTTATTCACACAGATGGCGGTGTAGATGTTTCCATGTTTATACAGGTGGCAGAGTAGTTAGTTCCATGTTTATGGAGATGGCAGTGTAGATACTTTCATGTTTACAGAGATGGCGGTGTAGATATTTCCATGTTTATAGAGATAGCAGTGTAGATATTTACATGTTTATACAGATGTCTGTGTAGATATTTCCATGTGTATACAGATGGCATTGTAGATATTTCCATGTTTATACAGATGACTGTATAGGTATTTCCATGTTTTTACAGGTGGCAGTGCAGATATTTCCATGTTTATAGAGATAGCGGTGTAGATATTTCCATGTTTCTACAGATGGCGGTGTTGATATTTCCATCTATACACAGATGGCCGTGTAGATATTTCCATGTTTATACAGATGGCGGCGTAGATATTTCCATGGACATGCAGATGGCGGTGTAGATATTTCCATGTTTAAACAGATAGCGGTGTAGATATTTCCATGTTTACACAGATAGTGGTGTAGATATTTCCGTGTTTATACACATGGCAGAGTAGATACTTCCATCTTTATGGAGATGGCAGTGTAGATATTTTCATGTTTATAGAGATGGCGGTGTAGATATTTCCATATTTATAGAGATAGCGGTGTAGATATTTCCATCTTTCTACAGATGGCAGTGTAGATATTTCCATGTTTATACAGATGGCGGTGTAGATATTTCCATATTTATACAGATGTCTGTGTAGATATTTCCATCTGTATACAGATGGTATTGTAGGTATTTCCATGTTTATACAGATGGTGGTGAAGATATTTCCATGTTTATTCAGATGACTGTGTATATATTTCCATGTTTTTACAGATGGCAGTGTGGATATTTCAATGTTTATAGAGATGGCGCTGTAGATATTTCCAAGTTTATACAGCTAACGGTGGAGATATTTCCATGTTTATACAGAGAGGAGTCGAGATATTTCCATGTTTATACACATAGCGGTGTACATATTTCCATGATTATAGAGACAGCGGTGTAGGTATTTCCATGTTTATGCAGATAGCGGTGCAGATATTTCCATGTTTACACAGATGCCTATGCAGATATTTCCATATTTACACAGAGGGCTGTGTAGATATTTCTATGTTTATACAGAAGACAGTGTAGATATTTAAATGTTCCTACACATGACTGTGTAGGTATTTCCATGTTTATACAGATGTCTTTGTAGATATTTCCATGTTAATAGAGATAGCGGTGTAGACATTTCCATGTTTATACAGATAGCGGTGTAGATATTTCCATGTTTATACAGATAGTGGTGTAGATATTTCCATGTTTATACAGACCGCGGTGTAGATATTTCCATGTTTATACAAATAGCGGTGCAGATATTTCCATGTTTGTACAGATGGCAGTGTTGATATTTCCATTTATACACAGATGACCGTGTAGATATTTCCATGTTTATACAGACGGCGGCGCAGATATTTCCATGGTTATGTAGATGGCGGTGTAGATATTTCCATGTTTATACAGATTGCGGTGTAGTTATTTCCATGTTTATATAGATAGCGGTGTAGTTATTTCCACGTATATACACATGGCTGTGTAGATATTTCCATGTTTATACAGATGGCGGTGTAGATATTTCCATGTTTATACAGATAACTTTGTATTTCCATGTTTATACAGATGGCAGTGTAGATATTTCCATGTCTATAGAGATAGCAGTGGAGATAATTCCAGGTTTATACAGATAGCGGTGTAGATATTTCCATGTTTATTCTGATCGTGGTGTAGATATTTCCATGTTTATAGCGATGGCGGTGTAGATATTTACATGTTCATAGAGATAGCGGTGTTGATTTTTCCATGTTTATAGAGACAGCGGTGTGGATATTTCCTTGCTTATACAGATAGGGGTGTAGATATTTCCATGTTTATAGAGATAGCGGTGAAGATATTTCCATGTTTATACAGATCACGGTGTAGATATTTCCTTGCTTGTACTAATAGCGGTGTAGTTATTTCCATGTTTATACAGATAGCGGTGTAGATATTTCCATGTATATACAGATGGCTGTGTAGATATTTCCATGTTTATACAGATGGCTGTGTAGATATTTCCATGTTTATACAGATGACTTTGTAGGTATTTGCATGTTTATACAGATGGCGGTGTAGGTTTTCCATGTTTATAGTGATAGCTGTGTAGATATTTCCATGTTTATACAGATAGCGGTGTTGATATTTCCATGTTTATAAAGATCGCGGTGTATATATTTCCATGTTTATACAGATCGCGGTGCAGATATTTATATCTTTATACAGATGGCATTGTAGATATTTCCTTATTCACACAGATGGCGGTGTAGATGTTTCCATGTTTATACAGATGGCAGAGTAGTTAGTTCCATGTTTATGGAGATGGCAGTGTAGATACTTTCATGTTTACAGAGATGGCGGTGTAGATATTTCCATGTTTATAGAGATAGCAGTGTAGATATTTACATGTTTATACAGATGTCTGTGTAGATATTTCCATGTGTATACAGATGGCATTGTAGATATTTCCATGTTTATACAGATGACTGTATAGGTATTTCCATGGTTTTACAGGTGGCAGTGCAGATATTTCCATGTTTATAGAGATAGCGGTGTAGATATTTCCATGTTTCTACAGATGGCGGTGTTGATATTTCCATCTATACACAGATGGCCGTGTAGATATTTCCATGTTTATACAGATGGCGGCGTAGATATTTCCATGGACATGCAGATGGCGGTGTAGATATTTCCATGTTTAAACAGATAGCGGTGTAGATATTTCCATGTTTACACAGATAGTGGTGTAGATATTTCCGTGTTTATACACATGGCAGAGTAGATACTTCCATCTTTATGGAGATGGCAGTGTAGATATTTTCATGTTTATAGAGATGGCGGTGTAGATATTTCCATATTTATAGAGATAGCGGTGTAGATATTTCCATCTTTCTACAGATGGCAGGGTAGATATTTCCATGTTTATACAGATGGCGGTGTAGATATTTCCATATTTATACAGATGTCTGTGTAGATATTTCCATCTGTATACAGATGGTATTGTAGGTATTTCCATGTTTATACAGATGGTGGTGAAGATATTTCCATGTTTATTCAGATGACTGTGTAGATATTTCCATGTTTTTACAGATGGCAGTGTGGATATTTCAATGTTTATAGAGATGGCGCTGTAGATATTTCCAAGTTTATACAGATAACGGTGGAGATATTTCCATGTTTATACAGAGAGGAGTCGAGATATTTCCATGTTTATACACATAGCGGTGTACATATTTCCATGATTATAGAGACAGCGGTGTAGGTATTTCCATGTTTATGCAGATAGCGGTGCAGATATTTCCATGTTTACACAGATGCCTATGCAGATATTTCCATATTTACACAGAGGGCTGTGTAGATATTTCTATGTTTATACAGAAGACAGTGTAGATATTTAAATGTTCCTACACATGACTGTGTAGGTATTTCCATGTTTATACAGATGTCTTTGTAGATATTTCCATGTTAATAGAGATAGCGGTGTAGACATTTCCATGTTTATACAGATAGCGGTGTAGATATTTCCATGTTTATACAGATAGTGGTGTAGATATTTCCATGTTTATACAGACCGCGGTGTAGATATTTCCATGTTTATACAAATAGCGGTGCAGATATTTCCATGTTTGTACAGATGGCGGTGTTGATATTTCCATTTATACACAGATGACCGTGTAGATATTTCCATGTTTATACAGACGGCGGCGCAGATATTTCCATGGATATGTAGATGGCGGTGTAGATATTTCCATGTTTTTACAGTTTGCGGTGTAGGTATTTCCATGTTTATATAGATAGCGGTGTAGTTATTTCCACGTATATACACATGGCTGTGTAGATATTTCCATGTTTATACAGATGGCGGTGTAGGTATTTCCATGTTTATACAGATAACTTTGTATTTCCATGTTTATACAGATGGCGGTGTAGATATTTCCATGTCTATAGAGATAGCAGTGGAGATAATTCCAGGTTTATACAGATAGCGGTGTAGATATTTCCATGTTTATTCTGATCGTGGTGTAGATATTTCCATGTTTATAGCGATGGCGGTGTAGATATTTACATGTTCATAGAGATAGCGGTGTTGATTTTTCCATGTTTATAGAGACAGCGGTGTGGATATTTCCTTGCTTATACAGATAGGGGTGTAGATATTTCCATGTTTATAGAGATAGCGGTGAAGATATTTCCATGTTTATACAGATCACGGTGTAGATATTTCCTTGCTTGTACTAATAGCGGTGTAGTTATTTCCATGTTTATACAGATAGCGGTGTAGATATTTCCATGTATATACAGATGGCTGTGTAGATATTTCCATGTTTATACAGATGGCTGTGTAGATATTTCCATGTTTATACAGATGACTTTGTAGGTATTTGCATGTTTATACAGATGGCGGTGTAGGTTTTCCATGTTTATAGTGATAGCTGTGTAGATATTTCCATGTTTATACAGATAGCGGTGTTGATATTTACATGTTTATAAAGATCGCGGTGTAGATATTTCCATGTTTATACAGATCGCGGTGCAGATATTTATATCTTTATACAGATGGCATTGTAGATATTTCCTTATTCACACAGATGGCGGTGTAGATGTTTCCATGTTTATACAGATGGCAGAGTAGTTAGTTCCATGTTTATGGAGATGGCAGTGTAGATACTTTCATGTTTACAGAGATGGCGGTGTAGATATTTCCATGTTTATAGAGATAGCAGTGTGGATATTTACATGTTTATACAGATGTCTGTGTAGATATTTCCATGTGTATACAGATGGCATTGTAGATATTTCCATGTTTATACAGATGACTGTATAGGTATTTCCATGGTTTTACAGGTGGCAGTGCAGATATTTCCATGTTTATAGAGATAGCGGTGTAGATATTTCCATGTTTCTACAGATGGCGGTGTTGATATTTCCATCTATACACAGATGGCCGTGTAGATATTTCCATGTTTATACAGATGGCGGCGTAGATATTTCCATGGACATGCAGATGGCGGTGTAGATATTTCCATGTTTAAACAGATAGCGGTGTAGATATTTCCATGTTTACACAGATAGTGGTGTAGATATTTCCGTGTTTATACACATGGCAGAGTAGATACTTCCATCTTTATGGAGATGGCAGTGTAGATATTTTCATGTTTATAGAGATGGCGGTGTAGATATTTCCATATTTATAGAGATAGCGGTGTAGATATTTCCATCTTTCTACAGATGGCAGTGTAGATATTTCCATGTTTATACAGATGGCGGTGTAGATATTTCCATATTTATACAGATGTCTGTGTAGATATTTCCATCTGTATACAGATGGTATTGTAGGTATTTCCATGTTTATACAGATGGTGGTGAAGATATTTCCATGTTTATTCAGATGACTGTGTAGATATTTCCATGTTTTTACAGATGGCAGTGTGGATATTTCAATGTTTATAGAGATGGCGCTGTAGATATTTCCAAGTTTATACAGCTAACGGTGGAGATATTTCCATGTTTATACAGAGAGGAGTCGAGATATTTCCATGTTTATACACATAGCGGTGTACATATTTCCATGATTATAGAGACAGCGGTGTAGGTATTTCCATGTTTATGCAGATAGCGGTGCAGATATTTCCATGTTTACACAGATGCCTATGCAGATATTTCCATATTTACACAGAGGGCTGTGTAGATATTTCTATGTTTATACAGAAGACAGTGTAGATATTTAAATGTTCCTACACATGACTGTGTAGGTATTTCCATGTTTATACAGATGTCTTTGTAGATATTTCCATGTTAATAGAGATAGCGGTGTAGACATTTCCATGTTTATACAGATAGCGGTGTAGATATTTCCATGTTTATACAGATAGTGGTGTAGATATTTCCATGTTTATACAGACCGCGGTGTAGATATTTCCATGTTTATACAAATAGCGGTGCAGATATTTCCATGTTTGTACAGATGGCGGTGTTGATATTTCCATTTATACACAGATGACCGTGTAGATATTTCCATGTTTATACAGACGGCGGCGCAGATATTTCCATGGTTATGTAGATGGCGGTGTAGATATTTCCATGTTTATACAGATTGCGGTGTAGTTATTTCCATGTTTATATAGATAGCGGTGTAGTTATTTCCACGTATATACACATGGCTGTGTAGATATTTCCATGTTTATACAGATGGCGGTGTAGATATTTCCATGTTTATACAGATAACTTTGTATTTCCATGTTTATACAGATGGCGGTGTAGATATTTCCATGTCTATAGAGATAGCGGTGGAGATAATTCCAGGTTTATACAGATAGCGGTGTAGATATTTCCATGTTTATTCTGATCGTGGTGTAGATATTTCCATGTTTATAGCGATGGCGGTGTAGATATTTACATGTTCATAGAGATAGCGGTGTTGATTTTTCCATGTTTATAGAGACAGCGGTGTGGATATTTCCTTGCTTATACAGATAGGGGTGTAGATATTTTCATGTTTATAGAGATAGTGGTGAAGATATTTCCATGTTTATACAGATCACGGTGTAGATATTTCCTTGCTTGTACTAATAGCGGTGTAGTTATTTCCATGTTTATACAGATAGCGGTGTAGATATTTCCATGTATATACAGATGGCTGTGTAGATATTTCCATGTTTATACAGATGGCTGTGTAGATATTTCCATGTTTATACAGATGACTTTTTAGGTATTTGCATGTTTATACAGATGGCGGTGTAGGTTTTCCATGTTTATAGTGATAGCTGTGTAGATATTTCCATGTTTATACAGATAGCGGTGTTGATATTTCCATGTTTATACAGATCGCGGTGCAGATATTTATATCTTTATACAGATGGCATTGTAGATATTTCCTTATTCACACAGATGGCAGTGTAGATGTTTCCATGTTTATACAGATGGCAGAGTAGTTAGTTCCATGTTTATGGAGATGGCAGTGTAGATATTTCATGTTTACAGAGATGGCGGTGTAGATATTTCCATGTATATAGAGATAGCAGTGTAGATATTTACATGTTTATACAGATGTCTGTGTAGATATTTCCATGTGTATACAGATGGCATTGTAGATATTTCCATGTTTATACAGATAGTGGTGTAGATATTTCCATGTTTATACAGACCGCGGTGTAGATATTTCCATGTTTATACAAATAGCGGTGCAGATATTTCCATGTTTGTACAGATGGCGGTGTTGATATTTCCATTTATACACAGATGACCGTGTAGATATTTCCATTTTTATACAGACGGCGGCGCAGTTATTTCCATGGTTATGTAGATGGCGGTGTAGATATTTCCATGTTTATACAGATTGCGGTGTAGTTATTTCCATGTTTATATAGATAGCGGTGTAGTTATTTCCACGTATATACACATGGCTGTGTAGATATTTCCATGTTTATACAGATGGCGGTGTAGATATTTCCATGTTTATACAGATAACTTTGTATTTCCATGTTTATACAGATGGCGGTGTAGATATTTCCATGTCTATAGAGATAGCGGTGGAGATAATTCCAGGTTTATACAGATAGCGGTGTAGATATTTCCATGTTTATTCTGATCGTGGTGTAGATATTTCCATGTTTATAGCGATGGCGGTGTAGATATTTACATGTTCATAGAGATAGCGGTGTTGATTTTTCCATGTTTATAGAGACAGCGGTGTGGATATTTCCTTGCTTATACAGATAGGGGTGTAGATATTTCCATGTTTATAGAGATAGCGGTGAAGATATTTCCATGTTTATACAGATCACGGTGTAGATATTTCCTTGCTTGTACTAATAGCGGTGTAGTTATTTCCATGTTTATACAGATAGCGGTGTAGATATTTCCATGTATATACAGATGGCTGTGTAGATATTTCCATGTTTATACAGATGGCTGTGTAGATATTTCCATGTTTATACAGATGACTTTGTAGGTATTTGCATGTTTATACAGATGGCGGTGTAGGTTTTCCATGTTTATAGTGATAGCTGTGTAGATATTTCCATGTTTATACAGATAGCGGTGTTGATATTTCCATGTTTATAAAGATCGCGGTGTAGATATTTCCATGTTTATACAGATCGCGGTGCAGATATTTATATCTTTATACAGATGGCATTGTAGATATTTCCTTATTCACACAGATGGCAGTGTAGATGTTTCCATGTTTATACAGATGGCAGAGTAGTTAGTTCCATGTTTATGGAGATGGCAGTGTAGATACTTTCATGTTTACAGAGATGGCGGTGTAGATATTTCCATGTATATAGAGATAGCAGTGTAGATATTTACATGTTTATTCAGATGTCTGTGTAGATATTTCCATGTGTATACAGATGGCATTGTAGATATTTCCATGTTTATACAGATGACTGTATAGGTATTTCCATGTTTTTACAGGTGGCAGTGCAGATATTTCCATGTTTATAGAGATAGTGGTGTAGATATTTCCATGTTTCTACAGATGGCGGTGTTGATATTTCCATCTATACACAGATGGCCGTGTAGATATTTCCATGTTTATACAGATGGCGGCGTAGATATTTCCATGGACATGCAGATGGCGGTGTAGATATTTCCATGTTTAAACAGATAGCGGTGTAGATATTTCCATGTTTACACAGATAGTGGTGTAGATATTTCCGTGTTTATACACATGGCAGAGTAGATACTTCCATCTTTATGGAGATGGCAGTGTAGATATTTCATGTTTATAGAGATGGCGGTGTAGATATTTCCATATTTATAGAGATAGCGGTGTAGATATTTCCATCTTTCTACAGATGGCAGTGTAGATATTTCCATGTTTATACAGATGGCGGTGTAGGTATTTCCATATTTATACAGATGTCTGTGTAGATATTTCCATCTGTATACAGATGGTATTGTAGGTATTTCCATGTTTATACAGATGGTGGTGAAGATATTTCCATGTTTATTCAGATGACTGTGTAGATATTTCCATGTTTTTACAGATGGCAGTGCGGATATTTCAATGTTTATAGAGATGGCGCTGTAGATATTTCCAAGTTTATACAGATAACGGTGGAGATATTTCCATGTTTATACAGAGAGGAGTCGAGATATTTCCATGTTTATACACATAGCGGTGTACATATTTCCATGATTATAGAGACAGCGGTGTAGGTATTTCCATGTTTATGCAGATAGCGGTGCAGATATTTCCATGTTTACACAGATGCCTATGCAGATATTTCCATATTTACACAGAGGGCTGTGTAGATATTTCTATGTTTATACAGAAGACAGTGTAGATATTTAAATGTTCCTACACATGACTGTGTAGGTATTTCCATGTTTATACAGATGTCTTTGTAGATATTTCCATGTTAATAGAGATAGCGGTGTAGACATTTCCATGTTTATACAGATAGCGGTGTAGATATTTCCATGTTTATACAGATAGTGGTGTAGATATTTCCATGTTTATACAGACCGCGGTGTAGATATTTCCATGTTTATACAAATAGCGGTGCAGATATTTCCATGTTTGTACAGATGGCGGTGTTGATATTTCCATTTATACACAGATGACCGTGTAGATATTTCCATGTTTATACAGACGGCGGCGCAGATATTTCCATGGATATGTAGATGGCGGTGTAGATATTTCCATGTTTATACAGATTGCGGTGTAGTTATTTCCATGTTTATATAGATAGCGGTGTAGTTATTTCCACGTATATACACATGGCTGTGTAGATATTTCCATGTTTATACAGATGGCGGTGTAGATATTTCCATGTTTATACAGATAACTTTGTATTTCCATGTTTATACAGATGGCGGTGTAGATATTTCCATGTCTATAGAGATAGCAGTGGAGATAATTCCAGGTTTATACAGATAGCGGTGTAGATATTTCCATGTTTATTCTGATCGTGGTGTAGATATTTCCATGTTTATAGCGATGGCGGTGTAGATATTTACATGTTCATAGAGATAGCGGTGTTGATTTTTCCATGTTTATAGAGACAGCGGTGTGGATATTTCCTTGCTTATACAGATAGGGGTGTAGATATTTCCATGTTTATAGAGATAGCGGTGAAGATATTTCCATGTTTATACAGATCACGGTGTAGATATTTCCTTGCTTGTACTAATAGCGGTGTAGTTATTTCCATGTTTATACAGATAGCGGTGTAGATATTTCCATGTATATACAGATGGCTGTGTAGATATTTCCATGTTTATACAGATGGCTGTGTAGATATTTCCATGTTTATACAGATGACTTTGTAGGTATTTGCATGTTTATACAGATGGCGGTGTAGGTTTTCCATGTTTATAGTGATAGCTGTGTAGATATTTCCATGTTTATACAGATAGCGGTGTTGATATTTCCATGTTTATAAAGATCGCGGTGTAGATATTTCCATGTTTATACAGATCGCGGTGCAGATATTTATATCTTTATACAGATGGCATTGTAGATATTTCCTTATTCACACAGATGGCGGTGTAGATGTTTCCATGTTTATACAGATGGCAGAGTAGTTAGTTCCATGTTTATGGAGATGGCAGTGTAGATACTTTCATGTTTACAGAGATGGCGGTGTAGATATTTCCATGTTTATAGAGATAGCAGTGTAGATATTTACAAGTTTATACAGATGTCTGTGTAGATATTTCCATGTGTATACAGATGGCATTGTAGATATTTCCATGTTTATACAGATGACTGTATAGGTATTTCCATGTTTTTACAGGTGGCAGTGCAGATATTTCCATGTTTATAGAGATAGCGGTGTAGATATTTCCATGTTTCTGCAGATGGCGGTGTTGATATTTCCATCTATACACAGATGGCCGTGTAGATATTTCCATGTTTATACAGATGGCGGCGTAGATATTTCCATGGACATGCAGATGGCGGTGTAGATATTTCCATGTTTAAACAGATAGCGGTGTAGATATTTCCATGTTTACACAGATAGTGGTTTAGATATTTCCGTGTTTATACACATGGCAGAGTAGATACTTCCATCTTTATGGAGATGGCAGTGTAGATATTTTCATGTTTATAGAGATGGCGGTGTAGATATTTCCATATTTATAGAGATAGCGGTGTAGATATTTCCATCTTTCTACAGATGGCAGTGTAGATATTTCCATGTTTATACAGATGGCGGTGTAGGTATTTCCATATTTATACAGATGTCTGTGTAGATATTTCCATCTGTATACAGATGGTATTGTAGGTATTTCCATGTTTATACAGATGGTGGTGAAGATATTTCCATGTTTATTCAGATGACTGTGTAGATATTTCCATGTTTTTACAGATGGCAGTGTGGATATTTCAATGTTTATAGAGATGGCGCTGTAGATATTTCCAAGTTTATACAGATAACGGTGGAGATATTTCCATGTTTATACAGAGAGGAGTCGAGATATTTCCATGTTTATACACATAGCGGTGTACATATTTCCATGATTATAGAGACAGCGGTGTAGGTATTTCCATGTTTATGCAGATAGCGGTGCAGATATTTCCATGTTTACACAGATGCCTATGCAGATATTTCCATATTTACACAGAGGGCTGTGTAGATATTTCTATGTTTATACAGAAGACAGTGTAGATATTTAAATGTTCCTACACATGACTGTGTAGGTATTTCCATGTTTATACAGATGTCTTTGTAGATATTTCCATGTTAATAGAGATAGCGGTGTAGACATTTCCATGTTTATACAGATAGCGGTGTAGATATTTCCATGTTTATACAGATAGTGGTGTAGATATTTCCATGTTTATACAGACCGCGGTGTAGATATTTCCATGTTTATACAAATAGCGGTGCAGATATTTCCATGTTTGTACAGATGGCGGTGTTGATATTTCCATTTATACACAGATGACCGTGTAGATATTTCCATGTTTATACAGACGGCGGCACAGATATTTCCATGGATATGTAGATGGCGGTGTAGATATTTCCATGTTTATACAGATTGCGGTGTAGTTATTTCCATGTTTATATAGATAGCGGTGTAGTTATTTCCACGTATATACACATGGCTGTGTAGATATTTCCATGTTTATACAGATGGCGGTGTAGATATTTCCATGTTTATACAGATAACTTTGTATTTCCATGTTTATACAGATGGCGGTGTAGATATTTCCATGTCTATAGAGATAGCAGTGGAGATAATTCCATGTTTATACAGATAGCGGTGTAGATATTTCCATGTTTATTCTGATCGTGGTGTAGATATTTCCATGTTTATAGAGATGGCGGTGTAGATATTTACATGTTCATAGAGATAGCGGTGTTGATTTTTCCATGTTTATAGAGACAGCGGTGTGGATATTTCCTTGCTTATACAGATAGGGGTGTAGATATTTCCATGTTTATAGAGATAGCGGTGAAGATATTTCCATGTTTATACAGATCACGGTGTAGATATTTCCTTGCTTGTACTAATAGCGGTGTAGTTATTTCCATGTTTATACAGATAGCGGTGTAGATATTTCCATGTTTATAAAGATCGCGGTGTAGATATTTCCATGTATATACAGATGGCTGTGTAGATATTTCCATGTTTATACAGATGGCTGTGTAGATATTTCCATGTTTATACAGATGACTTTGTAGGTATTTGCAAGTTCATACAGATGGCGGTGTAGGTTTTCCATGTTTATAGTGATAGCTGTGTAGATATTTCCATGTTTATACAGATAGCGGTGTTGATATTTCCATGTTTGTAAAGATCGCGGTGTAGATATTTCCATGTTTATACAGATCGCGGTGCAGATATTTATATCTTTATACAGATGGCATTGTAGATATTTCCTTATTCACACAGATGGCGGTGTAGATGTTTCCATGTTTATACAGATGGCAGAGTAGTTAGTTCCATGTTTATGGAGATGGCAGTGTAGATATTTCATGTTTACAGAGATGGCGGTGTAGATATTTCCATGTATATAGAGATAGCAGTGTAGATATTTACATGTTTATACAGATGTCTGTGTAGATATTTCCATGTGTATACAGATGGCATTGTAGATATTTCCATGTTTATACAGATAGTGGTGTAGATATTTCCATGTTTATACAGACCGCGGTGTAGATATTTCCATGTTTATACAAATAGCGGTGCAGATATTTCCATGTTTGTACAGATGGCGGTGTTGATATTTCCATTTATACACAGATGACCGTGTAGATATTTCCATTTTTATACAGACGGCGGCGCAGTTATTTCCATGGTTATGTAGATGGCGGTGTAGATATTTCCATGTTTATACAGATTGCGGTGTAGTTATTTCCATGTTTATATAGATAGCGGTGTAGTTATTTCCACGTATATACACATGGCTGTGTAGATATTTCCATGTTTATACAGATGGCGGTGTAGATATTTCCATGTTTATACAGATAACTTTGTATTTCCATGTTTATACAGATGGCGGTGTAGATATTTCCATGTCTATAGAGATAGCGGTGGAGATAATTCCAGGTTTATACAGATAGCGGTGTAGATATTTCCATGTTTATTCTGATCGTGGTGTAGATATTTCCATATTTATAGCGATGGCGGTGTAGATATTTACATGTTCATAGAGATAGCGGTGTTGATTTTTCCATGTTTATAGAGACAGCGGTGTGGATATTTCCTTGCTTATACAGATAGGGGTGTAGATATTTCCATGTTTATAGAGATAGCGGTGAAGATATTTCCATGTTTATACAGATCACGGTGTAGATATTTCCTTGCTTGTACTAATAGCGGTGTAGTTATTTCCATGTTTATACAGATAGCGGTGTAGATATTTCCATGTATATACAGATGGCTGTGTAGATATTTCCATGTTTATACAGATGGCTGTGTAGATATTTCCATGTTTATACAGATGACTTTGTAGGTATTTGCATGTTTATACAGATGGCGGTGTAGGTTTTCCATGTTTATAGTGATAGCTGTGTAGATATTTCCATGTTTATACAGATAGCGGTGTTGATATTTCCATGTTTATAAAGATCGCGGTGTAGATATTTCCATGTTTATACAGATCGCGGTGCAGATATTTATATCTTTATACAGATGGCATTGTAGATATTTCCTTATTCACACAGATGGCAATGTAGATGTTTCCATGTTTATACAGATGGCAGAGTAGTTAGTTCCATGTTTATGGAGATGGCAGTGTAGATACTTTCATGTTTACAGAGATGGCGGTGTAGATATTTCCATGTATATAGAGATAGCAGTGTAGATATTTACATGTTTATTCAGATGTCTGTGTAGATATTTCCATGTGTATACAGATGGCATTGTAGATATTTCCATGTTTATACAGATGACTGTATAGGTATTTCCATGTTTTTACAGGTGGCAGTGCAGATATTTCCATGTTTATAGAGATAGTGGTGTAGATATTTCCATGTTTCTACAGATGGCGGTGTTGATATTTCCATCTATACACAGATGGCCGTGTAGATATTTCCATGTTTATACAGATGGCGGCGTAGATATTTCCATGGACATGCAGATGGCGGTGTAGATATTTCCATGTTTAAACAGATAGCGGTGTAGATATTTCCATGTTTACACAGATAGTGGTGTAGATATTTCCGTGTTTATACACATGGCAGAGTAGATACTTCCATCTTTATGGAGATGGCAGTGTAGATATTTCATGTTTATAGAGATGGCGGTGTAGATATTTCCATATTTATAGAGATAGCGGTGTAGATATTTCCATCTTTCTACAGATGGCAGTGTAGATATTTCCATGTTTATACAGATGGCGGTGTAGGTATTTCCATATTTATACAGATGTCTGTGTAGATATTTCCATCTGTATACAGATGGTATTGTAGGTATTTCCATGTTTATACAGATGGTGGTGAAGATATTTCCATGTTTATTCAGATGACTGTGTAGATATTTCCATGTTTTTACAGATGGCAGTGCGGATATTTCAATGTTTATAGAGATGGCGCTGTAGATATTTCCAAGTTTATACAGATAACGGTGGAGATATTTCCATGTTTATACAGAGAGGAGTCGAGATATTTCCATGTTTATACACATAGCGGTGTACATATTTCCATGATTATAGAGACAGCGGTGTAGGTATTTCCATGTTTATGCAGATAGCGGTGCAGATATTTCCATGTTTACACAGATGCCTATGCAGATATTTCCATATTTACACAGAGGGCTGTGTAGATATTTCTATGTTTATACAGAAGACAGTGTAGATATTTAAATGTTCCTACACATGACTGTGTAGGTATTTCCATGTTTATACAGATGTCTTTGTAGATATTTCCATGTTAATAGAGATAGCGGTGTAGACATTTCCATGTTTATACAGATAGCGGTGTAGATATTTCCATGTTTATACAGATAGTGGTGTAGATATTTCCATGTTTATACAGACCGCGGTGTAGATATTTCCATGTTTATACAAATAGCGGTGCAGATATTTCCATGTTTGTACAGATGGCGGTGTTGATATTTCCATTTATACACAGATGACCGTGTAGATATTTCCATGTTTATACAGACGGCGGCGCAGATATTTCCATGGATATGTAGATGGCGGTGTAGATATTTCCATGTTTATACAGATTGCGGTGTAGTTATTTCCATGTTTATATAGATAGCGGTGTAGTTATTTCCACGTATATACACATGGCTGTGTAGATATTTCCATGTTTATACAGATGGCGGTGTAGATATTTCCATGTTTATACAGATAACTTTGTATTTCCATGTTTATACAGATGGCGGTGTAGATATTTCCATGTCTATAGAGATAGCAGTGGAGATAATTCCAGGTTTATACAGATAGCGGTGTAGATATTTCCATGTTTATTCTGATCGTGGTGTAGATATTTCCATGTTTATAGCGATGGCGGTGTAGATATTTACATGTTCATAGAGATAGCGGTGTTGATTTTTCCATGTTTATAGAGACAGCGGTGTGGATATTTCCTTGCTTATACAGATAGGGGTGTAGATATTTCCATGTTTATAGAGATAGCGGTGAAGATATTTCCATGTTTATACAGATCACGGTGTAGATATTTCCTTGCTTGTACTAATAGCGGTGTAGTTATTTCCATGTTTATACAGATAGCGGTGTAGATATTTCCATGTATATACAGATGGCTGTGTAGATATTTCCATGTTTATACAGATGGCTGTGTAGATATTTCCATGTTTATACAGATGACTTTGTAGGTATTTGCATGTTTATACAGATGGCGGTGTAGGTTTTCCATGTTTATAGTGATAGCTGTGTAGATATTTCCATGTTTATACAGATAGCGGTGTTGATATTTCCATGTTTATAAAGATCGCGGTGTAGATATTTCCATGTTTATACAGATCGCGGTGCAGATATTTATATCTTTATACAGATGGCATTGTAGATATTTCCTTATTCACACAGATGGCGGTGTAGATGTTTCCATGTTTATACAGATGGCAGAGTAGTTAGTTCCATGTTTATGGAGATGGCAGTGTAGATACTTTCATGTTTACAGAGATGGCGGTGTAGATATTTCCATGTTTATAGAGATAGCAGTGTAGATATTTACAAGTTTATACAGATGTCTGTGTAGATATTTCCATGTGTATACAGATGGCATTGTAGATATTTCCATGTTTATACAGATGACTGTATAGGTATTTCCATGTTTTTACAGGTGGCAGTGCAGATATTTCCATGTTTATAGAGATAGCGGTGTAGATATTTCCATGTTTCTGCAGATGGCGGTGTTGATATTTCCATCTATACACAGATGGCCGTGTAGATATTTCCATGTTTATACAGATGGCGGCGTAGATATTTCCATGGACATGCAGATGGCGGTGTAGATATTTCCATGTTTAAACAGATAGCGGTGTAGATATTTCCATGTTTACACAGATAGTGGTTTAGATATTTCCGTGTTTATACACATGGCAGAGTAGATACTTCCATCTTTATGGAGATGGCAGTGTAGATATTTTCATGTTTATAGAGATGGCGGTGTAGATATTTCCATATTTATAGAGATAGCGGTGTAGATATTTCCATCTTTCTACAGATGGCAGTGTAGATATTTCCATGTTTATACAGATGGCGGTGTAGGTATTTCCATATTTATACAGATGTCTGTGTAGATATTTCCATCTGTATACAGATGGTATTGTAGGTATTTCCATGTTTATACAGATGGTGGTGAAGATATTTCCATGTTTATTCAGATGACTGTGTAGATATTTCCATGTTTTTACAGATGGCAGTGTGGATATTTCAATGTTTATAGAGATGGCGCTGTAGATATTTCCAAGTTTATACAGATAACGGTGGAGATATTTCCATGTTTATACAGAGAGGAGTCGAGATATTTCCATGTTTATACACATAGCGGTGTACATATTTCCATGATTATAGAGACAGCGGTGTAGGTATTTCCATGTTTATGCAGATAGCGGTGCAGATATTTCCATGTTTACACAGATGCCTATGCAGATATTTCCATATTTACACAGAGGGCTGTGTAGATATTTCTATGTTTATACAGAAGACAGTGTAGATATTTAAATGTTCCTACACATGACTGTGTAGGTATTTCCATGTTTATACAGATGTCTTTGTAGATATTTCCATGTTAATAGAGATAGCGGTGTAGACATTTCCATGTTTATACAGATAGCGGTGTAGATATTTCCATGTTTATACAGATAGTGGTGTAGATATTTCCATGTTTATACAGACCGCGGTGTAGATATTTCCATGTTTATACAAATAGCGGTGCAGATATTTCCATGTTTGTACAGATGGCGGTGTTGATATTTCCATTTATACACAGATGACCGTGTAGATATTTCCATGTTTATACAGACGGCGGCACAGATATTTCCATGGATATGTAGATGGCGGTGTAGATATTTCCATGTTTATACAGATTGCGGTGTAGTTATTTCCATGTTTATATAGATAGCGGTGTAGTTATTTCCACGTATATACACATGGCTGTGTAGATATTTCCATGTTTATACAGATGGCGGTGTAGATATTTCCATGTTTATACAGATAACTTTGTATTTCCATGTTTATACAGATGGCGGTGTAGATATTTCCATGTCTATAGAGATAGCAGTGGAGATAATTCCATGTTTATACAGATAGCGGTGTAGATATTTCCATGTTTATTCTGATCGTGGTGTAGATATTTCCATGTTTATAGAGATGGCGGTGTAGATATTTACATGTTCATAGAGATAGCGGTGTTGATTTTTCCATGTTTATAGAGACAGCGGTGTGGATATTTCCTTGCTTATACAGATAGGGGTGTAGATATTTCCATGTTTATAGAGATAGCGGTGAAGATATTTCCATGTTTATACAGATCACGGTGTAGATATTTCCTTGCTTGTACTAATAGCGGTGTAGTTATTTCCATGTTTATACAGATAGCGGTGTAGATATTTCCATGTTTATAAAGATCGCGGTGTAGATATTTCCATGTATATACAGATGGCTGTGTAGATATTTCCATGTTTATACAGATGGCTGTGTAGATATTTCCATGTTTATACAGATGACTTTGTAGGTATTTGCATGTTCATACAGATGGCGGTGTAGGTTTTCCATGTTTATAGTGATAGCTGTGTAGATATTTCCATGTTTATACAGATAGCGGTGTTGATATTTCCATGTTTGTAAAGATCGCGGTGTAGATATTTCCATGTTTATACAGATCGCGGTGCAGATATTTATATCTTTATACAGATGGCATTGTAGATATTTCCTTATTCACACAGATGGCGGTGTAGATGTTTCCATGTTTATACAGATGGCAGAGTAGTTAGTTCCATGTTTATGGAGATGGCAGTGTAGATACTTTCATGTTTACAGAGATGGCGGTGTAGATATTTCCATGTTTATAGAGATAGCAGTGTAGATATTTACATGTTTATACAGATGTCTGTGTAGATATTTCCATGTGTATACAGATGGCATTGTAGATATTTCCATGTTTATACAGATGACTGTATAGGTATTTCCATGTTTTTACAGGTGGCAGTGCAGATATTTCCATGTTTATAGAGATAGCGGTGTAGATATTTCCATGTTTCTACAGATGGCGGTGTTGATATTTCCATCTATACACAGATGGCCGTGTAGATATTTCCATGTTTATACAGATGGCGGCGTAGATATTTCCATGGACATGCAGATGGCGGTGTAGATATTTCCATGTTTAAACAGATAGCGGTGTACATATTTCCATGTTTACACAGATAGTGGTGTAGATATTTCCGTGTTTATACACATGGCAGAGTAGATACTTCCATCTTTATGGAGATGGCAGTGTAGATATTTTCATGTTTATAGAGATGGCGGTGTAGATATTTCCATATTTATAGAGATAGCGGTGTAGATATTTCCATCTTTCTACAGATGGCAGTGTAGATATTTCCATGTTTATACAGATGGCGGTGTAGGTATTTCCATATTTATACAGATGTCTGTGTAGATATTTCCATCTGTATACAGATGGTATTGTAGGTATTTCCATGTTTATACAGATGGTGGTGAAGATATTTCCATGTTTATTCAGATGACTGTGTAGATATTTCCATGTTTTTACAGATGGCAGTGTGGATATTTCAATGTTTATAGAGATGGCGCTGTAGATATTTCCAAGTTTATACAGATAACGGTGGAGATATTTCCATGTTTATACAGAGAGGAGTCGAGATATTTCCATGTTTATACACATAGCGGTGTACATATTTCCATGATTATAGAGACAGCGGTGTAGGTATTTCCATGTTTATGCAGATAGCGGTGCAGATATTTCCATGTTTACACAGATGCCTATGCAGATATTTCCATATTTACACAGAGGGCTGTGTAGATATTTCTATGTTTATACAGAAGACAGTGTAGATATTTAAATGTTCCTACACATGACTGTGTAGGTATTTCCATGTTTATACAGATGTCTTTGTAGATATTTCCATGTTAATAGAGATAGCGGTGTAGACATTTCCATGTTTATACAGATAGCGGTGTAGATATTTCCATGTTTATACAGATAGTGGTGTAGATATTTCCATGTTTATACAGACCGCGGTGTAGATATTTCCATGTTTATACAAATAGCGGTGCAGATATTTCCATGTTTGTACAGATGGCGGTGTTGATATTTCCATTTATACACAGATGACCGTGTAGATATTTCCATGTTTATACAGACGGCGGCGCAGATATTTCCATGGATATGTAGATGGCGGTGTAGATATTTCCATGTTTATACAGATTGCGGTGTAGTTATTTCCATGTTTATATAGATAGCGGTGTAGTTATTTCCATGTATATACACATGGCTGTGTAGATATTTCCATGTTTATACAGATGGCGGTGTAGATATTTCCATGTTTATACAGATAACTTTGTATTTCCATGTTTATACAGATGGCGGTGTAGATATTTCCATGTCTATAGAGATAGCAGTGGAGATAATTCCAGGTTTATACAGATAGCGGTGTAGATATTTCCATGTTTATTCTGTTCGTGGTGTAGATATTTCCATGTTTATAGAGATGGCGGTGTAGATATTTACATGTTCATAGAGATAGCGGTGTTGATTTTTCCATGTTTATAGAGACAGCGGTGTGGATATTTCCTTGCTTATACAGATAGGGGTGTAGATATTTCCATGTTTATAGAGATAGCGGTGAAGATATTTCCATGTTTATACAGATCACGGTGTAGATATTTCCTTGCTTGTACTAATAGCGGTGTAGTTATTTCCATGTTTATACAGATAGCGGTGTAGATATTTCCATGTATATACAGATAGCGGTGTAGATATTTCCATGTATATACAGATGGCTGTGTAGATATTTCCATGTTTATACAGATGGCTGTGTAGATATTTCCATGTTTATACAGATGACTTTGTAGGTATTTGCATGTTTATACCGATGGCGGTGTAGGTTTTCCATGTTTATGGTGATAGCTGTGTAGATATTTCCATGTTTATACAGATAGCGGTGTTGATATTTCCATGTTTATAAAGATCGCGGTGTAGATATTTCCATGTTTATACAGATCGCGGTGCAGATATTTATATCTTTATACAGATGGCATTGTAGATATTTCCTTATTCACACAGATGGCGGTGTAGATGTTTCCATGTTTATACAGATGGCAGAGTAGTTAGTTCCATGTTTATGGAGATGGCAGTGTAGATACTTTCATGTTTACAGAGATGGCGGTGTAGATATTTCCATGTTTATAGAGATAGCAGTGTAGATATTTACATGTTTATACAGATGTCTGTGTAGATATTTCCATGTGTATACAGATGGCATTGTAGATATTTCCATGTTTATACAGATGACTGTATAGGTATTTCCATGTTTTTACAGGTGGCAGTGCAGATATTTCCATGTTTATAGAGATAGCGGTGTAGATATTTCCATGTTTCTACAGATGGCGGTGTTGATATTTCCATCTATACACAGATGGCCGTGTAGATATTTCCATGTTTATACAGATGGCGGCGTAGATATTTCCATGGACATGCAGATGGCGGTGTAGATATTTCCATGTTTAAACAGATAGCGGTGTAGATATTTCCATGTTTACACAGATAGTGGTGTAGATATTTCCGTGTTTATACACATGGCAGAGTAGATACTTCCATCTTTATGGAGATGGCAGTGTAGATATTTTCATGTTTATAGAGATGGCGGTGTAGATATTTCCATATTTATAGAGATAGCGGTGTAGATATTTCCATCTTTCTACAGATGGCAGTGTAGATATTTCCATGTTTATACAGATGGCGGTGTAGATATTTCCATATTTATACAGATGTCTGTGTAGATATTTCCATCTGTATACAGATGGTATTGTAGGTATTTCCATGTTTATACAGATGGTGGTGAAGATATTTCCATGTTTATTCAGATGACTGTGTAGATATTTCCATGTTTTTACAGATGGCAGTGTGGATATTTCAATGTTTATAGAGATGGCACTGTAGATATTTCCAAGTTTATACAGATAACGGTGGAGATATTTCCATGTTTATACAGAGAGGAGTCGAGATATTTCCATGTTTATACACATAGCGGTGTACATATTTCCATGATTATAGAGACAGCGGTGTAGGTATTTCCATGTTTATGCAGATAGCGGTGCAGATATTTCCATGTTTACACAGATGCCTATGCAGATATTTCCATATTTACACAGAGGGCTGTGTAGATATTTCTATGTTTATACAGAAGACAGTGTAGATATTTAAATGTTCCTACACATGACTGTGTAGGTATTTCCATGTTTATACAGATGTCTTTGTAGATATTTCCATGTTAATAGAGATAGCGGTGTAGACATTTCCATGTTTATACAGATAGCGGTGTAGATATTTCCATGTTTATACAGATAGTGGTGTAGATATTTCCATGTTTATACAGACCGCGGTGTAGATATTTCCATGTTTATACAAATAGCGGTGCAGATATTTCCATGTTTGTACAGATGGCGGTGTTGATATTTCCATTTATACACAGATGACCGTGTAGATATTTCCATGTTTATACAGACGGCGGCGCAGATATTTCCATGGATATGTAGATGGCGGTGTAGATATTTCCATGTTTATACAGATTGCGGTGTAGTTATTTCCATGTTTATATAGATAGCGGTGTAGTTATTTCCATGTATATACACATGGCTGTGTAGATATTTCCATGTTTATACAGATGGCGGTGTAGATATTTCCATGTTTATACAGATAACTTTGTATTTCCATGTTTATACAGATGGCGGTGTAGATATTTCCATGTCTATAGAGATAGCAGTGGAGATAATTCCAGGTTTATACAGATAGCGGTGTAGATATTTCCATGTTTATTCTGTTCATGGTGTAGATATTTCCATGTTTATAGAGATGGCGGTGTAGATATTTACATGTTCATAGAGATAGCGGTGTTGGTTTTTCCATGTTTATAGAGACAGCGGTGTGGATATTTCCTTGCTTATACAGATAGGGGTGTAGATATTTCCATGTTTATAGATATAGCGGTGAAGATATTTCCATGTTTATACAGATCACGGTGTAGATATTTCCTTGCTTGTACTAATAGCGGTGTATTTATTTCCATGTTTATACAGATAGCGGTGTAGATATTTCCATGTATATACAGATGGCTGTGTAGATATTTCCATGTTTATACAGATGGCTGTGTAGATATTTCCATGTTTATACAGATGACTTTGTAGGTATTTGCATGTTTATACAGATGGCAGTGTAGGTTTTCCATGTTTATAGTGATAGCTGTGTAGATATTTCCATGTTTATACAGATAGCGGTGTTGATATTTCCATGTTTATAAAGATCGCGGTGTAGATATTTCCATGTTTATACAGATCGCGGTGCAGATATTTATATCTTTATACAGATGGCATTGTAGATATTTCCTTATTCACACAGATGGCGGTGTAGATGTTTCCATGTTTATACAGATGGCAGAGTAGTTAGTTCCATGTTTATGGAGATGGCAGTGTAGATACTTTCATGTTTACAGAGATGGCGGTGTAGATATTTCCATGTTTATAGAGATAGCAGTGTAGATATTTACATGTTTATACAGATGTCTGTGTAGATATTTCCATGTGTATACAGATGGCATTGTAGATATTTCCATGTTTATACAGATGACTGTATAGGTATTTCCATGTTTTTACAGGTGGCAGTGCAGATATTTCCATGTTTATAGAGATAGCGGTGTAGATATTTCCATGTTTCTACAGATGGCAGTGTTGATATTTCCATCTATACACAGATGGCCGTGTAGATATTTCCATGTTTATACAGATGGCAGCGTAGATATTTCCATGGACATGCAGATGGCGGTGTAGATATTTCCATGTTTAAACAGATAGCGGTGTAGATATTTCCATGTTTACACAGATAGTGGTGTAGATATTTCCGTGTTTATACACATGGCAGAGTAGATACTTCCATCTTTATGGAGATGGCAGTGTAGATATTTTCATGTTTATAGAGATGGCGGTGTAGATATTTCCATATTTATAGAGATAGCGGTGTAGATATTTCCATCTTTCTACAGATGGCAGTGTAGATATTTCCATGTTTATACAGATGGCGGTGTAGATATTTCCATATTTATACATATGTCTGTGTAGATATTTCCATCTGTATACAGATGGTATTGTAGGTATTTCCATGTTTATACAGATGGTGGTGAAGATATTTCCATGTTTATTCAGATGACTGTGTAGATATTTCCATGTTTTTACAGATGGCAGTGTGGATATTTCAATGTTTATAGAGATGGCGCTGTAGATATTTCCAAGTTTATACAGATAACGGTGGAGATATTTCCATGTTTATACAGAGAGGAGTCGAGATATTTCCATGTTTATACACATAGCGGTGTACATATTTCCATGATTATAGAGACAGCGGTGTAGGTATTTCCATGTTTATGCAGATAGCGGTGCAGATATTTCCATGTTTACACAGATGCCTATGCAGATATTTCCATATTTAAACAGAGGGCTGTGTAGATATTTCTATGTTTATACAGAAGACAGTGTAGATATGTAAATGTTTCTACACATGACTGTGTAGGTATTTCCATGTTTATACAGATGTTTTGTAGATATTTCCATGTTAATAGAGATAGCGGTGTAGACATTTCCATGTTTATACAGATAGCGGTGTAGATATTTCCATGTTTATACAGATAGTGGTGTAGATATTTCCATGTTTATACAGACCGCGGTGTAGATATTTCCATGTTTATACAAATAGCGGTGCAGATATTTCCATGTTTGTACAGATGGCGGTGTTGATATTTCCATTTATACACAGATGACCGTGTAGATATTTCCATGTTTATACAGACGGCGGCGCAGATATTTCCATGGATATGTAGATGGCGGTGTAGATATTTCCATGTTTATACAGATTGCGGTGTAGTTATTTCCATGTTTATATAGATAGCGGTGTAGTTATTTCCATGTATATACACATGGCTGTGTAGATATTTCCATGTTTATACAGATGGCGGTGTAGGTATTTCCATGTTTATACAGATAACTTTGTATTTCCATGTTTATACAGATGGCGGTGTAGATATTTCCATGTCTATAGAGATAGCAGTGGAGATAATTCCATGTTTATACAGATAGCGGTGTAGATATTTCCATGTTTATTCTGATCGTGGTGTAGATATTTCCATGTTTGTAGAGATGGCGGTGTAGATATTTACATGTTCATAGAGATAGCGGTGTTGATTTTTCCATGTTTATAGAGACAGCGGTGTGGATATTTCCTTGCTTATACAGATAGGGGTGTAGATATTTCCATGTTTATAGAGATAGCGGTGAAGATATTTCCATGTTTATACAGATCACGGTGTAGATATTTCCTTGCTTGTACTAATAGCGGTGTAGTTATTTCCATGTTTATACAGATAGCGGTGTAGATATTTCCATGTATATACAGATGGCTGTGTAGATATTTCCATGTTTATACAGATGGCTGTGTAGATATTTCCATGTTTATACAGATGACTTTGTAGGTATTTGCATGTTTATACAGATGGCGGTGTAGGTTTTCCATGTTTATAGTGATAGCTTGTAGATATTTCCATGTTTATACAGATAGCGGTGTTGATATTTCCATGTTTATAAAGATCGCGGTGTAGATATTTCCATGTTTATACAGATCGCGGTGCAGATATTTATATCTTTATACAGATGGCATTGTAGATATTTCCTTATTCACACAGATGGCGGTGTAGATGTTTCCATGTTTATACAGATGGCAGAGTAGTTAGTTCCATGTTTATGGAGATGGCAGTGTAGATACTTTCATGTTTACAGAGATGGCGGTGTAGATATTTCCATGTTTATAGAGATAGCAGTGTAGATATTTACATGTTTATACAGATGTCTGTGTAGATATTTCCATGTGTATACAGATGGCATTGTAGATATTTCCATGTTTATACAGATGACTGTATAGGTATTTCCATGTTTTTACAGGTGGCAGTGCAGATATTTCCATGTTTATAGAGATAGCGGTGTAGATATTTCCATGTTTCTACAGATGGCGGTGTTGATATTTCCATCTATACACAGATGGCCGTGTAGATATTTCCATGTTTATACAGATGGCGGCGTAGATATTTCCATGGACTTGCAGATGGCGGTGTAGATATTTCCATGTTTAAACAGATAGCGGTGTAGATATTTCCATGTTTACACAGATAGTGGTGTAGATATTTCCGTGTTTATACACATGGCAGAGTAGATACTTCCATCTTTATGGAGATGGCAGTGTAGATATTTTCATGTTTATAGAGATGGCGGTGTAGATATTTCCATATTTATAGAGATAGCGGTGTAGATATTTCCATCTTTCTACAGATGGCAGTGTAGATATTTCCATGTTTATACAGATGGCGGTGTAGATATTTCCATATTTATACAGATGTCTGTGTAGATATTTCCATCTGTATACAGATGGTATTGTAGGTATTTCCATGTTTATACAGATGGTGGTGAAGATATTTCCATGTTTATTCAGATGACTGTGTAGATATTTCCATGTTTTTACAGATGGCAGTGTGGATATTTCAATGTTTATAGAGATGGCGCTGTAGATATTTCCAAGTTTATACAGATAACGGTGGAGATATTTCCATGTTTATACAGAGAGGAGTCGAGATATTTCCATGTTTATACACATAGCGGTGTACATATTTCCATGATTATAGAGACAGCGGTGTAGGTATTTCCATGTTTATGCAGATAGCGGTGCAGATATTTCCATGTTTACACAGATGCCTATGCAGATATTTCCATATTTAAACAGAGGGCTGTGTAGATATTTCTATGTTTATACAGAAGACAGTGTAGATATGTAAATGTTCCTACACATGACTGTGTAGGTATTTCCATGTTTATACAGATGTTTTGTAGATATTTCCATGTTAATAGAGATAGCGGTGTAGACATTTCCATGTTTATACAGATAGCGGTGTAGATATTTCCATGTTTATACAGATAGTGGTGTAGATATTTCCATGTTTATACAGACCGCGGTGTAGATATTTCCATGTTTATACAAATAGCGGTGCAGATATTTCCATGTTTGTACAGATGGCGGTGTTGATATTTCCATTTATACACAGATGACCGTGTAGATATTTCCATGTTTATACAGACGGCGGCGCAGATATTTCCATGGATATGTAGATGGCGGTGTAGATATTTCCATGTTTATACAGATTGCGGTGTAGTTATTTCCATGTTTATATAGATAGCGGTGTAGTTATTTCCATGTATATACACATGGCTGTGTAGATATTTCCATGTTTATACAGATGGCGGTGTAGGTATTTCCATGTTTATACAGATAACTTTGTATTTCCATGTTTATACAGATGGCGGTGTAGATATTTCCATGTCTATAGAGATAGCAGTGGAGATAATTCCATGTTTATACAGATAGCGGTGTAGATATTTCCATGTTTATTCTGATCGTGGTGTAGATATTTCCATGTTTGTAGAGATGGCGGTGTAGATATTTACATGTTCATAGAGATAGCGGTGTTGATTTTTCCATGTTTATAGAGACAGCGGTGTGGATATTTCCTTGCTTATACAGATAGGGGTGTAGATATTTCCATGTTTATAGAGATAGCGGTGAAGATATTTCCATGTTTATACAGATCACGGTGTAGATATTTCCTTGCTTGTACTAATAGCGGTGTAGTTATTTCCATGTTTATACAGATAGCGGTGTAGATATTTCCATGTATATACAGATGGCTGTGTAGATATTTCCATGTTTATACAGATGGCTGTGTAGATATTTCCATGTTTATACAGATGACTTTGTAGGTATTTGCATGTTTATACAGATGGCGGTGTAGGTTTTCCATGTTTATAGTGATAGCTTGTAGATATTTCCATGTTTATACAGATAGCGGTGTTGATATTTCCATGTTTATAAAGATCGCGGTGTAGATATTTCCATGTTTATACAGATTGCGGTGCAGATATTTATATCTTTATACAGATGGCATTGTAGATATTTCCTTATTCACACAGATGGCGGTGTAGATGTTTCCATGTTTATACAGATGGCAGAGTAGTTAGTTCCATGTTTATGGAGATGGCAGTGTAGATACTTTCATGTTTACAGAGATGGCGGTGTAGATATTTCCATGTTTATAGAGATAGCAGTGTAGATATTTACATGTTTATACAGATGTCTGTGTAGATATTTCCATGTGTATACAGATGGCATTGTAGATATTTCCATGTTTATACAGATGACTGTATAGGTATTTCCATGTTTTTACAGGTGGCAGTGCAGATATTTCCATGTTTATAGAGATAGCGGTGTAGATATTTCCATGTTTCTACAGATGGCGGTGTTGATATTTCCATCTATACACAGATGGCCGTGTAGATATTTCCATGTTTATACAGATGGCGGCGTAGATATTTCCATGGACATGCAGATGGCGGTGTAGATATTTCCATGTTTAAACAGATAGCGGTGTAGATATTTCCATGTTTACACAGATAGTGGTGTAGATATTTCCGTGTTTATACACATGGCAGAGTAGATACTTCCATCTTTATGGAGATGGCAGTGTAGATATTTTCATGTTTATAGAGATGGCGGTGTAGATATTTCCATATTTATAGAGATAGCGGTGTAGATATTTCCATCTTTCTACAGATGGCAGTGTAGATATTTCCATGTTTATACAGATGGCGGTGTAGATATTTCCATATTTATACAGATGTCTGTGTAGATATTTCCATCTGTATACAGATGGTATTGTAGGTATTTCCATGTTTATACAGATGGTGGTGAAGATATTTCCATGTTTATTCAGATGACTGTGTAGATATTTCCATGTTTTTACAGATGGCAGTGTGGATATTTCAATGTTTATAGAGATGGCGCTGTAGATATTTCCAAGTTTATACAGATAACGGTGGAGATATTTCCATGTTTATACAGAGAGGAGTCGAGATATTTCCATGTTTATACACATAGCGGTGTACATATTTCCATGATTATAGAGACAGCGGTGTAGGTATTTCCATGTTTATGCAGATAGCGGTGCAGATATTTCCATGTTTACACAGATGCCTATGCAGATATTTCCATATTTAAACAGAGGGCTTGTGTAGATATTTCTATGTTTATACAGAAGACAGTGTAGATATGTAAATGTTCCTACACATGACTGTGTAGGTATTTCCATGTTTATACAGATGTTTTGTAGATATTTCCATGTTAATAGAGATAGCGGTGTAGACATTTCCATGTTTATACAGATAGCGGTGTAGATATTTCCATGTTTATACAGATAGTGGTGTAGATATTTCCATGTTTATACAGACCGCGGTGTAGATATTTCCATGTTTATACAAATAGCGGTGCAGATATTTCCATGTTTGTACAGATGGCGGTGTTGATATTTCCATTTATACACAGATGACCGTGTAGATATTTCCATGTTTATACAGACGGCGGCGCAGATATTTCCATGGATATGTAGATGGCGGTGTAGATATTTCCATGTTTATACAGATTGCGGTGTAGTTATTTCCATGTTTATATAGATAGCGGTGAAGTTATTTCCATGTATATACACATGGCTGTGTAGATATTTCCATGTTTATACAGATGGCGGTGTAGGTATTTCCATGTTTATACAGATAACTTTGTATTTCCATGTTTATACAGATGGCGGTGTAGATATTTCCATGTCTATAGAGATAGCAGTGGAGATAATTCCATGTTTATACAGATAGCGGTGTAGATATTTCCATGTTTATTCTGATCGTGGTGTAGATATTTCCATGTTTATAGAGATGGCGGTGTAGATATTTACATGTTCATAGAGATAGCGGTGTTGATTTTTCCATGTTTATAGAGACAGCGGTGTGGATATTTCCTTGCTTATACAGATAGGGGTGTAGATATTTCCATGTTTATAGAGATAGCGGTGAAGATATTTCCATGTTTATACAGATCACGGTGTAGATATTTCCTTGCTGGTACTAATAGCGGTGTAGTTATTTCCATGTTTATACAGATAGCGGTGTAGATATTTCCATGTATATACAGATGGCTGTGTAGATATTTCCATGTTTATACAGATGGCTGTGTAGATATTTCCATGTTTATACAGATGACTTTGTAGGTATTTGTATGTTTATACAGATGGCGGTGTAGGTTTTCCATGTTTATAGTGATAGCTTGTAGATATTTCCATGTTTATACAGATAGCGGTGTTGATATTTCCATGTTTATAAAGATCACGGTGTAGATATTTCCATGTTTATACAGATCGCGGTGCAGATATTTATATCTTTATACAGATGGCATTGTATATATTTCCTTATTCACACAGATGGCGGTGTAGATGTTTCCATGTTTATACAGATGGCAGAGTAGTTAGTTCCATGTTTATGGAGATGGCAGTGTAGATACTTTCATGTTTACAGAGATGGCGGTGTAGATATTTCCATGTTTATAGAGATAGCATTGTAGATATTTACATGTTTATACAGATGTCTGTGTAGATATTTCCATGTGTATACAGATGGCATTGTAGATATTTCCATGTTTATACAGATGACTGTATAGGTATTTCCATGTTTTTACAGGTGGCAGTGCAGATATTTCCATGTTTATAGAGATAGCGGTGTAGATATTTCCATGTTTCTACAGATGGCGGTGTTGATATTTCCATCTATACACAGATGGCCGTGTAGATATTTCCATGTTTATACAGATGGCGGCGTAGATATTTCCATGGACATGCAGATGGCGGTGTAGATATTTCCATGTTTAAACAGATAGCGGTGTAGATATTTCCATGTTTACACAGATAGTGGTGTAGATATTTCCGTGTTTATACACATGGCAGAGTAGATACTTCCATCTTTATGGAGATGGCAGTGTAGATATTTTCATGTTTATAGAGATGGCGGTGTAGATATTTCCATATTTATAGAGATAGCGGTGTAGATACTTCCATCTTTCTACAGATGGCAGTGTAGATATTTCCATGTTTATACAGATGGCCGTGTAGATATTTCCATATTTATACAGATGTCTGTGTAGATATTTCCATCTGTATACAGATGGTATCGTAGGTATTTCCATGTTTATACAGATGGTGGTGAAGATATTTCCATGTTTATTCAGATGACTGTGTAGATATTTCCATGTTTTTACAGATGGCAGTGTGGATATTTCAATGTTTATAGAGATGGCGCTATAGATATTTCCAAGTTTATACAGCTAACGGCGGAGATATTTCCATGTTTATACAGAGAGGAGTCGAGATATTTCCATGTTTATACACATAGCGGTGTACATATTTCCATGATTATAGAGACAGCGGTGTAGGTATTTCCATGTTTATGCAGATAGCGGTGCAGATATTTCCATGTTTACACAGATGCCTATGCAGATATTTCCATATTTACACAGAGGGCTGTGTAGATATTTCTATGTTTATACAGAAGACAGTGTAGATATGTAAATGTTCCTACACATGACTGTGTAGGTATTTCCATGTTTATACAGATGTCTTTGTAGATATTTCCATGTTAATAGAGATAGCGGTGTAGACATTTCCATGTTTATACAGATAGCGGTGTAGATATTTCCATGTTTATACAGATAGTGGTGTAGATATTTCCATGTTTATACAGACCGCGGTGTAGATATTTCCATGTTTATACAAATAGCGGTGCAGATATTTCCATGTTTGTACAGATGGCGGTGTTGATATTTCCATTTATACACAGATGACCGTGTAGATATTTCCATGTTTATACAGACGGCGGCGCAGATATTTCCATGGATATGTAGATGGCGGTGTAGATATTTCCATGTTTATACAGATTGCGGTGTAGTTATTTCCATGTTTATATAGATAGCGGTGTAGTTATTTCCATGTATATACACATGGCTGTGTAGATATTTCCATGTTTATACAGATGGCGGTGTAGGTATTTCCATGTTTATACAGATAACTTTGTATTTCCATGTTTATACAGATGGCGGTGTAGATATTTCCATGTCTATAGAGATAGCAGTGGAGATAATTCCATGTTTATACAGATAGCGGTGTAGATATTTCCATGTTTATTCTGATCGTGGTGTAGATATTTCCATGTTTATAGAGATGGCGGTGTAGATATTTACATGTTCATAGAGATAGCGGTGTTGATTTTTCCATGTTTATAGAGACAGCGGTGTGGATATTTCCTTGCTTATACAGATAGGGGTGTAGATATTTCCATGTTTATAGAGATAGCGGTGAAGATATTTCCATGTTTATACAGATCACGGTGTAGATATTTCCTTGCTTGTACTAATAGCGGTGTAGTTATTTCCATGTTTATACAGATAGCGGTGTAGATATTTCCATGTATATACAGATGGCTGTGTAGATATTTCCATGTTTATACAGATGGCTGTGTAGATATTTCCATGTTTATACAGATGACTTTGTAGGTATTTGCATGTTTATACAGATGGCGGTGTAGGTTTTCCATGTTTATAGTGATAGCTGTGTAGATATTTCCATGTTTATACAGATAGCGGTGTTGATATTTCCATGTTTATAAAGATCGCGGTGTAGATATTTCCATGTTTATACAGATCGCGGTGCAGATATTTATATCTTTATACAGATGGCATTGTAGATATTTCCTTATTCACACAGATGGCGGTGTAGATGTTTCCATGTTTATACAGATGGCAGAGTAGTTAGTTCCATGTTTATGGAGATGGCAGTGTAGATACTTTCATGTTTACAGAGATGGCGGTGTAGATATTTCCATGTTTATAGAGATAGCAGTGTAGATATTTACATGTTTATACAGATGTCTGTGTAGATATTTCCATGTGTATACAGATGGCATTGTAGATATTTCCATGTTTATACAGATGACTGTATAGGTATTTCCATGTTTTTACAGGTGGCAGTGCAGATATTTCCATGTTTATAGAGATAGCGGTGTAGATATTTCCATGTTTCTACAGATGGCGGTGTTGATATTTCCATCTATACACAGATGGCCGTGTAGATATTTCCATGTTTATACAGATGGCGGCGTAGATATTTCCATGGACATGCAGATGGCGGTGTAGATATTTCCATGTTTAAACAGATAGCGGTGTAGATATTTCCATGTTTACACAGATAGTGGTGTAGATATTTCCGTGTTTATACACATGGCAGAGTAGATACTTCCATCTTTATGGAGATGGCAGTGTAGATATTTTCATGTTTATAGAGATGGCGGTGTAGATATTTCCATATTTATAGAGATAGTGTTGTAGATATTTCCATCTTTCTACAGATGGCAGTGTAGATATTTCCATGTTTATACAGATGGCCGTGTAGATATTTCCATATTTATACAGATGTCTGTGTAGATATTTCCATCTGTATACAGATGGTATTGTAGGTATTTCCATGTTTATACAGATGGTGGTGAAGATATTTCCATGTTTATTCAGATGACTGTGTAGATATTTCCATGTTTTTACAGATGGCAGTGTGGATATTTCAATGTTTATAGAGATGGCGCTGTAGATATTTCCAAGTTTATACAGCTAACGGTGGAGATATTTCCATGTTTATACAGAGAGGAGTCGAGATATTTCCATGTTTATACACATAGCGGTGTACATATTTCCATGATTATAGAGACAGCGGTGTAGGTATTTCCATGTTTATGCAGATAGCGGTGCAGATATTTCCATGTTTACACAGATGCCTATGCAGATATTTCCATATTTACACAGAGGGCTGTGTAGATATTTCTATGTTTATACAGAAGACAGTGTAGATATTTAAATGTTCCTACACATGACTGTGTAGGTATTTCCATGTTTATACAGATGTCTTTGTAGATATTTCCATGTTAATAGAGATAGCGGTGAAGACATTTCCATGTTTATACAGATAGCGGTGTAGATATTTCCATGTTTATACAGATAGTGGTGTAGATATTTCCATGTTTATACAGACCGCGGTGTAGATATTTCCATGTTTATACAAATAGCGGTGCAGATATTTCCATGTTTGTACAGATGGCGGTGTTGATATTTCCATTTATACACAGATGACCGTGTAGATATTTCCATGTATATACAGACGGCGGCGCAGATATTTCCATGGATATGTAGATGGCGGTGTAGATATTTCCATGTTTATACAGATTGCGGTGTAGTTATTTCCATGTATATACACATGGCTGTGTAGATATTTCCATGTTTATACAGATGGCGGTGTAGATATTTCCATGTTTATACAGATAACTTTCTATTTCCATGTTTATACAGATGGCGGTGTAGATATTTCCATGTCTATAGAGATAGCAGTGGAGATAATTCCAGGTTTATACAGATAGCGGTGTAGATATTTCCATGTTTATTCTGTTCGTGTTGTAGATATTTCCATGTTTATAGAGATGGCGGTGTAGATATTTACATGTTCATAGAGATAGCGGTGTTGATTTTTCCATGTTTATAGAGACAGCGGTGTGGATATTTCCTTGCTTATACAGATAGGGGTGTAGATATTTCCATGTTTATAGAGATAGCGGTGAAGATATTTCCATGTTTATACAGATCACGGTGTAGATATTTCCTTGCTTGTACTAATAGCGGTGTATTTATTTCCATGTTTATACACATAGCGGTGTAGATATTTCCATGTATATACAGATGGCTGTGTAGATATTTCCATGTTTATACAGATGGCTGTGTAGATATTTCCATGTTTATACAGATGACTTTGTAGGTATTTGCATGTTTATACAGATGGCGGTGTAGGTTTTCCATGTTTATAGTGATAGCTGTGTAGATATTTCCATGTTTATACAGATAGCGGTGTTGATATTTCCATGTTTATAAAGATCGCGGTGTAGATATTTCCGTGTTTATACAGATCGCGGTGCAGATATTTATATCTTTATACAGATGGCATTGTAGATATTTCCTTATTCACACAGATGGCGGTGTAGATGTTTCCATGTTTATACAGATGGCAGAGTAGTTAGTTCCATGTTTATGGAGATGGCAGTGTAGATACTTTCATGTTTACAGAGATGGCGGTGTAGATATTTCCATGTTTATAGAGATAGCAGTGTAGATATTTACATGTTTATACAGATGTCTGTGTAGATATTTCCATGTGTATACAGATGGCATTGTAGATATTTCCATGTTTATACAGATGACTGTATAGGTATTTCCATGGTTTTACAGGTGGCAGTGCAGATATTTCCATGTTTATAGAGATAGCGGTGTAGATATTTCCATGTTTCTACAGATGGCGGTGTTGATATTTCCATCTATACACAGATGGCCGTGTAGATATTTCCATGTTTATACAGATGGCGGCGTAGATATTTCCATGGACATGCAGATGGCGGTGTAGATATTTCCAAGTTTAAACAGATAGCGGTGTAGATATTTCCATGTTTACACAGATAGTGGTGTAGATATTTCCGTGTTTATACACATGGCAGAGTAGATACTTCCATCTTTATGGAGATGGCAGTGTAGATATTTTCATGTTTATAGAGATGGTGGTGTAGATATTTCCATATTTATAGAGATAGCGGTGTAGATATTTCCATCTTTCTACAGATGGCAGTGTAGATATTTCCATGTTTATACAGATGGCGGTGTAGATATTTCCATATTTATACAGATGTCTGTGTAGATATTTCCATCTGTATACAGATGGTATTGTAGGTATTTCCATGTTTATACAGATGGTGGTGAAGATATTTCCATGTTTATTCAGATGACTGTGTAGATATTTCCATGTTTTTACAGATGGCAGTGTGGATATTTCAATGTTTATAGAGATGGCGCTGTAGATATTTCCAAGTTTATACAGATAACGGTGGAGATATTTCCATGTTTATACAGAGAGGAGTCGAGATATTTCCATGTTTATACACATAGCGGTGTACATATTTCCATGATTATAGAGACAGCGGTGTAGGTATTTCCATGTTTATGCAGATAGCGGTGCAGATATTTCCATGTTTACACAGATGCCTATGCAGATATTTCCATATTTACACAGAGGGCTGTGTAGATATTTCTATGTTTATACAGAAGACAGTGTAGATATGTAAATGTTCCTACACATGACTGTGTAGGTATTTCCATGTTTATACAGATGTCTTTGTAGATATTTCCATGTTAATAGAGATAGCGGTGTAGACATTTCCATGTTTATACAGATAGCGGTGTAGATATTTCCATGTTTATACAGATAGTGGTGTAGATATTTCCATGTTTATACAGACCGCGGTGTAGATATTTCCATGTTTATACAAATAGCGGTGCAGATATTTCCATGTTTGTACAGATGGCGGTGTTGATATTTCCATTTATACACAGATGACCGTGTAGATATTTCCATGTTTATACAGACGGCGGCGCAGATATTTCCATGGATATGTAGATGGCGGTGTAGATATTTCCATGTTTATACAGATTGCGGTGTAGTTATTTCCATGTTTATATAGATAGCGGTGTAGTTATTTCCATGTATATACACATGGCTGTGTAGATATTTCCATGTTTATACAGATGGCGGTGTAGATATTTCCATGTTTATACAGATAACTTTGTATTTCCATGTTTATACAGATGGCGGTGTAGATATTTCCATGTCTATAGAGATAGCAGTGGAGATAATTCCAGGTTTATACAGATAGCGGTGTAGATATTTCCATGTTTATTCTGTTCGTGTTGTAGATATTTCCATGTTTATAGAGATGGCGGTGTAGATATTTACATGTTCATAGAGATAGCGGTGTTGATTTTTCCATGTTTATAGAGACAGCGGTGTGGATATTTCCTTGCTTATACAGATAGGGGTGTAGATATTTCCATGTTTATAGAGATAGCGGTGAAGATATTTCCATGTTCATACAGATCACGGTGTAGATATTTCCTTGCTTGTACTAATAGCGGTGTATTTATTTCCATGTTTATACAGATAGCGGTGTAGATATTTCCATGTATATACAGATGGCTGTGTAGATATTTCCATGTTTATACAGATGGCTGTGTAGATATTTCCATGTTTATACAGATGACTTTGTAGGTATTTGCATGTTTATACAGATGGCGGTGTAGGTTTTCCATGTTTATAGTGATAGCTGTGTAGATATTTCCATGTTTATACAGATAGCGGTGTTGATATTTCCATGTTTATAAAAATCGCGGTGTAGATATTTCCATGTTTATACAGATCGCGGTGCAGATATTTATATCTTTATACAGATGGCATTGTAGATATTTCCTTATTCACACAGATGGCGGTGTAGATGTTTCCATGTTTATACAGATGGCAGAGTAGTTAGTTCCATGTTTATGGAGATGGCAGTGTAGATACTTTCATGTTTACAGAGATGGCGGTGTAGATATTTCCATGTTTATAGAGATAGCAGTGTAGATATTTACATGTTTATACAGATGTCTGTGTAGATATTTCCATGTGTATACAGATGGCATTGTAGATATTTCCATGTTTATACAGATGACTGTATAGGTATTTCCATGGTTTTACAGGTGGCAGTGCAGATATTTCCATGTTTATAGAGATAGCGGTGTAGATATTTCCATGTTTCTACAGATGGCGGTGTTGATATTTCCATCTATACACAGATGGCCGTGTAGATATTTCCATGTTTATACAGATGGCGGCGTAGATATTTCCATGGACATGCAGATGGCGGTGTAGATATTTCCATGTTTAAACAGATAGCGGTGTAGATATTTCCATGTTTACACAGATAGTGGTGTAGATATTTCCGTGTTTATACACATGGCAGAGTAGATACTTCCATCTTTATGGAGATGGCAGTGTAGATATTTTCATGTTTATAGAGATGGCGGTGTAGATATTTCCATATTTATAGAGATAGCGGTGTAGATATTTCCATCTTTCTACAGATGGCAGTGTAGATATTTCCATGTTTATACAGATGGCGGTGTAGATATTTCCATATTTATACAGATGTCTGTGTAGATATTTCCATCTGTATACAGATGGTATTGTAGGTATTTCCATGTTTATACAGATGGTGGTGCAGATATTTCCATGTTTATTCAGATGACTGTGTAGATATTTCCATGTTTTTACAGATGGCAGTGTGGATATTTCAATGTTTATAGAGATGGCGCTGTAGATATTTCCAAGTTTATACAGATAACGGCGCAGATATTTCCATGTTTATACAGAGAGGAGTCGAGATATTTCCATGTTTATACACATAGCGGTGTACATATTTCCATGATTATAGAGACAGCGGTGTAGGTATTTCCATGTTTATGCAGATAGCGGTGCAGATATTTCCATGTTTACACAGATGCCTATGCAGATATTTCCATATTTACACAGAGGGCTGTGTAGATATTTCTATGTTTATACAGAAGACAGTGTAGATATGTAAATGTTCCTACACATGACTGTGTAGGTATTTCCATGTTTATACAGATGTCTTTGTAGATATTTCCATGTTAATAGAGATAGCGGTGTAGACATTTCCATGTTTATACAGATAGCGGTGTAGAAATTTCCATGTTTATACAGGTAGTGGTGTAGATATTTCCATGTTTATACAGACCGCGGTGTAGATATTTCCATGTTTATACAAATAGCGGTGCAGATATTTCCATGTTTGTACAGATGGCGGTGTTGATATTTCCATTTATACACAGATGACCGTGTAGATATTTCCATGTTTATACAGACGGCGGCGCAGATATTTCCATGGATATGTAGATGGCGGTGTAGATATTTCCATGTTTATACAGATTGCGGTGTAGTTATTTCCATGTTTATATAGATAGCGGTGTAGTTATTTCCATGTATATACACATGGCTGTGTAGATATTTCCATGTTTATACAGATGGCGGTGTAGGTATTTCCATGTTTATACAGATAACTTTGTATTTCCATGTTTATACAGATGGCGGTGTAGATATTTCCATGTCTATAGAGATAGCAGTGGAGATAATTCCATGTTTATACAGATAGCGGTGTAGATATTTCCATGTTTATTCTGATCGTGGTGTAGATATTTCCATGTTTATAGAGATGGCGGTGTAGATATTTACATGTTCATAGAGATAGCGGTGTTGATTTTTCCATGTTTATAGAGACAGCGGTGTGGATATTTCCTTGCTTATACAGATAGGGGTGTAGATATTTCCATGTTTATAGAGATAGCGGTGAAGATATTTCCATGTTTATACAGATCACGGTGTAGATATTTCCTTGCTTGTACTAATAGCGGTGTAGTTATTTCCATGTTTATACAGATAGCGGTGTAGATATTTCCATGTATATACAGATGGCTGTGTAGATATTTCCATGTTTATACAGATGGCTGTGTAGATATTTCCATGTTTATACAGATGACTTTGTAGGTATTTGCATGTTTATACAGATGGCGGTGTAGGTTTTCCATGTTTATAGTGATAGCTGTGTAGATATTTCCATGTTTATACAGATAGCGGTGTTGATATTTCCATGTTTATAAAGATCGCGGTGTAGATATTTCCATGTTTATACAGATTGCGGTGCAGATATTTATATCTTTATACAGATGGCATTGTAGATATTTCCTTATTCACACAGATGGCGGTGTAGATGTTTCCATGTTTATACAGATGGCAGAGTAGTTAGTTCCATGTTTATGGAGATGGCAGTGTAGATACTTTCATGTTTACAGAGATGGCGGTGTAGATATTTCCATGTTTATAGAGATAGCAGTGTAGATATTTACATGTTTATACAGATGTCTGTGTAGATATTTCCATGTGTATACAGATGGCATTGTAGATATTTCCATGTTTATACAGATGACTGTATAGGTATTTCCATGGTTTTACAGGTGGCAGTGCAGATATTTCCATGTTTATAGAGATAGCGGTGTAGATATTTCCATGTTTCTACAGATGGCGGTGTTGATATTTCCATCTATACACAGATGGCCGTGTAGATATTTCCATGTTTATACAGATGGCGGCGTAGATATTTCCATGGACATGCAGATGGCGGTGTAGATATTTCCATGTTTAAACAGATAGCGGTGTAGATATTTCCATGTTTACACAGATAGTGGTGTAGATATTTCCGTGTTTATACACATGGCAGAGTAGATACTTCCATCTTTATGGAGATGGCAGTGTAGATATTTTCATGTTTATAGAGATGGCGGTGTAGATATTTCCATATTTATAGAGATAGCGGTGTAGATATTTCCATCTTTCTACAGATGGCAGTGTAGATATTTCCATGTTTATACAGATGGCGGTGTAGATATTTCCATATTTATACAGATGTCTGTGTAGATATTTCCATCTGTATACAGATGGTATTGTAGGTATTTCCATGTTTATACAGATGGTGGTGAAGATATTTCCATGTTTATTCAGATGACTGTGTAGATATTTCCATGTTTTTACAGATGGCAGTGTGGATATTTCAATGTTTATAGAGATGGCGCTGTAGATATTTCCAAGTTTATACAGCTAACGGCGGAGATATTTCCATGTTTATACAGAGAGGAGTCGAGATATTTCCATGTTTATACACATAGCGGTGTACATATTTCCATGATTATAGAGACAGCGGTGTAGGTATTTCCATGTTTATGCAGATAGCGGTGCAGATATTTCCATGTTTACACCGATGCCTATGCAGATATTTCCATATTTACACAGAGGGCTGGGTAGATATTTCTATGTTTATACAGAAGACAGTGTAGATATGTAAATGTTCCTACACATGACTGTGTAGGTATTTCCATGTTTATACAGATGTCTTTGTAGATATTTCCATGTTAATAGAGATAGCGGTGTAGACATTTCCATGTTTATACAGATAGCGGTGTAGATATTTCCAAGTTTATACAGATAGTGGTGTAGATATTTCCATGTTTATACAGACCGCGGTGTAGATATTTCCATGTTTATACAAATAGCAGTGCAGATATTTCCATGTTTGTACAGATGGCGGTGTTGATATTTCCATTTATACACAGATGACCGTGTAGATATTTCCATGTTTATACAGACGGCGGCGCAGATATTTCCATGGATATGTAGATGGCGGTGTAGATATTTCCATGTTTATACAGATTGCGGTGTAGTTATTTCCATGTTTATATAGATAGCGGTGTAGTTATTTCCATGTATATACACATGGCTGTGTAGATATTTCCATGTTTATACAGATGGCGGTGTAGGTATTTCCATGTTTATACAGATAACTTTGTATTTCCATGTTTATACAGATGGCGGTGTAGATATTTCCATGTCTATAGAGATAGCAGTGGAGATAATTCCATGTTTATACAGATAGCGGTGTAGATATTTCCATGTTTATTCTGATCGTGGTGTAGATATTTCCATGTTTATAGAGATGGCGGTGTAGATATTTACATGTTCATAGAGATAGCGGTGTTGATTTTTCCATGTTTATAGAGACAGCGGTGTGGATATTTCCTTGCTTATACAGATAGGGGTGTAGATATTTCCATGTTTATAGAGATAGCGGTGAAGATATTTCCATGTTTATACAGATCACGGTGTAGATATTTCCTTGCTTGTACTAATAGCGGTGTAGTTATTTCCATGTTTATACAGATAGCGGTGTAGATATTTCCATGTATATACAGATGGCTGTGTAGATATTTCCATGTTTATACAGATGGCTGTGTAGATATTTCCATGTTTATACAGATGACTTTGTAGGTATTTGCATGTTTATACAGATGGCGGTGTAGGTTTTCCATGTTTATAGTGATAGCTGTGTAGATATTTCCATGTTTATACAGATAGCGGTGTTGATATTTCCATGTTTATAAAGATCGCGGTGTAGATATTTCCATGTTTATACAGATCGCGGTGCAGATATTTATATCTTTATACAGATGGCATTGTAGATATTTCCTTATTCACACAGATGGCGGTGTAGATGTTTCCATGTTTATACAGATGGCAGAGTAGTTAGTTCCATGTTTATGGAGATGGCAGTGTAGATACTTTCATGTTTACAGAGATGGCGGTGTAGATATTTCCATGTTTATAGAGATAGCAGTGTAGATATTTACATGTTTATACAGATGTCTGTGTAGATATTTCCATGTGTATACAGATGGCATTGTAGATATTTCCATGTTTATACAGATGACTGTATAGGTATTTCCATGTTTTTACAGGTGGCAGTGCAGATATTTCCATGTTTATAGAGATAGCGGTGTAGATATTTCCATGTTTCTACAGATGGCGGTGTTGATATTTCCATCTATACACAGATGGCCGTGTAGATATTTCCATGTTTATACAGATGGCGGCGTAGATATTTCCATGGACATGCAGATGGCGGTGTAGATATTTCCATGTTTAAACAGATAGCGGTGTAGATACTTCCATGTTTACACAGATAGTGGTGTAGATATTTCCGTGTTTATACACATGGCAGAGTAGATACTTCCATCTTTATGGAGATGGCAGTGTAGATATTTTCATGTTTATAGAGATGGCGGTGTAGATATTTCCATATTTATAGAGATAGCGGTGTAGATATTTCCATCTTTCTACAGATGGCAGTGTAGATATTTCCATGTTTATACAGATGGCGGTGTAGATATTTCCATATTTATACAGATGTCTGTGTAGATATTTCCATCTGTATACAGATGGTATTGTAGGTATTTCCATGTTTATACAGATGGTGGTGAAGATATTTCCATGTTTATTCAGATGACTGTGTAGATATTTCCATGTTTTTACAGATGGCAGTGTGGATATTTCAATGTTTATAGAGATGGCGCTGTAGATATTTCCAAGTTTATACAGCTAACGGTGGAGATATTTCCATGTTTATACAGAGAGGAGTCGAGATATTTCCATGTTTATACACATAGCGGTGTACATATTTCCATGATTATAGAGACAGCGGTGTAGGTATTTCCATGTTTATGCAGATAGCGGTGCAGATATTTCCATGTTTACACAGATGCCTATGCAGATATTTCCATATTTACACAGAGGGCTGGGTAGATATTTCTATGTTTATACAGAAGACAGTGTAGATATGTAAATGTTCCTACACATGACTGTGTAGGTATTTCCATGTTTATACAGATGTCTTTGTAGATATTTCCATGTTAATAGAGATAGCGGTGTAGACATTTCCATGTTTATACAGATAGCGGTGTAGATATTTCCAAGTTTATACAGATAGTGGTGTAGATATTTCCATGTTTATACAGACCGCGGTGTAGATATTTCCATGTTTATACAAATAGCGGTGCAGATATTTCCATGTTTGTACAGATGGCGGTGTTGATATTTCCATTTATACACAGATGACCGTGTAGATATTTCCATGTTTATACAGACGGCGGCGCAGATATTTCCATGGATATGTAGATGGCGGTGTAGATATTTCCATGTTTATACAGATTGCGGTGTAGTTATTTCCATGTTTATATAGATAGCGGTGTAGTTATTTCCATGTATATACACATGGCTGTGTAGATATTTCCATGTTTATACAGATGGCGGTGTAGGTATTTCCATGTTTATACAGATAACTTTGTATTTCCATGTTTATACAGATGGCGGTGTAGATATTTCCATGTCTATAGAGATAGCAGTGGAGATAATTCCATGTTTATACAGATAGCGGTGTAGATATTTCCATGTTTATTCTGATCGTGGTGTAGATATTTCCATGTTTATAGAGATGGCGGTGTAGATATTTACATGTTCATAGAGATAGCGGTGTTGATTTTTCCATGTTTATAGAGACAGCGGTGTGGATATTTCCTTGCTTATACAGATAGGGGTGTAGATATTTCCATGTTTATAGAGATAGCGGTGAAGATATTTCCATGTTTATACAGATCACGGTGTAGATATTTCCTTGCTTGTACTAATAGCGGTGTAGTTATTTCCATGTTTATACAGATAGCGGTGTAGATATTTCCATGTATATACAGATGGCTGTGTAGATATTTCCATGTTTATACAGATGGCTGTGTAGATATTTCCATGTTTATACAGATGACTTTGTAGGTATTTGCATGTTTATACAGATGGCGGTGTAGGTTTTCCATGTTTATAGTGATAGCTGTGTAGATATTTCCATGTTTATACAGATAGCGGTGTTGATATTTCCATGTTTATAAAGATCGCGGTGTAGATATTTCCATGTTTATACAGATCGCGGTGCAGATGTTTATATCTTTATACAGATGGCATTGTAGATATTTCCTTATTCACACAGATGGCGGTGTAGATGTTTCCATGTTTATACAGATGGCAGAGTAGTTAGTTCCATGTTTATGGAGATGGCAGTGTAGATACTTTCATGTTTACAGAGATGGCGGTGTAGTTATTTCCATGTTTATAGAGATAGCAGTGTAGATATTTACATGTTTATACAGATGTCTGTGTAGATATTTCCATGTGTATACAGATGGCATTGTAGATATTTCCATGTTTATACAGATGACTGTATAGGTATTTCCATGTTTTTACAGGTGGCAGTGCAGATATTTCCATGTTTATAGAGATAGCGGTGTAGATATTTCCATGTTTCTACAGATGGCGGTGTTGATATTTCCATCTATACACAGATGGCCGTGTAGATATTTCCATGTTTATACAGATGGCGGCGTAGATATTTCCATGGACATGCAGATGGCGGTGTAGATATTTCCATGTTTAAACAGATAGCGGTGTAGATATTTCCATGTTTACACAGATAGTGGTGTAGATATTTCCGTGTTTATACACATGGCAGAGTAGATACTTCCATCTTTATGGAGATGGCAGTGTAGATATTTTCATGTTTATAGAGATGGCGGTGTAGATATTTCCATATTTATAGAGATAGCGGTGTAGATATTTCCATCTTTCTACAGATGGCAGTGTAGATATTTCCATGTTTATACAGATGGCGGTGTAGATATTTCCATATTTATACAGATGTCTGTGTAGATATTTCCATCTGTATACAGATGGTATTGTAGGTATTTCCATGTTTATACAGATGGTGGTGAAGATATTTCCATGTTTATTCAGATGACTGTGTAGATATTTCCATGTTTTTACAGATGGCAGTGTGGATATTTCAATGTTTATAGAGATGGCGCTGTAGATATTTCCAAGTTTATACAGCTAACGGTGGAGATATTTCCATGTTTATACAGAGAGGAGTCGAGATATTTCCATGTTTATACACATAGCGGTGTACATATTTCCATGATTATAGAGACAGTGGTGTAGGTATTTCCATGTTTATGCAGATAGCGGTGCAGATATTTCCATGTTTACACAGATGCCTATGCAGATATTTCCATATTTACACAGAGGGCTGTGTAGATATTTCTATGTTTATACAGAAGACAGTGTAGATATTTAAATGTTCCTACACATGACTGTGTAGGTATTTCCATGTTTATACAGATGTCTTTGTAGATATTTCCATGTTAATAGAGATAGCGGTGTAGACATTTCCATGTTTATACAGATAGCGGTGTAGATATTTCCATGTTTATACAGATAGTGGTGTAGATATTTCCATGTTTATACAGACCGCGGTGTAGATATTTCCATGTTTATACAAATAGCGGTGCAGATATTTCCATGTTTGTACAGATGGCGGTGTTGATATTTCCATTTATACACAGATGACCGTGTAGATATTTCCATGTTTATACAGACGGCGGCGCAGATATTTCCATGGTTATGTAGATGGCGGTGTAGATATTTCCATGTTTATACAGATTGCGGTGTAGTTATTTCCATGTTTATATAGATAGCGGTGTAGTTATTTCCACGTATATACACATGGCTGTGTAGATATTTCCATGTTTATACAGATGGCGGTGTAGATATTTCCATGTTTCTACAGATAACTTTGTATTTCCATGTTTATACAGATGGCGGTGTAGATATTTCCATGTCTATAGAGATAGCAGTGGAGATAATTCCAGGTTTATACAGATAGCGGTGTAGATATTTCCATGTTTATTCTGATCGTGTTGTAGATATTTCCATGTTTATAGCGATGGCGGTGTAGATATTTACATGTTCATAGAGATAGCGGTGTTGATTTTTCCATGTTTATAGAGACAGCGGTGTGGATATTTCCTTGCTTATACAGATAGGGGTGTAGATATTTCCATGTTTATAGAGATAGCTGTGAAGATATTTCCATGTTTATACAGATCACGGTGTAGATATTTCCTTGCTTGTACTAATAGCGGTGTAGTTATTTCCATGTTTATACAGATAGCGGTGTAGATATTTCCATGTATATACAGATGGCTGTGTAGATATTTCCATGTTTATACAGATGGCTGTGTAGATATTTCCATGTTTATACAGATGACTTTGTAGGTATTTGCATGTTTATACAGATGGCGGTGTAGGTTTTCCATGTTTATAGTGATAGCTGTGTAGATATTTCCATGTTTATACAGATAGCGGTGTTGATATTTCCATGTTTATAAAGATCGCGGTGTAGATATTTCCATGTTTATACAGATCGCGGTGCAGATATTTATATCTTTATACAGATGGCATTGTAGATATTTCCTTATTCACACAGATGGCGGTGTAGATGTTTCCATGTTTATACAGATGGCAGAGTAGTTAGTTCCATGTTTATGGAGATGGCAGTGTAGATACTTTCATGTTTACAGAGATGGCGGTGTAGATATTTCCATGTTTATAGAGATAGCAGTGTAGATATTTACATGTTTATACAGATGTCTGTGTAGATATTTCCATGTGTATACAGATGGCATTGTAGATATTTCCATGTTTATACAGATGACTGTATAGGTATTTCCATGTTTTTACAGGTGGCAGTGCAGATATTTCCATGTTTATAGAGATAGCGGTGTAGATATTTCCATGTTTCTACAGATGGCGGTGTTGATATTTCCATCTATACACAGATGGCCGTGTAGATATTTCCATGTTTATACAGATGGCGGCGTAGATATTTCCATGGACATGCAGATGGCGGTGTAGATATTTCCATGTTTAAACAGATAGCGGTGTAGATATTTCCATGTTTACACAGATAGTGGTGTAGATATTTCCGTGTTTATACACATGGCAGAGTAGATACTTCCATCTTTATGGAGATGGCAGTGTAGATATTTTCATGTTTATAGAGATGGCGGTGTAGATATTTCCATATTTATAGAGATAGCGGTGTAGATATTTCCATCTTTCTACAGATGGCAGTGTAGATATTTCCATGTTTATACAGATGGCGGTGTAGGTATTTCCATATTTATACAGATGTCTGTGTAGATATTTCCATGTGTATACAGATGGTATTGTAGGTATTTCCATGTTTATACAGATGGTGGTGAAGATATTTCCATGTTTATTCAGATGACTGTGTAGATATTTCCATGTTTTTACAGATGGCAGTGTGGATATTTCAATGTTTATAGAGATGGCGCTGTAGATATTTCCAAGTTTATACAGATAACGGTGGAGATATTTCCATGTTTATACAGAGAGGAGTCGAGATATTTCCATGTTTATACACATAGCGGTGTACATATTTCCATGATTATAGAGACAGCGGTGTAGGTATTTCCATGTTTATGCAGATAGCGGTGCAGATATTTCCATGTTTACACAGATGCCTATGCAGATATTTCCATATTTACACAGAGGGCTGTGTAGATATTTCTATGTTTATACAGAAGACAGTGTAGATATTTAAATGTTCCTACACATGACTGTGTAGGTATTTCCATGTTTATACAGATGTCTTTGTAGATATTTCCATGTTAATAGAGATAGCGGTGTAGACATTTCCATGTTTATACAGATAGCGGTGTAGATATTTCCATGTTTATACAGATAGTGGTGTAGATATTTCCATGTTTATACAGACCGCGGTGTAGATATTTCCATGTTTATACAAATAGCGGTGCAGATATTTCCATGTTTGTACAGATGGCGGTGTTGATATTTCCATTTATACACAGATGACCGTGTAGATATTTCCATGTTTATACAGATGGCGGCGCAGATATTTCCATGGATATGTAGATGGCGGTGTAGATATTTCCATGTTTATACAGATTGCGGTGTAGTTATTTCCATGTTTATATAGATAGCGGTGTAGTTATTTCCACGTATATACACATGGCTGTGTAGATATTTCCATGTTTATACAGATGGCGGTGTAGATATTTCCATGTTTATACAGATAACTTTGTATTTCCATGTTTATACAGATGGCGGTGTAGATATTTCCATGTCTATAGAGATAGCAGTGGAGATAATTCCAGGTTTATACAGATAGCGGTGTAGATATTTCCATGTTTATTCTGATCGTGGTGTAGATATTTCCATGTTTATAGCGATGGCGGTGTAGATATTTACATGTTCATAGAGATAGCGGTGTTGATTTTTCCATGTTTATAGAGACAGCGGTGTGGATATTTCCTTGCTTATACAGATAGGGGTGTAGATATTTCCATGTTTATAGAGATAGCGGTGAAGATATTTCCATGTTTATACAGATCACGGTGTAGATATTTCCTTGCTTGTACTAATAGCGGTGTAGTTATTTCCATGTTTATACAGATAGCGGTGTAGATATTTCCATGTATATACAGATGGCTGTGTAGATATTTCCATGTTTATACAGATGGCTGTGTAGATATTTCCATGTTTATACAGATGACTTTGTAGGTATTTGCATGTTTATACAGATGGCGGTGTAGGTTTTCCATGTTTATAGTGATAGCTGTGTAGATATTTCCATGTTTGTACAGATAGCGGTGTTGATATTTCCATGTTTATAAAGATCGCGGTGTAGATATTTCCATGTTTATACAGATCGCGGTGCAGATATTTATATCTTTATACAGATGGCATTGTAGATATTTCCTTATTCACACAGATGGCGGTGTAGATGTTTCCATGTTTATACAGATGGCAGAGTAGTTAGTTCCATGTTTATGGAGATGGCAGTGTAGATACTTTCATGTTTACAGAGATGGCGGTGTAGATATTTCCATGTTTATAGAGATAGCAGTGTAGATATTTACATGTTTATACAGATGTCTGTGTAGATATTTCCATGTGTATACAGATGGCATTGTAGATATTTCCATGTTTATACAGATGACTGTATAGGTATTTCCATGTTTTTACAGGTGGCAGTGCAGATATTTCCATGTTTATAGAGATAGCGGTGTAGATATTTCCATGTTTCTACAGATGGCGGAGTTGATATTTCCATCTATACACAGATGGCCGTGTAGATATTTCCATGTTTATACAGATGGCGGCGTAGATATTTCCATGGACATGCAGATGGCGGTGTAGATATTTCCATGTTTAAACAGATAGCGGTGTAGATATTTCCATGTTTACACAGATAGTGGTGTAGATATTTCCGTGTTTATACACATGGCAGAGTAGATACTTCCATCTTTATGGAGATGGCAGTGTAGATATTTTCATGTTTATAGAGATGGCGGTGTAGATATTTCCATATTTATAGAGATAGCGGTGTAGATATTTCCATCTTTCTACAGATGGCAGTGTAGATATTTCCATGTTTATACAGATGGCGGTGTAGATATTTCCATATTTATACAGATGTCTGTGTAGATATTTCCATCTGTATACAGATGGTATTGTAGGTATTTCCATGTTTATACAGATGGTGGTGAAGATATTTCCATGTTTATTCAGATGACTGTGTAGATATTTCCATGTTTTTACAGATGGCAGTGTGGATATTTCAATGTTTATAGAGATGGCGCTGTAGATATTTCCAAGTTTATACAGATAACGGTGGAGATATTTCCATGTTTATACAGAGAGGAGTCGAGATATTTCCATGTTTATACACATAGCGGTGTACATATTTCCATGATTATAGAGACAGCGGTGTAGGTATTTCCATGTTTATGCAGATAGCGGTGCAGATATTTCCATGTTTACACAGATGCCTATGCAGATATTTCCATATTTACACAGAGGGCTGTGTAGATATTTCTATGTTTATACAGAAGACAGTGTAGATATTTAAATGTTCCTACACATGACTGTGTAGGTATTTCCATGTTTATACAGATGTCTTTGTAGATATTTCCATGTTAATAGAGATAGCGGTGTAGACATTTCCATGTTTATACAGATAGCGGTGTAGATATTTCCATGTTTATACAGGTAGTGGTGTAGATATTTCCATGTTTATACAGACCGCGGTGTAGATATTTCCATGTTTATACAAATAGCGGTGCAGATATTTCCATGTTTGTACAGATGGCGGTGTTGATATTTCCATTTATACACAGATGACCGTGTAGATATTTCCATGTTTATACAGACGGCGGTGCAGATATTTCCATGGATATGTAGATGGCGGTGTAGATATTTCCATGTTTATACAGATTGCGGTGTAGTTATTTCCATGTTTATATAGATAGCGGTGTAGTTATTTCCATGTATATACACATGGCTGTGTAGATATTTCCATGTTTATACAGATGGCGGTGTAGGTATTTCCATGTTTATACAGATAACTTTGTATTTCCATGTTTATACAGATGGCGGTGTAGATATTTCCATGTCTATAGAGATAGCAGTGGAGATAATTCCATGTTTATACAGATAGCGGTGTAGATATTTCCATGTTTATTCTGATCGTGGTGTAGATATTTCCATGTTTATAGAGATGGCGGTGTAGATATTTACATGTTCATAGAGATAGCGGTGTTGATTTTTCCATGTTTATAGAGACAGCGGTGTGGATATTTCCTTGCTTATACAGATAGGGGTGTAGATATTTCCATGTTTATAGAGATAGCGGTGAAGATATTTCCATGTTTATACAGATCACGGTGTAGATATTTCCTTGCTTGTACTAATAGCGGTGTAGTTATTTCCATGTTTATACAGATAGCGGTGTAGATATTTCCATGTATATACAGATGGCTGTGTAGATATTTCCATGTTTATACAGATGGCTGTGTAGATATTTCCATGTTTATACAGATGACTTTGTAGGTATTTGCATGTTTATACAGATGGCGGTGTAGGTTTTCCATGTTTATAGTGATAGCTGTGTAGATATTTCCATGTTTATACAGATAGCGGTGTTGATATTTCCATGTTTATAAAGATCGCGGTGTAGATATTTCCATGTTTATACAGATCGCGGTGCAGATATTTATATCTTTATACAGATGGCATTGTAGATATTTCCTTATTCACACAGATGGCGGTGTAGATGTTTCCATGTTTATACAGATGGCAGAGTAGTTAGTTCCATGTTTATGGAGATGGCAGTGTAGATACTTTCATGTTTACAGAGATGGCGGTGTAGATATTTCCATGTTTATAGAGATAGCAGTGTAGATATTTACATGTTTATACAGATGTCTGTGTAGATATTTCCATGTGTATACAGATGGCATTGTAGATATTTCCATGTTTATACAGATGACTGTATAGGTATTTCCATGGTTTTACAGGTGGCAGTGCAGATATTTCCATGTTTATAGAGATAGCGGTGTAGATATTTCCATGTTTCTACAGATGGCGGTGTTGATATTTCCATCTATACACAGATGGCCGTGTAGATATTTCCATGTCTATACAGATGGCGGTGTAGATATTTCCATGGACATGCAGATGGCGGTGTAGATATTTCCATGTTTAAACAGATAGCGGTGTAGATATTTCCATGTTTACACAGATAGTGGTGTAGATATTTCCGTGTTTATACACATGGCAGAGTAGATACTTCCATCTTTATGGAGATGGCAGTGTAGATATTTTCATGTTTATAGAGATGGCGGTGTAGATATTTCCATATTTATAGAGATAGCGGTGTAGATATTTCCATCTTTCTACAGATGGCAGTGTAGATATTTCCATGTTTATACAGATGGCGGTGTAGATATTTCCATATTTATACATATGTCTGTGTAGATATTTCCATCTGTATACAGATGGTATTGTAGGTATTTCCATGTTTATACAGATGGTGGTGAAGATATTTCCATGTTTATTCAGATGACTGTGTAGATATTTCCATGTTTTTACAGATGGCAGTGTGGATATTTCAATGTTTATAGAGATGGCGCTGTAGATATTTCCAAGTTTATACAGCTAACGGCGGAGATATTTCCATGTTTATACAGAGAGGAGTCGAGATATTTCCATGTTTATACACATAGCGGTGTACATATTTCCATGATTATAGAGACAGCGGTGTAGGTATTTCCATGTTTATGCAGATAGCGGTGCAGATATTTCCATGTTTACACAGATGCCTATGCAGATATTTCCATATTTACACAGAGGGCTGTGTAGATATTTCTATGTTTATACAGAAGACAGTGTAGATATGTAAATGTTCCTACACATGACTGTGTAGGTATTTCCATGTTTATACAGATGTCTTTGTAGATATTTCCATGTTAATAGAGATAGCGGTGTAGACATTTCCATGTTTATACAGATAGCGGTGTAGATATTTCCATGTTTATACAGATAGTGGTGTAGATATTTCCATGTTTATACAGACCGCGGTGTAGATATTTCCATGTTTATACAAATAGCGGTGCAGATATTTCCATGTTTGTACAGATGGCGGTGTTGATATTTCCATTTATACACAGATGACCGTGTAGATATTTCCATGTTTATACAGACGGCGGCGCAGATATTTCCATGGATATGTAGATGGCGGTGTAGATATTTCCATGTTTATACAGATTGCGGTGTAGTTATTTCCATGTTTATATAGATAGCGGTGTAGTTATTTCCATGTATATACACATGGCTGTGTAGATATTTCCATGTTTATACAGATGGCGGTGTAGGTATTTCCATGTTTATACAGATAACTTTGTATTTCCATGTTTATACAGATGGCAGTGTAGATATTTCCATGTCTATAGAGATAGCAGTGGAGATAATTCCATGTTTATACAGATAGCGGTGTAGATATTTCCATGTTTATTCTGATCGTGGTGTAGATATTTCCATGTTTATAGAGATGGCGGTGTAGATATTTACATGTTCATAGAGATAGCGGTGTTGATTTTTCCATGTTTATAGAGACAGCGGTGTGGATATTTCCTTGCTTATACAGATAGGGGTGTAGATATTTCCATGTTTATAGAGATAGCGGTGAAGATATTTCCATGTTTATACAGATCACGGTGTAGATATTTCCTTGCTTGTACTAATAGCGGTGTATTTATTTCCATGTTTATACAGATAGCGGTGTAGATATTTCCATGTATATACAGATGGCTGTGTAGATATTTCCATGTTTATACAGATGGCTGTGTAGATATTTCCATGTTTATACAGATGACTTTGTAGGTATTTGCATGTTTATACAGATGGCGGTGTAGGTTTTCCATGTTTATAGTGATAGCTGTGTAGATATTTCCATGTTTATACAGATAGCGGTGTTGATATTTCCATGTTTATAAAGATCGCGGTGTAGATATTTCCATGTTTATACAGATCGCGGTGCAGATATTTATATCTTTATACAGATGGCATTGTAGATATTTCCTTATTCACACAGATGGCGGTGTAGATGTTTCCATGTTTATACAGATGGCAGAGTAGTTAGTTCCATGTTTATGGAGATGGCAGTGTAGATACTTTCATGTTTACAGAGATGGCGGTGTAGATATTTCCATGTTTATAGAGATAGCAGTGTAGATATTTACATGTTTATACAGATGTCTGTGTAGATATTTCCATGTGTATACAGATGGCATTGTAGATATTTCCATGTTTATACAGATGACTGTATAGGTATTTCCATGGTTTTACAGGTGGCAGTGCAGATATTTCCATGTTTATAGAGATAGCGGTGTAGATATTTCCATGTTTCTACAGATGGCGGTGTTGATATTTCCATCTATACACAGATGGCCGTGTAGATATTTCCATGTTTATACAGATGGCGGCGTAGATATTTCCATGGACATGCAGATGGCGGTGTAGATATTTCCATGTTTAAACAGATAGCGGTGTAGATATTTCCATGTTTACACAGATAGTGGTGTAGATATTTCCGTGTTTATACACATGGCAGAGTAGATACTTCCATCTTTATGGAGATGGCAGTGTAGATATTTTCATGTTTATAGAGATGGCGGTGTAGATATTTCCATATTTATAGAGATAGCGGTGTAGATATTTCCATCTTTCTACAGATGGCAGTGTAGATATTTCCATGTTTATACAGATGGCGGTGTAGATATTTCCATATTTATACAGATGTCTGTGTAGATATTTCCATCTGTATACAGATGGTATTGTAGGTATTTCCATGTTTATACAGATGGTGGTGAAGATATTTCCATGTTTATTCAGATGACTGTGTAGATATTTCCATGTTTTTACAGATGGCAGTGTGGATATTTCAATGTTTATAGAGATGGCGCTGTAGATATTTCCAAGTTTATACAGATAACGGTGGAGATATTTCCATGTTTATACAGAGAGGAGTCGAGATATTTCCATGTTTATACACATAGCGGTGTACATATTTCCATGATTATAGAGACAGCGGTGTAGGTATTTCCATGTTTATGCAGATAGCGGTGCAGATATTTCCATGTTTACACAGATGCCTATGCAGATATTTCCATATTTACACAGAGGGCTGTGTAGATATTTCTATGTTTATACAGAAGACAGTGTAGATATTTAAATGTTCCTACACATGACTGTGTAGGTATTTCCATGTTTATACAGATGTCTTTGTAGATATTTCCATGTTAATAGAGATAGCGGTGTAGACATTTCCATGTTTATACAGATAGCGGTGTAGATATTTCCATGTTTATACAGATAGTGGTGTAGATATTTCCATGTTTATACAGACCGCGGTGTAGATATTTCCATGTTTATACAAATAGCGGTGCAGATATTTCCATGTTTGTACAGATGGCGGTGTTGATATTTCCATTTATACACAGATGACCGTGTAGATATTTCCATGTTTATACAGACGGCGGCGCAGATATTTCCATGGATATGTAGATGGCGGTGTAGATATTTCCATGTTTATACAGATTGCGGTGTAGTTATTTCCATGTTTATATAGATAGCGGTGTAGTTATTTCCATGTGTATACACATGGCTGTGTAGATATTTCCATGTTCATACAGATGGCGGTGTAGATATTTCCATGTTTATACAGATAACTTTGTATTTCCATGTTTATACAGATGGCGGTGTAGATATTTCCATGTCTATAGAGATAGCAGTGGAGATAATTCCAGGTTTATACAGATAGCGGTGTAGATATTTCCATGTTTATTCTGTTCATGGTGTAGATATTTCCATGTTTATAGAGATGGCGGTGTAGATATTTACATGTTCATAGAGATAGCGGTGTTGGTTTTTCCATGTTTATAGAGACAGCGGTGTGGATATTTCCTTGCTTATACAGATAGGGGTGTAGATATTTCCATGTTTATAGAGATAGCGGTGAAGATATTTCCATGTTTATACAGATCACGGTGTAGATATTTCCTTGCTTGTACTAATAGCGGTGTATTTATTTCCATGTTTATACAGATAGCGGTGTAGATATTTCCATGTATATACAGATGGCTGTGTAGATATTTCCATGTTTATACAGATGGCTGTGTAGATATTTCCATGTTTATACAGATGACTTTGTAGGTATTTGCATGTTTATACAGATGGCAGTGTAGGTTTTCCATGTTTATAGTGATAGCTGTGTAGATATTTCCATGTTTATACAGATAGCGGTGTTGATATTTCCATGTTTATAAAGATCGCGGTGTAGATATTTCCATGTTTATACAGATCGCGGTGCAGATATTTATATCTTTATACAGATGGCATTGTAGATATTTCCTTATTCACACAGATGGCGGTGTAGATGTTTCCATGTTTATACAGATGGCAGAGTAGTTAGTTCCATGTTTATGGAGATGGCAGTGTAGATACTTTCATGTTTACAGAGATGGCGGTGTAGATATTTCCATGTTTATAGAGATAGCAGTGTAGATATTTACATGTTTATACAGATGTCTGTGTAGATATTTCCATGTGTATACAGATGGCATTGTAGATATTTCCATGTTTATACAGATGACTGTATAGGTATTTCCATGTTTTTACAGGTGGCAGTGCAGATATTTCCATGTTTATAGAGATAGCGGTGTAGATATTTCCATGTTTCTACAGATGGCGGTGTTGATATTTCCATCTATACACAGATGGCCGTGTAGATATTTCCATGTTTATACAGATGGCGGCGTAGATATTTCCATGGACATGCAGATGGCGGTGTAGATATTTCCATGTTTAAACAGATAGCGGTGTAGATATTTCCATGTTTACACAGATAGTGGTGTAGATATTTCCGTGTTTATACACATGGCAGAGTAGATACTTCCATCTTTATGGAGATGGCAGTGTAGATATTTTCATGTTTATAGAGATGGCGGTGTAGATATTTCCATATTTATAGAGATAGCGGTGTAGATATTTCCATCTTTCTACAGATGGCAGTGTAGATATTTCCATGTTTATACAGATGGCGGTGTAGATATTTCCATATTTATACAGATGTCTGTGTAGATATTTCCATCTGTATACAGATGGTATTGTAGGTATTTCCATGTTTATACAGATGGTGGTGAAGATATTTCCATGTTTATTCAGATGACTGTGTAGATATTTCCATGTTTTTACAGATGGCAGTGTGGATATTTCAATGTTTATAGAGATGGCGCTGTAGATATTTCCAAGTTTATATAGATAACTGTGGAGATATTTCCATGTTTATACAGAGAGGAGTCGAGATATTTCCATGTTTATACACATAGCGGTGTACATATTTCCATGATTATAGAGACAGCGGTGTAGGTATTTCCATGTTTATGCAGATAGCGGTGCAGATATTTCCATGTTTACACAGATGCCTATGCAGATATTTCCATATTTACACAGAGGGCTGTGTAGATATTTCTATGTTTATACAGAAGACAGTGTAGATATTTAAATGTTCCTACACATGACTGTGTAGGTATTTCCATGTTTATACAGATGTCTTTGTAGATATTTCCATGTTAATAGAGATAGCGGTGTAGACATTTCCATGTTTATACAGATAGCGGTGTAGATATTTCCATGTTTATACAGATAGTGGTGTAGATATTTCCATGTTTATACAGACCGCGGTGTAGATATTTCCATGTTTATACAAATAGCGGTGCAGATATTTCCATGTTTGTACAGATGGCGGTGTTGATATTTCCATTTATACACAGATGACCGTGTAGATATTTCCATGTTTATACAGACGGCGGCGCAGATATTTCCATGGATATGTAGATGGTGGTGTAGATATTTCCATGTTTATACAGATTGCGGTGTAGTTATTTCCATGTTTATATAGATAGCGGTGTAGTTATTTCCATGTGTATACACATGGCTGTGTAGATATTTCCATGTTCATACAGATGGCGGTGTAGATATTTCCATGTTTATACAGATAACTTTGTATTTCCATGTTTATACAAATGGCGGTGTAGATATTTCCATGTCTATAGAGATAGCAGTGGAGATAATTCCAGGTTTATACAGATAGCGGTGTAGATATTTCCATGTTTATTCTGTTCATGGTGTAGATATTTCCATGTTTATAGAGATGGCGGTGTAGATATTTACATGTTCATAGAGATAGCGGTGTTGGTTTTTCCATGTTTATAGAGACAGCGGTGTGGATATTTCCTTGCTTATACAGATAGGGGTGTAGATATTTCCATGTTTATAGAGATAGCGGTGAAGATATTTCCATGTTTATAGAGATCACGGTGTAGATATTTCCTTGCTTGTACTAATAGCGGTGTATTTATTTCCATGTTTATACAGATAGCGGTGTAGATATTTCCATGTATATACAGATGGCTGTGTAGATATTTCCATGTTTATACAGATGGCTGTGTAGATATTTCCATGTTTATACAGATGACTTTGTAGGTATTTGCATGTTTATACAGATGGCAGTGTAGGTTTTCCATGTTTATAGTGATAGCTGTGTAGATATTTCCATGTTTATACAGATAGCGGTGTTGATATTTCCATGTTTATAAATATCGTGGTGTAGATATTTCCATGTTTATACAGATCGCGGTGCAGATATTTATATCTTTATACAGATGGCATTGTAGATATTTCCTTATTCACACAGATGGCGGTGTAGATGTTTCCATGTTTATACAGATGGCAGAGTAGTTAGTTCCATGTTTATGGAGATGGCAGTGTAGATACTTTCATGTTTACAGAGATGGCGGTGTAGATATTTCCATGTTTATAGAGATAGCAGTGTAGATATTTACATGTTTATACAGATGTCTGTGTAGATATTTCCATGTGTATACAGATGGCATTGTAGATATTTCCATGTTTATACAGATGACTGTATAGGTATTTCCATGTTTTTACAGGTGGCAGTGCAGATATTTCCATGTTTATAGAGATAGCGGTGTAGATATTTCCATGTTTCTACAGATGGCGGTGTTGATATTTCCATCTATACACAGATGGCCGTGTAGATATTTCCATGTTTATACAGATGGCGGCGTAGATATTTCCATGGACATGCAGATGGCGGTGTAGATATTTCCATGTTTAAACAGATAGCGGTGTAGATATTTCCATGTTTACACAGATAGTGGTGTAGATATTTCCGTGTTTATACACATGGCAGAGTAGATACTTCCATCTTTATGGAGATGGCAGTGTAGATATTTTCATGTTTATGGAGATGGCGGTGTAGATATTTCCATATTTATAGAGATAGCGGTGTAGATATTTCCATCTTTCTACAGATGGCAGTGTAGATATTTCCATGTTTATACAGATGGCGGTGTAGATATTTCCATATTTATACAGATGTCTGTGTAGATATTTCCATCTGTATACAGATGGTATTGTAGGTATTTCCATGTTTATACAGATGGTGGTGAAGATATTTCCATGTTTATTCAGATGACTGTGTAGATATTTCCATGTTTTTACAGATGGCAGTGTGGATATTTCAATGTTTATAGAGATGGCGCTGTAGATATTTCCAAGTTTATACAGATAACGGTGGAGATATTTCCATGTTTATACAGAGAGGAGTCGAGATATTTCCATGTTTATACACATAGCGGTGTACATATTTCCATGATTATAGAGACAGCGGTGTAGGTATTTCCATGTTTATGCAGATAGCGGTGCAGATATTTCCATGTTTACACAGATGCCTATGCAGATATTTCCATATTTACACAGAGGGCTGTGTAGATATTTCTATGTTTATACAGAAGACAGTGTAGATATTTAAATGTTCCTACACATGACTGTGTAGGTATTTCCATGTTTATACAGATGTCTTTGTAGATATTTCCATGTTAATAGAGATAGCGGTGTAGACATTTCCATGTTTATACAGATAGCGGTGTAGATATTTCCATGTTTATACAGATAGTGGTGTAGATATTTCCATGTTTATACAGACCGCGGTGTAGATATTTCCATGTTTATACAAATAGCGGTGCAGATATTTCCATGTTTGTACAGATGGCGGTGTTGATATTTCCATTTATACACAGATGACCGTGTAGATATTTCCATGTTTATACAGACGGCGGCGCAGATATTTCCATGGATATGTAGATGGCGGTGTAGATATTTCCATGTTTATACAGATTGCGGTGTAGTTATTTCCATGTTTATATAGATAGCGGTGTAGTTATTTCCATGTGTATACACATGGCTGTGTAGATATTTCCATGTTTATACAGATGGCGGTGTAGATATTTCCATGTTTATACAGATAACTTTGTATTTCCATGTTTATACAGATGGCGGTGTAGATATTTCCATGTCTATAGAGATAGCAGTGGAGATAATTCCAGGTTTATACAGATAGCGGTGTAGATATTTCCATGTTTATTCTGTTCATGGTGTAGATATTTCCATGTTTATAGAGATGGCGGTGTAGATATTTACATGTTCATAGAGATAGCGGTGTTGGTTTTTCCATGTTTATAGAGACAGCGGTGTGGATATTTCCTTGCTTATACAGATAGGGGTGTAGATATTTCCATGTTTATAGAGATAGCGGTGAAGATATTTCCATGTTTATACAGATCACGGTGTAGATATTTCCTTGCTTGTACTAATAGCGGTGTATTTATTTCCATGTTTATACAGATAGCGGTGTAGATATTTCCATGTATATACAGATGGCTGTGTAGATATTTCCATGTTTATACAGATGGCTGTGTAGATATTTCCATGTTTATACAGATGACTTTGTAGGTATTTGCATGTTTATACAGATGGCAGTGTAGGTTTTCCATGTTTATAGTGATAGCTGTGTAGATATTTCCATGTTTATACAGATAGCGGTGTTGATATTTCCATGTTTATAAAGATCGCGGTGTAGATATTTCCGTGTTTATACAGATCGCGGTGCAGATATTTATATCTTTATACAGATGGCATTGTAGATATTTCCTTATTCACACAGATGGCGGTGTAGATGTTTCCATGTTTATACAGATGGCAGAGTAGTTAGTTCCATGTTTATGGAGATGGCAGTGTAGATACTTTCATGTTTACAGAGATGGCGGTGTAGATATTTCCATGTTTATAGAGATAGCAGTGTAGATATTTACATGTTTATACAGATGTCTGTGTAGATATTTCCATGTGTATACAGATGGCATTGTAGATATTTCCATGTTTATACAGATGACTGTATAGGTATTTCCATGTTTTTACAGGTGGCAGTGCAGATATTTCCATGTTTATAGAGATAGCGGTGTAGATATTTCCATGTTTCTACAGATGGCGGTGTTGATATTTCCATCTATACACAGATGGCCGTGTAGATATTTCCATGTTTATACAGATGGCGGCGTAGGTATTTCCATGGACATGCAGATGGCGGTGTAGATATTTCCATGTTTAAACAGATAGCGGTGTAGATATTTCCATGTTTACACAGATAGTGGTGTAGATATTTCCGTGTTTATACACATGGCAGAGTAGATACTTCCATCTTTATGGAGATGGCAGTGTAGATATTTTCATGTTTATAGAGATGGCGGTGTAGATATTTCCATATTTATAGAGATAGCGGTGTAGATATTTCCATCTTTCTACAGATGGCAGTGTAGATATTTCCATGTTTATACAGATGGCGGTGTAGATATTTCCATATTTATACAGATGTCTGTGTAGATATTTCCATCTGTATACAGATGGTATTGTAGGTATTTCCATGTTTATACAGATGGTGGTGAAGATATTTCCATGTTTATTCAGATGACTGTGTAGATATTTCCATGTTTTTACAGATGGCAGTGTGGATATTTCAATGTTTATAGAGATGGCGCTGTAGATATTTCCAAGTTTATACAGATAACGGTGGAGATATTTCCATGTTTATACAGAGAGGAGTCGAGATATTTCCATGTTTATACACATAGCGGTGTACATATTTCCATGATTATAGAGACAGCGGTGTAGGTATTTCCATGTTTATGCAGATAGCGGTGCAGATATTTCCATGTTTACACAGATGCCTATGCAGATATTTCCATATTTACACAGAGGGCTGTGTAGATATTTCTATGTTTATACAGAAGACAGTGTAGATATTTAAATGTTCCTACACATGACTGTGTAGGTATTTCCATGTTTATACAGATGTCTTTGTAGATATTTCCATGTTAATAGAGATAGCGGTGTAGACATTTCCATGTTTATACAGATAGCGGTGTAGATATTTCCATGTTTATACAGATAGTGGTGTAGATATTTCCATGTTTATACAGACCGCGGTGTAGATATTTCCATGTTTATACAAATAGCGGTGCAGATATTTCCATGTTTGTACAGATGGCGGTGTTGATATTTCCATTTATACACAGATGACCGTGTAGATATTTCCATGTTTATACAGACGGCGGCGCAGATATTTCCATGGATATGTAGATGGCGGTGTAGATATTTCCATGTTTATACAGATTGCGGTGTAGTTATTTCCATGTTTATATAGATAGCGGTGTAGTTATTTCCATGTGTATACACATGGCTGTGTAGATATTTCCATGTTTATACAGATGGCGGTGTAGATATTTCCATGTTTATACAGATAACTTTGTATTTCCATGTTTATACAGATGGCGGTGTAGATATTTCCATGTCTATAGAGATAGCAGTGGAGATAATTCCAGGTTTATACAGATAGCGGTGTAGATATTTCCATGTTTATTCTGTTCATGGTGTAGATATTTCCATGTTTATAGAGATGGCGGTGTAGATATTTACATGTTCATAGAGATAGCGGTGTTGGTTTTTCCATGTTTATAGAGACAGCGGTGTGGATATTTCCTTGCTTATACAGATAGGGGTGTAGATATTTCCATGTTTATAGAGATAGCGGTGAAGATATTTCCATGTTTATACAGATCACGGTGTAGATATTTCCTTGCTTGTACTAATAGCGGTGTATTTATTTCCATGTTTATACAGATAGCGGTGTAGATATTTCCATGTATATACAGATGGCTGTGTAGATATTTCCATGTTTATACAGATGGCTGTGTAGATATTTCCATGTTTATACAGATGACTTTGTAGGTATTTGCATGTTTATACAGATGGCAGTGTAGGTTTTCCATGTTTATAGTGATAGCTGTGTAGATATTTCCATGTTTATACAGATAGCGGTGTTGATATTTCCATGTTTATAAAGATCGCGGTGTAGATATTTCCATGTTTATACAGATCGCGGTGCAGATATTTATATCTTTATACAGATGGCATTGTAGATATTTCCTTATTCACACAGATGGCGGTGTAGATGTTTCCATGTTTATACAGATGGCAGAGTAGTTAGTTCCATGTTTATGGAGATGGCAGTGTAGATACTTTCATGTTTACAGAGATGGCGGTGTAGATATTTCCATGTTTATAGAGATAGCAGTGTAGATATTTACATGTTTATACAGATGTCTGTGTAGATATTTCCATGTGTATACAGATGGCATTGTAGATATTTCCATGTTTATACAGATGACTGTATAGGTATTTCCATGTTTTTACAGGTGGCAGTGCAGATATTTCCATGTTTATAGAGATAGCGGTGTAGATATTTCCATGTTTCTACAGATGGCGGTGTTGATATTTCCATCTATACACAGATGGCCGTGTAGATATTTCCATGTTTATACAGATGGCGGCGTAGATATTTCCATGGACATGCAGATGGCGGTGTAGATATTTCCATGTTTAAACAGATAGCGGTGTAGATATTTCCATGTTTACACAGATAGTGGTGTAGATATTTCCGTGTTTATACACATGGCAGAGTAGATACTTCCATCTTTATGGAGATGGCAGTGTAGATATTTTCATGTTTATAGAGATGGCGGTGTAGATATTTCCATATTTATAGAGATAGCGGTGTAGATACTTCCATCTTTCTACAGATGGCAGTGTAGATATTTCCATGTTTATACAGATGGCGGTGTAGATATTTCCATATTTATACAGATGTCTGTGTAGATATTTCCATCTGTATACAGATGGTATTGTAGGTATTTCCATGTTTATACAGATGGTGGTGAAGATATTTCCATGTTTATTCAGATGACTGTGTAGATATTTCCATGTTTTTACAGATGGCAGTGTGGATATTTCAATGTTTATAGAGATGGCGCTGTAGATATTTCCAAGTTTATACAGCTAACGGCGGAGATATTTCCATGTTTATACAGAGAGGAGTCGAGATATTTCCATGTTTATACACATAGCGGTGTACATATTTCCATGATTATAGAGACAGCGGTGTAGGTATTTCCATGTTTATGCAGATAGCGGTGCAGATATTTCCATGTTTACACAGATGCCTATGCAGATATTTCCATATTTACACAGAGGGCTGTGTAGATATTTCTATGTTTATACAGAAGACAGTGTAGATATGTAAATGTTCCTACACATGACTGTGTAGGTATTTCCATGTTTATACAGATGTCTTTGTAGATATTTCCATGTTAATAGAGATAGCGGTGTAGACATTTCCATGTTTATACAGATAGCGGTGTAGATATTTCCATGTTTATACAGATAGTGGTGTAGATATTTCCATGTTTATACAGACCGCGGTGTAGATATTTCCATGTTTATACAAATAGCGGTGCAGATATTTCCATGTTTGTACAGATGGCGGTGTTGATATTTCCATTTATACACAGATGACCGTGTAGATATTTCCATGTTTATACAGACGGCGGCGCAGATATTTCCATGGATATGTAGATGGCGGTGTAGATATTTCCATGTTTATACAGATTGCGGTGTAGTTATTTCCATGTTTATATAGATAGCGGTGTAGTTATTTCCATGTATATACACATGGCTGTGTAGATATTTCCATGTTTATACAGATGGCGGTGTAGGTATTTCCATGTTTATACAGATAACTTTGTATTTCCATGTTTATACAGATGGCGGTGTAGATATTTCCATGTCTATAGAGATAGCAGTGGAGATAATTCCATGTTTATACAGATAGCGGTGTAGATATTTCCATGTTTATTCTGATCGTGGTGTAGATATTTCCATGTTTATAGAGATGGCGGTGTAGATATTTACATGTTCATAGAGATAGCGGTGTTGATTTTTCCATGTTTATAGAGACAGCGGTGTGGATATTTCCTTGCTTATACAGATAGGGGTGTAGATATTTCCATGTTTATAGAGATAGCGGTGAAGATATTTCCATGTTTATACAGATCACGGTGTAGATATTTCCTTGCTTGTACTAATAGCGGTGTAGTTATTTCCATGTTTATACAGATAGCGGTGTAGATATTTCCATGTATATACAGATGGCTGTGTAGATATTTCCATGTTTATACAGATGGCTGTGTAGATATTTCCATGTTTATACAGATGACTTTGTAGGTATTTGCATGTTTATACAGATGGCGGTGTAGGTTTTCCATGTTTATAGTGATAGCTGTGTAGATATTTCCATGTTTATACAGATAGCGGTGTTGATATTTCCATGTTTATAAAGATCGCGGTGTAGATATTTCCATGTTTATACAGATCGCGGTGCAGATATTTATATCTTTATACAGATGGCATTGTAGATATTTCCTTATTCACACAGATGGCGGTGTAGATGTTTCCATGTTTATACAGATGGCAGAGTAGTTAGTTCCATGTTTATGGAGATGGCAGTGTAGATACTTTCATGTTTACAGAGATGGCGGTGTAGATATTTCCATGTTTATAGAGATAGCAGTGTAGATATTTACATGTTTATACAGATGTCTGTGTAGATATTTCCATGTGTATACAGATGGCATTGTAGATATTTCCATGTTTATACAGATGACTGTATAGGTATTTCCATGTTTTTACAGGTGGCAGTGCAGATATTTCCATGTTTATAGAGATAGCGGTGTAGATATTTCCATGTTTCTACAGATGGCGGTGTTGATATTTCCATCTATACACAGATGGCCGTGTAGATATTTCCATGTTTATACAGATGGCGGCGTAGATATTTCCATGGACATGCAGATGGCGGTGTAGATATTTCCATGTTTAAACAGATAGCGGTGTAGATATTTCCATGTTTACACAGATAGTGGTGTAGATATTTCCGTGTTTATACACATGGCAGAGTAGATACTTCCATCTTTATGGAGATGGCAGTGTAGATATTTTCATGTTTATAGAGATGGCGGTGTAGATATTTCCATATTTATAGAGATAGCGTTGTAGATATTTCCATCTTTCTACAGATGGCAGTGTAGATATTTCCATGTTTATACAGATGGCCGTGTAGATATTTCCATATTTATACAGATGTCTGTGTAGATATTTCCATCTGTATACAGATGGTATTGTAGGTATTTCCATGTTTATACAGATGGTGGTGAAGATATTTCCATGTTTATTCAGATGACTGTGTAGATATTTCCATGTTTTTACAGATGGCAGTGTGGATATTTCAATGTTTATAGAGATGGCGCTGTAGATATTTCCAAGTTTATACAGCTAACGGTGGAGATATTTCCATGTTTATACAGAGAGGAGTCGAGATATTTCCATGTTTATACACATAGCGGTGTACATATTTCCATGATTATAGAGACAGCGGTGTAGGTATTTCCATGTTTATGCAGATAGCGGTGCAGATATTTCCATGTTTACACAGATGCCTATGCAGATATTTCCATATTTACACAGAGGGCTGTGTAGATATTTCTATGTTTATACAGAAGACAGTGTAGATATGTAAATGTTCCTACACATGACTGTGTAGGTATTTCCATGTTTATACAGATGTCTTTGTAGATATTTCCATGTTAATAGAGATAGCGGTGTAGACATTTCCATGTTTATACAGATAGCGGTGTAGATATTTCCATGTTTATACAGATAGTGGTGTAGATATTTCCATGTTTATACAGACCGCGGTGTAGATATTTCCATGTTTATACAAATAGCGGTGCAGATATTTCCATGTTTGTACAGATGGCGGTGTTGATATTTCCATTTATACACAGATGACCGTGTAGATATTTCCATGTTTATACAGACGGCGGCGCAGATATTTCCATGGATATGTAGATGGCGGTGTAGATATTTCCATGTTTATACAGATTGCGGTGTAGTTATTTCCATGTTTATATAGATTGCGGTGTAGTTATTTCCACGTATATACACATGGCTGTGTAGATATTTCCATGTTTATACAGATGGTGGTGTAGATATTTCCATGTTTATACAGATAACTTTGTATTTCCATGTTTATACAGATGGCGGTGTAGATATTTCCATGTCTATAGAGATAGCAGTGGAGATAATTCCAGGTTTATACAGATAGCGGTGCAGATATTTCCATGTTTATTCTGATCGTGGTGTAGATATTTCCATGTTTATAGCGATGGCGGTGTAGATATTTACATGTTTATACAGATTGCGGTGTAGTTATTTCCATGTTTATATAGATAGCGGTGTAGTTATTTCCATGTATATACACATGGCTGTGTAGATATTTCCATGTTTATACAGATGGCGGTGTAGGTATTTCCATGTTTATACAGATAACTTTGTATTTCCATGTTTATACAGATGGCGGTGTAGATATTTCCATGTCTATAGAGATAGCAGTGGAGATAATTCCATGTTTATACAGATAGCGGTGTAGATATTTCCATGTTTTTTCTGATCGTGGTGTAGATATTTCCATGTTTATAGAGATGGCGGTGTAGATATTTACATGTTCATAGAGATAGCGGTGTTGATTTTTCCATGTTTATAGAGACAGCGGTGTGGATATTTCCTTGCTTATACAGATAGGGCTGTAGATATTTCCATGTTTATAGAGATAGCGGTGAAGATATTTCCATGTTTATACAGATCACGGTGTAGATATTTCCTTGCTTGTACTAATAGCGGTGTAGTTATTTCCATGTTTATACAGATAGTGGTGTAGATATTTCCATGTATATACAGATGGCTGTGTAGATATTTCCATGTTTATACAGATGGCTGTGTAGATATTTCCATGTTTATACAGATGACTTTGTAGGTATTTGCATGTTTATACAGATGGCGGTGTAGGTTTTCCATGTTTATAGTGATAGCTGTGTAGATATTTCCATGTTTATACAGATAGCGGTGTTGATATTTCCATGTTTATAAAGATCGCGGTGTAGATATTTCCATGTTTATACAGATCGCGGTGCAGATATTTATATCTTTATACAGATGGCATTGTAGATATTATTTCCTTATTCACACAGATGGCGGTGTAGATGTTTCCATGTTTATACAGATGGCAGAGTAGTTAGTTCCATGTTTATGGAGATGGCAGTGTAGATACTTTCATGTTTACAGAGATGGCGGTGTAGATATTTCCATGTTTATAGAGATAGCAGTGTAGATATTTACATGTTTATACAGATGTCTGTGTAGATATTTCCATGTGTATACAGATGGCATTGTAGATATTTCCATGTTTATACAGATGACTGTATAGGTATTTCCATGGTTTTACAGGTGGCAGTGCAGATATTTCCATGTTTATAGAGATAGCGGTGTAGATATTTCCATGTTTCTACAGATGGCGGTGTTGATATTTCCATCTATACACAGATGGCCGTGTAGATATTTCCATGTTTATACAGATGGCGGCGTAGATATTTCCATGGACATGCAGATGGCGGTGTAGATATTTCCATGTTGAAACAGATAGCGGTGTAGATATTTCCATGTTTACACAGATAGTGGTGTAGATATTTCCGTGTTTATACACATGGCAGAGTAGATACTTCCATCTTTATGGAGATGGCAGTGTAGATATTTTCATGTTTATAGAGATGGCGGTGTAGATATTTCCATATTTATAGAGATAGCGGTGTAGATATTTCCATCTTTCTACAGATGGCAGTGTAGATATTTCCATGTTTATACAGATGGCGGTGTAGATATTTCCATATTTATACAGATGTCTGTGTAGATATTTCCATCTGTATACAGATGGTATTGTAGGTATTTCCATGTTTATACAGATGGTGGTGAAGATATTTCCATGTTTATTCAGATGACTGTGTAGATATTTCCATGTTTTTACAGATGGCAGTGTGGATATTTCAATGTTTATAGAGATGGCGCTGTAGATATTTCCAAGTTTATACAGATAACGGTGGAGATATTTCCATGTTTATACAGAGAGGAGTCGAGATATTTCCATGTTTATACACATAGCGGTGTACATATTTCCATGATTATAGAGACAGCGGTGTAGGTATTTCCATGTTTATGCAGATAGCGGTGCAGATATTTCCATGTTTACACAGATGCCTATGCAGATATTTCCATATTTACACAGAGGGCTGTGTAGATATTTCTATGTTTATACAGAAGACAGTGTAGATATTTAAATGTTCCTACACATGACTGTGTAGGTATTTCCATGTTTATACAGATGTCTTTGTAGATATTTCCATGTTAATAGAGATAGCGGTGAAGACATTTCCATGTTTATACAGATAGCGGTGTAGATATTTCCATGTTTATACAGATAGTGGTGTAGATATTTCCATGTTTATACAGACCGCGGTGTAGATATTTCCATGTTTATACAAATAGCGGTGCAGATATTTCCATGTTTGTACAGATGGCGGTGTTGATATTTCCATTTATACACAGATGACCGTGTAGATATTTCCATGTATATACAGACGGCGGCGCAGATATTTCCATGGATATGTAGATGGCGGTGTAGATATTTCCATGTTTATACAGATTGCGGTGTAGTTATTTCCATGTTTATATAGATAGCGGTGTAGTTATTTCCACGTATATACACATGGTTGTGTAGATATTTCCATGTTTATACAGATGGTGGTGTAGATATTTCCATGTTTATACAGATAACTTTGTATTTCCATGTTTATACAGATGGCGGTGTAGATATTTCCATGTCTATAGAGATAGCAGTGGAGATAATTCCAGGTTTATACAGATAGCGGTGTAGATATTTCCATGTTTATTCTGATCGTGGTGTAGATATTTCCATGTTTATAGCGATGGCGGTGTAGATATTTCCATGTTTATACAGATTGCGGTGTAGTTATTTCCATGTTTATATAGATAGCGGTGTAGTTATTTCCATGTATATACACATGGCTGTGTAGATATTTCCATGTTTATACAGATGGCGGTGTAGGTATTTCCATGTTTATACAGATAACTTTGTATTTCCATGTTTATACAGATGGCGGTGTAGATATTTCCATGTCTATAGAGATAGCAGTGGAGATAATTCCATGTTTATACAGATAGCGGTGTAGATATTTCCATGTTTATTCTGATCGTGGTGTAGATATTTCCATGTTTATAGAGATGGCGGTGTAGATATTTACATGTTCATAGAGATAGCGGTGTTGATTTTTCCATGTTTATAGAGACAGCGGTGTGGATATTTCCTTGCTTATACAGATAGGGGTGTAGATATTTCCATGTTTATAGAGATAGCGGTGAAGATATTTCCATGTTTATACAGATCACGGTGTAGATATTTCCTTGCTTGTACTAATAGCGGTGTAGTTATTTCCATGTTTATACAGATAGCGGTGTAGATATTTCCATGTATATACAGATGGCTGTGTAGATATTTCCATGTTTATACAGATGGCTGTGTAGATATTTCCATGTTTATACAGATGACTTTGTAGGTATTTGCATGTTTATACAGATGGCGGTGTAGGTTTTCCATGTTTATAGTGATAGCTGTGTAGATATTTCCATGTTTATACAGATAGCGGTGTTGATATTTCCATGTTTATAAAGATCGCGGTGTAGATATTTCCGTGTTTATACAGATCGCGGTGCAGATATTTATATCTTTATACAGATGGCATTGTAGATATTTCCTTATTCACACAGATGGCGGTGTAGATGTTTCCATGTTTATACAGATGGCAGAGTAGTTAGTTCCATGTTTATGGAGATGGCAGTGTAGATACTTTCATGTTTACAGAGATGGCGGTGTAGATATTTCCATGTTTATAGAGATAGCAGTGTAGATATTTACATGTTTATACAGATGTCTGTGTAGATATTTCCATGTGTATACAGATGGCATTGTAGATATTTCCATGTTTATACAGATGACTGTATAGGTATTTCCATGTTTTTACAGGTGGCAGTGCAGATATTTCCATGTTTATAGAGATAGCGGTGTAGATATTTCCATGTTTCTACAGATGGCGGTGTTGATATTTCCATCTATACACAGATGGCCGTGTAGATATTTCCATGTTTATACAGATGGCGGCGTAGATATTTCCATGGACATGCAGATGGCGGTGTAGATATTTCCATGTTTAAACAGATAGCGGTGTAGATATTTCCATGTTTACACAGATAGTGGTGTAGATATTTCCGTGTTTATACACATGGCAGAGTAGATACTTCCATCTTTATGGAGATGGCAGTGTAGATATTTTCATGTTTATAGAGATGGCGGTGTAGATATTTCCATATTTATAGAGATAGCGGTGTAGATATTTCCATCTTTCTACAGATGGCAGTGTAGATATTTCCATGTTTATACAGATGGCGGTGTAGATATTTCCATATTTATACAGATGTCTGTGTAGATATTTCCATCTGTATACAGATGGTATTGTAGGTATTTCCATGTTTATACAGATGGTGGTGAAGATATTTCCATGTTTATTCAGATGACTGTGTAGATATTTCCATGTTTTTACAGATGGCAGTGTGGATATTTCAATGTTTATAGAGATGGCGCTGTAGATATTTCCAAGTTTATACAGATAACGGTGGAGATATTTCCATGTTTATACAGAGAGGAGTCGAGATATTTCCATGTTTATACACATAGCGGTGTACATATTTCCATGATTATAGAGACAGCGGTGTAGGTATTTCCATGTTTATGCAGATAGCGGTGCAGATATTTCCATGTTTACACAGATGCCTATGCAGATATTTCCATATTTACACAGAGGGCTGTGTAGATATTTCTATGTTTATACAGAAGACAGTGTAGATATGTAAATGTTCCTACACATGACTGTGTAGGTATTTCCATGTTTATACAGATGTCTTTGTAGATATTTCCATGTTAATAGAGATAGCGGTGTAGACATTTCCATGTTTATACAGATAGCGGTGTAGATATTTCCATGTTTATACAGATAGTGGTGTAGATATTTCCATGTTTATACAGACCGCGGTGTAGATATTTCCATGTTTATACAAATAGCGGTGCAGATATTTCCATGTTTGTACAGATGGCGGTGTTGATATTTCCATTTATACACAGATGACCGTGTAGATATTTCCATGTTTATACAGACGGCGGCGCAGATATTTCCATGGATATGTAGATGGCGGTGTAGATATTTCCATGTTTATACAGATTGCGGTGTAGTTATTTCCATGTTTATATAGATAGCGGTGTAGTTATTTCCATGTATATACACATGGCTGTGTAGATATTTCCATGTTTATACAGATGGCGGTGTAGATATTTCCATGTTTATACAGATAACTTTGTATTTCCATGTTTATACAGATGGCGGTGTAGATATTTCCATGTCTATAGAGATAGCAGTGGAGATAATTCCATGTTTATACAGATAGCGGTGTAGATATTTCCATGTTTATTCTGTTCGTGTTGTAGATATTTCCATGTTTATAGAGATGGCGGTGTAGATATTTACATGTTCATAGAGATAGCGGTGTTGATTTTTCCATGTTTATAGAGACAGCGGTGTGGATATTTCCTTGCTTATACAGATAGGGGTGTAGATATTTCCATGTTTATAGAGATAGCGGTGAAGATATTTCCATGTTTATACAGATCACGGTGTAGATATTTCCTTGCTTGTACTAATAGCGGTGTATTTATTTCCATGTTTATACAGATAGCGGTGTAGATATTTCCATGTACATACAGAAGGCTGTGTAGATATTTCCATGTTTATACAGATGGCTGTGTAGATATTTCCATGTTTATACAGATGACTTTGTAGGTATTTGCATGTTTATACAGATGGCGGTGTAGGTTTTCCATGTTTATAGTGATAGCTGTGTAGATATTTCCATGTTTATACAGATAGCGGTGTTGATATTTCCATGTTTATAAAGATCGCGGTGTAGATATTTCCGTGTTTATACAGATCGCGGTGCAGATATTTATATCTTTATACAGATGGCATTGTAGATATTTCCTTATTCACACAGATGGCGGTGTAGATGTTTCCATGTTTATACAGATGGCAGAGTAGTTAGTTCCATGTTTATGGAGATGGCAGTGTAGATACTTTCATGTTTACAGAGATGGCGGTGTAGATATTTCCATGTTTATAGAGATAGCAGTGTAGATATTTACATGTTTATACAGATGTCTGTGTAGATATTTCCATGTGTATACAGATGGCATTGTAGATATTTCCATGTTTATACAGATGACTGTATAGGTATTTCCATGGTTTTACAGGTGGCAGTGCAGATATTTCCATGTTTATAGAGATAGCGGTGTAGATATTTCCATGTTTCTACAGATGGCGGTGTTGATATTTCCATCTATACACAGATGGCCGTGTAGATATTTCCATGTTTATACAGATGGCGGCGTAGATATTTCCATGGACATGCAGATGGCGGTGTAGATATTTCCATGTTGAAACAGATAGCGGTGTAGATATTTCCATGTTTACACAGATAGTGGTGTAGATATTTCCGTGTTTATACACATGGCAGAGTAGATACTTCCATCTTTATGGAGATGGCAGTGTAGATATTTTCATGTTTATAGAGATGGCGGTGTAGATATTTCCATATTTATAGAGATAGCGGTGTAGATATTTCCATCTTTCTACAGATGGCAGTGTAGATATTTCCATGTTTATACAGATGGCGGTGTAGATATTTCCATATTTATACAGATGTCTGTGTAGATATTTCCATCTGTATACAGATGGTATTGTAGGTATTTCCATGTTTATACAGATGGTGGTGAAGATATTTCCATGTTTATTCAGATGACTGTGTAGATATTTCCATGTTTTTACAGATGGCAGTGTGGATATTTCAATGTTTATAGAGATGGCGCTGTAGATATTTCCAAGTTTATACAGATAACGGTGGAGATATTTCCATGTTTATACAGAGAGGAGTCGAGATATTTCCATGTTTATACACATAGCGGTGTACATATTTCCATGATTATAGAGACAGCGGTGTAGGTATTTCCATGTTTATGCAGATAGCGGTGCAGATATTTCCATGTTTACACAGATGCCTATGCAGATATTTCCATATTTACACAGAGGGCTGTGTAGATATTTCTATGTTTATACAGAAGACAGTGTAGATATGTAAATGTTCCTACACATGACTGTGTAGGTATTTCCATGTTTATACAGATGTCTTTGTAGATATTTCCATGTTAATAGAGATAGCGGTGTAGACATTTCCATGTTTATACAGATAGCGGTGTAGATATTTCCATGTTTATACAGATAGTGGTGTAGATATTTCCATGTTTATACAGACCGCGGTGTAGATATTTCCATGTTTATACAAATAGCGGTGCAGATATTTCCATGTTTGTACAGATGGCGGTGTTGATATTTCCATTTATACACAGATGACCGTGTAGATATTTCCATGTTTATACAGACGGCGGCGCAGATATTTCCATGGATATGTAGATGGCGGTGTAGATATTTCCATGTTTATACAGATTGCGGTGTAGTTATTTCCATGTTTATATAGATAGCGGTGTAGTTATTTCCATGTATATACACATGGCTGTGTAGATATTTCCATGTTTATACAGATGGCGGTGTAGATATTTCCATGTTTATACAGATAACTTTGTATTTCCATGTTTATACAGATGGCGGTGTAGATATTTCCATGTCTATAGAGATAGCAGTGGAGATAATTCCATGTTTATACAGATAGCGGTGTAGATATTTCCATGTTTATTCTGTTCGTGTTGTAGATATTTCCATGTTTATAGAGATGGCGGTGTAGATATTTACATGTTCATAGAGATAGCGGTGTTGATTTTTCCATGTTTATAGAGACAGCGGTGTGGATATTTCCTTGCTTATACAGATAGGGGTGTAGATATTTCCATGTTTATAGAGATAGCGGTGAAGATATTTCCATGTTTATACAGATCACGGTGTAGATATTTCCTTGCTTGTACTAATAGCGGTGTATTTATTTCCATGTTTATACAGATAGCGGTGTAGATATTTCCATGTACATACAGATGGCTGTGTAGATATTTCCATGTTTATACAGATGGCTGTGTAGATATTTCCATGTTTATACAGATGACTTTGTAGGTATTTGCATGTTTATACAGATGGCGGTGTAGGTTTTCCATGTTTATAGTGATAGCTGTGTAGATATTTCCATGTTTATACAGATAGCGGTGTTGATATTTCCATGTTTATAAAGATCGCGGTGTAGATATTTCCGTGTTTATACAGATCGCGGTGCAGATATTTATATCTTTATACAGATGGCATTGTAGATATTTCCTTATTCACACAGATGGCGGTGTAGATGTTTCCATGTTTATACAGATGGCAGAGTAGTTAGTTCCATGTTTATGGAGATGGCAGTGTAGATACTTTCATGTTTACAGAGATGGCGGTGTAGATATTTCCATGTTTATAGAGATAGCAGTGTAGATATTTACATGTTTATACAGATGTCTGTGTAGATATTTCCATGTGTATACAGATGGCATTGTAGATATTTCCATGTTTATACAGATGACTGTATAGGTATTTCCATGGTTTTACAGGTGGCAGTGCAGATATTTCCATGTTTATAGAGATAGCGGTGTAGATATTTCCATGTTTCTACAGATGGCGGTGTTGATATTTCCATCTATACACAGATGGCCGTGTAGATATTTCCATGTTTATACAGATGGCGGCGTAGATATTTCCATGGACATGCAGATGGCGGTGTAGATATTTCCAAGTTTAAACAGATAGCGGTGTAGATATTTCCATGTTTACACAGATAGTGGTGTAGATATTTCCGTGTTTATACACATGGCAGAGTAGATACTTCCATCTTTATGGAGATGGCAGTGTAGATATTTTCATGTTTATAGAGATGGCGGTGTAGATATTTCCATATTTATAGAGATAGCGGTGTAGATATTTCCATCTTTCTACAGATGGCAGTGTAGATATTTCCATGTTTATACAGATGGCGGTGTAGATATTTCCATATTTATACAGATGTCTGTGTAGATATTTCCATCTGTATACAGATGGTATTGTAGGTATTTCCATGTTTATACAGATGGTGGTGAAGATATTTCCATGTTTATTCAGATGACTGTGTAGATATTTCCATGTTTTTACAGATGGCAGTGTGGATATTTCAATGTTTATAGAGATGGCGCTGTAGATATTTCCAAGTTTATACAGATAACGGTGGAGATATTTCCATGTTTATACAGAGAGGAGTCGAGATATTTCCATGTTTATACACATAGCGGTGTACATATTTCCATGATTATAGAGACAGCGGTGTAGGTATTTCCATGTTTATGCAGATAGCGGTGCAGATATTTCCATGTTTACACAGATGCCTATGCAGATATTTCCATATTTACACAGAGGGCTGTGTAGATATTTCTATGTTTATACAGAAGACAGTGTAGATATGTAAATGTTCCTACACATGACTGTGTAGGTATTTCCATGTTTATACAGATGTCTTTGTAGATATTTCCATGTTAATAGAGATAGCGGTGTAGACATTTCCATGTTTATACAGATAGCGGTGTAGATATTTCCATGTTTATACAGATAGTGGTGTAGATATTTCCATGTTTATACAGACCGCGGTGTAGATATTTCCATGTTTATACAAATAGCGGTGCAGATATTTCCATGTTTGTACAGATGGCGGTGTTGATATTTCCATTTATACACAGATGACCGTGTAGATATTTCCATGTTTATACAGACGGCGGCGCAGATATTTCCATGGATATGTAGATGGCGGTGTAGATATTTCCATGTTTATACAGATTGCGGTGTAGTTATTTCCATGTTTATATAGATAGCGGTGTAGTTATTTCCATGTATATACACATGGCTGTGTAGATATTTCCATGTTTATACAGATGGCGGTGTAGATATTTCCATGTTTATACAGATAACTTTGTATTTCCATGTTTATACAGATGGCGGTGTAGATATTTCCATGTCTATAGAGATAGCAGTGGAGATAATTCCATGTTTATACAGATAGCGGTGTAGATATTTCCATGTTTATTCTGTTCGTGTTGTAGATATTTCCATGTTTATAGAGATGGCGGTGTAGATATTTACATGTTCATAGAGATAGCGGTGTTGATTTTTCCATGTTTATAGAGACAGCGGTGTGGATATTTCCTTGCTTATACAGATAGGGGTGTAGATATTTCCATGTTTATAGAGATAGCGGTGAAGATATTTCCATGTTTATACAGATCACGGTGTAGATATTTCCTTGCTTGTACTAATAGCGGTGTATTTATTTCCATGTTTATACAGATAGCGGTGTAGATATTTCCATGTACATACAGATGGCTGTGTAGATATTTCCATGTTTATACAGATGGCTGTGTAGATATTTCCATGTTTATACAGATGACTTTGTAGGTATTTGCATGTTTATACAGATGGCGGTGTAGGTTTTCCATGTTTATAGTGATAGCTGTGTAGATATTTCCATGTTTATACAGATAGCGGTGTTGATATTTCCATGTTTATAAAGATCGCGGTGTAGATATTTCCGTGTTTATACAGATCGCGGTGCAGATATTTATATCTTTATACAGATGGCATTGTAGATATTTCCTTATTCACACAGATGGCGGTGTAGATGTTTCCATGTTTATACAGATGGCAGAGTAGTTAGTTCCATGTTTATGGAGATGGCAGTGTAGATACTTTCATGTTTACAGAGATGGCGGTGTAGATATTTCCATGTTTATAGAGATAGCAGTGTAGATATTTACATGTTTATACAGATGTCTGTGTAGATATTTCCATGTGTATACAGATGGCATTGTAGATATTTCCATGTTTATACAGATGACTGTATAGGTATTTCCATGGTTTTACAGGTGGCAGTGCAGATATTTCCATGTTTATAGAGATAGCGGTGTAGATATTTCCATGTTTCTACAGATGGCGGTGTTGATATTTCCATCTATACACAGATGGCCGTGTAGATATTTCCATGTTTATACAGATGGCGGCGTAGATATTTCCATGGACATGCAGATGGCGGTGTAGATATTTCCATGTTGAAACAGATAGCGGTGTAGATATTTCCATGTTTACACAGATAGTGGTGTAGATATTTCCGTGTTTATACACATGGCAGAGTAGATACTTCCATCTTTATGGAGATGGCAGTGTAGATATTTTCATGTTTATAGAGATGGCGGTGTAGATATTTCCATATTTATAGAGATAGCGGTGTAGATATTTCCATCTTTCTACAGATGGCAGTGTAGATATTTCCATGTTTATACAGATGGCGGTGTAGATATTTCCATATTTATACAGATGTCTGTGTAGATATTTCCATCTGTATACAGATGGTATTGTAGGTATTTCCATGTTTATACAGATGGTGGTGAAGATATTTCCATGTTTATTCAGATGACTGTGTAGATATTTCCATGTTTTTACAGATGGCAGTGTGGATATTTCAATGTTTATAGAGATGGCGCTGTAGATATTTCCAAGTTTATACAGATAACGGTGGAGATATTTCCATGTTTATACAGAGAGGAGTCGAGATATTTCCATGTTTATACACATAGCGGTGTACATATTTCCATGATTATAGAGACAGCAGTGTAGGTATTTCCATGTTTATGCAGATAGCGGTGCAGATATTTCCATGTTTACACAGATGCCTATGCAGATATTTCCATATTTACACAGAGGGCTGTGTAGATATTTCTATGTTTATACAGAAGACAGTGTAGATATGTAAATGTTCCTACACATGACTGTGTAGGTATTTCCATGTTTATACAGATGTCTTTGTAGATATTTCCATGTTAATAGAGATAGCGGTGTAGACATTTCCATGTTTATACAGATAGCGGTGTAGATATTTCCATGTTTATACAGATAGTGGTGTAGATATTTCCATGTTTATACAGACCGCGGTGTAGATATTTCCATGTTTATACAAATAGCGGTGCAGATATTTCCATGTTTGTACAGATGGCGGTGTTGATATTTCCATTTATACACAGATGACCGTGTAGATATTTCCATGTTTATACAGACGGCGGCGCAGATATTTCCATGGATATGTAGATGGCGGTGTAGATATTTCCATGTTTATACAGATTGCGGTGTAGTTATTTCCATGTTTATATAGATAGCGGTGTAGTTATTTCCATGTATATACACATGGCTGTGTAGATATTTCCATGTTTATACAGATGGCGGTGTAGGTATTTCCATGTTTATACAGATAACTTTGTATTTCCATGTTTATACAGATGGCGGTGTAGATATTTCCATGTCTATAGAGATAGCAGTGGAGATAATTCCATGTTTATACAGATAGCGGTGTAGATATTTCCATGTTTATTCTGATCGTGGTGTAGATATTTCCATGTTTATAGAGATGGCAGTGTAGATATTTACATGTTCATAGAGATAGCGGTGTTGATTTTTCCATGTTTATAGAGACAGCGGTGTGGATATTTCCTTGCTTATACAGATAGGGGTGTAGATATTTCCATGTTTATAGAGATAGCGGTGAAGATATTTCCATGTTTATACAGATCACGGTGTAGATATTTCCTTGCTTGTACTAATAGCGGTGTAGTTATTTCCATGTTTATACAGATAGCGGTGTAGATATTTCCATGTATATACAGATGGCTGTGTAGATATTTCCATGTTTATACAGATGGCTGTGTAGATATTTCCATGTTTATACAGATGACTTTGTAGGTATTTGCATGTTTATACAGATGGCGGTGTAGGTTTTCCATGTTTATAGTGATAGCTGTGTAGATATTTCCATGTTTATACAGATAGCGGTGTTGATATTTCCATGTTTATAAAGATCGCGGTGTAGATATTTCCATGTTTATACAGATCGCGGTGCAGATATTTATATCTTTATACAGATGGCATTGTAGATATTTCCTTATTCACACAGATGGCGGTGTAGATGTTTCCATGTTTATACAGATGGCAGAGTAGTTAGTTCCATGTTTATGGAGATGGCAGTGTAGATACTTTCATGTTTACAGAGATGGCGGTGTAGATATTTCCATGTTTATAGAGATAGCAGTGTAGATATTTACATGTTTATACAGATGTCTGTGTAGATATTTCCATGTGTATACAGATGGCATTGTAGATATTTCCATGTTTATACAGATGACTGTATAGGTATTTCCATGGTTTTACAGGTGGCAGTGCAGATATTTCCATGTTTATAGAGATAGCGGTGTAGATATTTCCATGTTTCTACAGATGGCGGTGTTGATATTTCCATCTATACACAGATGGCCGTGTAGATATTTCCATGTTTATACAGATGGCGGCGTAGATATTTCCATGGACATGCAGATGGCGGTGTAGATATTTCCATGTTGAAACAGATAGCGGTGTAGATATTTCCATGTTTACACAGATAGTGGTGTAGATATTTCCGTGTTTATACACATGGCAGAGTAGATACTTCCATCTTTATGGAGATGGCAGTGTAGATATTTTCATGTTTATAGAGATGGCGGTGTAGATATTTCCATATTTATAGAGATAGCGGTGTAGATATTTCCATCTTTCTACAGATGGCAGTGTAGATATTTCCATGTTTATACAGATGGCGGTGTAGATATTTCCATATTTATACAGATGTCTGTGTAGATATTTCCATCTGTATACAGATGGTATTGTAGGTATTTCCATGTTTATACAGATGGTGGTGAAGATATTTCCATGTTTATTCAGATGACTGTGTAGATATTTCCATGTTTTTACAGATGGCAGTGTGGATATTTCAATGTTTATAGAGATGGCGCTGTAGATATTTCCAAGTTTATACAGATAACGGTGGAGATATTTCCATGTTTATACAGAGAGGAGTCGAGATATTTCCATGTTTATACACATAGCGGTGTACATATTTCCATGATTATAGAGACAGCAGTGTAGGTATTTCCATGTTTATGCAGATAGCGGTGCAGATATTTCCATGTTTACACAGATGCCTATGCAGATATTTCCATATTTACACAGAGGGCTGTGTAGATATTTCTATGTTTATACAGAAGACAGTGTAGATATGTAAATGTTCCTACACATGACTGTGTAGGTATTTCCATGTTTATACAGATGTCTTTGTAGATATTTCCATGTTAATAGAGATAGCGGTGTAGACATTTCCATGTTTATACAGATAGCGGTGTAGATATTTCCATGTTTATACAGATAGTGGTGTAGATATTTCCATGTTTATACAGACCGCGGTGTAGATATTTCCATGTTTATACAAATAGCGGTGCAGATATTTCCATGTTTGTACAGATGGCGGTGTTGATATTTCCATTTATACACAGATGACCGTGTAGATATTTCCATGTTTATACAGACGGCGGCGCAGATATTTCCATGGATATGTAGATGGCGGTGTAGATATTTCCATGTTTATACAGATTGCGGTGTAGTTATTTCCATGTTTATATAGATAGCGGTGTAGTTATTTCCATGTATATACACATGGCTGTGTAGATATTTCCATGTTTATACAGATGGCGGTGTAGGTATTTCCATGTTTATACAGATAACTCTGTATTTCCATGTTTATACAGATGGCGGTGTAGATATTTCCATGTCTATAGAGATAGCAGTGGAGATAATTCCATGTTTATACAGATAGCGGTGTAGATATTTCCATGTTTATTCTGATCGTGGTGTAGATATTTCCATGTTTATAGAGATGGCAGTGTAGATATTTACATGTTCATAGAGATAGCGGTGTTGATTTTTCCATGTTTATAGAGACAGCGGTGTGGATATTTCCTTGCTTATACAGATAGGGGTGTAGATATTTCCATGTTTATAGAGATAGCGGTGAAGATATTTCCATGTTTATACAGATCACGGTGTAGATATTTCCTTGCTTGTACTAATAGCGGTGTAGTTATTTCCATGTTTATACAGATAGCGGTGTAGATATTTCCATGTATATACAGATGGCTGTGTAGATATTTCCATGTTTATACAGATGGCTGTGTAGATATTTCCATGTTTATACAGATGACTTTGTAGGTATTTGCATGTTTATACAGATGGCGGTGTAGGTTTTCCATGTTTATAGTGATAGCTGTGTAGATATTTCCATGTTTATACAGATAGCGGTGTTGATATTTCCATGTTTATAAAGATCGCGGTGTAGATATTTCCATGTTTATACAGATCGCGGTGCAGATATTTATATCTTTATACAGATGGCATTGTAGATATTTCCTTATTCACACAGATGGCGGTGTAGATGTTTCCATGTTTATAGAGATGGCAGAGTAGTTAGTTCCATGTTTATGGAGATGGCAGTGTAGATACTTTCATGTTTACAGAGATGGCGGTGTAGATATTTCCATGTTTATAGAGATAGCAGTGTAGATATTTACATGTTTATACAGATGTCTGTGTAGATATTTCCATGTGTATACAGATGGCATTGTAGATATTTCCATGTTTATACAGATGACTGTATAGGTATTTCCATGTTTTTACAGGTGGCAGTGCAGATATTTCCATGTTTATAGAGATAGCGGTGAAGATATTTCCATGTTTCTACAGATGGCGGTGTTGATATTTCCATCTATACACAGATGGCCGTGTAGATATTTCCATGTTTATACAGATGGCGGCATAGATATTTCCATGGACATGCAGATGGCGGTGTAGATATTTCCATGTTTAAACAGATAGCGGTGTAGATATTTCCATGTTTACACAGATAGTGGTGTAGATATTTCCGTGTTTATACACATGGCAGAGTAGATACTTCCATCTTTATGGAGATGGCAGTGTAGATATTTTCATGTTTATAGAGATGGCGGTGTAGATATTTCCATATTTATAGAGATAGCGGTGTAGATATTTCCATCTTTCTACAGATGGCAGTGTAGATATTTCCATGTTTATACAGATGGCGGTGTAGATATTTCCATATTTATACAGATGTCTGTGTAGATATTTCCATCTGTATACAGATGGTATTGTAGGTATTTCCATGTTTATACAGATGGTGGTGAAGATATTTCCATGTTTATTCAGATGACTGTGTAGATATTTCCATGTTTTTACAGATGGCAGTGTGGATATTTCAATGTTTATAGAGATGGCGCTGTAGATATTTCCAAGTTTATACAGATAACGGCGGAGATATTTCCATGTTTATACAGAGAGGAGTCGAGATATTTCCATGTTTATACACATAGCGGTGTACATATTTCCATGATTATAGAGACAGCGGCGTAGGTATTTCCATGTTTATGCAGATAGCGGTGCAGATATTTCCATGTTTACACAGATGCCTATGCAGATATTTCCATATTTACACAGAGGGCTGTGTAGATATTTCTATGTTTATACAGAAGACAGTGTAGATATGTAAATGTTCCTACACATGACTGTGTAGGTATTTCCATGTTTATACAGATGTCTTTGTAGATATTTCCATGTTAATAGAGATAGCGGTGTAGACATTTCCATGTTTATACAGATAGCGGTGTAGATATTTCCATGTTTATACAGGTAGTGGTGTAGATATTTCCATGTTTATACAGACCGCGGTGTAGATATTTCCATGTTTATACAAATAGCGGTGCAGATATTTCCATGTTTGTACAGATGGCGGTGTTGATATTTCCATTTATACACAGATGACCGTGTAGATATTTCCATGTTTATACAGACGGCGGCGCAGATATTTCCATGGATATGTAGATGGCGGTGTAGATATTTCCATGTTTATACAGATTGCGGTGTAGTTATTTCCATGTTTATATAGATAGCGGTGTAGTTATTTCCATGTATATACACATGGCTGTGTAGATATTTCCATGTTTATACAGATGGCGGTGTAGGTATTTCCATGTTTATACAGATAACTTTGTATTTCCATGTTTATACAGATGGCGGTGTAGATATTTCCATGTCTATAGAGATAGCAGTGGAGATAATTCCATGTTTATACAGATAGCGGTGTAGATATTTCCATGTTTATTCTGATCGTGGTGTAGATATTTCCATGTTTATAGAGATGGCGGTGTAGATATTTACATGTTCATAGAGATAGCGGTGTTGATTTTTCCATGTTTATAGAGACAGCGGTGTGGATATTTCCTTGCTTATACAGATAGGGGTGTAGATATTTCCATGTTTATAGAGATAGCGGTGAAGATATTTCCATGTTTATACAGATCACGGTGTAGATATTTCCTTGCTTGTACTAATAGCGGTGTAGTTATTTCCATGTTTATACAGATAGCGGTGTAGATATTTCCATGTATATACAGATGGCTGTGTAGATATTTCCATGTTTATACAGATGGCTGTGTAGATATTTCCATGTTTATACAGATGACTTTGTAGGTATTTGCATGTTTATACAGATGGCGGTGTAGGTTTTCCATGTTTATAGTGATAGCTGTGTAGATATTTCCATGTTTATACAGATAGCGGTGTTGATATTTCCATGTTTATAAAGATCGCGGTGTAGATATTTCCGTGTTTATACAGATCGCGGTGCAGATATTTATATCTTTATACAGATGGCATTGTAGATATTTCCTTATTCACACAGATGGCGGTGTAGATGTTTCCATGTTTATACAGATGGCAGAGTAGTTAGTTCCATGTTTATGGAGATGGCAGTGTAGATACTTTCATGTTTACAGAGATGGCGGTGTAGATATTTCCATGTTTATAGAGATAGCAGTGTAGATATTTACATGTTTATACAGATGTCTGTGTAGATATTTCCATGTGTATACAGATGGCATTGTAGATATTTCCATGTTTATACAGATGACTGTATAGGTATTTCCATGGTTTTACAGGTGGCAGTGCAGATATTTCCATGTTTATAGAGATAGCGGTGTAGATATTTCCATGTTTCTACAGATGGCGGTGTTGATATTTCCATCTATACACAGATGGCCGTGTAGATATTTCCATGTTTATACAGATGGCGGCGTAGATATTTCCATGGACATGCAGATGGCGGTGTAGATATTTCCATGTTGAAACAGATAGCGGTGTAGATATTTCCATGTTTACACAGATAGTGGTGTAGATATTTCCGTGTTTATACACATGGCAGAGTAGATACTTCCATCTTTATGGAGATGGCAGTGTAGATATTTTCATGTTTATAGAGATGGCGGTGTAGATATTTCCATATTTATAGAGATAGCGGTGTAGATATTTCCATCTTTCTACAGATGGCAGTGTAGATATTTCCATGTTTATACAGATGGCGGTGTAGATATTTCCATATTTATACAGATGTCTGTGTAGATATTTCCATCTGTATACAGATGGTATTGTAGGTATTTCCATGTTTATACAGATGGTGGTGAAGATATTTCCATGTTTATTCAGATGACTGTGTAGATATTTCCATGTTTTTACAGATGGCAGTGTGGATATTTCAATGTTTATAGAGATGGCGCTGTAGATATTTCCAAGTTTATACAGCTAACGGCGGAGATATTTCCATGTTTATACAGAGAGGAGTCGAGATATTTCCATGTTTATACACATAGCGGTGTACATATTTCCATGATTATAGAGACAGCGGTGTAGGTATTTCCATGTTTATGCAGATAGCGGTGCAGATATTTCCATGTTTACACAGATGCCTATGCAGATATTTCCATATTTACACAGAGGGCTGTGTAGATATTTCTATGTTTATACAGAAGACAGTGTAGATATGTAAATGTTCCTACACATGACTGTGTAGGTATTTCCATGTTTATACAGATGTCTTTGTAGATATTTCCATGTTAATAGAGATAGCGGTGTAGACATTTCCATGTTTATACAGATAGCGGTGTAGATATTTCCATGTTTATACAGATAGTGGTGTAGATATTTCCATGTTTATACAGACCGCGGTGTAGATATTTCCATGTTTATACAAATAGCGGTGCAGATATTTCCATGTTTGTACAGATGGCGGTGTTGATATTTCCATTTATACACAGATGACCGTGTAGATATTTCCATGTTTATACAGACGGCGGCGCAGATATTTCCATGGATATGTAGATGGCGGTGTAGATATTTCCATGTTTATACAGATTGCGGTGCAGTTATTTCCATGTTTATATAGATAGCGGTGTAGTTATTTCCATGTATATACACATGGCTGTGTAGATATTTCCATGTTTATACAGATGGCGGTGTAGGTATTTCCATGTTTATACAGATAACTTTGTATTTCCATGTTTATACAGATGGCGGTGTAGATATTTCCATGTCTATAGAGATAGCAGTGGAGATAATTCCATGTTTATACAGATAGCGGTGTAGATATTTCCATGTTTATTCTGATCGTGGTGTAGATATTTCCATGTTTATAGAGATGGCGGTGTAGATATTTACATGTTCATAGAGATAGCGGTGTTGATTTTTCCATGTTTATAGAGACAGCGGTGTGGATATTTCCTTGCTTATACAGATAGGGGTGTAGATATTTCCATGTTTATAGAGATAGCGGTGAAGATATTTCCATGTTTATACAGATCACGGTGTAGATATTCCCTTGCTTGTACTAATAGCGGTGTAGTTATTTCCATGTTTATACAGATAGCGGTGTAGATATTTCCATGTATATACAGATGGCTGCGTAGATATTTCCATGTTTATACAGATGGCTGTGTAGATATTTCCATGTTTATACAGATGACTTTGTAGGTATTTGCATGTTTATACAGATGGCGGTGTAGGTTTTCCATGTTTATAGTGATAGCTGTGTAGATATTTCCATGTTTATACAGATAGCGGTGTTGATATTTCCATGTTTATAAAGATCGCGGTGTAGATATTTCCATGTTTATACAGATCGCGGTGCAGATATTTATATCTTTATACAGATGGCATTGTAGATATTTCCTTATTCACACAGATGGCGGTGTAGATGTTTCCATGTTTATACAGATGGCAGAGTAGTTAGTTCCATGTTTATGGAGATGGCAGTGTAGATACTTTCATGTTTACAGAGATGGCTGTGTAGATATTTCCATGTTTATAGAGATAGCAGTGTAGATATTTACATGTTTATACAGATGTCTGTGTAGATATTTCCATGTGTATACAGATGGCATTGTAGATATTTCCATGTTTATACAGATGACTGTATAGGTATTTCCATGGTTTTACAGGTGGCAGTGCAGATATTTCCATGTTTATAGAGATAGCGGTGTAGATATTTCCATGTTTCTACAGATGGCGGTGTTGATATTTCCATCTATACACAGATGGCCGTGTAGATATTTCCATGTTTATACAGATGGTGGCGTAGATATTTCCATGGACATGCAGATGGCGGTGTAGATATTTCCATGTTGAAACAGATAGCGGTGTAGATATTTCCATGTTTACACAGATAGTGGTGTAGATATTTCCGTGTTTATACACATGGCAGAGTAGATACTTCCATCTTTATGGAGATGGCAGTGTAGATATTTTCATGTTTATAGAGATGGCGGTGTAGATATTTCCATATTTATAGAGATAGCGGTGTAGATATTTCCATCTTTCTACAGATGGCAGTGTAGATATTTCCATGTTTATACAGATGGCGGTGTAGATATTTCCATATTTATACAGATGTCTGTGTAGATATTTCCATCTGTATACAGATGGTATTGTAGGTATTTCCATGTTTATACAGATGGTGGTGAAGATATTTCCATGTTTATTCAGATGACTGTGTAGATATTTCCATGTTTTTACAGATGGCAGTGTGGATATTTCAATGTTTATAGAGATGGCGCTGTAGATATTTCCAAGTTTATACAGATAACGGTGGAGATATTTCCATGTTTATACAGAGAGGAGTCGAGATATTTCCATGTTTATACACATAGCGGTGTACATATTTCCATGATTATAGAGACAGCGGTGTAGGTATTTCCATGTTTATGCAGATAGCGGTGCAGATATTTCCATGTTTACACAGATGCCTATGCAGATATTTCCATATTTACACAGAGGGCTGTGTAGATATTTCTATGTTTATACAGAAGACAGTGTAGATATGTAAATGTTCCTACACATGACTGTGTAGGTATTTCCATGTTTATACAGATGTCTTTGTAGATATTTCCATGTTAATAGAGATAGCGGTGTAGACATTTCCATGTTTATACAGATAGCGGTGTAGATATTTCCATGTTTATACAGATAGTGGTGTAGATATTTCCATGTTTACACAGACCGCGGTGTAGATATTTCCATGTTTATTCAAATAGCGGTGCAGATATTTCCATGTTTGTACAGATGGCGGTGTTGATATTTCCATTTATACACAGATGACCGTGTAGATATTTCCATGTTTATACAGACGGCGGCGCAGATATTTCCATGGATATGTAGATGGCGGTGTAGATATTTCCATGTTTATACAGATTGCGGTGTAGTTATTTCCATGTTTATATAGATAGCGGTGTAGTTATTTCCATGTATATACACATGGCTGTGTAGATATTTCCATGTTTATACAGATGGCGGTGTAGGTATTTCCATGTTTATACAGATAACTTTGTATTTCCATGTTTATACAGATGGCGGTGTAGATATTTCCATGTCTATAGAGATAGCAGTGGAGATAATTCCATGTTTATACAGATAGCGGTGTAGATATTTCCAAGTTTATTCTGATCGTGGTGTAGATATTTCCATGTTTATAGAGATGGCGGTGTAGATATTTACATGTTCATAGAGATAGCGGTGTTGATTTTTCCATGTTTATAGAGACAGCGGTGTGGATATTTCCTTGCTTATACAGATAGTGGTGTAGATATTTCCATGTTTATAGAGATAGCGGTGAAGATATTTCCATGTTTATACAGATCACGGTGTAGATATTTCCTTGCTTGTACTAATAGCGGTGTAGTTATTTCCATGTTTATACAGATAGCGGTGTAGATATTTCCATGTATATACAGATGGCTGTGTAGATATTTCCATGTTTATACAGATGGCTGTGTAGATATTTCCATGTTTATACAGATGACTTTGTAGGTATTTGCATGTTTATACAGATGGCGGTGTAGGTTTTCCATGTTTATAGTGATAGCTGTGTAGATATTTCCATGTTTATACAGATAGCGGTGTTGATATTTCCATGTTTATAAAGATCGCGGTGTAGATATTTCCATGTTTATACAGATCGCGGTGCAGATATTTATATCTTTATACAGATGGCATTGTAGATATTTCCTTATTCACACAGATGGCGGTGTAGATGTTTCCATGTTTATACAGATGGCAGAGTAGTTAGTTCCATGTTTATGGAGATGGCAGTGTAGATACTTTCATGTTTACAGAGATGGCGGTGTAGATATTTCCTTGTTTATAGAGATAGCAGTGTAGATATTTACATGTTTATACAGATGTCTGTGTAGATATTTCCATGTGTATACAGATGGCATTGTAGATATTTCCATGTTTATACAGATGACTGTATAGGTATTTCCATGTTTTTACAGGTGGCAGTGCAGATATTTCCATGTTTATAGAGATAGCGGTGTAGATATTTCCATGTTTCTACAGATGGCGGTGTTGATATTTCCATCTATACACAGATGGCCGTGTAGATATTTCCATGTTTATACAGATGGCGGCGTAGATATTTCCATGGACATGCAGATGGCGGTGTAGATATTTCCATGTTTAAACAGATAGCGGTGTAGATATTTCCATGTTTACACAGATAGTGGTGTAGATATTTCCGTGTTTATACACATGGCAGAGTAGATACTTCCATCTTTATGGAGATGGCAGTGTAGATATTTTCATGTTTATAGAGATGGCGGTGTAGATATTTCCATATTTATAGAGATAGCGGTGTAGATATTTCCATCTTTCTACAGATGGCAGTGTAGATATTTCCATGTTTATACAGATGGCGGTGTAGATATTTCCATATTTATACAGATGTCTGTGTAGATATTTCCATCTGTATACAGATGGTATTGTAGGTATTTCCATGTTTATACAGATGGTGGTGAAGATATTTCCATGTTTATTCAGATGACTGTGTAGATATTTCCATGTTTTTACAGATGGCAGTGTGGATATTTCAATGTTTATAGAGATGGCGCTGTAGATATTTCCAAGTTTATACAGATAACGGCGGAGATATTTCCATGTTTATACAGAGAGGAGTCGAGATATTTCCATGTTTATACACATAGCGGTGTACATATTTCCATGATTATAGAGACAGCGGTGTAGGTATTTCCATGTTTATGCAGATAGCGGTGCAGATATTTCCATGTTTACACAGATGCCTATGCAGATATTTCCATATTTACACAGAGGGCTGTGTAGATATTTCTATGTTTATACAGAAGACAGTGTAGATATGTAAATGTTCCTACACATGACTGTGTAGGTATTTCCATGTTTATACAGATGTCTTTGTAGATATTTCCATGTTAATAGAGATAGCGGTGTAGACATTTCCATGTTTATACAGATAGCGGTGTAGATATTTCCATGTTTATACAGGTAGTGGTGTAGATATTTCCATGTTTATACAGACCGCGGTGTAGATATTTCCATGTTTATACAAATAGCGGTGCAGATATTTCCATGTTTGTACAGATGGCGGTGTTGATATTTCCATTTATACACAGATGACCGTGTAGATATTTCCATGTTTATACAGACGGCGGCGCAGATATTTCCATGGATATGTAGATGGCGGTGTAGATATTTCCATGTTTATACAGATTGCGGTGTAGTTATTTCCATGTTTATATAGATAGCGGTGTAGTTATTTCCATGTATATACACATGGCTGTGTAGATATTTCCATGTTTATACAGATGGCGGTGTAGGTATTTCCATGTTTATACAGATAACTTTGTATTTCCATGTTTATACAGATGGCGGTGTAGATATTTCCATGTCTATAGAGATAGCAGTGGAGATAATTCCATGTTTATACAGATAGCGGTGTAGATATTTCCATGTTTATTCTGATCGTGGTGTAGATATTTCCATGTTTATAGAGATGGCGGTGTAGATATTTACATGTTCATAGAGATAGCGGTGTTGATTTTTCCATGTTTATAGAGACAGCGGTGTGGATATTTCCTTGCTTATACAGATAGGGGTGTAGATATTTCCATGTTTATAGAGATAGCGGTGAAGATATTTCCATGTTTATACAGATCACGGTGTAGATATTTCCTTGCTTGTACTAATAGCGGTGTAGTTATTTCCATGTTTATACAGATAGCGGTGTAGATATTTCCATGTATATACAGATGGCTGTGTAGATATTTCCATGTTTATACAGATGGCTGTGTAGATATTTCCATGTTTATACAGATGACTTTGTAGGTATTTGCATGTTTATACAGATGGCGGTGTAGGTTTTCCATGTTTATAGTGATAGCTGTGTAGATATTTCCATGTTTATACAGATAGCGGTGTTGATATTTCCATGTTTATAAAGATCGCGGTGTAGATATTTCCGTGTTTATACAGATCGCGGTGCAGATATTTATATCTTTATACAGATGGCATTGTAGATATTTCCTTATTCACACAGATGGCGGTGTAGATGTTTCCATGTTTATACAGATGGCAGAGTAGTTAGTTCCATGTTTATGGAGATGGCAGTGTAGATACTTTCATGTTTACAGAGATGGCGGTGTAGATATTTCCATGTTTATAGAGATAGCAGTGTAGATATTTACATGTTTATACAGATGTCTGTGTAGATATTTCCATGTGTATACAGATGGCATTGTAGATATTTCCATGTTTATACAGATGACTGTATAGGTATTTCCATGGTTTTACAGGTGGCAGTGCAGATATTTCCATGTTTATAGAGATAGCGGTGTAGATATTTCCATGTTTCTACAGATGGCGGTGTTGATATTTCCATCTATACACAGATGGCCGTGTAGATATTTCCATGTTTATACAGATGGCGGCGTAGATATTTCCATGGACATGCAGATGGCGGTGTAGATATTTCCATGTTGAAACAGATAGCGGTGTAGATATTTCCATGTTTACACAGATAGTGGTGTAGATATTTCCGTGTTTATACACATGGCAGAGTAGATACTTCCATCTTTATGGAGATGGCAGTGTAGATATTTTCATGTTTATAGAGATGGCGGTGTAGATATTTCCATATTTATAGAGATAGCGGTGTAGATATTTCCATCTTTCTACAGATGGCAGTGTAGATATTTCCATGTTTATACAGATGGCGGTGTAGATATTTCCATATTTATACAGATGTCTGTGTAGATATTTCCATCTGTATACAGATGGTATTGTAGGTATTTCCATGTTTATACAGATGGTGGTGAAGATATTTCCATGTTTATTCAGATGACTGTGTAGATATTTCCATGTTTTTACAGATGGCAGTGTGGATATTTCAATGTTTATAGAGATGGCGCTGTAGATATTTCCAAGTTTATACAGCTAACGGCGGAGATATTTCCATGTTTATACAGAGAGGAGTCGAGATATTTCCATGTTTATACACATAGCGGTGTACATATTTCCATGATTATAGAGACAGCGGTGTAGGTATTTCCATGTTTATGCAGATAGCGGTGCAGATATTTCCATGTTTACACAGATGCCTATGCAGATATTTCCATATTTACACAGAGGGCTGTGTAGATATTTCTATGTTTATACAGAAGACAGTGTAGATATGTAAATGTTCCTACACATGACTGTGTAGGTATTTCCATGTTTATACAGATGTCTTTGTAGATATTTCCATGTTAATAGAGATAGCGGTGTAGACATTTCCATGTTTATACAGATAGCGGTGTAGATATTTCCATGTTTATACAGATAGTGGTGTAGATATTTCCATGTTTATACAGACCGCGGTGTAGATATTTCCATGTTTATACAAATAGCGGTGCAGATATTTCCATGTTTGTACAGATGGCGGTGTTGATATTTCCATTTATACACAGATGACCGTGTAGATATTTCCATGTTTATACAGACGGCGGCGCAGATATTTCCATGGATATGTAGATGGCGGTGTAGATATTTCCATGTTTATACAGATTGCGGTGTAGTTATTTCCATGTTTATATAGATAGCGGTGTAGTTATTTCCATGTATATACACATGGCTGTGTAGATATTTCCATGTTTATACAGATGGCGGTGTAGGTATTTCCATGTTTATACAGATAACTTTGTATTTCCATGTTTATACAGATGGCGGTGTAGATATTTCCATGTCTATAGAGATAGCAGTGGAGATAATTCCATGTTTATACAGATAGCGGTGTAGATATTTCCATGTTTATTCTGATCGTGGTGTAGATATTTCCATGTTTATAGAGATGGCGGTGTAGATATTTACATGTTCATAGAGATAGCGGTGTTGATTTTTCCATGTTTATAGAGACAGCGGTGTGGATATTTCCTTGCTTATACAGATAGGGGTGTAGATATTTCCATGTTTATAGAGATAGCGGTGAAGATATTTCCATGTTTATACAGATCACGGTGTAGATATTCCCTTGCTTGTACTAATAGCGGTGTAGTTATTTCCATGTTTATACAGATAGCGGTGTAGATATTTCCATGTATATACAGATGGCTGCGTAGATATTTCCATGTTTATACAGATGGCTGTGTAGATATTTCCATGTTTATACAGATGACTTTGTAGGTATTTGCATGTTTATACAGATGGCGGTGTAGGTTTTCCATGTTTATAGTGATAGCTGTGTAGATATTTCCATGTTTATACAGATAGCGGTGTTGATATTTCCATGTTTATAAAGATCGCGGTGTAGATATTTCCATGTTTATACAGATCGCGGTGCAGATATTTATATCTTTATACAGATGGCATTGTAGATATTTCCTTATTCACACAGATGGCGGTGTAGATGTTTCCATGTTTATACAGATGGCAGAGTAGTTAGTTCCATGTTTATGGAGATGGCAGTGTAGATACTTTCATGTTTACAGAGATGGCGGTGTAGATATTTCCATGTTTATAGAGATAGCAGTGTAGATATTTACATGTTTATACAGATGTCTGTGTAGATATTTCCATGTGTATACAGATGGCATTGTAGATATTTCCATGTTTATACAGATGACTGTATAGGTATTTCCATGGTTTTACAGGTGGCAGTGCAGATATTTCCATGTTTATAGAGATAGCGGTGTAGATATTTCCATGTTTCTACAGATGGCGGTGTTGATATTTCCATCTATACACAGATGGCCGTGTAGATATTTCCATGTTTATACAGATGGTGGCGTAGATATTTCCATGGACATGCAGATGGCGGTGTAGATATTTCCATGTTTAAACAGATAGCGGTGTAGATATTTCCATGTTTACACAGATAGTGGTGTAGATATTTCCGTGTTTATACACATGGCAGAGTAGATACTTCCATCTTTATGGAGATGGCAGTGTAGATATTTTCATGTTTATAGAGATGGCGGTGTAGATATTTCCATATTTATAGAGATAGCGGTGTAGATATTTCCATCTTTCTACAGATGGCAGTGTAGATATTTCCATGTTTATACAGATGGCGGTGTAGATATTTCCATATTTATACAGATGTCTGTGTAGATATTTCCATCTGTATACAGATGGTATTGTAGGTATTTCCATGTTTATACAGATGGTGGTGAAGATATTTCCATGTTTATTCAGATGACTGTGTAGATATTTCCATGTTTTTACAGATGGCAGTGTGGATATTTCAATGTTTATAGAGATGGCGCTGTAGATATTTCCAAGTTTATACAGATAACGGTGGAGATATTTCCATGTTTATACAGAGAGGAGTCGAGATATTTCCATGTTTATACACATAGCGGTGTACATATTTCCATGATTATAGAGACAGCGGTGTAGGTATTTCCATGTTTATGCAGATAGCGGTGCAGATATTTCCATGTTTACACAGATGCCTATGCAGATATTTCCATATTTACACAGAGGGCTGTGTAGATATTTCTATGTTTATACAGAAGACAGTGTAGATATGTAAATGTTCCTACACATGACTGTGTAGGTATTTCCATGTTTATACAGATGTCTTTGTAGATATTTCCATGTTAATAGAGATAGCGGTGTAGACATTTCCATGTTTATACAGATAGCGGTGTAGATATTTCCATGTTTATACAGATAGTGGTGTAGATATTTCCATGTTTACACAGACCGCGGTGTAGATATTTCCATGTTTATTCAAATAGCGGTGCAGATATTTCCATGTTTGTACAGATGGCGGTGTTGATATTTCCATTTATACACAGATGACCGTGTAGATATTTCCATGTTTATACAGACGGCGGCGCAGATATTTCCATGGATATGTAGATGGCGGTGTAGATATTTCCATGTTTATACAGATTGCGGTGTAGTTATTTCCATGTTTATATAGATAGCGGTGTAGTTATTTCCATGTATATACACATGGCTGTGTAGATATTTCCATGTTTATACAGATGGCGGTGTAGGTATTTCCATGTTTATACAGATAACTTTGTATTTCCATGTTTATACAGATGGCGGTGTAGATATTTCCATGTCTATAGAGATAGCAGTGGAGATAATTCCATGTTTATACAGATAGCGGTGTAGATATTTCCAAGTTTATTCTGATCGTGGTGTAGATATTTCCATGTTTATAGAGATGGCGGTGTAGATATTTACATGTTCATAGAGATAGCGGTGTTGATTTTTCCATGTTTATAGAGACAGCGGTGTGGATATTTCCTTGCTTATACAGATAGGGGTGTAGATATTTCCATGTTTATAGAGATAGCGGTGAAGATATTTCCATGTTTATACAGATCACGGTGTAGATATTTCCTTGCTTGTACTAATAGCGGTGTAGTTATTTCCATGTTTATACAGATAGCGGTGTAGATATTTCCATGTATATACAGATGGCTGTGTAGATATTTCCATGTTTATACAGATGGCTGTGTAGATATTTCCATGTTTATACAGATGACTTTGTAGGTATTTGCATGTTTATACAGATGGCGGTGTAGGTTTTCCATGTTTATAGTGATAGCTGTGTAGATATTTCCATGTTTATACAGATAGCGGTGTTGATATTTCCATGTTTATAAAGATCGCGGTGTAGATATTTCCATGTTTATACAGATCGCGGTGCAGATATTTATATCTTTATACAGATGGCATTGTAGATATTTCCTTATTCACACAGATGGCGGTGTAGATGTTTCCATGTTTATACAGATGGCAGAGTAGTTAGTTCCATGTTTATGGAGATGGCAGTGTAGATACTTTCATGTTTACAGAGATGGCGGTGTAGATATTTCCTTGTTTATAGAGATAGCAGTGTAGATATTTACATGTTTATACAGATGTCTGTGTAGATATTTCCATGTGTATACAGATGGCATTGTAGATATTTCCATGTTTATACAGATGACTGTATAGGTATTTCCATGTTTTTACAGGTGGCAGTGCAGATATTTCCATGTTTATAGAGATAGCGGTGTAGATATTTCCATGTTTCTACAGATGGCGGTGTTGATATTTCCATCTATACACAGATGGCCGTGTAGATATTTCCATGTTTATACAGATGGCGGCGTAGATATTTCCATGGACATGCAGATGGCGGTGTAGATATTTCCATGTTTAAACAGATAGCGGTGTAGATATTTCCATGTTTACACAGATAGTGGTGTAGATATTTCCGTGTTTATACACATGGCAGAGTAGATACTTCCATCTTTATGGAGATGGCAGTGTAGATATTTTCATGTTTATAGAGATGGCGGTGTAGATATTTCCATATTTATAGAGATAGCGGTGTAGATATTTCCATCTTTCTACAGATGGCAGTGTAGATATTTCCATGTTTATACAGATGGCGGTGTAGATATTTCCATATTTATACAGATGTCTGTGTAGATATTTCCATCTGTATACAGATGGTATTGTAGGTATTTCCATGTTTATACAGATGGTGGTGAAGATATTTCCATGTTTATTCAGATGACTGTGTAGATATTTCCATGTTTTTACAGATGGCAGTGTGGATATTTCAATGTTTATAGAGATGGCGCTGTAGATATTTCCAAGTTTATACAGCTAACGGCGGAGATATTTCCATGTTTATACAGAGAGGAGTCGAGATATTTCCATGTTTATACACATAGCGGTGTACATATTTCCATGATTATAGAGACAGCGGTGTAGGTATTTCCATGTTTATGCAGATAGCGGTGCAGATATTTCCATGTTTACACAGATGCCTATGCAGATATTTCCATATTTACACAGAGGGCTGTGTAGATATTTCTATGTTTATACAGAAGACAGTGTAGATATGTAAATGTTCCTACACATGACTGTGTAGGTATTTCCATGTTTATACAGATGTCTTTGTAGATATTTCCATGTTAATAGAGATAGCGGTGTAGACATTTCCATGTTTATACAGATAGCGGTGTAGATATTTCCATGTTTATACAGATAGTGGTGTAGATATTTCCATGTTTATACAGACCGCGGTGTAGATATTTCCATGTTTATACAAATAGCGGTGCAGATATTTCCATGTTTGTACAGATGGCGGTGTTGATATTTCCATTTATACACAGATGACCGTGTAGATATTTCCATGTTTATACAGACGGCGGCGCAGATATTTCCATGGATATGTAGATGGCGGTGTAGATATTTCCATGTTTATACAGATTGCGGTGTAGTTATTTCCATGTTTATATAGATAGCGGTGTAGTTATTTCCATGTATATACACATGGCTGTGTAGATATTTCCATGTTTATACAGATGGCGGTGTAGGTATTTCCATGTTTATACAGATAACTTTGTATTTCCATGTTTATACAGATGGCGGTGTAGATATTTCCATGTCTATAGAGATAGCAGTGGAGATAATTCCATGTTTATACAGATAGCGGTGTAGATATTTCCATGTTTATTCTGATCGTGGTGTAGATATTTCCATGTTTATAGAGATGGCGGTGTAGATATTTACATGTTCATAGAGATAGCGGTGTTGATTTTTCCATGTTTATAGAGACAGCGGTGTGGATATTTCCTTGCTTATACAGATAGGGGTGTAGATATTTCCATGTTTATAGAGATAGCGGTGAAGATATTTCCATGTTTATACAGATCACGGTGTAGATATTTCCTTGCTTGTACTAATAGCGGTGTAGTTATTTCCATGTTTATACAGATAGCGGTGTAGATATTTCCATGTATATACAGATGGCTGTGTAGATATTTCCATGTTTATACAGATGGCTGTGTAGATATTTCCATGTTTATACAGATGACTTTGTAGGTATTTGCATGTTTATACAGATGGCGGTGTAGGTTTTCCATGTTTATAGTGATAGCTGTGTAGATATTTCCATGTTTATACAGATAGCGGTGTTGATATTTCCATGTTTATAAAGATCGCGGTGTAGATATTTCCGTGTTTATACAGATCGCGGTGCAGATATTTATATCTTTATACAGATGGCATTGTAGATATTTCCTTATTCACACAGATGGCGGTGTAGATGTTTCCATGTTTATACAGATGGCAGAGTAGTTAGTTCCATGTTTATGGAGATGGCAGTGTAGATACTTTCATGTTTACAGAGATGGCGGTGTAGATATTTCCATGTTTATAGAGATAGCAGTGTAGATATTTACATGTTTATACAGATGTCTGTGTAGATATTTCCATGTGTATACAGATGGCATTGTAGATATTTCCATGTTTATACAGATGACTGTATAGGTATTTCCATGGTTTTACAGGTGGCAGTGCAGATATTTCCATGTTTATAGAGATAGCGGTGTAGATATTTCCATGTTTCTACAGATGGCGGTGTTGATATTTCCATCTATACACAGATGGCCGTGTAGATATTTCCATGTTTATACAGATGGCGGCGTAGATATTTCCATGGACATGCAGATGGCGGTGTAGATATTTCCATGTTGAAACAGATAGCGGTGTAGATATTTCCATGTTTACACAGATAGTGGTGTAGATATTTCCGTGTTTATACACATGGCAGAGTAGATACTTCCATCTTTATGGAGATGGCAGTGTAGATATTTTCATGTTTATAGAGATGGCGGTGTAGATATTTCCATATTTATAGAGATAGCGGTGTAGATATTTCCATCTTTCTACAGATGGCAGTGTAGATATTTCCATGTTTATACAGATGGCGGTGTAGATATTTCCATATTTATACAGATGTCTGTGTAGATATTTCCATCTGTATACAGATGGTATTGTAGGTATTTCCATGTTTATACAGATGGTGGTGAAGATATTTCCATGTTTATTCAGATGACTGTGTAGATATTTCCATGTTTTTACAGATGGCAGTGTGGATATTTCAATGTTTATAGAGATGGCGCTGTAGATATTTCCAAGTTTATACAGCTAACGGCGGAGATATTTCCATGTTTATACAGAGAGGAGTCGAGATATTTCCATGTTTATACACATAGCGGTGTACATATTTCCATGATTATAGAGACAGCGGTGTAGGTATTTCCATGTTTATGCAGATAGCGGTGCAGATATTTCCATGTTTACACAGATGCCTATGCAGATATTTCCATATTTACACAGAGGGCTGTGTAGATATTTCTATGTTTATACAGAAGACAGTGTAGATATGTAAATGTTCCTACACATGACTGTGTAGGTATTTCCATGTTTATACAGATGTCTTTGTAGATATTTCCATGTTAATAGAGATAGCGGTGTAGACATTTCCATGTTTATACAGATAGCGGTGTAGATATTTCCATGTTTATACAGATAGTGGTGTAGATATTTCCATGTTTATACAGACCGCGGTGTAGATATTTCCATGTTTATACAAATAGCGGTGCAGATATTTCCATGTTTGTACAGATGGCGGTGTTGATATTTCCATTTATACACAGATGACCGTGTAGATATTTCCATGTTTATACAGACGGCGGCGCAGATATTTCCATGGATATGTAGATGGCGGTGTAGATATTTCCATGTTTATACAGATTGCGGTGTAGTTATTTCCATGTTTATATAGATAGCGGTGTAGTTATTTCCATGTATATACACATGGCTGTGTAGATATTTCCATGTTTATACAGATGGTGGTGTAGGTATTTCCATGTTTATACAGATAACTTTGTATTTCCATGTTTATACAGATGGCGGTGTAGATATTTCCATGTCTATAGAGATAGCAGTGGAGATAATTCCATGTTTATACAGATAGCGGTGTAGATATTTCCATGTTTATTCTGATCGTGGTGTAGTTATTTCCATGTTTATAGAGATGGCGGTGTAGATATTTACATGTTCATAGAGATAGCGGTGTTGATTTTTCCATGTTTATAGAGAGAGCGGTGTGGATATTTCCTTGCTTATACAGATAGGGGTGTAGATATTTCCATGTTTATAGAGATAGCGGTGAAGATATTTCCATGTTTATACAGATCACGGTGTAGATATTCCCTTGCTTGTACTAATAGCGGTGTAGTTATTTCCATGTTTATACAGATAGCGGTGTAGATATTTCCATGTATATACAGATGGCTGCGTAGATATTTCCATGTTTATACAGATGGCTGTGTAGATATTTCCATGTTTATACAGATGACTTTGTAGGTATTTGCATGTTTATACAGATGGCGGTGTAGGTTTTCCATGTTTATAGTGATAGCTGTGTAGATATTTCCATGTTTATACAGATAGCGGTGTTGATATTTCCATGTTTATAAAGATCGCAGTGTAGATATTTCCATGTTTATACAGATCGCGGTGCAGATATTTATATCTTTATACAGATGGCATTGTAGATATTTCCTTATTCACACAGATGGCGGTGTAGATGTTTCCATGTTTATACAGATGGCAGAGTAGTTAGTTCCATGTTTATGGAGATGGCAGTGTAGATACTTTCATGTTTACAGAGATGGCGGTGTAGATATTTCCATGTTTATAGAGATAGCAGTGTAGATATTTACATGTTTATACAGATGTCTGTGTAGATATTTCCATGTGTATACAGATGGCATTGTAGATATTTCCATGTTTATACAGATGACTGTATAGGTATTTCCATGGTTTTACAGGTGGCAGTGCAGATATTTCCATGTTTATAGAGATAGCGGTGTAGATATTTCCATGTTTCTACAGATGGCGGTGTTGATATTTCCATCTATACACAGATGGCCGTGTAGATATTTCCATGTTTATACAGATGGTGGCGTAGATATTTCCATGGACATGCAGATGGCGGTGTAGATATATCCATGTTTAAACAGATAGCGGTGTAGATATTTCCATGTTTACACAGATAGTGGTGTAGATATTTCCGTGTTTATACACATGGCAGAGTAGATACTTCCATCTTTATGGAGATGGCAGTGTAGATATTTTCATGTTTATAGAGATGGCGGTGTAGATATTTCCATATTTATAGAGATAGCGGTGTAGATATTTCCATCTTTCTACAGATGGCAGTGTAGATATTTCCATGTTTATACAGATGGCGGTGTAGATATTTCCATATTTATACAGATGTCTGTGTAGATATTTCCATCTGTATACAGATGGTATTGTAGGTATTTCCATGTTTATACAGATGGTGGTGAAGATATTTCCATGTTTATTCAGATGACTGTGTAGATATTTCCATGTTTTTACAGATGGCAGTGTGGATATTTCAATGTTTATAGAGATGGCGCTGTAGATATTTCCAAGTTTATACAGCTAACGGTGGAGATATTTCCATGTTTATACAGAGAGGAGTCGAGATATTTCCATGTTTATACACATAGCGGTGTACATATTTCCATGATTATAGAGACAGCGGTGTAGGTATTTCCATGTTTATGCAGATAGCGGTGCAGATATTTCCATGTTTACACAGATGCCTATGCAGATATTTCCATATTTACACAGAGGGCTGTGTAGATATTTCTATGTTCATACAGAAGACAGTGTAGATATGTAAATGTTCCTACACATGACTGTGTAGGTATTTCCTTGTTTATACAGATGTCTTTGTAGATATTTCCATGTTAATAGAGATAGCGGTGTAGACATTTCCATGTTTATACAGATAGCGGTGTAGATATTTCCATGTTTACACAGACCACGGTGTAGATATTTCCATGTTTATTCAAATAGCGGTGCAGATATTTCCATGTTTGTACAGATGGCGGTGTTGATATTTCCATTTATACACAGATGACCGTGTAGATATTTCCATGTTTATACAGACGGCGGCGCAGATATTTCCATGGATATGTAGATGGCGGTGTAGATATTTCCATGTTTATACAGATTGCGGTGCAGTTATTTCCATGTTTATATAGATAGCGGTGTAGTTATTTCCATGTATATACACATGGCTGTGTAGATATTTCCATGTTTATACAGATGGCGGTGTAGGTATTTCCATGTTTATACAGATAACTTTGTATTTCCATGTTTATACAGATGGCGGTGTAGATATTTCCATGTCTATAGAGATAGCAGTGGAGATAATTCCATGTTTATACAGATAGCGGTGTAGATATTTCCAAGTTTATTCTGATCGTGGTGTAGATATTTCCATGTTTATAGAGATGGCGGTGTAGATATTTACATGTTCATAGAGATAGCGGTGTTGATTTTTCCATGTTTATAGGGACAGCGGTGTGGATATTTCCTTGCTTATACAGATAGGGGTGTAGATATTTCCATGTTTATAGAGATAGCGGTGAAGATATTTCCATGTTTATACAGATCACGGTGTAGATATTTCCTTGCTTGTACTAATAGCGGTGTAGTTATTTCCATGTTTATACAGATAGCGGTGTAGATATTTCCATGTATATACAGATGGCTGTGTAGATATTTCCATGTTTATACAGATGGCTGTGTAGATATTTCCATGTTTATACAGATGACTTTGTAGGTATTTGCATGTTTATACAGATGGCGGTGTAGGTTTTCCATGTTTATAGTGATAGCTGTGTAGATATTTCCATGTTTATACAGATAGCGGTGTTGATATTTCCATGTTTATAAAGATCGCGGTGTAGATATTTCCATGTTTATACAGATCGCGGTGCAGATATTTATATCTTTATACAGATGGCATTGTAGATATTTCCTTATTCACACAGATGGCGGTGTAGATGTTTCCATGTTTATACAGATGGCAGAGTAGTTAGTTCCATGTTTATGGAGATGGCAGTGTAGATACTTTCATGTTTACAGAGATGGCGGTGTAGATATTTCCTTGTTTATAGAGATAGCAGTGTAGATATTTACATGTTTATACAGATGTCTGTGTAGATATTTCCATGTGTATACAGATGGCATTGTAGATATTTCCATGTTTATACAGATGACTGTATAGGTATTTCCATGGTTTTACAGGTGGCAGTGCAGATATTTCCATGTTTATAGAGATAGCGGTGTAGATATTTCCATGTTTCTACAGATGGCGGTGTTGATATTTCCATCTATACACAGATGGCCGTGTAGATATTTCCATGTTTATACAGATGGCGGCGGAGATATTTCCATGGACATGCAGATGGCGGTGTAGATATTTCCATGTTTAAACAGATAGCGGTGTAGATATTTCCATGTTTACACAGATAGTGGTGTAGATATTTCCGTGTTTATACACATGGCAGAGTAGATACTTCCATCTTTATGGAGATGGCAGTGTAGATATTTTCATGTTTATAGAGATGGCGGTGTAGATATTTCCATATTTATAGAGATAGCGGTGTAGATATTTCCATCTTTCTACAGATGGCAGTGTAGATATTTCCATGTTTATACAGATGGCGGTGTAGATATTTCCATATTTATACAGATGTCTGTGTAGATATTTCCATCTGTATACAGATGGTATTGTAGGTATTTCCATGCTTATACAGATGGTGGTGAAGATATTTCCATGTTTATTCAGATGACTGTGTAGATATTTCCATGTTTTTACAGATGGCAGTGTGGATATTTCAATGTTTATAGAGATGGCGCTGTAGATATTTCCAAGTTTATACAGCTAACGGCGGAGATATTTCCATGTTTATACAGAGAGGAGTCGAGATATTTCCATGTTTATACACATAGCGGTGTACATATTTCCATGATTATAGAGACAGCGGTGTAGGTATTTCCATGTTTATGCAGATAGCGGTGCAGATATTTCCATGTTTACACAGATGCCTATGCAGATATTTCCATATTTACACAGAGGGCTGTGTAGATATTTCTATGTTTATACAGAAGACAGTGTAGATATGTAAATGTTCCTACACATGACTGTGTAGGTATTTCCATGTTTATACAGATGTCTTTGTAGATATTTCCATGTTAATAGAGATAGCGGTGTAGACATTTCCATGTTTATACAGATAGCGGTGTAGATATTTCCATGTTTATACAGATAGTGGTGTAGATATTTCCATGTTTATACAGACCGCGGTGTAGATATTTCCATGTTTATACAAATAGCAGTGCAGATATTTCCATGTTTGTACAGATGGCGGTGTTGATATTTCCATTTATACACAGATGACCGTGTAGATATTTCCATGTTTATACAGACGGCGGCGCAGATATTTCCATGGATATGTAGATGGCGGTGTAGATATTTCCATGTTTATACAGATTGCGGTGTAGTTATTTCCATGTTTATATAGATAGCGGTGTAGTTATTTCCATGTATATACACATGGCTGTGTAGATATTTCCATGTTTATACAGATGGCGGTGTAGGTATTTCCATGTTTATACAGATAACTTTGTATTTCCATGTTTATACAGATGGCGGTGTAGATATTTCCATGTCTATAGAGATAGCAGTGGAGATAATTCCATGTTTATACAGATAGCGGTGTAGATATTTCCATGTTTATTCTGATCGTGGTGTAGATATTTCCATGTTTATAGAGATGGCGGTGTAGATATTTACATGTTCATAGAGATAGCGGTGTTGATTTTTCCATGTTTATAGAGACAGCGGTGTGGATATTTCCTTGCTTATACAGATAGGGGTGTAGATATTTCCATGTTTATAGAGATAGCGGTGAAGATATTTCCATGTTTATACAGATCACGGTGTAGATATTCCCTTGCTTGTACTAATAGCGGTGTAGTTATTTCCATGTTTATACAGATAGCGGTGTAGATATTTCCATGTATATACAGATGGCTGCGTAGATATTTCCATGTTTATACAGATGGCTGTGTAGATATTTCCATGTTTATACAGATGACTTTGTAGGTATTTGCATGTTTATACAGATGGCGGTGTAGGTTTTCCATGTTTATAGTGATAGCTGTGTAGATATTTCCATGTTTATACAGATAGCGGTGTTGATATTTCCATGTTTATAAAGATCGCGGTGTAGATATTTCCATGTTTATACAGATCGCGGTGCAGATATTTATATCTTTATACAGATGGCATTGTAGATATTTCCTTATTCACACAGATGGCGGTGTAGATGTTTCCATGTTTATACAGATGGCAGAGTAGTTAGTTCCATGTTTATGGAGATGGCAGTGTAGATACTTTCATGTTTACAGAGATGGCGGTGTAGATATTTCCATGTTTATAGAGATAGCAGTGTAGATATTTACATGTTTATACAGATGTCTGTGTAGATATTTCCATGTGTATACAGATGGCATTGTAGATATTTCCATGTTTATACAGATGACTGTATAGGTATTTCCATGGTTTTACAGGTGGCAGTGCAGATATTTCCATGTTTATAGAGATAGCGGTGTAGATATTTCCATGTTTCTACAGATGGCGGTGTTGATATTTCCATCTATACACAGATGGCCGTGTAGATATTTCCATGTTTATACAGATGGTGGCGTAGATATTTCCATGGACATGCAGATGGCGGTGTAGATATTTCCATGTTTAAACAGATAGCGGTGTAGATATTTCCATGTTTACACAGATAGTGGTGTAGATATTTCCGTGTTTATACACATGGCAGAGTAGATACTTCCATCTTTATGGAGATGGCAGTGTAGATATTTTCATGTTTATAGAGATGGCGGTGTAGATATTTCCATATTTATAGAGATAGCGGTGTAGATATTTCCATCTTTCTACAGATGGCAGTGTAGATATTTGCATGTTTATACAGATGGCGGTGTAGATATTTCCATATTTATACAGATGTCTGTGTAGATATTTCCATCTGTATACAGATGGTATTGTAGGTATTTCCATGTTTATACAGATGGTGGTGAAGATATTTCCATGTTTATTCAGATGACTGTGTAGATATTTCCATGTTTTTACAGATGGCAGTGTGGATATTTCAATGTTTATAGAGATGGCGCTGTAGATATTTCCAAGTTTATACAGCTAACGGTGGAGATATTTCCATGTTTATACAGAGAGGAGTCGAGATATTTCCATGTTTATACACATAGCGGTGTACATATTTCCATGATTATAGAGACAGCGGTGTAGGTATTTCCATGTTTATGCAGATAGCGGTGCAGATATTTCCATGTTTACACAGATGCCTATGCAGATATTTCCATATTTACACAGAGGGCTGTGTAGATATTTCTATGTTTATACAGAAGACAGTGTAGATATGTAAATGTTCCTACACATGACTGTGTAGGTATTTCCATGTTTATACAGATGTCTTTGTAGATATTTCCATGTTAATAGAGATAGCGGTGTAGACATTTCCATGTTTATACAGATAGCGGTGTAGATATTTCCATGTTTATACAGATAGTGGTGTAGATATTTCCATGTTTACACAGACCGCGGTGTAGATATTTCCATGTTTATTCAAATAGCGGTGCAGATATTTCCATGTTTGTACAGATGGCGGTGTTGATATTTCCATTTATACACAGATGACCGTGTAGATATTTCCATGTTTATACAGACGGCGGTGCAGATATTTCCATGGATATGTAGATGGCGGTGTAGATATTTCCATGTTTATACAGATTGCGGTGCAGTTATTTCCATGTTTATATAGATAGCGGTGTAGTTATTTCCATGTATATACACATGGCTGTGTAGATATTTCCATGTTTATACAGATGGCGGTGTAGGTATTTCCATGTTTATACAGATAACTTTGTATTTCCAAGTTTATACAGATGGCGGTGTAGATATTTCCATGTTTATACAAATAGCGGTGCAGATATTTCCATGTTTGTACAGATGGCGGTGTTGATATTTCCATTTATACACAGATGACCGTGTAGATATTTCCATGTTTATACAGACGGCGGCGCAGATATTTCCATGGATATATAGATGGCGGTGTAGATATTTCCATGTTTATACAGACTGCGGTGTAGATATTTCCATGTTTATACAAATAGCGGTGCAGATATTTCCATGTTTGTACAGATGGCGGTGTTGATATTTCCATTTATACACAGATGACCGTGTAGATATTTCCATGTTTATACAGACGGTGGCGCAGATATTTCCATGGATATGTAGATGGCGGTGTAGATATTTCCATGTTTATACAGATTGCGGTGTAGTTATTTCCATGTTTATATAGATAGCGGTGTAGTTATTTCCATGTATATACACATGGCTGTGTAGATATTTCCATGTTTATACAGATGGCGGTGTAGGTATTTCCATGTTTATACAGATAACTTTGTATTTCCATGTTTATACACATGGCGGTGTAGATATTTCCATGTCTATAGAGATAGCAGTGGAGATAATTCCATGTTTATACAGATAGCGGTGTAGATATTTCCATGTTTATTCTGATCGTGGTGTAGATATTTCCATGTTTATAGAGATGGCGGTGTAGATATTTACATGTTCATAGAGATAGCGGTGTTGATTTTTCCATGTTTATAGAGACAGCGGTGTGGATATTTCCTTGCTTATACAGATAGGGGTGTAGATATTTCCATGTTTATAGAGATAGCGGTGAAGATATTTCCATGTTTATACAGATCACGGTGTAGATATTTCCTTGCTTGTACTAATAGCGGTGTAGTTATTTCCATGTTTATACAGATAGCGGTGTAGATATTTCCATGTATATACAGATGGCTGTGTAGATATTTCCATGTTTATACAGATGGCTGTGTAGATATTTCCATGTTTATACAGATGACTTTGTAGGTATTTGCATGTTTATACAGATGGCGGTGTAGGTTTTCCATGTTTATAGTGATAGCTGTGTAGATATTTCCATGTTTATACAGATAGCGGTGTTGATATTTCCATGTTTATAAAGATCGCGGTGTAGATATTTCCATGTTTATACAGATCGCGGTGCAGATATTTATATCTTTATACAGATGGCATTGTAGATATTTCCTTATTCACACAGATGGCGGTGTAGATGTTTCCATGTTTATACAGATGGCAGAGTAGTTAGTTCCATGTTTATGGAGATGGCAGTGTAGATACTTTCATGTTTACAGAGATGGCGGTGTAGATATTTCCATGTTTATAGAGATAGCAGTGTAGATATTTACATGTTTATACAGATGTCTGTGTAGATATTTCCATGTGTATACAGATGGCATTGTAGATATTTCCATGTTTATACAGATGACTGTATAGGTATTTCCATGTTTTTACAGGTGGCAGTGCAGATATTTCCATGTTTATAGAGATAGCGGTGTAGATATTTCCATGTTTCTACAGATGGCGGTGTTGATATTTCCATCTATACACAGATGGCCGTGTAGATATTTCCATGTTTATACAGATGGCGGCGTAGATATTTCCATGGACATGCAGATGGCGGTGTAGATATTTCCATGTTTAAACAGATAGCGGTGTAGATATTTCCATGTTTACACAGATAGTGGTGTAGATATTTCCGTGTTTATACACATGGCAGAGTAGATACTTCCATCTTTATGGAGATGGCAGTGTAGATATTTTCATGTTTATAGAGATGGCGGTGTAGATATTTCCATATTTATAGAGATAGCGGTGTAGATATTTCCATCTTTCTACAGATGGCAGTGTAGATATTTCCATGTTTATACAGATGGCGGTGTAGATATTTCCATATTTATACAGATGTCTGTGTAGATATTTCCATCTGTATACAGATGGTATTGTAGGTATTTCCATGTTTATACAGATGGTGGTGAAGATATTTCCATGTTTATTCAGATGACTGTGTATATATTTCCATGTTTTTACAGATGGCAGTGTGGATATTTCAATGTTTATAGAGATGGCGCTGTAGATATTTCCAAGTTTATACAGCTAACGGTGGAGATATTTCCATGTTTATACAGAGAGGAGTCGAGATATTTCCATGTTTATACACATAGCGGTGTACATATTTCCATGATTATAGAGACAGCGGTGTAGGTATTTCCATGTTTATGCAGATAGCGGTGCAGATATTTCCATGTTTACACAGATGCCTATGCAGATATTTCCATATTTACACAGAGGGCTGTGTAGATATTTCTATGTTTATACAGAAGACAGTGTAGATATTTAAATGTTCCTACACATGACTGTGTAGGTATTTCCATGTTTATACAGATGTCTTTGTAGATATTTCCATGTTAATAGAGATAGCGGTGTAGACATTTCCATGTTTATACAGATAGCGGTGTAGATATTTCCATGTTTATACAGATAGTGGTGTAGATATTTCCATGTTTATACAGACCGCGGTGTAGATATTTCCATGTTTATACAAATAGCGGTTCAGATATTTCCATGTTTGTACAGATGGCGGTGTTGATATTTCCATTTATACACAGATGACCGTGTAGATATTTCCATGTTTATACAGACGGCGGCGCAGATATTTCCATGGTTATGTAGATGGCGGTGTAGATATTTCCATGTTTATACAGATTGCGGTGTAGTTATTTCCATGTTTATATAGATAGCGGTGTAGTTATTTCCACGTATATACACATGGCTGTGTAGATATTTCCATGTTTATACAGATGGCGGTGTAGATATTTCCATGTTTATACAGATAACTTTGTATTTCCATGTTTATACAGATGGCAGTGTAGATATTTCCATGTCTATAGAGATAGCAGTGGAGATAATTCCAGGTTTATACAGATAGCGGTGTAGTTATTTCCATGTTTATTCTGATCGTGGTGTAGATATTTCCATGTTTATAGCGATGGCGGTGTAGATATTTACATGTTCATAGAGATAGCGGTGTTGATTTTTCCATGTTTATAGAGACAGCGGTGTGGATATTTCCTTGCTTATACAGATAGGGGTGTAGATATTTCCATGTTTATAGAGATAGCGGTGAAGATATTTCCATGTTTATACAGATCACGGTGTAGATATTTCCTTGCTTGTACTAATAGCGGTGTAGTTATTTCCATGTTTATACAGATAGCGGTGTAGATATTTCCATGTATATACAGATGGCTGTGTAGATATTTCCATGTTTATACAGATGGCTGTGTAGATATTTCCATGTTTATACAGATGACTTTGTAGGTATTTGCATGTTTATACAGATGGCGGTGTAGGTTTTCCATGTTTATAGTGATAGCTGTGTAGATATTTCCATGTTTATACAGATAGCGGTGTTGATATTTCCATGTTTATAAAGATCGCGGTGTAGATATTTCCATGTTTATACAGATCGCGGTGCAGATATTTATATCTTTATACAGATGGCATTGTAGATATTTCCTTATTCACACAGATGGCGGTGTAGATGTTTCCATGTTTATACAGATGGCAGAGTAGTTAGTTCCATGTTTATGGAGATGGCAGTGTAGATACTTTCATGTTTACAGAGATGGCGGTGTAGATATTTCCATGTTTATAGAGATAGCAGTGTAGATATTTACATGTTTATACAGATGTCTGTGTAGATATTTCCATGTGTATACAGATGGCATTGTAGATATTTCCATGTTTATACAGATGACTGTATAGGTTTTTCCATGTTTTTACAGGTGGCAGTGCAGATATTTCCATGTTTATAGAGATAGCGGTGTAGATATTTCCATGTTTCTACAGATGGCGGTGTTGATATTTCCATCTATACACAGATGGCCGTGTAGATATTTCCATGTTTATACAGATGGCGGCGTAGATATTTCCATGGACATGCAGATGGCGGTGTAGATATTTCCATGTTTAAACAGATAGCGGTGTAGATATTTCCATGTTTACACAGATAGTGGTGTAGATATTTCCGTGTTTATACACATGGCAGAGTAGATACTTCCATCTTTATGGAGATGGCAGTGTAGATATTTTCATGTTTATAGAGATGGCGGTGTAGATATTTCCATATTTATAGAGATAGCGGTGTAGATATTTCCATCTTTCTACAGATGGCAGTGTAGATATTTCCATGTTTATACAGATGGCGGTGTAGATATTTCCATATTTATACAGATGTCTGTGTAGATATTTCCATCTGTATACAGATGGTATTGTAGGTATTTCCATGTTTATACAGATGGTGGTGAAGATATTTCCATGTTTATTCAGATGACTGTGTAGATATTTCCATGTTTTTACAGATGGCAGTGTGGATATTTCAATGTTTATAGAGATGGCGCTGTAGATATTTCCAAGTTTATACAGATAACGGTGGAGATATTTCCATGTTTATACAGAGAGGAGTCGAGATATTTCCATGTTTATACACATAGCGGTGTACATATTTCCATGATTATAGAGACAGCGGTGTAGGTATTTCCATGTTTATGCAGATAGCGGTGCAGATATTTCCATGTTTACACAGATGCCTATGCAGATATTTCCATATTTACACAGAGGGCTGTGTAGATATTTCTATGTTTATACAGAAGACAGTGTAGATATTTAAATGTTCCTACACATGACTGTGTAGGTATTTCCATGTTTATACAGATGTCTTTGTAGATATTTCCATGTTAATAGAGATAGCGGTGTAGACATTTCCATGTTTATACAGATAGCGGTGTAGATATTTCCATGTTTATACAGATAGTGGTGTAGATATTTCCATGTTTATACAGACCGCGGTGTAGATATTTCCATGTTTATACAGACCGCGGTGTAGATATTTCCATGTTTATACAAATAGCGGTGCAGATATTTCCATGTTTGTACAGATGGCGGTGTTGATATTTCCATTTATACACAGATGACCGTGTAGATATTTCCATGTTTATACAGACGGCGGCGCAGATATTTCCATGCATATGTAGATGGCGGTGTAGATATTTCCATGTTTATACAGATTGCGGTGTAGTTATTTCCATGTTTATATAGATAGCGGTGTAGTTATTTCCACGTATATACACATGGCTGTGTAGATATTTCCATGTTTATACAGATGGCGGTGTAGATATTTCCATGTTTATACAGATAACTTTGTATTTCCATGTTTATACAGATGGCGGTGTAGATATTTCCATGTCTATAGAGATAGCAGTGGAGATAATTCCATGTTTATACAGATAGCGGTGTAGATATTTCCATGTTTATTCTGATCGTGGTGTAGATATTTCCATGTTTATAGAGATGGCGGTGTAGATATTTACATGTTCATAGAGATAGCGGTGTTGATATTTCCATGTTTATAGAGACAGCGGTGTGGATATTTCCTTGCTTATACAGATAGGGGTGTAGATATTTCCATGTTTATAGAGATAGCGGTGAAGATATTTCCATGTTTATACAGATCACGGTGTAGATATTTCCTTGCTTGTACTAATAGCGGTGTAGTTATTTCCATGTTTATACAGATAGCGGTGTAGATATTTCCATGTATATACAGATGGCTGTGTAGATATTTCCATGTTTATACAGATGGCTGTGTAGATATTTCCATGTTTATACAGATGACTTTGTAGGTATTTGCATGTTTATACAGATGGCGGTGTAGGTTTTCCATGTTTATAGTGATAGCTGTGTAGATATTTCCATGTTTATACAGATAGCGGTGTTGATATTTCCATGTTTATAAAGATCGCGGTGTAGATATTTCCATGTTTATACAGATCGCGGTGCAGATATTTATATCTTTATACAGATGGCATTGTAGATATTTCCTTATTCACACAGATGGCGGTGTAGATGTTTCCATGTTTATACAGATGGCAGAGTAGTTAGTTCCATGTTTATGGAGATGGCAGTGTAGATACTTTCATGTTTACAGAGATGGCGGTGTAGATATTTCCATGTTTATAGAGATAGCAGTGTAGATATTTACATGTTTATACAGATGTCTGTGTAGATATTTCCATGTGTATACAGATGGCATTGTAGATATTTCCATGTTTATACAGATGACTGTATAGGTATTTCCATGTTTTTACAGGTGGCAGTGCAGATATTTCCATGTTTATAGAGATAGCGGTGTAGATATTTCCATGTTTCTACAGATGGCGGTGTTGATATTTCCATCTATACACAGATGGCCGTGTAGATATTTCCATGTTTATACAGATGGCGGCGTAGATATTTCCATGGACATGCAGATGGCGGTGTAGATATTTCCATGTTTAAACAGATAGCGGTGTAGATATTTCCATGTTTACACAGATAGTGGTGTAGATATTTCCGTGTTTATACACATGGCAGAGTAGATACTTCCATCTTTATGGAGATGGCAGTGTAGATATTTTCATGTTTATAGAGATGGCAGTGTAGATATTTCCATATTTATAGAGATAGCGGTGTAGATATTTCCATCTTTCTACAGATGGCAGTGTAGATATTTCCATGTTTATACAGATGGCGGTGTAGATATTTCCATATTTATACAGATGTCTGTGTAGATATTTCCATCTGTATACAGATGGTATTGTAGGTATTTCCATGTTTATACAGATGGTGGTGAAGATATTTCCATGTTTATTCAGATGACTGTGTAGATATTTCCATGTTTTTACAGATGGCAGTGTGGATATTTCAATGTTTATAGAGATGGCGCTGTAGATATTTCCAAGTTTATACAGATAACGGTGGAGATATTTCCATGTTTATACAGAGAGGAGTCGAGATATTTCCATGTTTATACACATAGCGGTGTACATATTTCCATGATTATAGAGACAGCGGTGTAGGTATTTCCATGTTTATGCAGATAGCGGTGCAGATATTTCCATGTTTACACAGATGCCTATGCAGATATTTCCATATTTACACAGAGGGCTGTGTAGATATTTCTATGTTTATACAGAAGACAGTGTAGATATTTAAATGTTCCTACACATGACTGTGTAGGTATTTCCATGTTTATACAGATGTCTTTGTAGATATTTCCATGTTAATAGAGATAGCGGTGTAGACATTTCCATGTTTATACAGATAGCGGTGTAGATATTTCCATGTTTATACAGATAGTGGTGTAGATATTTCCATGTTTATACAGACCGCGGTGTAGATATTTCCATGTTTATACAAATAGCGGTGCAGATATTTCCATGTTTGTACAGATGGCGGTGTTGATATTTCCATTTATACACAGATGACCGTGTAGATATTTCCATGTTTATACAGATAGCGGTGTTGATATTTCCATGTTTATAAAGATCGCGGTGTAGATATTTCCATGTTTATACAGATCGCGGTGCAGATGTTTATATCTTTATACAGATGGCATTGTAGATATTTCCTTATTCACACAGATGGCGGTGTAGATGTTTCCATGTTTATACAGATGGCAGAGTAGTTAGTTCCATGTTTATGGAGATGGCAGTGTAGATACTTTCATGTTTACAGAGATGGCGGTGTAGATATTTCCATGTTTATAGAGATAGCAGTGTAGATATTTACATGTTTATACAGATGTCTGTGTAGATATTTCCATGTGTATACAGATGGCATTGTAGATATTTCCATGTTTATACAGATGACTGTATAGGTATTTCCATGTTTTTACAGGTGGCAGTGCAGATATTTCCATGTTTATAGAGATAGCGGTGTAGATATTTCCATGTTTCTACAGATGGCGGTGTTGATATTTCCATCTATACACAGATGGCCGTGTAGATATTTCCATGTTTATAGAGATGGCGGCGTAGATATTTCCATGTTTACACAGATAGTGGTGTAGATATTTCCGTGTTTATACACATGGCAGAGTAGATACTTCCATCTTTATGGAGATGGCAGTGTAGATATTTTCATGTTTATAGAGATGGCGGTGTAGATATTTCCATATTTATAGAGATAGCGGTGTAGATATTTCCATCTTTCTACAGATGGCAGTGTAGATATTTCCATGTTTATACAGATGGCGGTGTAGATATTTCCATATTTATACAGATGTCTGTGTAGATATTTCCATCTGTATACAGATGGTATTGTAGGTATTTCCATGTTTATACAGATGGTGGTGAAGATATTTCCATGTTTATTCAGATGACTGTGTAGATATTTCCATGTTTTTACAGATGGCAGTGTGGATATTTCAATGTTTATAGAGATGGCGCTGTAGATATTTCCAAGTTTATACAGATAACGGTGGAGATATTTCCATGTTTATACAGAGAGGAGTCGAGATATTTCCATGTTTATACACATAGCGGTGTACATATTTCCATGATTATAGAGACAGCGGTGTAGGTATTTCCATGTTTATGCAGATAGCGGTGCAGATATTTCCATGTTTACACAGATGCCTATGCAGATATTTCCATATTTACACAGAGGGCTGTGTAGATATTTCTATGTTTATACAGAAGACAGTGTAGATATGTAAATGTTCCTACACATGACTGTGTAGGTATTTCCATGTTTATACAGATGTCTTTGTAGATATTTCCATGTTAATAGAGATAGCGGTGTAGACATTTCCATGTTTATACAGATAGCGGTGTAGATATTTCCATGTTTATACAGATAGTGGTGTAGATATTTCCATGTTTATACAGACCTCGGTGTAGATATTTCCATGTTTATACAAATAGCGGTGCAGATATTTCCATGTTTGTACAGATGGCGGTGTTGATATTTCCATTTATACACAGATGACCGTGTAGATATTTCCATGTTTATACAGACGGCGGCGCAGATATTTCCATGGATATGTAGATGGCGGTGTAGATATTTCCATGTTTTTACAGATTGCGGTGCAGATATTTCCATGTTTATATAGATAGCGGTGTAGTTATTTCCATGTATATACACATGGCTGTGTAGATATTTCCATGTTTATACAGATGGCGGTGTAGGTATTTCCATGTTTATACAGATAACTTTGTATTTCCATGTTTATACAGATGGCGGTGTAGATATTTCCATGTCTATAGAGATAGCAGTGGAGATAATTCCATGTTTATACAGATAGCGGTGTAGATATTTCCATGTTTATTCTGATCGTGGTGTAGATATTTCCATGTTTATAGAGATGGCGGTGTAGATATTTACATGTTCATAGAGATAGCGGTGTTGATTTTTCCATGTTTATAGAGACAGCGGTGTGGATATTTCCTTGCTTATACAGATAGGGGTGTAGATATTTCCATGTTTATAGAGATAGCGGTGAAGATATTTCCATGTTTATACAGATCACGGTGTAGATATTTCCTTGCTTGTACTAATAGCGGTGTAGTTATTTCCATGTTTATACAGATAGCGGTGTAGATATTTCCATGTATATACAGATGGCTGTGTAGATATTTCCATGTTTATACAGATGGCTGTGTAGATATTTCCATGTTTATACAGATGACTTTGTAGGTATTTGCATGTTTATACAGATGGCGGTGTAGGTTTTCCATGTTTATAGTGATAGCTGTGTAGATATTTCCATGTTTATACAGATAGCGGTGTTGATATTTCCATGTTTATAAAGATCGCGGTGTAGATATTTCCATGTTTATACAGATCGCGGTGCAGATATTTATATCTTTATACAGATGGCATTGTAGGTATTTCCTTATTCACACAGATGGCGGTGTAGATGTTTCCATGTTTATACAGATGGCAGAGTAGTTAGTTCCATGTTTATGGAGATGGCAGTGTAGATACTTTCATGTTTACAGAGATGGCGGTGTAGATATTTCCATGTTTATAGAGATAGCAGTGTAGATATTTACATGTTTATACAGATGTCTGTGTAGATATTTCCATGTGTATACGGATGGCATTGTAGATATTTCCATGTTTATACAGATGACTGTATAGGTATTTCCATGTTTTTACAGGTGGCAGTGCAGATATTTCCATGTTTATAGAGATAGCGGTGTAGATATTTCCATGTTTCTACAGATGGCGGTGTTGATATTTCCATCTATACACAGATGGCCGTGTAGATATTTCCATGTTTATACAGATGGCGGCGTAGATATTTCCATGGACATGCAGATGGCGGTGTAGATATTTCCATGTTTAAACAGATAGCGGTGTAGATATTTCCATGTTTACACAGATAGTGGTGTAGATATTTCCGTGTTTATACACATGGCAGAGTAGATACTTCCATCTTTATGGAGATGGCAGTGTAGATATTTTCATGTTTATAGAGATGGTGGTGTAGATATTTCCATATTTATAGAGATAGCGGTGTAGATATTTCCATCTTTCTACAGATGGCAGTGTAGATATTTCCATGTTTATACAGATGGCGGTGTAGATATTTCCATATTTATACAGATGTCTGTGTAGATATTTCCATCTGTATACAGATGGTATTGTAGGTATTTCCATGTTTATACAGATGGTGGTGAAGATATTTCCATGTTTATTCAGATGACTGTGTAGATATTTCCATGTTTTTACAGATGGCAGTGTGGATATTTCAATGTTTATAGAGATGGCGCTGTAGATATTTCCAAGTTTATACAGATAACGGTGGAGATATTTCCATGTTTATACAGAGAGGAGTCGAGATATTTCCATGTTTATACACATAGCGGTGTACATATTTCCATGATTATAGAGACAGCGGTGTAGGTATTTCCATGTTTATGCAGATAGCGGTGCAGATATTTCCATGTTTACACAGATGCCTATGCAGATATTTCCATATTTACACAGAGGGCTGTGTAGATATTTCTATGTTTATACAGAAGACAGTGTAGATATTTAAATGTTCCTACACATGACTGTGTAGGTATTTCCATGTTTATACAGATGTCTTTGTAGATATTTCCATGTTAATAGAGATAGCGGTGTAGACATTTCCATGTTTATACAGATAGCGGTGTAGATATTTCCATGTTTATACAGATAGTGGTGTAGATATTTCCATGTTTATACAGACCGCGGTGTAGATATTTCCATGTTTATACAAATAGCGGTGCAGATATTTCCATGTTTGTACAGATGGCGGTGTTGATATTTCCATTTATACACAGATGACCGTGTAGATATTTCCATGTTTATACAGACGGCGGCGCAGATATTTCCATGGTTATGTAGATGGCGGTGTAGATATTTCCATGTTTATACAGATTGCGGTGTAGTTATTTCCATGTTTATATAGATAGCGGTGTAGTTATTTCCACGTATATACACATGGCTGTGTAGATATTTCCATGTTTATACAGATGGCGGTGTAGATATTTCCATGTTTATACAGATAACTTTGTATTTCCATGTTTATACAGATGGCGGTTTAGATATTTTCCATGTCTATAGAGATAGCAGTGGAGATAATTCCAGGTTTATACAGATAGCGGTGTAGATATTTCCATGTTTATTCTGATCGTGGTGTAGATATTTCCATGTTTATAGCGATGGCGGTGTAGATATTTACATGTTCATAGAGATAGCGGTGTTGATTTTCCATGTTTATAGAGACAGCGGTGTGGATATTTCCTTGCTTATACAGATAGGGGTGTAGATATTTCCATGTTTATAGAGATAGCGGTGAAGATATTTCCATGTATATACAGATCACGGTGTAGATATTTCCTTGCTTGTACTAATAGCGGTGTAGTTATTTCCATGTTTATACAGATAGCGGTGTAGATATTTCCATGTATATACAGATGGCTGTGTAGATATTTCCATGTTTATACAGATGGCTGTGTAGATATTTCCATGTTTATACAGATGACTTTGTAGGTATTTGCATGTTTATACAGATGGCGGTGTAGGTTTTCCATGTTTATAGTGATAGCTGTGTAGATATTTCCATGTTTATACAGATAGCGGTGTTGATATTTCCATGTTTATAAAGATCGCGGTGTAGATATTTCCATGTTTATACAGATCGCGGTGCAGATATTTATATCTTTATACAGATGGCATTGTAGATATTTCCTTATTCACACAGATGGCGGTGTAGATGTTTCCATGTTTATACAGATGGCAGAGTAGTTAGTTCCATGTTTATGGAGATGGCAGTGTAGATACTTTCATGTTTACAGAGATGGCGGTGTAGATATTTCCATGTTTATAGAGATAGCAGTGTAGATATTTACATGTTTATACAGATGTCTGTGTAGATATTTCCATGTGTATACAGATGGCATTGTAGATATTTCCATGTTTATACAGATGACTGTATAGGTATTTCCATGTTTTTACAGGTGGCAGTGCAGATATTTCCATGTTTATAGAGATAGCGGTGTAGATATTTCCATGTTTCTACAGATGGCGGTGTTGATATTTCCATCTATACACAGATGGCCGTGTAGATATTTCCATGTTTATACAGATGGCGGCGTAGATATTTCCATGGACATGCAGATGGCGGTGTAGATATTTCCATGTTTAAACAGATAGCGGTGTAGATATTTCCATGTTTACACAGATAGTGGTGTAGATATTTCCGTGTTTATACACATGGCAGAGTAGATACTTCCATCTTTATGGAGATGGCAGTGTAGATATTTTCATGTTTATAGAGATGGCGGTGTAGATATTTCCATATTTATAGAGATAGCGGTGTAGATATTTCCATCTTTCTACAGATGGCAGTGTAGATATTTCCATGTTTATACAGATGGCGGTGTAGATATTTCCATATTTATACAGATGTCTGTGTAGATATTTCCATCTGTATACAGATGGTATTGTAGGTATTTCCATGTTTATACAGATGGTGGTGAAGATATTTCCATGTTTATTCAGATGACTGTGTAGATATTTCCATGTTTTTACAGATGGCAGTGTGGATATTTCAATGTTTATAGAGATGGCGCTGTAGATATTTCCAAGTTTATACAGCTAACGGTGGAGATATTTCCATGTTTATACAGAGAGGAGTCGAGATATTTCCATGTTTATACACATAGCGGTGTACATATTTCCATGATTATAGAGACAGCGGTGTAGGTATTTCCATGTTTATGCAGATAGCGGTGCAGATATTTCCATGTTTACACAGATGCCTATGCAGATATTTCCATATTTACACAGAGGGCTGTGTAGATATTTCTATGTTTATACAGAAGACAGTGTAGATATTTAAATGTTCCTACACATGACTGTGTAGGTATTTCCATGTTTATACAGATGTCTTTGTAGATATTTCCATGTTAATAGAGATAGCGGTGTAGACATTTCCATGTTTATACAGATAGCGGTGTAGATATTTCCATGTTTATACAGATAGTGGTGTAGATATTTCCATGTTTATACAGACCGCGGTGTAGATATTTCCATGTTTATACAAATAGCGGTGCAGATATTTCCATGTTTGTACAGATGGCGGTGTTGATATTTCCATTTATACACAGATGACCGTGTAGATATTTCCATGTTTATACAGACGGCGGCGCAGATATTTCCATGGATATGTAGATGGCGGTGTAGATATTTCCATGTTTTTACAGATTGCGGTGTAGGTATTTCCATGTTTATATAGATAGCGTTGTAGTTATTTCCATGTATATACACATGGCTGTGTAGATATTTCCATGTTTATACAGATGGCGGTGTAGGTATTTCCATGTTTATACAGATAACTTTGTATTTCCATGTTTATACAGATGGCGGTGTAGATATTTCCATGTCTATAGAGATAGCAGTGGAGATAATTCCATGTTTATACAGATAGCGGTGTAGATATTTCCATATTTATTCTGATCGTGGTGTAGATATTTCCATGTTTATAGAGATGGCGGTGTAGATATTTACATGTTCATAGAGATAGCGGTGTTGATTTTTCCATGTTTATAGGGACAGCGGTGTGGATATTTCCTTGCTTATACAGATAGGGGTGTAGATATTTCCATGTTTATAGAGATAGCGGTGAAGATATTTCCATGTTTATACAGATCACGGTGTAGATATTTCCTTGCTTGTACTAATAGCGGTGTAGTTATTTCCATGTTTATACAGATAGCGGTGTAGATATTTCCATGTATATACAGATGGCTGTGTAGATATTTCCATGTTTATACAGATGGCTGTGTAGATATTTCCATGTTTATACAGATGACTTTGTAGGTATTTGCATGTTTATACAGATGGCGGTGTAGGTTTTCCATGTTTATAGTGATAGCTGTGTAGATATTTCCATGTTTATACAGATAGCGGTGTTGATATTTCCATGTTTATAAAGATCACGGTGTAGATATTTCCATGTTTATACAGATCGCGGTGCAGATATTTATAACTTTATACAGATGTCATTGTAGATATTTCCTTATTCACACAGATGGCGGTGTAGATGTTTCCATGTTTATACAGATGGCAGAGTAGTTAGTTCCATGTTTATGGAGATGGCAGTGTAGATACTTTCATGTTTACAGAGATGGCGGTGTAGATATTTCCATGTTTATAGAGATAGCAGTGTGGATATTTACATGTTTATACAGATGTCTGTGTAGATATTTCCATGTGTATACAGATGGCATTGTAGATATTTCCATGTTTATACAGATGACTGTATAGGTATTTCCATGTTTTTACAGGTGGCAGTGCAGATATTTCCATGTTTATAGAGATAGCGGTGTAGATATTTCCATGTTTCTACAGATGGCGGTGTTGATATTTCCATCTATACACAGATGGCCGTGTAGATATTTCCATGTTTATACAGATGGCGGCGTAGATATTTCCATGGACATGCAGATGGCGGTGTAGATATTTCCATGTTTAAACAGATAGCGGTGTAGATATTTCCATGTTTACACAGATAGTGGTGTAGATATTTCCGTGTTTATACACATGCCAGAGTAGATACTTCCATCTTTATGGAGATGGCAGTGTAGATATTTTCATGTTTATAGAGATGGCGGTGTAGATATTTCCATATTTATAGAGATAGCGGTGTAGATATTTCCATCTTTCTACAGATGGCAGTGTAGATATTTCCATGTTTATACAGATGGCGGTGTAGATATTTCCAAATTTATACAGATGTCTGTGTAGATATTTCCATCTGTATACAGATGGTATTGTAGGTATTTCCATGTTTATACAGATGGTGGTGAAGATATTTCCATGTTTATTCAGATGACTGTCTAGATATTTCCATGTTTTTACAGATGGCAGTGTGGATATTTCAATGTTTATAGAGATGGCGCTGTAGATATTTCCAAGTTTATACAGCTAACGGTGGAGATATTTCCATGTTTATACAGAGAGGAGTCGAGATATTTCCATGTTTATACACATAGCGGTGTACATATTTCCATGATTATAGAGACAGCGGTGTAGGTATTTCCATGTTTATGCAGATAGCGGTGCAGATATTTCCATGTTTACACAGATGCCTATGCAGATATTTCCATATTTACACAGAGGGCTGTGTAGATATTTCTATGTTTATACAGAAGACAGTGTAGATATTTAAATGTTCCTACACATGACTGTGTAGGTATTTCCATGTTTATACAGATGTCTTTGTAGATATTTCCATGTTAATAGAGATAGCGGTGTAGACATTTCCATGTTTATACAGATAGCGGTGTAGATATTTCCATGTTTATACAGATAGTGGTGTAGATATTTCCATGTTTATACAGACCGCGGTGTAGATATTTCCATGTTTATACAAATAGCGGTGCAGATATTTCCATGTTTGTACAGATGGCGGTGTTGATATTTCCATTTATACACAGATGACCGTGTAGATATTTCCATGTTTATACAGACGGCGGCGCAGATATTTCCATGGATATGTAGATGGCGGTGTAGATATTTCCATGTTTTTACAGTTTGCGGTGTAGGTATTTCCATGTTTATATAGATAGCGGTGTAGTTATTTCCACGTATATACACATGGCTGTGTAGATATTTCCATGTTTATACAGATGGCGGTGTAGGTATTTCCATGTTTATACAGATAACTTTGTATTTCCATGTTTATACAGATGGCGGTGTAGATATTTCCATGTCTATAGAGATAGCAGTGGAGATAATTCCATGTTTATACAGATAGCGGTGTAGATATTTCCATGTTTATTCTGATCGTGGTGTAGATATTTCCATGTTTATAGAGATGGCGGTGTAGATATTTACATGTTCATAGAGATAGCGGTGTTGATTTTTCCATGTTTATACAGACAGCGGTGTGGATATTTCCTTGCTTATACAGATAGGGGTGTAGATATTTCCATGTTTATAGAGATAGCGGTGAAGATATTTCCATGTTTATACAGATCACGGTGTAGATATTTCCTTGCTTGTACTAATAGCGGTGTAGTTATTTCCATGTTTATACAGATAGCGGTGTAGATATTTCAATGTATATACAGATGGCTGTGTAGATATTTCCATGTTTATACAGATGGCTGTGTAGATATTTCCATGTTTATACAGATGACTTTGTAGGTATTTGCATGTTTATACAGATGGCGGTGTAGGTTTTCCATGCTTATAGTGATAGCTGTGTAGATATTTCCATGTTTATACAGATAGCGGTGTTGATATTTCCATGTTTATAAAGATCGCGGTGTAGATATTTCCATGTTTATACAGATCGCGGTGCAGATATTTATATCTTTATACAGATGGCATTGTAGATATTTCCTTATTCACACAGATGGCGGTGTAGATGTTTCCATGTTTATACAGATGGCAGAGTAGTTAGTTCCATGTTTATGGAGATGGCAGTGTAGATACTTTCATGTTTACAGAGATGGCGGTGTAGATATTTCCATGTTTATAGAGATAGCAGTGTGGATATTTACATGTTTATACAGATGTCTGTGTAGATATTTCCATGTGTATACAGATGGCATTGTAGATATTTCCATGTTTATACAGATGACTGTATAGGTATTTCCATGTTTTTACAGGTGGCAGTGCAGATATTTCCATGTTTATAGAGATAGCGGTGTAGATATTTCCATGTTTCTACAAATGGCGGTGTTGATATTTCCATCTATACACAGATGGCCGTGTAGATATTTCCATGTTTATACAGATGGCGGCGTAGATATTTCCATGGACATGCAGATGGCGGTGTAGATATTTCCATGTTTAAACAGATAGCAGTGTAGATATTTCCATGTTTACACAGATAGTGGTGTAGATATTTCCGTGTTTATACACATGGCAGAGTAGATAGTTCCATCTTTATGGAGATGGCAGTGTAGATATTTTCATGTTTATAGAGATGGCGGTGTAGATATTTCCATATTTATAGAGATAGCGGTGTAGATATTTCCATCTTTCTACAGATGGCAGTGTAGATATTTCCATGTTTATACAGATGGCGGTGTAGATATTTCCATATTTATACAGCTGTCTGTGTAGATATTTCCATCTGTATACAGATGGTATTGTAGGTATTTCCATGTTTATACAGATGGTGGTGAAGATATTTCCATGTTTATTCAGATGACTGTGTAGATATTTCCATGCTTTTACAGATGGCAGTGTGGCTATTTCAATGTTTATAGAGATGGCGCTGTAGATATTTCCAAGTTTATACAGATAACGGTGGAGATATTTCCATGTTTATACAGAGAGGAGTCGAGATATTTCCATGTTTATACACATAGCGGTGTACATATTTCCATGATTATAGAGACAGCGGTGTAGGTATTTCCATGTTTATGCAGATAGCGGTGCAGATATTTCCATGTTTACACAGATGCCTATGCAGATATTTCCATATTTACACAGAGGGCTGTGTAGATATTTCTATGTTTATACAGAAGACAGTGTAGATATTTAAATGTTCCTACACATGACTGTGTAGGTATTTCCATGTTTATACAGATGTCTTTGTAGATATTTCCATGTTAATAGAGATAGCGGTGTAGACATTTCCATGTTTATACAGATAGCGGTGTAGATATTTCCATGTTTATACAGATAGTGGTGTAGATATTTCCATGTTTATACAGACCGCGGTGTAGATATTTCCATGTTTATACCAATAGCGGTGCAGATATTTCCATGTTTGTACAGATGGCGGTGTTGATATTTCCATTTATACACAGATGACCGTGTAGATATTTCCATGTTTATACAGACGGCGGAGCAGATATTTCCATGGTTATGTAGATGGCGGTGTAGATATTTCCATGTTTATACAGATTGCGGTGTAGTTATTTCCATGTTTATATAGATAGCGGTGTAGTTATTTCCACGTATATACACATGGCTGTGTAGATATTTCCATGTTTATACAGATGGCGGTGTAGGTATTTCCATGTTTATACAGATAACTTTGTATTTCCATGTTTATACAGATGGCGGTGTAGATATTTCCATGTCTATAGAGATAGCAGTGGAGATAATTCCAGGTTTATACAGATAGCGGTGTAGATATTTCCATGTTTATTCTGATCGTGGTGTAGATATTTCCATGTTTATAGCGATGGCGGTGTAGATATTTACATGTTCATAGAGATAGCGGTGTTGATTTTTCCATGTTTATAGAGACAGCGGTGTGGATATTTCCTTGCTTATACAGATAGGGGTGTAGATATTTCCATGTTTATAGAGATAGCGGTGAAGATATTTCCATGTTTATACAGATCACGGTGTAGATATTTCCTTGCTTGTACTAATAGCGGTGTAGTTATTTCCATGTTTATACAGATAGCGGTGTAGATATTTCCATGTATATACAGATGGCTGTGTAGATATTTCCATGTTTATACAGATGGCTGTGTAGATATTTCCATGTTTATACAGATGACTTTGTAGGTATTTGCATGTTTATACAGATGGCGGTGTAGGTTTTCCATGTTTATAGTGATAGCTGTGTAGATATTTCCATGTTTATACAGATAGCGGTGTTGATATTTCCATGTTTATAAAGATCGCGGTGTATATATTTCCATGTTTATACAGATCGCGGTGCAGATATTTATATCTTTATACAGATGGCATTGTAGATATTTCCTTATTCACACAGATGGCGGTGTAGATGTTTCCATGTTTATACAGATGGCAGAGTAGTTAGTTCCATGTTTATGGAGATGGCAGTGTAGATACTTTCATGTTTACAGAGATGGCGGTGTAGATATTTCCATGTTTATAGAGATAGCAGTGTAGATATTTACATGTTTATACAGATGTCTGTGTAGATATTTCCATGTGTATACAGATGGCATTGTAGATATTTCCATGTTTATACAGATGACTGTATAGGTATTTCCATGTTTTTACAGGTGGCAGTGCAGATATTTCCATGTTTATAGAGATAGCGGTGTAGATATTTCCATGTTTCTACAGATGGCGGTGTTGATATTTCCATCTATACACAGATGGCCGTGTAGATATTTCCATGTTTATACAGATGGCGGCGTAGATATTTCCATGGACATGCAGATGGCGGTGTAGATATTTCCATGTTTAAACAGATAGCGGTGTAGATATTTCCATGTTTACACAGATAGTGGTGTAGATATTTCCGTGTTTATACACATGGCAGAGTAGATACTTCCATCTTTATGGAGATGGCAGTGTAGATATTTTCATGTTTATAGAGATGGCGGTGTAGATATTTCCATATTTATAGAGATAGCGGTGTAGATATTTCCATCTTTCTACAGATGGCAGTGTAGATATTTCCATGTTTATACAGATGGCGGTGTAGATATTTCCATATTTATACAGATGTCTGTGTAGATATTTCCATCTGTATACAGATGGTATTGTAGGTATTTCCATGTTTATACAGATGGTGGTGAAGATATTTCCATGTTTATTCAGATGACTGTGTATATATTTCCATGTTTTTACAGATGGCAGTGTGGATATTTCAATGTTTATAGAGATGGCGCTGTAGATATTTCCAAGTTTATACAGCTAACGGTGGAGATATTTCCATGTTTATACAGAGAGGAGTCGAGATATTTCCATGTTTATACACATAGCGGTGTACATATTTCCATGATTATAGAGACAGCGGTGTAGGTATTTCCATGTTTATGCAGATAGCGGTGCAGATATTTCCATGTTTACACAGATGCCTATGCAGATATTTCCATATTTACACAGAGGGCTGTGTAGATATTTCTATGTTTATACAGAAGACAGTGTAGATATTTAAATGTTCCTACACATGACTGTGTAGGTATTTCCATGTTTATACAGATGTCTTTGTAGATATTTCCATGTTAATAGAGATAGCGGTGTAGACATTTCCATGTTTATACAGATAGCGGTGTAGATATTTCCATGTTTATACAGATAGTGGTGTAGATATTTCCATGTTTATACAGACCGCGGTGTAGATATTTCCATGTTTATACAAATAGCGGTGCAGATATTTCCATGTTTGTACAGATGGCGGTGTTGATATTTCCATTTATACACAGATGACCGTGTAGATATTTCCATGTTTATACAGACGGCGGCGCAGATATTTCCATGGTTATGTAGATGGCGGTGTAGATATTTCCATGTTTATACAGATTGCGGTGTAGTTATTTCCATGTTTATATAGATAGCGGTGTAGTTATTTCCACGTATATACACATGGCTGTGTAGATATTTCCATGTTTATACAGATGGCGGTGTAGATATTTCCATGTTTATACAGATAACTTTGTATTTCCATGTTTATACAGATGGCAGTGTAGATATTTCCATGTCTATAGAGATAGCAGTGGAGATAATTCCAGGTTTATACAGATAGCGGTGTAGATATTTCCATGTTTATTCTGATCGTGGTGTAGATATTTCCATGTTTATAGCGATGGCGGTGTAGATATTTACATGTTCATAGAGATAGCGGTGTTGATTTTTCCATGTTTATAGAGACAGCGGTGTGGATATTTCCTTGCTTATACAGATAGGGGTGTAGATATTTCCATGTTTATAGAGATAGCGGTGAAGATATTTCCATGTTTATACAGATCACGGTGTAGATATTTCCTTGCTTGTACTAATAGCGGTGTAGTTATTTCCATGTTTATACAGATAGCGGTGTAGATATTTCCATGTATATACAGATGGCTGTGTAGATATTTCCATGTTTATACAGATGGCTGTGTAGATATTTCCATGTTTATACAGATGACTTTGTAGGTATTTGCATATTTATACAGATGGCGGTGTAGGTTTTCCATGTTTATAGTGATAGCTGTGTAGATATTTCCATGTTTATACAGATAGCGGTGTTGATATTTCCATGTTTATAAAGATCGCGGTGTAGATATTTCCATGTTTATACAGATCGCGGTGCAGATATTTATATCTTTATACAGATGGCATTGTAGATATTTCCTTATTCACACAGATGGCGGTGTAGATGTTTCCATGTTTATACAGATGGCAGAGTAGTTAGTTCCATGTTTATGGAGATGGCAGTGTAGATACTTTCATGTTTACAGAGATGGCGGTGTAGATATTTCCATGTTTATAGAGATAGCAGTGTAGATATTTACATGTTTATACAGATGTCTGTGTAGATATTTCCATGTGTATACAGATGGCATTGTAGATATTTCCATGTTTATACAGATGACTGTATAGGTATTTCCATGTTTTTACAGGTGGCAGTGCAGATATTTCCATGTTTATAGAGATCGCGGTGTAGATATTTCCATGTTTCTACAGATGGCGGTGTTGATATTTCCATCTATACACAGATGGCCGTGTAGATATTTCCATGTTTATACAGATGGCGGCGTAGATATTTCCATGGACATGCAGATGGCGGTGTAGATATTTCCATGTTTAAACAGATAGCGGTGTAGATATTTCCATGTTTACACAGATAGTGGTGTAGATATTTCCGTGTTTATACACATGGCAGAGTAGATACTTCCATCTTTATGGAGATGGCAGTGTAGATATTTTCATGTTTATAGAGATGGCGGTGTAGATATTTCCATATTTATAGAGATAGCGGTGTAGATACTTCCATCTTTCTACAGATGGCAGTGTAGATATTTCCATGTTTATACAGATGGCGGTGTAGATATTTCCATATTTATACAGATGTCTGTGTAGATATTTCCATCTGTATACAGATGGTATTGTAGGTATTTCCATGTTTATACAGATGGTGGTGAAGATATTTCCATGTTTATTCAGATGACTGTGTATATATTTCCATGTTTTTACAGATGGCAGTGTGGATATTTCAATGTTTATAGAGATGGCGCTGTAGATATTTCCAAGTTTATACAGCTAACGGTGGAGATATTTCCATGTTTATACAGAGAGGAGTCGAGATATTTCCATGTTTATACACATAGCGGTGTACATATTTCCATGATTATAGAGACAGCGGTGTAGGTATTTCCATGTTTATGCAGATAGCGGTGCAGATATTTCCATGTTTACACAGATGCCTATGCAGATATTTCCATATTTACACAGAGGGCTGTGTAGATATTTCTATGTTTATACAGAAGACAGTGTAGATATTTAAATGTTCCTACACATGACTGTGTAGGTATTTCCATGTTTATACAGATGTCTTTGTAGATATTTCCATGTTAATAGAGATAGCGGTGTAGACATTTCCATGTTTATACAGATAGCGGTGTAGATATTTCCATGTTTATACAGATAGTGGTGTAGATATTTCCATGTTTATACAGACCGCGGTGTAGATATTTCCATGTTTATACAAATAGCGGTGCAGATATTTCCATGTTTGTACAGATGGCGGTGTTGATATTTCCATTTATACACAGATGACCGTGTAGATATTTCCATGTTTATACAGACGGCGGAGCAGATATTTCCATGGTTATGTAGATGGCGGTGTAGATATTTCCATGTTTATACAGATTGCGGTGTAGTTATTTCCATGTTTATATAGATAGCGGTGTAGTTATTTCCACGTATATACACATGGCTGTGTAGATATTTCCATGTTTATACAGATGGCGGTGTAGGTATTTCCATGTTTATACAGATAACTTTGTATTTCCATGTTTATACAGATGGCGGTGTAGATATTTCCATGTCTATAGAGATAGCAGTGGAGATAATTCCAGGTTTATACAGATAGCGGTGTAGATATTTCCATGTTTATTCTGATCGTGGTGTAGATATTTCCATGTTTATAGCGATGGCGGTGTAGATATTTACATGTTCATAGAGATAGCGGTGTTGATTTTTCCATGTTTATAGAGACAGCGGTGTGGATATTTCCTTGCTTATACAGATAGGGGTGTAGATATTTCCATGTTTATAGAGATAGCGGTGAAGATATTTCCATGTTTATACAGATCACGGTGTAGATATTTCCTTGCTTGTACTAATAGCGGTGTAGTTATTTCCATGTTTATACAGATAGCGGTGTAGATATTTCCATGTATATACAGATGGCTGTGTAGATATTTCCATGTTTATACAGATGGCTGTGTAGATATTTCCATGTTTATACAGATGACTTTGTAGGTATTTGCATGTTTATACAGATGGCGGTGTAGGTTTTCCATGTTTATAGTGATAGCTGTGTAGATATTTCCATGTTTATACAGATAGCGGTGTTGATATTTCCATGTTTATAAAGATCGCGGTGTATATATTTCCATGTTTATACAGATCGCGGTGCAGATATTTATATCTTTATACAGATGGCATTGTAGATATTTCCTTATTCACACAGATGGCGGTGTAGATGTTTCCATGTTTATACAGATGGCAGAGTAGTTAGTTCCATGTTTATGGAGATGGCAGTGTAGATACTTTCATGTTTACAGAGATGGCGGTGTAGATATTTCCATGTTTATAGAGATAGCAGTGTAGATATTTACATGTTTATACAGATGTCTGTGTAGATATTTCCATGTGTATACAGATGGCATTGTAGATATTTCCATGTTTATACAGATGACTGTATAGGTATTTCCATGTTTTTACAGGTGGCAGTGCAGATATTTCCATGTTTATAGAGATAGCGGTGTAGATATTTCCATGTTTCTACAGATGGCGGTGTTGATATTTCCATCTATACACAGATGGCCGTGTAGATATTTCCATGTTTATACAGATGGCGGCGTAGATATTTCCATGGACATGCAGATGGCGGTGTAGATATTTCCATGTTTAAACAGATAGCGGTGTAGATATTTCCATGTTTACACAGATAGTGGTGTAGATATTTCCGTGTTTATACACATGGCAGAGTAGATACTTCCATCTTTATGGAGATGGCAGTGTAGATATTTTCATGTTTATAGAGATGGCGGTGTAGATATTTCCATATTTATAGAGATAGCGGTGTAGATATTTCCATCTTTCTACAGATGGCAGTGTAGATATTTCCATGTTTATACAGATGGCGGTGTAGATATTTCCATATTTATACAGATGTCTGTGTAGATATTTCCATCTGTATACAGATGGTATTGTAGGTATTTCCATGTTTATACAGATGGTGGTGAAGATATTTCCATGTTTATTCAGATGACTGTGTATATATTTCCATGTTTTTACAGATGGCAGTGTGGATATTTCAATGTTTATAGAGATGGCGCTGTAGATATTTCCAAGTTTATACAGCTAACGGTGGAGATATTTCCATGTTTATACAGAGAGGAGTCGAGATATTTCCATGTTTATACACATAGCGGTGTACATATTTCCATGATTATAGAGACAGCGGTGTAGGTATTTCCATGTTTATGCAGATAGCGGTGCAGATATTTCCATGTTTACACAGATGCCTATGCAGATATTTCCATATTTACACAGAGGGCTGTGTAGATATTTCTATGTTTATACAGAAGACAGTGTAGATATTTAAATGTTCCTACACATGACTGTGTAGGTATTTCCATGTTTATACAGATGTCTTTGTAGATATTTCCATGTTAATAGAGATAGCGGTGTAGACATTTCCATGTTTATACAGATAGCGGTGTAGATATTTCCATGTTTATACAGATAGTGGTGTAGATATTTCCATGTTTATACAGACCGCGGTGTAGATATTTCCATGTTTATACAAATAGCGGTGCAGATATTTCCATGTTTGTACAGATGGCGGTGTTGATATTTCCATTTATACACAGATGACCGTGTAGATATTTCCATGTTTATACAGACGGCGGCGCAGATATTTCCATGGTTATGTAGATGGCGGTGTAGATATTTCCATGTTTATACAGATTGCGGTGTAGTTATTTCCATGTTTATATAGATAGCGGTGTAGTTATTTCCACGTATATACACATGGCTGTGTAGATATTTCCATGTTTATACAGATGGCGGTGTAGATATTTCCATGTTTATACAGATAACTTTGTATTTCCATGTTTATACAGATGGCAGTGTAGATATTTCCATGTCTATAGAGATAGCAGTGGAGATAATTCCAGGTTTATACAGATAGCGGTGTAGATATTTCCATGTTTATTCTGATCGTGGTGTAGATATTTCCATGTTTATAGCGATGGCGGTGTAGATATTTACATGTTCATAGAGATAGCGGTGTTGATTTTTCCATGTTTATAGAGACAGCGGTGTGGATATTTCCTTGCTTATACAGATAGGGGTGTAGATATTTCCATGTTTATAGAGATAGCGGTGAAGATATTTCCATGTTTATACAGATCACGGTGTAGATATTTCCTTGCTTGTACTAATAGCGGTGTAGTTATTTCCATGTTTATACAGATAGCGGTGTAGATATTTCCATGTATATACAGATGGCTGTGTAGATATTTCCATGTTTATACAGATGGCTGTGTAGATATTTCCATGTTTATACAGATGACTTTGTAGGTATTTGCATATTTATACAGATGGCGGTGTAGGTTTTCCATGTTTATAGTGATAGCTGTGTAGATATTTCCATGTTTATACAGATAGCGGTGTTGATATTTCCATGTTTATAAAGATCGCGGTGTAGATATTTCCATGTTTATACAGATCGCGGTGCAGATATTTATATCTTTATACAGATGGCATTGTAGATATTTCCTTATTCACACAGATGGCGGTGTAGATGTTTCCATGTTTATACAGATGGCAGAGTAGTTAGTTCCATGTTTATGGAGATGGCAGTGTAGATACTTTCATGTTTACAGAGATGGCGGTGTAGATATTTCCATGTTTATAGAGATAGCAGTGTAGATATTTACATGTTTATACAGATGTCTGTGTAGATATTTCCATGTGTATACAGATGGCATTGTAGATATTTCCATGTTTATACAGATGACTGTATAGGTATTTCCATGTTTTTACAGGTGGCAGTGCAGATATTTCCATGTTTATAGAGATCGCGGTGTAGATATTTCCATGTTTCTACAGATGGCGGTGTTGATATTTCCATCTATACACAGATGGCCGTGTAGATATTTCCATGTTTATACAGATGGCGGCGTAGATATTTCCATGGACATGCAGATGGCGGTGTAGATATTTCCATGTTTAAACAGATAGCGGTGTAGATATTTCCATGTTTACACAGATAGTGGTGTAGATATTTCCGTGTTTATACACATGGCAGAGTAGATACTTCCATCTTTATGGAGATGGCAGTGTAGATATTTTCATGTTTATAGAGATGGCGGTGTAGATATTTCCATATTTATAGAGATAGCGGTGTAGATACTTCCATCTTTCTACAGATGGCAGTGTAGATATTTCCATGTTTATACAGATGGCGGTGTAGATATTTCCATATTTATACAGATGTCTGTGTAGATATTTCCATCTGTATACAGATGGTATTGTAGGTATTTCCATGTTTATACAGATGGTGGTGAAGATATTTCCATGTTTATTCAGATGACTGTGTATATATTTCCATGTTTTTACAGATGGCAGTGTGGATATTTCAATGTTTATAGAGATGGCGCTGTAGATATTTCCAAGTTTATACAGCTAACGGTGGAGATATTTCCATGTTTATACAGAGAGGAGTCGAGATATTTCCATGTTTATACACATAGCGGTGTACATATTTCCATGATTATAGAGACAGCGGTGTAGGTATTTCCATGTTTATGCAGATAGCGGTGCAGATATTTCCATGTTTACACAGATGCCTATGCAGATATTTCCATATTTACACAGAGGGCTGTGTAGATATTTCTATGTTTATACAGAAGACATTGTAGATATTTAAATGTTCCTACACATGACTGTGTAGGTATTTCCATGTTTATACAGATGTCTTTGTAGATATTTCCATGTTAATAGAGATAGCGGTGTAGACATTTCCATGTTTATACAGATAGCGGTGTAGATATTTCCATGTTTATACAGATAGTGGTGTAGATATTTCCATGTTTATACAGACCGCGGTGTAGATATTTCCATGTTTATACAAATAGCGGTGCAGATATTTCCATGTTTGTACAGATGGCGGTGTTGATATTTCCATTTATACACAGATGACCGTGTAGATATTTCCATGTTTATACAGACGGCGGCGCAGATATTTCCATGGTTATGTAGATGGCGGTGTAGATATTTCCATGTTTATACAGATTGCGGTGTAGTTATTTCCATGTTTATATAGATAGCGGTGTAGTTATTTCCACGTATATACACATGGCTGTGTAGATATTTCCATGTTTATACAGATGGCGGTGTAGATATTTCCATGTTTATACAGATAACTTTGTATTTCCATGTTTATACAGATGGCAGTGTAGATATTTCCATGTCTATAGAGATAGCAGTGGAGATAATTCCAGGTTTATACAGATAGCGGTGTAGATATTTCCATGTTTATTCTGATCGTGGTGTAGATATTTCCATGTTTATAGCGATGGCGGTGTAGATATATACATGTTCATAGAGATAGCGGTGTTGATTTTTCCATGTTTATAGAGACAGCGGTGTGGATATTTCCTTGCTTATACAGATAGGGGTGTAGATATTTCCATGTTTATAGAGATAGCGGTGAAGATATTTCCATGTTTATACAGATCACGGTGTAGATATTTCCTTGCTTGTACTAATAGCGGTGTAGTTATTTCCATGTTTATACAGATAGCGGTGTAGATATTTCCATGTATATACAGATGGCTGTGTAGATATTTCCATGTTTATACAGATGGCTGTGTAGATATTTCCATGTTTATACAGATGACTTTGTAGGTATTTGCATGTTTATACAGATGGCGGTGTAGGTTTTCCATGTTTATAGTGATAGCTGTGTAGATATTTCCATGTTTATACAGATAGCGGTGTTGATATTTCCATGTTTATAAAGATCGCGGTGTAGATATTTCCATGTTTATACAGATCGCGGTGCAGATATTTATATCTTTATACAGATGGCATTGTAGATATTTCCTTATTCACACAGATGGCGGTGTAGATGTTTCCATGTTTATACAGATGGCAGAGTAGTTAGTTCCATGTTTATGGAGATGGCAGTGTAGATACTTTCATGTTTACAGAGATGGCGGTGTAGATATTTCCATGTTTATAGAGATAGCAGTGTAGATATTTACATGTTTATACAGATGTCTGTGTAGATATTTCCATGTGTATACAGATGGCATTGTAGATATTTCCATGTTTATACAGATGACTGTATAGGTATTTCCATGTTTTTACAGGTGGCAGTGCAGATATTTCCATGTTTATAGAGATCGCGGTGTAGATATTTCCATGTTTCTACAGATGGCGGTGTTGATATTTCCATCTATACACAGATGGCCGTGTAGATATTTCCATGTTTATACAGATGGCGGCGTAGATATTTCCATGGACATGCAGATGGCGGTGTAGATATTTCCATGTTTAAACAGATAGCGGTGTAGATATTTCCATGTTTACACAGATAGTGGTGTAGATATTTCCGTGTTTATACACATGGCAGAGTAGATACTTCCATCTTTATGGAGATGGCAGTGTAGATATTTTCATGTTTATAGAGATGGCGGTGTAGATATTTCCATATTTATAGAGATAGCGGTGTAGATACTTCCATCTTTCTACAGATGGCAGTGTAGATATTTCCATGTTTATACAGATGGCGGTGTAGATATTTCCATATTTATACAGATGTCTGTGTAGATATTTCCATCTGTATACAGATGGTATTGTAGGTATTTCCATCTTTATACAGATGGTGGTGAAGATATTTCCATGTTTATTCAGATGACTGTGTAGATATTTCCATGTTTTTACAGATGGCAGTGTGGATATTTCAATGTTTATAGAGATGGCGCTGTAGATATTTCCAAGTTTATACAGCTAACGGTGGAGATATTTCCATGTTTATACAGAGAGGAGTCGAGATATTTCCATGTTTATACACATAGCGGTGTACATATTTCCATGATTATAGAGACAGCGGTGTAGGTATTTCCATGTTTATGCAGATAGCGGTGTAGATATTTCCATGTTTACACAGATGCCTATGCAGATATTTCCATATTTACACAGAGGGCTGTGCAGATATTTCTATGTTTATACAGAAGACAGTGTAGATATTTAAATGTTCCTACACATGACTGTGTAGGTATTTCCATGTTTATACAGATGTCTTTGTAGATATTTCCATGTTAATAGAGATAGCGGTGTAGACATTTCCATGTTTATACAGATAGCGGTGTAGATATTTCCATGTTTATACAGATAGTGGTGTAGATATTTCCATGTTTATACAGACCGCGGTGTAGATATTTCCATGTTTATACAAATAGCGGTGCAGATATTTCCATGTTTGTACAGATGGCGGTGTTGATATTTCCATTTATACACAGATGACCGTGTAGATATTTCCATGTTTATACAGAAGGCGGCGCAGTTATTTCCATGTTATGTAGATGGCGGTGTAGATATTTCCATGTTTATACAGATTGCGGTGTAGTTATTTCCATGTTTATATAGATAGCGGTGTAGTTATTTCCACGTATATACACATGGCTGTGTAGATATTTCCATGTTTATACAGATGGCGGTGTAGATATTTCCATGTTTATACAGATAACTTTGTATTTCCATGTTTATACAGATGGCGGTGTAGATATTTCCATGTCTATAGAGATAGCAGTGGAGATAATTCCATGTTTATACAGATAGCGGTGTAGATATTTCCATGTTTATTCTGATCGTGGTGTAGATATTTCCATGTTTATAGCGATGGCGGTGTAGATATTTACATGTTCATAGAGATAGCGGTGTTGATTTTTCCATGTTTATAGAGACAGCGGTGTGGATATTTCCTTGCTTATACAGATAGGGGTGTAGATATTTCCATGTTTATAGAGATAGCGGTGAAGATATTTCCATGTTTATACAGATCACGGTGTAGATATTTCCTTGCTTGTACTAATAGTGGTGTAGTTATTTCCATGTTTATACAGATAGCGGTGTAGATATTTCCATGTATATACAGATGGCTGTGTAGATATTTCCATGTTTATACAGATGGCTGTGTAGATATTTCCATGTTTATACAGATGACTTTGTAGGTATTTGCATGTTTATACAGATGGCGGTGTAGGTTTTCCATGTTTATAGTGATAGCTGTGTAGATATTTCCATGTTTATACAGATAGCGGTGTTGATATTTCCATGTTTATAAAGATCACGGTGTAGATATTTCCATGTTTATACAGATCGCGGTGCAGATATTTATATCTTTATACAGATGGCATTGTAGATATTTCCTTATTCACACAGATGGCGGTGTAGATGTTTCCATGTTTATACAGATGGCAGAGTAGTTAGTTCCATGTTTATGGAGATGGCAGTGTAGATACTTTCATGTTTACAGAGATGGCGGTGTAGATATTTCCATGTTTATAGAGATAGCAGTGTGGATATTTACATGTTTATACAGATGTCTGTGTAGATATTTCCATGTGTATACAGATGGCATTGTAGATATTTCCATGTTTATACAGATGACTGTATAGGTATTTCCATGTTTTTACAGGTGGCAGTGCAGATATTTCCATGTTTATAGAGATAGCGGTGTAGATATTTCCATGTTTCTACAGATGGCGGTGTTGATATTTCCATCTATACACAGATGGCCGTGTAGATATTTCCATGTTTATACAGATGGCGGCGTAGATATTTCCATGGACATGCAGATGGCGGTGTAGATATTTCCATGTTGAAACAGATAGCGGTGTAGATATTTCCATGTTTACACAGATAGTGGTGTAGATATTTCCGTGTTTATACACATGGCAGAGTAGATACTTCCATCTTTATGGAGATGGCAGTGTAGATATTTTCATGTTTATAGAGATGGCGGTGTAGATATTTCCATATTTATAGAGATAGCGGTGTAGATATTTCCATCTTTCTACAGATGGCAGGGTAGATATTTCCATGTTTATACAGATGGCGGTGTAGATATTTCCATATTTATACAGATGTCTGTGTAGATATTTCCATCTGTATACAGATGGTATTGTAGGTATTTCCATGTTTATACAGATGGTGGTGAAGATATTTCCATGTTTATTCAGATGACTGTGTAGATATTTCCATGTTTTTACAGATGGCAGTGTGGATATTTCAATGTTTATAGAGATGGCGCTGTAGATATTTCCAAGTTTATACAGCTAACGGTGGAGATATTTCCATGTTTATACAGAGAGGAGTCGAGATATTTCCATGTTTATACACATAGCGGTGTACATATTTCCATGATTATAGAGACAGCGGTGTAGGTATTTCCATGTTTATGCAGATAGCGGTGCAGATATTTCCATGTTTACACAGATGCCTATGCAGATATTTCCATATTTACACAGAGGGCTGTGTAGATATTTCTATGTTTATACAGAAGACAGTGTAGATATTTAAATGTTCCTACACATGACTGTGTAGGTATTTCCATGTTTATACAGATGTCTTTGTAGATATTTCCATGTTAATAGAGATAGCGGTGTAGACATTTCCATGTTTATACAGATAGCGGTGTAGATATTTCCATGTTTATACAGATAGTGGTGTAGATATTTCCATGTTTATACAGACCGCGGTGTAGATATTTCCATGTTTATACAAATAGCGGTGCAGATATTTCCATGTTTGTATAGATGGCGGTGTTGATATTTCCATTTATACACAGATGACCGTGTAGATATTTCCATGTTTATACAGACGGCGGCACAGATATTTCCATGGATATGTAGATGGCGGTGTAGATATTTCCATGTTTTTACAGTTTGCGGTGTAGGTATTTCCATGTTTATATAGATAGCGGTGTAGTTATTTCCACGTATATACACATGGCTGTGTAGATATTTCCATGTTTATACAGATGGCGGTGTAGGTATTTCCATGTTTATACAGATAACTTTGTATTTCCATGTTTATACAGATGGCGGTGTAGATATTTCCATGTCTATAGAGATAGCAGTGGAGATAATTCCAGGTTTATACAGATAGCGGTGTAGATATTTCCATGTTTATTCTGATCGTGGTGTAGATATTTCCATGTTTATAGCGATGGCGGTGTAGATATTTACATGTTCATAGAGATAGCGGTGTTGATTTTTCCATGTTTATAGAGACAGCGGTGTGGATATTTCCTTGCTTATACAGATAGGGGTGTAGATATTTCCATGTTTATAGAGATAGCGGTGAAGATATTTCCATGTTTATACAGATCACGGTGTAGATATTTCCTTGCTTGTACTAATAGCGGTGTAGTTATTTCCATGTTTATACAGATAGCGGTGTAGATATTTCCATGTATATACAGATGGCTGTGTAGATATTTCCATGTTTATACAGATGGCTGTGTAGATATTTCCATGTTTATACAGATGACTTTGTAGGTATTTGCATGTTTATACAGATGGCGGTGTAGGTTTTCCATGTTTATAGTGATAGCTGTGTAGATATTTCCATGTTTATACAGATAGCGGTGTTGATATTTCCATGTTTATAAAGATCGCGGTGTAGATATTTCCATGTTTATACAGATCGCGGTGCAGATATTTATATCTTTATACAGATGGCATTGTAGATATTTCCTTATTCACACAGATGGCGGTGTAGATGTTTCCATGTTTATACAGATGGCAGAGTAGTTAGTTCCATGTTTATGGAGATGGCAGTGTAGATACTTTCATGTTTACAGAGATGGCGGTGTAGATATTTCCATGTTTATAGAGATAGCAGTGTGGATATTTACATGTTTATACAGATGTCTGTGTAGATATTTCCATGTGTATACAGATGGCATTGTAGATATTTCCATGTTTATACAGATGACTGTATAGGTATTTCCATGGTTTTACAGGTGGCAGTGCAGATATTTCCATGTTTATAGAGATAGCGGTGTAGATATTTCCATGTTTCTACAGATGGCGGTGTTGATATTTCCATCTATACACAGATGGCCGTGTAGATATTTCCATGTTTATACAGATGGCGGCGTAGATATTTCCATGGACATGCAGATGGCGGTGTAGATATTTCCATGTTTAAACAGATAGCGGTGTAGATATTTCCATGTTTACACAGATAGTGGTGTAGATATTTCCGTGTTTATACACATGGCAGAGTAGATACTTCCATCTTTATGGAGATGGCAGTGTAGATATTTTCATGTTTATAGAGATGGCGGTGTAGATATTTCCATATTTATAGAGATAGCGGTGTAGATATTTCCATCTTTCTACAGATGGCAGTGTAGATATTTCCATGTTTATACAGATGGCGGTGTAGATATTTCCATATTTATACAGATGTCTGTGTAGATATTTCCATCTGTATACAGATGGTATTGTAGGTATTTCCATGTTTATACAGATGGTGGTGAAGATATTTCCATGTTTATTCAGATGACTGTGTAGATATTTCCATGTTTTTACAGATGGCAGTGTGGATATTTCAATGTTTATAGAGATGGCGCTGTAGATATTTCCAAGTTTATACAGCTAACGGTGGAGATATTTCCATGTTTATACAGAGAGGAGTCGAGATATTTCCATGTTTATACACATAGCGGTGTACATATTTCCATGATTATAGAGACAGCGGTGTAGGTATTTCCATGTTTATGCAGATAGCGGTGCAGGTATTTCCATGTTTACACAGATGCCTATGCAGATATTTCCATATTTACACAGAGGGCTGTGTAGATATTTCTGTTTATACAGAAGACAGTGTAGATATGTAAATGTTCCTACACATGACTGTGTAGGTATTTCCATGTTTATACAGATGTCTTTGTAGATATTTCCATGTTAATAGAGATAGCGGTGTAGACATTTCCATGTTTATACAGATAGCGGTGTAGATATTTCCATGTTTATACAGATAGTGGTGTAGATATTTCCATGTTTATACAGACCGCGGTGTAGATATTTCCATGTTTATACAAATAGCGGTGCAGATATTTCCATGTTTGTACAGATGGCGGTGTTGATATTTCCATTTATACACAGATGACCGTGTAGATATTTCCATGTTTATACAGACGGCGGCGCAGATATTTCCATGGTTATGTAGATGGCGGTGTAGATATTTCCATGTTTATACAGATTGCGGTGTAGTTATTTCCATGTTTATATAGATAGCGGTGTAGTTATTTCCACGTATATACACATGGCTGTGTAGATATTTCCATGTTTATACAGATGGCGTTGTAGATATTTCCATGTTTATACAGATAACTTTGTATTTCCATGTTTATACAGATGGCGGTGTAGATATTTCCATGTCTATAGAGATAGCGGTGGAGATAATTCCAGGTTTATACAGATAGCGGTGTAGATATTTCCATGTTTATTCTGATCGTGGTGTAGATATTTCCATGTTTATAGCGATGGCGGTGTAGATATTTACATGTTCATAGAGATAGCGGTGTTGATTTTTCCATGTTTATAGAGACAGCGGTGTGGATATTTCCTTGCTTATACAGATAGGGGTGTAGATATTTCCATGTTTATAGAGATTGTGGTGAAGATATTTCCATGTTTATACAGATCACGGTGTAGATATTTCCTTGCTTGTACTAATAGCGGTGTAGTTATTTCCATGTTTATACAGATAGCGGTGTAGATATTTCCATGTATATACAGATGGCTGTGTAGATATTTCCATGTTTATACAGATGGCTGTGTAGATATTTCCATGTTTATACAGATGACTTTGTAGGTATTTGCATGTTTATACAGATGGCGGTGTAGGTTTTCCATGTTTATAGTGATAGCTGTGTAGATATTTCCATGTTTATACAGATAGCGGTGTTGATATTTCCATGTTTATAAAGATCGCGGTGTAGATATTTCCATGTTTATACAGATCGCGGTGCAGATATTTATATCTTTATACAGATGGCATTGTAGATATTTCCTTATTCACACAGATGGCAGTGTAGATGTTTCCATGTTTATACAGATGGCAGAGTAGTTAGTTCCATGTTTATGGAGATGGCAGTGTAGATACTTTCATGTTTACAGAGATGGCGGTGTAGATATTTCCATGTATATAGAGATAGCAGTGTAGATATTTACATGTTTATACAGATGTCTGTGTAGATATTTCCATGTGTATACAGATGGCATTGTAGATATTTCCATGTTTATACAGATAGTGGTGTAGATATTTCCATGTTTATACAGACCGCGGTGTAGATATTTCCATGTTTATACAAATAGCGGTGCAGATATTTCCATGTTTGTACAGATGGCGGTGTTGATATTTCCATTTATACACAGATGACCGTGTAGATATTTCCATGTTTATACAGACGGCGGCGCAGATATTTCCATGGTTATGTAGATGGCGGTGTAGATATTTCCATGTTTATACAGATTGCGGTGTAGTTATTTCCATGTTTATATAGATAGCGGTGTAGTTATTTCCACGTATATACACATGGCTGTGTAGATATTTCCATGTTTATACAGATGGCGGTGTAGATATTTCCATGTTTATACAGATAACTTTGTATTTCCATGTTTATACAGATGGCGGTGTAGATATTTCCATGTCTATAGAGATAGCGGTGGAGATAATTCCAGGTTTATACAGATAGCGGTGTAGATATTTCCATGTTTATTCTGATCGTGGTGTAGATATTTCCATGTTTATAGCGATGGCGGTGTAGATATTTACATGTTCATAGAGATAGCGGTGTTGATTTTTCCATGTTTATAGAGACAGCGGTGTGGATATTTCCTTGCTTATACAGATAGGGGTGTAGATATTTCCATGTTTATAGAGATAGTGGTGAAGATATTTCCATGTTTATACAGATCACGGTGTAGATATTTCCTTGCTTGTACTAATAGCGGTGTAGTTATTTCCATGTTTATACAGATAGCGGTGTAGATATTTCCATGTATATACAGATGGCTGTGTAGATATTTCCATGTTTATACAGATGGCTGTGTAGATATTTCCATGTTTATACAGATGACTTTGTAGGTATTTGCATGTTTATACAGATGGCGGTGTAGGTTTTCCATGTTTATAGTGATAGCTGTGTAGATATTTCCATGTTTATACAGATAGCGGTGTTGATATTTCCATGTTTATAAAGATCGCGGTGTAGATATTTCCATGTTTATACAGATCGCGGTGCAGATATTTATATCTTTATACAGATGGCATTGTAGATATTTCCTTATTCACACAGATGGCAGTGTAGATGTTTCCATGTTTATACAGATGGCAGAGTAGTTAGTTCCATGTTTATGGAGATGGCAGTGTAGATACTTTCATGTTTACAGAGATGGCGGTGTAGATATTTCCATGTATATAGAGATAGCAGTGTAGATATTTACATGTTTATACAGATGTCTGTGTAGATATTTCCATGTGTATACAGATGGCATTGTAGATATTTCCATGTTTATACAGATGACTGTATAGGTATTTCCATGTTTTTACAGGTGGCAGTGCAGATATTTCCATGTTTATAGAGATAGTGGTGTAGATATTTCCATGTTTCTACAGATGGCGGTGTTGATATTTCCATCTATACACAGATGGCCGTGTAGATATTTCCATGTTTATACAGATGGCGGCGTAGATATTTCCATGGACATGCAGATGGCGGTGTAGATATTTCCATGTTTAAACAGATAGCGGTGTAGATATTTCCATGTTTACACAGATAGTGGTGTAGATATTTCCGTGTTTATACACATGGCAGAGTAGATACTTCCATCTTTATGGAGATGGCAGTGTAGATATTTTCATGTTTATAGAGATGGCGGTGTAGATATTTCCATATTTATAGAGATAGCGGTGTAGATATTTCCATCTTTCTACAGATGGCAGGGTAGATATTTCCATGTTTATACAGATGGCGGTGTAGATATTTCCATATTTATACAGATGTCTGTGTAGATATTTCCATCTGTATACAGATGGTATTGTAGGTATTTCCATGTTTATACAGATGGTGGTGAAGATATTTCCATGTTTATTCAGATGACTGTGTAGATATTTCCATGTTTTTACAGATGGCAGTGTGGATATTTCAATGTTTATAGAGATGGCGCTGTAGATATTTCCAAGTTTATACAGCTAACGGTGGAGATATTTCCATGTTTATACAGAGAGGAGTCGAGATATTTCCATGTTTATACACATAGCGGTGTACATATTTCCATGATTATAGAGACAGCGGTGTAGGTATTTCCATGTTTATGCAGATAGCGGTGCAGATATTTCCATGTTTACACAGATGCCTATGCAGATATTTCCATATTTACACAGAGGGCTGTGTAGATATTTCTGTTTATACAGAAGACAGTGTAGATATGTAAATGTTCCTACACATGACTGTGTAGGTATTTCCATGTTTATACAGATGTCTTTGTAGATATTTCCATGTTAATAGAGATAGCGGTGTAGACATTTCCATGTTTATACAGATAGCAGTGTAGATATTTCCATGTTTATACAGATAGTGGTGTAGATATTTCCATGTTTATACAGACCGCGGTGTAGATATTTCCATGTTTATACAAATAGCGGTGCAGATATTTCCATGTTTGTACAGATGGCGGTGTTGATATTTCCATTTATACACAGATGACCGTGTAGATATTTCCATGTTTATACAGACGGCGGCGCAGATATTTCCATGGTTATGTAGATGGCGGTGTAGATATTTCCATGTTTATACAGATTGCGGTGTAGTTATTTCCATGTTTATATAGATAGCGGTGTAGTTATTTCCACGTATATACACATGGCTGTGTAGATATTTCCATGTTTATACAGATGGCGTTGTAGATATTTCCATGTTTATACAGATAACTTTGTATTTCCATGTTTATACAGATGGCGGTGTAGATATTTCCATGTCTATAGAGATAGCGGTGGAGATAATTCCAGGTTTATACAGATAGCGGTGTAGATATTTCCATGTTTATTCTGATCGTGGTGTAGATATTTCCATGTTTATAGCGATGGCGGTGTAGATATTTACATGTTCATAGAGATAGCGGTGTTGATTTTTCCATGTTTATAGAGACAGCGGTGTGGATATTTCCTTGCTTATACAGATAGGGGTGTAGATATTTCCATGTTTATAGAGATTGTGGTGAAGATATTTCCATGTTTATACAGATCACGGTGTAGATATTTCCTTGCTTGTACTAATAGCGGTGTAGTTATTTCCATGTTTATACAGATAGCGGTGTAGATATTTCCATGTATATACAGATGGCTGTGTAGATATTTCCATGTTTATACAGATGGCTGTGTAGATATTTCCATGTTTATACAGATGACTTTGTAGGTATTTGCATGTTTATACAGATGGCGGTGTAGGTTTTCCATGTTTATAGTGATAGCTGTGTAGATATTTCCATGTTTATACAGATAGCGGTGTTGATATTTCCATGTTTATAAAGATCGCGGTGTAGATATTTCCATGTTTATACAGATCGCGGTGCAGATATTTATATCTTTATACAGATGGCATTGTAGATATTTCCTTATTCACACAGATGGCAGTGTAGATGTTTCCATGTTTATACAGATGGCAGAGTAGTTAGTTCCATGTTTATGGAGATGGCAGTGTAGATACTTTCATGTTTACAGAGATGGCGGTGTAGATATTTCCATGTATATAGAGATAGCAGTGTAGATATTTACATGTTTATACAGATGTCTGTGTAGATATTTCCATGTGTATACAGATGGCATTGTAGATATTTCCATGTTTATACAGATAGTGGTGTAGATATTTCCATGTTTATACAGACCGCGGTGTAGATATTTCCATGTTTATACAAATAGCGGTGCAGATATTTCCATGTTTGTACAGATGGCGGTGTTGATATTTCCATTTATACACAGATGACCGTGTAGATATTTCCATGTTTATACAGACGGCGGCGCAGATATTTCCATGGTTATGTAGATGGCGGTGTAGATATTTCCATGTTTATACAGATTGCGGTGTAGTTATTTCCATGTTTATATAGATAGCGGTGTAGTTATTTCCACGTATATACACATGGCTGTGTAGGTATTTCCATGTTTATACAGATGGCGGTGTAGATATTTCCATGTTTATACAGATAACTTTGTATTTCCATGTTTATACAGATGGCGGTGTAGATATTTCCATGTCTATAGAGATAGCGGTGGAGATAATTCCAGGTTTATACAGATAGCGGTGTAGATATTTCCATGTTTATTCTGATCGTGGTGTAGATATTTCCATGTTTATAGCGATGGCGGTGTAGATATTTACATGTTCATAGAGATAGCGGTGTTGATTTTTCCATGTTTATAGAGACAGCGGTGTGGATATTTCCTTGCTTATACAGATAGGGGTGTAGATATTTCCATGTTTATAGAGATAGTGGTGAAGATATTTCCATGTTTATACAGATCACGGTGTAGATATTTCCTTGCTTGTACTAATAGCGGTGTAGTTATTTCCATGTTTATACAGATAGCGGTGTAGATATTTCCATGTATATACAGATGGCTGTGTAGATATTTCCATGTTTATACAGATGGCTGTGTAGATATTTCCATGTTTATACAGATGACTTTGTAGGTATTTGCATGTTTATACAGATGGCGGTGTAGGTTTTCCATGTTTATAGTGATAGCTGTGTAGATATTTCCATGTTTATACAGATAGCGGTGTTGATATTTCCATGTTTATAAAGATCGCGGTGTAGATATTTCCATGTTTATACAGATCGCGGTGCAGATATTTATATCTTTATACAGATGGCATTGTAGATATTTCCTTATTCACACAGATGGCAGTGTAGATGTTTCCATGTTTATACAGATGGCAGAGTAGTTAGTTCCATGTTTATGGAGATGGCAGTGTAGATACTTTCATGTTTACAGAGATGGCGGTGTAGATATTTCCATGTATATAGAGATAGCAGTGTAGATATTTACATGTTTATACAGATGTCTGTGTAGATATTTCCATGTGTATACAGATGGCATTGTAGATATTTCCATGTTTATACAGATGACTGTATAGGTATTTCCATGTTTTTACAGGTGGCAGTGCAGATATTTCCATGTTTATAGAGATAGTGGTGTAGATATTTCCATGTTTCTACAGATGGCGGTGTTGATATTTCCATCTATACACAGATGGCCGTGTAGATATTTCCATGTTTATACAGATGGCGGCGTAGATATTTCCATGGACATGCAGATGGCGGTGTAGATATTTCCATGTTTAAACAGATAGCGGTGTAGATATTTCCATGTTTACACAGATAGTGGTGTAGATATTTCCGTGTTTATACACATGGCAGAGTAGATACTTCCATCTTTATGGAGATGGCAGTGTAGATATTTTCATGTTTATAGAGATGGCGGTGTAGATATTTCCATATTTATAGAGATAGCGGTGTAGATATTTCCATCTTTCTACAGATGGCAGTGTAGATATTTCCATGTTTATACAGATGGCGGTGTAGGTATTTCCATATTTATACAGATGTCTGTGTAGATATTTCCATCTGTATACAGATGGTATTGTAGATATTTCCATGTTTATACAGATGGTGGTGAAGATATTTCCATGTTTATTCAGATGACTGTGTAGATATTTCCATGTTTTTACAGATGGCAGTGTGGATATTTCAATGTTTATAGAGATGGCGCTGTAGATATTTCCAAGTTTATACAGATAACGGTGGAGATATTTCCATGTTTATACAGAGAGGAGTCGAGATATTTCCATGTTTATACACATAGCGGTGTACATATTTCCATGATTATAGAGACAGCGGTGTTGGTATTTCCATGTTTATGCAGATAGCGGTGCAGATATTTCCATGTTTACACAGATGCCTATGCAGATATTTCCATATTTACACAGAGGGCTGTGTAGATATTTCTATGTTTATACAGAAGACAGTGTAGATATTTAAATGTTCCTACACATGACTGTGTAGGTATTTCCATGTTTATACAGATGTCTTTGTAGATATTTCCATGTTAATAGAGATAGCGGTGTAGACATTTCCATGTTTATACAGATAGCGGTGTAGATATTTCCATGTTTATACAGATAGTGGTGTAGATATTTCCATGTTTATACAGACCGCGGTGTAGATATTTCCATGTTTATACAAATAGCGGTGCAGATATTTCCATGTTTGTACAGATGGCGGTGTTGATATTTCCATTTATACACAGATGACCGTGTAGATATTTCCATGTTTATACAGACGGCGGCGCAGATATTTCCATGGATATGTAGATGGCGGTGTAGATATTTCCATGTTTATACAGATTGCGGTGTAGTTATTTCCATGTTTATATAGATAGCGGTGTAGTTATTTCCACGTATATACACATGGCTGTGTAGATATTTCCATGTTTATACAGATGGCGGTGTAGATATTTCCATGTTTATACAGATAACTTTGTATTTCCATGTTTATACAGATGGCGGTGTAGATATTTCCATGTCTATAGAGATAGCAGTGGAGATAATTCCAGGTTTATACAGATAGCGGTGTAGATATTTCCATGTTTATTCTGATCGTGGTGTAGATATTTCCATGTTTATAGCGATGGCGGTGTAGATATTTACATGTTCATAGAGATAGCGGTGTTGATTTTTCCATGTTTATAGAGACAGCGGTGTGGATATTTCCTTGCTTATACAGATAGGGGTGTAGATATTTCCATGTTTATAGAGATAGCGGTGAAGATATTTCCATGTTTATACAGATCACGGTGTAGATATTTCCTTGCTTGTACTAATAGCGGTGTAGTTATTTCCATGTTTATACAGATAGCGGTGTAGATATTTCCATGTATATACAGATGGCTGTGTAGATATTTCCATGTTTATACAGATGGCTGTGTAGATATTTCCATGTTTATACAGATGACTTTGTAGGTATTTGCATGTTTATACAGATGGCGGTGTAGGTTTTCCATGTTTATAGTGATAGCTGTGTAGATATTTCCATGTTTATACAGATAGCGGTGTTGATATTTCCATGTTTATAAAGATCGCGGTGTAGATATTTCCATGTTTATACAGATCGCGGTGCAGATATTTATATCTTTATACAGATGGCATTGTAGATATTTCCTTATTCACACAGATGGCGGTGTAGATGTTTCCATGTTTATACAGATGGCAGAGTAGTTAGTTCCATGTTTATGGAGATGGCAGTGTAGATACTTTCATGTTTACAGAGATGGCGGTGTAGATATTTCCATGTTTATAGAGATAGCAGTGTAGATATTTACAAGTTTATACAGATGTCTGTGTAGATATTTCCATGTGTATACAGATGGCATTGTAGATATTTCCATGTTTATACAGATGACTGTATAGGTATTTCCATGTTTTTACAGGTGGCAGTGCAGATATTTCCATGTTTATAGAGATAGCGGTGTAGATATTTCCATGTTTCTGCAGATGGCGGTGTTGATATTTCCATCTATACACAGATGGCCGTGTAGATATTTCCATGTTTATACAGATGGCGGCGTAGATATTTCCATGGACATGCAGATGGCGGTGTAGATATTTCCATGTTTAAACAGATAGCGGTGTAGATATTTCCATGTTTACACAGATAGTGGTTTAGATATTTCCGTGTTTATACACATGGCAGAGTAGATACTTCCATCTTTATGGAGATGGCAGTGTAGATATTTTCATGTTTATAGAGATGGCGGTGTAGATATTTCCATATTTATAGAGATAGCGGTGTAGATATTTCCATCTTTCTACAGATGGCAGTGTAGATATTTCCATGTTTATACAGATGGCGGTGTAGGTATTTCCATATTTATACAGATGTCTGTGTAGATATTTCCATCTGTATACAGATGGTATTGTAGGTATTTCCATGTTTATACAGATGGTGGTGAAGATATTTCCATGTTTATTCAGATGACTGTGTAGATATTTCCATGTTTTTACAGATGGCAGTGTGGATATTTCAATGTTTATAGAGATGGCGCTGTAGATATTTCCAAGTTTATACAGATAACGGTGGAGATATTTCCATGTTTATACAGAGAGGAGTCGAGATATTTCCATGTTTATACACATAGCGGTGTACATATTTCCATGATTATAGAGACAGCGGTGTAGGTATTTCCATGTTTATGCAGATAGCGGTGCAGATATTTCCATGTTTACACAGATGCCTATGCAGATATTTCCATATTTACACAGAGGGCTGTGTAGATATTTCTATGTTTATACAGAAGACAGTGTAGATATTTAAATGTTCCTACACATGACTGTGTAGGTATTTCCATGTTTATACAGATGTCTTTGTAGATATTTCCATGTTAATAGAGATAGCGGTGTAGACATTTCCATGTTTATACAGATAGCGGTGTAGATATTTCCATGTTTATACAGATAGTGGTGTAGATATTTCCATGTTTATACAGACCGCGGTGTAGATATTTCCATGTTTATACAAATAGCGGTGCAGATATTTCCATGTTTGTACAGATGGCGGTGTTGATATTTCCATTTATACACAGATGACCGTGTAGATATTTCCATGTTTATACAGACGGCGGCACAGATATTTCCATGGATATGTAGATGGCGGTGTAGATATTTCCATGTTTATACAGATTGCGGTGTAGTTATTTCCATGTTTATATAGATAGCGGTGTAGTTATTTCCACGTATATACACATGGCTGTGTAGATATTTCCATGTTTATACAGATGGCGGTGTAGATATTTCCATGTTTATACAGATAACTTTGTATTTCCATGTTTATACAGATGGCGGTGTAGATATTTCCATGTCTATAGAGATAGCAGTGGAGATAATTCCATGTTTATACAGATAGCGGTGTAGATATTTCCATGTTTATTCTGATCGTGGTGTAGATATTTCCATGTTTATAGAGATGGCGGTGTAGATATTTACATGTTCATAGAGATAGCGGTGTTGATTTTTCCATGTTTATAGAGACAGCGGTGTGGATATTTCCTTGCTTATACAGATAGGGGTGTAGATATTTCCATGTTTATAGAGATAGCGGTGAAGATATTTCCATGTTTATACAGATCACGGTGTAGATATTTCCTTGCTTGTACTAATAGCGGTGTAGTTATTTCCATGTTTATACAGATAGCGGTGTAGATATTTCCATGTTTATAAAGATTGCGGTGTAGATATTTCCATGTATATACAGATGGCTGTGTAGATATTTCCATGTTTATACAGATGGCTGTGTAGATATTTCCATGTTTATACAGATGACTTTGTAGGTATTTGCATGTTTATACAGATGGCGGTGTAGGTTTTCCATGTTTATAGTGATAGCTGTGTAGATATTTCCATGTTTATACAGATAGCGGTGTTGATATTTCCATGTTTATAAAGATCGCGGTGTAGATATTTCCATGTTTATACAGATCGCGGTGCAGATATTTATATCTTTATACAGATGGCATTGTAGATATTTCCTTATTCACACAGATGGCGGTGTAGATGTTTCCATGTTTATACAGATGGCAGAGTAGTTAGTTCCATGTTTATGGAGATGGCAGTGTAGATACTTTCATGTTTACAGAGATGGCGGTGTAGATATTTCCATGTTTATAGAGATAGCAGTGTAGATATTTACATGTTTATACAGATGTCTGTGTAGATATTTCCATGTGTATACAGATGGCATTGTAGATATTTCCATGTTTATACAGATGACTGTATAGGTATTTCCATGTTTTTACAGGTGGCAGTGCAGATATTTCCATGTTTATAGAGATAGCGGTGTAGATATTTCCATGTTTCTACAGATGGCGGTGTTGATATTTCCATCTATACACAGATGGCCGTGTAGATATTTCCATGTTTATACAGATGGCAGCGTAGATATTTCCATGGACATGCAGATGGCGGTGTAGATATTTCCATGTTTAAACAGATAGCGGTGTAGATATTTCCATGTTTACACAGATAGTGGTGTAGATATTTCCGTGTTTATACACATGGCAGAGTAGATACTTCCATCTTTATGGAGATGGCAGTGTAGATATTTTCATGTTTATAGAGATGGCGGTGTAGATATTTCCATATTTATAGAGATAGCGGTGTAGATATTTCCATCTTTCTACAGATGGCAGTGTAGATATTTCCATGTTTATACAGATGGCGGTGTAGGTATTTCCATATTTATACAGATGTCTGTGTAGATATTTCCATCTGTATACAGATGGTATTGTAGGTATTTCCATGTTTATACAGATGGTGGTGAAGATATTTCCATGTTTATTCAGATGACTGTGTAGATATTTCCATGTTTTTACAGATGGCAGTGTGGATATTTCAATGTTTATAGAGATGGCGCTGTAGATATTTCCAAGTTTATACAGATAACGGTGGAGATATTTCCATGTTTATACAGAGAGGAGTCGAGATATTTCCATGTTTATACACATAGCGGTGTACATATTTCCATGATTATAGAGACAGCGGTGTAGGTATTTCCATGTTTATGCAGATAGCGGTGCATATATTTCCATGTTTACACAGATGCCTATGCAGATATTTCCATATTTACACAGAGGGCTGTGTAGATATTTCTATGTTTATACAGAAGACAGTGTAGATATTTAAATGTTCCTACACATGACTGTGTAGGTATTTCCATGTTTATACAGATGTCTTTGTAGATATTTCCATGTTAATAGAGATAGCGGTGTAGACATTTCCATGTTTATACAGATAGCGGTGTAGATATTTCCATGTTTATACAGATAGTGGTGTAGATATTTCCATGTTTATACAGACCGCGGTGTAGATATTTCCATGTTTATACAAATAGCGGTGCAGATATTTCCATGTTTGTACAGATGGCGGTGTTGATATTTCCATTTATACACAGATGACCGTGTAGATATTTCCATGTTTATACAGACGGCGGCGCAGATATTTCCATGGATATGTAGATGGCGGTGTAGATATTTCCATGTTTATACAGATTGCGGTGTAGTTATTTCCATGTTTATATAGATAGCGGTGTAGTTATTTCCATGTATATACACATGGCTGTGTAGATATTTCCATGTTTATACAGATGGCGGTGTAGATATTTCCATGTTTATACAGATAACTTTGTATTTCCATGTTTATACAGATGGCGGTGTAGATATTTCCATGTCTATAGAGATAGCAGTGGAGATAATTCCAGGTTTATACAGATAGCGGTGTAGATATTTCCATGTTTATTCTGTTCGTGGTGTAGATATTTCCATGTTTATAGAGATGGCGGTGTAGATATTTACATGTTCATAGAGATAGCGGTGTTGATTTTTCCATGTTTATAGAGACAGCGGTGTGGATATTTCCTTGCTTATACAGATAGGGGTGTAGATATTTCCATGTTTATAGAGATAGCGGTGAAGATATTTCCATGTTTATACAGATCACGGTGTAGATATTTCCTTGCTTGTACTAATAGCGGTGTAGTTATTTCCATGTTTATACAGATAGCGGTGTAGATATTTCCATGTATATACAGATGGCTGTGTAGATATTTCCATGTTTATACAGATGGCTGTGTAGATATTTCCATGTTTATACAGATGACTTTGTAGGTATTTGCATGTTTATACAGATGGCGGTGTAGGTTTTCCATGTTTATAGTGATAGCTGTGTAGATATTTCCATGTTTATACAGATAGCGGTGTTGATATTTCCATGTTTATAAAGATCGCGGTGTAGATATTTCCATGTTTATACAGATCGCGGTGCAGATATTTATATCTTTATACAGATGGCATTGTAGATATTTCCTTATTCACACAGATGGCGGTGTAGATGTTTCCATGTTTATACAGATGGCAGAGTAGTTAGTTCCATGTTTATGGAGATGGCAGTGTAGATACTTTCATGTTTACAGAGATGGCAGTGTAGATATTTCCATGTTTATAGAGATAGCAGTGTAGATATTTACATGTTTATACAGATGTCTGTGTAGATATTTCCATGTGTATACAGATGGCATTGTAGATATTTCCATGTTTATACAGATGACTGTATAGGTATTTCCATGTTTTTACAGGTGGCAGTGCAGATATTTCCATGTTTATAGAGATAGCGGTGTAGATATTTCCATGTTTCTACAGATGGCGGTGTTGATATTTCCATCTATACACAGATGGCCGTGTAGATATTTCCATGTTTATACAGATGGCGGCGTAGATATTTCCATGGACATGCAGATGGCGGTGTAGATATTTCCATGTTTAAACAGATAGCGGTGTAGATATTTCCATGTTTACACAGATAGTGGTGTAGATATTTCCGTGTTTATACACATGGCAGAGTAGATACTTCCATCTTTATGGAGATGGCAGTGTAGATATTTTCATGTTTATAGAGATGGCGGTGTAGATATTTCCATATTTATAGAGATAGCGGTGTAGATATTTCCATCTTTCTACAGATGGCAGTGTAGATATTTCCATGTTTATACAGATGGCGGTGTAGATATTTCCATATTTATACAGATATCTGTGTAGATATTTCCATCTGTATACAGATGGTATTGTAGGTATTTCCATGTTTATACAGATGGTGGTGAAGATATTTCCATGTTTATTCAGATGACTGTGTAGATATTTCCATGTTTTTACAGATGGCAGTGTGGATATTTCAATGTTTATAGAGATGGCGCTGTAGATATTTCCAAGTTTATACAGATAACGGTGGAGATATTTCCATGTTTATACAGAGAGGAGTCGAGATATTTCCATGTTTATACACATAGCGGTGTACATATTTCCATGATTATAGAGACAGCGGTGTAGGTATTTCCATGTTTATGCAGATAGCGGTGCAGATATTTCCATGTTTACACAGATGCCTATGCAGATATTTCCATATTTACACAGAGGGCTGTGTAGATATTTCTATGTTTATACAGAAGACAGTGTAGATATTTAAATGTTCCTACACATGACTGTGTAGGTATTTCCATGTTTATACAGATGTCTTTGTAGATATTTCCATGTTAATAGAGATAGCGGTGTAGACATATCCATGTTTATACAGATAGCGGTGTAGATATTTCCATGTTTATACAGATAGTGGTGTAGATATTTCCATGTTTATACAGACCGCGGTGTAGATATTTCCATGTTTATACAAATAGCGGTGCAGATATTTCCATGTTTGTACAGATGGCGTTGTTGATATTTCCATTTATACACAGATGACCGTGTAGATATTTCCATGTTTATACAGACGGCGGCGCAGATATTTCCATGGATATGTAGATGGCGGTGTAGATATTTCCATGTTTATACAGATTGCGGTGTAGTTATTTCCATGTTTATATAGATAGCGGTGTAGTTATTTCCATGTATATACACATGGCTGTGTAGATATTTCCATGTTTATACAGATGGCGGTGTAGATATTTCCATGTTTATACAGATAACTTTGTATTTCCATGTTTATACAGATGGCGGTGTAGATATTTCCATGTCTATAGAGATAGCAGTGGAGATAATTCCAGGTTTATACAGATAGCGGTGTAGATATTTCCATGTTTATTCTGTTCATGGTGTAGATATTTCCATGTTTATAGAGATGGCGGTGTAGATATTTACATGTTCATAGAGATAGCGGTGTTGGTTTTTCCATGTTTATAGAGACAGCGGTGTGGATATTTCCTTGCTTATACAGATAGGGGTGTAGATATTTCCATGTTTATAGAGATAGCGGTGAAGATATTTCCATGTTTATACAGATCACGGTGTAGATATTTCCTTGCTTGTACTAATAGCGGTGTATTTATTTCCATGTTTATACAGATAGCGGTGTAGATATTTCCATGTATATACAGATGGCTGTGTAGATATTTCCATGTTTATACAGATGGCTGTGTAGATATTTCCATGTTTATACAGATGACTTTGTAGGTATTTGCATGTTTATACAGATGGCAGTGTAGGTTTTCCATGTTTATAGTGATAGCTGTGTAGATATTTCCATGTTTATACAGATAGCGGTGTTGATATTTCCATGTTTATAAAGATCGCGGTGTAGATATTTCCATGTTTATACAGATCGCGGTGCAGATATTTATATCTTTATACAGATGGCATTGTAGATATTTCCTTATTCACACAGATGGCGGTGTAGATGTTTCCATGTTTATACAGATGGCAGAGTAGTTAGTTCCATGTTTATGGAGATGGCAGTGTAGATACTTTCATGTTTACAGAGATGGCGGTGTAGATATTTCCATGTTTATAGAGATAGCAGTGTAGATATTTACATGTTTATACAGATGTCTGTGTAGATATTTCCATGTGTATACAGATGGCATTGTAGATATTTCCATGTTTATACAGATGACTGTATAGGTATTTCCATGTTTTTACAGGTGGCAGTGCAGATATTTCCATGTTTATAGAGATAGCGGTGTAGATATTTCCATGTTTCTACAGATGGCGGTGTTGATATTTCCATCTATACACAGATGGCCGTGTAGATATTTCCATGTTTATACAGATGGCGGCGTAGATATTTCCATGGACATGCAGATGGCGGTGTAGATATTTCCATGTTTAAACAGATAGCGGTGTAGATATTTCCATGTTTACACAGATAGTGGTGTAGATATTTCCGTGTTTATACACATGGCAGAGTAGATACTTCCATCTTTATGGAGATGGCAGTGTAGATATTTTCATGTTTATAGAGATGGCGGTGTAGATATTTCCATATTTATAGAGATAGCGGTGTAGATATTTCCATCTTTCTACAGATGGCAGTGTAGATATTTCCATGTTTATACAGATGGCGGTGTAGATATTTCCATATTTATACAGATGTCTGTGTAGATATTTCCATCTGTATACAGATGGTATTTTAGGTATTTCCATGTTTATACAGGTGGTGGTGAAGATATTTCCATGTTTATTCAGATGACTGTGTAGATATTTCCATGTTTTTACAGATGGCAGTGTGGATATTTCAATGTTTATAGAGATGGCGCTGTAGATATTTCCAAGTTTATACAGATAATGGTGGAGATATTTCCATGTTTATACAGAGAGGAGTCGAGATATTTCCATGTTTATACACATAGCGGTGTACATATTTCCATGATTATAGAGACAGCGGTGTAGGTATTTCCATGTTTATGCAGATAGCGGTGCAGGTATTTCCATGTTTACACAGATGCCTATGCAGATATTTCCATATTTAAACAGAGGGCTGTGTAGATATTTCTATGTTTATACAGAAGACAGTGTAGATATGTAAATGTTCCTACACATGACTGTGTAGGTATTTCCATGTTTATACAGATGTTTTGTAGATATTTCCATGTTAATAGAGATAGCGGTGTAGACATTTCCATGTTTATACAGATAGCGGTGTAGATATTTCCATGTTTATACAGATAGTGGTGTAGATATTTCCATGTTTATACAGACCGCGGTGTAGATATTTCCATGTTTATACAAATAGCGGTGCAGATATTTCCATGTTTGTACAGATGGCGGTGTTGATATTTCCATTTATACACAGATGACCGTGTAGATATTTCCATGTTTATACAGACGGCGGCGCAGATATTTCCATGGATATGTAGATGGCGGTGTAGATATTTCCATGTTTATACAGATTGCGGTGTAGTTATTTCCATGTTTATATAGATAGCGGTGTAGTTATTTCCATGTATATACACATGGCTGTGTAGATATTTCCATGTTTATACAGATGGCGGTGTAGGTATTTCCATGTTTATACAGATAACTTTGTATTTCCATGTTTATACAGATGGCGGTGTAGATATTTCCATGTCTATAGAGATAGCAGTGGAGATAATTCCATGTTTATACAGATAGCGGTGTAGATATTTCCATGTTTATTCTGATCGTGGTGTAGATATTTCCATGTTTATAGAGATGGCGGTGTAGATATTTACATGTTCATAGAGATAGCGGTGTTGATTTTTCCATGTTTATAGAGACAGCGGTGTGGATATTTCCTTGCTTATACAGATAGGGGTGTAGATATTTCCATGTTTATAGAGATAGCGGTGAAGATATTTCCATGTTTATACAGATCACGGTGTAGATATTTCCTTGCTTGTACTAATAGCGGTGTAGTTATTTCCATGTTTATACAGATAGCGGTTTAGATATTTCCATGTATATACAGATGGCTGTGTAGATATTTCCATGTTTATACAGATGGCTGTGTAGATATTTCCATGTTTATACAGATGGCTTTGTAGGTATTTGCATGTTTATACAGATGGCGGTGTAGGTTTTCCATGTTTATAGTGATAGCTTGTAGATATTTCCATGTTTATACAGATAGCGGTGTTGATATTTCCATGTTTATAAAGATCGCGGTGTAGATATTTCCATGTTTATACAGATCGCGGTGCAGATATTTATATCTTTATACAGATGGCATTGTAGATATTTCCTTATTCACACAGATGGCGGTGTAGATGTTTCCATGTTTATACAGATGGCAGAGTAGTTAGTTCCATGTTTATGGAGATGGCAGTGTAGATACTTTCATGTTTACAGAGATGGCGGTGTAGATATTTCCATGTTTATAGAGATAGCATTGTAGATATTTACATGTTTATACAGATGTCTGTGTAGATATTTCCATGTGTATACAGATGGCATTGTAGATATTTCCATGTTTATACAGATGACTGTATAGGTATTTCCATGTTTTTACAGGTGGCAGTGCAGATATTTCCATGTTTATAGAGATAGCGGTGTAGATATTTCCATGTTTCTACAGATGGCGGTGTTGATATTTCCATCTATACACAGATGGCCGTGTAGATATTTCCATGTTTATACAGATGGCGGCGTAGATATTTCCATGGACATGCAGATGGCGGTGTAGATATTTCCATGTTTAAACAGATAGCGGTGTAGATATTTCCATGTTTACACAGATAGTGGTGTAGATATTTCCGTGTTTATACACATGGCAGAGTAGATACTTCCATCTTTATGGAGATGGCAGTGTAGATATTTTCATGTTTATAGAGATGGCGGTGTAGATATTTCCATATTTATAGAGATAGCGGTGTAGATACTTCCATCTTTCTACAGATGGCAGTGTAGATATTTCCATGTTTCTACAGATGGCGGTGTAGATATTTCAATATTTATACAGATGTCTGTGTAGATATTTCCATCTGTATACAGATGGTATTGTAGGTATTTCCATGTTTATACAGATGGTGGTGAAGATATTTCCATGTTTATTCAGATGACTGTGTAGATATTTCCATGTTTTTACAGATGGCAGTGTGGATATTTCAATGTTTATAGAGATGGCGCTATAGATATTTCCAAGTTTATACAGCTAACGGCGGAGATATTTCCATGTTTATACAGAGAGGAGTCGAGATATTTCCATGTTTATACACATAGCGGTGTACATATTTCCATGATTATAGAGACAGCGGTGTAGGTATTTCCATGTTTATGCAGATAGCGGTGCAGATATTTCCATGTTTACACAGATGCCTATGCAGATATTTCCATATTTACACAGAGGGCTGTGTAGATATTTCTATGTTTATACAGAAGACAGTGTAGATATGTAAATGTTCCTACACATGACTGTGTAGGTATTTCCATGTTTATACAGATGTCTTTGTAGATATTTCCATGTTAATAGAGATAGCGGTGTAGACATTTCCATGTTTATACAGATAGCGGTGTAGATATTTCCATGTTTATACAGATAGTGGTGTAGATATTTCCATGTTTATAGAGATGGCGGTGTAGATATTTACATGTTCATAGAGATAGCGGTGTTGATTTTTCCATGTTTATAGAGACAGCGGTGTGGATATTTCCTTGCTTATACAGATAGGGGTGTAGATATTTCCATGTTTATAGAGATAGCGGTGAAGATATTTCCATGTTTATACAGATCACGGTGTAGATATTTCCTTGCTTGTACTAATAGCGGTGTAGTTATTTCCATGTTTATACAGATAGCGGTGTAGATATTTCCATGTATATACAGATGGCTGTGTAGATATTTCCATGTTTATACAGATGGCTGTGTAGATATTTCCATGTTTATACAGATGACTTTGTAGGTATTTGCATGTTTATACAGATGGCGGTGTAGGTTTTCCATGTTTATAGTGATAGCTGTGTAGATATTTCCATGTTTATACAGATAGCGGTGTTGATATTTCCATGTTTATAAAGATCGCGGTGTAGATATTTCCATGTTTATACAGATCGCGGTGCAGATATTTATATCTTTATACAGATGGCATTGTAGATATTTCCTTATTCACACAGATGGCGGTGTAGATGTTTCCATGTTTATACAGATGGCAGAGTAGTTAGTTCCATGTTTATGGAGATGGCAGTGTAGATACTTTCATGTTTACAGAGATGGCGGTGTAGATATTTCCATGTTTATAGAGATAGCATTGTAGATATTTACATGTTTATACAGATGTCTGTGTAGATATTTCCATGTGTATACAGATGGCATTGTAGATATTTCCATGTTTATACAGATGACTGTATAGGTATTTCCATGTTTTTACAGGTGGCAGTGCAGATATTTCCATGTTTATAGAGATAGCGGTGTAGATATTTCCATGTTTCTACAGATGGCGGTGTTGATATTTCCATCTATACACAGATGGCCGTGTAGATATTTCCATGTTTATACAGATGGCGGCGTAGATATTTCCATGGACATGCAGATGGCGGTGTAGATATTTCCATGTTTAAACAGATAGCGGTGTAGATATTTCCATGTTTACACAGATAGTGGTGTAGATATTTCCGTGTTTATACACATGGCAGAGTAGATACTTCCATCTTTATGGAGATGGCAGTGTAGATATTTTCATGTTTATAGAGATGGCGGTGTAGATATTTCCATATTTATAGAGATAGCGGTGTAGATACTTCCATCTTTCTACAGATGGCCGTGTAGATATTTCCATGTTTATACAGATGGCCGTGTAGATATTTCCATATTTATACAGATGTCTGTGTAGATATTTCCATCTGTATACAGATGGTATTGTAGGTATTTCCATGTTTATACAGATGGTGGTGAAGATATTTCCATGTTTATTCAGATGACTGTGTAGATATTTCCATGTTTTTACAGATGGCAGTGTGGATATTTCAATGTTTATAGAGATGGCGCTATAGATATTTCCAAGTTTATACAGCTAACGGCGGAGATATTTCCATGTTTATACAGAGAGGAGTCGAGATATTTCCATGTTTATACACATAGCGGTGTACATATTTCCATGATTGTAGAGACAGAGGTGTAGGTATTTCCATGTTTATGCAGATAGCGGTGCAGATATTTCCATGTTTACACAGATGCCTATGCAGATATTTCCATATTTACACAGAGGGCTGTGTAGATATTTCTATGTTTATACAGAAGACAGTGTAGATATGTAAATGTTCCTACACATGACTGTGTAGGTATTTCCATGTTTATACAGATGTCTTTGTAGATATTTCCATGTTAATAGAGATAGCGGTGTAGACATTTCCATGTTTATACAGATAGCGGTGTAGATATTTCCATGTTTATACAGATAGTGGTGTAGATATTTCCATGTTTATACAGACCGCGGTGTAGATATTTCCATGTTTATACAAATAGCGGTGCAGATATTTCCATGTTTGTACAGATGGCGGTGTTGATATTTCCATTTATACACAGATGACCGTGTAGATATTTCCATGTTTATACAGACGGCGGCGCAGATATTTCCATGGATATGTAGATGGCGGTGTAGATATTTCCATGTTTATACAGATTGCGGTGTAGTTATTTCCATGTTTATATAGATAGCGGTGTAGTTATTTCCATGTATATACACATGGCTGTGTAGATATTTCCATGTTTATACAGATGGCGGTGTAGGTATTTCCATGTTTATACAGATAACTTTGTATTTCCATGTTTATACAGATGGCGGTGTAGATATTTCCATGTCTATAGAGATAGCAGTGGAGATAATTCCATGTTTATACAGATAGCGGTGTAGATATTTCCATGTTTATTCTGATCGTGGTGTAGATATTTCCATGTTTATAGAGATGGCGGTGTAGATATTTACATGTTCATAGAGATAGCGGTGTTGATTTTTCCATGTTTATAGAGACAGCGGTGTGGATATTTCCTTGCTTATACAGATAGGGGTGTAGATATTTCCATGTTTATAGAGATAGCGGTGAAGATATTTCCATGTTTATACAGATGGCGGTGTAGATATTTCCATGTCTATAGAGATAGCAGTGGAGATAATTCCATGTTTATACAGATAGCGGTGTAGATATTTCCATGTTTATTCTGATCGTGGTGTAGATATTTCCATGTTTATAGAGATGGCGGTGTAGATATTTACATGTTCATAGAGATAGCGGTGTTGATTTTTCCATGTTTATAGAGACAGCGGTGTGGATATTTCCTTGCTTATACAGATAGGGGTGTAGATATTTCCATGTTTATAGAGATAGCGGTGAAGATATTTCCATGTTTATACAGATCACGGTGTAGATATTTCCTTGCTTGTACTAATAGCGGTGTAGTTATTTCCATGTTTATACAGATAGCGGTGTAGATATTTCCATGTATATACAGATGGCTGTGTAGATATTTCCATGTTTATACAGATGGCTGTGTAGATATTTCCATGTTTATACAGATGACTTTGTAGGTATTTGCATGTTTATACAGATGGCGGTGTAGGTTTTCCATGTTTATAGTGATAGCTGTGTAGATATTTCCATGTTTATACAGATAGCGGTGTTGATATTTCCATGTTTATAAAGATCGCGGTGTAGATATTTCCATGTTTATACAGATCGCGGTGCAGATATGTATATCTTTATACAGATGGCATTGTAGATATTTCCTTATTCACACAGATGGCGGTGTAGATGTTTCCATGTTTATACAGATGGCAGAGAAGTTAGTTCCATGTTTATGGAGATGGCAGTGTAGATATTTTCATGTTTACAGAGATGGCGGTGTAGATATTTCCATGTTTATAGAGATAGCATTGTAGATATTTACATGTTTATACAGATGTCTGTGTAGATATTTCCATGTGTATACAGATGGCATTGTAGATATTTCCATGTTTATACAGATGACTGTATAGGTATTTCCATGTTTTTACAGGTGGCAGTGCAGATATTTCCATGTTTATAGAGATAGCGGTGTAGATATTTCCATGTTTCTACAGATGGCGGTGTTGATATTTCCATCTATACACAGATGGCCGTGTAGATATTTCCATGTTTATACAGATGGCGGCGTAGATATTTCCATGGACATGCAGATGGCGGTGTAGATATTTCCATGTTTAAACAGATAGCGGTGTAGATATTTCCATGTTTACACAGATAGTGGTGTAGATATTTCCGTGTTTATACACATGGCAGAGTAGATACTTCCATCTTTATGGAGATGGCAGTGTAGATATTTTCATGTTTATAGAGATGGCGGTGTAGATATTTCCATATTTATAGAGATAGCGGTGTAGATACTTCCATCTTTCTACAGATGGCAGTGTAGATATTTCCATGTTTATACAGATGGCCGTGTAGATATTTCCATATTTATACAGATGTCTGTGTAGATATTTCCATCTGTATACAGATGGTATTGTAGGTATTTCCATGTTTATACAGATGGTGGTGAAGATATTTCCATGTTTATTCAGATGACTGTGTAGATATTTCCATGTTTTTACAGATGGCAGTGTGGATATTTCAATGTTTATAGAGATGGCGCTATAGATATTTCCAAGTTTATACAGCTAACGGCGGAGATATTTCCATGTTTATACAGAGAGGAGTCGAGATATTTCCATGTTTATACACATAGCGGTGTACATATTTCCATGATTATAGAGACAGCGGTGTAGGTATTTCCATGTTTATGCAGATAGCGGTGCAGATATTTCCATGTTTACACAGATGCCTATGCAGATATTTCCATATTTACACAGAGGGCTGTGTAGATATTTCTATGTTTATACAGAAGACAGTGTAGATATGTAAATGTTCCTACACATGACTGTGTAGGTATTTCCATGTTTATACAGATGTCTTTGTAGATATTTCCATGTTAATAGAGATAGCGGTGTAGACATTTCCATGTTTATACAGATAGCGGTGTAGATATTTCCATGTTTATACAGATAGTGGTGTAGATATTTCCATGTTTATACAGACCGCGGTGTAGATATTTCCATGTTTATACAAATAGCGGTGCAGATATTTCCATGTTTGTACAGATGGCGGTGTTGATATTTCCATTTATACACAGATGACCGTGTAGATATTTCCATGTTTATACAGACGGCGGCGCAGATATTTCCATGGATATGTAGATGGCGGTGTAGATATTTCCATGTTTATACAGATTGCGGTGTAGTTATTTCCATGTTTATATAGATAGCGGTGTAGTTATTTCCATGTATATACACATGGCTGTGTAGATATTTCCATGTTTATACAGATGGCGGTGTAGGTATTTCCATGTTTATACAGATAACTTTGTATTTCCATGTTTATACAGATGGCGGTGTAGATATTTCCATGTCTATAGAGATAGCAGTGGAGATAATTCCATGTTTATACAGATAGCGGTGTAGATATTTCCATGTTTATTCTGATCGTGGTGTAGATATTTCCATGTTTATAGAGATGGCGGTGTAGATATTTACATGTTCATAGAGATAGCGGTGTTGATTTTTCCATGTTTATAGAGACAGCGGTGTGGATATTTCCTTGCTTATACAGATAGGGGTGTAGATATTTCCATGTTTATAGAGATAGCGGTGAAGATATTTCCATGTTTATACAGATCACGGTGTAGATATTTCCTTGCTTGTACTAATAGCGGTGTAGTTATTTCCATGTTTATACAGATAGCGGTGTAGATATTTCCATGTATATACAGATGGCTGTGTAGATATTTCCATGTTTATACAGATGGCTGTGTAGATATTTCCATGTTTATACAGATGACTTTGTAGGTATTTGCATGTTTATACAGATGGCGGTGTAGGTTTTCCATGTTTATAGTGATAGCTGTGTAGATATTTCCATGTTTATACAGATAGCGGTGTTGATATTTCCATGTTTATAAAGATCGCGGTGTAGATATTTCCATGTTTATACAGATCGCGGTGCAGATATTTATATCTTTATACAGATGGCATTGTAGATATTTCCTTATTCACACAGATGGCGGTGTAGATGTTTCCATGTTTATACAGATGGCAGAGTAGTTAGTTCCATGTTTATGGAGATGGCAGTGTAGATACTTTCATGTTTACAGAGATGGCGGTGTAGATATTTCCATGTTTATAGAGATAGCAGTGTAGATATTTACATGTTTATACAGATGTCTGTGTAGATATTTCCATGTGTATACAGATGGCATTGTAGATATTTCCATGTTTATACAGATGACTGTATAGGTATTTCCATGTTTTTACAGGTGGCAGTGCAGATATTTCCATGTTTATAGAGATAGCGGTGTAGATATTTCCATGTTTCTACAGATGGCGGTGTTGATATTTCCATCTATACACAGATGGCCGTGTAGATATTTCCATGTTTATACAGATGGCGGCGTAGATATTTCCATGGACATGCAGATGGCGGTGTAGATATTTCCATGTTGAAACAGATAGCGGTGTAGATATTTCCATGTTTACACAGATAGTGGTGTAGATATTTCCGTGTTTATACACATGGCAGAGTAGATACTTCCATCTTTATGGAGATGGCAGTGTAGATATTTTCATGTTTATAGAGATGGCGGTGTAGATATTTCCATATTTATAGAGATAGCGTTGTAGATATTTCCATCTTTCTACAGATGGCAGTGTAGATATTTCCATGTTTATACAGATGGCCGTGTAGATATTTCCATATTTATACAGATGTCTGTGTAGATATTTCCATCTGTATACAGATGGTATTGTAGGTATTTCCATGTTTATACAGATGGTGGTGAAGATATTTCCATGTTTATTCAGATGACTGTGTAGATATTTCCATGTTTTTACAGATGGCAGTGTGGATATTTCAATGTTTATAGAGATGGCGCTGTAGATATTTCCAAGTTTATACAGCTAACGGTGGAGATATTTCCATGTTTATACAGAGAGGAGTCGAGATATTTCCATGTTTATACACATAGCGGTGTACATATTTCCATGATTATAGAGACAGCGGTGTAGGTATTTCCATGTTTATGCAGATAGCGGTGCAGATATTTCCATGTTTACACAGATGCCTATGCAGATATATCCATATTTACACAGAGGGCTGTGTAGATATTTCTATGTTTATACAGAAGACAGTGTAGATATTTAAATGTTCCTACACATGACTGTGTAGGTATTTCCATGTATATACAGATGTCTTTGTAGATATTTCCATGTTAATAGAGATAGCGGTGTAGACATTTCCATGTTTATACAGATAGCGGTGTAGATATTTCCATGTTTATACAGATAGTGGTGTAGATATTTCCATGTTTATACAGACCGCGGTGTAGATATTTCCATGTTTATACAAATAGCGGTGCAGATATTTCCATGTTTGTACAGATGGCGGTGTTGATATTTCCATTTATACACAGATGACCGTGTAGATATTTCCATGTTTATACAGGCGGCGGCGCAGATATTTCCATGGATATGTAGATGGCGGTGTAGATATTTCCATGTTTATACAGATTGCGGTGTAGTTATTTCCATGTTTATATAGATAGCGGTGTAGTTATTTCCACGTATATACACATGGCTGTGTAGATTTTCCATGTTTATACAGATGGTGGTGTAGATATTTCCATGTTTATACAGATAACTTTGTATTTCCATGTTTATACAGATGGCGGTGTAGATATTTCCATGTCTATAGAGATAGCAGTGGAGATAATTCCAGGTTTATACAGATAGCGGTGTAGATATTTCCATGTTTATTCTGATCGTGGTGTAGATATTTCCATGTTTATAGCGATGGCGGTGTAGATATTTACATGTTTATACAGATTGCGGTGTAGTTATTTCCATGTTTATATAGATAGCGGTGTAGTTATTTCCATGTATATACACATGGCTGTGTAGATATTTCCATGTTTATACAGATGGCGGTGTAGGTATTTCCATGTTTATACAGATAACTTTGTATTTCCATGTTTATACAGATGGCGGTGTAGATATTTCCATGTCTATAGAGATAGCAGTGGAGATAATTCCATGTTTATACAGATAGCGGTGTAGATATTTCCATGTTTATTCTGATCGTGGTGTAGATATTTCCATGTTTATAGAGATGGCGGTGTAGATATTTACATGTTCATAGAGATAGCGGTGTTGATTTTTCCATGTTTATAGAGACAGCGGTGTGGATATTTCCTTGCTTATACAGATAGGGCTGTAGATATTTCCATGTTTATAGAGATAGCGGTGAAGATATTTCCATGTTTATACAGATCACGGTGTAGATATTTCCTTGCTTGTACTAATAGCGGTGTAGTTATTTCCATGTTTATACAGATAGTGGTGTAGATATTTCCATGTATATACAGATGGCTGTGTAGATATTTCCATGTTTATACAGATGGCTGTGTAGATATTTCCATGTTTATACAGATGACTTTGTAGGTATTTGCATGTTTATACAGATGGCGGTGTAGGTTTTCCATGTTTATAGTGATAGCTGTGTAGATATTTCCATGTTTATACAGATAGCGGTGTTGATATTTCCATGTTTATAAAGATCGCGGTGTAGATATTTCCATGTTTATACAGATCGCGGTGCAGATATTTATATCTTTATACAGATGGCATTGTAGATATTTCCTTATTCACACAGATGGCGGTGTAGATGTTTCCATGTTTATACAGATGGCAGAGTAGTTAGTTCCATGTTTATGGAGATGGCAGTGTAGATACTTTCATGTTTACAGAGATGGCGGTGTAGATATTTCCATGTTTATAGAGATAGCAGTGTAGATATTTACATGTTTATACAGATGTCTGTGTAGATATTTCCATGTGTATACAGATGGCATTGTAGATATTTCCATGTTTATACAGATGACTGTATAGGTATTTCCATGTTTTTACAGGTGGCAGTGCAGATATTTCCATGTTTATAGAGATAGCGGTGTAGATATTTCCATGTTTCTACAGATGGCGGTGTTGATATTTCCATCTATACACAGATGGCCGTGTAGATATTTCCATGTTTATACAGATGGAGGCGTAGATATTTCCATGGACATGCAGATGGCGGTGTAGATATTTCCATGTTGAAACAGATAGCGGTGTAGATATTTCCATGTTTACACAGATAGTGGTGTAGATATTTCCGTGTTTATACACATGGCAGAGTAGATACTTCCATCTTTATGGAGATGGCAGTGTAGATATTTTCATGTTTATAGAGATGGCGGTGTAGATATTTCCATATTTATAGAGATAGCGGTGTAGATATTTCCATCTTTCTACAGATGGCAGTGTAGATATTTCCATGTTTATACAGATGGCGGTGTAGATATTTCCATATTTATACAGATGTCTGTGTAGATATTTCCATCTGTATACAGATGGTATTGTAGGTATTTCCATGTTTATACAGATGGTGGTGAAGATATTTCCATGTTTATTCAGATGACTGTGTAGATATTTCCATGTTTTTACAGATGGCAGTGTGGATATTTCAATGTTTATAGAGATGGCGCTGTAGATATTTCCAAGTTTATACAGATAACGGTGGAGATATTTCCATGTTTATACAGAGAGGAGTCGAGATATTTCCATGTTTATACACATAGCAGTGTACATATTTCCATGATTATAGAGACAGCGGTGTAGGTATTTCCATGTTTATGCAGATAGCGGTGCAGATATTTCCATGTTTACACAGATGCCTATGCAGATATTTCCATATTTACACAGAGGGCTGTGTAGATATTTCTATGTTTATACAGAAGACAGTGTAGATATTTAAATGTTCCTACACATGACTGTGTAGGTATTTCCATGTTTATACAGATGTCTTTGTAGATATTTCCATGTTAATAGAGATAGCGGTGAAGACATTTCCATGTTTATACAGATAGCGGTGTAGATATTTCCATGTTTATACAGATAGTGGTGTAGATATTTCCATGTTTATACAGACCGCGGTGTAGATATTTCCATGTTTATACAAATAGCGGTGCAGATATTTCCATGTTTGTACAGATGGCGGTGTTGATATTTCCATTTATACACAGATGACCGTGTAGATATTTCCATGTATATACAGACGGCGGAGCAGATATTTCCATGGATATGTAGATGGTGGTGTAGATATTTCCATGTTTATACAGATTGCGGTGTAGTTATTTCCATGTTTATATAGATAGCGGTGTAGTTATTTCCACGTATATACACATGGCTGTGTAGATATTTCCATGTTTATACAGATGGTGGTGTAGATATTTCCATGTTTATACAGATAACTTTGTATTTCCATGTTTATACAGATGGCGGTGTAGATATTTCCATGTCTATAGAGATAGCAGTGGAGATAATTCCAGGTTTATACAGATAGCGGTGTAGATATTTCCATGTTTATTCTGATCGTGGTGTAGATATTTCCATGTTTATAGCGATGGCGGTGTAGATATTTCCATGTTTATACAGATTGCGGTGTAGTTATTTCCATGTTTATATAGATAGCGGTGTAGTTATTTCCATGTATATACACATGGCTGTGTAGATATTTCCATGTTTATACAGATGGCGGTGTAGGTATTTCCATGTTTATACAGGTAACTTTGTATTTCCATGTTTATACAGATGGCGGTGTAGATATTTCCATGTCTATAGAGATAGCAGTGGAGATAATTCCATGTTTATACAGATAGCGGTGTAGATATTTCCATGTTTATTCTGATCGTGGTGTAGATATTTCCATGTTTATAGAGATGGCGGTGTAGATATTTACATGTTCATAGAGATAGCGGTGTTGATTTTTCCATGTTTATAGAGACAGCGGTGTGGATATTTCCTTGCTTATACAGATAGGGGTGTAGATATTTCCATGTTTATAGAGATAGCGGTGAAGATATTTCCATGTTTATACAGATCACGGTGTAGATATTTCCTTGCTTGTACTAATAGCGGTGTAGTTATTTCCATGTTTATACAGATAGCGGTGTAGATATTTCCATGTATATACAGATGGCTGTGTAGATATTTCCATGTTTATACAGATGGCTGTGTAGATATTTCCATGTTTATACAGATGACTTTGTAGGTATTTGCATGTTTATACAGATGGCGGTGTAGGTTTTCCATGTTTATAGTGATAGCTGTGTAGATATTTCCATGTTTATACAGATAGCGGTGTTGATATTTCCATGTATATAAAGATCGCGGTGTAGATATTTCCGTGTTTATACAGATCGCGGTGCAGATATTTATATCTTTATACAGATGGCATTGTAGATATTTCCTTATTCACACAGATGGCGGTGTAGATGTTTCCATGTTTATACAGATGGCAGAGTAGTTAGTTCCATGTTTATGGAGATGGCAGTGTAGATACTTTCATGTTTACAGAGATGGCGGTGTAGATATTTCCATGTTTATAGAGATAGCATTGTAGATATTTACATGTTTATACAGATGTCTGTGTAGATATTTCCATGTGTATACAGAGGGCATTGTAGATATTTCCATGTTTATACAGATGACTGTATAGGTATTTCCATGGTTTTACAGGTGGCAGTGCAGATATTTCCATGTTTATAGAGATAGCGGTGTAGATATTTCCATGTTTCTACAGATGGCGGTGTTGATATTTCCATCTATACACAGATGGCCGTGTAGATATTTCCATGTTTATACAGATGGCGGCGTAGATATTTCCATGGACATGCAGATGGCGGTGTAGATATTTCCATGTTTAAACAGATAGCGGTGTAGATATTTCCATGTTTACACAGATAGTGGTGTAGATATTTCCGTGTTTATACACATGGCAGAGTAGATACTTCCATCTTTACGGAGATGGCAGTGTAGATATTTTCATGTTTATAGAGATGGCGGTGTAGATATTTCCATATTTATAGAGATAGCGGTGTAGATATTTCCATCTTTCTACAGATGGCAGTGTAGATATTTCCATGTTTATACAGATGGCGGTGTAGATATTTCCATATTTATACAGATGTCTGTGTAGATATTTCCATCTGTATACAGATGGTATTGTAGGTATTTCCATGTTTATACAGATGGTGGTGTTGATATTTCCATGTTTATTCAGATGACTGTGTAGATATTTCCATGTTTTTACAGATGGCAGTGTGGATATTTCAATGTTTATAGAGATGGCGCTGTAGATATTTCCAAGTTTATACAGATAACGGTGGAGATATTTCCATGTTTATACAGAGAGGAGTCGAGATATTTCCATGTTTATACACATAGCAGTGTACATATTTCCATGATTATAGAGACAGCGGTGTAGGTATTTCCATGTTTATGCAGATAGCGGTGCAGATATTTCCATGTTTACACAGATGCCTATGCAGATATTTCCATATTTACACAGAGGGCTGTGTAGATATTTCTATGTTTATACAGAAGACAGTGTAGATATTTAAATGTTCCTACACATGACTGTGTAGGTATTTCCATGTTTATACAGATGTCTTTGTAGATATTTCCATGTTAATAGAGATAGCGGTGAAGACATTTCCATGTTTATACAGATAGCGGTGTAGATATTTCCATGTTTATACAGATAGTGGTGTAGATATTTCCATGTTTATACAGACCGCGGTGTAGATATTTCCATGTTTATACAAATAGCGGTGCAGATATTTCCATGTTTGTACAGATGGCGGTGTTGATATTTCCATTTATACACAGATGACCGTGTAGATATTTCCATGTATATACAGACGGCGGCGCAGATATTTCCATGGATATGTAGATGGCGGTGTAGATATTTCCATGTTTATACAGATTGCGGTGTAGTTATTTCCATGTTTATATAGATAGCGGTGTAGTTATTTCCACGTATATACACATGGCTGTGTAGATATTTCCATGTTTATACAGATGGTGGTGTAGATATTTCCATGTTTATACAGATAACTTTGTATTTCCATGTTTATACAGATGGCGGTGTAGATATTTCCATGTCTATAGAGATAGCAGTGGAGATAATTCCAGGTTTATACAGATAGCGGTGTAGATATTTCCATGTTTATTCTGATCGTGGTGTAGATATTTCCATGTTTATAGCGATGGCGGTGTAGATATTTCCATGTTTATACAGATTGCGGTGTAGTTATTTCCATGTTTATATAGATAGCGGTGTAGTTATTTCCATGTATATACACATGGCTGTGTAGATATTTCCATGTTTATACAGATGGCGGTGTAGATATTTCCATGTTTATACAGATAACTTTGTATTTCCATGTTTATACAGATGGCGGTGTAGATATTTCCATGTCTATAGAGATAGCAGTGGAGATAATTCCAGGTTTATACAGATAGCGGTGTAGATATTTCCATGTTTATTCTGTTCGTGTTGTAGATATTTCCATGTTTATAGAGATGGCGGTGTAGATATTTACATGTTCATAGAGATAGCGGTGTTGATTTTTCCATGTTTATAGAGACAGCGGTGTGGATATTTCCTTGCTTATACAGATAGGGGTGTAGATATTTCCATGTTTATAGAGATAGCGGTGAAGATATTTCCATGTTTATACAGATCACGGTGTAGATATTTCCTTGCTTGTACTAATAGCGGTGTATTTATTTCCATGTTTATACACATAGCGGTGTAGATATTTCCATGTATATACAGATGGCTGTGTAGATATTTCCATGTTTATACAGATGGCTGTGTAGATATTTCCATGTTTATACAGATGACTTTGTAGGTATTTGCATGTTTATACAGATGGCGGTGTAGGTTTTCCATGTTTATAGTGATAGCTGTGTAGATATTTCCATGTTTATACAGATAGCGGTGTTGATATTTCCATGTTTATAAAGATCGCGGTGTAGATATTTCCGTGTTTATACAGATCGCGGTGCAGATATTTATATCTTTATACAGATGGCATTGTAGATATTTCCTTATTCACACAGATGGCGGTGTAGATGTTTCCATGTTTATACAGATGGCAGAGTAGTTAGTTCCATGTTTATGGAGATGGCAGTGTAGATACTTTCATGTTTACAGAGATGGCGGTGTAGATATTTCCATGTTTATAGAGATAGCAGTGTAGATATTTACATGTTTATACAGATGTCTGTGTAGATATTTCCATGTGTATACAGATGGCATTGTAGATATTTCCATGTTTATACAGATGACTGTATAGGTATTTCCATGGTTTTACAGGTGGCAGTGCAGATATTTCCATGTTTATAGAGATAGCGGTGTAGATATTTCCATGTTTCTACAGATGGCGGTGTTGATATTTCCATCTATACACAGATGGCCGTGTAGATATTTCCATGTTTATACAGATGGCGGCGTAGATATTTCCATGGACATGCAGATGGCGGTGTAGATATTTCCAAGTTTAAACAGATAGCGGTGTAGATATTTCCATGTTTACACAGATAGTGGTGTAGATATTTCCGTGTTTATACACATGGCAGAGTAGATACTTCCATCTTTATGGAGATGGCAGTGTAGATATTTTCATGTTTATAGAGATGGCGGTGTAGATATTTCCATATTTATAGAGATAGCGGTGTAGATATTTCCATCTTTCTACAGATGGCAGTGTAGATATTTCCATGTTTATACAGATGGCGGTGTAGATATTTCCATATTTATACAGATGTCTGTGTAGATATTTCCATCTGTATACAGATGGTATTGTAGGTATTTCCATGTTTATACAGATGGTGGTGAAGATATTTCCATGTTTATTCAGATGACTGTGTAGATATTTCCATGTTTTTACAGATGGCAGTGTGGATATTTCAATGTTTATAGAGATGGCGCTGTAGATATTTCCAAGTTTATACAGATAACGGTGGAGATATTTCCATGTTTATACAGAGAGGAGTCGAGATATTTCCATGTTTATACACATAGCGGTGTACATATTTCCATGATTATAGAGACAGCGGTGTAGGTATTTCCATGTTTATGCAGATAGCGGTGCAGATATTTCCATGTTTACACAGATGCCTATGCAGATATTTCCATATTTACACAGAGGGCTGTGTAGATATTTCTATGTTTATACAGAAGACAGTGTAGATATGTAAATGTTCCTACACATGACTGTGTAGGTATTTCCATGTTTATACAGATGTCTTTGTAGATATTTCCATGTTAATAGAGATAGCGGTGTAGACATTTCCATGTTTATACAGATAGCGGTGTAGATATTTCCATGTTTATACAGATAGTGGTGTAGATATTTCCATGTTTATACAGACCGCGGTGTAGATATTTCCATGTTTATACAAATAGCGGTGCAGATATTTCCATGTTTGTACAGATGGCGTTGTTGATATTTCCATTTATACACAGATGACCGTGTAGATATTTCCATGTTTATACAGACGGCGGCGCAGATATTTCCATGGATATGTAGACGGCGGTGTAGATATTTCCATGTTTATACAGATTGCGGTGTAGTTATTTCCATGTTTATATAGATAGCGGTGTAGTTATTTCCATGTATATACACATGGCTGTGTAGATATTTCCATGTTTATACAGATGGCGGTGTAGATATTTCCATGTTTATACAGATAACTTTGTATTTCCATGTTTATACAGATGGCGGTGTAGATATTTCCATGTCTATAGAGATAGCAGTGGAGATAATTCCAGGTTTATACAGATAGCGGTGTAGATATTTCCATGTTTATTCTGTTCGTGTTGTAGATATTTCCATGTTTATAGAGATGGCGGTGTAGATATTTACATGTTCATAGAGATAGCGGTGTTGATTTTTCCATGTTTATAGAGACAGCGGTGTGGATATTTCCTTGCTTATACAGATAGGGGTGTAGATATTTCCATGTTTATAGAGATAGCGGTGAAGATATTTCCATGTTTATACAGATCACGGTGTAGATATTTCCTTGCTTGTACTAATAGCGGTGTATTTATTTCCATGTTTATACAGATAGCGGTGTAGATATTTCCATGTATATACAGATGGCTGTGTAGATATTTCCATGTTTATACAGATGGCTGTGTAGATATTTCCATGTTTATACAGATGACTTTGTAGGTATTTGCATGTTTATACAGATGGCGGTGTAGGTTTTCCATGTTTATAGTGATAGCTGTGTAGATATTCCCATGTTTATACAGATAGCGGTGTTGATATTTCCATGTTTATAAAAATCGTGGTGTAGATATTTCCATGTTTATACAGATCGCGGTGCAGATATTTATATCTTTATACAGATGGCATTGTAGATATTTCCTTATTCACACAGATGGCGGTGTAGATGTTTCCATGTTTATAGAGATGGCAGAGTAGTTAGTTCCATGTTTATGGAGATGGCAGTGTAGATACTTTCATGTTTACAGAGATGGCGGTGTAGATATTTCCATGTTTATAGAGATAGCAGTGTAGATATTTACATGTTTATACAGATGTCTGTGTAGATATTTCCATGTGTATACAGATGGCATTGTAGATATTTCCATGTTTATACAGATGACTGTATAGGTATTTCCATGGTTTTACAGGTGGCAGTGCAGATATTTCCATGTTTATAGAGATAGCGGTGTAGATATTTCCATGTTTCTACAGATGGCGGTGTTGATATTTCCATCTATACACAGATGGCCGTGTAGATATTTCCATGTTTATACAGATGGCGGCGTAGATATTTCCATGGACATGCAGATGGCGGTGTAGATATTTCCATGTTTAAACAGATAGCGGTGTAGATATTTCCATGTTTACACAGATAGTGGTGTAGATATTTCCGTGTTTATACACATGGCAGAGTAGATACTTCCATCTTTATGGAGATGGCAGTGTAGATATTTTCATGTTTATAGAGATGGCGGTGTAGATATTTCCATATTTATAGAGATAGCGGTGTAGATATTTCCATCTTTCTACAGATGGCAGTGTAGATATTTCCATGTTTATACAGATGGCGGTGTAGATATTTCCATATTTATACAGATGTCTGTGTAGATATTTCCATCTGTATACAGATGGTATTGTAGGTATTTCCATGTTTATACAGATGGTGGTGAAGATATTTCCATGTTTATTCAGATGACTGTGTAGATATTTCCATGTTTTTACAGATGGCAGTGTGGATATTTCAATGTTTATAGAGATGGCGCTGTAGATATTTCCAAGTTTATACAGATAACGGCGGAGATATTTCCATGTTTATACAGAGAGGAGTCGAGATATTTCCATGTTTATACACATAGCGGTGTACATATTTCCATGATTATAGAGACAGCGGTGTAGGTATTTCCATGTTTATGCAGATAGCGGTGCAGATATTTCCATGTTTACACAGATGCCTATGCAGATATTTCCATATTTACACAGAGGGCTGTGTAGATATTTCTATGTTTATACAGAAGACAGTGTAGATATGTAAATGTTCCTACACATGACTGTGTAGGTATTTCCATGTTTATACAGATGTCTTTGTAGATATTTCCATGTTAATAGAGATAGCGGTGTAGACATTTCCATGTTTATACAGATAGCGGTGTAGATATTTCCATGTTTATACAGGTAGTGGTGTAGATATTTCCATGTTTATACAGACCGCGGTGTAGATATTTCCATGTTTATACAAATAGCGGTGCAGATATTTCCATGTTTGTACAGATGGCGGTGTTGATATTTCCATTTATACACAGATGACCGTGTAGATATTTCCATGTTTATACAGACGGCGGTGCAGATATTTCCATGGATATGTAGATGGCGGTGTAGATATTTCCATGTTTATACGGATTGCGGTGTAGTTATTTCCATGTTTATATAGATAGCGGTGTAGTTATTTCCATGTATATACACATGGCTGTGTAGATATTTCCATGTTTATACAGATGGCGGTGTAGGTATTTCCATGTTTATACAGATAACTTTGTATTTCCATGTTTATACAGATGGCGGTGTAGATATTTCCATGTCTATAGAGATAGCAGTGGAGATAATTCCATGTTTATACAGATAGCGGTGTAGATATTTCCATGTTTATTCTGATCGTGGTGTAGATATTTCCATGTTTATAGAGATGGCGGTGTAGATATTTACATGTTCATAGAGATAGCGGTGTTGATTTTTCCATGTTTATAGAGACAGCGGTGTGGATATTTCCTTGCTTATACAGATAGGGGTGTAGATATTTCCATGTTTATAGAGATAGCGGTGAAGATATTTCCATGTTTATACAGATCACGGTGTAGATATTTCCTTGCTTGTACTAATAGCGGTGTAGTTATTTCCATGTTTATACAGATAGCGGTGTAGATATTTCCATGTATATACAGATGGCTGTGTAGATATTTCCATGTTTATACAGATGGCTGTGTAGATATTTCCATGTTTATACAGATGACTTTGTAGGTATTTGCATGTTTATACAGATGGCGGTGTAGGTTTTCCATGTTTATAGTGATAGCTGTGTAGATATTTCCATGTTTATACAGATAGCGGTGTTGATATTTCCATGTTTATAAAGATCGCGGTGTAGATATTTCCATGTTTATACAGATCGCGGTGCAGATATTTATATCTTTATACAGATGGCATTGTAGATATTTCCTTATTCACACAGATGGCGGTGTAGATGTTTCCATGTTTATACAGATGGCAGAGTAGTTAGTTCCATGTTTATGGAGATGGCAGTGTAGATACTTTCATGTTTACAGAGATGGCGGTGTAGATATTTCCATGTTTATAGAGATAGCAGTGTAGATATTTACATGTTTATACAGATGTCTGTGTAGATATTTCCATGTGTATACAGATGGCATTGTAGATATTTCCATGTTTATACAGATGACTGTATAGGTATTTCCATGGTTTTACAGGTGGCAGTGCAGATATTTCCATGTTTATAGAGATAGCGGTGTAGATATTTCCATGTTTCTACAGATGGCGGTGTTGATATTTCCATCTATACACAGATGGCCGTGTAGATATTTCCATGTTTATACAGATGGCGGCGTAGATATTTCCATGGACATGCAGATGGCGGTGTAGATATTTCCATGTTTAAACAGATAGCGGTGTAGATATTTCCATGTTTACACAGATAGTGGTGTAGATATTTCCGTGTTTATACACATGGCAGAGTAGATACTTCCATCTTTATGGAGATGGCAGTGTAGATATTTTCATGTTTATAGAGATGGCGGTGTAGATATTTCCATATTTATAGAGATAGCGGTGTAGATATTTCCATCTTTCTACAGATGGCAGTGTAGATATTTCCATGTTTATACAGATGGCGGTGTAGATATTTCCATATTTATACAGATGTCTGTGTAGATATTTCCATCTGTATACAGATGGTATTGTAGGTATTTCCATGTTTATACAGATGGTGGTGAAGATATTTCCATGTTTATTCAGATGACTGTGTAGATATTTCCATGTTTTTACAGATGGCAGTGTGGATATTTCAATGTTTATAGAGATGGCGCTGTAGATATTTCCAAGTTTATACAGCTAACGGCGGAGATATTTCCATGTTTATACAGAGAGGAGTCGAGATATTTCCATGTTTATACACATAGCGGTGTACATATTTCCATGATTATAGAGACAGCGGTGTAGGTATTTCCATGTTTATGCAGATAGCGGTGCAGATATTTCCATGTTTACACCGTTGCCTATGCAGATATTTCCATATTTACACAGAGGGCTGTGTAGATATTTCTATGTTTATACAGAAGACAGTGTAGATATGTAAATGTTCCTACACATGACTGTGTAGGTATTTCCATGTTTATACAGATGTCTTTGTAGATATTTCCATGTTAATAGAGATAGCGGTGTAGACATTTCCATGTTTATACAGATAGCGGTGTAGATATTTCCATGTTTATACAGATAGTGGTGTAGATATTTCCATGTTTATACAGACCGCGGTGTAGATATTTCCATGTTTATACAAATAGCGGTGCAGATATTTCCATGTTTGTACAGATGGCGGTGTTGATATTTCCATTTATACACAGATGACCGTGTAGATATTTCCATGTTTATACAGACGGCGGCGCAGATATTTCCATGGATATGTAGATGGCGGTGTAGATATTTCCATGTTTATACAGATTGCGCTGTAGCTATTTCCATGTTTATATAGATAGCGGTGTAGTTATTTCCATGTATATACACATGGCTGTGTAGATATTTCCATGTTTATACAGATGGCGGTGTAGGTATTTCCATGTTTATACAGATAACTTTGTATTTCCATGTTTATACAGATGGCGGCGTAGATATTTCCATGTCTATAGAGATAGCAGTGGAGATAATTCCATGTTTATACAGATAGCGGTGTAGATATTTCCATGTTTATTCTGATCGTGGTGTAGATATTTCCATGTTTATAGAGATGGCGGTGTAGATATTTACATGTTCATAGAGATAGCGGTGTTGATTTTTCCATGTTTATAGAGACAGCGGTGTGGATATTTCCTTGCTTATACAGATAGGGGTGTAGATATTTCCATGTTTATAGAGATAGCAGTGAAGATATTTCCATGTTTATACAGATCACGGTGTAGATATTTCCTTGCTTGTACTAATAGCGGTGTAGTTATTTCCATGTTTATACAGATAGCGGTGTAGATATTTCCATGTATATACAGATGGCTGTGTAGATATTTCCATGTTTATACAGATGGCTGTGTAGATATTTCCATGTTTATACAGATGACTTTGTAGGTATTTGCATGTTTATACAGATGGCGGTGTAGGTTTTCCATGTTTATAGTGATAGCTGTGTAGATATTTCCATGTTTATACAGATAGCGGTGTTGATATTTCCATGTTTATAAAGATCGCGGTGTAGATATTTCCATGTTTATACAGATCGCGGTGCAGATATTTATATCTTTATACAGATGGCATTGTAGATATTTCCTTATTCACACAGATGGCGGTGTAGATGTTTCCATGTTTATACAGATGGCAGAGTAGTTAGTTCCATGTTTATGGAGATGGCAGTGTAGATACTTTCATGTTTACAGAGATGGCGGTGTAGATATTTCCATGTTTATAGAGATAGCAGTGTAGATATTTACATGTTTATACAGATGTCTGTGTAGATATTTCCATGTGTATACAGATGGCATTGTAGATATTTCCATGTTTATACAGATGACTGTATAGGTATTTCCATGTTTTTACAGGTGGCAGTGCAGATATTTCCATGTTTATAGAGATAGCGGTGTAGATATTTCCATGTTTCTACAGATGGCGGTGTTGATATTTCCATCTATACACAGATGGCCGTGTAGATATTTCCATGTTTATACAGATGGCGGCGTAGATATTTCCATGGACATGCAGATGGCGGTGTAGATATTTCCATGTTTAAACAGATAGCGGTGTAGATATTTCCATGTTTACACAGATAGTGGTGTAGATATTTCCGTGTTTATACACATGGCAGAGTAGATACTTCCATCTTTATGGAGATGGCAGTGTAGATATTTTCATGTTTATAGAGATGGCGGTGTAGATATTTCCATATTTATAGAGATAGCGGTGTAGATATTTCCATCTTTCTACAGATGGCAGTGTAGATATTTCCATGTTTATACAGATGGCGGTGTAGATATTTCCATATTTATACAGATGTCTGTGTAGATATTTCCATCTGTATACAGATGGTATTGTAGGTATTTCCATGTTTATACAGATGGTGGTGAAGATATTTCCATGTTTATTCAGATGACTGTGTAGATATTTCCATGTTTTTACAGATGGCAGTGTGGATATTTCAATGTTTATAGAGATGGCGCTGTAGATATTTCCAAGTTTATACAGATAACGGTGGAGATATTTCCATGTTTATACAGAGAGGAGTCGAGATATTTCCATGTTTATACACATAGCGGTGTACATATTTCCATGATTATAGAGACAGCGGTGTAGGTATTTCCATGTTTATGCAGATAGCGGTGCAGATATTTCCATGTTTACACAGATGCCTATGCAGATATTTCCATATTTACACAGAGGGCTGTGTAGATATTTCTATGTTTATACAGAAGACAGTGTAGATATGTAAATGTTCCTACACATGACTGTGTAGGTATTTCCATGTTTATACAGATGTCTTTGTAGATATTTCCATGTTAATAGAGATAGCGGTGTAGACATTTCCATGTTTATACAGATAGCGGTGTAGATATTTCCATGTTTATACAGGTAGTGGTGTAGATATTTCCATGTTTATACAGACCGCGGTGTAGATATTTCCATGTTTATACAAATAGCGGTGCAGATATTTCCATGTTTGTACAGATGGCGGTGTTGGTATTTCCATTTATACACAGATGACCGTGTAGATATTTCCATGTTTATACAGACGGCGGCGCAGATATTTCCATGGATATGTAGATGGCGGTGTAGATATTTCCATGTTTATACAGATTGCGCTGTAGTTATTTCCATGTTTATATAGATAGCGGTGTAGTTATTTCCATGTATATACACATGGCTGTGTAGATATTTCCATGTTTATACAGATGGCGGTGTAGGTATTTCCATGTTTATACAGATAACTTTGTATTTCCATGTTTATACAGATGGCGGTGTAGATATTTCCATGTCTATAGAGATAGCAGTGGAGATAATTCCATGTTTATACAGATAGCGGTGTAGATATTTCCATGTTTATTCTGATCGTGGTGTAGATATTTCCATGTTTATAGAGATGGCGGTGTAGATATTTACATGTTCATAGAGATAGCGGTGTTGATTTTTCCATGTTTATAGAGACAGCGGTGTGGATATTTCCTTGCTTATACAGATAGGGGTGTAGATATTTCCATGTTTATAGAGATAGCGGTGAAGATATTTCCATGTTTATACAGATCACGGTGTAGATATTTCCTTGCTTGTACTAATAGCGGTGTAGTTATTTCCATGTTTATACAGATAGCGGTGTAGATATTTCCATGTATATACAGATGGCTGTGTAGATATTTCCATGTTTATACAGATGGCTGTGTAGATATTTCCATGTTTATACAGATGACTTTGTAGGTATTTGCATGTTTATACAGATGGCGGTGTAGGTTTTCCATGTTTATAGTGATAGCTGTGTAGATATTTCCATGTTTATACAGATAGCGGTGTTGATATTTCCATGTTTATAAAGATCGCGGTGTAGATATTTCCATGTTTATACAGATCGCGGTGCAGATATTTATATCTTTATACAGATGGCATTGTAGATATTTCCTTATTCACACAGATGGCGGTGTAGATGTTTCCATGTTTATACAGATGGCAGAGTAGTTAGTTCCATGTTTATGGAGATGGCAGTGTAGATACTTTCATGTTTACAGAGATGGCGGTGTAGATATTTCCATGTTTATAGAGATAGCAGTGTAGATATTTACATGTTTATACAGATGTCTGTGTAGATATTTCCATGTGTATACAGATGGCATTGTAGATATTTCCATGTTTATACAGATGACTGTATAGGTATTTCCATGTTTTTACAGGTGGCAGTGCAGATATTTCCATGTTTATAGAGATAGCGGTGTAGATATTTCCATGTTTCTACAGATGGCGGTGTTGATATTTCCATCTATACACAGATGGCCGTGTAGATATTTCCATGTTTATACAGATGGCGGCGTAGATATTTCCATGGACATGCAGATGGCGGTGTAGATATTTCCATGTTTAAACAGATAGCGGTGTAGATATTTCCATGTTTACACAGATAGTGGTGTAGATATTTCCGTGTTTATACACATGGCAGAGTAGATACTTCCATCTTTATGGAGATGGCAGTGTAGATATTTTCATGTTTATAGAGATGGCGGTGTAGATATTTCCATATTTATAGAGATAGCGGTGTAGATATTTCCATCTTTCTACAGATGGCAGTGTAGATATTTCCATGTTTATACAGATGGCGGTGTAGATATTTCCATATTTATACAGATGTCTGTGTAGATATTTCCATCTGTATACAGATGGTATTGTAGGTATTTCCATGTTTATACAGATGGTGGTGAAGATATTTCCATGTTTATTCAGATGACTGTGTAGATATTTCCATGTTTTTACAGATGGCAGTGTGGATATTTCAATGTTTATAGAGATGGCGCTGTAGATATTTCCAAGTTTATACAGATAACGGTGGAGATATTTCCATGTTTATACAGAGAGGAGTCGAGATATTTCCATGTTTATACACATAGCGGTGTACATATTTCCATGATTATAGAGACAGCGGTGTAGGTATTTCCATGTTTATGCAGATAGCGGTGCAGATATTTCCATGTTTACACAGATGCCTATGCAGATATTTCCATATTTACACAGAGGGCTGTGTAGATATTTCTATGTTTATACAGAAGACAGTGTAGATATTTAAATGTTCCTACACATGACTGTGTAGGTATTTCCATGTTTATACAGATATCTTTGTAGATATTTCCATGTTAATAGAGATAGCGGTGTAGACATTTCCATGTTTATACAGATAGCGGTGTAGATATTTCCATGTTTATACAGGTAGTGGTGTAGATATTTCCATGTTTATACAGACCGCGGTGTAGATATTTCCATGTTTATACAAATAGCGGTGCAGATATTTCCATGTTTGTACAGATGGCGGTGTTGGTATTTCCATTTATACACAGATGACCGTGTAGATATTTCCATGTTTATACAGACGGCGGCGCAGATATTTCCATGGATATGTAGATGGCGGTGTAGATATTTCCATGTTTATACAGATTGCGCTGTAGTTATTTCCATGTTTATATAGATAGCGGTGTAGTTATTTCCATGTATATACACATGGCTGTGTAGATATTTCCATGTTTATACAGATGGCGGTGTAGGTATTTCCATGTTTATACAGATAACTTTGTATTTCCATGTTTATACAGATGGCGGTGTAGATATTTCCATGTCTATAGAGATAGCAGTGGAGATAATTCCATGTTTATACAGATAGCGGTGTAGATATTTCCATGTTTATTCTGATCGTGGTGTAGATATTTCCATGTTTATAGAGATGGCGGTGTAGATATTTACATGTTCATAGAGATAGCGGTGTTGATTTTTCCATGTTTATAGAGACAGCGGTGTGGATATTTCCTTGCTTATACAGATAGGGGTGTAGATATTTCCATGTTTATAGAGATAGCGGTGAAGATATTTCCATGTTTATACAGATCACGGTGTAGATATTTCCTTGCTTGTACTAATAGCGGTGTAGTTATTTCCATGTTTATACAGATAGCGGTGTAGATATTTCCATGTATATACAGATGGCTGTGTAGATATTTCCATGTTTATACAGATGGCTGTGTAGATATTTCCATGTTTATACAGATGACTTTGTAGGTATTTGCATGTTTATACAGATGGCGGTGTAGGTTTTCCATGTTTATAGTGATAGCTGTGTAGATATTTCCATGTTTATACAGATAGCGGTGTTGATATTTCCATGTTTATAAAGATCGCGGTGTAGATATTTCCATGTTTATACAGATCGCGGTGCAGATATTTATATCTTTATACAGATGGCATTGTAGATATTTCCTTATTCACACAGATGGCGGTGTAGATGTTTCCATGTTTATACAGATGGCAGAGTAGTTAGTTCCATGTTTATGGAGATGGCAGTGTAGATACTTTCATGTTTACAGAGATGGCGGTGTAGATATTTCCATGTTTATAGAGATAGCAGTGTAGATATTTACATGTTTATACAGATGTCTGTGTAGATATTTCCATGTGTATACAGATGGCATTGTAGATATTTCCATGTTTATACAGATGACTGTATAGGTATTTCCATGTTTTTACAGGTGGCAGTGCAGATATTTCCATGTTTATAGAGATAGCGGTGTAGATATTTCCATGTTTCTACAGATGGCGGTGTTGATATTTCCATCTATACACAGATGGCCGTGTAGATATTTCCATGTTTATACAGATGGCGGCGTAGATATTTCCATGGACATGCAGATGGCGGTGTAGATATTTCCATGTTTAAACAGATAGCGGTGTAGATATTTCCATGTTTACACAGATAGTGGTGTAGATATTTCCGTGTTTATACACATGGCAGAGTAGATACTTCCATCTTTATGGAGATGGCAGTGTAGATATTTTCATGTTTATAGAGATGGCGGTGTAGATATTTCCATATTTATAGAGATAGCGGTGTAGATATTTCCATCTTTCTACAGATGGCAGTGTAGATATTTCCATGTTTATACAGATGGCGGTGTAGATATTTCCATATTTATACAGATGTCTGTGTAGATATTTCCATCTGTATACAGATGGTATTGTAGGTATTTCCATGTTTATACAGATGGTGGTGAAGATATTTCCATGTTTATTCAGATGACTGTGTAGATATTTCCATGTTTTTACAGATGGCAGTGTGGATATTTCAATGTTTATAGAGATGGCGCTGTAGATATTTCCAAGTTTATACAGATAACGGTGGAGATATTTCCATGTTTATACAGAGAGGAGTCGAGATATTTCCATGTTTATACACATAGCGGTGTACATATTTCCATGATTATAGAGACAGCGGTGTAGGTATTTCCATGTTTATGCAGATAGCGGTGCAGATATTTCCATGTTTACACAGATGCCTATGCAGATATTTCCATATTTACACAGAGGGCTGTGTAGATATTTCTATGTTTATACAGAAGACAGTGTAGATATTTAAATGTTCCTACACATGACTGTGTAGGTATTTCCATGTTTATACAGATATCTTTGTAGATATTTCCATGTTAATAGAGATAGCGGTGTAGACATTTCCATGTTTATACAGATAGCGGTGTAGATATTTCCATGTTTATACAGGTAGTGGTGTAGATATTTCCATGTTTATACAGACCGCGGTGTAGATATTTCCATGTTTATACAAATAGCGGTGCAGATATTTCCATGTTTGTACAGATGGCGGTGTTGGTATTTCCATTTATACACAGATGACCGTGTAGATATTTCCATGTTTATACAGACGGCGGCGCAGATATTTCCATGGATATGTAGATGGCGGTGTAGATATTTCCATGTTTATACAGATTGCGCTGTAGTTATTTCCATGTTTATATAGATAGCGGTGTAGTTATTTCCATGTATATACACATGGCTGTGTAGATATTTCCATGTTTATACAGATGGCGGTGTAGGTATTTCCATGTTTATACAGATAACTTTGTATTTCCATGTTTATACAGATGGCGGTGTAGATATTTCCATGTCTATAGAGATAGCAGTGGAGATAATTCCATGTTTATACAGATAGCGGTGTAGATATTTCCATGTTTATTCTGATCGTGGTGTAGATATTTCCATGTTTATAGAGATGGCGGTGTAGATATTTACATGTTCATAGAGATAGCGGTGTTGATTTTTCCATGTTTATAGAGACAGCGGTGTGGATATTTCCTTGCTTATACAGATAGGGGTGTAGATATTTCCATGTTTATAGAGATAGCGGTGAAGATATTTCCATGTTTATACAGATCACGGTGTAGATATTTCCTTGCTTGTACTAATAGCGGTGTAGTTATTTCCATGTTTATACAGATAGCGGTGTAGATATTTCCATGTATATACAGATGGCTGTGTAGATATTTCCATGTTTATACAGATGGCTGTGTAGATATTTCCATGTTTATACAGATGACTTTGTAGGTATTTGCATGTTTATACAGATGGCGGTGTAGGTTTTCCATGTTTATAGTGATAGCTGTGTAGATATTTCCATGTTTATACAGATAGCGGTGTTGATATTTCCATGTTTATAAAGATCGCGGTGTAGATATTTCCATGTTTATACAGATCGCGGTGCAGATATTTATATCTTTATACAGATGGCATTGTAGATATTTCCTTATTCACACAGATGGCGGTGTAGATGTTTCCATGTTTATACAGATGGCAGAGTAGTTAGTTCCATGTTTATGGAGATGGCAGTGTAGATACTTTCATGTTTACAGAGATGGCGGTGTAGATATTTCCATGTTTATAGAGATAGCAGTGTAGATATTTACATGTTTATACAGATGTCTGTGTAGATATTTCCATGTGTATACAGATGGCATTGTAGATATTTCCATGTTTATACAGATGACTGTATAGGTATTTCCATGTTTTTACAGGTGGCAGTGCAGATATTTCCATGTTTATAGAGATAGCGGTGTAGATATTTCCATGTTTCTACAGATGGCGGTGTTGATATTTCCATCTATACACAGATGGCCGTGTAGATATTTCCATGTTTATACAGATGGCGGCGTAGATATTTCCATGGACATGCAGATGGCGGTGTAGATATTTCCATGTTTAAACAGATAGCGGTGTAGATATTTCCATGTTTACACAGATAGTGGTGTAGATATTTCCGTGTTTATACACATGGCAGAGTAGATACTTCCATCTTTATGGAGATGGCAGTGTAGATATTTTCATGTTTATAGAGATGGCGGTGTAGATATTTCCATATTTATAGAGATAGCGGTGTAGATATTTCCATCTTTCTACAGATGGCAGTGTAGATATTTCCATGTTTATACAGATGGCGGTGTAGATATTTCCATATTTATACAGATGTCTGTGTAGATATTTCCATCTGTATACAGATGGTATTGTAGGTATTTCCATGTTTATACAGATGGTGGTGAAGATATTTCCATGTTTATTCAGATGACTGTGTAGATATTTCCATGTTTTTACAGATGGCAGTGTGGATATTTCAATGTTTATAGAGATGGCGCTGTAGATATTTCCAAGTTTATACAGATAACGGTGGAGATATTTCCATGTTTATACAGAGAGGAGTCGAGATATTTCCATGTTTATACACATAGCGGTGTACATATTTCCATGATTATAGAGACAGCGGTGTAGGTATTTCCATGTTTATGCAGATAGCGGTGCAGATATTTCCATGTTTACACAGATGCCTATGCAGATATTTCCATATTTACACAGAGGGCTGTGTAGATATTTCTATGTTTATACAGAAGACAGTGTAGATATTTAAATGTTCCTACACATGACTGTGTAGGTATTTCCATGTTTATACAGATGTCTTTGTAGATATTTCCATGTTAATAGAGATAGCGGTGTAGACATTTCCATGTTTATACAGATAGCGGTGTAGATATTTCCATGTTTATACAGGTAGTGGTGTAGATATTTCCATGTTTATACAGACCGCGGTGTAGATATTTCCATGTTTATACAAATAGCGGTGCAGATATTTCCATGTTTGTACAGATGGCGGTGTTGGTATTTCCATTTATACACAGATGACCGTGTAGATATTTCCATGTTTATACAGACGGCGGCGCAGATATTTCCATGGATATGTAGATGGCGGTGTAGATATTTCCATGTTTATACAGATTGCGCTGTAGTTATTTCCATGTTTATATAGATAGCGGTGTAGTTATTTCCATGTATATACACATGGCTGTGTAGATATTTCCATGTTTATACAGATGGCGGTGTAGGTATTTCCATGTTTATACAGATAACTTTGTATTTCCATGTTTATACAGATGGCGGTGTAGATATTTCCATGTCTATAGAGATAGCAGTGGAGATAATTCCATGTTTATACAGATAGCGGTGTAGATATTTCCATGTTTATTCTGATCGTGGTGTAGATATTTCCATGTTTATAGAGATGGCGGTGTAGATATTTACATGTTCATAGAGATAGCGGTGTTGATTTTTCCATGTTTATAGAGACAGCGGTGTGGATATTTCCTTGCTTATACAGATAGGGGTGTAGATATTTCCATGTTTATAGAGATAGCGGTGAAGATATTTCCATGTTTATACAGATCACGGTGTAGATATTTCCTTGCTTGTACTAATAGCGGTGTAGTTATTTCCATGTTTATACAGATAGCGGTGTAGATATTTCCATGTATATACAGATGGCTGTGTAGATATTTCCATGTTTATACAGATGGCTGTGTAGATATTTCCATGTTTATACAGATGACTTTGTAGGTATTTGCATGTTTATACAGATGGCGGTGTAGGTTTTCCATGTTTATAGTGATAGCTGTGTAGATATTTCCATGTTTATACAGATAGCGGTGTTGATATTTCCATGTTTATAAAGATCGCGGTGTAGATATTTCCATGTTTATACAGATCGCGGTGCAGATATTTTTATCTTTATACAGATGGCATTGTAGATATTTCCTTATTCACACAGATGGCGGTGTAGATGTTTCCATGTTTATACAGATGGCAGAGTAGTTAGTTCCATGTTTATGGAGATGGCAGTGTAGATACTTTCATGTTTACAGAGATGGCGGTGTAGATATTTCCATGTTTATAGAGATAGCAGTGTAGATATTTACATGTTTATACAGATGTCTGTGTAGATATTTCCATGTGTATACAGATGGCATTGTAGATATTTCCATGTTTATACAGATGACTGTATAGGTATTTCCATGTTTTTACAGGTGGCAGTGCAGATATTTCCATGTTTATAGAGATAGCGGTGTAGATATTTCCATGTTTCTACAGATGGCGGTGTTGATATTTCCATCTATACACAGATGGCCGTGTAGATATTTCCATGTTTATACAGATGGCGGCGTAGATATTTCCATGGACATGCAGATGGCGGTGTAGATATTTCCATGTTTAAACAGATAGCGGTGTACATATTTCCATGTTTACACAGATAGTGGTGTAGATATTTCCGTGTTTATACACATGGCAGAGTAGATACTTCCATCTTTATGGAGATGGCAGTGTAGATATTTTCATGTTTATAGAGATGGCGGTGTAGATATTTCCATATTTATAGAGATAGCGGTGTAGATATTTCCATCTTTCTACAGATGGCAGTGTAGATATTTCCATGTTTATACAGATGGCGGTGTAGATATTTCCATATTTATACAGATGTCTGTGTAGATATTTCCATCTGTATACAGATGGTATTGTAGGTATTTCCATGTTTATACAGATGGTGGTGAAGATATTTCCATGTTTATTCAGATGACTGTGTAGATATTTCCATGTTTTTACAGATGGCAGTGTGGATATTTCAATGTTTATAGAGATGGCGCTGTAGATATTTCCAAGTTTATACAGATAACGGTGGAGATATTTCCATGTTTATACAGAGAGGAGTCGAGATATTTCCATGTTTATACACATAGCGGTGTACATATTTCCATGATTATAGAGACAGCGGTGTAGGTATTTCCATGTTTATGCAGATAGCGGTGCAGATATTTCCATGTTTACACAGATGCCTATGCAGATATTTCCATATTTACACAGAGGGCTGTGTAGATATTTCTATGTTTATACAGAAGACAGTGTAGATATGTAAATGTTCCTACACATGACTGTGTAGGTATTTCCATGTTTATACAGATGTCTTTGTAGATATTTCCATGTTAATAGAGATAGCGGTGTAGACATTTCCATGTTTATACAGATAGCGGTGTAGATATTTCCATGTTTATACAGGTAGTGGTGTAGATATTTCCATGTTTATACAGACCGCGGTGTAGATATTTCCACGTTTATACAAATAGCGGTGCAGATATTTCCATGTTTGTACAGATGGCGGTGTTGATATTTCCATTTATACACAGATGACCGTGTAGATATTTCCATGTTTATACAGACGGCGGCGCAGATATTTCCATGGATATGTAGATGGCGGTGTAGATATTTCCATGTTTATACAGATTGCGCTGTAGTTATTTCCATGTTTATATAGATAGCGGTGTAGTTATTTCCATGTATATACACATGGCTGTGTAGATATTTCCATGTTTATACAGATGGCGGTGTAGGTATTTCCATGTTTATACAGATAACTTTGTATTTCCATGTTTATACAGATGGCGGTGTAGATATTTCCATGTCTATAGAGATAGCAGTGGAGATAATTCCATGTTTATACAGATAGCGGTGTAGATATTTCCATGTTTATTCTGATCGTGGTGTAGATATTTCCATGTTTATAGAGATGGCGGTGTAGATATTTACATGTTCATAGAGATAGCGGTGTTGATTTTTCCATGTTTATAGAGACAGCGGTGTGGATATTTCCTTGCTTATACAGATAGGGGTGTAGATATTTCCATGTTTATAGAGATAGCGGTGAAGATATTTCCATGTTTATACAGATCACGGTGTAGATATTTCCTTGCTTGTACTAATAGCGGTGTAGTTATTTCCATGTTTATACAGATAGCGGTGTAGATATTTCCATGTATATACAGATGGCTGTGTAGATATTTCCATGTTTATACAGATGGCTGTGTAGATATTTCCATGTTTATACAGATGACTTTGTAGGTATTTGCATGTTTATACAGATGGCGGTGTAGGTTTTCCATGTTTATAGTGATAGCTGTGTAGATATTTCCATGTTTATACAGATAGCGGTGTTGATATTTCCATGTTTATAAAGATCGCGGTGTAGATATTTCCATGTTTATACAGATCGCGGTGCAGATATTTATATCTTTATACAGATGGCATTGTAGATATTTCCTTATTCACACAGATGGCGGTGTAGATGTTTCCATGTTTATACAGATGGCAGAGTAGTTAGTTCCATGTTTATGGAGATGGCAGTGTAGATACTTTCATGTTTACAGAGATGGCGGTGTAGATATTTCCATGTTTATAGAGATAGCAGTGTAGATATTTACATGTTTATACAGATGTCTGTGTAGATATTTCCATGTGTATACAGATGGCATTGTAGATATTTCCATGTTTATACAGATGACTGTATAGGTATTTCCATGTTTTTACAGGTGGCAGTGCAGATATTTCCATGTTTATAGAGATAGCGGTGTAGATATTTCCATGTTTCTACAGATGGCGGTGTTGATATTTCCATCTATACACAGATGGCCGTGTAGATATTTCCATGTTTATACAGATGGCGGCGTAGATATTTCCATGGACATGCAGATGGCGGTGTAGATATTTCCATGTTTAAACAGATAGCGGTGTAGATATTTCCATGTTTACACAGATAGTGGTGTAGATATTTCCGTGTTTATACACATGGCAGAGTAGATACTTCCATCTTTATGGAGATGGCAGTGTAGATATTTTCATGTTTATAGAGATGGCGGTGTAGATATTTCCATATTTATAGAGATAGCGGTGTAGATATTTCCATCTTTCTACAGATGGCAGTGTAGATATTTCCATGTTTATACAGATGGCGGTGTAGATATTTCCATATTTATACAGATGTCTGTGTAGATATTTCCATCTGTATACAGATGGTATTGTAGGTATTTCCATGTTTATACAGATGGTGGTGAAGATATTTCCATGTTTATTCAGATGACTGTGTAGATATTTCCATGTTTTTACAGATGGCAGTGTGGATATTTCAATGTTTATAGAGATGGCGCTGTAGATATTTCCAAGTTTATACAGCTAACGGCGGAGATATTTCCATGTTTATACAGAGAGGAGTCGAGATATTTCCATGTTTATACACATAGCGGTGTACATATTTCCATGATTATAGAGACAGCGGTGTAGGTATTTCCATGTTTATGCAGATAGCGGTGCAGATATTTCCATGTTTACACCGTTGCCTATGCAGATATTTCCATATTTACACAGAGGGCTGTGTAGATATTTCTATGTTTATACAGAAGACAGTGTAGATATGTAAATGTTCCTACACATGACTGTGTAGGTATTTCCATGTTTATACAGATGTCTTTGTAGATATTTCCATGTTAATAGAGATAGCGGTGTAGACATTTCCATGTTTATACAGATAGCGGTGTAGATATTTCCATGTTTATACAGATAGTGGTGTAGATATTTCCATGTTTATACAGACCGCGGTGTAGATATTTCCATGTTTATACAAATAGCGGTGCAGATATTTCCATGTTTGTACAGATGGCGGTGTTGATATTTCCATTTATACACAGATGACCGTGTAGATATTTCCATGTTTATACAGACGGCGGCGCAGATATTTCCATGGATATGTAGATGGCGGTGTAGATATTTCCATGTTTATACAGATTGCGCTGTAGCTATTTCCATGTTTATATAGATAGCGGTGTAGTTATTTCCATGTATATACACATGGCTGTGTAGATATTTCCATGTTTATACAGATGGCGGTGTAGGTATTTCCATGTTTATACAGATAACTTTGTATTTCCATGTTTATACAGATGGCGGCGTAGATATTTCCATGTCTATAGAGATAGCAGTGGAGATAATTCCATGTTTATACAGATAGCGGTGTAGATATTTCCATGTTTATTCTGATCGTGGTGTAGATATTTCCATGTTTATAGAGATGGCGGTGTAGATATTTACATGTTCATAGAGATAGCGGTGTTGATTTTTCCATGTTTATAGAGACAGCGGTGTGGATATTTCCTTGCTTATACAGATAGGGGTGTAGATATTTCCATGTTTATAGAGATAGCAGTGAAGATATTTCCATGTTTATACAGATCACGGTGTAGATATTTCCTTGCTTGTACTAATAGCGGTGTAGTTATTTCCATGTTTATACAGATAGCGGTGTAGATATTTCCATGTATATACAGATGGCTGTGTAGATATTTCCATGTTTATACAGATGGCTGTGTAGATATTTCCATGTTTATACAGATGACTTTGTAGGTATTTGCATGTTTATACAGATGGCGGTGTAGGTTTTCCATGTTTATAGTGATAGCTGTGTAGATATTTCCATGTTTATACAGATAGCGGTGTTGATATTTCCATGTTTATAAAGATCGCGGTGTAGATATTTCCATGTTTATACAGATCGCGGTGCAGATATTTATATCTTTATACAGATGGCATTGTAGATATTTCCTTATTCACACAGATGGCGGTGTAGATGTTTCCATGTTTATACAGATGGCAGAGTAGTTAGTTCCATGTTTATGGAGATGGCAGTGTAGATACTTTCATGTTTACAGAGATGGCGGTGTAGATATTTCCATGTTTATAGAGATAGCAGTGTAGATATTTACATGTTTATACAGATGTCTGTGTAGATATTTCCATGTGTATACAGATGGCATTGTAGATATTTCCATGTTTATACAGATGACTGTATAGGTATTTCCATGTTTTTACAGGTGGCAGTGCAGATATTTCCATGTTTATAGAGATAGCGGTGTAGATATTTCCATGTTTCTACAGATGGCGGTGTTGATATTTCCATCTATACACAGATGGCCGTGTAGATATTTCCATGTTTATACAGATGGCGGCGTAGATATTTCCATGGACATGCAGATGGCGGTGTAGATATTTCCATGTTTAAACAGATAGCGGTGTAGATATTTCCATGTTTACACAGATAGTGGTGTAGATATTTCCGTGTTTATACACATGGCAGAGTAGATACTTCCATCTTTATGGAGATGGCAGTGTAGATATTTTCATGTTTATAGAGATGGCGGTGTAGATATTTCCATATTTATAGAGATAGCGGTGTAGATATTTCCATCTTTCTACAGATGGCAGTGTAGATATTTCCATGTTTATACAGATGGCGGTGTAGATATTTCCATATTTATACAGATGTCTGTGTAGATATTTCCATCTGTATACAGATGGTATTGTAGGTATTTCCATGTTTATACAGATGGTGGTGAAGATATTTCCATGTTTATTCAGATGACTGTGTAGATATTTCCATGTTTTTACAGATGGCAGTGTGGATATTTCAATGTTTATAGAGATGGCGCTGTAGATATTTCCAAGTTTATACAGATAACGGTGGAGATATTTCCATGTTTATACAGAGAGGAGTCGAGATATTTCCATGTTTATACACATAGCGGTGTACATATTTCCATGATTATAGAGACAGCGGTGTAGGTATTTCCATGTTTATGCAGATAGCGGTGCAGATATTTCCATGTTTACACAGATGCCTATGCAGATATTTCCATATTTACACAGAGGGCTGTGTAGATATTTCTATGTTTATACAGAAGACAGTGTAGATATGTAAATGTTCCTACACATGACTGTGTAGGTATTTCCATGTTTATACAGATGTCTTTGTAGATATTTCCATGTTAATAGAGATAGCGGTGTAGACATTTCCATGTTTATACAGATAGCGGTGTAGATATTTCCATGTTTATACAGGTAGTGGTGTAGATATTTCCATGTTTATACAGACCGCGGTGTAGATATTTCCATGTTTATACAAATAGCGGTGCAGATATTTCCATGTTTGTACAGATGGCGGTGTTGGTATTTCCATTTATACACAGATGACCGTGTAGATATTTCCATGTTTATACAGACGGCGGCGCAGATATTTCCATGGATATGTAGATGGCGGTGTAGATATTTCCATGTTTATACAGATTGCGCTGTAGTTATTTCCATGTTTATATAGATAGCGGTGTAGTTATTTCCATGTATATACACATGGCTGTGTAGATATTTCCATGTTTATACAGATGGCGGTGTAGGTATTTCCATGTTTATACAGATAACTTTGTATTTCCATGTTTATACAGATGGCGGTGTAGATATTTCCATGTCTATAGAGATAGCAGTGGAGATAATTCCATGTTTATACAGATAGCGGTGTAGATATTTCCATGTTTATTCTGATCGTGGTGTAGATATTTCCATGTTTATAGAGATGGCGGTGTAGATATTTACATGTTCATAGAGATAGCGGTGTTGATTTTTCCATGTTTATAGAGACAGCGGTGTGGATATTTCCTTGCTTATACAGATAGGGGTGTAGATATTTCCATGTTTATAGAGATAGCGGTGAAGATATTTCCATGTTTATACAGATCACGGTGTAGATATTTCCTTGCTTGTACTAATAGCGGTGTAGTTATTTCCATGTTTATACAGATAGCGGTGTAGATATTTCCATGTATATACAGATGGCTGTGTAGATATTTCCATGTTTATACAGATGGCTGTGTAGATATTTCCATGTTTATACAGATGACTTTGTAGGTATTTGCATGTTTATACAGATGGCGGTGTAGGTTTTCCATGTTTATAGTGATAGCTGTGTAGATATTTCCATGTTTATACAGATAGCGGTGTTGATATTTCCATGTTTATAAAGATCGCGGTGTAGATATTTCCATGTTTATACAGATCGCGGTGCAGATATTTATATCTTTATACAGATGGCATTGTAGATATTTCCTTATTCACACAGATGGCGGTGTAGATGTTTCCATGTTTATACAGATGGCAGAGTAGTTAGTTCCATGTTTATGGAGATGGCAGTGTAGATACTTTCATGTTTACAGAGATGGCGGTGTAGATATTTCCATGTTTATAGAGATAGCAGTGTAGATATTTACATGTTTATACAGATGTCTGTGTAGATATTTCCATGTGTATACAGATGGCATTGTAGATATTTCCATGTTTATACAGATGACTGTATAGGTATTTCCATGTTTTTACAGGTGGCAGTGCAGATATTTCCATGTTTATAGAGATAGCGGTGTAGATATTTCCATGTTTCTACAGATGGCGGTGTTGATATTTCCATCTATACACAGATGGCCGTGTAGATATTTCCATGTTTATACAGATGGCGGCGTAGATATTTCCATGGACATGCAGATGGCGGTGTAGATATTTCCATGTTTAAACAGATAGCGGTGTAGATATTTCCATGTTTACACAGATAGTGGTGTAGATATTTCCGTGTTTATACACATGGCAGAGTAGATACTTCCATCTTTATGGAGATGGCAGTGTAGATATTTTCATGTTTATAGAGATGGCGGTGTAGATATTTCCATATTTATAGAGATAGCGGTGTAGATATTTCCATCTTTCTACAGATGGCAGTGTAGATATTTCCATGTTTATACAGATGGCGGTGTAGATATTTCCATATTTATACAGATGTCTGTGTAGATATTTCCATCTGTATACAGATGGTATTGTAGGTATTTCCATGTTTATACAGATGGTGGTGAAGATATTTCCATGTTTATTCAGATGACTGTGTAGATATTTCCATGTTTTTACAGATGGCAGTGTGGATATTTCAATGTTTATAGAGATGGCGCTGTAGATATTTCCAAGTTTATACAGATAACGGTGGAGATATTTCCATGTTTATACAGAGAGGAGTCGAGATATTTCCATGTTTATACACATAGCGGTGTACATATTTCCATGATTATAGAGACAGCGGTGTAGGTATTTCCATGTTTATGCAGATAGCGGTGCAGATATTTCCATGTTTACACAGATGCCTATGCAGATATTTCCATATTTACACAGAGGGCTGTGTAGATATTTCTATGTTTATACAGAAGACAGTGTAGATATTTAAATGTTCCTACACATGACTGTGTAGGTATTTCCATGTTTATACAGATGTCTTTGTAGATATTTCCATGTTAATAGAGATAGCGGTGTAGACATTTCCATGTTTATACAGATAGCGGTGTAGATATTTCCATGTTTATACAGGTAGTGGTGTAGATATTTCCATGTTTATACAGACCGCGGTGTAGATATTTCCATGTTTATACAAATAGCGGTGCAGATATTTCCATGTTTGTACAGATGGCGGTGTTGGTATTTCCATTTATACACAGATGACCGTGTAGATATTTCCATGTTTATACAGACGGCGGCGCAGATATTTCCATGGATATGTAGATGGCGGTGTAGATATTTCCATGTTTATACAGATTGCGCTGTAGTTATTTCCATGTTTATATAGATAGCGGTGTAGTTATTTCCATGTATATACACATGGCTGTGTAGATATTTCCATGTTTATACAGATGGCGGTGTAGGTATTTCCATGTTTATACAGATAACTTTGTATTTCCATGTTTATACAGATGGCGGTGTAGATATTTCCATGTCTATAGAGATAGCAGTGGAGATAATTCCATGTTTATACAGATAGCGGTGTAGATATTTCCATGTTTATTCTGATCGTGGTGTAGATATTTCCATGTTTATAGAGATGGCGGTGTAGATATTTACATGTTCATAGAGATAGCGGTGTTGATTTTTCCATGTTTATAGAGACAGCGGTGTGGATATTTCCTTGCTTATACAGATAGGGGTGTAGATATTTCCATGTTTATAGAGATAGCGGTGAAGATATTTCCATGTTTATACAGATCACGGTGTAGATATTTCCTTGCTTGTACTAATAGCGGTGTAGTTATTTCCATGTTTATACAGATAGCGGTGTAGATATTTCCATGTATATACAGATGGCTGTGTAGATATTTCCATGTTTATACAGATGGCTGTGTAGATATTTCCATGTTTATACAGATGACTTTGTAGGTATTTGCATGTTTATACAGATGGCGGTGTAGGTTTTCCATGTTTATAGTGATAGCTGTGTAGATATTTCCATGTTTATACAGATAGCGGTGTTGATATTTCCATGTTTATAAAGATCGCGGTGTAGATATTTCCATGTTTATACAGATCGCGGTGCAGATATTTTTATCTTTATACAGATGGCATTGTAGATATTTCCTTATTCACACAGATGGCGGTGTAGATGTTTCCATGTTTATACAGATGGCAGAGTAGTTAGTTCCATGTTTATGGAGATGGCAGTGTAGATACTTTCATGTTTACAGAGATGGCGGTGTAGATATTTCCATGTTTATAGAGATAGCAGTGTAGATATTTACATGTTTATACAGATGTCTGTGTAGATATTTCCATGTGTATACAGATGGCATTGTAGATATTTCCATGTTTATACAGATGACTGTATAGGTATTTCCATGTTTTTACAGGTGGCAGTGCAGATATTTCCATGTTTATAGAGATAGCGGTGTAGATATTTCCATGTTTCTACAGATGGCGGTGTTGATATTTCCATCTATACACAGATGGCCGTGTAGATATTTCCATGTTTATACAGATGGCGGCGTAGATATTTCCATGGACATGCAGATGGCGGTGTAGATATTTCCATGTTTAAACAGATAGCGGTGTACATATTTCCATGTTTACACAGATAGTGGTGTAGATATTTCCGTGTTTATACACATGGCAGAGTAGATACTTCCATCTTTATGGAGATGGCAGTGTAGATATTTTCATGTTTATAGAGATGGCGGTGTAGATATTTCCATATTTATAGAGATAGCGGTGTAGATATTTCCATCTTTCTACAGATGGCAGTGTAGATATTTCCATGTTTATACAGATGGCGGTGTAGATATTTCCATATTTATACAGATGTCTGTGTAGATATTTCCATCTGTATACAGATGGTATTGTAGGTATTTCCATGTTTATACAGATGGTGGTGAAGATATTTCCATGTTTATTCAGATGACTGTGTAGATATTTCCATGTTTTTACAGATGGCAGTGTGGATATTTCAATGTTTATAGAGATGGCGCTGTAGATATTTCCAAGTTTATACAGATAACGGTGGAGATATTTCCATGTTTATACAGAGAGGAGTCGAGATATTTCCATGTTTATACACATAGCGGTGTACATATTTCCATGATTATAGAGACAGCGGTGTAGGTATTTCCATGTTTATGCAGATAGCGGTGCAGATATTTCCATGTTTACACAGATGCCTATGCAGATATTTCCATATTTACACAGAGGGCTGTGTAGATATTTCTATGTTTATACAGAAGACAGTGTAGATATGTAAATGTTCCTACACATGACTGTGTAGGTATTTCCATGTTTATACAGATGTCTTTGTAGATATTTCCATGTTAATAGAGATAGCGGTGTAGACATTTCCATGTTTATACAGATAGCGGTGTAGATATTTCCATGTTTATACAGGTAGTGGTGTAGATATTTCCATGTTTATACAGACCGCGGTGTAGATATTTCCACGTTTATACAAATAGCGGTGCAGATATTTCCATGTTTGTACAGATGGCGGTGTTGATATTTCCATTTATACACAGATGACCGTGTAGATATTTCCATGTTTATACAGACGGCGGCGCAGATATTTCCATGGATATGTAGATGGCGGTGTAGATATTTCCATGTTTATACAGAATGCGCTGTAGTTATTTCCATGTTTATATAGATAGCGGTGTAGTTATTTCCATGTATATACACATGGCTGTGTAGATATTTCCATGTTTATACAGATGGCGGTGTAGGTATTTCCATGTTTATACAGATAACTTTGTATTTCCATGTTTATACAGATGGCGGTGTAGATATTTCCATGTCTATAGAGATAGCAGTGGAGATAATTCCATGTTTATACAGATAGCGGTGTAGATATTTCCATGTTTATTCTGATCGTGGTGTAGATATTTCCATGTTTATAGAGATGGCGGTGTAGATATTTACATGTTCATAGAGATAGCGGTGTTGATTTTTCCATGTTTATAGAGACAGCGGTGTGGATATTTCCTTGCTTATACAGATAGGGGTGTAGATATTTCCATGTTTATAGAGATAGCGGTGAAGATATTTCCATGTTTATACAGATCACGGTGTAGATATTTCCTTGCTTGTACTAATAGCGGTGTAGTTATTTCCATGTTTATACAGATAGCGGTGTAGATATTTCCATGTATATACAGATGGCTGTGTAGATATTTCCATGTTTATACAGATGGCTGTGTAGATATTTCCATGTTTATACAGATGACTTTGTAGGTATTTGCATGTTTATACAGATGGCGGTGTAGGTTTTCCATGTTTATAGTGATAGCTGTGTAGATATTTCCATGTTTATACAGATAGCGGTGTTGATATTTCCATGTTTATAAAGATCGCGGTGTAGATATTTCCATGTTTATACAGATCGCGGTGCAGATATTTATATCTTTATACAGATGGCATTGTAGATATTTCCTTATTCACACAGATGGCGGTGTAGATGTTTCCATGTTTATACAGATGGCAGAGTAGTTAGTTCCATGTTTATGGAGATGGCAGTGTAGATACTTTCATGTTTACAGAGATGGCGGTGTAGATATTTCCATGTTTATAGAGATAGCAGTGTAGATATTTACATGTTTATACAGATGTCTGTGTAGATATTTCCATGTGTATACAGATGGCATTGTAGATATTTCCATGTTTATACAGATGACTGTATAGGTATTTCCATGTTTTTACAGGTGGCAGTGCAGATATTTCCATGTTTATAGAGATAGCGGTGTAGATATTTCCATGTTTCTACAGATGGCGGTGTTGATATTTCCATCTATACACAGATGGCCGTGTAGATATTTCCATGTTTATACAGATGGCGGCGTAGATATTTCCATGGACATGCAGATGGCGGTGTAGATATTTCCATGTTTAAACAGATAGCGGTGTAGATATTTCCATGTTTACACAGATAGTGGTGTAGATATTTCCGTGTTTATACACATGGCAGAGTAGATACTTCCATCTTTATGGAGATGGCAGTGTAGATATTTTCATGTTTATAGAGATGGCGGTGTAGATATTTCCATATTTATAGAGATAGCGGTGTAGATATTTCCATCTTTCTACAGATGGCAGTGTAGATATTTCCATGTTTATACAGATGGCGGTGTAGATATTTCCATATTTATACAGATGTCTGTGTAGATATTTCCATCTGTATACAGATGGTATTGTAGGTATTTCCATGTTTATACAGATGGTGGTGAAGATATTTCCATGTTTATTCAGATGACTGTGTAGATATTTCCATGTTTTTACAGATGGCAGTGTGGATATTTCAATGTTTATAGAGATGGCGCTGTAGATATTTCCAAGTTTATACAGATAACGGTGGAGATATTTCCATGTTTATACAGAGAGGAGTCGAGATATTTCCATGTTTATACACATAGCGGTGTACATATTTCCATGATTATAGAGACAGCGGTGTAGGTATTTCCATGTTTATGCAGATAGCGGTGCAGATATTTCCGTGTTTACACAGATGCCTATGCAGATATTTCCATATTTACACAGAGGGCTGTGTAGATATTTCTATGTTTATACAGAAGACAGTGTAGATATGTAAATGTTCCTACACATGACTGTGTAGGTATTTCCATGTTTATACAGATGTCTTTGTAGATATTTCCATGTTAATAGAGATAGCGGTGTAGACATTTCCATGTTTATACAGATAGCGGTGTAGATATTTCCATGTTTATACAGGTAGTGGTGTAGATATTTCCATGTTTATACAGACCGCGGTGTAGATATTTCCATGTTTATACAAATAGCGGTGCAGATATTTCCATGTTTGTACAGATGGCGGTGTTGATATTTCCATTTATACACAGATGACCGTGTAGATATTTCCATGTTTATACAGACGGCGGCGCAGATATTTCCATGGATATGTAGATGGCGGTGTAGATATTTCCATGTTTATACAGATTGCGCTGTAGTTATTTCCATGTTTATATAGATAGCGGTGTAGTTATTTCCATGTATATACACATGGCTGTGTAGATATTTCCATGTTTATACAGATGGCGGTGTAGGTATTTCCATGTTTATACAGATAACTTTGTATTTCCATGTTTATACAGATGGCGGTGTAGATATTTCCATGTCTATAGAGATAGCAGTGGAGATAATTCCATGTTTATACAGATAGCGGTGTAGATATTTCCATGTTTATTCTGATCGTGGTGTAGATATTTCCATGTTTATAGAGATGGCGGTGTAGATATTTACATGTTCATAGAGATAGCGGTGTTGATTTTTCCATGTTTATAGAGACAGCGGTGTGGATATTTCCTTGCTTATACAGATAGGGGTGTAGATATTTCCATGTTTATAGAGATAGCGGTGAAGATATTTCCATGTTTATACAGATCACGGTGTAGATATTTCCTTGCTTGTACTAATAGCGGTGTAGTTATTTCCATGTTTATACAGATAGCGGTGTAGATATTTCCATGTATATACAGATGGCTGTGTAGATATTTCCATGTTTATACAGATGGCTGTGTAGATATTTCCATGTTTATACAGATGACTTTGTAGGTATTTGCATGTTTATACAGATGGCGGTGTAGGTTTTCCATGTTTATAGTGATAGCTGTGTAGATATTTCCATGTTTATACAGATAGCGGTGTTGATATTTCCATGTTTATAAAGATCGCGGTGTAGATATTTCCATGTTTATACAGATCGCGGTGCAGATATTTATATCTTTATACAGATGGCATTGTAGATATTTCCTTATTCACACAGATGGCGGTGTAGATGTTTCCATGTTTATACAGATGGCAGAGTAGTTAGTTCCATGTTTATGGAGATGGCAGTGTAGATACTTTCATGTTTACAGAGATGGCGGTGTAGATATTTCCATGTTTATAGAGATAGCAGTGTAGATATTTACATGTTTATACAGATGTCTGTGTAGATATTTCCATGTGTATACAGATGGCATTGTAGATATTTCCATGTTTATACAGATGACTGTATAGGTATTTCCATGTTTTTACAGGTGGCAGTGCAGATATTTCCATGTTTATAGAGATAGCGGTGTAGATATTTCCATGTTTCTACAGATGGCGGTGTTGATATTTCCATCTATACACAGATGGCCGTGTAGATATTTCCATGTTTATACAGATGGCGGCGTAGATATTTCCATGGACATGCAGATGGCGGTGTAGATATTTCCATGTTTAAACAGATAGCGGTGTACATATTTCCATGTTTACACAGATAGTGGTGTAGATATTTCCGTGTTTATACACATGGCAGAGTAGATACTTCCATCTTTATGGAGATGGCAGTGTAGATATTTTCATGTTTATAGAGATGGCGGTGTAGATATTTCCATATTTATAGAGATAGCGGTGTAGATATTTCCATCTTTCTACAGATGGCAGTGTAGATATTTCCATGTTTATACAGATGGCGGTGTAGATATTTCCATATTTATACAGATGTCTGTGTAGATATTTCCATCTGTATACAGATGGTATTGTAGGTATTTCCATGTTTATACAGATGGTGGTGAAGATATTTCCATGTTTATTCAGATGACTGTGTAGATATTTCCATGTTTTTACAGATGGCAGTGTGGATATTTCAATGTTTATAGAGATGGCGCTGTAGATATTTCCAAGTTTATACAGATAACGGTGGAGATATTTCCATGTTTATACAGAGAGGAGTCGAGATATTTCCATGTTTATACACATAGCGGTGTACATATTTCCATGATTATAGAGACAGCGGTGTAGGTATTTCCATGTTTATGCAGATAGCGGTGCAGATATTTCCATGTTTACACAGATGCCTATGCAGATATTTCCATATTTACACAGAGGGCTGTGTAGATATTTCTATGTTTATACAGAAGACAGTGTAGATATTTAAATGTTCCTACACATGACTGTGTAGGTATTTCCATGTTTATACAGATGTCTTTGTAGATATTTCCATGTTAATAGAGATAGCGGTGTAGACATTTCCATGTTTATACAGATAGCGGTGTAGATATTTCCATGTTTATACAGATAGTGGTGTAGATATTTCCATGTTTATACAGACCGCGGTGTAGATATTTCCATGTTTATACAAATAGCGGTGCAGATATTTCCATGTTTGTACAGATGGCGGTGTTGATATTTCCATTTATACACAGATGACCGTGTAGATATTTCCATGTTTATACAGATGGCGGCGCAGATATTTCCATGGATATGTAGATGGCGGTGTAGATATTTCCATGTTTATACAGATTGCGGTGTAGTTATTTCCATGTTTATATAGATAGCGGTGTAGTTATTTCCACGTGTATACACATGGCTGTGTAGATATTTCCATGTTTATACAGATGGCGGTGTAGATATTTCCATGTTTATACAGATAACTTTGTATTTCCATGTTTATACAGATGGCGGTGTAGATATTTCCATGTCTATAGAGATAGCAGTGGAGATAATTCCAGGTTTATACAGATAGCGGTGTAGATATTTCCATGTTTATTCTGTTCATGGTGTAGATATTTCCATGTTTATAGAGATGGCGGTGTAGATATTTACATGTTCATAGAGATAGCGGTGTTGGTTTTTCCATGTTTATAGAGACAGCGGTGTGGATATTTCCTTGCTTATACAGATAGGGGTGTAGATATTTCCATGTTTATAGAGATAGCGGTGAAGATATTTCCATGTTTATACAGATCACGGTGTAGATATTTCCTTGCTTGTACTAATAGCGGTGTAGTTATTTCCATGTTTATACAGATAGCGGTGTAGATATTTCCATGTATATACAGATGGCTGTGTAGATATTTCCATGTTTATACAGATGGCTGTGTAGATATTTCCATGTTTATACAGATGACTTTGTAGGTATTTGCATGTTTATACAGATGGCAGTGTAGGTTTTCCATGTTTATAGTGATAGCTGTGTAGATATTTCCATGTTTATACAGATAGCGGTGTTGATATTTCCATGTTTATAAAGATCGCGGTGTAGATATTTCCATGTTTATACAGATCGCGGTGCAGATATTTATATCTTTATACAGATGGCATTGTAGATATTTCCTTATTCACACAGATGGCGGTGTAGATGTTTCCATGTTTATACAGATGGCAGAGTAGTTAGTTCCATGTTTATGGAGATGGCAGTGTAGATACTTTCATGTTTACAGAGATGGCGGTGTAGATATTTCCATGTTTATAGAGATAGCAGTGTAGATATTTACATGTTTATACAGATGTCTGTGTAGATATTTCCATGTGTATACAGATGGCATTGTAGATATTTCCATGTTTATACAGATGACTGTATAGGTATTTCCATGTTTTTACAGGTGGCAGTGCAGATATTTCCATGTTTATAGAGATAGCGGTGTAGATATTTCCATGTTTCTACAGATGGCGGTGTTGATATTTCCATCTATACACAGATGGCCGTGTAGATATTTCCATGTTTATACAGATGGCGGCGTAGATATTTCCATGGACATGCAGATGGCGGTGTAGATATTTCCATGTTTAAACAGATAGCGGTGTAGATATTTCCATGTTTACACAGATAGTGGTGTAGATATTTCCGTGTTTATACACATGGCAGAGTAGATACTTCCATCTTTATGGAGATGGCAGTGTAGATATTTTCATGTTTATAGAGATGGCGGTGTAGATATTTCCATATTTATAGAGATAGCGGTGTAGATATTTCCATCTTTCTACAGATGGCAGTGTAGATATTTCCATGTTTATACAGATGGCGGTGTAGATATTTCCATATTTATACAGATGTCTGTGTAGATATTTCCATCTGTATACAGATGGTATTGTAGGTATTTCCATGTTTATACAGATGGTGGTGAAGATATTTCCATGTTTATTCAGATGACTGTGTAGATATTTCCATGTTTTTACAGATGGCAGTGTGGATATTTCAATGTTTATAGAGATGGCGCTGTAGATATTTCCAAGTTTATACAGATAACGGTGGAGATATTTCCATGTTTATACAGAGAGGAGTCGAGATATTTCCATGTTTATACACATAGCGGTGTACATATTTCCATGATTATAGAGACAGCGGTGTAGGTATTTCCATGTTTATGCAGATAGCGGTGCAGATATTTCCATGTTTACACAGATGCCTATGCAGATATTTCCATATTTACACAGAGGGCTGTGTAGATATTTCTATGTTTATACAGAAGACAGTGTAGATATGTAAATGTTCCTACACATGACTGTGTAGGTATTTCCATGTTTATACAGATGTCTTTGTAGATATTTCCATGTTAATAGAGATAGCGGTGTAGACATTTCCATGTTTATACAGATAGCGGTGTAGATATTTCCATGTTTATACAGGTAGTGGTGTAGATATTTCCATGTTTATACAGACCGCGGTGTAGATATTTCCATGTTTATACAAATAGCGGTGCAGATATTTCCATGTTTGTACAGATGGCGGTGTTGATATTTCCATTTATACACAGATGACCGTGTAGATATTTCCATGTTTATACAGACGGCGGCGCAGATATTTCCATGGATATGTAGATGGCGGTGTAGATATTTCCATGTTTATACAGATTGCGCTGTAGTTATTTCCATGTTTATATAGATAGCGGTGTAGTTATTTCCATGTATATACACATGGCTGTGTAGATATTTCCATGTTTATACAGATGGCGGTGTAGGTATTTCCATGTTTATACAGATAACTTTGTATTTCCATGTTTATACAGATGGCGGTGTAGATATTTCCATGTCTATAGAGATAGCAGTGGAGATAATTCCATGTTTATACAGATAGCGGTGTAGATATTTCCATGTTTATTCTGATCGTGGTGTAGATATTTCCATGTTTATAGAGATGGCGGTGTAGATATTTACATGTTCATAGAGATAGCGGTGTTGATTTTTCCATGTTTATAGAGACAGCGGTGTGGATATTTCCTTGCTTATACAGATAGGGGTGTAGATATTTCCATGTTTATAGAGATAGCGGTGAAGATATTTCCATGTTTATACAGATCACGGTGTAGATATTTCCTTGCTTGTACTAATAGCGGTGTAGTTATTTCCATGTTTATACAGATAGCGGTGTAGATATTTCCATGTATATACAGATGGCTGTGTAGATATTTCCATGTTTATACAGATGGCTGTGTAGATATTTCCATGTTTATACAGATGACTTTGTAGGTATTTGCATGTTTATACAGATGGCGGTGTAGGTTTTCCATGTTTATAGTGATAGCTGTGTAGATATTTCCATGTTTATACAGATAGCGGTGTTGATATTTCCATGTTTATAAAGATCGCGGTGTAGATATTTCCATGTTTATACAGATCGCGGTGCAGATATTTATATCTTTATACAGATGGCATTGTAGATATTTCCTTATTCACACAGATGGCGGTGTAGATGTTTCCATGTTTATACAGATGGCAGAGTAGTTAGTTCCATGTTTATGGAGATGGCAGTGTAGATACTTTCATGTTTACAGAGATGGCGGTGTAGATATTTCCATGTTTATAGAGATAGCAGTGTAGATATTTACATGTTTATACAGATGTCTGTGTAGATATTTCCATGTGTATACAGATGGCATTGTAGATATTTCCATGTTTATACAGATGACTGTATAGGTATTTCCATGGTTTTACAGGTGGCAGTGCAGATATTTCCATGTTTATAGAGATAGCGGTGTAGATATTTCCATGTTTCTACAGATGGCGGTGTTGATATTTCCATCTATACACAGATGGCCGTGTAGATATTTCCATGTTTATACAGATGGCGGCGTAGATATTTCCATGGACATGCAGATGGCGGTGTAGATATTTCCATGTTTAAACAGATAGCGGTGTAGATATTTCCATGTTTACACAGATAGTGGTGTAGATATTTCCGTGTTTATACACATGGCAGAGTAGATACTTCCATCTTTATGGAGATGGCAGTGTAGATATTTTCATGTTTATAGAGATGGCGGTGTAGATATTTCCATATTTATAGAGATAGCGGTGTAGATATTTCCATCTTTCTACAGATGGCAGTGTAGATATTTCCATGTTTATACAGATGGCGGTGTAGATATTTCCATATTTATACAGATGTCTGTGTAGATATTTCCATCTGTATACAGATGGTATTGTAGGTATTTCCATGTTTATACAGATGGTGGTGAAGATATTTCCATGTTTATTCAGATGACTGTGTAGATATTTCCATGTTTTTACAGATGGCAGTGTGGATATTTCAATGTTTATAGAGATGGCGCTGTAGATATTTCCAAGTTTATACAGCTAACGGCGGAGATATTTCCATGTTTATACAGAGAGGAGTCGAGATATTTCCATGTTTATACACATAGCGGTGTACATATTTCCATGATTATAGAGACAGCGGTGTAGGTATTTCCATGTTTATGCAGATAGCGGTGCAGATATTTCCATGTTTACACCGTTGCCTATGCAGATATTTCCATATTTACACAGAGGGCTGTGTAGATATTTCTATGTTTATACAGAAGACAGTGTAGATATGTAAATGTTCCTACACATGACTGTGTAGGTATTTCCATGTTTATACAGATGTCTTTGTAGATATTTCCATGTTAATAGAGATAGCGGTGTAGACATTTCCATGTTTATACAGATAGCGGTGTAGATATTTCCATGTTTATACAGATAGTGGTGTAGATATTTCCATGTTTATACAGACCGCGGTGTAGATATTTCCATGTTTATACAAATAGCGGTGCAGATATTTCCATGTTTGTACAGATGGCGGTGTTGATATTTCCATTTATACACAGATGACCGTGTAGATATTTCCATGTTTATACAGACGGCGGCGCAGATATTTCCATGGATATGTAGATGGCGGTGTAGATATTTCCATGTTTATACAGATTGCGCTGTAGCTATTTCCATGTTTATATAGATAGCGGTGTAGTTATTTCCATGTATATACACATGGCTGTGTAGATATTTCCATGTTTATACAGATGGCGGTGTAGGTATTTCCATGTTTATACAGATAACTTTGTATTTCCATGTTTATACAGATGGCGGCGTAGATATTTCCATGTCTATAGAGATAGCAGTGGAGATAATTCCATGTTTATACAGATAGCGGTGTAGATATTTCCATGTTTATTCTGATCGTGGTGTAGATATTTCCATGTTTATAGAGATGGCGGTGTAGATATTTACATGTTCATAGAGATAGCGGTGTTGATTTTTCCATGTTTATAGAGACAGCGGTGTGGATATTTCCTTGCTTATACAGATAGGGGTGTAGATATTTCCATGTTTATAGAGATAGCAGTGAAGATATTTCCATGTTTATACAGATCACGGTGTAGATATTTCCTTGCTTGTACTAATAGCGGTGTAGTTATTTCCATGTTTATACAGATAGCGGTGTAGATATTTCCATGTATATACAGATGGCTGTGTAGATATTTCCATGTTTATACAGATGGCTGTGTAGATATTTCCATGTTTATACAGATGACTTTGTAGGTATTTGCATGTTTATACAGATGGCGGTGTAGGTTTTCCATGTTTATAGTGATAGCTGTGTAGATATTTCCATGTTTATACAGATAGCGGTGTTGATATTTCCATGTTTATAAAGATCGCGGTGTAGATATTTCCATGTTTATACAGATCGCGGTGCAGATATTTATATCTTTATACAGATGGCATTGTAGATATTTCCTTATTCACACAGATGGCGGTGTAGATGTTTCCATGTTTATACAGATGGCAGAGTAGTTAGTTCCATGTTTATGGAGATGGCAGTGTAGATACTTTCATGTTTACAGAGATGGCGGTGTAGATATTTCCATGTTTATAGAGATAGCAGTGTAGATATTTACATGTTTATACAGATGTCTGTGTAGATATTTCCATGTGTATACAGATGGCATTGTAGATATTTCCATGTTTATACAGATGACTGTATAGGTATTTCCATGTTTTTACAGGTGGCAGTGCAGATATTTCCATGTTTATAGAGATAGCGGTGTAGATATTTCCATGTTTCTACAGATGGCGGTGTTGATATTTCCATCTATACACAGATGGCCGTGTAGATATTTCCATGTTTATACAGATGGCGGCGTAGATATTTCCATGGACATGCAGATGGCGGTGTAGATATTTCCATGTTTAAACAGATAGCGGTGTAGATATTTCCATGTTTACACAGATAGTGGTGTAGATATTTCCGTGTTTATACACATGGCAGAGTAGATACTTCCATCTTTATGGAGATGGCAGTGTAGATATTTTCATGTTTATAGAGATGGCGGTGTAGATATTTCCATATTTATAGAGATAGCGGTGTAGATATTTCCATCTTTCTACAGATGGCAGTGTAGATATTTCCATGTTTATACAGATGGCGGTGTAGATATTTCCATATTTATACAGATGTCTGTGTAGATATTTCCATCTGTATACAGATGGTATTGTAGGTATTTCCATGTTTATACAGATGGTGGTGAAGATATTTCCATGTTTATTCAGATGACTGTGTAGATATTTCCATGTTTTTACAGATGGCAGTGTGGATATTTCAATGTTTATAGAGATGGCGCTGTAGATATTTCCAAGTTTATACAGATAACGGTGGAGATATTTCCATGTTTATACAGAGAGGAGTCGAGATATTTCCATGTTTATACACATAGCGGTGTACATATTTCCATGATTATAGAGACAGCGGTGTAGGTATTTCCATGTTTATGCAGATAGCGGTGCAGATATTTCCATGTTTACACAGATGCCTATGCAGATATTTCCATATTTACACAGAGGGCTGTGTAGATATTTCTATGTTTATACAGAAGACAGTGTAGATATGTAAATGTTCCTACACATGACTGTGTAGGTATTTCCATGTTTATACAGATGTCTTTGTAGATATTTCCATGTTAATAGAGATAGCGGTGTAGACATTTCCATGTTTATACAGATAGCGGTGTAGATATTTCCATGTTTATACAGGTAGTGGTGTAGATATTTCCATGTTTATACAGACCGCGGTGTAGATATTTCCATGTTTATACAAATAGCGGTGCAGATATTTCCATGTTTGTACAGATGGCGGTGTTGGTATTTCCATTTATACACAGATGACCGTGTAGATATTTCCATGTTTATACAGACGGCGGCGCAGATATTTCCATGGATATGTAGATGGCGGTGTAGATATTTCCATGTTTATACAGATTGCGCTGTAGTTATTTCCATGTTTATATAGATAGCGGTGTAGTTATTTCCATGTATATACACATGGCTGTGTAGATATTTCCATGTTTATACAGATGGCGGTGTAGGTATTTCCATGTTTATACAGATAACTTTGTATTTCCATGTTTATACAGATGGCGGTGTAGATATTTCCATGTCTATAGAGATAGCAGTGGAGATAATTCCATGTTTATACAGATAGCGGTGTAGATATTTCCATGTTTATTCTGATCGTGGTGTAGATATTTCCATGTTTATAGAGATGGCGGTGTAGATATTTACATGTTCATAGAGATAGCGGTGTTGATTTTTCCATGTTTATAGAGACAGCGGTGTGGATATTTCCTTGCTTATACAGATAGGGGTGTAGATATTTCCATGTTTATAGAGATAGCGGTGAAGATATTTCCATGTTTATACAGATCACGGTGTAGATATTTCCTTGCTTGTACTAATAGCGGTGTAGTTATTTCCATGTTTATACAGATAGCGGTGTAGATATTTCCATGTATATACAGATGGCTGTGTAGATATTTCCATGTTTATACAGATGGCTGTGTAGATATTTCCATGTTTATACAGATGACTTTGTAGGTATTTGCATGTTTATACAGATGGCGGTGTAGGTTTTCCATGTTTATAGTGATAGCTGTGTAGATATTTCCATGTTTATACAGATAGCGGTGTTGATATTTCCATGTTTATAAAGATCGCGGTGTAGATATTTCCATGTTTATACAGATCGCGGTGCAGATATTTATATCTTTATACAGATGGCATTGTAGATATTTCCTTATTCACACAGATGGCGGTGTAGATGTTTCCATGTTTATACAGATGGCAGAGTAGTTAGTTCCATGTTTATGGAGATGGCAGTGTAGATACTTTCATGTTTACAGAGATGGCGGTGTAGATATTTCCATGTTTATAGAGATAGCAGTGTAGATATTTACATGTTTATACAGATGTCTGTGTAGATATTTCCATGTGTATACAGATGGCATTGTAGATATTTCCATGTTTATACAGATGACTGTATAGGTATTTCCATGTTTTTACAGGTGGCAGTGCAGATATTTCCATGTTTATAGAGATAGCGGTGTAGATATTTCCATGTTTCTACAGATGGCGGTGTTGATATTTCCATCTATACACAGATGGCCGTGTAGATATTTCCATGTTTATACAGATGGCGGCGTAGATATTTCCATGGACATGCAGATGGCGGTGTAGATATTTCCATGTTTAAACAGATAGCGGTGTAGATATTTCCATGTTTACACAGATAGTGGTGTAGATATTTCCGTGTTTATACACATGGCAGAGTAGATACTTCCATCTTTATGGAGATGGCAGTGTAGATATTTTCATGTTTATAGAGATGGCGGTGTAGATATTTCCATATTTATAGAGATAGCGGTGTAGATATTTCCATCTTTCTACAGATGGCAGTGTAGATATTTCCATGTTTATACAGATGGCGGTGTAGATATTTCCATATTTATACAGATGTCTGTGTAGATATTTCCATCTGTATACAGATGGTATTGTAGGTATTTCCATGTTTATACAGATGGTGGTGAAGATATTTCCATGTTTATTCAGATGACTGTGTAGATATTTCCATGTTTTTACAGATGGCAGTGTGGATATTTCAATGTTTATAGAGATGGCGCTGTAGATATTTCCAAGTTTATACAGATAACGGTGGAGATATTTCCATGTTTATACAGAGAGGAGTCGAGATATTTCCATGTTTATACACATAGCGGTGTACATATTTCCATGATTATAGAGACAGCGGTGTAGGTATTTCCATGTTTATGCAGATAGCGGTGCAGATATTTCCATGTTTACACAGATGCCTATGCAGATATTTCCATATTTACACAGAGGGCTGTGTAGATATTTCTATGTTTATACAGAAGACAGTGTAGATATTTAAATGTTCCTACACATGACTGTGTAGGTATTTCCATGTTTATACAGATGTCTTTGTAGATATTTCCATGTTAATAGAGATAGCGGTGTAGACATTTCCATGTTTATACAGATAGCGGTGTAGATATTTCCATGTTTATACAGGTAGTGGTGTAGATATTTCCATGTTTATACAGACCGCGGTGTAGATATTTCCATGTTTATACAAATAGCGGTGCAGATATTTCCATGTTTGTACAGATGGCGGTGTTGGTATTTCCATTTATACACAGATGACCGTGTAGATATTTCCATGTTTATACAGACGGCGGCGCAGATATTTCCATGGATATGTAGATGGCGGTGTAGATATTTCCATGTTTATACAGATTGCGCTGTAGTTATTTCCATGTTTATATAGATAGCGGTGTAGTTATTTCCATGTATATACACATGGCTGTGTAGATATTTCCATGTTTATACAGATGGCGGTGTAGGTATTTCCATGTTTATACAGATAACTTTGTATTTCCATGTTTATACAGATGGCGGTGTAGATATTTCCATGTCTATAGAGATAGCAGTGGAGATAATTCCATGTTTATACAGATAGCGGTGTAGATATTTCCATGTTTATTCTGATCGTGGTGTAGATATTTCCATGTTTATAGAGATGGCGGTGTAGATATTTACATGTTCATAGAGATAGCGGTGTTGATTTTTCCATGTTTATAGAGACAGCGGTGTGGATATTTCCTTGCTTATACAGATAGGGGTGTAGATATTTCCATGTTTATAGAGATAGCGGTGAAGATATTTCCATGTTTATACAGATCACGGTGTAGATATTTCCTTGCTTGTACTAATAGCGGTGTAGTTATTTCCATGTTTATACAGATAGCGGTGTAGATATTTCCATGTATATACAGATGGCTGTGTAGATATTTCCATGTTTATACAGATGGCTGTGTAGATATTTCCATGTTTATACAGATGACTTTGTAGGTATTTGCATGTTTATACAGATGGCGGTGTAGGTTTTCCATGTTTATAGTGATAGCTGTGTAGATATTTCCATGTTTATACAGATAGCGGTGTTGATATTTCCATGTTTATAAAGATCGCGGTGTAGATATTTCCATGTTTATACAGATCGCGGTGCAGATATTTTTATCTTTATACAGATGGCATTGTAGATATTTCCTTATTCACACAGATGGCGGTGTAGATGTTTCCATGTTTATACAGATGGCAGAGTAGTTAGTTCCATGTTTATGGAGATGGCAGTGTAGATACTTTCATGTTTACAGAGATGGCGGTGTAGATATTTCCATGTTTATAGAGATAGCAGTGTAGATATTTACATGTTTATACAGATGTCTGTGTAGATATTTCCATGTGTATACAGATGGCATTGTAGATATTTCCATGTTTATACAGATGACTGTATAGGTATTTCCATGTTTTTACAGGTGGCAGTGCAGATATTTCCATGTTTATAGAGATAGCGGTGTAGATATTTCCATGTTTCTACAGATGGCGGTGTTGATATTTCCATCTATACACAGATGGCCGTGTAGATATTTCCATGTTTATACAGATGGCGGCGTAGATATTTCCATGGACATGCAGATGGCGGTGTAGATATTTCCATGTTTAAACAGATAGCGGTGTACATATTTCCATGTTTACACAGATAGTGGTGTAGATATTTCCGTGTTTATACACATGGCAGAGTAGATACTTCCATCTTTATGGAGATGGCAGTGTAGATATTTTCATGTTTATAGAGATGGCGGTGTAGATATTTCCATATTTATAGAGATAGCGGTGTAGATATTTCCATCTTTCTACAGATGGCAGTGTAGATATTTCCATGTTTATACAGATGGCGGTGTAGATATTTCCATATTTATACAGATGTCTGTGTAGATATTTCCATCTGTATACAGATGGTATTGTAGGTATTTCCATGTTTATACAGATGGTGGTGAAGATATTTCCATGTTTATTCAGATGACTGTGTAGATATTTCCATGTTTTTACAGATGGCAGTGTGGATATTTCAATGTTTATAGAGATGGCGCTGTAGATATTTCCAAGTTTATACAGATAACGGTGGAGATATTTCCATGTTTATACAGAGAGGAGTCGAGATATTTCCATGTTTATACACATAGCGGTGTACATATTTCCATGATTATAGAGACAGCGGTGTAGGTATTTCCATGTTTATGCAGATAGCGGTGCAGATATTTCCATGTTTACACAGATGCCTATGCAGATATTTCCATATTTACACAGAGGGCTGTGTAGATATTTCTATGTTTATACAGAAGACAGTGTAGATATGTAAATGTTCCTACACATGACTGTGTAGGTATTTCCATGTTTATACAGATGTCTTTGTAGATATTTCCATGTTAATAGAGATAGCGGTGTAGACATTTCCATGTTTATACAGATAGCGGTGTAGATATTTCCATGTTTATACAGGTAGTGGTGTAGATATTTCCATGTTTATACAGACCGCGGTGTAGATATTTCCACGTTTATACAAATAGCGGTGCAGATATTTCCATGTTTGTACAGATGGCGGTGTTGATATTTCCATTTATACACAGATGACCGTGTAGATATTTCCATGTTTATACAGACGGCGGCGCAGATATTTCCATGGATATGTAGATGGCGGTGTAGATATTTCCATGTTTATACAGATTGCGCTGTAGTTATTTCCATGTTTATATAGATAGCGGTGTAGTTATTTCCATGTATATACACATGGCTGTGTAGATATTTCCATGTTTATACAGATGGCGGTGTAGGTATTTCCATGTTTATACAGATAACTTTGTATTTCCATGTTTATACAGATGGCGGTGTAGATATTTCCATGTCTATAGAGATAGCAGTGGAGATAATTCCATGTTTATACAGATAGCGGTGTAGATATTTCCATGTTTATTCTGATCGTGGTGTAGATATTTCCATGTTTATAGAGATGGCGGTGTAGATATTTACATGTTCATAGAGATAGCGGTGTTGATTTTTCCATGTTTATAGAGACAGCGGTGTGGATATTTCCTTGCTTATACAGATAGGGGTGTAGATATTTCCATGTTTATAGAGATAGCGGTGAAGATATTTCCATGTTTATACAGATCACGGTGTAGATATTTCCTTGCTTGTACTAATAGCGGTGTAGTTATTTCCATGTTTATACAGATAGCGGTGTAGATATTTCCATGTATATACAGATGGCTGTGTAGATATTTCCATGTTTATACAGATGGCTGTGTAGATATTTCCATGTTTATACAGATGACTTTGTAGGTATTTGCATGTTTATACAGATGGCGGTGTAGGTTTTCCATGTTTATAGTGATAGCTGTGTAGATATTTCCATGTTTATACAGATAGCGGTGTTGATATTTCCATGTTTATAAAGATCGCGGTGTAGATATTTCCATGTTTATACAGATCGCGGTGCAGATATTTATATCTTTATACAGATGGCATTGTAGATATTTCCTTATTCACACAGATGGCGGTGTAGATGTTTCCATGTTTATACAGATGGCAGAGTAGTTAGTTCCATGTTTATGGAGATGGCAGTGTAGATACTTTCATGTTTACAGAGATGGCGGTGTAGATATTTCCATGTTTATAGAGATAGCAGTGTAGATATTTACATGTTTATACAGATGTCTGTGTAGATATTTCCATGTGTATACAGATGGCATTGTAGATATTTCCATGTTTATACAGATGACTGTATAGGTATTTCCATGTTTTTACAGGTGGCAGTGCAGATATTTCCATGTTTATAGAGATAGCGGTGTAGATATTTCCATGTTTCTACAGATGGCGGTGTTGATATTTCCATCTATACACAGATGGCCGTGTAGATATTTCCATGTTTATACAGATGGCGGCGTAGATATTTCCATGGACATGCAGATGGCGGTGTAGATATTTCCATGTTTAAACAGATAGCGGTGTAGATATTTCCATGTTTACACAGATAGTGGTGTAGATATTTCCGTGTTTATACACATGGCAGAGTAGATACTTCCATCTTTATGGAGATGGCAGTGTAGATATTTTCATGTTTATAGAGATGGCGGTGTAGATATTTCCATATTTATAGAGATAGCGGTGTAGATATTTCCATCTTTCTACAGATGGCAGTGTAGATATTTCCATGTTTATACAGATGGCGGTGTAGATATTTCCATATTTATACAGATGTCTGTGTAGATATTTCCATCTGTATACAGATGGTATTGTAGGTATTTCCATGTTTATACAGATGGTGGTGAAGATATTTCCATGTTTATTCAGATGACTGTGTAGATATTTCCATGTTTTTACAGATGGCAGTGTGGATATTTCAATGTTTATAGAGATGGCGCTGTAGATATTTCCAAGTTTATACAGATAACGGTGGAGATATTTCCATGTTTATACAGAGAGGAGTCGAGATATTTCCATGTTTATACACATAGCGGTGTACATATTTCCATGATTATAGAGACAGCGGTGTAGGTATTTCCATGTTTATGCAGATAGCGGTGCAGATATTTCCATGTTTACACAGATGCCTATGCAGATATTTCCATATTTACACAGAGGGCTGTGTAGATATTTCTATGTTTATACAGAAGACAGTGTAGATATTTAAATGTTCCTACACATGACTGTGTAGGTATTTCCATGTTTATACAGATGTCTTTGTAGATATTTCCATGTTAATAGAGATAGCGGTGTAGACATTTCCATGTTTATACAGATAGCGGTGTAGATATTTCCATGTTTATACAGGTAGTGGTGTAGATATTTCCATGTTTATACAGACCGCGGTGTAGATATTTCCATGTTTATACAAATAGCGGTGCAGATATTTCCATGTTTGTACAGATGGCGGTGTTGATATTTCCATTTATACACAGATGACCGTGTAGATATTTCCATGTTTATACAGACGGCGGCGCAGATATTTCCATGGATATGTAGATGGCGGTGTAGATATTTCCATGTTTATACAGATTGCGCTGTAGTTATTTCCATGTTTATATAGATAGCGGTGTAGTTATTTCCATGTATATACACATGGCTGTGTAGATATTTCCATGTTTATACAGATGGCGGTGTAGGTATTTCCATGTTTATACAGATAACTTTGTATTTCCATGTTTATACAGATGGCGGTGTAGATATTTCCATGTCTATAGAGATAGCAGTGGAGATAATTCCATGTTTATACAGATAGCGGTGTAGATATTTCCATGTTTATTCTGATCGTGGTGTAGATATTTCCATGTTTATAGAGATGGCGGTGTAGATATTTACATGTTCATAGAGATAGCGGTGTTGATTTTTCCATGTTTATAGAGACAGCGGTGTGGATATTTCCTTGCTTATACAGATAGGGGTGTAGATATTTCCATGTTTATAGAGATAGCGGTGAAGATATTTCCATGTTTATACAGATCACGGTGTAGATATTTCCTTGCTTGTACTAATAGCGGTGTAGTTATTTCCATGTTTATACAGATAGCGGTGTAGATATTTCCATGTATATACAGATGGCTGTGTAGATATTTCCATGTTTATACAGATGGCTGTGTAGATATTTCCATGTTTATACAGATGACTTTGTAGGTATTTGCATGTTTATACAGATGGCGGTGTAGGTTTTCCATGTTTATAGTGATAGCTGTGTAGATATTTCCATGTTTATACAGATAGCGGTGTTGATATTTCCATGTTTATAAAGATCGCGGTGTAGATATTTCCATGTTTATACAGATCGCGGTGCAGATATTTATATCTTTATACAGATGGCATTGTAGATATTTCCTTATTCACACAGATGGCGGTGTAGATGTTTCCATGTTTATACAGATGGCAGAGTAGTTAGTTCCATGTTTATGGAGATGGCAGTGTAGATACTTTCATGTTTACAGAGATGGCGGTGTAGATATTTCCATGTTTATAGAGATAGCAGTGTAGATATTTACATGTTTATACAGATGTCTGTGTAGATATTTCCATGTGTATACAGATGGCATTGTAGATATTTCCATGTTTATACAGATGACTGTATAGGTATTTCCATGTTTTTACAGGTGGCAGTGCAGATATTTCCATGTTTATAGAGATAGCGGTGTAGATATTTCCATGTTTCTACAGATGGCGGTGTTGATATTTCCATCTATACACAGATGGCCGTGTAGATATTTCCATGTTTATACAGATGGCGGCGTAGATATTTCCATGGACATGCAGATGGCGGTGTAGATATTTCCATGTTTAAACAGATAGCGGTGTAGATATTTCCATGTTTACACAGATAGTGGTGTAGATATTTCCGTGTTTATACACATGGCAGAGTAGATACTTCCATCTTTATGGAGATGGCAGTGTAGATATTTTCATGTTTATAGAGATGGCGGTGTAGATATTTCCATATTTATAGAGATAGCGGTGTAGATATTTCCATCTTTCTACAGATGGCAGTGTAGATATTTCCATGTTTATACAGATGGCGGTGTAGATATTTCCATATTTATACAGATGTCTGTGTAGATATTTCCATCTGTATACAGATGGTATTGTAGGTATTTCCATGTTTATACAGATGGTGGTGAAGATATTTCCATGTTTATTCAGATGACTGTGTAGATATTTCCATGTTTTTACAGATGGCAGTGTGGATATTTCAATGTTTATAGAGATGGCGCTGTAGATATTTCCAAGTTTATACAGATAACGGTGGAGATATTTCCATGTTTATACAGAGAGGAGTCGAGATATTTCCATGTTTATACACATAGCGGTGTACATATTTCCATGATTATAGAGACAGCGGTGTAGGTATTTCCATGTTTATGCAGATAGCGGTGCAGATATTTCCATGTTTACACAGATGCCTATGCAGATATTTCCATATTTACACAGAGGGCTGTGTAGATATTTCTATGTTTATACAGAAGACAGTGTAGATATTTAAATGTTCCTACACATGACTGTGTAGGTATTTCCATGTTTATACAGATGTCTTTGTAGATATTTCCATGTTAATAGAGATAGCGGTGTAGACATTTCCATGTTTATACAGATAGCGGTGTAGATATTTCCATGTTTATACAGATAGTGGTGTAGATATTTCCATGTTTATACAGACCGCGGTGTAGATATTTCCATGTTTATACAAATAGCGGTGCAGATATTTCCATGTTTGTACAGATGGCGGTGTTGATATTTCCATTTATACACAGATGACCGTGTAGATATTTCCATGTTTATACAGATGGCGGCGCAGATATTTCCATGGATATGTAGATGGCGGTGTAGATATTTCCATGTTTATACAGATTGCGGTGTAGTTATTTCCATGTTTATATAGATAGCGGTGTAGTTATTTCCACGTGTATACACATGGCTGTGTAGATATTTCCATGTTTATACAGATAGCGGTGTAGATATTTCCATGTTTATACAGGTAGTGGTGTAGATATTTCCATGTTTATACAGACCGCGGTGTAGATATTTCCATGTTTATACAAATAGCGGTGCAGATATTTCCATGTTTGTACAGATGGCGGTGTTGATATTTCCATTTATACACAGATGACCGTGTAGATATTTCCATGTTTATACAGACGGCGGCGCAGATATTTCCATGGATATGTAGATGGCGGTGTAGATATTTCCATGTTTATACAGATTGCGCTGTAGTTATTTCCATGTTTATATAGATAGCGGTGTAGTTATTTCCATGTATATACACATGGCTGTGTAGATATTTCCATGTTTATACAGATGGCGGTGTAGGTATTTCCATGTTTATACAGATAACTTTGTATTTCCATGTTTATACAGATGGCGGTGTAGATATTTCCATGTCTATAGAGATAGCAGTGGAGATAATTCCATGTTTATACAGATAGCGGTGTAGATATTTCCATGTTTATTCTGATCGTGGTGTAGATATTTCCATGTTTATAGAGATGGCGGTGTAGATATTTACATGTTCATAGAGATAGCGGTGTTGATTTTTCCATGTTTATAGAGACAGCGGTGTGGATATTTCCTTGCTTATACAGATAGGGGTGTAGATATTTCCATGTTTATAGAGATAGCGGTGAAGATATTTCCATGTTTATACAGATCACGGTGTAGATATTTCCTTGCTTGTACTAATAGCGGTGTAGTTATTTCCATGTTTATACAGATAGCGGTGTAGATATTTCCATGTATATACAGATGGCTGTGTAGATATTTCCATGTTTATACAGATGGCTGTGTAGATATTTCCATGTTTATACAGATGACTTTGTAGGTATTTGCATGTTTATACAGATGGCAGTGTAGGTTTTCCATGTTTATAGTGATAGCTGTGTAGATATTTCCATGTTTATACAGATAGCGGTGTTGATATTTCCATGTTTATAAAGATCGCGGTGTAGATATTTCCATGTTTATACAGATCGCGGTGCAGATATTTATATCTTTATACAGATGGCATTGTAGATATTTCCTTATTCACACAGATGGCGGTGTAGATGTTTCCATGTTTATACAGATGGCAGAGTAGTTAGTTCCATGTTTATGGAGATGGCAGTGTAGATACTTTCATGTTTACAGAGATGGCGGTGTAGATATTTCCATGTTTATAGAGATAGCAGTGTAGATATTTACATGTTTATACAGATGTCTGTGTAGATATTTCCATGTGTATACAGATGGCATTGTAGATATTTCCATGTTTATACAGATGACTGTATAGGTATTTCCATGTTTTTACAGGTGGCAGTGCAGATATTTCCATGTTTATAGAGATAGCGGTGTAGATATTTCCATGTTTCTACAGATGGCGGTGTTGATATTTCCATCTATACACAGATGGCCGTGTAGATATTTCCATGTTTATACAGATGGCGGCGTAGATATTTCCATGGACATGCAGATGGCGGTGTAGATATTTCCATGTTTAAACAGATAGCGGTGTACATATTTCCATGTTTACACAGATAGTGGTGTAGATATTTCCGTGTTTATACACATGGCAGAGTAGATACTTCCATCTTTATGGAGATGGCAGTGTAGATATTTTCATGTTTATAGAGATGGCGGTGTAGATATTTCCATATTTATAGAGATAGCGGTGTAGATATTTCCATCTTTCTACAGATGGCAGTGTAGATATTTCCATGTTTATACAGATGGCGGTGTAGATATTTCCATATTTATACAGATGTCTGTGTAGATATTTCCATCTGTATACAGATGGTATTGTAGGTATTTCCATGTTTATACAGATGGTGGTGAAGATATTTCCATGTTTATTCAGATGACTGTGTAGATATTTCCATGTTTTTACAGATGGCAGTGTGGATATTTCAATGTTTATAGAGATGGCGCTGTAGATATTTCCAAGTTTATACAGATAACGGTGGAGATATTTCCATGTTTATACAGAGAGGAGTCGAGATATTTCCATGTTTATACACATAGCGGTGTACATATTTCCATGATTATAGAGACAGCGGTGTAGGTATTTCCATGTTTATGCAGATAGCGGTGCAGATATTTCCATGTTTACACAGATGCCTATGCAGATATTTCCATATTTACACAGAGGGCTGTGTAGATATTTCTATGTTTATACAGAAGACAGTGTAGATATTTAAATGTTCCTACACATGACTGTGTAGGTATTTCCATGTTTATACAGATGTCTTTGTAGATATTTCCATGTTAATAGAGATAGCGGTGTAGACATTTCCATGTTTATACAGATAGCGGTGTAGATATTTCCATGTTTATACAGGTAGTGGTGTAGATATTTCCATGTTTATACAGACCGCGGTGTAGATATTTCCATGTTTATACAAATAGCGGTGCAGATATTTCCATGTTTGTACAGATGGCGGTGTTGGTATTTCCATTTATACACAGATGACCGTGTAGATATTTCCATGTTTATACAGACGGCGGCGCAGATATTTCCATGGATATGTAGATGGCGGTGTAGATATTTCCATGTTTATACAGATTGCGCTGTAGTTATTTCCATGTTTATATAGATAGCGGTGTAGTTATTTCCATGTATATACACATGGCTGTGTAGATATTTCCATGTTTATACAGATGGCGGTGTAGGTATTTCCATGTTTATACAGATAACTTTGTATTTCCATGTTTATACAGATGGCGGTGTAGATATTTCCATGTCTATAGAGATAGCAGTGGAGATAATTCCATGTTTATACAGATAGCGGTGTAGATATTTCCATGTTTATTCTGATCGTGGTGTAGATATTTCCATGTTTATAGAGATGGCGGTGTAGATATTTACATGTTCATAGAGATAGCGGTGTTGATTTTTCCATGTTTATAGAGACAGCGGTGTGGATATTTCCTTGCTTATACAGATAGGGGTGTAGATATTTCCATGTTTATAGAGATAGCGGTGAAGATATTTCCATGTTTATACAGATCACGGTGTAGATATTTCCTTGCTTGTACTAATAGCGGTGTAGTTATTTCCATGTTTATACAGATAGCGGTGTAGATATTTCCATGTATATACAGATGGCTGTGTAGATATTTCCATGTTTATACAGATGGCTGTGTAGATATTTCCATGTTTATACAGATGACTTTGTAGGTATTTGCATGTTTATACAGATGGCGGTGTAGGTTTTCCATGTTTATAGTGATAGCTGTGTAGATATTTCCATGTTTATACAGATAGCGGTGTTGATATTTCCATGTTTATAAAGATCGCGGTGTAGATATTTCCATGTTTATACAGATCGCGGTGCAGATATTTATATCTTTATACAGATGGCATTGTAGATATTTCCTTATTCACACAGATGGCGGTGTAGATGTTTCCATGTTTATACAGATGGCAGAGTAGTTAGTTCCATGTTTATGGAGATGGCAGTGTAGATACTTTCATGTTTACAGAGATGGCGGTGTAGATATTTCCATGTTTATAGAGATAGCAGTGTAGATATTTACATGTTTATACAGATGTCTGTGTAGATATTTCCATGTGTATACAGATGGCATTGTAGATATTTCCATGTTTATACAGATGACTGTATAGGTATTTCCATGTTTTTACAGGTGGCAGTGCAGATATTTCCATGTTTATAGAGATAGCGGTGTAGATATTTCCATGTTTCTACAGATGGCGGTGTTGATATTTCCATCTATACACAGATGGCCGTGTAGATATTTCCATGTTTATACAGATGGCGGCGTAGATATTTCCATGGACATGCAGATGGCGGTGTAGATATTTCCATGTTTAAACAGATAGCGGTGTAGATATTTCCATGTTTACACAGATAGTGGTGTAGATATTTCCGTGTTTATACACATGGCAGAGTAGATACTTCCATCTTTATGGAGATGGCAGTGTAGATATTTTCATGTTTATAGAGATGGCGGTGTAGATATTTCCATATTTATAGAGATAGCAGTGTAGATATTTCCATCTTTCTACAGATGGCAGTGTAGATATTTCCATGTTTATACAGATGGCGGTGTAGATATTTCCATATTTATACAGATGTCTGTGTAGATATTTCCATCTGTATACAGATGGTATTGTAGGTATTTCCATGTTTATACAGATGGTGGTGAAGATATTTCCATGTTTATTCAGATGACTGTGTAGATATTTCCATGTTTTTACAGATGGCAGTGTGGATATTTCAATGTTTATAGAGATGGCGCTGTAGATATTTCCAAGTTTATACAGATAACGGTGGAGATATTTCCATGTTTATACAGAGAGGAGTCGAGATATTTCCATGTTTATACACATAGCGGTGTACATATTTCCATGATTATAGAGACAGCGGTGTAGGTATTTCCATGTTTATGCAGATAGCGGTGCAGATATTTCCATGTTTACACAGATGCCTATGCAGATATTTCCATATTTACACAGAGGGCTGTGTAGATATTTCTATGTTTATACAGAAGACAGTGTAGATATTTAAATGTTCCTACACATGACTGTGTAGGTATTTCCATGTTTATACAGATGTCTTTGTAGATATTTCCATGTTAATAGAGATAGCGGTGTAGACATTTCCATGTTTATACAGATAGCGGTGTAGATATTTCCATGTTTATACAGATAGTGGTGTAGATATTTCCATGTTTATACAGACCGCGGTGTAGATATTTCCATGTTTATACAAATAGCGGTGCAGATATTTCCATGTTTGTACAGATGGCGGTGTTGATATTTCCATTTATACACAGATGACCGTGTAGATATTTCCATGTTTATACAGATGGCGGCGCAGATATTTCCATGGATATGTAGATGGCGGTGTAGATATTTCCATGTTTATACAGATTGCGGTGTAGTTATTTCCATGTTTATATAGATAGCGGTGTAGTTATTTCCACGTGTATACACATGGCTGTGTAGATATTTCCATGTTTATACAGATGGCGGTGTAGATATTTCCATGTTTATACAGATAACTTTGTATTTCCATGTTTATACAGATGGCGGTGTAGATATTTCCATGTCTATAGAGATAGCAGTGGAGATAATTCCAGGTTTATACAGATAGCGGTGTAGATATTTCCATGTTTATTCTGTTCATGGTGTAGATATTTCCATGTTTATAGAGATGGCGGTGTAGATATTTACATGTTCATAGAGATAGCGGTGTTGGTTTTTCCATGTTTATAGAGACAGCGGTGTGGATATTTCCTTGCTTATACAGATAGGGGTGTAGATATTTCCATGTTTATAGAGATAGCGGTGAAGATATTTCCATGTTTATACAGATCACGGTGTAGATATTTCCTTGCTTGTACTAATAGCGGTGTAGTTATTTCCATGTTTATACAGATAGCGGTGTAGATATTTCCATGTATATACAGATGGCTGTGTAGATATTTCCATGTTTATACAGATGGCTGTGTAGATATTTCCATGTTTATACAGATGACTTTGTAGGTATTTGCATGTTTATACAGATGGCAGTGTAGGTTTTCCATGTTTATAGTGATAGCTGTGTAGATATTTCCATGTTTATACAGATAGCGGTGTTGATATTTCCATGTTTATAAAGATCGCGGTGTAGATATTTCCATGTTTATACAGATCGCGGTGCAGATATTTATATCTTTATACAGATGGCATTGTAGATATTTCCTTATTCACACAGATGGCGGTGTAGATGTTTCCATGTTTATACAGATGGCAGAGTAGTTAGTTCCATGTTTATGGAGATGGCAGTGTAGATACTTTCATGTTTACAGAGATGGCGGTGTAGATATTTCCATGTTTATAGAGATAGCAGTGTAGATATTTACATGTTTATACAGATGTCTGTGTAGATATTTCCATGTGTATACAGATGGCATTGTAGATATTTCCATGTTTATACAGATGACTGTATAGGTATTTCCATGTTTTTACAGGTGGCAGTGCAGATATTTCCATGTTTATAGAGATAGCGGTGTAGATATTTCCATGTTTCTACAGATGGCGGTGTTGATATTTCCATCTATACACAGATGGCCGTGTAGATATTTCCATGTTTATACAGATGGCGGCGTAGATATTTCCATGGACATGCAGATGGCGGTGTAGATATTTCCATGTTTAAACAGATAGCGGTGTAGATATTTCCATGTTTACACAGATAGTGGTGTAGATATTTCCGTGTTTATACACATGGCAGAGTAGATACTTCCATCTTTATGGAGATGGCAGTGTAGATATTTTCATGTTTATAGAGATGGCGGTGTAGATATTTCCATATTTATAGAGATAGCAGTGTAGATATTTCCATCTTTCTACAGATGGCAGTGTAGATATTTCCATGTTTATACAGATGGCGGTGTAGATATTTCCATATTTATACAGATGTCTGTGTAGATATTTCCATCTGTATACAGATGGTATTGTAGGTATTTCCATGTTTATACAGATGGTGGTGAAGATATTTCCATGTTTATTCAGATGACTGTGTAGATATTTCCATGTTTTTACAGATGGCAGTGTGGATATTTCAATGTTTATAGAGATGGCGCTGTAGATATTTCCAAGTTTATACAGATAACGGTGGAGATATTTCCATGTTTATACAGAGAGGAGTCGAGATATTTCCATGTTTATACACATAGCGGTGTACATATTTCCATGATTATAGAGACAGCGGTGTAGGTATTTCCATGTTTATGCAGATAGCGGTGCAGATATTTCCATGTTTACACAGATGCCTATGCAGATATTTCCATATTTACACAGAGGGCTGTGTAGATATTTCTATGTTTATACAGAAGACAGTGTAGATATTTAAATGTTCCTACACATGACTGTGTAGGTATTTCCATGTTTATACAGATGTCTTTGTAGATATTTCCATGTTAATAGAGATAGCGGTGTAGACATTTCCATGTTTATACAGATAGCGGTGTAGATATTTCCATGTTTATACAGGTAGTGGTGTAGATATTTCCATGTTTATACAGACCGCGGTGTAGATATTTCCATGTTTATACAAATAGCGGTGCAGATATTTCCATGTTTGTACAGATGGCGGTGTTGGTATTTCCATTTATACACAGATGACCGTGTAGATATTTCCATGTTTATACAGACGGCGGCGCAGATATTTCCATGGATATGTAGATGGCGGTGTAGATATTTCCATGTTTATACAGATTGCGCTGTAGTTATTTCCATGTTTATATAGATAGCGGTGTAGTTATTTCCATGTATATACACATGGCTGTGTAGATATTTCCATGTTTATACAGATGGCGGTGTAGGTATTTCCATGTTTATACAGATAACTTTGTATTTCCATGTTTATACAGATGGCGGTGTAGATATTTCCATGTCTATAGAGATAGCAGTGGAGATAATTCCATGTTTATACAGATAGCGGTGTAGATATTTCCATGTTTATTCTGATCGTGGTGTAGATATTTCCATGTTTATAGAGATGGCGGTGTAGATATTTACATGTTCATAGAGATAGCGGTGTTGATTTTTCCATGTTTATAGAGACAGCGGTGTGGATATTTCCTTGCTTATACAGATAGGGGTGTAGATATTTCCATGTTTATAGAGATAGCGGTGAAGATATTTCCATGTTTATACAGATCACGGTGTAGATATTTCCTTGCTTGTACTAATAGCGGTGTAGTTATTTCCATGTTTATACAGATAGCGGTGTAGATATTTCCATGTATATACAGATGGCTGTGTAGATATTTCCATGTTTATACAGATGGCTGTGTAGATATTTCCATGTTTATACAGATGACTTTGTAGGTATTTGCATGTTTATACAGATGGCGGTGTAGGTTTTCCATGTTTATAGTGATAGCTGTGTAGATATTTCCATGTTTATACAGATAGCGGTGTTGATATTTCCATGTTTATAAAGATCGCGGTGTAGATATTTCCATGTTTATACAGATCGCGGTGCAGATATTTATATCTTTATACAGATGGCATTGTAGATATTTCCTTATTCACACAGATGGTGGTGTAGATGTTTCCATGTTTATACAGATGGCAGAGTAGTTAGTTCCATGTTTATGGAGATGGCAGTGTAGATACTTTCATGTTTACAGAGATGGCGGTGTAGATATTTCCATGTTTATAGAGATAGCAGTGTAGATATTTACATGTTTATACAGATGTCTGTGTAGATATTTCCATGTGTATACAGATGGCATTGTAGATATTTCCATGTTTATACAGATGACTGTATAGGTATTTCCATGTTTTTACAGGTGGCAGTGCAGATATTTCCATGTTTATAGAGATAGCGGTGTAGATATTTCCATGTTTCTACAGATGGCGGTGTTGATATTTCCATCTATACACAGATGGCCGTGTAGATATTTCCATGTTTATACAGATGGCGGCGTAGATATTTCCATGGACATGCAGATGGCGGTGTAGATATTTCCATGTTTAAACAGATAGCGGTGTAGATATTTCCATGTTTACACAGATAGTGGTGTAGATATTTCCGTGTTTATACACATGGCAGAGTAGATACTTCCATCTTTATGGAGATGGCAGTGTAGATATTTTCATGTTTATAGAGATGGCGGTGTAGATATTTCCATATTTATAGAGATAGCGGTGTAGATATTTCCATCTTTCTACAGATGGCAGTGTAGATATTTCCATGTTTATACAGATGGCGGTGTAGATATTTCCATATTTATACAGATGTCTGTGTAGATATTTCCATCTGTATACAGATGGTATTGTAGGTATTTCCATGTTTATACAGATGGTGGTGAAGATATTTCCATGTTTATTCAGATGACTGTGTAGATATTTCCATGTTTTTACAGATGGCAGTGTGGATATTTCAATGTTTATAGAGATGGCGCTGTAGATATTTCCAAGTTTATACAGATAACGGTGGAGATATTTCCATGTTTATACAGAGAGGAGTCGAGATATTTCCATGTTTATACACATAGCGGTGTACATATTTCCATGATTATAGAGACAGCGGTGTAGGTATTTCCATGTTTATGCAGATAGCGGTGCAGATATTTCCATGTTTACACAGATGCCTATGCAGATATTTCCATATTTACACAGAGGGCTGTGTAGATATTTCTATGTTTATACAGAAGACAGTGTAGATATGTAAATGTTCCTACACATGACTGTGTAGGTATTTCCATGTTTATACAGATGTCTTTGTAGATATTTCCATGTTAATAGAGATAGCGGTGTAGACATTTCCATGTTTATACAGATAGCGGTGTAGATATTTCCATGTTTATACAGGTAGTGGTGTAGATATTTCCATGTTTATACAGACCGCGGTGTAGATATTTCCATGTTTATACAAATAGCGGTGCAGATATTTCCATGTTTGTACAGATGGCGGTGTTGATATTTCCATTTATACACAGATGACCGTGTAGATATTTCCATGTTTATACAGACGGCGGCGCAGATATTTCCATGGATATGTAGATGGCGGTGTAGATATTTCCATGTTTATACAGATTGCGCTGTAGTTATTTCCATGTTTATATAGATAGCGGTGTAGTTATTTCCATGTATATACACATGGCTGTGTAGATATTTCCATGTTTATACAGATGGCGGTGTAGGTATTTCCATGTTTATACAGATAACTTTGTATTTCCATGTTTATACAGATGGCGGTGTAGATATTTCCATGTCTATAGAGATAGCAGTGGAGATAATTCCATGTTTATACAGATAGCGGTGTAGATATTTCCATGTTTATTCTGATCGTGGTGTAGATATTTCCATGTTTATAGAGATGGCGGTGTAGATATTTACATGTTCATAGAGATAGCGGTGTTGATTTTTCCATGTTTATAGAGACAGCGGTGTGGATATTTCCTTGCTTATACAGATAGGGGTGTAGATATTTCCATGTTTATAGAGATAGCGGTGAAGATATTTCCATGTTTATACAGATCACGGTGTAGATATTTCCTTGCTTGTACTAATAGCGGTGTAGTTATTTCCATGTTTATACAGATAGCGGTGTAGATATTTCCATGTATATACAGATGGCTGTGTAGATATTTCCATGTTTATACAGATGGCTGTGTAGATATTTCCATGTTTATACAGATGACTTTGTAGGTATTTGCATGTTTATACAGATGGCGGTGTAGGTTTTCCATGTTTATAGTGATAGCTGTGTAGATATTTCCATGTTTATACAGATAGCGGTGTTGATATTTCCATGTTTATAAAGATCGCGGTGTAGATATTTCCATGTTTATACAGATCGCGGTGCAGATATTTATATCTTTATACAGATGGCATTGTAGATATTTCCTTATTCACACAGATGGCGGTGTAGATGTTTCCATGTTTATACAGATGGCAGAGTAGTTAGTTCCATGTTTATGGAGATGGCAGTGTAGATACTTTCATGTTTACAGAGATGGCGGTGTAGATATTTCCATGTTTATAGAGATAGCAGTGTAGATATTTACATGTTTATACAGATGTCTGTGTAGATATTTCCATGTGTATACAGATGGCATTGTAGATATTTCCATGTTTATACAGATGACTGTATAGGTATTTCCATGTTTTTACAGGTGGCAGTGCAGATATTTCCATGTTTATAGAGATAGCGGTGTAGATATTTCCATGTTTCTACAGATGGCGGTGTTGATATTTCCATCTATACACAGATGGCCGTGTAGATATTTCCATGTTTATACAGATGGCGGCGTAGATATTTCCATGGACATGCAGATGGCGGTGTAGATATTTCCATGTTTAAACAGATAGCGGTGTAGATATTTCCATGTTTACACAGATAGTGGTGTAGATATTTCCGTGTTCATACACATGGCAGAGTAGATACTTCCATCTTTATGGAGATGGCAGTGTAGATATTTTCATGTTTATAGAGATGGCGGTGTAGATATTTCCATATTTATAGAGATAGCGGTGTAGATATTTCCATCTTTCTACAGATGGCAGTGTAGATATTTCCATGTTTATACAGATGGCGGTGTAGATATTTCCATATTTATACAGATGTCTGTGTAGATATTTCCATCTGTATACAGATGGTATTGTAGGTATTTCCATGTTTATACAGATGGTGGTGAAGATATTTCCATGTTTATTCAGATGACTGTGTAGATATTTCCATGTTTTTACAGATGGCAGTGTGGATATTTCAATGTTTATAGAGATGGCGCTGTAGATATTTCCAAGTTTATACAGATAACGGTGGAGATATTTCCATGTTTATACAGAGAGGAGTCGAGATATTTCCATGTTTATACACATAGCGGTGTACATATTTCCATGATTATAGAGACAGCGGTGTAGGTATTTCCATGTTTATGCAGATAGCGGTGCAGATATTTCCATGTTTACACAGATGCCTATGCAGATATTTCCATATTTACACAGAGGGCTGTGTAGATATTTCTATGTTTATACAGAAGACAGTGTAGATATGTAAATGTTCCTACACATGACTGTGTAGGTATTTCCATGTTTATACAGATGTCTTTGTAGATATTTCCATGTTAATAGAGATAGCGGTGTAGACATTTCCATGTTTATACAGATAGCGGTGTAGATATTTCCATGTTTATACAGGTAGTGGTGTAGATATTTCCATGTTTATACAGACCGCGGTGTAGATATTTCCATGTTTATACAAATAGCGGTGCAGATATTTCCATGTTTGTACAGATGGCGGTGTTGATATTTCCATTTATACACAGATGACCGTGTAGATATTTCCATGTTTATACAGACGGCGGCGCAGATATTTCCATGGATATGTAGATGGCGGTGTAGATATTTCCATGTTTATACAGATTGCGGTGTAGTTATTTCCATGTTTATATAGATAGCGGTGTAGTTATTTCCATGTATATACACATGGCTGTGTAGATATTTCCATGTTTATACAGATGGCGGTGTAGGTATTTCCATGTTTATACAGATAACTTTGTATTTCCATGTTTATACAGATGGCGGTGTAGATATTTCCATGTCTATAGAGATAGCAGTGGAGATAATTCCATGTTTATACAGATAGCGGTGTAGATATTTCCATGTTTATTCTGATCGTGGTGTAGATATTTCCATGTTTATAGAGATGGCGGTGTAGATATTTACATGTTCATAGAGATAGCGGTGTTGATTTTTCCATGTTTATAGAGACAGCGGTGTGGATATTTCCTTGCTTATACAGATAGGGGTGTAGATATTTCCATGTTTATAGAGATAGCGGTGAAGATATTTCCATGTTTATACAGATCACGGTGTAGATATTTCCTTGCTTGTACTAATAGCGGTGTAGTTATTTCCATGTTTATACAGATAGCGGTGTAGATATTTCCATGTATATACAGATGGCTGTGTAGATATTTCCATGTTTATACAGATGGCTGTGTAGATATTTCCATGTTTATACAGATGACTTTGTAGGTATTTGCATGTTTATACAGATGGCGGTGTAGGTTTTCCATGTTTATAGTGATAGCTTGTAGATATTTCCATGTTTATACAGATAGCGGTGTTGATATTTCCATGTTTATAAAGATCGCGGTGTAGATATTTCCATGTTTATACAGATCGCGGTGCAGATATTTATATCTTTATACAGATGGCATTGTAGATATTTCCTTATTCACACAGATGGCGGTGTAGATGTTTCCATGTTTATACAGATGGCAGAGTAGTTAGTTCCATGTTTATGGAGATGGCAGTGTAGATACTTTCATGTTTACAGAGATGGCGGTGTAGATATTTCCATGTTTATAGAGATAGCATTGTAGATATTTACATGTTTATACAGATGTCTGTGTAGATATTTCCATGTGTATACAGATGGCATTGTAGATATTTCCATGTTTATACAGATGACTGTATAGGTATTTCCATGTTTTTACAGGTGGCAGTGCAGATATTTCCATGTTTATAGAGATAGCGGTGTAGATATTTCCATGTTTCTACAGATGGCGGTGTTGATATTTCCATCTATACACAGATGGCCGTGTAGATATTTCCATGTTTATACAGATGGCGGCGTAGATATTTCCATGGACATGCAGATGGCGGTGTAGATATTTCCATGTTTAAACAGATAGCGGTGTAGATATTTCCATGTTTACACAGATAGTGGTGTAGATATTTCCGTGTTTATACACATGGCAGAGTAGATACTTCCATCTTTATGGAGATGGCAGTGTAGATATTTTCATGTTTATAGAGATGGCGGTGTAGATATTTCCATATTTATAGAGATAGCGGTGTAGATACTTCCATCTTTCTACAGATGGCAGTGTAGATATTTCCATGTTTATACAGATGGCGGTGTAGATATTTCCATATTTATACAGATGTCTGTGTAGATATTTCCATCTGTATACAGATGGTATTGTAGGTATTTCCATGTTTATACAGATGGTGGTGAAGATATTTCCATGTTTATTCAGATGACTGTGTAGATATTTCCATGTTTTTACAGATGGCAGTGTGGATATTTCAATGTTTATAGAGATGGCGCTGTAGATATTTCCAAGTTTATACAGCTAACGGCGGAGATATTTCCATGTTTATACAGAGAGGAGTCGAGATATTTCCATGTTTATACACATAGCGGTGTACATATTTCCATGATTATAGAGACAGCGGTGTAGGTATTTCCATGTTTATGCAGATAGCGGTGCAGATATTTCCATGTTTACACAGATGCCTATGCAGATATTTCCATATTTACACAGAGGGCTGTGTAGATATTTCTATGTTTATACAGAAGACAGTGTAGATATGTAAATGTTCCTACACATGACTGTGTAGGTATTTCCATGTTTATACAGATGTCTTTGTAGATATTTCCATGTTAATAGAGATAGCGGTGTAGACATTTCCATGTTTATACAGATAGCGGTGTAGATATTTCCATGTTTATACAGATAGTGGTGTAGATATTTCCATGTTTATACAGACCGCGGTGTAGATATTTCCATGTTTATACAAATAGCGGTGCAGATATTTCCATGTTTGTACAGATGGCGGTGTTGATATTTCCATTTATACACAGATGACCGTGTAGATATTTCCATGTTTATACAGACGGCGGCGCAGATATTTCCATGGATATGTAGATGGCGGTGTAGATATTTCCATGTTTATACAGATTGCGGTGTAGTTATTTCCATGTTTATATAGATAGCGGTGTAGTTATTTCCATGTATATACACATGGCTGTGTAGATATTTCCATGTTTATACAGATGGCGGTGTAGGTATTTCCATGTTTATACAGATAACTTTGTATTTCCATGTTTATACAGATGGCGGTGTAGATATTTCCATGTCTATAGAGATAGCAGTGGAGATAATTCCATGTTTATACAGATAGCGGTGTAGATATTTCCATGTTTATTCTGATCGTGGTGTAGATATTTCCATGTTTATAGAGATGGCGGTGTAGATATTTACATGTTCATAGAGATAGCGGTGTTGATTTTTCCATGTTTATAGAGACAGCGGTGTGGATATTTCCTTGCTTATACAGATAGGGGTGTAGATATTTCCATGTTTATAGAGATAGCGGTGAAGATATTTCCATGTTTATACAGATCACGGTGTAGATATTTCCTTGCTTGTACTAATAGCGGTGTAGTTATTTCCATGTTTATACAGATAGCGGTGTAGATATTTCCATGTATATACAGATGGCTGTGTAGATATTTCCATGTTTATACAGATGGCTGTGTAGATATTTCCATGTTTATACAGATGACTTTGTAGGTATTTGCATGTTTATACAGATGGCGGTGTAGGTTTTCCATGTTTATAGTGATAGCTGTGTAGATATTTCCATGTTTATACAGATAGCGGTGTTGATATTTCCATGTTTATAAAGATCGCGGTGTAGATATTTCCATGTTTATACAGATCGCGGTGCAGATATTTATATCTTTATACAGATGGCATTGTAGATATTTCCTTATTCACACAGATGGCGGTGTAGATGTTTCCATGTTTATACAGATGGCAGAGTAGTTAGTTCCATGTTTATGGAGATGGCAGTGTAGATACTTTCATGTTTACAGAGATGGCGGTGTAGATATTTCCATGTTTATAGAGATAGCAGTGTAGATATTTACATGTTTATACAGATGTCTGTGTAGATATTTCCATGTGTATACAGATGGCATTGTAGATATTTCCATGTTTATACAGATGACTGTATAGGTATTTCCATGTTTTTACAGGTGGCAGTGCAGATATTTCCATGTTTATAGAGATAGCGGTGTAGATATTTCCATGTTTCTACAGATGGCGGTGTTGATATTTCCATCTATACACAGATGGCCGTGTAGATATTTCCATGTTTATACAGATGGCGGCGTAGATATTTCCATGGACATGCAGATGGCGGTGTAGATATTTCCATGTTTAAACAGATAGCGGTGTAGATATTTCCATGTTTACACAGATAGTGGTGTAGATATTTCCGTGTTTATACACATGGCAGAGTAGATACTTCCATCTTTATGGAGATGGCAGTGTAGATATTTTCATGTTTATAGAGATGGCGGTGTAGATATTTCCATATTTATAGAGATAGCGGTGTAGATATTTCCATCTTTCTACAGATGGCAGTGTAGATATTTCCATGTTTATACAGATGGCGGTGTAGATATTTCCATATTTATACAGATGTCTGTGTAGATATTTCCATCTGTATACAGATGGTATTGTAGGTATTTCCATGTTTATACAGATGGTGGTGAAGATATTTCCATGTTTATTCAGATGACTGTGTAGATATTTCCATGTTTTTACAGATGGCAGTGTGGATATTTCAATGTTTATAGAGATGGCGCTGTAGATATTTCCAAGTTTATACAGATAACGGTGGAGATATTTCCATGTTTATACAGAGAGGAGTCGAGATATTTCCATGTTTATACACATAGCGGTGTACATATTTCCATGATTATAGAGACAGCGGTGTAGGTATTTCCATGTTTATGCAGATAGCGGTGCAGATATTTCCATGTTTACACAGATGCCTATGCAGATATTTCCATATTTAAACAGAGGGCTGTGTAGATATTTCTATGTTTATACAGAAGACAGTGTAGATATGTAAATGTTCCTACACATGACTGTGTAGGTATTTCCATGTTTATACAGATGTTTTGTAGATATTTCCATGTTAATAGAGATAGCGGTGTAGACATTTCCATGTTTATACAGATAGCGGTGTAGATATTTCCATGTTTATACAGATAGTGGTGTAGATATTTCCATGTTTATACAGACCGCGGTGTAGATATTTCCATGTTTATACAAATAGCGGTGCAGATATTTCCATGTTTGTACAGATGGCGGTGTTGATATTTCCATTTATACACAGATGACCGTGTAGATATTTCCATGTTTATACAGACGGCGGCGCAGATATTTCCATGGATATGTAGATGGCGGTGTAGATATTTCCATGTTTATACAGATTGCGGTGTAGTTATTTCCATGTTTATATAGATAGCGGTGTAGTTATTTCCATGTATATACACATGGCTGTGTAGATATTTCCATGTTTATACAGATGGCTGTGTAGGTATTTCCATGTTTATACAGATAACTTTGTATTTCCATGTTTATACAGATGGCGGTGTAGATATTTCCATGTCTATAGAGATAGCAGTGGAGATAATTCCATGTTTATACAGATAGCGGTGTAGATATTTCCATGTTTATTCTGATCGTGGTGTAGATATTTCCATGTTTATAGAGATGGCGGTGTAGATATTTACATGTTCATAGAGATAGCGGTGTTGATTTTTCCATGTTTATAGAGACAGCGGTGTGGATATTTCCTTGCTTATACAGATAGGGGTGTAGATATTTCCATGTTTATAGAGATAGCGGTGAAGATATTTCCATGTTTATACAGATCACGGTGTAGATATTTCCTTGCTTGTACTAATAGCGGTGTAGTTATTTCCATGTTTATACAGATAGCGGTGTAGATATTTCCATGTATATACAGATGGCTGTGTAGATATTTCCATGTTTATACAGATGGCTGTGTAGATATTTCCATGTTTATACAGATGACTTTGTAGGTATTTGCATGTTTATACAGATGGCGGTGTAGGTTTTCCATGTTTATAGTGATAGCTTGTAGATATTTCCATGTTTATACAGATAGCGGTGTTGATATTTCCATGTTTATAAAGATCGCGGTGTAGATATTTCCATGTTTATACAGATCGCGGTGCAGATATTTATATCTTTATACAGATGGCATTGTAGATATTTCCTTATTCACACAGATGGCGGTGTAGATGTTTCCATGTTTATACAGATGGCAGAGTAGTTAGTTCCATGTTTATGGAGATGGCAGTGTAGATACTTTCATGTTTACAGAGATGGCGGTGTAGATATTTCCATGTTTATAGAGATAGCAGTGTAGATATTTACATGTTTATACAGATGTCTGTGTAGATATTTCCATGTGTATACAGATGGCATTGTAGATATTTCCATGTTTATACAGATGACTGTATAGGTATTTCCATGTTTTTACAGGTGGCAGTGCAGATATTTCCATGTTTATAGAGATAGCGGTGTAGATATTTCCATGTTTCTACAGATGGCGGTGTTGATATTTCCATCTATACACAGATGGCCGTGTAGATATTTCCATGTTTATACAGATGGCGGCGTAGATATTTCCATGGACATGCAGATGGCGGTGTAGATATTTCCATGTTTAAACAGATAGCGGTGTAGATATTTCCATGTTTACACAGATAGTGGTGTAGATATTTCCGTGTTTATACACATGGCAGAGTAGATACTTCCATCTTTATGGAGATGGCAGTGTAGATATTTTCATGTTTATAGAGATGGCGGTGTAGATATTTCCATATTTATAGAGATAGCGGTGTAGATATTTCCATCTTTCTACAGATGGCAGTGTAGATATTTCCATGTTTATACAGATGGCGGTGTAGATATTTCCATATTTATACAGATGTCTGTGTAGATATTTCCATCTGTATACAGATGGTATTGTAGGTATTTCCATGTTTATACAGATGGTGGTGAAGATATTTCCATGTTTATTCAGATGACTGTGTAGATATTTCCATGTTTTTACAGATGGCAGTGTGGATATTTCAATGTTTATAGAGATGGCGCTGTAGATATTTCCAAGTTTATACAGATAACGGTGGAGATATTTCCATGTTTATACAGAGAGGAGTCGAGATATTTCCATGTTTATACACATAGCGGTGTACATATTTCCATGATTATAGAGACAGCGGTGTAGGTATTTCCATGTTTATGCAGATAGCGGTGCAGATATTTCCATGTTTACACAGATGCCTATGCAGATATTTCCATATTTACACAGAGGGCTGTGTAGATATTTCTATGTTTATACAGAAGACAGTGTAGATATGTAAATGTTCCTACACATGACTGTGTAGGTATTTCCATGTTTATACAGATGTCTTTGTAGATATTTCCATGTTAATAGAGATAGCGGTGTAGACATTTCCATGTTTATACAGATAGCGGTGTAGATATTTCCATGTTTATACAGGTAGTGGTGTAGATATTTCCATGTTTATACAGACCGCGGTGTAGATATTTCCATGTTTATACAAATAGCGGTGCAGATATTTCCATGTTTGTACAGATGGCGGTGTTGATATTTCCATTTATACACAGATGACCGTGTAGATATTTCCATGTTTATACAGACGGCGGCGCAGATATTTCCATGGATATGTAGATGGCGGTGTAGATATTTCCATGTTTATACAGATTGCGGTGTAGTTATTTCCATGTTTATATAGATAGCGGTGTAGTTATTTCCATGTATATACACATGGCTGTGTAGATATTTCCATGTTTATACAGATGGCGGTGTAGGTATTTCCATGTTTATACAGATAACTTTGTATTTCCATGTTTATACAGATGGCGGTGTAGATATTTCCATGTCTATAGAGATAGCAGTGGAGATAATTCCATGTTTATACAGATAGCGGTGTAGATATTTCCATGTTTATTCTGATCGTGGTGTAGATATTTCCATGTTTATAGAGATGGCGGTGTAGATATTTACATGTTCATAGAGATAGCGGTGTTGATTTTTCCATGTTTATAGAGACAGCGGTGTGGATATTTCCTTGCTTATACAGATAGGGGTGTAGATATTTCCATGTTTATAGAGATAGCGGTGAAGATATTTCCATGTTTATACAGATCACGGTGTAGATATTTCCTTGCTTGTACTAATAGCGGTGTAGTTATTTCCATGTTTATACAGATAGCGGTGTAGATATTTCCATGTATATACAGATGGCTGTGTAGATATTTCCATGTTTATACAGATGGCTGTGTAGATATTTCCATGTTTATACAGATGACTTTGTAGGTATTTGCATGTTTATACAGATGGCGGTGTAGGTTTTCCATGTTTATAGTGATAGCTTGTAGATATTTCCATGTTTATACAGATAGCGGTGTTGATATTTCCATGTTTATAAAGATCGCGGTGTAGATATTTCCATGTTTATACAGATCGCGGTGCAGATATTTATATCTTTATACAGATGGCATTGTAGATATTTCCTTATTCACACAGATGGCGGTGTAGATGTTTCCATGTTTATACAGATGGCAGAGTAGTTAGTTCCATGTTTATGGAGATGGCAGTGTAGATACTTTCATGTTTACAGAGATGGCGGTGTAGATATTTCCATGTTTATAGAGATAGCATTGTAGATATTTACATGTTTATACAGATGTCTGTGTAGATATTTCCATGTGTATACAGATGGCATTGTAGATATTTCCATGTTTATACAGATGACTGTATAGGTATTTCCATGTTTTTACAGGTGGCAGTGCAGATATTTCCATGTTTATAGAGATAGCGGTGTAGATATTTCCATGTTTCTACAGATGGCGGTGTTGATATTTCCATCTATACACAGATGGCCGTGTAGATATTTCCATGTTTATACAGATGGCGGCGTAGATATTTCCATGGACATGCAGATGGCGGTGTAGATATTTCCATGTTTAAACAGATAGCGGTGTAGATATTTCCATGTTTACACAGATAGTGGTGTAGATATTTCCGTGTTTATACACATGGCAGAGTAGATACTTCCATCTTTATGGAGATGGCAGTGTAGATATTTTCATGTTTATAGAGATGGCGGTGTAGATATTTCCATATTTATAGAGATAGCGGTGTAGATACTTCCATCTTTCTACAGATGGCAGTGTAGATATTTCCATGTTTATACAGATGGCGGTGTAGATATTTCCATATTTATACAGATGTCTGTGTAGATATTTCCATCTGTATACAGATGGTATTGTAGGTATTTCCATGTTTATACAGATGGTGGTGAAGATATTTCCATGTTTATTCAGATGACTGTGTAGATATTTCCATGTTTTTACAGATGGCAGTGTGGATATTTCAATGTTTATAGAGATGGCGCTGTAGATATTTCCAAGTTTATACAGCTAACGGCGGAGATATTTCCATGTTTATACAGAGAGGAGTCGAGATATTTCCATGTTTATACACATAGCGGTGTACATATTTCCATGATTATAGAGACAGCGGTGTAGGTATTTCCATGTTTATGCAGATAGCGGTGCAGATATTTCCATGTTTACACAGATGCCTATGCAGATATTTCCATATTTACACAGAGGGCTGTGTAGATATTTCTATGTTTATACAGAAGACAGTGTAGATATGTAAATGTTCCTACACATGACTGTGTAGGTATTTCCATGTTTATACAGATGTCTTTGTAGATATTTCCATGTTAATAGAGATAGCGGTGTAGACATTTCCATGTTTATACAGATAGCGGTGTAGATATTTCCATGTTTATACAGATAGTGGTGTAGATATTTCCATGTTTATACAGACCGCGGTGTAGATATTTCCATGTTTATACAAATAGCGGTGCAGATATTTCCATGTTTGTACAGATGGCGGTGTTGATATTTCCATTTATACACAGATGACCGTGTAGATATTTCCATGTTTATACAGACGGCGGCGCAGATATTTCCATGGATATGTAGATGGCGGTGTAGATATTTCCATGTTTATACAGATTGCGGTGTAGTTATTTCCATGTTTATATAGATAGCGGTGTAGTTATTTCCATGTATATACACATGGCTGTGTAGATATTTCCATGTTTATACAGATGGCGGTGTAGGTATTTCCATGTTTATACAGATAACTTTGTATTTCCATGTTTATACAGATGGCGGTGTAGATATTTCCATGTCTATAGAGATAGCAGTGGAGATAATTCCATGTTTATACAGATAGCGGTGTAGATATTTCCATGTTTATTCTGATCGTGGTGTAGATATTTCCATGTTTATAGAGATGGCGGTGTAGATATTTACATGTTCATAGAGATAGCGGTGTTGATTTTTCCATGTTTATAGAGACAGCGGTGTGGATATTTCCTTGCTTATACAGATAGGGGTGTAGATATTTCCATGTTTATAGAGATAGCGGTGAAGATATTTCCATGTTTATACAGATCACGGTGTAGATATTTCCTTGCTTGTACTAATAGCGGTGTAGTTATTTCCATGTTTATACAGATAGCGGTGTAGATATTTCCATGTATATACAGATGGCTGTGTAGATATTTCCATGTTTATACAGATGGCTGTGTAGATATTTCCATGTTTATACAGATGACTTTGTAGGTATTTGCATGTTTATACAGATGGCGGTGTAGGTTTTCCATGTTTATAGTGATAGCTGTGTAGATATTTCCATGTTTATACAGATAGCGGTGTTGATATTTCCATGTTTATAAAGATCGCGGTGTAGATATTTCCATGTTTATACAGATCGCGGTGCAGATATTTATATCTTTATACAGATGGCATTGTAGATATTTCCTTATTCACACAGATGGCGGTGTAGATGTTTCCATGTTTATACAGATGGCAGAGTAGTTAGTTCCATGTTTATGGAGATGGCAGTGTAGATACTTTCATGTTTACAGAGATGGCGGTGTAGATATTTCCATGTTTATAGAGATAGCAGTGTAGATATTTACATGTTTATACAGATGTCTGTGTAGATATTTCCATGTGTATACAGATGGCATTGTAGATATTTCCATGTTTATACAGATGACTGTATAGGTATTTCCATGTTTTTACAGGTGGCAGTGCAGATATTTCCATGTTTATAGAGATAGCGGTGTAGATATTTCCATGTTTCTACAGATGGCGGTGTTGATATTTCCATCTATACACAGATGGCCGTGTAGATATTTCCATGTTTATACAGATGGCGGCGTAGATATTTCCATGGACATGCAGATGGCGGTGTAGATATTTCCATGTTTAAACAGATAGCGGTGTAGATATTTCCATGTTTACACAGATAGTGGTGTAGATATTTCCGTGTTTATACACATGGCAGAGTAGATACTTCCATCTTTATGGAGATGGCAGTGTAGATATTTTCATGTTTATAGAGATGGCGGTGTAGATATTTCCATATTTATAGAGATAGCGGTGTAGATACTTCCATCTTTCTACAGATGGCAGTGTAGATATTTCCATGTTTATACAGATGGCGGTGTAGATATTTCCATATTTATACAGATGTCTGTGTAGATATTTCCATCTGTATACAGATGGTATTGTAGGTATTTCCATGTTTATACAGATGGTGGTGAAGATATTTCCATGTTTATTCAGATGACTGTGTAGATATTTCCATGTTTTTACAGATGGCAGTGTGGATATTTCAATGTTTATAGAGATGGCGCTGTAGATATTTCCAAGTTTATACAGCTAACGGTGGAGATATTTCCATGTTTATACAGAGAGGAGTCGAGATATTTCCATGTTTATACACATAGCGGTGTACATATTTCCATGATTATAGAGACAGCGGTGTAGGTATTTCCATGTTTATGCAGATAGCGGTGCAGATATTTCCATGTTTACACAGATGCCTATGCAGATATTTCCATATTTACACAGAGGGCTGTGTAGATATTTCTATGTTTATACAGAAGACAGTGTAGATATGTAAATGTTCCTACACATGACTGTGTAGGTATTTCCATGTTTATACAGATGTCTTTGTAGATATTTCCATGTTAATAGAGATAGCGGTGTAGACATTTCCATGTTTATACAGATAGCGGTGTAGATATTTCCATGTTTATACAGATAGTGGTGTAGATATTTCCATGTTTATACAGACCGCGGTGTAGATATTTCCATGTTTATACAAATAGCGGTGCAGATATTTCCATGTTTGTACAGATGGCGGTGTTGATATTTCCATTTATACACAGATGACCGTGTAGATATTTCCATGTTTATACAGACGGCGGCGCAGATATTTCCATGGATATGTAGATGGCGGTGTAGATATTTCCATGTTTATACAGATTGCGGTGTAGTTATTTCCATGTTTATATAGATAGCGGTGTAGTTATTTCCATGTATATACACATGGCTGTGTAGATATTTCCATGTTTATACAGATGGCGGTGTAGGTATTTCCATGTTTATACAGATAACTTTGTATTTCCATGTTTATACAGATGGCGGTGTAGATATTTCCATGTCTATAGAGATAGCAGTGGAGATAATTCCATGTTTATACAGATAGCGGTGTAGATATTTCCATGTTTATTCTGATCGTGGTGTAGATATTTCCATGTTTATAGAGATGGCGGTGTAGATATTTACATGTTCATAGAGATAGCGGTGTTGATTTTTCCATGTTTATAGAGACAGCGGTGTGGATATTTCCTTGCTTATACAGATAGGGGTGTAGATATTTCCATGTTTATAGAGATAGCGGTGAAGATATTTCCATGTTTATACAGATCACGGTGTAGATATTTCCTTGCTTGTACTAATAGCGGTGTAGTTATTTCCATGTTTATACAGATAGCGGTGTAGATATTTCCATGTATATACAGATGGCTGTGTAGATATTTCCATGTTTATACAGATGGCTGTGTAGATATTTCCATGTTTATACAGATGACTTTGTAGGTATTTGCATGTTTATACAGATGGCGGTGTAGGTTTTCCATGTTTATAGTGATAGCTGTGTAGATATTTCCATGTTTATACAGATAGCGGTGTTGATATTTCCATGTTTATAAAGATCGCGGTGTAGATATTTCCATGTTTATACAGATCGCGGTGCAGATATTTATATCTTTATACAGATGGCATTGTAGATATTTCCTTATTCACACAGATGGCGGTGTAGATGTTTCCATGTTTATACAGATGGCAGAGTAGTTAGTTCCATGTTTATGGAGATGGCAGTGTAGATACTTTCATGTTTACAGAGATGGCGGTGTAGATATTTCCATGTTTATAGAGATAGCAGTGTAGATATTTACATGTTTATACAGATGTCTGTGTAGATATTTCCATGTGTATACAGATGGCATTGTAGATATTTCCATGTTTATACAGATGACTGTATAGGTATTTCCATGTTTTTACAGGTGGCAGTGCAGATATTTCCATGTTTATAGAGATAGCGGTGTAGATATTTCCATGTTTCTACAGATGGCGGTGTTGATATTTCCATCTATACACAGATGGCCGTGTAGATATTTCCATGTTTATACAGATGGCGGCGTAGATATTTCCATGGACATGCAGATGGCGGTGTAGATATTTCCATGTTTAAACAGATAGCGGTGTAGATATTTCCATGTTTACACAGATAGTGGTGTAGATATTTCCGTGTTTATACACATGGCAGAGTAGATACTTCCATCTTTATGGAGATGGCAGTGTAGATATTTTCATGTTTATAGAGATGGCGGTGTAGATATTTCCATATTTATAGAGATAGCGGTGTAGATATTTCCATCTTTCTACAGATGGCAGTGTAGATATTTCCATGTTTATACAGATGGCGGTGTAGATATTTCCATATTTATACAGATGTCTGTGTAGATATTTCCATCTGTATACAGATGGTATTGTAGGTATTTCCATGTTTATACAGATGGTGGTGAAGATATTTCCATGTTTATTCAGATGACTGTGTAGATATTTCCATGTTTTTACAGATGGCAGTGTGGATATTTCAATGTTTATAGAGATGGCGCTGTAGATATTTCCAAGTTTATACAGATAACGGTGGAGATATTTCCATGTTTATACAGAGAGGAGTCGAGATATTTCCATGTTTATACACATAGCGGTGTACATATTTCCATGATTATAGAGACAGCGGTGTAGGTATTTCCATGTTTATGCAGATAGCGGTGCAGATATTTCCATGTTTACACAGATGCCTATGCAGATATTTCCATATTTAAACAGAGGGCTGTGTAGATATTTCTATGTTTATACAGAAGACAGTGTAGATATGTAAATGTTCCTACACATGACTGTGTAGGTATTTCCATGTTTATACAGATGTTTTGTAGATATTTCCATGTTAATAGAGATAGCGGTGTAGACATTTCCATGTTTATACAGATAGCGGTGTAGATATTTCCATGTTTATACAGATAGTGGTGTAGATATTTCCATGTTTATACAGACCGCGGTGTAGATATTTCCATGTTTATACAAATAGCGGTGCAGATATTTCCATGTTTGTACAGATGGCGGTGTTGATATTTCCATTTATACACAGATGACCGTGTAGATATTTCCATGTTTATACAGACGGCGGCGCAGATATTTCCATGGATATGTAGATGGCGGTGTAGATATTTCCATGTTTATACAGATTGCGGTGTAGTTATTTCCATGTTTATATAGATAGCGGTGTAGTTATTTCCATGTATATACACATGGCTGTGTAGATATTTCCATGTTTATACAGATGGCGGTGTAGGTATTTCCATGTTTATAGAGATAACTTTGTATTTCCATGTTTATACAGATGGCGGTGTAGATATTTCCATGTCTATAGAGATAGCAGTGGAGATAATTCCATGTTTATACAGATAGCGGTGTAGATATTTCCATGTTTATTCTGATCGTGGTGTAGATATTTCCATGTTTATAGAGATGGCGGTGTAGATATTTACATGTTCATAGAGATAGCGGTGTTGATTTTTCCATGTTTATAGAGACAGCGGTGTGGATATTTCCTTGCTTATACAGATAGGGGTGTAGATATTTCCATGTTTATAGAGATAGCGGTGAAGATATTTCCATGTTTATACAGATCACGGTGTAGATATTTCCTTGCTTGTACTAATAGCGGTGTAGTTATTTCCATGTTTATACAGATAGCGGTGTAGATATTTCCATGTATATACAGATGGCTGTGTAGATATTTCCATGTTTATACAGATGGCTGTGTAGATATTTCCATGTTTATACAGATGACTTTGTAGGTATTTGCATGTTTATACAGATGGCGGTGTAGGTTTTCCATGTTTATAGTGATAGCTTGTAGATATTTCCATGTTTATACAGATAGCGGTGTTGATATTTCCATGTTTATAAAGATCGCGGTGTAGATATTTCCATGTTTATACAGATCGCGGTGCAGATATTTATATCTTTATACAGATGGCATTGTAGATATTTCCTTATTCACACAGATGGCGGTGTAGATGTTTCCATGTTTATACAGATGGCAGAGTAGTTAGTTCCATGTTTATGGAGATGGCAGTGTAGATACTTTCATGTTTACAGAGATGGCGGTGTAGATATTTCCATGTTTATAGAGATAGCAGTGTAGATATTTACATGTTTATACAGATGTCTGTGTAGATATTTCCATGTGTATACAGATGGCATTGTAGATATTTCCATGTTTATACAGATGACTGTATAGGTATTTCCATGTTTTTACAGGTGGCAGTGCAGATATTTCCATGTTTATAGAGATAGCGGTGTAGATATTTCCATGTTTCTACAGATGGCGGTGTTGATATTTCCATCTATACACAGATGGCCGTGTAGATATTTCCATGTTTATACAGATGGCGGCGTAGATATTTCCATGGACATGCAGATGGCGGTGTAGATATTTCCATGTTTAAACAGATAGCGGTGTAGATATTTCCATGTTTACACAGATAGTGGTGTAGATATTTCCGTGTTTATACACATGGCAGAGTAGATACTTCCATCTTTATGGAGATGGCAGTGTAGATATTTTCATGTTTATAGAGATGGCGGTGTAGATATTTCCATATTTATAGAGATAGCGGTGTAGATATTTCCATCTTTCTACAGATGGCAGTGTAGATATTTCCATGTTTATACAGATGGCGGTGTAGATATTTCCATATTTATACAGATGTCTGTGTAGATATTTCCATCTGTATACAAATGGTATTGTAGGTATTTCCATGTTTATACAGATGGTGGTGAAGATATTTCCATGTTTATTCAGATGACTGTGTAGATATTTCCATGTTTTTACAGATGGCAGTGTGGATATTTCAATGTTTATAGAGATGGCGCTGTAGATATTTCCAAGTTTATACAGATAACGGTGGAGATATTTCCATGTTTATACAGAGAGGAGTCGAGATATTTCCATGTTTATACACATAGCGGTGTACATATTTCCATGATTATAGAGACAGCAGTGTAGGTATTTCCATGTTTATGCAGATAGCGGTGCAGATATTTCCATGTTTACACAGATGCCTATGCAGATATTTCCATATTTAAACAGAGGGCTGTGTAGATATTTCCAGGTTTATACAGAAGACAGTGTAGATATGTAAATGTTCCTACACATGACTGTGTAGGTATTTCCATGTTTATACAGATGTTTTGTAGATATTTCCATGTTAATAGAGATAGCGGTGTAGACATTTCCATGTTTATACAGATAGCGGTGTAGATATTTCCATGTTTATACAGATAGTGGTGTAGATATTTCCATGTTTGTACAGATGGCGGTGTTGATATTTCCATTTATACACAGATGACCGTGTAGATATTTCCATGTTTATACAGACGGCGGCGCAGATATTTCCATGGATATGTAGATGGCGGTGTAGATATTTCCATGTTTATACAGATTGCGGTGTAGTTATTTCCATGTTTATATAGATAGCGGTGTAGTTATTTCCATGTATATACACATGGCTGTGTAGATATTTCCATGTTTATACAGATGGCGGTGTAGGTATTTCCATGTTTATACAGATAACTTTGTATTTCCATGTTTATACAGATGGCGGTGTAGATATTTCCATGTCTATAGAGATAGCAGTGGAGATAATTCCATGTTTATACAGATAGCGGTGTAGATATTTCCATGTTTATTCTGATCGTGGTGTAGATATTTCCATGTTTATAGAGATGGCGGTGTAGATATTTACATGTTCATAGAGATAGCGGTGTTGATTTTTCCATGTTTATAGAGACAGCGGTGTGGATATTTCCTTGCTTATACAGATAGGGGTGTAGATATTTCCATGTTTATAGAGATAGCGGTGAAGATATTTCCATGTTTATACAGATCACGGTGTAGATATTTCCTTGCTTGTACTAATAGCGGTGTAGTTATTTCCATGTTTATACAGATAGCGGTGTAGATATTTCCATGTATATACAGATGGCTGTGTAGATATTTCCATGTTTATACAGATGGCTGTGTAGATATTTCCATGTTTATACAGATGACTTTGTAGGTATTTGCATGTTTATACAGATGGCGGTGTAGGTTTTCCATGTTTATAGTGATAGCTTGTAGATATTTCCATGTTTATACAGATAGCGGTGTTGATATTTCCATGTTTATAAAGATCGCGGTGTAGATATTTCCATGTTTATACAGATCGCGGTGCAGATATTTATATCTTTATACAGATGGCATTGTAGATATTTCCTTATTCACACAGATGGCGGTGTAGATGTTTCCATGTTTATACAGATGGCAGAGTAGTTAGTTCCATGTTTATGGAGATGGCAGTGTAGATACTTTCATGTTTACAGAGATGGCGGTGTAGATATTTCCATGTTTATAGAGATAGCATTGTAGATATTTACATGTTTATACAGATGTCTGTGTAGATATTTCCATGTGTATACAGATGGCATTGTAGATATTTCCATGTTTATACAGATGACTGTATAGGTATTTCCATGTTTTTACAGGTGGCAGTGCAGATATTTCCATGTTTATAGAGATAGCGGTGTAGATATTTCCATGTTTCTACAGATGGCGGTGTTGATATTTCCATCTATACACAGATGGCCGTGTAGATATTTCCATGTTTATACAGATGGCGGCGTAGATATTTCCATGGACATGCAGATGGCGGTGTAGATATTTCCATGTTTAAACAGATAGCGGTGTAGATATTTCCATGTTTACACAGATAGTGGTGTAGATATTTCCGTGTTTATACACATGGCAGAGTAGATACTTCCATCTTTATGGAGATGGCAGTGTAGATATTTTCATGTTTATAGAGATGGCGGTGTAGATATTTCCATATTTATAGAGATAGCGGTGTAGATACTTCCATCTTTCTACAGATGGCAGTGTAGATATTTCCATGTTTATACAGATGGCGGTGTAGATATTTCCATATTTATACAGATGTCTGTGTAGATATTTCCATCTGTATACAGATGGTATTGTAGGTATTTCCATGTTTATACAGATGGTGGTGAAGATATTTCCATGTTTATTCAGATGACTGTGTAGATATTTCCATGTTTTTACAGATGGCAGTGTGGATATTTCAATGTTTATAGAGATGGCGCTGTAGATATTTCCAAGTTTATACAGCTAACGGCGGAGATATTTCCATGTTTATACAGAGAGGAGTCGAGATATTTCCATGTTTATACACATAGCGGTGTACATATTTCCATGATTATAGAGACAGCGGTGTAGGTATTTCCATGTTTATGCAGATAGCGGTGCAGATATTTCCATGTTTACACAGATGCCTATGCAGATATTTCCATATTTACACAGAGGGCTGTGTAGATATTTCTATGTTTATACAGAAGACAGTGTAGATATGTAAATGTTCCTACACATGACTGTGTAGGTATTTCCATGTTTATACAGATGTCTTTGTAGATATTTCCATGTTAATAGAGATAGCGGTGTAGACATTTCCATGTTTATACAGATAGCGGTGTAGATATTTCCATGTTTATACAGATAGTGGTGTAGATATTTCCATGTTTATACAGACCGCGGTGTAGATATTTCCATGTTTATACAAATAGCGGTGCAGATATTTCCATGTTTGTACAGATGGCGGTGTTGATATTTCCATTTATACACAGATGACCGTGTAGATATTTCCATGTTTATACAGACGGCGGCGCAGATATTTCCATGGATATGTAGATGGCGGTGTAGATATTTCCATGTTTATACAGATTGCGGTGTAGTTATTTCCATGTTTATATAGATAGCGGTGTAGTTATTTCCATGTATATACACATGGCTGTGTAGATATTTCCATGTTTATACAGATGGCGGTGTAGGTATTTCCATGTTTATACAGATAACTTTGTATTTCCATGTTTATACAGATGGCGGTGTAGATATTTCCATGTCTATAGAGATAGCAGTGGAGATAATTCCATGTTTATACAGATAGCGGTGTAGATATTTCCATGTTTATTCTGATCGTGGTGTAGATATTTCCATGTTTATAGAGATGGCGGTGTAGATATTTACATGTTCATAGAGATAGCGGTGTTGATTTTTCCATGTTTATAGAGACAGCGGTGTGGATATTTCCTTGCTTATACAGATAGGGGTGTAGATATTTCCATGTTTATAGAGATAGCGGTGAAGATATTTCCATGTTTATACAGATCACGGTGTAGATATTTCCTTGCTTGTACTAATAGCGGTGTAGTTATTTCCATGTTTATACAGATAGCGGTGTAGATATTTCCATGTATATACAGATGGCTGTGTAGATATTTCCATGTTTATACAGATGGCTGTGTAGATATTTCCATGTTTATACAGATGACTTTGTAGGTATTTGCATGTTTATACAGATGGCGGTGTAGGTTTTCCATGTTTATAGTGATAGCTGTGTAGATATTTCCATGTTTATACAGATAGCGGTGTTGATATTTCCATGTTTATAAAGATCGCGGTGTAGATATTTCCATGTTTATACAGATCGCGGTGCAGATATTTATATCTTTATACAGATGGCATTGTAGATATTTCCTTATTCACACAGATGGCGGTGTAGATGTTTCCATGTTTATACAGATGGCAGAGTAGTTAGTTCCATGTTTATGGAGATGGCAGTGTAGATACTTTCATGTTTACAGAGATGGCGGTGTAGATATTTCCATGTTTATAGAGATAGCAGTGTAGATATTTACATGTTTATACAGATGTCTGTGTAGATATTTCCATGTGTATACAGATGGCATTGTAGATATTTCCATGTTTATACAGATGACTGTATAGGTATTTCCATGTTTTTACAGGTGGCAGTGCAGATATTTCCATGTTTATAGAGATAGCGGTGTAGATATTTCCATGTTTCTACAGATGGCGGTGTTGATATTTCCATCTATACACAGATGGCCGTGTAGATATTTCCATGTTTATACAGATGGCGGCGTAGATATTTCCATGGACATGCAGATGGCGGTGTAGATATTTCCATGTTTAAACAGATAGCGGTGTAGATATTTCCATGTTTACACAGATAGTGGTGTAGATATTTCCGTGTTTATACACATGGCAGAGTAGATACTTCCATCTTTATGGAGATGGCAGTGTAGATATTTTCATGTTTATAGAGATGGCGGTGTAGATATTTCCATATTTATAGAGATAGCGGTGTAGATACTTCCATCTTTCTACAGATGGCAGTGTAGATATTTCCATGTTTATACAGATGGCGGTGTAGATATTTCCATATTTATACAGATGTCTGTGTAGATATTTCCATCTGTATACAGATGGTATTGTAGGTATTTCCATGTTTATACAGATGGTGGTGAAGATATTTCCATGTTTATTCAGATGACTGTGTAGATATTTCCATGTTTTTACAGATGGCAGTGTGGATATTTCAATGTTTATAGAGATGGCGCTGTAGATATTTCCAAGTTTATACAGCTAACGGTGGAGATATTTCCATGTTTATACAGAGAGGAGTCGAGATATTTCCATGTTTATACACATAGCGGTGTACATATTTCCATGATTATAGAGACAGCGGTGTAGGTATTTCCATGTTTATGCAGATAGCGGTGCAGATATTTCCATGTTTACACAGATGCCTATGCAGATATTTCCATATTTACACAGAGGGCTGTGTAGATATTTCTATGTTTATACAGAAGACAGTGTAGATATGTAAATGTTCCTACACATGACTGTGTAGGTATTTCCATGTTTATACAGATGTCTTTGTAGATATTTCCATGTTAATAGAGATAGCGGTGTAGACATTTCCATGTTTATACAGATAGCGGTGTAGATATTTCCATGTTTATACAGATAGTGGTGTAGATATTTCCATGTTTATACAGACCGCGGTGTAGATATTTCCATGTTTATACAAATAGCGGTGCAGATATTTCCATGTTTGTACAGATGGCGGTGTTGATATTTCCATTTATACACAGATGACCGTGTAGATATTTCCATGTTTATACAGACGGCGGCGCAGATATTTCCATGGATATGTAGATGGCGGTGTAGATATTTCCATGTTTATACAGATTGCGGTGTAGTTATTTCCATGTTTATATAGATAGCGGTGTAGTTATTTCCATGTATATACACATGGCTGTGTAGATATTTCCATGTTTATACAGATGGCGGTGTAGGTATTTCCATGTTTATACAGATAACTTTGTATTTCCATGTTTATACAGATGGCGGTGTAGATATTTCCATGTCTATAGAGATAGCAGTGGAGATAATTCCATGTTTATACAGATAGCGGTGTAGATATTTCCATGTTTATTCTGATCGTGGTGTAGATATTTCCATGTTTATAGAGATGGCGGTGTAGATATTTACATGTTCATAGAGATAGCGGTGTTGATTTTTCCATGTTTATAGAGACAGCGGTGTGGATATTTCCTTGCTTATACAGATAGGGGTGTAGATATTTCCATGTTTATAGAGATAGCGGTGAAGATATTTCCATGTTTATACAGATCACGGTGTAGATATTTCCTTGCTTGTACTAATAGCGGTGTAGTTATTTCCATGTTTATACAGATAGCGGTGTAGATATTTCCATGTATATACAGATGGCTGTGTAGATATTTCCATGTTTATACAGATGGCTGTGTAGATATTTCCATGTTTATACAGATGACTTTGTAGGTATTTGCATGTTTATACAGATGGCGGTGTAGGTTTTCCATGTTTATAGTGATAGCTGTGTAGATATTTCCATGTTTATACAGATAGCGGTGTTGATATTTCCATGTTTATAAAGATCGCGGTGTAGATATTTCCATGTTTATACAGATCGCGGTGCAGATATTTATATCTTTATACAGATGGCATTGTAGATATTTCCTTATTCACACAGATGGCGGTGTAGATGTTTCCATGTTTATACAGATGGCAGAGTAGTTAGTTCCATGTTTATGGAGATGGCAGTGTAGATACTTTCATGTTTACAGAGATGGCGGTGTAGATATTTCCATGTTTATAGAGATAGCAGTGTAGATATTTACATGTTTATACAGATGTCTGTGTAGATATTTCCATGTGTATACAGATGGCATTGTAGATATTTCCATGTTTATACAGATGACTGTATAGGTATTTCCATGTTTTTACAGGTGGCAGTGCAGATATTTCCATGTTTATAGAGATAGCGGTGTAGATATTTCCATGTTTCTACAGATGGCGGTGTTGATATTTCCATCTATACACAGATGGCCGTGTAGATATTTCCATGTTTATACAGATGGCGGCGTAGATATTTCCATGGACATGCAGATGGCGGTGTAGATATTTCCATGTTTAAACAGATAGCGGTGTAGATATTTCCATGTTTACACAGATAGTGGTGTAGATATTTCCGTGTTTATACACATGGCAGAGTAGATACTTCCATCTTTATGGAGATGGCAGTGTAGATATTTTCATGTTTATAGAGATGGCGGTGTAGATATTTCCATATTTATAGAGATAGCGGTGTAGATATTTCCATCTTTCTACAGATGGCAGTGTAGATATTTCCATGTTTATACAGATGGCGGTGTAGATATTTCCATATTTATACAGATGTCTGTGTAGATATTTCCATCTGTATACAGATGGTATTGTAGGTATTTCCATGTTTATACAGATGGTGGTGAAGATATTTCCATGTTTATTCAGATGACTGTGTAGATATTTCCATGTTTTTACAGATGGCAGTGTGGATATTTCAATGTTTATAGAGATGGCGCTGTAGATATTTCCAAGTTTATACAGCTAACGGTGGAGATATTTCCATGTTTATACAGAGAGGAGTCGAGATATTTCCATGTTTATACACATAGCGGTGTACATATTTCCATGATTATAGAGACAGCGGTGTAGGTATTTCCATGTTTATGCAGATAGCGGTGCAGATATTTCCATGTTTACACAGATGCCTATGCAGATATTTCCATATTTAAACAGAGGGCTGTGTAGATATTTCTATGTTTATACAGAAGACAGTGTAGATATGTAAATGTTCCTACACATGACTGTGTAGGTATTTCCATGTTTATACAGATGTTTTGTAGATATTTCCATGTTAATAGAGATAGCGGTGTAGACATTTCCATGTTTATACAGATAGCGGTGTAGATATTTCCATGTTTATACAGATAGTGGTGTAGATATTTCCATGTTTATACAGACCGCGGTGTAGATATTTCCATGTTTATACAAATAGCGGTGCAGATATTTCCATGTTTGTACAGATGGCGGTGTTGATATTTCCATTTATACACAGATGACCGTGTAGATATTTCCATGTTTATACAGACGGCGGCGCAGATATTTCCATGGATATGTAGATGGCGGTGTAGATATTTCCATGTTTATACAGATTGCGGTGTAGTTATTTCCATGTTTATATAGATAGCGGTGTAGTTATTTCCATGTATATACACATGGCTGTGTAGATATTTCCATGTTTATACAGATGGCGGTGTAGGTATTTCCATGTTTATAGAGATAACTTTGTATTTCCATGTTTATACAGATGGCGGTGTAGATATTTCCATGTCTATAGAGATAGCAGTGGAGATAATTCCATGTTTATACAGATAGCGGTGTAGATATTTCCATGTTTATTCTGATCGTGGTGTAGATATTTCCATGTTTATAGAGATGGCGGTGTAGATATTTACATGTTCATAGAGATAGCGGTGTTGATTTTTCCATGTTTATAGAGACAGCGGTGTGGATATTTCCTTGCTTATACAGATAGGGGTGTAGATATTTCCATGTTTATAGAGATAGCGGTGAAGATATTTCCATGTTTATACAGATCACGGTGTAGATATTTCCTTGCTTGTACTAATAGCGGTGTAGTTATTTCCATGTTTATACAGATAGCGGTGTAGATATTTCCATGTATATACAGATGGCTGTGTAGATATTTCCATGTTTATACAGATGGCTGTGTAGATATTTCCATGTTTATACAGATGACTTTGTAGGTATTTGCATGTTTATACAGATGGCGGTGTAGGTTTTCCATGTTTATAGTGATAGCTTGTAGATATTTCCATGTTTATACAGATAGCGGTGTTGATATTTCCATGTTTATAAAGATCGCGGTGTAGATATTTCCATGTTTATACAGATCGCGGTGCAGATATTTATATCTTTATACAGATGGCATTGTAGATATTTCCTTATTCACACAGATGGCGGTGTAGATGTTTCCATGTTTATACAGATGGCAGAGTAGTTAGTTCCATGTTTATGGAGATGGCAGTGTAGATACTTTCATGTTTACAGAGATGGCGGTGTAGATATTTCCATGTTTATAGAGATAGCAGTGTAGATATTTACATGTTTATACAGATGTCTGTGTAGATATTTCCATGTGTATACAGATGGCATTGTAGATATTTCCATGTTTATACAGATGACTGTATAGGTATTTCCATGTTTTTACAGGTGGCAGTGCAGATATTTCCATGTTTATAGAGATAGCGGTGTAGATATTTCCATGTTTCTACAGATGGCGGTGTTGATATTTCCATCTATACACAGATGGCCGTGTAGATATTTCCATGTTTATACAGATGGCGGCGTAGATATTTCCATGGACATGCAGATGGCGGTGTAGATATTTCCATGTTTAAACAGATAGCGGTGTAGATATTTCCATGTTTACACAGATAGTGGTGTAGATATTTCCGTGTTTATACACATGGCAGAGTAGATACTTCCATCTTTATGGAGATGGCAGTGTAGATATTTTCATGTTTATAGAGATGGCGGTGTAGATATTTCCATATTTATAGAGATAGCGGTGTAGATATTTCCATCTTTCTACAGATGGCAGTGTAGATATTTCCATGTTTATACAGATGGCGGTGTAGATATTTCCATATTTATACAGATGTCTGTGTAGATATTTCCATCTGTATACAAATGGTATTGTAGGTATTTCCATGTTTATACAGATGGTGGTGAAGATATTTCCATGTTTATTCAGATGACTGTGTAGATATTTCCATGTTTTTACAGATGGCAGTGTGGATATTTCAATGTTTATAGAGATGGCGCTGTAGATATTTCCAAGTTTATACAGATAACGGTGGAGATATTTCCATGTTTATACAGAGAGGAGTCGAGATATTTCCATGTTTATACACATAGCGGTGTACATATTTCCATGATTATAGAGACAGCAGTGTAGGTATTTCCATGTTTATGCAGATAGCGGTGCAGATATTTCCATGTTTACACAGATGCCTATGCAGATATTTCCATATTTAAACAGAGGGCTGTGTAGATATTTCCAGGTTTATACAGAAGACAGTGTAGATATGTAAATGTTCCTACACATGACTGTGTAGGTATTTCCATGTTTATACAGATGTTTTGTAGATATTTCCATGTTAATAGAGATAGCGGTGTAGACATTTCCATGTTTATACAGATAGCGGTGTAGATATTTCCATGTTTATACAGATAGTGGTGTAGATATTTCCATGTTTATACAGACCGCGGTGTAGATATTTCCATGTTTATACAAATAGCGGTGCAGATATTTCCATGTTTGTACAGATGGCGGTGTTGATATTTCCATTTATACACAGATGACCGTGTAGATATTTCCATGTTTATACAGACGGCGGCGCAGATATTTCCATGGATATGTAGATGGCGGTGTAGATATTTCCATGTTTATGCAGATTGCGGTGTAGTTATTTCCATGTTTATATAGATAGCGGTGTAGTTATTTCCATGTATATACACATGGCTGTGTAGATATTTCCATGTTTATACAGATGGCGGTGTAGGTATTTCCATGTTTATAGAGATAACTTTGTATTTCCATGTTTATACAGATGGCGGTGTAGATATTTCCATGTCTATAGAGATAGCAGTGGAGATAATTCCATGTTTATACAGATAGCGGTGTAGATATTTCCATGTTTATTCTGATCGTGGTGTAGATATTTCCATGTTTATAGAGATGGCGGTGTAGATATTTACATGTTCATAGAGATAGCGGTGTTGATTTTTCCATGTTTATAGAGACAGCGGTGTGGATATTTCCTTGCTTATACAGATAGGGGTGTAGATATTTCCATGTTTATAGAGATAGCGGTGAAGATATTTCCATGTTTATACAGATCACGGTGTAGATATTTCCTTGCTTGTACTAATAGCGGTGTAGTTATTTCCATGTTTATACAGATAGCGGTGTAGATATTTCCATGTATATACAGATGGCTGTGTAGATATTTCCATGTTTATACAGATGGCTGTGTAGATATTTCCATGTTTATACAGATGACTTTGTAGGTATTTGCATGTTTATACAGATGGCGGTGTAGGTTTTCCATGTTTATAGTGATAGCTTGTAGATATTTCCATGTTTATACAGATAGCGGTGTTGATATTTCCATGTTTATAAAGATCGCGGTGTAGATATTTCCATGTTTATACAGATCGCGGTGCAGATATTTATATCTTTATACAGATGGCATTGTAGATATTTCCTTATTCACACAGATGGCGGTGTAGATGTTTCCATGTTTATACAGATGGCAGAGTAGTTAGTTCCATGTTTATGGAGATGGCAGTGTAGATACTTTCATGTTTACAGAGATGGCGGTGTAGATATTTCCATGTTTATAGAGATAGCATTGTAGATATTTACATGTTTATACAGATGTCTGTGTAGATATTTCCATGTGTATACAGATGGCATTGTAGATATTTCCATGTTTATACAGATGACTGTATAGGTATTTCCATGTTTTTACAGGTGGCAGTGCAGATATTTCCATGTTTATAGAGATAGCGGTGTAGATATTTCCATGTTTCTACAGATGGCGGTGTTGATATTTCCATCTATACACAGATGGCCGTGTAGATATTTCCATGTTTATACAGATGGCGGCGTAGATATTTCCATGGACATGCAGATGGCAGTGTAGATATTTCCATGTTTAAACAGATAGCGGTGTAGATATTTCCATGTTTACACAGATAGTGGTGTAGATATTTCCGTGTTTATACACATGGCAGAGTAGATACTTCCATCTTTATGGAGATGGCAGTGTAGATATTTTCATGTTTATAGAGATGGCGGTGTAGATATTTCCATATTTATAGAGATAGCGGTGTAGATACTTCCATCTTTCTACAGATGGCAGTGTAGATATTTCCATGTTTATACAGATGGCGGTGTAGATATTTCCATATTTATACAGATGTCTGTGTAGATATTTCCATCTGTATACAGATGGTATTGTAGGTATTTCCATGTTTATACAGATGGTGGTGAAGATATTTCCATGTTTATTCAGATGACTGTGTAGATATTTCCATGTTTTTACAGATGGCAGTGTGGATATTTCAATGTTTATAGAGATGGCGCTGTAGATATTTCCAAGTTTATACAGCTAATGGCGGAGATATTTCCATGTTTATACAGAGAGGAGTCGAGATATTTCCATGTTTATACACATAGCGGTGTACATATTTCCATGATTATAGAGACAGCGGTGTAGGTATTTCCATGTTTATGCAGATAGCGGTGCAGATATTTCCATGTTTACACAGATGCCTATGCAGATATTTCCATATTTACACAGAGGGCTGTGTAGATATTTCTATGTTTATACAGAAGACAGTGTAGATATGTAAATGTTCCTACACATGACTGTGTAGGTATTTCCATGTTTATACAGATGTCTTTGTAGATATTTCCATGTTAATAGAGATAGCGGTGTAGACATTTCCATGTTTATACAGATAGCGGTGTAGATATTTCCATGTTTATACAGATAGTGGTGTAGATATTTCCATGTTTATACAGACCGCGGTGTAGATATTTCCATGTTTATACAAATAGCGGTGCAGATATTTCCATGTTTGTACAGATGGCGGTGTTGATATTTCCATTTATACACAGATGACCGTGTAGATATTTCCATGTTTATACAGACGGCGGCGCAGATATTTCCATGGATATGTAGATGGCGGTGTAGATATTTCCATGTTTATACAGATTGCGGTGTAGTTATTTCCATGTTTATATAGATAGCGGTGTAGTTATTTCCATGTATATACACATGGCTGTGTAGATATTTCCATGTTTATACAGATGGCGGTGTAGGTATTTCCATGTTTATACAGATAACTTTGTATTTCCATGTTTATACAGATGGCGGTGTAGATATTTCCATGTCTATAGAGATAGCAGTGGAGATAATTCCATGTTTATACAGATAGCGGTGTAGATATTTCCATGTTTATTCTGATCGTGGTGTAGATATTTCCATGTTTATAGAGATGGCGGTGTAGATATTTACATGTTCATAGAGATAGCGGTGTTGATTTTTCCATGTTTATAGAGACAGCGGTGTGGATATTTCCTTGCTTATACAGATAGGGGTGTAGATATTTCCATGTTTATAGAGATAGCGGTGAAGATATTTCCATGTTTATACAGATCACGGTGTAGATATTTCCTTGCTTGTACTAATAGCGGTGTAGTTATTTCCATGTTTATACAGATAGCGGTGTAGATATTTCCATGTATATACAGATGGCTGTGTAGATATTTCCATGTTTATACAGATGGCTGTGTAGATATTTCCATGTTTATACAGATGACTTTGTAGGTATTTGCATGTTTATACAGATGGCGGTGTAGGTTTTCCATGTTTATAGTGATAGCTGTGTAGATATTTCCATGTTTATACAGATAGCGGTGTTGATATTTCCATGTTTATAAAGATCGCGGTGTAGATATTTCCATGTTTATACAGATCGCGGTGCAGATATTTATATCTTTATACAGATGGCATTGTAGATATTTCCTTATTCACACAGATGGCGGTGTAGACGTTTCCATGTTTATACAGATGGCAGAGTAGTTAGTTCCATGTTTATGGAGATGGCAGTGTAGATACTTTCATGTTTACAGAGATGGCGGTGTAGATATTTCCATGTTTATAGAGATAGCAGTGTAGATATTTACATGTTTATACAGATGTCTGTGTAGATATTTCCATGTGTATACAGATGGCATTGTAGATATTTCCATGTTTATACAGATGACTGTATAGGTATTTCCATGTTTTTACAGGTGGCAGTGCAGATATTTCCATGTTTATAGAGATAGCGGTGTAGATATTTCCATGTTTCTACAGATGGCGGTGTTGATATTTCCATCTATACACAGATGGCCGTGTAGATATTTCCATGTTTATACAGATGGCGGCGTAGATATTTCCATGGACATGCAGATGGCGGTGTAGATATTTCCATGTTTAAACAGATAGCGGTGTAGATATTTCCATGTTTACACAGATAGTGGTGTAGATATTTCCGTGTTTATACACATGGCAGAGTAGATACTTCCATCTTTATGGAGATGGCAGTGTAGATATTTTCATGTTTATAGAGATGGCGGTGTAGATATTTCCATATTTATAGAGATAGCGGTGTAGATATTTCCATCTTTCTACAGATGGCAGTGTAGATATTTCCATGTTTATACAGATGGCGGTGTAGATATTTCCATATTCATACAGATGTCTGTGTAGATATTTCCATCTGTATACAGATGGTATTGTAGGTATTTCCATGTTTATACAGATGGTGGTGAAGATATTTCCATGTTTATTCAGATGACTGTGTAGATATTTCCATGTTTTTACAGATGGCAGTGTGGATATTTCAATGTTTATAGAGATGGCGCTGTAGATATTTCCAAGTTTATACAGATAACGGTGGAGATATTTCCATGTTTATACAGAGAGGAGTCGAGATATTTCCATGTTTATACACATAGCAGTGTACATATTTCCATGATTATAGAGACAGCGGTGTAGGTATTTCCATGTTTATGCAGATAGCGGTGCAGATATTTCCATGTTTACACAGATGCCTATGCAGATATTTCCATATTTACACAGAGGGCTGTGTAGATATTTCTATGTTTATACAGAAGACAGTGTAGATATTTAAATGTTCCTACACATGACTGTGTAGGTATTTCCATGTTTATACAGATGTCTTTGTAGATATTTCCATGTTAATAGAGATAGCGGTGAAGACATTTCCATGTTTATACAGATAGCGGTGTAGATATTTCCATGTTTATACAGATAGTGGTGTAGATATTTCCATGTTTATACAGACCGCGGTGTAGATATTTCCATGTTTATACAAATAGCGGTGCAGATATTTCCATGTTTGTACAGATGGCGGTGTTGATATTTCCATTTATACACAGATGACCGTGTAGATATTTCCATGTATATACAGACGGCGGCGCAGATATTTCCATGGATATGTAGATGGCGGTGTAGATATTTCCATGTTTATACAGATTGCGGTGTAGTTATTTCCATGTTTATATAGATAGCGGTGTAGTTATTTCCACGTATATACACATGGCTGTGTAGATATTTCCATGTTTATACAGATGGTGGTGTAGATATTTCCATGTTTATACAGATAACTTTGTATTTCCATGTTTATACAGATGGCGGTGTAGATATTTCCATGTCTATAGAGATAGCAGTGGAGATAATTCCAGGTTTATACAGATAGCGGTGTAGATATTTCCATGTTTATTCTGATCGTGGTGTAGATATTTCCATGTTTATAGCGATGGCGGTGTAGATATTTCCATGTTTATACAGATTGCGGTGTAGTTATTTCCATGTTTATATAGATAGCGGTGTAGTTATTTCCATGTATATACACATGGCTGTGTAGATATTTCCATGTTTATACAGATGGCGGTGTAGGTATTTCCATGTTTATACAGATAACTTTGTATTTCCATGTTTATACAGATGGCGGTGTAGATATTTCCATGTCTATAGAGATAGCAGTGGAGATAATTCCATGTTTATACAGATAGCGGTGTAGATATTTCCATGTTTATTCTGATCGTGGTGTAGATATTTCCATGTTTATAGAGATGGCGGTGTAGATATTTACATGTTCATAGAGATAGCGGTGTTGATTTTTCCATGTTTATAGAGACAGCGGTGTGGATATTTCCTTGCTTATACAGATAGGGGTGTAGATATTTCCATGTTTATAGAGATAGCGGTGAAGATATTTCCATGTTTATACAGATCACGGTGTAGATATTTCCTTGCTTGTACTAATAGCGGTGTAGTTATTTCCATGTTTATACAGATAGCGGTGTAGATATTTCCATGTATATACAGATGGCTGTGTAGATATTTCCATGTTTATACAGATGGCTGTGTAGATCTTTCCATGTTTATACAGATGACTTTGTAGGTATTTGCATGTTTATACAGATGGCGGTGTAGGTTTTCCATGTTTATAGTGATAGCTGTGTAGATATTTCCATGTTTATACAGATAGCGGTGTTGATATTTCCATGTTTATAAAGATCGCGGTGTAGATATTTCCGTGTTTATACAGATCGCGGTGCAGATATTTATATCTTTATACAGATGGCATTGTAGATATTTCCTTATTCACACAGATGGCGGTGTAGATGTTTCCATGTTTATACAGATGGCAGAGTAGTTAGTTCCATGTTTATGGAGATGGCAGTGTAGATACTTTCATGTTTACAGAGATGGCGGTGTAGATATTTCCATGTTTATAGAGATAGCAGTGTAGATATTTACATGTTTATACAGATGTCTGTGTAGATATTTCCATGTGTATACAGATGGCATTGTAGATATTTCCATGTTTATACAGATGACTGTATAGGTATTTCCATGTTTTTACAGGTGGCAGTGCAGATATTTCCATGTTTATAGAGATAGCGGTGTAGATATTTCCATGTTTCTACAGATGGCGGTGTTGATATTTCCATCTATACACAGATGGCCGTGTAGATATTTCCATGTTTATACAGATGGCGGCGTAGATATTTCCATGGACATGCAGATGGCGGTGTAGATATTTCCATGTTTAAACAGATAGCGGTGTAGATATTTCCATGTTTACACAGATAGTGGTGTAGATATTTCCGTGTTTATACACATGGCAGAGTAGATACTTCCATCTTTATGGAGATGGCAGTGTAGATATTTTCATGTTTATAGAGATGGCGGTGTAGATATTTCCATATTTATAGAGATAGCGGTGTAGATACTTCCATCTTTCTACAGATGGCAGTGTAGATATTTCCATGTTTATACAGATGGCGGTGTAGATATTTCCATATTTATACAGATGTCTGTGTAGATATTTCCATCTGTATACAGATGGTATTGTAGGTATTTCCATGTTTATACAGATGGTGGTGAAGATATTTCCATGTTTATTCAGATGACTGTGTAGATATTTCCATGTTTTTACAGATGGCAGTGTGGATATTTCAATGTTTATAGAGATGGCGCTGTAGATATTTCCAAGTTTATACAGCTAACGGCGGAGATATTTCCATGTTTATACAGAGAGGAGTCGAGATATTTCCATGTTTATACACATAGCGGTGTACATATTTCCATGATTATAGAGACAGCGGTGTAGGTATTTCCATGTTTATGCAGATAGCGGTGCAGATATTTCCATGTTTACACAGATGCCTATGCAGATATTTCCATATTTACACAGAGGGCTGTGTAGATATTTCTATGTTTATACAGAAGACAGTGTAGATATGTAAATGTTCCTACACATGACTGTGTAGGTATTTCCATGTTTATACAGATGTCTTTGTAGATATTTCCATGTTAATAGAGATAGCGGTGTAGACATTTCCATGTTTATACAGATAGCGGTGTAGATATTTCCATGTTTATACAGATAGTGGTGTAGATATTTCCATGTTTATACAGACCGCGGTGTAGATATTTCCATGTTTATACAAATAGCGGTGCAGATATTTCCATGTTTGTACAGATGGCGGTGTTGATATTTCCATTTATACACAGATGACCGTGTAGATATTTCCATGTTTATACAGACGGCGGCGCAGATATTTCCATGGATATGTAGATGGCGGTGTAGATATTTCCATGTTTATACAGATTGCGGTGTAGTTATTTCCATGTTTATATAGATAGCGGTGTAGTTATTTCCATGTATATACACATGGCTGTGTAGATATTTCCATGTTTATACAGATGGCGGTGTAGGTATTTCCATGTTTATACAGATAACTTTGTATTTCCATGTTTATACAGATGGCGGTGTAGATATTTCCATGTCTATAGAGATAGCAGTGGAGATAATTCCATGTTTATACAGATAGCGGTGTAGATATTTCCATGTTTATTCTGATCGTGGTGTAGATATTTCCATGTTTATAGAGATGGCGGTGTAGATATTTACATGTTCATAGAGATAGCGGTGTTGATTTTTCCATGTTTATAGAGACAGCGGTGTGGATATTTCCTTGCTTATACAGATAGGGCTGTAGATATTTCCATGTTTATAGAGATAGCGGTGAAGATATTTCCATGTTTATACAGATCACGGTGTAGATATTTCCTTGCTTGTACTAATAGCGGTGTAGTTATTTCCATGTTTATACAGATAGTGGTGTAGATATTTCCATGTATATACAGATGGCTGTGTAGATATTTCCATGTTTATACAGATGGCTGTGTAGATATTTCCATGTTTATACAGATGACTTTGTAGGTATTTGCATGTTTATACAGATGGCGGTGTAGGTTTTCCATGTTTATAGTGATAGCTGTGTAGATATTTCCATGTTTATACAGATAGCGGTGTTGATATTTCCATGTTTATAAAGATCGCGGTGTAGATATTTCCATGTTTATACAGATCGCGGTGCAGATATTTATATCTTTATACAGATGGCATTGTAGATATTTCCTTATTCACACAGATGGCGGTGTAGATGTTTCCATGTTTATACAGATGGCAGAGTAGTTAGTTCCATGTTTATGGAGATGGCAGTGTAGATACTTTCATGTTTACAGAGATGGCGGTGTAGATATTTCCATGTTTATAGAGATAGCAGTGTAGATATTTACATGTTTATACAGATGTCTGTGTAGATATTTCCATGTGTATACAGATGGCATTGTAGATATTTCCATGTTTATACAGATGACTGTATAGGTATTTCCATGGTTTTACAGGTGGCAGTGCAGATATTTCCATGTTTATAGAGATAGCGGTGTAGATATTTCCATGTTTCTACAGATGGCGGTGTTGATATTTCCATCTATACACAGATGGCCGTGTAGATATTTCCATGTTTATACAGATGGCGGCGTAGATATTTCCATGGACATGCAGATGGCGGTGTAGATATTTCCATGTTTAAACAGATAGCGGTGTAGATATTTCCATGTTTACACAGATAGTGGTGTAGATATTTCCGTGTTTATACACATGGCAGAGTAGATACTTCCATCTTTATGGAGATGGCAGTGTAGATATTTTCATGTTTATAGAGATGGCGGTGTAGATATTTCCATATTTATAGAGATAGCGGTGTAGATATTTCCATCTTTCTACAGATGGCAGTGTAGATATTTCCATGTTTATACAGATGGCGGTGTAGATATTTCCATATTTATACAGATGTCTGTGTAGATATTTCCATCTGTATACAGATGGTATTGTAGGTATTTCCATGTTTATACAGATGGTGGTGAAGATATTTCCATGTTTATTCAGATGACTGTGTAGATATTTCCATGTTTTTACAGATGGCAGTGTGGATATTTCAATGTTTATAGAGATGGCGCTGTAGATATTTCCAAGTTTATACAGATAACGGTGGAGATATTTCCATGTTTATACAGAGAGGAGTCGAGATATTTCCATGTTTATACACATAGCGGTGTACATATTTCCATGATTATAGAGACAGCGGTGTAGGTATTTCCATGTTTATGCAGATAGCGGTGCAGATATTTCCATGTTTACACAGATGCCTATGCAGATATTTCCATATTTACACAGAGGGCTGTGTAGATATTTCTATGTTTATACAGAAGACAGTGTAGATATTTAAATGTTCCTACACATGACTGTGTAGGTATTTCCATGTTTATACAGATGTCTTTGTAGATATTTCCATGTTAATAGAGATAGCGGTGAAGACATTTCCATGTTTATACAGATAGCGGTGTAGATATTTCCATGTTTATACAGATAGTGGTGTAGATATTTCCATGTTTATACAGACCGCGGTGTAGATATTTCCATGTTTATACAAATAGCGGTGCAGATATTTCCATGTTTGTACAGATGGCGGTGTTGATATTTCCATTTATACACAGATGACCGCGTAGATATTTCCATGTATATACAGACGGCGGCGCAGATATTTCCATGGATATGTAGATGGCGGTGTAGATATTTCCATGTTTATACAGATTGCGGTGTAGTTATTTCCATGTTTATATAGATAGCGGTGTAGTTATTTCCACGTATATACACATGGCTGTGTAGATATTTCCATGTTTATACAGATGGTGGTGTAGATATTTCCATGTTTATACAGATAACTTTGTATTTCCATGTTTATACAGATGGCGGTGTAGATATTTCCATGTCTATAGAGATAGCAGTGGAGATAATTCCAGGTTTATACAGATAGCGGTGTAGATATTTCCATGTTTATTCTGATCGTGGTGTAGATATTTCCATGTTTATAGCGATGGCGGTGTAGATATTTCCATGTTTATACAGATTGCGGTGTAGTTATTTCCATGTTTATATAGATAGCGGTGTAGTTATTTCCATGTATATACACATGGCTGTGTAGATATTTCCATGTTTATACAGATGGCGGTGTAGGTATTTCCATGTTTATACAGATAACTTTGTATTTCCATGTTTATACAGATGGCGGTGTAGATATTTCCATGTCTATAGAGATAGCAGTGGAGATAATTCCATGTTTATACAGATAGCGGTGTAGATATTTCCATGTTTATTCTGATCGTGGTGTAGATATTTCCATGTTTATAGAGATGGCGGTGTAGATATTTACATGTTCATAGAGATAGCGGTGTTGATTTTTCCATGTTTATAGAGACAGCGGTGTGGATATTTCCTTGCTTATACAGATAGGGGTGTAGATATTTCCATGTTTATAGAGATAGCGGTGAAGATATTTCCATGTTTATACAGATCACGGTGTAGATATTTCCTTGCTTGTACTAATAGCGGTGTAGTTATTTCCATGTTTATACAGATAGCGGTGTAGATATTTCCATGTATATACAGATGGCTGTGTAGATATTTCCATGTTTATACAGATGGCTGTGTAGATATTTCCATGTTTATACAGATGACTTTGTAGGTATTTGCATGTTTATACAGATGGCGGTGTAGGTTTTCCATGTTTATAGTGATAGCTGTGTAGATATTTCCATGTTTATACAGATAGCGGTGTTGATATTTCCATGTTTATAAAGATCGCGGTGTAGATATTTCCGTGTTTATACAGATCGCGGTGCAGATATTTATATCTTTATACAGATGGCATTGTAGATATTTCCTTATTCACACAGATGGCGGTGTAGATGTTTCCATGTTTATACAGATGGCAGAGTAGTTAGTTCCATGTTTATGGAGATGGCAGTGTAGATACTTTCATGTTTACAGAGATGGCGGTGTAGATATTTCCATGTTTATAGAGATAGCAGTGTAGATATTTACATGTTTATACAGATGTCTGTGTAGATATTTCCATGTGTATACAGATGGCATTGTAGATATTTCCATGTTTATACAGATGACTGTATAGGTATTTCCATGTTTTTACAGGTGGCAGTGCAGATATTTCCATGTTTATAGAGATAGCGGTGTAGATATTTCCATGTTTCTACAGATGGCGGTGTTGATATTTCCATCTATACACAGATGGCCGTGTAGATATTTCCATGTTTATACAGATGGCGGCGTAGATATTTCCATGGACATGCAGATGGCGGTGTAGATATTTCCATGTTTAAACAGATAGCGGTGTAGATATTTCCATGTTTACACAGATAGTGGTGTAGATATTTCCGTGTTTATACACATGGCAGAGTAGATACTTCCATCTTTATGGAGATGGCAGTGTAGATATTTTCATGTTTATAGAGATGGCGGTGTAGATATTTCCATATTTATAGAGATAGCGGTGTAGATATTTCCATCTTTCTACAGATGGCAGTGTAGATATTTCCATGTTTATACAGATGGCGGTGTAGATATTTCCATATTTATACAGATGTCTGTGTAGATATTTCCATCTGTATACAGATGGTATTGTAGGTATTTCCATGTTTATACAGATGGTGGTGAAGATATTTCCATGTTTATTCAGATGACTGTGTAGATATTTCCATGTTTTTACAGATGGCAGTGTGGATATTTCAATGTTTATAGAGATGGCGCTGTAGATATTTCCAAGTTTATACAGATAACGGTGGAGATATTTCCATGTTTATACAGAGAGGAGTCGAGATATTTCCATGTTTATACACATAGCGGTGTACATATTTCCATGATTATAGAGACAGCGGTGTAGGTATTTCCATGTTTATGCAGATAGCGGTGCAGATATTTCCATGTCTACACAGATGCCTATGCAGATATTTCCATATTTACACAGAGGGCTGTGTAGATATTTCTATGTTTATACAGAAGACAGTGTAGATATGTAAATGTTCCTACACATGACTGTGTAGGTATTTCCATGTTTATACAGATGTCTTTGTAGATATTTCCATGTTAATAGAGATAGCGGTGTAGACATTTCCATGTTTATACAGATAGCGGTGTAGATATTTCCATGTTTATACAGATAGTGGTGTAGATATTTCCATGTTTATACAGACCGCGGTGTAGATATTTCCATGTTTATACAAATAGCGGTGCAGATATTTCCATGTTTGTACAGATGGCGGTGTTGATATTTCCATTTATACACAGATGACCGTGTAGATATTTCCATGTTTATACAGACGGCGGCGCAGATATTTCCATGGATATGTAGATGGCGGTGTAGATATTTCCATGTTTATACAGATTGCGGTGTAGTTATTTCCATGTTTATATAGATAGCGGTGTAGTTATTTCCATGTATATACACATGGCTGTGTAGATATTTCCATGTTTATACAGATGGCGGTGTAGATATTTCCATGTTTATACAGATAACTTTGTATTTCCATGTTTATACAGATGGCGGTGTAGATATTTCCATGTCTATAGAGATAGCAGTGGAGATAATTCCATGTTTATACAGATAGCGGTGTAGATATTTCCATGTTTATTCTGTTCGTGTTGTAGATATTTCCATGTTTATAGAGATGGCGGTGTAGATATTTACATGTTCATAGAGATAGCGGTGTTGATTTTTCCATGTTTATTGAGACAGCGGTGTGGATATTTCCTTGCTTATACATATAGGGGTGTAGATATTTCCATGTTTATAGAGATAGCGGTGAAGATATTTCCATGTTTATACAGATCACGGTGTAGATATTTCCTTGCTTGTACTAATAGCGGTGTATTTATTTCCATGTTTATACAGATAGCGGTGTAGATATTTCCATGTACATACAGATGGCTGTGTAGATATTTCCATGTTTATACAGATGGCTGTGTAGATATTTCCATGTTTATACAGATGACTTTGTAGGTATTTGCATGTTTATACAGATGGCGGTGTAGGTTTTCCATGTTTATAGTGATAGCTGTGTAGATATTTCCATGTTTATACAGATAGCGGTGTTGATATTTCCATGTTTATAAAGATCGCGGTGTAGATATTTCCGTGTTTATACAGATCGCGGTGCAGATATTTATATCTTTATACAGATGGCATTGTAGATATTTCCTTATTCACACAGATGGTGGTGAAGATGTTTCCATGTTTATACAGATGGCAGAGTAGTTAGTTCCATGTTTATGGAGATGGCAGTGTAGATACTTTCATGTTTACAGAGATGGCGGTGTAGATATTTCCATGTTTATAGAGATAGCAGTGTAGATATTTACATGTTTATACAGATGTCTGTGTAGATATTTCCATGTGTATACAGATGGCATTGTAGATATTTCCATGTTTATACAGATGACTGTATAGGTATTTCCATGTTTTTACAGGTGGCAGTGCAGATATTTCCATGTTTATAGAGATAGCGGTGTAGATATTTCCATGTTTCTACAGATGGCGGTGTTGATATTTCCATCTATACACAGATGGCCGTGTAGATATTTCCATGTTTATACAGATGGTGGCGTAGATATTTCCATGGACATGCAGATGGCGGTGTAGATATTTCCATGTTTAAACAGATAGCGGTGTAGATATTTCCATGTTTACACAGATAGTGGTGTAGATATTTCCGTGTTTATACACATGGCAGAGTAGATACTTCCATCTTTATGGAGATGGCAGTGTAGATATTTTCATGTTTATAGAGATGGCGGTGTAGATATTTCCATATTTATAGAGATAGCGGTGTAGATATTTCCATCTTTCTACAGATGGCAGTGTAGATATTTCCATGTTTATACAGATGGCGGTGTAGATATTTCCATATTTATACAGATGTCTGTGTAGATATTTCCATCTGTATACAGATGGTATTGTAGGTATTTCCATGTTTATACAGATGGTGGTGAAGATATTTCCATGTTTATTCAGATGACTGTGTAGATATTTCCATGTTTTTACAGATGGCAGTGTGGATATTTCAATGTTTATAGAGATGGCGCTGTAGATATTTCCAAGTTTATACAGCTAACGGTGGAGATATTTCCATGTTTATACAGAGAGGAGTCGAGATATTTCCATGTTTATACACATAGCGGTGTACATATTTCCATGATTATAGAGACAGCGGTGTAGGTATTTCCATGTTTATGCAGATAGCGGTGCAGATATTTCCATGTTTACACAGATGCCTATGCAGATATTTCCATATTTACACAGAGGGCTGTGTAGATATTTCTATGTTTATACAGAAGACAGTGTAGATATGTAAATGTTCCTACACATGACTGTGTAGGTATTTCCATGTTTATACAGATGTCTTTGTAGATATTTCCATGTTAATAGAGATAGCGGTGTAGACATTTCCATGTTTATACAGATAGCGGTGTAGATATTTCCATGTTTATACAGATAGTGGTGTAGATATTTCCATGTTTACACAGACCGCGGTGTAGATATTTCCATGTTTATTCAAATAGCGGTGCAGATATTTCCATGTTTGTACAGATGGCGGTGTTGATATTTCCATTTATACACAGATGACCGTGTAGATATTTCCATGTTTATACAGACGGCGGCGCAGATATTTCCATGGATATGTAGATGGCGGTGTAGATATTTCCATGTTTATACAGATTGCGGTGCAGTTATTTCCATGTTTATATAGATAGCGGTGTAGTTATTTCCATGTATATACACATGGCTGTGTAGATATTTCCATGTTTATACAGATGGCAATGTAGGTATTTCCATGTTTATACAGATAACTTTCTATTTCCATGTTTATACAGATGGCGGTGTAGATATTTCCATGTCTATAGAGATAGCAGTGGAGATAATTCCATGTTTATACAGATAGCGGTGTAGATATTTCCAAGTTTATTCTGATCGTGGTGTAGATATTTCCATGTTTATAGAGATGGCGGTGTAGATATTTACATGTTCATAGAGATAGCGGTGTTGATTTTTCCATGTTTATAGGGACAGCGGTGTGGATATTTCCTTGCTTATACAGATAGGGGTGTAGATATTTCCATGTTTATAGAGATAGCGGTGAAGATATTTCCATGTTTATACAGATCACGGTGTAGATATTTCCTTGCTTGTACTAATAGCGGTGTAGTTATTTCCATGTTTATACAGATAGCGGTGTAGATATTTCCATGTATATACAGATGGCTGTGTAGATATTTCCATGTTTATACAGATGGCTGTGTAGATATTTCCATGTTTATACAGATGACTTTGTAGGTATTTGCATGTTTATACAGATGGCGGTGTAGGTTTTCCATGTTTATAGTGATAGCTGTGTAGATATTTCCATGTTTATACAGATAGCGGTGTTGATATTTCCATGTTTATAAAGATCGCGGTGTAGATATTTCCATGTTTATACAGATCGCGGTGCAGATATTTATATCTTTATACAGATGGCATTGTAGATATTTCCTTATTCACACAGATGGCGGTGTAGATGTTTCCATGTTTATACAGATGGCAGAGTAGTTAGTTCCATGTTTATGGAGATGGCAGTGTAGATACTTTCATGTTTACAGAGATGGCGGTGTAGATATTTCCTTGTTTATAGAGATAGCAGTGTAGATATTTACATGTTTATACAGATGTCTGTGTAGATATTTCCATGTGTATACAGATGGCATTGTAGATATTTCCATGTTTATACAGATGACTGTATAGGTATTTCCATGGTTTTACAGGTGGCAGTGCAGATATTTCCATGTTTATAGAGATAGCGGTGTAGATATTTCCATGTTTCTACAGATGGCGGTGTTGATATTTCCATCTATACACAGATGGCCGTGTAGATATTTCCATGTTTATACAGATGGCGGCGTAGATATTTCCATGGACATGCAGATGGCGGTGTAGATATTTCCATGTTTAAACAGATAGCGGTGTAGATATTTCCATGTTTACACAGATAGTGGTGTAGATATTTCCGTGTTTATACACATGGCAGAGTAGATACTTCCATCTTTATGGAGATGGCAGTGTAGATATTTTCATGTTTATAGAGAAGGCGGTGTAGATATTTCCATATTTATAGAGATAGCGGTGTAGATATTTCCATCTTTCTACAGATGGCAGTGTAGATATTTCCATGTTTATACAGATGGCGGTGTAGATATTTCCATATTTATACAGATGTCTGTGTAGATATTTCCATCTGTATACAGATGGTATTGTAGGTATTTCCATGTTTATACAGATGGTGGTGAAGATATTTCCATGTTTATTCAGATGACTGTGTAGATATTTCCATGTTTTTACAGATGGCAGTGTGGATATTTCAATGTTTATAGAGATGGCGCTGTAGATATTTCCAAGTTTATACAGATAACGGCGGAGGTATTTCCATGTTTATACAGAGAGGAGTCGAGATATTTCCATGTTTATACACATAGCGGTGTACATATTTCCATGATTATAGAGACAGCGGTGTAGGTATTTCCATGTTTATGCAGATAGCGGTGCAGATATTTCCATGTTTACACAGATGCCTATGCAGATATTTCCATATTTACACAGAGGGCTGTGTAGATATTTCTATGTTTATACAGAAGACAGTGTAGATATGTAAATGTTCCTACACATGACTGTGTAGGTATTTCCATGTTTATACAGATGTCTTTGTAGATATTTCCATGTTAATAGAGATAGCGGTGTAGACATTTCCATGTTTATACAGATAGCGGTGTAGATATTTCCATGTTTATACAGGTAGTGGTGTAGATATTTCCATGTTTATACAGACCGCGGTGTAGATATTTCCATGTTTATACAAATAGCGGTGCAGATATTTCCATGTTTGTACAGATGGCGGTGTTGATATTTCCATTTATACACAGATGACCGTGTAGATATTTCCATGTTTATACAGACGGCGGCGCAGATATTTCCATGGATATGTAGATGGCGGTGTAGATATTTCCATGTTTATACAGATTGCGGTGTAGTTATTTCCATGTTTATATAGATAGCGGTGTAGTTATTTCCATGTATATACACATGGCTGTGTAGATATTTCCATGTTTATACAGATGGCGGTGTAGGTATTTCCATGTTTATACAGATAACTTTGTATTTCCATGTTTATACAGATGGCGGTGTAGATATTTCCATGTCTATAGAGATAGCAGTGGAGATAATTCCATGTTTATACAGATAGCGGTGTAGATATTTCCATGTTTATTCTGATCGTGGTGTAGATATTTCCATGTTTATAGAGATGGCGGTGTAGATATTTACATGTTCATAGAGATAGCGGTGTTGATTTTTCCATGTTTATAGAGACAGCGGTGTGGATATTTCCTTGCTTATACAGATAGGGGTGTAGATATTTCCATGTTTATAGAGATAGCGGTGAAGATATTTCCATGTTTATACAGATCACGGTGTAGATATTTCCTTGCTTGTACTAATAGCGGTGTAGTTATTTCCATGTTTATACAGATAGCGGTGTAGATATTTCCATGTATATACAGATGGCTGTGTAGATATTTCCATGTTTATACAGATGGCTGTGTAGATATTTCCATGTTTATACAGATGACTTTGTAGGTATTTGCATGTTTATACAGATGGCGGTGTAGGTTTTCCATGTTTATAGTGATAGCTGTGTAGATATTTCCATGTTTATACAGATAGCGGTGTTGATATTTCCATGTTTATAAAGATCGCGGTGTAGATATTTCCATGTTTATACAGATCGCGGTGCAGATATTTATATCTTTATACAGATGGCATTGTAGATATTTCCTTATTCACACAGATGGCGGTGTAGATGTTTCCATGTTTATACAGATGGCAGAGTAGTTAGTTCCATGTTTATGGAGATGGCAGTGTAGATACTTTCATGTTTACAGAGATGGCGGTGTAGATATTTCCATGTTTATAGAGATAGCAGTGTAGATATTTACATGTTTATACAGATGTCTGTGTAGATATTTCCATGTGTATACAGATGTCATTGTAGATATTTCCATGTTTATACAGATGACTGTATAGGTATTTCCATGGTTTTACAGGTGGCAGTGCAGATATTTCCATGTTTATAGAGATAGCGGTGTAGATATTTCCATGTTTCTACAGATGGCGGTGTTGATATTTCCATCTATACACAGATGGCCGTGTAGATATTTCCATGTTTATACAGATGGCGGCGTAGATATTTCCATGGACATGCAGATGGCGGTGTAGATATTTCCATGTTTAAACAGATAGCGGTGTAGATATTTCCATGTTTACACAGATAGTGGTGTAGATATTTCCGTGTTTATACACATGGCAGAGTAGATACTTCCATCTTTATGGAGATGGCAGTGTAGATATTTTCATGTTTATAGAGATGGCGGTGTAGATATTTCCATATTTATAGAGATAGCGGTGTAGATATTTCCATCTTTCTACAGATGGCAGTGTAGATATTTCCATGTTTATACAGATGGCGGTGTAGATATATCCATATTTATACAGACGTCTGTGTAGATATTTCCATCTGTATACAGATGGTATTGTAGGTATTTCCATGTTTATACAGATGGTGGTGAAGATATTTCCATGTTTATTCAGATGACTGTGTAGATATTTCCATGTTTTTACAGATGGCAGTGTGGATATTTCAATGTTTATAGAGATGGCGCTATAGATATTTCCAAGTTTATACAGCTAACGGCGGAGATATTTCCATGTTTATACAGAGAGGAGTCGAGATATTTCCATGTTTATACACATAGCGGTGTACATATTTCCATGATTATAGAGACAGCGGTGTAGGTATTTCCATGTTTATGCAGATAGCGGTGCAGATATTTCCATGTTTACACAGATGCCTATGCAGATATTTCCATATTTACACAGAGGGCTGTGTAGATATTTCTATGTTTATACAGAAGACAGTGTAGATATGTAAATGTTCCTACACATGACTGTGTAGGTATTTCCATGTTTATACAGATGTCTTTGTAGATATTTCCATGTTAATAGAGATAGCGGTGTAGACATTTCCATGTTTATACAGATAGCGGTGTAGATATTTCCATGTTTATACAGATAGTGGTGTAGATATTTCCATGTTTATACAGACCGCGGTGTAGATATTTCCATGTTTATACAAATAGCGGTGCAGATATTTCCATGTTTGTACAGATGGCGGTGTTGATATTTCCATTTATACACAGATGACCGTGTAGATATTTCCATGTTTATACAGACGGCGGCGCAGATATTTCCATGGATATGTAGATGGCGGTGTAGATATTTCCATGTTTATACAGATTGCGGTGTAGTTATTTCCATGTTTATATAGATAGCGGTGTAGTTATTTCCATGTATATACACATGGCTGTGTAGATATTTCCATGTTTATACAGATGGCGGTGTAGGTATTTCCATGTTTATACAGATAACTTTGTATTTCCATGTTTATACAGATGGCGGTGTAGATATTTCCATGTCTATAGAGATAGCAGTGGAGATAATTCCATGTTTATACAGATAGCGGTGTAGATATTTCCATGTTTATTCTGATCGTGGTGTAGATATTTCCATGTTTATAGAGATGGCGGTGTAGATATTTACATGTTCATAGAGATAGCGGTGTTGATTTTTCCATGTTTATAGAGACAGCGGTGTGGATATTTCCTTGCTTATACAGATAGGGGTGTAGATATTTCCATGTTTATAGAGATAGCGGTGAAGATATTTCCATGTTTATACAGATCACGGTGTAGATATTTCCTTGCTTGTACTAATAGCGGTGTAGTTATTTCCATGTTTATACAGATAGCGGTGTAGATATTTCCATGTATATACAGATGGCTGTGTAGATATTTCCATGTTTATACAGATGGCTGTGTAGATATTTCCATGTTTATACAGATGACTTTGTAGGTATTTGCATGTTTATACAGATGGCGGTGTAGGTTTTCCATGTTTATAGTGATAGCTGTGTAGATATTTCCATGTTTATACAGATAGCGGTGTTGATATTTCCATGTTTATAAAGATCGCGGTGTAGATATTTCCATGTTTATACAGATCGCGGTGCAGATATTTATATCTTTATACAGATGGCATTGTAGATATTTCCTTATTCACACAGATGGCGGTGTAGATGTTTCCATGTTTATACAGATGGCAGAGTAGTTAGTTCCATGTTTATGGAGATGGCAGTGTAGATACTTTCATGTTTACAGAGATGGCGGTGTAGATATTTCCATGTTTATAGAGATAGCAGTGTAGATATTTACATGTTTATACAGATGTCTGTGTAGATATTTCCATGTGTATACAGATGTCATTGTAGATATTTCCATGTTTATACAGATGACTGTATAGGTATTTCCATGGTTTTACAGGTGGCAGTGCAGATATTTCCATGTTTATAGAGATAGCGGTGTAGATATTTCCATGTTTCTACAGATGGCGGTGTTGATATTTCCATCTATACACAGATGGCCGTGTAGATATTTCCATGTTTATACAGATGGCGGCGTAGATATTTCCATGGACATGCAGATGGCGGTGTAGATATTTCCATGTTTAAACAGATAGCGGTGTAGATATTTCCATGTTTACACAGATAGTGGTGTAGATATTTCCGTGTTTATACACATGGCAGAGTAGATACTTCCATCTTTATGGAGATGGCAGTGTAGATATTTTCATGTTTATAGAGATGGCGGTGTAGATATTTCCATATTTATAGAGATAGCGGTGTAGATATTTCCATCTTTCTACAGATGGCAGTGTAGATATTTCCATGTTTATACAGATGGCGGTGTAGATATATCCATATTTATACAGACGTCTGTGTAGATATTTCCATCTGTATACAGATGGTATTGTAGGTATTTCCATGTTTATACAGATGGTGGTGAAGATATTTCCATGTTTATTCAGATGACTGTGTAGATATTTCCATGTTTTTACAGATGGCAGTGTGGATATTTCAATGTTTATAGAGATGGCGCTATAGATATTTCCAAGTTTATACAGCTAACGGCGGAGATATTTCCATGTTTATACAGAGAGGAGTCGAGATATTTCCATGTTTATACACATAGCGGTGTACATATTTCCATGATTATAGAGACAGCGGTGTAGGTATTTCCATGTTTATGCAGATAGCGGTGCAGATATTTCCATGTTTACACAGATGCCTATGCAGATATTTCCATATTTACACAGAGGGCTGTGTAGATATTTCTATGTTTATACAGAAGACAGTGTAGATATGTAAATGTTCCTACACATGACTGTGTAGGTATTTCCATGTTTATACAGATGTCTTTGTAGATATTTCCATGTTAATAGAGATAGCGGTGTAGACATTTCCATGTTTATACAGATAGCGGTGTAGATATTTCCATGTTTATACAGATAGTGGTGTAGATATTTCCATGTTTATACAGACCGCGGTGTAGATATTTCCATGTTTATACAAATAGAGGTGCAGATATTTCCATGTTTGTACAGATGGCGGTGTTGATATTTCCATTTATACACAGATGACCGTGTAGATATTTCCATGTTTATACAGACGGCGGCGCAGATATTTCCATGGATATGTAGATGGCGGTGTAGATATTTCCATGTTTATACAGATTGCGGTGTAGTTATTTCCATGTTTATATAGATAGCGGTGTAGTTATTTCCATGTATATACACATGGCTGTGTAGATATTTCCATGTTTATACAGATGGCGGTGTAGGTATTTCCATGTTTATAGAGATAACTTTGTATTTCCATGTTTATACAGATGGCGGTGTAGATATTTCCATGTCTATAGAGATAGCAGTGGAGATAATTCCATGTTTATACAGATAGCGGTGTAGATATTTCCATGTTTATTCTGATCGTGGTGTAGATATTTCCATGTTTATAGAGATGGCGGTGTAGATATTTACATGTTCATAGAGATAGCGGTGTTGATTTTTCCATGTTTATAGAGACAGCGGTGTGGATATTTCCTTGCTTATACAGATAGGGGTGTAGATATTTCCATGTTTATAGAGATAGCGGTGAAGATATTTCCATGTTTATACAGATCACGGTGTAGATATTTCCTTGCTTGTACTAATAGCGGTGTAGTTATTTCCATGTTTATACAGATAGCGGTGTAGATATTTCCATGTATATACAGATGGCTGTGTAGATATTTCCATGTTTATACAGATGGCTGTGTAGATATTTCCATGTTTATACAGATGACTTTGTAGGTATTTGCATGTTTATACAGATGGCGGTGTAGGTTTTCCATGTTTATAGTGATAGCTGTGTAGATATTTCCATGTTTATACAGATAGCGGTGTTGATATTTCCATGTTTATAAAGATCGCGGTGTAGATATTTCCATGTTTATACAGATCGCGGTGCAGATATTTATATCTTTATACAGATGGCATTGTAGATATTTCCTTATTCACACAGATGGCGGTGTAGATGTTTCCATGTTTATACAGATGGCAGAGTAGTTAGTTCCATGTTTATGGAGATGGCAGTGTAGATACTTTCATGTTTACAGAGATGGCGGTGTAGATATTTCCATGTTTATAGAGATAGCAGTGTAGATATTTACATGTTTATACAGATGTCTGTGTAGATATTTCCATGTGTATACAGATGGCATTGTAGATATTTCCATGTTTATACAGAAGACTGTATAGGTATTTCCATGGTTTTACAGGTGGCAGTGCAGATATTTCCATGTTTATAGAGATAGCGGTGTAGATATTTCCATGTTTCTACAGATGGCGGTGTTGATATTTCCATCTATACACAGATGGCCGTGTAGATATTTCCATGTTTATACAGATGGCGGCGTAGATATTTCCATGGACATGCAGATGGCGGTGTAGATATTTCCATGTTTAAACAGATAGCGGTGTAGATATTTCCATGTTTACACAGATAGTGGTGTAGATATTTCCGTGTTTATACACATGGCAGAGTAGATACTTCCATCTTTATGGAGATGGCAGTGTAGATATTTTCATGTTTATAGAGATGGCGGTGTAGATATTTCCATATTTATAGAGATAGCGGTGTAGATATTCCCATCTTTCTACAGATGGCAGTGTAGATATTTCCATGTTTATACTGATGGCGGTGTAGATATTTCCATATTTATACAGATGTCTGTGTAGATATTTCCATCTGTATACAGATGGTATTGTAGGTATTTCCATGTTTATACAGATGGTGGTGAAGATATTTCCATGTTTATTCAGATGACTGTGTAGATATTTCCATGTTTTTACAGATGGCAGTGTGGATATTTCAATGTTTATAGAGATGGCGCTGTAGATATTTCCAAGTTTATACAGCTAACGGCGGAGATATTTCCATGTTTATACAGAGAGGAGTCGAGATATTTCCATGTTTATACACATAGCGGTGTACATATTTCCATGATTATAGAGACAGCGGTGTAGGTATTTCCATGTTTATGCCGATAGCGGTGCAGATATTTCCATGTTTACACAGATGCCTATGCAGATATTTCCATATTTACACAGAGGGCTGTGTAGATATTTCTATGTTTATACAGAAGACAGTGTAGATATGTAAATGTTCCTACACATGACTGTGTAGGTATTTCCATGTTTATACAGATGTCTTTGTAGATATTTCCATGTTAATAGAGATAGCGGTGTAGACATTTCCATGTTTATACAGATAGCGGTGTAGATATTTCCATGTTTATACAGATAGTGGTGTAGATATTTCCATGTTTATACAAATAGCGGTGCAGATATTTCCATGTTTGTACAGATGGCGGTGTTGATATTTCCACTTATACACAGATGACCGTGTAGATATTTCCATGTTTATACAGACGGCGGCGCAGATATTTCCATGGATATGTAGATGGCGGTGTAGATATTTCCATGTTTATACAGATTGCGGTGTAGTTATTTCCATGTTTATATAGATAGCGGTGTAGTTATTTCCATGTATATACACATGGCTGTGTAGATATTTCCATGTTTATACAGATGGCGGTGTAGGTATTTCCATGTTTATACAGATAACTTTGTATTTCCATCTTTATACAGATGGCGGTGTAGATATTTCCATGTCTATAGAGATAGCAGTGGAGATAATTCCATGTTTATACAGATAGCGGTGTAGATATTTCCATGTTTATTCTGATCGTGGTGTAGATATTTCCATGTTTATAGAGATGGCGGTGTAGATATTTACATGTTCATAGAGATAGCGGTGTTGATTTTTCCATGTTTATAGAGACAGCGGTGTGGATATTTCCTTGCTTATACAGATAGGGGTGTAGATATTTCCATGTTTATAGAGATAGCGGTGAAGATATTTCCATGTTTATACAGATCACGGTGTAGATATTTCCTTGCTTGTACTAATAGCGGTGTAGTTATTTCCATGTTTATACAGATAGCGGTGTAGATATTTCCATGTATATACAGATGGCTGTGTAGATATTTCCATGTTTATACAGATGGCTGTGTAGATATTTCCATGTTTATACAGATGACTTTGTAGGTATTTGCATGTTTATACAGATGGCGGTGTAGGTTTTCCATGTTTATAGTGATAGCTGTGTAGATATTTCCATGTTTATACAGATAGCGGTGTTGATATTTCCATGTTTATAAAGATCGCGGTGTAGATATTTCCATGTTTATACAGATCGCGGTGCAGATATTTATATCTTTATACAGATGGCATTGTAGATATTTCCTTATTCACACAGATGGCGGTGTAGATGTTTCCATGTTTATACAGATGGCAGAGTAGTTAGTTCCATGTTTATGGAGATGGCAGTGTAGATACTTTCATGTTTACAGAGATGGCGGTGTAGATATTTCCATGTTTATAGAGATAGCAGTGTAGATATTTACATGTTTATACAGATGTCTGTGTAGATATTTCCATGTGTATACAGATGGCATTGTAGATATTTCCATGTTTATACAGATGACTGTATAGGTATTTCCATGTTTTTACAGGTGGCAGTGCAGATATTTCCATGTTTATAGAGATAGCGGTGTAGATATTTCCATGTTTCTACAGATGGCGGTGTTGATATTTCCATCTATACACAGATGGCCGTGTAGATATTTCCATGTTTATACAGATGGCGGCGTAGATATTTCCATGGACATGCAGATGGCGGTGTAGATATTTCCATGTTTAAACAGATAGCGGTGTAGATATTTCCATGTTTACACAGATAGTGGTGTAGATATTTCCGTGTTTATACACATGGCAGAGTAGATACTTCCATCTTTATGGAGATGGCAGTGTAGATATTTTCATGTTTATAGAGATGGCGGTGTAGATATTTCCATATTTATAGAGATAGCGGTGTAGATACTTCCATCTTTCTACAGATGGCAGTGTAGATATTTCCATGTTTATACAGATGGCGGTGTAGATATTTCCATATTTATACAGATGTCTGTGTAGATATTTCCATCTGTATACAGATGGTATTGTAGGTATTTCCATGTTTATACAGATGGTGGTGAAGATATTTCCATGTTTATTCAGATGACTGTGTAGATATTTCCATGTTTTTACAGATGGCAGTGTGGATATTTCAATGTTTATAGAGATGGCGCTGTAGATATTTCCAAGTTTATACAGATAACGGTGGAGATATTTCCATGTTTATACAGAGAGGAGTCGAGATATTTCCATGTTTATACACATAGCGGTGTACATATTTCCATGATTATAGAGACAGCGGTGTAGGTATTTCCATGTTTATGCAGATAGCGGTGCAGATATTTCCATGTTTACACAGATGCCTATGCAGATATTTCCATATTTACACAGAGGGCTGTGTAGATATTTCTATGTTTATACAGAAGACAGTGTAGATATTTAAATGTTCCTACACATGACTGTGTAGGTATTTCCATGTTTATACAGATGTCTTTGTAGATATTTCCATGTTAATAGAGATAGCGGTGTAGACATTTCCATGTTTATACAGATAGCGGTGTAGATATTTCCATGTTTATACAGATAGTGGTGTAGATATTTCCATGTTTATACAGACCGCGGTGTAGATATTTCCATGTTTATACAAATAGCGGTGCAGATATTTCCATGTTTGTACAGATGGCGGTGTTGATATTTCCATTTATACACAGATGACCGTGTAGATATTTCCATGTTTATACAGATGGCGGCGCAGATATTTCCATGGATATGTAGATGGCGGTGTAGATATTTCCATGTTTATACAGATTGCGGTGTAGTTATTTCCATGTTTATATAGATAGCGGTGTAGTTATTTCCATGTATATACACATGGCTGTGTAGATATTTCCATGTTTATACAGATGGCGGTGTAGATATTTCCATGTTTATAAAGATAACTTTGTATTTCCATGTTTATACAGATGGCGGTGTAGATATTTCCATGTCTATAGAGATAGCAGTGGAGATAATTCCATGTTTATACAGATAACGGTGTAGATATTTCCATGTTTATTTTGATCGTGGTGTAGATATTTCCATGTTTATAGAGATGGCGGTGTAGATATTTACATGTTCATAGAGATAGCGGTGTTGATTTTTCCATGTTTATAGAGACAGCGGTGTGGATATTTCCTTGCTTATACAGATAGGGGTGTAGATATTTCCATGTTTATAGAGATAGCGGTGAAGATATTTCCATGTTTATACAGATCACGGTGTAGATATTTCCTTGCTTGTACTAATAGCGGTGTAGTTATTTCCATGTTTATACAGATAGCGGTGTAGATATTTCCATGTATATACAGATGGCTGTGTAGATATTTCCATGTTTATACAGATGGCTGTGTAGATATTTCCATGTTTATACAGATGACTTTGTAGGTATTTGCATGTTTATACAGATGGCGGTGTAGGTTTTCCATGTTTATAGTGATAGCTGTGTAGATATTTCCATGTTTATACAGATAGCGGTGTTGATATTTCCATGTTTATAAAGATCGCGGTGTAGATATTTCCATGTTTATACAGATCGCGGTGCAGATATTTATATCTTTATACAGATGGCATTGTAGATATTTCCTTATTCACACAGATGGCGGTGTAGATGTTTCCATGTTTATACAGATGGCAGAGTAGTTAGTTCCATGTTTATGGAGATGGCAGTGTAGATACTTTCATGTTTACAGAGATGGCGGTGTAGATATTTCCATGTTTATAGAGATAGCAGTGTAGATATTTACATGTTTATACAGATGTCTGTGTAGATATTTCCATGTGTATACAGATGGCATTGTAGATATTTCCATGTTTATACAGATGACTGTATAGGTATTTCCATGTTTTTACAGGTGGCAGTGCAGATATTTCCATGTTTATAGAGATAGCGGTGTAGATATTTCCATGTTTCTACAGATGGCGGTGTTGATATTTCCATCTATACACAGATGGCCGTGTAGATATTTCCATGTTTATACAGATGGCGGCGTAGATATTTCCATGGACATGCAGATGGCGGTGTAGATATTTCCATGTTTAAACAGATAGCGGTGTAGATATTTCCATGTTTACACAGATAGTGGTGTAGATATTTCCGTGTTTATACACATGGCAGAGTAGATACTTCCATCTTTATGGAGATGGCAGTGTAGATATTTTCATGTTTATAGAGATGGCGGTGTAGATATTTCCATATTTATAGAGATAGCGGTGTAGATACTTCCATCTTTCTACAGATGTCAGTGTAGATATTTCCATGTTTATACAGATGGCGGTGTAGATATTTCCATATTTATACAGATGTCTGTGTAGATATTTCCATCTGTATACAGATGGTATTGTAGGTATTTCCATGTTTATACAGATGGTGGTGAAGATATTTCCATGTTTATTCAGATGACTGTGTAGATATTTCCATGTTTTTACAGATGGCAGTGTGGATATTTCAATGTTTATAGAGATGGCGCTGTAGATATTTCCAAGTTTATACAGCTAACGGCGGAGATATTTCCATGTTTATACAGAGAGGAGTCGAGATATTTCCATGTTTATACACATAGCGGTGTACATATTTCCATGATTATAGAGACAGCGGTGTAGGTATTTCCATGTTTATGCAGATAGCGGTGCAGATATTTCCATGTTTACACAGATGCCTATGCAGATATTTCCATATTTACACAGAGGGCTGTGTAGATATTTCTATGTTTATACAGAAGACAGTGTAGATATGTAAATGTTCCTACACATGACTGTGTAGGTATTTCCATGTTTATACAGATGTCTTTGTAGATATTTCCATGTTAATAGAGATAGCGGTGTAGACATTTCCATGTTTATACAGATAGCGGTGTAGATATTTCCATGTTTATACAGATAGTGGTGTAGATATTTCCATGTTTATACAGACCGCGGTGTAGATATTTCCATGTTTATACAAATAGCGGTGCAGATATTTCCATGTTTGTACAGATGGCGGTGTTGATATTTCCATTTATACACAGATGACCGTGTAGATATTTCCATGTTTATACAGACGGCGGCGCAGATATTTCCATGGATATGTAGATGGCGGTGTAGATATTTCCATGTTTATACAGATTGCGGTGTAGTTATTTCCATGTTTATATAGATAGCGGTGTAGTTATTTCCATGTATATACACATGGCTGTGTAGATATTTCCATGTTTATACAGATGGCGGTGTAGGTATTTCCATGTTTATACAGATAACTTTGTATTTCCATGTTTATACAGATGGCGGTGTAGATATTTCCATGTCTATAGAGATAGCAGTGGAGATAATTCCATGTTTATACAGATAGCGGTGTAGATATTTCCATGTTTATTCTGATCGTGGTGTAGATATTTCCATGTTTATAGAGATGGCGGTGTAGATATTTACATGTTCATAGAGATAGCGGTGTTGATTTTTCCATGTTTATAGAGACAGCGGTGTGGATATTTCCTTGCTTATACAGATAGGGGTGTAGATATTTCCATGTTTATAGAGATAGCGGTGAAGATATTTCCATGTTTATACAGATCACGGTGTAGATATTTCCTTGCTTGTACTAATAGCGGTGTAGTTATTTCCATGTTTATACAGATAGCGGTGTAAATATTTCCATGTATATACAGATGGCTGTGTAGATATTTCCATGTTTATACAGATGACTTTGTAGGTATTTGCATGTTTATACAGATGGCGGTGTAGGTTTTCCATGTTTATAGTGATAGCTGTGTAGATATTTCCATGTTTATACAGATAGCGGTGTTGATATTTCCATGTTTATAAAGATCGCGGTGTAGATATTTCCATGTTTATACAGATCGCGGTGCAGATATTTATATCTTTATACAGATGGCATTGTAGATATTTCCTTATTCACACAGATGGCGGTGTAGATGTTTCCATGTTTATACAGATGGCAGAGTAGTTAGTTCCATGTTTATGGAGATGGCAGTGTAGATACTTTCATGTTTACAGAGATGGCGGTGTAGATATTTCCATGTTTATAGAGATAGCAGTGTAGATATTTACATGTTTATACAGATGTCTGTGTAGATATTTCCATGTGTATACAGATGGCATTGTAGATATTTCCATGTTTATACAGATGACTGTATATGTATTTCCATGGTTTTACAGGTGGCAGTGCAGATATTTCCATGTTTATAGAGATAGCGGTGTAGATATTTCCATGTTTCTACAGATGGCGGTGTTGATATTTCCATCTATACACAGATGGCCGTGTAGATATTTCCATGTTTATACAGATGGCGGCGTAGATATTTCCATGGACATGCAGATGGCGGTGTAGATATTTCCATGTTTAAACAGATAGCGGTGTAGATATTTCCATGTTTACACAGATAGTGGTGTAGATATTTCCGTGTTTATACACATGGCAGAGTAGATACTTCCATCTTTATGGAGATGGCAGTGTAGATATTTTCATGTTTATAGAGATGGCGGTGTAGATATTTCCATATTTATAGAGATAGCGGTGTAGATATTTCCATCTTTCTACAGATGGCAGTGTAGATATTTCCATGTTTATACAGATGGCGGTGTAGATATTTCCATATTTATACAGATGTCTGTGTAGATATTTCCATCTGTATACAGATGGTATTGTAGGTATTTCCATGTTTATACAGATGGTGGTGAAGATATTTCCATGTTTATTCAGATGACTGTGTAGATATTTCCATGTTTTTACAGATGGCAGTGTGGATATTTCAATGTTTATAGAGATGGCGCTGTAGATATTTCCAAGTTTATACAGCTAACGGCGGAGATATTTCCATGTTTATACAGAGAGGAGTCGAGATATTTCCATGTTTATACACATAGCGGTGTACATATTTCCATGATTATAGAGACAGCGGTGTAGGTATTTCCATGTTTATGCAGATAGCGGTGCAGATATTTCCATGTTTACACAGATGCCTATGCAGATATTTCCATATTTACACAGAGGGCTGTGTAGATATTTCTATGTTTATACAGAAGACAGTGTAGATATGTAAATGTTCCTACACATGACTGTGTAGGTATTTCCATGTTTATACAGATGTCTTTGTAGATATTTCCATGTTAATAGAGATAGCGGTGTAGACATTTCCATGTTTATACAGATAGCGGTGTAGATATTTCCATGTTTATACAGATAGTGGTGTAGATATTTCCATGTTTATACAGACCGCGGTGTAGATATTTCCATGTTTATACAAATAGCGGTGCAGATATTTCCATGTTTGTACAGATGGCGGTGTTGATATTTCCATTTATACACAGATGACCGTGTAGATATTTCCATGTTTATACAGATGGCGGCGCAGATATTTCCATGGATATGTAGATGGCGGTGTAGATATTTCCATGTTTATACAGATTGCGGTGTAGTTATTTCCATGTTTATATAGATAGCGGTGTAGTTATTTCCATGTATATACACATGGCTGTGTAGATATTTCCATGTTTATACAGATGGCGGTGTAGATATTTCCATGTTTATACAGATAACTTTGTATTTCCATGTTTATACAGATGGCGGTGTAGATATTTCCATGTCTATAGAGATAGCAGTGGAGATAATTCCATGTTTATACAGATAACGGTGTAGATATTTCCATGTTTATTCTGATCGTGGTGTAGATATTTCCATGTTTATAGAGATGGCGGTGTAGATATTTACATGTTCATAGAGATAGCGGTGTTGATTTTTCCATGTTTATAGAGACAGCGGTGTGGATATTTCCTTGCTTATACAGATAGGGGTGTAGATATTTCCATGTTTATAGAGATAGCGGTGAAGATATTTCCATGTTTATACAGATCACGGTGTAGATATTTCCTTGCTTGTACTAATAGCGGTGTAGTTATTTCCATGTTTATACAGATAGCGGTGTAGATATTTCCATGTATATACAGATGGCTGTGTAGATATTTCCATGTTTATACAGATGGCTGTGTAGATATTTCCATGTTTATACAGATGACTTTGTAGGTATTTGCATGTTTATACAGATGGCGGTGTAGGTTTTCCATGTTTATAGTGATAGCTGTGTAGATATTTCCATGTTTATACAGATAGCGGTGTTGATATTTCCATGTTTATAAAGATCGCGGTGTAGATATTTCCATGTTTATACAGATCGCGGTGCAGATATTTATATCTTTATACAGATGGCATTGTAGATATTTCCTTATTCACACAGATGGCGGTGTAGATGTTTCCATGTTTATACAGATGGCAGAGTAGTTAGTTCCATGTTTATGGAGATGGCAGTGTAGATACTTTCATGTTTACAGAGATGGCGGTGTAGATATTTCCATGTTTATAGAGATAGCAGTGTAGATATTTACATGTTTATACAGATGTCTGTGTAGATATTTCCATGTGTATACAGATGGCATTGTAGATATTTCCATGTTTATACAGATGACTGTATAGGTATTTCCATGTTTTTACAGGTGGCAGTGCAGATATTTCCATGTTTATAGAGATAGCGGTGTAGATATTTCCATGTTTCTACAGATGGCGGTGTTGATATTTCCATCTATACACAGATGGCCGTGTAGATATTTCCATGTTTATACAGATGGCGGCGTAGATATTTCCATGGACATGCAGATGGCGGTGTAGATATTTCCATGTTTAAACAGATAGCGGTGTAGATATTTCCATGTTTACACAGATAGTGGTGTAGATATTTCCGTGTTTATACACATGGCAGAGTAGATACTTCCATCTTTATGGAGATGGCAGTGTAGATATTTTCATGTTTATAGAGATGGCGGTGTAGATATTTCCATATTTATAGAGATAGCGGTGTAGATATTTCCATCTTTCTACAGATGGCAGTGTAGATATTTCCATGTTTATACAGATGGCGGTGTAGATATTTCCTTATTTATACAGATGTCTGTGTAGATATTTCCATCTGTATACAGATGGTATTGTAGGTATTTCCATGTTTATACAGATGGTGGTGAAGATATTTCCATGTTTATTCAGATGACTGTGTAGATATTTCCATGTTTTTACAGATGGCAGTGTGGATATTTCAATGTTTATAGAGATGGCGCTGTAGATATTTCCAAGTTTATACAGCTAACGGCGGAGATATTTCCATGTTTATACAGAGAGGAGTCGAGATATTTCCATGTTTATACACATAGCGGTGTACATATTTCCATGATTATAGAGACAGCGGTGTAGGTATTTCCATGTTTATGCAGATAGCGGTGCAGATATTTCCATGTTTACACAGATGCCTATGCAGATATTTCCATATTTACACAGAGGGCTGTGTAGATATTTCTATGTTTATACAGAAGACAGTGTAGATATGTAAATGTTCCTACACATGACTGTGTAGGTATTTCCATGTTTATACAGATGTCTTTGTAGATATTTCCATGTTAATAGAGATAGCGGTGTAGACATTTCCATGTTTATACAGATAGCGGTGTAGATATTTCCATGTTTATACAGATAGTGGTGTAGATATTTCCATGTTTATACAAATAGCGGTGCAGATATTTCCATGTTTGTACAGATGGCGGTGTTGATATTTCCATTTATACACAGATGACCGTGTAGATATTTCCATGTTTATACAGACGGCGGCGCAGATATTTCCATGGATATGTAGATGGCGGTGTAGATATTTCCATGTTTATACAGATTGCGGTGTAGTTATTTCCATGTTTATATAGATAGCGGTGTAGTTATTTCCATGTATATACACATGGCTGTGTAGATATTTCCATGTTTATACAGATGGCGGTGTAGGTATTTCCATGTTTATACAGATAACTTTGTATTTCCATGTTTATACAGATGGCGGTGTAGATATTTCCATGTCTATAGAGATAGCAGTGGAGATAATTCCATGTTTATACAGATAGCGGTGTAGATATTTCCATGTTTATTCTGATCGTGGTGTAGATATTTCCATGTTTATAGAGATGGCGGTGTAGATATTTACATGTTCATAGAGATAGCGGTGTTGATTTTTCCATGTTTATAGAGACAGCGGTGTGGATATTTCCTTGCTTATACAGATAGGGTTGTAGATATTTCCATGTTTATAGAGATAGCGGTGAAGATATTTCCATGTTTGTACAGATCACGGTGTAGATATTTCCTTGCTTGTACTAATAGCGGTGTAGTTATTTCCATGTTTATACAGATAGCGGTGTAGATATTTCCATGTATATACAGATGGCTGTGTAGATATTTCCATGTTTATACAGATGGCTGTGTAGATATTTCCATGTTTATACAGATGACTTTGTAGGTATTTGCATGTTTATACAGATGGCGGTGTAGGTTTTCCATGTTTATAGTGATAGCTGTGTAGATATTTCCATGTTTATACAGATAGCGGTGTTGATATTTCCATGTTTATAAAGATCGCGGTGTAGATATTTCCATGTTTATACAGATCGCGGTGCAGATATTTATATCTTTATACAGATGGCATTGTAGATATTTCCTTATTCACACAGATGGCGGTGTAGATGTTTCCATGTTTATACAGATGGCAGAGTAGTTAGTTCCATGTTTATGGAGATGGCAGTGTAGATACTTTCATGTTTACAGAGATGGCGGTGTAGATATTTCCATGTTTATAGAGATAGCAGTGTAGATATTTACATGTTTATACAGATGTCTGTGTAGATATTTCCATGTGTATACAGATGGCATTGTAGATATTTCCATGTTTATACAGATGACTGTATAGGTATTTCCATGTTTTTACAGGTGGCAGTGCAGATATTTCCATGTTTATAGAGATAGCGGTGTAGATATTTCCATGTTTCTACAGATGGCGGTGTTGATATTTCCATCTATACACAGATGGCCGTGTAGATATTTCCATGTTTATACAGATGGCGGCGTAGATATTTCCATGGACATGCAGATGGCGGTGTAGATATTTCCATGTTTAAACAGATAGCGGTGTAGATATTTCCATGTTTACACAGATAGTGGTGTAGATATTTCCGTGTTTATACACATGGCAGAGTAGATACTTCCATCTTTATGGAGATGGCAGTGTAGATATTTTCATGTTTATAGAGATGGCGGTGTAGATATTTCCATATTTATAGAGATAGCGGTGTAGATACTTCCATCTTTCTACAGATGGCAGTGTAGATATTTCCATGTTTATACAGATGGCGGTGTAGATATTTCCATATTTATACAGATGTCTGTGTAGATATTTCCATCTGTATACAGATGGTATTGTAGGTATTTCCATGTTTATACAGATGGTGGTGAAGATATTTCCATGTTTATTCAGATGACTGTGTAGATATTTCCATGTTTTTACAGATGGCAGTGTGGATATTTCAATGTTTATAGAGATGGCGCTGTAGATATTTCCAAGTTTATACAGCTAACGGCGGAGATATTTCCATGTTTATACAGAGAGGAGTCGAGATATTTCCATGTTTATACACATAGCGGTGTACATATTTCCATGATTATAGAGACAGCGGTGTAGGTATTTCCATGTTTATGCAGATAGCGGTGCAGATATTTCCATGTTTACACAGATGCCTATGCAGATATTTCCATATTTACACAGAGGGCTGTGTAGATATTTCTATGTTTATACAGAAGACAGTGTAGATATGTAAATGTTCCTACACATGACTGTGTAGGTATTTCCATGTTTATACAGATGTCTTTGTAGATATTTCCATGTTAATAGAGATAGCGGTGTAGACATTTCCATGTTTATACAGATAGCGGTGTAGATATTTCCATGTTTATACAGATAGTGGTGTAGATATTTCCATGTTTATACAGACCGCGGTGTAGATATTTCCATGTTTATACAAATAGCGGTGCAGATATTTCCATGTTTGTACAGATGGCGGTGTTGATATTTCCATTTATACACAGATGACCGTGTAGATATTTCCATGTTTATACAGACGGCGGCGCAGATATTTCCATGGATATGTAGATGGCGGTGTAGATATTTCCATGTTTATACAGATTGCGGTGTAGTTATTTCCATGTTTATATAGATAGCGGTGTAGTTATTTCCATGTATATACACATGGCTGTGTAGATATTTCCATGTTTATACAGATGGCGGTGTAGGTATTTCCATGTTTATACAGATAACTTTGTATTTCCATGTTTATACAGATGGCGGTGTAGATATTTCCATGTCTATAGAGATAGCAGTGGAGATAATTCCATGTTTATACAGATAGCGGTGTAGATATTTCCATGTTTATTCTGATCGTGGTGTAGATATTTCCATGTTTATAGAGATGGCGGTGTAGATATTTACATGTTCATAGAGATAGCGGTGTTGATTTTTCCATGTTTATAGAGACAGCGGTGTGGATATTTCCTTGCTTATACAGATAGGGGTGTAGATATTTCCATGTTTATAGAGATAGCGGTGAAGATATTTCCATGTTTATACAGATCACGGTGTAGATATTTCCTTGCTTGTACTAATAGCGGTGTAGTTATTTCCATGTTTATACAGATAGCGGTGTAAATATTTCCATGTATATACAGATGGCTGTGTAGATATTTCCATGTTTATACAGATGGCTGTGTAGATATTTCCATGTTTATACAGATGACTTTGTAGGTATTTGCATGTTTATACAGATGGCGGTGTAGGTTTTCCATGTTTATAGTGATAGCTGTGTAGATATTTCCATGTTTATACAGATAGCGGTGTTGATATTTCCATGTTTATAAAGATCGCGGTGTAGATATTTCCATGTTTATACAGATCGCGGTGCAGATATTTATATCTTTATACAGATGGCATTGTAGATATTTCCTTATTCACACAGATGGCGGTGTAGATGTTTCCATGTTTATACAGATGGCAGAGTAGTTAGTTCCATGTTTATGGAGATGGCAGTGTAGATACTTTCATGTTTACAGAGATGGCGGTGTAGATATTTCCATGTTTATAGAGATAGCAGTGTAGATATTTACATGTTTATACAGATGTCTGTGTAGATATTTCCATGTGTATACAGATGGCATTGTAGATATTTCCATGTTTATACAGATGACTGTATAGGTATTTCCATGGTTTTACAGGTGGCAGTGCAGATATTTCCATGTTTATAGAGATAGCGGTGTAGATATTTCCATGTTTCTACAGATGGCGGTGTTGATATTTCCATCTATACACAGATGGCCGTGTAGATATTTCCATGTTTATACAGATGGCGGCGTAGATATTTCCATGGACATGCAGATGGCGGTGTAGATATTTCCATGTTTAAACAGATAGCGGTGTAGATATTTCCATGTTTACACAGATAGTGGTGTAGATATTTCCGTGTTTATACACATGGCAGAGTAGATACTTCCATCTTTATGGAGATGGCAGTGTAGATATTTTCATGTTTATAGAGATGGCGGTGTAGATATTTCCATATTTATAGAGATAGCGGTGTAGATATTTCCATCTTTCTACAGATGGCAGTGTAGATATTTCCATGTTTATACAGATGGCGGTGTAGATATTTCCATATTTATACAGATGTCTGTGTAGATATTTCCATCTGTATACAGATGGTATTGTAGGTATTTCCATGTTTATACAGATGGTGGTGAAGATATTTCCATGTTTATTCAGATGACTGTGTAGATATTTCCATGTTTTTACAGATGGCAGTGTGGATATTTCAATGTTTATAGAGATGGCGCTGTAGATATTTCCAAGTTTATACAGCTAACGGCGGAGATATTTCCATGTTTATACAGAGAGGAGTCGAGATATTTCCATGTTTATACACATAGCGGTGTACATATTTCCATGATTATAGAGACAGCGGTGTAGGTATTTCCATGTTTATGCAGATAGCGGTGCAGATATTTCCATGTTTACACAGATGCCTATGCAGATATTTCCATATTTACACAGAGGGCTGTGTAGATATTTCTATGTTTATACAGAAGACAGTGTAGATATGTAAATGTTCCTACACATGACTGTGTAGGTATTTCCATGTTTATACAGATGTCTTTGTAGATATTTCCATGTTAATAGAGATAGCGGTGTAGACATTTCCATGTTTATACAGATAGCGGTGTAGATATTTCCATGTTTATACAGATAGTGGTGTAGATATTTCCATGTTTATACAGACCGCGGTGTAGATATTTCCATGTTTATACAAATAGCGGTGCAGATATTTCCATGTTTGTACAGATGGCGGTGTTGATATTTCCATTTATACACAGATGACCGTGTAGATATTTCCATGTTTATACAGATGGCGGCGCAGATATTTCCATGGATATGTAGATGGCGGTGTAGATATTTCCATGTTTATACAGATTGCGGTGTAGTTATTTCCATGTTTATATAGATAGCGGTGTAGTTATTTCCATGTATATACACATGGCTGTGTAGATATTTCCATGTTTATACAGATGGCGGTGTAGATATTTCCATGTTTATACAGATAACTTTGTATTTCCATGTTTATACAGATGGCGGTGTAGATATTTCCATGTCTATAGAGATAGCAGTGGAGATAATTCCATGTTTATACAGATAACGGTGTAGATATTTCCATGTTTATTCTGATCGTGGTGTAGATATTTCCATGTTTATAGAGATGGCGGTGTAGATATTTACATGTTCATAGAGATAGCGGTGTTGATTTTTCCATGTTTATAGAGACAGCGGTGTGGATATTTCCTTGCTTATACAGATAGGGGTGTAGATATTTCCATGTTTATAGAGATAGCGGTGAAGATATTTCCATGTTTATACAGATCACGGTGTAGATATTTCCTTGCTTGTACTAATAGCGGTGTAGTTATTTCCATGTTTATACAGATAGCGGTGTAGATATTTCCATGTATATACAGATGGCTGTGTAGATATTTCCATGTTTATACAGATGGCTGTGTAGATATTTCCATGTTTATACAGATGACTTTGTAGGTATTTGCATGTTTATACAGATGGCGGTGTAGGTTTTCCATGTTTATAGTGATAGCTGTGTAGATATTTCCATGTTTATACAGATAGCGGTGTTGATATTTCCATGTTTATAAAGATCGCGGTGTAGATATTTCCATGTTTATACAGATCGCGGTGCAGATATTTATATCTTTATACAGATGGCATTGTAGATATTTCCTTATTCACACAGATGGCGGTGTAGATGTTTCCATGTTTATACAGATGGCAGAGTAGTTAGTTCCATGTTTATGGAGATGGCAGTGTAGATACTTTCATGTTTACAGAGATGGCGGTGTAGATATTTCCATGTTTATAGAGATAGCAGTGTAGATATTTACATGTTTATACAGATGTCTGTGTAGATATTTCCATGTGTATACAGATGGCATTGTAGATATTTCCATGTTTATACAGATGACTGTATAGGTATTTCCATGTTTTTACAGGTGGCAGTGCAGATATTTCCATGTTTATAGAGATAGCGGTGTAGATATTTCCATGTTTCTACAGATGGCGGTGTTGATATTTCCATCTATACACAGATGGCCGTGTAGATATTTCCATGTTTATACAGATGGCGGCGTAGATATTTCCATGGACATGCAGATGGCGGTGTAGATATTTCCATGTTTAAACAGATAGCGGTGTAGATATTTCCATGTTTACACAGATAGTGGTGTAGATATTTCCGTGTTTATACACATGGCAGAGTAGATACTTCCATCTTTATGGAGATGGCAGTGTAGATATTTTCATGTTTATAGAGATGGCGGTGTAGATATTTCCATATTTATAGAGATAGCGGTGTAGATATTTCCATCTTTCTACAGATGGCAGTGTAGATATTTCCATGTTTATACAGATGGCGGTGTAGATATTTCCTTATTTATACAGATGTCTGTGTAGATATTTCCATCTGTATACAGATGGTATTGTAGGTATTTCCATGTTTATACAGATGGTGGTGAAGATATTTCCATGTTTATTCAGATGACTGTGTAGATATTTCCATGTTTTTACAGATGGCAGTGTGGATATTTCAATGTTTATAGAGATGGCGCTGTAGATATTTCCAAGTTTATACAGCTAACGGCGGAGATATTTCCATGTTTATACAGAGAGGAGTCGAGATATTTCCATGTTTATACACATAGCGGTGTACATATTTCCATGATTATAGAGACAGCGGTGTAGGTATTTCCATGTTTATGCAGATAGCGGTGCAGATATTTCCATGTTTACACAGATGCCTATGCAGATATTTCCATATTTACACAGAGGGCTGTGTAGATATTTCTATGTTTATACAGAAGACAGTGTAGATATGTAAATGTTCCTACACATGACTGTGTAGGTATTTCCATGTTTATACAGATGTCTTTGTAGATATTTCCATGTTAATAGAGATAGCGGTGTAGACATTTCCATGTTTATACAGATAGCGGTGTAGATATTTCCATGTTTATACAGATAGTGGTGTAGATATTTCCATGTTTATACAAATAGCGGTGCAGATATTTCCATGTTTGTACAGATGGCGGTGTTGATATTTCCATTTATACACAGATGACCGTGTAGATATTTCCATGTTTATACAGACGGCGGCGCAGATATTTCCATGGATATGTAGATGGCGGTGTAGATATTTCCATGTTTATACAGATTGCGGTGTAGTTATTTCCATGTTTATATAGATAGCGGTGTAGTTATTTCCATGTATATACACATGGCTGTGTAGATATTTCCATGTTTATACAGATGGCGGTGTAGGTATTTCCATGTTTATACAGATAACTTTGTATTTCCATGTTTATACAGATGGCGGTGTAGATATTTCCATGTCTATAGAGATAGCAGTGGAGATAATTCCATGTTTATACAGATAGCGGTGTAGATATTTCCATGTTTATTCTGATCGTGGTGTAGATATTTCCATGTTTATAGAGATGGCGGTGTAGATATTTACATGTTCATAGAGATAGCGGTGTTGATTTTTCCATGTTTATAGAGACAGCGGTGTGGATATTTCCTTGCTTATACAGATAGGGGTGTAGATATTTCCATGTTTATAGAGATAGCGGTGAAGATATTTCCATGTTTATACAGATCACGGTGTAGATATTTCCTTGCTTGTACTAATAGCGGTGTAGTTATTTCCATGTTTATACAGATAGCGGTGTAGATATTTCCATGTATATACAGATGGCTGTGTAGATATTTCCATGTTTATACAGATGGCTGTGTAGATATTTCCATGTTTATACAGATGACTTTGTAGGTATTTGCATGTTTATACAGATGGCGGTGTAGGTTTTCCATGTTTATAGTGATAGCTGTGTAGATATTTCCATGTTTATACAGATAGCGGTGTTGATATTTCCATGTTTATAAAGATCGCGGTGTAGATATTTCCATGTTTATACAGATCGCGGTGCAGATATTTATATCTTTATACAGATGGCATTGTAGATATTTCCTTATTCACACAGATGGCGGTGTAGATGTTTCCATGTTTATACAGATGGCAGAGTAGTTAGTTCCATGTTTATGGAGATGGCAGTGTAGATATTTTCATGTTTACAGAGATGGCGGTGTAGATATTTCCATGTTTATAGAGATAGCAGTGTAGATATTTACATGTTTATACAGATGTCTGTGTAGATATTTCCATGTGTATACAGATGGCATTGTAGATATTTCCATGTTTATACAGATGACTGTATAGGTATTTCCATGTTTTTACAGGTGGCAGTGCAGATATTTCCATGTTTATAGAGATAGCGGTGTAGATATTTCCATGTTTCTACAGATGGCGGTGTTGATATTTCCATCTATACACAGATGGCCGTGTAGATATTTCCATGTTTATACAGATGGCGGCGTAGATATTTCCATGGACATGCAGATGGCGGTGTAGATATTTCCATGTTTAAACAGATAGCGGTGTAGATATTTCCATGTTTACACAGATAGTGGTGTAGATATTTCCGTGTTTATACACATGGCAGAGTAGATACTTCCATCTTTATGGAGATGGCAGTGTAGATAATTTCATGTTTATAGAGATGGCGGTGTAGATATTTCCATATTTATAGAGATAGCGGTGTAGATACTTCCATCTTTCTACAGATGGCAGTGTAGATATTTCCATGTTTATACAGATGGCGGTGTAGATATTTCCATATTTATACAGATGTCTGTGTAGATATTTCCATCTGTATACAGATGGTATTGTAGGTATTTCCATGTTTATACAGATGGTGGTGAAGATATTTCCATGTTTATTCAGATGACTGTGTAGATATTTCCATGTTTTTACAGATGGCAGTGTGGATATTTCAATGTTTATAGAGATGGCGCTGTAGATATTTCCAAGTTTATACAGATAACGGTGGAGATATTTCCATGTTTATACAGAGAGGAGTCGAGATATTTCCATGTTTATACACATAGCGGTGTACATATTTCCATGATTATAGAGACAGCGGTGTAGGTATTTCCATGTTTATGCAGATAGCGGTGCAGATATTTCCATGTTTACACAGATGCCTATGCAGATATTTCCATATTTACACAGAGGGCTGTGTAGATATTTCTATGTTTATACAGAAGACAGTGTAGATATGTAAATGTTCCTACACATGACTGTGTAGGTATTTCCATGTTTATACAGATGTCTTTGTAGATATTTCCATGTTAATAGAGATAGCGGTGTAGACATTTCCATGTTTATACAGATAGCGGTGTAGATATTTCCATGTTTATACAGATAGTGGTGTAGATATTTCCATGTTTATACAGACCGCGGTGTAGATATTTCCATGTTTATACAAATAGCGGTGCAGATATTTCCATGTTTGTACAGATGGCGGTGTTGATATTTCCATTTATACACAGATGACCGTGTAGATATTTCCATGTTTATACAGATGGCGGCGCAGATATTTCCATGGATATGTAGATGGCGGTGTAGATATTTCCATGTTTATACAGATTGCGGTGTAGTTATTTCCATGTTTATATAGATAGCGGTGTAGTTATTTCCATGTATATACACATGGCTGTGTAGATATTTCCATGTTTATACAGATGGCGGTGTAGATATTTCCATGTTTATACAGATAACTTTGTATTTCCATGTTTATACAGATGGCGGTGTAGATATTTCCATGTCTATAGAGATAGCAGTGGAGATAATTCCATGTTTATACAGATAACGGTGTAGATATTTCCATGTTTATTCTGATCGTGGTGTAGATATTTCCATGTTTATAGAGATGGCGGTGTAGATATTTACATGTTCATAGAGATAGCGGTGTTGATTTTTCCATGTTTATAGAGACAGCGGTGTGGATATTTCCTTGCTTATACAGATAGGGGTGTAGATATTTCCATGTTTACAGAGATAGCGGTGAAGATATTTCCATGTTTATACAGATCACGGTGTAGATATTTCCTTGCTTGTACTAATAGCGGTGTAGTTATTTCCATGTTTATACAGATAGCGGTGTAGATATTTCCATGTATATACAGATGGCTGTGTAGATATTTCCATGTTTATACAGATGGCTGTGTAGATATTTCCATGTTTATACAGATGACTTTGTAGGTATTTGCATGTTTATACAGATGGCGGTGTAGGTTTTCCATGTTTATAGTGATAGCTGTGTAGATATTTCCATGTTTATACAGATAGCGGTGTTGATATTTCCATGTTTATAAAGATCGCGGTGTAGATATTTCCATGTTTATACAGATCGCGGTGCAGATATTTATATCTTTATACAGATGGCATTGTAGATATTTCCTTATTCACACAGATGGCGGTGTAGATGTTTCCATGTTTATACAGATGGCAGAGTAGTTAGTTCCATGTTTATGGAGATGGCAGTGTAGATATTTTCATGTTTACAGAGATGGCGGTGTAGATATTTCCATGTTTATAGAGATAGCAGTGTAGATATTTACATGTTTATACAGATGTCTGTGTAGATATTTCCATGTGTATACAGATGGCATTGTAGATATTTCCATGTTTATACAGATGACTGTATAGGTATTTCCATGTTTTTACAGGTGGCAGTGCAGATATTTCCATGTTTATAGAGATAGCGGTGTAGATATTTCCATGTTTCTACAGATGGCGGTGTTGATATTTCCATCTATACACAGATGGCCGTGTAGATATTTCCATGTTTATACAGATGGCGGCGTAGATATTTCCATGGACATGCAGATGGCGGTGTAGATATTTCCATGTTTAAACAGATAGCGGTGTAGATATTTCCATGTTTACACAGATAGTGGTGTAGATATTTCCGTGTTTATACACATGGCAGAGTAGATACTTCCATCTTTATGGAGATGGCAGTGTAGATAATTTCATGTTTATAGAGATGGCGGTGTAGATATTTCCATATTTATAGAGATAGCGGTGTAGATACTTCCATCTTTCTACAGATGGCAGTGTAGATATTTCCATGTTTATACAGATGGCGGTGTAGATATTTCCATATTTATACAGATGTCTGTGTAGATATTTCCATCTGTATACAGATGGTATTGTAGGTATTTCCATGTTTATACAGATGGTGGTGAAGATATTTCCATGTTTATTCAGATGACTGTGTAGATATTTCCATGTTTTTACAGATGGCAGTGTGGATATTTCAATGTTTATAGAGATGGCGCTGTAGATATTTCCAAGTTTATACAGATAACGGTGGAGATATTTCCATGTTTATACAGAGAGGAGTCGAGATATTTCCATGTTTATACACATAGCGGTGTACATATTTCCATGATTATAGAGACAGCGGTGTAGGTATTTCCATGTTTATGCAGATAGCGGTGCAGATATTTCCATGTTTACACAGATGCCTATGCAGATATTTCCATATTTACACAGAGGGCTGTGTAGATATTTCTATGTTTATACAGAAGACAGTGTAGATATGTAAATGTTCCTACACATGACTGTGTAGGTATTTCCATGTTTATACAGATGTCTTTGTAGATATTTCCATGTTAATAGAGATAGCGGTGTAGACATTTCCATGTTTATACAGATAGCGGTGTAGATATTTCCATGTTTATACAGATAGTGGTGTAGATATTTCCATGTTTATACAGACCGCGGTGTAGATATTTCCATGTTTATACAAATAGCGGTGCAGATATTTCCATGTTTGTACAGATGGCGGTGTTGATATTTCCATTTATACACAGATGACCGTGTAGATATTTCCATGTTTATACAGATGGCGGCGCAGATATTTCCATGGATATGTAGATGGCGGTGTAGATATTTCCATGTTTATACAGATTGCGGTGTAGTTATTTCCATGTTTATATAGATAGCGGTGTAGTTATTTCCATGTATATACACATGGCTGTGTAGATATTTCCATGTTTATACAGATGGCGGTGTAGATATTTCCATGTTTATACAGATAACTTTGTATTTCCATGTTTATACAGATGGCGGTGTAGATATTTCCATGTCTATAGAGATAGCAGTGGAGATAATTCCATGTTTATACAGATAACGGTGTAGATATTTCCATGTTTATTCTGATCGTGGTGTAGATATTTCCATGTTTATAGAGATGGCGGTGTAGATATTTACATGTTCATAGAGATAGCGGTGTTGATTTTTCCATGTTTATAGAGACAGCGGTGTGGATATTTCCTTGCTTATACAGATAGGGGTGTAGATATTTCCATGTTTATAGAGATAGCGGTGAAGATATTTCCATGTTTATACAGATCACGGTGTAGATATTTCCTTGCTTGTACTAATAGCGGTGTAGTTATTTCCATGTTTATACAGATAGCGGTGTAGATATTTCCATGTATATACAGATGGCTGTGTAGATATTTCCATGTTTATACAGATGGCTGTGTAGATATTTCCATGTTTATACAGATGACTTTGTAGGTATTTGCATGTTTATACAGATGGCGGTGTAGGTTTTCCATGTTTATAGTGATAGCTGTGTAGATATTTCCATGTTTATACAGATAGCGGTGTTGATATTTCCATGTTTATAAAGATCGCAGTGTAGATATTTCCATGTTTATACAGATCGCGGTGCAGATATTTATATCTTTATACAGATGGCATTGTAGATATTTCCTTATTCACACAGATGGCGGTGTAGATGTTTCCATGTTTATACAGATGGCAGAGTAGTTAGTTCCATGTTTATGGAGATGGCAGTGTAGATACTTTCATGTTTACAGAGATGGCGGTGTAGATATTTCCATGTTTATAGAGATAGCAGTGTAGATATTTACATGTTTATACAGATGTCTGTGTAGATATTTCCATGTGTATACAGATGGCATTGTAGATATTTCCATGTTTATACAGATGACTGTATAGGTATTTCCATGTTTTTACAGGTGGCAGTGCAGATATTTCCATGTTTATAGAGATAGCGGTGTAGATATTTCCATGTTTCTACAGATGGCGGTGTTGATATTTCCATCTATACACAGATGGCCGTGTAGATATTTCCATGTTTATACAGATGGCGGCGTAGATATTTCCATGGACATGCAGATGGCGGTGTAGATATTTCCATGTTTAAACAGATAGCGGTGTAGATATTTCCATGTTTACACAGATAGTGGTGTAGATATTTCCGTGTTTATACACATGGCAGAGTAGATACTTCCATCTTTATGGAGATGGCAGTGTAGATATTTTCATGTTTATAGAGATGGCGGTGTAGATATTTCCATATTTATAGAGATAGCGGTGTAGATATTTCCATCTTTCTACAGATGGCAGTGTAGATATTTCCATGTTTATACAGATGGCGGTGTAGATATTTCCATATTTATACAGATGTCTGTGTAGATATTTCCATCTGTATACAGATGGTATTGTAGGTATTTCCATGTTTATACAGATGGTGGTGAAGATATTTCCATGTTTATTCAGATGACTGTGTAGATATTTCCATGTCTTTACAGATGGCAGTGTGGATATTTCAATGTTTATAGAGATGGCGCTGTAGATATTTCCAAGTTTATACAGCTAACGGCGGAGATATTTCCATGTTTATACAGAGAGGAGTCGAGATATTTCCATGTTTATACACATAGCGGTGTACATATTTCCATGATTATAGAGACAGCGGTGTAGGTATTTCCATGTTTATGCAGATAGCGGTGCAGATATTTCCATGTTTACACAGATGCCTATGCAGATATTTCCATATTTACACAGAGGGCTGTGTAGATATTTCTATGTTTATACAGAAGACAGTGTAGATATGTAAATGTTCCTACACATGACTGTGTAGGTATTTCCATGTTTATACAGATGTCTTTGTAGATATTTCCATGTTAATAGAGATAGCGGTGTAGACATTTCCATGTTTATACAGATAGCGGTGTAGATATTTCCATGTTTATACAGATAGTGGTGTAGATATTTCCATGTTTATACAGACCGCGGTGTAGATATTTCCATGTTTATACAAATAGCGGTGCAGATATTTCCATGTTTGTACAGATGGCGGTGTTGATATTTCCATTTATACACAGATGACCGTGTAGATATTTCCATGTTTATACAGACGGCGGCGCAGATATTTCCATGGATATGTAGATGGCGGTGTAGATATTTCCATGTTTATACAGATTGCGGTGTAGTTATTTCCATGTTTATATAGATAGCGGTGTAGTTATTTCCATGTATATACACATGGCTGTGTAGATATTTCCATGTTTATACAGATGGCGGTGTAGGTATTTCCATGTTTATACAGATAACTTTGTATTTCCATGTTTATACAGATGGCGGTGTAGATATTTCCATGTCTATAGAGATAGCAGTGGAGATAATTCCATGTTTATACAGATAGCGGTGTAGATATTTCCATGTTTATTCTGATCGTGGTGTAGATATTTCCATGTTTATAGAGATGGCGGTGTAGATATTTACATGTTCATAGAGATAGCGGTGTTGATTTTTCCATGTTTATAGAGACAGCGGTGTGGATATTTCCTTGCTTATACAGATAGGGGTGTAGATATTTCCATGTTTATAGAGATAGCGGTGAAGATATTTCCATGTTTATACAGATCACGGTGTAGATATTTCCTTGCTTGTACTAATAGCGGTGTAGTTATTTCCATGTTTATACAGATAGCGGTGTAGATATTTCCATGTATATACAGATGGCTGTGTAGATATTTCCATGTTTATACAGATGGCTGTGTAGATATTTCCATGTTTATACAGATGACTTTGTAGGTATTTGCATGTTTATACAGATGGCGGTGTAGGTTTTCCATGTTTATAGTGATAGCTGTGTAGATATTTCCATGTTTATACAGATAGCGGTGTTGATATTTCCATGTTTATAAAGATCGCGGTGTAGATATTTCCATGTTTATACAGATCGCGGTGCAGATATTTATATCTTTATACAGATGGCATTGTAGATATTTCCTTATTCACACAGATGGCGGTGTAGATGTTTCCATGTTTATACAGATGGCAGAGTAGTTAGTTCCATGTTTATGGAGATGGCAGTGTAGATACTTTCATGTTTACAGAGATGGCGGTGTAGATATTTCCATGTTTGTAGAGATAGCAGTGTAGATATTTACATGTTTATACAGATGTCTGTGTAGATATTTCCATGTGTATACAGATGGCATTGTAGATATTTCCATGTTTATACAGATGACTGTATAGGTATTTCCATGTTTTTACAGGTGGCAGTGCAGATATTTCCATGTTTATAGAGATAGCGGTGTAGATATTTCCATGTTTCTACAGATGGCGGTGTTGATATTTCCATCTATACACAGATGGCCGTGTAGATATTTCCATGTTTATACAGATGGCGGCGTAGATATTTCCATGGACATGCAGATGGCGGTGTAGATATTTCCATGTTTAAACAGATAGCGGTGTAGATATTTCCATGTTTACACAGATAGTGGTGTAGATATTTCCGTGTTTATACACATGGCAGAGTAGATACTTCCATCTTTATGGAGATGGCAGTGTAGATATTTTCATGTTTATAGAGATGGCGGTGTAGATATTTCCATATTTATAGAGATAGCGGTGTAGATATTTCCATCTTTCTACAGATGGCAGTGTAGATATTTCCATGTTTATACAGATGGCGGTGTAGATATTTCCATATTTATACAGATGTCTGTGTAGATATTTCCATCTGTATACAGATGGTATTGTAGGTATTTCCATGTTTATACAGATGGTGGTGAAGATATTTCCATGTTTATTCAGATGACTGTGTAGATATTTCCATGTTTTTACAGATGGCAGTGTGGATATTTCAATGTTTATAGAGATGGCGCTGTAGATATTTCCAAGTTTATACAGCTAACGGCGGAGATATTTCCATGTTTATACAGAGAGGAGTCGAGATATTTCCATGTTTATACACATAGCGGTGTACATATTTCCATGATTATAGAGACAGCGGTGTAGGTATTTCCATGTTTATGCAGATAGCGGTGCAGATATTTCCATGTTTACACAGATGCCTATGCAGATATTTCCATATTTACACAGAGGGCTGTGTAGATATTTCTATGTTTATACAGAAGACAGTGTAGATATGTAAATGTTCCTACACATGACCGTGTAGGTATTTCCATGTTTATACAGATGTCTTTGTAGATATTTCCATGTTAATAGAGATAGCGGTGTAGACATTTCCATGTTTATACAGATAGCGGTGTAGATATTTCCATGTTTATACAGATAGAGGTGTAGATATTTCCATGTTTATACAGACCGCGGTGTAGATATTTCCATGTTTATACAAATAGCGGTGCAGATATTTCCATGTTTGTACAGATGGCGGTGTTGATATTTCCATTTATACACAGATGACCGTGTAGATATTTCCATGTTTATACAGACGGCGGCGCAGATATTTCCATGGATATGTAGATGGCGGTGTAGATATTTCCATGTTTATACAGATTGCGGTGTAGTTATTTCCATGTTTATATAGATAGCGGTGTAGTTATTTCCATGTATATACACATGGCTGTGTAGATATTTCCATGTTTATACAGATGGCGGTGTAGGTATTTCCATGTTTATACAGATAACTTTGTATTTCCATGTTTATACAGATGGCGGTGTAGATATTTCCATGTCTATAGAGATAGCAGTGGAGATAATTCCATGTTTATACAGATAGCGGTGTAGATATTTCCATGTTTATTCTGATCGTGGTGTAGATATTTCCATGTTTATAGAGATGGCGGTGTAGATATTTACATGTTCATAGAGATAGCGGTGTTGATTTTTCCATGTTTATAGAGACAGCGGTGTGGATATTTCCTTGCTTATACAGATAGGGGTGTAGATATTTCCATGTTTATAGAGATAGCGGTGAAGATATTTCCATGTTTATACAGATCACGGTGTAGATATTTCCTTGCTTGTACTAATAGCGGTGTAGTTATTTCCATGTTTATACAGATAGCGGTGTAGATATTTCCATGTATATACAGATGGCTGTGTAGATATTTCCATGTTTATACAGATGGCTGTGTAGATATTTCCATGTTTATACAGATGACTTTGTAGGTATTTGCATGTTTATACAGATGGCGGTGTAGGTTTTCCATGTTTATAGTGATAGCTGTGTAGATATTTCCATGTTTATACAGATAGCGGTGTTGATATTTCCATGTTTATAAAGATCGCGGTGTAGATATTTCCATGTTTATACAGATCGCGGTGCAGATATTTATATCTTTATACAGATGGCATTGTAGATATTTCCTTATTCACACAGATGGCGGTGTAGATGTTTCCATGTTTATACAGATGGCAGAGTAGTTAGTTCCATGTTTATGGAGATGGCAGTGTAGATACTTTCATGTTTACAGAGATGGCGGTGTAGATATTTCCATGTTTATAGAGATAGCAGTGTAGATATTTACATGTTTATACAGATGTCTGTGTAGATATTTCCATGTGTATACAGATGGCATTGTAGATATTTCCATGTTTATACAGATGACTGTATAGGTATTTCCATGTTTTTACAGGTGGCAGTGCAGATATTTCCATGTTTATAGAGATAGCGGTGTAGATATTTCCATGTTTCTACAGATGGCGGTGTTGATATTTCCATCTATACACAGATGGCCGTGTAGATATTTCCATGTTTATACAGATGGCGGCGTAGATATTTCCATGGACATGCAGATGGCGGTGTAGATATTTCCATGTTTAAACAGATAGCGGTGTAGATATTTCCATGTTTACACAGATAGTGGTGTAGATATTTCCGTGTTTATACACATGGCAGAGTAGATACTTCCATCTTTATGGAGACGGCAGTGTAGATATTTTCATGTTTATAGAGATGGCGGTGTAGATATTTCCATATTTATAGAGATAGCGGTGTAGATACTTCCATCTTTCTACAGATGGCAGTGTAGATATTTCCATGTTTATACAGATGGCGGTGTAGATATTTCCATATTTATACAGATGTCTGTGTAGATATTTCCATCTGTATACAGATGGTATTGTAGGTATTTCCATGTTTATACAGATGGTGGTGAAGATATTTCCATGTTTATTCAGATGACTGTGTAGATATTTCCATGTTTTTACAGATGGCAGTGTGGATATTTCAATGTTTATAGAGATGGCGCTGTAGATATTTCCAAGTTTATACAGATAACGGTGGAGATATTTCCATGTTTATACAGAGAGGAGTCGAGATATTTCCATGTTTATACAGATAGCGGTGTAGATATTTCCATGTATATACAGATGGCTGTGTAGATATTTCCATGTTTATACAGATGGCTGTGTAGATATTTCCATGTTTATACAGATGACTTTGTAGGTATTTGCATGTTTATACAGATGGCGGTGTAGGTTTTCCATGTTTATAGTGATAGCTGTGTAGATATTTCCATGTTTATACAGATAGCGGTGTTGATATTTCCATGTTTATAAAGATCACGGTGTAGATATTTCCATGTTTATACAGATCGCGGTGCAGATATTTATATCTTTATACAGATGGCATTGTAGATATTTCCTTATTCACACAGATGGCGGTGTAGATGTTTCCATGTTTATACAGATGACAGAGTAGTTAGTTCCATGTTTATGGAGATGGCAGTGTAGATACTTTCATGTTTACAGAGATGGCGGTGTAGATATTTCCATGTTTATAGAGATAGCAGTGTAGATATTTACATGTTTATACAGATGTCTGTGTAGATATTTCCATGTGTATACAGATGGCATTGTAGATATTTCCATGTTTATACAGATGACTGTGTAGGTATTTCCATGTTTTTACAGGTGGCAGTGCAGATATTTCCATGTTTATAGAGATAGCGGTGTAGATATTTCCATGTTTCTACAGATGGCGGTGTTGATATTTCCATCTATACACAGATGGCCGTGTAGATATTTCCATGTTTATACAGATGGCGGCGTAGATATTTCCATGGACATGCAGATGGCGGTGTAGATATTTCCATGTTTAAACAGATAGCGGTGTAGATATTTCCATGTTTACACAGATAGTGGTGTAGATATTTCCGTGTTTATACACATGGCAGAGTAGATACTTCCATCTTTATGGAGATGGCAGTGTAGATATTTTCATGTTTATAGAGATGGCGGTGTAGATATTTCCATATTTATAGAGATAGCGGTGTAGATATTTCCATCTTTCTACAGATGGCAGTGTAGATATTTCCATGTTTATACAGATGGCGGTGTAGATATTTCCATATTTATACAGATGTCTGTGTAGATATTTCCATCTGTATACAGATGGTATTGTAGGTATTTCCATGTTTATACAGATGGTGGTGAAGATATTTCCATGTTTATTCAGATGACTGTGTAGATATTTCCATGTTTTTACAGATGGCAGTGTGGATATTTCAATGTTTATAGAGATGGCGCTGTAGATATTTCCAAGTTTATACAGCTAACGGCGGAGATATTTCCATGTTTATACAGAGAGGAGTCGAGATATTTCCATGTTTATACACATAGCGGTGTACATATTTCCATGATTATAGAGACAGCGGTGTAGGTATTTCCATGCTTATGCAGATAGCGGTGCAGATATTTCCATGTTTACACAGATGCCTATGCAGATATTTCCATATTTACACAGAGGGCTGTGTAGATATTTCTATGTTTATACAGAAGACAGTGTAGATATGTAAATGTTCCTACACATGACCGTGTAGGTATTTCCATGTTTATACAGATGTCTTTGTAGATATTTCCATGTTAATAGAGATAGCGGTGTAGACATTTCCATGTTTATACAGATAGCGGTGTAGATATTTCCATGTTTATACAGATAGTGGTGTAGATATTTCCATGTTTATACAGACCGCGGTGTAGATATTTCCATGTTTATACAAATAGCGGTGCAGATATTTCCATGTTTGTACAGATGGCGGTGTTGATATTTCCATTTATACACAGATGACCGTGTAGATATTTCCATGTTTATACAGACGGCGGCGCAGATATTTCCATGGATATGTAGATGGCGGTGTAGATATTTCCATGTTTATACAGATTGCGGTGTAGTTATTTCCATGTTTATATAGATAGCGGTGTAGTTATTTCCATGTATATACACATGGCTGTGTAGATATTTCCATGTTTATACAGATGGCGGTGTAGGTATTTCCATGTTTATACAGATAACTTTGTATTTCCATGTTTATACAGATGGCGGTGTAGATATTTCCATGTCTATAGAGATAGCAGTGGAGATAATTCCATGTTTATACAGATAGCGGTGTAGATATTTCCATGTTTATTCTGATCGTGGTGTAGATATTTCCATGTTTATAGAGATGGCGGTGTAGATATTTACATGTTCATAGAGATAGCGGTGTTGATTTTTCCATGTTTATAGAGACAGCGGTGTGGATATTTCCTTGCTTATACAGATAGGGGTGTAGATATTTCCATGTTTATAGAGATAGCGGTGAAGATATTTCCATGTTTATACAGATCACGGTGTAGATATTTCCTTGCTTGTACTAATAGCGGTGTAGTTATTTCCATGTTTATACAGATAGCGGTGTAGATATTTCCATGTATATACAGATGGCTGTGTAGATATTTCCATGTTTATACAGATGGCTGTGTAGATATTTCCATGTTTATACAGATGACTTTGTAGGTATTTGCATGTTTATACAGATGGCGGTGTAGGTTTTCCATGTTTATAGTGATAGCTGTGTAGATATTTCCATGTTTATACAGATAGCGGTGTTGATATTTCCATGTTTATAAAGATCGCGGTGTAGATATTTCCATGTTTATACAGATCGCGGTGCAGATATTTATATCTTTATACAGATGGCATTGTAGATATTTCCTTATTCACACAGATGGCGGTGTAGATGTTTCCATGTTTATACAGATGGCAGAGTAGTTAGTTCCATGTTTATGGAGATGGCAGTGTAGATACTTTCATGTTTACAGAGATGGCGGTGTAGATATTTCCATGTTTATAGAGATAGCAGTGTAGATATTTACATGTTTATACAGATGTCTGTGTAGATATTTCCATGTGTATACAGATGGCATTGTAGATATTTCCATGTTTATACAGATGACTGTATAGGTATTTCCATGTTTTTACAGGTGGCAGTGCAGATATTTCCATGTTTATAGAGATAGCGGTGTAGATATTTCCATGTTTCTACAGATGGCGGTGTTGATATTTCCATCTATACACAGATGGCCGTGTAGATATTTCCATGTTTATACAGATGGCGGCGTAGATATTTCCATGGACATGCAGATGGCGGTGTAGATATTTCCATGTTTAAACAGATAGCGGTGTAGATATTTCCATGTTTACACAGATAGTGGTGTAGATATTTCCGTGTTTATACACATGGCAGAGTAGATACTTCCATCTTTATGGAGACGGCAGTGTAGATATTTTCATGTTTATAGAGATGGCGGTGTAGATATTTCCATATTTATAGAGATAGCGGTGTAGATACTTCCATCTTTCTACAGATGGCAGTGTAGATATTTCCATGTTTATACAGATGGCGGTGTAGATATTTCCATATTTATACAGATGTCTGTGTAGATATTTCCATCTGTATACAGATGGTATTGTAGGTATTTCCATGTTTATACAGATGGTGGTGAAGATATTTCCATGTTTATTCAGATGACTGTGTAGATATTTCCATGTTTTTACAGATGGCAGTGTGGATATTTCAATGTTTATAGAGATGGCGCTGTAGATATTTCCAAGTTTATACAGATAACGGTGGAGATATTTCCATGTTTATACAGAGAGGAGTCGAGATATTTCCATGTTTATACAGATAGCGGTGTAGATATTTCCATGTATATACAGATGGCTGTGTAGATATTTCCATGTTTATACAGATGGCTGTGTAGATATTTCCATGTTTATACAGATGACTTTGTAGGTATTTGCATGTTTATACAGATGGCGGTGTAGGTTTTCCATGTTTATAGTGATAGCTGTGTAGATATTTCCATGTTTATACAGATAGCGGTGTTGATATTTCCATGTTTATAAAGATCACGGTGTAGATATTTCCATGTTTATACAGATCGCGGTGCAGATATTTATATCTTTATACAGATGGCATTGTAGATATTTCCTTATTCACACAGATGGCGGTGTAGATGTTTCCATGTTTATACAGATGACAGAGTAGTTAGTTCCATGTTTATGGAGATGGCAGTGTAGATACTTTCATGTTTACAGAGATGGCGGTGTAGATATTTCCATGTTTATAGAGATAGCAGTGTAGATATTTACATGTTTATACAGATGTCTGTGTAGATATTTCCATGTGTATACAGATGGCATTGTAGATATTTCCATGTTTATACAGATGACTGTGTAGGTATTTCCATGTTTTTACAGGTGGCAGTGCAGATATTTCCATGTTTATAGAGATAGCGGTGTAGATATTTCCATGTTTCTACAGATGGCGGTGTTGATATTTCCATCTATACACAGATGGCCGTGTAGATATTTCCATGTTTATACAGATGGCGGCGTAGATATTTCCATGGACATGCAGATGGCGGTGTAGATATTTCCATGTTTAAACAGATAGCGGTGTAGATATTTCCATGTTTACACAGATAGTGGTGTAGATATTTCCGTGTTTATACACATGGCAGAGTAGATACTTCCATCTTTATGGAGATGGCAGTGTAGATATTTTCATGTTTATAGAGATGGCGGTGTAGATATTTCCATATTTATAGAGATAGCGGTGTAGATATTTCCATCTTTCTACAGATGGCAGTGTAGATATTTCCATGTTTATACAGATGGCGGTGTAGATATTTCCATATTTATACAGATGTCTGTGTAGATATTTCCATCTGTATACAGATGGTATTGTAGGTATTTCCATGTTTATACAGATGGTGGTGAAGATATTTCCATGTTTATTCAGATGACTGTGTAGATATTTCCATGTTTTTACAGATGGCAGTGTGGATATTTCAATGTTTATAGAGATGGCGCTGTAGATATTTCCAAGTTTATACAGCTAACGGCGGAGATATTTCCATGTTTATACAGAGAGGAGTCGAGATATTTCCATGTTTATACACATAGCGGTGTACATATTTCCATGATTATAGAGACAGCGGTGTAGGTATTTCCATGCTTATGCAGATAGCGGTGCAGATATTTCCATGTTTACACAGATGCCTATGCAGATATTTCCATATTTACACAGAGGGCTGTGTAGATATTTCTATGTTTATACAGAAGACAGTGTAGATATGTAAATGTTCCTACACATGACCGTGTAGGTATTTCCATGTTTATACAGATGTCTTTGTAGATATTTCCATGTTAATAGAGATAGCGGTGTAGACATTTCCATGTTTATACAGATAGCGGTGTAGATATTTCCATGTTTATACAGATAGTGGTGTAGATATTTCCATGTTTATACAGACCGCGGTGTAGATATTTCCATGTTTATACAAATAGCGGTGCAGATATTTCCATGTTTGTACAGATGGCGGTGTTGATATTTCCATTTATACACAGATGACCGTGTAGATATTTCCATGTTTATACAGACGGCGGCGCAGATATTTCCATGGATATGTAGATGGCGGTGTAGATATTTCCATGTTTATACAGATTGCGGTGTAGTTATTTCCATGTTTATATAGATAGCGGTGTAGTTATTTCCATGTATATACACATGGCTGTGTAGATATTTCCATGTTTATACAGATGGCGGTGTAGGTATTTCCATGTTTATACAGATAACTTTGTATTTCCATGTTTATACAGATGGCGGTGTAGATATTTCCATGTCTATAGAGATAGCAGTGGAGATAATTCCATGTTTATACAGATAGCGGTGTAGATATTTCCATGTTTATTCTGATCGTGGTGTAGATATTTCCATGTTTATAGAGATGGCGGTGTAGATATTTACATGTTCATAGAGATAGCGGTGTTGATTTTTCCATGTTTATAGAGACAGCGGTGTGGATATTTCCTTGCTTATACAGATAGGGGTGTAGATATTTCCATGTTTATAGAGATAGCGGTGAAGATATTTCCATGTTTATACAGATCACGGTGTAGATATTTCCTTGCTTGTACTAATAGCGGTGTAGTTATTTCCATGTTTATACAGATAGCGGTGTAGATATTTCCATGTATATACAGATGGCTGTGTAGATATTTCCATGTTTATACAGATGGCTGTGTAGATATTTCCATGTTTATACAGATGACTTTGTAGGTATTTGCATGTTTATACAGATGGCGGTGTAGGTTTTCCATGTTTATAGTGATAGCTGTGTAGATATTTCCATGTTTATACAGATAGCGGTGTTGATATTTCCATGTTTATAAAGATCGCGGTGTAGATATTTCCATGTTTATACAGATCGTGGTGCAGATATTTATATCTTTATACAGATGGCATTGTAGATATTTCCTTATTCACACAGATGGCGGTGTAGATGTTTCCATGTTTATACAGATGGCAGAGTAGTTAGTTCCATGTTTATGGAGATGGCAGTGTAGATACTTTCATGTTTACAGAGATGGCGGTGTAGATATTTCCATGTTTATAGAGATAGCAGTGTAGATATTTACATGTTTATACAGATGTCTGTGTAGATATTTCCATGTGTATACAGATGGCATTGTAGATATTTCCATGTTTATACAGATGACTGTATAGGTATTTCCATGTTTTTACAGGTGGCAGTGCAGATATTTCCATGTTTATAGAGATAGCGGTGTAGATATTTCCATGTTTCTACAGATGGCGGTGTTGATATTTCCATCTATACACAGATGGCCGTGTAGATATTTCCATGTTTATACAGATGGCGGCGTAGATATTTCCATGGACATGCAGATGGCGGTGTAGATATTTCCATGTTTAAACAGATAGCGGTGTAGATATTTCCATGTTTACACAGATAGTGGTGTAGATATTTCCGTGTTTATACACATGGCAGAGTAGATACTTCCATCTTTATGGAGATGGCAGTGTAGATATTTTCATGTTTATAGAGATGGCGGTGTAGATATTTCCATATTTATAGAGATAGCGGTGTAGATACTTCCATCTTTCTACAGATGGCAGTGTAGATATTTCCATGTTTATACAGATGGCGGTGTAGATATTTCCATATTTATACAGATGTCTGTGTAGATATTTCCATCTGTATACAGATGGTATTGTAGTTATTTCCATGTTTATACAGATGGTGGTGAAGATATTTCCATGTTTATTCAGATGACTGTGTAGATATTTCCATGTTTTTACAGATGGCAGTGTGGATATTTCAATGTTTATAGAGATGGCGCTGTAGATATTTCCAAGTTTATACAGATAACGGTGGAGATATTTCCATGTTTATACAGAGAGGAGTCGAGATATTTCCATGTTTATACAGATAGCGGTGTAGATATTTCCATGTATATACAGATGGCTGTGTAGATATTTCCATGTTTATACAGATGGCTGTGTAGATATTTCCATGTTTATACAGATGACTTTGTAGGTATTTGCATGTTTATACAGATGGCGGTGTAGGTTTTCCATGTTTATAGTGATAGCTGTGTAGATATTTCCATGTTTATACAGATAGCGGTGTTGATATTTCCATGTTTATAAAGATCACGGTGTAGATATTTCCATGTTTATACAGATCGCGGTGCAGATATTTATATCTTTATACAGATGGCATTGTAGATATTTCCTTATTCACACAGATGGCGGTGTAGATGTTTCCATGTTTATACAGATGACAGAGTAGTTAGTTCCATGTTTATGGAGATGGCAGTGTAGATACTTTCATGTTTACAGAGATGGCGGTGTAGATATTTCCATGTTTATAGAGATAGCAGTGTAGATATTTACATGTTTATACAGATGTCTGTGTAGATATTTCCATGTGTATACAGATGGCATTGTAGATATTTCCATGTTTATACAGATGACTGTATAGGTATTTCCATGTTTTTACAGGTGGCAGTGCAGATATTTCCATGTTTATAGAGATAGCGGTGTAGATATTTCCATGTTTCTACAGATGGCGGTGTTGATATTTCCATCTATACACAGATGGCCGTGTAGATATTTCCATGTTTATACAGATGGCGGCGTAGATATTTCCATGGACATGCAGATGGCGGTGTAGATATTTCCATGTTTAAACAGATAGCGGTGTAGATATTTCCATGTTTACACAGATAGTGGTGTAGATATTTCCGTGTTTATACACATGGCAGAGTAGATACTTCCATCTTTATGGAGATGGCAGTGTAGATATTTTCATGTTTATAGAGATGGCGGTGTAGATATTTCCATATTTATAGAGATAGCGGTGTAGATATTTCCATCTTTCTACAGATGGCAGTGTAGATATTTCCATGTTTATACAGATGGCGGTGTAGATATTTCCATATTTATACAGATGTCTGTGTAGATATTTCCATCTGTATACAGATGGTATTGTAGGTATTTCCATGTTTATACAGATGGTGGTGAAGATATTTCCATGTTTATTCAGATGACTGTGTAGATATTTCCATGTTTTTACAGATGGCAGTGTGGATATTTCAATGTTTATAGAGATGGCGCTGTAGATATTTCCAAGTTTATACAGCTAACGGCGGAGATATTTCCATGTTTATACAGAGAGGAGTCGAGATATTTCCATGTTTATACACATAGCGGTGTACATATTTCCATGATTATAGAGACAGCGGTGTAGGTATTTCCATGCTTATGCAGATAGCGGTGCAGATATTTCCATGTTTACACAGATGCCTATGCAGATATTTCCATATTTACACAGAGGGCTGTGTAGATATTTCTATGTTTATACAGAAGACAGTGTAGATATGTAAATGTTCCTACACATGACCGTGTAGGTATTTCCATGTTTATACAGATGTCTTTGTAGATATTTCCATGTTAATAGAGATAGCGGTGTAGACATTTCCATGTTTATACAGATAGCGGTGTAGATATTTCCATGTTTATACAGATAGTGGTGTAGATATTTCCATGTTTATACAGACCGCGGTGTAGATATTTCCATGTTTATACAAATAGCGGTGCAGATATTTCCATGTTTGTACAGATGGCGGTGTTGATATTTCCATTTATACACAGATGACCGTGTAGATATTTCCATGTTTATACAGACGGCGGCGCAGATATTTCCATGGATATGTAGATGGCGGTGTAGATATTTCCATGTTTATACAGATTGCGGTGTAGTTATTTCCATGTTTATATAGATAGCGGTGTAGTTATTTCCATGTATATACACATGGCTGTGTAGATATTTCCATGTTTATACAGATGGCGGTGTAGGTATTTCCATGTTTATACAGATAACTTTGTATTTCCATGTTTATACAGATGGCGGTGTAGATATTTCCATGTCTATAGAGATAGCAGTGGAGATAATTCCATGTTTATACAGATAGCGGTGTAGATATTTCCATGTTTATTCTGATCGTGGTGTAGATATTTCCATGTTTATAGAGATGGCGGTGTAGATATTTACATGTTCATAGAGATAGCGGTGTTGATTTTTCCATGTTTATAGAGACAGCGGTGTGGATATTTCCTTGCTTATACAGATAGGGGTGTAGATATTTCCATGTTTATAGAGATAGCGGTGAAGATATTTCCATGTTTATACAGATCACGGTGTAGATATTTCCTTGCTTGTACTAATAGCGGTGTAGTTATTTCCATGTTTATACAGATAGCGGTGTAGATATTTCCATGTATATACAGATGGCTGTGTAGATATTTCCATGTTTATACAGATGGCTGTGTAGATATTTCCATGTTTATACAGATGACTTTGTAGGTATTTGCATGTTTATACAGATGGCGGTGTAGGTTTTCCATGTTTATAGTGATAGCTGTGTAGATATTTCCATGTTTATACAGATAGCGGTGTTGATATTTCCATGTTTATAAAGATCGCGGTGTAGATATTTCCATGTTTATACAGATCGTGGTGCAGATATTTATATCTTTATACAGATGGCATTGTAGATATTTCCTTATTCACACAGATGGCGGTGTAGATGTTTCCATGTTTATACAGATGGCAGAGTAGTTAGTTCCATGTTTATGGAGATGGCAGTGTAGATACTTTCATGTTTACAGAGATGGCGGTGTAGATATTTCCATGTTTATAGAGATAGCAGTGTAGATATTTACATGTTTATACAGATGTCTGTGTAGATATTTCCATGTGTATACAGATGGCATTGTAGATATTTCCATGTTTATACAGATGACTGTATAGGTATTTCCATGTTTTTACAGGTGGCAGTGCAGATATTTCCATGTTTATAGAGATAGCGGTGTAGATATTTCCATGTTTCTACAGATGGCGGTGTTGATATTTCCATCTATACACAGATGGCCGTGTAGATATTTCCATGTTTATACAGATGGCGGCGTAGATATTTCCATGGACATGCAGATGGCGGTGTAGATATTTCCATGTTTAAACAGATAGCGGTGTAGATATTTCCATGTTTACACAGATAGTGGTGTAGATATTTCCGTGTTTATACACATGGCAGAGTAGATACTTCCATCTTTATGGAGATGGCAGTGTAGATATTTTCATGTTTATAGAGATGGCGGTGTAGATATTTCCATATTTATAGAGATAGCGGTGTAGATACTTCCATCTTTCTACAGATGGCAGTGTAGATATTTCCATGTTTATACAGATGGCGGTGTAGATATTTCCATATTTATACAGATGTCTGTGTAGATATTTCCATCTGTATACAGATGGTATTGTAGTTATTTCCATGTTTATACAGATGGTGGTGAAGATATTTCCATGTTTATTCAGATGACTGTGTAGATATTTCCATGTTTTTACAGATGGCAGTGTGGATATTTCAATGTTTATAGAGATGGCGCTGTAGATATTTCCAAGTTTATACAGATAACGGTGGAGATATTTCCATGTTTATACAGAGAGGAGTCGAGATATTTCCATGTTTATACAGATAGCGGTGTAGATATTTCCATGTATATACAGATGGCTGTGTAGATATTTCCATGTTTATACAGATGGCTGTGTAGATATTTCCATGTTTATACAGATGACTTTGTAGGTATTTGCATGTTTATACAGATGGCGGTGTAGGTTTTCCATGTTTATAGTGATAGCTGTGTAGATATTTCCATGTTTATACAGATAGCGGTGTTGATATTTCCATGTTTATAAAGATCGCGGTGTAGATATTTCCATGTTTATACAGATCGCGGTGCAGATATTTATATCTTTATACAGATGGCATTGTAGATATTTCCTTATTCACACAGATGGCGGTGTAGATGTTTCCATGTTTATACAGATGGCAGAGTAGTTAGTTCCATGTTTATGGAGATGGCAGTGTAGATACTTTCATGTTTACAGAGATGGCGGTGTAGATATTTCCATGTTTATAGAGATAGCAGTGTAGATATTTACATGTTTATACAGATGTCTGTGTAGATATTTCCATGTGTATACAGATGGCATTGTAGATATTTCCATGTTTATACAGATGACTGTATAGGTATTTCCATGGTTTTACAGGTGGCAGTGCAGATATTTCCATGTTTATAGAGATAGCGGTGTAGATATTTCCATGTTTCTACAGATGGCGGTGTTGATATTTCCATCTATACACAGATGGCCGTGTAGATATTTCCATGTTTATACAGATGGCGGCGTAGATATTTCCATGGACATGCAGATGGCTGTGTAGATATTTCCATGTTTAAACAGATAGCGGTGTAGATATTTCCATGTTTACACAGATAGTGGTGTAGATATTTCCGTGTTTATACACATGGCAGAGTAGATACTTCCATCTTTATGGAGATGGCAGTGTAGATATTTTCATGTTTATAGAGATGGCGGTGTAGATATTTCCATATTTATAGAGATAGCGGTGTAGATATTTCCATCTTTCTACAGATGGCAGTGTAGATATTTCCATGTTTATACAGATGGCGGTGTAGATATTTCCATATTTATACAGATGTCTGTGTAGATATTTCCATCTGTATACAGATGGTATTGTAGGTATTTCCATGTTTATACAGATGGTGGTGAAGATATTTCCATGTTTATTCAGATGACTGTGTAGATATTTCCATGTTTTTACAGATGGCAGTGTGGATATTTCAATGTTTATAGAGATGGCGCTGTAGATATTTCCAAGTTTATACAGCTAACGGCGGAGATATTTCCATGTTTATACAGAGAGGAGTCGAGATATTTCCATGTTTATACACATAGCGGTGTACATATTTCCATGATTATAGAGACAGCGGTGTAGGTATTTCCATGTTTATGCAGATAGCGGTGCAGATATTTCCATGTTTACACAGATGCCTATGCAGATATTTCCATATTTACACAGAGGGCTGTGTAGATATTTCTATGTTTATACAGAAGACAGTGTAGATATGTAAATGTTCCTACACATGACTGTGTAGGTATTTCCATGTTTATACAGATGTCTTTGTAGATATTTCCATGTTAATAGAGATAGCGGTGTAGACATTTCCATGTTTATACAGATAGCGGTGTAGATATTTCCATGTTTATACAGATAGTGGTGTAGATATTTCCATGTTTATACAGACCGCGGTGTAGATATTTCCATGTTTATACAAATAGCGGTGCAGATATTTCCATGTTTGTACAGATGGCGGTGTTGATATTTCCATTTATACACAGATGACCGTGTAGATATTTCCATGTTTATACAGACGGCGGCGCAGATATTTCCATGGATATGTAGATGGCGGTGTAGATATTTCCATGTTTATACAGATTGCGGTGTAGTTATTTCCATGTTTATATAGATAGCGGTGTAGTTATTTCCATGTATATACACATGGCTGTGTAGATATTTCCATGTTTATACAGATGGCGGTGTAGGTATTTCCATGTTTATACAGATAACTTTGTATTTCCATGTTTATACAGATGGCGGTGTAGATATTTCCATGTCTATAGAGATAGCAGTGGAGATAATTCCATGTTTATACAGATAGCGGTGTAGATATTTCCATGTTTATTCTGATCGTGGTGTAGATATTTCCATGTTTATAGAGATGGCGGTGTAGATATTTACATGTTCATAGAGATAGCGGTGTTGATTTTTCCATGTTTATAGAGACAGCGGTGTGGATATTTCCTTGCTTATACAGATAGGGGTGTAGATATTTCCATGTTTATAGAGATAGCGGTGAAGATATTTCCATGTTTATACAGATCACGGTGTAGATATTTCCTTGCTTGTACTAATAGCGGTGTAGTTATTTCCATGTTTATACAGATAGCGGTGTAGATATTTCCATGTATATACAGATGGCTGTGTAGATATTTCCATGTTTATACAGATGGCTGTGTAGATATTTCCATGTTTATACAGATGACTTTGTAGGTATTTGCATGTTTATACAGATGGCGGTGTAGGTTTTCCATGTTTATAGTGATAGCTGTGTAGATATTTCCATGTTTATACAGATAGCGGTGTTGATATTTCCATGTTTATAAAGATCGCGGTGTAGATATTTCCATGTTTATACAGATCGCGGTGCAGATATTTATATCTTTATACAGATGGCATTGTAGATATTTCCTTATTCACACAGATGGCGGTGTAGATGTTTCCATGTTTATACAGATGGCAGAGTAGTTAGTTCCATGTTTATGGAGATGGCAGTGTAGATACTTTCATGTTTACAGAGATGGCGGTGTAGATATTTCCATGTTTATAGAGATAGCAGTGTAGATATTTACATGTTTATACAGATGTCTGTGTAGATATTTCCATGTGTATACAGATGGCATTGTAGATATTTCCATGTTTATACAGATGACTGTATAGGTATTTCCATGGTTTTACAGGTGGCAGTGCAGATATTTCCATGTTTATAGAGATAGCGGTGTAGATATTTCCATGTTTCTACAGATGGCGGTGTTGATATTTCCATCTATACACAGATGGCCGTGTAGATATTTCCATGTTTATACAGATGGCGGCGTAGATATTTCCATGGACATGCAGATGGCGGTGTAGATATTTCCATGTTTAAACAGATAGCGGTGTAGATATTTCCATGTTTACACAGATAGTGGTGTAGATATTTCCGTGTTTATACACATGGCAGAGTAGATACTTCCATCTTTATGGAGATGGCAGTGTAGATATTTTCATGTTTATAGAGATGGCGGTGTAGATATTTCCATATTTATAGAGATAGCGGTGTAGATATTTCCATCTTTCTACAGATGGCAGTGTAGATATTTCCATGTTTATACAGATGGCGGTGTAGATATTTCCATATTTATACAGATGTCTGTGTAGATATTTCCATCTGTATACAGATGGTATTGTAGGTATTTCCATGTTTATACAGATGGTGGTGAAGATATTTCCATGTTTATTCAGATGACTGTGTAGATATTTCCATGTTTTTACAGATGGCAGTGTGGATATTTCAATGTTTATAGAGATGGCGCTGTAGATATTTCCAAGTTTATACAGCTAACGGCGGAGATATTTCCATGTTTATACAGAGAGGAGTCGAGATATTTCCATGTTTATACACATAGCGGTGTACATATTTCCATGATTATAGAGACAGCGGTGTAGGTATTTCCATGTTTATGCAGATAGCGGTGCAGATATTTCCATGTTTACACAGATGCCTATGCAGATATTTCCATATTTACACAGAGGGCTGTGTAGATATTTCTATGTTTATACAGAAGACAGTGTAGATATGTAAATGTTCCTACACATGACTGTGTAGGTATTTCCATGTTTATACAGATGTCTTTGTAGATATTTCCATGTTAATAGAGATAGCGGTGTAGACATTTCCATGTTTATACAGATAGCGGTGTAGATATTTCCATGTTTATACAGATAGTGGTGTAGATATTTCCATGTTTATACAGACCGCGGTGTAGATATTTCCATGTTTATACAAATAGCGGTGCAGATATTTCCATGTTTGTACAGATGGCGGTGTTGATATTTCCATTTATACACAGATGACCGTGTAGATATTTCCATGTTTATACAGACGGCGGCGCAGATATTTCCATGGATATGTAGATGGCGGTGTAGATATTTCCATGTTTATACAGATTGCGGTGTAGTTATTTCCATGTTTATATAGATAGCGGTGTAGTTATTTCCATGTATATACACATGGCTGTGTAGATATTTCCATGTTTATACAGATGGCGGTGTAGGTATTTCCATGTTTATACAGATAACTTTGTATTTCCATGTTTATACAGATGGCGGTGTAGATATTTCCATGTCTATAGAGATAGCAGTGGAGATAATTCCATGTTTATACAGATAGCGGTGTAGATATTTCCATGTTTATTCTGATCGTGGTGTAGATATTTCCATGTTTATAGAGATGGCGGTGTAGATATTTACATGTTCATAGAGATAGCGGTGTTGATTTTTCCATGTTTATAGAGACAGCGGTGTGGATATTTCCTTGCTTATACAGATAGGGGTGTAGATATTTCCATGTTTATAGAGATAGCGGTGAAGATATTTCCATGTTTATACAGATCACGGTGTAGATATTTCCTTGCTTGTACTAATAGCGGTGTAGTTATTTCCATGTTTATACAGATAGCGGTGTAGATATTTCCATGTATATACAGATGGCTGTGTAGATATTTCCATGTTTATACAGATGGCTGTGTAGATATTTCCATGTTTATACAGATGACTTTGTAGGTATTTGCATGTTTATACAGATGGCGGTGTAGGTTTTCCATGTTTATAGTGATAGCTGTGTAGATATTTCCATGTTTATACAGATAGCGGTGTTGATATTTCCATGTTTATAAAGATCGCGGTGTAGATATTTCCATGTTTATACAGATGGCGGTGTAGATATTTCCATATTTATACAGATGTCTGTGTAGATATTTCCATCTGTATACAGATGGTATTGTAGGTATTTCCATGTTTATACAGATGGTGGTGAAGATATTTCCATGTTTATTCAGATGACTGTGTAGATATTTCCATGTTTTTACAGATGGCAGTGTGGATATTTCAATGTTTATAGAGATGGCGCTGTAGATATTTCCAAGTTTATACAGCTAACGGCGGAGATATTTCCATGTTTATACAGAGAGGAGTCGAGATATTTCCATGTTTATACACATAGCGGTGTACATATTTCCATGATTATAGAGACAGCGGTGTAGGTATTTCCATGTTTATGCAGATAGCGGTGCAGATATTTCCATGTTTACACAGATGCCTATGCAGATATTTCCATATTTACACAGAGGGCTGTGTAGATATTTCTATGTTTATACAGAAGACAGTGTAGATATGTAAATGTTCCTACACATGACTGTGTAGGTATTTCCATGTTTATACAGATGTCTTTGTAGATATTTCCATGTTAATAGAGATAGCGGTGTAGACATTTCCATGTTTATACAGATAGCGGTGTAGATATTTCCATGTTTATACAGATAGTGGTGTAGATATTTCCATGTTTATACAGACCGCGGTGTAGATATTTCCATGTTTATACAAATAGCGGTGCAGATATTTCCATGTTTGTACAGATGGCGGTGTTGATATTTCCATTTATACACAGATGTCCGTGTAGATATTTCCATGTTTATACAGACGGCGGCGCAGATATTTCCATGGATATGTAGATGGCGGTGTAGATATTTCCATGTTTATACAGATTGCGGTGTAGTTATTTCCATGTTTATATAGATAGCGGTGTAGTTATTTCCATGTATATACACATGGCTGTGTAGATATTTCCATGTTTATACAGATGGCGGTGTAGGTATTTCCATGTTTATACAGATAACTTTGTATTTCCATGTTTATACAGATGGCGGTGTAGATATTTCCATGTCTATAGAGATAGCAGTGGAGATAATTCCATGTTTATACAGATAGCGGTGTAGATATTTCCATGTTTATTCTGATCGTGGTGTAGATATTTCCATGTTTATAGAGATGGTGGTGTAGATATTTACATGTTCATAGAGATAGCGGTGTTGATTTTTCCATGTTTATAGAGACAGCGGTGTGGATATTTCCTTGCTTATACAGATAGGGGTGTAGATATTTCCATGTTTATAGAGATAGCGGTGAAGATATTTCCATGTTTATACAGATCACGGTGTAGATATTTCCTTGCTTGTACTAATAGCGGTGTAGTTATTTCCATGTTTATACAGATAGCGGTGTAGATATTTCCATGTATATACAGATGGCTGTGTAGATATTTCCATGTTTATACAGATGGCTGTGTAGATATTTCCATGTTTATACAGATGACTTTGTAGGTATTTGCTTGTTTATACAGATGGCGGTGTAGGTTTTCCATGTTTATAGTGATAGCTGTGTAGATATTTCCATGTTTATACAGATAGCGGTGTTGATATTTCCATGTTTATAAAGATCGCGGTGTAGATATTTCCATGTTTATACAGATCGCGGTGCAGATATTTATATCTTTATACAGATGGCATTGTAGATATTTCCTTATTCACACAGATGGCGGTGTAGATGTTTCCATGTTTATACAGATGGCAGAGTAGTTAGTTCCATGTTTATGGAGATGGCAGTGTAGATACTTTCATGTTTACAGAGATGGCGGTGTAGATATTTCCATGTTTATAGAGATAGCAGTGTAGATATTTACATGTTTATACAGATGTCTGTGTAGATATTTCCATGTGTATACAGATGGCATTGTAGATATTTCCATGTTTATACAGATGACTGTATAGGTATTTCCATGGTTTTACAGGTGGCAGTGCAGATATTTCCATGTTTATAGAGATAGCGGTGTAGATATTTCCATGTTTCTACAGATGGCGGTGTTGATATTTCCATCTATACACAGATGGCCGTGTAGATATTTCCATGTTTATACAGATGGCGGCGTAGATATTTCCATGGACATGCAGATGGCGGTGTAGATATTTCCATGTTTAAACAGATAGCGGTGTAGATATTTCCATGTTTACACAAATAGTGGTGTAGATATTTCCGTGTTTATACACATGGCAGAGTAGATACTTCCATCTTTATGGAGATGGCAGTGTAGATATTTTCATGTTTATAGAGATGGCGGTGTAGATATTTCCATATTTATAGAGATAGCGGTGTAGATACTTCCATCTTTCTACAGATGGCAGTGTAGATATTTCCATGTTTATACAGATGGCGGTGTAGATATTTCCATATTTATACAGATGTCTGTGTAGATATTTCCATCTGTATACAGATGGTATTGTAGGTATTTCCATGTTTATACAGATGGTGGTGAAGATATTTCCATGTTTATTCAGATGACTGTGTAGATATTTCCATGTTTTTACAGATGGCAGTGTGGATATTTCAATGTTTATAGAGATGGCGCTGTAGATATTTCCAAGTTTATACAGATAACGGTGGAGATATATCCATGTTTATACAGAGAGGAGTCGAGATATTTCCATGTTTATACACATAGCGGTGTACATATTTCCATGATTATAGAGACAGCGGTGTAGGTATTTCCATGTTTATGCAGATAGCGGTGCAGATATTTCCATGTTTACACAGATGCCTATGCAGATATTTCCATATTTACACAGAGGGCTGTGTAGATATTTCTATGTTTATACAGAAGACAGTGTAGATATGTAAATGTTCCTACACATGACTGTGTAGGTATTTCCATGTTTATACAGATGTCTTTGTAGATATTTCCATGTTAATAGAGATAGCGGTGTAGACATTTCCATGTTTATACAGATAGCGGTGTAGATATTTCCATGTTTATACAGATAGTGGTGTAGATATTTCCATGTTTATACAGACCGCGGTGTAGATATTTCCATGTTTATACAAATAGCGGTGCAGATATTTCCATGTTTGTACAGATGGCGGTGTTGATATTTCCATTTATACACAGATGTCCGTGTAGATATTTCCATGTTTATACAGACGGCGGCGCAGATATTTCCATGGATATGTAGATGGCGGTGTAGATATTTCCATGTTTATACAGATTGCGGTGTAGTTATTTCCATGTTTATATAGATAGCGGTGTAGTTATTTCCATGTATATACACATGGCTGTGTAGATATTTCCATGTTTATACAGATGGCGGTGTAGGTATTTCCATGTTTATACAGATAACTTTGTATTTCCATGTTTATACAGATGGCGGTGTAGATATTTCCATGTCTATAGAGATAGCAGTGGAGATAATTCCATGTTTATACAGATAGCGGTGTAGATATTTCCATGTTTATTCTGATCGTGGTGTAGATATTTCCATGTTTATAGAGATGGTGGTGTAGATATTTACATGTTCATAGAGATAGCGGTGTTGATTTTTCCATGTTTATAGAGACAGCGGTGTGGATATTTCCTTGCTTATACAGATAGGGGTGTAGATATTTCCATGTTTATAGAGATAGCGGTGAAGATATTTCCATGTTTATACAGATCACGGTGTAGATATTTCCTTGCTTGTACTAATAGCGGTGTAGTTATTTCCATGTTTATACAGATAGCGGTGTAGATATTTCCATGTATATACAGATGGCTGTGTAGATATTTCCATGTTTATACAGATGGCTGTGTAGATATTTCCATGTTTATACAGATGACTTTGTAGGTATTTGCTTGTTTATACAGATGGCGGTGTAGGTTTTCCATGTTTATAGTGATAGCTGTGTAGATATTTCCATGTTTATACAGATAGCGGTGTTGATATTTCCATGTTTATAAAGATCGCGGTGTAGATATTTCCATGTTTATACAGATCGCGGTGCAGATATTTATATCTTTATACAGATGGCATTGTAGATATTTCCTTATTCACACAGATGGCGGTGTAGATGTTTCCATGTTTATACAGATGGCAGAGTAGTTAGTTCCATGTTTATGGAGATGGCAGTGTAGATACTTTCATGTTTACAGAGATGGCGGTGTAGATATTTCCATGTTTATAGAGATAGCAGTGTAGATATTTACATGTTTATACAGATGTCTGTGTAGATATTTCCATGTGTATACAGATGGCATTGTAGATATTTCCATGTTTATACAGATGACTGTATAGGTATTTCCATGGTTTTACAGGTGGCAGTGCAGATATTTCCATGTTTATAGAGATAGCGGTGTAGATATTTCCATGTTTCTACAGATGGCGGTGTTGATATTTCCATCTATACACAGATGGCCGTGTAGATATTTCCATGTTTATACAGATGGCGGCGTAGATATTTCCATGGACATGCAGATGGCGGTGTAGATATTTCCATGTTTAAACAGATAGCGGTGTAGATATTTCCATGTTTACACAAATAGTGGTGTAGATATTTCCGTGTTTATACACATGGCAGAGTAGATACTTCCATCTTTATGGAGATGGCAGTGTAGATATTTTCATGTTTATAGAGATGGCGGTGTAGATATTTCCATATTTATAGAGATAGCGGTGTAGATACTTCCATCTTTCTACAGATGGCAGTGTAGATATTTCCATGTTTATACAGATGGCGGTGTAGATATTTCCATATTTATACAGATGTCTGTGTAGATATTTCCATCTGTATACAGATGGTATTGTAGGTATTTCCATGTTTATACAGATGGTGGTGAAGATATTTCCATGTTTATTCAGATGACTGTGTAGATATTTCCATGTTTTTACAGATGGCAGTGTGGATATTTCAATGTTTATAGAGATGGCGCTGTAGATATTTCCAAGTTTATACAGATAACGGTGGAGATATATCCATGTTTATACAGAGAGGAGTCGAGATATTTCCATGTTTATACACATAGCGGTGTACATATTTCCATGATTATAGAGACAGCGGTGTAGGTATTTCCATGTTTATGCAGATAGCGGTGCAGATATTTCCATGTTTACACAGATGCCTATGCAGATATTTCCATATTTACACAGAGGGCTGTGTAGATATTTCTATGTTTATACAGAAGACAGTGTAGATATTTAAATGTTCCTACACATGACTGTGTAGGTATTTCCATGTTTATACAGATGTCTTTGTAGATATTTCCATGTTAATAGAGATAGCGGTGTAGACATTTCCATGTTTATACAGATAGCGGTGTAGATGTTTCCATGTTTATACAGATAGTGGTGTAGATATTTCCATGTTTATACAGACCGCGGTGTAGATATTTCCATGTTTATACAAATAGCGGTGCAGATATTTCCATGTTTGTACAGATGGCGGTGTTGATATTTCCATTTATACACAGATGACCGTGTAGATATTTCCATGTTTATACAGATGGCGGCGCAGATATTTCCATGGATATGTAGATGGCGGTGTAGATATTTCCATGTTTATACAGATTGCGGTGTAGTTATTTCCATGTTTATATAGATAGCGGTGTAGTTATTTCCATGTATATACACATGGCTGTGTAGATATTTCCATGTTTATACAGATGGCGGTGTAGGTATTTCCATGTTTATACAGATAACTTTGTATTTCCATGTTTATACAGATGGCGGTGTAGATATTTCCATGTCTATAGAGATAGCAGTGGAGATAATTCCATGTTTATACAGATAACGGTGTAGATATTTCCATGTTTATTCTGATCGTGGTGTAGATATTCACATGTTTATAGAGATGGCGGTGTAGATATTTACATGTTCATAGAGATAGCGGTGTTGATTTTTCCATGTTTATAGAGACAGCGGTGTGGATATTTCCTTGCTTATACAGATAGGGTTGTAGATATTTCCATGTTTATAGAGATAGCGGTGAAGATATTTCCATGTTTGTACAGATCACGGTGTAGATATTTCCTTGCTTGTACTAATAGCGGTGTAGTTATTTCCATGTTTATACAGATAGCGGTGTAGATATTTCCATGTATATACAGATGGCTGTGTAGATATTTCCATGTTTATACAGATGGCTGTGTAGATATTTCCATGTTTATACAGATGACTTTGTAGGTATTTGCATGTTTATACAGATGGCGGTGTAGGTTTTCCATGTTTATAGTGATAGCTGTGTAGATATTTCCATGTTTATACAGATAGCGGTGTTGATATTTCCATGTTTATAAAGATCGCGGTGTAGATATTTCCATGTTTATACAGATCGCGGTGCAGATATTTATATCTTTATACAGATGGCATTGTAGATATTTCCTTATTCACACAGATGGCGGTGTAGATGTTTCCATGTTTATACAGATGGCAGAGTAGTTAGTTCCATGTTTATGGAGATGGCAGTGTAGATACTTTCATGTTTACAGAGATGGCGGTGTAGATATTTCCATGTTTATAGAGATAGCAGTGTAGATATTTACATGTTTATACAGATGTCTGTGTAGATATTTCCATGTGTATACAGATGGCATTGTAGATATTTCCATGTTTATACAGATGACTGTATAGGTATTTCCATGTTTTTACAGGTGGCAGTGCAGATATTTCCATGTTTATAGAGATAGCGGTGTAGATATTTCCATGTTTCTACAGATGGCGGTGTTGATATTTCCATCTATACACAGATGGCCGTGTAGATATTTCCATGTTTATACAGATGGCGGCGTAGATATTTCCATGGACATGCAGATGGCGGTGTAGATATTTCCATGTTTAAACAGATAGCGGTGTAGATATTTCCATGTTTACACAGATAGTGGTGTAGATATTTCCGTGTTTATACACATGGCAGAGTAGATACTTCCATCTTTATGGAGATGGCAGTGTAGATATTTTCATGTTTATAGAGATGGCGGTGTAGATATTTCCATATTTATAGAGATAGCGGTGTAGATATTTCCATCTTTCTACAGATGGCAGTGTAGATATTTCCATGTTTATACAGATGGCGGTGTAGATATTTCCATATTTATACAGATGTCTGTGTAGATATTTCCATCTGTATACAGATGGTATTGTAGGTATTTCCATGTTTATACAGATGGTGGTGAAGATATTTCCATGTTTATTCAGATGACTGTGTAGATATTTCCATGTTTTTACAGATGGCAGTGTGGATATTTCAATGTTTATAGAGATGGCGCTGTAGATATTTCCAAGTTTATACAGATAACGGTGGAGATATTTCCATGTTTATACAGAGAGGAGTCGAGATATTTCCATGTTTATACACATAGCGGTGTACATATTTCCATGATTATAGAGACAGCGGTGTAGGTATTTCCATGTTTATGCAGATAGCGGTGCAGATATTTCCATGTTTACACAGATGCCTATGCAGATATTTCCATATTTACACAGAGGGCTGTGTAGATATTTCTATGTTTATACAGAAGACAGTGTAGATATTTAAATGTTCCTACACATGACTGTGTAGGTATTTCCATGTTTATACAGATGTCTTTGTAGATATTTCCATGTTAATAGAGATAGCGGTGTAGACATTTCCATGTTTATACAGATAGCGGTGTAGATATTTCCATGTTTATACAGATAGTGGTGTAGATATTTCCATGTTTATACAGACCGCGGTGTAGATATTTCCATGTTTATACAAATAGCGGTGCAGATATTTCCATGTTTGTACAGATGGCGGTGTTGATATTTCCATTTATACACAGATGACCGTGTAGATATTTCCATGTTTATACAGACGGCGGCGCAGATATTTCCATGGATATGTAGATGGCGGTGTAGATATTTCCATGTTTATACAGATTGCGGTGTAGTTATTTCCTTGTTTATATAGATAGCGGTGTAGTTATTTCCACGTATATACACATGGCTGTGTAGATATTTCCATGTTTATACAGATGGCGGTGTAGGTATTTCCATGTTTATACAGATAACTTTGTATTTCCATGTTTATACAGATGGCGGTGTAGATATTTCCATGTCTATAGAGATAGCAGTGGAAATAATTCCAGGTTTATACAGATAGCGGTGTAGATATTTCCATGTTTATTCTGTTCGTGGTGTAGATATTTCCATGTTTATAGAGATGGCGGTGTAGATATTTACATGTTCATAGAGATAGCGGTGTTGATTTTTCCATGTTTATAGAGACAGCGGTGTGGATATTTCCTTGCTTATACAGATTGGGGTGTAGATATTTCCATGTTTATAGAGATAGCGGTGAAGATATTTCCATGTTTATACAGATCACGGTGTAGATATTTCCTTGCTTGTACTAATAGCGGTGTAGTTATTTCCATGTTTATACAGATAGCGGTGTAGATATTTCCATGTATATACAGATGGCTGTGTAGATATTTCCATGTTTATACAGATGGCTGTGTAGATATTTCCATGTTTATACAGATGACTTTGTAGGTATTTGCATGTTTATACAGATGGCGGTGTAGGTTTTCCATGTTTATAGTGATAGCTGTGTAGATAGTTCCATGTTTATACAGATAGCGGTGTTGACATTTCCATGTTTATAAAGATCGCGGTGTAGATATTTCCATGTTTATACAGATCGCGGTGCAGATATTTATATCTTTATACAGATGGCATTGTAGATATTTCCTTATTCACACAGATGGCGGTGTAGATGTTTCCATGTTTATACAGATGGCAGAGTAGTTAGTTCCATGTTTATGGAGATGGCAGTGTAGATACTTTTATGTTTACAGAGATGGCGGTTTAGATATTTCCATGTTTATAGAGACAGCAGTGTAGATATTTACATGTTTATACAGATGTCTGTGTAGATATTTCCATGTGTATACAGATGGCATTGTAGATATTTCCATGTTTATACAGATGACTGTATAGGTATTTCCATGGTTTTACAGGTGGCAGTGCAGATATTTCCATGTTTATAGAGATAGCGGTGTAGATATTTCCATGTTTCTACAGATGGCGGTGTTGATATTTCCATCTATACACAGATGGCCGTGTAGATATTTCCATGTTTATACAGATGGCGGCGTAGATATTTCCATGGACATGCAGATGGCGGTGTAGATATTTCCATGTTTAAACAGATAGCGGTGTAGATATTTCCATGTTTACACAGATAGTGGTGTAGATATTTCCGTGTTTATACACATGGCAGAGTAGATACTTCCATCTTTATGGAGATGGCAGTGTAGATATTTTCATGTTTATAGAGATGGCGGTGTAGATATTTCCATATTTATAGAGATACCGGTGTAGATATTTCCATCTTTCTACAGATGGCAGTGTAGATATTTCCATGTTTATACAGATGGCGGTGTAGATATTTCCATATTTATACAGATGTCTGTGTAGATATTTCCATCTGTATACAGATGGTATTGTAGGTATTTCCATGTTTATACAGATGGTGGTGAAGATATTTCCATGTTTATTCAGATGACTGTGTAGATATTTCCATGTTTTTACAGATGGCAGTGTGGATATTTCAATGTTTATAGAGATGGCGCTGTAGATATTTCCAAGTTTATACAGATAACGGTGGAGATATTTCCATGTTTATACAGAGAGGAGTCGAGATATTTCCATGTTTATACACATAGCGGTGTACATATTTCCATGATTATAGAGACAGCGGTGTAGGTACTTCCATGTTTATGCAGATAGCGGTGCAGATATTTCCATGTTTACACAGATGCCTATGCAGATATTTCCATATTTACACAGAGGGCTGTGTAGATATTTCTATGTTTATACAGAAGACAGTGTAGATATTTAAATGTTCCTACACATGACTGTGTAGGTATTTCCATGTTTACACAGATGTCTTTGTAGATATTTCCATGTTAATAGAGATAGCGGTGTAGACATTTCCATGTTTATACAGATAGCGGTGTAGATATTTCCATGTTTATACAGATAGTGGTGTAGATATTTCCATGTTTATACAGACCGTGGTGTAGATATTTCCATGTTTATACAAATAGCGGTGCAGATATTTCCATGTTTGTACAGATGGCGGTGTTGATATTTCCATTTATACACAGATGACCGTGTAGATATTTCCATGTTTATACAGACGGCGGCGCAGATATTTCCATGGATATGTAGATGGCGGTGTAGATATTTCCATGTTTATACAGATTGCGGTGTAGTTATTTCCATGTTTATATAGATAGCGGTGTAGTTATTTCCATGTATATACACATGGCTGTGTAGATATTTCCATGTTTATACAGATGGCGGTGTAGGTATTTCCATGTTTATACAGATAACTTTGTATTTCCATGTTTATACAGATGGCGGTGTAGATATTTCCATGTCTATAGAGATAGCAGTGGAGATAATTCCAGGTTTATACAGATAGCGGTGTAGATATTTCCATGTTTATTCTGTTCGTGGTGTAGATATTTCCATGTTTATAGAGATGGCGGTGTAGATATTTACATGTTCATAGAGATAGCGGTGTTGATTTTTCCATGTTTATAGAGACAGCGGTGTGGATATTTCCTTGCTTATACAGATTGGGGTGTAGAGATTTCCATGTTTATAGAGATAGCGGTGAAGATATTTCCATGTTTATACAGATCACGGTGTAGATATTTCCTTGCTTGTACTAATAGCGGTGTAGTTATTTCCATGTTTATACAGATAGCGGTGTAGATATTTCCATGTATATACAGATGGCTGTGTAGATATTTCCATGTTTATACAGATGGCTGTGTAGATATTTCCATGTTTATACAGATGACTTTGTAGGTATTTGCATGTTTATACAGATGGCGGTGTAGGTTTTCCATGTTTATAGTGATAGCTGTGTAGATAGTTCCATGTTTATACAGATAGCGGTGTTGACATTTCCATGTTTATAAAGATCGCGGTGTAGATATTTCCATGTTTATACAGATCGCGGTGCAGATATTTATATCTTTATACAGATGGCATTGTAGATATTTCCTTATTCACACAGATGGCGGTGTAGATGTTTCCATGTTTATACAGATGGCAGAGTAGTTAGTTCCATGTTTATGGAGATGGCAGTGTAGATACTTTCATGTTTACAGAGATGGCGGTGTAGATATTTCCATGTTTATAGAGATAGCAGTGTAGATATTTACATGTTTATACAGATGTCTGTGTAGATATTTCCATGTGTATACAGATGGCATTGTAGATATTTCCATGTTTATACAGATGACTGTATAGGTATTTCCATGGTTTTACAGGTGGCAGTGCAGATATTTCCATGTTTATAGAGATAGCGGTGTAGATATTTCCATGTTTCTACAGATGGCGGTGTTGATATTTCCATCTATACACAGATGGCCGTGTAGATATTTCCATGTTTATACAGATGGCGGCGTAGATATTTCCATGGACATGCAGATGGCGGTGTAGATATTTCCATGTTTAAACAGATAGCGGTGTAGATATTTCCATGTTTACACAGATAGTGGTGTAGATATTTCCGTGTTTATACACATGGCAGAGTAGATACTTCCATCTTTATGGAGATGGCAGTGTAGATATTTTCATGTTTATAGAGATGGCGGTGTAGATATTTCCATATTTATAGAGATAGCGGTGTAGATATTTCCATCTTTCTACAGATGGCAGTGTAGATATTTCCATGTTTATACAGATGGCGGTGTAGATATTTCCATATTTATACAGATGTCTGTGTAGATATTTCCATCTGTATACAGATGGTATTGTAGGTATTTCCATGTTTATACAGATGGTGGTGAAGATATTTCCATGTTTATTCAGATGACTGTGTAGATATTTCCATGTTTTTACAGATGGCAGTGTGGATATTTCAATGTTTATAGAGATGGCGCTGTAGATATTTCCAAGTTTATACAGATAACGGTGGAGATATTTCCATGTTTATACAGAGAGGAGTCGAGATATTTCCATGTTTATACACATAGCGGTGTACATATTTCCATGATTATAGAGACAGCGGTGTAGGTATTTCCATGTTTATGCAGATAGCGGTGCAGATATTTCCATGTTTACACAGATGCCTATGCAGATATTTCCATATTTACACAGAGGGCTGTGTAGATATTTCTATGTTTATACAGAAGACAGTGTAGATATTTAAATGTTCCTACACATGACTGTGTAGGTATTTCCATGTTTATACAGATGTCTTTGTAGATATTTCCATGTTAATACAGATAGCGGTGTAGACATTTCCATGTTTATACAGATAGCGGTGTAGATATTTCCATGTTTATACAGATAGTGGTGTAGATATTTCCATGTTTATACAGACCGTGGTGTAGATATTTCCATGTTTATACAAATAGCGGTGCAGATATTTCCATGTTTGTACAGATGGCGGTGTTGATATTTCCATTTATACACAGATGACCGTGTAGATATTTCCATGTTTATACAGACGGCGGCGCAGATATTTCCATGGATATGTAGATGGCGGTGTAGATATTTCCATGTTTATACAGATTGCGGTGTAGTTATTTCCATGTTTATATAGATAGCGGTGTAGTTATTTCCATGTATATACACATGGCTGTGTAGATATTTCCATGTTTATACAGATGGCGGTGTAGGTATTTCCATGTTTATACAGATAACTTTGTATTTCCATGTTTATACAGATGGCGGTGTAGATATTTCCATGTCTATAGAGATAGCAGTGGAGATAATTCCAGGTTTATACAGATAGCGGTGTAGATATTTCCATGTTTATTCTGTTCGTGGTGTAGATATTTCCATGTTTATAGAGATGGCGGTGTAGATATTTACATGTTCATAGAGATAGCGGTGTTGATTTTTCCATGTTTATAGAGACAGCGGTGTGGATATTTCCTTGCTTATACAGATTGGGGTGTAGATATTTCCATGTTTATAGAGATAGCGGTGAAGATATTTCCATGTTTATACAGATCACGGTGTAGATATTTCCTTGCTTGTACTAATAGCGGTGTAGTTATTTCCATGTTTATACAGATAGCGGTGTAGATATTTCCATGTATATACAGATGGCTGTGTAGATATTTCCATGTTTATACAGATGGCTGTGTAGATATTTCCATGTTTATACAGATGACTTTGTAGGTATTTGCATGTTTATACAGATGGCGGTGTAGGTTTTCCATGTTTATAGTGATAGCTGTGTAGATATTTCCATGTTTATACAGATAGCGGTGTTGACATTTCCATGTTTATAAAGATCGCGGTGTAGATATTTCCATGTTTATACAGATCGCGGTGCAGATATTTATATCTTTATACAGATGGCATTGTAGATATTTCCTTATTCACACAGATGGCGGTGTAGATGTTTCCATGTTTATACAGATGGCAGAGTAGTTAGTTCCATGTTTATGGAGATGGCAGTGTAGATACTTTCATGTTTACAGAGATGGCGGTGTAGATATTTCCATGTTTATAGAGATAGCAGTGTAGATATTTACATGTTTATACAGATGTCTGTGTAGATATTTCCATGTGTATACAGATGGCATTGTAGATATTTCCATGTTTATACAGATGACTGTATAGGTATTTCCATGTTTTTACAGGTGGCAGTGCAGATATTTCCATGTTTATAGAGATAGCGGTGTAGATATTTCCATGTTTCTACAGATGGCGGTGTTGATATTTCCATCTATACACAGATGGCCGTGTAGATATTTCCATGTTTATACAGATGGCGGCGTAGATATTTCCATGGACATGCAGATGGCGGTGTAGATATTTCCATGTTTAAACAGATAGCGGTGTAGATATTTCCATGTTTACACAGATAGTGGTGTAGATATTTCCGTGTTTATACACATGGCAGAGTAGATACTTCCATCTTTATGGAGATGGCAGTGTAGATATTTTCATGTTTATAGAGATGGCGGTGTAGATATTTCCATATTTATAGAGATACCGGTGTAGATATTTCCATCTTTCTACAGATGGCAGTGTAGATATTTCCATGTTTATACAGATGGCGGTGTAGATATTTCCATATTTATACAGATGTCTGTGTAGATATTTCCATCTGTATACAGATGGTATTGTAGGTATTTCCATGTTTATACAGATGGTGGTGAAGATATTTCCATGTTTATTCAGATGACTGTGTAGATATTTCCATGTTTTTACAGATGGCAGTGTGGATATTTCAATGTTTACAGAGATGGCGCTGTAGATATTTCCAAGTTTATACAGATAACGGTGGAGATATTTCCATGTTTATACAGAGAGGAGTCGAGATATTTCCATGTTTATACACATAGCGGTGTACATATTTCCATGATTATAGAGACAGCGGTGTAGGTATTTCCATGTTTATGCAGATAGCGGTGCAGATATTTCCATGTTTACACAGATGCCTATGCAGATATTTCCATATTTACACAGAGGGCTGTGTAGATATTTCTATGTTTATACAGAAGACAGTGTAGATATTTAAATGTTCCTACACATGACTGTGTAGGTATTTCCATGTTTATACAGATGTCTTTGTAGATATTTCCATGTTAATAGAGATAGCGGTGTAGACATTTCCATGTTTATACAGATAGCGGTGTAGATATTTCCATGTTTATACATATAGTGGTGTAGATATTTCCATGTTTATACAGACCGTGGTGTAGATATTTCCATGTTTATACAAATAGCGGTGCAGATATTTCCATGTTTGTACAGATGGCGGTGTTGATATTTCCATTTATACACAGATGACCGTGTAGATATTTCCATGTTTATACAGACGGCGGCGCAGATATTTCCATGGATATGTAGATGGCGGTGTAGATATTTCCATGTTTATACAGATTGCGGTGTAGTTATTTCCATGTTTATATAGATAGCGGTGTAGTTATTTCCATGTATATACACATGGCTGTGTAGATATTTCCATGTTTATACAGATGGCGGTGTAGGTATTTCCATGTTTATACAGATAACTTTGTATTTCCATGTTTATACAGATGGCGGTGTAGATATTTCCATGTCTATAGAGATAGCAGTGGAGATAATTCCAGGTTTATACAGATAGCGGTGTAGATATTTCCATGTTTATTCTGTTCGTGGTGTAGATATTTCCATGTTTATAGAGATGGCGGTGTAGATATTTACATGTTCATAGAGATAGCGGTGTTGATTTTTCCATGTTTATAGAGACAGCGGTGTGGATATTTCCTTGCTTATACAGATTGGGGTGTAGATATTTCCATGTTTATAGAGATAGCGGTGAAGATATTTCCATGTTTATACAGATCACGGTGTAGATATTTCCTTGCTTGTACTAATAGCGGTGTAGTTATTTCCATGTTTATACAGATAGCGGTGTAGATATTTCCATGTATATACAGATGGCTGTGTAGATATTTCCATGTTTATACAGATGGCTGTGTAGATATTTCCATGTTTATACAGATGACTTTGTAGGTATTTGCATGTTTATACAGATGGCGGTGTAGGTTTTCCATGTTTATAGTGATAGCTGTGTAGATAGTTCCATGTTTATACAGATAGCGGTGTTGACATTTCCATGTTTATAAAGATCGCGGTGTAGATATTTCCATGTTTATACAGATCGCGGTGCAGATATTTATATCTTTATACAGATGGCATTGTAGATATTTCCTTATTCACACAGATGGCGGTGTAAATGTTTCCATGTTTATACAGATGGCAGAGTAGTTAGTTCCATGTTTATGGAGATGGCAGTGTAGATACTTTCATGTTTACAGAGATGGCGGTGTAGATATTTCCATGTTTATAGAGATAGCAGTGTAGATATTTACATGTTTATACAGATGTCTGTGTAGATATTTCCATGTGTATACAGATGGCATTGTAGATATTTCCATGTTTATACAGATGACTGTATAGGTATTTCCATGGTTTTACAGGTGGCAGTGCAGATATTTCCATGTTTATAGAGATAGCGGTGTAGATATTTCCATGTTTCTACAGATGGCGGTGTTGATATTTCCATCTATACACAGATGGCCGTGTAGATATTCCCATGTTTATACAGATGGCGGCGTAGATATTTCCATGGACATGCAGATGGCGGTGTAGATATTTCCATGTTTAAACAGATAGCGGTGTAGATATTTCCATGTTTACACAGATAGTGGTGTAGATATTTCCGTGTTTATACACATGGCAGAGTAGATACTTCCATCTTTATGGAGATGGCAGTGTAGATATTTTCATGTTTATAGAGATGGCGGTGTAGATATTTCCATATTTATAGAGATACCGGTGTAGATATTTCCATCTTTCTACAGATGGCAGTGTAGATATTTCCATGTTTATACAGATGGCGGTGTAGATATTTCCATATTTATACAGATGTCTGTGTAGATATTTCCATCTGTATACAGATGGTATTGTAGGTATTTCCATGTTTATACAGATGGTGGTGAAGATATTTCCATGTTTATTCAGATGACTGTGTAGATATTTCCATGTTTTTACAGATGGCAGTGTGGATATTTCAATGTTTATAGAGATGGCGCTGTAGATATTTCCAAGTTTATACAGATAACGGTGGAGATATTTCCATGTTTATACAGAGAGGAGTCGAGATATTTCCATGTTTATACACATAGCGGTGTACATATTTCCATGATTATAGAGACAGCGGTGTAGGTATTTCCATGTTTATGCAGATAGCGGTGCAGATATTTCCATGTTTACACAGATGCCTATGCAGATATTTCCATATTTACACAGAGGGCTGTGTAGATATTTCTATGTTTATACAGAAGACAGTGTAGATATGTAAATGTTCCCACACATGTCTGTGTAGGTATTTCCATGTTTATACAGATGTCTTTGTAGATATTTCCATGTTAATAGAGATAGCGGTGTAGACATTTCCATGTTTATACAGATAGCGGTGTAGATATTTCCATGTTTATACAGATAGTGGTGTAGATATTTCCATGTTTATACAGACCGCGGTGTAGATATTTCCATGTTTATTCAAATAGCGGTGCAGATATTTCCATGTTTGTACAGATGGCGGTGTTGATATTTCCATTTATACACAGATGACCGTGTAGATATTTCCATGTTTATACAGACGGCGACGCAGATATTTCCATGGATATGTAGATGGCGGTGTAGATATTTACATGTTTATACAGATTGCGGTGTAGTTATTTCCATGTTTATATAGATAGCGGTGTAGTTATTTCCAGGTATATACACATGGCTGTGTAGATATTTCCATGTTTATACAGATGGCGGTGTAGGTATTTCCATGTTTATACAGATAACTTTGTATTTCCATGTTTATACAGATGGCGGTGTAGATATTTCCATGTCTGTAGAGATAGCAGTGGAGATAATTCCATGTTTATACAGATAGCGGTGTAGATATTTCCATGTTTATTCTGATCGTGGTGTAGATATTTCCATGTTTATAGAGATGGCGGTGTAGATATTTACATGTTCATAGAGATAGCGGTGTTGATTTTTCCATGTTTATAGAGACAGCGGTGTGGATATTTCCTTGCTTATAGAGATAGGGGTGTAGATATTTCCATGTTTATAGAGATAGCGGTGAAGATATTTCCATGTTTATACAGATCACGGTGTAGATATTTCCTTGCTTGTACTAATAGCGGTGTAGTTATTTCCATGTTTATACAGATAGCGGTGTAGATATTTCCATGTATATACAGATGGCTGTGTAGATATTTCCATGTTTATACAGATGGCTGTGTAGATATTTCCATGTTTATACAGATGACTTTGTAGGTATTTGCATGTTTATACAGATGGCGGTGTAGGTTTTCCATGTTTATAGTGATAGCTGTGTAGATATTTCCATGTTTATACAGATAGCGGTGTTGATATTTCCATGTTTATAAAGATCGCGGTGTAGATATTTCCATGTTTATACAGATCGCGGTGCAGATATTTATATCTTTATACAGATGGCATTGTAGATATTTCCTTATTCACACAGATGGCGGTGTAGATGTTTCCATGTTTATACAGATGGCAGAGTAGTTAGTTCCATGTTTATGGAGATGGCAGTGTAGATACTTTCATGTTTACAGAGATGGCGGTGTAGATATTTCCATGTTTATAGAGATAGCAGCGTAGATATTTACATGTTTATACAGATGTCTGTGTAGATATTTCCATGTGTATACAGATGGCATTGTAGATATTTCCATGTTTATACAGATGACTGTATAGGTATTTCCATGTTTTTACAGGTGGCAGTGCAGATATTTCCATGTTTATAGAGATAGCGGTGTAGATATTTCCATGTTTCTACAGATGGCGGTGTTGATATTTCCATCTATACACAGATGGCCGTGTAGATATTTCCATGTTTATACAGATGGCGGCGTAGATATTTCCATGGACATGCAGATGGCGGTGTAGATATTTCCATGTTTAAACAGATAGCGGTGTAGATATTTCCATGTTTACACAGATAGTGGTGTAGATATTTCCGTGTTTATACACATGGCAGAGTAGATACTTCCATCTTTATGGAGATGGCAGTGTAGATATTTTCATGTTTATAGAGATGGCGGTGTAGATATTTCCATATTTATAGAGATAGCGGTGTAGATACTTCCATCTTTCTACAGATGGCAGTGTAGATATTTCCATGTTTATACAGATGGCGGTGTAGATATTTCCATATTTATACAGATGTCTGTGTAGATATTTCCATCTGTATACAGATGGTATTGTAGGTATTTCCATGTTTATACAGATGGTGGTGAAGATATTTCCATGTTTATTCAGATGACTGTGTAGATATTTCCATGTTTTTACAGATGGCAGTGTGGATATTTCAATGTTTATAGAGATGGCGCTGTAGATATTTCCAAGTTTATACAGATAACGGTGGAGATATTTCCATGTTTATACAGAGAGGAGTCGAGATATTTCCATGTTTATACACATAGCGGTGTACATATTTCCATGATTATAGAGACAGCGGTGTAGGTATTTCCATGTTTATGCAGATAGCGGTGCAGATATTTCCATGTTTACACAGATGCCTATGCAGATATTTCCATATTTACACAGAGGGCTGTGTAGATATTTCTATGTTTATACAGAAGACAGTGTAGATATGTAAATGTTCCCACACATGACTGTGTAGGTATTTCCATGTTTATACAGATGTCTTTGTAGATATTTCCATGTTAATAGAGATAGCGGTGTAGACATTTCCATGTTTATACAGATAGCGGTGTAGATATTTCCATGTTTATACAGATAGTGGTGTAGATATTTCCATGTTTATACAGACCGCGGTGTAGATATTTCCATGTTTATTCAAATAGCGGTGCAGATATTTCCATGTTTGTACAGATGGCGGTGTTGATATTTCCATTTATACACAGATGACCGTGTAGATATTTCCATGTTTATACAGACGGCGGCGCAGATATTTCCATGCATATGTAGATGGCGGTGTAGATATTTCCATGTTTATACAGATTGCGGTGTAGTTATTTCCATGTTTATATAGATAGCGGTGTAGTTATTTCCATGTATATACACATGGCTGTGTAGATATTTCCATGTTTATACAGATGGCGGTGTAGGTATTTCCATGTTTATACAGATAACTTTGTATTTCCATGTTTATACAGATGGCGGTGTAGATATTTCCATGTCTATAGAGATAGCAGTGGAGATAATTCCATGTTTATACAGATAGCGGTGTAGATATTTCCACGTTTATTCTGATCGTGGTGTAGATATTTCCATGTTTATAGAGATGGCGGTGGAGATATTTACATGTTCATAGAGATAGCGGTGTTGATTTTTCCATGTTTATAGAGACAGCGGTGTGGATATTTCCTTGCTTATACAGATAGGGGTGTAGATATTTCCATGTTTATAGAGATAGCGGTGAAGATATTTCCATGTTTATACAGATCACGGTGTAGATATTTCCTTGCTTGTACTAATAGCGGTGTAGTTATTTCCATGTTTATACAGATAGCGGTGTAGATATTTCCATGTATATACAGATGGCTGTGTAGATATTTCCATGTTTATACAGATGGCTGTGTAGATATTTCCATGTTTATACAGATGACTTTGTAGGTATTTGCATGTTTATACAGATGGCGGTGTAGGTTTTCCATGTTTATAGTGATAGCTGTGTAGATATTTCCATGTTTATACAGATAGCGGTGTTGATATTTCCATGTTTATAAAGATCGCGGTGTAGATATTTCCATGTTTATACAGATCGCGGTGCAGATATTTATATCTTTATACAGATGGCATTGTAGATATTTCCTTATTCACACAGATGGCGGTGTAGATGTTTCCATGTTTATACAGATGGCAGAGTAGTTAGTTCCATGTTTATGGAGATGGCAGTGTAGATACTTTCATGTTTACAGAGATGGCGGTGTAGATATTTCCATGTTTATAGAGATAGCAGTGTAGATATTTACATGTTTATACAGATGTCTGTGTAGATATTTCCATGTGTATACAGATGGCATTGTAGATATTTCCATGTTTATACAGATGACTGTATAGGTATTTCCATGGTTTTACAGGTGGCAGTGCAGATAATTCCATGTTTATAGAGATAGCGGTGTAGATATTTCCATGTTTCTACAGATGGCGGTGTTGATATTTCCATCTATACACAGATGGCCGTGTAGATATTTCCATGTTTATACAGATGGCGGCGTAGATATTTCCATGGACATGCAGATGGCGGTGTAGATATTTCCATGTTTAAACAGATAGCGGTGTAGATATTTCCATGTTTACACAGATAGTGGTGTAGATATTTCCGTGTTTATACACATGGCAGAGTAGATACTTCCATCTTTATGGAGATGGCAGTGTAGATATTTTCATGTTTATAGAGATGGCGGTGTAGATATTTCCATATTTATAGAGATAGCGGTGTAGATACTTCCATCTTTCTACAGATGGCAGTGTAGATATTTCCATGTTTATACAGATGGCGGTGTAGATATTTCCATATTTATACAGATGTCTGTGTAGATATTTCCATCTGTATACAGATGGTATTGTAGGTATTTCCATGTTTATACAGATGGTGGTGAAGATATTTCCATGTTTATTCAGATGACTGTGTAGATATTTCCATGTTTTTACAGATGGCAGTGTGGATATTTCAATGTTTATAGAGATGGCGCTGTAGATATTTCCAAGTTTATACAGCTAACGGTGGAGATATTTCCATGTTTATACAGAGAGGAGTCGAGATATTTCCATGTTTATACACATAGCGGTGTACATATTTCCATGATTATAGAGACAGCGGTGTAGGTATTTCCATGTTTATGCAGATAGCGGTGCAGATATTTCCATGTTTACACAGATGCCTATGCAGATATTTCCATATTTACACAGAGGGCTGTGTAGATATTTCTATGTTTATACAGAAGACAGTGTAGATATGTAAATGTTCCCACACATGACTGTGTAGGTATTTCCATGTTTATACAGATGTCTTTGTAGATATTTCCATGTTAATAGAGATAGCGGTGTAGACATTTCCATGTTTATACAGATAGCGGTGTAGATATTTCCATGTTTATACAGATAGTGGTGTAGATATTTCCATGTTTATACAGACCGCGGTGTAGATATTTCCATGTTTATTCAAATAGCGGTGCAGATATTTCCATGTTTGTACAGATGGCGGTGTTGATATTTCCATTTATACACAGATGACCGTGTAGATATTTCCATGTTTATACAGACGGCGGCGAAGATATTTCCATGGATATGTAGATGGCGGTGTAGATATTTCCATGTTTATACAGATTGCGGTGTAGTTATTTCCATGTTTATATAGATAGCGGTGTAGTTATTTCCAGGTATATACACATGGCTGTGTAGATATTTCCATGTTTATACAGATGGCGGTGTAGGTATTTCCATGTTTATACAGATAACTTTGTATTTCCATGTTTATACAGATGGCGGTGTAGATATTTCCATGTCTATAGAGATAGCAGTGGAGATAATTCCATGTTTATACAGATAGCGGTGTAGATATTTCCATGTTTATTCTGATCGTGGTGTAGATATTTCCATGTTTATAGAGATGGCGGTGTAGATATTTACATGTTCATAGAGATAGCGGTGTTGATTTTTCCATGTTTATAGAGACAGCGGTGTGGATATTTCCTTGCTTATAGAGATAGGGGTGTAGATATTTCCATGTTTATAGAGATAGCGGTGAAGATATTTCCATGTTTATACAGATCACGGTGTAGATATTTCCTTGCTTGTACTAATAGCGGTGTAGTTATTTCCATGTTTATACAGATAGCGGTGTAGATATTTCCATGTATATACAGATGGCTGTGTAGATATTTCCATGTTTATACAGATGGCTGTGTAGATATTTCCATGTTTATACAGATGACTTTGTAGGTATTTGCATGTTTATACAGATGGCGGTGTAGGTTTTCCATGTTTATAGTGATAGCTGTGTAGATATTTCCATGTTTATACAGATAGCGGTGTTGATATTTCCATGTTTATAAAGATCGCGGTGTAGATATTTCCATGTTTATACAGATCGCGGTGCAGATATTTATATCTTTATACAGATGGCATTGTAGATATTTCCTTATTCACACAGATGGCGGTGTAGATGTTTCCATGTTTATACAGATGGCAGAGTAGTTAGTTCCATGTTTATGGAGATGGCAGTGTAGATACTTTCATGTTTACAGAGATGGCGGTGTAGATATTTCCATGTTTATAGAGATAGCAGCGTAGATATTTACATGTTTATACAGATGTCTGTGTAGATATTTCCATGTGTATACAGATGGCATTGTAGATATTTCCATGTTTATACAGATGACTGTATAGGTATTTCCATGTTTTTACAGGTGGCAGTGCAGATATTTCCATGTTTATAGAGATAGCGGTGTAGATATTTCCATGTTTCTACAGATGGCGGTGTTGATATTTCCATCTATACACAGATGGCCGTGTAGATATTTCCATGTTTATACAGATGGCGGCGTAGATATTTCCATGGACATGCAGATGGCGGTGTAGATATTTCCATGTTTAAACAGATAGCGGTGTAGATATTTCCATGTTTACACAGATAGTGGTGTAGATATTTCCGTGTTTATACACATGGCAGAGTAGATACTTCTATCTTTATGGAGATGGCAGTGTAGATATTTTCATGTTTATAGAGATGGCGGTGTAGATATTTCCATATTTATAGAGATAGCGGTGTAGATACTTCCATCTTTCTACAGATGGCAGTGTAGATATTTCCATGTTTATACAGATGGCGGTGTAGATATTTCCATATTTATACAGATGTCTGTGTAGATATTTCCATCTGTATACAGATGGTATTGTAGGTATTTCCATGTTTATACAGATGGTGGTGAAGATATTTCCATGTTTATTCAGATGACTGTGTAGATATTTCCATGTTTTTACAGATGGCAGTGTGGATATTTCAATGTTTATAGAGATGGCGCTGTAGATATTTCCAAGTTTATACAGCTAACGGTGGAGATATTTCCATGTTTATACAGAGAGGAGTCGAGATATTTCCATGTTTATACACATAGCGGTGTACATATTTCCATGATTATAGAGACAGCGGTGTAGGTATTTCCATGTTTATGCAGATAGCGGTGCAGATATTTCCATGTTTACACAGATGCCTATGCAGATATTTCCATATTTACACAGAGGGCTGTGTAGATATTTCTATGTTTATACAGAAGACAGTGTAGATATGTAAATGTTCCCACACATGACTGTGTAGGTATTTCCATGTTTATACAGATGTCTTTGTAGATATTTCCATGTTAATAGAGATAGCGGTGTAGACATTTCCATGTTTATACAGATAGCGGTGTAGATATTTCCATGTTTATACAGATAGTGGTGCAGATATTTCCATGTTTATACAGACCGCGGTGTAGATATTTCCATGTTTATTCAAATAGCGGTGCAGATATTTCCATGTTTGTACAGATGGCGGTGTTGATATTTCCATTTATACACAGATGACCGTGTAGATATTTCCATGTTTATACAGACGGCGGCGAAGATATTTCCATGCATATGTAGATGGCGGTGTAGATATTTCCATGTTTATACAGATTGCGGTGTAGTTATTTCCATGTTTATATAGATAGCGGTGTAGTTATTTCCATGTATATACACATGGCTGTGTAGATATTTCCATGTTTATACAGATGGCGGTGTAGGTATTTCCATGTTTATACAGATAACTTTGTATTTCCATGTTTATACAGATGGCGGTGTAGATATTTCCATGTCTATAGAGATAGCAGTGGAGATAATTCCATGTTTATACAGATAGCGGTGTAGATATTTCCATGTTTATTCTGATCGTGGTGTAGATATTTCCATGTTTATAGAGATGGCGGTGGAGATATTTACATGTTCATAGAGATAGCGGTGTTGATTTTTCCATGTTTATAGAGACAGCGGTGTGGATATTTCCTTGCTTATACAGATAGGGGTGTAGATATTTCCATGTTTATAGAGATAGCGGTGAAGATATTTCCATGTTTATACAGATCACGGTGTAGATATTTCCTTGCTTGTACTAATAGCGGTGTAGTTATTTCCATGTTTATACAGATAGCAGTGTAGATATTTCCATGTATATACAGATGGCTGTGTAGATATTTCCATGTTTATACAGATGGCTGTGTAGATATTTCCATGTTTATACAGATGACTTTGTAGGTATTTGCATGTTTATACAGATGGCGGTGTAGGTTTTCCATGTTTATAGTGATAGCTGTGTAGATATTTCCATGTTTATACAGATAGCGGTGTTGATATTTCCATGTTTATAAAGATCGCGGTGTAGATATTTCCATGTTTATACAGATCGCGGTGCAGATATTTATATCTTTATACAGATGGCATTGTAGATATTTCCTTATTCACACAGATGGCGGTGTAGATGTTTCCATGTTTATACAGATGGCAGAGTAGTTAGTTCCATGTTTATGGAGATGGCAGTGTAGATACTTTCATGTTTACAGAGATGGCGGTGTAGATATTTCCATGTTTATAGAGATAGCAGTGTAGATATTTACATGTTTATACAGATGTCTGTGTAGATATTTCCATGTGTATACAGATGGCATTGTAGATATTTCCATGTTTATACAGATGACTGTATAGGTATTTCCATGGTTTTACAGGTGGCAGTGCAGATATTTCCATGTTTATAGAGATAGCGGTGTAGATATTTCCATGTTTCTACAGATGGCGGTGTTGATATTTCCATCTATACACAGATGGCCGTGTAGATATTTCCATGTTTATACAGATGGCGGCGTAGATATTTCCATGGACATGCAGATGGCGGTGTAGATATTTCCATGTTTAAACAGATAGCGGTGTAGATATTTCCATGTTTACACAGATAGTGGTGTAGATATTTCCGTGTTTATACACATGGCAGAGTAGATACTTCCATCTTTATGGAGATGGCAGTGTAGATATTTTCATGTTTATAGAGATGGCGGTCTAGATATTTCCATATTTATAGAGATAGCGGTGTAGATACTTCCATCTTTCTACAGATGGCAGTGTAGATATTTCCATGTTTATACAGATGGCGGTGTAGATATTTCCATATTTATACAGATGTCTGTGTAGATATTTCCATCTGTATACAGATGGTATTGTAGGTATTTCCATGTTTATACAGATGGTGGTGAAGATATTTCCATGTTTATTCAGATGACTGTGTAGATATTTCCATGTTTTTACAGATGGCAGTGTGGATATTTCAATGTTTATAGAGATGGCGCTGTAGATATTTCCAAGTTTATACAGCTAACGGTGGAGATATTTCCATGTTTATACAGAGAGGAGTCGAGATATTTCCATGTTTATACACATAGCGGTGTACATATTTCCATGATTATAGAGACAGCGGTGTAGGTATTTCCATGTTTATGCAGATAGCGGTGCAGATATTTCCATGTTTACACAGATGCCTATGCAGATATTTCCATATTTACACAGAGGGCTGTGTAGATATTTCTATGTTTATACAGAAGACAGTGTAGATATGTAAATGTTCCCACACATGACTGTGTAGGTATTTCCATGTTTATACAGATGTCTTTGTAGATATTTCCATGTTAATAGAGATAGCGGTGTAGACATTTCCATGTTTATACAGATAGCGGTGTAGATATTTCCATGTTTATACAGATAGTGGTGTAGATATTTCCATGTTTATACAGACCGCGGTGTAGATATTTCCATGTTTATTCAAATAGCGGTGCAGATATTTCCATGTTTGTACAGATGGCGGTGTTGATATTTCCATTTATACACAGATGACCGTGTAGATATTTCCATGTTTATACAGACGGCGGCGCAGATATTTCCATGGATATGTAGATGGCGGTGTAGATATTTCCATGTTTATACAGATTGCGGTGTAGTTATTTCCATGTTTATATAGATAGCGGTGTAGTTATTTCCATGTATATACACATGGCTGTGTAGATATTTCCATGTTTATACAGATGGCGGTGTAGGTATTTTCATGTTTATACAGATAACTTTGTATTTCCATGTTTATACAGATGGCGGTGTAGATATTTCCATGTCTATAGAGATAGCAGTGGAGATAATTCCATGTTTATACAGATAGCGGTGTAGATATTTCCAAGTTTATTCTGATCGTGGTGTAGATATTTCCATGTTTATAGAGATGGCGGTGTAGATATTTACATGTTCATAGAGATAGCGGTGTTGATTTTTCCATGTTTATAGAGACAGCGGTGTGGATATTTCCTTGCTTATACAGATAGGGGTGTAGATATTTCCATGTTTATAGAGATAGCGGTGAAGATATTTCCATGTTTATACAGATCACGGTGTAGATATTTCCTTGCTTGTACTAATAGCGGTGTAGTTATTTCCATGTTTATACAGATAGCGGTGTAGATATTTCCATGTATATACAGATGGCTGTGTAGATATTTCCATGTTTATACAGATGGCTGTGTAGATATTTCCATGTTTATACAGATGACTTTGTAGGTATTTGCATGTTTATACAGATGGCGGTGTAGGTTTTCCATGTTTATAGTGATAGCTGTGTAGATATTTCCATGTTTATACAGATAGCGGTGTTGATATTTCCATGTTTATAAAGATCGCGGTGTAGATATTTCCATGTTTATACAGATCGCGGTGCAGATATTTATATCTTTATACAGATGGCATTGTAGATATTTCCTTATTCACACAGATGGCGGTGTAGATGTTTCCATGTTTATACAGATGGCAGAGTATTTAGTTCCATGTTTATGGAGATGGCAGTGTAGATACTTTCATGTTTACAGAGATGGCGGTGTAGATATTTCCTTGTTTATAGAGATAGCAGTGTAGATATTTACATGTTTATACAGATGTCTGTGTAGATATTTCCATGTGTATACAGATGGCATTGTAGATATTTCCATGTTTATACAGATGACTCTATAGGTATTTCCATGGTTTTACAGGTGGCAGTGCAGATATTTCCATGTTTATAGAGATAGCGGTGTAGATATTTCCATGTTTCTACAGATGGCGGTGTTGATATTTCCATCTATACACAGATGGCCGTGTAGATATTTCCATGTTTATACAGATGGCGGCGTAGATATTTCCATGGACATGCAGATGGCGGTGTAGATATTTCCATGTTTAAACAGATAGCGGTGTAGATATTTCCATGTTTACACAGATAGTGGTGTAGATATTTCCGTGTTTATACACATGGCAGAGTAGATACTTCCATCTTTATGGAGATGGCAGTGTAGATATTTTCATGTTTATAGAGATGGCGGTGTAGATATTTCCATATTTATAGAGATAGCGGTGTAGATACTTCCATCTTTCTACAGATGGCAGTGTAGATATTTCCATGTTTATACAGATGGCGGTGTAGATATTTCCATATTTATACAGATGTCTGTTGTAGATATTTCCATCTGTATACAGATGGTATTGTAGGTATTTCCATGTTTATACAGATGGTGGTGAACATATTTCCATGTTTATTCAGATGACTGTGTAGATATTTCCATGTTTTTACAGATGGCAGTGTGGATATTTCAATGTTTATAGAGATGGCGCTGTAGATATTTCCAAGTTTATACAGCTAACGGTGGAGATATTTCCATGTTTATACAGAGAGGAGTCGAGATATTTCCATGTTTATACACATAGCGGTGTACATATTTCCATGATTATAGAGACAGCGGTGTAGGTATTTCCATGTTTATGCAGATAGCGGTGCAGATATTTCCATGTTTACACAGATGCCTATGCAGATATTTCCATATTTACACAGAGGGCTGTGTAGATATTTCTATGTTTATACAGAAGACAGTGTAGATATGTAAATGTTCCCACACATGACTGTGTAGGTATTTCCATGTTTATACAGATGTCTTTGTAGATATTTCCATGTTAATAGAGATAGCGGTGTAGACATTTCCATGTTTATACAGATAGCGGTGTAGATATTTCCATGTTTATACAGATAGTGGTGTAGATATTTCCATGTTTATACAGACCGCGGTGTAGATATTTCCATGTTTATTCAAATAGCGGTGCAGATATTTCCATGTTTGTACAGATGGCGGTGTTGATATTTCCATTTATACACAGATGACCGTGTAGATATTTCCATGTTTATACAGACGGCGGTGCAGATATTTCCATGGATATGTAGATGGCGGTGTAGATATTTCCATGTTTATACAGATTGCGGTGTAGTTATTTCCATGTTTATATAGATAGCGGTGTAGTTATTTCCATGTATATACACATGGCTGTGTAGATATTTCCATGTTTATACAGATGGCGGTGTAGGTATTTCCATGTTTATACAGATAACTTTGTATTTCCATGTTTATACAGATGGCGGTGTAGATATTTCCATGTCTATAGAGATAGCAGTGGACATAATTCCATGTTTATACAGATAGCGGTGTAGATATTTCCATGTTTATTCTGATCGTGGTGTAGATATTTCCATGTTTATAGAGATGGCGGTGTAGATATTTACATGTTCATAGAGATAGCGGTGTTGATTTTTCCATGTTTATAGAGACAGCGGTGTGGATATTTCCTTGCTTATACAGATAGGGGTGTAGATATTTCCATGTTTATAGAGATAGCGGTGAAGATATTTCCATGTTTATACAGATCAAGGTGTAGATATTTCCTTGCTTGTACTAATAGCGGTGTAGTTATTTCCATGTTTATACAGATAGCGGTGTAGATATTTCCATGTATATACAGATGGCTGTGTAGATATTTCCATGTTTATACAGATGGCTGTGTAGATATTTCCATGTTTATACAGATGACTTTGTAGGTATTTGCATGTTTATACAGATGGCGGTGTAGGTTTTCCATGTTTATAGTGATAGCTGTGTAGATATTTCCATGTTTATACAGATAGCGGTGTTGATATTTCCATGTTTATAAAGATCGCGGTGTAGATATTTCCATGTTTATACAGATCGCGGTGCAGATATTTATATCTTTATACAGATGGCATTGTAGATATTTCCTTATTCACACAGATGGCGGTGTAGATGTTTCCATGTTTATACAGATGGCAGAGTAGTTAGTTCCATGTTTATGGAGATGGCAGTGTAGATACTTTCATGTTTACAGAGATGGCGGTGTAGATATTTCCTTGTTTATAGAGATTGCAGTGTAGATATTTACATGTTTATACAGATGTCTGTGTAGATATTTCCATGTGTATACAGATGGCATTGTAGATATTTCCATGTTTATACAGATGACTGTATAGGTATTTCCATGTTTTTACAGGTGGCAGTGCAGATATTTCCATGTTTATAGAGATAGCGGTGTAGATATTTCCATGTTTCTACAGATGGCGGTGTTGATATTTCCATCTATACACAGATGGCCGTGTAGATATTTCCATGTTTATACAGATGGCGGCGTAGATATTTCCATGGACATGCAGATGGCGGTGTAGATATTTCCATGTTTAAACAGATAGCGGTGTAGATATTTCCATGTTTACACAGATAGTGGTGTAGATATTTCCGTGTTTATACACATGGCAGAGTAGATACTTCCATCTTTATGGAGATGGCAGTGTAGATATTTTCATGTTTATAGAGATGGCGGTGTAGATATTTCCATATTTATAGAGATAGCGGTGTAGATACTTCCATCTTTCTACAGATGGCAGTGTAGATATTTCCATGTTTATACAGATGGCGGTGTAGATATTTCCATATTTATACAGATGTCTGTTGTAGATATTTCCATCTGTATACAGATGGTATTGTAGGTATTTCCATGTTTATACAGATGGTGGTGAACATATTTCCATGTTTATTCAGATGACTGTGTAGATATTTCCATGTTTTTACAGATGGCAGTGTGGATATTTCAATGTTTATAGAGATGGCGCTGTAGATATTTCCAAGTTTATACAGCTAACGGTGGAGATATTTCCATGTTTATACAGAGAGGAGTCGAGATATTTCCATGTTTATACACATAGCGGTGTACATATTTCCATGATTATAGAGACAGCGGTGTAGGTATTTCCATGTTTATGCAGATAGCGGTGCAGATATTTCCATGTTTACACAGATGCCTATGCAGATATTTCCATATTTACACAGAGGGCTGTGTAGATATTTCTATGTTTATACAGAAGACAGTGTAGATATGTAAATGTTCCCACACATGACTGTGTAGGTATTTCCATGTTTATACAGATGTCTTTGTAGATATTTCCATGTTAATAGAGATAGCGGTGTAGACATTTCCATGTTTATACAGATAGCGGTGTAGATATTTCCATGTTTATACAGATAGTGGTGTAGATATTTCCATGTTTATACAGACCGCGGTGTAGATATTTCCATGTTTATTCAAATAGCGGTGCAGATATTTCCATGTTTGTACAGATGGCGGTGTTGATATTTCCATTTATACACAGATGACCGTGTAGATATTTCCATGTTTATACAGACGGCGGCGCAGATATTTCCATGGATATGTAGATGGCGGTGTAGATATTTCCATGTTTATACAGATTGCGGTGTAGTTATTTCCATGTTTATATAGATAGCGGTGTAGTTATTTCCATGTATATACACATGGCTGTGTAGATATTTCCATGTTTATACAGATGGCGGTGTAGGTATTTCCATGTTTATACAGATAACTTTGTATTTCCATGTTTATACAGATGGCGGTGTAGATATTTCCATGTCTATAGAGATAGCAGTGGAGATAATTCCATGTTTATACAGATAGCGGTGTAGATATTTCCATGTTTATTCTGATCGTGGTGTAGATATTTCCATGTTTATAGAGATGGCGGTGTAGATATTTACATGTTCATAGAGATAGCGGTGTTGATTTTTCCATGTTTATAGAGACAGCGGTGTGGATATTTCCTTGCTTATACAGATAGGGGTGTAGATATTTCCATGTTTATAGAGATAGCGGTGAAGATATTTCCATGTTTATACAGATCACGGTGTAGATATTTCCTTGCTTGTACTAATAGCGGTGTAGTTATTTCCATGTTTATACAGATAGCGGTGTAGATATTTCCATGTATATACAGATGGCTGTGTAGATATTTCCATGTTTATACAGATGGCTGTGTAGATATTTCCATGTTTATACAGATGACTTTGTAGGTATTTGCATGTTTATACAGATGGCGGTGTAGGTTTTCCATGTTTATAGTGATAGCTGTGTAGATATTTCCATGTTTATACAGATAGCGGTGTTGATATTTCCATGTTTATAAAGATCGCGGTGTAGATATTTCCATGTTTATACAGATCGCGGTGCAGATATTTATATCTTTATACAGATGGCATTGTAGATATTTCCTTATTCACACAGATGGCGGTGTAGATGTTTCCATGTTTATACAGATGGCAGAGTAGTTAGTTCCATGTTTATGGAGATGGCAGTGTAGATACTTTCATGTTTACAGAGATGGCGGTGTAGATATTTCCTTGTTTATAGAGATAGCAGTGTAGATATTTACATGTTTATACAGATGTCTGTGTAGATATTTCCATGTGTATACAGATGGCATTGTAGATATTTCCATGTTTATACAGATGACTGTATAGGTATTTCCATGTTTTTACAGGTGGCAGTGCAGATATTTCCATGTTTATAGAGATAGCGGTGTAGATATTTCCATGTTTCTACAGATGGCGGTGTTGATATTTCCATCTATACACAGATGGCCGTGTAGATATTTCCATGTTTATACAGATGGCGGCGTAGATATTTCCATGGACATGCAGATGGCGGTGTAGATATTTCCATGTTTAAACAGATAGCGGTGTAGATATTTCCATGTTTACACAGATAGTGGTGTAGATATTTCCGTGTTTATACACATGGCAGAGTAGATACTTCCATCTTTATGGAGATGGCAGTGTAGATATTTTCATGTTTATAGAGATGGCGGTGTAGATATTTCCATATTTATAGAGATAGCGGTGTAGATACTTCCATCTTTCTACAGATGGCAGTGTAGATATTTCCATGTTTATACAGATGGCAGTGTAGATATTTCCATATTTATACAGATGTCTGTTGTAGATATTTCCATCTGTATACAGATGGTATTGTAGGTATTTCCATGTTTATACAGATGGTGGTGAAGATATTTCCATGTTTATTCAGATGACTGTGTAGATATTTCCATGTTTTTACAGATGGCAGTGTGGATATTTCAATGTTTATAGAGATGGCGCTGTAGATATTTCCAAGTTTATACAGCTAACGGTGGAGATATTTCCATGTTTATACAGAGAGGAGTCGAGATATTTCCATGTTTATACACATAGCGGTGTACATATTTCCATGATTATAGAGACAGCGGTGTAGGTATTTCCATGTTTATGCAGATAGCGGTGCAGATATTTCCATGTTTACACAGATGCCTATGCAGATATTTCCATATTTACACAGAGGGCTGTGTAGATATTTCTATGTTTATACAGAAGACAGTGTAGATATTTAAATGTTCCCACACATGACTGTGTAGGTATTTCCATGTTTATACAGATGTCTTTGTAGATATTTCCATGTTAATAGAGATAGCGGTGTAGACATTTCCATGTTTATACAGATAGCGGTGTAGATATTTCCATGTTTATACAGATAGTGGTGTAGATATTTCCATGTTTATACAGACCGCGGTGTAGATATTTCCATGTTTATTCAAATAGCGGTGCAGATATTTCCTTGTTTGTACAGATGGCGGTGTTGATATTTCCATTTATACACAGATGACCGTGTAGATATTTCCATGTTTATACAGACGGCGGCGCAGATATTTCCATGGATATGTAGATGGCGGTGTAGATATTTCCATGTTTATACCGATTGCGGTGTAGTTATTTCCATGTTTATATAGATAGCGGTGTAGTTATTTCCATGTATATACACATGGCTGTGTAGATATTTCCATGTTTATACAGATGGCGGTGTAGGTATTTCCATGTTTATACAGATAACTTTGTATTTCCATGTTTATACAGATGGCGGTGTAGATATTTCCATGTCTATAGAGATAGCAGTGGAGATAATTCCATGTTTATACAGATAGCGGTGTAGATATTTCCATGTTTATTCTGATCGTGGTGTAGATATTTCCATGTTTATAGAGATGGCGGTGTAGATATTTACATGTTCATAGAGATAGCTGTGTTGATTTTTCCATGTTTATAGAGACAGCGGTGTGGATATTTCCTTGCTTATACAGATAGGGGTGTAGATATTTCCATGTTTATAGAGATAGCGGTGAAGATATTTCCATGTTTATACAGATCACGGTGTAGATATTTCCTTGCTTGTACTAATAGCGGTGTAGTTATTTCCATGTTTATACAGATAGCAGTGTAGATATTTCCATGTATATACAGATGGCTGTGTAGATATTTCCATGTTTATACAGATGGCTGTGTAGATATTTCCATGTTTATACAGATGACTTTGTAGGTATTTGCATGTTTATACAGATGGCGGTGTAGGTTTTCCATGTTTATAGTGATAGCTGTGTAGATATTTCCATGTTTATACAGATAGCGGTGTTGATATTTCCATGTTTATAAAGATCGCGGTGTAGATATTTCCATGTTTATACAGATCGCGGTGCAGATATTTATATCTTTATACAGATGGCATTGTAGATATTTCCTTATTCACACAGATGGCGGTGTAGATGTTTCCATGTTTATACAGATGGCAGAGTAGTTAGTTCCATGTTTATGGAGATGGCAGTGTAGATACTTTCATGTTTACAGAGATGGCGGTGTAGATATTTCCTTGTTTATAGAGATAGCAGTGTAGATATTTACATGTTTATACAGATGTCTGTGTAGATATTTCCATGTGTATACAGATGGCATTGTAGATATTTCCATGTTTATACAGATGACTGTATAGGTATTTCCATGTTTTTACAGGTGGCAGTGCAGATATTTCCATGTTTATAGAGATAGCGGTGTAGATATTTCCATGTTTCTACAGATGGCGGTGTTGATATTTCCATCTATACACAGATGGCCGTGTAGATATTTCCATGTTTATACAGATGGCGGCGTAGATATTTCCATGGACATGCAGATGGCGGTGTAGATATTTCCATGTTTAAACAGATAGCGGTGTAGATATTTCCATGTTTACACAGATAGTGGTGTAGATATTTCCGTGTTTATACACATGGCAGAGTAGATACTTCCATCTTTATGGAGATGGCAGTGTAGATATTTTCATGTTTATAGAGATGGCGGTGTAGATATTTCCATATTTATAGAGATAGCGGTGTAGATACTTCCATCTTTCTACAGATGGCAGTGTAGATATTTCCATGTTTATACAGATGGCAGTGTAGATATTTCCATATTTATACAGATGTCTGTTGTAGATATTTCCATCTGTATACAGATGGTATTGTAGGTATTTCCATGTTTATACAGATGGTGGTGAAGATATTTCCATGTTTATTCAGATGACTGTGTAGATATTTCCATGTTTTTACAGATGGCAGTGTGGATATTTCAATGTTTATAGAGATGGCGCTGTAGATATTTCCAAGTTTATACAGCTAACGGTGGAGATATTTCCATGTTTATACAGAGAGGAGTCGAGATATTTCCATGTTTATACACATAGCGGTGTACATATTTCCATGATTATAGAGACAGCGGTGTAGGTATTTCCATGTTTATGCAGATAGCGGTGCAGATATTTCCATGTTTACACAGATGCCTATGCAGATATTTCCATATTTACACAGAGGGCTGTGTAGATATTTCTATGTTTATACAGAAGACAGTGTAGATATTTAAATGTTCCCACACATGACTGTGTAGGTATTTCCATGTTTATACAGATGTCTTTGTAGATATTTCCATGTTAATAGAGATAGCGGTGTAGACATTTCCATGTTTATACAGATAGCGGTGTAGATATTTCCATGTTTATACAGATAGTGGTGTAGATATTTCCATGTTTATACAGACCGCGGTGTAGATATTTCCATGTTTATTCAAATAGCGGTGCAGATATTTCCTTGTTTGTACAGATGGCGGTGTTGATATTTCCATTTATACACAGATGACCGTGTAGATATTTCCATGTTTATACAGACGGCGGCGCAGATATTTCCATGGATATGTAGATGGCGGTGTAGATATTTCCATGTTTATACCGATTGCGGTGTAGTTATTTCCATGTTTATATAGATAGCGGTGTAGTTATTTCCATGTATATACACATGGCTGTGTAGATATTTCCATGTTTATACAGATGGCGGTGTAGGTATTTCCATGTTTATACAGATAACTTTGTATTTCCATGTTTATACAGATGGCGGTGTAGATATTTCCATGTCTATAGAGATAGCAGTGGAGATAATTCCATGTTTATACAGATAGCGGTGTAGATATTTCCATGTTTATTCTGATCGTGGTGTAGATATTTCCATGTTTATAGAGATGGCGGTGTAGATATTTACATGTTCATAGAGATAGCTGTGTTGATTTTTCCATGTTTATAGAGACAGCGGTGTGGATATTTCCTTGCTTATACAGATAGGGGTGTAGATATTTCCATGTTTATAGAGATAGCGGTGAAGATATTTCCATGTTTATACAGATCACGGTGTAGATATTTCCTTGCTTGTACTAATAGCGGTGTAGTTATTTCCATGTTTATACAGATAGCAGTGTAGATATTTCCATGTATATACAGATGGCTGTGTAGATATTTCCATGTTTATACAGATGGCTGTGTAGATATTTCCATGTTTATACAGATGACTTTGTAGGTATTTGCATGTTTATACAGATGGCGGTGTAGGTTTTCCATGTTTATAGTGATAGCTGTGTAGATATTTCCATGTTTATACAGATAGCGGTGTTGATATTTCCATGTTTATAAAGATCGCGGTGTAGATATTTCCATGTTTATACAGATCGCGGTGCAGATATTTATATCTTTATACAGATGGCATTGTAGATATTTCCTTATTCACACAGATGGCGGTGTAGATGTTTCCATGTTTATACAGATGGCAGAGTAGTTAGTTCCATGTTTATGGAGATGGCAGTGTAGACACTTTCATGTTTACAGAGATGGCGGTGTAGATATTTCCTTGTTTATAGAGATAGCAGTGTAGATATTTACATGTTTATACAGATGTCTGTGTAGATATTTCCATGTGTATACAGATGGCATTGTAGATATTTCCATGTTTATACAGATGACTGTATAGGTATTTCCATGTTTTTACAGGTGGCAGTGCAGATATTTCCATGTTTATAGAGATAGCGGTGTAGATATTTCCATGTTTCTACAGATGGCGGTGTTGATATTTCCATCTATACACAGATGGCCGTGTAGATATTTCCATGTTTATACAGATGGCGGCGTAGATATTTCCATGGACATGCAGATGGCGGTGTAGATATTTCCATGTTTAAACAGATAGCGGTGTAGATATTTCCATGTTTACACAGATAGTGGTGTAGATATTTCCGTGTTTATACACATGGCAGAGTAGATACTTCCATCTTTATGGAGATGGCAGTGTAGATATTTTCATGTTTATAGAGATGGCGGTGTAGATATTTCCATATTTATAGAGATAGCGGTGTAGATACTTCCATCTTTCTACAGATGGCAGTGTAGATATTTCCATGTTTATACAGATGGCGGTGTAGATATTTCCATATTTATACAGATGTCTGTTGTAGATATTTCCATCTGTATACAGATGGTATTGTAGGTATTTCCATGTTTATACAGATGGTGGTGAAGATATTTCCATGTTTATTCAGATGACTGTGTAGATATTTCCATGTTTTTACAGATGGCAGTGTGGATATTTCAATGTTTATAGAGATGGCGCTGTAGATATTTCCAAGTTTATACAGCTAACGGTGGAGATATTTCCATGTTTATACAGAGAGGAGTCGAGATATTTCCATGTTTATACACATAGCGGTGTACATATTTCCATGATTATAGAGACAGCGGTGTAGGTATTTCCATGTTTATGCAGATAGCGGTGCAGATATTTCCATGTTTACACAGATGCCTATGCTGATATTTCCATATTTACACAGAGGGCTGTGTAGATATTTCTATGTTTATACAGAAGACAGTGTAGATATTTAAATGTTCCCACACATGACTGTGTAGGTATTTCCATGTTTATACAGATGTCTTTGTAGATATTTCCATGTTAATAGAGATAGCGGTGTAGACATTTCCATGTTTATACAGATAGCGGTGTAGATATTTCCATGTTTATACAGATAGTGGTGTAGATATTTCCATGTTTATACAGACCGCGGTGTAGATATTTCCATGTTTATTCAAATAGCGGTGCAGATATTTCCATGTTTGTACAGATGGCGGTGTTGATATTTCCATTTATACACAGATGACCGTGTAGATATTTCCATGTTTATACAGACGGCGGCGCAGATATTTCCATGGATATGTAGATGGCGGTGTAGATATTTCCATGTTTATACAGATTGCGGTGTAGTTATTTCCATGTTTATATAGATAGCGGTGTAGTTATTTCCATGTATATACACATGGCTGTGTAGATATTTCCATGTTTATACAGATGGCGGTGTAGGTATTTCCATGTTTATACAGATAACTTTGTATTTCCATGTTTATACAGATGGCGGTGTAGATATTTCCATGTCTATAGAGATAGCAGTGGAGATAATTCCATGTTTATACAGATAGTGGTGTAGATATTTCCATGTTTATTCTGATCGTGGTGTAGATATTTCCATGTTTATAGAGATGGCGGTGTAGATATTTACATGTTCATAGAGATAGCGGTGTTGATTTTTCCATGTTTATAGAGACAGCGGTGTGGATATTTCCTTGCTTATACAGATAGGGGTGTAGATATTTCCATGTTTATAGAGATAGCGGTGAAGATATTTCCATGTTTATACAGATCACGGTGTAGATATTTCCTTGCTTGTACTAATAGCGGTGTAGTTATTTCCATGTTTATACAGATAGCGGTGTAGATATTTCCATGTATATACAGATGGCTGTGTAGATATTTCCATGTTTATACAGATGGCTGTGTAGATATTTCCATGTTTATACAGATGACTTTGTAGGTATTTGCATGTTTATACAGATGGCGGTGTAGGTTTTCCATGTTTATAGTGATAGCTGTGTAGATATTTCCATGTTTATACAGATAGCGGTGTTGATATTTCCATGTTTATAAAGATCGCGGTGTAGATATTTCCATGTTTATACAGATCGCGGTGCAGATATTTATATCTTTATACAGATGGCATTGTAGATATTTCCTTATTCACACAGATGGCGGTGTAGATGTTTCCATGTTTATACAGATGGCAGAGTAGTTAGTTCCATGTTTATGGAGATGGCAGTGTAGATACTTTCATGTTTACAGAGATGGCGGTGTAGATATTTCCTTGTTTATAGAGATAGCAGTGTAGATATTTACATGTTTATACAGATGTCTGTGTAGATATTTCCATGTGTATACAGATGGCATTGTAGATATTTCCATGTTTATACAGATGACTGTATAGGTATTTCCATGGTTTTACAGGTGGCAGTGCAGATATTTCCATGTTTATAGAGATAGCGGTGTAGATATTTCCATGTTTCTACAGATGGCGGTGTTGATATTTCCATCTATACACAGATGGCCGTGTAGATATTTCCATGTTTATACAGATGGCGGCGTAGATATTTCCATGGACATGCAGATGGCGGTGTAGATATTTCCATGTTTAAACAGATAGCGGTGTAGATATTTCCATGTTTACACAGATAGTGGTGTAGATATTTCCGTGTTTATACACATGGCAGAGTAGATACTTCCATCTTTATGGAGATGGCAGTGTAGATATTTTCATGTTTATAGAGATGGCGGTGTAGATATTTCCATATTTATAGAGATAGCGGTGTAGATACTTCCATCTTTCTACAGATGGCAGTGTAGATATTTCCATGTTTATACAGATGGCAGTGTAGATATTTCCATATTTATACAGATGTCTGTTGTAGATATTTCCATCTGTATACAGATGGTATTGTAGGTATTTCCATGTTTATACAGATGGTGGTGAAGATATTTCCATGTTTATTCAGATGACTGTGTAGATATTTCCATGTTTTTACAGATGGCAGTGTGGATATTTCAATGTTTATAGAGATGGCGCTGTAGATATTTCCAAGTTTATACAGCTAACGGTGGAGATATTTCCATGTTTATACAGAGAGGAGTCGAGATATTTCCATGTTTATACACATAGCGGAGTACATATTTCCATGATTATAGAGACAGCGGTGTAGGTATTTCCATGTTTATGCAGATAGCGGTGCAGATATTTCCATGTTTACACAGATGCCTATGCAGATATTTCCATATTTACACAGAGGGCTGTGTAGATATTTCTATGTTTATACAGAAGACAGTGTAGATATTTAAATGTTCCCACACATGACTGTGTAGGTATTTCCATGTTTATACAGATGTCTTTGTAGATATTTCCATGTTAATAGAGATAGCGGTGTAGACATTTCCATGTTTATACAGATAGCGGTGTAGATATTTCCATGTTTATACAGATAGTGGTGTAGATATTTCCATGTTTATACAGACCGCGGTGTAGATATTTCCATGTTTATTCAAATAGCGGTGCAGATATTTCCATGTTTGTACAGATGGCGGTGTTGATATTTCCATTTATACACAGATGACCGTGTAGATATTTCCATGTTTATACAGACGGCGGCGCAGATATTTCCATGGATATGTAGATGGCGGTGTAGATATTTCCATGTTTATACAGATTGCGGTGTAGTTATTTCCATGTTTATATAGATAGCGGTGTAGTTATTTCCATGTATATACACATGGCTGTGTAGATATTTCCATGTTTATACAGATGGCGGTGTAGGTATTTCCATGTTTATACAGATAACTTTGTATTTCCATGTTTATACAGATGGCGGTGTAGATATTTCCATGTCTATAGAGATAGCAGTGGAGATAATTCCATGTTTATACAGATAGCGGTGTAGATATTTCCATGTTTATTCTGATCGTGGTGTAGATATTTCCATGTTTATAGAGATGGCGGTGTAGATATTTACATGTTCATAGAGATAGCGGTGTTGATTTTTCCATGTTTATAGAGACAGCGGTGTGGATATTTCCTTGCTTATACAGATAGGGGTGTAGATATTTCCATGTTTATAGAGATAGCGGTGAAGATATTTCCATGTTTATACAGATCACGGTGTAGATATTTCCTTGCTTGTACTAATAGCGGTGTAGTTATTTCCATGTTTATACAGATAGCAGTGTAGATATTTCCATGTATATACAGATGGCTGTGTAGATATTTCCATGTTTATACAGATGGCTGTGTAGATATTTCCATGTTTATACAGATGACTTTGTAGGTATTTGCATGTTTATACAGATGGCGGTGTAGGTTTTCCATGTTTATAGTGATAGCTGTGTAGATATTTCCATGTTTATACAGATAGCGGTGTTGATATTTCCATGTTTATAAAGATCGCAGTGTAGATATTTCCATGTTTATACAGATCGCGGTGCAGATATTTATATCTTTATACAGATGGCATTGTAGATATTTCCTTATTCACACAGATGGCGGTGTAGATGTTTCCATGTTTATACAGATGGCAGAGTAGTTAGTTCCATGTTTATGGAGATGGCAGTGTAGATACTTTCATGTTTACAGAGATGGCGGTGTAGATATTTCCTTGTTTATAGAGATAGCAGTGTAGATATTTACATGTTTATACAGATGTCTGTGTAGATATTTCCATGTGTATACAGATGGCATTGTAGATATTTCCATGTTTATACAGATGACTGTATAGGTATTTCCATGTTTTTACAGGTGGCAGTGCAGATATTTCCATGTTTATAGAGATAGCGGTGTAGATATTTCCATGTTTCTACAGATGGCGGTGTTGATATTTCCATCTATACACAGATGGCCGTGTAGATATTTCCATGTTTATACAGATGGCGGCGTAGATATTTCCATGGACATGCAGATGGCGGTGTAGATATTTCCATGTTTAAACAGATAGCGGTGTAGATATTTCCATGTTTACACAGATAGTGGTGTAGATATTTCCGTGTTTATACACATGGCAGAGTAGATACTTCCATCTTTATGGAGATGGCAGTGTAGATATTTTCATGTTTATAGAGATGGCGGTGTAGATATTTCCATATTTATAGAGATAGCGGTGTAGATACTTCCATCTTTCTACAGATGGCAGTGTAGATATTTCCATGTTTATACAGATGGCGGTGTAGATATTTCCATATTTATACAGATGTCTGTTGTAGATATTTCCATCTGTATACAGATGGTATTGTAGGTATTTCCATGTTTATACAGATGGTGGTGAAGATATTTCCATGTTTATTCAGATGACTGTGTAGATATTTCCATGTTTTTACAGATGGCAGTGTGAATATTTCAATGTTTATAGAGATGGCGCTGTAGATATTTCCAAGTTTATACAGCTAACGGTGGAGATATTTCCATGTTTATACAGAGAGGAGTCGAGATATTTCCATGTTTATACACATAGCGGTGTACATATTTCCATGATTATAGAGACAGCGGTGTAGGTATTTCCATGTTTATGCAGATAGCGGTGCAGATATTTCCATGTTTACACAGATGCCTATGCAGATATTTCCATATTTACACAGAGGGCTGTGTAGATATTTCTATGTTTATACAGAAGACAGTGTAGATATTTAAATGTTCCCACACATGACTGTGTAGGTATTTCCATGTTTATACAGATGTCTTTGTAGATATTTCCATGTTAATAGAGATAGCGGTGTAGACATTTCCATGTTTATACAGATAGCGGTGTAGATATTTCCATGTTTATACAGATAGTGGTGTAGATATTTCCATGTTTATACAGACCGCGGTGTAGATATTTCCATGTTTATTCAAATAGCGGTGCAGATATTTCCATGTTTGTACAGATGGCGGTGTTGATATTTCCATTTATACACAGATGACCGTGTAGATATTTCCATGTTTATACAGACGGCGGCGCAGATATTTCCATGGATATGTAGATGGCGGTGTAGATATTCCCATGTTTATACAGATTGCGGTGTAGTTATTTCCATGTTTATATAGATAGCGGTGTAGTTATTTCCACGTATATACACATGGCTGTGTAGATATTTCCATGTTTATACAGATGGCGGTGTAGGTATTTCCATGTTTATACAGATAACTTTGTATTTCCATGTTTATACAGATGGCGGTGTAGATATTTCCATGTCTATAGAGATAGCAGTGGAGATAATTCCATGTTTATACAGATAGCGGTGTAGATATTTCCATGTTTATTCTGATCGTGGTGTAGATATTTCCATGTTTATAGAGATGGCGGTGTAGATATTTACATGTTCATAGAGATAGCGGTGTTGATTTTTCCATGTTTATAGAGACAGCGGTGTGGATATTTCCTTGCTTATACAGATAGGGGTGTAGATATTTCCATGTTTATAGAGATAGCGGTGAAGATATTTCCATGTTTATACAGATCACGGTGTAGATATTTCCTTGCTTGTACTAATAGCGGTGTAGTTATTTCCATGTTTATACAGATAGCGGTGTAGATATTTCCATGTATATACAGATGGCTGTGTAGATATTTCCATGTTTATACAGATGGCTGTGTAGATATTTCCATGTTTATACAGATGACTTTGTAGGTATTTGCATGTTTATACAGATGGCGGTGTAGGTTTTCCATGTTTATAGTGATAGCTGTGTAGATATTTCCATGTTTATACAAATAGCGGTGTTGATATTTCCATGTTTATAAAGATCGCGGTGTAGATATTTCCATGTTTATACAGATCGCGGTGCAGATATTTATATCTTTATACAGATGGCATTGTAGATATTTCCTTATTCACACAGATGGCGGTGTAGATGTTTCCATGTTTATACAGATGGCAGAGTAGTTAGTTCCATGTTTATGGAGATGGCAGTGTAGATACTTTCATGTTTACAGAGATGGCGGTGTAGATATTTCCATGTTTATAGAGATAGCAGTGTAGATATTTACATGTTTATACAGATGTCTGTGTAGATATTTCCATGTGTATACAGATGGCATTGTAGATATTTCCATGTTTATACAGATGACTCTATAGGTATTTCCATGGTTTTACAGGTGGCAGTGCAGATATTTCCATGTTTATAGAGATAGCGGTGTAGATATTTCCATGTTTCTACAGATGGCGGTGTTGATATTTCCATCTATACACAGATGGCCGTGTAGATATTTCCATGTTTATACAGATGGCGGCGTAGATATTTCCATGGACATGCAGATGGCGGTGTAGATATTTCCATGTTTAAACAGATAGCGGTGTAGATATTTCCATGTTTACACAGATAGTGGTGTAGATATTTCCGTGTTTATACACATGGCAGAGTAGATACTTCCATCTTTATGGAGATGGCAGTGTAGATATTTTCATGTTTATAGAGATGGCGGTGTAGATATTTCCATATTTATAGAGATAGCGGTGTAGATATTTCCATCTTTCTACAGATGGCAGTGTAGATATTTCCATGTTTATACAGATGGCGGTGTAGATATTTCCATATTTATACAGATGTCTGTGTAGATATTTCCATCTGTATACAGATGGTATTGTAGGTATTTCCATGTTTATACAGATGGTGGTGAAGATAATTCCATGTTTATTCAGATGACTGTGTAGATATTTCCATGTTTTTACAGATGGCAGTGTGGATATTTCAATGTTTATAGAGATGGCGCTGTAGATATTTCCAAGTTTATACAGCTAACGGTGGAGATATTTCCATGTTTATACAGAGAGGAGTCGAGATATTTCCATGTTTATACACATAGCGGTGTACATATTTCCATGATTATAGAGACAGCGGTGTAGGTATTTCCATGTTTATGCAGATAGCGGTGCAGATATTTCCATGTTTACACAGATGCCTATGCAGATATTTCCATATTTACACAGAGGGCTGTGTAGATATTTCTATGTTTATACAGATGACTGTATAGGTATTTCCATGTTTTTGCAGGTGGCAGTGCAGATATTTCCATGTTTATAGAGATAGCGGTGTAGATATTTCCATGTTTCTACAGATGGCGGTGTTGATATTTCCATCTATACACAGATGGCCGTGTAGATATTTCCATGTTTATACAGATGGCGGCGTAGATATTTCCATGGACATGCAGATGGCGGTGTAGATATTTCCATGTTTAAACAGATAGCGGTGTAGATATTTCCATGTTTACACAGATAGTGGTGTAGATATTTCCGTGTTTATACACATGGCAGAGTAGATACTTCCATCTTTATGGAGATGGCAGTGTAGATATTTTCATGTTTATAGAGATGGCGGTGTAGATATTTCCATATTTATAGAGATAGCGGTGTAGATATTTCCATCTTTCTACAGATGGCAGTGTAGATATTTCCATGTTTATACAGATGGCGGTGTAGATATTTCCATATTTATACAGATGTCTGTGTAGATATTTCCATCTGTATACAGATGGTATTGTAGGTATTTCCATGTTTATACAGATGGTGGTGAAGATATTTCCATGTTTATTCAGATGACTGTGTAGATATTTCCATGTTTTTACAGATGGCAGTGTGGATATTTCAATGTTTATAGAGATGGCGCTGTAGATATTTCCAAGTTTATACAGATAACGGTGGAGATATTTCCATGTTTATACAGAGAGGAGTCGAGATATTTCCATGTTTATACACATAGCGGTGTACATATTTCCATGATTATAGAGACAGCGGTGTAGGTATTTCCATGTTTATGCAGATAGCGGTGCAGATATTTCCATGTTTACACAGATGCCTATGCAGATATTTCCATATTTACACAGAGGGCTGTGTAGATATTTCTATGTTTATACAGAAGACAGTGTAGATATTTAAATGTTCCTACACATGACTGTGTAGGTATTTCCATGTTTATACAGATGTCTTTGTAGATATTTCCATGTTAATAGAGATAGCGGTGTAGACATTTCCATGTTTATACAGATAGCGGTGTAGATATTTCCATGTTTATACAGATAGTGGTGTAGATATTTCCATGTTTATACAGACCGCGGTGTAGATATTTCCATGTTTATACAAATAGCGGTGCAGATATTTCCATGTTTGTACAGATGGCGGTGTTGATATTTCCATTTATACACAGATGACCGTGTAGATATTTCCATGTTTATACAGACGGCGGCGCAGATATTTCCATGGATATGTAGATGGCGGTGTAGATATTTCCATGTTTATACAGATTGCGGTGTAGTTATTTCCATGTTTATATAGATAGCGGTGTAGTTATTTCCACGTATATACACATGGCTGTGTAGATATTTCCATGTTTATACAGATGGCGGTGTAGGTATTTCCATGTTTATACAGATAACTTTGTATTTCCATGTTTATACAGATGGCGGTGTAGATATTTCCATGTCTATAGAGATAGCAGTGGAGATAATTCCAGGTTTATACAGATAGCGGTGTAGATCTTTCCATGTTTATTCTGTTCGTGGTGTAGATATTTCCATGTTTATAGCGATGGCGGTGTAGATATTTACATGTTCATAGAGATAGCGGTGTTGATTTTTCCATGTTTATAGAGACAGCGGTGTGGATATTTCCTTGCTTATACAGATAGGGGTGTAAATATTTCCATGTTTATAGAGATAGCGGTGAAGATATTTCCATGTTTATACAGATCACGGTGTAGATATTTCCTTGCTTGTACTAATAGCGGTGTAGTTATTTCCATGTTTATACAGATAGCGGTGTAGATATTTCCATGTATATACAGATGGCTGTGTAGATATTTCCATGTTTATACAGATGGCTGTGTAGATATTTCCATGTTTATACAGATGACTTTGTAGGTATTTGCATGTTTATACAGATGGCGGTGTAGGTTTTCCATGTTTATAGTGATAGCTGTGTAGATATTTCCATGTTTATACAGATAGCGGTGTTGATATTTCCATGTTTATAAAGATCGCGGTGTAGATATTTCCATGTTTATACAGATCGCGGTGCAGATATTTATATCTTTATACAGATGGCATTGTAGATATTTCCTTATTCACACAGATGGCGGTGTAGATGTTTCCATGTTTATACAGATGGCAGAGTAGTTAGTTCCATGTTTATGGAGATGGCAGTGTAGATACTTTCATGTTTACAGAGATGGCGGTGTAGATATTTCCTTGTTTATAGAGATAGCAGTGTAGATATTTACATGTTTATACAGATGTCTGTGTAGATATTTCCATGTGTATACAGATGGCATTGTAGATATTTCCATGTTTATACAGATGACTGTATAGGTATTTCCATGGTTTTACAGGTGGCAGTGCAGATATTTCCATGTTTATAGAGATAGCGGTGTAGATATTTCCATGTTTCTACAGATGGCGGTGTTGATATTTCCATCTATACACAGATGGCCGTGTAGATATTTCCATGTTTATACAGATGGCGGCGTAGATATTTCCATGGACATGCAGATGGCGGTGTAGATATTTCCATGTTTAAACAGATAACGGTGTAGATATTTCCATGTTTACACAGATAGTGGTGTAGATATTTCCGTGTTTATACACATGGCAGAGTAGATACTTCCATCTTTATGGAGATGGCAGTGTAGATATTTTCATGTTTATAGAGATGGCGGTGTAGATATTTCCATATTTATAGAGATAGCGGTGTAGATATTTCCATCTTTCTACAGATGGCAGTGTAGATATTTCCATGTTTATACAGATGGCGGTGTAGATATTTCCATATTTATACAGATGTCTGTGTAGATATTTCCATCTGTATACAGATGGTATTGTAGGTATTTCCATGTTTATACAGATGGTGGTGAAGATATTTCCATGTTTATTCAGATGACTGTGTAGATATTTCCATGTTTTTACAGATGGCAGTGTGGATATTTCAATGTTTATAGAGATGGCGCTGTAGATATTTCCAAGTTTATACAGATAACGGTGGAGATATTTCCATGTTTATACAGAGAGGAGTCGAGATATTTCCATGTTTATACACATAGCGGTGTACATATTTCCATGATTATAGAGACAGCGGTGTAGGTATTTCCATGTTTATGCAGATAGCGGTGCAGATATTTCCATGTTTACACAGATGCCTGTGCAGATATTTCCATATTTACACAGAGGGCTGTGTAGATATTTCTATGTTTATACAGAAGACAGTGTAGATATTTAAATGTTCCTACACATGACTGTGTAGGTATTTCCATGTTTATACAGATGTCTTTGTAGATATTTCCATGTTAATAGAGATAGCGGTGTAGACATTTCCATGTTTATACAGATAGCGGTGTAGATATTTCCATGTTTATACAGATAGTGGTGTAGATATTTCCATGTTTATACAGACCGCGGTGTAGATATTTCCATGTTTATACAAATAGCGGTGCAGATATTTCCATGTTTGTACAGATGGCGGTGTTGATATTTCCATTTATACACAGATGACCGTGTAGATATTTCCATGTTTATACAGACGGCGGCGCAGATATTTCCATGGATATGTAGATGGCGGTGTAGATATTTCCATGTTTATACAGATTGCGGTGTAGTTATTTCCATGTTTATATAGATAGCGGTGTAGTTATTTCCACGTATATACACATGGCTGTGTAGATATTTCCATGTTTATACAGATGGCGGTGTAGGTATTTCCATGTTTATACAGATAACTTTGTATTTCCATGTTTATACAGATGGCGGTGTAGATATTTCCATGTCTATAGAGATAGCAGTGGAGATAATTCCAGGTTTATACAGATAGCGGTGTAGATATTTCCATGTTTATTCTGTTCGTGGTGTAGATATTTCCATGTTTATAGCGATGGCGGTGTAGATATTTACATGTTCATAGAGATAGCGGTGTTGATTTTTCCATGTTTATAGAGACAGCGGTGTGGATATTTCCTTGCTTATACAGATAGGGGTGTAGATATTTCCATGTTTATAGAGATAGCGGTGAAGATATTTCCATGTTTATACAGATCACGGTGTAGATATTTCCTTGCTTGTACTAATAGCGGTGTAGTTATTTCCATGTTTATACAGATAGCGGTGTAGATATTTCCATGTATATACAGATGGCTGTGTAGATATTTCCATGTTTATACAGATGGCTGTGTAGATATTTCCATGTTTATACAGATGACTTTGTAGGTATTTGCATGTTTATACAGATGGCGGTGTAGGTTTTCCATGTTTATAGTGATAGCTGTGTAGATATTTCCATGTTTATACAGATAGCGGTGTTGATATTTCCATGTTTATAAAGATCGCGGTGTAGATATTTCCATGTTTATACAGATCGCGGTGCAGATATTTATATCTTTATACAGATGGCATTGTAGATATTTCCTTATTCACACAGATGGCGGTGTAGATGTTTCCATGTTTATACAGATGGCAGAGTAGTTAGTTCCATGTTTATGGAGATGGCAGTGTAGATACTTTCATGTTTACAGAGATGGCGGTGTAGATATTTCCATGTTTATAGAGATAGCAGTGTAGATATTTACATGTTTATACAGATGTCTGTGTAGATATTTCCATGTGTATACAGATGGCATTGTAGATATTTCCATGTTTATACAGATGACTGTATAGGTATTTCCATGGTTTTACAGGTGGCAGTGCAGATATTTCCATGTTTATAGAGATAGCGGTGTAGATATTTCCATGTTTCTACAGATGGCGGTGTTGATATTTCCATCTATACACAGATGGCCGTGTAGATATTTCCATGTTTATACAGATGGCGGCGTAGATATTTCCATGGACATGCAGATGGCGGTGTAGATATTTCCATGTTTAAACAGATAGCGGTGTAGATATTTCCATGTTTACACAGATAGTGGTGTAGATATTTCCGTGTTTATACACATGGCAGAGTAGATACTTCCATCTTTATGGAGATGGCAGTGTAGATATTTTCATGTTTATAGAGATGGCGGTGTAGATATTTCCATATTTATAGAGATAGCGGTGTAGATATTTCCATCTTTCTACAGATGGCAGTGTAGATATTTCCATGTTTATACAGATGGCGGTGTAGATATTTCCATATTTATACAGATGTCTGTGTAGATATTTCCATCTGTATACAGATGGTATTGTAGGTATTTCCATGTTTATACAGATGGTGGTGAAGATATTTCCATGTTTATTCAGATGACTGTGTAGATATTTCCATGTTTTTACAGATGGCAGTGTGGATATTTCAATGTTTATAGAGATGGCGCTGTAGATATTTCCAAGTTTATACAGATAACGGTGGAGATATTTCCATGTTTATACAGAGAGGAGTCGAGATATTTCCATGTTTATACACATAGCGGTGTACATATTTCCATGATTATAGAGACAGCGGTGTAGGTATTTCCATGTTTATGCAGATAGCGGTGCAGATATTTCCATGTTTACACAGATGCCTATGCAGATATTTCCATATTTACACAGAGGGCTGTGTAGATATTTCTATGTTTATACAGAAGACAGTGTAGATATTTAAATGTTCCTACACATGACTGTGTAGGTATTTCCATGTTTATACAGATGTCTTTGTAGATATTTCCATGTTAATAGAGATAGCGGTGTAGACATTTCCATGTTTATACAGATAGCAGTGTAGATATTTCCATGTTTATACAGATAGTGGTGTAGATATTTCCATGTTTATACAGACCGCGGTGTAGATATTTCCATGTTTATACAAATAGCGGTGCAGATATTTCCATGTTTGTACAGATGGCGGTGTTGATATTTCCATTTATACACAGATGACCGTGTAGATATTTCCATGTTTATACAGACGGCGGCGCAGATATTTCCATGGATATGTAGATGGCGGTGTAGATATTTCCATGTTTATACAGATTGCGGTGTAGTTATTTCCATGTTTATATAGATAGCGGTGTAGTTATTTCCACGTATATACACATGGCTGTGTAGATATTTCCATGTTTATACAGATGGCGGTGTAGGTATTTCCATGTTTATACAGATAACTTTGTATTTCCATGTTTATACAGATGGCGGTGTAGATATTTCCATGTCTATAGAGATAGCAGTGGAGATAATTCCAGGTTTATACAGATAGCGGTGTAGATATTTCCATGTTTATTCTGTTCGTGGTGTAGATATTTCCATGTTTATAGCGATGGCGGTGTAGATATTTACATGTTCATAGAGATAGCGGTGTTGATTTTTCCATGTTTATAGAGACAGCGGTGTGGATATTTCCTTGCTTATACAGATAGGGATGTAGATATTTCCATGTTTATAGAGATAGCGGTGAAGATATTTCCATGTTTATACAGATCACGGTGTAGATATTTCCTTGCTTGTACTAATAGCGGTGTAGTTATTTCCATGTTTATACAGATAGCGGTGTAGATATTTCCATGTATATACAGATGGCTGTGTAGATATTTCCATGTTTATACAGATGGCTGTGTAGATATTTCCATGTTTATACAGATGACTTTGTAGGTATTTGCATGTTTATACAGATGGCGGTGTAGGTTTTCCATGTTTATAGTGATAGCTGTGTAGATATTTCCATGTTTATACAGATAGCGGTGTTGATATTTCCATGTTTATAAAGATCGCGGTGTAGATATTTCCATGTTTATACAGATCGCGGTGCAGATATTTATATCTTTATACAGATGGCATTGTAGATATTTCCTTATTCACACAGATGGCGGTGTAGATGTTTCCATGTTTATACAGATGGCAGAGTAGTTAGTTCCATGTTTATGGAGATGGCAGTGTAGATACTTTCATGTTTACAGAGATGGCGGTGTAGATATTTCCATGTTTATAGAGATAGCAGTGTAGATATTTACATGTTTATACAGATGTCTGTGTAGATATTTCCATGTGTATACAGATGGCATTGTAGATATTTCCATGTTTATACAGATGACTGTATAGGTATTTCCATGGTTTTACAGGTGGCAGTGCAGATATTTCCATGTTTATAGAGATAGCGGTGTAGATATTTCCATGTTTCTACAGATGGCGGTGTTGATATTTCCATCTATACACAGATGGCCGTGTAGATATTTCCATGTTTATAGAGATGGCGGCGTAGATATTTCCATGGACATGCAGATGGCGGTGTAGATATTTCCATGTTTAAACAGATAGCGGTGTAGATATTTCCATGTTTACACAGATAGTGGTGTAGATATTTCCGTGTTTATACACATGGCAGAGTAGATACTTCCATCTTTATGGAGATGGCAGTGTAGATATTTTCATGTTTATAGAGATGGCGGTGTAGATATTTCCATATTTATAGAGATAGCGGTGTAGATATTTCCATCTTTCTACAGATGGCAGTGTAGATATTTCCATGTTTATACAGATGGCGGTGTAGATATTTCCATATTTATACAGATGTCTGTGTAGATATTTCCATCTGTATACAGATGGTATTGTAGGTATTTCCATGTTTATACAGATGGTGGTGAAGATATTTCCATGTTTATTCAGATGACTGTGTAGATATTTCCATGTTTTTACAGATGGCAGTGTGGATATTTCAATGTTTATAGAGATGGCGCTGTAGATATTTCCAAGTTTATACAGATAACGGTGGAGATATTTCCATGTTTATACAGAGAGGAGTCGAGATATTTCCATGTTTATACACATAGCGGTGTACATATTTCCATGATTATAGAGACAGCGGTGTAGGTATTTCCATGTTTATGCAGATAGCGGTGCAGATATTTCCATGTTTACACAGATGCCTATGCAGATATTTCCATATTTACACAGAGGGCTGTGTAGATATTTCTATGTTTATACAGAAGACAGTGTAGATATGTAAATGTTCCTACACATGACTGTGTAGGTATTTCCATGTTTATACAGATGTCTTTGTAGATATTTCCATGTTAATAGAGATAGCGGTGTAGACATTTCCATGTTTATACAGATAGCGGTGTAGATATTTCCATGTTTATACAGATAGTGGTGTAGATATTTCCATGTTTATACAGACCGCGGTGTAGATATTTCCATGTTTATACAAATAGCGGTGCAGATATTTCCATGTTTGTACAGATGGCGGTGTTGATATTTCCATTTATACACAGATGACCGTGTAGATATTTCCATGTTTATACAGACGGCGGCGCAGATATTTCCATGGATATGTAGATGGCGGTGTAGATATTTCCATGTTTATACAGATTGCGGTGTAGTTATTTCCATGTTTATATAGATAGCGGTGTAGTTATTTCCACGTATATACACATGGCTGTGTAGATATTTCCATGTTTATACAGATGGCGGTGTAGGTATTTCCATGTTTATACAGATAACTTTGTATTTCCATGTTTATACAGATGGCGGTGTAGATATTTCCATGTCTATAGAGATAGCAGTGGAGATAATTCCAGGTTTATACAGATAGCGGTGTAGATATTTCCATGTTTATTCTGTTCGTGGTGTAGATATTTCCATGTTTATAGAGATGGCGGTGTAGATATTTACATGTTCATAGAGATAGCGGTGTTGATTTTTCCATGTTTATAGAGACAGCGGTGTGGATATTTCCTTGCTTATACAGATTGGGGTGTAGATATTTCCATGTTTATAGAGATAGCGGTGAAGATATTTCCATGTTTATACAGATCACGGTGTAGATATTTCCTTGCTTGTACTAATAGCGGTGTAGTTATTTCCATGTTTATACAGATAGCGGTGTAGATATTTCCATGTATATACAGATGGCTGTGTAGATATTTCCATGTTTATACAGATGGCTGTGTAGATATTTCCATGTTTATACAGATGACTTTGTAGGTATTTGCATGTTTATACAGATGGCGGTGTAGGTTTTCCATGTTTATAGTGATAGCTGTGTAGATATTTCCATGTTTATACAGATAGCGGTGTTGACATTTCCATGTTTATAAAGATCACGGTGTAGAGATTTCCATGTTTATACAGATCGCGGTGCAGATATTTATATCTTTATACAGATGGCATTGTAGATATTTCCTTATTCACACAGATGGCGGTGTAGATGTTTCCATGTTTATACAGATGGCAGAGTAGTTAGTTCCATGTTTATGGAGATGGCAGTGTAGATACTTTCATGTTTACAGAGATGGCGGTGTAGATATTTCCATGTTTATAGAGATAGCAGTGTAGATATTTACATGTTTATACAGATGTCTGTGTAGATATTTCCATGTGTATACAGATGGCATTGTAGATATTTCCATGTTTATACAGATGACTGTATAGGTATTTCCATGGTTTTACAGGTGGCAGTGCAGATATTTCCATGTTTATAGAGATAGCGGTGTAGATATTTCCATGTTTCTACAGATGGCGGTGTTGATATTTCCATCTATACACAGATGGCCGTGTAGATATTTCCATGTTTATACAGATGGCGGCGTAGATATTTCCATGGACATGCAGATGGCGGTGTAGATATTTCCATGTTTAAACAGATAGCGGTGTAGATATTTCCATGTTTACACAGATAGTGGTGTAGATATTTCCGTGTTTATACACATGGCAGAGTAGATACTTCCATCTTTATGGAGATGGCAGTGTAGATATTTTCATGTTTATAGAGATGGCGGTGTAGATATTTCCATATTTATAGAGATAGCGGTGTAGATATTTCCATCTTTCTACAGATGGCAGTGTAGATATTTCCATGTTTATACAGATGGCGGTGTAGATATTTCCATATTTATACAGATGTCTGTGTAGATATTTCCATCTGTATACAGATGGTATTGTAGGTATTTCCATGTTTATACAGATGGTGGTGAAGATATTTCCATGTTTATTCAGATGACTGTGTAGATATTTCCATGTTTTTACAGATGGCAGTGTGGATATTTCAATGTTTATAGAGATGGCGCTGTAGATATTTCCAAGTTTATACAGATAACGGTGGAGATATTTCCATGTTTATACAGAGAGGAGTCGAGATATTTCCATGTTTATACACATAGCGGTGTACATATTTCCATGATTATAGAGACAGCGGTGTAGGTATTTCCATGTTTATGCAGATAGCGGTGCAGATATTTCCATGTTTACACAGATGCCTATGCAGATATTTCCATATTTACACAGAGGGCTGTGTAGATATTTCTATGTTTATACAGAAGACAGTGTAGATATGTAAATGTTCCTACACATGACTGTGTAGGTATTTCCATGTTTATACAGATGTCTTTGTAGATATTTCCATGTTAATAGAGATAGCGGTGTAGACATTTCCATGTTTATACAGATAGCGGTGTAGATATTTCCATGTTTATACAGATAGTGGTGTAGATATTTCCATGTTTATACAGACCGCGGTGTAGATATTTCCATGTTTATACAAATAGCGGTGCAGATATTTCCATGTTTGTACAGATGGCGGTGTTGATATTTCCATTTATACACAGATGACCGTGTAGATATTTCCATGTTTATACAGACGGCGGCGCAGATATTTCCATGGATATGTAGATGGCGGTGTAGATATTTCCATGTTTATACAGATTGCGGTGTAGTTATTTCCATGTTTATATAGATAGCGGTGTAGTTATTTCCACGTATATACACATGGCTGTGTAGATATTTCCATGTTTATACAGATGGCGGTGTAGGTATTTCCATGTTTATACAGATAACTTTGTATTTCCATGTTTATACAGATGGCGGTGTAGATATTTCCATGTCTATAGAGATAGCAGTGGAGATAATTCCAGGTTTATACAGATAGCGGTGTAGATATTTCCATGTTTATTCTGTTCGTGGTGTAGATATTTCCATGTTTATAGAGATGGCGGTGTAGATATTTACATGTTCATAGAGATAGCGGTGTTGATTTTTCCATGTTTATAGAGACAGCGGTGTGGATATTTCCTTGCTTATACAGATTGGGGTGTAGATATTTCCATGTTTATAGAGATAGCGGTGAAGATATTTCCATGTTTATACAGATCACGGTGTAGATATTTCCTTGCTTGTACTAATAGCGGTGTAGTTATTTCCATGTTTATACAGATAGCGGTGTAGATATTTCCATGTATATACAGATGGCTGTGTAGATATTTCCATGTTTATACAGATGGCTGTGTAGATATTTCCATGTTTATACAGATGACTTTGTAGGTATTTGCATGTTTATACAGATGGCGGTGTAGGTTTTCCATGTTTATAGTGATAGCTGTGTAGATATTTCCATGTTTATACAGATAGCGGTGTTGACATTTCCATGTTTATAAAGATCACGGTGTAGAGATTTCCATGTTTATACAGATCGCGGTGCAGATATTTATATCTTTATACAGATGGCATTGTAGATATTTCCTTATTCACACAGATGGCGGTGTAGATGTTTCCATGTTTATACAGATGGCAGAGTAGTTAGTTCCATGTTTATGGAGATGGCAGTGTAGATACTTTCATGTTTACAGAGATGGCGGTGTAGATATTTCCATGTTTATAGAGATAGCAGTGTAGATATTTACATGTTTATACAGATGTCTGTGTAGATATTTCCATGTGTATACAGATGGCATTGTAGATATTTCCATGTTTATACAGATGACTCTATAGGTATTTCCATGGTTTTACAGGTGGCAGTGCAGATATTTCCATGTTTATAGAGATAGCGGTGTAGATATTTCCATGTTTCTACAGATGGCGGTGTTGATATTTCCATCTATACACAGATGGCCGTGTAGATATTTCCATGTTTATACAGATGGCGGCGTAGATATTTCCATGGACATGCAGATGGCGGTGTAGATATTTCCATGTTTAAACAGATAGCGGTGTAGATATTTCCATGTTTACACAGATAGTGGTGTAGATATTTCCGTGTTTATACACATGGCAGAGTAGATACTTCCATCTTTATGGAGATGGCAGTGTAGATATTTTCATGTTTATAGAGATGGCGGTGTAGATATTTCCATATTTATAGAGATAGCGGTGTAGATATTTCCATCTTTCTACAGATGGCAGTGTAGATATTTCCATGTTTATACAGATGGCGGTGTAGATATTTCCATATTTATACAGATGTCTGTGTAGATATTTCCATCTGTATACAGATGGTATTGTAGGTATTTCCATGTTTATACAGATGGTGGTGAAGATAATTCCATGTTTATTCAGATGACTGTGTAGATATTTCCATGTTTTTACAGATGGCAGTGTGGATATTTCAATGTTTATAGAGATGGCGCTGTAGATATTTCCAAGTTTATACAGCTAACGGTGGAGATATTTCCATGTTTATACAGAGAGGAGTCGATATATTTCCATGTTTATACACATAGCGGTGTACATATTTCCATGATTATAGAGACAGCGGTGTAGGTATTTCCATGTTTATGCAGATAGCGGTGCAGATATTTCCATGTTTACACAGATGCCTATGCAGATATTTCCATATTTACACAGAGGGCTGTGTAGATATTTCTATGTTTATACAGATGACTGTATAGGTATTTCCATGTTTTTGCAGGTGGCAGTGCAGATATTTCCATGTTTATAGAGATAGCGGTGTAGATATTTCCATGTTTCTACAGATGGCGGTGTTGATATTTCCATCTATACACAGATGGCCGTGTAGATATTTCCATGTTTATACAGATGGCGGCGTAGATATTTCCATGGACATGCAGATGGCGGTGTAGATATTTCCATGTTTAAACAGATAGCGGTGTAGATATTTCCATGTTTACACAGATAGTGGTGTAGATATTTCCGTGTTTATACACATGGCAGAGTAGATACTTCCATCTTTATGGAGATGGCAGTGTAGATATTTTCATGTTTATAGAGATGGCGGTGTAGATATTTCCATATTTATAGAGATAGCGGTGTAGATATTTCCATCTTTCTACAGATGGCAGTGTAGATATTTCCATGTTTATACAGATGGCGGTGTAGATATTTCCATATTTATACAGATGTCTGTGTAGATATTTCCATCTGTATACAGATGGTATTGTAGGTATTTCCATGTTTATACAGATGGTGGTGAAGATATTTCCATGTTTATTCAGATGACTGTGTAGATATTTCCATGTTTTTACAGATGGCAGTGTGGATATTTCAATGTTTATAGAGATGGCGCTGTAGATATTTCCAAGTTTATACAGATAACGGTGGAGATATTTCCATGTTTATACAGAGAGGAGTCGAGATATTTCCATGTTTATACACATAGCGGTGTACATATTTCCATGATTATAGAGACAGCGGTGTAGGTATTTCCATGTTTATGCAGATAGCGGTGCAGATATTTCCATGTTTACACAGATGCCTATGCAGATATTTCCATATTTACACAGAGGGCTGTGTAGATATTTCTATGTTTATACAGAAGACAGTGTAGATATTTAAATGTTCCTACACATGACTGTGTAGGTATTTCCATGTTTATACAGATGTCTTTGTAGATATTTCCATGTTAATAGAGATAGCGGTGTAGACATTTCCATGTTTATACAGATAGCGGTGTAGATATTTCCATGTTTATACAGATAGTGGTGTAGATATTTCCATGTTTATACAGACCGCGGTGTAGATATTTCCATGTTTATACAAATAGCGGTGCAGATATTTCCATGTTTGTACAGATGGCGGTGTTGATATTTCCATTTATACACAGATGACCGTGTAGATATTTCCATGTTTATACAGACGGCGGCGCAGATATTTCCATGGATATGTAGATGGCGGTGTAGATATTTCCATGTTTATACAGATTGCGGTGTAGTTATTTCCATGTTTATATAGATAGCGGTGTAGTTATTTCCACGTATATACACATGGCTGTGTAGATATTTCCATGTTTATACAGATGGCGGTGTAGGTATTTCCATGTTTATACAGATAACTTTGTATTTCCATGTTTATACAGATGGCGGTGTAGATATTTCCATGTCTATAGAGATAGCAGTGGAGATAATTCCAGGTTTATACAGATAGCGGTGTAGATCTTTCCATGTTTATTCTGTTCGTGGTGTAGATATTTCCATGTTTATAGCGATGGCGGTGTAGATATTTACATGTTCATAGAGATAGCGGTGTTGATTTTTCCATGTTTATAGAGACAGCGGTGTGGATATTTCCTTGCTTATACAGATAGGGGTGTAAATATTTCCATGTTTATAGAGATAGCGGTGAAGATATTTCCATGTTTATACAGATCACGGTGTAGATATTTCCTTGCTTGTACTAATAGCGGTGTAGTTATTTCCATGTTTATACAGATAGCGGTGTAGATATTTCCATGTATATACAGATGGCTGTGTAGATATTTCCATGTTTATACAGATGGCTGTGTAGATATTTCCATGTTTATACAGATGACTTTGTAGGTATTTGCATGTTTATACAGATGGCGGTGTAGGTTTTCCATGTTTATAGTGATAGCTGTGTAGATATTTCCATGTTTATACAGATAGCGGTGTTGATATTTCCATGTTTATAAAGATCGCGGTGTAGATATTTCCATGTTTATACAGATCGCGGTGCAGATATTTATATCTTTATACAGATGGCATTGTAGATATTTCCTTATTCACACAGATGGCGGTGTAGATGTTTCCATGTTTATACAGATGGCAGAGTAGTTAGTTCCATGTTTATGGAGATGGCAGTGTAGATACTTTCATGTTTACAGAGATGGCGGTGTAGATATTTCCTTGTTTATAGAGATAGCAGTGTAGATATTTACATGTTTATACAGATGTCTGTGTAGATATTTCCATGTGTATACAGATGGCATTGTAGATATTTCCATGTTTATACAGATGACTGTATAGGTATTTCCATGGTTTTACAGGTGGCAGTGCAGATATTTCCATGTTTATAGAGATAGCGGTGTAGATATTTCCATGTTTCTACAGATGGCGGTGTTGATATTTCCATCTATACACAGATGGCCGTGTAGATATTTCCATGTTTATACAGATGGCGGCGTAGATATTTCCATGGACATGCAGATGGCGGTGTAGATATTTCCATGTTTAAACAGATAACGGTGTAGATATTTCCATGTTTACACAGATAGTGGTGTAGATATTTCCGTGTTTATACACATGGCAGAGTAGATACTTCCATCTTTATGGAGATGGCAGTGTAGATATTTTCATGTTTATAGAGATGGCGGTGTAGATATTTCCATATTTATAGAGATAGCGGTGTAGATATTTCCATCTTTCTACAGATGGCAGTGTAGATATTTCCATGTTTATACAGATGGCGGTGTAGATATTTCCATATTTATACAGATGTCTGTGTAGATATTTCCATCTGTATACAGATGGTATTGTAGGTATTTCCATGTTTATACAGATGGTGGTGAAGATATTTCCATGTTTATTCAGATGACTGTGTAGATATTTCCATGTTTTTACAGATGGCAGTGTGGATATTTCAATGTTTATAGAGATGGCGCTGTAGATATTTCCAAGTTTATACAGATAACGGTGGAGATATTTCCATGTTTATACAGAGAGGAGTCGAGATATTTCCATGTTTATACACATAGCGGTGTACATATTTCCATGATTATAGAGACAGCGGTGTAGGTATTTCCATGTTTATGCAGATAGCGGTGCAGATATTTCCATGTTTACACAGATGCCTGTGCAGATATTTCCATATTTACACAGAGGGCTGTGTAGATATTTCTATGTTTATACAGAAGACAGTGTAGATATTTAAATGTTCCTACACATGACTGTGTAGGTATTTCCATGTTTATACAGATGTCTTTGTAGATATTTCCATGTTAATAGAGATAGCGGTGTAGACATTTCCATGTTTATACAGATAGCGGTGTAGATATTTCCATGTTTATACAGATAGTGGTGTAGATATTTCCATGTTTATACAGACCGCGGTGTAGATATTTCCATGTTTATACAAATAGCGGTGCAGATATTTCCATGTTTGTACAGATGGCGGTGTTGATATTTCCATTTATACACAGATGACCGTGTAGATATTTCCATGTTTATACAGACGGCGGCGCAGATATTTCCATGGATATGTAGATGGCGGTGTAGATATTTCCATGTTTATACAGATTGCGGTGTAGTTATTTCCATGTTTATATAGATAGCGGTGTAGTTATTTCCACGTATATACACATGGCTGTGTAGATATTTCCATGTTTATACAGATGGCGGTGTAGGTATTTCCATGTTTATACAGATAACTTTGTATTTCCATGTTTATACAGATGGCGGTGTAGATATTTCCATGTCTATAGAGATAGCAGTGGAGATAATTCCAGGTTTATACAGATAGCGGTGTAGATATTTCCATGTTTATTCTGTTCGTGGTGTAGATATTTCCATGTTTATAGCGATGGCGGTGTAGATATTTACATGTTCATAGAGATAGCGGTGTTGATTTTTCCATGTTTATAGAGACAGCGGTGTGGATATTTCCTTGCTTATACAGATAGGGGTGTAGATATTTCCATGTTTATAGAGATAGCGGTGAAGATATTTCCATGTTTATACAGATCACGGTGTAGATATTTCCTTGCTTGTACTAATAGCGGTGTAGTTATTTCCATGTTTATACAGATAGCGGTGTAGATATTTCCATGTATATACAGATGGCTGTGTAGATATTTCCATGTTTATACAGATGGCTGTGTAGATATTTCCATGTTTATACAGATGACTTTGTAGGTATTTGCATGTTTATACAGATGGCGGTGTAGGTTTTCCATGTTTATAGTGATAGCTGTGTAGATATTTCCATGTTTATACAGATAGCGGTGTTGATATTTCCATGTTTATAAAGATCGCGGTGTAGATATTTCCATGTTTATACAGATCGCGGTGCAGATATTTATATCTTTATACAGATGGCATTGTAGATATTTCCTTATTCACACAGATGGCGGTGTAGATGTTTCCATGTTTATACAGATGGCAGAGTAGTTAGTTCCATGTTTATGGAGATGGCAGTGTAGATACTTTCATGTTTACAGAGATGGCGGTGTAGATATTTCCATGTTTATAGAGATAGCAGTGTAGATATTTACATGTTTATACAGATGTCTGTGTAGATATTTCCATGTGTATACAGATGGCATTGTAGATATTTCCATGTTTATACAGATGACTGTATAGGTATTTCCATGGTTTTACAGGTGGCAGTGCAGATATTTCCATGTTTATAGAGATAGCGGTGTAGATATTTCCATGTTTCTACAGATGGCGGTGTTGATATTTCCATCTATACACAGATGGCCGTGTAGATATTTCCATGTTTATACAGATGGCGGCGTAGATATTTCCATGGACATGCAGATGGCGGTGTAGATATTTCCATGTTTAAACAGATAGCGGTGTAGATATTTCCATGTTTACACAGATAGTGGTGTAGATATTTCCGTGTTTATACACATGGCAGAGTAGATACTTCCATCTTTATGGAGATGGCAGTGTAGATATTTTCATGTTTATAGAGATGGCGGTGTAGATATTTCCATATTTATAGAGATAGCGGTGTAGATATTTCCATCTTTCTACAGATGGCAGTGTAGATATTTCCATGTTTATACAGATGGCGGTGTAGATATTTCCATATTTATACAGATGTCTGTGTAGATATTTCCATCTGTATACAGATGGTATTGTAGGTATTTCCATGTTTATACAGATGGTGGTGAAGATATTTCCATGTTTATTCAGATGACTGTGTAGATATTTCCATGTTTTTACAGATGGCAGTGTGGATATTTCAATGTTTATAGAGATGGCGCTGTAGATATTTCCAAGTTTATACAGATAACGGTGGAGATATTTCCATGTTTATACAGAGAGGAGTCGAGATATTTCCATGTTTATACACATAGCGGTGTACATATTTCCATGATTATAGAGACAGCGGTGTAGGTATTTCCATGTTTATGCAGATAGCGGTGCAGATATTTCCATGTTTACACAGATGCCTATGCAGATATTTCCATATTTACACAGAGGGCTGTGTAGATATTTCTATGTTTATACAGAAGACAGTGTAGATATTTAAATGTTCCTACACATGACTGTGTAGGTATTTCCATGTTTATACAGATGTCTTTGTAGATATTTCCATGTTAATAGAGATAGCGGTGTAGACATTTCCATGTTTATACAGATAGCAGTGTAGATATTTCCATGTTTATACAGATAGTGGTGTAGATATTTCCATGTTTATACAGACCGCGGTGTAGATATTTCCATGTTTATACAAATAGCGGTGCAGATATTTCCATGTTTGTACAGATGGCGGTGTTGATATTTCCATTTATACACAGATGACCGTGTAGATATTTCCATGTTTATACAGACGGCGGCGCAGATATTTCCATGGATATGTAGATGGCGGTGTAGATATTTCCATGTTTATACAGATTGCGGTGTAGTTATTTCCATGTTTATATAGATAGCGGTGTAGTTATTTCCACGTATATACACATGGCTGTGTAGATATTTCCATGTTTATACAGATGGCGGTGTAGGTATTTCCATGTTTATACAGATAACTTTGTATTTCCATGTTTATACAGATGGCGGTGTAGATATTTCCATGTCTATAGAGATAGCAGTGGAGATAATTCCAGGTTTATACAGATAGCGGTGTAGATATTTCCATGTTTATTCTGTTCGTGGTGTAGATATTTCCATGTTTATAGCGATGGCGGTGTAGATATTTACATGTTCATAGAGATAGCGGTGTTGATTTTTCCATGTTTATAGAGACAGCGGTGTGGATATTTCCTTGCTTATACAGATAGGGATGTAGATATTTCCATGTTTATAGAGATAGCGGTGAAGATATTTCCATGTTTATACAGATCACGGTGTAGATATTTCCTTGCTTGTACTAATAGCGGTGTAGTTATTTCCATGTTTATACAGATAGCGGTGTAGATATTTCCATGTATATACAGATGGCTGTGTAGATATTTCCATGTTTATACAGATGGCTGTGTAGATATTTCCATGTTTATACAGATGACTTTGTAGGTATTTGCATGTTTATACAGATGGCGGTGTAGGTTTTCCATGTTTATAGTGATAGCTGTGTAGATATTTCCATGTTTATACAGATAGCGGTGTTGATATTTCCATGTTTATAAAGATCGCGGTGTAGATATTTCCATGTTTATACAGATCGCGGTGCAGATATTTATATCTTTATACAGATGGCATTGTAGATATTTCCTTATTCACACAGATGGCGGTGTAGATGTTTCCATGTTTATACAGATGGCAGAGTAGTTAGTTCCATGTTTATGGAGATGGCAGTGTAGATACTTTCATGTTTACAGAGATGGCGGTGTAGATATTTCCATGTTTATAGAGATAGCAGTGTAGATATTTACATGTTTATACAGATGTCTGTGTAGATATTTCCATGTGTATACAGATGGCATTGTAGATATTTCCGTGTTTATACAGATGACTGTATAGGTATTTCCATGTTTTTACAGGTGGCAGTGCAGATATTTCCATGTTTATAGAGATAGCGGTGTAGATATTTCCATGTTTCTACAGATGGCGGTGTTGATATTTCCATCTATACACAGATGGCCGTGTAGATATTTCCATGTTTATACAGATGGCGGCGTAGATATTTCCATGGACATGCAGATGGCGGTGTAGATATTTCCATGTTTAAACAGATAGCGGTGTAGATATTTCCATGTTTACACAGATAGTGGTGTAGATATTTCCGTGTTTATACACATGGCAGAGTAGATACTTCCATCTTTATGGAGATGGCAGTGTAGATATTTTCATGTTTATAGAGATGGCGGTGTAGATATTTCCATATTTATAGAGATAGCGGTGTAGATATTTCCATCTTTCTACAGATGGCAGTGTAGATATTTCCATGTTTATACAGATGGCGGTGTAGATATTTCCATATTTATACAGATGTCTGTGTAGATATTTCCATCTGTATACAGATGGTATTGTAGGTATTTCCATGTTTATACAGATGGTGGTGAAGATATTTCCATGTTTATTCAGATGACTGTGTAGATATTTCCATGTTTTTACAGATGGCAGTGTGGATATTTCAATGTTTATAGAGATGGCGCTGTAGATATTTCCAAGTTTATACAGATAACGGTGGAGATATTTCCATGTTTATACAGAGAGGAGTCGAGATATTTCCATGTTTATACACATAGCGGTGTACATATTTCCATGATTATAGAGACAGCGGTGTAGGTATTTCCATGTTTATGCAGATAGCGGTGCAGATATTTCCATGTTTACACAGATGCCTATGCAGATATTTCCATATTTACACAGAGGGCTGTGTAGATATTTCTATGTTTATACAGAAGACAGTGTAGATATGTAAATGTTCCTACACATGACTGTGTAGGTATTTCCATGTTTATACAGATGTCTTTGTAGATATTTCCATGTTAATAGAGATAGCGGTGTAGACATTTCCATGTTTATACAGATAGCGGTGTAGATATTTCCATGTTTATACAGATAGTGGTGTAGATATTTCCATGTTTATACAGACCGCGGTGTAGATATTTCCATGTTTATACAAATAGCGGTGCAGATATTTCCATGTTTGTACAGATGGCGGTGTTGATATTTCCATTTATACACAGATGACCGTGTAGATATTTCCATGTTTATACAGACGGCGGCGCAGATATTTCCATGGATATGTAGATGGCGGTGTAGATATTTCCATGTTTATACAGATTGCGGTGTAGTTATTTCCATGTTTATATAGATAGCGGTGTAGTTATTTCCACGTATATACACATGGCTGTGTAGATATTTCCATGTTTATACAGATGGCGGTGTAGGTATTTCCATGTTTATACAGATAACTTTGTATTTCCATGTTTATACAGATGGCGGTGTAGATATTTCCATGTCTATAGAGATAGCAGTGGAGATAATTCCAGGTTTATACAGATAGCGGTGTAGATATTTCCATGTTTATTCTGTTCGTGGTGTAGATATTTCCATGTTTATAGAGATGGCGGTGTAGATATTTACATGTTCATAGAGATAGCGGTGTTGATTTTTCCATGTTTATAGAGACAGCGGTGTGGATATTTCCTTGCTTATACAGATTGGGGTGTAGATATTTCCATGTTTATAGAGATAGCGGTGAAGATATTTCCATGTTTATACAGATCACGGTGTAGATATTTCCTTGCTTGTACTAATAGCGGTGTAGTTATTTCCATGTTTATACAGATAGCGGTGTAGATATTTCCATGTATATACAGATGGCTGTGTAGATATTTCCATGTTTATACAGATGGCTGTGTAGATATTTCCATGTTTATACAGATGACTTTGTAGGTATTTGCATGTTTATACAGATGGCGGTGTAGGTTTTCCATGTTTATAGTGATAGCTGTGTAGATATTTCCATGTTTATACAGATAGCGGTGTTGACATTTCCATGTTTATAAAGATCACGGTGTAGAGATTTCCATGTTTATACAGATCGCGGTGCAGATATTTATATCTTTATACAGATGGCATTGTAGATATTTCCTTATTCACACAGATGGCGGTGTAGATGTTTCCATGTTTATACAGATGGCAGAGTAGTTAGTTCCATGTTTATGGAGATGGCAGTGTAGATACTTTCATGTTTACAGAGATGGCGGTGTAGATATTTCCATGTTTATAGAGATAGCAGTGTAGATATTTACATGTTTATACAGATGTCTGTGTAGATATTTCCATGTGTATACAGATGGCATTGTAGATATTTCCATGTTTATACAGATGACTGTATAGGTATTTCCATGGTTTTACAGGTGGCAGTGCAGATATTTCCATGTTTATAGAGATAGCGGTGTAGATATTTCCATGTTTCTACAGATGGCGGTGTTGATATTTCCATCTATACACAGATGGCCGTGTAGATATTTCCATGTTTATACAGATGGCGGCGTAGATATTTCCATGGACATGCAGATGGCGGTGTAGATATTTCCATGTTTAAACAGATAGCGGTGTAGATATTTCCATGTTTACACAGATAGTGGTGTAGATATTTCCGTGTTTATACACATGGCAGAGTAGATACTTCCATCTTTATGGAGATGGCAGTGTAGATATTTTCATGTTTATAGAGATGGCGGTGTAGATATTTCCATATTTATAGAGATAGCGGTGTAGATATTTCCATCTTTCTACAGATGGCAGTGTAGATATTTCCATGTTTATACAGATGGCGGTGTAGATATTTCCATATTTATACAGATGTCTGTGTAGATATTTCCATCTGTATACAGATGGTATTGTAGGTATTTCCATGTTTATACAGATGGTGGTGAAGATATTTCCATGTTTATTCAGATGACTGTGTAGATATTTCCATGTTTTTACAGATGGCAGTGTGGATATTTCAATGTTTATAGAGATGGCGCTGTAGATATTTCCAAGTTTATACAGATAACGGTGGAGATATTTCCATGTTTATACAGAGAGGAGTCGAGATATTTCCATGTTTATACACATAGCGGTGTACATATTTCCATGATTATAGAGACAGCGGTGTAGGTATTTCCATGTTTATGCAGATAGCGGTGCAGATATTTCCATGTTTACACAGATGCCTATGCAGATATTTCCATATTTACACAGAGGGCTGTGTAGATATTTCTATGTTTATACAGAAGACAGTGTAGATATGTAAATGTTCCTACACATGACTGTGTAGGTATTTCCATGTTTATACAGATGTCTTTGTAGATATTTCCATGTTAATAGAGATAGCGGTGTAGACATTTCCATGTTTATACAGATAGCGGTGTAGATATTTCCATGTTTATACAGATAGTGGTGTAGATATTTCCATGTTTATACAGACCGCGGTGTAGATATTTCCATGTTTATACAAATAGCGGTGCAGATATTTCCATGTTTGTACAGATGGCGGTGTTGATATTTCCATTTATACACAGATGACCGTGTAGATATTTCCATGTTTATACAGACGGCGGCGCAGATATTTCCATGGATATGTAGATGGCGGTGTAGATATTTCCATGTTTATACAGATTGCGGTGTAGTTATTTCCATGTTTATATAGATAGCGGTGTAGTTATTTCCACGTATATACACATGGCTGTGTAGATATTTCCATGTTTATACAGATGGCGGTGTAGGTATTTCCATGTTTATACAGATAACTTTGTATTTCCATGTTTATACAGATGGCGGTGTAGATATTTCCATGTCTATAGAGATAGCAGTGGAGATAATTCCAGGTTTATACAGATAGCGGTGTAGATATTTCCATGTTTATTCTGTTCGTGGTGTAGATATTTCCATGTTTATAGAGATGGCGGTGTAGATATTTACATGTTCATAGAGATAGCGGTGTTGATTTTTCCATGTTTATAGAGACAGCGGTGTGGATATTTCCTTGCTTATACAGATTGGGGTGTAGATATTTCCATGTTTATAGAGATAGCGGTGAAGATATTTCCATGTTTATACAGATCACGGTGTAGATATTTCCTTGCTTGTACTAATAGCGGTGTAGTTATTTCCATGTTTATACAGATAGCGGTGTAGATATTTCCATGTATATACAGATGGCTGTGTAGATATTTCCATGTTTATACAGATGGCTGTGTAGATATTTCCATGTTTATACAGATGACTTTGTAGGTATTTGCATGTTTATACAGATGGCGGTGTAGGTTTTCCATGTTTATAGTGATAGCTGTGTAGATATTTCCATGTTTATACAGATAGCGGTGTTGACATTTCCATGTTTATAAAGATCACGGTGTAGAGATTTCCATGTTTATACAGATCGCGGTGCAGATATTTATATCTTTATACAGATGGCATTGTAGATATTTCCTTATTCACACAGATGGCGGTGTAGATGTTTCCATGTTTATACAGATGGCAGAGTAGTTAGTTCCATGTTTATGGAGATGGCAGTGTAGATACTTTCATGTTTACAGAGATGGCGGTGTAGATATTTCCATGTTTATAGAGATAGCAGTGTAGATATTTACATGTTTATACAGATGTCTGTGTAGATATTTCCATGTGTATACAGATGGCATTGTAGATATTTCCATGTTTATACAGATGACTGTATAGGTATTTCCATGGTTTTACAGGTGGCAGTGCAGATATTTCCATGTTTATAGAGATAGCGGTGTAGATATTTCCATGTTTCTACAGATGGCGGTGTTGATATTTCCATCTATACACAGATGGCCGTGTAGATATTTCCATGTTTATACAGATGGCGGTGTAGATATTTCCATATTTATACAGATGTCTGTGTAGATATTTCCATCTGTATACAGATGGTATTGTAGGTATTTCCATGTTTATACAGATGGTGGTGAAGATATTTCCATGTTTATTCAGATGACTGTGTAGATATTTCCATGTTTTTACAGATGGCAGTGTGGATATTTCAATGTTTATAGAGATGGCGCTGTAGATATTTCCAAGTTTATACAGATAACGGTGGAGATATTTCCATGTTTATACAGAGAGGAGTCGAGATATTTCCATGTTTATACACATAGCGGTGTACATATTTCCATGATTATAGAGACAGCGGTGTAGGTATTTCCATGTTTATGCAGATAGCGGTGCAGATATTTCCATGTTTACACAGATGCCTATGCAGATATTTCCATATTTACACAGAGGGCTGTGTAGATATTTCTATGTTTATACAGAAGACAGTGTAGATATTTAAATGTTCCTACACATGACTGTGTAGGTATTTCCATGTTTATACAGATGTCTTTGTAGATATTTCCATGTTAATAGAGATATCGGTGTAGACATTTCCATGTTTATACAGATAGCGGTGTAGATATTTCCATGTTTATACAGATAGTGGTGTAGATATTTCCATGTTTATACAGACCGCGGTGTAGATATTTCCATGTTTATACAAATAGCGGTGCAGATATTTCCATGTTTGTACAGATGGCGGTGTTGATATTTCCATTTATACACAGATGACCGTGTAGATATTTCCATGTTTATACAGACGGCGGCGCAGATATTTCCATGGATATGTAGATGGCGGTGTAGATATTTCCATGTTTATACAGATTGCGGTGTAGTTATTTCCATGTTTATATAGATAGCGGTGTAGTTATTTCCACGTATATACACATGGCTGTGTAGATATTTCCATGTTTATACAGATGGCGGTGTAGGTATTTCCATGTTTATACAGATAACTTTGTATTTCCATGTTTATACAGATGGCGGTGTAGATATTTCCATGTCTATAGAGATAGCAGTGGAGATAATTCCAGGTTTATACAGATAGCGGTGTAGATATTTCCATGTTTATTCTGTTCGTGGTGTAGATATTTCCATGTTTATAGAGATGGCGGTGTAGATATTTCCATGTTTAAACAGATAGTGGTGTAGATATTTCCATGTTTACACAGATAGTGGTGTAGATATTTCCGTGTTTATACACATGGCAGAGTAGATACTTCCATCTTTATGGAGATGGCAGTGTAGATATTTTCATGTTTATAGAGATGGCGGTGTAGATATTTCCATATTTATAGAGATAGCGGTGTAGATATTTCCATCTTTCTACAGATGGCAGTGTAGATATTTCCATGTTTATACAGATGGCGGTGTAGATATTTCCATATTTATACAGATGTCTGTGTAGATATTTCCATCTGTATACAGATGGTATTGTAGGTATTTCCATGTTTATACAGATGGTGGTGAAGATATTTCCATGTTTATTCAGATGACTGTGTAGATATTTCCATGTTTTTACAGATGGCAGTGTGGATATTTCAATGTTTATAGAGATGGCGCTGTAGATATTTCCAAGTTTATACAGATAACGGTGGAGATATTTCCATGTTTATACAGAGAGGAGTCGAGATATTTCCATGTTTATACACATAGCGGTGTACATATTTCCATGATTATAGAGACAGCGGTGTAGGTATTTCCATGTTTATGCAGATAGCGGTGCAGATATTTCCATGTTTACACAGATGCCTATGCAGATATTTCCATATTTACACAGAGGGCTGTGTAGATATTTCTATGTTTATACAGAAGACAGTGTAGATATGTAAATGTTCCTACACATGACTGTGTAGGTATTTCCATGTTTATACAGATGTCTTTGTAGATATTTCCATGTTAATAGAGATAGCGGTGTAGACATTTCCATGTTTATACAGATAGCGGTGTAGATATTTCCATGTTTATACAGATAGTGGTGTAGATATTTCCATGTTTATACAGACCGCGGTGTAGATATTTCCATGTTTATACAAATAGCGGTGCAGATATTTCCATGTTTGTACAGATGGCGGTGTTGATATTTCCATTTATACACAGATGACCGTGTAGATATTTCCATGTTTATACAGACGGCGGCGCAGATATTTCCATGGATATGTAGATGGCGGTGTAGATATTTCCATGTTTATACAGATTGCGGTGTAGTTATTTCCATGTTTATATAGATAGCGGTGTAGTTATTTCCACGTATATACACATGGCTGTGTAGATATTTCCATGTTTATACAGATGGCGGTGTAGGTATTTCCATGTTTATACAGATAACTTTGTATTTCCATGTTTATACAGATGGCGGTGTAGATATTTCCATGTCTATAGAGATAGCAGTGGAGATAATTCCAGGTTTATACAGATAGCGGTGTAGATATTTCCATGTTTATTCTGTTCGTGGTGTAGATATTTCCATGTTTATAGAGATGGCGGTGTAGATATTTACATGTTCATAGAGATAGCGGTGTTGATTTTTCCATGTTTATAGAGACAGCGGTGTGGATATTTCCTTGCTTATACAGATTGGGGTGTAGATATTTCCATGTTTATAGAGATAGCGGTGAAGATATTTCCATGTTTATACAGATCACGGTGTAGATATTTCCTTGCTTGTACTAATAGCGGTGTAGTTATTTCCATGTTTATACAGATAGCGGTGTAGATATTTCCATGTATATACAGATGGCTGTGTAGATATTTCCATGTTTATACAGATGGCTGTGTAGATATTTCCATGTTTATACAGATGACTTTGTAGGTATTTGCATGTTTATACAGATGGCGGTGTAGGTTTTCCATGTTTATAGTGATAGCTGTGTAGATATTTCCATGTTTATACAGATAGCGGTGTTGACATTTCCATGTTTATAAAGATCGCGGTGTAGATATTTCCATGTTTATACAGATCGCGGTGCAGATATTTATATCTTTATACAGATGGCATTGTAGATATTTCCTTATTCACACAGATGGCGGTGTAGATGTTTCCATGTTTATACAGATGGCAGAGTAGTTAGTTCCATGTTTATGGAGATGGCAGTGTAGATACTTTCATGTTTACAGAGATGGCGGTGTAGATATTTCCATGTTTATAGAGATAGCAGTGTAGATATTTACATGTTTATACAGATGTCTGTGTAGATATTTCCATGTGTATACAGATGGCATTGTAGATATTTCCATGTTTATACAGATGACTGTATAGGTATTTCCATGGTTTTACAGGTGGCAGTGCAGATATTTCCATGTTTATAGAGATAGCGGTGTAGATATTTCCATGTTTCTACAGATGGCGGTGTTGATATTTCCATCTATACACAGATGGCCGTGTAGATATTTCCATGTTTATACAGATGGCGGCGTAGATATTTCCATGGACATGCAGATGGCGGTGTAGATATTTCCATGTTTAAACAGATAGCGGTGTAGATATTTCCATGTTTACACAGATAGTGGTGTAGATATTTCCGTGTTTATACACATGGCAGAGTAGATACTTCCATCTTTATGGAGATGGCAGTGTAGATATTTTCATGTTTATAGAGATGGCGGTGTAGATATTTCCATATTTATAGAGATAGCGGTGTAGATATTTCCATCTTTCTACAGATGGCAGTGTAGATATTTCCATGTTTATACAGATGGCAGTGTAGATATTTCCATATTTATACAGATGTCTGTGTAGATATTTCCATCTGTATACAGATGGTATTGTAGGTATTTCCATGTTTATACAGATGGTGGTGAAGATATTTCCATGTTTATTCAGATGACTGTGTAGATATTTCCATGTTTTTACAGATGGCAGTGTGGATATTTCAATGTTTATAGAGATGGCGCTGTAGATATTTCCAAGTTTATACAGATAACGGTGGAGATATTTCCATGTTTATACAGAGAGGAGTCGAGATATTTCCATGTTTATACACATAGCGGTGTACATATTTCCATGATTATAGAGACAGCGGTGTAGGTATTTCCATGTTTATGCAGATAGCGGTGCAGATATTTCCATGTTTACACAGATGCCTATGCAGATATTTCCATATTTACACAGAGGGCTGTGTAGATATTTCTATGTTTATACAGAAGACAGTGTAGATATTTAAATGTTCCTACACATGTCTGTGTAGGTATTTCCATGTTTATACAGATGTCTTTGTAGATATTTCCATGTTAATAGAGGTAGCGGTGTAGACATTTCCATGTTTATACAGATAGCGGTGTAGATATTTCCATGTTTATACAGATAGTGGTGTAGATATTTCCATGTTTATACAGACCGCGGTGTAGATATTTCCATGTTTATACAAATAGCGGTGCAGATATTTCCATGTTTGTACAGATGGCGGTGTTGATATTTCCATTTATACACAGATGACCGTGTAGATATTTCCATGTTTATACAGACGGCGGCGCAGATATTTCCATGGATATGTAGATGGCGGTGTAGATATTTCCATGTTTATACAGATTGCAGTGTAGTTATTTCCATGTTTATATAGATAGCGGTGTAGTTATTTCCACGTATATACACATGGCTGTGTAGATATTTCCATGTTTATACAGATGGCGGTGTAGGTATTTCCATGTTTATACAGATAACTTTGTATTTCCATGTTTATACAGATGGCGGTGTAGATATTTCCATGTCTATAGAGATAGCAGTGGAGATAATTCCAGGTTTATACAGATAGCGGTGTAGATATTTCCATGTTTATTCTGTTCGTGGTGTAGATATTTCCATGTTTATAGAGATGGCGGTGTAGATATTTACATGTTCATAGAGATAGCGGTGTTGATTTTTCCATGTTTATAGAGACAGCGGTGTGGATATTTCCTTGCTTATACAGATTGGGGTGTAGATATTTCCATGTTTATAGAGATAGCGGTGAAGATATTTCCATGTTTATACAGATCACGGTGTAGATATTTCCTTGCTTGTACTAATAGCGGTGTAGTTATTTCCATGTTTATACAGATAGCGGTGTAGATATTTCCATGTATATACAGATGGCTGTGTAGATATTTCCATGTTTATACAGATGGCTGTGTAGATATTTCCATGTTTATACAGATGACTTTGTAGTTATTTGCATGTTTATACAGATGGCGGTGTAGGTTTTCCATGTTTATAGTGATAGCTGTGTAGATATTTCCATGTTTATACAGATAGCGGTGTTGACATTTCCATGTTTATAAAGATCGCGGTGTAGATATTTCCATGTTTATACAGATCGCGGTGCAGATATTTATATCTTTATACAGATGGCATTGTAGATATTTCCTTATTCACACAGATGGCGGTGTAGATGTTTCCATGTTTATACAGATGGCAGAGTAGTTAGTTCCATGTTTATGGAGATGGCAGTGTAGATACTTTCATGTTTACAGAGATGGCGGTGTAGATATTTCCATGTTTATAGAGATAGCAGTGTAGATATTTACATGTTTATACAGATGTCTGTGTAGATATTTCCATGTGTATACAGATGGCATTGTAGATATTTCCATGTTTATACAGATGACTGTATAGGTATTTCCATGGTTTTACAGGTGGCAGTGCAGATATTTCCATGTTTATAGAGATAGCGGTGTAGATATTTCCATGTTTCTACAGATGGCGGTGTTGATATTTCCATCTATACACAGATGGCCGTGTAGATATTTCCATGTTTATACAGATGGCGGCGTAGATATTTCCATGGACATGCAGATGGCGGTGTAGATATTTCCATGTTTAAACAGATAGCGGTGTAGATATTTCCATGTTTACACAGATAGTGGTGTAGATATTTCCGTGTTTATACACATGGCAGAGTAGATACTTCCATCTTTATGGAGATGGCAGTGTAGATATTTTCATGTTTATAGAGATGGCGGTGTAGATATTTCCATATTTATAGAGATAGCAGTGTAGATATTTCCATCTTTCTACAGATGGCAGTGTAGATATTTCCATGTTTATACAGATGGCGGTGTAGATATTTCCATATTTATACAGATGTCTGTGTAGATATTTCCATCTGTATACAGATGGTATTGTAGGTATTTCCATGTTTATACAGATGGTGGTGAAGATATTTCCATGTTTATTCAGATGACTGTGTAGATATTTCCATGTTTTTACAGATGGCAGTGTGGATATTTCAATGTTTATAGAGATGGCGCTGTAGATATTTCCAAGTTTATACAGATAACGGTGGAGATATTTCCATGTTTATACAGAGAGGAGTCGAGATATTTCCATGTTTATACACATAGCGGTGTACATATTTCCATGATTATAGAGACAGCGGTGTAGGTATTTCCATGTTTATGCAGATAGCGGTGCAGATATTTCCATGTTTACACAGATGCCTATGCAGATATTTCCATATTTACACAGAGGGCTGTGTAGATATTTCTATGTTTATACAGAAGACAGTGTAGATATTTAAATGTTCCTACACATGTCTGTGTAGGTATTTCCATGTTTATACAGATGTCTTTGTAGATATTTCCATGTTAATAGAGATAGCGGTGTAGACATTTCCATGTTTATACAGATAGCGGTGTAGATATTTCCATGTTTATACAGATAGTGGTGTAGATATTTCCATGTTTATACAGACCGCGGTGTAGATATTTCCATGTTTATACAAATAGCGGTGCAGATATTTCCATGTTTGTACAGATGGCGGTGTTGATATTTCCATTTATACACAGATGACCGTGTAGATATTTCCATGTTTATACAGACGGCGGCGCAGATATTTCCATGGATATGTAGATGGCGGTGTAGATATTTCCATGTTTATACAGATTGCGGTGTAGTTATTTCCATGTTTATATAGATAGCGGTGTAGTTATTTCCACGTATATACACATGGCTGTGTAGATATTTCCATGTTTATACAGATGGCGGTGTAGGTATTTCCATGTTTATACAGATAACTTTGTATTTCCATGTTTATACAGATGGCGGTGTAGATATTTCCATGTCTATAGAGATAGCAGTGGAGATAATTCCAGGTTTATACAGATAGCGGTGTAGATATTTCCATGTTTATTCTGTTCGTGGTGTAGATATTTCCATGTTTATAGAGATGGCGGTGTAGATATTTACATGTTCATAGAGATAGCGGTGTTGATTTTTCCATGTTTATAGAGACAGCGGTGTGGATATTTCCTTGCTTATACAGATTGGGGTGTAGATATTTCCATGTTTATAGAGATAGCGGTGAAGATATTTCCATGTTTATACAGATCACGGTGTAGATATTTCCTTGCTTGTACTAATAGCGGTGTAGTTATTTCCATGTTTATACAGATAGCGGTGTAGATATTTCCATGTATATACAGATGGCTGTGTAGATATTTATATGTTTATACAGATGGCTGTGTAGATATTTCCATGTTTATACAGATAGCGGTGTTGATATTTCCATGTTTATAAAGATCGCGGTGTAGATATTTCCATGTTTATACAGATCGCGGTGCAGATATTTATATCTTTATACAGATGGCATTGTAGATATTTCCTTATTCACACAGATGGCGGTGTAGATGTTTCCATGTTTATACAGATGGCAGAGTAGTTAGTTCCATGTTTATGGAGATGGCAGTGTAGATACTTTCATGTTTACAGAGATGGCGGTGTAGATATTTCCATGTTTATAGAGATAGCAGTGTAGATATTTACATGTTTATACAGATGTCTGTGTAGATATTTCCATGTGTATACAGATGGCATTGTAGATATTTCCATGTTTATACAGATGACTGTATAGGTATTTCCATGTTTTTACAGGTGGCAGTGCAGATATTTCCATGTTTATAGAGATAGCGGTGTAGATATTTCCATGTTTCTACAGATGGCGGTGTTGATATTTCCATCTATACACAGATGGCCGTGTAGATATTTCCATGTTTATACAGATGGCGGCGTAGATATTTCCATGGACATGCAGATGGCGGTGTAGATATTTCCATGTTTAAACAGATAGCGGTGTAGATATTTCCATGTTTACACAGATAGTGGTGTAGATATTTCCGTGTTTATACACATGGCAGAGTAGATACTTCCATCTTTATGGAGATGGCAGTGTAGATATTTTCATGTTTATAGAGATGGCGGTGTAGATATTTCCATATTTATAGAGATAGCGGTGTAGATATTTCCATCTTTCTACAGATGGCAGTGTAGATATTTCCATGTTTATACAGATGGCGGTGTAGATATTTCCATATTTATACAGATGTCTGTGTAGATATTTCCATCTGTATACAGATGGTATTGTAGGTATTTCCATGTTTATACAGATGGTGGTGAAGATATTTCCATGTTTATTCAGATGACTGTGTAGATATTTCCATGTTTTTACAGATGGCAGTGTGGATATTTCAATGTTTATAGAGATGGCGCTGTAGATATTTCCAAGTTTATACAGATAACGGTGGAGATATTTCCATGTTTATACAGAGAGGAGTCGAGATATTTCCATGTTTATACACATAGCGGTGTACATATTTCCATGATTATAGAGACAGCGGTGTAGGTATTTCCATGTTTATGCAGATAGCGGTGCAGATATTTCCATGTTTACACAGATGCCTATGCAGATATTTCCATATTTACACAGAGGGCTGTGTAGATATTTCTATGTTTATACAGAAGACAGTGTAGATATTTAAATGTTCCTACACATGACTGTGTAGGTATTTCCATGTTTATACAGATGTCTTTGTAGATATTTCCATGTTAATAGAGATAGCGGTGTAGACATTTCCATGTTTATACAGATAGCGGTGTAGATATTTCCATGTTTATACAGATAGTGGTGTAGATATTTCCATGTTTATACAGACCGCGGTGTAGATATTTCCATGTTTATACAAATAGCGGTGCAGATATTTCCATGTTTGTACAGATGGCGGTGTTGATATTTCCATTTATACACAGATGACCGTGTAGATATTTCCATGTTTATACAGACGGCGGCGCAGATATTTCCATGGATATGTAGATGGCGTTGTAGATATTTCCATGTTTATACAGATTGCGGTGTAGTTATTTCCATGTTTATATAGATAGCGGTGTAGTTATTTCCACGTATATACACATGGCTGTGTAGATATTTCCATGTTTATACAGATGGCGGTGTAGGTATTTCCATGTTTATACAGATAACTTTGTATTTCCATGTTTATACAGATGGCGGTGTAGATATTTCCATGTCTATAGAGATAGCAGTGGAGATAATTCCAGGTTTATACAGATAGCGGTGTAGATATTTCCATGTTTATTCTGTTCGTGGTGTAGATATTTCCATGTTTATAGCGACGGCGGTGTAGATATTTACATGTTCATAGAGATAGCGGTGTTGATTTTCCCATGTTTATAGAGACAGCGGTGTGGATATTTCCTTGCTTATACAGATAGGGATGTAGATATTTCCATGTTTATAGAGATAGCGGTGAAGATATTTCCATGTTTATACAGATCACGGTGTAGATGTTTCCTTGCTTGTACTAATAGCGGTGTAGTTATTTCCATGTTTATACAGATAGCGGTGTAGATATTTCCATGTATATACAGATGGCTGTGTAGATATTTCCATGTTTATACAGATGGCTGTGTAGATATTTCCATGTTTATACAGATGACTTTGTAGGTATTTGCATGTTTATACAGATGGCGGTGTAGGTTTTCCATGTTTATAGTGATAGCTGTGTAGATATTTCCATGTTTATACAGATAGCGGTGTTGATATTTCCATGTTTATAAAGATCGCGGTGTAGATATTTCCATGTTTATACAGATCGCGGTGCAGATATTTATATCTTTATACAGATGGCATTGTAGATATTTCCTTATTCACACAGATGGCGGTGTAGATGTTTCCATGTTTATACAGATGGCAGAGTAATTAGTTCCATGTTTATGGAGATGGCAGTGTAGATACTTTCATGTTTACAGAGATGGCGGTGTAGATATTTCCATGTTTATAGAGATAGCAGTGTAGATATTTACATGTTTATACAGATGTCTGTGTAGATATTTCCATGTGTATACAGATGGCATTGTAGATATTTCCATGTTTATACAGATGACTGTATAGGTATTTCCATGGTTTTACAGGTGGCAGTGCAGATATTTCCATGTTTATAGAGATAGCGGTGTAGATATTTCCATGTTTCTACAGATGGCGGTGTTGATATTTCCATCTATACACAGATGGCCGTGTAGATATTTCCATGTTTATACAGATGGCGGCGTAGATATTTCCATGGACATGCAGATGGCGGTGTAGATATTTCCATGTTTAAACAGATAGCGGTGTAGATATTTCCATGTTTACACAGATAGTGGTGTAGATATTTCCGTGTTTATACACATGGCAGAGTAGATACTTCCATCTTTATGGAGATGGCAGTGTAGATATTTTCATGTTTATAGAGATGGCGGTGTAGATATTTCCATATTTATAGAGATAGCGGTGTAGATATTTCCATCTTTCTACAGATGGCAGTGTAGATATTTCCATGTTTATACAGATGGCGGTGTAGATATTTCCATATTTATACAGATGTCTGTGTAGATATTTCCATCTGTATACAGATGGTATTGTAGGTATTTCCATGTTTATACAGATGGTGGTGAAGATATTTCCATGTTTATTCAGATGACTGTGTAGATATTTCCATGTTTTTACAGATGGCAGTGTGGATATTTCAATGTTTATAGAGATGGCGCTGTAGATATTTCCAAGTTTATACAGATAACGGTGGAGATATTTCCATGTTTATACAGAGAGGAGTCGAGATATTTCCATGTTTATACACATAGCGGTGTACATATTTCCATGATTATAGAGACAGCGGTGTAGGTATTTCCATGTTTATGCAGATAGCGGTGCAGATATTTCCATGTTTACACAGATGCCTATGCAGATATTTCCATATTTACACAGAGGGCTGTGTAGATATTTCTATGTTTATACAGAAGACAGTGTAGATATTTAAATGTTCCTACACATGACTGTGTAGGTATTTCCATGTTTATACAGATGTCTTTGTAGATATTTCCATGTTAATAGAGACAGCGGTGTAGACATTTCCATGTTTATACAGATAGCGGTGTAGATATTTCCATGTTTATACAGATAGTGGTGTAGATATTTCCATGTTTATACAGACCGCGGTGTAGATATTTCCATGTTTATACAAATAGCGGTGCAGATATTTCCATGTTTGTACAGATGGCGGTGTTGATATTTCCATTTATACACAGATGACCGTGTAGATATTTCCATGTTTATACAGACGGCGGCGCAGATATTTCCATGGATATGTAGATGGCGGTGTAGATATTTCCATGTTTATACAGATTGCGGTGTAGTTATTTCCATGTTTATATAGATAGCGGTGTAGTTATTTCCACGTATATACACATGGCTGTGTAGATATTTCCATGTTTATACAGATGGCGGTGTAGGTATTTCCATGTTTATACAGATAACTTTGTATTTCCATGTTTATACAGATGGCGGTGTAGATATTTCCATGTCTATAGAGATAGCAGTGGAGATAATTCCAGGTTTATACAGATAGCGGTGTAGATATTTCCATGTTTATTCTGTTCGTGGTGTAGATATTTCCATGTTTATAGAGATGGCGGTGTAGATATTTACATGTTCATAGAGATAGCGGTGTTGATTTTTCCATGTTTATAGAGACAGCGGTGTGGATATTTCCTTGCTTATACAGATTGGGGTGTAGATATTTCCATGTTTATAGAGATAGCGGTGAAGATATTTCCATGTTTATACAGATCACGGTGTAGATATTTCCTTGCTTGTACTAATAGCGGTGTAGTTATTTCCATGTTTATACAGATAGCGGTGTAGATATTTCCATGTATATACAGATGGCTGTGTAGATATTTCCATGTTTATACAGATGGCTGTGTAGATATTTCCATGTTTATACAGATGACTTTGTAGGTATTTGCATGTTTATACAGATGGCGGTGTAGGTTTTCCATGTTTATAGTGATAGCTGTGTAGATATTTCCATGTTTATACAGATAGCGGTGTTGACATTTCCATGTTTATAAAGATCGCGGTGTAGATATTTCCATGTTTATACAGATCGCGGTGCAGATATTTATATCTTTATACAGATGGCATTGTAGATATTTCCTTATTCACACAGATGGCGGTGTAGATGTTTCCATGTTTATACAGATGGCAGAGTAGTTAGTTCCATGTTTATGGAGATGGCAGTGTAGATACTTTCATGTTTACAGAGATGGCGGTGTAGATATTTCCATGTTTATAGAGATAGCAGTGTAGATATTTACATGTTTATACAGATGTCTGTGTAGATATTTCCATGTGTATACAGATGGCATTGTAGATATTTCCATGTTTATACAGATGACTGTATAGGTATTTCCATGGTTTTACAGGTGGCAGTGCAGATATTTCCATGTTTATAGAGATAGCGGTGTAGATATTTCCATGTTTCTACAGATGGCGGTGTTGATATTTCCATCTATACACAGATGGCCGTGTAGATATTTCCATGTTTATACAGATGGCGGCGTAGATATTTCCATGGACATGCAGATGGCGGTGTAGATATTTCCATGTTTAAACAGATAGCGGTGTAGATATTTCCATGTTTACACAGATAGTGGTGTAGATATTTCCGTGTTTATACACATGGCAGAGTAGATACTTCCATCTTTATGGAGATGGCAGTGTAGATATTTTCATGTTTATAGAGATGGCGGTGTAGATATTTCCATATTTATAGAGATAGCGGTGTAGATATTTCCATCTTTCTACAGATGGCAGTGTAGATATTTCCATGTTTATACAGATGGCGGTGTAGATATTTCCATATTTATACAGATGTCTGTGTAGATATTTCCATCTGTATACAGATGGTATTGTAGGTATTTCCATGTTTATACAGATGGTGGTGAAGATATTTCCATGTTTATTCAGATGACTGTGTAGATATTTCCATGTTATTACAGATGGCAGTGTGGATATTTCAATGTTTATAGAGATGGCGCTGTAGATATTTCCAAGTTTATACAGATAACGGTGGAGATATTTCCATGTTTATACAGAGAGGAGTCGAGATATTTCCATGTTTATACACATAGCGGTGTACATATTTCCATGATTATAGAGACAGCGGTGTAGGTATTTCCATGTTTATGCAGATAGCGGTGCAGATATTTCCATGTTTACACAGATGCCTATGCAGATATTTCCATATTTACACAGAGGGCTGTGTAGATATTTCTATGTTTATACAGAAGACAGTGTAGATATTTAAATGTTCCTACACATGACTGTGTAGGTATTTCCATGTTTATACAGATGTCTTTGTAGATATTTCCATGTTAATAGAGATAGCGGTGTAGACATTTCCATGTTTATACAGATAGCGGTGTAGATATTTCCATGTTTATACAGATAGTGGTGTAGATATTTCCATGTTTATACAGACCGCGGTGTAGATATTTCCATGTTTATACAAATAGCGGTGCAGATATTTCCATGTTTGTACAGATGGCGGTGTTGATATTTCCATTTATACACAGATGACCGTGTAGATATTTCCATGTTTATACAGACGGCGGCGCAGATATTTCCATGGATATGTAGATGGCGGTGTAGATATTTCCATGTTTATACAGATTGCGGTGTAGTTATTTCCATGTTTATATAGATAGCGGTGTAGTTATTTCCACGTATATACACATGGCTGTGTAGATATTTCCATGTTTATACAGATGGCGGTGTAGGTATTTCCATGTTTATACAGATAACTTTGTATTTCCATGTTTATACAGATGGCGGTGTAGATATTTCCATGTCTATAGAGATAGCAGTGGAGATAATTCCAGGTTTATACAGATAGCGGTGTAGATATTTCCATGTTTATTCTGTTCGTGGTGTAGATATTTCCATGTTTATAGCGATGGCGGTGTAGATATTTACATGTTCATAGAGATAGCGGTGTTGATTTTTCCATGTTTATAGAGACAGCGGTGTGGATATTTCCTTGCTTATACAGATAGGGGTGTAGATATTTCCATGTTTATAGAGATAGCGGTGAAGATATTTCCATGTTTATACAGATCACGGTGTAGATGTTTCCTTGCTTGTACTAATAGCGGTGTAGTTATTTCCATGTTTATACAGATAGCGGTGTAGATATTTCCATGTATATACAGATGGCTGTGTAGATATTTCCATGTTTATACAGATGGCTGTGTAGATATTTCCATGTTTATACAGATGACTTTGTAGGTATTTGCATGTTTATACAGATGGCGGTGTAGGTTTTCCATGTTTATAGTGATAGCTGTGTAGATATTTCCATGTTTATACAGATAGCGGTGTTGATATTTCCATGTTTATAAAGATCGCGGTGTAGATATTTCCATGTTTATACAGATCGCGGTGCAGATATTTATATCTTTATACAGATGGCATTGTAGATATTTCCTTATTCACACAGATGGCGGTGTAGATGTTTCCATGTTTATACAGATGGCAGAGTAGTTAGTTCCATGTTTATGGAGATGGCAGTGTAGATACTTTCATGTTTACAGAGATGGCGGTGTAGATATTTCCATGTTTATAGAGATAGCAGTGTAGATATTTACATGTTTATACAGATGTCTGTGTAGATATTTCCATGTGTATACAGATGGCATTGTAGATATTTCCATGTTTATACAGATGACTGTATAGGTATTTCCATGGTTTTACAGGTGGCAGTGCAGATATTTCCATGTTTATAGAGATAGCGGTGTAGATATTTCCATGTTTCTACAGATGGCGGTGTTGATATTTCCATCTATACACAGATGGCCGTGTAGATATTTCCATGTTTATACAGATGGCGGCGTAGATATTTCCATGGACATGCAGATGGCGGTGTAGATATTTCCATGTTTAAACAGATAGCGGTGTAGATATTTCCATGTTTACACAGATAGTGGTGTAGATATTTCCGTGTTTATACACATGGCAGAGTAGATACTTCCATCTTTATGGAGATGGCAGTGTAGATATTTTCATGTTTATAGAGATGGCGGTGTAGATATTTCCATATTTATAGAGATAGCGGTGTAGATATTTCCATCTTTCTACAGATGGCAGTGTAGATATTTCCATGTTTATACAGATGGCGGTGTAGATATTTCCATATTTATACAGATGTCTGTGTAGATATTTCCATCTGTATACAGATGGTATTGTAGGTATTTCCATGTTTATACAGATGGTGGTGAAGATATTTCCATGTTTATTCAGATGACTGTGTAGATATTTCCATGTTTTTACAGATGGCAGTGTGGATATTTCAATGTTTATAGAGATGGCGCTGTAGATATTTCCAAGTTTATACAGATAACGGTGGAGATATTTCCATGTTTATACAGAGAGGAGTCGAGATATTTCCATGTTTATACACATAGCGGTGTACATATTTCCATGATTATAGAGACAGCGGTGTAGGTATTTCCATGTTTATGCAGATAGCGGTGCAGATATTTCCATGTTTACACAGATGCCTATGCAGATATTTCCATATTTACACAGAGGGCTGTGTAGATATTTCTATGTTTATACAGAAGACAGTGTAGATATTTAAATGTTCCTACACATGACTGTGTAGGTATTTCCATGTTTATACAGATGTCTTTGTAGATATTTCCATGTTAATAGAGATAGCGGTGTAGACATTTCCATGTTTATACAGATAGCGGTGTAGATATTTCCATGTTTATACAGATAGTGGTGTAGATATTTCCATGTTTATACAGACCGCGGTGTAGATATTTCCATGTTTATACAAATAGCGGTGCAGATATTTCCATGTTTGTACAGATGGCGGTGTTGATATTTCCATTTATACACAGATGACCGTGTAGATATTTCCATGTTTATACAGACGGCGGCGCAGATATTTCCATGGATATGTAGATGGCGGTGTAGATATTTCCATGTTTATACAGATTGCGGTGTAGTTATTTCCATGTTTATATAGATAGCGGTGTAGTTATTTCCACGTATATACACATGGCTGTGTAGATATTTCCATGTTTATACAGATGGCGGTGTAGGTATTTCCATGTTTATACAGATAACTTTGTATTTCCATGTTTATACAGATGGCGGTGTAGATATTTCCATGTCTATAGAGATAGCAGTGGAGATAATTCCAGGTTTATACAGATAGCGGTGTAGATATTTCCATGTTTATTCTGTTCGTGGTGTAGATATTTCCATGTTTATAGAGATGGCGGTGTAGATATTTACATGTTCATAGAGATAGCGGTGTTGATTTTTCCATGTTTATAGAGACAGCGGTGTGGATATTTCCTTGCTTATGCAGATTGGGGTGTAGATATTTCCATGTTTATAGAGATAGCGGTGAAGATATTTCCATGTTTATACAGATCACGGTGTAGATATTTCCTTGCTTGTACTAATAGCGGTGTAGTTATTTCCATGTTTATACAGATAGCGGTGTAGATATTTCCATGTATATACAGATGGCTGTGTAGATATTTCCATGTTTATACAGATGGCTGTGTAGATATTTCCATGTTTATACAGATGACTTTGTAGGTATTTGCATGTTTATACAGATGGCGGTGTAGGTTTTCCATGTTTATAGTGATAGCTGTGTAGATATTTCCATGTTTATACAGATAGCGGTGTTGACATTTCCATGTTTATAAAGATCGCGGTGTAGATATTTCCATGTTTATACAGATCGCGGTGCAGATATTTATATCTTTATACAGATGGCATTGTAGATATTTCCTTATTCACACAGATGGCGGTGTAGATGTTTCCATGTTTATACAGATGGCAGAGTAGTTAGTTCCATGTTTATGGAGATGGCAGTGTAGATACTTTCATGTTTACAGAGATGGCGGTGTAGATATTTCCATGTTTATAGAGATAGCAGTGTAGATATTTACATGTTTATACAGATGTCTGTGTAGATATTTCCATGTGTATACAGATGGCATTGTAGATATTTCCATGTTTATACAGATGACTGTATAGGTATTTCCATGGTTTTACAGGTGGCAGTGCAGATATTTCCATGTTTATAGAGATAGCGGTGTAGATATTTCCATGTTTCTACAGATGGCGGTGTTGATATTTCCATCTATACACAGATGGCCGTGTAGATATTTCCATGTTTATACAGATGGCGGCGTAGATATTTCCATGGACATGCAGATGGCGGTGTAGATATTTCCATGTTTAAACAGATAGCGGTGTAGATATTTCCATGTTTACACAGATAGTGGTGTAGATATTTCCGTGTTTATACACATGGCAGAGTAGATACTTCCATCTTTATGGAGATGGCAGTGTAGATATTTTCATGTTTATAGAGATGGCGGTGTAGATATTTCCATATTTATAGAGATAGCGGTGTAGATATTTCCATCTTTCTACAGATGGCAGTGTAGATATTTCCATGTTTATACAGATGGCGGTGTAGATATTTCCATATTTATACAGATGTCTGTGTAGATATTTCCATCTGTATACAGATGGTATTGTAGGTATTTCCATGTTTATACAGATGGTGGTGAAGATATTTCCATGTTTATTCAGATGACTGTGTAGATATTTCCATGTTTTTACAGATGGCAGTGTGGATATTTCAATGTTTATAGAGATGGCGCTGTAGATATTTCCAAGTTTATACAGATAACGGTGGAGATATTTCCATGTTTATACAGAGAGGAGTCGAGATATTTCCATGTTTATACACATAGCGGTGTACATATTTCCATGATTATAGAGACAGCGGTGTAGGTATTTCCATGTTTATGCAGATAGCGGTGCAGATATTTCCATGTTTACACAGATGCCTATGCAGATATTTCCATATTTACACAGAGGGCTGTGTAGATATTTCTATGTTTATACAGAAGACAGTGTAGATATTTAAATGTTCCTACACATGACTGTGTAGGTATTTCCATGTTTATACAGATGTCTTTGTAGATATTTCCATGTTAATAGAGATAGCGGTGTAGACATTTCCATGTTTATACAGATAGCGGTGTAGATATTTCCATGTTTATACAGATAGTGGTGTAGATATTTCCATGTTTATACAGACCGCGGTGTAGATATTTCCATGTTTATACAAATAGCGGTGCAGATATTTCCATGTTTGTACAGATGGCGGTGTTGATATTTCCATTTATACACAGATGACCGTGTAGATATTTCCATGTTTATACAGACGGCGGCGCAGATATTTCCATGGATATGTAGATGGCGTTGTAGATATTTCCATGTTTATACAGATTGCGGTGTAGTTATTTCCATGTTTATATAGATAGCGGTGTAGTTATTTCCACGTATATACACATGGCTGTGTAGATATTTCCATGTTTATACAGATGGCGGTGTAGGTATTTCCATGTTTATACAGATAACTTTGTATTTCCATGTTTATACAGATGGCGGTGTAGATATTTCCATGTCTATAGAGATAGCAGTGGAGATAATTCCAGGTTTATACAGATAGCGGTGTAGATATTTCCATGTTTATTCTGTTCGTGGTGTAGATATTTCCATGTTTATAGCGACGGCGGTGTAGATATTTACATGTTCATAGAGATAGCGGTGTTGATTTTCCCATGTTTATAGAGACAGCGGTGTGGATATTTCCTTGCTTATACAGATAGGGATGTAGATATTTCCATGTTTATAGAGATAGCGGTGAAGATATTTCCATGTTTATACAGATCACGGTGTAGATGTTTCCTTGCTTGTACTAATAGCGGTGTAGTTATTTCCATGTTTATACAGATAGCGGTGTAGATATTTCCATGTATATACAGATGGCTGTGTAGATATTTCCATGTTTATACAGATGGCTGTGTAGATATTTCCATGTTTATACAGATGACTTTGTAGGTATTTGCATGTTTATACAGATGGCGGTGTAGGTTTTCCATGTTTATAGTGATAGCTGTGTAGATATTTCCATGTTTATACAGATAGCGGTGTTGATATTTCCATGTTTATAAAGATCGCGGTGTAGATATTTCCATGTTTATACAGATCGCGGTGCAGATATTTATATCTTTATACAGATGGCATTGTAGATATTTCCTTATTCACACAGATGGCGGTGTAGATGTTTCCATGTTTATACAGATGGCAGAGTAATTAGTTCCATGTTTATGGAGATGGCAGTGTAGATACTTTCATGTTTACAGAGATGGCGGTGTAGATATTTCCATGTTTATAGAGATAGCAGTGTAGATATTTACATGTTTATACAGATGTCTGTGTAGATATTTCCATGTGTATACAGATGGCATTGTAGATATTTCCATGTTTATACAGATGACTGTATAGGTATTTCCATGGTTTTACAGGTGGCAGTGCAGATATTTCCATGTTTATAGAGATAGCGGTGTAGATATTTCCATGTTTCTACAGATGGCGGTGTTGATATTTCCATCTATACACAGATGGCCGTGTAGATATTTCCATGTTTATACAGATGGCGGCGTAGATATTTCCATGGACATGCAGATGGCGGTGTAGATATTTCCATGTTTAAACAGATAGCGGTGTAGATATTTCCATGTTTACACAGATAGTGGTGTAGATATTTCCGTGTTTATACACATGGCAGAGTAGATACTTCCATCTTTATGGAGATGGCAGTGTAGATATTTTCATGTTTATAGAGATGGCGGTGTAGATATTTCCATATTTATAGAGATAGCGGTGTAGATATTTCCATCTTTCTACAGATGGCAGTGTAGATATTTCCATGTTTATACAGATGGCGGTGTAGATATTTCCATATTTATACAGATGTCTGTGTAGATATTTCCATCTGTATACAGATGGTATTGTAGGTATTTCCATGTTTATACAGATGGTGGTGAAGATATTTCCATGTTTATTCAGATGACTGTGTAGATATTTCCATGTTTTTACAGATGGCAGTGTGGATATTTCAATGTTTATAGAGATGGCGCTGTAGATATTTCCAAGTTTATACAGATAACGGTGGAGATATTTCCATGTTTATACAGAGAGGAGTCGAGATATTTCCATGTTTATACACATAGCGGTGTACATATTTCCATGATTATAGAGACAGCGGTGTAGGTATTTCCATGTTTATGCAGATAGCGGTGCAGATATTTCCATGTTTACACAGATGCCTATGCAGATATTTCCATATTTACACAGAGGGCTGTGTAGATATTTCTATGTTTATACAGAAGACAGTGTAGATATTTAAATGTTCCTACACATGACTGTGTAGGTATTTCCATGTTTATACAGATGTCTTTGTAGATATTTCCATGTTAATAGAGATAGCGGTGTAGACATTTCCATGTTTATACAGATAGCGGTGTAGATATTTCCATGTTTATACAGATAGTGGTGTAGATATTTCCATGTTTATACAGACCGCGGTGTAGATATTTCCATGTTTATACAAATAGCGGTGCAGATATTTCCATGTTTGTACAGATGGCGGTGTTGATATTTCCATTTATACACAGATGACCGTGTAGATATTTCCATGTTTATACAGACGGCGGCGCAGATATTTCCATGGATATGTAGATGGCGGTGTAGATATTTCCATGTTTATACAGATTGCGGTGTAGTTATTTCCATGTTTATATAGATAGCGGTGTAGTTATTTCCACGTATATACACATGGCTGTGTAGATATTTCCATGTTTATACAGATGGCGGTGTAGGTATTTCCATGTTTATACAGATAACTTTGTATTTCCATGTTTATACAGATGGCGGTGTAGATATTTCCATGTCTATAGAGATAGCAGTGGAGATAATTCCAGGTTTATACAGATAGCGGTGTAGATATTTCCATGTTTATTCTGTTCGTGGTGTAGATATTTCCATGTTTATAGAGATGGCGGTGTAGATATTTACATGTTCATAGAGATAGCGGTGTTGATTTTTCCATGTTTATAGAGACAGCGGTGTGGATATTTCCTTGCTTATACAGATTGGGGTGTAGATATTTCCATGTTTATAGAGATAGCGGTGAAGATATTTCCATGTTTATACAGATCACGGTGTAGATATTTCCTTGCTTGTACTAATAGCGGTGTAGTTATTTCCATGTTTATACAGATAGCGGTGTAGATATTTCCATGTATATACAGATGGCTGTGTAGATATTTCCATGTTTATACAGATGGCTGTGTAGATATTTCCATGTTTATACAGATGACTTTGTAGGTATTTGCATGTTTATACAGATGGCGGTGTAGGTTTTCCATGTTTATAGTGATAGCTGTGTAGATATTTCCATGTTTATACAGATAGCGGTGTTGACATTTCCATGTTTATAAAGATCGCGGTGTAGATATTTCCATGTTTATACAGATCGCGGTGCAGATATTTATATCTTTATACAGATGGCATTGTAGATATTTCCTTATTCACACAGATGGCGGTGTAGATGTTTCCATGTTTATACAGATGGCAGAGTAGTTAGTTCCATGTTTATGGAGATGGCAGTGTAGATACTTTCATGTTTACAGAGATGGCGGTGTAGATATTTCCATGTTTATAGAGATAGCAGTGTAGATATTTACATGTTTATACAGATGTCTGTGTAGATATTTCCATGTGTATACAGATGGCATTGTAGATATTTCCATGTTTATACAGATGACTGTATAGGTATTTCCATGGTTTTACAGGTGGCAGTGCAGATATTTCCATGTTTATAGAGATAGCGGTGTAGATATTTCCATGTTTCTACAGATGGCGGTGTTGATATTTCCATCTATACACAGATGGCCGTGTAGATATTTCCATGTTTATACAGATGGCGGCGTAGATATTTCCATGGACATGCAGATGGCGGTGTAGATATTTCCATGTTTAAACAGATAGCGGTGTAGATATTTCCATGTTTACACAGATAGTGGTGTAGATATTTCCGTGTTTATACACATGGCAGAGTAGATACTTCCATCTTTATGGAGATGGCAGTGTAGATATTTTCATGTTTATAGAGATGGCGGTGTAGATATTTCCATATTTATAGAGATAGCGGTGTAGATATTTCCATCTTTCTACAGATGGCAGTGTAGATATTTCCATGTTTATACAGATGGCGGTGTAGATATTTCCATATTTATACAGATGTCTGTGTAGATATTTCCATCTGTATACAGATGGTATTGTAGGTATTTCCATGTTTATACAGATGGTGGTGAAGATATTTCCATGTTTATTCAGATGACTGTGTAGATATTTCCATGTTATTACAGATGGCAGTGTGGATATTTCAATGTTTATAGAGATGGCGCTGTAGATATTTCCAAGTTTATACAGATAACGGTGGAGATATTTCCATGTTTATACAGAGAGGAGTCGAGATATTTCCATGTTTATACACATAGCGGTGTACATATTTCCATGATTATAGAGACAGCGGTGTAGGTATTTCCATGTTTATGCAGATAGCGGTGCAGATATTTCCATGTTTACACAGATGCCTATGCAGATATTTCCATATTTACACAGAGGGCTGTGTAGATATTTCTATGTTTATACAGAAGACAGTGTAGATATTTAAATGTTCCTACACATGACTGTGTAGGTATTTCCATGTTTATACAGATGTCTTTGTAGATATTTCCATGTTAATAGAGATAGCGGTGTAGACATTTCCATGTTTATACAGATAGCGGTGTAGATATTTCCATGTTTATACAGATAGTGGTGTAGATATTTCCATGTTTATACAGACCGCGGTGTAGATATTTCCATGTTTATACAAATAGCGGTGCAGATATTTCCATGTTTGTACAGATGGCGGTGTTGATATTTCCATTTATACACAGATGACCGTGTAGATATTTCCATGTTTATACAGACGGCGGCGCAGATATTTCCATGGATATGTAGATGGCGGTGTAGATATTTCCATGTTTATACAGATTGCGGTGTAGTTATTTCCATGTTTATATAGATAGCGGTGTAGTTATTTCCACGTATATACACATGGCTGTGTAGATATTTCCATGTTTATACAGATGGCGGTGTAGGTATTTCCATGTTTATACAGATAACTTTGTATTTCCATGTTTATACAGATGGCGGTGTAGATATTTCCATGTCTATAGAGATAGCAGTGGAGATAATTCCAGGTTTATACAGATAGCGGTGTAGATATTTCCATGTTTATTCTGTTCGTGGTGTAGATATTTCCATGTTTATAGCGATGGCGGTGTAGATATTTACATGTTCATAGAGATAGCGGTGTTGATTTTTCCATGTTTATAGAGACAGCGGTGTGGATATTTCCTTGCTTATACAGATAGGGGTGTAGATATTTCCATGTTTATAGAGATAGCGGTGAAGATATTTCCATGTTTATACAGATCACGGTGTAGATGTTTCCTTGCTTGTACTAATAGCGGTGTAGTTATTTCCATGTTTATACAGATAGCGGTGTAGATATTTCCATGTATATACAGATGGCTGTGTAGATATTTCCATGTTTATACAGATGGCTGTGTAGATATTTCCATGTTTATACAGATGACTTTGTAGGTATTTGCATGTTTATACAGATGGCGGTGTAGGTTTTCCATGTTTATAGTGATAGCTGTGTAGATATTTCCATGTTTATACAGATAGCGGTGTTGATATTTCCATGTTTATAAAGATCGCGGTGTAGATATTTCCATGTTTATACAGATCGCGGTGCAGATATTTATATCTTTATACAGATGGCATTGTAGATATTTCCTTATTCACACAGATGGCGGTGTAGATGTTTCCATGTTTATACAGATGGCAGAGTAGTTAGTTCCATGTTTATGGAGATGGCAGTGTAGATACTTTCATGTTTACAGAGATGGCGGTGTAGATATTTCCATGTTTATAGAGATAGCAGTGTAGATATTTACATGTTTATACAGATGTCTGTGTAGATATTTCCATGTGTATACAGATGGCATTGTAGATATTTCCATGTTTATACAGATGACTGTATAGGTATTTCCATGGTTTTACAGGTGGCAGTGCAGATATTTCCATGTTTATAGAGATAGCGGTGTAGATATTTCCATGTTTCTACAGATGGCGGTGTTGATATTTCCATCTATACACAGATGGCCGTGTAGATATTTCCATGTTTATACAGATGGCGGCGTAGATATTTCCATGGACATGCAGATGGCGGTGTAGATATTTCCATGTTTAAACAGATAGCGGTGTAGATATTTCCATGTTTACACAGATAGTGGTGTAGATATTTCCGTGTTTATACACATGGCAGAGTAGATACTTCCATCTTTATGGAGATGGCAGTGTAGATATTTTCATGTTTATAGAGATGGCGGTGTAGATATTTCCATATTTATAGAGATAGCGGTGTAGATATTTCCATCTTTCTACAGATGGCAGTGTAGATATTTCCATGTTTATACAGATGGCGGTGTAGATATTTCCATATTTATACAGATGTCTGTGTAGATATTTCCATCTGTATACAGATGGTATTGTAGGTATTTCCATGTTTATACAGATGGTGGTGAAGATATTTCCATGTTTATTCAGATGACTGTGTAGATATTTCCATGTTTTTACAGATGGCACTGTGGATATTTCAATGTTTATAGAGATGGCGCTGTAGATATTTCCAAGTTTATACAGATAACGGTGGAGATATTTCCATGTTTATACAGAGAGGAGTCGAGATATTTCCATGTTTATACACATAGCGGTGTACATATTTCCATGATTATAGAGACAGCGGTGTAGGTATTTCCATGTTTATGCAGATAGCGGTGCAGATATTTCCATGTTTACACAGATGCCTATGCAGATATTTCCATATTTACACAGAGGGCTGTGTAGATATTTCTATGTTTATACAGAAGACAGTGTAGATATTTAAATGTTCCTACACATGACTGTGTAGGTATTTCCATGTTTATACAGATGTCTTTGTAGATATTTCCATGTTAATAGAGATAGCGGTGTAGACATTTCCATGTTTATACAGATAGCGGTGTAGATATTTCCATGTTTATACAGATAGTGGTGTAGATATTTCCATGTTTATACAGACCGCGGTGTAGATATTTCCATGTTTATACAAATAGCGGTGCAGATATTTCCATGTTTGTACAGATGGCGGTGTTGATATTTCCATTTATACACAGATGACCGTGTAGATATTTCCATGTTTATACAGACGGCGGCGCAGATATTTCCATGGATATGTAGATGGCGGTGTAGATATTTCCATGTTTATACAGATTGCGGTGTAGTTATTTCCATGTTTATATAGATAGCGGTGTAGTTATTTCCACGTATATACACATGGCTGTGTAGATATTTCCATGTTTATACAGATGGCGGTGTAGGTATTTCCATGTTTATACAGATAACTTTGTATTTCCATGTTTATACAGATGGCGGTGTAGATATTTCCATGTCTATAGAGATAGCAGTGGAGATAATTCCAGGTTTATACAGATAGCGGTGTAGATATTTCCATGTTTATTCTGTTCGTGGTGTAGATATTTCCATGTTTATAGAGATGGCGGTGTAGATATTTACATGTTCATAGAGATAGCGGTGTTGATTTTTCCATGTTTATAGAGACAGCGGTGTGGATATTTCCTTGCTTATGCAGATTGGGGTGTAGATATTTCCATGTTTATAGAGATAGCGGTGAAGATATTTCCATGTTTATACAGATCACGGTGTAGATATTTCCTTGCTTGTACTAATAGCGGTGTAGTTATTTCCATGTTTATACAGATAGCGGTGTAGATATTTCCATGTATATACAGATGGCTGTGTAGATATTTCCATGTTTATACAGATGGCTGTGTAGATATTTCCATGTTTATACAGATGACTTTGTAGGTATTTGCATGTTTATACAGATGGCGGTGTAGGTTTTCCATGTTTATAGTGATAGCTGTGTAGATATTTCCATGTTTATACAGATAGCGGTGTTGACATTTCCATGTTTATAAAGATCGCGGTGTAGATATTTCCATGTTTATACAGATCGCGGTGCAGATATTTATATCTTTATACAGATGGCATTGTAGATATTTCCTTATTCACACAGATGGCGGTGTAGATGTTTCCATGTTTATACAGATGGCAGAGTAGTTAGTTCCATGTTTATGGAGATGGCAGTGTAGATACTTTCATGTTTACAGAGATGGCGGTGTAGATATTTCCATGTTTATAGAGATAGCAGTGTAGATATTTACATGTTTATACAGATGTCTGTGTAGATATTTCCATGTGTATACAGATGGCATTGTAGATATTTCCATGTTTATACAGATGACTGTATAGGTATTTCCATGGTTTTACAGGTGGCAGTGCAGATATTTCCATGTTTATAGAGATAGCGGTGTAGATATTTCCATGTTTCTACAGATGGCGGTGTTGATATTTCCATCTATACACAGATGGCCGTGTAGATATTTCCATGTTTATACAGATGGCGGCGTAGATATTTCCATGGACATGCAGATGGCGGTGTAGATATTTCCATGTTTAAACAGATAGCGGTGTAGATATTTCCATGTTTACACAGATAGTGGTGTAGATATTTCCGTGTTTATACACATGGCAGAGTAGATACTTCCATCTTTATGGAGATGGCAGTGTAGATATTTTCATGTTTATAGAGATGGCGGTGTAGATATTTCCATATTTATAGAGATAGCGGTGTAGATATTTCCATCTTTCTACAGATGGCAGTGTAGATATTTCCATGTTTATACAGATGGCGGTGTAGATATTTCCATATTTATACAGATGTCTGTGTAGATATTTCCATCTGTATACAGATGGTATTGTAGGTATTTCCATGTTTATACAGATGGTGGTGAAGATATTTCCATGTTTATTCAGATGACTGTGTAGATATTTCCATGTTTTTACAGATGGCAGTGTGGATATTTCAATGTTTATAGAGATGGCGCTGTAGATATTTCCAAGTTTATACAGATAACGGTGGAGATATTTCCATGTTTATACAGAGAGGAGTCGAGATATTTCCATGTTTATACACATAGCGGTGTACATATTTCCATGATTATAGAGACAGCGGTGTAGGTATTTCCATGTTTATGCAGATAGCGGTGCAGATATTTCCATGTTTACACAGATGCCTATGCAGATATTTCCATATTTACACAGAGGGCTGTGTAGATATTTCTATGTTTATACAGAAGACAGTGTAGATATTTAAATGTTCCTACACATGACTGTGTAGGTATTTCCATGTTTATACAGATGTCTTTGTAGATATTTCCATGTTAATAGAGATAGCGGTGTAGACATTTCCATGTTTATACAGATAGCGGTGTAGATATTTCCATGTTTATACAGATAGTGGTGTAGATATTTCCATGTTTATACAGACCGCGGTGTAGATATTTCCATGTTTATACAAATAGCGGTGCAGATATTTCCATGTTTGTACAGATGGCGGTGTTGATATTTCCATTTATACACAGATGACCGTGTAGATATTTCCATGTTTATACAGACGGCGGCGCAGATATTTCCATGGATATGTAGATGGCGGTGTAGATATTTCCATGTTTATACAGATTGCGGTGTAGTTATTTCCATGTTTATATAGATAGCGTTGTAGTTATTTCCACGTATATACACATGGCTGTGTAGATATTTCCATGTTTATACAGATGGCGGTGTAGGTATTTCCATGTTTATACAGATAACTTTGTATTTCCATGTTTATACAGATGGCGGTGTAGATATTTCCATGTCTATAGAGATAGCAGTGGAGATAATTCCAGGTTTATACAGATAGCGGTGTAGATATTTCCATGTTTATTCTGTTCGTGGTGTAGATATTTCCATGTTTATAGAGATGGCGGTGTAGATATTTACATGTTCATAGAGATAGCGGTGTTGATTTTTCCATGTTTATAGAGACAGCGGTGTGGATATTTCCTTGCTTATACAGATTGGGGTGTAGATATTTCCATGTTTATAGAGATAGCAGTGAAGATATTTCCATGTTTATACAGATCACGGTGTAGATATTTCCTTGCTTGTACTAATAGCGGTGTAGTTATTTCCATGTTTATACAGATAGCGGTGTAGATATTTCCATGTATATACAGATGGCTGTGTAGATATTTCCATGTTTATACAGATGGCTGTGTAGATATTTCCATGTTTATACAGATGACTTTGTAGGTATTTGCATGTTTATACAGATGGCGGTGAAGGTTTTCCATGTTTATAGTGATAGCTGTGTAGATATTTCCATGTTTATACAGATAGCGGTGTTGACATTTCCATGTTTATAAAGATCGCGGTGTAGATATTTCCATGTTTATACAGATCGCGGTGCAGATATTTATATCTTTATACAGATGGCATTGTAGATATTTCCTTATTCACACAGATGGCGGTGTAGATGTTTCCATGTTTATACAGATGGCAGAGTAGTTAGTTCCATGTTTATGGAGATGGCAGTGTAGATACTTTCATGTTTACAGAGATGGCGGTGTAGATATTTCCATGTTTATAGAGATAGCAGTGTAGATATTTACATGTTTATACAGATGTCTGTGTAGATATTTCCATGTGTATACAGATGGCATTGTAGATATTTCCATGTTTATACAGATGACTGTATAGGTATTTCCATGGTTTTACAGGTGGCAGTGCAGATATTTCCATGTTTATAGAGATAGCGGTGTAGATATTTCCATGTTTCTACAGATGGCGGTGTTGATATTTCCATCTATACACAGATGGCCGTGTAGATATTTCCATGTTTATACAGATGGCGGCGTAGATATTTCCATGGACATGCAGATGGCGGTGTAGATATTTCCATGTTTAAACAGATAGCGGTGTAGATATTTCCATGTTTACACAGATAGTGGTGTAGATATTTCCGTGTTTATACACATGGCAGAGTAGATACTTCCATCTTTATGGAGATGGCAGTGTAGATATTTTCATGTTTATAGAGATGGCGGTGTAGATATTTCCATATTTATAGAGATAGCGGTGTAGATATTTCCATCTTTCTACAGATGGCAGTGTAGATATTTCCATGTTTATACAGATGGCGGTGTAGATATTTCCATATTTATACAGATGTCTGTGTAGATATTTCCATCTGTATACAGATGGTATTGTAGGTATTTCCATGTTTATACAGATGGTGGTGAAGATATTTCCATGTTTATTCAGATGACTGTGTAGATATTTCCATGTTTTTACAGATGGCAGTGTGGATATTTCAATGTTTATAGAGATGGCGCTGTAGATATTTCCAAGTTTATACAGATAACGGTGGAGATATTTCCATGTTTATACAGAGAGGAGTCGAGATATTTCCATGTTTATACACATAGCGGTGTACATATTTCCATGATTATAGAGACAGCGGTGTAGGTATTTCCATGTTTATGCAGATAGCGGTGCAGATATTTCCATGTTTACACAGATGCCTATGCAGATATTTCCATATTTACACAGAGGGCTGTGTAGATATTTCTATGTTTATACAGAAGACAGTGTAGATATTTAAATGTTCCTACACATGTCTGTGTAGGTATTTCCATGTTTATACAGATGTCTTTGTAGATATTTCCATGTTAATAGAGATAGCGGTGTAGACATTTCCATGTTTATACAGATAGCGGTGTAGATATTTCCATGTTTATACAGATAGTGGTGTAGATATTTCCATGTTTATACAGACCGCGGTGTAGATATTTCCATGTTTATACAAATAGCGGTGCAGATATTTCCATGTTTGTACAGATGGCGGTGTTGATATTTCCATTTATACACAGATGACCGTGTAGATATTTCCATGTTTATACAGACGGCGGCGCAGATATTTCCATGGATATGTAGATGGCGTTGTAGATATTTCCATGTTTATACAGATTGCGGTGTAGTTAATTCCATGTTTAGATAGATAGCGGTGTAGTTATTTCCATGTATATACACATGGCTGTGTAGATATTTCCATGTTTATACAGATGGCGGTGTAGGTATTTCCATGTTTATACAGATAACTTTGTATTTCCATGTTTATACAGATGGCGGTGTAGATATTTCCATGTCTATAGAGATAGCAGTGGAGATAATTCCAGGTTTATACAGATAGCGGTGTAGATATTTCCATGTTTATTCTGTTCGTGGTGTAGATATTTCCATGTTTATAGAGATGGCGGTGTAGATATTTACATGTTCATAGAGATAGCGGTGTTGATTTTTCCATGTTTATAGAGACAGCGGTGTGGATATTTCCTTGCTTATACAGATTGGGGTGTAGATATTTCCATGTTTATAGAGATAGCGGTGAAGATATTTCCATGTTTATACAGATCACGGTGTAGATATTTCCTTGCTTGTACTAATAGCGGTGTAGTTATTTCCATGTTTATACAGATAGCGGTGTAGATATTTCCATGTATATACAGATGGCTGTGTAGATATTTCCATGTTTATACAGATGGCTGTGTAGATATTTCCATGTTTATACAGATGACTTTGTAGGTATTTGCATGTTTATACAGATGGCGGTGTAGGTTTTCCATGTTTATAGTGATAGCTGTGTAGATAGTTCCATGTTTATACAGATAGCGGTGTTGACATTTCCATGTTTATAAAGATCGCGGTGTAGATATTTCCATGTTTATACAGATCGCGGTGCAGATATTTATATCTTTATACAGATGGCATTGTAGATATTTCCTTATTCACACAGATGGCGGTGTAGATGTTTCCATGTTTATACAGATGGCAGAGTAGTTAGTTCCATGTTTATGGAGATGGCAGTGTAGATACTTTCATGTTTACAGAGATGGCGGTGTAGATATTTCCATGTTTATAGAGATAGCAGTGTAGATATTTACATGTTTATACAGATGTCTGTGTAGATATTTCCATGTGTATACAGATGGCATTGTAGATATTTCCATGTTTATACAGATGACTGTATAGGTATTTCCATGTTTTTACAGGTGGCAGTGCAGATATTTCCATGTTTATAGAGATAGCGGTGTAGATATTTCCATGTTTCTACAGATGGCGGTGTTGATATTTCCATCTATACACAGATGGCCGTGTAGATATTTCCATGTTTATACAGATGGCGGCGTAGATATTTCCATGGACATGCAGATGGCGGTGTAGATATTTCCATGTTTAAACAGATAGCGGTGTAGATATTTCCATGTTTACACAGATAGTGGTGTAGATATTTCCGTGTTTATACACATGGCAGAGTAGATACTTCCATCTTTATGGAGATGGCAGTGTAGACATTTTCATGTTTATAGAGATGGCGGTGTAGATATTTCCATATTTATAGAGATAGCGGTGTAGATATTTCCATCTTTCTACAGATGGCAGTGTAGATATTTCCATGTTTATACAGATGGCGGTGTAGATATTTCCATATTTATACAGATGTCTGTGTAGATATTTCCATCTGTATACAGATGGTATTGTAGGTATTTCCATGTTTATACAGATGGTGGTGAAGATATTTCCATGTTTATTCAGATGACTGTGTAGATATTTCCATGTTTTTACAGATGGCAGTGTGGATATTTCAATGTTTATAGAGATGGCGCTGTAGATATTTCCAAGTTTATACAGATAACGGTGGAGATATTTCCATGTTTATACAGAGAGGAGTCGAGATATTTCCATGTTTATACACATAGCGGTGTACATATTTCCATGATTATAGAGACAGCGGTGTAGGTATTTCCATGTTTATGCAGATAGCGGTGCAGATATTTCCATGTTTACACAGATGCCTATGCAGATATTTCCATATTTACACAGAGGGCTGTGTAGATATTTCTATGTTTATACAGAAGACAGTGTAGATATTTAAATGTTCCTACACATGACTGTGTAGGTATTTCCATGTTTATACAGATGTCTTTGTAGATATTTCCATGTTAATAGAGATAGCGGTGTAGACATTTCCATGTTTATACAGATAGCGGTGTAGATATTTCCATGTTTATACAGATAGTGGTGTAGATATTTCCATGTTTATACAGACCGCGGTGTAGATATTTCCATGTTTATACAAATAGCGGTGCAGATATTTCCATGTTTGTACAGATGGCGGTGTTGATATTTCCATTTATACACAGATGACCGTGTAGATATTTCCATGTTTATACAGACGGCGGCGCAGATATTTCCATGGATATGTAGATGGCGTTGTAGATATTTCCATGTTTATACAGATTGCGGTGTAGTTAATTCCATGTTTAGATAGATAGCGGTGTAGTTATTTCCATGTATATACACATGGCTGTGTAGATATTTCCATGTTTATACAGATGGCGGTGTAGGTATTTCCATGTTTATACAGATAACTTTGTATTTCCATGTTTATACAGATGGCGGTGTAGATATTTCCATGTCTATAGAGATAGCAGTGGAGATAATTCCAGGTTTATACAGATAGCGGTGTAGATATTTCCATGTTTATTCTGTTCGTGGTGTAGATATTTCCATGTTTATAGAGATGGCGGTGTAGATATTTACATGTTCATAGAGATAGCGGTGTTGATTTTTCCATGTTTATAGAGACAGCGGTGTGGATATTTCCTTGCTTATACAGATTGGGGTGTAGATATTTCCATGTTTATAGAGATAGCGGTGAAGATATTTCCATGTTTATACAGATCACGGTGTAGATATTTCCTTGCTTGTACTAATAGCGGTGTAGTTATTTCCATGTTTATACAGATAGCGGTGTAGATATTTCCATGTATATACAGATGGCTGTGTAGATATTTCCATGTTTATACAGATGGCTGTGTAGATATTTCCATGTTTATACAGATGACTTTGTAGGTATTTGCATGTTTATACAGATGGCGGTGTAGGTTTTCCATGTTTATAGTGATAGGTGTGTAGATAGTTCCATGTTTATACAGATAGCGGTGTTGACATTTCCATGTTTATAAAGATCGCGGTGTAGATATTTCCATGTTTATACAGATCGCGGTGCAGATATTTATATCTTTATACAGATGGCATTGTAGATATTTCCTTATTCACACAGATGGCGGTGTAGATGTTTCCATGTTTATACAGATGGCAGAGTAGTTAGTTCCATGTTTATGGAGATGGCAGTGTAGATACTTTCATGTTTACAGAGATGGCGGTGTAGATATTTCCATGTTTATAGAGATAGCAGTGTAGATATTTACATGTTTATACAGATGTCTGTGTAGATATTTCCATATGTATACAGATGGCATTGTAGATATTTCCATGTTTATACAGATGACTGTATAGGTATTTCCATGTTTTTACAGGTGGCAGTGCAGATATTTCCATGTTTATAGAGATAGCGGTGTAGATATTTCCATGTTTCTACAGATGGCGGTGTTGATATTTCCATCTATACACAGATGGCCGTGTAGATATTTCCATGTTTATACAGATGACGGCGTAGATATTTCCATGGACATGCAGATGGCGGTGTAGATATTTCCATGTTTAAACAGATAGCGGTGTAGATATTTCCATGTTTACACAGATAGTGGTGTAGATATTTCCGTGTTTATACACATGGCAGAGTAGATACTTCCATCTTTATGGAGATGGCAGTGTAGATATTTTCATGTTTATAGAGATGGCGGTGTAGATATTTCCATATTTATAGAGATAGCGGTGTAGATATTTCCATCTTTCTACAGATGGCAGTGTAGATATTTCCATGTTTATACAGATGGCGGTGTAGATATTTCCATATTTATACAGATGTCTGTGTAGATATTTCCATCTGTATACAGATGGTATTGTAGGTATTTCCATGTTTATACAGATGGTGGTGAAGATATTTCCATGTTTATTCAGATGACTGTGTAGATATTTCCATGTTTTTACAGATGGCAGTGTGGATATTTCAATGTTTATAGAGATGGCGCTGTAGATATTTCCAAGTTTATACAGATAACGGTGGAGATATTTCCATGTTTATACAGAGAGGAGTCGAGATATTTCCATGTTTATACACATAGCGGTGTACATATTTCCATGATTATAGAGACAGCGGTGTAGGTATTTCCATGTTTATGCAGATAGCGGTGCAGATATTTCCATGTTTACACAGATGCCTATGCAGATATTTCCATATTTACACAGAGGGCTGTGTAGATATTTCTATGTTTATACAGAAGACAGTGTAGATATTTAAATGTTCCTACACATGACTGTGTAGGTATTTCCATGTTTATACAGATGTCTTTGTAGATATTTCCATGTTAATAGAGATAGCGGTGTAGACATTTCCATGTTTATACAGATAGCGGTGTAGATATTTCCATGTTTATACAGATAGTGGTGTAGATATTTCCATGTTTATACAGACCGCGGTGTAGATATTTCCATGTTTATACAAATAGCGGTGCAGATATTTCCATGTTTGTACAGATGGCGGTGTTGATATTTCCATTTATACACAGATGACCGTGTAGATATTTCCATGTTTATACAGACGGCGGCGCAGATATTTCCATGGATATGTAGATGGCGTTGTAGATATTTCCATGTTTATACAGATTGCGGTGTAGTTAATTCCATGTTTAGATAGATAGCGGTGTAGTTATTTCCATGTATATACACATGGCTGTGTAGATATTTCCATGTTTATACAGATGGCGGTGTAGGTATTTCCATGTTTATACAGATAACTTTGTATTTCCATGTTTATACAGATGGCGGTGTAGATATTTCCATGTCTATAGAGATAGCAGTGGAGATAATTCCAGGTTTATACAGATAGCGGTGTAGATATTTCCATGTTTATTCTGTTCGTGGTGTAGATATTTCCATGTTTATAGAGATGGCGGTGTAGATATTTACATGTTCATAGAGATAGCGGTGTTGATTTTTCCATGTTTATAGAGACAGCGGTGTGGATATTTCCTTGCTTATACAGATTGGGGTGTAGATATTTCCATGTTTATAGAGATAGCGGTGAAGATATTTCCATGTTTATACAGATCACGGTGTAGATATTTCCTTGCTTGTACTAATAGCGGTGTAGTTATTTCCATGTTTATACAGATAGCGGTGTAGATATTTCCATGTATATACAGATGGCTGTGTAGATATTTCCATGTTTATACAGATGGCTGTGTAGATATTTCCATGTTTATACAGATGACTTTGTAGGTATTTGCATGTTTATACAGATGGCGGTGTAGGTTTTCCATGTTTATAGTGATAGCTGTGTAGATAGTTCCATGTTTATACAGATAGCGGTGTTGACATTTCCATGTTTATAAAGATCGCGGTGTAGATATTTCCATGTTTATACAGATCGCGGTGCAGATATTTATATCTTTATACAGATGGCATTGTAGATATTTCCTTATTCACACAGATGGCGGTGTAGATGTTTCCATGTTTATACAGATGGCAGAGTAGTTAGTTCCATGTTTATGGAGATGGCAGTGTAGATACTTTCATGTTTACAGAGATGGCGGTGTAGATATTTCCATGTTTATAGAGATAGCAGTGTAGATATTTACATGTTTATACAGATGTCTGTGTAGATATTTCCATGTGTATACAGATGGCATTGTAGATATTTCCATGTTTATACAGATGACTGTATAGGTATTTCCATGTTTTTACAGGTGGCAGTGCAGATATTTCCATGTTTATAGAGATAGCGGTGTAGATATTTCCATGTTTCTACAGATGGCGGTGTTGATATTTCCATCTATACACAGATGGCCGTGTAGATATTTCCATGTTTATACAGATGGCGGCGTAGATATTTCCATGGACATGCAGATGGCGGTGTAGATATTTCCATGTTTAAACAGATAGCGGTGTAGATATTTCCATGTTTACACAGATAGTGGTGTAGATATTTCCGTGTTTATACACATGGCAGAGTAGATACTTCCATCTTTATGGAGATGGCAGTGTAGATATTTTCATGTTTATAGAGATGGCGGTGTAGATATTTCCATATTTATAGAGATAGCGGTGTAGATATTTCCATCTTTCTACAGATGGCAGTGTAGATATTTCCATGTTTATACAGATGGCGGTGTAGATATTTCCATATTTATACAGATGTCTGTGTAGATATTTCCATCTGTATACAGATGGTATTGTAGGTATTTCCATGTTTATACAGATGGTGGTGAAGATATTTCCATGTTTATTCAGATGACTGTGTAGATATTTCCATGTTTTTACAGATGGCAGTGTGGATATTTCAATGTTTATAGAGATGGCGCTGTAGATATTTCCAAGTTTATACAGATAACGGTGGAGATATTTCCATGTTTATACAGAGAGGAGTCGAGATATTTCCATGTTTATACACATAGCGGTGTACATATTTCCATGATTATAGAGACAGCGGTGTAGGTATTTCCATGTTTATGCAGATAGCGGTGCAGATATTTCCATGTTTACACAGATGCCTATGCAGATATTTCCATATTTACACAGAGGGCTGTGTAGATATTTCTATGTTTATACAGAAGACAGTGTAGATATTTAAATGTTCCTACACATGACTGTGTAGGTATTTCCATGTTTATACAGATGTCTTTGTAGATATTTCCATGTTAATAGAGATAGCGGTGTAGACATTTCCATGTTTATACAGATAGCGGTGTAGATATTTCCATGTTTATACAGATAGTGGTGTAGATATTTCCATGTTTATACAGACCGCGGTGTAGATATTTCCATGTTTATACAAATAGCGGTGCAGATATTTCCATGTTTGTACAGATGGCGGTGTTGATATTTCCATTTATACACAGATGACCGTGTAGATATTTCCATGTTTATACAGACGGCGGCGCAGATATTTCCATGGATATGTAGATGGCGTTGTAGATATTTCCATGTTTATACAGATTGCGGTGTAGTTAATTCCATGTTTAGATAGATAGCGGTGTAGTTATTTCCATGTATATACACATGGCTGTGTAGATATTTCCATGTTTATACAGATGGCGGTGTAGGTATTTCCATGTTTATACAGATAACTTTGTATTTCCATGTTTATACAGATGGCGGTGTAGATATTTCCATGTCTATAGAGATAGCAGTGGAGATAATTCCAGGTTTATACAGATAGCGGTGTAGATATTTCCATGTTTATTCTGTTCGTGGTGTAGATATTTCCATGTTTATAGAGATGGCGGTGTAGATATTTACATGTTCATAGAGATAGCGGTGTTGATTTTTCCATGTTTATAGAGACAGCGGTGTGGATATTTCCTTGCTTATACAGATTGGGGTGTAGATATTTCCATGTTTATAGAGATAGCGGTGAAGTTATTTCCATGTTTATACAGATCACGGTGTAGATATTTCCTTGCTTGTACTAATAGCGGTGTAGTTATTTCCATGTTTATACAGATAGCGGTGTAGATATTTCCATGTATATACAGATGGCTGTGTAGATATTTCCATGTTTATACAGATGGCTGTGTAGATATTTCCATGTTTATACAGATGACTTTGTAGGTATTTGCATGTTTATACAGATGGCGGTGTAGGTTTTCCATGTTTATAGTGATAGCTGTGTAGATAGTTCCATGTTTATACAGATAGCGGTGTTGACATTTCCATGTTTATAAAGATCGCGGTGTAGATATTTCCATGTTTATACAGATCGCGGTGCAGATATTTATATCTTTATACAGATGGCATTGTAGATATTTCCTTATTTACACAGATGGCGGTGTAGATGTTTCCATGTTTATACAGATGGCAGAGTAGTTAGTTCCATGTTTATGGAGATGGCAGTGTAGATACTTTCATGTTTACAGAGATGGCGGTGTAGATATTTCCATGTTTATAGAGATAGCAGTGTAGATATTTACATGTTTATACAGATGTCTGTGTAGATATTTCCATGTGTATACAGATGGCATTGTAGATATTTCCATGTTTATACAGATGACTGTATAGGTATTTCCATGTTTTTACAGGTGGCAGTGCAGATATTTCCATGTTTATAGAGATAGCGGTGTAGATATTTCCATGTTTCTACAGATGGCGGTGTTGATATTTCCATCTATACACAGATGGCCGTGTAGATATTTCCATGTTTATACAGATGACGGCGTAGATATTTCCATGGACATGCAGATGGCGGTGTAGATATTTCCATGTTTAAACAGATAGCGGTGTAGATATTTCCATGTTTACACAGATAGTGGTGTAGATATTTCCGTGTTTATACACATGGCAGAGTAGATACTTCCATCTTTATGGAGATGGCAGTGTAGATATTTTCATGTTTATAGAGATGGCGGTGTAGATATTTCCATATTTATAGAGATAGCGGTGTAGATATTTCCATCTTTCTACAGATGGCAGTGTAGATATTTCCATGTTTATACAGATGGCGGTGTAGATATTTCCATATTTATACAGATGTCTGTGTAGATATTTCCATCTGTATACAGATGGTATTGTAGGTATTTCCATGTTTATACAGATGGTGGTGAAGATATTTCCATGTTTATTCAGATGACTGTGTAGATATTTCCATGTTTTTACAGATGGCAGTGTGGATATTTCAATGTTTATAGAGATGGCGCTGTAGATATTTCCAAGTTTATACAGATAACGGTGGAGATATTTCCATGTTTATACAGAGAGGAGTCGAGATATTTCCATGTTTATACACATAGCGGTGTACATATTTCCATGATTATAGAGACAGTGGTGTAGGTATTTCCATGTTTATGCAGATAGCGGTGCAGATATTTCCATGTTTACACAGATGCCTATGCAGATATTTCCATATTTACACAGAGGGCTGTGTAGATATTTCTATGTTTATACAGAAGACAGTGTAGATATTTAAATGTTCCTACACATGACTGTGTAGGTATTTCCATGTTTATACAGATGTCTTTGTAGATATTTCCATGTTAATAGAGATAGCGGTGTAGACATTTCCATGTTTATACAGATAGCGGTGTAGATATTTCCATGTTTATACAGATAGTGGTGTAGATATTTCCATGTTTATACAGACCGCGGTGTAGATATTTCCATGTTTATACAAATAGCGGTGCAGATATTTCCATGTTTGTACAGATGGCGGTGTTGATATTTCCATTTATACACAGATGACCGTGTAGATATTTCCATGTTTATACAGACGGCGGCGCAGATATTTCCATGGATATGTAGATGGCGTTGTAGATATTTCCATGTTTATACAGATTGCGGTGTAGTTAATTCCATGTTTAGATAGATAGCGGTGTAGTTATTTCCATGTATATACACATGGCTGTGTAGATATTTCCATGTTTATACAGATGGCGGTGTAGGTATTTCCATGTTTATACAGATAACTTTGTATTTCCATGTTTATACAGATGGCGGTGTAGATATTTCCATGTCTATAGAGATAGCAGTGGAGATAATTCCAGGTTTATACAGATAGCGGTGTAGATATTTCCATGTTTATTCTGTTCGTGGTGTAGATATTTCCATGTTTATAGAGATGGCGGTGTAGATATTTACATGTTCATAGAGATAGCGGTGTTGATTTTTCCATGTTTATAGAGACAGCGGTGTGGATATTTCCTTGCTTATACAGATTGGGGTGTAGATATTTCCATGTTTATAGAGATAGCGGTGAAGATATTTCCATGTTTATACAGATCACGGTGTAGATATTTCCTTGCTTGTACTAATAGCGGTGTAGTTATTTCCATGTTTATACAGATAGCGGTGTAGATATTTCCATGTATATACAGATGGCTGTGTAGATATTTCCATGTTTATACAGATGGCTGTGTAGATATTTCCATGTTTATACAGATGACTTTGTAGGTATTTGCATGTTTATACAGATGGCGGTGTAGGTTTTCCATGTTTATAGTGATAGCTGTGTAGATAGTTCCATGTTTATACAGATAGCGGTGTTGACATTTCCATGTTTATAAAGATCGCGGTGTAGATATTTCCATGTTTATACAGATCGCGGTGCAGATATTTATATCTTTATACAGATGGCATTGTAGATATTTCCTTATTCACACAGAGGGCGGTGTAGATGTTTCCATGTTTATACAGATGGCAGAGTAGTTAGTTCCATGTTTATGGAGATGGCAGTGTAGATACTTTCATGTTTACAGAGATGGCGGTGTAGATATTTCCATGTTTATAGAGATAGCAGTGTAGATATTTACATGTTTATACAGATGTCTGTGTAGATATTTCCATGTGTATACAGATGGCATTGTAGATATTTCCATGTTTATACAGATGACTGTATAGGTATTTCCATGGTTTTACAGGTGGCAGTGCAGATATTTCCATGTTTATAGAGATAGCGGTGTAGATATTTCCATGTTTCTACAGATGGCGGTGTTGATATTTCCATCTATACACAGATGGCCGTGTAGATATTTCCATGTTTATACAGATGGCGGCGTAGATATTTCCATGGACATGCAGATGGCGGTGTAGATATTTCCATGTTTAAACAGATAGCGGTGTAGATATTTCCATGTTTACACAGATAGTGGTGTAGATATTTCCGTGTTTATACACATGGCAGAGTAGATACTTCCATCTTTATGGAGATGGCAGTGTAGATATTTTCATGTTTATAGAGATGGCGGTGTAGATATTTCCATATTTATAGAGATAGCGGTGTAGATATTTCCATCTTTCTACAGATGGCAGTGTAGATATTTCCATGTTTATAGAGATGGCGGTGTAGATATTTCCATATTTATACAGATGTCTGTGTAGATATTTCCATCTGTATACAGATGGTATTGTAGGTATTTCCATGTTTATACAGATGGTGGTGAAGATATTTCCATGTTTATTCAGATGACTGTGTAGATATTTCCATGTTTTTACAGATGGCAGTGTGGATATTTCAATGTTTATAGAGATGGCGCTGTAGATATTTCCAAGTTTATACAGATAACGGTGGAGATATTTCCATGTTTATACAGAGACGAGTCGAGATATTTCCATGTTTATACACATAGCGGTGTACATATTTCCATGATTATAGAGACAGTGGTGTAGGTATTTCCATGTTTATGCAGATAGCGGTGCAGATATTTCCATGTTTACACAGATGCCTATGCAGATATTTCCATATTTACGCAGAGGGCTGTGTAGATATTTCTATGTTTATACAGATGACAGTGTAGATATTTAAATGTTCCTACACATGACTGTGTAGGTATTTCCATGTTTATACAGATGTCTTTGTAGATATTTCCATGTTAATAGAGATAGCGGTGTAGACATTTCCATGTTTATACAGATAGCGGTGTAGATATTTCCATGTTTATACAGATAGTGGTGTAGATATTTCCATGTTTATACAGACCGCGGTGTAGATATTTCCATGTTTATACAAATAGCGGTGCAGATATTTCCATGTTTGTACAGATGGCGGTGTTGATATTTCCATTTATACACAGATGACCGTGTAGATATTTCCATGTTTATACAGACGGCGGCGCAGATATTTCCATGGATATGTAGATGGCGGTGTAGATATTTCCATGTTTATACAGATTGCGGTGTAGTTATTTCCATGTTTAGATAGATAGCGGTGTAGTTATTTCCATGTATATACACATGGCTGTGTAGATATTTCCATGTTTATACAGATGGCGGTGTAGGTATTTCCATGTTTATACAGATAACTTTGTATTTCCATGTTTATACAGATGGCGGTGTAGATATTTCCATGTCTATAGAGATAGCAGTGGAGATAATTCCAGGTTTATACAGATAGCGGTGTAGATATTTCCATGTTTATTCTGTTCGTGGTGTAGATATTTCCATGTTTATAGAGATGGCGGTGTAGGTATTTACATGTTCATAGAGATAGCGGTGTTGATTTTTCCATGTTTATAGAGACAGCGGTGTGGATATTTCCTTGCTTATACAGATTGGGGTGTAGATATTTCCATGTTTATAGAGATAGCGGTGAAGATATTTCCATGTTTATACAGATCACGGTGTAGATATTTCCTTGCTTGTACTAATAGCGGTGTAGTTATTTCCATGTTTATACAGATAGCGGTGTAGATATTTCCATGTATATACAGATGGCTGTGTAGATATTTCCATGTTTATACAGATGGCTGTGTAGATATTTCCATGTTTATACAGATGACTTTGTAGGTATTTGCATGTTTATACAGATGGCGGTGTAGGTTTTCCATGTTTATAGTGATAGCTGTGTAGATAGTTCCATGTTTATACAGATAGCGGTGTTGACATTTCCATGTTTATAAAGATCGCGGTGTAGATATTTCCATGTTTATACAGATCGCGGTGCAGATATTTATATCTTTATACAGATGGCATTGTAGATATTTCCTTATTCACACAGATGGCGGTGTAGATGTTTCCATGTTTATACAGATGGCAGAGTAGTTAGTTCCATGTTTATGGAGATGGCAGTGTAGATACTTTCATGTTTACAGAGATGGCGGTGTAGATATTTCCATGTTTATAGAGATAGCAGTGTAGATATTTACATGTTTATACAGATGTCTGTGTAGATATTTCCATGTGTATACAGATGGCATTGTAGATATTTCCATGTTTATACAGATGACTGTATAGGTATTTCCATGGTTTTACAGGTGGCAGTGCAGATATTTCCATGTTTATAGAGATAGCGGTGTAGATATTTCCATGTTTCTACAGATGGCGGTGTTGATATTTCCATCTATACACCGATGGCCGTGTAGATATTTCCATGTTTATACAGATGGCGGCGTAGATATTTCCATGGACATGCAGATGGTGGTGTAGATATTTCCATGTTTAAACAGATAGCGGTGTAGATATTTCCATGTTTACACAGATAGTGGTGTAGATATTTCCGTGTTTATACACATGGCAGAGTAGATACTTCCATCTTTATGGAGATGGCAGTGTAGATATTTTCATGTTTATTGAGATGGCGGTGTAGATATTTCCATATTTATAGAGATAGCGGTGTAGATATTTCCATCTTTCTACAGATGGCAGTGTAGATATTTCCATGTTTATACAGATGGCGGTGTAGATATTTCCATATTTATACAGATGTCTGTGTAGATATTTCCATCTGTATACAGATGGTATTGTAGGTATTTCCATGTTTATACAGATGGTGGTGAAGATATTTCCATGTTTATTCAGATGACTGTGTAGATATTTCCATGTTTTTACAGATGGCAGTGTGGATATTTCAATGTTTATAGAGATGGCGCTGTAGATATTTCCAAGTTTATACAGATAACGGTGGAGATATTTCCATGTTTATACAGAGAGGAGTCGAGATATTTCCATGTTTATACACATAGCGGTGTACATATTTCCATGATTATAGAGACAGCGGTGTAGGTATTTCCATGTTTATGCAGATAGCGGTGCAGATATTTCCATGTTTACACAGATGCCTATGCAGATATTTCCATATTTACACAGAGGGCTGTGTAGATATTTCTATGTTTATACAGAAGACAGTGTAGATATTTAAATGTTCCCACACATGACTGTGTAGGTATTTCCATGTTTATACAGATGTCTTTGTAGATATTTCCATGTTAATAGAGATAGCGGTGTAGACATTTCCATGTTTATACAGATAGCGGTGTAGATATTTCCATGTTTATACAGATAGTGGTGTAGATATTTCCATGTTTATACAGACCGCGGTGTAGATATTTCCATGTTTATTCAAATAGCGGTGCAGATATTTCCATGTTTGTACAGATGGCGGTGTTGATATTTCCATTTACACACAGATGACCGTGTAGATATTTCCATGTTTATACAGACGGCGGCGCAGATATTTCCATGGATATGTAGATGGCGGTGTAGATATTTCCATGTTTATACAGATTGCGGTGTAGTTATTTCCATGTTTATATAGATAGCGGTGTAGTTATTTCCATGTATATACACATGGCTGTGTAGATATTTCCATGTTTATACAGATGGCGGTGTAGGTATTTCCATGTTTATACAGATAACTTTGTATTTCCATGTTTATACAGATGGCGGTGTAGATATTTCCATGTCTATAGAGATAGCAGTGGAGATAATTCCATGTTTATACAGATAGCGGTGTAGATATTTCCATGTTTATTCTGATCGTGGTGTAGATATTTCCATGTTTATAGAGATGGCGGTGTAGATATTTACATGTTCATAGAGATAGCGGTGTTGATTTTTCCATGTTTATAGAGACAGCGGTGTGGATATTTCCTTGCTTATACAGATAGGGGTGTAGATATTTCCATGTTTATAGAGATAGCGGTGAAGATATTTCCATGTTTATACAGATCACGGTGTAGATATTTCCTTGCTTGTACTAATAGCGGTGTAGTTATTTCCATGTTTATACAGATAGCGGTGTAGATATTTCCATGTATATACAGATGGCTGTGTAGATATTTCCATGTTTATACAGATGGCTGTGTAGATATTTCCATGTTTATACAGATGACTTTGTAGGTATTTGCATGTTTATACAGATGGCGGTGTAGGTTTTCCATGTTTATAGTGATAGCTGTGTAGATATTTCCATGTTTATACAGATAGCGGTGTTGATATTTCCATGTTTATAAAGATCGCGGTGTAGATATTTCCATGTTTATACAGATCGCGGTGCAGATATTTATATCTTTATACAGATGGCATTGTAGATATTTCCTTATTCACACAGATGGCGGTGTAGATGTTTCCATGTTTATACAGATGGCAGAGTAGTTAGTTCCATGTTTATGGAGATAGCAGTGTAGATACTTTCATGTTTACAGAGATGGCGGTGTAGATATTTCCATGTTTATAGAGATAGCAGTGTAGATATTTACAGGTTTATACAGATGTCTGTGTAGATATTTCCATGTGTATACAGATGGCATTGTAGATATTTCCATGTTTATACAGATGACTGTATAGGTATTTCCATGTTTTTACAGGTGGCAGTGCAGATATTTCCATGTTTATAGAGATAGCGGTGTAGATATTTCCATGTTTCTACAGATGGCGGTGTTGATATTTCCATCTATACACAGATGGCCGTGTAGATATTTCCATGTTTATACAGATGGCGGCGTAGATATTTCCATGGACATGCAGATGGCGGTGTAGATATTTCCATGTTTAAACAGATAGCGGTGTAGATATTTCCATGTTTACACAGATAGTGGTGTAGATATTTCCGTGTTTATACACATGGCAGAGTAGATACTTCCATCTTTATGGAGATGGCAGTGTAGATATTTTCATGTTTATAGAGATGGCGGTGTAGATATTTCCATATTTATAGAGATAGCGGTGTAGATATTTCCATCTTTCTACAGATGGCAGTGTAGATATTTCCATGTTTATACAGATGGCGGTGTAGATATTTCCATATTTATACAGATGTCTGTGTAGATATTTCCATCTGTATACAGATGGTATTGTAGGTATTTCCATGTTTATACAGATGGTGGTGAAGATATTTCCATGTTTATTCAGATGACTGTGTAGATATTTCCATGTTTTTACAGATGGCAGTGTGGATATTTCAATGTTTATAGAGATGGCGCTGTAGATATTTCCAAGTTTATACAGCTAACGGTGGAGATATTTCCATGTTTATACAGAGAGGAGTCGAGATATTTCCATGTTTATACACATAGCGGTGTACATATTTCCATGATTATAGAGACAGCGGTGTAGGTATTTCCATGTTTATGCAGATAGCGGTGCAGATATTTCCATGTTTACACAGATGCCTATGCAGATATTTCCATATTTACACAGAGGGCTGTGTAGATATTTCTATGTTTATACAGAAGACAGTGTAGATATGTAAATGTTCCCACACATGACTGTGTAGGTATTTCCATGTTTATACAGATGTCTTTGTAGATATTTCCATGTTAATAGAGATAGCGGTGTAGACATTTCCATGTTTATACAGATAGCGGTGTAGATATTTCCATGTTTATACAGATAGTGGTGTAGATATTTCCATGTTTATACAGACCGCGGTGTAGATATTTCCATGTTTATTCAAATAGCGGTGCAGATATTTCCATGTTTGTACAGATGGCGGTGTTGATATTTCCATTTATACACAGATGACCGTGTAGATATTTCCATGTTTATACAGACGGCGGCGCAGATATTTCCATGGATATGTAGATGGCGGTGTAGATATTTCCATGTTTATACAGATTGCGGTGTAGTTATTTCCATGTTTATATAGATAGCGGTGTAGTTATTTCCATGTATATACACATGGCTGTGTAGATATTTCCATGTTTATACAGATGGCGGTGTAGGTATTTCCATGTTTATACAGATAACTTTGTATTTCCATGTTTATACAGATGGCGGTGTAGATATTTCCATGTCTATAGAGATAGCAGTGGAGATAATTCCATGTTTATACAGATAGCGGTGTAGATATTTCCATGTTTATTCTGATCGTGGTGTAGATATTTCCATGTTTATAGAGATGGCGGTGTAGATATTTACATGTTCATAGAGATAGCGGTGTTGATTTTTCCATGTTTATAGAGACAGCGGTGTGGATATTTCCTTGCTTATACAGATAGGGGTGTAGATATTTCCATGTTTATAGAGATAGCGGTGAAGATATTTCCATGTTTATACAGATCACGGTGTAGATATTTCCTTGCTTGTACTAATAGCGGTGTAGTTATTTCCATGTTTATACAGATAGCGTTGTAGATATTTCCGTGTATATACAGATGGCTGTGTAGATATTTCCATGTTTATACAGATGGCTGTGTAGATATTTCCATGTTTATACAGATGACTTTGTAGGTATTTGCATGTTTATACAGATGGCGGTGTAGGTTTTCCATGTTTATAGTGATAGCTGTGTAGATATTTCCATGTTTATACAGATAGCGGTGTTGATATTTCCATGTTTATAAAGATCGCGGTGTAGATATTTCCATGTTTATACAGATCGCGGTGCAGATATTTATATCTTTATACAGATGGCATTGTAGATATTTCCTTATTCACACAGATGGCGGTGTAGATGTTTCCATGTTTATACAGATGGCAGAGTAGTTAGTTCCATGTTTATGGAGATAGCAGTGTAGATACTTTCATGTTTACAGAGATGGCGGTGTAGATATTTCCATGTTTATAGAGATAGCAGTGTAGATATTTACATGTTTATACAGATGTCTGTGTAGATATTTCCATGTGTATACAGATGGCATTGTAGATATTTCCATGTTTATACAGATGACTGTATAGGTATTTCCATGTTTTTACAGGTGGCAGTGCAGATATTTCCATGTTTATAGAGATAGCGGTGTAGATATTTCCATGTTTCTACAGATGGCGGTGTTGATATTTCCATCTATACATAGATGGCCGTGTAGATATTTCCATGTTTATACAGATGGCGGCGTAGATATTTCCATGGACATGCAGATGGCGGTGTAGATATTTCCATGTTTAAACAGATAGCGGTGTAGATATTTCCATGTTTACACAGATAGTGGTGTAGATATTTCCGTGTTTATACACATGGCAGAGTAGATACTTCCATCTTTATGGAGATGGCAGTGTAGATATTTTCATGTTTATAGAGATGGCGGTGTAGATATTTCCATATTTATAGAGATAGCGGTGTAGATATTTCCATCTTTCTACAGATTGCAGTGTAGATATTTCCATGTTTATACAGATGGCGGTGTAGATATTTCCATATTTATACAGATGTCTGTGTAGATATTTCCATCTGTATACAGATGGTATTGTAGGTATTTCCATGTTTATACAGATGGTGGTGAAGATATTTCCATGTTTATTCAGATGACTGTGTAGATATTTCCATGTTTTTACAGATGGCAGTGTGGATATTTCAATGTTTATAGAGATGGCGCTGTAGATATTTCCAAGTTTATACAGCTAACGGTGGAGATATTTCCATGTTTATACAGAGAGGAGTCGAGATATTTCCATGTTTATACACATAGCGGTGTACATATTTCCATGATTATAGAGACAGCGGTGTAGGTATTTCCATGTTTATGCAGATAGCGGTGCAGATATTTCCATGTTTATGCAGATAGCGGTGCAGATATTTCCATGTTTACACAGATGCCTATGCAGATATTTCCATATTTACACAGAGGGCTGTGTAGATATTTCTATGTTTATACAGAAGACAGTGTAGATATGTAAATGTTCCCACACATGACTGTGTAGGTATTTCCATGTTTATACAGATGTCTTTGTAGATATTTCCATGTTAATAGAGATAGCGGTGTAGACATTTCCATGTTTATACAGATAGCGGTGTAGATATTTCCATGTTTATACAGATAGTGGTGTAGATATTTCCATGTTTATACAGACCGCGGTGTAGATATTTCCATGTTTATTCAAATAGCGGTGCAGATATTTCCATGTTTGTACAGATGGCGGTGTTGATATTTCCATTTACACACAGATGACCGTGTAGATATTTCCATGTTTATACAGACGGCGGCGCAGATATTTCCATGGATATGTAGATGGCGGTGTAGATATTTCCATGTTTATACAGATTGCGGTGTAGTTATTTCCATGTTTATATAGATAGCGGTGTAGTTATTTCCATGTATATACACATGGCTGTGTAGATATTTCCATGTTTATACAGATGGCGGTGTAGGTATTTCCATGTTTATACAGATAACTTTGTATTTCCATGTTTATACAGATGGCGGTGTAGATATTTCCATGTCTATAGAGATAGCAGTGGAGATAATTCCATGTTTATACAGATAGCGGTGTAGATATTTCCATGTTTATTCTGATCGTGGTGTAGATATTTCCATGTTTATAGAGATGGCGGTGTAGATATTTACAGGTTCATAGAGATAGCGGTGTTGATTTTTCCATGTTTATAGAGACAGCGGTGTGGATATTTCCTTGCTTATACAGATAGGGGTGTAGATATTTCCATGTTTATAGAGATAGCGGTGAAGATATTTCCATGTTTATACAGATCACGGTGTAGATATTTCCTTGCTTGTACTAATAGCGGTGTAGTTATTTCCATGTTTATACAGATAGCGTTGTAGATATTTCCGTGTATATACAGATGGCTGTGTAGATATTTCCATGTTTATACAGATGGCTGTGTAGATATTTCCATGTTTATACAGATGACTTTGTAGGTATTTGCATGTTTATACAGATGGCGGTGTAGGTTTTCCATGTTTATAGTGATAGCTGTGTAGATATTTCCATGTTTATACAGATAGCGGTGTTGATATTTCCATGTTTATAAAGATCGCGGTGTAGATATTTCCATGTTTATACAGATCGCGGTGCAGATATTTATATCTTTATACAGATGGCATTGTAGATATTTCCTTATTCACACAGATGGCGGTGTAGATGTTTCCATGTTTATACAGATGGCAGAGTAGTTAGTTCCATGTTTATGGAGATAGCAGTGTAGATACTTTCATGTTTACAGAGATGGCGGTGTAGATATTTCCATGTTTATAGAGATAGCAGTGTAGATATTTACATGTTTATACAGATGTCTGTGTAGATATTTCCATGTGTATACAGATGGCATTGTAGATATTTCCATGTTTATACAGATGACTGTATAGGTATTTCCATGTTTTTACAGGTGGCAGTGCAGATATTTCCATGTTTATAGAGATAGCGGTGTAGATATTTCCATGTTTCTACAGATGGCGGTGTTGATATTTCCATCTATACACAGATGGCCGTGTAGATATTTCCATGTTTATACAGATGGCGGCGTAGATATTTCCATGGACATGCAGATGGCGGTGTAGATATTTCCATGTTTAAACAGATAGCGGTGTAGATATTTCCATGTTTACACAGATAGTGGTGTAGATATTTCCGTGTTTATACACATGGCAGAGTAGATACTTCCATCTTTATGGAGATGGCAGTGTAGATATTTTCATGTTTATAGAGATGGCGGTGTAGATATTTCCATATTTATAGAGATAGCGGTGTAGATATTTCCATCTTTCTACAGATGGCAGTGTAGATATTTCCATGTTTATACAGATGGCGGTGTAGATATTTCCATATTTATACAGATGTCTGTGTAGATATTTCCATCTGTATACAGATGGTATTGTAGGTATTTCCATGTTTATACAGATGGTGGTGAAGATATTTCCATGTTTATTCAGATGACTGTGTAGATATTTCCATGTTTTTACAGATGGCAGTGTGGATATTTCAATGTTTATAGAGATGGCGCTGTAGATATTTCCAAGTTTATACAGCTAACGGTGGAGATATTTCCATGTTTATACAGAGAGGAGTCGAGATATTTCCATGTTTATACACATAGCGGTGTACATATTTCCATGATTATAGAGACAGCGGTGTAGGTATTTCCATGTTTATGCAGATAGCGGTGCAGATATTTCCATGTTTACACAGATGCCTATGCAGATATTTCCATATTTACACAGAGGGCTGTGTAGATATTTCTATGTTTATACAGAAGACAGTGTAGATATGTAAATGTTCCCACACATGACTGTGTAGGTATTTCCATGTTTATACAGATGTCTTTGTAGATATTTCCATGTTAATAGAGATAGCGGTGTAGACATTTCCATGTTTATACAGATAGCGGTGTAGATATTTCCATGTTTATACAGATAGTGGTGTAGATATTTCCATGTTTATACAGACCGCGGTGTAGATATTTCCATGTTTATTCAAATAGCGGTGCAGATATTTCCATGTTTGTACAGATGGCGGTGTTGATATTTCCATTTACACACAGATGACCGTGTAGATATTTCCATGTTTATACAGACGGCGGCGCAGATATTTCCATGGATATGTAGATGGCGGTGTAGATATTTCCATGTTTATACAGATTGCGGTGTAGTTATTTCCATGTTTAGATAGATAGCGGTGTAGTTATTTCCATGTATATACACATGGCTGTGTAGATATTTCCATGTTTATACAGATGGCGGTGTAGGTATTTCCATGTTTATACAGATAACTTTGTATTTCCATGTTTATACAGATGGCGGTGTAGATATTTCCATGTCTATAGAGATAGCAGTGGAGATAATTCCATGTTTATACAGATAGCGGTGTAGATATTTCCATGTTTATTCTGATCGTGGTGTAGATATTTCCATGTTTATAGAGATGGCGGTGTAGATATTTACATGTTCATAGAGATAGCGGTGTTGATTTTTCCATGTTTATAGAGACAGCGGTGTGGATATTTCCTTGCTTATACAGATAGGGGTGTAGATATTTCCATGTTTATAGAGATAGCGGTGAAGATATTTCCATGTTTATACAGATCACGGTGTAGATATTTCCTTGCTTGTACTAATAGCGGTGTAGTTATTTCCATGTTTATACAGATAGCGTTGTAGATATTTCCGTGTATATACAGATGGCTGTGTAGATATTTCCATGTTTATACAGATGGCTGTGTAGATATTTCCATGTTTATACAGATGACTTTGTAGGTATTTGCATGTTTATACAGATGGCGGTGTAGGTTTTCCATGTTTATAGTGATAGCTGTGTAGATATTTCCATGTTTATACAGATAGCGGTGTTGATATTTCCATGTTTATAAAGATCGCGGTGTAGATATTTCCATGTTTATACAGATCGCGGTGCAGATATTTATATCTTTATACAGATGGCATTGTAGATATTTCCTTATTCACACAGATGGCGGTGTAGATGTTTCCATGTTTATACAGATGGCAGAGTAGTTAGTTCCATGTTTATGGAGATAGCAGTGTAGATACTTTCATGTTTACAGAGATGGCGGTGTAGATATTTCCATGTTTATAGAGATAGCAGTGTAGATATTTACATGATTATACAGATGTCTGTGTAGATATTTCCATGTGTATACAGATGGCATTGTAGATATTTCCATGTTTATACAGATGACTGTATAGGTATTTCCATGTTTTTACAGGTGGCAGTGCAGATATTTCCATGTTTATAGAGATAGCGGTGTAGATATTTCCATGTTTCTACAGATGGCGGTGTTGATATTTCCATCTATACATAGATGGCCGTGTAGATATTTCCATGTTTATACAGATGGCGGCGTAGATATTTCCATGGACATGCAGATGGCGGTGTAGATATTTCCATGTTTAAACAGATAGCGGTGTAGATATTTCCATGTTTACACAGATAGTGGTGTAGATATTTCCGTGTTTATACACATGGCAGAGTAGATACTTCCATCTTTATGGAGATGGCAGTGTAGATATTTTCATGTTTATAGAGATGGCGGTGTAGATATTTCCATATTTATAGAGATAGCGGTGTAGATATTTCCATCTTTCTACAGATTGCAGTGTAGATATTTCCATGTTTATACAGATGGCGGTGTAGATATTTCCATATTTATACAGATGTCTGTGTAGATATTTCCATCTGTATACAGATGGTATTGTAGGTATTTCCATGTTTATACAGATGGTGGTGAAGATATTTCCATGTTTATTCAGATGACTGTGTAGATATTTCCATGTTTTTACAGATGGCAGTGTGGATATTTCAATGTTTATAGAGATGGCGCTGTAGATATTTCCAAGTTTATACAGCTAACGGTGGAGATATTTCCATGTTTATACAGAGAGGAGTCGAGATATTTCCATGTTTATACACATAGCGGTGTACATATTTCCATGATTATAGAGACAGCGGTGTAGGTATTTCCATGTTTATGCAGATAGCGGTGCAGATATTTCCATGTTTATGCAGATAGCGGTGCAGATATTTCCATGTTTACACAGATGCCTATGCAGATATTTCCATATTTACACAGAGGGCTGTGTAGATATTTCTATGTTTATACAGAAGACAGTGTAGATATGTAAATGTTCCCACACATGACTGTGTAGGTATTTCCATGTTTATACAGATGTCTTTGTAGATATTTCCATGTTAATAGAGATAGCGGTGTAGACATTTCCATGTTTATACAGATAGCGGTGTAGATATTTCCATGTTTATACAGATAGTGGTGTAGATATTTCCATGTTTATACAGACCGCGGTGTAGATATTTCCATGTTTATTCAAATAGCGGTGCAGATATTTCCATGTTTGTACAGATGGCGGTGTTGATATTTCCATTTACACACAGATGACCGTGTAGATATTTCCATGTTTATACAGACGGCGGCGCAGATATTTCCATGGATATGTAGATGGCGGTGTAGATATTTCCATGTTTATACAGATTGCGGTGTAGTTATTTCCATGTTTAGATAGATAGCGGTGTAGTTATTTCCATGTATATACACATGGCTGTGTAGATATTTCCATGTTTATACAGATGGCGGTGTAGGTATTTCCATGTTTATACAGATAACTTTGTATTTCCATGTTTATACAGATGGCGGTGTAGATATTTCCATGTCTATAGAGATAGCAGTGGAGATAATTCCATGTTTATACAGATAGCGGTGTAGATATTTCCATGTTTATTCTGATCGTGGTGTAGATATTTCCATGTTTATAGAGATGGCGGTGTAGATATTTACAGGTTCATAGAGATAGCGGTGTTGATTTTTCCATGTTTATAGAGACAGCGGTGTGGATATTTCCTTGCTTATACAGATAGGGGTGTAGATATTTCCATGTTTATAGAGATAGCGGTGAAGATATTTCCATGTTTATACAGATCACGGTGTAGATATTTCCTTGCTTGTACTAATAGCGGTGTAGTTATTTCCATGTTTATACAGATAGCGTTGTAGATATTTCCGTGTATATACAGATGGCTGTGTAGATATTTCCATGTTTATACAGATGGCTGTGTAGATATTTCCATGTTTATACAGATGACTTTGTAGGTATTTGCATGTTTATACAGATGGCGGTGTAGGTTTTCCATGTTTATAGTGATAGCTGTGTAGATATTTCCATGTTTATACAGATAGCGGTGTTGATATTTCCATGTTTATAAAGATCGCGGTGTAGATATTTCCATGTTTATACAGATCGCGGTGCAGATATTTATATCTTTATACAGATGGCATTGTAGATATTTCCTTATTCACACAGATGGCGGTGTAGATGTTTCCATGTTTATACAGATGGCAGAGTAGTTAGTTCCATGTTTATGGAGATAGCAGTGTAGATACTTTCATGTTTACAGAGATGGCGGTGTAGATATTTCCATGTTTATAGAGATAGCAGTGTAGATATTTACATGTTTATACAGATGTCTGTGTAGATATTTCCATGTGTATACAGATGGCATTGTAGATATTTCCATGTTTATACAGATGACTGTATAGGTATTTCCATGGTTTTACAGGTGGCAGTGCAGATATTTCCATGTTTATAGAGATAGCGGTGTAGATATTTCCATGTTTCTACAGATGGCGGTGTTGATATTTCCATCTATACAAAGATGGCCGTGTAGATATTTCCATGTTTATACAGATGGCGGCGTAGATATTTCCATGGACATGCAGATGGCGGTGTAGATATTTCCATGTTTAAACAGATAGCGGTGTAGATATTTCCATGTTTACACAGATAGTGGTGTAGATATTTCCGTGTTTATACACATGGCAGAGTAGATACTTCCATCTTTATGGAGATGGCAGTGTAGATATTTTCATGTTTATAGAGATGGCGGTGTAGATATTTCCATATTTATAGAGATAGCGGTGTAGATATTTCCATCTTTCTACAGATTGCAGTGTAGATATTTCCATGTTTATACAGATGGCGGTGTAGATATTTCCATATTTATACAGATGTCTGTGTAGATATTTCCATCTGTATACAGATGGTATTGTAGGTATTTCCATGTTTATACAGATGGTGGTGAAGATATTTCCATGTTTATTCAGATGACTGTGTAGATATTTCCATGTTTTTACAGATGGCAGTGTGGATATTTCAATGTTTATAGAGATGGCGCTGTAGATATTTCCAAGTTTATACAGCTAACGGTGGAGATATTTCCATGTTTATACAGAGAGGAGTCGAGATATTTCCATGTTTATACACATAGCGGTGTACATATTTCCATGATTATAGAGACAGCGGTGTAGGTATTTCCATGTTTATGCAGATAGCGGTGCAGATATTTCCATGTTTATGCAGATAGCGGTGCAGATATTTCCATGTTTACACAGATGCCTATGCAGATATTTCCATATTTACACAGAGGGCTGTGTAGATATTTCTATGTTTATACAGAAGACAGTGTAGATATGTAAATGTTCCCACACATGACTGTGTAGGTATTTCCATGTTTATACAGATGTCTTTGTAGATATTTCCATGTTAATAGAGATAGCGGTGTAGACATTTCCATGTTTATACAGATAGCGGTGTAGATATTTCCATGTTTATACAGATAGTGGTGTAGATATTTCCATGTTTATACAGACCGCGGTGTAGATATTTCCATGTTTATTCAAATAGCGGTGCAGATATTTCCATGTTTGTACAGATGGCGGTGTTGATATTTCCATTTACACACAGATGACCGTGTAGATATTTCCATGTTTATACAGACGGCGGCGCAGATATTTCCATGGATATGTAGATGGCGGTGTAGATATTTCCATGTTTATACAGATTGCGGTGTAGTTATTTCCATGTTTATATAGATAGCGGTGTAGTTATTTCCATGTATATACACATGGCTGTGTAGATATTTCCATGTTTATACAGATGGCGGTGTAGGTATTTCCATGTTTATACAGATAACTTTGTATTTCCATGTTTATACAGATGGCGGTGTAGATATTTCCATGTCTATAGAGATAGCAGTGGAGATAATTCCATGTTTATACAGATAGCGGTGTAGATATTTCCATGTTTATTCTGATCGTGGTGTAGATATTTCCATGTTTATAGAGATGGCGGTGTAGATATTTACAGGTTCATAGAGATAGCGGTGTTGATTTTTCCATGTTTATAGAGACAGCGGTGTGGATATTTCCTTGCTTATACAGATAGGGGTGTAGATATTTCCATGTTTATAGAGATAGCGGTGAAGATATTTCCATGTTTATACAGATCACGGTGTAGATATTTCCTTGCTTGTACTAATAGCGGTGTAGTTATTTCCATGTTTATACAGATAGCGTTGTAGATATTTCCGTGTATATACAGATGGCTGTGTAGATATTTCCATGTTTATACAGATGACTGTATAGGTATTTCCATGGTTTTACAGGTGGCAGTGCAGATATTTCCATGTTTATAGAGATAGCGGTGTAGATATTTCCATGTTTCTACAGATGGCGGTGTTGATATTTCCATCTATACACAGATGGCCGTGTAGATATTTCCATGTTTATACAGATGGCGGCGTAGATATTTCCATGGACATGCAGATGGCGGTGTAGATATTTCCATGTTTAAACAGATAGCGGTGTAGATATTTCCATGTTTACACAGATAGTGGTGTAGATATTTCCGTGTTTATACACATGGCAGAGTAGATACTTCCATCTTTATGGAGATGGCAGTGTAGATATTTTCATGTTTATAGAGATGGCGGTGTAGATATTTCCATATTTATAGAGATAGCGGTGTAGATATTTCCATCTTTCTACAGATGGCAGTGTAGATATTTCCATGTTTATACAGATGGCGGTGTAGATATTTCCATATTTATACAGATGTCTGTGTAGATATTTCCATCTGTATACAGATGGTATTGTAGGTATTTCCATGTTTATACAGATGGTGGTGAAGATATTTCCATGTTTATTCAGATGACTGTGTAGATATTTCCATGTTTTTACAGATGGCAGTGTGGATATTTCAATGTTTATAGAGATGGCGCTGTAGATATTTCCAAGTTTATACAGCTAACGGTGGAGATATTTCCATGTTTATACAGAGAGGAGTCGAGATATTTCCATGTTTATACACATAGCGGTGTACATATTTCCATGATTATAGAGACAGCGGTGTAGGTATTTCCATGTTTATGCAGATAGCGGTGCAGATATTTCCATGTTTACACAGATGCCTATGCAGATATTTCCATATTTACACAGAGGGCTGTGTAGATATTTCTATGTTTATACAGAAGACAGTGTAGATATGTAAATGTTCCCACACATGACTGTGTAGGTATTTCCATGTTTATACAGATGTCTTTGTAGATATTTCCATGTTAATAGAGATAGCGGTGTAGACATTTCCATGTTTATACAGATAGCGGTGTAGATATTTCCATGTTTATACAGATAGTGGTGTAGATATTTCCATGTTTATACAGACCGCGGTGTAGATATTTCCATGTTTATTCAAATAGCGGTGCAGATATTTCCATGTTTGTACAGATGGCGGTGTTGATATTTCCATTTACACACAGATGACCGTGTAGATATTTCCATGTTTATACAGACGGCGGCGCAGATATTTCCATGGATATGTAGATGGCGGTGTAGATATTTCCATGTTTATACAGATTGCGGTGTAGTTATTTCCATGTTTAGATAGATAGCGGTGTAGTTATTTCCATGTATATACACATGGCTGTGTAGATATTTCCATGTTTATACAGATGGCGGTGTAGGTATTTCCATGTTTATACAGATAACTTTGTATTTCCATGTTTATACAGATGGCGGTGTAGATATTTCCATGTCTATAGAGATAGCAGTGGAGATAATTCCATGTTTATACAGATAGCGGTGTAGATATTTCCATGTTTATTCTGATCGTGGTGTAGATATTTCCATGTTTATAGAGATGGCGGTGTAGATATTTACATGTTCATAGAGATAGCGGTGTTGATTTTTCCATGTTTATACAGACAGCGGTGTGGATATTTCCTTGCTTATACAGATAGGGGTGTAGATATTTCCATGTTTATAGAGATAGCGGTGAAGATATTTCCATGTTTATACAGATCACGGTGTAGATATTTCCTTGCTTGTACTAATAGCGGTGTAGTTATTTCCATGTTTATACAGATAGCGTTGTAGATATTTCCGTGTATATACAGATGGCTGTGTAGATATTTCCATGTTTATACAGATGGCTGTGTAGATATTTCCATGTTTATACAGATGACTTTGTAGGTATTTGCATGTTTATACAGATGGCGGTGTAGGTTTTCCATGTTTATAGTGATAGCTGTGTAGATATTTCCATGTTTATACAGATAGCGGTGTTGATATTTCCATGTTTATAAAGATCGCGGTGTAGATATTTCCATGTTTATACAGATCGCGGTGCAGATATTTATATCTTTATACAGATGGCATTGTAGATATTTCCTTATTCACACAGATGGCGGTGTAGATGTTTCCATGTTTATACAGATGGCAGAGTAGTTAGTTCCATGTTTATGGAGATGGCAGTGTAGATACTTTCATGTTTACAGAGATGGCGGTGTAGATATTTCCATGTTTATAGAGATAGCAGTGTAGATATTTACATGTTTATACAGATGTCTGTGTAGATATTTCCATGTGTATACAGATGGCATTGTAGATATTTCCATGTTTATACAGATGACTGTATAGGTATTTCCATGGTTTTACAGGTGGCAGTGCAGATATTTCCATGTTTATAGAGATAGCGGTGTAGATATTTCCATGTTTCTACAGATGGCGGTGTTGATATTTCCATCTATACACAGATGGCCGTGTAGATATTTCCATGTTTATACAGATGGCGGCGTAGATATTTCCATGGACATGCAGATGGCGGTGTAGATATTTCCATGTTTAAACAGATAGCGGTGTAGATATTTCCATGTTTACACAGATAGTGGTGTAGATATTTCCGTGTTTATACACATGGCAGAGTAGATACTTCCATCTTTATGGAGATGGCAGTGTAGATATTTTCATGTTTATAGAGATGGCGGTGTAGATATTTCCATATTTATAGAGATAACGGTGTAGATACTTCCATCTTTCTACAGATGGCAGTGTAGGTATTTCCATGTTTATACAGATGGCGGTGTAGATATTTCCATCTGTATACAGATGGTATTGTAGGTATTTCCATGTTTATACAGATGGTGGTGTAGATATTTCCATGTTTATTCAGATGACTGTGTAGATATTTCCATGTTTTTACAGATGGCAGTGTGGATATTTCAATGTTTATAGAGATGGCGCTGTAGATATTTCCAAGTTTATACAGCTAACGGTGGAGATATTTCCATGTTTATACAGAGAGGAGTCGAGATATTTCCATGTTTATACACATAGCGGTGTACATATTTCCATGATTATAGAGACAGCGGTGTAGGTATTTCCATGTTTATGCAGATAGCGGTGCAGATATTTCCATGTTTACACAGATGCCTATGCAGATATTTCCATATTTACACAGAGGGCTGTGTAGATATTTCTATGTTTATACAGAAGACAGTGTAGATATGTAAATGTTCCCACACATGACTGTGTAGGTATTTCCATGTTTATACAGATGTCTTTGTAGATATTTCCATGTTAATAGAGATAGCGGTGTAGACATTTCCATGTTTATACAGATAGCGGTGTAGATATTTCCATGTTTATACAGATAGTGGTGTAGCTATTTCCATGTTTATACAGACCGCGGTGTAGATATTTCCATGTTTATTCAAATAGCGGTGCAGATATTTCCATGTTTGTACAGATGGCGGTGTTGATATTTCCATTTATACACAGATGACCGTGTAGATATTTCCATGTTTATACAGACGGCGGCGCAGATATTTCCATGCATATGTAGATGGCGGTGTAGATATTTCCATGTTTATACAGATTGCGGTGTAGTTATTTCCATGTTTAGATAGATAGCGGTGTAGTTATTTCCATGTATATACACATGGCTGTGTAGATATTTCCATGTTTATACAGATGGCGGTGTAGGTATTTCCATGTTTATACAGATAACTTTGTATTTCCATGTTTATACAGATGGCGGTGTAGATATTTCCATGTCTATAGAGATAGCAGTGGAGATAATTCCATGTTTATACAGATAGCGGTGTAGATATTTCCATGTTTATTCTGATCGTGGTGTAGATATTTCCTTGTTTATAGAGATGGCGGTGTAGATATTTACATGTTCATAGAGATAGCGGTGTTGATTTTTCCATGTTTATACAGACAGCGGTGTGGATATTTCCTTGCTTATACAGATAGGGGTGTAGATATTTCCATGTTTATAGAGATAGCGGTGAAGATATTTCCATGTTTATACAGATCACGGTGTAGATATTTCCTTGCTTGTACTAATAGCGGTGTAGTTATTTCCATGTTTATACAGATAGCGTTGTAGATATTTCCGTGTATATACAGATGGCTGTGTAGATATTTCCATGTTTATACAGATGGCTGTGTAGATATTTCCATGTTTATACAGATGACTTTGTAGGTATTTGCATGTTTATACAGATGGCGGTGTAGGTTTCCATGTTTATAGTGATAGCTGTGTAGATATTTCCATGTTTATACAGATAGCGGTGTTGATATTTCCATGTTTATAAAGATCGCGGTGTAGATATTTCCATGTTTATACAGATCGCGGTGCAGATATTTATATCTTTATACAGATGGCATTGTAGATATTTCCTTATTCACACAGATGGCGGTGTAGATGTTTCCATGTTTATACAGATGGCAGAGTAGTTAGTTCCATGTTTATGGAGATAGCAGTGTAGATACTTTCATGTTTACAGAGATGGCGGTGTAGATATTTCCATGTTTATAGAGATAGCAGTGTAGATATTTACATGTTTATACAGATGTCTGTGTAGATATTTCCATGTGTATACAGATGGCATTGTAGATATTTCCATGTTTATACAGATGACTGTATAGGTATTTCCATGTTTTTACAGGTGGCAGTGCAGATATTTCCATGTTTATAGAGATAGCGGTGTAGATATTTCCATGTTTCTACAGATGGCGGTGTTGATATTTCCATCTATACACAGATGGCCGTGTAGATATTTCCATGTTTATACAGATGGCGGCGTAGATATTTCCATGGACATGCAGATGGCGGTGTAGATATTTCCATGTTTAAACAGATAGCGGTGTAGATATTTCCATGTTTACACAGATAGTGGTGTAGATATTTCCGTGTTTATACACATGGCAGAGTAGATACTTCCATCTTTATGGAGATGGCAGTGTAGATATTTTCATGTTTATAGAGATGGCGGTGTAGATATTTCCATATTTATAGAGATAGCGGTGTAGATATTTCCATCTTTCTACAGATGGCAGTGTAGATATTTCCATGTTTATACAGATGGCGGTGTAGATATTTCCATATTTATACAGATGTCTGTGTAGATATTTCCATCTGTATACAGATGGTATTGTAGGTATTTCCATGTTTATACAGATGGTGGTGAAGATATTTCCATGTTTATTCAGATGACTGTGTAGATATTTCCATGTTTTTACAGATGGCAGTGTGGATATTTCAATGTTTATAGAGATGGCGCTGTAGATATTTCCAAGTTTATACAGCTAACGGTGGAGATATTTCCATGTTTATACAGAGAGGAGTCGAGATATTTCCATGTTTATACACATAGCGGTGTACATATTTCCATGATTATAGAGACAGCGGTGTAGGTATTTCCATGTTTATGCAGATAGCGGTGCAGATATTTCCATGTTTACACAGATGCCTATGCAGATATTTCCATATTTACACAGAGGGCTGTGTAGATATTTCTATGTTTATACAGAAGACAGTGTAGATATGTAAATGTTCCCACACATGACTGTGTAGGTATTTCCATGTTTATACAGATGTCTTTGTAGATATTTCCATGTTAATAGAGATAGCGGTGTAGACATTTCCATGTTTATACAGATAGCGGTGTAGATATTTCCATGTTTATACAGATAGTGGTGTAGATATTTCCATGTTTATACAGACCGCGGTGTAGATATTTCCATGTTTATTCAAATAGCGGTGCAGATATTTCCATGTTTGTACAGATGGCGGTGTTGATATTTCCATTTATACACAGATGACCGTGTAGATATTTCCATGTTTACACAGACGGCGGCGCAGATATTTCCATGCATATGTAGATGGCGGTGTAGATATTTCCATGTTTATACAGATTGCGGTGTAGTTATTTCCATGTTTAGATAGATAGCGGTGTAGTTATTTCCATGTATATACACATGGCTGTGTAGATATTTCCATGTTTATACAGATGGCGGTGTAGGTATTTCCATGTTTATACAGATAACTTTGTATTTCCATGTTTATACAGATGGCGGTGTAGATATTTCCATGTCTATAGAGATAGCAGTGGAGATAATTCCATGTTTATACAGATAGCGGTGTAGATATTTCCATGTTTATTCTGATCGTGGTGTAGATATTTCCATGTTTATAGAGATGGCGGTGTAGATATTTACATGTTCATAGAGATAGCGGTGTTGATTTTTCCATGTTTATACAGACAGCGGTGTGGATATTTCCTTGCTTATACAGATAGGGGTGTAGATATTTCCATGTTTATAGAGATAGCGGTGAATATATTTCCATGTTTATACAGATCACGGTGTAGATATTTCCTTGCTTGTACTAATAGCGGTGTAGTTATTTCCATGTTTATACAGATAGCGTTGTAGATATTTCCGTGTATATACAGATGGCTGTGTAGATATTTCCATGTTTATACAGATGGCTGTGTAGATATTTCCATGTTTATACAGATGACTTTGTAGGTATTTGCATGTTTATACAGATGGCGGTGTAGGTTTTCCATGTTTATAGTGATAGCTGTGTAGATATTTCCATGTTTATACAGATAGCGGTGTTGATATTTCCATGTTTATAAAGATCGCGGTGTAGATATTTCCATGTTTATACAGATCGCGGTGCAGATATTTATATCTTTATACAGATGGCATTGTAGATATTTCCTTATTCACACAGATGGCGGTGTAGATGTTTCCATGTTTATACAGATGGCAGAGTAGTTAGTTCCATGTTTATGGAGATGGCAGTGTAGATACTTTCATGTTTACAGAGATGGCGGTGTAGATATTTCCATGTTTATAGAGATAGCAGTGTAGATATTTACATGTTTATACAGATGTCTGTGTAGATATTTCCATGTGTATACAGATGGCATTGTAGATATTTCCATGTTTATACAGATGACTGTATAGGTATTTCCATGGTTTTACAGGTGGCAGTGCAGATATTTCCATGTTTATAGAGATAGCGGTGTAGATATTTCCATGTTTCTACAGATGGCGGTGTTGATATTTCCATCTATACACAGATGGCCGTGTAGATATTTCCATGTTTATACAGATGGCGGCGTAGATATTTCCATGGACATGCAGATGGCGGTGTAGATATTTCCATGTTTAAACAGATAGCGGTGTAGATATTTCCATGTTTACACAGATAGTGGTGTAGATATTTCCGTGTTTATACACATGGCAGAGTAGATACTTCCATCTTTATGGAGATGGCAGTGTAGATATTTTCATGTTTATAGAGATGGCGGTGTAGATATTTCCATATTTATAGAGATAACGGTGTAGATACTTCCATCTTTCTACAGATGGCAGTGTAGGTATTTCCATGTTTATACAGATGGCGGTGTAGATATTTCCATCTGTATACAGATGGTATTGTAGGTATTTCCATGTTTATACAGATGGTGGTGTAGATATTTCCATGTTTATTCAGATGACTGTGTAGATATTTCCATGTTTTTACAGATGGCAGTGTGGATATTTCAATGTTTATAGAGATGGCGCTGTAGATATTTCCAAGTTTATACAGCTAACGGTGGAGATATTTCCATGTTTATACAGAGAGGAGTCGAGATATTTCCATGTTTATACACATAGCGGTGTACATATTTCCATGATTATAGAGACAGCGGTGTAGGTATTTCCATGTTTATGCAGATAGCGGTGCAGATATTTCCATGTTTACACAGATGCCTATGCAGATATTTCCATATTTACACAGAGGGCTGTGTAGATATTTCTATGTTTATACAGAAGACAGTGTAGATATGTAAATGTTCCCACACATGACTGTGTAGGTATTTCCATGTTTATACAGATGTCTTTGTAGATATTTCCATGTTAATAGAGATAGCGGTGTAGACATTTCCATGTTTATACAGATAGCGGTGTAGATATTTCCATGTTTATACAGATAGTGGTGTAGCTATTTCCATGTTTATACAGACCGCGGTGTAGATATTTCCATGTTTATTCAAATAGCGGTGCAGATATTTCCATGTTTGTACAGATGGCGGTGTTGATATTTCCATTTATACACAGATGACCGTGTAGATATTTCCATGTTTATACAGACGGCGGCGCAGATATTTCCATGCATATGTAGATGGCGGTGTAGATATTTCCATGTTTATACAGATTGCGGTGTAGTTATTTCCATGTTTAGATAGATAGCGGTGTAGTTATTTCCATGTATATACACATGGCTGTGTAGATATTTCCATGTTTATACAGATGGCGGTGTAGGTATTTCCATGTTTATACAGATAACTTTGTATTTCCATGTTTATACAGATGGCGGTGTAGATATTTCCATGTCTATAGAGATAGCAGTGGAGATAATTCCATGTTTATACAGATAGCGGTGTAGATATTTCCATGTTTATTCTGATCGTGGTGTAGATATTTCCTTGTTTATAGAGATGGCGGTGTAGATATTTACATGTTCATAGAGATAGCGGTGTTGATTTTTCCATGTTTATACAGACAGCGGTGTGGATATTTCCTTGCTTATACAGATAGGGGTGTAGATATTTCCATGTTTATAGAGATAGCGGTGAAGATATTTCCATGTTTATACAGATCACGGTGTAGATATTTCCTTGCTTGTACTAATAGCGGTGTAGTTATTTCCATGTTTATACAGATAGCGTTGTAGATATTTCCGTGTATATACAGATGGCTGTGTAGATATTTCCATGTTTATACAGATGGCTGTGTAGATATTTCCATGTTTATACAGATGACTTTGTAGGTATTTGCATGTTTATACAGATGGCGGTGTAGGTTTCCATGTTTATAGTGATAGCTGTGTAGATATTTCCATGTTTATACAGATAGCGGTGTTGATATTTCCATGTTTATAAAGATCGCGGTGTAGATATTTCCATGTTTATACAGATCGCGGTGCAGATATTTATATCTTTATACAGATGGCATTGTAGATATTTCCTTATTCACACAGATGGCGGTGTAGATGTTTCCATGTTTATACAGATGGCAGAGTAGTTAGTTCCATGTTTATGGAGATAGCAGTGTAGATACTTTCATGTTTACAGAGATGGCGGTGTAGATATTTCCATGTTTATAGAGATAGCAGTGTAGATATTTACATGTTTATACAGATGTCTGTGTAGATATTTCCATGTGTATACAGATGGCATTGTAGATATTTCCATGTTTATACAGATGACTGTATAGGTATTTCCATGTTTTTACAGGTGGCAGTGCAGATATTTCCATGTTTATAGAGATAGCGGTGTAGATATTTCCATGTTTCTACAGATGGCGGTGTTGATATTTCCATCTATACACAGATGGCCGTGTAGATATTTCCATGTTTATACAGATGGCGGCGTAGATATTTCCATGGACATGCAGATGGCGGTGTAGATATTTCCATGTTTAAACAGATAGCGGTGTAGATATTTCCATGTTTACACAGATAGTGGTGTAGATATTTCCGTGTTTATACACATGGCAGAGTAGATACTTCCATCTTTATGGAGATGGCAGTGTAGATATTTTCATGTTTATAGAGATGGCGGTGTAGATATTTCCATATTTATAGAGATAGCGGTGTAGATATTTCCATCTTTCTACAGATGGCAGTGTAGATATTTCCATGTTTATACAGATGGCGGTGTAGATATTTCCATATTTATACAGATGTCTGTGTAGATATTTCCATCTGTATACAGATGGTATTGTAGGTATTTCCATGTTTATACAGATGGTGGTGAAGATATTTCCATGTTTATTCAGATGACTGTGTAGATATTTCCATGTTTTTACAGATGGCAGTGTGGATATTTCAATGTTTATAGAGATGGCGCTGTAGATATTTCCAAGTTTATACAGCTAACGGTGGAGATATTTCCATGTTTATACAGAGAGGAGTCGAGATATTTCCATGTTTATACACATAGCGGTGTACATATTTCCATGATTATAGAGACAGCGGTGTAGGTATTTCCATGTTTATGCAGATAGCGGTGCAGATATTTCCATGTTTACACAGATGCCTATGCAGATATTTCCATATTTACACAGAGGGCTGTGTAGATATTTCTATGTTTATACAGAAGACAGTGTAGATATGTAAATGTTCCCACACATGACTGTGTAGGTATTTCCATGTTTATACAGATGTCTTTGTAGATATTTCCATGTTAATAGAGATAGCGGTGTAGACATTTCCATGTTTATACAGATAGCGGTGTAGATATTTCCATGTTTATACAGATAGTGGTGTAGATATTTCCATGTTTATACAGACCGCGGTGTAGATATTTCCATGTTTATTCAAATAGCGGTGCAGATATTTCCATGTTTGTACAGATGGCGGTGTTGATATTTCCATTTATACACAGATGACCGTGTAGATATTTCCATGTTTACACAGACGGCGGCGCAGATATTTCCATGCATATGTAGATGGCGGTGTAGATATTTCCATGTTTATACAGATTGCGGTGTAGTTATTTCCATGTTTAGATAGATAGCGGTGTAGTTATTTCCATGTATATACACATGGCTGTGTAGATATTTCCATGTTTATACAGATGGCGGTGTAGGTATTTCCATGTTTATACAGATAACTTTGTATTTCCATGTTTATACAGATGGCGGTGTAGATATTTCCATGTCTATAGAGATAGCAGTGGAGATAATTCCATGTTTATACAGATAGCGGTGTAGATATTTCCATGTTTATTCTGATCGTGGTGTAGATATTTCCATGTTTATAGAGATGGCGGTGTAGATATTTACATGTTCATAGAGATAGCGGTGTTGATTTTTCCATGTTTATACAGACAGCGGTGTGGATATTTCCTTGCTTATACAGATAGGGGTGTAGATATTTCCATGTTTATAGAGATAGCGGTGAATATATTTCCATGTTTATACAGATCACGGTGTAGATATTTCCTTGCTTGTACTAATAGCGGTGTAGTTATTTCCATGTTTATACAGATAGCGTTGTAGATATTTCCGTGTATATACAGATGGCTGTGTAGATATTTCCATGTTTATACAGATGGCTGTGTAGATATTTCCATGTTTATACAGATGACTTTGTAGGTATTTGCATGTTTATACAGATGGCGGTGTAGGTTTTCCATGTTTATAGTGATAGCTGTGTAGATATTTCCATGTTTATACAGATAGCGGTGTTGATATTTCCATGTTTATAAAGATCGCGGTGTAGATATTTCCATGTTTATACAGATCGCGGTGCAGATATTTATATCTTTATACAGATGGCATTGTAGATATTTCCTTATTCACACAGATGGCGGTGTAGATGTTTCCATGTTTATACAGATGGCAGAGTAGTTAGTTCCATGTTTATGGAGATGGCAGTGTAGATACTTTCATGTTTACAGAGATGGCGGTGTAGATATTTCCATGTTTATAGAGATAGCAGTGTAGATATTTACATGTTTATACAGATGTCTGTGTAGATATTTCCATGTGTATACAGATGGCATTGTAGATATTTCCATGTTTATACAGATGACTGTATAGGTATTTCCATGGTTTTACAGGTGGCAGTGCAGATATTTCCATGTTTATAGAGATAGCGGTGTAGATATTTCCATGTTTCTACAGATGGCGGTGTTGATATTTCCATCTATACACAGATGGCCGTGTAGATATTTCCATGTTTATACAGATGGCGGCGTAGATATTTCCATGGACATGCAGATGGCGGTGTAGATATTTCCATGTTTAAACAGATAGCGGTGTAGATATTTCCATGTTTACACAGATAGTGGTGTAGATATTTCCGTGTTTATACACATGGCAGAGTAGATACTTCCATCTTTATGGAGATGGCAGTGTAGATATTTTCATGTTTATAGAGATGGCGGTGTAGATATTTCCATATTTATAGAGATAGCGGTGTAGATATTTCCATCTTTCTACAGATGGCAGTGTAGATATTTCCATGTTTATACAGATGGCGGTGTAGATATTTCCATATTTATACAGATGTCTGTGTAGATATTTCCATCTGTATACAGATGGTATTGTAGGTATTTCCATGTTTATACAGATGGTGGTGAAGATATTTCCATGTTTATTCAGATGACTGTGTAGATATTTCCATGTTTTTACAGATGGCAGTGTGGATATTTCAATGTTTATAGAGATGGCGCTGTAGATATTTCCAAGTTTATACAGATAACGGTGGAGATATTTCCATGTTTATACAGAGAGGAGTCGAGATATTTCCATGTTTATACACATAGCGGTGTACATATTTCCATGATTATAGAGACAGCGGTGTAGGTATTTCCATGTTTATGCAGATAGCGGTGCAGATATTTCCATGTTTACACAGATGCCTATGCAGATATTTCCATATTTACACAGAGGGCTGTGTAGATATTTCTATGTTTATACAGAAGACAGTGTAGATATGTAAATGTTCCCACACATGACTGTGTAGGTATTTCCATGTTTATACAGATGTCTTTGTAGATATTTCCATGTTAATAGAGATAGCGGTGTAGACATTTCCATGTTTATACAGATAGCGGTGTAGATATTTCCATGTTTATACAGATAGTGGTGTAGATATTTCCATGTTTATACAGACCGCGGTGTAGATATTTCCATGTTTATTCAAATAGCGGTGCAGATATTTCCATGTTTGTACAGATGGCGGTGTTGATATTTCCATTTATACACAGATGACCGTGTAGATATTTCCATGTTTATACAGACGGCGGTGCAGATATTTCCATGGATATGTAGATGGCGGTGTAGATATTTCCATGTTTATACAGATTGCGGTGTAGTTATTTCCATGTTTATATAGATAGCGGTGTAGTTATTTCCATGTATATACACATGGCTGTGTAGATATTTCCATGTTTATACAGATGGCGGTGTAGGTATTTCCATGTTTATACAGATAACTTTGTATTTCCATGTTTATACAGATGGCGGTGTAGATATTTCCATGTCTATAGAGATAGCAGTGGAGATAATTCCATGTTTATACAGATAGCGGTGTAGATATTTCCAAGTTTATTCTGATCGTGGTGTAGATATTTCCATGTTTATAGAGATGGCGGTGTAGATATTTACATGTTCATAGAGATAGCGGTGTTGATTTTTCCATGTTTATAGAGACAGCGGTGTGGATATTTCCTTGCTTATACAGATAGGGGTGTAGATATTTCCATGTTTATAGAGATAGCGGTGAAGATATTTCCATGTTTATACAGATCACGGTGTAGATATTTCCTTGCTTGTACTAATAGCGGTGTAGTTATTTCCATGTTTATACAGATAGCGGTGTAGATATTTCCATGTATATACAGATGGCTGTGTAGATATTTCCATGTTTATACAGATGGCTGTGTAGATATTTCCATGTTTATACAGATGACTTTGTAGGTATTTGCATGTTTATACAGATGGCGGTGTAGGTTTTCCATGTTTATAGTGATAGCTGTGTAGATATTTCCATGTTTATACAGATAGCGGTGTTGATATTTCCATGTTTATAAAGATCGCGGTGTAGATATTTCCATGTTTATACAGATCGCGGTGCAGATATTTATATCTTTATACAGATGGCATTGTAGATATTTCCTTATTCACACAGATGGCGGTGTAGATGTTTCCATGTTTATACAGATGGCAGAGTAGTTAGTTCCATGTTTATGGAGATGGCAGTGTAGATACTTTCATGTTTACAGAGATGGCGGTGTAGATATTTCCTTGTTTATAGAGATAGCAGTGTAGATATTTACATGTTTATACAGATGTCTGTGTAGATATTTCCATGTGTATACAGATGGCATTGTAGATATTTCCATGTTTATACAGATGACTGTATAGGTATTTCCATGGTTTTACAGGTGGCAGTGCAGATATTTCCATGTTTATAGAGATAGCGGTGTAGATATTTCCATGTTTCTACAGATGGCGGTGTTGATATTTCCATCTATACACAGATGGCCGTGTAGATATTTCCATGTTTATACAGATGGCGGCGTAGATATTTCCATGGACATGCAGATGGCGGTGTAGATATTTCCATGTTTAAACAGATAGCGGTGTAGATATTTCCATGTTTACACAGATAGTGGTGTAGATATTTCCGTGTTTATACACATGGCAGAGTAGATACTTCCATCTTTATGGAGATGGCAGTGTAGATATTTTCATGTTTATAGAGATGGCGGTGTAGATATTTCCATATTTATAGAGATAGCGGTGTAGATACTTCCATCTTTCTACAGATGGCAGTGTAGATATTTCCATGTTTATACAGATGGCGGTGTAGATATTTCCATATTTATACAGATGTCTGTTGTAGATATTTCCATCTGTATACAGATGGTATTGTAGGTATTTCCATGTTTATACAGATGGTGGTGAAGATATTTCCATGTTTATTCAGATGACTGTGTAGATATTTCCATGTTTTTACAGATGGCAGTGTGGATATTTCAATGTTTATAGAGATGGCGCTGTAGATATTTCCAAGTTTATACAGCTAACGGTGGAGACATTTCCATGTTTATACAGAGAGGAGTCGAGATATTTCCATGTTTATACACATAGCGGTGTACATATTTCCATGATTATAGAGACAGCGGTGTAGGTATTTCCATGTTTATGCAGATAGCGGTGCAGATATTTCCATGTTTACACAGATGCCTATGCAGATATTTCCATATTTACACAGAGGGCTGTGTAGATATTTCTATGTTTATACAGAAGACAGTGTAGATATTTAAATGTTCCCAAACATGACTGTGTAGGTATTTCCATGTTTATACAGATGTCTTTGTAGATATTTCCATGTTAATAGAGATAGCGGTGTAGACATTTCCATGTTTATACAGATAGCGGTGTAGATATTTCCATGTTTATACAGATAGTGGTGTAGATATTTCCATGTTTATACAGACCGCGGTGTAGATATTTCCATGTTTATTCAAATAGCGGTGCAGATATTTCCATGTTTGTACAGATGGCGGTGTTGATATTTCCATTTATACACAGATGACCGTGTAGATATTTCCATGTTTATACAGACGGCGGCGCAGATATTTCCATGGATATGTAGATGGCGGTGTAGATATTTCCATGTTTATACAGATTGCGGTGTAGTTATTTCCATGTTTATATAGATACCGGTGTAGTTATTTCCATGTATATACACATGGCTGTGTAGATATTTCCATGTTTATACAGATGGCGGTGTAGGTATTTCCATGTTTATACAGATAACTTTGTATTTCCATGTTTATACAGATGGCGGTGTAGATATTTCCATGTCTATAGAGATAGCAGTGGAGATAATTCCATGTTTATACAGATAGCGGTGTAGATATTTCCATGTTTATTCTGATCGTGCTGTAGATATTTCCATGTTTATAGAGATGGCGGTGTAGATATTTACATGTTCATAGAGATAGCGGTGTTGATTTTTCCATGTTTATAGAGACAGCGGTGTGGATATTTCCTTGCTTATACAGATAGGGGTGTAGATATTTCCATGTTTATAGAGATAGCGGTGAAGATATTTCCATGTTTATACAGATCACGGTGTAGATATTTCCTTGCTTGTACTAATAGCGGTGTATTTATTTCCATGTTTATACAGATAGCGGTGTAGATATTTCCATGTATATACAGATGGCTGTGTAGATATTTCCATGTTTATACAGATGGCTGTGTAGATATTTCCATGTTTATACAGATGACTTTGTAGGTATTTGCATGTTTATACAGATGGCGGTGTAGGTTTTCCATGTTTATAGTGATAGCTGTGTAGATATTTCCATGTTTATACAGATAGCGGTGTTGATATTTCCATGTTTATAAAGATCGCGGTGTAGATATTTCCATGTTTATACAGATCGCGGTGCAGATATTTATATCTTTATACAGATGGCATTGTAGATATTTCCTTATTCACACAGATGGCGGTGTAGATGTTTCCATGTTTATACAGATGGCAGAGTAGTTAGTTCCATGTTTATGGAGATGGCAGTGTAGATACTTTCATGTTTACAGAGATGGCGGTGTAGATATTTCCTTGTTTATAGAGATAGCAGTGTAGATATTTACATGTTTATACAGATGTCTGTGTAGATATTTCCATGTGTATACAGATGGCATTGTAGATATTTCCATGTTTATACAGATGACTGTATAGGTATTTCCATGGTTTTACAGGTGGCAGTGCAGATATTTCCATGTTTATAGAGATAGCGGTGTAGATATTTCCATGTTTCTACAGATGGCGGTGTTGATATTTCCATCTATACACAGATGGCCGTGTAGATATTTCCATGTTTATACAGATGGCGGCATAGATATTTCCATGGACATGCAGATGGCGGTGTAGATATTTCCATGTTTAAACAGATAGCGGTGTAGATATTTCCATGTTTACACAGATAGTGGTGTAGATATTTCCGTGTTTATACACATGGCAGAGTAGATACTTCCATCTTTATGGAGATGGCAGTGTAGATATTTTCATGTTTATAGAGATGGCGGTGTAGATATTTCCATATTTATAGAGATAGCGGTGTAGATACTTCCATCTTTCTACAGATGGCAGTGTAGATATTTCCATGTTTATACAGATGGCGGTGTAGATATTTCCATATTTATACAGATGTCTGTTGTAGATATTTCCATCTGTATACAGATGGTATTGTAGGTATTTCCATGTTTATACAGATGGTGGTGAAGATATTTCCATGTTTATTCAGATGACTGTGTAGATATTTCCATGTTTTTACAGATGACAGTGTGGATATTTCAATGTTTATAGAGATGGCGCTGTAGATATTTCCAAGTTTATACAGCTAACGGTGGAGACATTTCCATGTTTATACAGAGAGGAGTCGAGATATTTCCATGTTTATACACATAGCGGTGTACATATTTCCATGATTATAGAGACAGCGGTGTAGGTATTTCCATGTTTATGCAGATAGCGGTGCAGATATTTCCATGTTTACACAGATGCCTATGCAGATATTTCCATATTTACACAGAGGGCTTTGTAGATATTTCTATGTTTATACAGAAGACAGTGTAGATATTTAAATGTTCCCACACATGACTGTGTAGGTATTTCCATGTTTATACAGATGTCTTTGTAGATATTTCCATGTTAATAGAGATAGCGGTGTAGACATTTCCATGTTTATACAGATAGCGGTGTAGATATTTCCATGTTTATACAGATAGTGGTGTAGATATTTCCATGTTTATACAGACCGCGGTGTAGATATTTCCATGTTTATTCAAATAGCGGTGCAGATATTTCCATGTTTGTACAGATGGCGGTGTTGATATTTCCATTTATACACAGATGACCGTGTAGATATTTCCATGTTTATACAGACGGCGGCGCAGATATTTCCATGGATATGTAGATGGCGGTGTAGATATTTCCATGTTTATACAGATTGCGGTGTAGTTATTTCCATGTTTATATAGATAGCGGTGTAGTTATTTCCATGTATATACACATGGCAGTGTAGATATTTCCATGTTTATACAGATGGCGGTGTAGGTATTTCCATGTTTATACAGATAACTTTGTATTTCCATGTTTATACAGATGGCGGTGTAGATATTTCCATGTCTATAGAGATAGCAGTGGAGATAATTCCATGTTTATACAGATAGCGGTGTAGATATTTCCATGTTTATTCTGATCGTGGTGTAGATATTTCCATGATTATGGAGATGGCGGTGTAGATATTTACATGTTCATAGAGATAGCGGTGTTGATTTTTCCATGTTTATAGAGACAGCGGTTTGGATATTTCCTTGCTTATACAGATAGGGGTGTAGATATTTCCATGTTTATAGAGATAGCGGTGAAGATATTTCCATGTTTATACAGATCACGGTGTAGATATTTCCTTGCTTGTACTAATAGCGGTGTAGTTATTTCCATGTTTATACAGATAGCGGTGTAGATATTTCCATGTATATACAGATGGCTGTGTAGATATTTCCATGTTTATACAGATGGCTGTGTAGATATTTCCATGTTTATACAGATGACTTTGTAGGTATTTGCATGTTTATACAGATGGCGGTGTAGGTTTTCCATGTTTATAGTGATAGCTGTGTAGATATTTCCATGTTTATACAGATAGCGGTGTTGATATTTCCATGTTTATAAAGATCGCGGTGTAGATATTTCCATGTTTATACAGATCGCGGTGCAGATATTTATATCTTTATACAGATGGCATTGTAGATATTTCCTTATTCACACAGATGGCGGTGTAGATGTTTCCATGTTTATACAGATGGCAGAGTAGTTAGTTCCATGTTTATGGAGATGGCAGTGTAGATACTTTCATGTTTACAGAGATGGCGGTGTAGATATTTCCTTGTTTATAGAGATAGCAGTGTAGATATTTACATGTTTATACAGATGTCTGTGTAGATATTTCCATGTGTATACAGATGGCATTGTAGATATTTCCATGTTTATACAGATGACTGTATAGGTATTTCCATGGTTTTACAGGTGGCAGTGCAGATATTTCCATGTTTATAGAGATAGCGGTGTAGATATTTCCATGTTTCTACAGATGGCGGTGTTGATATTTCCATCTATACACAGATGGCCGTGTAGATATTTCCATGTTTATACAGATGGCGGCGTAGATATTTCCATGGACATGCAGATGGCGGTGTAGATATTTCCATGTTTAAACAGATAGCGGTGTAGATATTTCCATGTTTACACAGATAGTGGTGTAGATATTTCCGTGTTTATACACATGGCAGAGTAGATACTTCCATCTTTATGGAGATGGCAGTGTAGATATTTTCATGTTTATAGAGATGGCGGTGTAGATATTTCCATATTTATAGAGATAGCGGTGTAGATACTTCCATCTTTCTACAGATGGCAGTGTAGATATTTCCATGTTTATACAGATGGCGGTGTAGATATTTCCATATTTATACAGATGTCTGTTGTAGATATTTCCATCTGTATACAGATGGTATTGTAGGTATTTCCATGTTTATACAGATGGTGGTGAAGATATTTCCATGTTTATTCAGATGACTGTGTAGATATTTCCATGTTTTTACAGATGGCAGTGTGGATATTTCAATGTTTATAGAGATGGCGCTGTAGATATTTCCAAGTTTATACAGCTAACGGTGGAGACATTTCCATGTTTATACAGAGAGGAGTCGAGATATTTCCATGTTTATACACATAGCGGTGTACATATTTCCATGATTATAGAGACAGCGGTGTAGGTATTTCCATGTTTATGCAGATAGCGGTGCAGATATTTCCATGTTTACACAGATGCCTATGCAGATATTTCCATATTTACACAGAGGGCTGTGTAGATATTTCTATGTTTATACAGAAGACAGTGTAGATATTTAAATGTTCCCACACATGACTGTGTAGGTATTTCCATGTTTATACAGATGTCTTTGTAGATATTTCCATGTTAATAGAGATAGCGGTGTAGACATTTCCATGTTTATACAGATAGCGGTGTAGATATTTCCATGTTTATACAGATAGTGGTGTAGATATTTCCATGTTTATACAGACCGCGGTGTAGATATTTCCATGTTTATTCAAATAGCGGTGCAGATATTTCCATGTTTGTACAGATGGCGGTGTTGATATTTCCATTTATACACAGATGACCGTGTAGATATTTCCATGTTTATACAGACGGCGGCGCAGATATTTCCATGGATATGTAGATGGCGGTGTAGATATTTCCATGTTTATACAGATTGCGGTGTAGTTATTTCCATGTTTATATAGATAGCGGTGTAGTTATTTCCATGTATATACACATGGCTGTGTAGATATTTCCATGTTTATACAGATGGCGGTGTAGGTATTTCCATGTTTATACAGATAACTTTGTATTTCCATGTTTATACAGATGGCGGTGTAGATATTTCCATGTCTATAGAGATAGCAGTGGAGATAATTCCATGTTTATACAGATAGCGGTGTACATATTTCCATGTTTATTCTGATCGTGGTGTAGATATTTCCATGATTATGGAGATGGCGGTGTAGATATTTACATGTTCATAGAGATAGCGGTGTTGATTTTTCCATGTTTATAGAGACAGCGGTTTGGATATTTCCTTGCTTATACAGATAGGGGTGTAGATAATTCCATGTTTATAGAGATAGCGGTGAAGATATTTCCATGTTTATACAGATCACGGTGTAGATATTTCCTTGCTTGTACTAATAGCGGTGTAGTTATTTCCATGTTTATACAGATAGCGGTGTAGATATTTCCATGTATATACAGATGGCTGTGTAGATATTTCCATGTTTATACAGATGGCTGTGTAGATATTTCCATGTTTATACAGATGACTTTGTAGGTATTTGCATGTTTATACAGATGGCGGTGTAGGTTTTCCATGTTTATAGTGATAGCTGTGTAGATATTTCCATGTTTATACAGATAGCGGTGTTGATATTTCCATGTTTATAAAGATCGCGGTGTAGATATTTCCATGTTTATACAGATCGCGGTGCAGATATTTATATCTTTATACAGATGGCATTGTAGATATTTCCTTATTCACACAGATGGCGGTGTAGATGTTTCCATGTTTATACAGATGGCAGAGTAGTTAGTTCCATGTTTATGGAGATGGCAGTGTAGATACTTTCATGTTTACAGAGATGGCGGTGTAGATATTTCCTTGTTTATAGAGATAGCAGTGTAGATATTTACATGTTTATACAGATGTCTGTGTAGATATTTCCATGTGTATACAGATGGCATTGTAGATATTTCCATGTTTATACAGATGACTGTATAGGTATTTCCATGGTTTTACAGGTGGCAGTGCAGATATTTCCATGTTTATAGAGATAGCGGTGTAGATATTTCCATGTTTCTACAGATGGCGGTGTTGATATTTCCATCTATACACAGATGGCCGTGTAGATATTTCCATGTTTATACAGATGGCGGCGTAGATATTTCCATGGACATGCAGATGGCGGTGTAGATATTTCCATGTTTAAACAGATAGCGGTGTAGATATTTCCATGTTTACACAGATAGTGGTGTAGATATTTCCGTGTTTATACACATGGCAGAGTAGATACTTCCATCTTTATGGAGATGGCAGTGTAGATATTTTCATGTTTATAGAGATGGCGGTGTAGATATTTCCATATTTATAGAGATAGCGGTGTAGATACTTCCATCTTTCTACAGATGGCAGTGTAGATATTTCCATGTTTATACAGATGGCGGTGTAGATATTTCCATATTTATACAGATGTCTGTTGTAGATATTTCCATCTGTATACAGATGGTATTGTAGGTATTTCCATGTTTATACAGATGGTGGTGAAGATATTTCCATGTTTATTCAGATGACTGTGTAGATATTTCCATGTTTTTACAGATGGCAGTGTGGATATTTCAATGTTTATAGAGATGGCGCTGTAGATATTTCCAAGTTTATACAGCTAACGGTGGAGATATTTCCATGTTTATACAGAGAGGAGTCGAGATATTTCCATGTTTATACACATAGCGGTGTACATATTTCCATGATTATAGAGACAGCGGTGTAGGTATTTCCATGTTTATGCAGATAGCGGTGCAGATATTTCCATGTTTACACAGATGCCTATGCAGATATTTCCATATTTACACAGAGGGCTGTGTAGATATTTCTATGTTTATACAGAAGACAGTGTAGATATTTAAATGTTCCCACACATGACTGTGTAGGTATTTCCATGTTTATACAGATGTCTTTGTAGATATTTCCATGTTAATAGAGATAGCGGTGTAGACATTTCCATGTTTATACAGATAGCGGTGTAGATATTTCCATGTTTATACAGATAGTGGTGTAGATATTTCCATGTTTATACAGACCGCGGTGTAGGTATTTCCATGTTTATTCAAATAGCGGTGCAGATATTTCCATGTTTGTACAGATGGCGGTGTTGATATTTCCATTTTTACACAGATGACCGTGTAGATATTTCCATGTTTATACAGACGGCGGCGCAGATATTTCCATGGATATGTAGATGGCGGTGTAGATATTTCCATGTTTATAAAGATTGCGGTGTAGTTATTTCCATGTTTATATAGATAGCGGTGTAGTTATTTCCATGTATATACACATGGCTGTGTAGATATTTCCATGTTTATACAGATGGCGGTGTAGGTATTTCCATGTTTATACAGATAACTTTGTATTTCCATGTTTATACAGATGGCGGTGTAGATATTTCCATGTCTATAGAGATAGCAGTGGAGATAATTCCATGTTTATACAGATAGCGGTGTAGATATTTCCAAGTTTATTCTGATCGTGGTGTAGATATTTCCATGTTTATAGAGATGGCGGTGTAGATATTTACATGTTCATAGAGATAGCGGTGTTGATTTTTCCATGTTTATAGAGACAGCGGTGTGGATATTTCCTTGCTTATACAGATAGGGGTGTAGATATTTCCATGTTTATAGAGATAGCGGTGAAGATATTTCCATGTTTATACAGATCACGGTGTAGATATTTCCTTGCTTGTACTAATAGCGGTGTAGTTATTTCCATGTTTATACAGATAGCGGTGTAGATATTTCCATGTATATACAGATGGCTGTGTAGATATTTCCATGTTTATACAGATGGCTGTGTAGATATTTCCATGTTTATACAGATGACTTTGTAGGTATTTGCATGTTTATACAGATGGCGGTGTAGGTTTTCCATGTTTATAGTGATAGCTGTGTAGATATTTCCATGTTTATACAGATAGCGGTGTTGATATTTCCATGTTTATAAAGATCGCGGTGTAGATATTTCCATGTTTATACAGATCGCGGTGCAGATATTTATATCTTTATACAGATGGCATTGTAGATATTTCCTTATTCACACAGATGGCGGTGTAGATGTTTCCATGTTTATACAGATGGCAGAGTAGTTAGTTCCATGTTTATGGAGATGGCAGTGTAGATACTTTCATGTTTACAGAGATGGCGGTGTAGATATTTCCTTGTTTATAGAGATAGCAGTGTAGATATTTACATGTTTATACAGATGTCTGTGTAGATATTTCCATGTGTATACAGATGGCATTGTAGATATTTCCATGTTTATACAGATGACTGTATAGGTATTTCCATGGTTTTACAGGTGGCAGTGCAGATATTTCCATGTTTATAGAGATAGCGGTGTAGATATTTCCATGTTTCTACAGATGGCGGTGTTGATATTTCCATCTATACACAGATGGCCGTGTAGATATTTCCATGTTTATACAGATGGCGGCGTAGATATTTCCATGGACATGCAGATGGCGGTGTAGATATTTCCATGTTTAAACAGATAGCGGTGTAGATATTTCCATGTTTACACAGATAGTGGTGTAGATATTTCCGTGTTTATACACATGGCAGAGTAGATACTTCCATCTTTATGGAGATGGCAGTGTAGATATTTTCATGTTTATAGAGATGGCGGTGTAGATATTTCCATATTTATAGAGATAGCGGTGTAGATACTTCCATCTTTCTACAGATGGCAGTGTAGATATTTCCATGTTTATACAGATGGCGGTGTAGATATTTCCATATTTATACAGATGTCTGTTGTAGATATTTCCATCTGTATACAGATGGTATTGTAGGTATTTCCATGTTTATACAGATGGTGGTGAAGATATTTCCATGTTTATTCAGATGACTGTGTAGATATTTCCATGTTTTTACAGATGGCAGTGTGGATATTTCAATGTTTATAGAGATGGCGCTGTAGATATTTCCAAGTTTATACAGCTAACGGTGGAGATATTTCCATGTTTATACAGAGAGGAGTCGAGATATTTCCATGTTTATACACATAGCGGTGTACATATTTCCATGATTATAGAGACAGCGGTGTAGGTATTTCCATGTTTATGCAGATAGCGGTGCAGATATTTCCATGTTTACACAGATGCCTATGCAGATATTTCCATATTTACACAGAGGGCTGTGTAGATATTTCTATGTTTATACAGAAGACAGTGTAGATATTTAAATGTTCCCACACATGACTGTGTAGGTATTTCCATGTTTATACAGATGTCTTTGTAGATATTTCCATGTTAATAGAGATAGCGGTGTAGACATTTCCATGTTTATACAGATAGCGGTGTAGATATTTCCATGTTTATACAGATAGTGGTGTAGATATTTCCATGTTTATACAGACCGCGGTGTAGGTATTTCCATGTTTATTCAAATAGCGGTGCAGATATTTCCATGTTTGTACAGATGGCGGTGTTGATATTTCCATTTTTACACAGATGACCGTGTAGATATTTCCATGTTTATACAGACGGCGGCGCAGATATTTCCATGGATATGTAGATGGCGGTGTAGATATTTCCATGTTTATACAGATTGCGGTGTAGTTATTTCCATGTTTATATAGATAGCGGTGTAGTTATTTCCATGTATATACACATGGCTGTGTAGATATTTCCATGTTTATACAGATGGCGGTGTAGGTATTTCCATGTTTATACAGATAACTTTGTATTTCCATGTTTATACAGATGGCGGTGTAGATATTTCCATGTCTATAGAGATAGCAGTGGAGATAATTCCATGTTTATACAGATAGCGGTGTAGATATTTCCAAGTTTATTCTGATCGTGGTGTAGATATTTCCATGTTTATAGAGATGGCGGTGTAGATATTTACATGTTCATAGAGATAGCGGTGTTGATTTTTCCATGTTTATAGAGACAGCGGTGTGGATATTTCCTTGCTTATACAGATAGGGGTGTAGATATTTCCATGTTTATAGAGATAGCGGTGAAGATATTTCCATGTTTATACAGATCACGGTGTAGATATTTCCTTGCTTGTACTAATAGCGGTGTAGTTATTTCCATGTTTATACAGATAGCGGTGTAGATATTTCCATGTATATACAGATGGCTGTGTAGATATTTCCATGTTTATACAGATGGCTGTGTAGATATTTCCATGTTTATACAGATGACTTTGTAGGTATTTGCATGTTTATACAGATGGCGGTGTAGGTTTTCCATGTTTATAGTGATAGCTGTGTAGATATTTCCATGTTTATACAGATAGCGGTGTTGATATTTCCATGTTTATAAAGATCGCGGTGTAGATATTTCCATGTTTATACAGATCGCGGTGCAGATATTTATATCTTTATACAGATGGCATTGTAGATATTTCCTTATTCACACAGATGGCGGTGTAGATGTTTCCATGTTTATACAGATGGCAGAGTAGTTAGTTCCATGTTTATGGAGATGGCAGTGTAGATACTTTCATGTTTACAGAGATGGCGGTGTAGATATTTCCTTGTTTATAGAGATAGCAGTGTAGATATTTACATGTTTATACAGATGTCTGTGTAGATATTTCCATGTGTATACAGATGGCATTGTAGATATTTCCATGTTTATACAGATGACTGTATAGGTATTTCCATGGTTTTACAGGTGGCAGTGCAGATATTTCCATGTTTATAGAGATAGCGGTGTAGATATTTCCATGTTTCTACAGATGGCGGTGTTGATATTTCCATCTATACACAGATGGCCGTGTAGATATTTCCATGTTTATACAGATGGCGGCGTAGATATTTCCATGGACATGCAGATGGCGGTGTAGATATTTCCATGTTTAAACAGATAGCGGTGTAGATATTTCCATGTTTACACAGATAGTGGTGTAGATATTTCCGTGTTTATACACATGGCAGAGTAGATACTTCCATCTTTATGGAGATGGCAGTGTAGATATTTTCATGTTTATAGAGATGGCGGTGTAGATATTTCCATATTTATAGAGATAGCGGTGTAGATACTTCCATCTTTCTACAGATGGCAGTGTAGATATTTCCATGTTTATACAGATGGCGGTGTAGATATTTCCATATTTATACAGATGTCTGTGTAGATATTTCCATCTGTATACAGATGGTATTGTAGTTATTTCCATGTTTATACAGATGGTGGTGAAGATATTTCCATGTTTATTCAGATGACTGTGTAGATATTTCCATGTTTTTACAGATGGCAGTGTGGATATTTCAATGTTTATAGAGATGGCGCTGTAGATATTTCCAAGTTTATACAGATAACGGTGGAGATATTTCCATGTTTATACAGAGAGGAGTCGAGATATTTCCATGTTTATACACATAGCGGTGCACATATTTCCATGATTATAGAGACAGCGGTGTAGGTATTTCCATGTTTATGCAGATAGCGGTGCAGATATTTCCATGTTTACACAGATGCCTATGCAGATATTTCCATATTTACACAGAGGTCTGTGTAGATATTTCTATGTTTATACAGAAGACAGTGTAGATATGTAAAAGTTCCTACACATGACTGTGTAGGTATTTCCATGTTTATACAGATGTCTTTGTAGATATTTCCATGTTAATAGAAATAGCGGTGTAGACATTTCCATGTTTATACAGATAGCGGTGTAGATATTTCCATGTTTATACAGATAGTGGTGTAGATATTTCCATGTTTATACAGACCGCGGTGTAGATATTTCCGTGTTTATACAAATAGCGGTGCAGATATTTCCATGTTTGTACAGATGGCGGTGTTGATATTTCCATTTATACACAGATGACCGTGTAGATATTTCCATGTTTATACAGACGGCGGCGCAGATATTTCCATGGATATGTAGATGGCGGTGTAGATATTTCCATGTTTATACAGATTGCGGTGTAGTTATTTCCATGTTTATATAGATAGCGGTGTAGTTATTTCCATGTATATACACATGGCTGTGTAGATATTTCCATGTTTATACAGATGGCGGTGTAGATATTTCCATGTTTATACAGATAACTTTGTATTTCCATGTTTATACAGATGGCGGTGTAGATATTTCCATGTCTATAGAGATAGCAGTGGAGATAATTCCATGTTTATACAGATAGCGGTGTAGATATTTCCATGTTTATTCTGTTCGTGGTGTAGATATTTCCATGTTTATAGAGATGGCGGTGTAGATATTTACATGTTCATAGAGATAGCGGTGTTGATTTTTCCATGTTTATAGAGACAGCGGTGTGGATATTTCCTTGCTTATACAGATAGGGGTGTAGATATTTCCATGTTTATAGAGATAGCGGTGAAGATATTTCCATGTTTATACAGATCACGGTGTAGATATTTCCTTGCTTGTACTAATAGCGGTGTATTTATTTCCATGTTTATACAGATAGCGGTGTAGATATTTCCATGTATATACAGATGGCTGTGTAGATATTTCCATGTTTATACAGATGGCTGTGTAGATATTTCCATGTTTATACAGATGACTTTGTAGGTATTTGCATGTTTATACAGATGGCGGTGTAGGTTTTCCATGTTTATAGTGATAGCTGTGTAGATATTTCCATGTTTATACAGATAGCGGTGTTGATATTTCCATGTTTATAAAGATCGCGGTGTAGATATTTCCATGTTTATACAGATCGCGGTGCAGATATTTATATCTTTATACAGATGGCATTGTAGATATTTCCTTATTCACACAGATGGCGGTGTAGATGTTTCCATGTTTATACAGATGGCAGAGTAGTTAGTTCCATGTTTATGGAGATGGCAGTGTAGATACTTTCATGTTTACAGAGATGGCGGTGTAGATATTTCCTTGTTTATAGAGATAGCAGTGTAGATATTTACATGTTTATACAGATGTCTGTGTAGATATTTCCATGTGTATACAGATGGCATTGTAGATATTTCCATGTTTATACAGATGACTGTATAGGTATTTCCATGGTTTTACAGGTGGCAGTGCAGATATTTCCATGTTTATAGAGATAGCGGTGTAGATATTTCCATGTTTCTACAGATGGCGGTGTTGATATTTCCATCTATACACAGATGGCCGTGTAGATATTTCCATGTTTATACAGATGGCGGCGTAGATATTTCCATGGACATGCAGATGGCGGTGTAGATATTTCCATGTTTAAACAGATAGCGGTGTAGATATTTCCATGTTTACACAGATAGTGGTGTAGATATTTCCGTGTTTATACACATGGCAGAGTAGATACTTCCATCTTTATGGAGATGGCAGTGTAGATATTTTCATGTTTATAGAGATGGCGGTGTAGATATTTCCATATTTATAGAGATAGCGGTGTAGATACTTCCATCTTTCTACAGATGGCAGTGTAGATATTTCCATGTTTATACAGATGGCGGTGTAGATATTTCCATATTTATACAGATGTCTGTTGTAGATATTTCCATCTGTATACAGATGGTATTGTAGGTATTTCCATGTTTATACAGATGGTGGTGAAGATATTTCCATGTTTATTCAGATGACTGTGTAGATATTTCCATGTTTTTACAGATGGCAGTGTGGATATTTCAATGTTTATAGAGATGGCGCTGTAGATATTTCCAAGTTTATACAGCTAACGGTGGAGATATTTCCATGTTTATACAGAGAGGAGTCGAGATATTTCCATGTTTATACACATAGCGGTGTACATATTTCCATGATTATAGAGACAGCGGTGTAGGTATTTCCATGTTTATGCAGATAGCGGTGCAGATATTTCCATGTTTACACAGATGCCTATGCAGATATTTCCATATTTACACAGAGGGCTGTGTAGATATTTCTATGTTTATACAGAAGACAGTGTAGATATTTAAATGTTCCCACACATGACTGTGTAGGTATTTCCATGTTTATACAGATGTCTTTGTAGATATTTCCATGTTAATAGAGATAGCGGTGTAGACATTTCCATGTTTATACAGATAGCGGTGTAGATATTTCCATGTTTATACAGATAGTGGTGTAGATACTTCCATGTTTATACAGACCGCGGTGTAGGTATTTCCATGTTTATTCAAATAGCGGTGCAGATATTTCCATGTTTGTACAGATGGCGGTGTTGATATTTCCATTTTTACACAGATGACCGTGTAGATATTTCCATGTTTATACAGACGGCGGCGCAGATATTTCCATGGATATGTAGATGGCGGTGTAGATATTTCCATGTTTATACAGATTGCGGTGTAGTTATTTCCATGTTTATATAGATAGCGGTGTAGTTATTTCCATGTATATACACATGGCTGTGTAGATATTTCCATGTTTATACAGATGGCGGTGTAGGTATTTCCATGTTTATACAGATAACTTTGTATTTCCATGTTTATACAGATGGCGGTGTAGATATTTCCATGTCTATAGAGATAGCAGTGGAGATAATTCCATGTTTATACAGATAGCGGTGTAGATATTTCCAAGTTTATTCTGATCGTGGTGTAGATATTTCCATGTTTATAGAGATGGCGGTGTAGATATTTACATGTTCATAGAGATAGCGGTGTTGATTTTTCCATGTTTATAGAGACAGCGGTGTGGATATTTCCTTGCTTATACAGATAGGGGTGTAGATATTTCCATGTTTATAGAGATAGCGGTGAAGATATTTCCATGTTTATACAGATCACGGTGTAGATATTTCCTTGCTTGTACTAATAGCGGTGTAGTTATTTCCATGTTTATACAGATAGCGGTGTAGATATTTCCATGTATATACAGATGGCTGTGTAGATATTTCCATGTTTATACAGATGGCTGTGTAGATATTTCCATGTTTATACAGATGACTTTGTAGGTATTTGCATGTTTATACAGATGGCGGTGTAGGTTTTCCATGTTTATAGTGATAGCTGTGTAGATATTTCCATGTTTATACAGATAGCGGTGTTGATATTTCCATGTTTATAAAGATCGCGGTGTAGATATTTCCATGTTTATACAGATCGCGGTGCAGATATTTATATCTTTATACAGATGGCATTGTAGATATTTCCTTATTCACACAGATGGCGGTGTAGATGTTTCCATGTTTATACAGATGGCAGAGTAGTTAGTTCCATGTTTATGGAGATGGCAGTGTAGATACTTTCATGTTTACAGAGATGGCGGTGTAGATATTTCCTTGTTTATAGAGATAGCAGTGTAGATATTTACATGTTTATACAGATGTCTGTGTAGATATTTCCATGTGTATACAGATGGCATTGTAGATATTTCCATGTTTATACAGATGACTGTATAGGTATTTCCATGGTTTTACAGGTGGCAGTGCAGATATTTCCATGTTTATAGAGATAGCGGTGTAGATATTTCCATGTTTCTACAGATGGCGGTGTTGATATTTCCATCTATACACAGATGGCCGTGTAGATATTTCCATGTTTATACAGATGGCGGCGTAGATATTTCCATGGACATGCAGATGGCGGTGTAGATATTTCCATGTTTAAACAGATAGCGGTGTAGATATTTCCATGTTTACACAGATAGTGGTGTAGATATTTCCGTGTTTATACACATGGCAGAGTAGATACTTCCATCTTTATGGAGATGGCAGTGTAGATATTTTCATGTTTATAGAGATGGCGGTGTAGATATTTCCATATTTATAGAGATAGCGGTGTAGATACTTCCATCTTTCTACAGATGGCAGTGTAGATATTTCCATGTTTATACAGATGGCGGTGTAGATATTTCCATATTTATACAGATGTCTGTGTAGATATTTCCATCTGTATACAGATGGTATTGTAGTTATTTCCATGTTTATACAGATGGTGGTGAAGATATTTCCATGTTTATTCAGATGACTGTGTAGATATTTCCATGTTTTTACAGATGGCAGTGTGGATATTTCAATGTTTATAGAGATGGCGCTGTAGATATTTCCAAGTTTATACAGATAACGGTGGAGATATTTCCATGTTTATACAGAGAGGAGTCGAGATATTTCCATGTTTATACACATAGCGGTGCACATATTTCCATGATTATAGAGACAGCGGTGTAGGTATTTCCATGTTTATGCAGATAGCGGTGCAGATATTTCCATGTTTACACAGATGCCTATGCAGATATTTCCATATTTACACAGAGGTCTGTGTAGATATTTCTATGTTTATACAGAAGACAGTGTAGATATGTAAAAGTTCCTACACATGACTGTGTAGGTATTTCCATGTTTATACAGATGTCTTTGTAGATATTTCCATGTTAATAGAAATAGCGGTGTAGACATTTCCATGTTTATACAGATAGCGGTGTAGATATTTCCATGTTTATACAGATAGTGGTGTAGATATTTCCATGTTTATACAGACCGCGGTGTAGATATTTCCATGTTTATACAAATAGTGGTGCAGATATTTCCATGTTTGTACAGATGGCGGTGTTGATATTTCCATTTATACACAGATGACCGTGTAGATATTTCCATGTTTATACAGACGGCGGCGCAGATATTTCCATGGATATGTAGATGGCGGTGTAGATATTTCCATGTTTATACAGATTGCGGTGTAGTTATTTCCATGTTTATATAGATAGCGGTGTAGTTATTTCCATGTATATACACATGGCTGTGTAGATATTTCCATGTTTATACAGATGGCGGTGTAGATATTTCCATGTTTATACAGATAACTTTGTATTTCCATGTTTATACAGATGGCGGTGTAGATATTTCCATGTCTATAGAGATAGCAGTGGAGATAATTCCATGTTTATACAGATAGCGGTGTAGATATTTCCATGTTTATTCTGTTCGTGGTGTAGATATTTCCATGTTTATAGAGATGGCGGTGTAGATATTTACATGTTCATAGAGATAGCGGTGTTGATTTTTCCATGTTTATAGAGACAGCGGTGTGGATATTTCCTTGCTTATACAGATAGGGGTGTAGATATTTCCATGTTTATAGAGATAGCGGTGAAGATATTTCCATGTTTATACAGATCACGGTGTAGATATTTCCTTGCTTGTACTAATAGCGGTGTATTTATTTCCATGTTTATACAGATAGCGGTGTAGATATTTCCATGTATATACAGATGGCTGTGTAGATATTTCCATGTTTATACAGATGGCTGTGTAGATATTTCCATGTTTATACAGATGACTTTGTAGGTATTTGCATGTTTATACAGATGGCGGTGTAGGTTTTCCATGTTTATAGTGATAGCTGTGTAGATATTTCCATGTTTATACAGATAGCGGTGTTGATATTTCCATGTTTATAAAAATCGCGGTGTAGATATTTCCATGTTTATACAGATCGCGGTGCAGATATTTATATCTTTATACAGATGGCATTGTAGATATTTCCTTATTCACACAGATGGCGGTGTAGATGTTTCCATGTTTATACAGATGGCAGAGTAGTTAGTTCCATGTTTATGGAGATGGCAGTGTAGATACTTTCATGTTTACAGAGATGGCGGTGTAGATATTTCCATGTTTATAGAGATAGCAGTGTAGATATTTACATGTTTATACAGATGTCTGTGTAGATATTTCCATGTGTATACAGATGGCATTGTAGATATTTCCATGTTTATACAGATGACTGTATAGGTATTTCCATGGTTTTACAGGTGGCAGTGCAGATATTTCCATGTTTATAGAGATAGCGGTGTAGATATTTCCATGTTTCTACAGATGGCGGTGTTGATATTTCCATCTATACACAGATGGCCGTGTAGATATTTCCATGTTTATACAGATGGCGGCGTAGATATTTCCATGGACATGCAGATGGCGGTGTAGATATTTCCATGTTTAAACAGATAGCGGTGTAGATATTTCCATGTTTACACAGATAGTGGTGTAGATATTTCCGTGTTTATACACATGGCAGAGTAGATACTTCCATCTTTATGGAGATGGCAGTGTAGATATTTTCATGTTTATAGAGATGGCGGTGTAGATATTTCCATATTTATAGAGATAGCGGTGTAGATATTTCCATCTTTCTACAGATGGCAGTGTAGATATTTCCATGTTTATACAGATGGCGGTGTAGATATCTCCATATTTATACAGATGTCTGTGTAGATATTTCCATCGGTATACAGATGGTATTGTAGGTATTTCCATGTTTATACAGATGGTGGTGAAGATATTTCCATGTTTATTCAGATGACTGTGTAGATATTTCCATGTTTTTACAGATGGCAGTGTGGATATTTCAATGTTTATAGAGATGGCGCTGTAGATATTTCCAAGTTTATACAGCTAACGGTGGAGATATTTCCATGTTTATACAGAGAGGAGTCGAGATATTTCCATGTTTATACACATAGCGGTGTACATATTTCCATGATTATAGAGACAGCGGTGTAGGTATTTCCATGTTTATGCAGATAGCGGTGCAGATATTTCCATGTTTACACAGATGCCTATGCAGATATTTCCATATTTACACAGAGGTCTGTGTAGATATTTCTATGTTTATACAGAAGACAGTGTAGATATTTAAATGTTCCTACTCATGACTGTGTAGGTATTTCCATGTTTATACAGATGTCTTTGTAGATATTTCCATGTTAATAGAGATATCGGTGTAGACATTTCCATGTTTATACAGATAGCGGTGTAGATATTTCCATGTTTATACAGATAGTGGTGTAGATATTTCCATGTTTATACAGACCGCGGTGTAGATATTTCCATGTTTATACAAATAGCGGTGCAGATATTTCCATGTTTGTACAGATGGCGGTGTTGATATTTCCATTTATACACAGATGACCGTGTAGATATTTCCATGTTTATACAGACGGCGGCGCAGATATTTCCATGGATATGTAGATGGCGGTGTAGATATTTCCATGTTTATACAGATTGCGGTGTAGTTACTTCCATGTTTATATAGATAGCGGTGTAGTTATTTCCATGTGTATACACATGGCTGTGTAGATATTTCCATGTTTATACAGATGGCGGTGTAGATATTTCCATGTTTATACAGATAACTTTGTATTTCCATGTTTATACAGATGGCGGTGTAGATATTTCCATGTCTATAGAGATAGCAGTGGAGATAATTCCAGGTTTATACAGATAGCGGTGTAGATATTTCCATGTTTATTCTGTTCGTGGTGTAGATATTTCCATGTTTATAGAGATGGCGGTGTAGATATTTACATGTTCATAGAGATAGCGGTGTTGATTTTTCCATGTTTATAGAGACAGCGGTGTGGATATTTCCTTGCTTATACAGATAGGGGTGTAGATATTTCCATGTTTATAGAGATAGCGGTGAAGATATTTCCATGTTTATACAGATCACGGTGTAGATATTTCCTTGCTTGTACTAATAGCGGTGTAGTTATTTCCATGTTTATACAGATAGCGGTGTAGATATTTCCATGTATATACAGATGGCTGTGTAGATATTTCCATGTTTATACAGATGGCTGTGTAGATATTTCCATGTTTATACAGATGACTTTGTAGGTATTTGCATGTTTTTACAGATGGCGGTGTAGGTTTTCCATGTTTATAGTGATAGCTGTGTAGATATTTCCATGTTTATACAGATAGCGGTGTTGATATTTCCATGTTTATAAAGATCGCGGTGTAGATATTTCCATGTTTATACAGATCGCGGTGCAGATATTTATATCTTTATACAGATGGCATTGTAGATATTTCCTTATTCACACAGATGGCGGTGTAGATGTTTCCATGTTTATACAGATGGCAGAGTAGTTAGTTCCATGTTTATGGAGATGGCAGTGTAGATACTTTCATGTTTACAGAGATGGCGGTGTAGATATTTCCTTGTTTATAGAGATAGCAGTGTAGATATTTACATGTTTATACAGATGTCTGTGTAGATATTTCCATGTGTATACAGATGGCATTGTAGATATTTCCATGTTTATACAGATGACTGTATAGGTATTTCCAGGGTTTTACAGGTGGCAGTGCAGATATTTCCATGTTTATAGAGATAGCGGTGTAGATATTTCCATGTTTCTACAGATGGCGGTGTTGATATTTCCATCTATACACAGATGGCCGTGTAGATATTTCCATGTTTATACAGATGGCGGCGTAGATATTTCCATGGACATGCAGATGGCGGTGTAGATATTTCCATGTTTAAACAGATAGCGGTGTAGATATTTCCATGTTTACACAGATAGTGGTGTAGATATTTCCGTGTTTATACACATGGCAGTGTAGATACTTCCATCTTTATGGAGATGGCAGTGTAGATATTTTCATGTTTATAGAGATGGCGGTGTAGATATTTCCATATTTATAGAGATAGCGGTGTAGATACTTCCATCTTTCTACAGATGGCAGTGTAGATATTTCCATGTTTATACAGATGGCGGTGTAGATATTTCCATATTTATACAGATGTCTGTTGTAGATATTTCCATCTGTATACAGATGGTATTGTAGGTATTTCCATGTTTATACAGATGGTGGTGAAGATATTTCCATGTTTATTCAGATGACTGTGTAGATATTTCCATGTTTTTACAGATGGCAGTGTGGATATTTCAATGTTTATAGAGATGGCGCTGTAGATATTTCCAAGTTTATACAGCTAACGGTGGAGACATTTCCATGTTTATACAGAGAGGAGTCGAGATATTTCCATGTTTATACACATAGCGGTGTACATATTTCCATGATTATAGAGACAGCGGTGTAGGTATTTCCATGTTTATGCAGATAGCGGTGCAGATATTTCCATGTTTACACAGATGCCTATGCAGATATTTCCATATTTACACAGAGGGCTGTGTAGATATTTCTATGTTTATACAGAAGACAGTGTAGATATTTAAATGTTCCCACACATGACTGTGTAGGTATTTCCATGTTTATACAGATGTCTTTGTAGATATTTCCATGTTAATAGAGATAGCGGTGTAGACATTTCCATGTTTATACAGATAGCGGTGTAGATATTTCCATGTTTATACAGATAGTGGTGTAGATATTTCCATGTTTATACAGACCGCGGTGTAGATATTTCCATGTTTATTCAAATAGCGGTGCAGATATTTCCATGTTTGTACAGATGGCGGTGTTGATATTTCCATTTATACACAGATGACCGTGTAGATATTTCCATGTTTATACAGACGGCGGCGCAGATATTTCCATGGATATGTAGATGGCGGTGTAGATATTTCCATGTTTATACAGATTGCGGTGTAGTTATTTCCATGTTTATATAGATAGCGGTGTAGTTATTTCCATGTATATACACATGGCTGTGTAGATATTTCCATGTTTATACAGATGGCGGTGTAGGTATTTCCATGTTTATACAGATAACTTTGTATTTCCATGTTTATACAGATGGCGGTGTAGATATTTCCATGTCTATAGAGATAGCAGTGGAGATAATTCCATGTTTATACAGATAGCGGTGTAGATATTTCCATGTTTATTCTGATCGTGGTGTAGATATTTCCATGTTTATAGAGATGGCGGTGTAGATATTTACATGTTCATAGAGATAGCGGTGTTGATTTTTCCATGTTTATAGAGACAGCGGTGTGGATATTTCCTTGCTTATACAGATAGGGGTGTAGATATTTCCATGTTTATAGAGATAGCGGTGAAGATATTTCCATGTTTATACAGATCACGGTGTAGATATTTCCTTGCTTGTACTAATAGCGGTGTAGTTATTTCCATGCTTATACAGATAGCGGTGTAGATATTTCCATGTATATACAGATGGCTGTGTAGATATTTCCATGTTTATACAGATGGCTGTGTAGATATTTCCATGTTTATACAGATGACTTTGTAGGTATTTGCATGTTTATACAGATGGCGGTGTAGGTTTTCCATGTTTATAGTGATAGCTGTGTAGATATTTCCATGTTTATACAGATAGCGGTGTTGATATTTCCATGTTTATAAAGATCGCGGTGTAGATATTTCCATGTTTATACAGATCGCGGTGCAGATATTTATATCTTTATACAGATGGCATTGTAGATATTTCCTTATTCACACAGATGGCGGTGTAGATGTTTCCATGTTTATACAGATGGCAGAGTAGTTAGTTCCATGTTTATGGAGATGGCAGTGTAGATACTTTCATGTTTACAGAGATGGCGGTGTAGATATTTCCTTGTTTATAGAGATAGCAGTGTAGATATTTACATGTTTATACAGATGTCTGTGTAGATATTTCCATGTGTATACAGATGGCATTGTAGATATTTCCATGTTTATACAGATGACTGTATAGGTATTTCCATGGTTTTACAGGTGGCAGTGCAGATATTTCCATGTTTATAGAGATAGCGGTGTAGATATTTCCATGTTTCTACAGATGGCGGTGTTGATATTTCCATCTATACACAGATGGCCGTGTAGATATTTCCATGTTTATACAGATGGCGGCGTAGATATTTCCATGGACATGCAGATGGCGGTGTAGATATTTCCATGTTTAAACAGATAGCGGTGTAGATATTTCCATGTTTACACAGATAGTGGTGTAGATATTTCCGTGTTTATACACATGGCAGAGTAGATACTTCCATCTTTATGGAGATGGCAGTGTAGATATTTTCATGTTTATAGAGATGGCGGTGTAGATATTTCCATATTTATAGAGATAGCGGTGTAGATATTTCCATCTTTCTACAGATGGCAGTGTAGATATTTCCATGTTTATACAGATGGCGGTGTAGATATCTCCATATTTATACAGATGTCTGTGTAGATATTTCCATCGGTATACAGATGGTATTGTAGGTATTTCCATGTTTATACAGATGGTGGTGAAGATATTTCCATGTTTATTCAGATGACTGTGTAGATATTTCCATGTTTTTACAGATGGCAGTGTGGATATTTCAATGTTTATAGAGATGGCGCTGTAGATATTTCCAAGTTTATACAGCTAACGGTGGAGATATTTCCATGTTTATACAGAGAGGAGTCGAGATATTTCCATGTTTATACACATAGCGGTGTACATATTTCCATGATTATAGAGACAGCGGTGTAGGTATTTCCATGTTTATGCAGATAGCGGTGCAGATATTTCCATGTTTACACAGATGCCTATGCAGATATTTCCATATTTACACAGAGGTCTGTGTAGATATTTCTATGTTTATACAGAAGACAGTGTAGATATTTAAATGTTCCTACTCATGACTGTGTAGGTATTTCCATGTTTATACAGATGTCTTTGTAGATATTTCCATGTTAATACAGATATCGGTGTAGACATTTCCATGTTTATACAGATAGCGGTGTAGATATTTCCATGTTTATACAGATAGTGGTGTAGATATTTCCATGTTTATACAGACCGCGGTGTAGATATTTCCATGTTTATACAAATAGCGGTGCAGATATTTCCATGTTTGTACAGATGGCGGTGTTGATATTTCCATTTATACACAGATGACCGTGTAGATATTTCCATGTTTATACAGACGGCGGCGCAGATATTTCCATGGATATGTAGATGGCGGTGTAGATATTTCCATGTTTATACAGATTGCGGTGTAGTTACTTCCATGTTTATATAGATAGCGGTGTAGTTATTTCCATGTGTATACACATGGCTGTGTAGATATTTCCATGTTTATACAGATGGCGGTGTAGATATTTCCATGTTTATACAGATAACTTTGTATTTCCATGTTTATACAGATGGCGGTGTAGATATTTCCATGTCTATAGAGATAGCAGTGGAGATAATTCCAGGTTTATACAGATAGCGGTGTAGATATTTCCATGTTTATTCTGTTCGTGGTGTAGATATTTCCATGTTTATAGAGATGGCGGTGTAGATATTTACATGTTCATAGAGATAGCGGTGTTGATTTTTCCATGTTTATAGAGACAGCGGTGTGGATATTTCCTTGCTTATACAGATAGGGGTGTAGATATTTCCATGTTTATAGAGATAGCGGTGAAGATATTTCCATGTTTATACAGATCACGGTGTAGATATTTCCTTGCTTGTACTAATAGCGGTGTAGTTATTTCCATGTTTATACAGATAGCGGTGTAGATATTTCCATGTATATACAGATGGCTGTGTAGATATTTCCATGTTTATACAGATGGCTGTGTAGATATTTCCATGTTTATACAGATGACTTTGTAGGTATTTGCATGTTTTTACAGATGGCGGTGTAGGTTTTCCATGTTTATAGTGATAGCTGTGTAGATATTTCCATGTTTATACAGATAGCGGTGTTGATATTTCCATGTTTATAAAGATCGCGGTGTAGATATTTCCATGTTTATACAGATCGCGGTGCAGATATTTATATCTTTATACAGATGGCATTGTAGATATTTCCTTATTCACACAGATGGCGGTGTAGATGTTTCCATGTTTATACAGATGGCAGAGTAGTTAGTTCCATGTTTATGGAGATGGCAGTGTAGATACTTTCATGTTTACAGAGATGGCGGTGTAGATATTTCCTTGTTTATAGAGATAGCAGTGTAGATATTTACATGTTTATACAGATGTCTGTGTAGATATTTCCATGTGTATACAGATGGCATTGTAGATATTTCCATGTTTATACAGATGACTGTATAGGTATTTCCATGGTTTTACAGGTGGCAGTGCAGATATTTCCATGTTTATAGAGATAGCGGTGTAGATATTTCCATGTTTCTACAGATGGCGGTGTTGATATTTCCATCTATACACAGATGGCCGTGTAGATATTTCCATGTTTATACAGATGGCGGCGTAGATATTTCCATGGACATGCAGATGGCGGTGTAGATATTTCCATGTTTAAACAGATAGCGGTGTAGATATTTCCATGTTTACACAGATAGTGGTGTAGATATTTCCGTGTTTATACACATGGCAGTGTAGATACTTCCATCTTTATGGAGATGGCAGTGTAGATATTTTCATGTTTATAGAGATGGCGGTGTAGATATTTCCATATTTATAGAGATAGCGGTGTAGATACTTCCAACTTTCTACAGATGGCAGTGTAGATATTTCCATGTTTATACAGATGGCGGTGTAGATATTTCCATATTTATACAGATGTCTGTTGTAGATATTTCCATCTGTATACAGATGGTATTGTAGGTATTTCCATGTTTATACAGATGGTGGTGAAGATATTTCCATGTTTATTCAGATGACTGTGTAGATATTTCCATGTTTTTACAGATGGCAGTGTGGATATTTCAATGTTTATAGAGATGGCGCTGTAGATATTTCCAAGTTTATACAGCTAACGGTGGAGACATTTCCATGTTTATACAGAGAGGAGTCGAGATATTTCCATGTTTATACACATAGCGGTGTACATATTTCCATGATTATAGAGACAGCGGTGTAGGTATTTCCATGTTTATGCAGATAGCGGTGCAGATATTTCCATGTTTACACAGATGCCTATGCAGATATTTCCATATTTACACAGAGGGCTGTGTAGATATTTCTATGTTTATACAGAAGACAGTGTAGATATTTAAATGTTCCCACACATGACTGTGTAGGTATTTCCATGTTTATACAGATGTCTTTGTAGATATTTCCATGTTAATAGAGATAGCGGTGTAGACATTTCCATGTTTATACAGATAGCGGTGTAGATATTTCCATGTTTATACAGATAGTGGTGTAGATATTTCCATGTTTATACAGACCGCGGTGTAGATATTTCCATGTTTATTCAAATAGCGGTGCAGATATTTCCATGTTTGTACAGATGGCGGTGTTGATATTTCCATTTATACACAGATGACCGTGTAGATATTTCCATGTTTATACAGACGGCGGCGCAGATATTTCCATGGATATGTAGATGGCGGTGTAGATATTTCCATGTTTATACAGATTGCGGTGTAGTTATTTCCATGTTTATATAGATAGCGGTGTAGTTATTTCCATGTATATACACATGGCTGTGTAGATATTTCCATGTTTATACAGATGGCGGTGTAGGTATTTCCATGTTTATACAGATAACTTTGTATTTCCATGTTTATACAGATGGCGGTGTAGATATTTCCATGTCTATAGAGATAGCAGTGGAGATAATTCCATGTTTATACAGATAGCGGTGTAGATATTTCCATGTTTATTCTGATCGTGGTGTAGATATTTCCATGTTTATAGAGATGGCGGTGTAGATATTTACATGTTCATAGAGATAGCGGTGTTGATTTTTCCATGTTTATAGAGACAGCGGTGTGGATATTTCCTTGCTTATACAGATAGGGGTGTAGATATTTCCATGTTTATAGAGATAGCGGTGAAGATATTTCCATGTTTATACAGATCACGGTGTAGATATTTCCTTGCTTGTACTAATAGCGGTGTAGTTATTTCCATGTTTATACAGATAGCGGTGTAGATATTTCCATGTATATACAGATGGCTGTGTAGATATTTCCATGTTTATACAGATGGCTGTGTAGATATTTCCATGTTTATACAGATGACTTTGTAGGTATTTGCATGTTTATACAGATGGCGGTGTAGGTTTTCCATGTTTATAGTGATAGCTGTGTAGATATTTCCATGTTTATACAGATAGCGGTGTTGATATTTCCATGTTTATAAAGATCGCGGTGTAGATATTTCCATGTTTATACAGATCGCGGTGCAGATATTTATATCTTTATACAGATGGCATTGTAGATATTTCCTTATTCACACAGATGGCGGTGTAGATGTTTCCATGTTTATACAGATGGCAGAGTAGTTAGTTCCATGTTTATGGAGATGGCAGTGTAGATACTTTCATGTTTACAGAGATGGCGGTGTAGATATTTCCTTGTTTATAGAGATAGCAGTGTAGATATTTACATGTTTATACAGATGTCTGTGTAGATATTTCCATGTGTATACAGATGGCATTGTAGATATTTCCATGTTTATACAGATGACTGTATAGGTATTTCCATGGTTTTACAGGTGGCAGTGCAGATATTTCCATGTTTATAGAGATAGCGGTGTAGATATTTCCATGTTTCTACAGATGGCGGTGTTGATATTTCCATCTATACACAGATGGCCGTGTAGATATTTCCATGTTTATACAGATGGCGGCGTAGATATTTCCATGGACATGCAGATGGCGGTGTAGATATTTCCATGTTTAAACAGATAGCGGTGTAGATATTTCCATGTTTACACAGATAGTGGTGTAGATATTTCCGTGTTTATACACATGGCAGAGTAGATACTTCCATCTTTATGGAGATGGCAGTGTAGATATTTTCATGTTTATAGAGATGGCGGTGTAGATATTTCCATATTTATAGAGATAGCGGTGTAGACACTTCCATCTTTCTACAGATGGCAGTGTAGATATTTCCATGTTTATACAGATGGCGGTGTAGATATTTCCATATTTATACAGATGTCTGTTGTAGATATTTCCATCTGTATACAGATGGTATTGTAGGTATTTCCATGTTTATACAGATGGTGGTGAAGATATTTCCATGTTTATTCAGATGACTGTGTAGATATTTCCATGTTTTTACAGATGGCAGTGTGGATATTTCAATGTTTATAGAGATGGCGCTGTAGATATTTCCAAGTTTATACAGCTAACGGTGGAGATATTTCCATGTTTATACAGAGAGGAGTCGAGATATTTCCATGTTTATACACATAGCGGTGTACATATTTCCATGATTATAGAGACAGCGGTGTAGGTATTTCCATGTTTATGCAGATAGCGGTGCAGATATTTCCATGTTTACATAGATGCCTATGCAGATATTTCCATATTTACACAGAGGGCTGTGTAGATATTTCTATGTTTATACAGAAGACAGTGTAGATATGTAAATGTTCCCACACATGACTGTGTAGGTATTTCCATGTTTATACAGATGTCTTTGTAGATATTTCCATGTTAATAGAGATAGCGGTGTAGACATTTCCATGTTTATACAGATAGCGGTGTAGATATTTCCATGTTTATACAGATAGTGGTGTAGATATTTCCATGTTTATACAGACCGCGGTGTAGGTATTTCCATGTTTATTCAAATAGCGGTGCAGATATTTCCATGTTTGTACAGATGGCGGTGTTGATATTTCCATTATTACACAGATGACCGTGTAGATATTTCCATGTTTATACAGACGGCGGCGCAGATATTTCCATGGATATGTAGATGGCGGTGTAGATATTTCCATGTTTATACAGATTGCGGTGTAGTTATTTCCATGTTTATATAGATAGCGGTGTAGTTATTTCCATGTATATACACATGGCTGTGTAGATATTTCCATGTTTATACAGATGGCGGTGTAGGTATTTCCATGTTTATACAGATAACTTTGTATTTCCATGTTTATACAGATGGCGGTGTAGATATTTCCATGTCTATAGAGATAGCAGTGGAGATAATTCCATGTTTATACAGATAGCGGTGTAGATATTTCCATGTTTATTCTGATCGTGGTGTAGATATTTCCATGTTTATAGAGATGGCGGTGTAGATATTTACATGTTCATAGAGATAGCGGTGTTGATTTTTCCATGTTTATAGAGACAGCGGTGTGGATATTTCCTTGCTTATACAGATAGGGGTGTAGATATTTCCATGTTTATAGAGATAGCGGTGAAGATATTTCCATGTTTATACAGATCACGGTGTAGATATTTCCTTGCTTGTACTAATAGCGGTGTAGTTATTTCCATGTTTATACAGATAGCGGTGTAGATATTTCCATGTATATACAGATGGCTGTGTAGATATTTCCATGTTTATACAGATGGCTGTGTAGATATTTCCATGTTTATACAGATGACTTTGTAGGTATTTGCATGTTTATACAGATGGCGGTGTAGGTTTTCCATGTTTATAGTGATAGCTGTGTAGATATTTCCATGTTTATACAGATAGCGGTGTTGATATTTCCATGTTTATAAAGATCGCGGTGTAGATATTTCCATGTTTATACAGATCGCGGTGCAGATATTTATATCTTTATACAGATGGCATTGTAGATATTTCCTTATTCACACAGATGGCGGTGTAGATGTTTCCATGTTTATACAGATGGCAGAGTAGTTAGTTCCATGTTTATGGAGATGGCAGTGTAGATACTTTCATGTTTACAGAGATGGCGGTGTAGATATTTCCTTGTTTATAGAGATAGCAGTGTAGATATTTACATGTTTATACAGATGTCTGTGTAGATATTTCCATGTGTATACAGATGGCATTGTAGATATTTCCATGTTTATACAGATGACTGTATAGGTATTTCCATGGTTTTACAGGTGGCAGTGCAGATATTTCCATGTTTATAGAGATAGCGGTGTAGATATTTCCATGTTTCTACAGATGGCGGTGTTGATATTTCCATCTATACACAGATGGCCGTGTAGATATTTCCATGTTTATACAGATGGCGGCGTAGATATTTCCATGGACATGCAGATGGCGGTGTAGATATTTCCATGTTTAAACAGATAGCGGTGTAGTTATTTCCATGTTTACACAGATAGTGGTGTAGATATTTCCGTGTTTATACACATGGCAGAGTAGATACTTCCATCTTTATGGAGATGGCAGTGTAGATATTTTCATGTTTATAGAGATGGCGGTGTAGATATTTCCATATTTATAGAGATAGCGGTGTAGATACTTCCATCTTTCTACAGATGGCAGTGTAGATATTTCCATGTTTATACAGATGGCGGTGTAGATATTTCCATATTTATACAGATGTCTGTGTAGATATTTCCATCTGTATACAGATGGTATTGTAGTTATTTCCATGTTTATACAGATGGTGGTGAAGATATTTCCATGTTTATTCAGATGACTGTGTAGATATTTCCATGTTTTTACAGATGGCAGTGTGGATATTTCAATGTTTATAGAGATGGCGCTGTAGATATTTCCAAGTTTATACAGATAACGGTGGAGATATTTCCATGTTTATACAGAGAGGAGTCGAGATATTTCCATGTTTATACACATAGCGGTGCACATATTTCCATGATTATAGAGACAGCGGTGTAGGTATTTCCATGTTTATGCAGATAGCGGTGCAGATATTTCCATGTTTACACAGATGCCTATGCAGATATTTCCATATTTACACAGAGGTCTGTGTAGATATTTCTATGTTTATACAGAAGACAGTGTAGATATGTAAAAGTTCCTACACATGACTGTGTAGGTATTTCCATGTTTATACAGATGTCTTTGTAGATATTTCCATGTTAATAGAAATAGCGGTGTAGACATTTCCATGTTTATACAGATAGCGGTGTAGATATTTCCATGTTTATACAGATAGTGGTGTAGATATTTCCATGTTTATACAGACCGCGGTGTAGATATTTCCGTGTTTATACAAATAGCGGTGCAGATATTTCCATGTTTGTACAGATGGCGGTGTTGATATTTCCATTTATACACAGATGACCGTGTAGATATTTCCATGTTTATACAGACGGCGGCGCAGATATTTCCATGGATATGTAGATGGCGGTGTAGATATTTCCATGTTTATACAGATTGCGGTGTAGTTATTTCCATGTTTATATAGATAGCGGTGTAGTTATTTCCATGTATATACACATGGCTGTGTAGATATTTCCATGTTTATACAGATGGCGGTGTAGATATTTCCATGTTTATACAGATAACTTTGTATTTCCATGTTTATACAGATGGCGGTGTAGATATTTCCATGTCTATAGAGATAGCAGTGGAGATAATTCCATGTTTATACAGATAGCGGTGTAGATATTTCCATGTTTATTCTGTTCGTGGTGTAGATATTTCCATGTTTATAGAGATGGCGGTGTAGATATTTACATGTTCATAGAGATAGCGGTGTTGATTTTTCCATGTTTATAGAGACAGCGGTGTGGATATTTCCTTGCTTATACAGATAGGGGTGTAGATATTTCCATGTTTATAGAGATAGCGGTGAAGATATTTCCATGTTTATACAGATCACGGTGTAGATATTTCCTTGCTTGTACTAATAGCGGTGTATTTATTTCCATGTTTATACAGATAGCGGTGTAGATATTTCCATGTATATACAGATGGCTGTGTAGATATTTCCATGTTTATACAGATGGCTGTGTAGATATTTCCATGTTTATACAGATGACTTTGTAGGTATTTGCATGTTTATACAGATGGCGGTGTAGGTTTTCCATGTTTATAGTGATAGCTGTGTAGATATTTCCATGTTTATACAGATAGCGGTGTTGATATTTCCATGTTTATAAAGATCGCGGTGTAGATATTTCCATGTTTATACAGATCGCGGTGCAGATATTTATATCTTTATACAGATGGCATTGTAGATATTTCCTTATTCACACAGATGGCGGTGTAGATGTTTCCATGTTTATACAGATGGCAGAGTAGTTAGTTCCATGTTTATGGAGATGGCAGTGTAGATACTTTCATGTTTACAGAGATGGCGGTGTAGATATTTCCTTGTTTATAGAGACAGCAGTGTAGATATTTACATGTTTATACAGATGTCTGTGTAGATATTTCCATGTGTATACAGATGGCATTGTAGATATTTCCATGTTTATACAGATGACTGTATAGGTATTTCCATGGTTTTACAGGTGGCAGTGCAGATATTTCCATGTTTATAGAGATAGCGGTGTAGATATTTCCATGTTTCTACAGATGGCGGTGTTGATATTTCCATCTATACACAGATGGCCGTGTAGATATTTCCATGTTTATACAGATGGCGGCGTAGATATTTCCATGGACATGCAGATGGCGGTGTAGATATTTCCATGTTTAAACAGATAGCGGTGTAGATATTTCCATGTTTACACAGATAGTGGTGTAGATATTTCCGTGTTTATACACATGGCAGAGTAGATACTTCCATCTTTATGGAGATGGCAGTGTAGATATTTTCATGTTTATAGAGATGGCGGTGTAGATATTTCCATATTTATAGAGATAGCGGTGTAGATACTTCCATCTTTCTACAGATGGCAGTGTAGATATTTCCATGTTTATACAGATGGCGGTGTAGATATTTCCATATTTATACAGATGTCTGTTGTAGATATTTCCATCTGTATACAGATGGTATTGTAGGTATTTCCATGTTTATACAGATGGTGGTGAAGATATTTCCATGTTTATTCAGATGACTGTGTAGATATTTCCATGTTTTTACAGATGGCAGTGTGGATATTTCAATGTTTATAGAGATGGCGCTGTAGATATTTCCAAGTTTATACAGCTAACGGTGGAGATATTTCCATGTTTATACAGAGAGGAGTCGAGATATTTCCATGTTTATACACATAGCGGTGTACATATTTCCATGATTATAGAGACAGCGGTGTAGGTATTTCCATGTTTATGCAGATAGCGGTGCAGATATTTCCATGTTTACACAGATGCCTATGCAGATATTTCCATATTTACACAGAGGGCTGTGTAGATATTTCTATGTTTATACAGAAGACAGTGTAGATATTTAAATGTTCCCACACATGACTGTGTAGGTATTTCCATGTTTATACAGATGTCTTTGTAGATATTTCCATGTTAATAGAGATAGCAGTGTAGACATTTCCATGTTTATACAGATAGCGGTGTAGATATTTCCATGTTTATACAGATAGTGGTGTAGATATTTCCATGTTTATACAGACCGCGGTGTAGGTATTTCCATGTTTATTCAAATAGCGGTGCAGATATTTCCATGTTTGTACAGATGGCGGTGTTGATATTTCCATTTTTACACAGATGACCGTGTAGATATTTCCATGTTTATACAGACGGCGGCGCAGATATTTCCATGGATATGTAGATGGCGGTGTAGATATTTCCATGTTTATACAGATTGCGGTGTAGTTATTTCCATGTTTATATAGATAGCGGTGTAGTTATTTCCATGTATATACACATGGCTGTGTAGATATTTCCATGTTTATACAGATGGCGGTGTAGGTATTTCCATGTTTATACAGATAACTTTGTATTTCCATGTTTATACAGATGGCGGTGTAGATATTTCCATGTCTATAGAGATAGCAGTGGAGATAATTCCATGTTTATACAGATAGCGGTGTAGATATTTCCAAGTTTATTCTGATCGTGGTGTAGATATTTCCATGTTTATAGAGATGGCGGTGTAGATATTTACATGTTCATAGAGATAGCGGTGTTGATTTTTCCATGTTTATAGAGACAGCGGTGTGGATATTTCCTTGCTTATACAGATAGGGGTGTAGATATTTCCATGTTTATAGAGATAGCGGTGAAGATATTTCCATGTTTATACAGATCACGGTGTAGATATTTCCTTGCTTGTACTAATAGCGGTGTAGTTATTTCCATGTTTATACAGATAGCGGTGTAGATATTTCCATGTATATACAGATGGCTCTGTAGATATTTCCATGTTTATACAGATGGCTGTGTAGATATTTCCATGTTTATACAGATGACTTTGTAGGTATTTGCATGTTTATACAGATGGCGGTGTAGGTTTTCCATGTTTATAGTGATAGCTGTGTAGATATTTCCATGTTTATACAGATAGCGGTGTTGATATTTCCATGTTTATAAAGATCGCGGTGTAGATATTTCCATGTTTATACAGATCGCGGTGCAGATATTTATATCTTTATACAGATGGCATTGTAGATATTTCCTTATTCACACAGATGGCGGTGTAGATGTTTCCATGTTTATACAGATGGCAGAGTAGTTAGTTCCATGTTTATGGAGATGGCAGTGTAGATACTTTCATGTTTACAGAGATGGCGGTGTAGATATTTCCTTGTTTATAGAGATAGCAGTGTAGATATTTACATGTTTATACAGATGTCTGTGTAGATATTTCCATGTGTATACAGATGGCATTGTAGATATTTCCATGTTTATACAGATGACTGTATAGGTATTTCCATGGTTTTACAGGTGGCAGTGCAGATATTTCCATGTTTATAGAGATAGCGGTGTAGATATTTCCATGTTTCTACAGATGGCGGTGTTGATATTTCCATCTATACACAGATGGCCGTGTAGATATTTCCATGTTTATACAGATGGCGGCGTAGATATTTCCATGGACATGCAGATGGCGGTGTAGATATTTCCATGTTTAAACAGATAGCGGTGTAGATATTTCCATGTTTACACAGATAGTGGTGTAGATATTTCCGTGTTTATACACATGGCAGAGTAGATACTTCCATCTTTATGGAGATGGCAGTGTAGATATTTTCATGTTTATAGAGATGGCGGTGTAGATATTTCCATATTTATAGAGATAGCGGTGTAGATACTTCCATCTTTCTACAGATGGCAGTGTAGATATTTCCATGTTTATACAGATGGCGGTGTAGATATTTCCATATTTATACAGATGTCTGTGTAGATATTTCCATCTGTATACAGATGGTATTGTAGTTATTTCCATGTTTATACAGATGGTGGTGAAGATATTTCCATGTTTATTCAGATGACTGTGTAGATATTTCCATGTTTTTACAGATGGCAGTGTGGATATTTCAATGTTTATAGAGATGGCGCTGTAGATATTTCCAAGTTTATACAGATAACGGTGGAGATATTTCCATGTTTATACAGAGAGGAGTCGAGATATTTCCATGTTTATACACATAGCGGTGCACATATTTCCATGATTATAGAGACAGCGGTGTAGGTATTTCCATGTTTATGCAGATAGCGGTGCAGATATTTCCATGTTTACACAGATGCCTATGCAGATATTTCCATATTTACACAGAGGTCTGTGTAGATATTTCTATGTTTATACAGAAGACAGTGTAGATATGTAAAAGTTCCTACACATGACTGTGTAGGTATTTCCATGTTTATACAGATGTCTTTGTAGATATTTCCATGTTAATAGAAATAGCGGTGTAGACATTTCCATGTTTATACAGATAGCGGTGTAGATATTTCCATGTTTATACAGATAGTGGTGTAGATATTTCCATGTTTATACAGACCGCGGTGTAGATATTTCCATTTATACACAGATGACCGTGTAGATATTTCCATGTTTATACAGACGGCGGCGCAGATATTTCCATGGATATGTAGATGGCGGTGTAGATATTTCCATGTTTATACAGATTGCGGTGTAGTTATTTCCATGTTTATATAGATAGCGGTGTAGTTATTTCCATGTATATACACATGGCTGTGTAGATATTTCCATGTTTATACAGATGGCGGTGTAGATATTTCCATGTTTATACAGATAACTTTGTATTTCCATGTTTATACAGATGGCGGTGTAGATATTTCCATGTCTATAGAGATAGCAGTGGAGATAATTCCATGTTTATACAGATAGCGGTGTAGATATTTCCATGTTTATTCTGTTCGTGGTGTAGATATTTCCATGTTTATAGAGATGGCGGTGTAGATATTTACATGTTCATAGAGATAGCGGTGTTGATTTTTCCATGTTTATAGAGACAGCGGTGTGGATATTTCCTTGCTTATACAGATAGGGGTGTAGATATTTCCATGTTTATAGAGATAGCGGTGAAGATATTTCCATGTTTATACAGATCACGGTGTAGATATTTCCTTGCTTGTACTAATAGCGGTGTATTTATTTCCATGTTTATACAGATAGCGGTGTAGATATTTCCATGTATATACAGATGGCTGTGTAGATATTTCCATGTTTATACAGATGGCTGTGTAGATATTTCCATGTTTATACAGATGACTTTGTAGGTATTTGCATGTTTATACAGATGGCGGTGTAGGTTTTCCATGTTTATAGTGATAGCTGTGTAGATATTTCCATGTTTATACAGATAGCGGTGTTGATATTTCCATGTTTATAAAAATCGCGGTGTAGATATTTCCATGTTTATACAGATCGCGGTGCAGATATTTATATCTTTATACAGATGGCATTGTAGATATTTCCTTATTCACACAGATGGCGGTGTAGATGTTTCCATGTTTATACAGATGGCAGAGTAGTTAGTTCCATGTTTATGGAGATGGCAGTGTAGATACTTTCATGTTTACAGAGATGGCGGTGTAGATATTTCCATGTTTATAGAGATAGCAGTGTAGATATTTACATGTTTATACAGATGTCTGTGTAGATATTTCCATGTGTATACAGATGGCATTGTAGATATTTCCATGTTTATACAGATGACTGTATAGGTATTTCCATGGTTTTACAGGTGGCAGTGCAGATATTTCCATGTTTATAGAGATAGCGGTGTAGATATTTCCATGTTTCTACAGATGGCGGTGTTGATATTTCCATCTATACACAGATGGCCGTGTAGATATTTCCATGTTTATACAGATGGCGGCGTAGATATTTCCATGGACATGCAGATGGCGGTGTAGATATTTCCATGTTTAAACAGATAGCGGTGTAGATATTTCCATGTTTACACAGATAGTGGTGTAGATATTTCCGTGTTTATACACATGGCAGAGTAGATACTTCCATCTTTATGGAGATGGCAGTGTAGATATTTTCATGTTTATAGAGATGGCGGTGTAGATATTTCCATATTTATAGAGATAGCGGTGTAGATATTTCCATCTTTCTACAGATGGCAGTGTAGATATTTCCATGTTTATACAGATGGCGGTGTAGATATCTCCATATTTATACAGATGTCTGTGTAGATATTTCCATCGGTATACAGATGGTATTGTAGGTATTTCCATGTTTATACAGATGGTGGTGAAGATATTTCCATGTTTATTCAGATGACTGTGTAGATATTTCCATGTTTTTACAGATGGCAGTGTGGATATTTCAATGTTTATAGAGATGGCGCTGTAGATATTTCCAAGTTTATACAGCTAACGGTGGAGATATTTCCATGTTTATACAGAGAGGAGTCGAGATATTTCCATGTTTATACACATAGCGGTGTACATATTTCCATGATTATAGAGACAGCGGTGTAGGTATTTCCATGTTTATGCAGATAGCGGTGCAGATATTTCCATGTTTACACAGATGCCTATGCAGATATTTCCATATTTACACAGAGGTCTGTGTAGATATTTCTATGTTTATACAGAAGACAGTGTAGATATTTAAATGTTCCTACTCATGACTGTGTAGGTATTTCCATGTTTATACAGATGTCTTTGTAGATATTTCCATGTTAATAGAGATATCGGTGTAGACATTTCCATGTTTATACAGATAGCGGTGTAGATATTTCCATGTTTATACAGATAGTGGTGTAGATATTTCCATGTTTATACAGACCGCGGTGTAGATATTTCCATGTTTATACAAATAGCGGTGCAGATATTTCCATGTTTGTACAGATGGCGGTGTTGATATTTCCATTTATACACAGATGACCGTGTAGATATTTCCATGTTTATACAGACGGCGGCGCAGATATTTCCATGGATATGTAGATGGCGGTGTAGATATTTCCATGTTTATACAGATTGCGGTGTAGTTACTTCCATGTTTATATAGATAGCGGTGTAGTTATTTCCATGTGTATACACATGGCTGTGTAGATATTTCCATGTTTATACAGATGGCGGTGTAGATATTTCCATGTTTATACAGATAACTTTGTATTTCCATGTTTATACAGATGGCGGTGTAGATATTTCCATGTCTATAGAGATAGCAGTGGAGATAATTCCAGGTTTATACAGATAGCGGTGTAGATATTTCCATGTTTATTCTGTTCGTGGTGTAGATATTTCCATGTTTATAGAGATGGCGGTGTAGATATTTACATGTTCATAGAGATAGCGGTGTTGATTTTTCCATGTTTATAGAGACAGCGGTGTGGATATTTCCTTGCTTATACAGATAGGGGTGTAGATATTTCCATGTTTATAGAGATAGCGGTGAAGATATTTCCATGTTTATACAGATCACGGTGTAGATATTTCCTTGCTTGTACTAATAGCGGTGTAGTTATTTCCATGTTTATACAGATAGCGGTGTAGATATTTCCATGTATATACAGATGGCTGTGTAGATATTTCCATGTTTATACAGATGGCTGTGTAGATATTTCCATGTTTATACAGATGACTTTGTAGGTATTTGCATGTTTTTACAGATGGCGGTGTAGGTTTTCCATGTTTATAGTGATAGCTGTGTAGATATTTCCATGTTTATACAGATAGCGGTGTTGATATTTCCATGTTTATAAAGATCGCGGTGTAGATATTTCCATGTTTATACAGATCGCGGTGCAGATATTTATATCTTTATACAGATGGCATTGTAGATATTTCCTTATTCACACAGATGGCGGTGTAGATGTTTCCATGTTTATACAGATGGCAGAGTAGTTAGTTCCATGTTTATGGAGATGGCAGTGTAGATACTTTCATGTTTACAGAGATGGCGGTGTAGATATTTCCTTGTTTATAGAGATAGCAGTGTAGATATTTACATGTTTATACAGATGTCTGTGTAGATATTTCCATGTGTATACAGATGGCATTGTAGATATTTCCATGTTTATACAGATGACTGTATAGGTATTTCCATGGTTTTACAGGTGGCAGTGCAGATATTTCCATGTTTATAGAGATAGCGGTGTAGATATTTCCATGTTTCTACAGATGGCGGTGTTGATATTTCCATCTATACACAGATGGCCGTGTAGATATTTCCATGTTTATACAGATGGCGGCGTAGATATTTCCATGGACATGCAGATGGCGGTGTAGATATTTCCATGTTTAAACAGATAGCGGTGTAGATATTTCCATGTTTACACAGATAGTGGTGTAGATATTTCCGTGTTTATACACATGGCAGTGTAGATACTTCCATCTTTATGGAGATGGCAGTGTAGATATTTTCATGTTTATAGAGATGGCGGTGTAGATATTTCCATATTTATAGAGATAGCGGTGTAGATACTTCCATCTTTCTACAGATGGCAGTGTAGATATTTCCATGTTTATACAGATGGCGGTGTAGATATTTCCATATTTATACAGATGTCTGTTGTAGATATTTCCATCTGTATACAGATGGTATTGTAGGTATTTCCATGTTTATACAGATGGTGGTGAAGATATTTCCATGTTTATTCAGATGACTGTGTAGATATTTCCATGTTTTTACAGATGGCAGTGTGGATATTTCAATGTTTATAGAGATGGCGCTGTAGATATTTCCAAGTTTATACAGCTAACGGTGGAGACATTTCCATGTTTATACAGAGAGGAGTCGAGATATTTCCATGTTTATACACATAGCAGTGTACATATTTCCATGATTATAGAGACAGCGGTGTAGGTATTTCCATGTTTATGCAGATAGCGGTGCAGATATTTCCATGTTTACACAGATGCCTATGCAGATATTTCCATATTTACACAGAGGGCTGTGTAGATATTTCTATGTTTATACAGAAGACAGTGTAGATATTTAAATGTTCCCACACATGACTGTGTAGGTATTTCCATGTTTATACAGATGTCTTTGTAGATATTTCCATGTTAATAGAGATAGCGGTGTAGACATTTCCATGTTTATACAGATAGCGGTGTAGATATTTCCATGTTTATACAGATAGTGGTGTAGATATTTCCATGTTTATACAGACCGCGGTGTAGATATTTCCATGTTTATTCAAATAGCGGTGCAGATATTTCCATGTTTGTACAGATGGCGGTGTTGATATTTCCATTTATACACAGATGACCGTGTAGATATTTCCATGTTTATACAGACGGCGGCGCAGATATTTCCATGGATATGTAGATGGCGGTGTAGATATTTCCATGTTTATACAGATTGCGGTGTAGTTATTTCCATGTTTATATAGATAGCGGTGTAGTTATTTCCATGTATATACACATGGCTGTGTAGATATTTCCATGTTTATACAGATGGCGGTGTAGGTATTTCCATGTTTATACAGATAACTTTGTATTTCCATGTTTATACAGATGGCGGTGTAGATATTTCCATGTCTATAGAGATAGCAGTGGAGATAATTCCATGTTTATACAGATAGCGGTGTAGATATTTCCATGTTTATTCTGATCGTGGTGTAGATATTTCCATGTTTATAGAGATGGCGGTGTAGATATTTACATGTTCATAGAGATAGCGGTGTTGATTTTTCCATGTTTATAGAGACAGCGGTGTGGATATTTCCTTGCTTATACAGATAGGGGTGTAGATATTTCCATGTTTATAGAGATAGCGGTGAAGATATTTCCATGTTTATACAGATCACGGTGTAGATATTTCCTTGCTTGTACTAATAGCGGTGTAGTTATTTCCATGTTTATACAGATAGCGGTGTAGATATTTCCATGTATATACAGATGGCTGTGTAGATATTTCCATGTTTATACAGATGGCTGTGTAGATATTTCCATGTTTATACAGATGACTTTGTAGGTATTTGCATGTTTATACAGATGGCGGTGTAGGTTTTCCATGTTTATAGTGATAGCTGTGTAGATATTTCCATGTTTATACAGATAGCGGTGTTGATATTTCCATGTTTATAAAGATCGCGGTGTAGATATTTCCATGTTTATACAGATCGCGGTGCAGATATTTATATCTTTATACAGATGGCATTGTAGATATTTCCTTATTCACACAGATGGCGGTGTAGATGTTTCCATGTTTATACAGATGGCAGAGTAGTTAGTTCCATGTTTATGGAGATGGCAGTGTAGATACTTTCATGTTTACAGAGATGGCGGTGTAGATATTTCCTTGTTTATAGAGATAGCAGTGTAGATATTTACATGTTTATACAGATGTCTGTGTAGATATTTCCATGTGTATACAGATGGCATTGTAGATATTTCCATGTTTATACAGATGACTGTATAGGTATTTCCATGGTTTTACAGGTGGCAGTGCAGATATTTCCATGTTTATAGAGATAGCGGTGTAGATATTTCCATGTTTCTACAGATGGCGGTGTTGATATTTCCATCTATACACAGATGGCCGTGTAGATATTTCCATGTTTATACAGATGGCGGCGTAGATATTTCCATGGACATGCAGATGGCGGTGTAGATATTTCCATGTTTAAACAGATAGCGGTGTAGATATTTCCATGTTTACACAGATAGTGGTGTAGATATTTCCGTGTTTATACACATGGCAGAGTAGATACTTCCATCTTTATGGAGATGGCAGTGTAGATATTTTCATGTTTATAGAGATGGCGGTGTAGATATTTCCATATTTATAGAGATAGCGGTGTAGATATTTCCATCTTTCTACAGATGGCAGTGTAGATATTTCCATGTTTATACAGATGGCGGTGTAGATATCTCCATATTTATACAGATGTCTGTGTAGATATTTCCATCGGTATACAGATGGTATTGTAGGTATTTCCATGTTTATACAGATGGTGGTGAAGATATTTCCATGTTTATTCAGATGACTGTGTAGATATTTCCATGTTTTTACAGATGGCAGTGTGGATATTTCAATGTTTATAGAGATGGCGCTGTAGATATTTCCAAGTTTATACAGCTAACGGTGGAGATATTTCCATGTTTATACAGAGAGGAGTCGAGATATTTCCATGTTTATACACATAGCGGTGTACATATTTCCATGATTATAGAGACAGCGGTGTAGGTATTTCCATGTTTATGCAGATAGCGGTGCAGATATTTCCATGTTTACACAGATGCCTATGCAGATATTTCCATATTTACACAGAGGTCTGTGTAGATATTTCTATGTTTATACAGAAGACAGTGTAGATATTTAAATGTTCCTACTCATGACTGTGTAGGTATTTCCATGTTTATACAGATGTCTTTGTAGATATTTCCATGTTAATACAGATATCGGTGTAGACATTTCCATGTTTATACAGATAGCGGTGTAGATATTTCCATGTTTATACAGATAGTGGTGTAGATATTTCCATGTTTATACAGACCGCGGTGTAGATATTTCCATGTTTATACAAATAGCGGTGCAGATATTTCCATGTTTGTACAGATGGCGGTGTTGATATTTCCATTTATACACAGATGACCGTGTAGATATTTCCATGTTTATACAGACGGCGGCGCAGATATTTCCATGGATATGTAGATGGCGGTGTAGATATTTCCATGTTTATACAGATTGCGGTGTAGTTACTTCCATGTTTATATAGATAGCGGTGTAGTTATTTCCATGTGTATACACATGGCTGTGTAGATATTTCCATGTTTATACAGATGGCGGTGTAGATATTTCCATGTTTATACAGATAACTTTGTATTTCCATGTTTATACAGATGGCGGTGTAGATATTTCCATGTCTATAGAGATAGCAGTGGAGATAATTCCAGGTTTATACAGATAGCGGTGTAGATATTTCCATGTTTATTCTGTTCGTGGTGTAGATATTTCCATGTTTATAGAGATGGCGGTGTAGATATTTACATGTTCATAGAGATAGCGGTGTTGATTTTTCCATGTTTATAGAGACAGCGGTGTGGATATTTCCTTGCTTATACAGATAGGGGTGTAGATATTTCCATGTTTATAGAGATAGCGGTGAAGATATTTCCATGTTTATACAGATCACGGTGTAGATATTTCCTTGCTTGTACTAATAGCGGTGTAGTTATTTCCATGTTTATACAGATAGCGGTGTAGATATTTCCATGTATATACAGATGGCTGTGTAGATATTTCCATGTTTATACAGATGGCTGTGTAGATATTTCCATGTTTATACAGATGACTTTGTAGGTATTTGCATGTTTTTACAGATGGCGGTGTAGGTTTTCCATGTTTATAGTGATAGCTGTGTAGATATTTCCATGTTTATACAGATAGCGGTGTTGATATTTCCATGTTTATAAAGATCGCGGTGTAGATATTTCCATGTTTATACAGATCGCGGTGCAGATATTTATATCTTTATACAGATGGCATTGTAGATATTTCCTTATTCACACAGATGGCGGTGTAGATGTTTCCATGTTTATACAGATGGCAGAGTAGTTAGTTCCATGTTTATGGAGATGGCAGTGTAGATACTTTCATGTTTACAGAGATGGCGGTGTAGATATTTCCTTGTTTATAGAGATAGCAGTGTAGATATTTACATGTTTATACAGATGTCTGTGTAGATATTTCCATGTGTATACAGATGGCATTGTAGATATTTCCATGTTTATACAGATGACTGTATAGGTATTTCCATGGTTTTACAGGTGGCAGTGCAGATATTTCCATGTTTATAGAGATAGCGGTGTAGATATTTCCATGTTTCTACAGATGGCGGTGTTGATATTTCCATCTATACACAGATGGCCGTGTAGATATTTCCATGTTTATACAGATGGCGGCGTAGATATTTCCATGGACATGCAGATGGCGGTGTAGATATTTCCATGTTTAAACAGATAGCGGTGTAGATATTTCCATGTTTACACAGATAGTGGTGTAGATATTTCCGTGTTTATACACATGGCAGTGTAGATACTTCCATCTTTATGGAGATGGCAGTGTAGATATTTTCATGTTTATAGAGATGGCGGTGTAGATATTTCCATATTTATAGAGATAGCGGTGTAGATACTTCCATCTTTCTACAGATGGCAGTGTAGATATTTCCATGTTTATACAGATGGCGGTGTAGATATTTCCATATTTATACAGATGTCTGTTGTAGATATTTCCATCTGTATACAGATGGTATTGTAGGTATTTCCATGTTTATACAGATGGTGGTGAAGATATTTCCATGTTTATTCAGATGACTGTGTAGATATTTCCATGTTTTTACAGATGGCAGTGTGGATATTTCAATGTTTATAGAGATGGCGCTGTAGATATTTCCAAGTTTATACAGCTAACGGTGGAGACATTTCCATGTTTATACAGAGAGGAGTCGAGATATTTCCATGTTTATACACATAGCGGTGTACATATTTCCATGATTATAGAGACAGCGGTGTAGGTATTTCCATGTTTATGCAGATAGCGGTGCAGATATTTCCATGTTTACACAGATGCCTATGCAGATATTTCCATATTTACACAGAGGGCTGTGTAGATATTTCTATGTTTATACAGAAGACAGTGTAGATATTTAAATGTTCCCACACATGACTGTGTAGGTATTTCCATGTTTATACAGATGTCTTTGTAGATATTTCCATGTTAATAGAGATAGCGGTGTAGACATTTCCATGTTTATACAGATAGCGGTGTAGATATTTCCATGTTTATACAGATAGTGGTGTAGATATTTCCATGTTTATACAGACCGCGGTGTAGATATTTCCATGTTTATTCAAATAGCGGTGCAGATATTTCCATGTTTGTACAGATGGCGGTGTTGATATTTCCATTTATACACAGATGACCGTGTAGATATTTCCATGTTTATACAGACGGCGGCGCAGATATTTCCATGGATATGTAGATGGCGGTGTAGATATTTCCATGTTTATACAGATTGCGGTGTAGTTATTTCCATGTTTATATAGATAGCGGTGTAGTTATTTCCATGTATATACACATGGCTGTGTAGATATTTCCATGTTTATACAGATGGCGGTGTAGGTATTTCCATGTTTATACAGATAACTTTGTATTTCCATGTTTATACAGATGGCGGTGTAGATATTTCCATGTCTATAGAGATAGCAGTGGAGATAATTCCATGTTTATACAGATAGCGGTGTAGATATTTCCATGTTTATTCTGATCGTGGTGTAGATATTTCCATGTTTATAGAGATGGCGGTGTAGATATTTACATGTTCATAGAGATAGCGGTGTTGATTTTTCCATGTTTATAGAGACAGCGGTGTGGATATTTCCTTGCTTATACAGATAGGGGTGTAGATATTTCCATGTTTATAGAGATAGCGGTGAAGATATTTCCATGTTTATACAGATCACGGTGTAGATATTTCCTTGCTTGTACTAATAGCGGTGTAGTTATTTCCATGTTTATACAGATAGCGGTGTAGATATTTCCATGTATATACAGATGGCTGTGTAGATATTTCCATGTTTATACAGATGGCTGTGTAGATATTTCCATGTTTATACAGATGACTTTGTAGGTATTTGCATGTTTATACAGATGGCGGTGTAGGTTTTCCATGTTTATAGTGATAGCTGTGTAGATATTTCCATGTTTATACAGATAGCGGTGTTGATATTTCCATGTTTATAAAGATCGCGGTGTAGATATTTCCATGTTTATACAGATCGCGGTGCAGATATTTATATCTTTATACAGATGGCATTGTAGATATTTCCTTATTCACACAGATGGCGGTGTAGATGTTTCCATGTTTATACAGATGGCAGAGTAGTTAGTTCCATGTTTATGGAGATGGCAGTGTAGATACTTTCATGTTTACAGAGATGGCGGTGTAGATATTTCCTTGTTTATAGAGATAGCAGTGTAGATATTTACATGTTTATACAGATGTCTGTGTAGATATTTCCATGTGTATACAGATGGCATTGTAGATATTTCCATGTTTATACAGATGACTGTATAGGTATTTCCATGGTTTTACAGGTGGCAGTGCAGATATTTCCATGTTTATAGAGATAGCGGTGTAGATATTTCCATGTTTCTATAGATGGCGGTGTTGATATTTCCATCTATACACAGATGGCCGTGTAGATATTTCCATGTTTATACAGATGGCGGCGTAGATATTTCCATGGACATGCAGATGGCGGTGTAGATATTTCCATGTTTAAACAGATAGCGGTGTAGATATTTCCATGTTTACATAGATAGTGGTGTAGATATTTCCGTGTTTATACACATGGCAGAGTAGATACTTCCATCTTTATGGAGATGGCAGTGTAGATATTTTCATGTTTATAGAGATGGCGGTGTAGATATTTCCATATTTATAGAGATAGCGGTGTAGACACTTCCATCTTTCTACAGATGGCAGTGTAGATATTTCCATGTTTATACAGATGGCGGTGTAGATATTTCCATATTTATACAGATGTCTGTTGTAGATATTTCCATCTGTATACAGATGGTATTGTAGGTATTTCCATGTTTATACAGATGGTGGTGAAGATATTTCCATGTTTATTCAGATGACTGTGTAGATATTTCCATGTTTTTACAGATGGCAGTGTGGATATTTCAATGTTTATAGAGATGGCGCTGTAGATATTTCCAAGTTTATACAGCTAACGGTGGAGATATTTCCATGTTTATACAGAGAGGAGTCGAGATATTTCCATGTTTATACACATAGCGGTGTACATATTTCCATGATTATAGAGACAGCGGTGTAGGTATTTCCATGTTTATGCAGATAGCGGTGCAGATATTTCCATGTTTACATAGATGCCTATGCAGATATTTCCATATTTACACAGAGGGCTGTGTAGATATTTCTATATTTATACAGAAGACAGTGTAGATATGTAAATGTTCCCACACATGACTGTGTAGGTATTTCCATGTTTATACAGATGTCTTTGTAGATATTTCCATGTTAATAGAGATAGCGGTGTAGACATTTCCATGTTTATACAGATAGCGGTGTAGATATTTCCATGTTTATACAGATAGTGGTGTAGATATTTCCATGTTTATACAGACCGCGGTGTAGGTATTTCCATGTTTATTCAAATAGCGGTGCAGATATTTCCATGTTTGTACAGATGGCGGTGTTGATATTTCCATTTTTACACAGATGACCGTGTAGATATTTCCATGTTTATACAGACGGCGGCGCAGATATTTCCATGGATATGTAGATGGCGGTGTAGATATTTCCATGTTTATACAGATTGCGGTGTAGTTATTTCCATGTTTATATAGATAGCGGTGTAGTTATTTCCATGTATATACACATGGCTGTGTAGATATTTCCATGTTTATACAGATGGCGGTGTAGGTATTTCCATGTTTATACAGATAACTTTGTATTTCCATGTTTATACAGATGGCGGTGTAGATATTTCCATGTCTATAGAGATAGCAGTGGAGATAATTCCATGTTTATACAGATAGCGGTGTAGATATTTCCATGTTTATTCTGATCGTGGTGTAGATATTTCCATGTTTATAGAGATGGCGGTGTAGATATTTACATGTTCATAGAGATAGCGGTGTTGATTTTTCCATGTTTATAGAGACAGCGGTGTGGATATTTCCTTGCTTATACAGATAGGGGTGTAGATATTTCCATGTTTATAGAGATAGCGGTGAAGATATTTCCATGTTTATACAGATCACGGTGTAGATATTTCCTTGCTTGTACTAATAGCGGTGTAGTTATTTCCATGTTTATACAGATAGCGGTGTAGATATTTCCATGTATATACAGATGGCTGTGTAGATATTTCCATGTTTATACAGATGGCTGTGTAGATATTTCCATGTTTATACAGATGACTTTGTAGGTATTTGCATGTTTATACAGATGGCGGTGTAGGTTTTCCATGTTTATAGTGATAGCTGTGTAGATATTTCCATGTTTATACAGATAGCGGTGTTGATATTTCCATGTTTATAAAGATCGCGGTGTAGATATTTCCATGTTTATACAGATCGCGGTGCAGATATTTATATCTTTATACAGATGGCATTGTAGATATTTCCTTATTCACACAGATGGCGGTGTAGATGTTTCCATGTTTATACAGATGGCAGAGTAGTTAGTTCCATGTTTATGGAGATGGCAGTGTAGATACTTTCATGTTTACAGAGATGGCGGTGTAGATATTTCCTTGTTTATAGAGATAGCAGTGTAGATATTTACATGTTTATACAGATGTCTGTGTAGATATTTCCATGTGTATACAGATGGCATTGTAGATATTTCCATGTTTATACAGATGACTGTATAGGTATTTCCATGGTTTTACAGGTGGCAGTGCAGATATTTCCATGTTTATAGAGATAGCGGTGTAGATATTTCCATGTTTCTACAGATGGCGGTGTTGATATTTCCATCTATACACAGATGGCCGTGTAGATATTTCCATGTTTATACAGATGGCGGCGTAGATATTTCCATGGACATGCAGACGGCGGTGTAGATATTTCCATGTTTAAACAGATAGCGGTGTAGTTATTTCCATGTTTAAACAGATAGTGGTGTAGATATTTCCGTGTTTATACACATGGCAGAGTAGATACTTCCATCTTTATGGAGATGGCAGTGTAGATATTTTCATGTTTATAGAGATGGCGGTGTAGATATTTCCATATTTATAGAGATAGCGGTGTAGATACTTCCATCTTTCTACAGATGGCAGTGTAGATATTTCCATGTTTATACAGATGGCGGTGTAGATATTTCCATATTTATACAGATGTCTGTGTAGATATTTCCATCTGTATACAGATGGTATTGTAGTTATTTCCATGTTTATACAGATGGTGGTGAAGATATTTCCATGTTTATTCAGATGACTGTGTAGATATTTCCATGTTTTTACAGATGGCAGTGTGGATATTTCAATGTTTATAGAGATGGCGCTGTAGATATTTCCAAGTTTATACAGCTAACGGTGGAGATATTTCCATGTTTATACAGAGAGGAGTCGAGATATTTCCATGTTTATACACATAGCGGTGCACATATTTCCATGATTATAGAGACAGCGGTGTAGGTATTTCCATGTTTATGCAGATAGCGGTGCAGATATTTCCATGTTTACACAGATGCCTATGCAGATATTTCCATATTTACACAGAGGTCTGTGTAGATATTTCTATGTTTATACAGAAGACAGTGTAGATATGTAAAAGTTCCTACACATGACTGTGTAGGTATTTCCATGTTTATACAGATGTCTTTGTAGATATTTCCATGTTAATAGAAATAGCGGTGTAGACATTTCCATGTTTATACAGATAGCGGTGTAGATATTTCCATGTTTATACAGATAGTGGTGTAGATATTTCCATGTTTATACAGACCGCGGTGTAGATATTTCCATGTTTATACAAATAGCGGTGCAGATATTTCCATGTTTGTACAGATGGCGGTGTTGATATTTCCATTTATACACAGATGACCGTGTAGATATTTCCATGTTTATACAGACGGCGGCGCAGATATTTCCATGGATATGTAGACGGCGGTGTAGATATTTCCATGTTTATACAGATTGCGGTGTAGTTACTTCCATGTTTATATAGATAGCGGTGTAGTTATTTCCATGTATATACACATGGCTGTGTAGATATTTCCATGTTTATACAGATGGCGGTGTAGGTATTTCCATGTTTATACAGATAACTTTGTATTTCCATGTTTATACAGATGGCGGTGTAGATATTTCCATGTCTATAGAGATAGCAGTGGAGATAATTCCATGTTTATACAGATAGCGGTGTAGATATTTCCATGTTTATTCTGATCGTGGTGTAGATATTTCCATGTTTATAGAGATGGCGGTGTAGATATTTACATGTTCATAGAGATAGCGGTGTTGATTTTTCCATGTTTATAGAGACAGCGGTGTGGATATTTCCTTGCTTATACAGATAGGGGTGTAGATATTTCCATGTTTATAGAGATAGCGGTGAAGATATTTCCATGTTTATACAGATCACGGTGTAGATATTTCCTTGCTTGTACTAATAGCGGTGTAGTTATTTCCATGTTTATACAGATAGCGGTGTAGATATTTCCATGTATATACAGATGGCTGTGTAGATATTTCCATGTTTATACAGATGGCTGTGTAGATATTTCCATGTTTATACAGATGACTTTGTAGGTATTTGCATGTTTATACAGATGGCGGTGTAGGTTTTCCATGTTTATAGTGATAGCTGTGTAGATATTTCCATGTTTATACAGATAGCGGTGTTGATATTTCCATGTTTATAAAGATCGCGGTGTAGATATTTCCATGTTTATACAGATCGCGGTGCAGATATTTATATCTTTATACAGATGGCATTGTAGATATTTCCTTATTCACACAGATGGCGGTGTAGATGTTTCCATGTTTATACAGATGGCAGAGTAGTTAGTTCCATGTTTATGGAGATGGCAGTGTAGATACTTTCATGTTTACAGAGATGGCGGTGTAGATATTTCCTTGTTTATAGAGATAGCAGTGTAGATATTTACATGTTTATACAGATGTCTGTGTAGATATTTCCATGTGTATACAGATGGCATTGTAGATATTTCCATGTTTATACAGATGACTGTATAGGTATTTCCATGGTTTTACAGGTGGCAGTGCAGATATTTCCATGTTTATAGAGATAGCGGTGTAGATATTTCCATGTTTCTACAGATGGCGGTGTTGATATTTCCATCTATACACAGATGGCCGTGTAGATATTTCCATGTTTATACAGATGGCGGCGTAGATATTTCCATGGACATGCAGATGGCGGTGTAGATATTTCCATGTTTAAACAGATAGCGGTGTAGTTATTTCCATGTTTACACAGATAGTGGTGTAGATATTTCCGTGTTTATACACATGGCAGAGTAGATACTTCCATCTTTATGGAGATGGCAGTGTAGATATTTTCATGTTTATAGAGATGGCGGTGTAGATATTTCCATATTTATAGAGATAGCGGTGTAGATACTTCCATCTTTCTACAGATGGCAGTGTAGATATTTCCATGTTTATACAGATGGCGGTGTAGATATTTCCATATTTATACAGATGTCTGTGTAGATATTTCCATCTGTATACAGATGGTATTGTAGTTATTTCCATGTTTATACAGATGGTGGTGAAGATATTTCCATGTTTATTCAGATGACTGTGTAGATATTTCCATGTTTTTACAGATGGCAGTGTGGATATTTCAATGTTTATAGAGATGGCGCTGTAGATATTTCCAAGTTTATACAGCTAACGGTGGAGATATTTCCATGTTTATACAGAGAGGAGTCGAGATATTTCCATGTTTATACACATAGCGGTGCACATATTTCCATGATTATAGAGACAGCGGTGTAGGTATTTCCATGTTTATGCAGATAGCGGTGCAGATATTTCCATGTTTACACAGATGCCTATGCAGATATTTCCATATTTACACAGAGGTCTGTGTAGATATTTCTATGTTTATACAGAAGACAGTGTAGATATGTAAAAGTTCCTACACATGACTGTGTAGGTATTTCCATGTTTATACAGATGTCTTTGTAGATATTTCCATGTTAATAGAAATAGCGGTGTAGACATTTCCATGTTTATACAGATAGCGGTGTAGATATTTCCATGTTTATACAGATAGTGGTGTAGATATTTCCATGTTTATACAGACCGCGGTGTAGATATTTCCATGTTTATACAAATAGCGGTGCAGATATTTCCATGTTTGTACAGATGGCGGTGTTGATATTTCCATTTATACACAGATGACCGTGTAGATATTTCCATGTTTATACAGACGGCGGCGCAGATATTTCCATGGATATGTAGATGGCGGTGTAGATATTTCCATGTTTATACAGATTGCGGTGTAGTTACTTCCATGTTTATATAGATAGCGGTGTAGTTATTTCCATGTATATACACATGGCTGTGTAGATATTTCCATGTTTATACAGATGGCGGTGTAGATATTTCCATGTTTATACAGATAACTTTGTATTTCCATGTTTATACAGATGGCGGTGTAGATATTTCCATGTCTATAGAGATAGCAGTGGAGATAATTCCAGGTTTATACAGATAGCGGTGTAGATATTTCCATGTTTATTCTGATCGTGGTGTAGATATTTCCATGTTTATAGAGATGGCGGTGTAGATATTTACATGTTCATAGAGATAGCGGTGTTGATTTTTCCATGTTTATAGAGACAGCGGTGTGGATATTTCCTTGCTTATACAGATAGGGGTGTAGATATTTCCATGTTTATAGAGATAGCGGTGAAGATATTTCCATGTTTATACAGATCACGGTGTAGATATTTCCTTGCTTGTACTAATAGCGGTGTAGTTATTTCCATGTTTATACAGATAGCGGTGTAGATATTTCCATGTATATACAGATGGCTGTGTAGATATTTCCATGTTTATACAGATGGCTGTGTAGATATTTCCATGTTTATACAGATGACTTTGTAGGTATTTGCATGTTTATACAGATGGCGGTGTAGGTTTTCCATGTTTATAGTGATAGCTGTGTAGATATTTCCATGTTTATACAGATAGCGGTGTTGATATTTCCATGTTTATAAAGATCGCGGTGTAGATATTTCCATGTTTATACAGATCGCGGTGCAGATATTTATATCTTTATACAGATGGCATTGTAGATATTTCCTTATTCACACAGATGGCGGTGTAGATGTTTCCATGTTTATACAGATGGCAGAGTAGTTAGTTCCATGTTTATGGAGATGGCAGTGTAGATACTTTCATGTTTACAGAGATGGCGGTGTAGATATTTCCTTGTTTATAGAGATAGCAGTGTAGATATTTACATGTTTATACAGATGTCTGTGTAGATATTTCCATGTGTATACAGATGGCATTGTAGATATTTCCATGTTTATACAGATGACTGTATAGGTATTTCCATGGTTTTACAGGTGGCAGTGCAGATATTTCCATGTTTATAGAGATAGCGGTGTAGATATTTCCATGTTTCTACAGATGGCGGTGTTGATATTTCCATCTATACACAGATGGCCGTGTAGATATTTCCATGTTTATACAGATGGCGGCGTAGATATTTCCATGGACATGCAGATGGCGGTGTAGATATTTCCATGTTTAAACAGATAGCGGTGTAGTTATTTCCATGTTTACACAGATAGTGGTGTAGATATTTCCGTGTTTATACACATGGCAGAGTAGATACTTCCATCTTTATGGAGATGGCAGTGTAGATATTTTCATGTTTATAGAGATGGCGGTGTAGATATTTCCATATTTATAGAGATAGCGGTGTAGATACTTCCATCTTTCTACAGATGGCAGTGTAGATATTTCCATGTTTATACAGATGGCGGTGTAGATATTTCCATATTTATACAGATGTCTGTGTAGATATTTCCATCTGTATACAGATGGTATTGTAGTTATTTCCATGTTTATACAGATGGTGGTGAAGATATTTCCATGTTTATTCAGATGACTGTGTAGATATTTCCATGTTTTTACAGATGGCAGTGTGGATATTTCAATGTTTATAGAGATGGCGCTGTAGATATTTCCAAGTTTATACAGCTAACGGTGGAGATATTTCCATGTTTATACAGAGAGGAGTCGAGATATTTCCATGTTTATACACATAGCGGTGCACATATTTCCATGATTATAGAGACAGCGGTGTAGGTATTTCCATGTTTATGCAGATAGCGGTGCAGATATTTCCATGTTTACACAGATGCCTATGCAGATATTTCCATATTTACACAGAGGTCTGTGTAGATATTTCTATGTTTATACAGAAGACAGTGTAGATATGTAAAAGTTCCTACACATGACTGTGTAGGTATTTCCATGTTTATACAGATGTCTTTGTAGATATTTCCATGTTAATAGAAATAGCGGTGTAGACATTTCCATGTTTATACAGATAGCGGTGTAGATATTTCCATGTTTATACAGATAGTGGTGTAGATATTTCCATGTTTATACAGACCGCGGTGTAGATATTTCCATGTTTATACAAATAGCGGTGCAGATATTTCCATGTTTGTACAGATGGCGGTGTTGATATTTCCATTTATACACAGATGACCGTGTAGATATTTCCATGTTTATACAGACGGCGGCGCAGATATTTCCATGGATATGTAGATGGCGGTGTAGATATTTCCATGTTTATACAGATTGCGGTGTAGTTACTTCCATGTTTATATAGATAGCGGTGTAGTTATTTCCATGTATATACACATGGCTGTGTAGATATTTCCATGTTTATACAGATGGCGGTGTAGATATTTCCATGTTTATACAGATAACTTTGTATTTCCATGTTTATACAGATGGCGGTGTAGATATTTCCATGTCTATAGAGATAGCAGTGGAGATAATTCCAGGTTTATACAGATAGCGGTGTAGATATTTCCATGTTTATTCTGTTCGTGGTGTAGATATTTCCATGTTTATAGAGATGGCGGTGTAGATATTTACATGTTCATAGAGATAGCGGTGTTGATTTTTCCATGTTTATAGAGACAGCGGTGTGGATATTTCCTTGCTTATACAGATAGGGGTGTAGATATTTCCATGTTTATAGAGATAGCGGTGAAGATATTTCCATGTTTATACAGATCACGGTGTAGATATTTCCTTGCTTGTACTAATAGCGGTGTAGTTATTTCCATGTTTATACAGATAGCGGTGTAGATATTTCCATGTATATACAGATGGCTGTGTAGATATTTCCATGTTTATACAGATGGCTGTGTAGATATTTCCATGTTTATACAGATGACTTTGTAGGTATTTGCATGTTTATACAGATGGCGGTGTAGGTTTTCCATGTTTATAGTGATAGCTGTGTAGATATTTCCATGTTTATACAGATAGCGGTGTTGATATTTCCATGTTTATAAAGATCGCGGTGTAGATATTTCCATGTTTATACAGATCGCGGTGCAGATATTTATATCTTTATACAGATGGCATTGTAGATATTTCCTTATTCACACAGATGGCGGTGTAGATGTTTCCATGTTTATACAGATGGCAGAGTAGTTAGTTCCATGTTTATGGAGATGGCAGTGTAGATACTTTCATGTTTACAGAGATGGCGGTGTAGATATTTCCTTGTTTATAGAGATAGCAGTGTAGATATTTACATGTTTATACAGATGTCTGTGTAGATATTTCCATGTGTATACAGATGGCATTGTAGATATTTCCATGTTTATACAGATGACTGTATAGGTATTTCCATGGTTTTACAGGTGGCAGTGCAGATATTTCCATGTTTATAGAGATAGCGGTGTGGATATTTCCATGTTTCTACAGATGGCGGTGTTGATATTTCCATCTATACACAGATGGCCGTGTAGATATTTCCATGTTTATACAGATGGCGGCGTAGATATTTCCATGGACATGCAGATGGCGGTGTAGATATTTCCATGTTTAAACAGATAGCGGTGTAGATATTTCCATGTTTACACAGATAGTGGTGTAGATATTTCCGTGTTTATACACATGGCAGTGTAGATACTTCCATCTTTATGGAGATGGCAGTGTAGATATTTTCATGTTTATAGAGATGGCGGTGTAGATATTTCCATATTTATAGAGATAGCGGTGTAGATATTTCCATCTTTCTACAGATGGCAGTGTAGATATTTCCATGTTTATACAGATGGCGGTGTAGATATCTCCATATTTATACAGATGTCTGTGTAGATATTTCCATCGGTATACAGATGGTATTGTAGGTATTTCCATGTTTATACAGATGGTGGTGAAGATATTTCCATGTTTATTCAGATGACTGTGTAGATATTTCCATGTTTTTACAGATGGCAGTGTGGATATTTCAATGTTTATAGAGATGGCGCTGTAGATATTTCCAAGTTTATACAGCTAACGGTGGAGATATTTCCATGTTTATACAGAGAGGAGTCGAGATATTTCCATGTTTATACACATAGCGGTGTACATATTTCCATGATTATAGAGACAGCGGTGTAGGTATTTCCATGTTTATGCAGATAGCGGTGCAGATATTTCCATGTTTACACAGATGCCTATGCAGATATTTCCATATTTACACAGAGGTCTGTGTAGATATTTCTATGTTTATACAGAAGACAGTGTAGATATTTAAATGTTCCTACACATGACTGTGTAGGTATTTCCATGTTTATACAGATGTCTTTGTAGATATTTCCATGTTAATAGAGATATCGGTGTAGACATTTCCATGTTTATACAGATAGCGGTGTAGATATTTCCATGTTTATACAGATAGTGGTGTAGATATTTCCATGTTTATACAGACCGCGGTGTAGATATTTCCATGTTTATACAAATAGCGGTGCAGATATTTCCATGTTTGTACAGATGGCGGTGTTGATATTTCCATTTATACACAGATGACCGTGTAGATATTTCCATGTTTATACAGACGGCGGCGCAGATATTTCCATGGATATGTAGATGGCGGTGTAGATATTTCCATGTTTATACAGATTGCGGTGTAGTTACTTCCATGTTTATATAGATAGCGGTGTAGTTATTTCCATGTATATACACATGGCTGTGTAGATATTTCCATGTTTATACAGATGGCGGTGTAGATATTTCCATGTTTATACAGATAACTTTGTATTTCCATGTTTATACAGATGGCGGTGTAGATATTTCCATGTCTATAGAGATAGCAGTGGAGATAATTCCAGGTTTATACAGATAGCGGTGTAGATATTTCCATGTTTATTCTGTTCGTGGTGTAGATATTTCCATGTTTATAGAGATGGCGGTGTAGATATTTACATGTTCATAGAGATAGCGGTGTTGATTTTTCCATGTTTATAGAGACAGCGGTGTGGATATTTCCTTGCTTATACAGATAGGGGTGTAGATATTTCCATGTTTATAGAGATAGCGGTGAAGATATTTCCATGTTTATACAGATCACGGTGTAGATATTTCCTTGCTTGTACTAATAGCGGTGTAGTTATTTCCATGTTTATACAGATAGCGGTGTAGATATTTCCATGTATATACAGATGGCTGTGTAGATATTTCCATGTTTATACAGATGGCTGTGTAGATATTTCCATGTTTATACAGATGACTTTGTAGGTATTTGCATGTTTTTACAGATGGCGGTGTAGGTTTTCCATGTTTATAGTGATAGCTGTGTAGATATTTCCATGTTTATACAGATAGCGGTGTTGATATTTCCATGTTTATAAAGATCGCGGTGTAGATATTTCCATGTTTATACAGATCGCGGTGCAGATATTTATATCTTTATACAGATGGCATTGTAGATATTTCCTTATTCACACAGATGGCGGTGTAGATGTTTCCATGTTTATACAGATGGCAGAGTAGTTAGTTCCATGTTTATGGAGATGGCAGTGTAGATACTTTCATGTTTACAGAGATGGCGGTGTAGATATTTCCTTGTTTATAGAGATAGCAGTGTAGATATTTACATGTTTATACAGATGTCTGTGTAGTTATTTCCATGTGTATACAGATGGCATTGTAGATATTTCCATGTTTATACAGATGACTGTATAGGTATTTCCATGGTTTTACAGGTGGCAGTGCAGATATTTCCATGTTTATAGAGATAGCGGTGTAGATATTTCCATGTTTCTACAGATGGCGGTGTTGATATTTCCATCTATACACAGATGGCCGTGTAGATATTTCCATGTTTATACAGATGGCGGCGTAGATATTTCCATGGACATGCAGATGGCGGTGTAGATATTTCCATGTTTAAACAGATAGCGGTGTAGTTATTTCCATGTTTACACAGATAGTGGTGTAGATATTTCCGTGTTTATACACATGGCAGAGTAGATACTTCCATCTTTATGGAGATGGCAGTGTAGATATTTTCATGTTTATAGAGATGGCGGTGTAGATATTTCCATATTTATAGAGATAGCGGTGTAGATACTTCCATCTTTCTACAGATGGCAGTGTAGATATTTCCATGTTTATACAGATGGCGGTGTAGATATTTCCATATTTATACAGATGTCTGTGTAGATATTTCCATCTGTATACAGATGGTATTGTAGTTATTTCCATGTTTATACAGATGGTGGTGAAGATATTTCCATGTTTATTCAGATGACTGTGTAGATATTTCCATGTTTTTACAGATGGCAGTGTGGATATTTCAATGTTTATAGAGATGGCGCTGTAGATATTTCCAAGTTTATACAGCTAACGGTGGAGATATTTCCATGTTTATACAGAGAGGAGTCGAGATATTTCCATGTTTATACACATAGCGGTGCACATATTTCCATGATTATAGAGACAGCGGTGTAGGTATTTCCAAGTTTATGCAGATAGCGGTGCAGATATTTCCATGTTTACACAGATGCCTATGCAGATATTTCCATATTTACACAGAGGTCTGTGTAGATATTTCTATGTTTATACAGAAGACAGTGTAGATATGTAAAAGTTCCTACACATGACTGTGTAGGTATTTCCATGTTTATACAGATGTCTTTGTAGATATTTCCATGTTAATAGAAATAGCGGTGTAGACATTTCCATGTTTATACAGATAGCAGTGTAGATATTTCCATGTTTATACAGATAGTGGTGTAGATATTTCCATGTTTATACAGACCGCGGTGTAGATATTTCCATGTTTATACAAATAGCGGTGCAGATATTTCCATGTTTGTACAGATGGCGGTGTTGATATTTCCATTTATACACAGATGACCGTGTAGATATTTCCATGTTTATACAGACGGCGGCGCAGATATTTCCATGGATATGTAGATGGCGGTGTAGATATTTCCATGTTTATACAGATTGCGGTGTAGTTACTTCCATGTTTATATAGATAGCGGTGTAGTTATTTCCATGTATATACACATGGCTGTGTAGATATTTCCATGTTTATACAGATGGCGGTGTAGATATTTCCATGTTTATACAGATAACTTTGTATTTCCATGTTTATACAGATGGCGGTGTAGATATTTCCATGTCTATAGAGATAGCAGTGGAGATAATTCCAGGTTTATACAGATAGCGGTGTAGATATTTCCATGTTTATTCTGTTCGTGGTGTAGATATTTCCATGTTTATAGAGATGGCGGTGTAGATATTTACATGTTCATAGAGATAGCGGTGTTGATTTTTCCATGTTTATAGAGACAGCGGTGTGGATATTTCCTTGCTTATACAGATAGGGGTGTAGATATTTCCATGTTTATAGAGATAGCGGTGAAGATATTTCCATGTTTATACAGATCACGGTGTAGATATTTCCTTGCTTGTACTAATAGCGGTGTAGTTATTTCCATGTTTATACAGATAGCGGTGTAGATATTTCCATGTATATACAGATGGCTGTGTAGATATTTCCATGTTTATACAGATGGCTGTGTAGATATTTCCATGTTTATACAGATGACTTTGTAGGTATTTGCATGTTTATACAGATGGCGGTGTAGGTTTTCCATGTTTATAGTGATAGCTGTGTAGATATTTCCATGTTTATACAGATAGCGGTGTTGATATTTCCATGTTTATAAAGATCGCGGTGTAGATATTTCCATGTTTATACAGATCGCGGTGCAGATATTTATATCTTTATACAGATGGCATTGTAGATATTTCCTTATTCACACAGATGGCGGTGTAGATGTTTCCATGTTTATACAGATGGCAGAGTAGTTAGTTCCATGTTTATGGAGATGGCAGTGTAGATACTTTCATGTTTACAGAGATGGCGGTGTAGATATTTCCTTGTTTATAGAGATAGCAGTGTAGATATTTACATGTTTATACAGATGTCTGTGTAGATATTTCCATGTGTATACAGATGGCATTGTAGATATTTCCATGTTTATACAGATGACTGTATAGGTATTTCCATGGTTTTACAGGTGGCAGTGCAGATATTTCCATGTTTATAGAGATAGCGGTGTAGATATTTCCATGTTTCTACAGATGGCGGTGTTGATATTTCCATCTATACACAGATGGCCGTGTAGATATTTCCATGTTTATACAGATGGCGGCGTAGATATTTCCATGGACATGCAGATGGCGGTGTAGATATTTCCATGTTTAAACAGATAGCGTTGTAGATATTTCCATGTTTACACAGATAGTGGTGTAGATATTTCCGTGTTTATACACATGGCAGTGTAGATACTTCCATCTTTATGGAGATGGCAGTGTAGATATTTTCATGTTTATAGAGATGGCGGTGTAGATATTTCCATATTTATAGAGATAGCGGTGTAGATATTTCCATCTTTCTACAGATGGCAGTGTAGATATTTCCATGTTTATACAGATGGCGGTGTAGGTATCTCCATATTTATACAGATGTCTGTGTAGATATTTCCATCGGTATACAGATGGTATTGTAGGTATTTCCATGTTTATACAGATGGTGGTGAAGATATTTCCATGTTTATTCAGATGACTGTGTAGATATTTCCATGTTTTTACAGATGGCAGTGTGGATATTTCAATGTTTATAGAGATGGCGCTGTAGATATTTCCAAGTTTATACAGCTAACGGTGGAGATATTTCCATGTTTATACAGAGAGGAGTCGAGATATTTCCATGTTTATACACATAGCGGTGTACATATTTCCATGATTATAGAGACAGCGGTGTAGGTATTTCCATGTTTATGCAGATAGCGGTGCAGATATTTCCATGTTTACACAGATGCCTATGCAGATATTTCCATATTTACACAGAGGTCTGTGTAGATATTTCTATGTTTATACAGAAGACAGTGTAGATATTTAAATGTTCCTACACATGACTGTGTAGGTATTTCCATGTTTATACAGATGTCTTTGTAGATATTTCCATGTTAATAGAGATATCGGTGTAGACATTTCCATGTTTATACAGATAGCGGTGTAGATATTTCCATGTTTATACAGATAGTGGTGTAGATATTTCCATGTTTATACAGACCGCGGTGTAGATATTTCCATGTTTATACAAATAGCGGTGCAGATATTTCCATGTTTGTACAGATGGCGGTGTTGATATTTCCATTTATACACAGATGACCGTGTAGATATTTCCATGTTTATACAGACGGCGGCGCAGATATTTCCATGGATATGTAGATGGCGGTGTAGATATTTCCATGTTTATACAGATTGCGGTGTAGTTACTTCCGTGTTTATATAGATAGCGGTGTAGTTATTTCCATGTATATACACATGGCTGTGTAGATATTTCCATGTTTATACAGATGGCGGTGTAGATATTTCCATGTTTATACAGATAACTTTGTATTTCCATGTTTATACAGATGGCGGTGTAGATATTTCCATGTCTATAGAGATAGCAGTGGAGATAATTCCAGGTTTATACAGATAGCGGTGTAGATATTTCCATGTTTATTCTGTTCGTGGTGTAGATATTTCCATGTTTATAGAGATGGCGGTGTAGATATTTACATGTTCATAGAGATAGCGGTGTTGATTTTTCCATGTTTATAGAGACAGCGGTGTGGATATTTCCTTGCTTATACAGATAGGGGTGTAGATATTTCCATGTTTATAGAGATAGCGGTGAAGATATTTCCATGTTTATACAGATCACGGTGTAGATATTTCCTTGCTTGTACTAATAGCGGTGTAGTTATTTCCATGTTTATACAGATAGCGGTGTAGATATTTCCATGTATATACAGATGGCTGTGTAGATATTTCCATGTTTATACAGATGGCTGTGTAGATATTTCCATGTTTATACAGATGACTTTGTAGGTATTTGCATGTTTATACAGATGGCGGTGTAGGTTTTCCATGTTTATAGTGATAGCTGTGTAGATATTTCCATGTTTATACAGATAGCGGTGTTGATATTTCCATGTTTATAAAGATCGCGGTGTAGATATTTCCATGTTTATACAGATCGCGGTGCAGATATTTATATCTTTATACAGATGGCATTGTAGATATTTCCTTATTCACACAGATGGCGGTGTAGATGTTTCCATGTTTATACAGATGGCAGAGTAGTTAGTTCCATGTTTATGGAGATGGCAGTGTAGATACTTTCATGTTTACAGAGATGGCGGTGTAGATATTTCCTTGTTTATAGAGATAGCAGTGTAGATATTTACATGTTTATACAGATGTCTGTGTAGATATTTCCATGTGTATACAGATGGCATTGTAGATATTTCCATGTTTATACAGATGACTGTATAGGTATTTCCATGGTTTTACAGGTGGCAGTGCAGATATTTCCATGTTTATAGAGATAGCGGTGTAGATATTTCCATGTTTCTACAGATGGCGGTGTTGATATTTCCATCTATACACAGATGGCCGTGTAGATATTTCCATGTTTATACAGATGGCGGCGTAGATATTTCCATGGACATGCAGATGGCGGTGTAGATATTTCCATGTTTAAACAGATAGCGGTGTAGATATTTCCATGTTTACACAGATAGTGGTGTAGATATTTCCGTGTTTATACACATGGCAGTGTAGATACTTCCATCTTTATGGAGATGGCAGTGTAGATATTTTCATGTTTATAGAGATGGCGGTGTAGATATTTCCATATTTATAGAGATAGCGGTGTAGATATTTCCATCTTTCTACAGATGGCAGTGTAGATATTTCCATGTTTATACAGATGGCGGTGTAGATATCTCCATATTTATACAGATGTCTGTGTAGATATTTCCATCGGTATACAGATGGTATTGTAGGTATTTCCATGTTTATACAGATGGTGGTGAAGATATTTCCATGTTTATTCAGATGACTGTGTAGATATTTCCATGTTTTTACAGATGGCAGTGTGGATATTTCAATGTTTATAGAGATGGCGCTGTAGATATTTCCAAGTTTATACAGCTAACGGTGGAGATATTTCCATGTTTATACAGAGAGGAGTCGAGATATTTCCATGTTTATACACATAGCGGTGTACATATTTCCATGATTATAGAGACAGCGGTGTAGGTATTTCCATGTTTATGCAGATAGCGGTGCAGATATTTCCATGTTTACACAGATGCCTATGCAGATATTTCCATATTTACACAGAGGTCTGTGTAGATATTTCTATGTTTATACAGAAGACAGTGTAGATATTTAAATGTTCCTACACATGACTGTGTAGGTATTTCCATGTTTATACAGATGTCTTTGTAGATATTTCCATGTTAATAGAGATATCGGTGTAGACATTTCCATGTTTATACAGATAGCGGTGTAGATATTTCCATGTTTATACAGATAGTGGTGTAGATATTTCCATGTTTATACAGACCGCGGTGTAGATATTTCCATGTTTATACAAATAGCGGTGCAGATATTTCCATGTTTGTACAGATGGCGGTGTTGATATTTCCATTTATACACAGATGACCGTGTAGATATTTCCATGTTTATACAGACGGCGGCGCAGATATTTCCATGGATATGTAGATGGCGGTGTAGATATTTCCATGTTTATACAGATTGCGGTGTAGTTACTTCCATGTTTATATATATAGCGGTGTAGTTATTTCCATGTATATACACATGGCTGTGTAGATATTTCCATGTTTATACAGATGGCGGTGTAGATATTTCCATGTTTATACAGATAACTTTGTATTTCCATGTTTATACAGATGGCGGTGTAGATATTTCCATGTCTATAGAGATAGCAGTGGAGATAATTCCAGGTTTATACAGATAGCGGTGTAGATATTTCCATGTTTATTCTGTTCGTGGTGTAGATATTTCCATGTTTATAGTGATGGCGGTGCAGATATTTACATGTTCATAGAGATAGCGGTGTTGATTTTTCCATGTTTATAGAGACAGCGGTGTGGATATTTCCTTGCTTACACAGATAGGGGTGTAGATATTTCCATGTTTATAGAGATAGCGGTGAAGATATTTCCATGTTTATACAGATCACGGTGTAGATATTTCCTTGCTTGTACTAATAGCGGTGTAGTTATTTCCATGTTTATACAGATAGCGGTGTAGATATTTCCATGTATATACAGATGGCTGTGTAGATATTTCCATGTTTATACAGATGGCTGTGTAGATATTTCCATGTTTATACAGATGACTTTGTAGGTATTTGCATGTTTATACAGATGGCGGTGTAGGTTTTCCATGTTTATAGTGATAGCTGTGTAGATATTTCCATGTTTATACAGATAGCGGTGTTGATATTTCCATGTTTATAAAGATCGCGGTGTAGATATTTCCATGTTTATACAGATCGCGGTGCAGATATTTATATCTTTATACAGATGGCATTGTAGATATTTCCTTATTCCCACAGATGGCGGTGTAGATGTTTCCATGTTTATACAGATGGCAGAGTAGTTAGTTCCATGTTTAAGGAGATGGCAGTGTAGATACTTTCATGTTTACAGAGATGGCGGTGTAGATATTTCCATGTTTATAGAGATAGCAGTGTAGATATTTACATGTTTATACAGATGTCTGTGTAGATATTTCCATGTGTATACAGATGGCATTGTAGATATTTCCATGTTTATACAGATGACTGTATAGGTATTTCCATGGTTTTACAGGTGGCAGTGCAGATATTTCCATGTTTATAGAGATAGCGGTGTAGATATTTCCATGTTTCTACAGATGGCGGTGTTGATATTTCCATCTATACACAGATGGCCGTGTAGATATTTCCATGTTAATACAGATGGCGGCGTAGATATTTCCATGGACATGCAGATGGCGGTGTAGATATTTCCATGTTTAAACAGATAGCGGTGTAGATATTTCCATGTTTACACAGATAGTGGTGTAGATATTTCCGTGTTTATACACATGGCAGAGTAGATACTTCCATCTTTATGGAGATGGCAGTGTAGATATTTTCATGTTTATAGAGATGGCGGTGTAGATATTTCCAGATTTACAGAGATAGCGGTGTAGATATTTCCATCTTTCTACAGATGGCAGTGTAGATATTTCCATGTTTATACAGATGGCGGTGTAGATATTTCCATATTTATACAGATGTCTGTGTAGATATTTCCATCTGTATACAGATGGTATTGTAGGTATTTCCATGTTTATACAGATGGTGGTGAAGATATTTCCATGTTTATTCAGATGACTGTGTAGATATTTCCATGTTTTTACAGATGGCAGTGTGGATATTTCAATGTTTATAGAGATGGCGCTGTAGATATTTCCAAGTTTATACAGATAACGGTGGAGATATTTCCATGTTTATACAGAGAGGAGTCGAGATATTTCCATGTTTATACACATAGCGGTGTACATATTTCCATGATTATAGAGACAGCGGTGTAGGTATTTCCATGTTTATGCAGATAGCGGTGCAGATATTTCCATGTTTACACAGATGCCTATGCAGATATTTCCATATTTACACAGAGGGCTGTGTAGATATTTCTATGTTTATACAGAAGACAGTGTAGATATTTAAATGTTCCTACACATGACTGTGTAGGTATTTCCATGTTTATACAGATGTCTTTGTAGATATTTCCATGTTAATAGAGATAGCGGTGTAGACATTTCCATGTTTATACAGATAGCGGTGTAGATATTTCCATGTTTATACAGATAGTGGTGTAGATATTTCCATGTTTATACAGACCGCGGTGTAGATATTTCCATGTTTATACAAATAGCGGTGCAGATATTTCCATGTTTGTACAGATGGCGGTGTTGATATTTCCATTTATACACAGATGACCGTGTAGATATTTCCATGTTTATACAGACGGCGGCGCAGATATTTCCATGGATATGTAGATGGCAGTGTAGATATTTCCATGTTTATACAGATTGCGGTGTAGTTATTTCCATGTTTATATAGATAGCGGTGTAGTTATTTCCACGTATATACACATGGCTGTGTAGATATTTCCATGTTTATACAGATGGCGGTGTAGATATTTCCATGTTTATACAGATAACTTTGTATTTCCATGTTTATACAGATGGCGGTGTAGATATTTCCATGTCTATAGAGATAGCAGTGGAGATAATTCCATGTTTATACAGATAGCGGTGTAGATATTTCCATGTTTATTCTCTTCGTGGTGTAGATATTTCCATGTTTATATAGATGGCGGTGTAGATATTTACATGTTCATAGAGATAGCGGTGTTGATTTTTCCATGTTTATAGAGACAGCGGTGTGGATATTTCCTTGCTTATACAGATAGGGGTGTAGATATTTCCATGTTTATAGAGATAGCGGTGAAGATATTTCCATGTTTATACAGATCACGGTGTAGATATTTCCTTGCTTGTACTAATAGCGGTGTAGTTATTTCCATGTTTATACAGATAGCGGTGTAGATATTTCCATGTATATACAGATGGCTGTGTAGATATTTCCATGTTTATACAGATGGCTGTGTAGATATTTCCATGTTTATACAGATGACTTTGTAGGTATTTGCATGTTTATACAGATGGCGGTGTAGGTTTTCCATGTTTATAGTGATAGCTGTGTAGATATTTCCATGTTTATACAGATAGCGGTGTTGATATTTCCATGTTTATAAAGATCGCGGTGTAGATATTTCCATGTTTATACAGATCGCGGTGCAGATATTTATATCTTTATACAGATGGCATTGTAGATATTTCCTTATTCACACAGATGGCGGTGTAGATGTTTCCATGTTTATACAGATGGCAGAGTAGTTAGTTCCATGTTTATGGAGATGGCAGTGTAGATACTTTCATGTTTACAGAGATGGCGGTGTAGATATTTCCATGTTTATAGAGATAGCAGTGTAGATATTTACATGTTTATACAGATGTCTGTGTAGATATTTCCATGTGTATACAGATGGCATTGTAGATATTTCCATGTTTATACAGATGACTGTATAGGTATTTCCATGTTTTTACAGGTGGCAGTGCAGATATTTCCATGTTTATAGAGATAGCGGTGTAGATATTTCCATGTTTCTACAGATGGCGGTGTTGATAATTCCATCTATACACAGATGGCCGTGTAGATATTTCCATGTTTATACAGATGGCGGCGTAGATATTTCCATGGACATGCAGATGGCGGTGTAGATATTTCCATGTTTAAACAGATAGCGGTGTAGATATTTCCATGTTTACACAGATAGTGGTGTAGATATTTCCGTGTTTATACACGTGGCAGAGTAGATACTTCCATCTTTATGGAGATGGCAGTGTAGATATTTTCATGTTTATAGAGATGGCGGTGTAGATATTTCCATATTTATAGAGATAGCGGTGTAGATATTTCCATCTTTCTACAGATGGCAGTGTAGATATTTCCATGTTTATACAGATGGCGGTGTAGATATCTCCATATTTATACAGATGTCTGTGTAGATATTTCCATCGGTATACAGATGGTATTGTAGGTATTTCCATGTTTATACAGATGGTAGTGAAGATATTTCCATGTTTATTCAGATGACTGTGTAGATATTTCCATGTTTTTACAGATGGCAGTGTGGATATTTCAATGTTTATAGAGATGGCGCTGTAGATATTTCCAAGTTTATACAGATAACGGTGGAGATATTTCCATGTTTATACAGAGAGGAGTCGAGATATTTCCATGTTTATACACATAGCGGTGTACATATTTCCATGATTATAGAGACAGCGGCGTAGGTATTTCCATGTTTATGCAGATAGCGGTGCAGATATTTCCATGTTTACACAGATGCCTATGCAGATATTTCCATATTTACACAGAGGGCTGTTTAGATATTTCTATGTTTATACAGAAGACAGTGTAGATATTTAAATGTTCCTACACATGACTGTGTAGGTATTTCCATGTTTATACAGATGTCTTTGTAGATATTTCCATGTTAATAGAGATATCGGTGTAGACATTTCCATGTTTATACAGATAGCCGTGTAGATATTTCCACGTTTATAAAGATAGTGGTGTAGATATTTCCATGTTTATACAGACCGCGGTGTAGATATTTCCATGTTTATACAAATAGCGGTGCAGATATTTCCATGTTTGTACAGATGGCGGTGTTGATATTTCCATTTATACACAGATGACCGTGTAGATATTTCCATGTTTATACAGACGGCGGCGCAGATATTTCCATGGATATGTAGATGACGGTGTAGATATTTCCATGTTTATACAGATTGCGGTGTAGTTATTTCCATGTTTATATAGATAGCGGTGTAGTTATTTCCATGTATATACACATGGCTGTGTAGATATTTCCATGTTTATACAGATGGCGGTGTAGATATTTCCATGTTTATACAGATAACTTTGTATTTCCATGTTTATACAGATGGCGGTGTAGATATTTCCATGTCTATAGAGATAGCAGTGGAGATAATTCCATGTTTATACAGATAGCGGTGTAGATATTTCCATGTTTATTCTGTTCGTGGTGTAGATATTTCCATGTTTATAGAGATGGCGGTGTAGATATTTACATGTTCATAGAGATAGCGGTGTTGATTTTTCCATGTTTATAGAGACAGCGGTGTGGATATTTCCTTGCTTATACAGATAGGGGTGTAGATATTTCCATGTTTATAGAGATAGCGGTGAAGATATTTCCATGTTTATACAGATCACGGTGTAGATATTTCCTTGCTTGTACTAATAGCGGTGTAGTTATTTCCATGTTTATACAGATAGCGGTGTAGATATTTCCATGTATATACAGATGGCTGTGTAGATATTTCCATGTTTATACAGATGGCTGTGTAGATATTTCCATGTTTATACAGATGACTTTGTAGGTATTTGCATGTTTATACAGATGGCGGTGTAGGTTTTCCATGTTTATAGTGATAGCTGTGTAGATATTTCCATGTTTATACAGATAGCGGTGTTGATATTTCCATGTTTATAAATATCGCGGTGTAGATATTTCCATGTTTATACAGATCGCGGTGCAGATATTTATATCTTTATACAGATGGCATTGTAGATATTTCCTTATTCACACAGATGGCGGTGTAGATGTTTCCATGTTTATACAGATGGCAGAGTAGTTAGTTCCATGTTTATGGAGATGGCAGTGTAGATACTTTCATGTTTACAGAGATGGCGGTGTAGATATTTCCATGTTTATAGAGATAGCAGTGTAGATATTTACATGTTTATACAGATGTCTGTGTAGATATTTCCATGTGTATACAGATGGCATTGTAGATATTTCCATGTTTATACAGATGACTGTATAGGTATTTCCATGTTTTTACAGGTGGCAGTGCAGATATTTCCATGTTTATAGAGATAGCGGTGTAGATATTTCCATGTTTCTACAGATGGCGGTGTTGATAATTCCATCTATACACAGATGGCCGTGTAGATATTTCCATGTTTATACAGATGGCGGCGTAGATATTTCCATGGACATGCAGATGGCGGTGTAGATATTTCCATGTTTAAACAGATAGCGGTGTAGATATTTCCATGTTTACACAGATAGTGGTGTAGATATTTCCGTGTTTATACACATGGCAGAGTAGATACTTCCATCTTTATGGAGATGGCAGTGTAGATATTTTCATGTTTATAGAGATGGCGGTGTAGATATTTCCATATTTATAGAGATAGCGGTGTAGATATTTCCATCTTTCTACAGATGGCAGTGTAGATATTTCCATGTTTATACAGATGGCGGTGTAGATATCTCCATATTTATACAGATGTCTGTGTAGATATTTCCATCGGTATACAGATGGTATTGTAGGTATTTCCATGTTTATACAGATGGTAGTGAAGATATTTCCATGTTTATTCAGATGACTGTGTAGATATTTCCATGTTTTTACAGATGGCAGTGTGGATATTTCAATGTTTATAGAGATGGCGCTGTAGATATTTCCAAGTTTATACAGATAACGGTGGAGATATTTCCATGTTTATACAGAGAGGAGTCGAGATATTTCCATGTTTATACACATAGCGGTGTACATATTTCCATGATTATAGAGACAGCGGCGTAGGTATTTCCATGTTTATGCAGATAGCGGTGCAGATATTTCCATGTTTACACAGATGCCTATGCAGATATTTCCATATTTACACAGAGGGCTGTTTAGATATTTCTATGTTTATACAGAAGACAGTGTAGATATTTAAATGTTCCTACACATGACTGTGTAGGTATTTCCATGTTTATACAGATGTCTTTGTAGATATTTCCATGTTAATAGAGATATCGGTGTAGACATTTCCATGTTTATACAGATAGCCGTGTAGATATTTCCACGTTTATAAAGATAGTGGTGTAGATATTTCCATGTTTATACAGACCGCGGTGTAGATATTTCCATGTTTATACAAATAGCGGTGCAGATATTTCCATGTTTGTACAGATGGCGGTGTTGATATTTCCATTTATACACAGATGACCGTGTAGATATTTCCATGTTTATACAGACGGCGGCGCAGATATTTCCATGGATATGTAGATGACGGTGTAGATATTTCCATGTTTATACAGATTGCGGTGTAGTTATTTCCATGTTTATATAGATAGCGGTGTAGTTATTTCCATGTATATACACATGGCTGTGTAGATATTTCCATGTTTATACAGATGGCGGTGTAGATATTTCCATGTTTATACAGATAACTTTGTATTTCCATGTTTATACAGATGGCGGTGTAGATATTTCCATGTCTATAGAGATAGCAGTGGAGATAATTCCATGTTTATACAGATAGCGGTGTAGATATTTCCATGTTTATTCTGTTCGTGGTGTAGATATTTCCATGTTTATAGAGATGGCGGTGTAGATATTTACATGTTCATAGAGATAGCGGTGTTGATTTTTCCATGTTTATAGAGACAGCGGTGTGGATATTTCCTTGCTTATACAGATAGGGGTGTAGATATTTCCATGTTTATAGAGATAGCGGTGAAGATATTTCCATGTTTATACAGATCACGGTGTAGATATTTCCTTGCTTGTACTAATAGCGGTGTAGTTATTTCCATGTTTATACAGATAGCGGTGTAGATATTTCCATGTATATACAGATGGCTGTGTAGATATTTCCATGTTTATACAGATGGCTGTGTAGATATTTCCATGTTTATACAGATGACTTTGTAGGTATTTGCATGTTTATACAGATGGCGGTGTAGGTTTTCCATGTTTATAGTGATAGCTGTGTAGATATTTCCATGTTTATACAGATAGCGGTGTTGATATTTCCATGTTTATAAATATCGCGGTGTAGATATTTCCATGTTTATACAGATCGCGGTGCAGATATTTATATCTTTATACAGATGGCATTGTAGATATTTCCTTATTCACACAGATGGCGGTGTAGATGTTTCCATGTTTATACAGATGGCAGAGTAGTTAGTTCCATGTTTATGGAGATGGCAGTGTAGATACTTTCATGTTTACAGAGATGGCGGTGTAGATATTTCCATGTTTATAGAGATAGCAGTGTAGATATTTACATGTTTATACAGATGTCTGTGTAGATATTTCCATGTGTATACAGATGGCATTGTAGATATTTCCATGTTTATACAGATGACTGTATAGGTATTTCCATGTTTTTACAGGTGGCAGTGCAGATATTTCCATGTTTATAGAGATAGCGGTGTAGATATTTCCATGTTTCTACAGATGGCGGTGTTGATAATTCCATCTATACACAGATGGCCGTGTAGATATTTCCATGTTTATACAGATGGCGGCGTAGATATTTCCATGGACATGCAGATGGCGGTGTAGATATTTCCATGTTTAAACAGATAGCGGTGTAGATATTTCCATGTTTACACAGATAGTGGTGTAGATATTTCCGTGTTTATACACATGGCAGAGTAGATACTTCCATCTTTATGGAGATGGCAGTGTAGATATTTTCATGTTTATAGAGATGGCGGTGTAGATATTTCCATATTTATAGAGATAGCGGTGTAGATATTTCCATCTTTCTACAGATGGCAGTGTAGATATTTCCATGTTTATACAGATGGCGGTGTAGATATCTCCATATTTATACAGATGTCTGTGTAGATATTTCCATCGGTATACAGATGGTATTGTAGGTATTTCCATGTTTATACAGATGGTAGTGAAGATATTTCCATGTTTATTCAGATGACTGTGTAGATATTTCCATGTTTTTACAGATGGCAGTGTGGATATTTCAATGTTTATAGAGATGGCGCTGTAGATATTTCCAAGTTTATACAGATAACGGTGGAGATATTTCCATGTTTATACAGAGAGGAGTCGAGATATTTCCATGTTTATACACATAGCGGTGTACATATTTCCATGATTATAGAGACAGCGGTGTAGGTATTTCCATGTTTATGCAGATAGCGGTGCAGATATTTCCATGTTTACACAGATGCCTATGCAGATATTTCCATATTTACACAGAGGGCTGTTTAGATATTTCTATGTTTATACAGAAGACAGTGTAGATATTTAAATGTTCCTACACATGACTGTGTAGGTATTTCCATGTTTATACAGATGTCTTTGTAGATATTTCCATGTTAATAGAGATATCGGTGTAGACATTTCCATGTTTATACAGATAGCCGTGTAGATATTTCCATGTTTATACAGATAGTGGTGTAGATATTTCCATGTTTATACAGTCCGCGGTGTAGATATTTCCATGTTTATACAAATAGCGGTGCAGATATTTCCATGTTTGTACAGATGTCGGTGTTGATATTTCCATTTATACACAGATGACCGTGTAGATATTTCCATGTTTATACAGACGGCGGCGCAGATATTTCCATGGATATGTAGATGACGGTGTAGATATTTCCATGTTTATACAGATTGCGGTGTAGTTATTTCCATGTTTATATAGATAGCGGTGTAGTTATTTCCATGTATATACACATGGCTGTGTAGATATTTCCATGTTTATACAGATGGCGGTGTAGATATTTCCATGTTTATACAGATAACTTTGTATTTCCATGTTTATACAGATGGCGGTGTAGATATTTCCATGTCTATAGAGATAGCAGTGGAGATAATTCCATGTTTATACAGATAGCGGTGTAGATATTTCCATGTTTATTCTGTTCGTGGTGTAGATATTTCCATGTTTATAGAGATGGCGGTGTAGATATTTACATGTTCATAGAGATAGCGGTGTTGATTTTTCCATGTTTATAGAGACAGCGGTGTGGATATTTCCTTGCTTATACAGATAGGGGTGTAGATATTTCCATGTTTATAGAGATAGCGGTGAAGATATTTCCATGTTTATACAGATCACGGTGTAGATATTTCCTTGCTTGTACTAATAGCGGTGTAGTTATTTCCATGTTTATACAGATAGCGGTGTAGATATTTCCATGTATATACAGATGGCTGTGTAGATATTTCCATGTTTATACAGATGGCTGTGTAGATATTTCCATGTTTATACAGATGACTTTGTAGGTATTTGCATGTTTATACAGATGGCGGTGTAGGTTTTCCATGTTTATAGTGATAGCTGTGTAGATATTTCCATGTTTATACAGATAGCGGTGTTGATATTTCCATGTTTATAAAGATCGCGGTGTAGATATTTCCATGTTTATACAGATCGCGGTGCAGATATTTATATCTTTATACAGATGGCATTGTAGATATTTCCTTATTCCCACAGATGGCGGTGTAGATGTTTCCATGTTTATACAGATGGCAGAGTAGTTAGTACCATGTTTATGGAGATGGCAGTGTAGATACTTTCATGTTTACAGAGATGGCGGTGTAGATATTTCCATGTTTCTAGAGATAGCAGTGTAGATATTTACATGTTTATACAGATGTCTGTGTAGATATTTCCATGTGTATACAGATGGCATTGTAGATATTTCCATGTTTATACAGATGACTGTATAGGTATTTCCATGTTTTTACAGGTGGCAGTGCAGATATTTCCATGTTTATAGAGATAGCGGTGTAGATATTTCCATGTTTCTACAGATGGCGGTGTTGATATTTCCATCTATACACAGATGGCCGTGTAGATATTTCCATGTTTATACAGATGGCGGCGTAGATATTTCCATGGACATGCAGATGGCGGTGTAGATATTTCCATGTTTAAACAGATAGCGGTGTAGATATTTCCATGTTTACACAGATAGTGGTGTAGATATTTCCGTGTTTATACACATGGCAGAGTAGATACTTCCATCTTTATGGAGATGGCAGTGTAGATATTTTCAGGTTTATAGAGATGGCGGTGTAGATATTTCCATATTTATAGAGATAGCGGTGTAGATATTTCCATCTTTCTACAGATGGCAGTGTAGATATTTCCATGTTTATACAGATGGCGGTGTAGATATCTCCATATTTATACAGATGTCTGTGTAGATATTTCCATCAGTATACAGATGGTATTGTAGGTATTTCCATGTTTATACAGATGGTGGTGAAGATATTTCCATGTTTATTCAGATGACTGTGTAGATATTTCCATGTTTTTACAGATGGCAGTGTGGATATTTCAATGTTTATAGAGATGGCGCTGTAGATATTTCCAAGTTTATACAGATAACGGTGGAGATATTTCCATGTTGATACAGAGAGGAGTCGAGATATTTCCATGTTTATACACATAGCGGTGTACATATTTCCATGATTATAGAGACAGCGGTGTAGGTATTTCCATGTTTATGCAGATAGCGGTGCAGATATTTCCATGTTTACACAGATGCCTATGCAGATATTTCCATATTTACACAGAGGGCTGTGTAGATATTTCTATGTTTATACAGAAGACAGTGTATATATTTAAATGTTCCTACACATGACTGTGTAGGTATTTCCATGTTTATACAGATGTCTTTGTAGATATTTCCATGTTAATAGAGATATCGGTGTAGACATTTCCATGTTTATACAGATAGCGGTGTAGATATTTCCATGTTTATACAGATAGTGGTGTGGATATTTCCATGTTTATACAAATAGCGGTGCAGATATTTCCATGTTTGTACAGATGGCGGTGTTGATATTTCCATTTATACACAGATGACCGTGTAGATATTTCCATGTTTATACAGACGGCGGCGCAGATATTTCCATGGATATGTAGATGGCGGTGTAGATATTTCCATGTTTATACAGATTGCGGTGTAGTTATTTCCATGTTTATATAGATAGCGGTGTAGTTATTTCCATGTATATACACATGGCTGTGTAGATATTTCCATGTTTATACAGATGGCGGTGTAGATATTTCCATGTTTATACAGATAACTTTGTATTTCCATGTTTATACAGATGGCGGTGTAGATATTTCCATGTCTATAGAGATAGCAGTGGAGATAATTCCATGTTTATACAGATAGCGGTGTAGATATTTCCATGTTTATTCTGTTCGTGGTGTAGATATTTCCATGTTTATAGAGATGGCGGTGTAGATATTTACATGTTCATAGAGATAGCGGTGTTGATTTTTCCATGTTTACAGACACAGCGGTGTGGATATTTCCTTGCTTATACAGATAGGGGTGTAGATATTTCCATGTTTATAGAGATAGCGGTGAAGATATTTCCATGTTTATACAGATCACGGTGTAGATATTTCCTTGCTTGTACTAATAGCGGTGTAGTTATTTCCATGTTTATACAGATAGCGGTGTAGATATTTCCATGTATATACAGATGGCTGTGTAGATATTTCCATGTTTATACAGATGGCTGTGTAGATATTTCCATGTTTATACAGATGACTTTGTAGGTATTTGCATGTTTATACAGATGGCGGTGTAGGTTTTCCATGTTTATAGTGATAGCTGTGTAGATATTTCCATGTTTATACAGATAGCGGTGTTGATATTTCCATGTTTATAAAGATCGCGGTGTAGATATTTCCATGTTTATACAGATCGCGGTGCAGATATTTATATCTTTATACAGATGGCATTGTAGATATTTCCTTATTCACACAGATGGCGGTGTAGATGTTTCCATGTTTATACAGATGGCAGAGTAGTTAGTTCCATGTTTATGGAGATGGCAGTGTAGATACTTTCATGTTTACAGAGATGGCGGTGTAGATATTTCCATGTTTATAGAGATAGCAGTGTAGATATTTACATGTTTATACAGATGTCTGTGTAGATATTTCCATGTGTATACAGATGGCATTGTAGATATTTCCATGTTTATACAGATGACTGTATAGGTATTTCCATGTTTTTACAGGTGGCAGTGCAGATATTTCCATGTTTATAGAGATAGCGGTGTAGATATTTCCATGTTTCTACAGATGGCGGTGTTGATATTTCCATCTATACACAGATGGCCGTGTAGATATTTCCATGTTTATACAGATGGCGGCGTAGATATTTCCATGGACATGCAGATGGCGGTGTAGATATTTCCATGTTTAAACAGATAGCGTTGTAGATATTTCCATGTTTACACAGATAGTGGTGTAGATATTTCCGTGTTTATACACATGGCAGAGTAGATTCTTCCATCTTTATGGAGATGGCAGTGTAGATATTTTCATGTTTATAGAGATGGCGGTGTAGATATTTCCATATTTATAGAGATAGCGGTGTAGATACTTCCATCTTTCTACAGATGGCAGTGTAGATATTTCCATGTTTATACAGATGGCGGTGTAGATATTTCCATATTTATACAGATGTCTGTGTAGATATTTCCATCTGTATACAGATGGTATTGTAGGTATTTCCATGTTTATACAGATGGTGGTGAAGATATTTCCATGTTTATTCAGATGACTGTGTAGATATTTCCATGTTTTTACAGATGGCAGTGTGGATATTTCAATGTTTATAGAGATGGCGCTGTAGATATTTCCAAGTTTATACAGATAACGGTGGAGATATTTCCATGTTTATACAGAGAGGAGTCGAGATATTTCCATGTTTATACACATAGCGGTGTACATATTTCCATGATTATAGAGACAGCGGTGTAGGTATTTCCATGTTTATGCAGATAGCGGTGCAGATATTTCCATGTTTACACAGATGCCTATGCAGATATTTCCATATTTACACAGAGGGCTGTGTAGATATTTCTATGTTTATACAGAAGACAGTGTAGATATTTAAATGTTCCTACACATGACTGTGTAGGTATTTCCATGTTTATACAGATGTCTTTGTAGATATTTCCATGTTAATAGAGATAGCGGTGTAGACATTTCCATGTTTATACAGATAGCGGTGTAGATATTTCCATGCTTATACAGATAGTGGTGTAGATATTTCCATGTTTATACAGACCGCGGTGTAGATATTTCCATGTTTATACAAATAGCGGTGCAGATATTTCCATGTTTGTACAGATGGCGGTGTTGATATTTCCATTTATACACAGATGACCGTGTAGATATTTCCATGTTTATACAGATGGCGGCGCAGATATTTCCATGGATATGTAGATGGCGGTGTAGATATTTCCATGTTTATACAGATTGCGGTGTAGTTATTTCCATGTTTATATAGATAGCGGTGTAGTTATTTCCATGTATATACACATGGCTGTGTAGATATTTCCATGTTTATACAGATGGCGGTGTAGATATTTCCATGTTTATACAGATAACTTTGTATTTCCATGTTTATACAGATGGCGGTGTAGATATTTCCATGTCTATAGAGATAGCAGTGGAGATAATTCCATGTTTATACAGATAGCGGTGTAGATATTTCCATGTTTATTCTGATCGTGGTGTAGATATTTCCATGTTTATAGAGATGGCGGTGTAGATATTTACATGTTCATAGAGATAGCGGTGTTGATTTTTCCATGTTTATAGAGACAGCGGTGTGGATATTTCCTTGCTTATACAGATAGGGTTGTAGATATTTCCATGTTTATAGAGATAGCGGTGAAGATATTTCCATGTTTATACAGATCACGGTGTAGATATTTCCTTGCTTGTACTAATAGCGGTGTAGTTATTTCCATGTTTATACAGATAGCGGTGTAGATATTTCCATGTATATACAGATGGCTGTGTAGATATTTCCATGTTTATACAGATGGCTGTGTAGATATTTCCATGTTTATACAGATGACTTTGTAGGTATTTGCATGTTTATACAGATGGCGGTGTAGGTTTTCCATGTTTATAGTCATAGCTGTGTAGATATTTCCATGTTTATACAGATAGCGGTGTTGATATTTCCATGTTTATAAAGATCGCGGTGTAGATATTTCCATGTTTATACAGATCGCGGTGCAGATATTTATATCTTTATACAGATGGCATTGTAGATATTTCCTTATTCACACAGATGGCGGTGTAGATGTTTCCATGTTTATACAGATGGCAGAGTAGTTAGTTCCATGTTTATGGAGATGGCAGTGTAGATACTTTCATGTTTACAGAGATGGCGGTGTAGATATTTCCATGTTTATAGAGATAGCAGTGTAGATATTTACATGTTTATACAGATGTCTGTGTAGATATTTCCATGTGTATACAGATGGCATTGTAGATATTTCCATGTTTATACAGATGACTGTATAGGTATTTCCATGTTTTTACAGGTGGCAGTGCAGATATTTCCATGTTTATAGAGATAGCGGTGTAGATATTTCCATGTTTCTACAGATGGCGGTGTTGATATTTCCATCTATACACAGATGGCCGTGTAGATATTTCCATGTTTATACAGATGGCGGCGTAGATATTTCCATGGACATGCAGATGGCGGTGTAGATATTTCCATGTTTAAACAGATAGCGGTGTAGATATTTCCATGTTTACACAGATAGTGGTGTAGATATTTCCGTGTTTATACACATGGCAGAGTAGATACTTCCATCTTTATGGAGATGGCAGTGTAGATATTTTCATGTTTATAGAGATGGCGGTGTAGATATTTCCATATTTATAGAGATAGCGGTGTAGATATTTCCATCTTTCTACAGATGGCAGTGTAGATATTTCCATGTTTATACAGATGGCGGTGTAGATATCTCCATATTTATACAGATGTCTGTGTAGATATTTCCATCAGTATACAGATGGTATTGTAGGTATTTCCATGTTTATACAGATGGTGGTGAAGATATTTCCATGTTTATTCAGATGACTGTGTAGATATTTCCATGTTTTTACAGATGGCAGTGTGGATATTTCAATGTTTATAGAGATGGCGCTGTAGATATTTCCAAGTTTATACAGATAACGGTGAAGATATTTCCCTGTTGATACAGAGAGGAGTCGAGATATTTCCATGTTTATACACATAGCGGTGTACATATTTCCATGATTATAGAGACAGCGGTGTAGGTATTTCCATGTTTATGCAGATAGCGGTGCAGATATTTCCATGTTTACACAGATGCCTATGCAGATATTTCCATATTTACACAGAGGGCTGTGTAGATATTTCTATGTTTATACAGAAGACAGTGTAGATATTTAAATGTTCCTACACATGACTGTGTAGGTATTTCCATGTTTATACAGATGTCTTTGTAGATATTTCCATGTTAATAGAGATATCGGTGTAGACATTTCCATGTTTATACAGATAGCGGTGTAGATATTTCCATGTTTATACAGATAGTGGTGTAGATATTTCCATGTTTATACAAATAGCGGTGCAGATATTTCCATGTTTGTACAGATGGCGGTGTTGATATTTCCATTTATACACAGATGACCGTGTAGATATTTCCATGTTTATACAGACGGCGGCGCAGATATTTCCATGGATATGTAGATGGCGGTGTAGATATTTCCATGTTTATACAGATTGCGGTGTAGTTATTTCCATGTTTATATAGATAGCGGTGTAGTTATTTCCATGTATATACACATGGCTGTGTAGATATTTCCATGTTTATACAGATGGCGGAGTAGATATTTCCATGTTTATACAGATAACTTTGTATTTCCATGTTTATACAGATGGCGGTGTAGATATTTCCATGTCTATAGAGATAGCAGTGGAGATAATTCCATGTTTATACAGATAGCGGTGTAGATATTTCCATGTTTATTCTGTTCGTGGTGTAGATATTTCCATGTTTATAGAGATGGCGGTGTAGATATTTACATGTTCATAGAGATAGCGGTGTTGATTTTTCCATGTTTATAGACACAGCGGTGTGGATATTTCCTTGCTTATACAGATAGGGGTGTAGATATTTCCATGTTTATAGAGATAGCGGTGAAGATATTTCCATGTTTATACAGATCACGGTGTAGATATTTCCTTGCTTGTACTAATAGCGGTGTAGATATTTCCATGTTTATACAGATAGCGGTGTAGATATTTCCATGTATATACAGATGGCTGTGTAGATATTTCCATGTTTATACAGATGGCTGTGTAGATATTTCCATGTTTATACAGATGACTTTGTAGGTATTTGCATGTTTATACAGATGGCGGTGTAGGTTTTCCATGTTTATAGTGATAGCTGTGTAGATATTTCCATGTTTATACAGATAGCGGTGTTGATATTTCCATGTTTATAAAGATCGCGGTGTAGATATTTCCATGTTTATACAGATCGCGGTGCAGATATTTATATCTTTATACAGATGGCATTGTAGATATTTCCTTATTCACACAGATGGCGGTGTAGATGTTTCCATGTTTATACAGATGGCAGAGTAGTTAGTTCCATGTTTATGGAGATGGCAGTGTAGATACTTTCATGTTTACAGAGATGGCGGTGTAGATATTTCCATGTTTATAGAGATAGCAGTGTAGATATTTACATATTTATACAGATGTCTGTGTAGATATTTCCATGTGTATACAGATGGCATTGTAGATATTTCCATGTTTATACAGATGACTGTATAGGTATTTCCATGTTTTTACAGGTGGCAGTGCAGATATTTCCATGTTTATAGAGATAGCGGTGTAGATATTTCCATGTTTCTACAGATGGCGGTGTTGATATTTCCATCTATACACAGATGGCCGTGTAGATATTTCCATGTTTATACAGATGGCGGCGTAGATATTTCCATGGACATGCAGATGGCGGTGTAGATATTTCCATGTTTAAACAGATAGCGTTGTAGATATTTCCATGTTTACACAGATAGTGGTGTAGATATTTCCGTGTTTATACACATGGCAGAGTAGATTCTTCCATCTTTATGGAGATGGCAGTGTAGATATTTTCATGTTTATAGAGATGGCGGTGTAGATATTTCCATATTTATAGAGATAGCGGTGTAGATACTTCCATCTTTCTACAGATGGCAGTGTAGATATTTCCATGTTTATACAGATGGCGGTGTAGATATTTCCATATTTATACAGATGTCTGTGTAGATATTTCCATCTGTATACAGATGGTATTGTAGGTATTTCCATGTTTATACAGATGGTGGTGAAGATATTTCCATGTTTATTCAGATGACTGTGTAGATATTTCCATGTTTTTACAGATGGCAGTGTGGATATTTCAATGTTTATAGAGATGGCGCTGTAGATATTTCCAAGTTTATACAGATAACGGTGGAGATATTTCCATGTTTATACAGAGAGGAGTCGAGATATTTCCATGTTTATACACATAGCGGTGTACATATTTCCATGATTATAGAGACAGCGGTGTAGGTATTTCCATGTTTATGCAGATAGCGGTGCAGATATTTCCATGTTTACACAGATGCCTATGCAGATATTTCCATATTTACACAGAGGGCTGTGTAGATATTTCTATGTTTATACAGAAGACAGTGTAGATATTTAAATGTTCCTACACATGACTGTGTAGGTATTTCCATGTTTATACAGATGTCTTTGTAGATATTTCCATGTTAATAGAGATAGCGGTGTAGACATTTCCATGTTTATACAGATAGCGGTGTAGATATTTCCATGCTTATACAGATAGTGGTGTAGATATTTCCATGTTTATACAGACCGCGGTGTAGATATTTCCATGTTTATACAAATAGCGGTGCAGATATTTCCATGTTTGTACAGATGGCGGTGTTGATATTTCCATTTATACACAGATGACCGTGTAGATATTTCCATGTTTATACAGATGGCGGCGCAGATATTTCCATGGATATGTAGATGGCGGTGTAGATATTTCCATGTTTATACAGATTGCGGTGTAGTTATTTCCATGTTTATATAGATAGCGGTGTAGTTATTTCCATGTATATACACATGGCTGTGTAGATATTTCCATGTTTATACAGATGGCGGTGTAGATATTTCCATGTTTATACAGATAACTTTGTATTTCCATGTTTATACAGATGGCGGTGTAGATATTTCCATGTCTATAGAGATAGCAGTGGAGATAATTCCATGTTTATACAGATAGCGGTGTAGATATTTCCATGTTTATTCTGATCGTGGTGTAGATATTTCCATGTTTATAGAGATGGCGGTGTAGATATTTACATGTTCATAGAGATAGCGGTGTTGATTTTTCCATGTTTATAGAGACAGCGGTGTGGATATTTCCTTGCTTATACAGATAGGGGTGTAGATATTTCCATGTTTATAGAGATAGCGGTGAAGATATTTCCATGTTTATACAGATCACGGTGTAGATATTTCCTTGCTTGTACTAATAGCGGTGTAGTTATTTCCATGTTTATACAGATAGCGGTGTAGATATTTCCATGTATATACAGATGGCTGTGTAGATATTTCCATGTTTATACAGATGGCTGTGTAGATATTTCCATGTTTATACAGATGACTTTGTAGGTATTTGCATGTTTATACAGATGGCGGTGTAGGTTTTCCATGTTTATAGTGATAGCTGTGTAGATATTTCCATGTTTATACAGATAGCGGTGTTGATATTTCCATGTTTATAAAGATCGCGGTGTAGATATTTCCATGTTTATACAGATCGCGGTGCAGATATTTATATCTTTATACAGATGGCATTGTAGATATTTCCTTATTCACACAGATGGCGGTGTAGATGTTTCCATGTTTATACAGATGGCAGAGTAGTTAGTTCCATGTTTATGGAGATGGCAGTGTAGATACTTTCATGTTTACAGAGATGGCGGTGTAGATATTTCCATGTTTATAGAGATAGCAGTGTAGATATTTACATGTTTATACAGATGTCTGTGTAGATATTTCCATGTGTATACAGATGGCATTGTAGATATTTCCATGTTTATACAGATGACTGTATAGGTATTTCCATGTTTTTACAGGTGGCAGTGCAGATATTTCCATGTTTATAGAGATAGTGGTGTAGATATTTCCATGTTTCTACAGATGGCGGTGTTGATATTTCCATCTATACACAGATGGCCGTGTAGATATTTCCATGTTTATACAGATGGCGGTGTAGATATTTCCATGGACATGCAGATGGCGGTGTAGATATTTCCATGTTTAAACAGATAGCGGTGTAGATATTTCCATGTTTACACAAATAGTGGTGTAGATATTTCCGTGTTTATACACATGGCATAGTAGATACTTCCATCTTTATGGAGATGGCAGTGTAGATATTTTCATGTTTATAGAGATGGCGGTGTAGATATTTCCATATTTATAGAGATAGCGGTGTAGATATTTCCATCTTTCTACAGATGGCAGTGTAGATATTTCCATGTTTATACAGATGGCGGTGTAGATATTTCCATATTTATACAGATGTCTGTGTAGATATTTCCATCTGTATACAGATGGTATTGTAGGTATTTCCATGTTTATACAGATGGTGGTGAAGATATTTCCATGTTTATTCAGATGACTGTGTAGATATTTCCATGTTTTTACAGATGGCAGTGTGGATATTTCAATGTTTATAGAGATGGCGCTGTAGATATTTCCAAGTTTATACAGATAACGGTGGAGATATTTCCATGTTTATACAGAGAGGAGTCGAGATATTTCCATGTTTATACACATAGCGGTGTACATATTTCCATGATTATAGAGACAGCGGTGTAGGTATTTCCATGTTTATGCAGATAGCGGTGCAGATATTTCCATGTTTACACAGATGCCTATGCAGATATTTCCATATTTACACAGAGGGCTGTGTAGATATTTCTATGTTTATACAGAAGGCAGTGTAGATATGTAAATGTTCCTACACATCACTGTGTAGGTATTTCCATGTTTATACAGATGTCTTTGTAGATATTTCCATGTTAATAGAGATAGCGGTGTAGACATTTCCATGTTTATACAGATAGCGGTGTAGATATTTCCATGTTTATACAGATAGTGGTGTAGATATTTCCATGTTTATACAGACCGCGGTGTAGATATTTCCATGTTTATACAAATAGCGGTGCAGATATTTCCATGTTTGTACAGATGGCGGTGTTGATATTTCCATTTATACACAGATGACCGTGTAGATATTTCCATGTTTATACAGACGGCGGCGCAGATATTTCCATGGATATGTAGATGGCGGTGTAGATATTTCCATGTTTATACAGATTGCGGTGTAGTTATTTCCATGTTTATATAGATAGCGGTGTAGTTATTTCCATGTATATACACATGGCTGTGTAGATATTTCCATGTTTATACAGATGGCGGTGTAGGTATTTCCATGTTTATACAGATAACTTTGTATTTCCATGTTTATACAGATGGCGGTGTAGATATTTCCATGTCTATAGAGATAGCAGTGGAGATAATTCCATGTTTATACAGATAGCGGTGTAGATATTTCCATGTTTATTCTGATCGTGGTGTAGATATTTCCATGTTTATAGAGATGGCGGTGTAGATATTTACATGTTCATAGAGATAGCGGTGTTGATTTTTCCATGTTTATACAGACAGCGGTGTGGATATTTCCTTGCTTATACAGATAGGGTTGTAGATATTTCCATGTTTATAGAGATAGCGGTGAAGATATTTCCATGTTTATACAGATCACGGTGTAGATATTTCCTTGCTTGTACTAATAGCGGTGTAGTTATTTCCATGTTTATACAGATAGCGGTGTAGATATTTCCATGTATATACAGATGGCTGTGTAGATATTTCCATGTTTATACAGATGGCTGTGTAGATATTTCCATGTTTATACAGATGACTTTGTAGGTATTTGCATGTTTATACAGATGGCGGTGTAGGTTTTCCATGTTTACAGTGATAGCTGTGTAGATATTTCCATGTTTATACAGATAGCGGTGTTGATATTTCCATGTTTATAAAGATCGCGGTGTAGATATTTCCATGTTTATACAGATCGCGGTGCAGATATTTATATCTTTATACAGATGGCATTGTAGATATTTCCTTATTCACACAGATGGCGGTGTAGATGTTTCCATGTTTATACAGATGGCAGAGTAGTTAGTTCCATGTTTATGGAGATGGCAGTGTAGATACTTTCATGTTTACAGAGATGGCGGTGTAGATATTTCCTTGTTTATAGAGATAGCAGTGTAGATATTTACATGTTTATACAGATGTCTGTGTAGATATTTCCATGTGTATACAGATGGCATTGTAGATATTTCCATGTTTATACAGATGACTGTATAGGTATTTCCATGGTTTTACAGGTGGCAGTGCAGATATTTCCATGTTTATAGAGATAGCGGTGTAGATATTTCCATGTTTCTACAGATGGCGGTGTTGATATTTCCATCTATACACAGATGGCCGTGTAGATATTTCCATGTTTATACAGATGGCGGCGTAGATATTTCCATGGACATGCAGATGGCGGTGTAGATATTTCCATGTTTAAACAGATAGCGGTGTAGATATTTCCATGTTTACACAGATATTGGTGTAGATATTTCCGTGTTTATACACATGGCAGAGTAGATACTTCCATCTTTATGGAGATGGCAGTGTAGATATTTTCATGTTTATAGAGATGGCGGTGTAGATATTTCCATATTTATAGAGATAGCGGTGTAGATATTTCCATCTTTCTACAGATGGCAGTGTAAATATTTCCATGTTTATACAGATGGCGGTGTAGATATTTCCATATTTATACAGATGTCTGTGTAGATATTTCCATCTGTATACAGATGGTATTGTAGGTATTTCCATGTTTATACAGATGGTGGTGAAGATATTTCCATGTTTATTCAGATGACTGTGTAGATATTTCCATGTTTTTACAGATGGCAGTGTGGATATTTCAATGTTTATAGAGATGGCGCTGTAGATATTTCCAAGCTTATACAGCTAACGGTGGAGATATTTCCATGTTTATACAGAGAGGAGTCGAGATATTTCCATGTTTATACACATAGCGGTGTACATATTTCCATGATTATAGAGACAGCGGTGTAGTTATTTCCATGTTTATGCAGATAGCGGTGCAGATATTTCCATGTTTACACAGATGCCTATGCAGATATTTCCATATTTACACAGAGGGCTGTGTAGATATTTCTATGTTTATACAGAAGACAGTGTAGATATGTAAATGTTCCTACACATGACTGTGTAGGTATTTCCATGTTTATACAGATGTCTTTGTAGATATTTCCATGTTAATAGAGATAGCGGTGTAGACATTTCCATGTTTATACAGATAGCGGTGTAGATATTACCATGTTTATACAGATAGTGGTGTAGATATTTCCATGTTTATACAGACCGCGGTGTAGATATTTCCATGTTTATTCAAATAGCGGTGCAGATATTTCCATGTTTGTACAGATGGCGGTGTTGATATTTCCATTTATACACAGATGACCGTGTAGATATTTCCATGTTTATACAGACGGCGGCGCAGATATTTCCATGGATATGTAGATGGCGGTGTAGATATTTCCATGTTTATACAGATTGCGGTGTAGTTATTTCCATGTTTATATAGATAGCGGTGTAGTTATTTCCATGTATATACACATGGCTGTGTAGATATTTCCATGTTTATAAAGATGGCGGTGTAGGTATTTCCATGTTTATACAGATAACTTTGTATTTCCATGTTTATACAGATGGCGGTGTAGATATTTCCATGTCTATAGAGATAGCAGTGGAGATAATTCCATGTTTATACAGATAGCGGTGTAGATATTTCCATGTTTATTCTGATCGTGGTGTAGATATTTCCATGTTTATAGAGATGGCGGTGTAGATATTTACATGTTCATAGAGATAGCGGTGTTGATTTTTCCATGTTTATAGAGACAGCGGTGTGGATATTTCCTTGCTTATACAGATAGGGGTGTAGATATTTCCATGTTTATAGAGATAGCGGTGAAGATATTTCCATGTTTATAAAGATCGCGGTGTAGATATTTCCATGTTTATACAGATCGCGGTGCAGATATTTATATCTTTATACAGATGGCATTGTAGATATTTCCTTATTCACACAGATGGCGGTGTAGATGTTTCCATGTTTATACAGATGGCAGAGTAGTTAGTTCCATGTTTATGGAGATGGCAGTGTAGATACTTTCATGTTTACAGAGATGGCGGTGTAGATATTTCCATGTTTATAGAGATAGCAGTGTAGATATTTACATGTTTATACAGATGTCTGTGTAGATATTTCCATGTGTATACAGATGGCATTGTAGATATTTCCATGTTTATACAGATGACTGTATAGGTATTTCCATGTTTTTACAGGTGGCAGTGCAGATATTTCCATGTTTATAGAGATAGCGGTGTAGATATTTCCATGTTTCTACAGATGGCGGTGTTGATATTTCCATCTATACACAGATGGCCGTGTAGATATTTCCATGTTTATACAGATGGCGGTGTAGATATTTCCATGGACATGCAGATGGCGGTGTAGATATTTCCATGTTTAAACAGATAGCGGTGTAGATATTTCCATGTTTACACAAATAGTGGTGTAGATATTTCCGTGTTTATACACATGGCATAGTAGATACTTCCATCTTTATGGAGATGGCAGTGTAGATATTTTCATGTTTATAGAGATGGCGGTGTAGATATTTCCATATTTATAGAGATAGCGGTGTAGATACTTCCATCTTTCTACAGATGGCAGTGTAGATATTTCCATGTTTATACAGATGGCGGTGTAGATATTTCCATATTTATACAGATGTCTGTGTAGATATTTCCATCTGTATACAGATGGTATTGTAGGTATTTCCATGTTTATACAGATGGTGGTGAAGATATTTCCATGTTTATTCAGATGACTGTGTAGATATTTCCATGTTTTTACAGATGGCAGTTTGGATATTTCAATGTTTATAGAGATGGCGCTGTAGATATTTCCAAGTTTATACAGATAACGGTGGAGATATTTCCATGTTTATACAGAGAGGAGTCGAGATATTTCCATGTTTATACACATAGCGGTGTACATATTTCCATGATTATAGAGACAGCGGTGTAGGTATTTCCATGTTTATGCAGATAGCGGTGCAGATATTTCCATGTTTACACAGATGCCTATGCAGATATTTCCATATTTACACAGAGGGCTGTGTAGATATTTCTATGTTTATACAGAAGGCAGTGTAGATATGTAAATGTTCCTACACATCACTGTGTAGGTATTTCCATGTTTATACAGATGTCTTTGTAGATATTTCCATGTTAATAGAGATAGCGGTGTAGACATTTCCATGTTTATACAGATAGCGGTGTAGATATTTCCATGTTTATACAGATAGTGGTGTAGATATTTCCATGTTTATACAGACCGCGGTGTAGATATTTCCATGTTTATACAAATAGCGGTGCAGATATTTCCATGTTTGTACAGATGGCGGTGTTGATATTTCCATTTATACACAGATGACCGTGTAGATATTTCCATGTTTATACAGACGGCGGCGCAGATATTTCCATGGATATGTAGATGGCGGTGTAGATATTTCCATGTTTATACAGATTGCGGTGTAGTTATTTCCATGTTTATATAGATAGCGGTGTAGTTATTTCCATGTATATACACATGGCTGTGTAGATATTTCCATGTTTATACAGATGGCGGTGTAGGTATTTCCATGTTTATACAGATAACTTTGTATTTCCATGTTTATAAAGATGGCGGTGTAGATATTTCCATGTCTATAGAGATAGCAGTGGAGATAATTCCATGTTTATACAGATAGCGGTGTAGATATTTCCATGTTTATTCTGATCGTGGTGTAGATATTTCCATGTTTATAGAGATGGCGGTGTAGATATTTACATGTTCATAGAGATAGCGGTGTTGATTTTTCCATGTTTATACAGACAGCGGTGTGGATATTTCCTTGCTTATACAGATAGGGTTGTAGATATTTCCATGTTTATAGAGATAGCGGTGAAGATATTTCCATGTTTATACAGATCACGGTGTAGATATTTCCTTGCTTGTACTAATAGCGGTGTAGTTATTTCCATGTTTATACAGATAGCGGTGTAGATATTTCCATGTATATACAGATGGCTGTGTAGATATTTCCATGTTTATACAGATGGCTGTGTAGATATTTCCATGTTTATACAGATGACTTTGTAGGTATTTGCATGTTTATACAGATGGCGGTGTAGGTTTTCCATGTTTATAGTGATAGCTGTGTAGATATTTCCATGTTTATACAGATAGCGGTGTTGATATTTCCATGTTTATAAAGATCGCGGTGTAGATATTTCCATGTTTATACAGATCGCGGTGCAGATATTTATATCTTTATACAGATGGCATTGTAGATATTTCCTTATTCACACAGATGGCGGTGTAGATGTTTCCATGTTTATACAGATGGCAGAGTAGTTAGTTCCATGTTTATGGAGATGGCAGTGTAGATACTTTCATGTTTACAGAGATGGCGGTGTAGATATTTCCTTGTTTATAGAGATAGCAGTGTAGATATTTACATGTTTATACAGATGTCTGTGTAGATATTTCCATGTGTATACAGATGGCATTGTAGATATTTCCATGTTTATACAGATGACTGTATAGGTATTTCCATGGTTTTACAGGTGGCAGTGCAGATATTTCCATGTTTATAGAGATAGCGGTGTAGATATTTCCATGTTTCTACAGATGGCGGTGTTGATATTTCCATCTATACACAGATGGCCGTGTAGATATTTCCATGTTTATACAGATGGCGGCGTAGATATTTCCATGGACATGCAGATGGCGGTGTAGATATTTCCATGTTTAAACAGATAGCGGTGTAGATATTTCCATGTTTACACAGATAGTGGTGTAGATATTTCCGTGTTTATACACATGGCAGAGTAGATACTTCCATCTTTATGGAGATGGCAGTGTAGATATTTTCATGTTTATAGAGATGGCGGTGTAGATATTTCCATATTTATAGAGATAGCGGTGTAGATATTTCCATCTTTCTACAGATGGCAGTGTAAATATTTCCATGTTTATACAGATGGCGGTGTAGATATTTCCATATTTATACAGATGTCTGTGTAGATATTTCCATCTGTATACAGATGGTATTGTAGGTATTTCCATGTTTATACAGATGGTGGTGAAGATATTTCCATGTTTATTCAGATGACTGTGTAGATATTTCCATGTTTTTACAGATGGCAGTGTGGATATTTCAATGTTTATAGAGATGGCGCTGTAGATATTTCCAAGCTTATACAGCTAACGGTGGAGATATTTCCATGTTTATACAGAGAGGAGTCGAGATATTTCCATGTTTATACACATAGCGGTGTACATATTTCCATGATTATAGAGACAGCGGTGTAGTTATTTCCATGTTTATGCAGATAGCGGTGCAGATATTTCCATGTTTACACAGATGCCTATGCAGATATTTCCATATTTACACAGAGGGCTGTGTAGATATTTCTATGTTTATACAGAAGACAGTGTAGATATGTAAATGTTCCTACACATGACTGTGTAGGTATTTCCATGTTTATACAGATGTCTTTGTAGATATTTCCATGTTAATAGAGATAGCGGTGTAGACATTTCCATGTTTATACAGATAGCGGTGTAGATATTACCATGTTTATACAGATAGTGGTGTAGATATTTCCATGTTTATACAGACCGCGGTGTAGATATTTCCATGTTTATTCAAATAGCGGTGCAGATATTTCCATGTTTGTACAGATGGCGGTGTTGATATTTCCATTTATACACAGATGACCGTGTAGATATTTCCATGTTTATACAGACGGCGGCGCAGATATTTCCATGGATATGTAGATGGCGGTGTAGATATTTCCATGTTTATACAGATTGCGGTGTAGTTATTTCCATGTTTATATAGATAGCGGTGTAGTTATTTCCATGTATATACACATGGCTGTGTAGATATTTCCATGTTTATACAGATGGCGGTGTAGGTATTTCCATGTTTATACAGATAACTTTGTATTTCCATGTTTATACAGATGGCGGTGTAGATATTTCCATGTCTATAGAGATAGCAGTGGAGATAATTCCATGTTTATACAGATAGCGGTGTAGATATTTCCATGTTTATTCTGATCGTGGTGTAGATATTTCCATGTTTATAGAGATGGCGGTGTAGATATTTACATGTTCATAGAGATAGCGGTGTTGATTTTTCCATGTTTATAGAGACAGCGGTGTGGATATTTCCTTGCTTATACAGATAGGGGTGTAGATATTTCCATGTTTATAGAGATAGCGGTGAAGATATTTCCATGTTTATAAAGATCGCGGTGTAGATATTTCCATGTTTATACAGATCGCGGTGCAGATATTTATATCTTTATACAGATGGCATTGTAGATATTTCCTTATTCACACAGATGGCGGTGTAGATGTTTCCATGTTTATACAGATGGCAGAGTAGTTAGTTCCATGTTTATGGAGATGGCAGTGTAGATACTTTCATGTTTACAGAGATGGCGGTGTAGATATTTCCATGTTTATAGAGATAGCAGTGTAGATATTTACATGTTTATACAGATGTCTGTGTAGATATTTCCATGTGTATACAGATGGCATTGTAGATATTTCCATGTTTATACAGATGACTGTATAGGTATTTCCATGTTTTTACAGGTGGCAGTGCAGATATTTCCATGTTTATAGAGATAGCGGTGTAGATATTTCCATGTTTCTACAGATGGCGGTGTTGATATTTCCATCTATACACAGATGGCCGTGTAGATATTTCCATGTTTATACAGATGGCGGCGTAGATATTTCCATGGACATGCAGATGGCGGTGTAGACATTTCCATGTTTAAACAGATAGCGGTGTAGATATTTCCATGTTTACACAGATAGTGGTGTAGATATTTCCGTGTTTATACACATGGCAGAGTAGATACTTCCATCTTTATGGAGATGGCAGTGTAGATATTTTCATGTTTATAGAGATGGCGGTGTAGATATTTCCATATTTATAGAGATAGCGGTGTAGATATTTCCATCTTTCTACAGATGGCAGTGTAGATATTTCCATGTTTATACAGATGGCGGTGAAGATATTTCCATATTTATACAGATGTCTGTGTAGATATTTCCATCTGTATACAGATGGTATTGTAGGTATTTCCATGTTTATACAGATGGTGGTGAAGATATTTCCATGTTTATTCAGATGACTGTGTAGATATTTCCATGTTTTTACAGATGGCAGTGTGGATATTTCAATGTTTATAGAGATGGCGCTGTAGATATTTCCAAGTTTATACAGATAACGGTGGAGATATTTCCATGTTTATACAGAGAGGAGTCGAGATATTTCCATGTTTATACACATAGCGGTGCACATATTTCCATGATTATAGAGACAGCGGTGTAGGTATTTCCATGTTTATGCAGATAGCGGTGCAGATATTTCCATGTTTACACAGATGCCTATGCAGATATTTCCATATTTACACAGAGGTCTGTGTAGATATTTCTATGTTTATACAGAAGACAGTGTAGATATGTAAAAGTTCCTACACATGACTGTGTAGGTATTTCCATGTTTATACAGATGTCTTTGTAGATATTTCCATGTTAATAGAGATAGCGGTATAGACATTTCCATGTTTATACAGATAGCGGTGTAGATATTTCCATGTTTATACAGATAGTGGTGTAGATATTTCCATGTTTATACAGACCGCGGTGTAGATATTTCCATGTTTATACAAATAGCGGTGCAGATATTTCCATGTTTGTACAGATGGCGGTATTGATATTTCCATTTATACACAGATGACCGTGTAGATATTTCCATGTTTATACAGACGGCGGCGCAGATATTTCCATGGATATGTAGATGGCGGTGTAGATATTTCCATGTTTATACAGATTGTGGTGTAGTTATTTCCATGTTTATATAGATAGCGGTGTAGTTATTTCCATGTATATACACATGGCTGTGTAGATATTTCCATGTTTATACAGATGGCGGTGTAGATATTTCCATGTTTATACAGATAACTTTGTATTTCCATGTTTATACAGATGGCGGTGTAGATATTTCCATGTCTATAGAGATAGCAGTGGAGATAATTCCATGTTTATACAGATAGCGGTGTAGATATTTCCATGTTTATTCTGTTCGTGGTGTAGATATTTCCATGTTTATAGAGATGGCGGTGTAGATATTTACATGTTCATAGAGATAGCGGTGTTGATTTTTCCATGTTTATAGAGACAGCGGTGTGGATATTTCCTTGCTTATACAGATAGGGGTGTAGATATTTCCATGTTTATAGAGATAGCGGTGAAGATATTTCCATGTTTATACAGATCACGGTGTAGATATTTCCTTGCTTGTACTAATAGCGGTGTAGTTATTTCCATGTTTATACAGATAGCGGTGTAGATATTTCCATGTATATACAGATGGCTGTGTAGATATTTCCATGTTTATACAGATGGCTGTGTAGATATTTCCATGTTTATACAGATGACTTTGTAGGTATTTGCATGTTTATACAGATGGCGGTGTAGGTTTTCCATGTTTATAGTGATAGCTGTGTAGATATTTCCATGTTTATACAGATAGCGGTGTTGATATTTCCATGTTTATAAAGATCGCGGTGTAGATATTTCCATGTTTATACAGATCGCGGTGCAGATATTTATATCTTTATACAGATGGCATTGTAGATATTTCCTTATTCACACAGATGGCGGTGTAGATGTTTCCATGTTTATACAGATGGCAGAGTAGTTAGTTCCATGTTTATGGAGATGGCAGTGTAGATACTTTCATGTTTACAGAGATGGCGGTGTAGATATTTCCATGTTTATAGAGATAGCAGTGTAGATATTTACATGTTTATACAGATGTCTGTGTAGATATTTCCATGTGTATACAGATGGCATTGTAGATATTTCCATGTTTATACAGATGACTGTATAGGTATTTCCATGTTTTTACAGGTGGCAGTGCAGATATTTCCATGTTTATAGAGATAGCGGTGTAGATATTTCCATGTTTCTACAGATGGCGGTGTTGATATTTCCATCTATACACAGATGGCCGTGTAGATATTTCCATGTTTATACAGATGGCGGCGTAGATATTTCCATGGACATGCAGATGGCGGTGTAGATATTTCCATGTTTAAACAGATAGCGGTGTAGATATTTCCATGTTTACACAGATAGTGGTGTAGATATTTCCGTGTTTATACACATGGCAGAGTAGATACTTCCATCTTTATGGAGATGGCAGTGTAGATATTTTCATGTTTATAGAGATGGCGGTGTAGATATTTCCATATTTATAGAGATAGCGGTGTAGATATTTCCATCTTTCTACAGATGGCAGTGTAGATATTTCCATGTTTATACAGATGGCGGTGTAGATATCTCCATATTTATACAGATGTCTGTGTAGATATTTCCATCGGTATACAGATGGTATTGTAGGTATTTCCATGTTTATACAGATGGTGGTGAAGATATTTCCATGTTTATTCAGATGACTGTGTAGATATTTCCATGTTTTTACAGATGGCAGTGTGGATATTTCAATGTTTATAGAGATGGCGCTGTAGATATTTCCAAGTTTATACAGATAACGGTGGAGATATTTCCATGTTTATACAGAGAGGAGTCGAGATATTTCCATGTTTATACACATAGCGGTGTACATATTTCCATGATTATAGAGACAGCGGTGTAGGTATTTCCATGTTTATGCAGATAGCGGTGCAGATATTTCCATGTTTACACAGATGCCTATGCAGATATTTCCATATTTACACAGAGGTCTGTGTAGATATTTCTATGTTTATACAGAAGACAGTGTAGATATTTAAATGTTCCTACACATGACTGTGTAGGTATTTCCATGTTTATACAGATGTCTTTGTAGATATTTCCATGTTAATAGAGATATCGGTGTAGACATTTCCATGTTTATACAGATAGCGGTGTAGATATTTCCATGTTTATACAGATAGTGGTGTAGATATTTCCATGTTTATACAGACCGCGGTGTAGATATTTCCATGTTTATACAAATAGCGGTGCAGATATTTCCATGTTTGTACAGATGGCGGTGTTGATATTTCCATTTATACACAGATGACCGTGTAGATATTTCCATGTTTATACAGATGGCGGCGCAGATATTTCCATGGATATGTAGATGGCGGTGTAGATATTTCCATGTTTATACAGATTGCGGTGTAGTTATTTCCATGTTTATATAGATAGCGGTGTAGTTATTTCCATGTATATACACATGGCTGTGTAGATATTTCCATGTTTATACAGATGGCGGTGTAGATATTTCCATGTTTATACAGATAACTTTGTATTTCCATGTTTATACAGATGGCGGTGTAGATATTTCCGTGTCTATAGAGATAGCAGTGGAGATAATTCCATGTTTATACAGATAGCGGTGTAGATATTTCCATGTTTATTCTGATCGTGGTGTAGATATTTCCATGTTTATAGAGATGGCGGTGTAGATATTTACATGTTCATAGAGATAGCGGTGTTGATTTTTCCATGTTTATAGAGACAGCGGTGTGGATATTTCCTTGCTTATACAGATAGGGGTGTAGATATTTCCATGTTTATAGAGATAGCGGTGAAGATATTTCCATGTTTATACAGATCACGGTGTAGATATTTCCTTGCTTGTACTAATAGCGGTGTAGTTATTTCCATGTTTATACAGATAGCGGTGTAGATATTTCCATGTATATACAGATGGCTGTGTAGATATTTCCATGTTTATACAGATGGCTGTGTAGATATTTCCATGTTTATACAGATGACTTTGTAGGTATTTGCATGTTTATACAGATGGCGGTGTAGGTTTTCCATGTTTATAGTGATAGCTGTGTAGATATTTCCATGTTTATACAGATAGCGGTGTTGATATTTCCATGTTTATAAAGATCGCGGTGTAGATATTACCATGTTTATACAGATCGCGGTGCAGATATTTATATCTTTATACAGATGGCATTGTAGATATTTCCTTATTCACACAGATGGCGGTGTAGATGTTTCCATGTTTATACAGATGGCAGAGTAGTTAGTTCCATGTTTATGGAGATGGCAGTGTAGATACTTTCATGTTTACAGAGATGGCGGTGTAGATATTTCCATGTTTATAGAGATAGCAGTGTAGATATTTACATGTTTATACAGATGTCTGTGTAGATATTTCCATGTGTATACAGATGGCATTGTAGATATTTCCATGTTTATACAGATGACTGTATAGGTATTTCCATGTTTTTACAGGTGGCAGTGCAGATATTTCCATGTTTATAGAGATAGCGGTGTAGATATTTCCATGTTTCTACAGATGGCGGTGTTGATATTTCCATCTATACACAGATGGCCGTGTAGATATTTCCATGTTTATACAGATGGCGGCGTAGATATTTCCATGGACATGCAGATGGCGGTGTAGATATTTCCATGTTTAAACAGATAGCGGTGTAGATATTTCCATGTTTACACAGATAGTGGTGTAGATATTTCCGTGTTTATACACATGGCAGAGTAGATACTTCCATCTTTATGGAGATGGCAGTGTAGATATTTTCATGTTTATAGAGATGGCGGTGTAGATATTTCCATATTTATAGAGATAGCGGTGTAGATATTTCCATCTTTCTACAGATGGCAGTGTAGATATTTCCATGTTTATACAGATGGCGGTGTAGATATCTCCATATTTATACAGATGTCTGTGTAGATATTTCCATCGGTATACAGATGGTATTGTAGGTATTTCCATGTTTATACAGATGGTGGTGAAGATATTTCCATGTTTATTCAGATGACTGTGTAGATATTTCCATGTTTTTACAGATGGCAGTGTGGATATTTCAATGTTTATAGAGATGGCGCTGTAGATATTTCCAAGTTTATACAGATAACGGTGGAGATATTTCCATGTTTATACAGAGAGGAGTCGAGATATTTCCATGTTTATACACATAGCGGTGTACATATTTCCATGATTATAGAGACAGCGGTGTAGGTATTTCCATGTTTATGCAGATAGCGGTGCAGATATTTCCATGTTTACACAGATGCCTATGCAGATATTTCCATATTTACACAGAGGTCTGTGTAGATATTTCTATGTTTATACAGAAGACAGTGTAGATATTTAAATGTTCCTACACATGACTGTGTAGGTATTTCCATGTTTATACAGATGTCTTTGTAGATATTTCCATGTTAATAGAGATATCGGTGTAGACATTTCCATGTTTATGCAGATAGCGGTGTAGATATTTCCATGTTTATACAGATAGTGGTGTAGATATTTCCATGTTTATACAGACCGCGGTGTAGATATTTCCATGTTTATACAAATAGCGGTGCAGATATTTCCATGTTTGTACAGATGGCGGTGTTGATATTTCCATTTATACACAGATGACCGTGTAGATACTTCCATGTTTATACAGACGGCGGCGCAGATATTTCCATGGATATGTAGATGGCGGTGTAGATATTTCCATGTTTATACAGATTGCGGTGTAGTTACTTCCATGTTTATATAGATAGCGGTGTAGTTATTTCCATGTATATACACATGGCTGTGTAGATACTTCCATGTTTATACAGATGGCGGTGTAGATATTTCCATGTTTATACAGATAACTTTGTATTTCCATGTTTATACAGATGGCGGTGTAGATATTTCCATGTCTATAGAGATAGCAGTGGAGATAATTCCAGGTTTATACAGATAGCGGTGTAGATATTTCCATGTTTATTCTGTTCGTGGTGTAGATATTTCCATGTTTATAGAGATGGCGGTGTAGATATTTACATGTTCATAGAGATAGCGGTGTTGATTTTTCCATGTTTATAGAGACAGCGGTGTGGATATTTCCTTGCTTATACAGATAGGTGTGTAGATATTTCCATGTTTATAGAGATAGCGGTGAAGATATTTCCATGTTTATACAGATCACGGTGTAGATATTTCCTTGCTTGTACTAATAGCGGTGTAGTTATTTCCATGTTTATACAGATAGCGGTGTAGATATTTCCATGTATATACAGATGGCTGTGTAGATATTTCCATGTTTATACAGATGGCTGTGTAGATATTTCCATGTTTATACAGATGACTTTGTAGGTATTTGCATGTTTATACAGATGGCGGTGTAGGTTTTCCATGTTTATAGTGATAGCTGTGTAGATATTTCCATGTTTATACAGATAGCGGTGTTGATATTTCCATGTTTATAAAGATCGCGGTGTAGATATTTCCATGTTTATACAGATCGCGGTGCAGATATTTATATCTTTATACAGATGGCATTGTAGATATTTCCTTATTCCCACAGATTGCGGTGTAGATGTTTCCATGTTCACACAGATGGCAGAGTAGTTAGTTCTATGTTTATGGAGATGGCAGTGTAGATACTTTCATGTTTACAGAGATGGCGGTGTAGATATTTCCATGTTTATAGAGATAGCAGTGTAGATATTTACATGTTTATACAGATGTCTGTGTAGATATTTCCATGTGTATACAGATGGCATTGTAGATATTTCCATGTTTATACAGATGACTGTATAGGTATTTCCATGGTTTTACAGGTGGCAGTGCAGATATTTCCATGTTTATAGAGATAGCGGTGTAGATATTTCCATGTTTCTACAGATGGCGGTGTTGATATTTCCATCTATACACAGATGGCCGTGTAGATATTTCCATGTTTATACAGATGGCGGCGTAGATATTTCCATGGACATGCAGATGGCGGTGTAGATATTTCCATGTTTCAACAGATAGCGGTGTAGATATTTCCATGTTTACACAGATAGTGGTGTAGATATTTCCGTGTTTATACACATGGCAGAGTAGATACTTCCATCTTTATGGAGATGGCAGTGTAGATATTTTCATGTTTATAGAGATGGCGGTGTAGATATTTCCAGATTTACAGAGATAGCGGTGTAGATATTTCCATCTTTCTACAGATGGCAGTGTAGATATTTCCATGTTTATACAGATGGCGGTGTAGATATTTCCATATTTATACAGATGTCTGTGTAGATATTTCCATCTGTATACAGATGGTATTGTAGGTATTTCCATGTTTATACAGATGGTGGTGAAGATATTTCCATGTTTATTCAGATGACTGTGTAGATATTTCCATGTTTTTACAGATGGCAGTGTGGATATTTCAATGTTTATAGAGATGGCGCTGTAGATATTTCCAAGTTTATACAGATAACGGTGGAGATATTTCCATGTTTATACAGAGAGGAGTCGAGATATTTCCATGTTTATACACATAGCGGTGTACATATTTCCATGATTATAGACACAGCGGTGTAGGTATTTCCATGTTTATGCAGATAGCGGTGCAGATATTTCCATGTTTACACAGATGCCTATGCAGATATTTCCATATTTACACAGAGGGCTGTGTAGATATTTCTATGTTTATACAGAAGACAGTGTAGATATTTAAATGTTCCTACACATGACTGTGTAGGTATTTCCATGTTTATACAGATGTCTTTGTAGATATTTCCATGTTAATAGAGATAGCGGTGTAGACATTTCCATGTTTATACAGATAGCGGTGTAGATATTTCCATGTTTATACAGATAGTGGTGTAGATATTTCCATGTTTATACAGACCGCGGTGTAGATATTTCCATGTTTATACAAATAGCGGTGCAGATATTTCCATGTTTGTACAGATGGCGGTGTTGATATTTCCATTTATACACAGATGACCGTGTAGATACTTCCATGTTTATACAGACGGCGGCGCAGATATTTCCATGGATATGTAGATGGCGGTGTAGATATTTCCATGTTTATACAGATTGCGGTGTAGTTACTTCCATGTTTATATAGATAGCGGTGTAGTTATTTCCATGTATATACACATGGCTGTGTAGATACTTCCATGTTTATACAGATGGCGGTGTAGATATTTCCATGTTTATACAGATAACTTTGTATTTCCATGTTTATACAGATGGCGGTGTAGATATTTCCATGTCTATAGAGATAGCAGTGGAGATAATTCCAGGTTTATACAGATAGCGGTGTAGATATTTCCATGTTTATTCTGTTCGTGGTGTAGATATTTCCATGTTTATAGAGATGGCGGTGTAGATATTTACATGTTCATAGAGATAGCGGTGTTGATTTTTCCATGTTTATAGAGACAGCGGTGTGGATATTTCCTTGCTTATACAGATAGGTGTGTAGATATTTCCATGTTTATAGAGATAGCGGTGAAGATATTTCCATGTTTATACAGATCACGGTGTAGATATTTCCTTGCTTGTACTAATAGCGGTGTAGTTATTTCCATGTTTATACAGATAGCGGTGTAGATATTTCCATGTATATACAGATGGCTGTGTAGATATTTCCATGTTTATACAGATGGCTGTGTAGATATTTCCATGTTTATACAGATGACTTTGTAGGTATTTGCATGTTTATACAGATGGCGGTGTAGGTTTTCCATGTTTATAGTGATAGCTGTGTAGATATTTCCATGTTTATACAGATAGCGGTGTTGATATTTCCATGTTTATAAAGATCGCGGTGTAGATATTTCCATGTTTATACAGATCGCGGTGCAGATATTTATATCTTTATACAGATGGCATTGTAGATATTTCCTTATTCCCACAGATTGCGGTGTAGATGTTTCCATGTTCACACAGATGGCAGAGTAGTTAGTTCTATGTTTATGGAGATGGCAGTGTAGATACTTTCATGTTTACAGAGATGGCGGTGTAGATATTTCCATGTTTATAGAGATAGCAGTGTAGATATTTACATGTTTATACAGATGTCTGTGTAGATATTTCCATGTGTATACAGATGGCATTGTAGATATTTCCATGTTTATACAGATGACTGTATAGGTATTTCCATGGTTTTACAGGTGGCAGTGCAGATATTTCCATGTTTATAGAGATAGCGGTGTAGATATTTCCATGTTTCTACAGATGGCGGTGTTGATATTTCCATCTATACACAGATGGCCGTGTAGATATTTCCATGTTTATACAGATGGCGGCGTAGATATTTCCATGGACATGCAGATGGCGGTGTAGATATTTCCATGTTTCAACAGATAGCGGTGTAGATATTTCCATGTTTACACAGATAGTGGTGTAGATATTTCCGTGTTTATACACATGGCAGAGTAGATACTTCCATCTTTATGGAGATGGCAGTGTAGATATTTTCATGTTTATAGAGATGGCGGTGTAGATATTTCCAGATTTACAGAGATAGCGGTGTAGATATTTCCATCTTTCTACAGATGGCAGTGTAGATATTTCCATGTTTATACAGATGGCGGTGTAGATATTTCCATATTTATACAGATGTCTGTGTAGATATTTCCATCTGTATACAGATGGTATTGTAGGTATTTCCATGTTTATACAGATGGTGGTGAAGATATTTCCATGTTTATTCAGATGACTGTGTAGATATTTCCATGTTTTTACAGATGGCAGTGTGGATATTTCAATGTTTATAGAGATGGCGCTGTAGATATTTCCAAGTTTATACAGATAACGGTGGAGATATTTCCATGTTTATACAGAGAGGAGTCGAGATATTTCCATGTTTATACACATAGCGGTGTACATATTTCCATGATTATAGACACAGCGGTGTAGGTATTTCCATGTTTATGCAGATAGCGGTGCAGATATTTCCATGTTTACACAGATGCCTATGCAGATATTTCCATATTTACACAGAGGGCTGTGTAGATATTTCTATGTTTATACAGAAGACAGTGTAGATATTTAAATGTTCCTACACATGACTGTGTAGGTATTTCCATGTTTATACAGATGTCTTTGTAGATATTTCCATGTTAATAGAGATAGCGGTGTAGACATTTCCATGTTTATACAGATAGCGGTGTAGATATTTCCATGTTTATACAGATAGTGGTGTAGATATTTCCATGTTTATACAGACCGCGGTGTAGATATTTCCATGTTTATACAAATAGCGGTGCAGATATTTCCATGTTTGTACAGATGGCGGTGTTGATATTTCCATTTATACACAGATGACCGTGTAGATACTTCCATGTTTATACAGACGGCGGCGCAGATATTTCCATGGATATGTAGATGGCGGTGTAGATATTTCCATGTTTATACAGATTGCGGTGTAGTTACTTCCATGTTTATATAGATAGCGGTGTAGTTATTTCCATGTATATACACATGGCTGTGTAGATACTTCCATGTTTATACAGATGGCGGTGTAGATATTTCCATGTTTATACAGATAACTTTGTATTTCCATGTTTATACAGATGGCGGTGTAGATATTTCCATGTCTATAGAGATAGCAGTGGAGATAATTCCAGGTTTATACAGATAGCGGTGTAGATATTTCCATGTTTATTCTGTTCGTGGTGTAGATATTTCCATGTTTATAGAGATGGCGGTGTAGATATTTACATGTTCATAGAGATAGCGGTGTTGATTTTTCCATGTTTATAGAGACAGCGGTGTGGATATTTCCTTGCTTATACAGATAGGTGTGTAGATATTTCCATGTTTATAGAGATAGCGGTGAAGATATTTCCATGTTTATACAGATCACGGTGTAGATATTTCCTTGCTTGTACTAATAGCGGTGTAGTTATTTCCATGTTTATACAGATAGCGGTGTAGATATTTCCATGTATATACAGATGGCTGTGTAGATATTTCCATGTTTATACAGATGGCTGTGTAGATATTTCCATGTTTATACAGATGACTTTGTAGGTATTTGCATGTTTATACAGATGGCGGTGTAGGTTTTCCATGTTTATAGTGATAGCTGTGTAGATATTTCCATGTTTATACAGATAGCGGTGTTGATATTTCCATGTTTATAAAGATCGCGGTGTAGATATTTCCATGTTTATACAGATCGCGGTGCAGATATTTATATCTTTATACAGATGGCATTGTAGATATTTCCTTATTCCCACAGATTGCGGTGTAGATGTTTCCATGTTCACACAGATGGCAGAGTAGTTAGTTCCATGTTTATGGAGATGGCAGTGTAGATACTTTCATGTTTACAGAGATGGCGGTGTAGATATTTCCATGTTTATAGAGATAGCAGTGTAGATATTTCCATGTTTATAGAGATAGCGGTGTAGATATTTCCATGTTTCTACAGATGGCGGTGTTGATATTTCCATCTATACACAGATGGCCGTGTAGATATTTCCATGTTTATACAGATGGCGGCGTAGATATTTCCATGGACATGCAGATGGCGGTGTAGATATTTCCATGTTTCAACAGATAGCGGTGTAGATATTTCCATGTTTACACAGATAGTGGTGTAGATATTTCCGTGTTTATACACATGGCAGAGTAGATACTTCCATCTTTATGGAGATGGCAGTGTAGATATTTTCATGTTTATAGAGATGGCGGTGTAGATATTTCCAGATTTACAGAGATAGCGGTGTAGATATTTCCATCTTTCTACAGATGGCAGTGTAGATATTTCCATGTTTATACAGATGGCGGTGTAGATATTTCCATATTTATACAGATGTCTGTGTAGATATTTCCATCTGTATACAGATGGTATTGTAGGTATTTCCATGTTTATACAGATGGTGGTGAAGATATTTCCATGTTTATTCAGATGACTGTGTAGATATTTCCATGTTTTTACAGATGGCAGTGTGGATATTTCAATGTTTATAGAGATGGCGCTGTAGATATTTCCAAGTTTATACAGATAACGGTGGAGATATTTCCATGTTTATACAGAGAGGAGTCGAGATATTTCCATGTTTATACACATAGCGGTGTACATATTTCCATGATTATAGAGACAGCGGTGTAGGTATTTCCATGTTTATGCAGATAGCGGTGCAGATATTTCCATGTTTACACAGATGCCTATGCAGATATTTCCATATTTACACAGAGGGCTGTGTAGATATTTCTATGTTTATACAGAAGACAGTGTAGATATTTAAATGTTCCTACACATGACTGTGTAGGTATTTCCATGTTTATACAGATGTCTTTGTAGATATTTCCATGTTAATAGAGATAGCGGTGTAGACATTTCCATGTTTATACAGATAGCGGTGTAGATATTTCCATGTTTATACAGATAGTGGTGTAGATATTTCCATGTTTATACAGACCGCGGTGTAGATATTTCCATGTTTATACAAATAGCGGTGCAGATATTTCCATGTTTGTACAGATGGCGGTGTTGATATTTCCATTTATACACAGATGACCGTGTAGATATTTCCATGTTTATACAGACGGCGGCGCAGATATTTCCATGGATATGTAGATGGCGGTGTAGATATTTCCATGTTTATACAGATTGCGGTGTAGTTATTTCCATGTTTATATAGATAGCGGTGTAGTTATTTCCACGTATATACACATGGCTGTGTAGATATTTCCATGTTTATACAGATGGCGGTGTAGATATTTCCATGTTTATACAGATAACTTTGTATTTCCATGTTTATACAGATGGCGGTGTAGATATTTCCATGTCTATAGAGATAGCAGTGGAGATAATTCCATGTTTATACAGATAGCGGTGTAGATATTTCCATGTTTATTCTATTCGTGGTGTAGATATTTCCATGTTTATAGAGATGGCGGTGTAGATATTTACATGTTCATAGAGATAGCGGTGTTGATTTTTCCATGTTTATAGAGACAGCGGTGTGGATATTTCCTTGCTTATACAGATAGGGGTGTAGATATTTCCATGTTTATAGAGATAGCGGTGAAGATATTTCCATGTTTATACAGATCACGGTGTAGATATTTCCTTGCTTGTACTAATAGCGGTGTAGTTATTTCCATGTTTATACAGATAGCGGTGTAGATATTTCCATGTATATACAGATGGCTGTGTAGATATTTCCATGTTTATACAGATGGCTGTGTAGATATTTCCATGTTTATACAGATGACTTTGTAGGTATTTGCATGTTTATACAGATGGCGGTGTAGGTTTTCCATGTTTATAGTGATAGCTGTGTAGATATTTCCATGTTTATACAGATAGCGGTGTTGATATTTCCATGTTTATAAAGATCGCGGTGTAGATATTTCCATGTTTATACAGATCGCGGTGCAGATATTTATATCTTTATACAGATGGCATTGTAGATATTTCCTTATTCCCACAGATTGCGGTGTAGATGTTTCCATGTTCACACAGATGGCAGAGTAGTTAGTTCCATGTGTATGGAGATGGCAGTGTAGATACTTTCATGTTTACAGAGATGGCGGTGTAGATATTTCCATGTTTATAGAGATAGCAGTGTAGATATTTACATGTTTATACAGATGTCTGTGTAGATATTTCCATGTGTATACAGATGGCATTGTAGATATTTCCATGTTTATACAGATGACTGTATAGGTATTTCCATGGTTTTACAGGAGGCAGTGCAGATATTTCCATGTTTATAGAGATAGCGGTGTAGATATTTCCATGTTTCTACAGATGGCGGTGTTGATATTTCCATCTATACACAGATGGCCGTGTAGATATTTCCATGTTTATACAGACGGCGGCGTAGATATTTCCATGGACATGCAGATGGCGGTGTAGATACTTCCATGTTTCAACAGATAGCGGTGTAGATATTTCCATGTTTACACAGATAGTGGTGTAGATATTTCCGTGTTTATACACATGGCAGAGTAGATACTTCCATCTTTATGGAGATGGCAGTGTAGATATTTTCATGTTTATAGAGATGGCGGTGTAGATATTTCCAGATTTACAGAGATAGCTGTGTAGATATTTCCATCTTTCTACAGATGGCAGTGTAGATATTTCCATGTTTATACAGATGGCGGTGTAGATATTTCCATATTTATACAGATGTCTGTGTAGATATTTCCATCTGTATACAGATGGTATTGTAGGTATTTCCATGTTTATACAGATGGTGGTGAAGATATTTCCATGTTTATTCAGATGACTGTGTAGATATTTCCATGTTTTTACAGATGGCAGTGTGGATATTTCAATGTTTATAGAGATGGCGCTGTAGATATTTCCAAGTTTATACAGATAACGGTGGAGATATTTCCATGTTTATACAGAGAGGAGTCGAGATATTTCCATGTTTATACACATAGCGGTGTACATATTTCCATGATTATAGAGACAGCGGTGTAGGTATTTCCATGTTTATGCAGATAGCGGTGCAGATATTTCCATGTTTACACAGATGCCTATGCAGATATTTCCATATTTACACAGAGGGCTGTGTAGATATTTCTATGTTTATACAGAAGACAGTGTAGATATTTAAATGTTCCTACACATGACTGTGTAGGTATTTCCATGTTTATACAGATGTCTTTGTAGATATTTCCATGTTAATAGAGATAGCGGTGTAGACATTTCCATGTTTATACAGATAGCGGTGTAGATATTTCCATGTTTATACTGATAGTGGTGTAGATATTTCCATGTTTATACAGACCGCGGTGTAGATATTTCCATGTTTATACAAATAGCGGTGCAGATATTTCCATGTTTGTACAGATGGCGGTGTTGATATTTCCATTTATACACAGATGACCGTGTAGATATTTCCATGTTTATACAGACGGCGGCGCAGATATTTCCATGGATATGTAGATGGCGGTGTAGATATTTCCATGTTTATACAGATTGCGGTGTAGTTATTTCCATGTTTATATAGATAGCGGTGTAGTTATTTCCACGTATATACACATGGCTGTGTAGATATTTCCATGTTTATACAGATGGCGATGTAGATATTTCCATGTTTATACAGATAACTTTGTATTTCCATGTTTATACAGATGGCGGTGTAGATATTTCCATGTCTATAGAGATAGCAGTGGAGATAATTCCATGTTTATACAGATAGCGGTGTAGATATTTCCATGTTTATTCTATTCGTGGTGTAGATATTTCCATGTTTATAGAGATGGCGGTGTAGATATTTACATGTTCATAGAGATAGCGGTGTTGATTTTTCCATGTTTATAGAGACAGCGGTGTGGATATTTCCTTGCTTATACAGATAGGGGTGTAGATATTTCCATGTTTATAGAGATAGCGGTGAAGATATTTCCATGTTTATACAGATCACGGTGTAGATATTTCCTTGCTTGTACTAATAGCGGTGTAGTTATTTCCATGTTTATACAGATAGCGGTGTAGATATTTCCATGTATATACAGATGGCTGTGTAGATATTTCCATGTTTATACAGATGGCTGTGTAGATATTTCCATGTTTATACAGATGACTTTGTAGGTATTTGCATGTTTATACAGATGGCGGTGTAGGTTTTCCATGTTTATAGTGATAGCTGTGTAGATATTTCCATGTTTATACAGATAGCGGTGTTGATATTTCCATGTTTATAAAGATCGCGGTGTAGATATTTCCATGTTTATACAGATCGCGGTGCAGATATTTATATCTTTATACAGATGGCATTGTAGATATTTCCTTATTCACACAGATGGCGGTGTAGATGTTTCCATGTTTATACAGATGGCAGAGTAGTTAGTTCCATGTTTATGGAGATGGCAGTGTAGATACTTTCATGTTTACAGAGATGGCGGTGTAGATATTTCCATGTTTATAGAGATAGCAGTGTAGATATTTACATGTTTATACAGATGTCTGTGTAGATATTTCCATGTGTATACAGATGGCATTGTAGATATTTCCATGTTTATACAGATGACTGTATAGGTATTTCCATGTTTTTACAGGTGGCAGTGCAGATATTTCCATGTTTATAGAGATAGCGGTGTAGATATTTCCATGTTTCTACAGATGGCGGTGTTGATATTTCCATCTATACACAGATGGCCGTGTAGATATTTCCATGTTTATACAGATGGCGGCGTAGATATTTCCATGGACATGCAGATGGCGGTGTAGATATTTCCATGTTTAAACAGATAGCGGTGTAGATATTTCCATGTTTACACAGATAGTGGTGTAGATATTTCCGTGTTTATACACATGGCAGAGTAGATACTTCCATCTTTATGGAGATGGCAGTGTAGATATTTTCATGTTTATAGAGATGGCGGTGTAGATATTTCCATATTTATAGAGATAGCGGTGTAGATACTTCCATCTTTCTACAGATGGCAGTGTAGATATTTCCATGTTTATACAGATGGCGGTGTAGATATCTCCATATTTATACAGATGTCTGTGTAGATATTTCCATCGGTATACAGATGGTATTGTAGGTATTTCCATGTTTATACAGATGGTGGTGAAGATATTTCCATGTTTATTCAGATGACTGTGTAGATATTTCCATGTTTTTACAGATGGCAGTGTGGATATTTCAATGTTTATAGAGATGGCGCTGTAGATATTTCCAAGTTTATACAGATAACGGTGGAGATATTTCCATGTTTATACAGAGAGGAGTCGAGATATTTCCATGTTTATACACATAGCGGTGTACATATTTACATGATTATAGAGACAGCGGTGTAGGTATTTCCATGTTTATGCAGATAGCGGTGCAGATATTTCCATGTTTACACAGATGCCTATGCAGATATTTCCATATTTACACAGAGGGCTGTGTAGATATTTCTATGTTTATACAGAAGACAGTGTAGATATTTAAATGTTCCTACACATGACTGTGTAGGTATTTCCATGTTTATACAGATGTCTTTGTAGATATTTCCATGTTAATAGAGATAGCGGTGTAGACATTTCCATGTTTATACAGATAGCGGTGTAGATATTTCCATGTTTATACAGATAGTGGTGTAGATATTTCCATGTTTATACAGACCGCGGTGTAGTTATTTCCATGTTTATACAAATAGCGGTGCAGATATTTCCATGTTTGTACAGATGGCGGTGTTGATATTTCCATTTATACACAGATGACCGTGTAGATATTTCCATGTTTATACAGACGGCGGCGCAGATATTTCCATGGATATGTAGATGGCGGTGTAGATATTTCCATGTTTATACAGATTGCGGTGTAGTTATTTCCATGTTTATATAGATAGCGGTGTAGTTATTTCCACGTATATACACATGGCTGTGTAGATATTTCCATGTTTATACAGATGGCGGTGTAGATATTTCCAAGTTTATACAGATAACTTTGTATTTCCATGTTTATACAGATGGCGGTGTAGATATTTCCATGTCTATAGAGATAGCAGTGGAGATAATTCCATGTTTATACAGATAGCGGTGTAGATATTTCCATGTTTATTCTGTTCGTGGTGTAGATATTTCCATGTTTATAGAGATGGCGGTGTAGATATTTACATGTTCATAGAGATAGCGGTGTTGATTTTTCCATGTTTATAGAGACAGCGGTGTGGATATTTCCTTGCTTATACAGATAGGGGTGTAGATATTTCCATGTTTATAGAGATAGCGGTGAAGATATTTCCATGTTTATACAGATCACGGTGTAGATATTTCCTTGCTTGTACTAATAGCGGTGTAGTTATTTCCATGTTTATACAGATAGCGGTGTAGATATTTCCATGTATATACAGATGGCTGTGTAGATATTTCCATGTTTATACAGATGGCTGTGTAGATATTTCCATGTTTATACAGATGACTTTGTAGGTATTTGCATGTTTATACAGATGGCGGTGTAGGTTTTCCATGTTTATAGTGATAGCTGTGTAGATATTTCCATGTTTATACAGATAGCGGTGTTGATATTTCCATGTTTATAAAGATCGCGGTGTAGATATTTCCATGTTTATACAGATCGCGGTGCAGATATTTATATCTTTATACAGATGGCATTGTAGATATTTCCTTATTCACACAGATGGCGGTGTAGATGTTTCCATGTTTATACAGATGGCAGAGTAGTTAGTTCCATGTTTATGGAGATGGCAGTGTAGATACTTTCATGTTTACAGAGATGGCGGTGTAGATATTTCCATGTTTATAGAGATAGCAGTGTAGATATTTACATGTTTATACAGATGTCTGTGTAGATATTTCCATGTGTATACAGATGGCATTGTAGATATTTCCATGTTTATACAGATGACTGTATAGGTATTTCCATGTTTTTACAGGTGGCAGTGCAGATATTTCCATGTTTATAGAGATAGCGGTGTAGATATTTCCATGTTTCTACAGATGGCGGTGTTGATATTTCCATCTATACACAGATGGCCGTGTAGATATTTCCATGTTTATACAGATGGCGGCGTAGATATTTCCATGGACATGCAGATGGCGGTGTAGATATTTCCATGTTTAAACAGATAGCGGTGTAGATATTTCCATGTTTACACAGATAGTGGTGTAGATATTTCCGTGTTTATACACATGGCAGAGTAGATACTTCCATCTTTATGGAGATGGCAGTGTAGATATTTTCATGTTTATAGAGATGGCGGTGTAGATATTTCCATATTTATAGAGATAGCGGTGTAGATATTTCCATCTTTCTACAGATGGCAGTGTAGATATTTCCATGTTTATGCAGATGGCGGTGTAGATATCTCCATATTTATACAGATGTCTGTGTAGATATTTCCATCGGTATACAGATGGTATTGTAGGTATTTCCATGTTTATACAGATGGTGGTGAAGATATTTCCATGTTTATTCAGATGACTGTGTAGATATTTCCATGTTTTTACAGATGGCAGTGTGGATATTTCAATGTTTATAGAGATGGCGCTGTAGATATTTCCAAGTTTATACAGATAACGGTGGAGATATTTCCATGTTTATACAGAGAGGAGTCGAGATATTTCCATGTTTATACACATAGCGGTGTACATATTTCCATGATTATAGAGACAGCGGTGTAGGTATTTCCATGTTTATGCAGATAGCGGTGCAGATATTTCCATGTTTACACAGATGCCTATGCAGATATTTCCATATTTACACAGAGGGCTGTGTAGATATTTCTATGTTTATACAGAAGACAGTGTAGATATTTAAATGTTCCTACACATGACTGTGTAGGTATTTCCATGTTTATACAGATGTCTTTGTAGATATTTCCATGTTAATAGAGATAGCGGTGTAGACATTTCCATGTTTATACAGATAGCGGTGTAGATATTTCCATGTTTATACAGATAGTGGTGTAGATATTTCCATGTTTATACAGACCGCGGTGTAGATATTTCCATGTTTATACAAATAGCGTTGCAGATATTTCCATGTTTGTACAGATGGCGGTGTTGATATTTCCATTTATACACAGATGACCGTGTAGATATTTCCATGTTTATACAGACGGCGGCGCAGATATTTCCATGGATATGTAGATGGCAGTGTAGATATTTCCATGTTTATACAGATTGCGGTGTAGTTATTTCCATGTTTATATAGATAGCGGTGTAGTTATTTCCATGTATATTCACATGGCTGTGTAGATATTTCCATGTTTATACAGATGGCGGTGTAGATATTTCCATGTTTATACAGATAACTTTGTATTTCCATGTTTATACAGATGGCGGTGTAGATATTTCCATGTCTATAGAGATAGCAGTGGAGATAATTCCATGTTTATACAGATAGCGGTGTAGATATTTCCATGTTTATTCTGTTCGTGGTGTAGATATTTCCATGTTTATAGAGATGGCGGTGTAGATATTTACATGTTCATAGAGATAGCGGTGTTGATTTTTCCATGTTTATAGAGACAGCGGTGTGGATATTTCCTTGCTTATACAGATAGGGGTGTAGATATTTCCATGTTTATAGAGATAGCGGTGAAGATATTTCCATGTTTATACAGATTACGGTGTAGATATTTCCTTGCTTGTACTAATAGCGGTGTAGTTATTTCCATGTTTATACAGATAGCGGTGTAGATATTTCCATGTATATACAGATGGCTGTGTAGATATTTCCATGTTTATACAGATGGCTGTGTAGATATTTCCATGTTTATACAGATGACTTTGTAGGTATTTGCATGTTTATACAGATGGCGGTGTAGGTTTTCCATGTTTATAGTGATAGCTGTGTAGATATTTCCATGTTTATACAGATAGCGGTGTTGATATTTCCATGTTTATAAAGATCGCGGTGTAGATATTTCCATGTTTATACAGATCGCGGTGCAGATATTTATATCTTTATACAGATGGCATTGTAGATATTTCCTTATTCACACAGATGGCGGTGTAGATGTTTCCATGTTTATACAGATGGCAGAGTAGTTAGTTCCATGTTTATGGAGATGGCAGTGTAGATACTTTCATGTTTACAGAGATGGCGGTGTAGATATTTCCATGTTTATAGAGATAGCAGTGTAGATATTTACATGTTTATACAGATGTCTGTGTAGATATTTCCATGTGTATACAGATGGCATTGTAGATATTTCCATGTTTATACAGATGACTGTATAGGTATTTCCATGTTTTTACAGGTGGCAGTGCAGATATTTCCATGTTTATAGAGATAGCGGTGTAGATATTTCCATGTTTCTACAGATGGCGGTGTTGATATTTCCATCTATACACAGATGGCCGTGTAGATATTTCCATGTTTATACAGATGGCGGCGTAGATATTTCCATGGACATGCAGATGGCGGTGTAGATATTTCCATGTTTAAACAGATAGCGGTGTAGATATTTCCATGTTTACACAGATAGTGGTGTAGATATTTCCGTGTTTATACACATGGCAGAGTAGATACTTCCATCTTTATGGAGATGGCAGTGTAGATATTTTCATGTTTATAGAGATGGCGGTGTAGATATTTCCATATTTATAGAGATAGCGGTGTAGATATTTCCATCTTTCTACAGATGGCAGTGTAGATATTTCCATGTTTATACAGATGGCGGTGTAGATATCTCCATATTTATACAGATGTCTGTGTAGATATTTCCATCGGTATACAGATGGTATTGTAGGTATTTCCATGTTTATACAGATGGTGGTGAAGATATTTCCATGTTTATTCAGATGACTGTGTAGATATTTCCATGTTTTTACAGATGGCAGTGTGGATATTTCAATGTTTATAGAGATGGCGCTGTAGATATTTCCAAGTTTATACAGATAACGGTGGAGATATTTCCATGTTTATACAGAGAGGAGTCGAGATATTTCCATGTTTATACACATAGCGGTGTACATATTTCCATGATTATAGAGACAGCGGTGTAGGTATTTCCATGTTTATGCAGATAGCGGTGCAGATATTTCCATGTTTGTACAGATGGCGGTGTTGATATTTCCATTTATACACAGATGACCGTGTAGATATTTCCATGTTTATACAGACGGCGGCGCAGATATTTCCATGGATATGTAGATGGCGGTGTAGATATTTCCATGTTTATACAGATTGCGGTGTAGTTATTTCCATGTTTATATAGATAGCGGTGTAGTTATTTCCACGTATATACACATGGCTGTGTAGATATTTCCATGTTTATACAGATGGCGGTGTAGATATTTCCATGTTTATACAGATAACTTTGTATTTCCATGTTTATACAGATGGCGGTGTAGATATTTCCATGTCTATAGAGATAGCAGTGGAGATAATTCCATGTTTATACAGATAGCGGTGTAGATATTTCCATGTTTATTCTGTTCGTGGTGTAGATATTTCCATGTTTATAGAGATGGCGGTGTAGATATTTACATGTTCATAGAGATAGCGGTGTTGATTTTTCCATGTTTATAGAGACAGCGGTGTGGATATTTCCTTGCTTATACAGATAGGGGTGTAGATATTTCCATGTTTATAGAGATAGCGGTGAAGATATTTCCATGTTTATACAGATCACGGTGTAGATATTTCCTTGCTTGTACTAATAGCGGTGTAGTTATTTCCATGTTTATACAGATAGCGGTGTAGATATTTCCATGTATATACAGATGGCTGTGTAGATATTTCCATGTTTATACAGATGGCTGTGTAGATATTTCCATGTTTATACAGATGACTTTGTAGGTATTTGCATGTTTATACAGATGGCGGTGTAGGTTTTCCATGTTTATAGTGATAGCTGTGTAGATATTTCCATGTTTATACAGATAGCGGTGTTGATATTTCCATGTTTATAAAGATCGCGGTGTAGATATTTCCATGTTTATACAGATCGCGGTGCAGATATTTATATCTTTATACAGATGGCATTGTAGATATTTCCTTATTCACACAGATGGCGGTGTAGATGTTTCCATGTTTATACAGATGGCAGAGTAGTTAGTTCCATGTTTATGGAGATGGCAGTGTAGATACTTTCATGTTTACAGAGATGGCGGTGTAGATATTTCCATGTTTATAGAGATAGCAGTGTAGATATTTACATGTTTATACAGATGTCTGTGTAGATATTTCCATGTGTATACAGATGGCATTGTAGATATTTCCATGTTTATACAGATGACTGTATAGGTATTTCCATGTTTTTACAGGTGGCAGTGCAGATATTTCCATGTTTATAGAGATAGCGGTGTAGATATTTCCATGTTTCTACAGATGGCGGTGTTGTTATTTCCATCTATACACAGATGGCCGTGTAGATATTTCCATGTTTATACAGATGGCGGCGTAGATATTTCCATGGACATGCAGATGGCGGTGTAGATATTTCCATGTTTAAACAGATAGCGGTGTAGATATTTCCATGTTTACACAGATAGTGGTGTAGATATTTCCGTGTTTATACACATGGCAGAGTAGATACTTCCATCTTTATGGAGATGGCAGTGTAGATATTTTCATGTTTATAGAGATGGCGGTGTAGATATTTCCATATTTATAGAGATAGCGGTGTAGATATTTCCATCTTTCTACAGATGGCAGTGTAGATATTTCCATGTTTATACAGATGGCGGTGTAGATATCTCCATATTTATACAGATGTCTGTGTAGATATTTCCATCGGTATACAGATGGTATTGTAGGTATTTCCATGTTTATACAGATGGTGGTGAAGATATTTCCATGTTTATTCAGATGACTGTGTAGATATTTCCATGTTTTTACAGATGGCAGTGTGGATATTTCAATGTTTATAGAGATGGCGCTGTAGATATTTCCAAGTTTATACAGATAACGGTGGAGATATTTCCATGTTTATACAGAGAGGAGTCGAGATATTTCCATGTTTATACACATAGCGGTGTACATATTTCCATGATTATAGAGACAGCGGTGTAGGTATTTCCATGTTTATGCAGATAGCGGTGCAGATATTTCCATGTTTACACAGATGCCTATGCAGATATTTCCATATTTACACAGAGGGCTGTGTAGATATTTCTATGTTTATACAGAAGACAGTGTAGATATTTAAATGTTCCTACACATGACTGTGTAGGTATTTCCATGTTTATACAGATGTCTTTGTAGATATTTCCATGTTAATAGAGATAGCGGTGTAGACATTTCCATGTTTATACAGATAGCGGTGTAGATATTTCCATGTTTATACAGATAGTGGTGTAGATATTTCCATGTTTATACAGACCGCGGTGTAGATATTTCCATGTTTATACAAATAGCGGTGCAGATATTTCCATGTTTGTACAGATGGCGGTGTTGATATTTCCATTTATACACAGATGACCGTGTAGATATTTCCATGTTTATACAGACGGCGGCGCAGATATTTCCATGGATATGTAGATGGCGGTGTAGATATTTCCATGTTTATACAGATTGCGGTGTAGTTATTTCCATGTTTATATAGATAGCGGTGTAGTTATTTCCACGTATATACACATGGCTGTGTAGATATTTCCATGTTTATACAGATGGCGGTGTAGATATTTCCATGTTTATACAGATAACTTTGTATTTCCATGTTTATACAGATGGCGGTGTAGATATTTCCATGTCTATAGAGATAGCAGTGGAGATAATTCCATGTTTACAGATAGCGGTGTAGATATTTCCATGTTTATTCTGTTCGTGGTGTAGATATTTCCATGTTTATAGAGATGGCGGTGTAGATATTTACATGTTCATAGAGATAGCGGTGTTGATTTTTCCATGTTTATAGACACAGCGGTGTGGATATTTCCTTGCTTATACAGATAGGGGTGTAGATATTTCCATGTTTATAGAGATAGCGGTGAAGATATTTCCATGTTTATACAGATCACGGTGTAGATATTTCCTTGCTTGTACTAATAGCGGTGTAGTTATTTCCATGTTTATACAGATAGCGGTGTAGATATTTCCATGTATATACAGATGGCTGTGTAGATATTTCCATGTTTATACAGATGGCTGTGTAGATATTTCCATGTTTATACAGATGACTTTGTAGGTATTTGCATGTTTATACAGATGGCGGTGTAGGTTTTCCATGTTTATAGTGATAGCTGTGTAGATATTTCCATGTTTATACAGATAGCGGTGTTGATATTTCCATGTTTATAAAGATCGCGGTGTAGATATTTCCATGTTTATACAGATCGCGGTGCAGATATTTATATCTTTATACAGATGGCATTGTAGATATTTCCTTATTCACACAGATGGCGGTGTAGATGTTTCCATGTTTATACAGATGGCAGAGTAGTTAGTTCCATGTTTATGGAGATGGCAGTGTAGATACTTTCATGTTTACAGAGATGGCGGTGTAGATATTTCCATGTTTATAGAGATAGCAGTGTAGATATTTACATGTTTATACAGATGTCTGTGTAGATATTTCCATGTGTATACAGATGGCATTGTAGATATTTCCATGTTTATACAGATGACTGTATAGGTATTTCCATGTTTCTACAGGTGGCAGTGCAGATATTTCCATGTTTATAGAGATAGCGGTGTAGATATTTCCATGTTTCTACAGATGGCGGTGTTGATATTTCCATCTATACACAGATGGCCGTGTAGATATTTCCATGTTTATACAGATGGCGGCGTAGATATTTCCATGGACATGCAGATGGCGGTGTAGATATTTCCATGTTTAAACAGATAGCGGTGTAGATATTTCCATGTTTACACAGATAGTGGTGTAGATATTTCCGTGTTTATACACATGGCAGAGTAGATACTTCCATCTTTATGGAGATGGCAGTGTAGATATTTTCATGTTTATAGAGATGGCGGTGTAGATATTTCCATATTTATAGAGATAGCGGTGTAGATATTTCCATCTTTCTACAGATGGCAGTGTAGATATTTCCATGTTTATACAGATGGCGGTGTAGATATCTCCATATTTATACAGATGTCTGTGTAGATATTTCCATCGGTATACAGATGGTATTGTAGGTATTTCCATGTTTATACAGATGGTGGTGAAGATATTTCCATGTTTATTCAGATGACTGTGTAGATATTTCCATGTTTTTACAGATGGCAGTGTGGATATTTCAATGTTTATAGAGATGGCGCTGTAGATATTTCCAAGTTTATACAGATAACGGTGGAGATATTTCCATGTTTATACAGAGAGGAGTCGAGATATTTCCATGTTTATACACATAGCGGTGTACATATTTCCATGATTATAGAGACAGCGGTGTAGGTATTTCCATGTTTATGCAGATAGCGGTGCAGATATTTCCATGTTTACACAGATGCCTATGCAGATATTTCCATATTTACACAGAGGGCTGTGTAGATATTTCTATGTTTATACAGAAGACAGTGTAGATATTTAAATGTTCCTACACATGACTGTGTAGGTATTTCCATGTTTATACAGATGTCTTTGTAGATATTTCCATGTTAATAGAGATAGCGGTGTAGACATTTCCATGTTTATACAGATAGCGGTGTAGATATTTCCATGTTTATACAGATAGTGGTGTAGATATTTCCATGTTTATGCAGACCGCGGTGTAGATATTTCCATGTTTATACAAATAGCGGTGCAGATATTTCCATGTTTGTACAGATGGCGGTGTTGATATTTCCATTTATACACAGATGACCGTGTAGATATTTCCATGTTTATACAGACAGCGGCGCAGATATTTCCATGGATATGTAGATGGCGGTGTAGATATTTCCATGTTTATACAGATTGCGGTGTAGTTATTTCCATGTTTATATAGATAGCGGTGTAGTTATTTCCACGTATATACACATGGCTGTGTAGATATTTCCATGTTTATACAGATGGCGGTGTAGATATTTCCATGTTTATACAGATAACTTTGTATTTCCATGTTTATACAGATGGCGGTGTAGATATTTCCATGTCTATAGAGATAGCAGTGGAGATAATTCCATGTTTATACAGATAGCGGTGTAGATATTTCCATGTTTATTCTGTTCGTGGTGTAGATATTTCCATGTTTATAGAGATGGCGGTGTAGATATTTACATGTTCATAGAGATAGCGGTGTTGATTTTTCCATGTTTATAGACACAGCGGTGTGGATATTTCCTTGCTTATACAGATAGGGGTGTAGATATTTCCATGTTTATAGAGATAGCGGTGAAGATATTTCCATGTTTATACAGATCACGGTGTAGATATTTCCTTGCTTGTACTAATAGCGGTGTAGTTATTTCCATGTTTATACAGATAGCGGTGTAGATATTTCCATGTATATACAGATGGCTGTGTAGATATTTCCATGTTTATACAGATGGCTGTGTAGATATTTCCATGTTTATACAGATGACTTTGTAGGTATTTGCATGTTTATACAGATGGCGGTGTAGGTTTTCCATGTTTATAGTGATAGCTGTGTAGATATTTCCATGTTTATACAGATAGCGGTGTTGATATTTCCATGTTTATAAAGATCGCGGTGTAGATATTTCCATGTTTATACAGATCGCGGTGCAGATATTTATATCTTTATACAGATGGCATTGTAGATATTTCCTTATTCACACAGATGGCGGTGTAGATGTTTCCATGTTTATACAGATGGCAGAGTAGTTAGTTCCATGTTTATGGAGATGGCAGTGTAGATACTTTCATGTTTACAGAGATGGCGGTGTAGATATTTCCATGTTTATAGAGATAGCAGTGTAGATATTTACATGTTTATACAGATGTCTGTGTAGATATTTCCATGTGTATACAGATGGCATTGTAGATATTTCCATGTTTATACAGATGACTGTATAGGTATTTCCATGTTTTTACAGGTGGCAGTGCAGATATTTCCATGTTTATAGAGATAGCGGTGTAGATATTTCCATGTTTCTACAGATGGCGGTGTTGATATTTCCATCTATACACAGATGGCCGTGTAGATATTTCCATGTTTATACAGATGGCGGCGTAGATATTTCCATGGACATGCAGATGGCGGTGTAGATATTTCCATGTTTAAACAGATAGCGGTGTAGATATTTCCATGTTTACACAGATAGTGGTGTAGATATTTCCGTGTTTATACACATGGCAGAGTAGATACTTCCATCTTTATGGAGATGGCAGTGTAGATATTTTCATGTTTATAGAGATGGCGGTGTAGATATTTCCATATTTATAGAGATAGCGGTGTAGATACTTCCATCTTTCTACAGATGGCAGTGTAGATATTTCCATGTTTATACAGATGGCGGTGTAGATATCTCCATATTTATACAGATGTCTGTGTAGATATTTCCATCTGTATACAGATGGTATTGTAGGTATTTCCATGTTTATACAGATGGTGGTGAAGATATTTCCATGTTTATTCAGATGACTGTGTAGATATTTCCATGTTTTTACAGATGGCAGTGTGGATATTTCAATGTTTATAGAGATGGCGCTGTAGATATTTCCAAGTTTATACAGATAACGGTGGAGATATTTCCATGTTTATACAGAGAGGAGTCGAGATATTTCCATGTTTATACACATAGCGGTGTACATATTTCCATGATTATAGAGACAGCGGTGTAGGTATTTCCATGTTTATGCAGATAGCGGTGCAGATATTTCCATGTTTACACAGATGCCTATGCAGATATTTCCATATTTACACAGAGGGCTGTGTAGATATTTCTATGTTTATACAGAAGACAGTGTAGATATTTAAATGTTCCTACACATGACTGTGTAGGTATTTCCATGTTTATACAGATGTCTTTGTAGATATTTCCATGTTAATAGAGATATCGGTGTAGACATTTCCATGTTTATACAGATAGCGGTGTAGATATTTCCATGTTTATACAGATAGTGGTGTAGATATTTCCATGTTTATACAGACCGCGGTGTAGATATTTCCATGTTTATACAAATAGCGGTGCAGATATCTCCATGTTTGTACAGATGGCGGTGTTGATATTTCCATTTATACACAGATGACCGTGTAGATATTTCCATGTTTATACAGACGGCGGCGCAGATATTTCCATGGATATGTAGATGGCGGTGTAGATATTTCCATGTTTAAACAGATTGCGGTGTAGTTATTTCCATGTTTATATAGATAGCGGTGTAGTTATTTCCATGTATATACACATGGCTGTGTAGATATTTCCATGTTTATACAGATGGCGGTGTAGATATTTCCATGTTTATACAGATAACTTTGTATTTCCATGTTTATACAGATGGCGGTGTAGATATTTCCATGTCTATAGAGATAGCAGTGGAGATAATTCCATGTTTATACAGATAGCGGTGTAGGTATTTCCATGTTTATTCTGTTCGTGGTGTAGATATTTCCATGTTTATAGAGATGGCGGTGTAGATATTTACATGTTCATAGAGATAGCGGTGTTGATTTTTCCATGTTTATAGAGACAGCGGTGTGGATATTTCCTTGCTTATACAGATAGGGGTGTAGATATTTCCATGTTTATAGAGATAGCGGTGAAGATATTTCCATGTTTATACAGATCACGGTGTAGATATTTCCTTGCTTGTACTAATAGCGGTGTAATTATTTCCATGTTTATACAGATAGCGGTGTAGATATTTCCATGTATATACAGATGGCTGTGTAGATATTTCCATGTTTATACAGATGGCTGTGTAGATATTTCCATGTTTATACAGATGACTTTGTAGGTATTTGCATGTTTATACAGATGGCGGTGTAGGTTTTCCATGTTTATAGTGATAGCTGTGTAGATATTTCCATGTTTATACAGATAGCGGTGTTGATATTTCCATGTTTATAAAGATCGCGGTGTAGATATTTCCATGTTTATACAGATCGCGGTGCAGATATTTATATCTTTATACAGATGGCATTGTAGATATTTCCTTATTCACACAGATGGCGGTGTAGATGTTTCCATGTTTATACAGATGGCAGAGTAGTTAGTTCCATGTTTATGGAGATGGCAGTGTAGATACTTTCATGTTTACAGAGATGGCGGTGTAGATATTTCCATGTTTATAGAGATAGCAGTGTAGATATTTACATGTTTATACAGATGTCTGTGTAGATATTTCCATGTGTATACAGATGGCATTGTAGATATTTCCATGTTTATACAGATGACTGTATAGGTATTTCCATGTTTTTACAGGTGGCAGTGCAGATATTTCCATGTTTATAGAGATAGCGGTGTAGATATTTCCATGTTTCTACAGATGGCGGTGTTGATATTTCCATCTATACACAGATGGCCGTGTAGATATTTCCATGTTTATACAGATGGCGGCGTAGATATTTCCATGGACATGCAGATGGCGGTGTAGATATTTCCATGTTTAAACAGATAGCGGTGTAGATATTTCCATGTTTACACAGATAGTGGTGTAGATATTTCCGTGTTTATACACATGGCATAGTAGATACTTCCATCTTTATGGAGATGGCAGTGTAGATATTTTCATGTTTATAGAGATGGCGGTGTAGATATTTCCATATTTATAGAGATAGCGGTGTAGATACTTCCATCTTTCTACAGATGGCAGTGTAGATATTTCCATGTTTATACAGATGGTGGTGTAGATATTTCCATATTTATACAGATGTCTGTGTAGATATTTCCATCTGTATACAGATGGTATTGTAGGTATTTCCATGTTTATACAGATGGTGGTGAAGATATTTCCATGTTTATTCAGATGACTGTGTAGATATTTCCATGTTTTTACAGATGGCAGTGTGGATATTTCAATGTTTATAGAGATGGCGCTGTAGATATTTCCAAGTTTATACAGATAACGGTGGAGATATTTCCATGTTTATACAGAGAGGAGTCGAGATATTTCCATGTTTATACACATAGCGGTGTACATATTTCCATGATTATAGAGACAGCGGTGTAGGTATTTCCATGTTTATGCAGATAGCGGTGCAGATATTTCCATGTTTACACAGATGCCTATGCAGATATTTCCATATTTACACAGAGGGCTGTGTAGATATTTCTATGTTTATACAGAAGACAGTGTAGATATTTAAATGTTCCTACACATGACTGTGTAGGTATTTCCATGTTTATACAGATGTCTTTGTAGATATTTCCATGTTAATAGAGATAGCGGTGTAGACATTTCCATGTTTATACAGATAGCGGTGTAGATATTTCCATGTTTATACAGATAGTGGTGTAGATATTTCCATGTTTATACAGACCGCGGTGTAGATATTTCCATGTTTATACAAATAGCGGTGCAGATATCTCCATGTTTGTACAGATGGCGGTGTTGATATTTCCATTTATACACAGATGACCGTGTAGATATTTCCATGTTTATACAGATGGCGGCGCAGATATTTCCATGGATATGTAGATGGCGGTGTAGATATTTCCATGTTTATACAGATTGCGGTGTAGTTATTTCCATGTTTATATAGATAGCGGTGTAGTTATTTCCATGTATATACACATGGCTGTGTAGATATTTCCATGTTTATACAGATGGCGGTGTAGATATTTCCATGTTTATACAGATAACTTTGTATTTCCATGTTTATACAGATGGCGGTGTAGATATTTCCATGTCTATAGAGATAGCAGTGGAGATAATTCCATGTTTATACAGATAGCGGTGTAGATATTTCCATGTTTATTCTGATCGTGGTGTAGATATTTCCATGTTTATAGAGATGGCGGTGTAGATATTTACATGTTCATAGAGATAGCGGTGTTGATTTTTCCATGTTTATAGAGACAGCGGTGTGGATATTTCCTTGCTTATACAGATAGGGGTGTAGATATTTCCATGTTTATAGAGATAGCGGTGAAGATATTTCCATGTTTATACAGATCACGGTGTAGATATTTCCTTGCTTGTACTAATAGCGGTGTAGTTATTTCCATGTTTATACAGATAGCGGTGTAGATATTTCCATGTATATACAGATGGCTGTGTAGATATTTCCATGTTTATACAGATGGCTGTGTAGATATTTCCATGTTTATACAGATGACTTTGTAGGTATTTGCATGTTTATACAGATGGCGGTGTAGGTTTTCCATGTTTATAGTGATAGCTGTGTAGATATTTCCATGTTTATACAGATAGCGGTGTTGATATTTCCATGATTATAAAGATCGCGGTGTAGATATTTCCATGTTTATACAGATCGCGGTGCAGATATTTATATCTTTATACAGATGGCATTGTAGATATTTCCTTATTCACACAGATGGCGGTGTAGATGTTTCCATGTTTATACAGATGGCAGAGTAGTTAGTTCCATGTTTATGGAGATGGCAGTGTAGATACTTTCATGTTTACAGAGATGGCGGTGTAGATATTTCCATGTTTATAGAGATAGCAGTGTAGATATTTACATGTTTATACAGATGTCTGTGTAGATATTTCCATGTGTATACAGATGGCATTGTAGATATTTCCATGTTTATACAGATGACTGTATAGGTATTTCCATGTTTTTACAGGTGGCAGTGCAGATATTTCCATGTTTATAGAGATAGCGGTGTAGATATTTCCATGTTTCTACAGATGGCGGTGTTGATATTTCCATCTATACACAGATGGCCGTGTAGATATTTCCATGTTTATACAGATGGCGGCGTAGATATTTCCATGGACATGCAGATGGCGGTGTAGATATTTCCATGTTTACACAGATAGTGGTGTAGATATTTCCGTGTTTATACACATGGCAGAGTAGATACTTCCATCTTTATGGAGATGGCAGTGTAGATATTTTCATGTTTATAGAGATGGCGGTGTAGATATTTCCATATTTATAGAGATAGCGGTGTAGATATTTCCATCTTTCTACAGATGGCAGTGTAGATATTTCCATGTTTATACAGATGGCGGTGTAGATATTTCCATATTTATACAGATGTCTGTGTAGATATTTCCATCGGTATACAGATGGTATTGTAGGTATTTCCATGTTTATACAGATGGTGGTGAAGATATTTCCATGTTTATTCAGATGACTGTGTAGATATTTCCATGTTTTTACAGATGGCAGTGTGGATATTTCAATGTTTATAGAGATGGCGCTGTAGATATTTCCAAGTTTATACAGATAACGGTGGAGATATTTCCATGTTTATACAGAGAGGAGTCGAGATATTTCCATGTTTATACACATAGCGGTGTACATATTTCCATGATTATAGAGACAGCGGTGTAGGTATTTCCATGTTTATGCAGATAGCGGTGCAGATATTTCCATGTTTACACAGATGCCTATGCAGATATTTCCATATTTACACAGAGGGCTGTGTAGATATTTCTATGTTTATACAGAAGACAGTGTAGATATTTAAATGTTCCTACACATGACTGTGTAGGTATTTCCATGTTTATACAGATGTCTTTGTAGATATTTCCATGTTAATAGAGATAGCGGTGTAGACATTTCCATGTTTATACAGATAGCGGTGTAGATATTTCCATGTTTATACAGATAGTGGTGTAGATATTTCCATGTTTATACAGACCGCGGTGTAGATATTTCCATGTTTATACAAATAGCGGTGCAGATATTTCCATGTTTGTACAGATGGCGGTGTTGTTATTTCCATTTATACACAGATGACCGTGAAGATATTTCCATGTTTATACAGACGGCGGCGCAGATATTTCCATGGATATGTAGATGGCGGTGTAGATATTTCCATGTTTATACAGATTGCGGTGTAGTTATTTCCATGTTTATATAGATAGCGGTGTAGTTATTTCCATGTATATACACATGGCTGTGTAGATATTTCCATGTTTATACAGATGGCGGTGTAGATATTTCCATGTTTATACAGATAACTTTGTATTTCCATGTTTATACAGATGGCGGTGTAGATATTTCCATGTCTATAGAGATAGCAGTGGAGATAATTCCATGTTTATACAGATAGCGGTGTAGATATTTCCATGTTTATTCTGATCGTGGTGTAGATATTTCCATGTTTATAGAGATGGCGGTGTAGATATTTACATGTTCATAGAGATAGCGGTGTTGATTTTTCCATGTTTATAGAGACAGCGGTGTGGATATTTCCTTGCTTATACAGATAGGGGTGTAGATATTTCCATGTTTATAGAGATAGCGGTGAAGATATTTCCATGTTTATACAGATCACGGTGTAGATATTTCCTTGCTTGTACTAATAGCGGTGTAGTTATTTCCATGTTTATACAGATAGCGGTGTAGATATTTCCATGTATATACAGATGGCTGTGTAGATATTTCCATGTTTATACAGATGGCTGTGTAGATATTTCCATGTTTATACAGATGACTTTGTAGGTATTTGCATGTTTATACAGATGGCGGTGCAGGTTTTCCATGTTTATAGTGATAGCTGTGTAGATATTTCCATGTTTATACAGATAGCGGTGTTGATATTTCCATGTTTATAAAGATCGCGGTGTAGATATTTCCATGTTTATACAGATCGCGGTGCAGATATTTATATCTTTATACAGATGGCATTGTAGATATTTCCTTATTCACACAGATGGCGGTGTAGATGTTTCCATGTTTATACAGATGGCAGAGTAGTTAGTTCCATGTTTATGGAGATGGCAGTGTAGATACTTTCATGTTTACAGAGATGGCGGTGTAGATATTTCCATGTTTATAGAGATAGCAGTGTAGATATTTACATGTTTATACAGTTGTCTGTGTAGATATTTCCATGTGTATACAGATGGCATTGTAGATATTTCCATGTTTATACAGACGGCGGCGCAGATATTTCCATGGATATGTAGATGGCGGTGTAGATATTTCCATGTTTATACAGATTGCGGTGTAGTTATTTCCATGTTTATATAGATAGCGGTGTAGTTATTTCCATGTATATACACATGGCTGTGTAGATATTTCCATGTTTATACAGATGGCTTTGTAGATATTTCCATGTTTATACAGATGACTGTATAGGTATTTCCATGTTTTTACAGGTGGCAGTGCAGATATTTCCATGTTTATAGAGATAGCAGTGTAGATATTTCCATGTTTCTACAGATGGCGGTGTTGTTATTTCCATCTATACACAGATGGCCGTGTAGATATTTCCATGTTTATACAGATGGCGGCGTAGATATTTCCATGGACATGCAGATGGCGGTGTAGATATTTCCATGTTTAAACAGATAGCGGTGTAGATATTTCCATGTTTACACAGATAGTGGAGTAGATATTTCCGTGTTTATACACATGGCAGAGTAGATACTTCCATCTTTATGGAGATGGCAGTGTAGATATTTTCATGTTTATAGAGATGGCGGTGTAGATATTTCCATATTTATAGAGATAGCGGTGTAGATATTTCCATCTTTCTACAGATGGCAGTGTAGATATTTCCATGTTTATACAGATGGCGGTGTAGATATCTCCATATTTATACAGATGTCTGTGTAGATATTTCCATCGGTATACAGATGGTATTGTAGGTATTTCCATGTTTATACAGATAGTGGTGAAGATATTTCCATGTTTATTCAGATGACTGTGTAGATATTTCCATGTTTTTACAGATGGCAGTGTGGATATTTCAATGTTTATAGAGATGGCGCTGTAGATATTTCCAAGTTTATACAGATAACGGTGGAGATATTTCCATGTTTATACAGAGAGGAGTCGAGATATTTCCATGTTTATACACATAGCGGTGTACATATTTCCATGATTATAGAGACAGCGGTGTAGGTATTTCCATGTTTATGCAGATAGCGGTGCAGATATTTCCATGTTTACACAGATGCCTATGCAGATATTTCCATATTTACACAGAGGGCTGTGTAGATATTTCTATGTTTATACAGAAGACAGTGTAGATATTTAAATGTTCCTACACATGACTGTGTAAGTATTTCCATGTTTATACAGATGTCTTTGTAGATATTTCCATGTTAATAGAGATAGCGGTGTAGACATTTCCATGTTTATACAGATAGCGGTGTAGATATTTCCATGTTTATACAGATAGTGGTGTAGATATTTCCATGTTTATACAGACCGCGGTGTAGATATTTCCATGTTTATACAAATAGCGGTGCAGATATTTCCATGTTTGTACAGATGGCGGTGTTGATATTTCCATTTATACACAGATGACCGTGTAGATATTTCCATGTTTATACAGACGGCGGCGCAGATATTTCCATGGATATGTAGATGGCGGTGTAGATATTTCCATGTTTATACAGATTGCGGTGTAGTTATTTCCATGTTTATATAGATAGCGGTGTAGTTATTTCCACGTATATACCCATGGCTGTGTAGATATTTCCATGTTTATACAGATGGCGGTGTAGATATTTCCATGTTTATACAGATAACTTTGTATTTCCAAGTTTATACAGATGGCGGTGTAGATATTTCCATGTCTATAGAGATAGCAGTGGAGATAATTCCATGTTTATACAGATAGCGGTGTAGATATTTCCATGTTTATTCTGTTCGTGGTGTAGATATTTCCATGTTTATAGAGATGGCGGTGTAGATATTTACATGTTCATAGAGATAGCGGTGTTGATTTTTCCATGTTTATAGAGACAGCGGTGTGGATATTTCCTTGCTTATACAGATAGGGGTGTAGATATTTCCATGTTTATAGAGATAGCGGTGAAGATATTTCCATGTTTATACAGATCACGGTGTAGATATTTCCTTGCTTGTACTAATAGCGGTGTAGTTATTTCCATGTTTATACAGATAGCGGTGTAGATATTTCCATGTATATACAGATGGCTGTGTAGATATTTCCATGTTTATACAGATGGCTGTGTAGATATTTCCATGTTTATACAGATGACTTTGTAGGTATTTGCATGTTTATACAGATGGCGGTGTAGGTTTTCCATGTTTATAGTGATAGCTCTGTAGATATTTCCATGTTTATACAGATAGCGGTGTTGATATTTCCATGTTTATAAAGATCGCGGTGTAGATATTTCCATGTTTATACAGATCGCGGTGCAGATATTTATATCTTTATACAGATGGCATTGTAGATATTTCCTTATTCACACAGATGGCGGTGTAGATGTTTCCATGTTTATACAGATGGCAGAGTAGTTAGTTCCATGTTTATGGAGATGGCAGTGTAGATACTTTCATGTTTACAGAGATGGCGGTGTAGATATTTCCATGTTTATAGAGATAGCAGTGTAGATATTTACATGTTTATACAGATGTCTGTGTAGATATTTCCATGTGTATACAGATGGCATTGTAGATATTTCCATGTTTATACAGATGACTGTATAGGTATTTCCATGTTTTTACAGGTGGCAGTGCAGATATTTCCATGTTTATAGAGATAGCAGTGTAGATATTTCCATGTTTCTACAGATGGCGGTGTTGTTATTTCCATCTATACACAGATGGCCGTGTAGATATTTCCATGTTTATACAGATGGCGGCGTAGATATTTCCATGGACATGCAGATGGCGGTGTAGATATTTCCATGTTTAAACAGATAGCGGTGTAGATATTTCCATGTTTACACAGATAGTGGTGTAGATATTTCCGTGTTTATACACATGGCAGAGTAGATACTTCCATCTTTATGGAGATGGCAGTGTAGATATTTTCATGTTTATAGAGATGGCGGTGTAGATATTTCCATATTTATAGAGATAGCGGTGTAGATATTTCCATCTTTCTACAGATGGCAGTGTAGATATTTCCATGTTTATACAGATGGCGGTGTAGATATCTCCATATTTATACAGATGTCTGTGTAGATATTTCCATCAGTATACAGATGGTATTGTAGGTATTTCCATGTTTATACAGATGGTGGTGAAGATATTTCCATGTTTATTCAGATGACTGTGTAGATATTTCCATGTTTTTACAGATGGCAGTGTGGATATTTCAATGTTTATAGAGATGGCGCTGTAGATATTTCCAAGTTTATACAGATAACGGTGGAGATATTTCCATGTTTATACAGAGAGGAGTCGAGATATTTCCATGTTTATACACATAGCGGTGTACATATTTCCATGATTATAGAGACAGCGGTGTAGGTATTTCCATGTTTATGCAGATAGCGGTGCAGATATTTCCATGTTTACACAGATGCCTATGCAGATATTTCCATATTTACACAGAGGGCTGTGTAGATATTTCTATGTTTATACAGAAGACAGTGTAGATATTTAAATGTTCCTACCCATGACTGTGTAAGTATTTCCATGTTTATACAGATGTCTTTGTAGATATTTCCATGTTAATAGAGATAGCGGTGTAGACATTTCCATGTTTATACAGATAGCGGTGTAGATATTTCCATGTTTATACAGATAGTGGTGTAGATATTTCCATGTTTATACAGACCGCGGTGTAGATATTTCCATGTTTATACAAATAGCGGTGCAGATATTTCCATGTTTGTACAGATGGCGGTGTTGATATTTCCATTTATACACAGATGACCGTGTAGATATTTCCATGTTTATACAGACGGCGGCGCAGATATTTCCATGGATATGTAGATGGCGGTGTAGATATTTCCATGTTTATACAGATTGCGGTGTAGTTATTTCCATGTTTATATAGATAGCGGTGTAGTTATTTCCACGTATATACCCATGGCTGTGTAGATATTTCCATGTTTATACAGATGGCGGTGTAGATATTTCCATGTTTATACAGATAACTTTGTATTTCCAAGTTTATACAGATGGCGGTGTAGATATTTCCATGTCTATAGAGATAGCAGTGGAGATAATTCCATGTTTATACAGATAGCGGTGTAGATATTTCCATGTTTATTCTGTTCGTGGTGTAGATATTTCCATGTTTATAGAGATGGCGGTGTAGATATTTACATGTTCATAGAGATAGCGGTGTTGATTTTTCCATGTTTATAGAGACAGCGGTGTGGATATTTCCTTGCTTATACAGATAGGGGTGTAGATATTTCCATGTTTATAGAGATAGCGGTGAAGATATTTCCATGTTTATACAGATCACGGTGTAGATATTTCCTTGCTTGTACTAATAGCGGTGTAGTTATTTCCATGTTTATACAGATAGCGGTGTAGATATTTCCATGTATATACAGATGGCTGTGTAGATATTTCCATGTTTATACAGATGGCTGTGTAGATATTTCCATGTTTATACAGATGACTTTGTAGGTATTTGCATGTTTATACAGATGGCGGTGTAGGTTTTCCATGTTTATAGTGATAGCTGTGTAGATATTTCCATGTTTATACAGATAGCGGTGTTGATATTTCCATGTTTATAAAGATCGCGGTGTAGATATTTCCATGTTTATACAGATCGCGGTGCAGATATTTATATCTTTATACAGATGGCATTGTAGATATTTCCTTATTCACACAGATGGCGGTGTAGATGTTTCCATGTTTATACAGATGGCAGAGTAGTTAGTTCCATGTTTATGGAGATGGCAGTGTAGATACTTTCATGTTTACAGAGATGGCGGTGTAGATATTTCCATGTTTATAGAGATAGCAGTGTAGATATTTATATGTTTATACAGATGTCTGTGTAGATATTTCCATGTGTATACAGATGGCATTGTAGATATTTCCATGTTTATACAGATGACTGTATAGGTATTTCCATGTTTTTACAGGTGGCAGTGCAGATATTTCCATGTTTATAGAGATAGCGGTGTAGATATTTCCATGTTTCTACAGATGGCGGTGTTGATATTTCCATCTATACACAGATGGCCGTGTAGATATTTCCATGTTTATACAGATGGCGGCGTAGATATTTCCATGGACATGCAGATGGCGGTGTAGATATTTCCATGTTTAAACAGATAGCGGTGTAGATATTTCCATGTTTACACAGATAGTGGTGTAGATATTTCCGTGTTTATACACATGGCAGAGTAGATACTTCCATCTTTATGGAGATGGCAGTGTAGATATTTTCATGTTTATAGAGATGGCGGTGTAGATATTTCCATATTTATAGAGATAGCGGTGTAGATATTTCCATCTTTCTACAGATGGCAGTGTAGATATTTCCATGTTTATACAGATGGCGGTGTAGATATCTCCATATTTATACAGATGTCTGTGTAGATATTTCCATCTGTATACAGATGGTATTGTAGGTATTTCCATGTTTATACAGATGGTGGTGAAGATATTTCCATGTTTATTCAGATGACTCTGTAGATATTTCCATGTTTTGACAGATGGCAGTGTGGATATTTCAATGTTTATAGAGATGGCGCTGTAGATATTTCCAAGTTTATACAGATAACGGTGGAGATATTTCCATGTTTATACAGAGAGGAGTCGAGATATTTCCATGTTTATACACATAGCGGTGTACATATTTCCATGATTATAGAGACAGCGGTGTAGGTATTTCCATGTTTATGCAGATAGCGGTGCAGATATTTCCATGTTTACACAGATGCCTATGCAGATATTTCCATATTTACACAGAGGGCTGTGTAGATATTTCTATGTTTATACAGAAGACAGTGTAGATATTTAAATGTTCCTACACATGACTGTGTAGGTATTTCCATGTTTATACAGATGTCTTTGTAGATATTTCCATGTTAATAGAGATAGCGGTGTAGACATTTCCATGTTTATACAGATAGCGGTGTAGATATTTCCATGTTTATACAGATAGTGGTGTAGATATTTCCATGTTTATGCAGACCGCGGTGTAGATATTTCCATGTTTATACAAATAGCGGTGCAGATATTTCCATGTTTGTACAGATGGCGGTGTTGATATTTCCATTTATACACAGATGACCGTGTAGATATTTCCATGTTTATACAGACGGCGGCGCAGATATTTCCATGGATATGTAGATGGCGGTGTAGATATTTCCATGTTTATACAGATTGCGGTGTAGTTATTTCCATGTTTATATAGATAGCGGTGTAGTTATTTCCACGTATATACACATGGCTGTGTAGATATTTCCATGTTTATACAGATGGCGGTGTAGATATTTCCATGTTTATACAGATAACTTTGTATTTCCATGTTTATACAGATGGCGGTGTAGATATTTCCATGTCTATAGAGATAGCAGTGGAGATAATTCCATGTTTATACAGATAGCGGTGTAGATATTTCCATGTTTATTCTGTTCGTGGTGTAGATATTTCCATGTTTATAGAGATGGCGGTGTAGATATTTACATGTTCATAGAGATAGCGGTGTTGATTTTTCCATGTTTATAGAGACAGCGGTGTGGATATTTCCTTGCTTATACAGATAGGGGTGTAGATATTTCCATGTTTATAGAGATAGCGGTGAAGATATTTCCATGTTTATACAGATCACGGTGTAGATATTTCCTTGCTTGTACTAATAGCGGTGTAGTTATTTCCATGTTTATACAGATAGCGGTGTAGATATTTCCATGTATATACAGATGGCTGTGTAGATATTTCCATGTTTATACAAATGGCTGTGTAGATATTTCCATGTTTATACAGATGACTTTGTAGGTATTTGCATGTTTATACAGATGGCGGTGTAGGTTTTCCATGTTTATAGTGATAGCTGTGTAGATATTTCCATGTTTATACAGATAGCTGTGTTGATATTTCCATGTTTATAAAGATCGCGGTGTAGATATTTCCATGTTTATACAGATCGCGGTGCAGATATTTATATCTTTATACAGATGGCATTGTAGATATTTCCTTATTCACACAGATGGCAGTGTAGATGTTTCCATGTTTATACAGATGGCAGAGTAGTTAGTTCCATGTTTATGGAGATGGCAGTGTAGATACTTTCATGTTTACAGAGATGGCGGTGTAGATATTTCCATGTTTATAGAGATAGCAGTGTAGATATTTACATGTTTATACAGATGTCTGTGTAGATATTTCCATGTGTATACAGATGGCATTGTAGATATTTCCATGTTTATACAGATGACTGTATAGGTATTTCCATGTTTTTACAGGTGGCAGTGCAGATATTTCCATGTTTATAGAGATAGCGGTGTAGATATTTCCATGTTTCTACAGATGGCGGTGTTGATATTTCCATCTATACACAGATGGCCGTGTAGATATTTCCATGTTTATACAGATGGCGGCGTAGATATTTCCATGGACATGCAGATGGCGGTGTAGATATTTCCATGTTTAAACAGATAGCGGTGTAGATATTTCCATGTTTACACAGATAGTGGTGTAGATATTTCCGTGTTTATACACATGGCAGAGTAGATACTTCCATCTTTATGGAGATGGCAGTGTAGATATTTTCATGTTTATAGAGATGGCGGTGTAGATATTTCCATATTTATAGAGATAGCGGTGTAGATACTTCCATCTTTCTACAGATGGCAGTGTAGATATTTCCATGTTTATACAGATGGCGGTGTAGATATTTCCATATTTATACAGATGTCTGTGTAGATATTTCCATCTGTATACAGATGGTATTGTAGGTATTTCCATGTTTATACAGATGGTGGTGAAGATATTTCCATGTTTATTCAGATGACTGTGTAGATATTTCCATGTTTTTACAGATGGCAGTGTGGATATTTCAATGTTTATAGAGATGGCGCTGTAGATATTTCCAAGTTTATACAGATAACGGTGGAGATATTTCCATGTTTATACAGAGAGGAGTCGAGATATTTCCATGTTTATACACATAGCGGTGTACATATTTCCATGATTATAGAGACAGCGGTGTAGGTATTTCCATGTTTATGCAGATAGCGGTGCAGATATTTCCATGTTTACACAGATGCCTATGCAGATATTTCCATATTTACACAGAGGGCTGTGTAGATATTTCTATGTTTATACAGAAGACAGTGTAGATATTTAAATGTTCCTACACATGACTGTGTAGGTATTTCCATGTTTATACAGATGTCTTTGTAGATATTTCCATGTTAATAGAGATAGCGGTGTAGACATTTCCATGTTTATACAGATAGCGGTGTAGATATTTCCATGTTTATACAGATAGTGGTGTAGATATTTCCATGTTTATACAGACCGCGGTGTAGATATTTCCATGTTTATACAAATAGCGGTGCAGATATCTCCATGTTTGTACAGATGGCGGTGTTGATATTTCCATTTATACACAGATGACCGTGTAGATATTTCCATGTTTATACAGATGGCGGCGCAGATATTTCCATGGATATGTAGATGGCGGTGTAGATATTTCCATGTTTATACAGATTGCGGTGTAGTTATTTCCATGTTTATATAGATAGCGGTGTAGTTATTTCCATGTATATACACATGGCTGTGTAGATATTTCCATGTTTATACAGATGGCGGTGTAGGTATTTCCATGTCTATACAGATAACTTTGTATTTCCATGTTTATACAGATGGCGGTGTAGATATTTCCATGTCTATAGAGATAGCAGTGGAGATAATTCCATGTTTATACAGATAGCGGTGTAGATATTTCCATGTTTATTCTGTTCGTGGTGTAGATATTTCCATGTTTATAGAGATGGCGGTGTAGATATTTACATGTTCATAGAGATAGCGGTGTTGATTTTTCCATGTTTATAGAGACAGCGGTGTGGATATTTCCTTGCTTATACAGATAGGGGTGTAGATATTTCCATGTTTATAGAGATAGCGGTGAAGATATTTCCATGTTTATACAGATCACGGTGTAGATATTTCCTTGCTTGTACTAATAGCGGTGTAGTTATTTCCATGTTTATACAGATAGCGGTGTAGATATTTCCATGTATATACAGATGGCTGTGTAGATATTTCCATGTTTATACAGATGGCTGTGTAGATATTTCCATGTTTATACAGATGACTTTGTAGGTATTTGCATGTTTATACAGATGGCGGTGTAGGTTTTCCATGTTTATAGTGATAGCTGTGTAGATATTTCCATGTTTATACAGATAGCGGTGTTGATATTTCCATGTTTATAAAGATCGCGGTGTAGATATTTCCATGTTTATACAGATCGCGGTGCAGATATTTATATCTTTATACAGATGGCATTGTAGATATTTCCTTATTCACACAGATGGCGGTGTAGATGTTTCCATGTTTATACAGATGGCAGAGTAGTTAGTTCCATGTTTATGGAGATGGCAGTGTAGATACTTTCATGTTTACAGAGATGGCGGTGTAGATATTTCCATGTTTATAGAGATAGCAGTGTAGATATTTACATGTTTATACAGTTGTCTGTGTAGATATTTCCATGTGTATACAGATGGCATTGTAGATATTTCCATGTTTATACAGATGACTGTATAGGTATTTCCATGTTTTTACAGGTGGCAGTGCAGATATTTCCATGTTTATAGAGATAGCGGTGTAGATATTTCCATGTTTCTACAGATGGCGGTGTTGATATTTCCATCTATACACAGATGGCCGTGTAGATATTTCCATGTTTATACAGATGGCGGCGTAGATATTTCCATGGACATGCAGATGGCGGTGTAGATATTTCCATGTTTAAACAGATAGCGGTGTAGATATTTCCATGTTTACACAGATAGTGGTGTAGGTATTTCCGTGTTTATACACATGGCAGAGTAGATACTTCCATCTTTATGGAGATGGCAGTGTAGATATTTTCATGTTTATAGAGATGGCGGTGTAGATATTTCCATATTTATAGAGATAGCGGTGTAGATATTTCCATCTTTCTACAGATGGCAGTGTAGATATTTCCATGTTTATACAGATGGCGGTGTAGATATCTCCATATTTATACAGATGTCTGTGTAGATATTTCCATCTGTATACAGATGGTATTGTAGGTATTTCCATGTTTATACAGATGGTGGTGAAGATATTTCCATGTTTATTCAGATGACTGTGTAGATATTTCCATGTTTTTACAGATGGCAGTGTGGATATTTCAATGTTTATAGAGATGGCGCTGTAGATATTTCCAAGTTTATACAGATAACGGAGGAGATATTTCCATGTTTATACAGAGAGGAGTCGAGATATTTCCATGTTTATACACATAGCGGTGTACATATTTCCATGATTATAGAGACAGCGGTGTAGGTATTTCCATGTTTATGCAGATAGCGGTGCAGATATTTCCATGTTTACACAGATGCCTATGCAGATATTTCCATATTTACACAGAGGGCTGTGTAGATATTTCTATGTTTATACAGAAGACAGTGTAGATATTTAAATGTTCCTACACATGACTGTGTAGGTATTTCCATGTTTATACAGATGTCTTTGTAGATATTTCCATGTTAATAGAGATAGCGGTGTAGACATTTCCATGTTTATACAGATAGCGGTGTAGATATTTCCATGTTTATACAGATAGTGGTGTAGATATTTCCATGTTTATACAGACCGCGGTGTAGATATTTCCATGTTTATACAAATAGCGGTGCAGATATTTCCATGTTTGTACAGATGGCGGTGTTGATATTTCCATTTATACACAGATGACCGTGTAGATATTTCCATGTTTATACAGACGGCGGCGCAGATATTTCCATGGATATGTAGATGGCGGTGTAGATATTTCCATGTTTATACAGATTGCGGTGTAGTTATTTCCATGTTTATATAGATAGCGGTGTAGTTATTTCCACGTATATACACATGGCTGTGTAGATATTTCCATGTTTATACAGATGGCGGTGTAGATATTTCCATGTTTATACAGATAACTTTGTATTTCCATGTTTATACAGATGGCGGTGTAGATATTTCCATGTCTATAGAGATAGCAGTGGAGATAATTCCATGTTTATACAGATAGCGGTGTAGATATTTCCATGTTTATTCTGTTCGTGGTGTAGATATTTCCATGTTTATAGAGATGGCGGTGTAGATATTTACATGTTCATAGAGATAGCGGTGTTGATTTTTCCATGTTTATAGAGACAGCGGTGTGGATATTTCCTTGCTTATACAGATAGGGGTGTAGATATTTCCATGTTTATAGAGATAGCGGTGAAGATATTTCCATGTTTATACAGATCACGGTGTAGATATTTCCTTGCTTGTACTAATAGCGGTGTAGTTATTTCCATGTTTATACAGATAGCGGTGTAGATATTTCCATGTATATACAGATGGCTGTGTAGATATTTCCATGTTTATACAGATGGCTGTGTAGATATTTCCATGTTTATACAGATGACTTTGTAGGTATTTGCATGTTTATACAGATGGCGGTGTAGGTTTTCCATGTTTATAGTGATAGCTGTGTAGATATTTCCATGTTTATACAGATAGCGGTGTTGATATTTCCATGTTTATAAAGATCGCGGTGTAGATATTTCCATGTTTATACAGATCGCGGTGCAGATATTTATATCTTTATACAGATGGCATTGTAGATATTTCCTTATTCAGACAGATGGCGGTGTAGATGTTTCCATGTTTATACAGATGGCAGAGTAGTTAGTTCCATGTTTATGGAGATGGCAGTGTAGATACTTTCATGTTTACAGAGATGGCGGTGTAGATATTTCCATGTTTATAGAGATAGCAGTGTAGATATTTACATGTTTATGCAGATGTCTGTGTAGATATTTCCATGTGTATACAGATGGCATTGTAGATATTTCCATGTTTATACAGATGACTGTATAGGTATTTCCATGTTTTTACAGGTGGCAGTGCAGATATTTCCATGTTTATAGAGATAGCGGTGTAGATATTTCCATGTTTCTACAGATGGCGGTGTTGATATTTCCATCTATACACAGATGGCCGTGTAGATATTTCCATGTTTATACAGATGGCGGCGTAGATATTTCCATGGACATGCAGATGGCGGTGTAGATATTTCCATGTTTAAACAGATAGCGGTGTAGATATTTCCATGTTTACACAGATAGTGGTGTAGATATTTCCGTGTTTATACACATGGCAGAGTAGATACTTCCATCTTTATGGAGATGGCAGTGTAGATATTTTCATGTTTATAGAGATGGCGGTGTAGATATTTCCATATTTATAGAGATAGCGGTGTAGATACTTCCATCTTTCTACAGATGGCAGTGTAGATATTTCCATGTTTATACAGATGGCGGTGTAGATATTTCCATATTTATACAGATGTCTTTGTAGATATTTCCATCTGTATACAGATGGTATTGTAGGTATTTCCATGTTTATACAGATGGTGGTGAAGATATTTCCATGTTTCTTCAGATGACTGTGTAGATATTTCCATGTTTTTACAGATGGCAGTGTGGATATTTCAATGTTTATAGAGATGGCGCTGTAGATATTTCCAAGTTTATACAGATAACGGTGGAGATATTTCCATGTTTATACAGAGAGGAGTCGAGATATTTCCATGTTTATACACATAGCGGTGTACATATTTCCATGATTATAGAGACAGCGGTGTAGGTATTTCCATGTTTATGCAGATAGCGGTGCAGATATTTCCATGTTTACACAGATGCCTATGCAGATATTTCCATATTTACACAGAGGGCTGTGTAGATATTTCTATGTTTATACAGAAGACAGTGTAGATATTTAAATGTTCCTACACATGACTGTGTAGGTATTTCCATGTTTATACAGATGTCTTTGTAGATATTTCCATGTTAATAGAGATAGCGGTGTAGACATTTCCATGTTTATACAGATAGCGGTGTAGATATTTCCATGTTTATACAGATAGTGGTGTAGATATTTCCATGTTTATACAGACCGCGGTGTAGATATTTCCATGTTTATACAAATAGCGGTGCAGATATTTCCATGTTTGTACAGATGGCGGTGTTGATATTTCCATTTATACACAGATGACCGTGTAGATATTTCCATGTTTATACAGACGGCGGCGCAGATATTTCCATGGATATGTAGATGGCGGTGTAGATATTTCCATGTTTATACAGATTGCGGTGTAGTTATTTCCATGTTTATATAGATAGCGGTGTAGTTATTTCCACGTATATACACATGGCTGTGTAGATATTTCCATGTTTATACAGATGGCGGTGTAGATATTTCCATGTTTATACAGATAACTTTGTATTTCCATGTTTATACAGATGGCGGTGTAGATATTTCCATGTCTATAGAGATAGCAGTGGAGATAATTCCATGTTTATACAGATAGCGGTGTAGATATTTCCATGTTTATTCTGTTCGTGGTGTAGATATTTCCATGTTTATAGAGATGGCGGTGTAGATATTTACATGTTCATAGAGATAGCGGTGTTGATTTTTCCATGTTTATAGAGACAGCGGTGTGGATATTTCCTTGCTTATACAGATAGGGGTGTAGATATTTCCATGTTTATAGAGATAGCGGTGAAGATATTTCCATGTTTATACAGATCACGGTGTAGATATTTCCTTGCTTGTACTAATAGCGGTGTAGTTATTTCCATGTTTATAGAGATAGCGGTGTAGATATTTCCATGTATATACAGATGGCTGTGTAGATATTTCCATGTTTATACAGATGGCTGTGTAGATATTTCCATGTTTATACAGATGACTTTGTAGGTATTTGCATGTTTATACAGATGGCGGTGTAGGTTTTCCATGTTTATAGTGATAGCTGTGTAGATATTTCCATGTTTATACAGATAGCGGTGTTGATATTTCCATGTTTATAAAGATCGCGGTGTAGATATTTCCATGTTTATACAGATCGCGGTGCAGATATTTATATCTTTATACAGATGGCATTGTAGATATTTCCTTATTCAGACAGATGGCGGTGTAGATGTTTCCATGTTTATACAGATGGCAGAGTAGTTAGTTCCATGTTTATGGAGATGGCAGTGTAGATACTTTCATGTTTACAGAGATGGCGGTGTAGATATTTCCATGTTTATAGAGATAGCAGTGTAGATATTTACATGTTTATGCAGATGTCTGTGTAGATATTTCCATGTGTATACAGATGGCATTGTAGATATTTCCATGTTTATACAGATGACTGTATAGGTATTTCCATGTTTTTACAGGTGGCAGTGCAGATATTTCCATGTTTATAGAGATAGCGGTGTAGATATTTCCATGTTTCTACAGATGGCGGTGTTGATATTTCCATCTATACACAGATGGCCGTGTAGATATTTCCATGTTTATACAGATGGCGGCGTAGATATTTCCATGGACATGCAGATGGCGGTGTAGATATTTCCATGTTTAAACAGATAGCGGTGTAGATATTTCCATGTTTACACAGATAGTGGTGTAGATATTTCCGTGTTTATACACATGGCAGAGTAGATACTTCCATCTTTATGGAGATGGCAGTGTAGATATTTTCATGTTTATAGAGATGGCGGTGTAGATATTTCCATATTTATAGAGATAGCGGTGTAGATACTTCCATCTTTCTACAGATGGCAGTGTAGATATTTCCATGTTTATACAGATGGCGGTGTAGATATTTCCATATTTATACAGATGTCTGTGTAGATATTTCCATCTGTATACAGATGGTATTGTAGGTATTTCCATGTTTATACAGATGGTGGTGAAGATATTTCCATGTTTATTCAGATGACTGTGTAGATATTTCCATGGTTTTACAGATGGCAGTGTGGATATTTCAATGTTTATAGAGATGGCGCTGTAGATATTTCCAAGTTTATACAGATAACGGTGGAGATATTTCCATGTTTATACAGAGAGGAGTCGAGATATTTCCATGTTTATACACATAGCGGTGTACATATTTCCATGATTATAGAGACAGCGGTGTAGGTATTTCCATGTTTATGCAGATAGCGGTGCAGATATTTCCATGTTTACACAGATGCCTATGCAGATATTTCCATATTTACACAGAGGGCTGTGTAGATATTTCTATGTTTATACAGAAGACAGTGTAGATATGTAAATGTTCCTACACATGACTGTGTAGGTATTTCCATGTTTATACAGATGTCTTTGTAGATATTTCCATGTTAATAGAGATAGCGGTGTAGACATTTCCATGTTTATACAGATAGCGGTGTAGATATTTCCATGTTTATACAGATAGTGGTGTAGATATTTCCATGTTTATACAGACCGCGGTGTAGATATTTCCATGTTTATACAAATAGCGGTGCAGATATCTCCATGTTTGTACAGATGGCGGTGTTGATATTTCCATTTATACACAGATGACCGTGTAGATATTTCCATGTTTATACAGATGGCGGCGCAGATATTTCCATGGATATGTAGATGGCATTGTAGATATTTCCATGTTTATACAGATTGCGGTGTAGTTATTTCCATGTTTATATAGATAGCGGTGTAGTTATTTCCATGTATATACACATGGCTGTGTAGATATTTCCATGTTTATACAGATGGCGGTGTAGGTATTTCCATGTCTATACAGATAACTTTGTATTTCCATGTTTATACAGATGGCGGTGTAGATATTTCCATGTCTATAGAGATAGCAGTGGAGATAATTCCATGTTTATACAGATAGCGGTGTAGATATTTCCATGTTTATTCTGATCGTGGTGTAGATATTTCCATGTTGATAGAGATGGCGGTGTAGATATTTACATGTTCATTGAGATAGCGGTGTTGATTTTTCCATGTTTATAGAGACAGCGGTGTGGATATTTCCTTGCTTATACAGATAGGGGTGTAGATATTTCCATGTTTATAGAGATAGCGGTGAAGATATTTCCATGTTTATACAGATCACGGTGTAGATATTTCCTTGCTTGTACTAATAGCGGTGTAGTTATTTCCATGTTTATACAGATAGCGGTGTAGATATTTCCATGTATATACAGATGGCTGTGTAGATATTTCCATGTTTATACAGATGGCTGTGTAGATATTTCCATGTTTATACAGATGACTTTGTAGGTATTTGCATGTTTATACAGATGGCGGTGTAGCTTTTCCATGTTTATAGTGATAGCTGTGTAGATATTTCCATGTTTATACAGATAGCGGTGTTGATATTTCCATGTTTATAAAGATCGCGGTGTAGATATTTCCATGTTTATACAGATCGCGGTGCAGATATTTATATCTTTATACAGATGGCATTGTAGATATTTCCTTATTCACACAGATGGCGGTGTAGATGTTTCCATGTTTATACAGATGGCAGAGTAGTTAGTTCCATGTTTATGGAGATGGCAGTGTAGATACTTTCATGTTTACAGAGATGGCGGTGTAGATATTTCCATGTTTATAGAGATAGCAGTGTAGATATTTACATGTTTATACAGATGTCTGTGTAGATATTTCCATGTGTATACAGATGGCATTGTAGATATTTCCATGTTTATACAGATGACTGTATAGGTATTTCCATGTTTTTACAGGTGGCAGTGCAGATATTTCCATGTTTATAGAGATAGCAGTGTAGATATTTCCATGTTTCTACAGATGGCGGTGTTGTTATTTCCATCTATACACAGATGGCCGTGTAGATATTTCCATGTTTATACAGATGGCGGCGTAGATATTTCCATGGACATGCAGATGGCGGTGTAGATATTTCCATGTTTAAACAGATAGCGGTGTAGATATTTCCATGTTTACACAGATAGTGGTGTAGATATTTCCGTGTTTATACACATGGCAGAGTAGATACTTCCATCTTTATGGAGATGGCAGTGTAGATATTTTCATGTTTATAGAGATGGCGGTGTAGATATTTCCATATTTATAGAGATAGCGGTGTAGATATTTCCATCTTTCTACAGATGGCAGTGTAGATATTTCCATGTTTATACAGATGGCGGTGTAGATATCTCCATATTTATACAGATGTCTGTGTAGATATTTCCATCGGTATACAGATGGTATTGTAGGTATTTCCATGTTTATACAGATGGTGGTGAAGATATTTCCATGTTTATTCAGATGACTGTGTAGATATTTCCATGTTTTTACAGATGGCAGTGTGGATATTTCAATGTTTATAGAGATGGCGCTGTAGATATTTCCAAGTTTATACAGATAACGGTGGAGATATTTCCATGTTTATACAGAGAGGAGTCGAGATATTTCCATGTTTATACACATAGCGGTGTACATATTTCCATGATTATAGAGACAGCGGTGTAGGTATTTCCATGTTTATGCAGATAGCGGTGCAGATATTTCCATGTTTACACAGATGCCTATGCAGATATTTCCATATTTACACAGAGGGCTGTGTAGATATTTCTATGTTTATACAGAAGACAGTGTAGATATTTAAATGTTCCTACACATGACTGTGTAAGTATTTCCATGTTTATACAGATGTCTTTGTAGATATTTCCATGTTAATAGAGATAGCGGTGTAGACATTTCCATGTTTATACAGATAGCGGTGTAGATATTTCCATGTTTATACAGATAGTGGTGTAGATATTTCCATGTTTATACAGACCGCGGTGTAGATATTTCCATGTTTATACAAATAGCGGTGCAGATATTTCCATGTTTGTACAGATGGCGATGTTGATATTTCCATTTATACACAGATGACCGTGTAGATATTTCCATGTTTATACAGACGGCGGCGCAGATATTTCCATGGATATGTAGATGGCGGTGTAGATATTTCCATGTTTATACAGATTGCGGTGTAGTTATTTCCATGTTTATATAGATAGCGGTGTAGTTATTTCCACGTATATACACATGGCTGTGTAGATATTTCCATGTTTATACAGATGTCGGTGTAGATATTTCCATGTTTATACAGATAACTTTGTATTTCCAAGTTTATACAGATGGCGGTGTAGATATTTCCATGTCTATAGAGATAGCAGTGGAGATAATTCCATGTTTATACAGATAGCGGTGTAGATATTTCCATGTTTATTCTGTTCGTGGTGTAGATATTTCCATGTTTATAGAGATGGCGGTGTAGATATTTACATGTTCATAGAGATAGCGGTGTTGATTTTTCCATGTTTATAGAGACAGCGGTGTGGATATTTCCTTGCTTATACAGATAGGGGTGTAGATATTTCCATGTTTATAGAGATAGCGGTGAAGATATTTCCATGTTTATACAGATCACGGTGTAGATATTTCCTTGCTTGTACTAATAGCGGTGTAGTTATTTCCATGTTTATACAGATAGCGGTGTAGATATTTCCATGTATATACAGATGGCTGTGTAGATATTTCCATGTTTATACAGATGGCTGTGTAGATATTTCCATGTTTATACAGATGACTTTGTAGGTATTTGCATGTTTATACAGATGGCGGTGTAGGTTTTCCATGTTTATAGTGATAGCTGTGTAGATATTTCCATGTTTATACAGATAGCGGTGTTGATATTTCCATGTTTATAAAGATCGCGGTGTAGATATTTCCATGTTTATACAGATCGCGGTGCAGATATTTATATCTTTATACAGATGGCATTGTAGATATTTCCTTATTCACACAGATGGCGGTGTAGATGTTTCCATGTTTATACAGATGGCAGAGTAGTTAGTTCCATGTTTATGGAGATGGCAGTGTAGATACTTTCATGTTTACAGAGATGGCGGTGTAGATATTTCCATGTTTATAGAGATAGCAGTGTAGATATTTACATGTTTATACAGATGTCTGTGTAGATATTTCCATGTGTATACAGATGGCATTGTAGATATTTCCATGTTTATACAGATGACTGTATAGGTATTTCCATGTTTTTACAGGTGGCAGTGCAGATATTTCCATGTTTATAGAGATAGCGGTGTAGATATTTCCATGTTTCTACAGATGGCGGTGTTGATATTTCCATCTATACACAGATGGCCGTGTAGATATTTCCATGTTTATACAGATGGCGGCGTAGATATTTCCATGGACATGCAGATGGCGGTGTAGATATTTCCATGTTTAAACAGATAGCGGTGTAGATATTTCCATGTTTACACAGATAGTGGTGTAGATATTTCCGTGTTTATACACATGGCAGAGTAGATACTTCCATCTTTATGGAGATGGCAGTGTAGATATTTTCATGTTTATAGAGATGGCGGTGTAGATATTTCCATATTTATAGAGATAGCGGTGTAGATATTTCCATCTTTCTACAGATGGCAGTGTAGATATTTCCATGTTTATACAGATGGCGGTGTAGATATCTCCATATTTATACAGATGTCTGTGTAGATATTTCCATCGGTATACAGATGGTATTGTAGGTATTTCCATGTTTATACAGATGGTGGTGAAGATATTTCCATGTTTATTCAGATGACTGTGTAGATATTTCCATGTTTTTACAGATGGCAGTGTTCATATTTCAATGTTTATAGAGATGGCGCTGTAGATATTTCCAAGTTTATACAGATAACGGTGGAGATATTTCCATGTTTATACAGAGAGGAGTCGAGATATTTCCATGTTTATACACATAGCGGTGTACATATTTCCATGATTATAGAGACAGCGGTGTAGGTATTTCCATGTTTATGCAGATAGCGGTGCAGATATTTCCATGTTTACACAGATGCCTATGCAGATATTTCCATATTTACACAGAGGGCTGTGTAGATATTTCTATGTTTATACAGAAGACAGTGTAGATATTTAAATGTTCCTACACATGACTGTGTAGGTATTTCCATGTTTATACAGATGTCTTTGTAGATATTTCCATGTTAATAGAGATAGCGGTGTAGACATTTCCATGTTTATACAGATAGCGGTGTAGATATTTCCATGTTTATACAGATAGTGGTGTAGATATTTCCATGTTTATACAGACCGCGGTGTAGATATTTACATGTTTATACAAATAGCGGTGCAGATATTTCCATGTTTGTACAGATGGCGGTGTTGATATTTCCATTTATACACAGATGACCGTGTAGATATTTCCATGTTTATACAGACGGCGGCACAGATATTTCCATGGATATGTAGATGGCGGTGTAGATATTTCCATGTTTATACAGATTGCGGTGTAGTTATTTCCATGTTTATATAGATAGCGGTGTAGTTATTTCCACGTATATACACATGGCTGTGTAGATATTTCCATGTTTATACAGATGGCGGTGTAGATATTTCCATGTTTATACAGATAACTTTGTATTTCCATGTTTATACAGATGGCGGTGTAGATATTTCCATGTCTATAGAGATAGCAGTGGAGATAATTCCATGTTTATACAGATAGCGGTGTAGATATTTCCATTTTATTCTGTTCGTGGTGTAGATATTTCCATGTTTATAGAGATGGCGGTGTAGATATTTACATGTTCATAGAGATAGCGGTGTTGATTTTTCCATGTTTATAGAGACAGCGGTGTGGATATTTCCTTGCTTATACAGATAGGGGTGTAGATATTTCCATGTTTATAGAGATAGCGGTGAAGATATTTCCATGTTTATACAGATCACGGTGTAGATATTTCCTTGCTTGTACTAATAGCGGTGTAGTTATTTCCATGTTTATACAGATAGCGGTGTAGATATTTCCATGTATATACAGATGGCTGTGTAGATATTTCCATGTTTATACAGATGGCTGTGTAGATATTTCCATGTTTATACAGATGACTTTGTAGGTATTTGCATGTTTATACAGATGGCGGTGTAGGTTTTCCATGTTTATAGTGATAGCTGTGTAGATATTTCCATGTTTATACAGATAGCGGTGTTGATATTTCCATGTTTATAAAGATCGCGGTGTAGATATTTCCATGTTTATACAGATCGCGGTGCAGATATTTATATCTTTATACAGATGGCATTGTAGATATTTCCTTATTCACACAGATGGCGGTGTAGATGTTTCCATGTTTATACAGATGGCAGAGTAGTTAGTTCCATGTTTATGGAGATGGCAGTGTAGATACTTTCATGTTTACAGAGATGGCGGTGTAGATATTTCCATGTTTATAGAGATAGCAGTGTAGATATTTACATGTTTATACAGATGTCTGTGTAGATATTTCCATGTGTATACAGATGGCATTGTAGATATTTCCATGTTTATACAGATGACTGTATAGGTATTTCCATGTTTTTACAGGTGGCAGTGCAGATATTTCCATGTTTATAGAGATAGCGTTGTAGATATTTCCATGTTTCTACAGATGGCGGTGTTGATATTTCCATCTATACACAGATGGCCGTGTAGATATTTCCATGTTTATACAGATGGCGGCGTAGATATTTCCATGGACATGCAGATGGCGGTGTAGATATTTCCATGTTTAAACAGATAGCGGTGTAGATATTTCCATGTTTACACAGATAGTGGTGTAGATATTTCCGTGTTTATACACATGGCAGAGTAGATACTTCCATCTTTATGGAGATGGCAGTGTAGATATTTTCATGTTTATAGAGATGGCGGTGTAGATATTTCCATATTTATAGAGATAGCGGTGTAGATATTTCCATCTTTCTACAGATGGCAGTGTAGATATTTCCATGTTTATACAGATGGCGGTGTAGATATCTCCATATTTATACAGATGTCTGTGTAGATATTTCCATCGGTATACAGATGGTATTGTAGGTATTTCCATGTTTATACAGATGGTGGTGAAGATATTTCCATGTTTATTCAGATGACTGTGTAGATATTTCCATGTTTTTACAGATGGCAGTGTGGATATTTCAATGTTTATAGAGATGGCGCTGTAGATATTTCCAAGTTTATACAGATAACGGTGGAGATATTTCCATGTTTATACAGAGAGGAGTCGAGATATTTCCATGTTTATACACATAGCGGTGTACATATTTCCATGATTATAGAGACAGCGGTGTAGGTATTTCCATGTTTATGCAGATAGCGGTGCAGATATTTCCATGTTTACACAGATGTCTATGCAGATATTTCCATATTTACACAGAGGGCTGTGTAGATATTTCTATGTTTATACAGAAGACAGTGTAGATATTTAAATGTTCCTACACATGACAGTGTAGGTATTTCCATGTTTATACAGATGTCTTTGTAGATATTTCCATGTTAATAGAGATAGCGGTGTAGACATTTCCATGTTTATACAGATAGCGGTGTAGATATTTCCATGTTTATACAGATAGTGGTGTAGATATTTCCATGTTTATACAGACCGCGGTGTAGATATTTCCATGTTTATACAAATAGCGGTGCAGATATTTCCATGTTTGTACAGATGGCGGTGTTGATATTTCCATTTATACACAGATGACCGTGTAGATATTTCCATGTTTATACAGACGGCGGCGCAGGTATTTCCATGGATATGTAGATGGCGGTGTAGATATTTCCATGTTTATACAGATTGCGGTGTAGTTATTTCCATGTTTATATAGATAGCGGTGTAGTTATTTCCACGTATATACACATGGCTGTGTAGATATTTCCATGTTTATACAGATGGCGGTGTAGATATTTCCATGTTTATACAGATAACTTTGTATTTCCATGTTTATACAGATGGCGGTGTAGATATTTCCATGTCTATAGAGATAGCAGTGGAGATAATTCCATGTTTATACAGATAGCGGTGTAGATATTTCCATGTTTATTCTGTTCGTGGTGTAGATATTTCCATGTTTATAGAGATGGCGGTGTAGATATTTACATGTTCATAGAGATAGCGGTGTTGATTTTTCCATGTTTATAGAGACAGCAGTGTGGATATTTCCTTGCTTATACAGATAGGGGTGTAGATATTTCCATGTTTATAGAGATAGCGGTGAAGATATTTCCATGTTTATACAGATCACGGTGTAGATATTTCCTTGCTTGTACTAATAGCGGTGTAGTTATTTCCATGTTTATACAGATAGCGGTGTAGATATTTCCATGTATATACAGATGGCTGTGTAGATATTTCCATGTTTATACAGATGGCTGTGTAGATATTTCCATGTTTATACAGATGACTTTGTAGGTATTTGCATGTTTATACAGATGGCGGTGTAGGTTTTCCATGTTTATAGTGATAGCTGTGTAGATATTTCCATGTTTATACAGATAGCGGTGTTGATATTTCCATGTTTATAAAGATCGCGGTGTAGATATTTCCATGTTTATACAGATCGCGGTGCAGATATTTATATCTTTATACAGATGGCATTGTAGATATTTCCTTATTCACACAGATGGCGGTGTAGATGTTTCCATGTTTATACAGATGGCAGAGTAGTTAGTTCCATGTTTATGGAGATGGCAGTGTAGATACTTTCATGTTTACAGAGATGGCGGTGTAGATATTTCCATGTTTATAGAGATAGCAGTGTAGATATTTACATGTTTATACAGATGTCTGTGTAGATATTTCCATGTGTATACAGATGGCATTGTAGATATTTCCATGTTTATACAGATGACTGTATAGGTATTTCCATGTTTTTACAGGTGGCAGTGCAGATATTTCCATGTTTATAGAGATAGCGTTGTAGATATTTCCATGTTTCTACAGATGGCGGTGTTGATATTTCCATCTATACACAGATGGCCGTGTAGATATTTCCATGTTTATACAGATGGCGGCGTAGATATTTCCATGGACATGCAGATGGCGGTGTAGATATTTCCATGTTTAAACAGATAGCGGTGTAGATATTTCCATGTTTACACAGATAGTGGTGTAGATATTTCCGTGTTTATACACATGGCAGAGTAGATACTTCCATCTTTATGGAGATGGCAGTGTAGATATTTTCATGTTTATAGAGATGGCGGTGTAGATATTTCCATATTTATAGAGATAGCGGTGTAGATATTTCCATCTTTCTACAGATGGCAGTGTAGATATTTCCATGTTTATACAGATGGCGGTGTAGATATCTCCATATTTATACAGATGTCTGTGTAGATATTTCCATCGGTATACAGATGGTATTGTAGGTATTTCCATGTTTATACAGATGGTGGTGAAGATATTTCCATGTTTATTCAGATGACTGTGTAGATATTTCCATGTTTTTACAGATGGCAGTGTGGATATTTCAATGTTTATAGAGATGGCGCTGTAGATATTTCCAAGTTTATACAGATAACGGTGGAGATATTTCCATGTTTATACAGAGAGGAGTCGAGATATTTCCATGTTTATACACATAGCGGTGTACATATTTCCATGATTATAGAGACAGCGGTGTAGGTATTTCCATGTTTATGCAGATAGCGGTGCAGATATTTCCATGTTTACACAGATGCCTATGCAGATATTTCCATATTTACACAGAGGGCTGTGTAGATATTTCTATGTTTATACAGAAGACAGTGTAGATATTTAAATGTTCCTACACATGACTGTGTAGGTATTTCCATGTTTATACAGATGTCTTTGTAGATATTTCCATGTTAATAGAGATAGCGGTGTAGACATTTCCATGTTTATACAGATAGCGGTGTAGATATTTCCATGTTTATACAGATAGTGGTGTAGATATTTCCATGTTTATGCAGACCGCGGTGTAGATATTTCCATGTTTATACAAATAGCGGTGCAGATATTTCCATGTTTGTACAGATGGCGGTGTTGATATTTCCATTTATACACAGATGACCGTGTAGATATTTCCATGTTTATACAGACGGCGGCGCAGATATTTCCATGGATATGTAGATGGCGGTGTAGATATTTCCATGTTTATACAGATTGCGGTGTAGTTATTTCCATGTTTATATAGATAGCGGTGTAGTTATTTCCACGTATATACACATGGCTGTGTAGATATTTCCATGTTTATACAGATGGCGGTGTAGATATTTCCATGTTTATACAGATAACTTTGTATTTCCATGTTTATACAGATGGCGGTGTAGATATTTCCATGTCTATAGAGATAGCAGTGGAGATAATTCCATGTTTATACAGATAGCGGTGTAGATATTTCCATGTTTATTCTGTTCGTGGTGTAGATATTTCCATGTTTATAGAGATGGCGGTGTAGATATTTACATGTTCATAGAGATAGCGGTGTTGATTTTTCCATGTTTATAGAGACAGCGGTGTGGATATTTCCTTGCTTATACAGATAGGGGTGTAGATATTTCCATGTTTATAGAGATAGCGGTGAAGATATTTCCATGTTTATACAGATCACGGTGTAGATATTTCCTTGCTTGTACTAATAGCGGTGTAGTTATTTCCATGTTTATACAGATAGCGGTGTAGATATTTCCATGTATATACAGATGGCTGTGTAGATATTTCCATGTTTATACAAATGGCTGTGTAGATATTTCCATGTTTATACAGATGACTTTGTAGGTATTTGCATGTTTATACAGATGGCGGTGTAGGTTTTCCATGTTTATAGTGATAGCTGTGTAGATATTTCCATGTTTATACAGATAGCGGTGTTGATATTTCCATGTTTATAAAGATCGCGGTGTAGATATTTCCATGTTTATACAGATCGCGGTGCAGATATTTATATCTTTATACAGATGGCATTGTAGATATTTCCTTATTCACACAGATGGCGGTGTAGATGTTTCCATGTTTATACAGATGGCAGAGTAGTTAGTTCCATGTTTATGGAGATGGCAGTGTAGATACTTTCATGTTTACAGAGATGGCGGTGTAGATATTTCCATGTTTATAGAGATAGCAGTGTAGATATTTACATGTTTATACAGATGTCTGTGTAGATATTTCCATGTGTATACAGATGGCATTGTAGATATTTCCATGTTTATACAGATGACTGTATAGGTATTTCCATGTTTTTACAGGTGGCAGTGCAGATATTTCCATGTTTATAGAGATAGCGGTGTAGATATTTCCATGTTTCTACAGATGGCGGTGTTGATATTTCCATCTATACACAGATGGCCGTGTAGATATTTCCATGTTTATACAGATGGCGGCGTAGATATTTCCATGGACATGCAGATGGCGGTGTAGATATTTCCATGTTTAAACAGATAGCGGTGTAGATATTTCCATGTTTACACAGATAGTGGTGTAGATATTTCCGTGTTTATACACATGGCAGAGTAGATACTTCCATCTTTATGGAGATGGCAGTGTAGATATTTTCATGTTTATAGAGATGGCGGTGTAGATATTTCCATATTTATAGAGATAGCGGTGTAGATACTTCCATCTTTCTACAGATGGCAGTGTAGATATTTCCATGTTTATACAGATGGCGGTGTAGATATTTCCATATTTATACAGATGTCTGTGTAGATATTTCCATCTGTATACAGATGGTATTGTAGGTATTTCCATGTTTATACAGATGGTGGTGAAGATATTTCCATGTTTATTCAGATGACTGTGTAGATATTTCCATGTTTTTACAGATGGCAGTGTGGATATTTCAATGTTTATAGAGATGGCGCTGTAGATATTTCCAAGTTTATACAGATAACGGTGGAGATATTTCCATGTTTATACAGAGAGGAGTCGAGATATTTCCATGTTTATACACATAGCGGTGTACATATTTCCATGATTATAGAGACAGCGGTGTAGGTATTTCCATGTTTATGCAGATAGCGGTGCAGATATTTCCATGTTTACACAGATGCCTATGCAGATATTTCCATATTTACACAGAGGGCTGTGTAGATATTTCTATGTTTATACAGAAGACAGTGTAGATATTTAAATGTTCCTACACATGACTGTGTAGGTATTTCCATGTTTATACAGATGTCTTTGTAGATATTTCCATGTTAATAGAGATAGCGGTGTAGACATTTCCATGTTTATACAGATAGCGGTGTAGATATTTCCATGTTTATACAGATAGTGGTGTAGATATTTCCATGTTTATACAGACCGCGGTGTAGATATTTCCATGTTTATACAAATAGCGGTGCAGATATCTCCATGTTTGTACAGATGGCGGTGTTGATATTTCCATTTATACACAGATGACCGTGTAGATATTTCCATGTTTATACAGATGGCGGCGCAGATATTTCCATGGATATGTAGATGGCGGTGTAGATATTTCCATGTTTATACAGATTGCGGTGTAGTTATTTCCATGTTTATATAGATAGCGGTGTAGTTATTTCCATGTATATACACATGGCTGTGTAGATATTTCCATGTTTATACAGATGGCGGTGTAGGTATTTCCATGTCTATACAGATAACTTTGTATTTCCATGTTTATACAGATGGCGGTGTAGATATTTCCATGTCTATAGAGATAGCAGTGGAGATAATTCCATGTTTATACAGATAGCGGTGTAGATATTTCCATGTTTATTCTGATCGTGGTGTAGATATTTCCATGTTTATAGAGATGGCGGTGTAGATATTTACATGTTCATAGAGATAGCGGTGTTGATTTTTCCATGTTTATAGAGACAGCGGTGTGGATATTTCCTTGCTTATACAGATAGGGGTGTAGATATTTCCATGTTTATAGAGATAGCGGTGAAGATATTTCCATGTTTATACAGATCACGGTGTAGATATTTCCTTGCTTGTACTAATAGCGGTGTAGTTATTTCCATGTTTATACAGATAGCGGTGTAGATATTTCCATGTATATACAGATGGCTGTGTAGATATTTCCATGTTTATACAGATGGCTGTGTAGATATTTCCATGTTTATACAGATGACTTTGTAGGTATTTGCATGTTTATACAGATGGCGGTGTAGGTTTTCCATGTTTATAGTGATAGCTGTGTAGATATTTCCATGTTTATACAGATAGCGGTGTTGATATTTCCATGTTTATAAAGATCGCGGTGTAGATATTTCCATGTTTATACAGATCGCGGTGCAGATATTTATATCTTTATACAGATGGCATTGTAGATATTTCCTTATTCACACAGATGGCGGTGTAGATGTTTCCATGTTTATACAGATGGCAGAGTAGTTAGTTCCATGTTTATGGAGATGGCAGTGTAGATACTTTCATGTTTACAGAGATGGCGGTGTAGATATTTCCATGTTTATAGAGATAGCAGTGTAGATATTTACATGTTTATACAGTTGTCTGTGTAGATATTTCCATGTGTATACAGATGGCATTGTAGATATTTCCATGTTTATACAGATGACTGTATAGGTATTTCCATGTTTTTACAGGTGGCAGTGCAGATATTTCCATGTTTATAGAGATAGCGGTGTAGATATTTCCATGTTTCTACAGATGGCGGTGTTGATATTTCCATCTATACACAGATGGCCGTGTAGATATTTCCATGTTTATACAGATGGCGGCGTAGATATTTCCATGGACATGCAGATGGCGGTGTAGATATTTCCATGTTTAAACAGATAGCGGTGTAGATATTTCCATGTTTACACAGATAGTGGTGTAGGTATTTCCGTGTTTATACACATGGCAGAGTAGATACTTCCATCTTTATGGAGATGGCAGTGTAGATATTTTCATGTTTATAGAGATGGCGGTGTAGATATTTCCATATTTATAGAGATAGCGGTGTAGATATTTCCATCTTTCTACAGATGGCAGTGTAGATATTTCCATGTTTATACAGATGGCGGTGTAGATATCTCCATATTTATACAGATGTCTGTGTAGATATTTCCATCTGTATACAGATGGTATTGTAGGTATTTCCATGTTTATACAGATGGTGGTGAAGATATTTCCATGTTTATTCAGATGACTGTGTAGATATTTCCATGTTTTTACAGATGGCAGTGTGGATATTTCAATGTTTATAGAGATGGCGCTGTAGATATTTCCAAGTTTATACAGATAACGGAGGAGATATTTCCATGTTTATACAGAGAGGAGTCGAGATATTTCCATGTTTATACACATAGCGGTGTACATATTTCCATGATTATAGAGACAGCGGTGTAGGTATTTCCATGTTTATGCAGATAGCGGTGCAGATATTTCCATGTTTACACAGATGCCTATGCAGATATTTCCATATTTACACAGAGGGCTGTGTAGATATTTCTATGTTTATACAGAAGACAGTGTAGATATTTAAATGTTCCTACACATGACTGTGTAGGTATTTCCATGTTTATACAGATGTCTTTGTAGATATTTCCATGTTAATAGAGATAGCGGTGTAGACATTTCCATGTTTATACAGATAGCGGTGTAGATATTTCCATGTTTATACAGATAGTGGTGTAGATATTTCCATGTTTATACAGACCGCGGTGTAGATATTTCCATGTTTATACAAATAGCGGTGCAGATATTTCCATGTTTGTACAGATGGCGGTGTTGATATTTCCATTTATACACAGATGACCGTGTAGATATTTCCATGTTTATACAGACGGCGGCGCAGATATTTCCATGGATATGTAGATGGCGGTGTAGATATTTCCATGTTTATACAGATTGCGGTGTAGTTATTTCCATGTTTATATAGATAGCGGTGTAGTTATTTCCACGTATATACACATGGCTGTGTAGATATTTCCATGTTTATACAGATGGCGGTGTAGATATTTCCATGTTTATACAGATAACTTTGTATTTCCATGTTTATACAGATGGCGGTGTAGATATTTCCATGTCTATAGAGATAGCAGTGGAGATAATTCCATGTTTATACAGATAGCGGTGTAGATATTTCCATGTTTATTCTGTTCGTGGTGTAGATATTTCCATGTTTATAGAGATGGCGGTGTAGATATTTACATGTTCATAGAGATAGCGGTGTTGATTTTTCCATGTTTATAGAGACAGCGGTGTGGATATTTCCTTGCTTATACAGATAGGGGTGTAGATATTTCCATGTTTATAGAGATAGCGGTGAAGATATTTCCATGTTTATACAGATCACGGTGTAGATATTTCCTTGCTTGTACTAATAGCGGTGTAGTTATTTCCATGTTTATACAGATAGCGGTGTAGATATTTCCATGTATATACAGATGGCTGTGTAGATATTTCCATGTTTATACAGATGGCTGTGTAGATATTTCCATGTTTATACAGATGACTTTGTAGGTATTTGCATGTTTATACAGATGGCGGTGTAGGTTTTCCATGTTTATAGTGATAGCTGTGTAGATATTTCCATGTTTATACAGATAGCGGTGTTGATATTTCCATGTTTATAAAGATCGCGGTGTAGATATTTCCATGTTTATACAGATCGCGGTGCAGATATTTATATCTTTATACAGATGGCATTGTAGATATTTCCTTATTCAGACAGATGGCTGTGTAGATGTTTCCATGTTTATACAGATGGCAGAGTAGTTAGTTCCATGTTTATGGAGATGGCAGTGTAGATACTTTCATGTTTACAGAGATGGCGGTGTAGATATTTCCATGTTTATAGAGATAGCAGTGTAGATATTTACATGTTTATGCAGATGTCTGTGTAGATATTTCCATGTGTATACAGATGGCATTGTAGATATTTCCATGTTTATACAGATGACTGTATAGGTATTTCCATGTTTTTACAGGTGGCAGTGCAGATATTTCCATGTTTATAGAGATAGCGGTGTAGATATTTCCATGTTTCTACAGATGGCGGTGTTGATATTTCCATCTATACACAGATGGCCGTGTAGATATTTCCATGTTTATACAGATGGCGGCGTAGATATTTCCATGGACATGCAGATGGCGGTGTAGATATTTCCATGTTTAAACAGATAGCGGTGTAGATATTTCCATGTTTACACAGATAGTGGTGTAGATATTTCCGTGTTTATACACATGGCAGAGTAGATACTTCCATCTTTATGGAGATGGCAGTGTAGATATTTTCATGTTTATAGAGATGGCGGTGTAGATATTTCCATATTTATAGAGATAGCGGTGTAGATACTTCCATCTTTCTACAGATGGCAGTGTAGATATTTCCATGTTTATACAGATGGCGGTGTAGATATTTCCATATTTATACAGATGTCTGTGTAGATATTTCCATCTGTATACAGATGGTATTGTAGGTATTTCCATGTTTATACAGATGGTGGTGAAGATATTTCCATGTTTATTCAGATGACTGTGTAGATATTTCCATGTTTTTACAGATGGCAGTGTGGATATTTCAATGTTTATAGAGATGGCGCTGTAGATATTTCCAAGTTTATACAGATAACGGTGGAGATATTTCCATGTTTATACAGAGAGGAGTCGAGATATTTCCATGTTTATACACATAGCGGTGTACATATTTCCATGATTATAGAGACAGCGGTGTAGGTATTTCCATGTTTATGCAGATAGCGGTGCAGATATTTCCATGTTTACACAGATGCCTATGCAGATATTTCCATATTTACACAGAGGGCTGTGTAGATATTTCTATGTTTATACAGAAGACAGTGTAGATATTTAAATGTTCCTACACATGACTGTGTAGGTATTTCCATGTTTATACAGATGTCTTTGTAGATATTTCCATGTTAATAGAGATAGCGGTGTAGACATTTCCATGTTTATACAGATAGCGGTGTAGATATTTCCATGTTTATACAGATAGTGGTGTAGATATTTCCATGTTTATACAGACCGCGGTGTAGATATTTCCATGTTTATACAAATAGCGGTGCAGATATCTCCATGTTTGTACAGATGGCGGTGTTGATATTTCCATTTATACACAGATGACCGTGTAGATATTTCCATGTTTATACAGATGGCGGCGCAGATATTTCCATGGATATGTAGATGGCGTTGTAGATATTTCCATGTTTATACAGATTGCGGTGTAGTTATTTCCATGTTTATATAGATAGCGGTGTAGTTATTTCCATGTATATACACATGGCTGTGTAGATATTTCCATGTTTATACAGATGGCGGTGTAGGTATTTCCATGTCTATACAGATAACTTTGTATTTCCATGTTTATACAGATGGCGGTGTAGATATTTCCATGTCTATAGAGATAGCAGTGGAGATAATTCCATGTTTATACAGATAGCGGTGTAGATATTTCCATGTTTATTCTGATCGTGGTGTAGATATTTCCATGTTTATAGAGATGGCGGTGTAGATATTTACATGTTCATAGAGATAGCGGTGTTGATTTTTCCATGTTTATAGAGACAGCGGTGTGGATATTTCCTTGCTTATACAGATAGGGGTGTAGATATTTCCATGTTTATAGAGATAGCGGTGAAGATATTTCCATGTTTATACAGATCACGGTGTAGATATTTCCTTGCTTGTACTAATAGCGGTGTAGTTATTTCCATGTTTATACAGATAGCGGTGTAGATATTTCCATGTATATACAGATGGCTGTGTAGATATTTCCATGTTTATACAGATGGCTGTGTAGATATTTCCATGTTTATACAGATGACTTTGTAGGTATTTGCATGTTTATACAGATGGCGGTGTAGCTTTTCCATGTTTATAGTGATAGCTGTGTAGATATTTCCATGTTTATACAGATAGCGGTGTTGATATTTCCATGTTTATAAAGATCGCGGTGTAGATATTTCCATGTTTATACAGATCGCGGTGCAGATATTTATATCTTTATACAGATGGCATTGTAGATATTTCCTTATTCACACAGATGGCGGTGTAGATGTTTCCATGTTTATACAGATGGCAGAGTAGTTAGTTCCATGTTTATGGAGATGGCAGTGTAGATACTTTCATGTTTACAGAGATGGCGGTGTAGATATTTCCATGTTTATAGAGATAGCAGTGTAGATATTTACATGTTTATACAGATGTCTGTTTAGATATTTCCATGTGTATACAGATGGCATTGTAGATATTTCCATGTTTATACAGATGACTGTATAGGTATTTCCATGTTTTTACAGGTGGCAGTGCAGATATTTCCATGTTTATAGAGATAGCAGTGTAGATATTTCCATGTTTCTACAGATGGCGGTGTTGTTATTTCCATCTATACACAGATGGCCGTGTAGATATTTCCATGTTTATACAGATGGCGGCGTAGATATTTCCATGGACATGCAGATGGCGGTGTAGATATTTCCATGTTTAAACAGATAGCGGTGTAGATATTTCCATGTTTACACAGATAGTGGTGTAGATATTTCCGTGTTTATACACATGGCAGAGTAGATACTTCCATCTTTATGGAGATGGCAGTGTAGATATTTTCATGTTTATAGAGATGGCGGTGTAGATATTTCCATATTTATAGAGATAGCGGTGTAGATATTTCCATCTTTCTACAGATGGCAGTGTAGATATTTCCATGTTTATACAGATGGCGGTGTAGATATCTCCATATTTATACAGATGTCTGTGTAGATATTTCCATCGGTATACAGATGGTATTGTAGGTATTTCCATGTTTATACAGATGGTGGTGAAGATATTTCCATGTTTATTCAGATGACTGTGTAGATATTTCCATGTTTTTACAGATGGCAGTGTGGATATTTCAATGTTTATAGAGATGGCGCTGTAGATATTTCCAAGTTTATACAGATAACGGTGGAGATATTTCCATGTTTATACAGAGAGGAGTCGAGATATTTCCATGTTTATACACATAGCGGTGTACATATTTCCATGATTATAGAGACAGCGGTGTAGGTATTTCCATGTTTATGCAGATAGCGGTGCAGATATTTCCATGTTTACACAGATGCCTATGCAGATATTTCCATATTTACACAGAGGGCTGTGTAGATATTTCTATGTTTATACAGAAGACAGTGTAGATATTTAAATGTTCCTACACATGACTGTGTAAGTATTTCCATGTTTATACAGATGTCTTTGTAGATATTTCCATGTTAATAGAGATAGCGGTGTAGACATTTCCATGTTTATACAGATAGCGGTGTAGATATTTCCATGTTTATACAGATAGTGGTGTAGATATTTCCATGTTTATACAGACCGCGGTGTAGATATTTCCATGTTTATACAAATAGCGGTGCAGATATTTCCATGTTTGTACAGATGGCGGTGTTGATATTTCCATTTATACACAGATGACCGTGTAGATATTTCCATGTTTATACAGACGGCGGCGCAGATATTTCCATGGATATGTAGATGGCGGTGTAGATATTTCCATGTTTATACAGATTGCGGTGTAGTTATTTCCATGTTTATATAGATAGCGGTGTAGTTATTTCCACGTATATACCCATGGCTGTGTAGATATTTCCATGTTTATACAGATGGCGGTGTAGATATTTCCATGTTTATACAGATAACTTTGTATTTCCAAGTTTATACAGATGGCGGTGTAGATATTTCCATGTCTATAGAGATAGCAGTGGAGATAATTCCATGTTTATACAGATAGCGGTGTAGATATTTCCATGTTTATTCTGTTCGTGGTGTAGATATTTCCATGTTTATAGAGATGGCGGTGTAGATATTTACATGTTCATAGAGATAGCGGTGTTGATTTTTCCATGTTTATAGAGACAGCGGTGTGGATATTTCCTTGCTTATACAGATAGGGGTGTAGATATTTCCATGTTTATAGAGATAGCGGTGAAGATATTTCCATGTTTATACAGATCACGGTGTAGATATTTCCTTGCTTGTACTAATAGCGGTGTAGTTATTTCCATGTTTATACAGATAGCGGTGTAGATATTTCCATGTATATACAGATGGCTGTGTAGATATTTCCATGTTTATACAAATGGCTGTGTAGATATTTCCATGTTTATACAGATGACTTTGTAGGTATTTGCATGTTTATACAGATGGCGGTGTAGGTTTTCCATGTTTATAGTGATAGCTGTGTAGATATTTCCATGTTTATACAGATAGCGGTGTTGATATTTCCATGTTTATAAAGATCGCGGTGTAGATATTTCCATGTTTATACAGATCGCGGTGCAGATATTTATATCTTTATACAGATGGCATTGTAGATATTTCCTTATTCACACAGATGGCGGTGTAGATGTTTCCATGTTTATACAGATGGCAGAGTAGTTAGTTCCATGTTTATGGAGATGGCAGTGTAGATACTTTCATCTTTACAGAGATGGCGGTGTAGATATTTCCATGTTTATAGAGATAGCAGTGTAGATATTTACATGTTTATACAGATGTCTGTGTAGATATTTCCATGTGTATACAGATGGCATTGTAGATATTTCCATGTTTATACAGATGACTGTATAGGTATTTCCATGTTTTTACAGGTGGCAGTGCAGATATTTCCATGTTTATAGAGATAGCGGTGTAGATATTTCCATGTTTCTACAGATGGCGGTGTTGATATTTCCATCTATACACAGATGGCCGTGTAGATATTTCCATGTTTATACAGATGGCGGCGTAGATATTTCCATGGACATGCAGATGGCGGTGTAGATATTTCCATGTTTAAACAGATAGCGGTGTAGATATTTCCATGTTTACACAGATAGTGGTGTAGATATTTCCGTGTTTATACACATGGCAGAGTAGATACTTCCATCTTTATGGAGATGGCAGTGTAGATATTTTCATGTTTATAGAGATGGCGGTGTAGATATTTCCATATTTATAGAGATAGCGGTGTAGATACTTCCATCTTTCTACAGATGGCAGTGTAGATATTTCCATGTTTATACAGATGGCGGTGTAGATATTTCCATATTTATACAGATGTCTGTGTAGATATTTCCATCTGTATACAGATGGTATTGTAGGTATTTCCATGTTTATACAGATGGTGGTGAAGATATTTCCATGTTTATTCAGATGACTGTGTAGATATTTCCATGTTTTTACAGATGGCAGTGTGGATATTTCAATGTTTATAGAGATGGCGCTGTAGATATTTCCAAGTTTATACAGATAACGGTGGAGATATTTCCATGTTTATACAGAGAGGAGTCGAGATATTTCCATGTTTATACACATAGCGGTGTACATATTTCCATGATTATAGAGACAGCGGTGTAGGTATTTCCATGTTTATGCAGATAGCGGTGCAGATATTTCCATGTTTACACAGATGCCTATGCAGATATTTCCATATTTACACAGAGGGCTGTGTAGATATTTCTATGTTTATACAGAAGACAGTGTAGATATTTAAATGTTCCTACACATGACTGTGTAGGTATTTCCATGTTTATACAGATGTCTTTGTAGATATTTCCATGTTAATAGAGATAGCGGTGTAGACATTTCCATGTTTATACAGATAGCGGTGTAGATATTTCCATGTTTATACAGATAGTGGTGTAGATATTTCCATGTTTATACAGACCGCGGTGTAGATATTTCCATGTTTATACAAATAGCGGTGCAGATATCTCCATGTTTGTACAGATGGCGGTGTTGATATTTCCATTTATACACAGATGACCGTGTAGATATTTCCATGTTTATACAGATGGCGGCGCAGATATTTCCATGGATATGTAGATGGCGTTGTAGATATTTCCATGTTTATACAGATTGCGGTGTAGTTATTTCCATGTTTATATAGATAGCGGTGTAGTTATTTCCATGTATATACACATGGCTGTGTAGATATTTCCATGTTTATACAGATGGCGGTGTAGGTATTTCCATGTCTATACAGATAACTTTGTATTTCCATGTTTATACAGATGGCGGTGTAGATATTTCCATGTCTATAGAGATAGCAGTGGAGATAATTCCATGTTTATACAGATAGCGGTGTAGATATTTCCATGTTTATTCTGATCGTGGTGTAGATATTTCCATGTTTATAGAGATGGCGGTGTAGATATTTACATGTTCATAGAGATAGCGGTGTTGATTTTTCCATGTTTATAGAGACAGCGGTGTGGATATTTCCTTGCTTATACAGATAGGGGTGTAGATATTTCCATGTTTATAGAGATAGCGGTGAAGATATTTCCATGTTTATACAGATCACGGTGTAGATATTTCCTTGCTTGTACTAATAGCGGTGTAGTTATTTCCATGTTTATACAGATAGCGGTGTAGATATTTCCATGTATATACAGATGGCTGTGTAGATATTTCCATGTTTATACAGATGGCTGTGTAGATATTTCCATGTTTATACAGATGACTTTGTAGGTATTTGCATGTTTATACAGATGGCGGTGTAGCTTTTCCATGTTTATAGTGATAGCTGTGTAGATATTTCCATGTTTATACAGATAGCGGTGTTGATATTTCCATGTTTATAAAGATCGCGGTGTAGATATTTCCATGTTTATACAGATCGCGGTGCAGATATTTATATCTTTATACAGATGGCATTGTAGATATTTCCTTATTCACACAGATGGCGGTGTAGATGTTTCCATGTTTATACAGATGGCAGAGTAGTTAGTTCCATGTTTATGGAGATGGCAGTGTAGATACTTTCATGTTTACAGAGATGGCGGTGTAGATATTTCCATGTTTATAGAGATAGCAGTGTAGATATTTACATGTTTATACAGATGTCTGTGTAGATATTTCCATGTGTATACAGATGGCATTGTAGATATTTCCATGTTTATACAGATGACTGTATAGGTATTTCCATGTTTTTACAGGTGGCAGTGCAGATATTTCCATGTTTATAGAGATAGCAGTGTAGATATTTCCATGTTTCTACAGATGGCGGTGTTGTTATTTCCATCTATACACAGATGGCCGTGTAGATATTTCCATGTTTATACAGATGGCGGCGTAGATATTTCCATGGACATGCAGATGGCGGTGTAGATATTTCCATGTTTAAACAGATAGCGGTGTAGATATTTCCATGTTTACACAGATAGTGGTGTAGATATTTCCGTGTTTATACACATGGCAGAGTAGATACTTCCATCTTTATGGAGATGGCAGTGTAGATATTTTCATGTTTATAGAGATGGCGGTGTAGATATTTCCATATTTATAGAGATAGCGGTGTAGATATTTCCATCTTTCTACAGATGGCAGTGTAGATATTTCCATGTTTATACAGATGGCGGTGTAGATATCTCCATATTTATACAGATGTCTGTGTAGATATTTCCATCGGTATACAGATGGTATTGTAGGTATTTCCATGTTTATACAGATGGTGGTGAAGATATTTCCATGTTTATTCAGATGACTGTGTAGATATTTCCATGTTTTTACAGATGGCAGTGTGGATATTTCAATGTTTATAGAGATGGCGCTGTAGATATTTCCAAGTTTATACAGATAACGGTGGAGATATTTCCATGTTTATACAGAGAGGAGTCGAGATATTTCCATGTTTATACACATAGCGGTGTACATATTTCCATGATTATAGAGACAGCGGTGTAGGTATTTCCATGTTTATGCAGATAGCGGTGCAGATATTTCCATGTTTACACAGATGCCTATGCAGATATTTCCATATTTACACAGAGGGCTGTGTAGATATTTCTATGTTTATACAGAAGACAGTGTAGATATTTAAATGTTCCTACACATGACTGTGTAAGTATTTCCATGTTTATACAGATGTCTTTGTAGATATTTCCATGTTAATAGAGATAGCGGTGTAGACATTTCCATGTTTATACAGATAGCGGTGTAGATATTTCCATGTTTATACAGATAGTGGTGTAGATATTTCCATGTTTATACAGACCACGGTGTAGATATTTCCATGTTTATACAAATAGCGGTGCAGATATTTCCATGTTTGTACAGATGGCGGTGTTGATATTTCCATTTATACACAGATGACCGTGTAGATATTTCCATGTTTATACAGACGGCGGCGCAGATATTTCCATGGATATGTAGATGGCGGTGTAGATATTTCCATGTTTATACAGATTGCGGTGTAGTTATTTCCATGTTTATATAGATAGCGGTGTAGTTATTTCCACGTATATACCCATGGCTGTGTAGATATTTCCATGTTTATACAGATGGCGGTGTAGATATTTCCATGTTTATACAGATAACTTTGTATTTCCAAGTTTATACAGATGGCGGTGTAGATATTTCCATGTCTATAGAGATAGCAGTGGAGATAATTCCATGTTTATACAGATAGCGGTGTAGATATTTCCATGTTTATTCTGTTCGTGGTGTAGATATTTCCATGTTTATAGAGATGGCGGTGTAGATATTTACATGTTCATAGAGATAGCGGTGTTGATTTTTCCATGTTTATAGAGACAGCGGTGTGGATATTTCCTTGCTTATACAGATAGGGGTGTAGATATTTCCATGTTTATAGAGATAGCGGTGAAGATATTTCCATGTTTATACAGATCACGGTGTAGATATTTCCTTGCTTGTACTAATAGCGGTGTAGTTATTTCCATGTTTATACAGATAGCGGTGTAGATATTTCCATGTATATACAGATGGCTGTGTAGATATTTCCATGTTTATACAGATGGCTGTGTAGATATTTCCATGTTTATACAGATGACTTTGTAGGTATTTGCATGTTTATACAGATGGCGGTGTAGGTTTTCCATGTTTATAGTGATAGCTGTGTAGATATTTCCATGTTTATACAGATAGCGGTGTTGATATTTCCATGTTTATAAAGATCGCGGTGTAGATATTTCCATGTTTATACAGATCGCGGTGCAGATATTTATATCTTTATACAGATGGCATTGTAGATATTTCCTTATTCACACAGATGGCGGTGTAGATGTTTCCATGTTTATACAGATGGCAGAGTAGTTAGTTCCATGTTTATGGAGATGGCAGTGTAGATACTTTCATGTTTACAGAGATGGCGGTGTAGATATTTCCATGTTTATAGAGATAGCAGTGTAGATATTTACATGTTTATACAGATGTCTGTGTAGATATTTCCATGTGTATACAGATGGCATTGTAGATATTTCCATGTTTATACAGATGACTGTATAGGTATTTCCATGTTTTTACAGGTGGCAGTGCAGATATTTCCATGTTTATAGAGATAGCGGTGTAGATATTTCCATGTTTCTACAGATGGCGGTGTTGATATTTCCATCTATACACAGATGGCCGTGTAGATATTTCCATGTTTATACAGATGGCGGCGTAGATATTTCCATGGACATGCAGATGGCGGTGTAGATATTTCCATGTTTAAACAGATAGCGGTGTAGATATTTCCATGTTTACACAGATAGTGGTGTAGATATTTCCGTGTTTATACACATGGCAGAGTAGATACTTCCATCTTTATGGAGATGGCAGTGTAGATATTTTCATGTTTATAGAGATGGCGGTGTAGATATTTCCATATTTATAGAGATAGCGGTGTAGATATTTCCATCTTTCTACAGATGGCAGTGTAGATATTTCCATGTTTATACAGATGGCGGTGTAGATATCTCCATATTTATACAGATGTCTGTGTAGATATTTCCATCTGTATACAGATGGTATTGTAGGTATTTCCATGTTTATACAGATGGTGGTGAAGATATTTCCATGTTTATTCAGATGACTGTGTAGATATTTCCATGTTTTTACAGATGGCAGTGTGGATATTTCAATGTTTATAGAGATGGCGCTGTAGATATTTCCAAGTTTATACAGATAACGGTGGAGATATTTCCATGTTTATACAGAGAGGAGTCGAGATATTTCCATGTTTATACACATAGCGGTGTACATATTTCCATGATTATAGAGACAGCGGTGTAGGTATTTCCATGTTTATGCAGATAGCGGTGCAGATATTTCCATGTTTACACAGATGCCTATGCAGATATTTCCATATTTACACAGAGGGCTGTGTAGATATTTCTATGTTTATACAGAAGACAGTGTAGATATTTAAATGTTCCTACACATGACTGTGTAGGTATTTCCATGTTTATACAGATGTCTTTGTAGATATTTCCATGTTAATAGAGATAGCGGTGTAGACATTTCCATGTTTATACAGATAGCGGTGTAGATATTTCCATGTTTATACAGATAGTGGTGTAGATATTTCCATGTTTATACAGACCGCGGTGTAGATATTTCCATGTTTATACAAATAGCGGTGCAGATATTTCCATGTTTGTACAGATGGCGGTGTTGATATTTCCATTTATACACAGATGACCGTGTAGATATTTCCATGTTTATACAGACGGCGGCACAGATATTTCCATGGATATGTAGATGGCGGTGTAGATATTTCCATGTTTATACAGATTGCGGTGTAGTTATTTCCATGTTTATATAGATAGCGGTGTAGTTATTTCCACGTATATACACATGGCTGTGTAGATATTTCCATGTTTATACAGATGGCGGTGTAGATATTTCCATGTTTATACAGATAACTTTGTATTTCCATGTTTATACAGATGGCGGTGTAGATATTTCCATGTCTATAGAGATAGCAGTGGAGATAATTCCATGTTTATACAGATAGCGGTGTAGATATTTCCATGTTTATTCTGTTCGTGGTGTAGATATTTCCATGTTTATAGAGATGGCGGTGTAGATATTTACATGTTCATAGAGATAGCGGTGTTGATTTTTCCATGTTTATAGAGACAGCAGTGTGGATATTTCCTTGCTTATACAGATAGGGGTGTAGATATTTCCATGTTTATAGAGATAGCGGTGAAGATATTTCCATGTTTATACAGATCACGGTGTAGATATTTCCTTGCTTGTACTAATAGCGGTGTAGTTATTTCCATGTTTATACAGATAGCGGTGTAGATATTTCCATGTATATACAGATGGCTGTGTAGATATTTCCATGTTTATACAGATGGCTGTGTAGATATTTCCATGTTTATACAGATGACTTTGTAGGTATTTGCATGTTTATACAGATGGCGGTGTAGGTTTTCCATGTTTATAGTGATAGCTGTGTAGATATTTCCATGTTTATACAGATAGCGGTGTTGATATTTCCATGTTTATAAAGATCGCGGTGTAGATATTTCCATGTTTATACAGATCGCGGTGCAGATATTTATATCTTTATACAGATGGCATTGTAGATATTTCCTTATTCACACAGATGGCGGTGTAGATGTTTCCATGTTTATACAGATGGCAGAGTAGTTAGTTCCATGTTTATGGAGATGGCAGTGTAGATACTTTCATGTTTACAGAGATGGCGGTGTAGATATTTCCATGTTTATAGAGATAGCAGTGTAGATATTTACATGTTTATACAGATGTCTGTGTAGATATTTCCATGTGTATACAGATGGCATTGTAGATATTTCCATGTTTATACAGATGACTGTATAGGTATTTCCATGTTTTTACAGGTGGCAGTGCAGATATTTCCATGTTTATAGAGATAGCGTTGTAGATATTTCCATGTTTCTACAGATGGCGGTGTTGATATTTCCATCTATACACAGATGGCCGTGTAGATATTTCCATGTTTATACAGATGGCGGCGTAGATATTTCCATGGACATGCAGATGGCGGTGTAGATATTTCCATGTTTAAACAGATAGCGGTGTAGATATTTCCATGTTTACACAGATAGTGGTGTAGATATTTCCGTGTTTATACACATGGCAGAGTAGATACTTCCATCTTTATGGAGATGGCAGTGTAGATATTTTCATGTTTATAGAGATGGCGGTGTAGATATTTCCATATTTATAGAGATAGCGGTGTAGATATTTCCATCTTTCTACAGATGGCAGTGTAGATATTTCCATGTTTATACAGATGGCGGTGTAGATATCTCCATATTTATACAGATGTCTGTGTAGATATTTCCATCGGTATACAGATGGTATTGTAGGTATTTCCATGTTTATACAGATGGTGGTGAAGATATTTCCATGTTTATTCAGATGACTGTGTAGATATTTCCATGTTTTTACAGATGGCAGTGTGGATATTTCAATGTTTATGGAGATGGCGCTGTAGATATTTCCAAGTTTATACAGCTAACGGTGGAGATATTTCCATGTTTATACAGAGAGGAGTCGAGATATTTCCATGTTTATACACATAGCGGTGTACATATTTCCATGATTATAGAGACAGCGGTGTAGGTATTTCCATGTTTATGCAGATAGCGGTGCAGATATTTCCATGTTTACACAGATGCCTATGCAGATATTTCCATATTTACACAGAGGGCTGTGTAGATATTTCTATGTTTATACAGAAGACAGTGTAGATATTTAAATGTTCCTACACATGACTGTGTAGGTATTTCCATGTTTATACAGATGTCTTTGTAGATATTTCCATGTTAATAGAGATATCGGTGTAGACATTTCCATGTTTATACAGATAGCGGTGTAGATATTTCCATGTTTATACAGATAGTGGTGTAGATATTTCCATGTTTATACAGACCGCGGTGTAGATATTTCCATGTTTATACAAATAGCGGTGCAGATATTTCCATGTTTGTACAAATGGCGGTGTTGATATTTCCATTTATACACAGATGACCGTGTAGATATTTCCATGTTTATACAGACGGCGGCGCAGATATTTCCATGGATATGTAGATGGCGGTGTAGATATTTCCATGTTTATACAGATTGCGGTGTAGTTATTTCCATGTTTATATAGATAGCGGTGTAGTTATTTCCATGTATATACACATGGCTGTGTAGATATTTCCATGTTTATACAGATGGCGGTGTAGATATTTCCATGTTTATACAGATAACTTTGTATTTCCATGTTTATACAGATGGCGGTGTAGATATTTCCATGTCTATAGAGATAGCAGTGGAGATAATTCCATGTTTATACAGATAGCGGTGTAGATATTTCCATGTTTATTCTGTTCGTGGTGTAGATATTTCCATGTTTATAGAGATGGCGGTGTAGATATTTACATGTTCATAGAGATAGCGGTGTTGATTTTTCCATGTTTATAGAGACAGCGGTGTGGATATTTCCTTGCTTATACAGATAGGGGTGTAGATATTTCCATGTTTATAGAGATAGCGGTGAAGATATTTCCATGTTTATACAGATCACGGTGTAGATATTTCCTTGCTTGTACTAATAGCGGTGTAGTTATTTCCATGTTTATACAGATAGCGGTGTAGATATTTCCATGTATATACAGATGGCTGTGTAGATATTTCCATGTTTATACAGATGGCTGTGTAGATATTTCCATGTTTATACAGATGACTTTGTAGGTATTTGCATGTTTATACAGATGGCGGTGTAGGTTTTCCATGTTTATAGTGATAGCTGTGTAGATATTTCCATGTTTATACAGATAGCGGTGTTGATATTTCCATGTTTATAAAGATCGCGGTGTAGATATTTCCATGTTTATACAGATCGCGGTGCAGATATTTATATCTTTATACAGATGGCATTGTAGATATTTCCTTATTCACACAGATGGCGGTGTAGATGTTTCCATGTTTATACAGATGGCAGAGTAGTTAGTTCCATGTTTATGGAGATGGCAGTGTAGATACTTTCATCTTTACAGAGATGGCGGTGTAGATATTTCCATGTTTATAGAGATAGCAGTGTAGATATTTACATGTTTATACAGATGTCTGTGTAGATATTTCCATGTGTATACAGATGGCATTGTAGATATTTCCATGTTTATACAGATGACTGTATAGGTATTTCCATGTTTTTACAGGTGGCAGTGCAGATATTTCCATGTTTATAGAGATAGCGGTGTAGATATTTCCATCTTTCTACAGATGGCGGTGTTGATATTTCCATCTATACACAGATGGCAGTGTAGATATTTCCATGTTTATACAGATGGCGGCGTAGATATTTCCATGGACATGCAGATGGCGGTGTAGATATTTCCATGTTTAAACAGATAGCGGTGTAGATATTTCCATGTTTACACAGATAGTGGTGTAGATATTTCCGTGTTTATACACATGGCAGAGTAGATACTTCCATCTTTATGGAGATGGCAGTGTAGATATTTTCATGTTTATAGAGATGGCGGTGTAGATATTTCCATATTTATAGAGATAGCGGTGTAGATACTTCCATCTTTCTACAGATGGCAGTGTAGATATTTCCATGTTTATACAGATGGCGGTGTAGATATCTCCATATTTATACAGATGTCTGTGTAGATATTTCCATCTGTATACAGATGGTATTGTAGGTATTTCCATGTTTATACAGATGGTGGTGAAGATATTTCCATGTTTATTCAGATGACTGTGTAGATATTTCCATGTTTTTACAGATGGCAGTGTGGATATTTCAATGTTTATAGAGATGGCGCTGTAGATATTTCCAAGTTTATACAGATAACGGTGGAGATATTTCCATGTTTATACAGAGAGGAGTCGAGATATTTCCATGTTTATACACATAGCGGTGTACATATTTCCATGATTATAGAGACAGCGGTGTAGGTATTTCCATGTTTATGCAGATAGCGGTGCAGATATTTCCATGTTTACACAGATGCCTATGCAGATATTTCCATATTTACACAGAGGGCTGTGTAGATATTTCTATGTTTATACAGAAGACAGTGTAGATATTTAAATGTTCCTACACATGACTGTGTAGGTATTTCCATGTTTATACAGATGTCTTTGTAGATATTTCCATGTTAATAGAGATATCGGTGTAGACATTTCCATGTTTATACAGATAGCGGTGTAGATATTTCCATGTTTATACAGATAGTGGTGTAGATATTTCCATGTTTATACAGACCGCGGTGTAGATATTTCCATGTTTATACAAATAGCGGTGCAGATATTTCCATGTTTGTACAGATGGCGGTGTTGATATTTCCATTTATACACAGATGACCGTGTAGATATTTCCATGTTTATACAGACGGCGGCGCAGATATTTCCATGGATATGTAGATGGCGGTGTAGATATTTCCATGTTTATACAGATTGCGGTGTAGTTATTTCCATGTTTAGATAGATAGCGGTGTAGTTATTTCCATGTATATACACATGGCTGTGTAGATATTTCCATGTTTATACAGATGGCGGTGTAGATATTTCCATGTTTATACAGATAACTTTGTATTTCCATGTTTATACAGATGGCGGTGTAGATATTTCCATGTCTATAGAGATAGCAGTGGAGATAATTCCATGTTTATACAGATAGCGGTGTAGATATTTCCATGTTTATTCTGTTCGTGGTGTAGAGATTTCCATGTTTATAGAGATGGCGGTGTAGATATTTACATGTTCATAGAGATAGCGGTGTTGATTTTTCCATGTTTATAGAGACAGCGGTGTGGATATTTCCTTGCTTATACAGATAGGGGTGTAGATATTTCCATGTTTATAGAGATAGCGGTGAAGATATTTCCATGTTTATACAGATCACGGTGTAGATATTTCCTTGCTTGTACTAATAGCGGTGTAGTTATTTCCATGTTTATACAGATAGCGGTGTAGATATTTCCATGTATATACAGATGGCTGTGTAGATATTTCCATGTTTATACAGATGGCTGTGTAGATATTTCCATGTTTATACAGATGACTTTGTAGGTATTTGCATGTTTATACAGATGGCGGTGTAGGTTTTCCATGTTTATAGTGATAGCTGTGTAGATATTTCCATGTTTATACAGATAGCGGTGTTGATATTTCCATGTTTATAAAGATCGCGGTGTAGATATTTCCATGTTTATACAGATCGCGGTGCAGATATTTATATCTTTATACAGATGGCATTGTAGATATTTCCTTATTCACACAGATGGCGGTGTAGATGTTTCCATGTTTATACAGATGGCAGAGTAGTTAGTTCCATGTTTATGGAGATGGCAGTGTAGATAATTTCATGTTTACAGAGATGGCGGTGTAGATATTTCCATGTTTATAGAGATAGCAGTGTAGATATTTACATGTTTATACAGATGTCTGTGTAGATATTTCCATGTGTATACAGATGGCATTGTAGATATTTCCATGTTTATACAGATGACTGTATAGGTATTTCCATGTTTTTACAGGTGGCAGTGCAGATATTTCCATGTTTATAGAGATAGCGGTGTAGATATTTCCATGTTTCTACAGATGGCGGTGTTGATATTTCCATCTATACACAGATGGCCGTGTAGATATTTCCATGTTTATACAGATGGCGGCGTAGATATTTCCATGGACATGCAGATGGCGGTGTAGATATTTCCATGTTTAAACAGATAGCGGTGTAGATATTTCCATGTTTACACAGATAGTGGTGTAGATATTTCCGTGTTTATACACATGGCAGAGTAGATACTTCCATCTTTATGGAGATGGCAGTGTAGATATTTTCATGTTTATAGAGATGGCGGTGTAGATATTTCCATATTTATAGAGATAGCGGTGTAGATACTTCCATCTTTCTACAGATGGCAGTGTAGATATTTCCATGTTTATACAGATGGCGGTGTAGATATTTCTATATTTATACAGATGTCTGTGTAGATATTTCCATCTGTATACAGATGGTATTGTAGGTATTTCCATGTTTATACAGATGGTGGTGAAGATATTTCCATGTTTATTCAGATGACTGTGTAGATATTTCCATGTTTTTACAGATGGCAGTGTGGATATTTCAATGTTTATAGAGATGGCGCTGTAGATATTTCCTAGTTTATACAGATAACGGTGGAGATATTTCCATGTTTATACAGAGAGGAGTCGAGGTATTTCCATGTTTATACACATAGCGGTGTACATATTTCCATGATTATAGAGACAGCGGTGTAGGTATTTCCATGTTTATGCAGATAGCGGTGCAGATATTTCCATGTTTACACAGATGCCTATGCAGATATTTCCATATTTACACAGAGGGCTGTGTAGATATTTCTATGTTTATACAGAAGACAGTGTAGATATTTAAATGTTCCTACACATGACTGTGTAGGTATTTCCATGTTTATACAGATGTCTTTGTAGATATTTCCATGTTAATAGAGATATCGGTGTAGACATTTCCATGTTTATACAGATAGCGGTGTAGATATTTCCATGTTTATACAGATAGTGGTGTAGATATTTCCATGTTTATACAGACCGCGGTGTAGATATTTCCATGTTTATACAAATAGCGGTGCAGATATCTCCATGTTTGTACAGATGGCGGTGTTGATATTTCCATTTATACACAGATGACCGTGTAGATATTTCCATGTTTATACAGATGGCGGCGCAGATATTTCCATGGATATGTAGATGGCGGTGTAGATATTTCCATGTTTATACAGATTGCCGTGTAGTTATTTCCATGTTTATATAGATAGCGGTGTAGTTATTTCCATGTATATACACATGGCTGTGTAGATATTTCCATGTTTATACAGATGGCGGTGTAGATATTTCCATGTTTATACAGATAACTTTGTATTTCCATGTTTATACAGATGGCGGTGTATATATTTCCATGTCTATAGAGATAGCAGTGGAGATAATTCCATGTTTATACAGATAGTGGTGTAGATATTTCCATGTTTATTCTGTTCGTGGTGTAGATATTTCCATGTTTATAGAGATGGCGGTGTAGATATTTACATGTTCATAGAGATAGCGGTGTTGATTTTTCCATGTTTATAGAGACAACGGTGTGGATATTTCCTTGCTTATACAGATAGGGGTGTAGACATTTCCATGTTTATAGATATAGCGGTGAAGATATTTCCATGTTTATACAGATCACGGTGTAGATATTTCCTTGCTTGTACTAATAGCGGTGTAGTTATTTCCATGTTTATACAGATAGCGGTGTAGATATTTCCATGTATATACAGATGGCTGTGTAGATATTTCCATGTTTATACAGATGGCTGTGTAGATATTTCCATGTTTATACAGATGACTTTGTAGGCATTTGCATGTTTATACAGATGGCGGTGTAGGTTTTCCATGTTTATAGTGATAGCTGTGTAGATATTTCCATGTTTATACAGATAGCGGTGTTGATATTTCCATGTTTATAAAGATCGCGGTGTAGATATTTCCATGTTTATACAGATCGCGGTGCAGATATTTATATCTTTATACAGATGGCATTGTAGATATTTCCTTATTCACACAGATGGCGGTGTAGATGTTTCCATGTTTATACAGATGGCAGAGTAGTTAGTTCCATGTTTATGGAGATGGCAGTGTAGATACTTTCATGTTTACAGAGATGGCGGTGTAGATATTTCCATGTTTATAGAGATAGCAGTGTAGATATTTACATGTTTATACAGATGTCTGTGTAGATATTTCCATGTGTATACAGATGGCATTGTAGATATTTCCATGTTTATACAGATGACTGTATAGGTATTTCCATGTTTTTACAGGTGGCAGTGCAGATATTTCCATGTTTATAGAGATAGCGGTGTAGATATTTCCATGTTTCTACAGATGGCGGTGTTGATATTTCCATCTATACACAGATGGCCGTGTAGATATTTCCATGTTTATACAGATGGCGGCGTAGATATTTCCATGGACATGCAGATGGCGGTGTAGATATTTCCATGTTTAAACAGATAGCGGTGTAGATATTTCCATGTTTACACAGATAGTGGTGTAGATATTTCCGTGTTTATACACATGGCAGAGTAGATACTTCCATCTTTATGGAGATGGCAGTGTAGATATTTTCATGTTTATAGAGATGGCGGTGTAGATATTTCCATATTTATAGAGATAGCGGTGTAGATACTTCCATCTTTCTACAGATGGCAGTGTAGATATTTCCATGTTTATACAGATGGCGGTGTAGATATCTCCATATTTATACAGATGTCTGTGTAGATATTTCCATCTGTATACAGATGGTATTGTAGGTATTTCCATGTTTATACAGATGGTGGTGAAGATATTTCCATGTTTATTCAGATGACTGTGTAGATATTTCCATGTTTTTACAGATGGCAGTGTGGATATTTCAATGTTTATAGAGATGGCGCTGTAGATATTTCCAAGTTTATACAGATAACGGTGGAGATATTTCCATGTTTATACAGAGAGGAGTCGAGATATTTCCATGTTTATACACATAGCGGTGTACATATTTCCATGATTATAGAGACAGCGGTGTAGGTATTTCCATGTTTATGCAGATAGCGGTGCAGATATTTCCATGTTTACACAGATGCCTATGCAGATATTTCCATATTTACACAGAGGGCTGTGTAGATATTTCTATGTTTATACAGAAGACAGTGTAGATATTTAAATGTTCCTACACATGACTGTGTAGGTATTTCCATGTTTATACAGATGTCTTTGTAGATATTTCCATGTTAATAGAGATATCGGTGTAGACATTTCCATGTTTATACAGATAGCGGTGTAGATATTTCCATGTTTATACAGATAGTGGTGTAGATATTTCCATGTTTATACAGACCGCGGTGTAGATATTTCCATGTTTATACAAATAGCGGTGCAGATATTTCCATGTTTGTACAGATGGCGGTGTTGATATTTCCATTTATACACAGATGACCGTGTAGATATTTCCATGTTTATACAGACGGCGGCGCAGATATTTCCATGGATATGTAGATGGCGGTGTAGATATTTCCATGTTTATACAGATTGCGGTGTAGTTATTTCCATGTTTAGATAGATAGCGGTGTAGTTATTTCCATGTATATACACATGGCTGTGTAGATATTTCCATGTTTATACAGATGGCGGTGTAGATATTTCCATGTTTATACAGATAACTTTGTATTTCCATGTTTATACAGATGGCGGTGTAGATATTTCCATGTCTATAGAGATAGCAGTGGAGATAATTCCATGTTTATACAGATAGCGGTGTAGATATTTCCATGTTTATTCTGTTCGTGGTGTAGAGATTTCCATGTTTATAGAGATGGCGGTGTAGATATTTACATGTTCATAGAGATAGCGGTGTTGATTTTTCCATGTTTATAGAGACAGCGGTGTGGATATTTCCTTGCTTATACAGATAGGGGTGTAGATATTTCCATGTTTATAGAGATAGCGGTGAAGATATTTCCATGTTTATACAGATCACGGTGTAGATATTTCCTTGCTTGTACTAATAGCGGTGTAGTTATTTCCATGTTTATACAGATAGCGGTGTAGATATTTCCATGTATATACAGATGGCTGTGTAGATATTTCCATGTTTATACAGATGGCTGTGTAGATATTTCCATGTTTATACAGATGACTTTGTAGGTATTTGCATGTTTATACAGATGGCGGTGTAGGTTTTCCATGTTTATAGTGATAGCTGTGTAGATATTTCCATGTTTATACAGATAGCGGTGTTGATATTTCCATGTTTATAAAGATCGCGGTGTAGATATTTCCATGTTTATACAGATCGCGGTGCAGATATTTATATCTTTATACAGATGGCATTGTAGATATTTCCTTATTCACACAGATGGCGGTGTAGATGTTTCCATGTTTATACAGATGGCAGAGTAGTTAGTTCCATGTTTATGGAGATGGCAGTGTAGATACTTTCATGTTTACAGAGATGGCGGTGTAGATATTTCCATGTTTATAGAGATAGCAGTGTAGATATTTACATGTTTATACAGATGTCTGTGTAGATATTTCCATGTGTATACAGATGGCATTGTAGATATTTCCATGTTTATACAGATGACTGTATAGGTATTTCCATGTTTTTACAGGTGGCAGTGCAGATATTTCCATGTTTATAGAGATAGCGGTGTAGATATTTCCATGTTTCTACAGATGGCGGTGTTGATATTTCCATCTATACACAGATGGCCGTGTAGATATTTCCATGTTTATACAGATGGCGGCGTAGATATTTCCATGGACATGCAGATGGCGGTGTAGATATTTCCATGTTTAAACAGATAGCGGTGTAGATATTTCCATGTTTACACAGATAGTGGTGTAGATATTTCCGTGTTTATACACATGGCATAGTAGATACTTCCATCTTTATGGAGATGGCAGTGTAGATATTTTCATGTTTATAGAGATGGCGGTGTAGATATTTCCATATTTATAGAGATAGCGGTGTAGATACTTCCATCTTTCTACAGATGGCAGTGTAGATATTTCCATGTTTATACAGATGGCGGTGTAGATATTTCTATATTTATACAGATGTCTGTGTAGATATTTCCATCTGTATACAGATGGTATTGTAGGTATTTCCATGTTTATACAGATGGTGGTGAAGATATTTCCATGTTTATTCAGATGACTGTGTAGATATTTCCATGTTTTTACAGATGGCAGTGTGGATATTTCAATGTTTATAGAGATGGCGCTGTAGATATTTCCAAGTTTATACAGATAACGGTGGAGATATTTCCATGTTTATACAGAGAGGAGTCGAGGTATTTCCATGTTTATACACATAGCGGTGTACATATTTCCATGATTATAGAGACAGCGGTGTAGGTATTTCCATGTTTATGCAGATAGCGGTGCAGATATTTCCATGTTTACACAGATGCCTATGCAGATATTTCCATATTTACACAGAGGGCTGTGTAGATATTTCTATGTTTATACAGAAGACAGTGTAGATATTTAAATGTTCCTACACATGACTGTGTAGGTATTTCCATGTTTATACAGATGTCTTTGTAGATATTTCCATGTTAATAGAGATATCGGTGTAGACATTTCCATGTTTATACAGATAGCGGTGTAGATATTTCCATGTTTATACAGATAGTGGTGTAGATATTTCCATGTTTATACAGACCGCGGTGTAGATATTTCCATGTTTATACAAATAGCGGTGCAGATATCTCCATGTTTGTACAGATGGCGGTGTTGATATTTCCATTTATACACAGATGACCGTGTAGATATTTCCATGTTTATACAGATGGCGGCGCAGATATTTCCATGGATATGTAGATGGCGGTGTAGATATTTCCATGTTTATACAGATTGCCGTGTAGTTATTTCCATGTTTATATAGATAGCGGTGTAGTTATTTCCATGTATATACACATGGCTGTGTAGATATTTCCATGTTTATACAGATGGCGGTGTAGATATTTCCATGTTTATACAGATAACTTTGTATTTCCATGTTTATACAGATGGCGGTGTATATATTTCCATGTCTATAGAGATAGCAGTGGAGATAATTCCATGTTTATACAGATAGTGGTGTAGATATTTCCATGTTTATTCTGTTCGTGGTGTAGATATTTCCATGTTTATAGAGATGGCGGTGTAGATATTTACATGTTCATAGAGATAGCGGTGTTGATTTTTCCATGTTTATAGAGACAACGGTGTGGATATTTCCTTGCTTATACAGATAGGGGTGTAGACATTTCCATGTTTATAGATATAGCGGTGAAGATATTTCCATGTTTATACAGATCACGGTGTAGATATTTCCTTGCTTGTACTAATAGCGGTGTAGTTATTTCCATGTTTATACAGATAGCGGTGTAGATATTTCCATGTATATACAGATGGCTGTGTAGATATTTCCATGTTTATACAGATGGCTGTGTAGATATTTCCATGTTTATACAGATGACTTTGTAGGCATTTGCATGTTTATACAGATGGCGGTGTAGGTTTTCCATGTTTATAGTGATAGCTGTGTAGATATTTCCATGTTTATACAGATAGCGGTGTTGATATTTCCATGTTTATAAAGATCGCGGTGTAGATATTTCCATGTTTATACAGATCGCGGTGCAGATATTTATATCTTTATACAGATGGCATTGTAGATATTTCCTTATTCACACAGATGGCGGTGTAGATGTTTCCATGTTTATACAGATGGCAGAGTAGTTAGTTCCATGTTTATGGAGATGGCAGTGTAGATACTTTCATGTTTACAGAGATGGCGGTGTAGATATTTCCATGTTTATAGAGATAGCAGTGTAGATATTTACATGTTTATACAGATGTCTGTGTAGATATTTCCATGTGTATACAGATGGCATTGTAGATATTTCCATGTTTATACAGATGACTGTATAGGTATTTCCATGTTTTTACAGGTGGCAGTGCAGATATTTCCATGTTTATAGAGATAGCGGTGTAGATATTTCCATGTTTCTACAGATGGCGGTGTTGATATTTCCATCTATACACAGATGGCCGTGTAGATATTTCCATGTTTATACAGATGGCGGCGTAGATATTTCCATGGACATGCAGATGGCGGTGTAGATATTTCCATGTTTAAACAGATAGCGGTGTAGATATTTCCATGTTTACACAGATAGTGGTGTAGATATTTCCGTGTTTATACACATGGCAGAGTAGATACTTCCATCTTTATGGAGATGGCAGTGTAGATATTTTCATGTTTATAGAGATGGCGGTGTAGATATTTCCATATTTATAGAGATAGCGGTGTAGATATTTCCATCTTTCTACAGATGGCAGTGTAGATATTTCCATGTTTATACAGATGGCGGTGTAGATATCTCCATATTTATACAGATGTCTGTGTAGATATTTCCATCGGTATACAGATGGTATTGTAGGTATTTCCATGTTTATACAGATGGTGGTGAAGATATTTCCATGTTTATTCAGATGACTGTGTAGATATTTCCATGTTTTTACAGATGGCAGTGTGGATATTTCAATGTTTATAGAGATGGCGCTGTAGATATTTCCAAGTTTATACAGATAACGGTGGAGATATTTCCATGTTTATACAGAGAGGAGTCGAGATATTTCCATGTTTATACACATAGCGGTGTACATATTTCCATGATTATAGAGACAGCGGTGTAGGTATTTCCATGTTTATGCAGATAGCGGTGCAGATATTTCCATGTTTACACAGATGCCTATGCAGATATTTCCATATTTACACAGAGGGCTGTGTAGATATTTCTATGTTTATACAGAAGACAGTGTAGATATTTAAATGTTCCTACACATGACTGTGTAGGTATTTCCATGTTTATACAGATGTCTTTGTAGATATTTCCATGTTAATAGAGAAAGCGGTGTAGACATTTCCATGTTTATACAGATAGCGGTGTAGATATTTCCATGTTTATACAGATAGTGGTGTAGATATTTCCATGTTTATACAGACCGCGGTGTAGATATTTCCATGTTTATACAAATAGCGGTGCAGATATTTCCATGTTTGTACAGATGGCGGTGTTGATATTTCCATTTATACACAGATGACCGTGTAGATATTTCCATGTTTATACAGACGGCGGCGCAGATATTTCCATGGATATGTAGATGGCGGTGTAGATATTTCCATGTTTATACAGATTGCGGTGTAGTTATTTCCATGTTTATATAGATAGCGGTGTAGTTATTTCCATGTATATACACATGGCTGTGTAGATATTTCCATGTTTATACAGATGGCGGTGTAGATATTTCCATGTTTATACAGATAACTTTGTATTTCCATGTTTATACAGATGGCGGTGTAGATATTTCCATGTCTATAGAGATAGCAGTGGAGATAATTCCATGTTTATACAGATAGCGGTGTAGATATTTCCATGTTTATTCTGATCGTGGTGTAGATATTTCCATGTTTATAGAGATGGCGGTGTAGATATTTACATGTTCATAGAGATAGCGGTGTTGATTTTTCCATGTTTATAGAGACAGCGGTGTGGATATTTCCTTGCCTATACAGATAGGGGTGTAGATATTTCCATGTTTATAGAGATAGCGGTGAAGATATTTCCATGTTTATACAGATCACGGTGTAGATATTTCCTTGCTTGTACTAATAGCGGTGTAGTTATTTCCATGTTTATACAGATAGCGGTGTAGATATTTCCATGTATATACAGATGGCTGTGTAGATATTTCCATGTTTATACAGATGGCTGTGTAGATATTTCCCTGTTTATACAGATGACTTTGTAGGTATTTGCATGTTTATACAGATGGCGGTGTAGGTTTTCCATGTTTATAGTGATAGCTGTGTAGATATTTCCATGTTTATACAGATAGCGGTGTTGATATTTCCATGTTTATAAAGATCGCGGTGTAGATATTTCCATGTTTATACAGATCGCGGTGCAGATATTTATATCTTTATACAGATGGCATTGTAGATATTTCCTTATTCACACAGATGGCGGTGTAGATGTTTCCATGTTTATACAGATGGCAGAGTAGTTAGTTCCATGTTTATGGAGATGGCAGTGTAGATACTTTCATGTTTACAGAGATGGCGGTGTAGATATTTCCATGTTTATAGAGATAGCAGTGTAGATATTTACATGTTTATACAGATGTCTGTGTAGATATTTCCATGTGTATACAGATGGCATTGTAGATATTTCCATGTTTATACAGATGACTGTATAGGTATTTCCATGTTTTTACAGGTGGCAGTGCAGATATTTCCATGTTTATAGAGATAGCGGTGTAGATATTTCCATGTTTCTACAGATGGCGGTGTTGATATTTCCATCTATACACAGATGGCCGTGTAGATATTTCCATGTTTATACAGATGGCGGCGTAGATATTTCCATGGACATGCAGATGGCGGTGTAGATATTTCCATGTTTAAACAGATAGCGGTGTAGATATTTCCATGTTTACACAGAAAGTGGTGTAGGTATTTCCGTGTTTATACACATGGCAGAGTAGATACTTCCATCTTTATGGAGATGGCAGTGTAGATATTTTCATGTTTATAGAGATGGCGGTGTAGATATTTCCATATTTATAGAGATAGCGGTGTAGATATTTCCATCTTTCTACAGATGGCAGTGTAGATATTTCCATGTTTATACAGATGGCGGTGTAGATATCTCCATATTTATACAGATGTCTGTGTAGATATTTCCATCTGTATACAGATGGTATTGTAGGTATTTCCATGTTTATACAGATGGTGGTGAAGATATTTCCATGTTTATTCAGATGACTGTGTAGATATTTCCATGTTTTTACGGATGGCAGTGTGGATATTTCAATGTTTATAGAGATGGCGCTGTAGATATTTCCAAGTTTATACAGATAACGGAGGAGATATTTCCATGTTTATACAGAGAGGAGTCGAGATATTTCCATGTTTATACACATAGCGGTGTACATATTTCCATGATTATAGAGACAGCGGTGTAGGTATTTCCATGTTTATGCAGATAGCGGTGCAGATATTTCCATGTTTACACAGATGCCTATGCAGATATTTCCATATTTACACAGAGGGCTGTGTAGATATTTCTATGTTTATACAGAAGACAGTGTAGATATTTAAATGTTCCTACACATGACTGTGTAGGTATTTCCATGTTTATACAGATGTCTTTGTAGATATTTCCATGTTAATAGAGATAGCGGTGTAGACATTTCCATGTTTATACAGATAGCGGTGTAGATATTTCCATGTTTATACAGATAGTGGTGTAGATATTTCCATGTTTATACAGACCGCGGTGTAGATATTTCCATGTTTATACAAATAGCGGTGCAGATATTTCCATGTTTGTACAGATGGCGGTGTTGATATTTCCATTTATACACAGATGACCGTGTAGATATTTCCATGTTTATACAGATGGCGGCGCAGATATTTACATGGATATGTAGATGGCGGTGTAGATATTTCCATGTTTATACAGATTGCGGTGTAGTTATTTCCATGTTTATATAGATAGCGGTGTAGTTATTTCCATGTATATACACATGGCTGTGTAGATATTTCCATGTTTATACAGATGGCGGTGTAGATATTTCCATGTTTATACAGATAACTTTGTATTTCCATGTTTATACAGATGGCGGTGTAGATATTTCCATGTCTATAGAGATAGCAGTGGAGATAATTCCATGTTTATACAGATAGCGGTGTAGATATTTCCATGTTTATTCTGTTCGTGGTGTAGATATTTCCATGTTTATAGAGATGGCGGTGTAGATATTTACATGTTCTTAGAGATAGCGGTGTTGGTTTTTCCATGTTTATAGAGACAGCGGTGTGGATATTTCCTTGCTTATACAGATAGGGGTGTAGATATTTCCATGTTTATAGAGATAGCGGTGAAGATATTTCCATGTTTATACAGATCACGGTGTAGATATTTCCTTGCTTGTACTAATAGCGGTGTAGTTATTTCCATGTTTATACAGATAGCGGTGTAGATATTTCCATGTATATACAGATGGCTGTGTAGATATTTCCATGTTTATACAGATGGCTGTGTAGATATTTCCATGTTTATACAGATGACTTTGTAGGTATTTGCATGTTTATACAGATGGCGGTGTAGGTTTTCCATGTTTATAGTGATAGCTGTGTAGATATTTCCATGTTTATACAGATAGCGGTGTTGATATTTCCATGTTTATAAAGATCGCGGTGTAGATATTTCCATGTTTATACAGATCGCGGTGCAGATATTTATATCTTTATACAGATGGCATTGTAGATATTTCCTTATTCACACAGATGGCGGTGTAGATGTTTCCATGTTTATACAGATGGCAGAGTAGTTAGTTCCATGTTTATGGAGATGGCAGTGTAGATACTTTCATGTTTACAGAGATGGCGGTGTAGATATTTCCATGTTTATAGAGATAGCAGTGTAGATATTTACATGTTTATACAGATGTCTGTGTAGATATTTCCATGTGTATACAGATGGCATTGTAGATATTTCCATGTTTATACAGATGACTGTATAGGTATTTCCATGTTTTTACAGGTGGCAGTGCAGATATTTCCATGTTTATAGAGATAGCGGTGTAGATATTTCCATGTTTCTACAGATGGCGGTGTTGATATTTCCATCTATACACAGATGGCCGTGTAGATATTTCCATGTTTATACAGATGGCGGCGTAGATATTTCCATGGACATGCAGATGGCGGTGTAGATATTTCCATGTTTAAACAGATAGCGGTGTAGATATTTCCATGTTTACACAGAAAGTGGTGTAGGTATTTCCGTGTTTATACACATGGCAGAGTAGATACTTCCATCTTTATGGAGATGGCAGTGTAGATATTTTCATGTTTATAGAGATGGCGGTGTAGATATTTCCATATTTATAGAGATAGCGGTGTAGATATTTCCATCTTTCTACAGATGGCAGTGTAGATATTTCCATGTTTATACAGATGGCGGTGTAGATATCTCCATATTTATACAGATGTCTGTGTAGATATTTCCATCTGTATACAGATGGTATTGTAGGTATTTCCATGTTTATACAGATGGTGGTGAAGATATTTCCATGTTTATTCAGATGACTGTGTAGATATTTCCATGTTTTTACGGATGGCAGTGTGGATATTTCAATGTTTATAGAGATGGCGCTGTAGATATTTCCAAGTTTATACAGATAACGGAGGAGATATTTCCATGTTTATACAGAGAGGAGTCGAGATATTTCCATGTTTATACACATAGCGGTGTACATATTTCCATGATTATAGAGACAGCGGTGTAGGTATTTCCATGTTTATGCAGATAGCGGTGCAGATATTTCCATGTTTACACAGATGCCTATGCAGATATTTCCATATTTACACAGAGGGCTGTGTAGATATTTCTATGTTTATACAGAAGACAGTGTAGATATTTAAATGTTCCTACACATGACTGTGTAGGTATTTCCATGTTTATACAGATGTCTTTGTAGATATTTCCATGTTAATAGAGATAGCGGTGTAGACATTTCCATGTTTATACAGATAGCGGTGTAGATATTTCCATGTTTATACAGATAGTGGTGTAGATATTTCCATGTTTATACAGACCGCGGTGTAGATATTTCCATGTTTATACAAATAGCGGTGCAGATATTTCCATGTTTGTACAGATGGCGGTGTTGATATTTCCATTTATACACAGATGACCGTGTAGATATTTCCATGTTTATACAGATGGCGGCGCAGATATTTACATGGATATGTAGATGGCGGTGTAGATATTTCCATGTTTATACAGATTGCGGTGTAGTTATTTCCATGTTTATATAGATAGCGGTGTAGTTATTTCCATGTATATACACATGGCTGTGTAGATATTTCCATGTTTATACAGATGGCGGTGTAGATATTTCCATGTTTATACAGATAACTTTGTATTTCCATGTTTATACAGATGGCGGTGTAGATATTTCCATGTCTATAGAGATAGCAGTGGAGATAATTCCATGTTTATACAGATAGCGGTGTAGATATTTCCATGTTTATTCTGTTCGTGGTGTAGATATTTCCATGTTTATAGAGATGGCGGTGTAGATATTTACATGTTCTTAGAGATAGCGGTGTTGGTTTTTCCATGTTTATAGAGACAGCGGTGTGGATATTTCCTTGCTTATACAGATAGGGGTGTAGATATTTCCATGTTTATAGAGATAGCGGTGAAGATATTTCCATGTTTATACAGATCACGGTGTAGATATTTCCTTGCTTGTACTAATAGCGGTGTAGTTATTTCCATGTTTATACAGATAGCGGTGTAGATATTTCCATGTATATACAGATGGCTGTGTAGATATTTCCATGTTTATACAGATGGCTGTGTAGATATTTCCATGTTTATACAGATGACTTTGTAGGTATTTGCATGTTTATACAGATGGCGGTGTAGGTTTTCCATGTTTATAGTGATAGCTGTGTAGATATTTCCATGTTTATACAGATAGCGGTGTTGATATTTCCATGTTTATAAAGATCGCGGTGTAGATATTTCCATGTTTATACAGATCGCGGTGCAGATATTTATATCTTTATACAGATGGCATTGTAGATATTTCCTTATTCACACAGATGGCGGTGTAGATGTTTCCATGTTTATACAGATGGCAGAGTAGTTAGTTCCATGTTTATGGAGATGGCAGTGTAGATACTTTCATGTTTACAGAGATGGCGGTGTAGATATTTCCATGTTTATAGAGATAGCAGTGTAGATATTTACATGTTTATACAGATGTCTGTGTAGATATTTCCATGTGTATACAGATGGCATTGTAGATATTTCCATGTTTATACAGATGACTGTATAGGTATTTCCATGTTTTTACAGGTGGCAGTGCAGATATTTCCATGTTTATAGAGATAGCGGTGTAGATATTTCCATGTTTCTACAGATGGCGGTGTTGATATTTCCATCTATACACAGATGGCCGTGTAGATATTTCCATGTTTATACAGATGGCGGCGTAGATATTTCCATGGACATGCAGATGGCGGTGTAGATATTTCCATGTTTAAACAGATAGCGGTGTAGATATTTCCATGTTTACACAGATAGTGGTGTAGATATTTCCGTGTTTATACACATGGCAGAGTAGATACTTCCATCTTTATGGAGATGGCAGTGTAGATATTTTCATGTTTATAGAGATGGCGGTGTAGATATTTCCATATTTATAGAGATAGCGGTGTAGATATTTCCATCTTTCTACAGATGGCAGTGTAGATATTTCCATGTTTATACAGATGGCGGTGTAGATATCTCCATATTTATACAGATGTCTGTGTAGATATTTCCATCGGTATACAGATGGTATTGTAGGTATTTCCATGTTTATACAGATGGTGGTGAAGATATTTCCATGTTTATTCAGATGACTGTGTAGATATTTCCATGTTTTTACAGATGGCAGTGTGGATATTTCAATGTTTATAGAGATGGCGCTGTAGATATTTCCAAGTTTATACAGATAACGGTGGAGATATTTCCATGTTTATACAGAGAGGAGTCGAGATATTTCCATGTTTATACACATAGCGGTGTACATATTTCCATGATTATAGAGACAGCGGTGTAGGTATTTCCATGTTTATGCAGATAGCGGTGCAGATATTTCCATGTTTACACAGATGCCTATGCAGATATTTCCATATTTACACAGAGGGCTGTGTAGATATTTCTATGTTTATACAGAAGACAGTGTAGATATTTAAATGTTCCTACACATGACTGTGTAGGTATTTCCATGTTTATACAGATGTCTTTGTAGATATTTCCATGTTAATAGAGATAGCGGTGTAGACATTTCCATGTTTATACAGATAGCGGTGTAGATATTTCCATGTTTATACAGATAGTGGTGTAGATATTTCCATGTTTATACAGACCGCGGTGTAGATATTTCCATGTTTATACAGATAGCGGTGTTGATATTTCCATGTTTATAAAGATCGCGGTGTAGATATTTCCATGTTTATACAGATCGCGGTGCAGATATTTATATCTTTATACAGATGGCATTGTAGATATTTCCTTATTCACACAGATGGCGGTGTAGATGTTTCCATGTTTATACAGATGGCAGAGTAGTTAGTTCCATGTTTATGGAGATGGCAGTGTAGATACTTTCATGTTTACAGAGATGGCGGTGTAGATATTTCCATGTTTATAGAGATAGCAGTGTAGATATTTACATGTTTATACAGATGTCTGTGTAGATATTTCCATGTGTATACAGATGGCATTGTAGATATTTCCATGTTTATACAGATGACTGTATAGGTATTTCCATGTTTTTACAGGTGGCAGTGCAGATATTTCCATGTTTATAGAGATAGCGGTGTAGATATTTCCATGTTTCTACAGATGGCGGTGTTGATATTTCCATCTATACACAGATGGCCGTGTAGATATTTCCATGTTTATACAGATGGCGGCGTAGATATTTCCATGGACATGCAGATGGCGGTGTAGATATTTCCATGTTTAAACAGATAGCGGTGTAGATATTTCCATGTTTACACAGAAAGTGGTGTAGGTATTTCCGTGTTTATACACATGGCAGAGTAGATACTTCCATCTTTATGGAGATGGCAGTGTAGATATTTTCATGTTTATAGAGATGGCGGTGTAGATATTTCCATATTTATAGAGATAGCGGTGTAGATATTTCCATCTTTCTACAGATGGCAGTGTAGATATTTCCATGTTTATACAGATGGCGGTGTAGATATCTCCATATTTATACAGATGTCTGTGTAGATATTTCCATCTGTATACAGATGGTATTGTAGGTATTTCCATGTTTATACAGATGGTGGTGAAGATATTTCCATGTTTATTCAGATGACTGTGTAGATATTTCCATGTTTTTACGGATGGCAGTGTGGATATTTCAATGTTTATAGAGATGGCGCTGTAGATATTTCCAAGTTTATACAGATAACGGAGGAGATATTTCCATGTTTATACAGAGAGGAGTCGAGATATTTCCATGTTTATACACATAGCGGTGTACATATTTCCATGATTATAGAGACAGCGGTGTAGGTATTTCCATGTTTATGCAGATAGCGGTGCAGATATTTCCATGTTTACACAGATGCCTATGCAGATATTTCCATATTTACACAGAGGGCTGTGTAGATATTTCTATGTTTATACAGAAGACAGTGTAGATATTTAAATGTTCCTACACATGACTGTGTAGGTATTTCCATGTTTATACAGATGTCTTTGTAGATATTTCCATGTTAATAGAGATAGCGGTGTAGACATTTCCATGTTTATACAGATAGCGGTGTAGATATTTCCATGTTTATACAGATAGTGGTGTAGATATTTCCATGTTTATACAGACCGCGGTGTAGATATTTCCATGTTTATACAAATAGCGGTGCAGATATTTCCATGTTTGTACAGATGGCGGTGTTGATATTTCCATTTATACACAGATGACCGTGTAGATATTTCCATGTTTATACAGATGGCGGCGCAGATATTTACATGGATATGTAGATGGCGGTGTAGATATTTCCATGTTTATACAGATTGCGGTGTAGTTATTTCCATGTTTATATAGATAGCGGTGTAGTTATTTCCATGTATATACACATGGCTGTGTAGATATTTCCATGTTTATACAGATGGCGGTGTAGATATTTCCATGTTTATACAGATAACTTTGTATTTCCATGTTTATACAGATGGCGGTGTAGATATTTCCATGTCTATAGAGATAGCAGTGGAGATAATTCCATGTTTATACAGATAGCGGTGTAGATATTTCCATGTTTATTCTGTTCGTGGTGTAGATATTTCCATGTTTATAGAGATGGCGGTGTAGATATTTACATGTTCTTAGAGATAGCGGTGTTGGTTTTTCCATGTTTATAGAGACAGCGGTGTGGATATTTCCTTGCTTATACAGATAGGGGTGTAGATATTTCCATGTTTATAGAGATAGCGGTGAAGATATTTCCATGTTTATACAGATCACGGTGTAGATATTTCCTTGCTTGTACTAATAGCGGTGTAGTTATTTCCATGTTTATACAGATAGCGGTGTAGATATTTCCATGTATATACAGATGGCTGTGTAGATATTTCCATGTTTATACAGATGGCTGTGTAGATATTTCCATGTTTATACAGATGACTTTGTAGGTATTTGCATGTTTATACAGATGGCGGTGTAGGTTTTCCATGTTTATAGTGATAGCTGTGTAGATATTTCCATGTTTATACAGATAGCGGTGTTGATATTTCCATGTTTATAAAGATCGCGGTGTAGATATTTCCATGTTTATACAGATCGCGGTGCAGATATTTATATCTTTATACAGATGGCATTGTAGATATTTCCTTATTCACACAGATGGCGGTGTAGATGTTTCCATGTTTATACAGATGGCAGAGTAGTTAGTTCCATGTTTATGGAGATGGCAGTGTAGATACTTTCATGTTTACAGAGATGGCGGTGTAGATATTTCCATGTTTATAGAGATAGCAGTGTAGATATTTACATGTTTATACAGATGTCTGTGTAGATATTTCCATGTGTATACAGATGGCATTGTAGATATTTCCATGTTTATACAGATGACTGTATAGGTATTTCCATGTTTTTACAGGTGGCAGTGCAGATATTTCCATGTTTATAGAGATAGCGGTGTAGATATTTCCATGTTTCTACAGATGGCGGTGTTGATATTTCCATCTATACACAGATGGCCGTGTAGATATTTCCATGTTTATACAGATGGCGGCGTAGATATTTCCATGGACATGCAGATGGCGGTGTAGATATTTCCATGTTTAAACAGATAGCGGTGTAGATATTTCCATGTTTACACAGATAGTGGTGTAGATATTTCCGTGTTTATACACATGGCAGAGTAGATACTTCCATCTTTATGGAGATGGCAGTGTAGATATTTTCATGTTTATAGAGATGGCGGTGTAGATATTTCCATATTTATAGAGATAGCGGTGTAGATATTTCCATCTTTCTACAGATGGCAGTGTAGATATTTCCATGTTTATACAGATGGCGGTGTAGATATCTCCATATTTATACAGATGTCTGTGTAGATATTTCCATCGGTATACAGATGGTATTGTAGGTATTTCCATGTTTATACAGATGGTGGTGAAGATATTTCCATGTTTATTCAGATGACTGTGTAGATATTTCCATGTTTTTACAGATGGCAGTGTGGATATTTCAATGTTTATAGAGATGGCGCTGTAGATATTTCCAAGTTTATACAGATAACGGTGGAGATATTTCCATGTTTATACAGAGAGGAGTCGAGATATTTCCATGTTTATACACATAGCGGTGTACATATTTCCATGATTATAGAGACAGCGGTGTAGGTATTTCCATGTTTATGCAGATAGCGGTGCAGATATTTCCATGTTTACACAGATGCCTATGCAGATATTTCCATATTTACACAGAGGGCTGTGTAGATATTTCTATGTTTATACAGAAGACAGTGTAGATATTTAAATGTTCCTACACATGACTGTGTAGGTATTTCCATGTTTATACAGATGTCTTTGTAGATATTTCCATGTTAATAGAGATAGCGGTGTAGACATTTCCATGTTTATACAGATAGCGGTGTAGATATTTCCATGTTTATACAGATAGTGGTGTAGATATTTCCATGTTTATACAGACCGCGGTGTAGATATTTCCATGTTTATACAAATAGCGGTGCAGATATTTCCATGTTTGTACAGATGGCGGTGTTGATATTTCCATTTATACACAGATGACCGTGTAGATATTTCCATGTTTATACAGACGGCGGCGCAGATATTTCCATGGATATGTAGATGGCGGTGTAGATATTTCCATGTTTATACAGATTGCGGTGTAGTTATTTCCATGTTTATATAGATAGCGGTGTAGTTATTTCCATGTATATACACATGGCTGTGTAGATATTTCCATGTTTATACAGATGGCGGTGTAGATATTTCCATGTTTATACAGATAACTTTGTATTTCCATGTTTATACAGATGGCGGTGTAGATATTTCCATGTCTATAGAGATAGCAGTGGAGATAATTCCATGTTTATACAGATAGCGGTGTAGATATTTCCATGTTTATTCTGATCGTGGTGTAGATATTTCCATGTTTATAGAGATGGCGGTGTAGATATTTACATGTTCATAGAGATAGCGGTGTTGATTTTTCCATGTTTATAGAGACAGCGGTGTGGATATTTCCTTGCTTATACAGATAGGGGTGTAGATATTTCCATGTTTATAGAGATAGCGGTGAAGATATTTCCATGTTTATACAGATCACGGTGTAGATATTTCCTTGCTTGTACTAATAGCGGTGTAGTTATTTCCATGTTTATACAGATAGCGGTGTAGATATTTCCATGTATATACAGATGGCTGTGTAGATATTTCCATGTTTATACAGATGGCTGTGTAGATATTTCCATGTTTATACAGATGACTTTGTAGGTATTTGCATGTTTATACAGATGGCGGTGTAGGTTTTCCATGTTTATAGTGATAGCTGTGTAGATATTTCCATGTTTATACAGATAGCGGTGTTGGTATTTCCATGTTTATAAAGATCGCGGTGTAGATATTTCCATGTTTATACAGATCACGGTGCAGATATTTATATCTTTATACAGATGGCATTGTAGATATTTCCTTATTCACACAGATGGCGGTGTAGATGTTTCCATGTTTATACAGATGGCAGAGTAGTTAGTTCCATGTTTATGGAGATGGCAGTGTAGATACTTTCATGTTTACAGAGATGGCGGTGTAGATATTTCCATGTTTATAGAGATAGCAGTGTAGATATTTACATGTTTATACAGATGTCTGTGTAGATATTTCCATGTGTATACAGATGGCATTGTAGATATTTCCATGTTTATACAGATGACTGTATAGGTATTTCCATGTTTTTACAGGTGGCAGTGCAGATATTTCCATGTTTATAGAGATAGCGGTGTAGATATTTCCATGTTTCTACAGATGGCGGTGTTGATATTTCCATCTATACACAGATGGCCGTGTAGATATTTCCATGTTTATACAGATGGCGGCGTAGATATTTCCATGGACATGCAGATGGCGGTGTAGATATTTCCATGTTTAAACAGATAGCGGTGTAGATATTTCCATGTTTACACAGATAGTGGTGTAGATATTTCCGTGTTTATACACATGGCAGAGTAGATACTTCCATCTTTATGGAGATGGCAGTGTAGATATTTTCATGTTTATAGAGATGGCGGTGTAGATATTTCCATATTTATAGAGATAGCGGTGTAGATATTTCCATCTTTCTACAGATGGCAGTGTAGATATTTCCATGTTTATACAGATGGCGGTGTAGATATCTCCATATTTATACAGATGTCTGTGTAGATATTTCCATCGGTATACAGATGGTATTGTAGGTATTTCCATGTTTATACAGATGGTGGTGAAGATATTTCCATGTTTATTCAGATGACTGTGTAGATATTTCCATGTTTTTACAGATGGCAGTGTGGATATTTCAATGTTTATAGAGATGGCGCTGTAGATATTTCCAAGTTTATACAGATAACGGTGGAGATATTTCCATGTTTATACAGAGAGGAGTCGAGATATTTCCATGTTTATACACATAGCGGTGTACATATTTCCATGATTATAGAGACAGCGGTGTAGGTATTTCCATGTTTATGCAGATAGCGGTGCAGATATTTCCATGTTTACACAGATGCCTATGCAGATATTTCCATATTTACACAGAGGGCTGTGTAGATATTTCTATGTTTATACAGAAGACAGTGTAGATATTTAAATGTTCCTACACATGACTGTGTAGGTATTTCCATGTTTATACAGATGTCTTTGTAGATATTTCCATGTTAATAGAGATAGCGGTGTAGACATTTCCATGTTTATACAGATAGCGGTGTAGATATTTCCATGTTTATACAGATAGTGGTGTAGATATTTCCATGTTTATACAGACCGCGGTGTAGATATTTCCATGTTTATACAAATAGCGGTGCAGATATTTCCATGTTTGTACAGATGGCGGTGTTGATATTTCCATTTATACACAGATGACCGTGTAGATATTTCCATGTTTATACAGACGGCGGCGCAGATATTTCCATGGATATGTAGATGGCGGTGTAGATATTTCCATGTTTATACAGATTGCGGTGTAGTTATTTCCATGTTTATATAGATAGCGGTGTAGTTATTTCCATGTATATACACATGGCTGTGTAGATATTTCCATGTTTATACAGATGGCGGTGTAGATATTTCCATGTTTATACAGATAACTTTGTATTTCCATGTTTATACAGATGGCGGTGTAGATATTTCCATGTCTATAGAGATAGCAGTGGAGATAATTCCATGTTTATACAGATAGCGGTGTAGATATTTCCATGTTTATTCTGATCGTGGTGTAGATATTTCCATGTTTATAGAGATGGCGGTGTAGATATTTACATGTTCATAGAGATAGCGGTGTTGATTTTTCCATGTTTATAGAGACAGCGGTGTGGATATTTCCTTGCTTATACAGATAGGGGTGTAGATATTTCCATGTTTATAGAGATAGCGGTGAAGATATTTCCATGTTTATACAGATCACGGTGTAGATATTTCCTTGCTTGTACTAATAGCGGTGTAGTTATTTCCATGTTTATACAGACAGCGGTGTAGATATTTCCATGTATATACAGATGGCTGTGTAGATATTTCCATGTTTATACAGATGGCTGTGTAGATATTTCCATGTTTATACAGATGACTTTGTAGGTATTTGCATGTTTATACAGATGGCGGTGTAGGTTTTCCATGTTTATAGTGATAGCTGTGTAGATATTTCCATGTTTATACAGATAGCGGTGTTGATATTTCCATGTTTATAAAGATCGCGGTGCAGATATTTATATCTTTATACAGATGGCATTGTAGATATTTCCTTATTCACACAGATGGCGGTGTAGATGTTTCCATGTTTATACAGATGGCAGAGTAGTTAGTTCCATGTTTATGGAGATGGCAGTGTAGATACTTTCATGTTTACAGAGATGGCGGTGTAGATATTTCCATGTTTATAGAGATAGCAGTGTAGATATTTACATGTTTATACAGATGTCTGTGTAGATATTTCCATGTGTATACAGATGGCATTGTAGATATTTCCATGTTTATACAGATGACTGTATAGGTATTTCCATGTTTTTACAGGTGGCAGTGCAGATATTTCCATGTTTATAGAGATAGCGGTGTAGATATTTCCATGTTTCTACAGATGGCGGTGTTGATATTTCCATCTATACACAGATGGCCGTGTAGATATTTCCATGTTTATACAGATGGCGGCGTAGATATTTCCATGGACATGCAGATGGCGGTGTAGATATTTCCATGTTTAAACAGATAGCGGTGTAGATATTTCCATGTTTACACAGATAGTGGTGTAGATATTTCCGTGTTTATACACATGGCAGAGTAGATACTTCCATCTTTATGGAGATGGCAGTGTAGATATTTTCATGTTTATAGAAATGGCGGTGTAGATATTTCCATATTTATAGAGATAGCGGTGTAGATATTTCCATCTTTCTACAGATGGCAGTGTAGATATTTCCATGTTTATACAGATGGCGGTGTAGATATCTCCATATTTATACAGATGTCTGTGTAGATATTTCCATCGGTGTACAGATGGTATTGTAGGTATTTCCATGTTTATACAGATGGTGGTGAAGATATTTCCATGTTTATTCAGATGACTGTGTAGATATTTCCATGTTTTTACAGATGGCAGTGTGGATATTTCAATGTTTATAGAGATGGCGCTGTAGATATTTCCAAGTTTATACAGATAACGGTGGAGATATTTCCATGTTTATACAGAGAGGAGTCGAGATATTTCCATGTTTATACACATAGCGGTGTACATATTTCCATGATTATAGAGACAGCGGTGTAGGTATTTCCATGTTTATGCAGATAGCGGTGCAGATATTTCCATGTTTACACAGATGCCTATGCAGATATTTCCATATTTACACAGAGGGCTGTGTAGATATTTCTATGTTTATACAGAAGACAGTGTAGATATTTAAATGTTCCTACACATGACTGTGTAGGTATTTCCATGTTTATACAGATGTCTTTGTAGATATTTCCATGTTAATAGAGATAGCGGTGTAGACATTTCCATGTTTATACAGATAGCGGTGTAGATATTTCCATGTTTATACAGATAGTGGTGTAGATATTTCCATGTTTATACAGACCGCGGTGTAGATATTTCCATGTTTATACAAATAGCGGTGCAGATATTCCCATGTTTGTACAGATGGCGGTGTTGATATTTCCATTTATACACAGATGACCGTGTAGATATTTCCATGTTTATACAGACGGCGGCGCAGATATTTCCATGGATATGTAGATGGCGGTGTAGATATTTCCATGTTTATACAGATTGCGGTGTAGTTATTTCCATGTTTATATAGATAGCGGTGTAGTTATTTCCATGTATATACACATGGCTGTGTAGATATTTCCATGTTTATACAGATGGCGGTGTAGATATTTCCATGTTTATACAGATAACTTTGTATTTCCATGTTTATACAGATGGCGGTGTAGATATTTCCATGTCTATAGAGATAGCAGTGGAGATAATTCCATGTTTATACAGATAGCGGTGTAGATATTTCCATGTTTATTCTGATCGTGGTGTAGATATTTCCATGTTTATAGAGATGGCGGTGTAGATATTTACATGTTCATAGAGATAGCGGTGTTGATTTTTCCATGTTTATAGAGACAGCGGTGTGGATATTTCCTTGCTTATACAGATAGGGGTGTAGATATTTCCATGTTTATAGAGATAGCGGTGAAGATATTTCCATGTTTATACAGATCACGGTGTAGATATTTCCTTGCTTGTACTAATAGCGGTGTAGTTATTTCCATGTTTATACAGATAGCGGTGTAGATATTTCCATGTATATACAGATGGCTGTGTAGATATTTCCATGTTTATACAGATGGCTGTGTAGATATTTCCATGTTTATACAGATGACTTTGTAGGTATTTGCATGTTTATACAGATGGCGGTGTAGGTTTTCCATGTTTATAGTGATAGCTGTGTAGATATTTCCATGTTTATACAGATAGCGGTGTTGATATTTCCATGTTTATAAAGATCGCGGTGCAGATATTTATATCTTTATACAGATGGCATTGTAGATATTTCCTTATTCACACAGATGGCGGTGTAGATGTTTCCATGTTTATACAGATGGCAGAGTAGTTAGTTCCATGTTTATGGAGATGGCAGTGTAGATACTTTCATGTTTACAGAGATGGCGGTGTAGATATTTCCATGTTTATAGAGATAGCAGTGTAGATATTTACATGTTTATACAGATGTCTGTGTAGATATTTCCATGTGTATACAGATGGCATTGTAGATATTTCCATGTTTATACAGATGACTGTATAGGTATTTCCATGTTTTTACAGGTGGCAGTGCAGATATTTCCATGTTTATAGAGATAGCGGTGTAGATATTTCCATGTTTCTACAGATGGCGGTGTTGATATTTCCATCTATACACAGATGGCCGTGTAGATATTTCCATGTTTATACAGATGGCGGCGTAGATATTTCCATGGACATGCAGATGGCGGTGTAGATATTTCCATGTTTAAACAGATAGCGGTGTAGATATTTCCATGTTTACACAGATAGTGGTGTAGATATTTCCGTGTTTATACACATGGCAGAGTAGATACTTCCATCTTTATGGAGATGGCAGTGTAGATATTTTCATGTTTATAGAGATGGCGGTGTAGATATTTCCATATTTATAGAGATAGCGGTGTAGATACTTCCATCTTTCTACAGATGGCAGTGTAGATATTTCCATGTTTATACAGATGGCGGTGTAGATATTTCCATATTTATACAGATGTCTGTGTAGATATTTCCATCTGTATACAGATGGTATTGTAGGTATTTCCATGTTTATACAGATGGTGGTGAAGATATTTCCATGTTTATTCAGATGACTGTGTAGATATTTCCATGTTTTTACAGATGGCAGTGTGGATATTTCAATGTTTATAGAGATGGCGCTGTAGATATTTCCAAGTTTATACAGATAACGGTGGAGATATTTCCATGTTTATACAGAGAGGAGTCGAGATATTTCCATGTTTATACACATAGCGGTGTACATATTTCCATGATTATAGAGACAGCGGTGTAGGTATTTCCATGTTTATGCAGATAGCGGTGCAGATATTTCCATGTTTACACAGATGCCTATGCAGATATTTCCATATTTACTCAGAGGGCTGTGTAGATATTTCTATGTTTATACAGAAGACAGTGTAGATATTTAAATGTTCCTACACATGACTGTGTAGGTATTTCCATGTTTATACAGATGTCTTTGTAGATATTTCCATGTTAATAGAGATAGCGGTGTAGACATTTCCATGTTTATACAGATAGCGGTGTAGATATTTCCATGTTTATACAGATAGTGGTGTAGATATTTCCATGTTTATACAGACCGCGGTGTAGATATTTCCATGTTTATACAAATAGCGGTGCAGATATCTCCATGTTTGTACAGATGGCGGTGTTGATATTTCCATTTATACACAGATGACCGTGTAGATATTTCCATGTTTATACAGATGGCAGCGCAGATATTTCCATGGATATGTAGATGGCGGTGTAGATATTTCCATGTTTATACAGATTGCGGTGTAGTTATTTCCATGTTTATATAGATAGCGGTGTAGTTATTTCCATGTATATACACATGGCTGTGTAGATATTTCCATGTTTATACAGATGGCGGTGTAGGTATTTCCATGTCTATACAGATAACTTTGTATTTCCATGTTTATACAGATGGCGGTGTAGATATTTCCATGTCTATAGAGATAGCAGTGGAGATAATTCCATGTTTATACAGATAGCGGTGTAGATATTTCCATGTTTATTCTGATCGTGGTGTAGATATTTCCATGTTTATAGAGATTGCGGTGTAGATATTTACATGTTCATAGAGATAGCGGTGTTGATTTTTCCATGTTTATAGAGACAGCGGTGTGGATATTTCCTTGCTTATACAGATAGGGGTGTAGATATTTCCATGTTTATAGAGATAGCGGTGAAGATATTTCCATGTTTATACAGATCACGGTGTAGATATTTCCTTGCTTGTACTAATAGCGGTGTAGTTATTTCCATGTTTATACAGATAGCGGTGTAGATATTTCCATGTATATACAGATGGCTGTGTAGATATTTCCATGTTTATACAGATGGCTGTGTAGATATTTCCATGTTTATACAGATGACTTTGTAGGTATTTGCATGTTTATACAGATGGCGGTGTAGGTTTTCCATGTTTATAGTGATAGCTGTGTAGATATTTCCATGTTTATACAGATAGCGGTGTTGATATTTCCATGTTTATAAAGATCGCGGTGTAGATATTTCCATGTTTATACAGATCGCGGTGCAGATATTTATATCTTTATACAGATGGCATTGTAGATATTTCCTTATTCACACAGATGGCGGTGTAGATGTTTCCATGTTTATACAGATGGCAGAGTAGTTAGTTCCATGTTTATGGAGATGGCAGTGTAGATACTTTCATGTTTACAGAGATGGCGGTGTAGATATTTCCATGTTTATAGAGATAGCAGTGTAGATATTTACATGTTTATACAGATGTCTGTGTAGATATTTCCATGTGTATACAGATGGCATTGTAGATATTTCCATGTTTATACAGATGACTGTATAGGTATTTCCATGTTTTTACAGGTGGCAGTGCAGATATTTCCATGTTTATAGAGATAGCGGTGTAGATATTTCCATGTTTCTACAGATGGCGGTGTTGATATTTCCATCTATACACAGATGGCCGTGTAGATATTTCCATGTTTATACAGATGGCGGCGTAGATATTTCCATGGACATGCAGATGGCGGTGTAGACATTTCCATGTTTAAACAGATAGCGGTGTAGATATTTCCATGTTTACACAGATAGTGGTGTAGATATATCCGTGTTTATACACATGGCAGAGTAGATACTTCCATCTTTATGGAGATGGCAGTGCAGATATTTTCATGTTTATAGAGATGGCGGTGTAGATATTTCCATATTTATAGAGATAGCGGTGTAGATATTTCCATCTTTCTACAGATGGCAGTGTAGATATTTCCATGTTTATACAGATGGCGGTGTAGATATCTCCATATTTATACAGATGTCTGTGTAGATATTTCCATCTGTATACAGATGGTATTGTAGGTATTTCCATGTTTATACAGATGGTGGTGAAGATATTTCCATGTTTATTCAGATGACTGTGTAGATATTTCCATGTTTTTACAGATGGCAGTGTGGATATTTCAATGTTTATAGAGATGGCGCTGTAGATATTTCCAAGTTTATGCAGATAACGGTGGAGATATTTCCATGTTTATACAGAGAGGAGTCGAGATATTTCCATGTTTATACACATAGCAGTGTACATATTTCCATGATTATAGAGACAGCGGTGTAGGTATTTCCATGTTTATGCAGATAGCGGTGCAGATATTTCCATGTTTACACAGATGCCTATGCAGATATTTCCATATTTACACAGAGGGCTGTGTAGATATTTCTATGTTTATACAGAAGACAGTGTAGATATTTAAATGTTCCTACACATGACTGTGTAGGTATTTCCATGTTTATACAGATGTCTTTGTAGATATTTCCATGTTAATAGAGATAGCGGTGTAGACATTTCCATGTTTATACAGATGGCTGTGTAGATATTTCCATGTTTATACAGATGACTTTGTAGGTATTTGCATGTTTATACAGATGGCGGTGTAGGTTTTCCATGTTTATAGTGATAGCTGTGTAGATATTTCCATGTTTATACAGATAGCGGTGTTGATATTTCCATGTTTATAAAGATCGCGGTGTAGATATTTCCATGTTTATACAGATCGCGGTGCAGATATTTATATCTTTATACAGATGGCATTGTAGATATTTCCTTATTCACACAGATGGCGGTGTAGATGTTTCCATGTTTATACAGATGGCAGAGTAGTTAGTTCCATGTTTATGGAGATGGCAGTGTAGATACTTTCATGTTTACAGAGATGGCGGTGTTGATATTTCCATGTTTATAGAGATAGCAGTGTAGATATTTACATGTTTATACAGATGTCTGTGTAGATATTTCCATGTGTATACAGATGGCATTGTAGATATTTCCATGTTTATACAGATGACTGTATAGGTATTTCCATGTTTTTACAGGTGGCAGTGCAGATATTTCCATGTTTATAGAGATAGCGGTGTAGATATTTCCATGTTTCTACAGATGGCGGTGTTGATATTTCCATCTATACACAGATGGCCGTGTAGATATTTCCATGTTTATACAGATGGCGGCGTAGATATTTCCATGGACATGCAGATGGCGGTGTAGATATTTCCATGTTTAAACAGATAGCGGTGTAGATATTTCCATGTTTACACAGATAGTGGTGTAGATATTTCCGTGTTTATACACATGGCAGAGTAGATACTTCCATCTTTATGGAGATGGCAGTGTAGATATTTTCATGTTTATAGAGATGGCGGTGTAGATATTTCCATATTTATAGAGATAGCGGTGTAGATATTTCCATCTTTCTACAGATGGCAGTGTAGATATTTCCATGTTTATACAGATGGCGGTGTAGATATCTCCATATTTATACAGATGTCTGTGTAGATATTTCCATCTGTATACAGATGGTATTGTAGGTATTTCCATGTTTATACAGATGGTGGTGAAGATATTTCCATGTTTATTCAGATGACTGTGTAGATATTTCCATGTATTTACAGATGGCAGTGTGGATATTTCAATGTTTATAGAGATGGCGCTGTAGATATTTCCAAGTTTATACAGCTAACGGTGGAGATATTTCCATGTTTATACAGAGAGGAGTCGAGATATTTCCATGTTTATACACATAGCGGTGTACATATTTCCATGATTATAGAGACAGCGGTGTAGGTATTTCCATGTTTATGCAGATAGCGGTGCAGATATTTCCATGTTTACACAGATGCCTATGCAGATATTTCCATATTTACACAGAGGGCTGTGTAGATATTTCTATGTTTATACAGAAGACAGTGTAGATATTTAAATGTTCCTACACATGACTGTGTAGGTATTTCCATGTTTATACAGATGTCTTTGTAGATATTTCCATGTTAATAGAGATAGCGGTGTAGACATTTCCATGTTTATACAGATAGCGGTGTAGATATTTCCATGTTTATACAGATAGTGGTGTAGATATTTCCATGTTTATACAGACCGCGGTGTAGATATTTCCATGTTTATACAAATAGCGGTGCAGATATTTCCATGTTTGTACAGATGGCGGTGTTGATATTTCCATTTATACACAGATGACCGTGTAGATATTTCCATGTTTATACAGATGGCGGCGCAGATATTTCCATGGATATGTAGATGGCGGTGTAGATATTTCCATGTTTATACAGATTGCGGTGTAGTTATTTCCATGTTTATATAGATAGCGGTGTAGTTATTTCCATGTATATACACATGGCTGTGTAGATATTTCCATGTTTATACAGATGGCGGTGTAGATATTTCCATGTTTATACAGATATCTTTGTATTTCCATGTTTATACAGATGGCGGTGTAGATATTTCCATGTCTATAGACATAGCAGTGGAGATAATTCCATGTTTATACAGATAGCGGTGTAGATATTTCCATGTTTATTCTGATCGTGGTGTAGATATTTCCATGTTTATAGAGATGGCGGTGTAGATATTTACATGTTCATAGAGATAGCGGTGTTGATTTTTCCATGTTTATAGAGACAGCGGTGTGGATATTTCCTTGCTTATACAGATAGGGGTGTAGATATTTCCATGTTTATAGAGATAGCGGTGAAGATATTTCCATGTTTATACAGATCACGGTGTAGATATTTCCTTGCTTGTACTAATAGCGGTGTAGTTATTTCCATGTTTATACAGATAGCGGTGTAGATATTTCCATGTATATACAGATGGCTGTGTAGATATTTCCATGTTTATACAGATGGCTGTGTAGATATTTCCATGTTTATACAGATGACTTTGTAGGTATTTGCATGTTTATACAGATGGCGGTGTAGGTTTTCCATGTTTATAGTGATAGCTGTGTAGATATTTCCATGTTTATACAGATAGCGGTGTTGATATTTCCATGTTTATAAAGATCGCGGTGTAGATATTTCCATGTTTATACAGATCGCGGTGCACATATTTATATCTTTATACAGATGGCATTGTAGATATTTCCTTATTCACACAGATGGCGGTGTAGATGTTTCCATGTTTATACAGATGGCAGAGTAGTTAGTTCCATGTTTATGGAGATGGCAGTGTAGATACTTTCATGTTTACAGAGATGGCGGTGTAGATATTTCCATGTTTATAGAGATAGCAGTGTAGATATTTACATGTTTATACAGATGACTGTGTAGATATTTCCATGTGTATACAGATGGCATTGTAGATATTTCCATGTTTATACAGATGACTGTATAGGTATTTCCATGTTTTTACAGGTGGCAGTGCAGATATTTCCATGTTTATAGAGATAGCGGTGTAGATATTTCCATGTTTCTGAAGATGGCGGTGTTGATATTTCCATGTTTATACAGATGGAGGCGTAGATATTTCCATGGACATGCAGATGGCGGTGTAGATATTTCCATGTTTAAACAGATAGCGGTGTAGATATTTCCATGTTTACACAGATAGTGGTGTAGGTATTTCCGTGTTTATACACATGGCAGAGTAGATACTTCCATCTTTATGGAGATGGCAGTGTAGATATTTTCATGTTTATAGAGATGGCGGTGTAGATATTTCCATATTTATAGAGATAGCGGTGTAGATATTTCCATCTTTCTACAGATGGCAGTGTAGATATTTCCATGTTTATACAGATGGCGGTGTAGATATCTCCATATTTATACAGATGTCTGTGTAGATATTTCCATCTGTATACAGATGGTATTGTAGGTATTTCCATGTTTATACAGATGGTGGTGAAGATATTTCCATGTTTATTCAGATGACTGTGTAGATATTTCCATGTTTTTACAGATGGCAGTGTGGATATTTCAATGTTTATAGAGATGGCGCTGTAGATATTTCCAAGTTTATACAGATAACGGAGGAGATATTTCCATGTTTATACAGAGAGGAGTCGAGATATTTCCATGTTTATACACATAGCGGTGTACATATTTCCATGATTATAGAGACAGCGGTGTAGGTATTTCCATGTTTATGCAGATAGCGGTGCAGATATTTCCATGTTTACACAGATGCCTATGCAGATATTTCCATATTTACACAGAGGGCTGTGTAGATATTTCTATGTTTATACAGAAGACAGTGTAGATATTTAAATGTTCCTACACATGACTGTGTAGGTATTTCCATGTTTCTACAGATGTCTTTGTAGATATTTCCATGATAATAGAGATAGCGGTGTAGACATTTCCATGTTTATACAGATGGCTGTGTAGATATTTCCATGTTTATACAGATGACTTTGTAGGTATTTGCATGTTTATACAGATGGCGGTGTAGGTTTTCCATGTTTATAGTGATAGCTGTGTAGATATTTCCATGTTTATACAGATAGCGGTGTTGATATTTCCATGTTTATAAAGATCGCGGTGTAGATATTTCCATGTTTATGCAGATCGCGGTGCAGATATTTATATCTTTATACAGATGGCATTGTAGATATTTCCTTATTCACACAGATGGCGGTGTAGATGTTTCCATGTTTATACAGATGGCAGAGTAGTTAGTTCCATGTTTATGGAGATGGCAGTGTAGATACTTTCATGTTTACAGAGATGGCGGTGTAGATATTTCCATGTTTATAGAGATAGCAGTGTAGATATTTACATGTTTATACAGATGTCTGTGTAGATATTTCCATGTGTATACAGATGGCATTGTAGATATTTCCATGTTTATACAGATGACTGTATAGGTATTTCCATGTTTTTACAGGTGGCAGTGCAGATATTTCCATGTTTATAGAGATAGCGGTGTAGATATTTCCATGTTTCTACAGATGGCGGTGTTGATATTTCCATCTATACACAGATGGCCGTGTAGATATTTCCATGTTTATACAGATGGCGGCGTAGATATTTCCATGGACATGCAGATGGCGGTGTAGATATTTCCATGTTTAAACAGATAGCGGTGTAGATATTTCCATGTTTACACAGATAGTGGTGTAGATATTTCCGTGTTTATACACATGGCAGAGTAGATACTTCCATCTTTATGGAGATGGCAGTGTAGATATTTTCATGTTTATAGCGATGGCGGTGTAGATATTTCCATATTTATAGAGATAGCGGTGTAGATATTTCCATCTTTCTACAGATGGCAGTGTAGATATTTCCATGTTTATACAGATGGCGGTGTAGATATTTCCATTTTTATACAGATGTCTGTGTAGATATTTCCATATGTATACAGATGGTATTGTAGGTATTTCCATGTTTATACAGATGGTGTTGAAGATATTTCCATGTTTATTCAGATGACTGTGTAGATATTTCCATGTTTTTACAGATGGCAGTGTGGATATTACAATGTTTATAGAGATGGCGCTGTAGATATTTCCAAGTTTATACAGATAACGGTGGAGATATTTCCATGTTTATACAGAGAGGAGTCGAGATATTTCCATGTTTATACACATAGCGGTGTACATATTTCCATGATTATAGAGACAGCGGTGTAGGTATTTCCATGTTTATGCAGATAGCGGTGCAGATATTTCCATGTTTACACAGATGCCTATGCAGATATTTCCATATTTACACAGAGGGCTGTGTAGATATTTCTATGTTTATACAGAAGACAGTGTAGATATTTAAATGTTCCTACACATGACTGTGTAGGTATTTCCATGTTTATACAGATGTCTTTGTAGATATTTCCATGTTAATAGAGATAGCGGTGTAGACATTTCCATGTTTATACAGATAGCGGTGTAGATATTTCCATGTTTATACAGATAGTGGTGTAGATATTTCCATGTTTATACAGACCGCGGTGTAGATATTTCCATGTTTATACAAATAGCGGTGCAGATATTTCCATGTTTGTACAGATGGCGGTGTTGATATTTCCATTTATACACAGATGACCGTGTAGATATTTCCATGTTTATACAGATGGCGGCGCAGATATTTCCATGGATATGTAGATGGCGGTGTAGATATTTCCATGTTTATACAGATTGCGGTGTAGTTATTTCCATGTTTATATAGATAGCGGTGTAGTTATTTCCATGTATATACACATGGCTGTGTAGATATTTCCATGTTTATACAGATGGCGGTGTAGATATTTCCATGTTTATACAGATATCTTTGTATTTCCATGTTTATACAGATGGCGGTGTAGATATTTCCATGTCTATAGAGATAGCAGTGGAGATAATTCCATGTTTATACAGATAGCGGTGTAGATATTTCCATGTTTATTCTGATCGTGGTGTAGATATTTCCATGTTTATAGAGATGGCGGTGTAGATATTTACATGTTCATAGAGATAGCGGTGTTGATTTTTCCATGTTTATAGAGACAGCGGTGTGGATATTTCCTTGCTTATACAGATAGGGGTGTAGATATTTCCATGTTTATAGAGATAGCGGTGAAGATATTTCCATGTTTATACAGATCACGGTGTAGATATTTCCTTGCTTGTACTAATAGCGGTGTAGTTATTTCCATGTTTATACAGATAGCGGTGTAGATATTTCCATGTATATACAGATGGCTGTGTAGATATTTCCATGTTTATACAGATGGCTGTGTAGATATTTCCATGTTTATACAGATGACTTTGTAGGTATTTGCATGTTTATACAGATGGCGGTGTAGGTTTTCCATGTTTATAGTGATAGCTGTGTAGATATTTCCATGTTTATACAGATAGCGGTGTTGATATTTCCATGTTTATAAAGATCGCGGTGTAGATATTTCCATGTTTATACAGATCGTGGTGCAGATATTTATATCTTTATACAGATGGCATTGTAGATATTTCCTTATTCACACAGATGGCGGTGTAGATGTTTCCATGTTTATACAGATGGCAGAGTAGTTAGTTCCATGTTTATGGAGATGGCAGTGTAGATACTTTCATGTTTACAGAGATGGCGGTGTAGATATTTCCATGTTTATAGAGATAGCAGTGTAGATATTTACATGTTTATACAGATGTCTGTGTAGATATTTCCATGTGTATACAGATGGCATTGTAGATATTTCCATGTTTATACAGATGACTGTATAGGTATTTCCATGTTTTTACAGGTGGCAGTGCAGATATTTCCATGTTTATAGAGATAGCGGTGTAGATATTTCCATGTTTCTACAGATGGCGGTGTTGATATTTCCATCTATACACAGATGGCCGTGTAGATATTTCCATGTTTATACAGATGGCGGCGTAGATATTTCCATGGACATGCAGATGGCGGTGTAGACATTTCCATGTTTAAACAGATAGCGGTGTAGATATTTCCATGTTTACACAGATAGTGGTGTAGATATTTCCGTGTTTATACACATGGCAGAGTAGATACTTCCATCTTTATGGAGATGGCAGTGCAGATATTTTCATGTTTATAAAGATGGCGGTGTAGATATTTCCATATTTATAGAGATAGCGGTGTAGATATTTCCATCTTTCTACAGATGGCAGTGTAGATATTTCCATGTTTATACAGATGGCGGTGTAGATATCTCCATATTTATACAGATGTCTGTGTAGATATTTCCATCTGTATACAGATGGTATTGTAGGTATTTCCATGTTTATACAGATGGTGGTGAAGATATTTCCATGTTTATTCAGATGACTGTGTAGATATTTCCATGTTTTTACAGATGGCAGTGTGGATATTTCAATGTTTATAGAGATGGCGCTGTAGATATTTCCAAGTTTATGCAGATAACGGTGGAGATATTTCCATGTTTATACAGAGAGGAGTCGAGATATTTCCATGTTTATACACATAGCAGTGTACATATTTCCATGATTATAGAGACAGCGGTGTAGGTATTTCCATGTTTATGCAGATAGCGGTGCAGATATTTCCATGTTTACACAGATGCCTATGCAGATATTTCCATATTTACACAGAGGGCTGTGTAGATATTTCTATGTTTATACAGAAGACAGTGTAGATATTTAAATGTTCCTACACATGACTGTGTAGGTATTTCCATGTTTCTACAGATGTCTTTGTAGATATTTCCATGTTAATAGAGATAGCGGTGTAGACATTTCCATGTTTATACAGATGGCTGTGTAGATATTTCCATGTTTATACAGATGACTTTGTAGGTATTTGCATGTTTATACAGATGGCGGTGTAGGTTTTCCATGTTTATAGTGATAGCTGTGTAGATATTTCCATGTTTATACAGATAGCGGTGTTGATATTTCCATGTTTATAAAGATCGCGGTGTAGATATTTCCATGTTTATACAGATCGCGGTGCAGATATTTATATCTTTATACAGATGGCATTGTAGATATTTCCTTATTCACACAGATGGCGGTGTAGGTGTTTCCATGTTTATACAGATGGCAGAGTAGTTAGTTCCATGTTTATGGAGATGGCAGTGTAGATACTTTCATGTTTACAGAGATGGCGGTGTAGATATTTCCATGTTTATAGAGATAGCAGTGTAGATATTTACATGTTTATACAGATGTCTGTGTAGATATTTCCATGTGTATACAGATGGCATTGTAGATATTTCCATGTTTATACAGATGACTGTATAGGTATTTCCATGTTTTTACAGGTGGCAGTGCAGATATTTCCATGTTTATAGAGATAGCGGTGTAGATATTTCCATGTTTCTACAGATGGCGGTGTTGATATTTCCATCTATACACAGATGGCCGTGTAGATATTTCCATGTTTATACAGATGGCGGCGTAGATATTTCCATGGACATGCAGATGGCGGTGTAGATATTTCCATGTTTAAACAGATAGCGGTGTAGATATTTCCATGTTTACACAGATAGTGGTGTAGATATTTCCGTGTTTATACACATGGCAGAGTAGATACTTCCATCTTTATGGAGATGGCAGTGTAGATATTTTCATGTTTATAGAGATGGCGGTGTAGATATTTCCATATTTATAGAGATAGCGGTGTAGATATTTCCATCTTTCTACAGATGGCAGTGTAGATATTTCCATGTTTATACAGATGGCGGTGTAGATATCTCCATATTTATACAGATGTCTGTGTAGATATTTCCATCTGTATACAGATGGTATTGTAGGTATTTCCATGTTTATACAGATGGTGGTGAAGATATTTCCATGTTTATTCAGATGACTGTGTAGATATTTCCATGTTTTTACAGATGGCAGTGTGGATATTTCAATGTTTATAGAGATGGCGCTGTAGATATTTCCAAGTTTATACAGATAACGGAGGAGATATTTCCATGTTTATACAGAGAGGAGTCGAGATATTTCCATGTTTATACACATAGCGGTGTACATATTTCCATGATTATAGAGACAGCGGTGTAGGTATTTCCATGTTTATGCAGATAGCGGTGCAGATATTTCCATGTTTACACAGATGCCTATGCAGATATTTCCATATTTACACAGAGGGCTGTGTAGATATTTCTATGTTTATACAGAAGACAGTGTAGATATTTAAATGTTCCTACACATGACTGTGTAGGTATTTCCATGTTTATACAGATGTCTTTGTAGATATTTCCATGTTAATAGAGATAGCGGTGTAGACATTTCCATGTTTATACAGATAGCGGTGTAGATATTTCCATGTTTATACAGATAGTGGTGTAGATATTTCCATGTTTATACAGACCGCGGTGTAGATATTTCCATGTTTATACAAATAGCGGTGCAGATATTTCCATGTTTGTACAGATGGCGGTGTTGATATTTCCATTTATACACAGATGACCGTGTAGATATTTCCATGTTTATACAGATGGCGGCGCAGATATTTCCATAGATATGTAGATGGCGGTGTAGATATTTCCATGTTTATACAGATTGCGGTGTAGTTATTTCCATGTTGATATAGATAGCGGTGTAGTTATTTCCATGTATATACACATGGCTGTGTAGATATTTCCATGTTTATACAGATGGCGGTGTAGGTATTTCCATGTCTATACAGATAACTTTGTATTTCCATGTTTATACAGATGGCGGTGTAGATATTTCCATGTCTATAGAGATAGCAGTGGAGATAATTCCATGTTTATACAGATAGCGGTGTAGATATTTCCATGTTTATTCTGATCGTGGTGTAGATATTTCCATGTTTATAGAGATGGCGGTGTAGATATTTACATGTTCATAGAGATAGCGGTGTTGATTTTTCCATGTTTATAGAGACAGCGGTGTGGATATTTCCTTGCTTATACAGATAGGGGTGTAGATATTTCCATGTTTATAGAGATAGCGGTGAAGATATTTCCATGTTTATACAGATCACGGTGTAGATATTTCCTTGCTTGTACTAATAGCGGTGTAGTTATTTCCATGTTTATACAGATAGCGGTGTAGATATTTCCATGTATATACAGATGGCTGTGTAGATATTTCCATGTTTATACAGATGGCTGTGTAGATATTTCCATGTTTATACAGATGACTTTGTAGGTATTTGCATGTTTATACAGATGGCGGTGTAGGTTTTCCATGTTTATAGTGATAGCTGTGTAGATATTTCCATGTTTATACAGATAGCGGTGTTGATATTTCCATGTTTATAAAGATCGCGGTGTAGATATTTCCATGTTTATACAGATCGCGGTGCAGATATTTATATCTTTATACAGATGGCATTGTAGATATTTCCTTATTCACACAGATGGCGGTGTAGATGTTTCCATGTTTATACAGATGGCAGAGTAGTTAGTTCCATGTTTATGGAGATGGCAGTGTAGATACTTTCATGTTTACAGAGATGGCGGTGTAGATATTTCCATGTTTATAGAGATAGCAGTGTAGATATTTACATGTTTATACAGATGTCTGTGTAGATATTTCCATGTGTATACAGATGGCATTGTAGATATTTCCATGTTTATACAGATGACTGTATAGGTATTTCCATGTTTTTACAGGTGGCAGTGCAGATATTTCCATGTTTATAGAGATAGCGGTGTAGATATTTCCATGTTTCTACAGATGGCGGTGTTGATATTTCCATCTATACACAGATGGCCGTGTAGATATTTCCATGTTTATACAGATGGCGGCGTAGATATTTCCATGGACATGCAGATGGCGGTGTAGACATTTCCATGTTTAAACAGATAGCGGTGTAGATATTTCCATGTTTACACAGATAGTGGTGTAGATATATCCGTGTTTATACACATGGCAGAGTAGATACTTCCATCTTTATGGAGATGGCAGTGCAGATATTTTCATGTTTATAGAGATGGCGGTGTAGATATTTCCATATTTATAGAGATAGCGGTGTAGATATTTCCATCTTTCTACAGATGGCAGTGTAGATATTTCCATGTTTATACAGATGGCGGTGTAGATATCTCCATATTTATACAGATGTCTGTGTAGATATTTCCATCTGTATACAGATGGTATTGTAGGTATTTCCATGTTTATACAGATGGTGGTGAAGATATTTCCATGTTTATTCAGATGACTGTGTAGATATCTCCATGTTTTTACAGATGGCAGTGTGGATATTTCAATGTTTATAGAGATGGCGCTGTAGATATTTCCAAGTTTATGCAGATAACGGTGGAGATATTTCCATGTTTATACAGAGAGGAGTCGAGATATTTCCAAGTTTATACACATAGCAGTGTACATATTTCCATGATTATAGAGACAGCGGTGTAGGTATTTCCATGTTTATGCAGATAGCGGTGCAGATATTTCCATGTTTACACAGATGCCTATGCAGATATTTCCATATTTACACAGAGGGCTGTGTAGATATTTCTATGTTTATACAGAAGACAGTGTAGATATTTAAATGTTCCTACACATGACTGTGTAGGTATTTCCATGTTTATACAGATGTCTTTGTAGATATTTCCATGTTAATAGAGATAGCGGTGTAGACATTTCCGTGTTTATACAGATGGCTGTGTAGATATTTCCATGTTTATACAGATGACTTTGTAGGTATTTGCATGTTTATACAGATGGCGGTGTAGGTTTTCCATGTTTATAGTGATAGCTGTGTAGATATTTCCATGTTTATACAGATAGCGGTGTTGATATTTCCATGTTTATAAAGATCGCGGTGTAGATATTTCCATGTTTATACAGATCGCGGTGCAGATATTTATATCTTTATACAGATGGCATTGTAGGTATTTCCTTATTCACACACATGGCGGTGTAGATGTTTCCATGTTTATACAGATGGCAGAGTAGTTAGTTCCATGTTTATGGAGATGGCAGTGTAGATACTTTCATGTTTACAGAGATGGCGGTGTAGATATTTCCATGTTTATAGAGATAGCAGTGTAGATATTTACATGTTTATACAGATGTCTGTGTAGATATTTCCATGTGTATACAGATGGCATTGTAGATATTTCCATGTTTATACAGATGACTGTATAGGTATTTCCATGTTTTTACAGGTGGCAGTGCAGATATTTCCATGTTTATAGAGATAGCGGTGTAGATATTTCCATGTTTCTACAGATGGCGGTGTTGATATTTCCATCTATACACAGATGGCCGTGTAGATATTTCCATGTTTATACAGATGGCGGCGAAGATATTTCCATGGACATGCAGATGGCGGTGTAGATATTTCCATGTTTAAACAGATAGCGGTGTAGATATTTCCATGTTTACACAGATAGTGGTGTAGATATTTCCGTGTTTATACACATGGCAGAGTAGATACTTCCATCTTTATGGAGATGGCAGTGTAGATATTTTCATGTTTATAGAGATGGCGGTGTAGATATTTCCATATTTATAGAGATAGCGGTGTAGATATTTCCATCTTTCTACAGATGGCAGTGTAGATATTTCCATGTTTATACAGATGGCGGTGTAGATATTTCCATATTTATACAGATGTCTGTGTAGATATTTCCATCTGTATACAGATGGTATTGTAGGTATTTCCATGTTTATACAGATGGTGGTGAAGATATTTCCATGTTTATTCAGATGACTGTGTAGATATTTCCATGTTTTTACAGATGGCAGTGTGGATATTACAATGTTTATAGAGATGGCGCTGTAGATATTTCCAAGTTTATACAGATAACGGTGGAGATATTTCCATGTTTATACAGAGAGGAGTCGAGATATTTCCATGTTTATACACATAGCGGTGTACATATTTCCATGATTATAGAGACAGCGGTGTAGGTATTTCCATGTTTATGCAGATAGCGGTGCAGATATTTCCATGTTTACACAGATGCCTATGCAGATATTTCCATATTTACACAGAGGGCTGTGTAGATATTTCTATGTTTATACAGAAGACAGTGTAGATATTTAAATGTTCCTACACATGACTGTGTAGGTATTTCCATGTTTATACAGATGTCTTTGTAGATATTTCCATGTTAATAGAGATAGCGGTGTAGACATTTCCATGTTTATACAGATAGCGGTGTAGATATTTCCATGTTTATACAGATAGTGGTGTAGATATTTCCATGTTTATACAGACCGCGGTGTAGATATTTCCATGTTTATACAAATAGCGGTGCAGATATTTCCATGTTTGTACAGATGGCGGTGTTGATATTTCCATTTATACACAGATGACCGTGTAGATATTTCCATGTTTATACAGATGGCGGCGCAGATATTTCCATGGATATGTAGATGGCGGTGTAGATATTTCCATGTTTATACAGATTGCGGTGTAGTTATTTCCATGTTTATATAGATAGCGGTGTAGTTATTTCCATGTATATACACATGGCTGTGTAGATATTTCCATGTTTATACAGATGGCGGTGTAGATATTTCCATGTTTATACAGATATCTTTGTATTTCCATGTTTATACAGATGGCGGTGTAGATATTTCCATGTCTATAGAGATAGCAGTGGAGATAATTCCATGTTTATACAGATAGCGGTGTAGATATTTCCATGTTTATTCTGATCGTGGTGTAGATATTTCCATGTTTATAGAGATGGCGGTGTAGATATTTACATGTTCATAGAGATAGCGGTGTTGATTTTTCCATGTTTATAGAGACAGCGGTGTGGATATTTCCTTGCTTATACAGATAGGGGTGTAGATATTTCCATGTTTATAGAGATAGCGGTGAAGATATTTCCATGTTTATACAGATCACGGTGTAGATATTTCCTTGCTTGTACTAATAGCGGTGTAGTTATTTCCATGTTTATACAGATAGCGGTGTAGATATTTCCATGTATATACAGATGGCTGTGTAGATATTTCCATGTTTATACAGATGGCTGTGTAGATATTTCCATGTTTATACAGATGACTTTGTAGGTATTTGCATGTTTATACAGATGGCGGTGTAGGTTTTCCATGTTTATAGTGATAGCTGTGTAGATATTTCCATGTTTATACAGATAGCGGTGTTGATATTTCCATGTTTATAAAGATCGCGGTGTAGATATTTCCATGTTTATACAGATCGCGGTGCAGATATTTATATCTTTATACAGATGGCATTGTAGATATTTCCTTATTCACACAGATGGCGGTGTAGATGTTTCCATGTTTATACAGATGGCAGAGTAGTTAGTTCCATGTTTATGGAGATGGCAGTGTAGATACTTTCATGTTTACAGAGATGGCGGTGTAGATATTTCCATGTTTATAGAGATAGCAGTGTAGATATTTACATGTTTATACAGATGTCTGTGTAGATATTTCCATGTGTATACAGATGGCATTGTAGATATTTCCATGTTTATACAGATGACTGTATAGGTATTTCCATGTTTTTACAGGTGGCAGTGCAGATATTTCCATGTTTATAGAGATAGCGGTGTAGATATTTCCATGTTTCTACAGATGGCGGTGTTGATATTTCCATCTATACACAGATGGCCGTGTAGATATTTCCATGTTTATACAGATGGCGGCGTAGATATTTCCATGGACATGCAGATGGCGGTGTAGACATTTCCATGTTTAAACAGATAGCGGTGTAGATATTTCCATGTTTACACAGATAGTGGTGTAGATATTTCCGTGTTTATACACATGGCAGAGTAGATACTTCCATCTTTATGGAGATGGCAGTGCAGATATTTTCATGTTTATAGAGATGGCGGTGTAGATATTTCCATATTTATAGAGATAGCGGTGTAGATATTTCCATCTTTCTACAGATGGCAGTGTAGATATTTCCATGTTTATACAGATGGCGGTGTAGATATCTCCATATTTATACAGATGTCTGTGTAGATATTTCCATCTGTATACAGATGGTATTGTAGGTATTTCCATGTTTATACAGATGGTGGTGAAGATATTTCCATGTTTATTCAGATGACTGTGTAGATATTTCCATGTTTTTACAGATGGCAGAGTGGATATTTCAATGTTTATAGAGATGGCGCTGTAGATATTTCCAAGTTTATGCAGATAACGGTGGAGATATTTCCATGTTTATACAGAGAGGAGTCGAGATATTTCCATGTTTATACACATAGCAGTGTACATATTTCCATGATTATAGAGACAGCGGTGTAGGTATTTCCATGTTTATGCAGATAGCGGTGCAGATATTTCCATGTTTACACAGATGCCTATGCAGATATTTCCATATTTACACAGAGGGCTGTGTAGATATTTCTATGTTTATACAGAAGACAGTGTAGATATTTAAATGTTCCTACACATGACTGTGTAGGTATTTCCATGTTTATACAGATGTCTTTGTAGATATTTCCATGTTAATAGAGATAGCGGTGTAGACATTTCCATGTTTATACAGATGGCTGTGTAGATATTTCCATGTTTATACAGATGACTTTGTAGGTATTTGCATGTTTATACAGATGGCGGTGTAGGTTTTCCATGTTTATAGTGATAGCTGTGTAGATATTTCCATGTTTATACAGATAGCGGTGTTGATATTTCCATGTTTATAAAGATCGCGGTGTAGATATTTCCATGTTTATACAGATCGCGGTGCAGATTTTATATCTTTATACAGATGGCATTGTAGATATTTCCTTATTCACACAGATGGCGGTGTAGATGTTTCCATGTTTATACAGATGGCAGAGTAGTTAGTTCCATGTTTATGGAGATGGCAGTGTAGATACTTTCATGTTTACAGAGATGGCGGTGTAGATATTTCCATCTTTATAGAGATAGCAGTGTAGATACTTACATGTTTATACAGATGTCTGTGTAGATATTTCCATGTGTATACAGATGGCATTGTAGATATTTCCATGTTTATACAGATGACTGTATAGGTATTTCCATGTTTTTACAGGTGGCAGTGCAGATATTTCCATGTTTATAGAGATAGCGGTGTAGATATTTCCAGGTTTCTACAGATGGCGGTGTTGATATTTCCATCTATACACAGATGGCCGTGTAGATATTTCCATGTTTATACAGATGGCGGCGAAGATATTTCCATGGACATGCAGATGGCGGTGTAGATATTTCCATGTTTAAACAGATAGCGGTGTAGATATTTCCATGTTTACACAGATAGTGGTGTAGATATTTCCGTGTTTATACACATGGCAGAGTAGATACTTCCATCTTTATGGAGATGGCAGTGTAGATATTTTCATGTTTATAGAGATGGCGGTGTAGATATTTCCATATTTATAGAGATAGCGGTGTAGATATTTCCATCTTTCTACAGATGGCAGTGTAGATATTTCCATGTTTATACAGATGGCGGTGTAGATATTTCCATATTTATACAGATGTCTGTGTAGATATTTCCATCTGTATACAGATGGTATTGTAGGTATTTCCATGTTTATACAGATGGTGGTGAAGATATTTCCATGTTTATTCAGATGACCGTGTAGATATTTCCATGTTTTTACAGATGGCAGTGTGGATATTTCAATGTTTATAGAGATGGCGCTGTAGATATTTCCAAGTTTATACAGATAACGGTGGAGATATTTCCATGTTTATACAGAGAGGAGTCGACATATTTCCATGTTTATACACATAGCGGTGTACATATTTCCATGATTATAGAGACAGCGGTGTAGGTATTTCCATGTTTATGCAGATAGCGGTGCAGATATTTCCATGTTTACACAGATGCCTATGCAGATATTTCCATATTTACACAGAGGGCTGTGTAGATATTTCTATGTTTATACAGAAGACAGTGTAGATATTTAAATGTTCCTACACATGACTGTGTAGGTATTTCCATGTTTATACAGATGTCTTTGTAGATATTTCCATGTTAATAGAGATAGCGGTGTAGACATTTCCATGTTTATACAGATAGCGGTGTAGATATTTCCATGTTTATACAGATAGTGGTGTAGATATTTCCATGTTTATACAGACCGCGGTGTAGATATTTCCATGTTTATACAAATAGCGGTGCAGATATTTCCATGTTGTACAGATGGCGGTGTTGATATTTCCATTTATAAACAGATGACCGTGTAGATATTTCCATGTTTATACAGATGGCGGCGCAGATATTTCCTTGGATATGTAGATGGCGGTGTAGATATTTCCATGTTTATACAGATTGCGGTGTAGTTATTTCCATGTTTATATAGATAGCGGTGTAGTTATTTCCATGTATATACACATGGCTGTGTAGATATTTCCATGTTTATACAGATGGCGGTGTAGATATTTCCATGTTTATACAGATATCTTTGTATTTCCATGTTTATACAGATGGCGGTGTAGATATTTCCATGTCTATAGAGATAGCAGTGGAGATAATTCCATGTTTATACAGATAGCGGTGTAGATATTTCCATGTTTATTCTGATCGTGGTGTAGATATTTCCATGTTTATAGAGATGGCGGTGTAGATATTTACATGTTCATAGAGATAGCGGTGTTGATTTTTCCATGTTTATAGAGACAGCGGTGTGGATATTTCCTTGCTTATACAGATAGGGGTGTAGATATTTCCATGTTTATAGAGATAGCGGTGAAGATATTTCCATGTTTATACAGATCACGGTGTAGATATTTCCTTGCTTGTACTAATAGCGGTGTAGTTATTTCCATGTTTATACAGATAGCGGTGTAGATATTTCCATGTATATACAGATGGCTGTGTAGATATTTCCATGTTTATACAGATGGCTGTGTAGATATTTCCATGTTTATACAGATGACTTTGTAGGTATTTGCATGTTTATACAGATGGCGGTGTAGGTTTTCCATGTTTATAGTGATAGCTGTGTAGATATTTCCATGTTTATACAGATAGCGGTGTTGATATTTCCATGTTTATAAAGATCGCGGTGTAGTTATTTCCATGTTGATATAGATAGCGGTGTAGTTATTTCCATGTATATACACATGGCTGTGTAGATATTTCCATGTTTATACAGATGGCGGTGTAGGTATTTCCATGTCTATACAGATAACTTTGTATTTCCATGTTTATACAGATGGCGGTGTAGATATTTCCATGTCTATAGAGATAGCAGTGGAGATAATTCCATGTTTATACAGATAGCGGTGTAGATATTTCCATGTTTATTCTGATCGTGGTGTAGATATTTCCATGTTTATAGAGATGGCGGTGTAGATATTTACATGTTCATAGAGATAGCGGTGTTGATTTTTCCATGTTTATAGAGACAGCGGTGTGGATATTTCCTTGCTTATACAGATAGGGGTGTAGATATTTCCATGTTTATAGAGATAGCGGTGAAGATATTTCCATGTTTATACAGATCACGGTGTAGATATTTCCTTGCTTGTACTAATAGCGGTGTAGTTATTTCCATGTTTATACAGATAGCGGTGTAGATATTTCCATGTATATACAGATGGCTGTGTAGATATTTCCATGTTTATACAGATGGCTGTGTAGATATTTCCATGTTTATACAGATGACTTTGTAGGTATTTGCATGTTTATACAGATGGCGGTGTAGGTTTTCCATGTTTATAGTGATAGCTGTGTAGATATTTCCATGTTTATACAGATAGCGGTGTTGATATTTCCATGTTTATAAAGATCGCGGTGTAGATATTTCCATGTTTATACAGATCGCGGTGCAGATATTTATATCTTTATACAGATGGCATTGTAGATATTTCCTTATTCACACAGATGGCGGTGTAGATGTTTCCATGTTTATACAGATGGCAGAGTAGTTAGTTCCATGTTTATGGAGATGGCAGTGTAGATACTTTCATGTTTACAGAGATGGCGGTGTAGATATTTCCATGTTTATAGAGATAGCAGTGTAGATATTTACATGTTTATACAGATGTCTGTGTAGATATTTCCATGTGTATACAGATGGCATTGTAGATATTTCCATGTTTATACAGATGACTGTATAGGTATTTCCATGTTTTTACAGGTGGCAGTGCAGATATTTCCATGTTTATAGAGATAGCGGTGTAGATATTTCCATGTTTCTACAGATGGCGGTGTTGATATTTCCATCTATACACAGATGGCCGTGTAGATATTTCCATGTTTATACAGATGGCGGCGTAGATATTTCCATGGACATGCAGATGGCGGTGTAGACATTTCCATGTTTAAACAGATAGCGGTGTAGATATTTCCATGTTTACACAGATAGTGGTGTAGATATATCCGTGTTTATACACATGGCAGAGTAGATACTTCCATCTTTATGGAGATGGCAGTGCAGATATTTTCATGTTTATAGAGATGGCGGTGTAGATATTTCCATATTTATAGAGATAGCGGTGTAGATATTTCCATCTTTCTACAGATGGCAGTGTAGATATTTCCATGTTTATACAGATGGCGGTGTAGATATCTCCATATTTATACAGATGTCTGTGTAGATATTTCCATCTGTATACAGATGGTATTGTAGGTATTTCCATGTTTATACAGATGGTGGTGAAGATATTTCCATGTTTATTCAGATGACTGTGTAGATATCTCCATGTTTTTACAGATGGCAGTGTGGATATTTCAATGTTTATAGAGATGGCGCTGTAGATATTTCCAAGTTTATGCAGATAACGGTGGAGATATTTCCATGTTTATACAGAGAGGAGTCGAGATATTTCCAAGTTTATACACATAGCAGTGTACATATTTCCATGATTATAGAGACAGCGGTGTAGGTATTTCCATGTTTATGCAGATAGCGGTGCAGATATTTCCATGTTTACACAGATGCCTATGCAGATATTTCCATATTTACACAGAGGGCTGTGTAGATATTTCTATGTTTATACAGAAGACAGTGTAGATATTTAAATGTTCCTACACATGACTGTGTAGGTATTTCCATGTTTATACAGATGTCTTTGTAGATATTTCCATGTTAATAGAGATAGCGGTGTAGACATTTCCGTGTTTATACAGATGGCTGTGTAGATATTTCCATGTTTATACAGATGACTTTGTAGGTATTTGCATGTTTATACAGATGGCGGTGTAGGTTTTCCATGTTTATAGTGATAGCTGTGTAGATATTTCCATGTTTATACAGATAGCGGTGTTGATATTTCCATGTTTATAAAGATCGCGGTGTAGATATTTCCATGTTTATACAGATCGCGGTGCAGATATTTATATCTTTATACAGATGGCATTGTAGGTATTTCCTTATTCACACACATGGCGGTGTAGATGTTTCCATGTTTATACAGATGGCAGAGTAGTTAGTTCCATGTTTATGGAGATGGCAGTGTAGATACTTTCATGTTTACAGAGATGGCGGTGTAGATATTTCCATGTTTATAGAGATAGCAGTGTAGATATTTACATGTTTATACAGATGTCTGTGTAGATATTTCCATGTGTATACAGATGGCATTGTAGATATTTCCATGTTTATACAGATGACTGTATAGGTATTTCCATGTTTTTACAGGTGGCAGTGCAGATATTTCCATGTTTATAGAGATAGCGGTGTAGATATTTCCATGTTTCTACAGATGGCGGTGTTGATATTTCCATCTATACACAGATGGCCGTGTAGATATTTCCATGTTTATACAGATGGCGGCGAAGATATTTCCATGGACATGCAGATGGCGGTGTAGATATTTCCATGTTTAAACAGATAGCGGTGTAGATATTTCCATGTTTACACAGATAGTGGTGTAGATATTTCCGTGTTTATACACATGGCAGAGTAGATACTTCCATCTTTATGGAGATGGCAGTGTAGATATTTTCATGTTTATAGAGATGGCGGTGTAGATATTTCCATATTTATAGAGATAGCGGTGTAGATATTTCCATCTTTCTACAGATGGCAGTGTAGATATTTCCATGTTTATACAGATGGCGGTGTAGATATTTCCATATTTATACAGATGTCTGTGTAGATATTTCCATCTGTATACAGATGGTATTGTAGGTATTTCCATGTTTATACAGATGGTGGTGAAGATATTTCCATGTTTATTCAGATGACTGTGTAGATATTTCCATGTTTTTACAGATGGCAGTGTGGATATTACAATGTTTATAGAGATGGCGCTGTAGATATTTCCAAGTTTATACAGATAACGGTGGAGATATTTCCATGTTTATACAGAGAGGAGTCGAGATATTTCCATGTTTATACACATAGCGGTGTACATATTTCCATGATTATAGAGACAGCGGTGTAGGTATTTCCATGTTTATGCAGATAGCGGTGCAGATATTTCCATGTTTACACAGATGCCTATGCAGATATTTCCATATTTACACAGAGGGCTGTGTAGATATTTCTATGTTTATACAGAAGACAGTGTAGATATTTAAATGTTCCTACACATGACTGTGTAGGTATTTCCATGTTTATACAGATGTCTTTGTAGATATTTCCATGTTAATAGAGATAGCGGTGTAGACATTTCCATGTTTATACAGATAGCGGTGTAGATATTTCCATGTTTATACAGATAGTGGTGTAGATATTTCCATGTTTATACAGACCGCGGTGTAGATATTTCCATGTTTATACAAATAGCGGTGCAGATATTTCCATGTTTGTACAGATGGCGGTGTTGATATTTCCATTTATACACAGATGACCGTGTAGATATTTCCATGTTTATACAGATGGCGGCGCAGATATTTCCATGGATATGTAGATGGCGGTGTAGATATTTCCATGTTTATACAGATTGCGGTGTAGTTATTTCCATGTTTATATAGATAGCGGTGTAGTTATTTCCATGTATATACACATGGCTGTGTAGATATTTCCATGTTTATACAGATGGCGGTGTAGATATTTCCATGTTTATACAGATATCTTTGTATTTCCATGTTTATACAGATGGCGGTGTAGATATTTCCATGTCTATAGAGATAGCAGTGGAGATAATTCCATGTTTATACAGATAGCGGTGTAGATATTTCCATGTTTATTCTGATCGTGGTGTAGATATTTCCATGTTTATAGAGATGGCGGTGTAGATATTTACATGTTCATAGAGATAGCGGTGTTGATTTTTCCATGTTTATAGAGACAGCGGTGTGGATATTTCCTTGCTTATACAGATAGGGGTGTAGATATTTCCATGTTTATAGAGATAGCGGTGAAGATATTTCCATGTTTATACAGATCACGGTGTAGATATTTCCTTGCTTGTACTAATAGCGGTGTAGTTATTTCCATGTTTATACAGATAGCGGTGTAGATATTTCCATGTATATACAGATGGCTGTGTAGATATTTCCATGTTTATACAGATGGCTGTGTAGATATTTCCATGTTTATACAGATGACTTTGTAGGTATTTGCATGTTTATACAGATGGCGGTGTAGGTTTTCCATGTTTATAGTGATAGCTGTGTAGATATTTCCATGTTTATACAGATAGCGGTGTTGATATTTCCATGTTTATAAAGATCGCGGTGTAGATATTTCCATGTTTATACAGATCGCGGTGCAGATATTTATATCTTTATACAGATGGCATTGTAGATATTTCCTTATTCACACAGATGGCGGTGTAGATGTTTCCATGTTTATACAGATGGCAGAGTAGTTAGTTCCATGTTTATGGAGATGGCAGTGTAGATACTTTCATGTTTACAGAGATGGCGGTGTAGATATTTCCATGTTTATAGAGATAGCAGTGTAGATATTTACATGTTTATACAGATGTCTGTGTAGATATTTCCATGTGTATACAGATGGCATTGTAGATATTTCCATGTTTATACAGATGACTGTATAGGTATTTCCATGTTTTTACAGGTGGCAGTGCAGATATTTCCATGTTTATAGAGATAGCGGTGTAGATATTTCCATGTTTCTACAGATGGCGGTGTTGATATTTCCATCTATACACAGATGGCCGTGTAGATATTTCCATGTTTATACAGATGGCGGCGTAGATATTTCCATGGACATGCAGATGGCGGTGTAGACATTTCCATGTTTAAACAGATAGCGGTGTAGATATTTCCATGTTTACACAGATAGTGGTGTAGATATTTCCGTGTTTATACACATGGCAGAGTAGATACTTCCATCTTTATGGAGATGGCAGTGCAGATATTTTCATGTTTATAGAGATGGCGGTGTAGATATTTCCATATTTATAGAGATAGCGGTGTAGATATTTCCATCTTTCTACAGATGGCAGTGTAGATATTTCCATGTTTATACAGATGGCGGTGTAGATATCTCCATATTTATACAGATGTCTGTGTAGATATTTCCATCTGTATACAGATGGTATTGTAGGTATTTCCATGTTTATACAGATGGTGGTGAAGATATTTCCATGTTTATTCAGATGACTGTGTAGATATTTCCATGTTTTTACAGATGGCAGAGTGGATATTTCAATGTTTATAGAGATGGCGCTGTAGATATTTCCAAGTTTATGCAGATAACGGTGGAGATATTTCCATGTTTATACAGAGAGGAGTCGAGATATTTCCATGTTTATACACATAGCAGTGTACATATTTCCATGATTATAGAGACAGCGGTGTAGGTATTTCCATGTTTATGCAGATAGCGGTGCAGATATTTCCATGTTTACACAGATGCCTATGCAGATATTTCCATATTTACACAGAGGGCTGTGTAGATATTTCTATGTTTATACAGAAGACAGTGTAGATATTTAAATGTTCCTACACATGACTGTGTAGGTATTTCCATGTTTATACAGATGTCTTTGTAGATATTTCCATGTTAATAGAGATAGCGGTGTAGACATTTCCATGTTTATACAGATGGCTGTGTAGATATTTCCATGTTTATACAGATGACTTTGTAGGTATTTGCATGTTTATACAGATGGCGGTGTAGGTTTTCCATGTTTATAGTGATAGCTGTGTAGATATTTCCATGTTTATACAGATAGCGGTGTTGATATTTCCATGTTTATAAAGATCGCGGTGTAGATATTTCCATGTTTATACAGATCGCGGTGCAGATTTTATATCTTTATACAGATGGCATTGTAGATATTTCCTTATTCACACAGATGGCGGTGTAGATGTTTCCATGTTTATACAGATGGCAGAGTAGTTAGTTCCATGTTTATGGAGATGGCAGTGTAGATACTTTCATGTTTACAGAGATGGCGGTGTAGATATTTCCATCTTTATAGAGATAGCAGTGTAGATACTTACATGTTTATACAGATGTCTGTGTAGATATTTCCATGTGTATACAGATGGCATTGTAGATATTTCCATGTTTATACAGATGACTGTATAGGTATTTCCATGTTTTTACAGGTGGCAGTGCAGATATTTCCATGTTTATAGAGATAGCGGTGTAGATATTTCCAGGTTTCTACAGATGGCGGTGTTGATATTTCCATCTATACACAGATGGCCGTGTAGATATTTCCATGTTTATACAGATGGCGGCGAAGATATTTCCATGGACATGCAGATGGCGGTGTAGATATTTCCATGTTTAAACAGATAGCGGTGTAGATATTTCCATGTTTACACAGATAGTGGTGTAGATATTTCCGTGTTTATACACATGGCAGAGTAGATACTTCCATCTTTATGGAGATGGCAGTGTAGATATTTTCATGTTTATAGAGATGGCGGTGTAGATATTTCCATATTTATAGAGATAGCGGTGTAGATATTTCCATCTTTCTACAGATGGCAGTGTAGATATTTCCATGTTTATACAGATGGCGGTGTAGATATTTCCATATTTATACAGATGTCTGTGTAGATATTTCCATCTGTATACAGATGGTATTGTAGGTATTTCCATGTTTATACAGATGGTGGTGAAGATATTTCCATGTTTATTCAGATGACCGTGTAGATATTTCCATGTTTTTACAGATGGCAGTGTGGATATTTCAATGTTTATAGAGATGGCGCTGTAGATATTTCCAAGTTTATACAGATAACGGTGGAGATATTTCCATGTTTATACAGAGAGGAGTCGACATATTTCCATGTTTATACACATAGCGGTGTACATATTTCCATGATTATAGAGACAGCGGTGTAGGTATTTCCATGTTTATGCAGATAGCGGTGCAGATATTTCCATGTTTACACAGATGCCTATGCAGATATTTCCATATTTACACAGAGGGCTGTGTAGATATTTCTATGTTTATACAGAAGACAGTGTAGATATTTAAATGTTCCTACACATGACTGTGTAGGTATTTCCATGTTTATACAGATGTCTTTGTAGATATTTCCATGTTAATAGAGATAGCGGTGTAGACATTTCCATGTTTATACAGATAGCGGTGTAGATATTTCCATGTTTATACAGATAGTGGTGTAGATATTTCCATGTTTATACAGACCGCGGTGTAGATATTTCCATGTTTATACAAATAGCGGTGCAGATATTTCCATGTTGTACAGATGGCGGTGTTGATATTTCCATTTATAAACAGATGACCGTGTAGATATTTCCATGTTTATACAGATGGCGGCGCAGATATTTCCTTGGATATGTAGATGGCGGTGTAGATATTTCCATGTTTATACAGATTGCGGTGTAGTTATTTCCATGTTTATATAGATAGCGGTGTAGTTATTTCCATGTATATACACATGGCTGTGTAGATATTTCCATGTTTATACAGATGGCGGTGTAGATATTTCCATGTTTATACAGATATCTTTGTATTTCCATGTTTATACAGATGGCGGTGTAGATATTTCCATGTCTATAGAGATAGCAGTGGAGATAATTCCATGTTTATACAGATAGCGGTGTAGATATTTCCATGTTTATTCTGATCGTGGTGTAGATATTTCCATGTTTATAGAGATGGCGGTGTAGATATTTACATGTTCATAGAGATAGCGGTGTTGATTTTTCCATGTTTATAGAGACAGCGGTGTGGATATTTCCTTGCTTATACAGATAGGGGTGTAGATATTTCCATGTTTATAGAGATAGCGGTGAAGATATTTCCATGTTTATACAGATCACGGTGTAGATATTTCCTTGCTTGTACTAATAGCGGTGTAGTTATTTCCATGTTTATACAGATAGCGGTGTAGATATTTCCATGTATATACAGATGGCTGTGTAGATATTTCCATGTTTATACAGATGGCTGTGTAGATATTTCCATGTTTATACAGATGACTTTGTAGGTATTTGCATGTTTATACAGATGGCGGTGTAGGTTTTCCATGTTTATAGTGATAGCTGTGTAGATATTTCCATGTTTATACAGATAGCGGTGTTGATATTTCCATGTTTATAAAGATCGCGGTGTAGATATTTCCATGTTTATACAGATCGCGGTGCAGATATTTATATCTTTATACAGATGGCATTGTAGATATTTCCTTATTCACACAGATGGCGGTGTAGATGTTTCCATGTTTATACAGATGGCAGAGTAGTTAGTTCCATGTTTATGGAGATGGCAGTGTAGATACTTTCATGTTTACAGAGATGGCGGTGTAGATATTTCCATGTTTATAGAGATAGCAGTGTAGATATTTACATGTTTATACAGATGTCTGTGTAGATATTTCCATGTGTATACAGATGGCATTGTAGATATTTCCATGTTTATACAGATGACTGTATAGGTATTTCCATGTTTTTACAGGTGGCAGTGCAGATATTTCCATGTTTATAGAGATAGCGGTGTAGATATTTCCATGTTTCTACAGATGGCGGTGTTGATATTTCCATCTATACACAGATGGCCGTGTAGATATTTCCATGTTTATACAGATGGCGGCGTAGATATTTCCATGGACATGCAGATGGCGGTGTAGACATTTCCATGTTTAAACAGATAGCGGTGTAGATATTTCCATGTTTACACAGATAGTGGTGTAGATATTTCCGTGTTTATACACATGGCAGAGTAGATACTTCCATCTTTATGGAGATGGCAGTGCAGATATTTTCATGTTTATAGAGATGGCGGTGTAGATATTTCCATATTTATAGAGATGGCGGTGTAGATATTTCCATATTTATAGAGATAGCGGTGTAGATATTTCCATCTTTCTACAGATGGCAGTGTAGATATTTCCATGTTTATACAGATGGCGGTGTAGATATCTCCATATTTATACAGATGTCTGTGTAGATATTTCCATCTGTATACAGATGGTATTGTAGGTATTTCCATGTTTATACAGATGGTGGTGAAGATATTTCCATGTTTATTCAGATGACTGTGTAGATATTTCCATGTTTTTACAGATGGCAGTGTGGATATTTCAATGTTTATAGAGATGGCGCTGTAGATATTTCCAAGTTTATGCAGATAACGGTGGAGATATTTCCATGTTTATACAGAGAGGAGTCGAGATATTTCCATGTTTATACACATAGCAGTGTACATATTTCCATGATTATAGAGACAGCGGTGAAGGTATTTCCATGTTTATGCAGATAGCGGTGCAGATATTTCCATGTTTACACAGATGCCTATGCAGATATTTCCATATTTACACAGAGGGCTGTGTAGATATTTCTATGTTTATACAGAAGACAGTGTAGATATTTAAATGTTCTTACACATGACTGTGTAGGTATTTCCATGTTTATACAGATGTCTTTGTAGATATTTCCATGTTAATAGAGATAGCGGTGTAGACATTTCCATGTTTATACAGATGGCTGTGTAGATATTTCCATGTTTATACAGATGACTTTGTAGGTATTTGCATGTTTATACAGATGGCGGTGTAGGTTTTCCATGTTTATGGTGATAGCTGTGTAGATATTTCCATGTTTATACAGATAGCGGTGTTGATATTTCCATGTTTATAAAGATCGCGGTGTAGATATTTCCATGTTTATACAGATCGCGGTGCAGATATTTATATCTTTATACAGATGGCATTGTAGATATTTCCTTATTCACCCAGATGGCGGTGTAGATGTTTCCATGTTTATACAGATGGCAGAGTAGTTAGTTCCATGTTTATGGAGATGGCAGTGTAGATACTTTCATGTTTACAGAGATGGCGGTGTAGATATTTCCATGTTTATAGAGATAGCAGTGTAGATATTTACATGTTTATACAGATGTCTGTGTAGATATTTCCATGTGTATACAGATGGCATTGTAGATATTTACATGTTTATACAGATGACTGTATAGGTATTTCCATGTTTTTACAGGTGGCAGTGCAGATATTTCCATGTTTATAGAGATAGCGGTGTAGATATTTCCATGTTTCTACAGATGGCGGTGTTGATATTTCCATCTATACACAGATGGCCGTGTAGATATTTCCATGTTTATACAGATGGCGGCGAAGATATTTCCATGGACATGCAGATGGCGGTGTAGATATTTCCATGTTTAAACAGATAGCGTTGTAGATATTTCCATGTTTACACAGATAGTGGTGTAGATATTTCCGTGTTTATACACATGGCAGAGTAGATACTTCCATCTTTATGGAGATGGCAGTGTAGATATTTTCATGTTTATAGAGATGGCGGTGTAGATATTTCCATATTTATAGAGATAGCGGTGTAGATATTTCCATCTTTCTACAGATGGCAGTGTAGATATTTCCATGTTTATACAGATGGCGGTGTAGATATTTCCATATTTATACAGATGTCTGTGTAGATATTTCCATCTGTATACAGATGGTATTGTAGGTATTTCCATGTTTATACAGATGGTGGTGAAGATATTTCCATGTTTATTCAGATGACTGTGTAGATATTTCCATGTTTTTACAGATGGCAGTGTGGATATTTCAATGTTTATAGAGGTGGCGCTGTAGATATTTCCAAGTTTATACAGATAACGGTGGAGATATTTCCATGTTTATACAGAGAGGAGTCGAGATATTTCCATGTTTATACACATAGCGGTGTACATATTTCCATGATTATAGAGACAGCAGTGTAGGTATTTCCATGTTTATGCAGATAGCGGTGCAGATATTTCCATGTTTACACAGATGCCTATGCAGATATTTCCATATTTACACAGAGGGCTGTGTAGATATTTCTATGTTTATACAGAAGACAGTGTAGATATTTAAATGTTCCTACACATGACTGTGTAGGTATTTCCATGTTTATACAGATGTCTTTGTAGATATTTCCATGTTAATAGAGATAGCGGTGAAGATATTTCCATGTTTATACAGATCACGGTGTAGATATTTCCTTGCTTGTACTAATAGCGGTGTAGTTATTTCCATGTTTATACAGATAGCGGTGTAGATATTTCCATGTATATACAGATGGCTGTGTAGATATTTCCATGTTTATACAGATGGCTGTGTAGATATTTCCATGTTTATACAGATGACTTTGTAGGTATTTGCATGTTTATACAGATGGCGGTGTAGGTTTTCCATGTTTATAGTGATAGCTGTGTAGATATTTCCATGTTTATACAGATAGCGGTGTTGATATTTCCATGTTTATAAAGATCGCGGTGTAGATATTTCCATGTTTATACAGATCGCGGTGCAGATATTTATATCTTTATACAGATGGCATTGTAGATATTTCCTTATTCACACAGATGGCGGTGTAGATGTTTCCATGTTTATACAGATGGCAGAGTAGTTAGTTCCATGTTTATGGAGATGGCAGTGTAGATACTTTCATGTTTACAGAGATGGCGGTGTAGATATTTCCATGTTTATAGAGATAGCAGTGTAGATATTTACATGTTTATACAGATGTCTGTGTAGATATTTCCATGTGTATACAGATGGCATTGTAGATATTTCCATGTTTATACAGATGACTGTATAGGTATTTCCATGTTTTTACAGGTGGCAGTGCAGATATTTCCATGTTTATAGAGATAGCGGTGTAGATATTTCCATGTTTCTACAGATGGCGGTGTTGATATTTCCATCTATACACAGATGGCCGTGTAGATATTTCCATGTTTATACAGATGGCGGCGAAGATATTTCCATGGACATGCAGATGGCGGTGTAGATATTTCCATGTTTAAACAGATAGCGGTGTAGATATTTCCATGTTTACACAGATAGTGGTGTAGATATTTCCGTGTTTATACACATGGCAGAGTAGATACTTCCATCTTTATGGAGATGGCAGTGTAGATATTTTCATGTTTATAGAGATGGCGGTGTAGATATTTCCATATTTATAGAGATAGCGGTGTAGATATTTCCATCTTTCTACAGATGGCAGTGTAGATATTTCCATGTTTATACAGATGGCGGTGTAGATATTTCCATATTTATACAGATGTCTGTGTAGATATTTCCATCTGTATACAGATGGTATTGTAGGTATTTCCATGTTTATACAGATGGTGGTGAAGATATTTCCATGTTTATTCAGATGACTGTGTAGATATTTCCATGTTTTTACAGATGGCAGTGTGGATATTTCAATGTTTATAGAGATGGCGCTGTAGATATTTCCAAGTTTATACAGCTAACGGTGGAGATATTTCCATGTTTATACAGAGAGGAGTCGAGATATTTCCATGTTTATACACATAGCGGTGTACATATTTCCATGATTATAGAGACAGCGGTGTAGGTATTTCCATGTTTATGCAGATAGCGGTGCAGATATTTCCATGTTTACACAGATGCCTATGCAGATATTTCCATATTTACACAGAGGGCTGTGTAGATATTTCTATGTTTATACAGAAGACAGTGTAGATATTTAAATGTTCCTACACATGACTGTGTAGGTATTTCCATGTTTATACAGATGTCTTTGTAGATATTTCCATGTTAACAGAGATAGCGGTGTAGACATTTCCATGTTTATACAGATAGCGGTGTAGATATTTCCATGTTTATACAGATAGTGCTGTAGATATTTCCATGTTTATACAGACCGCGGTGTAGATATTTCCATGTTTATACAAATAGCGGTGCAGATATTTCCATGTTTGTACAGATGGCGGTGTTGATATTTCCATTTATACACAGATGACCGTGTAGATATTTCCATGTTTATACAGATGGCGGCGCAGATATTTCCATGGATATGTAGATGGCGGTGTAGATATTTCCATGTTTATACAGATTGCGGTGTAGTTATTTCCATGTTTATATAGATAGCGGTGTAGTTATTTCCATGTATATACACATGGCTGTGTAGATATTTCCATGTTTATACAGATGGCGGTGTAGATATTTCCATGTTTATACAGATATCTTTGTATTTCCATGTTTATACAGATGGCGGTGTAGATATTTCCATGTCTATAGAGATAGCAGTGGAGATAATTCCATGTTTATACAGATAGCGGTGTAGATATTTCCATGTTTATTCTGATCGTGGTGTAGATATTTCCATGTTTATAGAGATGGCGGTGTAGATATTTACATGTTCATAGAGATAGCGGTGTTGATTTTTCCATGTTTATAGAGACAGCGGTGTGGATATTTCCTTGCTTATACAGATAGGGGTGTAGATATTTCCATGTTTATAGAGATAGCGGTGAAGATATTTCCATGTTTATACAGATCACGGTGTAGATATTTCCTTGCTTGTACTAATATCGGTGTAGTTATTTCCATGTTTATACAGATAGCGGTGTAGATATTTCCATGTATATACAGATGGCTGTGTAGATATTTCCATGTTTATACAGATGGCTGTGTAGATATTTCCATGTTTATACAGATGACTTTGTAGGTATTTGCATGTTTATACAGATGGCGGTGTAGGTTTTCCATGTTTATAGTGATAGCTGTGTAGATATTTCCATGTTTATACAGATAGCGGTGTAGATATTTCCATGTTTACACAGATAGTGGTGTAGATATTTCCGTGTTTATACACATGGCAGAGTAGATACTTCCATCTTTATGGAGATGGCAGTGTAGATATTTTCATGTTTATAGAGATGGCGGTGTAGATATTTCCATATTTATAGAGATAGCGGTGTAGATATTTCCATCTTTCTACAGATGGCAGTGTAGATATTTCCATGTTTATACAGATGGCGGTGTAGATATCTCCATATTTATACAGATGTCTGTGTAGATATTTCCATCTGTATACAGATGGTATTGTAGGTATTTCCATGTTTATACAGATGGTGGTGAAGATATTTCCATGTTTATTCAGATGACTGTGTAGATATTTCCATGTTTTTACAGATGGCAGTGTGGATATTTCAATGTTTATAGAGATGGCGCTGTAGATATTTCCAAGTTTATACAGCTAACGGTGGAGATATTTCCATGTTTATACAGAGAGGAGTCGAGATATTTCCATGTTTATACACATAGCGGTGTACATATTTCCATGATTATAGAGACAGCGGTGTAGGTATTTCCATGTTTATGCAGATAGCGGTGCAGATATTTCCATGTTTACACAGATGCCTATGCAGATATTTCCATATTTACACAGAGGGCTGTGTAGATATTTCTATGTTTATACAGAAGACAGTGTAGATATTTAAATGTTCCTACACATGACTGTGTAGGTATTTCCATGTTTATACAGATATCTTTGTAGATATTTCCATGTTAACAGAGATAGCGGTGTAGACATTTCCATGTTTATACAGATAGCGGTGTAGATATTTCCATGTTTATACAGATAGTGCTGTAGATATTTCCATGTTTATACAGACCGCGGTGTAGATATTTCCATGTTTATACAAATAGCGGTGCAGATATTTCCATGTTTGTACAGATGGCGGTGTTGATATTTCCATTTATACACAGATGACCGTGTAGATATTTCCATGTTTATACAGATGGCGGCGCAGATATTTCCATGGATATGTAGATGGCGGTGTAGATATTTCCATGTTTATACAGATTGCGGTGTAGTTATTTCCATGTTTATATAGATAGCGGTGTAGTTATTTCCATGTATATACACATGGCTGTGTAGATATTTCCATGTTTATACAGATGGCGGTGTAGATATTTCCATGTTTATACAGATATCTTTGTATTTCCATGTTTATACAGATGGCGGTGTAGATATTTCCATGTCTATAGAGATAGCAGTGGAGATAATTCCATGTTTATACAGATAGCGGTGTAGATATTTCCATGTTTATTCTGATCGTGGTGTAGATATTTCCATGTTTATAGAGATGGCGGTGTAGATATTTACATGTTCATAGAGATAGCGGTGTTGATTTTTCCATGTTTATAGAGACAGCGGTGTGGATATTTCCTTGCTTATACAGATAGGGGTGTAGATATTTCCATGTTTATAGAGATAGCGGTGAAGATATTTCCATGTTTATACAGATCACGGTGTAGATATTTCCTTGCTTGTACTAATATCGGTGTAGTTATTTCCATGTTTATACAGATAGCGGTGTAGATATTTCCATGTATATACAGATGGCTGTGTAGATATTTCCATGTTTATACAGATGGCTGTGTAGATATTTCCATGTTTATACAGATGACTTTGTAGGTATTTGCATGTTTATACAGATGGCGGTGTAGGTTTTCCATGTTTATAGTGATAGCTGTGTAGATATTTCCATGTTTATACAGATAGCGGTGTTGATATTTCCATGTTTATAAAGATCGCGGTGTAGATATTTCCATGTTTATACAGATCGCGGTGCAGATATTTATATCTTTATACAGATGGCATTGTAGATATTTCCTTATTCACACAGATGGCGGTGTAGATGTTTCCATGTTTATACAGATGGCAGAGTAGTTAGTTCCATGTTTATGGAGATGGCAGTGTAGATACTTTCATGTTTACAGAGATGGCGGTGTAGATATTTCCATGTTTATAGAGATAGCAGTGTAGATATTTACATGTTTATACAGATGTCTGTGTAGATATTTCCATGTGTATACAGATGGCATTGTAGATATTTCCATGTTTATACAGATGACTGTATAGGTATTTCCATGTTTTTACAGGTGGCAGTGCAGATATTTCCATGTTTATAGAGATAGCGGTGTAGATATTTCCATGTTTCTACAGATGGCGGTGTTGATATTTCCATCTATACACAGATGGCCGTGTAGATATTTCCATGTTTATACAGATGGCGGCGTAGATATTTCCATGGACATGCAGATGGCGGTGTAGATATTTCCATGTTTAAACAGATAGCGGTGTAGATATTTCCATGTTTACACAGATAGTGGTGTAGATATTTCCGTGTTTATACACATGGCAGAGTAGATACTTCCATCTTTATGGAGATGGCAGTGTAGATATTTTCATGTTTATAGAGATGGCGGTGTAGATATTTCCATATTTATAGAGATAGCGGTGTAGATATTTCCATCTTTCTACAGATGGCAGTGTAGATATTTCCATGTTTATACAGATGGCGGTGTAGATATCTCCATATTTATACAGATGTCTGTGTAGATATTTCCATCTGTATACAGATGGTATTGTAGGTATTTCCATGTTTATACAGATGGTGGTGAAGATATTTCCATGTTTATTCAGATGACTGTGTAGATATTTCCATGTTTTTACAGATGGCAGTGTGGATATTTCAATGTTTATAGAGATGGCGCTGTAGATATTTCCAAGTTTATACAGATAACGGTGGAGATATTTCCATGTTTATACAGAGAGGAGTCGAGATATTTCCATGTTTATACACATAGCGGTGTACATATTTCCATGATTATAGAGACAGCGGTGTAGGTATTTCCATGTTTATGCAGATAGCGGTGCAGATATTTCCATATTTACACAGATGCCTATGCAGATATTTCCATATTTACACAGAGGGCTGTGTAGATATTTCTATGTTTATACAGAAGACAGTGTAGATATTTGCATGTTCCTATACATGACTGTGTAGGTATTTCCATGTTTATACAGATGTCTTTGTAGATATTTCCATGTTAACAGAGATAGCGGTGTAGACATTTCCATGTTTATACAGATAGCGGTGTAGATATTTCCATGTTTATACAGATAGTGGTGTAGATATTTCCATGTTTATACAGACCGCGGTGTAGATATTTCCATGTTTATACAAATAGCGGTGCAGATATTTCCATGTTTGTACAGATGGCGGTGTTGATATTTCCATTTATACACAGATGACCGTGTAGATATTTCCATGTTTATACAGATGGCGGCGCAGATATTTCCATGGATATGTAGATGGCGGTGTAGATATTTCCATGTTTATACAGATTGCGGTGTAGTTATTTCCATGTTTATATAGATAGCGGTGTAGTTATTTCCATGTATATACACATGGCTGTGTAGATATTTCCATGTTTATACAGATGGCGGTGTAGATATTTCCATGTTTATAGAGATATCTTTGTATTTCCATGTTTATACAGATGGCGGTGTAGATATTTCCATGTCTATAGAGATAGCAGTGGAGATAATTCCATGTTTATACAGATAGCGGTGCAGATATTTCCATGTTTATTCTGATCGTGGTGTAGATATTTCCATGTTTATAGAGATGGCGGTGTAGATATTTACATGTTCATAGAGATAGCGGTGTTGATTTTTCCATGTTTATAGAGACAGCGGTGTGGATATTTCCTTGCTTATACAGATAGGGGTGTAGATATTTCCATGTTTATAGAGATAGCGGTGAAGATATTTCCATGTTTATACAGATCACGGTGTAGATATTTCCTTGCTTGTACTAATAGCGGTGTAGTTATTTCCATGTTTATACAGATAGCGGTGTAGATATTTCCATGTATATACAGATGGCTGTGTAGATATTTCCATGTTTATACAGATGGCTGTGTAGATATTTCCATGTTTATACAGATGACTTTGTAGGTATTTGCATGTTTATACAGATGGCGGTGTAGGTTTTCCATGTTTATAGTGATAGCTGTGTAGATATTTCCATGTTTATACAGATAGCGGTGTTGATATTTCCATGTTTATAAAGATCGCGGTGTAGATATTTCCATGTTTATACAGATCGCGGTGCAGATATTTATATCTTTATACAGATGGCATTGTAGATATTTCCTTATTCACACAGATGGCGGTGTAGATGTTTCCATGTTTATACAGATGGCAGAGTAGTTAGTTCCATGTTTATGGAGATGGCAGTGTAGATACTTTCATGTTTACAGAGATGGCGGTGTAGATATTTCCATGTTTATAGAGATAGCAGTGTAGATATTTACATGTTTATACAGATGTCTGTGTAGATATTTCCATGTGTATACAGATGGCATTGTAGATATTTCCATGTTTATACAGATGACTGTATAGGTATTTCCATGTTTTTACAGGTGGCAGTGCAGATATTTCCATGTTTATAGAGATAGCGGTGTAGATATTTCCATGTTTCTACAGATGGCGGTGTTGATATTTCCATCTATACACAGATGGCCGTGTAGATATTTCCATGTTTATACTGATGGCGGCGTAGATATTTCCATGGACATGCAGATGGCGGTGTAGATATTTCCATGTTTAAACAGATAGCGGTGTAGATATTTCCATGTTTACACAGATAGTGGTGTAGATATTTCCGTGTTTATACACATGGCAGAGTAGATACTTCCATCTTTATGGAGATGGCAGTGTAGATAATTTCATGTTTATAGAGATGGCGGTGTAGATATTTCCATATTTATAGAGATAGCGGTGTAGATATTTCCATCTTTCTACAGATGGCAGTGTAGATATTTCCATGTTTATACAGATGGCGGTGTAGATATCTCCATATTTGTACAGATGTCTGTGTAGATATTTCCATCTGTATACAGATGGTATTGTAGGTATTTCCATGTTTATACAGATGGTGGTGAAGATATTTCTATGTTTATTCAGATGACTGTGTAGATATTTCCATGTTTTTACAGATGGCAGTGTGGATATTTCAATGTTTATAGAGATGGCGCTGTAGATATTTCCAAGTTTATACAGATAACGGAGGAAATATTTCCATGTTTATACAGAGAGGAGTGGAGATATTTCCATGTTTATACACATAGCGGTGTACATATTTCCATGATTATAGAGACAGCGGTGTAGGTATTTCCATGTTTATGCAGATAGCGGTGCAGATATTTCCATGTTTACACAGATGCCTATGCAGATATTTCCATATTTACACAGAGGGCTGTGTAGATATTTCTATGTTTATACAGAAGACAGTGTAGATATTTAAATGTTCCTACACATGACTGTGTAGGTATTTCCATGTTTATACAGATGTCTTTGTAGATATTTCCATGTTAATAGAGATAGCGGTGTAGACATTTCCATGTTTATACAGATAGCGGTGTAGATATTTCCATGTTTATACAGATAGTGGTGTAGATATTTCCATGTTTATACAGACTGCGGTGTAGATATTTCCATGTTTATACAAATAGCGGTGCAGATATTTCCATGTTTGTACAGATGGCGGTGTTGATATTTCCATTTATACACAGATGACCGTGTAGATATTTCTATGTTTATACAGATGGCGGCGCAGATATTTCCATGGATATGTAGATGGCGGTGTAGATATTTCCATGTTTAAACAGATAGCGGTGTAGTTATTTCCATGTATATACACATGGCTGTGTAGATATTTCCATGTTTATACAGATGGCGGTGTAGGTATTTCCATGTCTATACAGATAACTTTGTATTTCCATGTTTATACAGATGGCGGTGTAGATATTTCCATGTCTATAGAGATAGCAGTGGAGATAATTCCATGTTTATACAGATAGCGGTGTAGATATTTCCATGTTTATAGAGATGGCGGTGTAGATATTTACATGTTCATAGAGATAGCGGTGTTGATTTTTCCATGTTTATAGAGACAGCGGTGTGGATATTTCCTTGCTTATACAGATAGGGGTGTAGATATTTCCATGTTTATAGAGATAGCGGTGAAGATATTTCCATGTTTATACAGATCACGGTGTAGATATTTCCTTGCTTGTACTAATAGCGGTGTAGTTATTTCCATGTTTATACAGATAGCGGTGTAGATATTTCCATGTATATACAGATGGCTGTGTAGATATTTCCATGTTTATACAGATGGCTGTGTAGATATTTCCATGTTTATACAGATGACTTTGTAGGTATTTGCATGTTTATACAGATGGCGGTGTAGGTTTTCCATGTTTATAGTGATAGCTGTGTAGATATTTCCATGTTTATACAGATAGCGGTGTTGATATTTCCATGTTTATAAAGATCACGGTGTAGATATTTCCATGTTTATACAGATCGCCGTGCAGATATTTATATCTTTATACAGATGGCATTGTAGATATTTCCTTATTCACACAGATGGCGGTGTAGATGTTTCCATGTTTATACAGATGGCAGAGTAGTTAGTTCCATGTTTATGGAGATGGCAGTGTAGATACTTTCATGTTTACAGAGATGGCGGTGTAGATATTTCCATGTTTATAGAGATAGCAGTGTAGATATTTACATGTTTATACAGATGTCTTTGTAGATATTTCCATGTGTATACAGATGGCATTGTAGATATTTCCATGTTTATACAGATGACTGTATAGGTATTTCCATGGTTTTGCAGGTGGCAGTGCAGATATTTCCATGTTTATAGAGATAGCGGTGTAGATATTTCCATGTTTCTACAGATGGCGGTGTTGATATTTCCATCTATACACAGATGGCCGTGTAGATATTTCCATGTTTATACAGATGGCGGCGTAGATATTTCCATGGACATGCAGATGGCGGTGTAGATATTTCCATGTTTAAACAGATAGCGGTGTAGATATTTCCATGTTTACACAGATAGTGGTGTAGATATTTCCGTGTTTATACACATGGCAGAGTAGATACTTCCATCTTTATGGAGATGGCAGTGCAGATATTTTCATGTTTATAGAGATGGCGGTGTAGATATTTCCATATTTATAGAGATAGCGGTGTAGATATTTCCATCTTTCTACAGATGGCAGTGTAGATATTTCCATGTTTATACAGATGGCGGTGTAGATATCTCCATATTTATACAGATGTCTGTGTAGATATTTCCATCTGTATACAGATGGTATTGTAGGTATTTCCATGTTTATACAGATGGTGGTGAAGATATATCCATGTTTATTCAGATGACTGTGTAGATATTTCCATGTTTTTACAGATGGCAGTGTGGATATTTCAATGTTTATAGAGATGGCGCTGTAGATATTTCCAAGTTTATACAGATAACGGTGGAGATATTTCCATGTTTATACAGAGAGGAGTCGAGATATTTCCATGTTTATACACATAGCGGTGTACATATTTCCATGATTATAGAGACAGCGGTGTAGGTATTTCCATGTTTATGCAGATAGCGGTGCAGATATTTCCATGTTTACACAGATGCCTATGCAGATATTTCCATATTTACACAGAGGGCTGTGTAGATATTTCTATGTTTATACAGAAGACAGTGTAGATATTTAAATGTTCCTACACATGACTGTGTAGGTATTTCCATGTTTATACAGATGTCTTTGTAGATATTTCCATGTTAATAGAGATAGCGGTGTAGACATTTCCATGTTTATACAGATAGCGGTGTAGATATTTCCATGTTTATACAGATAGTGGTGTAGATATTTCCATGTTTATACAGACCGCGGTGTAGATATTTCCATGTTTATACAAATAGCGGTGCAGATATTTCCATGTTGTACAGATGGCGGTGTTGATATTTCCATTTATACACAGATGACCGTGTAGATATTTCCATGTTTATACAGATGGCGGCGCAGATATTTCCATGGATATGTAGATGGCGGTGTAGATATTTCCATGTTTATACAGATTGCGGTGTAGTTATTTCCATGTTTATATAGATAGCGGTGTAGTTATTTCCATGTATATACACATGGCTGTGTAGATATTTCCATGTTTATACAGATGGCGGTGTAGATATTTCCATGTTTATACAGATATCTTTGTATTTCCATGTTTATACAGATGGCGGTGTAGATATTTCCATGTCTATAGAGATAGCAGTGGAGATAATTCCATGTTTATACAGATAGCGGTGTAGATATTTCCATGTTTATTCTGATCGTGGTGTAGATATTTCCATGTTTATAGAGATGGCAGTGTAGATATTTACATGTTCATAGAGATAGCGGTGTTGATTTTTCCATGTTTATAGAGACAGCGGTGTGGATATTTCCTTGCTTATACAGATAGGGGTGTAGATATTTCCATGTTTATAGAGATAGCGGTGAAGATATTTCCATGTTTATACAGATCACGGTGTAGATATTTCCTTGCTTGTACTAATAGCGGTGTAGTTATTTCCATGTTTATACAGATAGCGGTGTAGATATTTCCTTGCTTGTACTAATAGCGGTGTAGTTATTTCCATGTTTATACAGATAGCGGTGTAGATATTTCCATGTATATACAGATGGCTGTGTAGATATTTCCATGTTTATACAGATGGCTGTGTAGATATTTCCATGTTTATACAGATGACTTTGTAGGTATTTGCATGTTTATACAGATGGCGGTGTAGGTTTTCCATGTTTATAGTGATAGCTGTGTAGATATTTCCATGTTTATACAGATAGCGGTGTTGATATTTCCATGTTTATAAAGATCGCGGTGTAGATATTTCCATGTTTATACAGATCGCGGTGCAGATATTTATATCTTTATACAGATGTCATTGTAGATATTTCCTTATTCACACAGATGGCGGTGTAGATGTTTCCATGTTTATACAGATGGCAGAGTAGTTAGTTCCATGTTTATGGAGATGGCAGTGTAGATACTTTCATGTTTACAGAGATGGCGGTGTAGATATTTCCATGTTTATAGAGATAGCAGTGTAGATATTTACATGTTTATACAGATGTCTGTGTAGATATTTCCATGTGTATACAGATGGCATTGTAGATATTTCCATGTTTATACAGATGACTGTATAGGTATTTCCATGTTTTTACAGGTGGCAGTGCAGATATTTCCATGTTTATAGAGATAGCGGTGTAGATATTTCCATGTTTCTACAGATGGCGGTGTTGATATTTCCATCTATACACAGATGGCCGTGTAGATATTTCCATGTTTATACAGATGGCGGCGTAGATATTTCCATGGACATGCAGATGGCGGTGTAGATATTTCCATGTTTAAACAGATAGCGGTGTAGATATTTCCATGTTTACACAGATAGTGGTGTAGATATTTCCGTGTTTATACACATGGCAGAGTAGATACTTCCATCTTTATGGAGATGGCAGTGTAGATATTTTCATGTTTATAGAGATGGTGGTGTAGATATTTCCATATTTATAGAGATAGCGGTGTAGATATTTCCATCTTTCTACAGATGGCAGTGTAGATATTTCCATGTTTATACAGATGGCGGTGTAGATATTTCCATATTTATACAGATGTCTGTGTAGATATTTCCATCTGTATACAGATGGTATTGTAGGTATTTCCATGTTTATACAGATGGTGGTGAAGATATTTCCATGTTTATTCAGATGACTGTGTAGATATTTCCATGTTTTTACAGATGGCAGTGTGGATATTTCAATGTTTATAGAAATGGCGCTGTAGATATTTCCAAGTTTATGCAGATAACGGTGGAGATATTTCCATGTTCATACAGAGAGGAGTCGAGATATTTCCATGTTTATACACATAGCAGTGTACATATTTCCATGATTATAGAGACAGTGGTGTAGGTATTTCCATGTTTATGCAGATAGCGGTGCAGATATTTCCATGTTTACACAGATGCCTATGCAGATATTTCCATATTTACACAGAGGGCTGTGTAGATATTTCTATGTTTATACAGAAGACAGTGTAGATATTTAAATGTTCCTACACATGACTGTGTAGGTATTTCCATGTTTATACAGATGTCTTTGTAGATATTTCCATGTTAATAGAGATAGCGGTGTAGACATTTCCATGTTTATACAGATGGCTGTGTAGATATTTCCATGTTTATACAGATGACTTTGTAGGTATTTGCATGTTTATACAGATGGCGGTGTAGGTTTTCCATGTTTATAGTGATAGCTGTGTAGATATTTCCATGTTTATACAGATAGCGGTGTTGATATTTCCATGTTTATAAAGATCGCGGTGTAGATATTTCCATGTTTATACAGATCGCGGTGCAGATATTTATATCTTTATACAGATGGCATTGTAGATATTTCCTTATTCACACAGATGGCGGTGTAGATGTTTCCATGTTTATACAGATGGCAGAGTAGTTAGTTCCATGTTTATGGAGATGGCAGTGTAGATACTTTCATGTTTACAGAGATGGCGGTGTAGATATTTCCATGTTTATAGAGATAGCAGTGTAGATATTTACATGTTTATACAGATGTCTGTGTAGATATTTCCATGTGTATACAGATGGCATTGTAGATATTTCCATGTTTATACAGATGACTGTATAGGTATTTCCATGTTTTTACAGGTGGCAGTGCAGATATTTCCATGTTTATAGAGATAGCGGTGTAGATATTTCCATGTTTCTACAGATGGTGGTGTTGATATTTCCATCTATACACAGATGGCCGTGTAGATATTTCCATGTTTATACAGATGGCGGCGAAGATATTTCCATGGACATGCAGATGGCTGTGTAGATATTTCCATGTTTAAACAGATAGCGGTGTAGATATTTCCATGTTTACACAGATAGTGGTGTAGATATTTCCGTGTTTATACACATGGCAGAGTAGATACTTCCATCTTTATGGAGATGGCAGTGTAGATATTTTCATGTTTATAGAGATGGCGGTGTAGATATTTCCATATTTATAGAGATAGCGGTGTAGATATTTCCATCTTTCTACAGATGGCAGTGTAGATATTTCCATGTTTATACAGATGGCGGTGTAGATATTTCCATATTTATACAGATGTCTGTGTAGATATTTCCATCTGTATACAGATGGTATTGTAGGTATTTCCATGTTTATACAGATGGTGGTGAAGATATTTCCATGTTTATTCAGATGACTGTGTAGATATTTCCATGTTTTTACAGATGGCAGTGTGGATATTTCAATGTTTATAGAGATGGCGCTGTAGATATTTCCAAGTTTATACAGCTAACGGTGGAGATATTTCCATGTTTATACAGAGAGGAGTCGAGATATTTCCATGTTTATACACATAGCGGTGTACATATTTCCATGATTATAGAGACAGCGGTGTAGGTATTTCCATGTTTATGCAGATAGCGGTGCAGATATTTCCATGTTTACAGAGATGCCTATGCAGATATTTCCATATTTACACAGAGGGCTGTGTAGATATTTCTATGTTTATACAGAAGACAGTGTAGATATTTAAATGTTCCTACACATGACTGTGTAGGTATTTCCATGTTTATACAGATGTCTTTGTAGATATTTCCATGTTAATAGAGATAGCGGTGTAGATATTTCCATGTTTATACAGATAGCGGTGTAGATATTTCCATGTTTATACAGATAGTGGTGTAGATATTTCCATGTTTATACAGACCGCGGTGTAGATATTTCCATGTTTATACAAATAGCGGTGCAGATATTTCCATGTTTGTACAGACGGCGGTGTTGATATTTCCATTTATACACAGATGACCGTGTAGATATTTCCATGTTTATACAGATGGCGGTGCAGATATTTCCATGGATATGTAGATGGCGGTGTAGATATTTCCATGTTTATACAGATTGCGGTGTAGTTATTTCCATGTTTATATAGATAGCGGTGTAGTTATTTCCATGTATATACACATGGCTGTGTAGATATTTCCATGTTTATACAGATGGCGGTGTAGATATTTCCATGTTTATACAGATATCTTTGTATTTCCATGTTTATACAGATGGCGGTGTAGATATTTCCATGTCTATAGAGATAGCAGTGGAGATAATTCCATGTTTATACAGATAGCGGTGTAGATATTTCCATGTTTATTCTGATCGTGGTGTAGATATTTCCATGTTTATAGAGATGGCGGTGTAGATATTTACATGTTCATAGAGATAGCGGTGTTGATTTTTCCATGTTTATAGAGACAGCGGTGTGGATATTTCCTTGCTTATACAGATAGGGGTGTAGATATTTCCATGTTTATAGAGATAGCGGTGAAGATATTTCCATGTTTATACAGATCACGGTGTAGATATTTCCTTGCTTGTACTAATAGCGGTGTAGTTATTTCCATGTTTATACAGATAGCGGTGTAGATATTTCCATGTATATACAGATGGCTGTGTAGATATTTCCATGTTTATACAGATGGCTGTGTAGATATTTCCATGTTTATACAGATGACTTTGTAGGTATTTGCATGTTTATACAGATGGCGGTGTAGGTTTTCCATGTTTATAGTGATAGCTGTGTAGATATTTCCATGTTTATACAGATAGCGGTGTTGATATTTCCATGTTTATAAAGATCACGGTGTAGATATTTCCATGTTTATACAGATCGCGGTGCAGATATTTATATCTTTATACAGATGGCATTGTAGATATTTCCTTATTCACACAGATGGCGGTGTAGATGTTTCCATGTTTATACAGATGGCAGAGTAGTTAGTTCCATGTTTATGGAGATGGCAGTGTAGATACTTTCATGTTTACAGAGATGGCGGTGAAGATATTTCCATGTTTATAGAGATAGCAGTGTAGATATTTACATGTTTATACAGATGTCTGTGTAGATATTTCCATGTGTATACAGATGGCATTGTAGATATTTCCATGTTTATACAGATGACTGTATAGGTATTTCCATGTTTTTACAGGTGGCAGTGCAGATATTTCCATGTTTATAGAGATAGCGGTGTAGATATTTCCATGTTTCTACAGATGGCGGTGTTGATATTTCCATCTATACACAGATGGCCGTGTAGATATTTCCATGTTTATACAGATGGCGGCGTAGATATTTCCATGGACATGCAGATGGCGGTGTAGATATTTCCATGTTTAAACAGATAGCGGTGTAGATATTTCCATGTTTACACAGATAGTGGTGTAGATATTTCCGTGTTTATACACATGGCAGAGTAGATACTTCCATCTTTATGGAGATGGCAGTGTAGATATTTTCATGTTTATAGAGATGGCGGTGTAGATATTTCCATATTTATAGAGATAGCGGTGTAGATATTTCCATCTTTCTACAGATGGCAGTGTAGATATTTCCATGTTTATACAGATGGCGGTGTAGATATCTCCATATTTATACAGATGTCTGTGTAGATATTTCCATCTGTATACAGATGGTATTGTAGGTATTTCCATGTTTATACAGATGGTGGTGAAGATATTTCCATGTTTATTCAGATGACTGTGTAGATATTTCCATGTTTTTACAGATGGCAGTGTGGATATTTCAATGTTTATAGAGATGGCGCTGTAGATATTTCCAAGTTTATACAGATAACGGTGGAGATATTTCCATGTTTATACAGAGAGGAGTCGAGATATTTCCATGTTTATACACATAGCGGTGTACATATTTCCATGATTATAGAGACAGCGGTGTAGGTATTTCCATGTTTATGCAGATAGCGGTGCAGATATTTCCATGTTTACACAGATGCCTATGCAGATATTTCCATATTTACACAGAGGGCTGTGTAGATATTTCTATGTTTATACAGAAGACAGTGTAGATATTTAAATGTTCCTACACATGACTGTGTAGGTATTTCCATGTTTATACAGATGTCTTTGTAGATATTTCCATGTTAATAGAGATAGCGGTGTAGACATTTCCATGTTTATACAGATAGCGGTGTAGATATTTCCATGTTTATACAGATAGTGGTGTAGATATTTCCATGTTTATACAGACCGCGGTGTAGATATTTCCATGTTTATACAAATAGCGGTGCAGATATTTCCATGTTTGTACAGACGGCGGTGTTGATATTTCCCTTTATACACAGATGACCGTGTAGATATTTCCATGTTTATACAGATGGCGGCGCAGATATTTCCATGGATATGTAGATGGCGGTGTAGATATTTCCATGTTTATACAGATTGCGGTGTAGTTATTTCCATGTTTATATAGATAGCGGTGTAGTTATTTCCATGTATATACACATGGCTGTGTAGATATTTCCATGTTTATACAGATGGCGGTGTAGATATTTCCATGTTTATACAGATATCTTTGTATTTCCATGTTTATACAGATGGCGGTGTAGATATTTCCATGTCTATAGAGATAGCAGTGGAGATAATTCCATGTTTATACAGATAGCGGTGTAGATATTTCCATGTTTATTCTGATCGTGGTGTAGATATTTCCATGTTTATAGAGATGGCGGTGTAGATATTTACATGTTCATAGAGATAGCGGTGTTGATTTTTCCATGTTTATAGAGACAGCGGTGTGGATATTTCCTTGCTTATACAGATAGGGGTGTAGATATTTCCATGTTTATAGAGATAGCGGTGAAGATATTTCCATGTTTATACAGATCACGGTGTAGATATTTCCTTGCTTGTACTAATATCGGTGTAGTTATTTCCATGTTTATACAGATAGCGGTGTAGATATTTCCATGTATGTACAGATGGCTGTGTAGATATTTCCATGTTTATACAGATGGCTGTGTAGATATTTCCATGTTTATACAGATGACTTTGTAGGTATTTGCATGTTTATACAGATGGCGGTGTAGGTTTTCCATGTTTATAGTGATAGCTGTGTAGATATTTCCATGTTTATACAGATAGCGGTGTTGATATTTCCATGTTTATAAAGATCGCGGTGTAGATATTTCCATGTTTATACAGATCGCGGTGCAGATATTTATATCTTTATACAGATGGCATTGTAGATATTTCCTTATTCACACAGATGGCGGTGTAGATGTTTCCATGTTTATACAGATGGCAGAGTAGTTAGTTCCATGTTTATGGAGATGGCAGTGTAGATACTTTCATGTTTACAGAGATGGCGGTGTAGATATTTCCATGTTTATAGAGATAGCAGTGTAGATATTTACATGTTTATACAGATGTCTGTGTAGATATTTCCATGTGTATACAGATGGCATTGTAGATATTTCCATGTTTATACAGATGACTGTATAGGTATTTCCATGTTTTTACAGGTGGCAGTGCAGATATTTCCATGTTTATAGAGATAGCGGTGTAGATATTTCCATGTTTCTACAGATGGCGGTGTTGATATTTCCATCTATACACAGATGGCCGTGTAGATATTTCCATGTTTATACAGATGGCGGCGTAGATATTTCCATGGACATGCAGATGGCGGTGTAGATATTTCCATGTTTAAACAGATAGCGGTGTAGATATTTCCATGTTTACACAGATAGTGGTGTAGATATTTCCGTGTTTATACACATGGCAGAGTAGATACTTCCATCTTTATGGAGATGGCAGTGTAGATATTTTCATGTTTATAGAGATGGCGGTGTAGATATTTCCATATTTATAGAGATAGCGGTGTAGATATTTCCATCTTTCTACAGATGGCAGTGTAGATATTTCCATGTTTATACGGATGGCGGTGTAGATATTTCCATATTTATACAGATGTCTGTGTAGATATTTCCATCTGTATACAGATGGTATTGTAGGTATTTCCATGTTTATACAGATGGTGGTGAAGATATTTCCATGTTTATTCAGATGACTGTGTAGATATTTCCATGTTTTTACAGATGGCAGTGTGGATATTTCAATGTTTATAGAGATGGCGCTGTAGATATTTCCAAGTTTATACAGATAACGGTGGAGATATTTCCATGTTTATACAGAGAGGAGTCGAGATATTTCCATGTTTATACACATAGCGGTGTACATATTTCCATGATTATAGAGACAGCGGTGTAGGTATTTCCATGTTTATGCAGATAGCGGTGCAGATATTTCCATGTTTACACAGATGCCTATGCAGATATTTCCATATTTACACAGAGGGCTGTGTAGATATTTCTATGTTTATACAGAAGACAGTGTAGATATTTAAATGTTCCTACACATGACTGTGTAGGTATTTCCATGTTTATACAGATGTCTTTGTAGATATTTCCATGTTAATAGAGATAGCGGTGTAGACATTTCCATGTTTATACAGATGGCTGTGTAGATATTTCCATGTTTATACAGATGACTTTGTAGGTATTTGCATGTTTATACAGATGGCGGTGTAGGTTTTCCATGTTTATAGTGATAGCTGTGTAGATATTTCCATGTTTATACAGATAGCGGTGTTGATATTTCCATGTTTATAAAGATCGCGGTGTAGATATTTCCATGTTTATACAGACCGCGGTGCAGATATTTATATCTTTATACAGATGGCATTGTAGATATTTCCTTATTCACACAGATGGCGGTGTAGATGTTTCCATGTTTATACAGATGGCAGAGTAGTTAGTTCCATGTTTATGGAGATGGCAGTGTAGATACTTTCATGTTTACAGAGATGGCGGTGTAGATATTTCCATGTTTATAGAGATAGCAGTGTAGATATTTACATGTTTATACAGATGTCTGTGTAGATATTTCCATGTGTATACAGATGGCATTGTAGATATTTCCATGTTTATACAGATGACTGTATAGGTATTTCCATGTTTTTACAGGTGGCAGTGCAGATATTTCCATGTTTATAGAGATAGCGGTGTAGATATTTCCATGTTTCTACAGATGGCGGTGTTGACATTTCCATCTATACACAGATGGCCGTGTAGATATTTCCATGTTTATACAGACGGCGGCGAAGATATTTCCATGGACATGCAGATGGCGGTGTAGATATTTCCATGTTTAAACAGATAGCGGTGTAGATATTTCCATGTTTACACAGATAGTGGTGTAGATATTTCCGTGTTTATACACATGGCAGAGTAGATACTTCCATCTTTATGGAGATGGCAGTGTAGATATTTTCATGTTTATAGAGATGGCGGTGTAGATATTTCCATATTTATAGAGATAGCGGTGTAGATATTTCCATCTTTCTACAGATGGCAGTGTAGATATTTCCATGTTTATACAGATGGCGGCGTAGATATTTCCATGGACATGCAGATGGCGGTGTAGATATTTCCATGTTTAAACAGATAGCGGTGTAGATATTTCCATGTTTACACAGATAGTGGTGTAGATATTTCCGTGTTTATACACATGGCAGAGTAGATACTTCCATCTTTATGGAGATGGCAGTGTAGATATTTTCATGTTTATAGAGATGGCGGTGTAGATATTTCCATATTTATAGAGATAGCGGTGTAGATATTTCCATCTTTCTACAGATGGCAGTGTAGATATTTCCATGTTTATACAGATGGCGGTGTAGATATTTCCATATTTATACAGATGTCTGTGTAGATATTTCCATCTGTATACAGATGGTATTGTAGGTATTTCCATGTTTATACAGATGGTGGTGAAGATATTTCCATGTTTATTCAGATGACTGTGTAGATATTTCCATGTTTTTACAGATGGCAGTGTGGATATTTCAATGTTTATAGAGATGGCGCTGTAGATATTTCCAAGTTTATACAGATAACGGTGGAGATATTTCCATGTTTATACAGAGAGGAGTCGAGATATTTCCATGTTTATACACATAGCGGTGTACATATTTCCATGATTATAGAGACAGCGGTGTAGGTATTTCCATGTTTATGCAGATAGCGGTGAAGATATTTCCATGTTTACACAGATGCCTATGCAGATATTTCCATATTTACACAGAGGGCTGTGTAGATATTTCTATGTTTATACAGAAGACAGTGTAGATATTTAAATGTTCCTACACATGACTGTGTAGGTATTTCCATGTTTATACAGATGTCTTTGTAGATATTTCCATGTTAATAGAGATAGCGGTGTAGACATTTCCATGTTTATACAGATGGCTGTGTAGATATTTCCATGTTTATACAGATGACTTTGTAGGTATTTGCATGTTTATACAGATGGCGGTGTAGGTTTTCCATGTTTATAGTGATAGCTGTGTAGATATTTCCATGTTTATACAGATAGCGGTGTTGATATTTCCATGTTTATAAAGATCGCGGTGTAGATATTTCCATGTTTATACAGACCGCGGTGCAGATATTTATATCTTTATACAGATGGCATTGTAGATATTTCCTTATTCACACAGATGGCGGTGTAGATGTTTCCATGTTTATACAGATGGCAGAGTAGTTAGTTCCATGTTTATGGAGATGGCAGTGTAGATACTTTCATGTTTACAGAGATGGCGGTGTAGATATTTCCATGTTTATAGAGATAGCAGTGTAGATATTTACATGTTTATACAGATGTCTGTGTAGATATTTCCATGTGTATACAGATGGCATTGTAGATATTTCCATGTTTATACAGATGACTGTATAGGTATTTCCATGTTTTTACAGGTGGCAGTGCAGATATTTCCATGTTTATAGAGATAGCGGTGTAGATATTTCCATGTTTCTACAGATGGCGGTGTTGATATTTCCATCTATACACAGATGGCCGTGTAGATATTTCCATGTTTATACAGATGGCGGCGAAGATATTTCCATGGACATGCAGATGGCGGTGTAGATATTTCCATGTTTAAACAGATAGCGGTGTAGATATTTCCATGTTTACACAGATAGTGGTGTAGATATTTCCGTGTTTATACACATGGCAGAGTAGATACTTCCATCTTTATGGAGATGGCAGTGTAGATATTTTCATGTTTATAGAGATGGCGGTGTAGATATTTCCATATTTATAGAGATAGCGGTGTAGATATTTCCATCTTTCTACAGATGGCAGTGTAGATATTTCCATGTTTATACAGATGGCGGTGTAGATATTTCCATATTTATACAGATGTCTGTGTAGATATTTCCATCTGTATACAGATGGTATTGTAGGTATTTCCATGTTTATACAGATGGTGGTGAAGATATTTCCATGTTTATTCAGATGACTGTGTAGATATTTCCATGTTTTTACAGATGGCAGTGTGGATATTTCAATGTTTATAGAGATGGCGCTGTAGATATTTCCAAGTTTATACAGATAACGGTGGAGATATTTCCATGTTTATACAGAGAGGAGTCGAGATATTTCCATGTTTATACACATAGCGGTGTACATATTTCCATGATTATAGAGACAGCGGTGTAGGTATTTCCATGTTTATGCAGATAGCGGTGCAGATATTTCCATGTTTACACAGATGCCTATGCAGATATTTCCATATTTACACAGAGGGCTGTGTAGATATTTCTATGTTTATACAGAAGACAGTGTAGATATTTAAATGTTCCTACACATGACTGTGTAGGTATTTCCATGTTTATACAGATGTCTTTGTAGATATTTCCATGTTAATAGAGATAGCGGTGTAGACATTTCCATGTTTATACAGATAGCGGTGTAGATATTTCCATGTTTATACAGATAGTGGTGTAGATATATCCATGTTTATACAGACCGCGGTGTAGATATTTCCATGTTTATACAAATAGCGGTGCAGATATTTCCATGTTTGTACAGATGGCGGTGTTGATATTTCCATTTATACACAGATGACCGTGTAGATATTTCCATGTTTATACAGATGGCGGCGCAGATATTTCCATGGATATGTAGATGGCGGTGTAGATATTTCCATGTTTATACAGATTGCGGTGTAGTTATTTCCATGTTTATATAGATAGCGGTGTAGTTATTTCCATGTATATACACATGGCTGTGTAGATATTTCCATGTTTATACAGATGGCGGTGTAGATATTTCCAAGTTTATACAGATAACTTTGTATTTCCATGTTTATACAGATGGCGGTGTAGATATTTCCATGTCTATAGAGATAGCATTGGAGATAATTCCATGTTTATACAGATAGCGGTGTAGATATTTCCATGTTTATTCTGATCGTGGTGTAGATATTTCCATGTTTATAGAGATGGCGGTGTAGATATTTACATGTTCATAGAGATAGCGGTGTTGATTTTTCCATGTTTATAGAGACAGCGGTGTGGATATTTCCTTGCTTATACAGATAGGGGTGTAGATATTTCCATGTTTATAGAGATAGCGGTGAAGATATTTCCATGTTTATACAGATCACGGTGTAGATATTTCCTTGCTTGTACTAATAGCAGTGTAGTTATTTCCATGTTTATACAGATAGCGGTGTAGATATTTCCATGTATATACAGATGGCTGTGTAGATATTTCCATGTTTATACAGATCGCGGTGCAGATATTTATATCTTTATACAGATGGCATTGTAGACATTTCCTTATTCACACAGATGGCGGTGTAGATGTTTCCATGTTTATACAGATGGCAGAGTAGTTAGTTCCATGTTTATGGAGATGGCAGTGTAGATACTTTCATGTTTACAGAGATGGCGGTGTAGATATTTCCATGTTTATAGAGATAGCAGTGTAGATATTTACATGTTTATACAGATGTCTGTGTAGATATTTCCATGTGTATACAGATGGCATTGTAGATATTTCCATGTTTATACAGATGACTGTATAGGTATTTCCATGTTTTTACAGGTGGCAGTGCAGATATTTCCATGTTTATAGAGATAGCGGTGAAGATATTTCCATGTTTATACAGATCACGGTGTAGATATTTCCTTGCTTGTACTAATAGCGGTGTAGTTATTTCCATGTTTATACAGATAGCGGTGTAGATATTTCCATGTATATACAGATGGCTGTGTAGATATTTCCATGTTTATACAGATGGCTGTGTAGATATTTCCATGTTTATACAGATGACTTTGTAGGTATTTGCATGTTTATACAGATGGCGGTGTAGCTTTTCCATGTTTATAGTGATAGCTGTGTAGATATTTCCATGTTTATACAGATAGCGGTGTTGATATTTCCATGTTTATAAAGATCACGGTGTAGATATTTCCATGTTTATACAGATCGCGGTGCAGATATTTATATCTTTATACAGATGGCATTGTAGATATTTCCTTATTCACACAGATGGCGGTGTAGATGTTTCCATGTTTATACAGATGGCAGAGTAGTTAGTTCCATGTTTATGGAGATGGCAGTGTAGATACTTTCATGTTTACAGAGATGGCGGTGAAGATATTTCCATGTTTATAGAGATAGCAGTGTAGATATTTACATGTTTATACAGATGTCTGTGTAGATATTTCCATGTGTATACAGATGGCATTGTAGATATTTCCATGTTTATACAGATGACTGTATAGGTATTTCCATGTTTTTACAGGTGGCAGTGCAGATATTTCCATGTTTATAGAGATAGCGGTGTAGATATTTCCATGTTTCTACAGATGGCGGTGTTGATATTTCCATCTATACACAGATGGCCGTGTAGATATTTCCATGTTTATACAGATGGCGGCGTAGATATTTCCATGGACATGCAGATGGCGGTGTAGATATTTCCATGTTTAAACAGATAGCGGTGTAGATATTTCCATGTTTACACAGATAGTGGTGTAGATATTTCCGTGTTTATACACATGGCAGAGTAGATACTTCCATCTTTATGGAGATGGCAGTGTAGATATTTTCATGTTTATAGAGATGGCGGTGTAGATATTTCCATATTTATAGAGATAGCGGTGTAGATATTTCCATCTTTCTACAGATGGCAGTGTAGATATTTCCATGTTTATACAGATGGCGGTGTAGATATTTCCATATTTATACAGATGTCTGTGTAGATATTTCCATCTGTATACAGATGGTATTGTAGGTATTTCCATGTTTATACAGATGGTGGTGAAGATATTTCCATGTTTATTCAGATGACTGTGTAGATATTTCCATGTTTTTACAGATGGCAGTGTGGATATTTCAATGTTTATAGAGATGGCGCTGTAGATATTTCCAAGTTTATACAGATAACGGTGGAGATATTTCCATGTTTATACAGAGAGGAGTCGAGATATTTCCATGTTTATACACATAGCGGTGTACATATTTCCATGATTATAGAGACAGCGGTGTAGGTATTTCCATGTTTATGCAGATAGCGGTGCAGATATTTCCATGTTTACACAGATGCCTATGCAGATATTTCCATATTTACACAGAGGGCTGTGTAGATATTTCTATGTTTATACAGAAGACAGTGTAGATATTTAAATGTTCCTACACATGACTGTGTAGGTATTTCCATGTTTATACAGATGTCTTTGTAGATATTTCCATGTTAATAGAGATAGCGGTGTAGACATTTCCATGTTTATACAGATAGCGGTGTAGATATTTCCATGTTTATACAGATAGTGGTGTAGATATTTCCATGTTTATACAGACCGCGGTGTAGATATTTCCATGTTTATACAAATAGCGGTGCAGATATTTCCATGTTTGTACAGACGGCGGTGTTGATATTTCCCTTTATACACAGATGACCGTGTAGATATTTCCATGTTTATACAGATGGCGGCGCAGATATTTCCATGGATATGTAGATGGCGGTGTAGATATTTCCATGTTTATACGGATTGCGGTGTAGTTATTTCCATGTTTATATAGATAGCGATGTAGTTATTTCCATGTATATACACATGGCTGTGTAGATATTTCCATGTTTATACAGATGGCGGTGTAGATATTTCCATGTTTATACAGATATCTTTGTATTTCCATGTTTATACAGATGGCGGTGTAGATATTTCCATGTCTATAGAGATAGCAGTGGAGATAATTCCATGTTTATACAGATAGCGGTGTAGATATTTCCATGTTTATTCTGATCGTGGTGTAGATATTTCCATGTTTATAGAGATGGCGGTGTAGATATTTACATGTTCATAGAGATAGCGGTGTTGATTTTTCCATGTTTATAGAGACAGCGGTGTGGATATTTCCTTGCTTATACAGATAGGGGTGTAGATATTTCCATGTTTATAGAGATAGCGGTGAAGATATTTCCATGTTTATACAGATCACGGTGTAGATATTTCCTTGCTTGTACTAATAGCGGTGTAGTTATTTCCATGTTTATACAGATAGCGGTGTAGATATTTCCATGTATATACAGATGGCTGTGTAGATATTTCCATGTTTATACAGATGGCTGTGTAGATATTTCCATGTTTATACAGATGACTTTGTAGGTATTTGCATGTTTATACAGATGGCGGTGTAGGTTTTCCATGTTTATAGTGATAGCTGTGTAGATATTTCCATGTTTATACAGATAGCGGTGTTGATATTTCCATGTTTATAAAGATCGCGGTGTAGATATTTCCATGTTTATACAGATCGCGGTGCAGATATTTATATCTTTATACAGATGGCATTGTAGATATTTCCTTATTCACACAGATGGCGGTGTAGATGTTTCCATGTTTATACAGATGGCAGAGTAGTTAGTTCCATGTTTATGGAGATGGCAGTGTAGATACTTTCATGTTTACAGAGATGGCGGTGAAGATATTTCCATGTTTATAGAGATAGCAGTGTAGATATTTACATGTTTATACAGATGTCTGTGTAGATATTTCCATGTGTATACAGATGGCATTGTAGATATTTCCATGTTTATACAGATGACTGTATAGGTATTTCCATGTTTTTACAGGTGGCAGTGCAGATATTTCCATGTTTATAGAGATAGCGGTGTAGATATTTCCATGTTTCTACAGATGGCGGTGTTGATATTTCCATCTATACACAGATGGCCGTGTAGATATTTCCATGTTTATACAGATGGCAGCGTAGATATTTCCATGGACATGCAGATGGCGGTGTAGATATTTCCATGTTTAAACAGATAGCGGTGTAGATATTTCCATGTTTACACAGATAGTGGTGTAGATATTTCCGTGTTTATACACATGGCAGAGTAGATACTTCCATCTTTATGGAGATGGCAGTGTAGATATTTTCATGTTTATAGAGATGGCGGTGTAGATATTTCCATATTTATAGAGATAGCGGTGTAGATATTTCCAACTTTCTACAGATGGCAGTGTAGATATTTCCATGTTTATACGGATGGCGGTGTAGATATTTCCATATTTATACAGATGTCTGTGTAGATATTTCCATCTGTATACAGATGGTATTGTAGGTATTTCCATGTTTATACAGATGGTGGTGAAGATATTTCCATGTTTATTCAGATGACTGTGTAGATATTTCCATGTTTTTACAGATGGCAGTGTGGATATTTCAATGTTTATAGAGATGGCGCTGTAGATATTTCCAAGTTTATACAGATAACGGTGGAGATATTTCCATGTTTATACAGAGAGGAGTCGAGATATTTCCATGTTTATACACATAGCGGTGTACATATTTCCATGATTATAGAGACAGCGGTGTAGGTATTTCCATGTTTATGCAGATAGCGGTGCAGATATTTCCATGTTTACACAGATGCCTATGCAGATATTTCCATATTTACACAGAGGGCTGTGTAGATATTTCTATGTTTATACAGAAGACAGTGTAGATATTTAAATGTTCCTACACATGACTGTGTAGGTATTTCCATGTTTATACAGATGTCTTTGTAGATATTTCCATGTTAATAGAGATAGCGGTGTAGACATTTCCATGTTTATACAGATGGCTGTGTAGATATTTCCATGTTTATACAGATGACTTTGTAGGTATTTGCATGTTTATACAGATGGCGGTGTAGGTTTTCCATGTTTATAGTGATAGCTGTGTAGATATTTCCATGTTTATACAGATAGCGGTGTTGATATTTCCATGTTTATAAAGATCGCGGTGTAGATATTTCCATGTTTATACAGACCGCGGTGCAGATATTAATATCTTTATACAGATGGCATTGTAGATATTTCCTTATTCACACAGATGGCGGTGTAGATGTTTCCATGTTTATACAGATGGCAGAGTAGTTAGTTCCATGTTTATGGAGATGGCAGTGTAGATACTTTCATGTTTACAGAGATGGCGGTGTAGATATTTCCATGTTTAAAGAGATAGCAGTGTAGATATTTACATGTTTATACAGATGTCTGTGTAGATATTTCCATGTGTATACAGATGGCATTGTAGATATTTCCATGTTTATACAGATGACTGTATAGGTATTTCCATGTTTTTACAGGTGGCAGTGCAGATATTTCCATGTTTATAGAGATAGCGGTGTAGATATTTCCATGTTTCTACAGATGGCGGTGTTGACATTTCCATCTATACACAGATGGCCGTGTAGATATTTCCATGTTTATACAGACGGCGGCGAAGATATTTCCATGGACATGCAGATGGCGGTGTAGATATTTCCATGTTTAAACAGATAGCGGTGTAGATATTTCCATGTTTACACAGATAGTGGTGTAGATATTTCCGTGTTTATACACATGGCAGAGTAGATACTTCCATCTTTATGGAGATGGCAGTGTAGATATTTTCATGTTTATAGAGATGGCGGTGTAGATATTTCCATATTTATAGAGATAGCGGTGTAGATATTTCCATCTTTCTACAGATGGCAGTGTAGATATTTCCATGTTTATACAGATGGCGGCGTAGATATTTCCATGGACATGCAGATGGCGGTGTAGATATTTCCATGTTTAAACAGATAGCGGTGTAAATATTTCCATGTTTACACAGATAGTGGTGTAGATATTTCCGTGTTTATACACATGGCAGAGTAGATACTTCCATCTTTATGGAGATGGCAGTGTAGATATTTTCATGTTTATAGAGATGGCGGTGTAGATATTTCCATATTTATAGAGATAGCGGTGTGGATATTTCCATCTTTCTACAGATGGCAGTGTAGATATTTCCATGTTTATACAGATGGCGGTGTAGATATTTCCATATTTATACAGATGTCTGTGTAGATATTTCCATCTGTATACAGATGGTATTGTAGGTATTTCCATGTTTATACAGATGGTGGTGAAGATATTTCCATGTTTATTCAGATGACTGTGTAGATATTTCCATGTTTTTACAGATGGCAGTGTGGATATTTCAATGTTTATAGAGATGGCGCTGTAGATATTTCCAAGTTTATACAGATAACGGTGGAGATATTTCCATGTTTATACAGAGAGGAGTCGAGATATTTCCATGTTTATACACATAGCGGTGTACATATTTCCATGATTATAGAGACAGCGGTGTAGGTATTTCCATGTTTATGCAGATAGCGGTGCAGATATTTCCATGTTTACACAGATGCCTATGCAGATATTTCCATATTTACACAGAGGGCTGTGTAGATATTTCTATGTTTATACAGAAGACAGTGTAGATATTTAAATGTTCCTACACATGACTGTGTAGGTATTTCCATGTTTATACAGATGTCTTTGTAGATATTTCCATGTTAATAGAGATAGCGGTGTAGACATTTCCATGTTTATACAGATGGCTGTGTAGATATTTCCATGTTTATACAGATGACTTTGTAGGTATTTGCATGTTTATACAGATGGCGGTGTAGGTTTTCCATGTTTATAGTGATAGCTGTGTAGATATTTCCATGTTTATACAGATAGCGGTGTTGATATTTCCATGTTTATAAAGATCGCGGTGTAGATATTTCCATGTTTATACAGACCGCGGTGCAGATATTTATATCTTTATACAGATGGCATTGTAGACATTTCCTTATTCACACAGATGGCGGTGTAGATGTTTCCATGTTTATACAGATGGCAGAGTAGTTAGTTCCATGTTTATGGAGATGGCAGTGTAGATACTTTCATGTTTACAGAGATGGCGGTGTAGATATTTCCATGTTTATAGAGATAGCAGTGTAGATATTTACATGTTTATACAGATGTCTGTGTAGATATTTCCATGTGTATACAGATGGCATTGTAGATATTTCCATGTTTATACAGATGACTGTATAGGTATTTCCATGTTTTTACAGGTGGCAGTGCAGATATTTCCATGTTTATAGAGATAGCGGTGTAGATATTTCCATGTTTCTACAGATGGCGGTGTTGATATTTCCATCTATACACAGATGGCCGTGTAGATATTTCCATGTTTATACAGATGGCGGCGAAGATATTTCCATGGACATGCAGATGGCGGTGTAGATATTTCCATGTTTAAACAGATAGCGGTGTAGATATTTCCATGTTTACACAGATAGTGGTGTAGATATTTCCGTGTTTATACACATGGCAGAGTAGATACTTCCATCTTTATGGAGATGGCAGTGTAGATATTTTCATGTTTATAGAGATGGCGGTGTAGATATTTCCATATTTATAGAGATAGCGGTGTAGATATTTCCATCTTTCTACAGATGGCAGTGTAGATATTTCCATGTTTATACAGATGGCGGTGTAGATATTTCCATATTTATACAGATGTCTGTGTAGATATTTCCATCTGTATACAGATGGTATTGTAGGTATTTCCATGTTTATACAGATGGTGGTGAAGATATTTCCATGTTTATTCAGATGACTGTGTAGATATTTCCATGTTTTTACAGATGGCAGTGTGGATATTTCAATGTTTATAGAGATGGCGCTGTAGATATTTCCAAGTTTATACAGATAACGGTGGAGATATTTCCATGTTTATACAGAGAGGAGTCGAGATATTTCCATGTTTATACACATAGCGGTGTACATATTTCCATGATTATAGAGACAGCGGTGTAGGTATTTCCATGTTTATGCAGATAGCGGTGCAGATATTTCCATGTTTACACAGATGCCTATGCAGATATTTCCATATTTACACAGAGGGCTGTGTAGATATTTCTATGTTTATACAGAAGACAGTGTAGATATTTAAATGTTCCTACACATGACTGTGTAGGTATTTCCATGTTTATACAGATGTCTTTGTAGATATTTCCATGTTAATAGAGATAGCGGTGTAGACATTTCCATGTTTATACAGATAGCGGTGTAGATATTTCCATGTTTATACAGATAGTGGTGTAGATATTTCCATGTTTATACAGACCGCGGTGTAGATATTTCCATGTTTATACAAATAGCGGTGCAGATATTTCCATGTTTGTACAGATGGCGGTGTTGATATTTCCATTTATACACAGATGACCGTGTAGATATTTCCATGTTTATACAGATGGCGGCGCAGATATTTCCATGGATATGTAGATGGCGGTGTAGATATTTCCATGTTTATACAGATTGCGGTGTAGTTATTTCCATGTTTATATAGATAGCGGTGTAGTTATTTCCATGTATATACACATGGCTGTGTAGATATTTCCATGATTATACAGATGGCGGTGTAGATATTTCCAAGTTTATACAGATAACTTTGTATTTCCATGTTTATACAGATGGCGGTGTAGATATTTCCATGTCTATAGAGATAGCATTGGAGATAATTCCATGTTTATACAGATAGCGGTGTAGATATTTCCATGTTTATTCTGATCGTGGTGTAGATATTTCCATGTTTATAGAGATGGCGGTGTAGATATTTACATGTTCATAGAGATAGCGGTGTTGATTTTTCCATGTTTATAGAGACAGCGGTGTGGATATTTCCTTGCTTATACAGATAGAGGTGTAGATATTTCCATGTTTATAGAGATAGCGGTGAAGATATTTCCATGTTTATACAGATCACGGTGTAGATATTTCCTTGCTTGTACTAATAGCAGTGTAGTTATTTCCATGTTTATACAGATAGCGGTGTAGATATTTCCATGTATATACAGATGGCTGTGTAGATATTTCCATGTTTATACAGATCGCGGTGCAGATATTTATATCTTTATACAGATGGCATTGTAGATATTTCCTTATTCACACAGATGGCGGTGTAGATGTTTCCATGTTTATACAGATGGCAGAGTAGTTAGTTCCATGTTTATGGAGATGGCAGTGTAGATACTTTCATCTTTACAGAGATGGCGGTGTAGATATTTCCATGTTTATAGAGATAGCAGTGTAGATATTTACATGTTTATACAGATGTCTGTGTAGATATTTCCATGTGTATACAGATGGCATTGTAGATATTTCCATGTTTATACAGATGACTGTATAGGTATTTCCATGTTTTTACAGGTGGCAGTGCAGATATTTCCATGTTTATAGAGATAGCGGTGTAGATATTTCCATGTTTCTACAGATGGCGGTGTTGATATTTCCATTTATACACAGATGGCCGTGTAGATATTTCCATGTTTATACAGATGGCGGCAAAGATATTTCCATGGACATGCAGATGGCGGTGTAGATATTTCCATGTTTAAAGAGATAGCGGTGTAGATATTTCCATGTTTACACAGATAGTGGTGTAGATATTTCCGTGTTTATACACATGGCAGAGTAGATACTTCCATCTTTATGGAGATGGCAGTGTAGATATTTTCATGTTTATAGAGATGGCGGTGTAGATATTTCCATATTTATAGAGATAGCGGTGTAGATATTTCCATCTTTCTACAGATGGCAGTGTAGATATTTCCATGTTTATACAGATGGCGGTGTAGATATTTCCATATTTATACAGATGTCTGTGTAGATATTTCCATCTGTATACAGATGGTATTGTAGGTATTTCCACGTTTATACAGATGGTGGTGAAGATATTTCCATGTTTATTCAGATGACTGTGTAGATATTTCCATGTTTTTACAGATGGCAGTGTGGATATTTCAATGTTTATAGAGATGGCGCTGTAGATATTTCCAAGTTTATACAGCTAACGGTGGAGATATTTCCATGTTTATACAGAGGGGAGTCGAGATATTTCCATGTTTATACACATAGCGGTGTACATATTTCCATGATTATAGAGACAGCGGTGTAGGTATTTCCATGTTTATGCAGATAGCGGTGCAGATATTTCCATGTTTACACAGATGCCTATGCAGATATTTCCATATTTACACAGAGGGCTGTGTAGATATTTCTATGTTTATACAGAAGACAGTGTAGATATTTAAATGTTCCTACACATGACTGTGTAGGTATTTCCATGTTTATACAGATGTCTTTGTAGATATTTCCATGTTAATAGAGATAGCGGTGTAGACATTTCCATGTTTATACAGATAGCGGTGTAGATATTTCCATGTTTATACAGATAGTGGTGTAGATATTTCCATGTTTATACAGACCGCGGTGTAGATATTTCCATGTTTATACAAATAGCGGTGCAGATATTTCCATGTTTGTACAGATGGCGGTGTTGATATTTCCATTTATACACAGATGACCGTGTAGATATTTCCATGTTTATACAGATGGCGGCGCAGATATTTCCATGGATATGTAGATGGCGGTGTAGATATTTCCATGTTTATACAGATTGCGGTGTAGTTATTTCCATGTTTATATAGATAGCGGTGTAGTTATTTCCATGTATATACACATGGCTGTGTAGATATTTCCATGTTTATACAGATGGCGGTGTAGATATTTCCATGTTTATACAGATAACTTTGTATTTCCATGTTTATACAGATGGCGGTGTAGATATTTCCATGTCTATAGAGATAGCAGTGGAGATAATTCCATGTTTATACAGATAGCGGTGTAGATATTTCCATGTTTATTCTGATCGTGGTGTAGATATTTCCATGTTTATAGAGATGGCGGTGTAGATATTTACATGTTCATAGAGATAGCGGTGTTGATTTTTCCATGTTTATAGAGACAGCGGTGTGGGTATTTCCTTGCTTATACAGATAGGGGTGTAGATATTTCCATGTTTATAGAGATAGCGGTGAAGATATTTCCATGTTTATACAGATCACGGTGTAGATATTTCCTTGCTTGTACTAATAGCGGTGTAGTTATTTCCATGTTTATACAGATAGAGGTGTAGATATTTCCATGTATATACAGATGGCTGTGTAGATATTTCCATGTTTATACAGATGGCTGTGTAAATATTTCCATGTTTATACAGATGACTTTGTAGGTATTTGCATGTTTATACAGATGGCGGTGTAGGTTTTCCATGTTTATAGTGATAGCTGTGTAGATATTTCCATGTTTATACAGATCGCGGTGCAGATATTTATATCTTTATACAGATGGCATTGTAGATATTTCCTTATTCACACAGATGGCGGTGTAGATGTTTCCATGTTTATACAGATGTCTTTGTAGGTATTTGCATGTTTATACAGATGGCGGTGTAGGTTTTCCATGTTTATAGTGATAGCTGTGTAGATATTTCCATGTTTATACAGATAGCGGTGTTGATATTTCCATGTTTATAAAGATCGCGGTGTAGATATTTCCATGTTTATACAGATCGCGGTGCAGATATTTATATCTTTATACAGATGGCATTGTAGATATTTCCTTATTCACACAGATGGCGGTGTAGATGTTTCCATGTTTATACAGATGGCAGAGTAGTTAGTTCCATGTTTATGGAGATGGCAGTGTAGATACTTTCATGTTTACAGAGATGGCGGTGTAGATATTTCCATGTTTATAGAGATAGCAGTGTAGATATTTACATGTTTATACAGATGTCTGTGTAGATATTTCCATGTGTATACAGATGGCATTGTAGATATTTCCATGTTTATACAGATGACTGTATAGGTATTTCCATGTTTTTACAGGTGGCAGTGCAGATATTTCCATGTTTATAGAGATAGCGGTGTAGATATTTCCATGTTTCTACAGATGGCGGTGTTGATATTTCCATCTATACACAGATGGCCGTGTAGATATTTCCATGTTTATACAGATGGCGGCGTAGATATTTCCATGGACATGCAGATGGCGGTGTAGATGTTTCCATGTTTAAACAGATAGCGGTGTAGATATTTCCATGTTTACACAGATAGTGGTGTAGATATTTCCGTGTTTATACACATGGCAGAGTAGATACTTCCATCTTTATGGAGATGGCAGTGTAGATATTTTCATGTTTATAGAGATGGCGGTGTAGATATTTCCATATTTATAGAGATAGCGGTGTAGATATTTCCATCTTTCTACAGATGGCAGTGTAGATATTTCCATGTTTATACAGATGGCGGTGTAGATATTTCCATATTTATACAGATGTCTGTGTAGATATTTCCATCTGTATACAGATGGTATTGTAGGTATTTCCATGTTTATACAGATGGTGGTGAAGATATTTCCATGTTTATTCAGATGACTGTGTAGATATTTCCATGTTTTTACAGATGGAAGTGTGGATATTTCAATGTTTATAGAGATGGCGCTGTAGATATTTCCAAGTTTATACAGATAACGGTGGAGATATTTCCATGTTTATACAGAGAGGAGTCGAGATATTTCCATGTTTATACACATAGCGGTGTACATATTTCCATGATTATAGAGACAGCAGTGTAGGTATTTCCATGTTTATGCAGATAGCGGTGCAGATATTTCCATGTTTACACAGATGCCTATGCAGATATTTCCATGTTTACACAGATGCCTATGCAGATATTTCCATATTTACACAGAGGGCTGTGTAGATATTTCTATGTTTATACAGAAGACAGTGTAGATATTTAAATGTTCCTACACATGACTGTGTAGGTATTTCCATGTTTATACAGATGTCTTTGTAGATATTTCCATGTTAATAGAGATAGCGGTGTAGACATTTCCATGTTTATACAGATGGCTGTGTAGATATTTCCATGTTTATACAGATGACTTTGTAGGTATTTGCATGTTTATACAGATGGCGGTGTAGGTTTTCCATGTTTATAGTGATAGCTGTGTAGATATTTCCATGTTTATACAGATAGCGGTGTTGATATTTCCATGTTTATAAAGATCGCGGTGTAGATATTTCCATGTTTATACAGATCGCGGTGCAGATATTTATATCTTTATACAGATGGCATTGTAGATATTTCCTTATTCACACAGATTGCGGTGTAGATGTTTCCATGTTTATACAGATGGCAGAGTAGTTAGTTCCATGTTTATGGAGATGGCAGTGTAGATACTTTCATGTTTACAGAGATGGCGGTGTAGATATTTCCATGTTTATAGAGATAGCAGAGTAGATATTTACATGTTTATACAGATGTCTGTGTAGATATTTCCATGTGTATACAGATGGCATTGTAGATATTTCCATGTTTATACAGATGACTGTATAGGTATTTCCATGTTTTTACAGGTGGCAGTGCAGATATTTCCATGTTTATAGAGATAGCGGTGTAGATATTTCCATGTTTCTACAGATGGTGGTGTTGATATTTCCATCTATACACAGATGGCCGTGTAGATATTTCCATGTTTATACAGATGGCGGCAAAGATATTTCCATGGACATGCAGATGGCGGTGTAGATATTTCCATGTTTAAACAGATAGCGGTGTAGGTATTTCCATGTTTACACAGATAGTGGTGTAGATATTTCCGTGTGTATACACATGGCAGAGTAGATACTTCCATCTTTATGGAGATGGCAGTGTAGATATTTTCATGTTTATAGAGATGGCGGTGTAGATATTTCCATATTTATAGAGATAGCGGTGTAGATATTTCCATCTTTCTACAGATGGCAGTGTAGATATTTCCATGTTTATACAGATGGCGGTGTAGATATTTCCATATTTATACAGATGTCTGTGTAGATATTTCCATCTGTATACAGATGGTATTGTAGGTATTTCCATGTTTATACAGATGGTGGTGAAGATATTTCCATGTTTATTCAGATGACTGTGTAGATATTTCCATGTTTTTACAGATGGCAGTGTGGATATTTCAATGTTTATAGAGATGGCGCTGTAGATATTTCCAAGTTTATACAGATAACGGTGGAGATATTTCCATGTTTATACAGAGAGGAGTCGAGATATTTCCATGTTTATACACATAGCGGTGTACATATTTCCATGATTATAGAGACAGCGGTGTAGGTATTTCCATGTTTATGCAGATAGCGGTGCAGATATTTCCATGTTTACACAGATGCCTATGCAGATATTTCCATATTTACACAGAGGGCTGTGTAGATATTTCTATGTTTATACAGAAGACAGTGTAGATATTTAAATGTTCCTACACATGAGTGTGTAGGTATTTCCATGTTTATACAGATGTCTTTGTAGATATTTCCATGTTAATAGAGATAGCGGTGTAGACATTTCCATGTTTATACAGATAGCGGTGTAGATATTTCCATGTTTATACAGATAGTGGTGTAGATATTTCCATGTTTATACAGACCGCGGTGTAGATATTTCCATGTTTATACAAATAGCGGTGCAGATATTTCCATGTTTGTACAGATGGCGGTGTTGATATTTCCATTTATACACAGATGACCGTGTAGATATTTCCATGTTTATACAGATGGCGGCGCAGATATTTCCATGGATATGTAGATGGCGGTGTAGATATTTCCATGTTTATACAGATTGCGGTGTAGTTATTTCCATGTTTATATAGATAGCGGTGTAGTTATTTCCATGTATATACACATGGCTGTGTAGATATTTCCATGTTTATACAGATGGCGGTGTAGATATTTCCAAGTTTATACAGATAACTTTGTATTTCCATGTTTATACAGATGGCGGTGTAGATATTTCCATGTCTATAGAGATAGCATTGGAGATAATTCCATGTTTATACAGATAGCGGTGTAGATATTTCCATGTTTATTCTGATCGTGGTGTAGATATTTCCATGTTTATAGAGATGGCGGTGTAGATATTTACATGTTCATAGAGATAGCGGTGTTGATTTTTCCATGTTTATAGAGACAGCGGTGCGGATATTTCCTTGCTTATACAGATAGAGGTGTAGATATTTCCATGTTTATAGAGATAGCGGTGAAGATATTTCCATGTTTATACAGATCACGGTGTAGATATTTCCTTGCTTGTACTAATAGCAGTGTAGTTATTTCCATGTTTATACAGATAGCGGTGTAGATATTTCCATGTATATACAGATGGCTGTGTAGATATTTCCATGTTTATACAGATCGCGGTGCAGATATTTATATCTTTATACAGATGGCATTGTAGATATTTCCTTATTCACACAGATGGCGGTGTAGATGTTTCCATGTTTATACAGATGGCAGAGTAGTTAGTTCCATGTTTATGGAGATGGCAGTGTAGATACTTTCATGTTTACAGAGATGGCGGTGTAGATATTTCCATGTTTATAGAGATAGCAGTGTAGATATTTACATGTTTATACAGATGTCTGTGTAGATATTTCCATGTGTATACAGATGGCATTGTAGATATTTCCATGTTTATACAGATGACTGTATAGGTATTTCCATGTTTTTACAGGTGGCAGTGCAGATATTTCCATGTTTATAGAGATAGCGGTGTAGATATTTCCATGTTTCTACAGATGGCGGTGTTGATATTTCCATTTATACACAGATGGCCGTGTAGATAATTCCATGTTTATACAGCTGGCGGCGAAGATATTTCCATGGACATGCAGATGGCGGTGTAGATATTTCCATGTTTAAACAGATAGCGGTGTAGATATTTCCATGTTTACACAGATAGTGGTGTAGATATTTCCGTGTTTATACACATGGCAGAGTAGATACTTCCATCTTTATGGAGATGGCAGTGTAGATATTTTCATGTTTATAGAGATGGCGGTGTAGATATTTCCATATTTATAGAGATAGCGGTGTAGATATTTCCATCTTTCTACAGATGGCAGTGTAGATATTTCCATGTTTATACAGATGGCGGTGTAGATATTTCCATATTTATACAGATGTCTGTGTAGATATTTCCATCTGTATACAGATGGTATTGTAGGTATTTCCACGTTTATACAGATGGTGGTGAAGATATTTCCATGTTTATTCAGATGACTGTGTAGATATTTCCATGTTTTTACAGATGGCAGTGTGGATATTTCAATGTTTATAGAGATGGCGCTGTAGATATTTCCAAGTTTATACAGCTAACGGTGGAGATATTTCCATGTTTATACAGAGGGGAGTCGAGATATTTCCATGTTTATACACATAGCGGTGTACATATTTCCATGATTATAGAGACAGCGGTGTAGGTATTTCCATGTTTATGCAGATAGCGGTGCAGATATTTCCATGTTTACACAGATGCCTATGCAGATATTTCCATATTTACACAGAGGGCTGTGTAGATATTTCTATGTTTATACAGAAGACAGTGTAGATATTTAAATGTTCCTACACATGAGTGTGTAGGTATTTCCATGTTTATACAGATGTCTTTGTAGATATTTCCATGTTAATAGAGATAGCGGTGTAGACATTTCCATGTTTATACAGATAGCGGTGTAGATATTTCCATGTTTATACAGATAGTGGTGTAGATATTTCCATGTTTATACAGACCGCGGTGTAGATATTTCCATGTTTATACAAATAGCGGTGCAGATATTTCCATGTTTGTACAGATGGCGGTGTTGATATTTCCATTTATACACAGATGACCGTGTAGATATTTCCATGTTTATACAGATGGCGGCGCAGATATTTCCATGGATATGTAGATGGCGGTGTAGATATTTCCATGTTTATACAGATTGCGGTGTAGTTATTTCCATGTTTATATAGATAGCGGTGTAGTTATTTCCATGTATATACACATGGCTGTGTAGATATTTCCATGTTTATACAGATGGCGGTGTAGATATTTCCATGTTTATACAGATAACTTTGTATTTCCATGTTTATACAGATGGCGGTGTAGATATTTCCATGTCTATAGAGATAGCAGTGGAGATAATTCCATGTTTATACAGATAGCGGTGTAGATATTTCCATGTTTATTCTGATCGTGGTGTAGATATTTCCATGTTTATAGAGATGGCGGTGTAGATATTTACATGTTCATAGAGATAGCGGTGTTGATTTTTCCATGTTTATAGAGACAGCGGTGTGGGTATTTCCTTGCTTATACAGATAGGGGTGTAGATATTTCCATGTTTATAGAGATAGCGGTGAAGATATTTCCATGTTTATACAGATCACGGTGTAGATATTTCCTTGCTTGTACTAATAGCGGTGTAGTTATTTCCATGTTTATACAGATAGCGGTGTAGATATTTCCATGTATATACAGATGGCTGTGTAGATATTTCCATGTTTATACAGATGGCTGTGTAAATATTTCCATGTTTATACAGATGACTTTGTAGGTATTTGCATGTTTATACAGATGGCGGTGTAGGTTTTCCATGTTTATAGTGATAGCTGTGTAGATATTTCCATGTTTATACAGATCGCGGTGCAGATATTTATATCTTTATACAGATGGCATTGTAGATATTTCCTTATTCACACAGATGGCGGTGTAGATGTTTCCATGTTTATACAGATGTCTTTGTAGGTATTTGCATGTTTATACAGATGGCGGTGTAGGTTTTCCATGTTTATAGTGATAGCTGTGTAGATATTTCCATGTTTATACAGATAGCGGTGTTGATATTTCCATGTTTATAAAGATCGCGGTGTAGATATTTCCATGTTTATACAGATCGCGGTGCAGATATTTATATCTTTATACAGATGGCATTGTAGATATTTCCTTATTCACACAGATGGCGGTGTAGATGTTTCCATGTTTATACAGATGGCAGAGTAGTTAGTTCCATGTTTATGGAGATGGCAGTGTAGATACTTTCATGTTTACAGAGATGGCGGTGTAGATATTTCCATGTTTATAGAGATAGCAGTGTAGATATTTACATGTTTATACAGATGTCTGTGTAGATATTTCCATGTGTATACAGATGGCATTGTAGATATTTCCATGTTTATACAGATGACTGTATAGGTATTTCCATGTTTTTACAGGTGGCAGTGCAGATATTTCCATGTTTATAGAGATAGCGGTGTAGATATTTCCATGTTTCTACAGATGGCGGTGTTGATATTTCCATCTATACACAGATGGCCGTGTAGATATTTCCATGTTTATACAGATGGCGGCGTAGATATTTCCATGGACATGCAGATGGCGGTGTAGATGTTTCCATGTTTAAACAGATAGCGGTGTAGATATTTCCATGTTTACACAGATAGTGGTGTAGATATTTCCGTGTTTATACACATGGCAGAGTAGATACTTCCATCTTTATGGAGATGGCAGTGTAGATATTTTCATGTTTATAGAGATGGCGGTGTAGATATTTCCATATTTATAGAGATAGCGGTGTAGATATTTCCATCTTTCTACAGATGGCAGTGTAGATATTTCCATGTTTATACAGATGGCGGTGTAGATATTTCCATATTTATACAGATGTCTGTGTAGATATTTCCATCTGTATACAGATGGTATTGTAGGTATTTCCATGTTTATACAGATGGTGGTGAAGATATTTCCATGTTTATTCAGATGACTGTGTAGATATTTCCATGTTTTTACAGATGGCAGTGTGGATATTTCAATGTTTATAGAGATGGCGCTGTAGATATTTCCAAGTTTATACAGATAACGGTGGAGATATTTCCATGTTTATACAGAGAGGAGTCGAGATATTTCCATGTTTATACACATAGCGGTGTACATATTTCCATGATTATAGAGACAGCGGTGTAGGTATTTCCATGTTTATGCAGATAGCGGTGCAGATATTTCCATGTTTACACAGATGCCTATGCAGATATTTCCATATTTACACAGAGGGCTGTGTAGATATTTCTATGTTTATACAGAAGACAGTGTAGATATTTAAATGTTCCTACACATGACTGTGTAGGTATTTCCATGTTTATACAGATGTCTTTGTAGATATTTCCATGTTAATAGAGATAGCGGTGTAGACATTTCCATGTTTATACAGATGGCTGTGTAGATATTTCCATGTTTATACAGATGACTTTGTAGGTATTTGCATGTTTATACAGATGGCGGTGTAGGTTTTCCATGTTTATAGTGATAGCTGTGTAGATATTTCCATGTTTATACAGATAGCGGTGTTGATATTTCCATGTTTATAAAGATCGCGGTGTAGATATTTCCATGTTTATACAGATCGCGGTGCAGATATTTATATCTTTATACAGATGGCATTGTAGATATTTCCTTATTCACACAGATGGCGGTGTAGATGTTTCCATGTTTATACAGATGGCAGAGTAGTTAGTTCCATGTTTATGGAGATGGCAGTGTAGATACTTTCATGTTTACAGAGATGGCGGTGTAGATATTTCCATGTTTATAGAGATAGCAGTGTAGATATTTACATGTTTATACAGATGTCTGTGTAGATATTTCCATGTGTATACAGATGGCATTGTAGATATTTCCATGTTTATACAGATGACTGTATAGGTATTTCCATGTTTTTACAGGTGGCAGTGCAGATATTTCCATGTTTATAGAGATAGCGGTGTAGATATTTCCATGTTTCTACAGATGGCGGTGTTGATATTTCCATCTATACACAGATGGCCGTGTAGATATTTCCATGTTTATACAGATGGCGGCGAAGATATTTCCATGGACATGCAGATGGCGGTGTAGATATTTCCATGTTTAAACAGATAGCGGTGTAGGTATTTCCATGTTTACACAGATAGTGGTGTAGATATTTCCGTGTGTATACACATGGCAGAGTAGATACTTCCATCTTTATGGAGATGGCAGTGTAGATATTTTCATGTTTATAGAGATGGCGGTGTAGATATTTCCATATTTATAGAGATAGCTGTGTAGATATTTCCATCTTTCTACAGATGGCAGTGTAGATATTTCCATGTTTATACAGATGGCGGTGTAGATATTTCCATATTTATACAGATGTCTGTGTAGATATTTCCATCTGTATACAGATGGTATTGTAGGTATTTCCATGTTTATACAGATGGTGGTGAAGATATTTCCATGTTTATTCAGATGACTGTGTAGATATTTCCATGTTTTTACAGATGGCAGTGTGGATATTTCAATGTTTATAGAGATGGCGCTGTAGATATTTCCAAGTTTATACAGATAACGGTGGAGATATTTCCATGTTTATACAGAGAGGAGTCGAGATATTTCCATGTTTATACACATAGCGGTGTACATATTTCCATGATTATAGAGACAGCGGTGTAGGTATTTCCATGTTTATGCAGATAGCGGTGCAGATATTTCCATGTTTACACAGATGCCTATGCAGATATTTCCATATTTACACAGAGGGCTGTGTAGATATTTCTATGTTTATACAGAAGACAGTGTAGATATTTAAATGTTCCTACACATGACTGTGTAGGTATTTCCATGTTTATACAGATGTCTTTGTAGATATTTCCATGTTAATAGAGATAGCGGTGTAGACATTTCCATGTTTATACAGATAGCGGTGTAGATATTTCCATGTTTATACAGATAGTGGTGTAGATATTTCCATGTTTATACAGACCGCGATGTAGATATTTCCATGTTTATACAAATAGCGGTGCAGATATTTCCATGTTTGTACAGATGGCGGTGTTGATATTTCCATTTATACACAGATGACCGTGTAGATATTTCCATGTTTATACAGATGGCGGCGCAGATATTTCCATGGATATGTAGATGGCGGTGTAGATATTTCCATGTTTATACAGATTGCGGTGTAGTTATTTCCATGTTTATATAGATAGCGGTGTAGTTATTTCCATGTATATACACATGGCTGTGTAGATATTTCCATGTTTATACAGATGGCGGTGTAGATATTTCCATGTTTATACAGATATCTTTGTATTTCCATGTTTATACAGATGGCGGTGTAGATATTTCCATGTCTATAGAGATAGCAGTGGAGATAATTCCATGTTTATACAGATAGCGGTGTAGATATTTCCATGTTTATTCTGATCGTGGTGTAGATATTTCCATGTTTATAGAGATGGCGGTGTAGATATTTACATGTTCATAGAGATAGCGGTGTTGATTTTTCCATGTTTATAGAGACAGCGGTGTGGATATTTCCTTGCTTATACAGATAGGGTTGTAGATATTTCCATGTTTATAGAGATAGCGGTGAAGATATTTCCATGTTTATACAGATCACGGTGTAGATATTTCCTTGCTTGTACTAATAGCGGTGTAGTTATTTCCATGTTTATACAGATAGCGGTGTAGATATTTCCATGTATATACAGATGGCTGTGTAGATATTTCCATGTTTATACAGATCGCGGTGCAGATATTTATATCTTTATACAGATGGCATTGTAGATATTTCCTTATTCACACAGATGGCGGTGTAGATGTTTCCATGTTTATACAGATGGCAGAGTAGTTAGTTCCATGTTTATGGAGATGGCAGTGTAGATACTTTCATGTTTACAGAGATGGCGGTGTAGATATTTCCATGTTTATAGAGATAGCAGTGTAGATATTTACATGTTTATACAGATGTCTGTGTAGATATTTCCATGTGTATACAGATGGCATTGTAGATATTTCCATGTTTATACAGATGACTGTATAGGTATTTCCATGTTTTTACAGGTGGCAGTGCAGATATTTCCATGTTTATAGAGATAGCGGTGTAGATATTTCCATGTTTCTACAGATGGCGGTGTTGATATTTCCATCTATACACAGATGGCCGTGTAGATATTTCCATGTTTATACAGATGGCGGCGAAGATATTTCCATGGACATGCAGATGGCGGTGTAGATATTTCCATGTTTAAACAGATAGCGGTGTAGATATTTCCATGTTTACACAGATAGTGGTGTAGATATTTCCGTGTTTATACACATGGCAGAGTAGATACTTCCATCTTTATGGAGATGGCAGTGTAGATATTTTCATGTTTATAGAGATGGCGGTGTAGATATTTCCATATTTATAGAGATAGCGGTGTAGATATTTCCATCTTTCTACAGATGGCAGTGTAGATATTTCCATGTTTATACAGATGGCGGTGTAGATATTTCCATATTTATACAGATGTCTGTGTAGATATTTCCATCTGTATACAGATGGTATTGTAGGTATTTCCATGTTTATACAGATGGTGGTGAAGATATTTCCATGTTTATTCAGATGACTGTGTAGATATTTCCATGTTTTTACAGATGGCAGTGTGGATATTTCAATGTTTATAGAGATGGCGCTGTAGATATTTCCAAGTTTATACAGATAACGGTGGAGATATTTCCATGTTTATACAGAGAGGAGTCGAGATATTTCCATGTTTATACACATAGCGGTGTACATATTTCCATGATTATAGAGACAGCGGTGTAGGTATTTCCATGTTTATGCAGATAGCGGTGCAGATATTTCCATGTTTACACAGATGCCTATGCAGATATTTCCATATTTACACAGAGGGCTGTGTAGATATTTCTATGTTTATACAGAAGACAGTGTAGATATTTACATGTTCCTACACATGACTGTGTAGGTATTTCCATGTTTATACAGATGTCTTTGTAGATATTTCCATGTTAATAGAGATAGCGGTGTAGACATTTCCATGTTTATACAGATAGCGGTGTAGATATTTCCATGTTTATACAGATAGTGGTGTAGATATTTCCATGTTTATACAGACCGCGGTGTAGATATTTCCATGTTTATACAAATAGCGGTGCAGATATTTCCATGTTTGTACAGATGGCGGTGTTGATATTTCCATTTATACACAGATGACCGTGTAGATATTTCCATGTTTATACAGATGGCGGCGCAGATATTTCCATGGATATGTAGATGGCGGTGTAGATATTTCCATGTTTATACAGATTGCGGTGTAGTTATTTCCATGTTTATATAGATAGCGGTGTAGTTATTTCCATGTATATACACATGGCTGTGTAGATATTTCCATGTTTATACAGATGGCGGTGTAGATATTTCCATGTTTATACAGATAACTTTGTATTTCCATGTTTATACAGATGGCGGTGTAGATATTTCCATGTCTATAGAGATAGCAGTGGAGATAATTCCATGTTTATACAGATAGCGGTGTAGATATTTCCATGTTTATTCTGATCGTGGTGTAGATATTTCCATGTTTATAGAGATGGCGGTGTAGATATTTACATGTTCATAGAGATAGCGGTGTTGATTTTTCCATGTTTATAGAGACAGCGGTGTGGGTATTTCCTTGCTTATACAGATAGGGGTGTATATATTTCCATGTTTATAGAGATAGCGGTGAAGATATTTCCATGTTTATACAGATCACGGTGTAGATATTTCCTTGCTTGTACTAATAGCGGTGTAGTTATTTCCATGTTTGTACAGATAGCGGTGTAGATATTTCCATGTATATACAGATGGCTGTGTAGATATTTCCATGTTTATACAGATGGCTGTGTAGATATTTCCATGTTTATACAGATGACTTTGTTGGTATTTGCATGTTTATACAGATGGCGGTGTAGGTTTTCCATGTTTATAGTGATAGCTGTGTAGATATTTCCATGTTTATACAGATAGCGGTGTTGATATTTCCATGTTTATAAAGATCGCGGTGTAGATATTTCCATGTTTATACAGATCGCGGTGCAGATATTTATATCTTTATACAGATGGCATTGTAGATATTTCCTTATTCACACAGATGGCGGTGTAGATGTTTCCATGTTTATACAGATAGAATTGAAGATATTTCCATGTTTATACAGATAGCAGTGGAGATATTTCCACTTTTATAGAGATAGCGGTTTAGATATTTCATATTTACACAGATAGTGGTGTAGATATTTCCATGTTTATACAGATTTTGGTGTAGATATTTGCATGTTTATACAGATGCCTGTGCAGATATCTCCATATTTATACAGAGGGCTGTGTAGATATTTCTATGTGTATACAGATAGCAGTGTAGATATTTCAATGTTCCTACACATGACTGTGTAGGTATTTCCATGTTTACACAGATGTCTTTGTAGATATTTCCATGTCTATAGAGATAGCGGTGCAGATATTTCCATCTTTATACAGATCATGGTGTAGATATTTCCATGTTTATACAGATACTGATGTAGATATTTCCATGTTGATACAGACCGCAGTGTATATATTTCCATGTTTATAGAGATAGAAGTGTAGATATTTCCAAGTTTGTACAGATGGCGCTGTTGATGTTTCCATCTATACACAGATTGCCGTGTAGGTATTTCCATGTGTATACAGAAGGCATTGTAGATATTTTCATATTTATAGAGATGGTGGTGTAGATATTTCCATGTTTACACAGATGACTGTATAGGTATTTCCATGTTTATACAGATGGCAGTGTAGATATTTCCATGTTTATAGAGATAGCGGTGAGGATATTTCCATATTTATACAGATAACGGTGTAGAAATTTCCATGTTTATACAGATAGCGGTGTAAATATTTCCATGTTTATACAAGTCACGGTGTAGATATTTCCTTGTTTATACAAATAGCGGTGTAGATATTTCCATGTTTATACAGATAGCGGCGTAGATATTTCCATGTATATACAGATGAGTGTGTAGATATTTCCCTGTTTATACAGATGGCTTTGTAGATATTTCCATGTTTATACAGATGACTTTGTAGGAATTTCCATGTTTCTACAGATGGCGGTGTAGAAATTTCCATGTTTATAGAGATAGCTCTGTAGATATATCCATGTTTATACAGATAGCGGTGTAGATATTTCCATGTTTATACAGATAGCGGTGTAGATATTTCCATGTTTATAAAGATCGCTGTGTAGATACTTCCATGTTCATACAGATAGCAGTGTAGATATTTCCATGTTTTTCCAGATATCGGTGTAGATATTTCCATGTTTACACAGATTGCGGTGTAGATATTTCCATCTTTCTACAGATGGCATTGTAGATATTTCCATGTTTATGCAGATAGCGGTGTAGATATTTCCATGTTTATAGAGATAGCGGTGTAAGTATTTCCATGTTTATAGACATAGCGGTGTAGATATTTCCATGTTTATATAGATGGCGTTGTAGATATTTCCATGTTTATACCGATAGCGGTGTTGGTATTTCCACGTTTACACAGATAGCGATGTAGATATTTCCATGTTTATACAGCTCGCGGTGCAGATATTTATATCTTTATACAGATGGCATTGTACATATTTCCTTATTCACACAGATGGCGGTGTAGATGTTTCCATGTTTATACAGATGACGGAGTAGTTAGTTCCATGTTTATGGAGATGGCAGTGTAGATATTTTCATGTTTATAGAGATGGCGGTGTTGATATCTCCATGTTTATAGAGATAGCAGTGTAGATATTTATATGTTTATACAGATGGCTCTGTAGATATTTCCATGTGTTTACAGATGGCATTGTAGATATTTCCATGTTTATACAGATGACTGTATAGGTACTTCCATGTTTTTACAGATGGCAGTGCAGATATTTCCATGTTTATAGAGATAGCGGTGTAGATATTTCCATGTTTGTACAGATGGCGGTGCTGATATTTCCATCTATACACAGATGGCCGTGTAGATATTTCCATGTTTATACAGATGGCGGCGTAGATATTTCCATGGACATGCAGATGGCGCTGAAGATATTTCCATGTTTATACAGATAGCGGTGTAGATATTTCCATGTTTACACAGATGGTGGTGTTGATATTTCCGTGTTTATACACATGGCGGAGTAGATACTTCCATCTTTATGGAGATGGCAGTGTAGATATTTTCATGTTTATAGAGATGGCGGTGTAGATATTTCCACATTTATAGAGATAGCGGTGTAGATATTTCCATCTTTCTACAGATGACAGTGTTGATGATTCCATGTTTATACAGATGGCCGTGTAGATATTTCCATATTTATACAGATGTCTGTGTAGATATTTCCATGTTTATACAGGTGGTGGTGTAGATATTTCCATGTTTATTCTGATGACTGTGTAGATATCTCCATGTTTTTACAGATGGCAGTTGAGATTTGTCAATGTTTATAGAGATGGCGCTGTAGATATTTCCATGCTTATACAGATGACTTTGTAGATATTTCCATGTTTATACAGATGGCGGTGTAGATATTTCCATGTTTATAGAGATAGCTGTGTAGATATTTCCATGTTTATACAGATAGCGGTGTAGATATTTCCATGTTTATACAGATCGCGGTGTAGATATTTCCATGTTTATACAAATCGTGGTGTAGATATTTCAATGTTTATACAGATAGCGTTGTAGATTTTCCCATATTTTTACAGATACCGGTGTAGATATTTCCATGTTTACACAGATTGCGGTATAGATATTTCCATCTTTCTGCAGATGGCATTGTAGACATTTCAAAGTTTTTACAGATGGCGGTCTTGATGTTTCCATCTATACACAGATTGCCGTGTAGGTATTTCCATGTGTATACAGATGGCTTTGTAGATATTTCCATGTTTATACAGATGGTGGTGTAGATATTTCCATGTTTACACAGATGACTGTATAGGTATTTCCATGTTTATACAGATGGCGGTGTAGATATATCCATGTTTATAGAGATAGCAGAGTAGATATTTCCATGTTTATACAGATCACGGTGTAGATATTTCCATGTTTATAAAGATCGCGGTGTAGATATTTCCATGTTTATAGAGATAGCTGTGTAGATATTTCCATGTTTATACAGATCGCGGTGTACATATTTCCATGTTTATACAGATCGCGGTGTAGGTATTTCCATGTTTATACAGATAGCGGTGTAGATATTTCCATGTTTATAGAGATAGCGGTGTAGGTATTTCCATCTTTATAGACATAGCGGTGTACATATTTCCATGTTTATTTAAATGGCGTTGTAGATATTTCCATGTTTATACCGATAGCGGTGTTGGTATTTCCACGTTTATACAGACAGTGATGTAGATATTTCCATGTTTATACAGCTCGCGGTGCAGATATTTATATCTTTATACAGATGGCATTGTAGATATTTCCTTGTTCACACAGATGGCGGTGTAGATGTTTCCATGTTTATACAGATGGCGGAGTAGTTAGTTCCATATTTATGGAGATGGCAGTGTAGATATTTTCATGTTTATAGAGATGGCGGTGTAGATATTTCCATGTTTATAGAGATAGCAGTGTAGATATTTACATGTTTATACAGATGGCTGTGTAGATATTTCCATGTGTATACAGATGGCATTGTAGATATTTCCATGTTTATACAGATGACTGTATAGGTATTTCCATGTTTTTACAGATGGCAGTGCAGATATTTCCATGTTTATAGAGATAGCGGTGTACATATTTCCAGGTTTGTACAGATGGCGGTGTTGATATTTCCATCTATACACTGATGGCCATGTAGATATTTCCATGTTTATACAGATAGCGGTGAAGGTATTTCCATGTTTACACAGATGGTGGTGCAGATATTTCCGTGTTTATACACATGGCGGAGTAGATACTTCCATCTTTATGGAGATGGCAGTGCAGATATTTTCATGTTTATAGAGATGGCGGTGTAGATATTTCCATATTTATAGAGATAGCGGTGTAGGTATTTCCATCTTTCTACAGATGGCAGTGTAGATATTTCCATGTTCATACAGATGGCCGTGTAGATATTTCCATATTTATACAGATGTCTGTGTAGATATTTCCATGTGTATACAGATGGTATTGAAGGTATTTCCATGTTTATACAGATGGTGGTGTAGATATTTCCATGTTTATACAGTTGGCGGTGTAGATATTTCCATGTTTTTACAGATGGCAGTGTAGATTTGTCAATGTTTATAGAGATGGCGCTGTAGATATTTCCATGTTTATACAGATAACGGTGGAGATATTTCCATGTTTAAACAGAGAGCAGTGGAGATATTTCCATGTTTATACACATAGTGGTGTACATATTTCCATGTTTATAGAGACAGCGTTGTAGTTATTTCCATGTTTATACAGATAGCGGTGCAGATATTTCCATGTTTACACAGATGCCTATGCAGGCATTTCCATATTTATACAGAGGACTTTGTAGATATTTCTATGTTTATACAGATGGCAGTGTAGATATTTAAATGTTCCTACACATGACTGGGTAGGTATTTCCACGTTTATACAGATGTCTTTGTAGATATTTCCATGTTTATAGAGATAGCGGTGCAGTCATTTCCATGTTTATACAGATAGCGGTGTATATATTTCCAAGTTTATACAGATCATGGTGTAGATATTTCCATGTTTATACAGATACCGGTGTAGATATTTGCATGTTTATACAGACCGCAGTGTAGATATTTCCTTGTTTATAGAGATAGCAGTGTAGATATTTCCATGTTTGTACAGATGGCGGTGTTGATGTTTCCATCTATACACAGATTGCCGTGTAGGTATTTCCATGTGTATACAGATGGCATTGAAGATATTTCCATGTTTATACAGATGGTGGTGAAGATATTTCCATGTTTACACAGATGACTGTATAGGTATTTCCATGTTTATACAGATGGCGGTGTAGATATTTCCATGTTTATAGAGATAGCGGTGTAGATATTTCCATATTTATACAGATAACGGTGTAGAAATTTCCATGTTTATACAGATAGCGGTGTAAATATTTCCATGTTTATACAGATCACGGTGTAGATATTTCCATGTTTATACAGATAGCGGTGTAGATATTTCCATTTTTATACAGACCGCGGTGTAGATATTTCCATGGTTATACAGATAGCGGTGCAGATATTTCCATGTTTGTACAGATGGCAGTGTTGATATTTCCATCTATACACAGATGACCGTGTAGATATTTCCATGTTTATACAGATGGCGGCGCAGATATTTCCATGGATATGTAGATGGCTGTGTAGATATTTCCACGTTTATACTGATAGCGGTTTAGTTATTTCCATGTTTATATAGATAGCGGTGTAGATATTTCCATGTATATACACATGGCTGTGTAGATATTTCCATGTTTAAACAGATAACTTTGTCAGTATTTCCATGTTTATACAGATGGCGGTGTAGATATTTCGATGTTTATAGAGATAGCAGTGGAGATATTTCCATGTTTATACAGATGGCGCTGGAGATATTTCCATGTTTATACAGATAGAATTGAAGATATTTCCATGTTTATACAGATAGCAGTGGAGATATTTCCACTTTTATAGACATAGCGGTTTAGATATTTCATATTTACACAGATAGCGGTGTAGATATTTCCATGTTTATACAGATTGTGGTGTAGATATTTCCATGTTTATACAGATGCCTGTGCAGATATCTCCATATTTATACAGAGGGCTGTGTAGATATTTCTATGTGTATACAGATGGCAGTGTAGATATTTCAATGTTCCTTCACATGACTGTGTAGGTATTTCCATGTTTACACAGATGGCTTTTTAGATATTTCCATGTCTATAGGGATAGCGGTGCAGATATTTCCATGTTTATACAGATAGCAGTGTATATATTTCCATGTTTATACAGATCGTGGTGTAGATATTTCCATGTTTATACAGATACCGATGTAGATATTTCCATGTTTATACAGACCGCAGTGTATATATTTCCATGTTTATAGAGATAGAAGTGTAGATATTTCCAAGTTTGTACAGATGGCGCTGTTGATGTTTCCATCTGTACACAGATTGCCGTGTAGGTATTTCCATGTGTATACAGAAGGCATTGTAGATATTTCCATATTTATACAGATGGTGGTGTAGATATTTCCATGTTTACACAGATGACTGTATAGGTATTTCCATGTTTATACAGATGGCGGTGTAGATATTTCCATGTTTATAGAGATAGCGGTGAGGATATTTCCATATTTATACAGATAACGGTGTAGAAATTTCCATGTTTATACAGATAGCGGTGTAAATATTTCCATGTTTATACAAGTCACGGTGTAGATATTTCCTTGTTTATACAAATAGCGGTGTAGTTATTTCCATGTTTATACAGATAGCGCGTAGATATTTCCATGTATATACAGATGAGTGTGTAGATATTTCCATGTTTATACAGATGGCTTTGTAGATATTTCCATGTTTATAGAGATAGCTCTGTAGATATATCCATGTTTATACAGATGGCAGTGTAGATATTTCCATGTTTATAGAGATAGCTCTGTAGATATATCCATGTTTATACATATAGCGGTGTAGATATTTCCATGTTTATACAGATAGCGGTGTAGATATTGCCATGTTTATAAAGATCGCTGTGTAAATAATTCCATGTTTATACAGATAGCAATGTAGATATTTCCATGTTTTTCCAGAAATCGGTGTAGATATTTCCATGTTTACACAGATTGCGGTGTAGATATTTCCATCTTTCTACAGATGGCATTGTAGATATTTCCATGTTTATGCAGATAGCGGTGTAGATATTTCCATGTTTATACAGCTCGCGGTGCAGATATTTATATCTTTATACAGATGGCATTGTAGATATTTCCTTATTCACACAGATGGCGGTGTAGATGTTTCCATGTTTATTCAGATGACGGAGTAGTTAGTTCCATGTTTATGGAGATGGCAGTGTAGATATTTTCATGTTTATAGAGATGGCGGTGTAGATATTTCCATGTTTATAGAGATAGCAGTGTAGATATTTACATGTTTATACAGATGGCTGTGTAGATATTTCCATGTGTATACAGATGGCATTGTAGATATTTCCATGTTTATACAGATGACTGTATAGGTATTTCCATGTTTTTACAGATGGCAGTGCAGATATTTCCATGTTTATAGAGATAGCGGTGTAGATATTTCCATGTTTGTACAGATGGCGGTGTTGATATTTCCATCTATACACAATTGGCCGTGCAGATATTTCCATGTTTATACAGATGGAGGCGTAGATATTTCCATGGATATGCAGATGGCGGTGTAGGTATTTCCATGTTTATACAGATAGCGGAGTAGATATTTCCATGTTTAAACAGATGGTGGTGTAGATATTTCCGTGCTTATACACATGGCGGAGTAGATACTTCCATCTTTATGGAGATGGAAGTGTAGATATTTTCATGTTTATAGAGATGGCGGTGTAGATATTTCCATATTTATAGAGATAGCAGTGTAGATATTTCCATCTTTCTACAGATGGCACTGTAGATAATTCCATGTTTATACAGATGGCCATGTTGATATTTCCATGTGTATACAGATGGTATTGTAGGTATTTCCATGTTTATACAGATGGTGGTGTAGATATTTCCACGTTTATTCAGATGACTGTGTAGGTATTTCCATGTTTTTACAGATGGCAGTGCAGATTTGTCAATGTTTATTGAGATGGCGCTGTAGATATTTCCATGTTTATACAGATAACGGTGGAGATATTTCCAAGTTTATACAGAGAGCAGTGGAGATATTTCCATGTTTGTACACATAGCGGTGTACATATTTCCATCTTTATAGAGACAGCGGTGTAGGTATTTCCATGCTTATACAGATAGCGGTGCAGATATTTCCATGTTTACACAGATGCCTATGCAGATATTTCCATATTTTTACAGAGGGCTGTGTAGATATTTCTATGTTTATACTGATGGCAGTGTAGATATTTAAATGTTCCTACACATGACTGTGTAGGTATTTCTATGTTTATACAGATGTCTTTGTAGATATTTCCATGTTTTTAGAGATAGCGGTGCTGATATTTCCATGTTTATACAGATAGCGGTGTGTATATTTCCATGTTTATACAGATCATGGTGTAGACATTTCCATGTTTATACAGATAACGGTGTAGATACTTCCATGTTTACACAGACCGCAGTGTAGATATTCCCATGTTTATAGAGATAGCATTGTAGATATTTCCATGTTTGTACAGATGGCGGTGTTGGTGTTTCCATCTATACACAGATTTCCGTGTAGGTATTTCCATGTTTATACAGATGGCATTGTAGATATTTCCATGTTTATACAGATGGTGGTGTAGATATTTCCATGTTTACACAGATGACTGTATAGGTATTTCCAAGTTTATACAGATGGCGGTGTAGATATTTCCATGTTTATAGAGATAGCGGTGAGGATATTTCCATATTTATACAGATAACGGTGTAGAAATTTCCATGTTTATACAGATAGCGGTGTAAATATTTCCATGTTTATACAAGTCACTGTGTAGATATTTCCTTGTTTATACAAATAGCGGTGTAGTTATTTCCATGTTTATACAGATAGCGGCGTAGATATTTCCATGTATATACAGATGAGTGTGTAGATATTTCCATGTTTATACAGATGGCTTTTTAGATATTTCCATGTTTATACAGATGACTTTGTAGGTATTTCCATGTTTATACAGATGGCGGTGTAGATATTTCCATGTTTATAGAGATAGCTCTGTAGATATATCCATGTTTATACAGATAGCGGTGTAGATATTTCCATGTTTATATAGATAGCGGTGTAGATATTTCCATGTTTATAAAGATCGCTGTGTAGATACTTCCATGTTTATACAGATAGCAGTGTAGATATTTCCATGTTTTTCCAGATATCGGTGTAGATATTTCCATATTTATACAGATAACGGTGTAGAAATTTCCATGTTTATACAGATAGCGGTGTAAATATTTCCATGTTTATACAAGTCACGGTGTAGATATTTCCTTGTTCATACAAATAGCGGTGTAGTTATTACCATGTTTATACAGATAGTGGTGTAGATATTTCCATGTATATACAGATGGCTGTGTAGATATTTCCATGTTTATACAGATGGCTTTGTAGATATTTCCATCTTTATACAGATGACATTGTAGGTCCTTCCATGTTTATACAGATGGCGGTGTAGATATTTCCATGTTTATAGAGATAGCTTTGTAGATATTTCCATGTTTATACAGATCGCAGTGTAGATATTTCCATGTTTATACAGATAGCGGTGTAGATATTTCCATGTTTATAGTGATAGCGGTGTAGTTATTTCCATGTTTATAGACATAGCGGTGTAGATATTTCTATGTTTATACCGATAGCAGTGTTGGTATTTCCACGTTTATACAGTTAGCGATGTAGATATTTCCATGTTTATACAGCTCGCGGTGCAGATATTTATATCTTTATACAGATGGCATTGTAGATATTTCCTTATTCACACAGATGGCGGTGTAGATGTTTCCATGTTTATACAGATGGCGGATTAGTTAGTTCCATGTTTATGGAGATGGCAGTGTAGATATTTTCATGTTTATAGAGATGGCGGTGTAGATATTTCCATGTTTATAGAGATAGCAGTGTAGATATTTAAATGTTTATACAGATGGCTGTGTAGATATTTCCATGTGTATACAGATGGCATTGTAGATATTTCCATGTTTATACAGATCACTGTATAGGTATTTCCATGTATTCACAGATGGCAGTGCTGATATTTCCATGTTTATAGAGATATCGGTGTAGATATTTCCATGTTTGTACAGATGGCGGTGTTGATATTTCCATCTATACACAGATGGCCGTGTAGATATTTCCATGTTTATACAGATGGCGGCGTAGTTATTTCCATGGACATGCAGATGGCGGTGTAGATATTTCCATGTTTATACAGATAGCGGTGTAGATATTTCCATCTTTACACAGATGGTGGTGTTGATATTTCCGTGTTTATACACATGGCGGAGTAGATACTTCCATCTTTATGGAGATGGCAGTGTAGATATTTTCATGTTTATAGAGATGGCGGTGTAGATATGTCCATATTTATAGAGATAGCGGTGTAGATATTTCCATCTTTCTACAGATGGCAGTGTAGATAATTCCATGTTTATACAGATGGCCGTGTAGATATTTCCATATTTATACAGATGTCTGTGTAGATATTTCCATGTTTATACAGATGGTATCGTAGGTATTTCCATGTTTGTGCAGATGGTGGTGTAGATATTTCCATGTTTATTCAGATGACTGTGTAGATATTTCCATGTTTTTACAGATGGCAGTTTAGATTTGTCAATGTTTATAGAGATGGCACTGTAGATATTTCCATGCTTATACAGATGACTTTGTAGTTATTTCCATGTTTATACAGATAGCGGTGTAGATATTTCCATGTTTATAGAGATAGCTGTGTAGATATTTCCATGTTAATACAGATAGCGGTGTAGATATTTCCATGTTTATACAGATCGCGGTGTAGATATTTCCATGTTTATACAGATCGCGGTGTAGATATTTCAATGTTTATACAGATAGCGTTGTAGATTTTCCCATATTTTTACAGATATCGGTGTAGATATTTCCATGTTTACACAGATTGCGGTATAGATATTTCCATCTTTCTACAGATGGCAGTGTAGATAATTCCATGTTTATACTGATGGCCATGTTGATATTTCCATGTGTATACAGATGGTAGTGTAGGTATTTCCATGTTTATACAGATGGTGGTGTAGATATTTCAACGTTTATTCAGATGACTGTGTAGATATTTCCATGTTTTTAGAGATGGCAGTGTAGATATTTCAATGTTTATTGAGATGGCGCTGTTGATATTTCCATGTTTAAACAGATAGTGGTGTAGACATTTCCATATTGATAGAGATATCGGTGCAGATATTTCCATGTTTATACAGACAGCAGTGGATATAATTCCATGTTTATACACATAGCGGTGTACATATTTCCATGTTTATAGAGACAGTGGTGTAGGTATTTCCATGTTTATACACATAGCGGTGCAGATATTTCCATGTTTACACAGATGCCTATGCAGATATTTCCATATTTATACAAAGGTCTGTGTAGATATTTCTATGTTTATACAGATGGCAGTGTAGATATTTCCATGTTCCTACACATGACTGTGTAGGTATTTCCATGTTTATACAGATGGCTTTGTAGATATTTCTATGTTCACAGAGATAGCGGTGCAGATATTTCCATGTTTATACAGATAGCGGTGTATATATTTCCATGTTTATACAGATCGTGGTGTAGATATTTCCATGTTTATACAGATACCGGTGAAGATATTTCCATGTTTATACAGTGTACATGTTTATACATGTTTATACAGATGGCGGCGTAGATATTTCCATGTTTATACAGATAGCGGCGTAGATATTTCCATGTATATACAGATGAGTGTGTAGATATTTCCATGTTTATACAGATGGCTTTTTAGATATTTCCATGTTTATACAGATGACTTTGTAGGTATTTCCATGTTTATACAGATGGCGGTGTAGATATTTCCATGTTTATAGAGATAGCTCTGTAGATATATCCATGTTTATACAGATAGCGGTGTAGATATTTCCATGTTTATATAGATAGCGGTGTAGATATTTCCATGTTTATAAAGATCGCTGTGTAGATACTTCCATGTTTATACAGATAGCAGTGTAGATATTTCCATGTTTTTCCAGATATCGGTGTAGATATTTCCATATTTATACAGATAACGGTGTAGAAATTTCCATGTTTATACAGATAGCGGTGTAAATATTTCCATGTTTATACAAGTCACGGTGTAGATATTTCCTTGTTCATACAAATAGCGGTGTAGTTATTACCATGTTTATACAGATAGTGGTGTAGATATTTCCATGTATATACAGATGGCTGTGTAGATATTTCCATGTTTATACAGATGGCTTTGTAGATATTTCCATCTTTATACAGATGACATTGTAGGTCCTTCCATGTTTATACAGATGGCGGTGTAGATATTTCCATGTTTATAGAGATAGCTTTGTAGATATTTCCATGTTTATACAGATCGCAGTGTAGATATTTCCATGTTTATACAGATAGCGGTGTAGATATTTCCATGTTTATAGTGATAGCGGTGTAGTTATTTCCATGTTTATAGACATAGCGGTGTAGATATTTCTATGTTTATACCGATAGCAGTGTTGGTATTTCCACGTTTATACAGTTAGCGATGTAGATATTTCCATGTTTATACAGCTCGCGGTGCAGATATTTATATCTTTATACAGATGGCATTGTAGATATTTCCTTATTCACACAGATGGCGGTGTAGATGTTTCCATGTTTATACAGATGGCGGATTAGTTAGTTCCATGTTTATGGAGATGGCAGTGTAGATATTTTCATGTTTATAGAGATGGCGGTGTAGATATTTCCATGTTTATAGAGATAGCAGTGTAGATATTTAAATGTTTATACAGATGGCTGTGTAGATATTTCCATGTGTATACAGATGGCATTGTAGATATTTCCATGTTTATACAGATCACTGTATAGGTATTTCCATGTATTCACAGATGGCAGTGCTGATATTTCCATGTTTATAGAGATATCGGTGTAGATATTTCCATGTTTGTACAGATGGCGGTGTTGATATTTCCATCTATACACAGATGGCCGTGTAGATATTTCCATGTTTATACAGATGGCGGCGTAGTTATTTCCATGGACATGCAGATGGCGGTGTAGATATTTCCATGTTTATACAGATAGCGGTGTAGATATTTCCATCTTTACACAGATGGTGGTGTTGATATTTCCGTGTTTATACACATGGCGGAGTAGATACTTCCATCTTTATGGAGATGGCAGTGTAGATATTTTCATGTTTATAGAGATGGCGGTGTAGATATGTCCATATTTATAGAGATAGCGGTGTAGATATTTCCATCTTTCTACAGATGGCAGTGTAGATAATTCCATGTTTATACAGATGGCCGTGTAGATATTTCCATATTTATACAGATGTCTGTGTAGATATTTCCATGTTTATACAGATGGTATCGTAGGTATTTCCATGTTTGTGCAGATGGTGGTGTAGATATTTCCATGTTTATTCAGATGACTGTGTAGATATTTCCATGTTTTTACAGATGGCAGTTTAGATTTGTCAATGTTTATAGAGATGGCACTGTAGATATTTCCATGCTTATACAGATGACTTTGTAGTTATTTCCATGTTTATACAGATAGCGGTGTAGATATTTCCATGTTTATAGAGATAGCTGTGTAGATATTTCCATGTTAATACAGATAGCGGTGTAGATATTTCCATGTTTATACAGATCGCGGTGTAGATATTTCCATGTTTATACAGATCGCGGTGTAGATATTTCAATGTTTATACAGATAGCGTTGTAGATTTTCCCATATTTTTACAGATATCGGTGTAGATATTTCCATGTTTACACAGATTGCGGTATAGATATTTCCATCTTTCTACAGATGGCAGTGTAGATAATTCCATGTTTATACTGATGGCCATGTTGATATTTCCATGTGTATACAGATGGTAGTGTAGGTATTTCCATGTTTATACAGATGGTGGTGTAGATATTTCAACGTTTATTCAGATGACTGTGTAGATATTTCCATGTTTTTAGAGATGGCAGTGTAGATATTTCAATGTTTATTGAGATGGCGCTGTTGATATTTCCATGTTTAAACAGATAGTGGTGTAGACATTTCCATATTGATAGAGATATCGGTGCAGATATTTCCATGTTTATACAGACAGCAGTGGATATAATTCCATGTTTATACACATAGCGGTGTACATATTTCCATGTTTATAGAGACAGTGGTGTAGGTATTTCCATGTTTATACACATAGCGGTGCAGATATTTCCATGTTTACACAGATGCCTATGCAGATATTTCCATATTTATACAAAGGTCTGTGTAGATATTTCTATGTTTATACAGATGGCAGTGTAGATATTTCCATGTTCCTACACATGACTGTGTAGGTATTTCCATGTTTATACAGATGGCTTTGTAGATATTTCTATGTTCACAGAGATAGCGGTGCAGATATTTCCATGTTTATACAGATAGCGGTGTATATATTTCCATGTTTATACAGATCGTGGTGTAGATATTTCCATGTTTATACAGATACCGGTGAAGATATTTCCATGTTTATACAGTGTACATGTTTATACATGTTTATACAGATGGCGGTGTAGATATTTCCATGTTTATACAGATAACTTTGTAAGTATTTCCATGTTAATAGAGATGGCGGTGTAGATATTTTGATGTTTGTAGAGATAGCAGTGGAGATATTTCCATGTTTATGCAGATAGCGGTGTAGATATTTCCATGTTTTTACTGATTGCGGTGTAGATATTTCCATGTTTATAGAGATGGCGGTGTAGATATTTCCATGTTCATAGATATAGCGGTGTTGATTTTTCCGTGTTTATAGAGATAGCGGTGTGGATATTTCCATGTTTATACAGATAGGGGTGTAGATATTTCCATGTTAATAGAGATAGCGTTGTAGATATTTCCATGTTTATATAGATCACGGTGTAGATATTTCCATGTTTATACAGATCATGGTGTAAATATTTCCATGTTTATACAGATCGCGGTATTGATATTACCATGTTTATAGGGATAGCCGTGCAAATATTTCCACATTTATACAGATAGCGGTGTAGTTATAAGCATGTTTATACAGATAGCGGTGTAGATATTTCCATGTATAAATATATGTCTGTGTATATATTTCCATGTTTATACAGATGGCGGTGTAGATATTTCGTTGTTTATACAAACAGTGGTGTAGTTATTTCCATGTTTATACAGATAGCGGTGTAGATATTTCCATGTATATACAGATGGCTGTGTAGATATTTCCATGTTTATACAGAAGGCTGAGTAGATATTTCCATGTTTACGCAGATGACTTTGTAGGTATTTCCATGTTTATACAGATGGCGGTGTAGGTATTTCCATGTTTATAGAAATAGATGTGTAGATATTTCCATGTTTACACAGATGACTTTGTAGGTATTTCCATGTATTTATAGATAGCGGTGTAGTTATTTCCATGTATATACACATGGCTGTGTAGATATTTCCATGTTTATACAGATGGCGGTGTAGATATTTCCATGTTTATACAGATAACTTTGTAAGCATTTCCATGTTTATACAGATGGCCGTGTAGATATTTCGATGTTTATAGAGATAGCAGTGGAGATATTTCCTTGTTTACAGATAGCGGTGTAGATATTTCCATGTTTATTCTGATCATGGTGTAGGTATTTCCATGTTTATAGAGATGGCGGTGTAGATATTTCCATGTTCATAGAGATTGCGGTGTTGAGTTTTCCATGTTTATAGAGATAGCGGTGTGGATATTTCCATGCTTTTACAGAGAGGGGTGCAGATATTTCCATGTTTATAGACATGGCGGTGTAGATATTTCCATGTTTATACAGATCACGCTGTAGATATTTCCTTGTTTATACTAATAGCGGTGTAGTTATTTCCATGTTTATAAAGATAGCGGTGTCGATATTTCCATGTATATACACATGGCTGTGTAGATATATCCATGTTTGTACAGATGGCTGTGTAGATATTTCCATGTTTATACAGATGACTTTGTAGGTATTTCTATGTTTATACAGATGGCGGTGTAGCTATTTCCATGTTTACAGAGATAGCTTTGTAGATATTTCCATGTTTATACAGATAGCGGTTTAGATATTTCCATGTTTATAGAGATCGCAGTGTAGATATTTCCATGTTTATACAGATCGTGGTGTAGATATTTCCATGTTTATACAGATAGCGGTGTAGATATTTCCATGTTTTTACAGATAGCGGTGTAGATATTTCCATGTTTACACAGATTGCGGTGTAGACATTTCCATTTTTATACAGATGGCATTGTAGATATTTCCAAGTTTATACAGATGGCGGTGCAGATATTTCCATGTTTATATAGATGGTGGTGTAGATATTACCATGTTTATACAGGTGGCGGTGTAGATATTTCCATGTTTATACAGATTGTGGTGAAGATATTTCCATGTCTATACAGATCGCGGTGTAGATATTTCCATGTTTATACAGATGGTGGTGTAGATATTTCCATGTTTATACAGATAACTTTGTAAGTATTTCCATGTTTATACAGATAGCAGTGTAGGTATTTCGATGTTTATAGAGATAGCAGTGGAGATATTTCCATGTTTATACAAATAGCCGTGTAGTTATTTCCAAGTTTATAAATATAGCGGTGTAGATATTTCCATGTATATACACATGGCTGTTTAGATATTTCCATGTTTATACAGATGGCGTTGTAGATATTTCCATGTTTATACAGATAACTTTGTAGATATTTCCATGTTTATGTAGATGGCGGTGTAGATATTTTGATGTTTATAGAGATAGCAGTGGAGATATTTCCATGTTTATGCAGATAGCGGGGTAGATATTTCCATGTTTTTACTGATTGCGGTGTAGATATTTCCATGTTTATAGAGATGGCGGTGTAGATATTTCCATGTTCATAGATATAGCGGTGTTGATTTTTCCGTGTTTATAGAGATAGCGGTGTGGATATTTCCATGATTATACAGATAGGGGTGTAGATATTTCCATGTTTATAGAGATGGCATTGTAGATATTTCCATGTTTATATAGATCACGGTGTAGATATTTCCATGTTTATACAGATCATGGTGTAGAGATTTCCATGTTTATACATATCGCGGTGTTGATATTACCATGTTTACAGGGATAGACGTGCAAATATTTCCACATTTATACAGATAGCGGTGTAGTTATTAGCATATTTATACAGATAGCGTTGTAGATATTTCCATGTATAAACAGATGTCTGTGTATATATTTCCATGTTTAAACAGATGGCGGTGTAGATATTTCCTTGTTTATACAAATAGCGGCGTAGTTATTTCCATGTTTATACAGATAGCGGTGTAGATATTTCCATGTTTATACAGACCGTGGTGTAGATATTTCCATGTTTACACAGATAGTGGTGCAGATATTTCCATGTTTGTACTGATGGCGGTGTTGATATTTCCATCTATACACTGATGACCGTGTAGATATTTCCATGTTTATACAGATGGCGGCGCAGATATTTCCATGGATATGTAGATGGCGGTGTAGATATTTCCATGTTTATAAAGATAGCGGTGTAGTTATTTCCATGTTTATATAGATAGCGGTGTAGTTATTTCCATGTATATACACATGGCTGTGTAGATATTTCCATGTTTATACAGATGGCGGTGTAGATATTTCCATGTTTATACAGATAACTTTGTAAGTAATTCCATGTTTATACAGATGGCGGTGTAGATATTTCGATGTTTATAGAGATAGCAGTGGAGATATTTCCATGTTTATACAGATAGCGTTGTAGATATTTCCATGTTTATTCTGATCGTGGTGTAGATATTTCCATGTTTATAGAGATGGCGGTGCAGATATTTCCATGTTCATAGAGATAGCGGAGTTGATTTTTCCAGGTTTATAGAGATAGCGTTGTGGATATTTCCATGCTTATACAGACAGGGGTGTAGATATTTCCATGTTTATAGAGATAGCGGTGTAGATATTTCCATGTTTATACAGATAGCGGTGTAGATATTTCCATGTTTATACAGACCGCGGTGTAGATATTTCCATGTTTATACAGATAGCGGTGCAGATATTTCCATGTTTGTACAGATGGCGGTGTTGATATTTCCATCTATACACTGATGACCGTGTAGATATTTCCATGTTTATACAGATGGCGGCGCAGATATTTCCATGGATATGTAGATAGCGGTGTAGATAATTCCATGTTTATACAGATAGCGTTGTAGTTATTTCCATGTTTATATAGATAGCGGTGTAGTTATTTCGATGTATATACACATGGCTGTGTAGATATTTCCATGATTATACAGATGGCGGTGTAGATATTTCCATGTTTGTACAGATAACTTTGTAAATATTTCCATGTTTATACAGATGGCGGTGTAGATATTTCGATGTTTACAGAGATAGCAGTGGAGATATTTCCATGTTTATACAGATAGCGGTGTAGATATTTCCATGTTTATACTGATCGTGGTGTAGATATTTCCATGTTTATAGAGATGGCGGTGTAGATATTTCCATTTTCATAGAGATAGCGGTGTTGATTTTTCCATGTTTAGAGATAGCGGTGTGGATATTTCCATGTTTATACAGATATGGGTGTAGATATTTCCATGTTTATAGACATGGTGGTGTAGATATTTCCATATTTATACATATCACGGTGTAGATATTTCCTTGTTTATACTAATAGCGGTGTAGTTATTTCCATGTTTATACAGATAGCAGTGTAGATATTTCCATGTATATACACATGGCTGTGTAGATATTTCCATGTTTATACAGATAGCTGTGTAGATATTTCCATGTTTATACAGATGACTTTGTAGGTATTTCTTCGTTTATACAGATGGCGGTGTAGGTATTTACATGTTTATAGTGATAGCTGTGTAGTTATTTCCATGTTTATACAGATAGCGGTGTAGATATTTCCATGTTTATACAGATCGCGGTGCAGATATTTCCATGTTTATACAGATCGTGGTGTAGATATTTCCATGTTTATACAGATAGCGGTGTAGATATTTCCATGTATTTACAGATAGCGGTGTAGATATTTCCATGTTTACACAGATTGCGGTGTAGATATTTCCATCTTTCTACAGATGTCATTGTAGATATTTCCAAGTTTATACAAATGGCGGTGTAGATATTTCCATGTTTATATAGATGGTGGTGTAGATATTACCATGTTTATACAGGTGGCGGTGTAGATATTCTCCATGTTTATACAGATTATGGTGAAGATATTTCCATGTTTATACAGATCGCGGTGTAGATATTTACATGTTTATACAGATGGTGGTGTAGATATTTCCATGTTCATAGAGATAGCGGTGTTGATTTGTCCATGTTTATAGAGATAGCGGTTTGGATATTTCCATGTTTATACAGATATTGGTGTAGATATTTACATGTTTATAGACATGGTGGTGTAGATATTTCCATATTTATACAGATCACGGTGTAGATATTTCCTTGTTTATACTAGTAGCGGTGTAGTTATTTCCATGTTTATACAGATAGTGGTGTAGATATTTCCATGTATGTACACATGGCTGTGTAGATATTTCCATGTTTATACAGATGGCTGTGTAGATATTTCCATGTTTATACAGATGACTTTGTAGGTATTTGTATGTTTATACAGATGGCGGTGTAGTTATTTCCATGTTTATAGAGATAGCTGCGTAGATATTTCCATCTTTATACAGATAGCGGTGTAGATATTTCCATGTTTATACAGATCGCGGTGTAGATATTTCCATGTTTATACAGATCGCGGTGTAGATATTTCCATGTTTATACAGATAGCGGTGTAGATATTTCCATGTTTTTACAGATAGCGGTGTAGATATTTCCATGTTTACACAGATTGCGGTGTAGATATTTCCATCTTTCTACAGATGGCATTGTAGATATTTCCAAGTTTATACAGGTGGCGGTGTAGATATTTCCATGATTATATAGATGGTGGTGTAGATATTACCATGTTTATACAGGTGGCGGTGTAGATATTTCTATGTTTATACAGATAGCGGTGTAGATATTTCCATGTTTAAAGAGATAGCGCTGTTGGTAATTCCATGTTTATAGACATAGCGGTGTAGATATTTCCATGTTTATATAGATGGCGTTGTAGATATTTCCATGTGTATACTGATAGCGGTGTTGATATTTCCACATTTATACAGATAGCGATGTAGATATTTCCATGTTTATACAGCTAGCGGTGCAGGTATTTATATCTTTATACAGATGGCATTGTAGATATTTCCTTATTCACACAGATGGCGGTGTAGATGTTTCCATGTTAATACAGATGGCAGAGAAGTTAGTTCCATGTTTATGGAGATGGCAGTGTAGATATATTCATGTTTATAGAGATGGCGGTGTAGATATTTCCATGTTCATAGAGATAGCAGTCTAGATATTTACATGTTTAAACAGATGGCTGTGTAGATATTTCCATGTGTATACAGATGTCATTGTAGATATTTCCATGTTTATACAGATGACTGTATACGTATTTCCATGTTGTTACAGATGGCAGTGCAGATATTTCCATGTTTATAGAGATAGCGGTGTAGATATTTACATGTTTGCACAGATGGCAGTTTTGATATTTCCTTCTATACACAGATGGCCGAGTAGATATTTCCATGTTTATACAGATGGCGGCGTAGATATTTCCATGTTTACACAGATAGTGGTGTACATATTTCCGTGTTAATACACATGGCAGAGTAGATACTTCCATCTTTATGGAGATGGCAGTGTAGATATCTTCATGTTTATAGAGATGGCAGTGTAGATATTTCCATATTTATAGAGATAGCGGTGTACATATTTCCATCTTTCTACAGATGGCATTGTAAATATTTCCATGTTTATACAGATGGCCGTGTAGACATTTCCCTATTTATACAGATGTCTGTGTAGATATTTCCATGTGTATACAGATGGTATTGTAGGTATTTCCATGTTTATACAGATGGTGGTGTAGATATTCCCATGTTTATTCAGATGACTGTGTAGATATTTCCATGTTTTTACAGATGGCATTGCAGATATTTCAATGTTTATAGAGATGGTGCTGTAGATATTTCCGTGTTTATACAGATAACGGTGGAGATATTTCCATGTTTATACAGAGAGCAGTGGAGATATTTCCACGTTTATACACATAGCGGTGTACATATTTCCATGTTTATAGAGACAGCGGTGTAGGTATTTCCATGTTTATACAGTTAGCGGTGCAGATATTTCCATGTTTACACAGATGCCTATGCAGATATTTCCACATTTATACAGAGGGCTGTGTAGGTATTTCTATGTTTATACAGATGGCAGTGTAGATATTTAAATGTTCCTACACATGACTGTGTAGTTATTTCCATGTTTATACAGATGTCTTTGTAGTTATTTCCATGTTTATACAGACCGCGGTGTAGATATTTCCAGGTTTATACAGATCACGGTGCAGATATTTCCATGTTTATAGAGATAACGGTGTAGATATTTCCATGTTTATACAGATAGCGGTGCAGATAATTCCATGTTTGTACAGATGCCGGTGTTGATATTTCCATCTATACACAGATGAACATGTAGATATTTCCATGTTTATACAGATGGCGGCGCAGATATTTCCACGGATATGTAGATGGCGGTGTAGATATTTCCATGTTTATTCAGATAGCGGTGTAGTTATTTCTATGTTTATATAGATAGCGGTGTAGATATTTCGATGTTTATCCAGATAACTTTGTAAGTATTTCCATGTTTATACAGATGGCGGTGTAGATATTTCCATGTTTATACAGATAACTTTGTAAGTATTTCCATGTTTATACAGATGGCGGTGTAGATATTTCGATGTTTACAGAGATAGCAGTGGAGATATTTTCATGTTTATACAGATGGCGGTGTAGATATTTCCATGTTTATACAGAGAACTTTGTAGGTATTTCCATGTTTATACAGACGGCGGTGTAGATATTTCGATGTTTATAGAGATAGCAGTGGAGATATTTCCATGTTTATATAGATGGTGGTGTAGATATTTCCATTTTTATACAGGTAGCGGTGTAGATATTTCCATGTTTATAAAGATTGTGGTGAAGATATTTCCATGTTTATATGATCGCGGTGTAGATACTTCCATGTTTATACAGATCGCGTTGTATGTATTTCCATGTTTATACAGATAGCGGTGTAGATATTTCCATGTTTATACAGATAGCAGTGTAGATATTTCCATCTTTATAGAGATAGCGGTGTAGGTATTTCCATGTTTATAGACATAGCAGTGTAGATATTTCCATGTTTATATAGATGGCGTTGTAGATATTTCCATGTTTATATCGATAGCGGTGTTGGTATTTCCACGTTTATACAGATAGCTATGTAGATTTTCCATGTTTATACAGCTCGCGGTGCAGATATTTATATCTTTATACAGATGGCATTGTAGGTATATCCTTATTCACACAGATGGCGGTGTAGGTGTTTCCATGTTTATACAGATGGCGGAGTAGTTAGTTCCATGTTTATGCAGATGGCAGTGTAGATATTTTCTTGTTTATACAGATGACTGTATAGGTATTTTCATGTTTATACAGATGGCAGTGCAGATATATCCATGTTTATAGAGATAGCGATGTAGATATTTCCATGTTTGCACAGATGGCGGTGTTGATATTTCCATCTATACACAGATGGCCGTGTATATATTTCCATGTTTATACAGATGGTGGTGTAGATATTCCCATGGACATGCAGATGGCGGTGTAGATATTTCTATGTTTATACAGATAGCGGTGTAGATATTTCCATGTTTACACAGATGGTCTTGTAGATATTTTCGTGTTTATACACATGACTGATCGTGGTGAAGATATTTCCATGTTTATAGGGATGGCTGTGTAGATATTTCCATGTTTATTCAGATCGCGATGTAGATATTTCCAGGATTATACAGATCATGGTGTAGATATTTCCATGTTTATTCAGATCGCGATGTTGACATTACCATGTTTATAGGGATGGCGGTGCAAATATTTCCACATTTATGCAGATAGCGGTGTAGTTATTAGCATGTTTATAAAGATAGTGGTGTAGATATTTCCATGTATAAACAGATGTGTGTGTATATATTTCCATGTTTATACAGATAGCGGTGTAGATATTTCCATGTATGTAGAGATGGCTGTGTAGATATTTCCATGTTTATACAGATGGCTGTGTAGATATTTCCATGTTTATACAGATTACTTTGTAGGTATTTCCATGTTTATACAGATGGCAGTGTAGATATTTCCATGTTTATAGAGATAGCTGCGTAGATATTTCCATGTTTATACAGATAGCGATCTAGATATTTCCATGTTTATACAGATCGCAGTGTACATATTTTCATGTTTATACAGATGGCGGTGTAGATAATTCCATGTTTATAGAGATAGCGGTGTAGATATATCTATGTTCATAGAGATAGCAGTGAGGATATTTCCATGTTTATACAGATAGCAGTGTAGATATTTCCACTTTTACAGAGATAGCGGTTTAGATATTTCATATTTATACAGAAATCGGTGTAGATATTTCCATGATAATACATATTGCGGTGTAGATATTTCCATGTTTATACAGATAGCGGTGTAGATATTTCCACGTTTATACTGATGTCGGTTTAGATATTTCCATGTTTCTACAAATGGCAGTGTAGATATTTCCATGTTTGTAGAGATGGCGGTGTAGATATTTCCATGTTTATATTGATGGCAGTGTAGATATTTTCTTGTTTATGTAGATGACGTTGTAGATACCTCCATGTTTAAAGAGATGGCGGTGTGTATATTTCCATGTTGATGGAGATAGCGGTGTAGATATTTCCATGTTTATAGAGATTGCGTTGAAGTTATTTCCATGTTTATAGAGATAGCGGTGAAGGTATTTCCATGTTTCTACAGATGACTGTGTAGATATTTCCATGTTTACAGATATAGCGGTAAAGATATTTCCATCTTTCATAGATTGCGGTGTAGACATTGCAAAGTTTACACAGATAGCGGTGTAGATATTTCCAAGTTTACACAGATAACTGTGTCGATATTTCCATGTTTACGGAGATATCATTGTAGATATTTCCATGTTTATACAGATAGCGGTGTAGTTATTTACATGTTGATACAGATAGCAGTGTAGATATTTTCAGGGTTATACAGATAGTGGTGTAGATATTTCCACGTTTTACAGATAGCTGTGTAGATATTTCGCTGTTTACACAGATAGCGTTGTAAATATTTCCATGTTTACACAGATAGCGTTGTAAATATTTCCATGTTTACACAGATTGTGGTGTATATATTTCCAAGTTTACACAGAGAGCTGTGTAGATATTTCCATGTTTACACAGATAGCGTTGTAGATATTTCATTGTTTACAGAGATAGCGGTGTAGGTATTTCCATGTTTTTAAAGATACCGGTGTAGGTATTACCGTGTTTATAAATATAGCGGTGGAGATATTTCCATGTTTACAGATAGCGGTGTAAAAATTTACATGTTTGTACAGATAGCGGTGTAGTTATTTCCATGTTTATACAGATAGCGGTGTAGATATTTCCATGTTTATAGAGACTGCGGTGTAGATATTTCCATCTTTGCACAGATTGCTGTGTAGATATTTCCATCTTTATACAGATTGCGGTGTAGTTATTTCCATGTTGATACAGATAGCGGTGTAGATATTTCCATGTTTATACACGTAGCGGTGTAGAAATTCCCATGTTTATACAGATCTCTTTGTAGATATTTCCATCTTTCTACACATGTCAGTGTAGACATTTCCAAGTTTATACAGATGTCTGTGTAGATATTTCCATGTTTATGCAGATGGCGGTGTAGATGTTTCCATGTTTATACAGATGGCGGAGTAGTTAGTACCATGTTTATGGAGATGGCAGTGTAGATATTTCCATGTTTATACAGTTAGCGGTGTAGAAATTTACATGTCTATAGAGATAGCGGTGTAGGTATTTCCATATTTTTACAGATTTCGGTGTAGATATTTCCAACTTTATACATATGGCGGTGTAGATATTTCCATGTTTATACAGATGGCAGTGAAGATACATCCATGTTTCTGAAGTTGGCGGTGTAAATATTTTCATGTTTATAGAGATGAAGGTGTACATATTTCCATGTATATAGAGATAGCAGTGTAGATATTTTCATGTTTATAGAGAAAGCGGTGTAGGTATTTCCATGTTTATAGAGATAGCTGTGTAGATATTTCCATATTTATACAGATAGCGGTGTAGGTATTCCCATGTTTATACAGATTGCGGTGTAGATATTTCCATGTTTCTACAGTTGGCGGTGTAGATATTTCCTTGTTTATACAGATATCGGTGTAGATATTTCCATGTTTACAGGTAGCGGTGCAGGTATTTCCAAGTTTACAGAGATAGCGGTGTAGTTATTTCCATCTTTGCACAGATTGCCGTGTAGCTATTTCCATGTTTACGCAGATAGCTGTGTAGATATTTCCCAGTTTACACAGATAGCTGTGTAGATATTTCCATGTTTACACACATACCGTTGTAGATATTTCCATGTTTATACAGATTGCGGTTTAGATATGTCCATGATTATACAGATAGCGGTGTAGATATTTTCATGTTTATACAGATAGCGGTGGAGATATTTCCATGTTTATAGAGACTGCGGTATAGATATTTCCATGTTTATACAGATAGCGGTGTAGATATTTCCATGTTTGCAGAGATAGCAGTGTAGATATTTCCATCTTTGCACAGATTGCTGTGTAGATATTTCCATTTTTACACAGATAGCTGTGTAGATATTTCCATGTTTACACAGATAGCGTTGTAGATATTTCATTGTTTACAGAGATAGCGGTGTAGGTATTTCCATGTTTTTAAAGATACCCGTGTAGGTATTACCGTGTATATGAATATAGCGGTGGTGATATTTCCATGTTTGTACAGATAGCGGTGTAAAAATTTCCATGTTTATACAGATAGCGGTGTAGTTATTTCCATGTTTATACTGATAGCGGTGTAGATATTTCCATGTTTATAGAGACTGCGGTGTAGATATTTCCATCTTTGCACAGATTGCTGTGTAGATATTTCCATCTTTATACAGATTGCGGTGTAGTTATTTCCATGTTGATACAGATAGCGGTGTAGGTATTTCCATGTTTATACACGTAGCGGTGTAGAAATTCCCATGTTTATACAGATCTCTTTGTAGATAATTCCATCTTTCTACACATGTCAGTGTAGACATTTCCACGTTTATACAGATGTCTGTGTAGATATTTCCATGTTTATGCAGATGGCGGTGTAGATGTTTCCATGTTTATACAGATGGCGGAGTAGTTAGTACCATGTTTATGGAGATGGCAGTGTAGATATTTCCATGTTTATACAGATAGCGGTGTAGAAATTTACATGTCTATAGAGATATCGGTGTAGGTATTTCCATATTCATACAGATTTCGGTGTAGATATTTCCAACTTTATACAGATGGCGGTGTAGATATTTCCATGTTTATACAGATGGCAGTGAAGATATTTCCATGTTTATACAGATAGTGGTGTAGATATTTCCATGTTTATACTGATGGCGGTGTAGATACATCCATGTTTCTGAAGATGGCGGTGTAAATATTTTCATGTTTATAGAGATGAAGGTGTACATATTTCCATGTATATAGAGATAGCAGTGTAGATATTTTCATGTTTATAGAGAAAGCGGTGTAGGTATTTCCATGTTTATAGAGATAGCTGTGTAGATATTTCCATATTTATACAGATAGCGGTGTAGATATTTCCATGTTTATACAGGTAGCGGTGTATATATTTCCAAGTTTACGGAGATAGCGGTTCAGTTATTTCCATCTTTGCACAGATTGCCGTGTAGCTATTTCCATGTTTACGCAGATAGCTGTTTAGATATTTCCAAGTTTACACAGATAGCTGTGTAGATATTTCCATGTTTACACACATACCGTTGTAGATATTTCCATGTTTATACAGATTGCGGTTTAGATATGTCCATGATTATACAGATAGCAGTGTAGATATTTTCATGTTTAAACAGATAGCGGTGGAGATATTTCCATGTTTATAGAGACTGCGGTATAGATATTTCCATGTTTATACAGATAGCGGTGTAGATATTTCCATGTTTACAGAGATAGCAGTGTAGATATTTCCATCTTTGCACAGATTGCTGTGTAGATATTTCCATTTTTACACAGATAGCTGTGTAGATATTTCCATGTTTACACAGATAATGTTGTAGATATTTCATTGTTTACAGAGATAGCGGTGTAGGTATTTCCATGTTTTTAAAGATACCGGTGTAGGTATTACCGTGTTTATAAATATAGCGGTGGAGATATTTCCATGTTTACAGATAGCGGTGTAAAAATTTCCATGTTTATACAGATAGCAGTGTAGTTATTTCCATGTTTATTCAGATAGCGGTGTAGATATTTCCATGTATATAGAGACTGCGGTGTAGATATTTCCATCTTTGCACAGATTGCAGTGTAGATATTTCCATCTTTATACAGATTGCGGTGTAGTTATTTCCATGTTGATACAGATAGCGGTGTAGATATTTCCATGTTTATACACGTAGCGGTGTAGAAATTCCCATGTTTATACAGATCTCTTTGTAGATATTTCCATCTTTCTACACATGTCAGTGTAGATATTTCCAAGTTTATACAGATGTCTGTGTAGATATTTCCATGTTTATGCAGATGGCGGTGTAGATGTTTCCATGTTTATACAGATGGCAGAGTAGTTAGTACCATGTTTATGGAGATGGCAGTGTAGATATTTCCATGTTTATACAGATAGCGGTGTAGAAATTTACATGTCTATAGAGATAGCGGTGTAGGTATTTCCATGTTTATACAGATCACGGTGTTGATATTTGCTTGTTTATACAAATAGAGGTGTAGTTATTCCCATGTTTATACAGATAGCAGTGTAGATATTTCCATGTATATACAGATGGCTGTGTGGATATTTCCATGTTTATACAGATGGCTGTGTAGATATTTCCATGTTTATACAGATGACTTTCTAGGTATTTCCATGTTTATACAGATGGCAGTGTAGATATTTCCATGTTAATAGAGATAGCTGTGTAGATATTTCCATGTTTATAAAGATGGCTGTGTAGATATTTCCATGTTTATACAGATGACTTTGTAGGTATTTCCATGTTTATACAGATGGCGGTGTAGATATTTCCATGTTTATAGAGATAGCTGTGTAGATATTTCCATGGTTATACAGATCGCGGTGTAGATATTTCCATGTTGATACAGATCGCGTAGTAGTTATTTCCATGTTTATACAGATAGCGGTGTAGAGATTTCCATGTTTTTACAGATATCGGTGTAGGTATTTCCATGTTTACACAGATTGCGGTGTAGATATTTCCATCTTTCTACAGAAGGCATTCTAGATACTTCCATGTTTATACAGATGGCGGTGTAAATATTTCCATGTTTATATAGATGGTGTTGTAGATATTACCATGTTTATACAGATAGCGGTGTACATATTTCCATCTTTATACAGATCGTGGTGAACATATTTCCATGTTTATACAGATCGCGGTGTACATATTTCCATGTTTATACAGATCGCGGTGTACATATTTCCATGTTTACACAGAGAGTGGTGTAGATATTTCCATGTTTATACAGATAGCGGTGTAGATATTTCCATGTTTATAGAGATAGCGGTGTAGGTTTTTCCATGTTTATAGACATAGCGGTGTAGATATTTCCATGTTAATGTAGATGGCGTTGTAGATATTTCCATGTTTATACCGATAGCGGTGTTGGTATTTCCACGTTTATACAGATTGCGATGTAGATATTTCCATGTTTATACAGCTCACGGTGCAGATATTTATATCTTTACACAGATGGCATTGTAGATATTTCCTTTTTCACACAGATGGCGGTGTAGATGTTTCCATGTTTATACAGATGGCGGAGTAGTTAGTTCCATGTTTATGGAGATGACTGTGTAGATATTTTCATGTTTATAGAGATGGCGGTGAAGATATTTCCATGTTTATAGAGATAGCAGTGTAGATATTTACATATTTATACAGATGGCTGTGTAGATATTTCCATGTGTATACAGATGGCATTGTAGATATTTCCATGTTTATACAGATGACTGTATAGGTATTTCCATGTTTTACAGATGGCAGTGCAGTTATTTCCATGTTTATAGAGATAGTGGTGTAGATATTTCCATGTTTGTACAGATGGCGGTCCTGATATTTCCATCTATATACAGATGGCCGTGTAGATATTTCCATGTTTATACAGATAGCGGTGTAGATATTTCCATGTTTACACAGATGATGGTGTAGATATTGCCGTGTTTATACACATGGCGTAGTAGATACTTCCATCTTTATTGTGATGGCAGTGTTGATATTTCCATGTTTATAGAAATATCGGTGTAGATATTTCCATGTTTAGAGAGATAGCGGTGTAGGTATTTCCATCTTTGCACAGATTGCAGTGTATGTATTACCAAATTTACACCGATAGCGGAGTAGATATTTCCAAGTTTTCACAGATAGCTGTGTAGATATTTCCATGTTTACAGAGATAGCATTTTAGATATTTCCGTGTTTATACAGATTGCGGTGTAGTTATTTCCATGTTGATAGAGATAGCGGTGTAGATATTTCCATCTTTATACAGTTAGCGGTGTAGAAATTCCCATGTTTTTACAGATCGCTTTGTAGACATTTCCATTTTTCTACAGATGTCAGAGTAGTTATTTCCAAGTTTATACAGAGGGCAGTGTAGATATTTCCATGTTTATACAGATGTCTCTGTAGATATTGCCATGTTTATTCAGATGGCGGTGTAGATATTTCCATGTTTATTGAGATGGGGGTGTAGTTATTTCTATGTTTATAGAGATAGCGGTGTAAATATCTCCATGTTTATTGAGATGGTGGTGTAATATTTTCATGTTTATAGAGATAGCGGTGTAGATATTTCCATATTTCTACAGATGACTGTGTAGATATTACCATGTTTGTACAGATGGCAGTGTAGATATTTCCATGTTTATAGAGATAGCGGTGTAGATATTTTAATGTTTATACAGATTGCGGTGGAGATATGACCATGTTTATACAGATAGCAATGGAGATATTTCCACGTTAATACACATAGTGGTGTAGATATTTCCATGTTTATACAGAGAGCGGTGTAGATATTTCCATGTTTATACTGATGGCTGTGTCGATATTTCCATGTTTATACAGAGTTCTCTGTAGTTATTTCCAAGTTTATATAGATGACATTGTAGATATTTCCAGGTTTACACAGATGACTGTGTAGATATTTCCATGTTAATACAGATGGCGGTGTAGATATTTCCATGTTTATAGAGATAGCGGTGTAGATATTTCCATGTTTATTGAGATAGCGGTGTAAATATTTCCATATTTATACTGATAGTGGTGTAGATATTTCCATGTTTTTACAGATAGTCGTGTAGATATTTCCATCCTTATTCAGAGAGTGCTGTACATATTTCCATGTTTATACAGATCACTGTGTAGGTATTTCCATGTTTATACAGATAACGTTGTAGATATTTCCATTTTTACACAAACGGTGGTGTAGATATTTCCATGTTCCTACACATGACTGTGTAGTTATTTCCATATTTATACAGATGTCTGTGTAGATATTTCCATGTGTATACAGATGGTATCGTAGGTATTTCCATGTTTATACAGATGTTGGTGTAGATATTTCCATGTTTCTTCTGATGACTGTGTAGATATTTCCATGTTTTTACAGATGGCAGTTTAGATTTGTCAATGTTTATAGAGATGGCGCTGTAGATATTTCCATGTTTATACAGATGACTTTGTAGGTATTTCCATGTTTATACAGATGGCGGTGTACATATTTCCATGTTTATAGAGATAGCTGTGTAGATATTTCCATGTTTTTACAGATAGCGGTGTAGATATTTCCATGTTTATACAGATCACGGTGTAGATATTTCCATGTTCATACAGATCGCGGTGTAGATATTTCAATGTTCATATAGATAGCGGTGTAGATATTTCCATATTTTTACAGATATCGGTGTAGATATTTCCATGTTTACATAGATTGCGGTGTACATATTTCCATCTTTCTACATATGGCATTGTAGATATTTCCATGTTTACAGATGGCGGTGTAGATATTTCCATGTTTATATAGATGGTGGTGTAGATATTACCATGTTTATACAGATCACGGTGTAGATATTTCCATGTTTATACAGATCACGGTGTAGATATTTCCATGTTTATACAGATCGCATTGTAGATATTTCCATGTTTGTACAGATAGCGGTGTAGATATTTCCATGTTTATACAGATAGCGGTGTAGTTATTTCCATGTTTATATAGATAGCGGTGCAGATATTTCCATGTATATACACATGGCTCTGTAGATATTTCCATGTTTATACAGATAGCGGTGTAGGTATTTCCATGTTTATACAGATAACTTTGTAAGTTTTTCCATGTTTATACAGATGGCGGTGTAGATATTTCGATTTTTATAGAGATAGCAGTGAAGATATTTCCATGTTTATACAGATAGCGGTGTAGATAATTCCATGTTTATACAACTAGGTGTGTAGGTATTTCCATGTTTTTACAGATATCAGTATAGGTATTTCCATGTTTACACAGATTGCGGTGTATATATTTCCATCTTTCTACAGATGGTGTTGTAGATATTTCCATGTTTATACAGATGGCGGTGTAGATATTTCCATGTTTATATAGATGGCGGTGTAGATATTTCCATGTTTATACCGATAGCGGTGTTGGTGTTTCCACGTTTATACAGATAACGATGTAGATATTTCCATGTTTATACAGCTCGCGGTGCAGATATTTATATCTTTATACAGATGGCATTGTAGATATTTCCTTATTCACACAGATGACGGTGTAGGTGTTTCCATGTTTATACAGATGGCGGAGTAGTTAGTTCCATGTTTATGGAGATGGCAGTGTAGATATTTCCATGTTTATTGAGATAGCAGTGTAGATATTTACATGTTTATACAGATGGCTGTGTAGATATTTCCATGTGTATACAGATGGCATTGTAGATATTTCCATGTTTATACAGATGGCTGTATAGGTATTTCCATGTTTTTACAGATGGCAGTGCAGATATTTCCATGTTTATACAGATGGCGGTGTAGATATTTCCAAGTTTGTACAGATGGCGGTGTTGATATTTCCATCTATACACAGATGGCAGTGTAGATATTTCCATGGTTATACAGATGGCTGCGTAGTTATTTCCATGGATATGTAGATGGCGGTGTAGATATTTCCATGTTTTTACAGATAGCGGTGTAGATATTAACATGTTTACACAGATGGTGGTGTGGATATTTCCTTGTTTATACACATGGCGGAGTAGATACTTCCATCTTTATGGAGATGGCAGTGTAGATATTTTCATGTTTATAGAGATGGCGGTGTAGATATTTCCATATTTATAGAGATAGCGGTGTACATATTTCCATCTTTCTACAGATGGCAGTGTATATAATTCCATGTTTATACAGATGGCCGTGTAGATATTTCCATGTGTATACAGAGGGTATTGTAGTTATTTCCATGTTTATACAGATGGTGGTGTAGATATTTCCAGGTTTATTCAGATGACTGTGTAGATATTTCCATGTTTTTACAGATGGCAGTGTAGATTTGTCACTGTTTATAGAGATGGTGCTGTAGATATTTCCATGTTTATACAGATAACGGTGGAGATATTTCCATGTTTATACAGAGAGCAGTGGAGATATTTCCATGTTTATACACATAGCGGTGTACATATTTCCATGTTTATAGAGACAGCGGTGTAGGTATTTCCATGTTTGCACAGATAGCGGTGCAGATATGTCCAGGTTTACACAGATGCCTATTCAGATATTTCCATATTTATACAGAGGGCTGTGTAGATATTTCTATGTTTATACAGATGGCAGTGTAGATATTTAAATGTTCCTACACATGACTGTGTAGGTATTTCCATGTTTATACAGATGTCTTTGTAGATATTTCCATGTTTATAGAGATAGCGGTGTATATATTTCCATGTTTATACAGATAGCGGTGTATATATTTCCATGTTTATACAGATTATGGTGTAGATATTTCCATGTTTATACAGATACCGGTGTAGATATTTCCATGTTTATACTGACCGCTGTGTAGATATTTCCGTGTTTATAGAGATAGAAGTTCAGATATTTCCATGTTTGTACAGATGGCGGTGTTGATGTTTCCATTTATACACAGATTGTCGTGTAGGTATTTCGATGTGTATACAGATGGCGTTGAAGATATTTCCATGTTTATACAGATGGTGGTGTAGATATTTAAATGTTTACACAGAAGACTGTATAGGTATTTCCATGTTTATACAGATGGCGGTGTAAATATTTCCATGTTTATACAGATCACGGTGTAGATATTTCCATGTTTATAGAGATAGCGGTGTAGATATTTCCATGTTTATACAGATAGTTGTGTAGATATTTCCATGTTTATACAGACCGTGGTGTAGATATTTCCATGTTTATACAGATAGCGGTGCAGATATTTCCATGTTTGTACAGATGGCGGTGTTGATATTTCCTTCTATACACAGATGACCGTGTAGATATTTCCACGTTTATACAGATGGCGGCACAGATATTTCCATGGATATGTAGATGGCGGTGTAGATATTTCCATGTTTATACAGATAGTGGTGTAGTTATTTCCATGTTTATATAGATAGCGGTGTTGATATTTCCATGTATATACACATGGCTGTGTAGATATTTCCATGTTTATACAGATAGCGGTGTAGATATTTCCATGTTTATACAGATAGCAGTGGAGATATTTCCACTTTTATAGAGATAGTGGTGCAGATATTTCCATGTTTATACAGATAGCGGTGTATATATTTCCATGATTATACAGATCGTGGTGTAGATATTTCCATGTTTATACAGATACCGGTGTAGATATTTTCATGTTTATACAGACCGCAGTGTAGATATTTCCATGTTTATACAGATAGCAGTGTAGATATTTCCAAGTTTGTACAGATGGGGGTGTTGATGTTTCCATCTATACACAGATTGCCGTGTAGGTATTTCCATGTGTATACAGATGGCATTGTAGATATTTCCATGTTTATACAGATGGTGGTGTAGATATTTCCATGTTTACACAGATGACTGTATAGGTATTTCCATGTTTATACAGATGGCGGTGTGGATATTTCCATGTTTATAGAGACAGCGGTGTAGATATTTCCATATTTATACAGATAACGGTGTAGAAATTTCCATGTTTATACAGATAGCGGTGTAAATATTTCCATGTTTATACAAGTCACGGTGTAGATATTTCCTTGTTTATACAAATAGCGGTGTAGTTATTTCCATGTTTATACAGATAGCGGCGTAGATATTTCCATGTATATACAGACGGCTGTGTAGATATTTCCATGTTTATACAGATGGCTTTGTAGATATTTCCATGTTTATACAGATGACTTTGTAGGTATTTCCATGTTTATACAGATGGCGGTGTAGATATTTCCATGTTTATAGAGATAGCTGTGTAGATATTTCCATGTTTATACAGATAACGGTGTAGATATTTCCATGTTTATACAGATGGCGGTGTAGATATTTCAATGTTTAAAAAGATCGCGGTGTAGATATTTCCATGTTTATACAGATAGCAGTGTAGATATTTCCATGTTTTTCCAGATATCGGTGTAGATATTTCCATGTTTACACAGATTGCGTTGTAGATATTTCCATCTTTCTACAGATGGCATTGTAGATATTTCCATGTTTATACAGATGGCGGTGTAGATATTTCCATGTTTATATAGATGTTGGTGTGTATATTACCATGTTTATACAGATAGCGGTGTAGATATTTCCATGTTTATACAGATCGTGGTGAAGATATTTCCATGTTTATACAGATCGCAGTGTAGATATTTCCATGTTTATACAGATAGCAATGTAGATATTTCCATGTTTATACATATAGCGGTGTAGATATTTCCATTTTTATAGAGATAGCGGTGTAGGTATTTCCATGTTTATGAACATAGCGGTGTAGATATTTCCATGTTTATATAGATGGCGTTGTAGATATTTCCATGTTTATACCGATAGCCGTGTTGTTATTTCCACGTTTATACAGATAGCGATGTAGATATTTCCATGTTTATACAGCTCGCGGTGCAGATATTTATATCTTTATACAGATGGCATTGTACATATTTCCTTATTCACACAGATGGCGGTGTAGATGATTCCATGTTTATACAGATGTCGGAGTAGTTAGTTCCATGTTTAAGGAGATGGCAGTGTAGATATTTTCATGTTTATAGAGATGGCGGTGTAGATATTTCCATGTTTATAGAGATAGCAGTGTAGATATTTACATGTTTATACAGATGGCTGTGTAGATATTTCCATGTGTATACAGATGGCATTGTAGATATTTCCATGTTTATACAGATGTCTGTATAGTTATTTCCATGTTTTTACAGATGGCAGTGCAGATATTTCCATGTTTATAGAGATAGCGGTGTAGATATTTCCATGTTTGTACAGATGGCGGTGCTGATATTTCCATCTATATACAGATGGCCGTGTAGATATTTCCATGTTTATACAGATGGCGGCATAGATATTTCCATGGACATGCAGATGGCGGTGTAGACATTTCCATGTTTATACAGATAGCGGTGTAGATATTTCCATGTTTACACAGATGGTGGTGTAGATATTTTCGTGTTTATACACATGGCGGAGTAGATGATTCCATCTTTATGGAGATGGCAGTGTAGATATTTTCATGTTTATTGAGATGGCGGTGTAGATATTTCCATATTTATAGAGATAGCGGTGTAGATATTTCCATCTTTCTACAGATGGCAGTGAAGATATTTCCATGTTTATACAGATGGCGGTGTAGTTATTTCCATATTTATACAGATGTCTGTGTACATATTTCCATGTGTATACAGATGGTATTGTAGGTATTTCCATGTTTATACAGATGGTGGTGTAGATATTTCCATGCTTATACAGTTGGCGGTGTAGATATTTCCATGTTTTTACAGATGGCAGTGTAGACATTTCAATGTTTATAGAGATGGCGCAGTAGATATTTCCATGTTTATACAGATAACGGTGTAGATATTTCCATGTTTATACAGAGAGCAGTGGAGATATTTCCATGTTTATACAAATAGCGGTCTACATATTTCCATGTTTATAGAGACAGCGGTGTAGGTATTTCCATGTTTATACAGATAGCAGTGCAGATATTTCCATGTTTACATAGATGCCTATGCAGATATTTCCATATTTATACAGAGGGCTTTGTAGATATTTCTAGGTTTATACAGATGACAGTGTAGATATTTAAATGTTCCTACACATGCCTGTGTAGGTATTTCCATGTTTACACAGATGTCTTTGTAGATATTTCCATGTCTACAGAGATAGCGGTGCAGATATTTCCATGTTTATACAGATAGCGGTGTATATATTTCCATGTTTATATAGATCATGGTGTAGATATTTCCATGTTTATACAGATACCGGTGTAGATATTTCCATGTTTATACAGACCGCAGTGTACATATTTCCATGTTTATAGAGATAGCAGTGTAATTATTTCCATGTTTGTACAGATGGCGGTGTTGATGTTTCCATCTATACACAGATTGCCGTGTAGGTATTTCCATGTGTATTCAGACGGCATTGAAGATATTTCCATGTTTATACAGATGGTGGTGTAGATATTTCCATGTTGACACAGATGACTGTATAGGTATTTCCATGTTTATACTGATGGCGGTGTAGATATTTCCATGTTTATAGAGATAGCTGTGTAGATATTTCCATGTTTATACAGATAGCGGTGCAGATATTTCCATGTTTATGCAGATCGCGGTGTAGATATTTCCATGTTTATACAGATGGCGGTGTAGATATTTCCATGTTGATACAGATAGCGGTGTAGATATTTCCATGTGTTTACAGATAGCGGTGTAAATAGTTCCATGTTTACACAGATTGCGGTGTAGATGTTTCCATCTTTCTACAGATGGCATTGTAGATATTTCCATGTTTATACAGATGGCGGTGTAGATATTTCCATGTTTATAAAGATAGCGGTGTAGCTATTTCCATGTTTATACAGATAGCGGTGTAGATATTTCCATGTTTATACAGACCGCGGTGTAGATATTTCCATGGTTATACAGATAGCGGTGCAGATATTTCCATGTTTGTACAGATGGCGGTGTTGATATTTCCATCTATACACAGATGACCGTGTACATATTTCCATGTTTATTCAGATGGCGGCGCAGATATTTCCATGGATATGTAGATGGTGGTGTAGATATTTCCATGTTTCTACAGATAGCGGTGTAGTTATTTCCATTTTTATATAGATAGCGGTGTAGATATTTCCATGTATATACACATGGCTGTGTAGATATTTCCATGTTTATACAGATGGCGGTGTAGATATTTCCATGTTTATACACATAACTTTGTAAGTATTTCCATGTTTATACAGATGGCGGTGTAGATATTTCGATGTTTATAGAGATAGAATTGGAGTTATTTCCATGTTTGTACAGATAGTGTTGTAGATATTTCCATGTTTATACTGATCGTGGTGTAGATATTTCCAAGTTTATAGAGATGGCGGTATAGATATTTCCATGTTCATAGAGATAGCAGTGTTGATTTTTCCATGTTTACAGAGATAGCGTTGTGGATATTTCCATGTTTATACAGATAGGGGTGTAGATATTTGATGTTTATAGAGATGGCGGTGTAGATATTTCCATGTTTATACAGATCACGGTGTAGATATTTGCTTGTTTATACAAATAGTGGTGTAGTTATTTCCATGTTTATACAGATAGCGGTGTAGATATTTCCATGTATTTACAGATGGCTGTGTAGATATTTCCATGTTTATACCGATGGCTGTGTAGATATTTCCATGTTTATACAGATGACTTTGTAGGTATTTCCATGTTTATACAGATGGCGGTGTAGATATTTCCATGTTTATAGAGATAGCTGTGTAGATATTTCCATGTTTATACAGATAGCGGTGTAGATATTTCCATGTTTTTACAGATATCGGTGTAGATATTTCCATGTTTACACAGACTGCGGTGTAGATATTTCCATCTTTCTACAGATGGCATTGTAGATATTTCCATGTTTATATAGATGGAGGTGTAGATATTTCCATGTTTATAGAGATGGTGGTGTAGATATTACCATGTTTATACAGATAGCGGTGTAGATATTTCCATGTATATACAGATCGTGGTGAAGATATTTCCATGTTTATACAGATCGCGGTGTAGACATTTCCATGTTTATACAGATCGCGGTGTAGATATTTCCATGTTTATACAGATCGCGGTGTAGATATTTCCATGTTGATACAGATAGCGGTGTAGATATTTCCATGTGTTTACAGATAGCGGTGTAGATAGTTCCATGTTTACACAGATTGCGGTGTAGATGTTTCCATCTTTCTACAGATGGCATTGTAGATATTTCCATGTTTATACAGATGGCGGTGTAGATATTTCCATGTTTATAAAGATAGCGGTGTAGCTATTTCCATGTTTATACAGATAGCGGTGTAGATATTTCCATGTTTATACAGACCGCAGTGTAGATATTTCCATGGTTATACAGATAGCGGTGCAGATATTTCCATGTTTGTACAGATGGCGGTGTTGATATTTCCATCTATACACAGATGACCGTGTACATATTTCCATGTTTATTCAGATGGCGGCGCAGATATTTCCATGGATATGTAGATGGTGGTGTAGATATTTCCATGTTTCTACAGATAGCGGTGTAGTTATTTCCATTTTTATATAGATAGCGGTGTAGATATTTCCATGTATATACACATGGCTGTGTAGATATTTCCATGTTTATACAGATGGCGGTGTAGATATTTCCATGTTTATACACATAACTTTGTAAGTATTTCCATGTTTATACAGATGGCGGTGTAGATATTTCGATGTTTATAGAGATAGAATTGGAGTTATTTCCATGTTTATACAGATAGTGGTGTAGATATTTCCATGTTTATACTGATCGTGGTGTAGATATTTCCAAGTTTATAGAGATGGCGGTATAGATATTTCCATGTTCATAGAGATAGCAGTGTTGATTTTTCCATGTTTACAGAGATAGCGTTGTGGATATTTCCATGTTTATACAGATAGGGGTGTAGATATTTGATATTTATAGAGATGGCGGTGTAGATATTTCCATGTTTATACAGATCACGGTGTAGATATTTGCTTGTTTATACAAATAGTGGTGTAGTTATTTCCATGTTTATACAGATAGCGGTGTAGATATTTCCATGTATATACAGATGGCTGTGTAGATATTTCCATGTTTATACCGATGGCTGTGTAGATATTTCCATGTTTATACAGATGACTTTGTAGGTATTTCCATGTTTATACAGATGGCGGTGTAGATATTTCCATGTTTATAGAGATAGCTGTGTAGATATTTCCATGTTTATACAGCTGGTGGTGTAGATATTTCCATGTTTATACAGATAGCGGTGTAGATATTTCCATGTTTTTACAGATATCGGTGTAGATATTTCCATGTTTACACAGACTGCGGTGTAGATATTTCCATCTTTCTACAGATGACATTGTAGATATTTCCATGTTTATATAGATGGAGGTGTAGATATTTCCATGTTTATAGAGATGGTTGTGTAGATATTACCATGTTTATACAGATAGCGGTGTAGATATTTCCATGTATATACAGATCGTGGTGAAGATATTTCCATGTTTATACAGATCGCGGTGTAGACATTTCCATGTTTATACAGATCGCGGTGTAGATATTTCCATGTTTATACAGATCGCGGTGTAGATATTTCCATGTTTATACAGATAGCGGTGTAGATATTTCCATGTTTATAGCGATAGCGCTGTAGGTATTTCCATGTTTATAGACATAGCGGTGTACATATTTCCATGTTTATATAGATGGCGTTGTAGATATTTCCATGTTTATACCGATAGCGTTGTTGGTATTTCCACATTTATACAGATAGCGATGTAGATATTTCCATGTTTATAGAGCTCGCGGTGCAGATATTTATATCTTTATACAGATGGCATTTTAGATATTTCCTTGTTCACACAGATGGCGGTGTAGATTTTTCCATGTTTATACAGATGGCAGAGTAGTTAGTTCCATATTTATGGAGATGGCAGTGTAGATATTTTCATGTTTATAGAGATGGCGGTGTAGATATTTCCATGTTTATAGAAATAGCAGTGTAGATATTTACATGTTTATACAGATGGCTGTGTAGATATTTCCATGTGTATACTGATGGCATTGTAGATATTTCCATGTTTATACAGATGACATTATAGGTATTTCCATGTTTTTACAGATGGCAGTGCAGATATTTCCATGTTTATAGAGATAGCGGTCTAGATATTTCCATGTTTGTACAGATGGCGGTGTTGATATTTCCTTCTATACACAGATGGCCGTGTAGATATTTCCATGTTTATACAGATGGCGGCGTAGATATTTCCATGAACATGCAGATGGCGGTGTAGATATTTCCATGTTTATACAGATAGCGGTGAAGATATTTCCATGTTTACACAGATGGTGGTGCAGATATTTCCGTGTTTATACACATGGCGGATTAGATACTTCCATCTTTATGGAGATGGCAGTGTAGATATTTTCATGTTTATAGAGATGGCGGTGTAGATATTTCCATATTTATAGAGATAGCGGTGTAGATATTTCCATCTTTCTACAGATGGCAGTGTAGATATTTCCATGTTTATACAGATGGCCGTGTAGGTATTTCCATATTTATACAGATGTCTGTGTAGATATTTCCATGTGTATACAGATGGTATTGTAGGTATTTCCATGCTTATACAGATGGTGGTGTAGATATTTCCATGTTTATACAGTTGGCGGTGTAGATATTTCCATGTTTTTACAGATGGCGGTGTAGATATTTCAATGTTTATAGAGATGGCGCTGTAGATATTTCCATGTTTATACAGATAACGGTGGAGATATTTCCATGTTTATACAGAGAGCAGTGGAGATATTTCCATGTTTATACACATAGCGGTGTACATATTTCCATGTTTATAGAGACAGCAGTGTAGGTATTTCCATGTTTATACAGATAGCGGTGCAGATATTTCCATGTTTACACAGATGCCTATGCAGATATTTCCATATTTATACAGAGGGCTTTGTAGATATTTCTATGTTTAAACAGATGTCAGTGAAGATATTTAAATATTCCTACACATGACTTTGTAGGTATTTCCATGTTTATACAGATGTCTTTGTAGATATTTCCATGTTTATAGAAATAGCGGTGCAGATATTTCCATGTTTATACAGATAGCGGTGTATATATTTCCATGTTTATACAGATCATGGTGTAGATATTTCCATGTTTATACAGATACCGGGGTAGATATTTCCATGTTTATACAGACCGCAGAGTAGATCTTTCCATATTTATAGAGATAGCTGTGTAGATATTTCCATGTTTGTACAGATGGCGGTGTTGATGTTTCCATTTATACACAGATTGCCATGTAGGTATTTCCATGTGTATTCAGATGGCATTGAAGATATTTCCATGTTTATACAGATGGTGGTGTAGATATTTCCATGTTTACACAGATGACTGTATAGGTAATTCCCTGTTGATACAGACGGCGTTGTAGATATTTCCATGTTTATAGAGATACCTGTGTAGATATTTCCATGTTTATACAGATAGCGGTGTAGATATTTCCATGTTTATACAGATCGCGGTGTAGATATTTCCATGTATATACAGATAGTGGTGTAGATATTTCCATGTTTATACAGATCGCGGTGTAGATATTTCCATGTTTATACAGATCGCAGTGTAGATATTTCCATGTTTATACAGATAGCGGTGTAGATATTTCCATGTGTTTACAGATAGCGGTGTAGATAGTTCCATGTTTACACAGATTGCAGTGTAGTTATGTCCATCTTTCTACAGATGGCATTGTAGATATTTCCATGTTTATACAGATGGCGGCGTAGATACTTCCATGTTTATATAGATGGTGGTGTAGATATTACCATGTTTATAAAGGTAGCGGTGTAGATATTTCCATGTTTGTACAGATTGTGGTGAAGTTATTTCCATATTTATACAGATCACGGTGTAGATATTTCCATGTTTATACAGATCACGGTGTAGATATTTCCATGCTTATACAGATAGCGGTGTAGATATTTCCATGCTTATACAGATAGCGGTGTAGATATTTCCAAATTTATACAGAAAACGGTGTAGAAATTTCCATGTTTATACAGATAGCGGTGTAAATATTTCCATGTTTATACAGATCACGGTGTAGATATTTCCATGTTTATAGAGATAGCTGTGTAGATATTTCAATGTTTATACAGATAGCGGTGTAGATATTTCCATGTTTATACAGATCGCAGTGTAGATATTTCCATGTTTATACAGATAGCGGTGTAGATATTTCCATGTGTTTACACATAGCGGTGTAGATAGTTCCATGTTTACACAGATTGCGGTGTAGATATTTCCATCTTTCTACAGATGGCATTGTGGATATTTCCATGTTTATACAGATGGAGGTGTAGACATTTCCATGTTTATGTAGATGGTGGTGTAGATATTACCATGTTTATACATGTAGCGGTGTAGATATTTCCATGTTTATACAGATTGTGGTGAAGATATTTCCATGTTTATACAGATCACGATGTAGATATTTCCATGTTTATACAGATCGCGGTGTAGATATTTCCATGTTTATACAGATGACTGTATAGTTATTTCCATGTTTCTACAGATGGCAGTGAAGATATATCCATGTTTATAGAGATAGCGATGTAGATATTTCCATGTTTGCACAGATGGCGGTGTTGATATTTCCATCTATACACAGATGGCCGTGTAGATATTTCCATGTTTATACAGATGGCGGCGTAGATATTTCCATGGACATGCAGATGGCGGTGTAGATATTTCCATGTTTATTCAGATAGCGATGTAGATATTTTCATGTTTACACAGATGTTGGTATAGATATTTTCGTGTTTATACATATGACGGTGTAGATACTTCCATCTTTTTGGAGATGGCAGTGTAGATATTTTCATGTTTATAGAGATGGCGGTGTAGATATTTCCATATTTATAGAGATAGCAGTGTACATATTTCCATCTTTCTGCAGATGGCAGTGTAGATATTTCCATGCTTATACAGATGGTCGTGTAGATATTTCCATATTTATACAGATGTCTGGGTAGATATTTCCATGTGAATACAGATGGTATTGTAGGTATTTCCCTGTTTATACAGATGGTGGTGTAGATATTTACATGTTTATTCAGATGACTGTGTAGATATTTCCATGTTTTTAGAGATGGCAGTGTAGATATTTCTATGTTTATAGAGTTGGCGTTGTAGAAATTTCCATGTTTGTACAGATGGCGGTGTTGATATTTCCATCTATACACAGATGACTGTGTAGATATTTCCATGTTTATACAGATGGCGGCGCAGATATTTCGATGGATATGTAGATGGCGGTGTAGATATTTCCATGTATATAGAGAGAGCGGTGTAGTTTTTCCATGTTTATATAGAGAGCGGTGTATATATTCCCATGTATGTATACATGGCTTTGTAGATATTTCCATGTTTATACAGATGGTGGTGTAGATATTTCCATGTTTATACAGATAACTTTGTAAGTATTTCCATGTTTATGCAGATGGCAGTGTAGATATTTCGATGTATATAGAGATAGCAGTGGAGATATTTCCATCTTTATACAAATAGCTGTGTAGTTATTTCCATGTTTATATAGATAGCGGTGTAGATATTTCCATATATATATACATGGCTGTTTAGATATTTCCATGTTTATATAGATGGCGGTGTAGATATTTCCATGTTTATACAGATAACTTTGTAAGTGTTTCCATGTTTATACAGATGGCGGTGTAGATATTTTGATGTTTATAGAGATAGCAGTGGAGATATTTCCATGTTTATGCAGATAGCGGTGTAGATATTTCCATGTTTATACTGATCGCGGTCTAGATATTTCCATGTTTATAGAGATGGCGGTTTAGATATTTCCATGCCCATAGAGATAGCGGTGTTGATTTTTCCGTGTTTATAGAGATAGCGGTGTGGATATTTCCATGTTTATACAGATAGGGGTTTAGATATTTCCATGTTTATAGAGATGGCGGTGTAGATATTTCCATGTTTATATAGATCACGGTGTAGATATTTCCATGTTTACACAGATCATGGTGTAGATATTTCCATGTTTATACAGATCGCGGTGTTGGTATTACCGAGTTTATAGGGATAGCCGTGCAAATATTTCCTCATTTATACAGATAGCGGTGTAGTTATTAGCATGTTTATACAGATAGCGGTGTAGATATTTCCATGTATAAACAGATGTCTGTGTATATATTTCCATGTTTAAACATATGGCGGTGTAGATATTTCCTTCTTTATACAAATAGCGGTGTAGATATTTCCATGTATATACAGATGGCTGTGTAGATATTTCCTTGTTTATACAGATGGCTGAGTAGATATTTCCAGGTTTACACAGATGACTTTGTAGGTATTTCCATGTTTATACAGATGGTGGTGTAGCTATTTCCATGTTTATAGAGATAGATGTGTAGATATTTCCATGTTTATACAGATAGCGGTTTAGATATTTCCATGTTTAAACAGATCGCGGTGTAGATATTTCCATATTTATACAGATAGAAGTGAAGATATTTCCATCTTTATACAGATAGTGGTTTAGATATTTCCAAGTTTATACGAATGGCGGTGTAGATACATCCAAGTTCCAGAAGATGGCGGTGTAGATATTTCCATGTTTATAGAGATTGCGGTGTAGATGTTTCCATATTTATACAGATAGCGGTGAAGGTATTTCCATGTTTATACAGATTGCGGTGTAGATATTTCCATGTTTCTACAGATGGCGGTGTAGATATTTCCTTGTTTATACAGACAGCGGTGTAGATATTTCCATGTTTATACAGGTGCCGGTGTAGATATTTCCATGTTTACAGAGATAGCGGTGTAGGTATTTCCATCTTTACATAGATTGCGGTGCAGGTATTGCCAAATTTACACAGATAGCGGTGTAGATATTTCCAAGTTTACACAGATAGCTGTGTAGATATTTCCATGTTTACAGAGATAGCATTGTACATATTTCCATGTTTATACAGATTGTGGTGTAGTTATTTCCATGTTGATACAGATAGCGGTGTAGATATTTCCATGTTTATACAGTTAGCGGTGTAGAAATTCCCATGTTGATACAGATAGCTTTGTAGACATTTCCATCTTTGTACAGATGTCAGTGTTGACATTTCCAAGTTTATACAGACGGCAGTGTAGATATTTCCATGTTTATACAGAAGTCTGTGTAGATATTTCCATGTTTATGAAGATGGCGGTGTAGATATTTCCATGTTTATACAGATTGTGGTGAAGATATTTCCATGTTTATACAGATCACGATGTAGATATTTCCATGTTTATACAGATCGCGGTGTAGATATTTCCATGTTTATACAGATGACTGTATAGTTATTTCCATGTTTCTACAGATGGCAGTGAAGATATATCCATGTTTATAGAGATAGCGATGTAGATATTTCCATGTTTGCACAGATGGCGGTGTTGATATTTCCATCTATACACAGATGGCCGTGTAGATATTTCCATGTTTATACAGATGGCGGCGTAGATATTTCCATGGACATGCAGATGGCGGTGTAGATATTTCCATGTTTATTCAGATAGCGGTGTAGATATTTTCATGTTTACACAGATGTTGGTATAGATATTTTCGTGTTTATACATATGACGGTGTAGATACTTCCATCTTTTTGGAGATGGCAGTGTAGATATTTTCATGTTTATAGAGATGGCGGTGTAGATATTTCCATATTTATAGAGATAGCAGTGTACATATTTCCATCTTTCTGCAGATGGCAGTGTAGATATTTCCATGTTTATACAGATGGTCGTGTAGATATTTCCATATTTATACAGATGTCTGGGTAGATATTTCCATGTGAATACAGATGGTATTGTAGGTATTTCCCTGTTTATACAGATGGTGGTGTAGATATTTACATGTTTATTCAGATGACTGTGTAGATATTTCCATGTTTTTAGAGATGGCAGTGTAGATATTTCTATGTTTATAGAGTTGGCGTTGTAGAAATTTCCATGTTTGTACAGATGGCGGTGTTGATATTTCCATCTATACACAGATGACTGTGTAGATATTTCCATGTTTATACAGATGGCGGCGCAGATATTTCGATGGATATGTAGATGGCGGTGTAGATATTTCCATGTATATAGAGAGAGCGGTGTAGTTTTTCCATGTTTATATAGAGAGCGGTGTATATATTCCCATGTATGTATACATGGCTTTGTAGATATTTCCATGTTTATACAGATGGTGGTGTAGATATTTCCATGTTTATACAGATAACTTTGTAAGTATTTCCATGTTTATGCAGATGGCAGTGTAGATATTTCGATGTATATAGAGATAGCAGTGGAGATATTTCCATCTTTATACAAATAGCTGTGTAGTTATTTCCATGTTTATATAGATAGCGGTGTAGATATTTCCATATATATATACATGGCTGTTTAGATATTTCCATGTTTATATAGATGGCGGTGTAGATATTTCCATGTTTATACAGATAACTTTGTAAGTGTTTCCATGTTTATACAGATGGCGGTGTAGATATTTTGATGTTTATAGAGATAGCAGTGGAGATATTTCCATGTTTATGCAGATAGCGGTGTAGATATTTCCATGTTTATACTGATCGCGGTCTAGATATTTCCATGTTTATAGAGATGGCGGTTTAGATATTTCCATGCCCATAGAGATAGCGGTGTTGATTTTTCCGTGTTTATAGAGATAGCGGTGTGGATATTTCCATGTTTATACAGATAGGGGTTTAGATATTTCCATGTTTATAGTGATGGCGGTGTAGATATTTCCATGTTTATATAGATCACGGTGTAGATATTTCCATGTTTACACAGATCATGGTGTAGATATTTCCATGTTTATACAGATCGCGGTGTTGGTATTACCGAGTTTATAGGGATAGCCGTGCAAATATTTCCTCATTTATACAGATAGCGGTGTAGTTATTAGCATGTTTATACAGATAGCGGTGTAGATATTTCCATGTATAAACAGATGTCTGTGTATATATTTCCATGTTTAAACATATGGCGGTGTAGATATTTCCTTCTTTATACAAATAGCGGTGTAGATATTTCCATGTATATACAGATGGCTGTGTAGATATTTCCTTGTTTATACAGATGGCTGAGTAGATATTTCCAGGTTTACACAGATGACTTTGTAGGTATTTCCATGTTTATACAGATGGTGGTGTAGCTATTTCCATGTTTATAGAGATAGATGTGTAGATATTTCCATGTTTATACAGATAGCGGTTTAGATATTTCCATGTTTAAACAGATCGCGGTGTAGATATTTCCATATTTATACAGATAGAAGTGAAGATATTTCCATCTTTATACAGATAGTGGTTTAGATATTTCCAAGTTTATACGAATGGCGGTGTAGATACATCCAAGTTCCAGAAGATGGCGGTGTAGATATTTCCATGTTTATAGAGATTGCGGTGTAGATGTTTCCATATTTATACAGATAGCGGTGAAGGTATTTCCATGTTTATACAGATTGCGGTGTAGATATTTCCATGTTTCTACAGATGGCGGTGTAGATATTTCCTTGTTTATACAGACAGCGGTGTAGATATTTCCATGTTTATACAGGTGCCGGTGTAGATATTTCCATGTTTACAGAGATAGCGGTGTAGGTATTTCCATCTTTACATAGATTGCGGTGCAGGTATTGCCAAATTTACACAGATAGCGGTGTAGATATTTCCAACTTTACACAGATAGCTGTGTAGATATTTCCATGTTTACAGAGATAGCATTGTACATATTTCCATGTTTATACAGATTGTGGTGTAGTTATTTCCATGTTGATACAGATAGCGGTGTAGATATTTCCATGTTTATACAGTTAGCGGTGTAGAAATTCCCATGTTGATACAGATAGCTTTGTAGACATTTCCATCTTTGTACAGATGTCAGTGTTGACATTTCCAAGTTTATACAGACGGCAGTGTAGATATTTCCATGTTTATACAGAAGTCTGTGTAGATATTTCCATGTTTATGAAGATGGCGGTGTAGATATTTCCATGTTTATACAGATTGTGGTGAAGATATTTCCATGTTTATACAGATCACGATGTAGATATTTCCATGTTTATACAGATCGCGGTGTAGATATTTCCATGTTTATACAGATGACTGTATAGTTATTTCCATGTTTCTACAGATGGCAGTGAAGATATATCCATGTTTATAGAGATAGCGATGTAGATATTTCCATGTTTGCACAGATGGCGGTGTTGATATTTCCATCTATACACAGATGGCCGTGTAGATATTTCCATGTTTATACAGATGGCGGCGTAGATATTTCCATGGACATGCAGATGGCGGTGTAGATATTTCCATGTTTATTCAGATAGCGGTGTAGATATTTTCATGTTTACACAGATGTTGGTATAGATATTTTCGTGTTTATACATATGACGGTGTAGATACTTCCATCTTTTTGGAGATGGCAGTGTAGATATTTTCATGTTTATAGAGATGGCGGTGTAGATATTTCCATATTTATAGAGATAGCAGTGTACATATTTCCATCTTTCTGCAGATGGCAGTGTAGATATTTCCATGTTTATACAGATGGTCGTGTAGATATTTCCATATTTATACAGATGTCTGGGTAGATATTTCCATGTGAATACAGATGGTATTGTAGGTATTTCCCTGTTTATACAGATGGTGGTGTAGATATTTACATGTTTATTCAGATGACTGTGTAGATATTTCCATGTTTTTAGAGATGGCAGTGTAGATATTTCTATGTTTATAGAGTTGGCGTTGTAGAAATTTCCATGTTTGTACAGATGGCGGTGTTGATATTTCCATCTATACACAGATGACTGTGTAGATATTTCCATGTTTATACAGATGGCGGCGCAGATATTTCGATGGATATGTAGATGGCGGTGTAGATATTTCCATGTATATAGAGAGAGCGGTGTAGTTTTTCCATGTTTATATAGAGAGCGGTGTATATATTCCCATGTATGTATACATGGCTTTGTAGATATTTCCATGTTTATACAGATGGTGGTGTAGATATTTCCATGTTTATACAGATAACTTTGTAAGTATTTCCATGTTTATGCAGATGGCAGTGTAGATATTTCGATGTATATAGAGATAGCAGTGGAGATATTTCCATCTTTATACAAATAGCTGTGTAGTTATTTCCATGTTTATATAGATAGCGGTGTAGATATTTCCATATATATATACATGGCTGTTTAGATATTTCCATGTTTATATAGATGGCGGTGTAGATATTTCCATGTTTATACAGATAACTTTGTAAGTGTTTCCATGTTTATACAGATGGCGGTGTAGATATTTTGATGTTTATAGAGATAGCAGTGGAGATATTTCCATGTTTATGCAGATAGCGGTGTAGATATTTCCATGTTTATACTGATCGCGGTCTAGATATTTCCATGTTTATAGAGATGGCGGTTTAGATGTTTCCATGCCCATAGAGATAGCGGTGTTGATTTTTCCGTGTTTATAGAGATAGCGGTGTGGATATTTCCATGTTTATACAGATAGGGGTTTAGATATTTCCATGTTTATAGAGATGGCGGTGTAGATATTTCCATGTTTATATAGATCACGGTGTAGATATTTCCATGTTTACACAGATCATGGTGTAGATATTTCCATGTTTATACAGATCGCGGTGTTGGTATTACCGAGTTTATAGGGATAGCCGTGCAAATATTTCCTCATTTATACAGATAGCGGTGTAGTTATTAGCATGTTTATACAGATAGCGGTGTAGATATTTCCATGTATAAACAGATGTCTGTGTATATATTTCCATGTTTAAACATATGGCGGTGTAGATATTTCCTTCTTTATACAAATAGCGGTGTAGATATTTCCATGTATATACAGATGGCTGTGTAGATATTTCCTTGTTTATACAGATGGCTGAGTAGATATTTCCAGGTTTACACAGATGACTTTGTAGGTATTTCCATGTTTATACAGATGGTGGTGTAGCTATTTCCATGTTTATAGAGATAGATGTGTAGATATTTCCATGTTTATACAGATAGCGGTTTAGATATTTCCATGTTTAAACAGATCGCGGTGTAGATATTTCCATATTTATACAGATAGAAGTGAAGATATTTCCATCTTTATACAGATAGTGGTTTAGATATTTCCAAGTTTATACGAATGGCGGTGTAGATACATCCAAGTTCCAGAAGATGGCGGTGTAGATATTTCCATGTTTATAGAGATTGCGGTGTAGATGTTTCCATATTTATACAGATAGCGGTGAAGGTATTTCCATGTTTATACAGATTGCGGTGTAGATATTTCCATGTTTCTACAGATGGCGGTGTAGATATTTCCTTGTTTATACAGACAGCGGTGTAGATATTTCCATGTTTATACAGGTGCCGGTGTAGATATTTCCATGTTTACAGAGATAGCGGTGTAGGTATTTCCATCTTTACATAGATTGCGGTGCAGGTATTGCCAAATTTACACAGATAGCGGTGTAGATATTTCCAAGTTTACACAGATAGCTGTGTAGATATTTCCATGTTTACAGAGATAGCATTGTACATATTTCCATGTTTATACAGATTGTGGTGTAGTTATTTCCATGTTGATACAGATAGCGGTGTAGATATTTCCATGTTTATACAGTTAGCGGTGTAGAAATTCCCATGTTGATACAGATAGCTTTGTAGACATTTCCATCTTTGTACAGATGTCAGTGTTGACATTTCCAAGTTTATACAGACGGCAGTGTAGATATTTCCATGTTTATACAGAAGTCTGTGTAGATATTTCCATGTTTATGAAGATGGCAGTGTAGATATTTCCATGTTTATAGAGAAGGCGGTGTAGTTATTTCTATGTTTATAGAGATAGCGGTGTAAATATCTCCATGTTTATAGAGATGATGGTGTAAGTATTTTCATGTTTATAGAGATAGCGGTGTAGATATTTCCATGTTTATACAGATAACGGTGTTGGTATTTCCATGTTTGTACAGATAGCGGTGTATATATTTCCATGTTTATACAGATCATGGTGTAGATATTTCCATGTTTATACAGATACCGGGGTAGATATTTCCATGTTTATACAGACCGCAGAGTAGATCTTTCCATATTTATAGAGATAGCTGTGTAGATATTTCCATGTTTGTACAGATGGCGGTGTTGATGTTTCCATTTATACACAGATTGCCATGTAGGTATTTCCATGTGTATTCAGATGGCATTGAAGATATTTCCATGTTTATACAGATGGTGGTGTAGATATTTCCATGTTTACACAGATGACTGTATAGGTAATTCCCTGTTGATACAGACGGCGTTGTAGATATTTCCATGTTTATAGAGATACCTGTGTAGATATTTCCATGTTTATACAGATAGCGGTGTAGATATTTCCATGTTTATACAGATCGCGGTGTAGATATTTCCATGTATATACAGATAGTGGTGTAGATATTTCCATGTTTATACAGATCGCGGTGTAGATATTTCCATGTTTATACAGATCGCAGTGTAGATATTTCCATGTTTATACAGATAGCGGTGTAGATATTTCCATGTGTTTACAGATAGCGGTGTAGATAGTTCCATGTTTACACAGATTGCAGTGTAGTTATGTCCATCTTTCTACAGATGGCATTGTAGATATTTCCATGTTTATACAGATGGCGGCGTAGATACTTCCATGTTTATATAGATGGTGGTGTAGATATTACCATGTTTATAAAGGTAGCGGTGTAGATATTTCCATGTTTGTACAGATTGTGGTGAAGTTATTTCCATATTTATACAGATCACGGTGTAGATATTTCCATGTTTATACAGATCACGGTGTAGATATTTCCATGCTTATACAGATAGCGGTGTAGATATTTCCATGCTTATACAGATAGCGGTGTAGATATTTCCAAATTTATACAGAAAACGGTGTAGAAATTTCCATGTTTATACAGATAGCGGTGTAAATATTTCCATGTTTATACAGATCACGGTGTAGATATTTCCATGTTTATAGAGATAGCTGTGTAGATATTTCAATGTTTATACAGATAGCGGTGTAGATATTTCCATGTTTATACAGATCGCAGTGTAGATATTTCCATGTTTATACAGATAGCGGTGTAGATATTTCCATGTGTTTACACATAGCGGTGTAGATAGTTCCATGTTTACACAGATTGCGGTGTAGATATTTCCATCTTTCTACAGATGGCATTGTGGATATTTCCATGTTTATACAGATGGCGGTGTAGACATTTCCATGTTTATGTAGATGGTGGTGTAGATATTACCATGTTTATACATGTAGCGGTGTAGATATTTCCATGTTTATACAGATTGTGGTGAAGATATTTCCATGTTTATACAGATCACGATGTAGATATTTCCATGTTTATACAGATCGCGGTGTAGATATTTCCATGTTTATACAGATGACTGTATAGTTATTTCCATGTTTCTACAGATGGCAGTGAAGATATATCCATGTTTATAGAGATAGCGATGTAGATATTTCCATGTTTGCACAGATGGCGGTGTTGATATTTCCATCTATACACAGATGGCCGTGTAGATATTTCCATGTTTATACAGATGGCGGCGTAGATATTTCCATGGACATGCAGATGGCGGTGTAGATATTTCCATGTTTATTCAGATAGCGATGTAGATATTTTCATGTTTACACAGATGTTGGTATAGATATTTTCGTGTTTATACATATGACGGTGTAGATACTTCCATCTTTTTGGAGATGGCAGTGTAGATATTTTCATGTTTATAGAGATGGCGGTGTAGATATTTCCATATTTATAGAGATAGCAGTGTACATATTTCCATCTTTCTGCAGATGGCAGTGTAGATATTTCCATGCTTATACAGATGGTCGTGTAGATATTTCCATATTTATACAGATGTCTGGGTAGATATTTCCATGTGAATACAGATGGTATTGTAGGTATTTCCCTGTTTATACAGATGGTGGTGTAGATATTTACATGTTTATTCAGATGACTGTGTAGATATTTCCATGTTTTTAGAGATGGCAGTGTAGATATTTCTATGTTTATAGAGTTGGCGTTGTAGAAATTTCCATGTTTGTACAGATGGCGGTGTTGATATTTCCATCTATACACAGATGACTGTGTAGATATTTCCATGTTTATACAGATGGCGGCGCAGATATTTCGATGGATATGTAGATGGCGGTGTAGATATTTCCATGTATATAGAGAGAGCGGTGTAGTTTTTCCATGTTTATATAGAGAGCGGTGTATATATTCCCATGTATGTATACATGGCTTTGTAGATATTTCCATGTTTATACAGATGGTGGTGTAGATATTTCCATGTTTATACAGATAACTTTGTAAGTATTTCCATGTTTATGCAGATGGCAGTGTAGATATTTCGATGTATATAGAGATAGCAGTGGAGATATTTCCATCTTTATACAAATAGCTGTGTAGTTATTTCCATGTTTATATAGATAGCGGTGTAGATATTTCCATATATATATACATGGCTGTTTAGATATTTCCATGTTTATATAGATGGCGGTGTAGATATTTCCATGTTTATACAGATAACTTTGTAAGTGTTTCCATGTTTATACAGATGGCGGTGTAGATATTTTGATGTTTATAGAGATAGCAGTGGAGATATTTCCATGTTTATGCAGATAGCGGTGTAGATATTTCCATGTTTATACTGATCGCGGTCTAGATATTTCCATGTTTATAGAGATGGCGGTTTAGATATTTCCATGCCCATAGAGATAGCGGTGTTGATTTTTCCGTGTTTATAGAGATAGCGGTGTGGATATTTCCATGTTTATACAGATAGGGGTTTAGATATTTCCATGTTTATAGAGATGGCGGTGTAGATATTTCCATGTTTATATAGATCACGGTGTAGATATTTCCATGTTTACACAGATCATGGTGTAGATATTTCCATGTTTATACAGATCGCGGTGTTGGTATTACCGAGTTTATAGGGATAGCCGTGCAAATATTTCCTCATTTATACAGATAGCGGTGTAGTTATTAGCATGTTTATACAGATAGCGGTGTAGATATTTCCATGTATAAACAGATGTCTGTGTATATATTTCCATGTTTAAACATATGGCGGTGTAGATATTTCCTTCTTTATACAAATAGCGGTGTAGATATTTCCATGTATATACAGATGGCTGTGTAGATATTTCCTTGTTTATACAGATGGCTGAGTAGATATTTCCAGGTTTACACAGATGACTTTGTAGGTATTTCCATGTTTATACAGATGGTGGTGTAGCTATTTCCATGTTTATAGAGATAGATGTGTAGATATTTCCATGTTTATACAGATAGCGGTTTAGATATTTCCATGTTTAAACAGATCGCGGTGTAGATATTTCCATATTTATACAGATAGAAGTGAAGATATTTCCATCTTTATACAGATAGTGGTTTAGATATTTCCAAGTTTATACGAATGGCGGTGTAGATACATCCAAGTTCCAGAAGATGGCGGTGTAGATATTTCCATGTTTATAGAGATTGCGGTGTAGATGTTTCCATATTTATACAGATAGCGGTGAAGGTATTTCCATGTTTATACAGATTGCGGTGTAGATATTTCCATGTTTCTACAGATGGCGGTGTAGATATTTCCTTGTTTATACAGACAGCGGTGTAGATATTTCCATGTTTATACAGGTGCCGGTGTAGATATTTCCATGTTTACAGAGATAGCGGTGTAGGTATTTCCATCTTTACATAGATTGCGGTGCAGGTATTGCCAAATTTACACAGATAGCGGTGTAGATATTTCCAACTTTACACAGATAGCTGTGTAGATATTTCCATGTTTACAGAGATAGCATTGTACATATTTCCATGTTTATACAGATTGTGGTGTAGTTATTTCCATGTTGATACAGATAGCGGTGTAGATATTTCCATGTTTATACAGTTAGCGGTGTAGAAATTCCCATGTTGATACAGATAGCTTTGTAGACATTTCCATCTTTGTACAGATGTCAGTGTTGACATTTCCAAGTTTATACAGACGGCAGTGTAGATATTTCCATGTTTATACAGAAGTCTGTGTAGATATTTCCATGTTTATGAAGATGGCGGTGTAGATATTTCCATGTTTATACAGATTGTGGTGAAGATATTTCCATGTTTATACAGATCACGATGTAGATATTTCCATGTTTATACAGATCGCGGTGTAGATATTTCCATGTTTATACAGATGACTGTATAGTTATTTCCATGTTTCTACAGATGGCAGTGAAGATATATCCATGTTTATAGAGATAGCGATGTAGATATTTCCATGTTTGCACAGATGGCGGTGTTGATATTTCCATCTATACACAGATGGCCGTGTAGATATTTCCATGTTTATACAGATGGCGGCGTAGATATTTCCATGGACATGCAGATGGCGGTGTAGATATTTCCATGTTTATTCAGATAGCGGTGTAGATATTTTCATGTTTACACAGATGTTGGTATAGATATTTTCGTGTTTATACATATGACGGTGTAGATACTTCCATCTTTTTGGAGATGGCAGTGTAGATATTTTCATGTTTATAGAGATGGCGGTGTAGATATTTCCATATTTATAGAGATAGCAGTGTACATATTTCCATCTTTCTGCAGATGGCAGTGTAGATATTTCCATGTTTATACAGATGGTCGTGTAGATATTTCCATATTTATACAGATGTCTGGGTAGATATTTCCATGTGAATACAGATGGTATTGTAGGTATTTCCCTGTTTATACAGATGGTGGTGTAGATATTTACATGTTTATTCAGATGACTGTGTAGATATTTCCATGTTTTTAGAGATGGCAGTGTAGATATTTCTATGTTTATAGAGTTGGCGTTGTAGAAATTTCCATGTTTGTACAGATGGCGGTGTTGATATTTCCATCTATACACAGATGACTGTGTAGATATTTCCATGTTTATACAGATGGCGGCGCAGATATTTCGATGGATATGTAGATGGCGGTGTAGATATTTCCATGTATATAGAGAGAGCGGTGTAGTTTTTCCATGTTTATATAGAGAGCGGTGTATATATTCCCATGTATGTATACATGGCTTTGTAGATATTTCCATGTTTATACAGATGGTGGTGTAGATATTTCCATGTTTATACAGATAACTTTGTAAGTATTTCCATGTTTATGCAGATGGCAGTGTAGATATTTCGATGTATATAGAGATAGCAGTGGAGATATTTCCATCTTTATACAAATAGCTGTGTAGTTATTTCCATGTTTATATAGATAGCGGTGTAGATATTTCCATATATATATACATGGCTGTTTAGATATTTCCATGTTTATATAGATGGCGGTGTAGATATTTCCATGTTTATACAGATAACTTTGTAAGTGTTTCCATGTTTATACAGATGGCGGTGTAGATATTTTGATGTTTATAGAGATAGCAGTGGAGATATTTCCATGTTTATGCAGATAGCGGTGTAGATATTTCCATGTTTATACTGATCGCGGTCTAGATATTTCCATGTTTATAGAGATGGCGGTTTAGATGTTTCCATGCCCATAGAGATAGCGGTGTTGATTTTTCCGTGTTTATAGAGATAGCGGTGTGGATATTTCCATGTTTATACAGATAGGGGTTTAGATATTTCCATGTTTATAGAGATGGCGGTGTAGATATTTCCATGTTTATATAGATCACGGTGTAGATATTTCCATGTTTACACAGATCATGGTGTAGATATTTCCATGTTTATACAGATCGCGGTGTTGGTATTACCGAGTTTATAGGGATAGCCGTGCAAATATTTCCTCATTTATACAGATAGCGGTGTAGTTATTAGCATGTTTATACAGATAGCGGTGTAGATATTTCCATGTATAAACAGATGTCTGTGTATATATTTCCATGTTTAAACATATGGCGGTGTAGATATTTCCTTCTTTATACAAATAGCGGTGTAGATATTTCCATGTATATACAGATGGCTGTGTAGATATTTCCTTGTTTATACAGATGGCTGAGTAGATATTTCCAGGTTTACACAGATGACTTTGTAGGTATTTCCATGTTTATACAGATGGTGGTGTAGCTATTTCCATGTTTATAGAGATAGATGTGTAGATATTTCCATGTTTATACAGATAGCGGTTTAGATATTTCCATGTTTAAACAGATCGCGGTGTAGATATTTCCATATTTATACAGATAGAAGTGAAGATATTTCCATCTTTATACAGATAGTGGTTTAGATATTTCCAAGTTTATACGAATGGCGGTGTAGATACATCCAAGTTCCAGAAGATGGCGGTGTAGATATTTCCATGTTTATAGAGATTGCGGTGTAGATGTTTCCATATTTATACAGATAGCGGTGAAGGTATTTCCATGTTTATACAGATTGCGGTGTAGATATTTCCATGTTTCTACAGATGGCGGTGTAGATATTTCCTTGTTTATACAGACAGCGGTGTAGATATTTCCATGTTTATACAGGTGCCGGTGTAGATATTTCCATGTTTACAGAGATAGCGGTGTAGGTATTTCCATCTTTACATAGATTGCGGTGCAGGTATTGCCAAATTTACACAGATAGCGGTGTAGATATTTCCAAGTTTACACAGATAGCTGTGTAGATATTTCCATGTTTACAGAGATAGCATTGTACATATTTCCATGTTTATACAGATTGTGGTGTAGTTATTTCCATGTTGATACAGATAGCGGTGTAGATATTTCCATGTTTATACAGTTAGCGGTGTAGAAATTCCCATGTTGATACAGATAGCTTTGTAGACATTTCCATCTTTGTACAGATGTCAGTGTTGACATTTCCAAGTTTATACAGACGGCAGTGTAGATATTTCCATGTTTATACAGAAGTCTGTGTAGATATTTCCATGTTTATGAAGATGGCAGTGTAGATATTTCCATGTTTATAGAGAAGGCGGTGTAGTTATTTCTATGTTTATAGAGATAGCGGTGTAAATATCTCCATGTTTATAGAGATGATGGTGTAAGTATTTTCATGTTTATAGAGATAGCGGTGTAGATATTTCCATGTTTATACAGATAACGGTGTTGGTATTTCCATGTTTGTACAGATAGCGGTGTAGCTATTTCCATGTTTATACAGCTCGCGGTGTAGATATTTCCATCTTTATACAGATGGTAGTGTAGATATTTCCATGTTTATACAGATAGCGGTGTAGAAATTTCCATGTCTATAGAGATAGCGATGTAGGTATTTCCATATTTATACAGATTGCGGTGTAGATATTTCGAACTTTATACAGATGGCGGTGTAGATATTTCCATGTTTATCCAGATGGCAGTGAAGATATTTCCATGTTTATACAGATAGTGGTGTAGATATTTCCATGTTTATACAGATGGCGGTGTAGATACATCCATGTTTCTGAAGATGGCGGTGTAGATATTTCCATGTTTATACAGATGTCTGTGTAGATATTTCCATGTTTATGCAGATAGCGGTGTAGATATTTCCATGTTCATAGAGATGGCGGTATAGTTATTTCTAAGTTTATAGAGAGAGCGGTGTAAATATTTCCATGTTTATAGAGATGGTGGTGTAAGCATTTTCATGTTTGTAGAGATAGCGGTGTAGGTATTTCCATGTTTATACAGATAGCGGTGTTGGTATTCCCATCTTTATACAGATAGCGGTGTAGATATTTCCATGTTTATAAAGCTCGCGGTGTAGATATTTCCATCTTTATACAGATGGCATTGTAGATATTTCCATGTTTATACAGATAACGGTGTAGATATTTCCATGTCTATACAGATGGCGGTGTAGATATTTCAATGTTTAAAAAGATCGCGGTGTAGATATTTCCATGTTTATACAGATAGCAGTGTAGATATTTCCATGTTTTTCCAGATATCGGTGTAGATATTTCCATGTTTACACAGATTGCGTTGTAGATATTTCCATCTTTCTACAGATGGCATTGTAGATATTTCCATGTTTATACAGATGGCGGTGTAGATATTTCCATGTTTATATAGATGTTGGTGTAGATATTACCATGTTTATACAGATAGCGGTGTAGATATTTCCATGTTTATACAGATCGTGGTGAAGATATTTCCATGTTTATACAGATCGCAGTGTAGATATTTCCATGTTTATACAGATAGCAATGTAGATATTTCCATGTTTATACATATAGCGGTGTAGATATTTCCATTTTTATAGAGATAGCGGTGTAGGTATTTCCATGTTTATGAACATAGCGGTGTAGATATTTCCATGTTTATATAGATGGCGTTGTAGATATTTCCATGTTTATACCGATAGCGGTGTTGTTATTTCCACGTTTATACAGATAGCGATGTAGATATTTCCATGTTTATACAGCTCGCGGTGCAGATATTTATATCTTTATACAGATGGCATTGTACATATTTCCTTATTCACACAGATGGCGGTGTAGATGATTCCATGTTTATACAGATGTCGGAGTAGTTAGTTCCATGTTTAAGGAGATGGCAGTGTAGATATTTTCATGTTTATAGAGATGGCGGTGTAGATATTTCCATGTTTATAGAGATAGCAGTGTAGATATTTACATGTTTATACAGGTGGCTGTGTAGATATTTCCATGTGTATACAGATGGCATTGTAGATATTTCCATGTTTATACAGATGTCTGTATAGTTATTTCCATGTTTTTACAGATGGCAGTGCAGATATTTCCATGTTTATAGAGATAGCGGTGTAGATATTTCCATGTTTGTACAGATGGCGGTGCTGATATTTCCATCTATATACAGATGGCCGTGTAGATATTTCCATGTTTATACAGATGGCGGCGTAGATATTTCCATGGACATGCAGATGGCGGTGTAGACATTTCCATGTTTATACAGATAGCGGTGTAGATATTTCCATGTTTACACAGATGGTGGTGTAGATATTTTCGTGTTTATACACATGGCGGAGTAGATGATTCCATCTTTATGGAGATGGCAGTGTAGATATTTTCATGTTTATTGAGATGGCGGTGTAGATATTTCCATATTTATAGAGATAGCGGTGTAGATATTTCCATCTTTCTACAGATGGCAGTGAAGATATTTCCATGTTTATACAGATGGCAGTGTAGTTATTTCCATATTTATACAGATGTCTGTGTACATATTTCCATGTGTATACAGATGGTATTGTAGGTATTTCCATGTTTATACAGATGGTGGTGTAGATATTTCCATGCTTATACAGTTGGCGGTGTAGATATTTCCATGTTTTTACAGATGGCAGTGTAGACATTTCAATGTTTATAGAGATGGCGCAGTAGATATTTCCATGTTTATACAGATAACGGTGTAGATATTTCCATGTTTATACAGAGAGCAGTGGAGATATTTCCATGTTTATACAAATAGCGGTCTACATATTTCCATGTTTATAGAGACAGCGGTGTAGGTATTTCCATGTTTATACAGATAGCAGTGCAGATATTTCCATGTTTACATTGATGCCTATGCAGATATTTCCATATTTATACAGAGGGCTTTGTAGATATTTCTAGGTTTATACAGATGACAGTGTAGATATTTAAATGTTCCTACACATGCCTGTGTAGGTATTTCCATGTTTACGCAGATGTCTTTGTAGATATTTCCATGTCTACAGAGATAGCGGTGCAGATATTTCCATGTTTATACAGATAGCGGTGTATATATTTCCATGTTTATACAGATCATGGTGTAGATATTTCCATGTTTATACAGATACCGGTGTAGATATTTCCATGTTTATACAGACCGCAGTGTACATATTTCCATGTTTATAGAGATAGCAGTGTAATTATTTCCATGTTTGTACAGATGGCGGTGTTGATGTTTCCATCTATACACAGATTGCCGTGTAGGTATTTCCATGTGTATTCAGACGGCATTGAAGATATTTCCATGTTTATACAGATGGTGGTGTAGATATTTCCATGTTGACACAGATGACTGTATAGGTATTTCCATGTTTATACTGATGGCGGTGTAGATATTTCCATGTTTATAGAGATAGCTGTGTAGATATTTCCATGTTTATACAGATAGCGGTGTAGATATTTCCATGTTTATGCAGATCGCGGTGTAGATATTTCCATGTTTATACAGATGGCGGTGTAGATATTTCCATGTTGATACAGATAGCGGTGTAGATATTTCCATGTGTTTACAGATAGCGGTGTAGATAGTTCCATGTTTACACAGATTGCGGTGTAGATGTTTCCATCTTTCTACAGATGGCATTGTAGATATTTCCATGTTTATACAGATGGCGGTGTAGATATTTCCATGTTTATAAAGATAGCGGTGTAGCTATTTCCATGTTTATACAGATAGCGGTGTAGATATTTCCATGTTTATACAGACCGCGGTGTAGATATTTCCATGGTTATACAGATAGCGGTGCAGATATTTCCATGTTTGTACAGATGGCGGTGTTGATATTTCCATCTATACACAGATGACCGTGTACATATTTCCATGTTTATTCAGATGGCGGCGCAGATATTTCCATGGATATGTAGATGGTGGTGTAGATATTTCCATGTTTCTACAGATAGCGGTGTAGTTATTTCCATTTTTATATAGATAGCGGTGTAGATATTTCCATGTATATACACATGGCTGTGTAGATATTTCCATGTTTATACAGATGGCGGTGTAGATATTTCCATGTTTATACACATAACTTTGTAAGTATTTCCATGTTTATACAGATGGCGGTGTAGATATTTCGATGTTTATAGAGATAGAATTGGAGTTATTTCCATGTTTATACAGATAGTGTTGTAGATATTTCCATGTTTATACTGATCGTGGTGTAGATATTTCCAAGTTTATAGAGATGGCGGTATAGATATTTCCATGTTCATAGAGATAGCAGTGTTGATTTTTCCATGTTTACAGAGATAGCGTTGTGGATATTTCCATGTTTATACAGATAGGGGTGTAGATATTTGATGTTTATAGAGATGGCGGTGTAGATATTTCCATGTTTATACAGATCACGGTGTAGATATTTGCTTGTTTATACAAATAGTGGTGTAGTTATTTCCATGTTTATACAGATAGCGGTGTAGATATTTCCATGTATATACAGATGGCTGTGTAGATATTTCCATGTTTATACCGATGGCTGTGTAGATATTTCCATGTTTATACAGATGACTTTGTAGGTATTTCCATGTTTATACAGATGGCGGTGTAGATATTTCCATGTTTATAGAGATAGCTGTGTAGATATTTCCATGTTTATACAGCTGGTGGTGTAGATATTTCCATGTTTATACAGATAGCGGTGTAGATATTTCCATGTTTTTACAGATATCGGTGTAGATATTTCCATGTTTACACAGACTGCGGTGTAGATATTTCCATCTTTCTACAGATGGCATTGTAGATATTTCCATGTTTATATAGATGGAGGTGTAGATATTTCCATGTTTATAGAGATGGTGGTGTAGATATTACCATGTTTATACAGATAGCGGTGTAGATATTTCCATGTATATACAGATCGTGGTGAAGATATTTCCATGTTTATACAGATCGCGGTGTAGACATTTCCATGTTTATACAGATCGCGGTGTAGATATTTCCATGTTTATACAGATCGCGGTGTAGATATTTCCATGTTGATACAGATAGCGGTGTAGATATTTCCATGTGTTTACAGATAGCGGTGTAGATAGTTCCATGTTTACACAGATTGCGGTGTAGATGTTTCCATCTTTCTACAGATGGCATTGTAGATATTTCCATGTTTATACAGATGGCGGTGTAGATATTTCCATGTTTATAAAGATAGCGGTGTAGCTATTTCCATGTTTATACAGATAGCGGTGTAGATATTTCCATGTTTATACAGACCGCGGTGTAGATATTTCCATGGTTATACAGATAGCGGTGCAGATATTTCCATGTTTGTACAGATGGCGGTGTTGATATTTCCATCTATACACAGATGACCGTGTACATATTTCCATGTTTATTCAGATGGCGGCGCAGATATTTCCATGGATATGTAGATGGTGGTGTAGATATTTCCATGTTTCTACAGATAGCGGTGTAGTTATTTCCATTTTTATATAGATAGCGGTGTATATATTTCCATGTATATACACATGGCTGTGTAGATATTTCCATGTTTATACAGATGGCGGTGTAGATATTTCCATGTTTATACACATAACTTTGTAAGTATTTCCATGTTTATACAGATGGCGGTGTAGATATTTCGATGTTTATAGAGATAGAATTGGAGTTATTTCCATGTTTATACAGATAGTGGTGTAGATATTTCCATGTTTATACTGATCGTGGTGTAGATATTTCCAAGTTTATAGAGATGGCGGTATAGATATTTCCATGTTCATAGAGATAGCAGTGTTGATTTTTCCATGTTTACAGAGATAGCGTTGTGGATATTTCCATGTTTATACAGATAGGGGTGTAGATATTTGATGTTTATAGAGATGGCGGTGTAGATATTTCCATGTTTATACAGATCACGGTGTAGATATTTGCTTGTTTATACAAATAGTGGTGTAGTTATTTCCATGTTTATACAGATAGCGGTGAAGATATTTCCATGTATATACAGATGGCTGTGTAGATATTTCCATGTTTATACCGATGGCTGTGTAGATATTTCCATGTTTATACAGAAGACTTTGTAGGTATTTCCATGTTTATACAGATGGCGGTGTAGATATTTCCATGTTTATAGAGATAGCTGTGTAGATATTTCCATGTTCATACAGCTGGTGGTGTAGATATTTCCATGTTTATACAGATAGCGGTGTAGATATTTCCATGTTTTTACAGATATCAGTGTAGATATTTCCATGTTTACACAGACTGCGGTGTAGATATTTCCATCTTTCTACAGATGGCATTGTAGATATTTCCATGTTTATATAGATGGAGGTGTAGATATTTCCATGTTTATAGAGATGGTGGTGTAGATATTACCATGTTTATACAGATAGCGGTGTAGATATTTCCATGTATATACAGATTGTGGTGAAGATATTTCCATGTTTATACAGATCGCGGTGTAGACATTTCCATGTTTATACAGATCGCGGTGTAGATATTTCCATGTTTATACAGATCGCGGTGTAGATATTTCCATGTTTATACAGATAGCGGTGTAGATATTTCCATGTTTATAGCGATAGCGCTGTAGGTATTTCCATGTTTATAGACATAGCGGTGTACATATTTCCATGTTTATATAGATGGCGTTGTAGATATTTCCATGTTTATACCGATAGCGTTGTTGGTATTTCCACATTTATACAGATAGCGATGTAGATATTTTCATGTTTATAGAGCTCGCGGTGCAGATATTTATATCTTTATACAGATGGCATTTTAGATATTTCCTTGTTCACACAGATGGCGGTGTAGATTTTTCCATGTTTATACAGATGGCAGAGTAGTTAGTTCCATATTTATGGAGATGGCAGTGTAGATATTTTCATGTTTATAGAGATGGCGGTGTAGATATTTCCATGTTTATAGAAATAGCAGTGTAGATATTTACATGTTTATACAGATGGCTGTGTAGATATTTCCATGTGTATACTGATGGCATTGTAGATATTTCCATGTTTATACAGATGACATTATAGGTATTTCCATGTTTTTACAGATGGCAGTGCAGATATTTCCATGTTTATAGAGATAGCGGTCTAGATATTTCCATGTTTGTACAGATGGCGGTGTTGATATTTCCTTCTATACACAGATGGCCGTGTAGATATTTCCATGTTTATACAGATGGCGGCGTAGATATTTCCATGAACATGCAGATGGCGGTGTAGATATTTCCATGTTTATACAGATAGCGGTGAAGATATTTCCATGTTTACACAGATGGTGGTGCAGATATTTCCGTGTTTATACACATGGCGGATTAGATACTTCCATCTTTATGGAGATGGCAGTGTAGATATTTTCATGTTTATAGAGATGGCGGTGTAGATATTTCCATATTTATAGAGATAGCGGTGTAGATATTTCCATCTTTCTACAGATGGCAGTGTAGATATTTCCATGTTTATACAGATGGCCGTGTAGGTATTTCCATATTTATACAGATGTCTGTGTAGATATTTCCATGTGTATACAGATGGTATTGTAGGTATTTCCATGCTTATACAGATGGTGGTGTAGATATTTCCATGTTTATACAGTTGGCGGTGTAGATATTTCCATGTTTTTACAGATGGCGGTGTAGATATTTCAATGTTTATAGAGATGGCGCTGTAGATATTTCCATGTTTATACAGATAACGGTGGAGATATTTCCATGTTTATACAGAGAGCAGTGGAGATATTTCCATGTTTATACACATAGCGGTGTACATATTTCCATGTTTATAGAGACAGCAGTGTAGGTATTTCCATGTTTATACAGATAGCGGTGCAGGTATTTCCATGTTTACACAGATGCCTATGCAGATATTTCCATATTTATACAGAGGGCTTTGTAGATATTTCTATGTTTAAACAGATGTCAGTGAAGATATTTAAATATTCCTACACATGACTTTGTAGGTATTTCCATGTTTATACAGATGTCTTTGTAGATATTTCCATGTTTATAGAAATAGCGGTGCAGATATTTCCATGTTTATACAGATAGCGGTGTATATATTTCCATGTTTATACAGATCATGGTGTAGATATTTCCATGTTTATACAGATACCGGGGTAGATATTTCCATGTTTATACAGACCGCAGAGTAGATCTTTCCATATTTATAGAGATAGCTGTGTAGATATTTCCATGTTTGTACAGATGGCGGTGTTGATGTTTCCATTTATACACAGATTGCCATGTAGGTATTTCCATGTGTATTCAGATGGCATTGAAGAGATTTCCATGTTTATACAGATGGTGGTGTAGATATTTCCATGTTTACACAGATGACTGTATAGGTAATTCCCTGTTGATACAGACGGCGTTGTAGATATTTCCATGTTTATAGAGATACCTGTGTAGATATTTCCATGTTTATACAGATAGCGGTGTAGATATTTCCATGTTTATACAGATCGCGGTGTAGATATTTCCATGTATATACAGATAGTGGTGTAGATATTTCCATGTTTATACAGATCGCGGTGTAGATATTTCCATGTTTATACAGATCGCAGTGTAGATATTTCCATGTTTATACAGATAGCGGTGTAGATATTTCCATGTGTTTACAGATAGCGGTGTAGATAGTTCCAAGTTTACACAGATTGCAGTGTAGTTATGTCCATCTTTCTACAGATGGCATTGTAGATATTTCCATGTTTATACAGATGGCGGCGTAGATATTTCCATGTTTATATAGATGGTGGTGTAGATATTACCATGTTTATAAAGGTAGCGGTGTAGATATTTCCATGTTTGTACAGATTGTGGTGAAGTTATTTCCATATTTATACAGATCACGGTGTAGATATTTCCATGTTTATACAGATCACGGTGTAGATATTTCCATGCTTATACAGATAGCGGTGTAGATATTTCCATGCTTATACAGATAGCGGTGTAGATATTTCCATATTTATACAGAATACGGTGTAGAAATTTCCATGTTTATACAGATAGCGGTGTAAATATTTCCATGTTTATACAGATCACGGTGTAGATATTTCCATGTTTATAGAGATAGCTGTGTAGATATTTCAATGTTTATACTGATAGCGGTGTAGATATTTCCATGTTTATACAGATCGCAGTGTAGATATTTCCATGTTTATACAGATAGCGGTGTAGATATTTCCATGTGTTTACACATAGCGGTGTAGATAGTTCCATGTTTACACAGATTGCGGTGTAGATATTTCCATCTTTCTACAGATGGCATTGTGGATATTTCCATGTTTATACAGATGGCGGTGTAGACATTTCCATGTTTATGTAGATGGTGGTGTAGATATTACCATGTTTATACATGTAGCGGTGTAGATATTTCCATGTTTATACAGATTGTGGTGAAGATATTTCCATGTTTATACAGATCACGATGTAGATATTTCCATGTTTATACAGATCGCGGTGTAGATATTTCCATGTTTATACAGATGACTGTATAGTTATTTCCATGTTTATACAGATGGCAGTGAAGATATATCCATGTTTATAGAGATAGCGATGTAGATATTTCCATGTTTGCACAGATGGCGGTGTTGATATTTCCATCTATACACAGATGGCCGTGTAGATATTTCCATTTTTATACAGATGGCGGCGTAGATATTTCCATGGACATGCAGATGGCGGTGTAGATATTTCCATGTTTATTCAGATAGCGGTGTAGATATTTCCATGTTTGCACAGATGTTGGTATAGATATTTTCGTGTTTATACACATGACGGTGTAGATACTTCCATCTTTATGGAGATGGCAGAGTAGATATTTTCATGTTTATAGAGATGGCGGTGTAGATATTTCCATATTTATAGAGATAGCAGTGTACATATTTCCATCTTTCTGCAGATGGCAGTGTAGATATTTCCATGTTTATACAGATGGTCGTGTAGATATTTCCATATTTATACAGATGTCTGGGTAGATATTTCCATGTGAATACAGATGGTATTGTAGGTATTTCCCTGTTTATACAGATGGTGGTGTAGATATTTCCATGTTTATTCAGATAACTGTGTAGATATTTCCATGTTTTTAGAGATGGCAGTGTAGATATTTCTATGTTTATAGAGATGGCGTTGTAGAAATTTCCATGTTTGTACAGATGGCGGTGTTGATATTTCCATCTATACACAGATGACTGTGTAGATATTTCTATGTTTATACAGATGGCGGCGCAGATATTTCTATGGATATGTAGATGGCGGTGTAGATATTTCCATGTATATAGAGAGAGCGGTGTAGTTTTTCCATGTTTATATAGAGAGCGGTGTATATATTCCCATGTATGTATACATGGCTTTGTAGATATTTCCATGTTTATACAGATGGCGGTGTAGATATTTCCATGTTTATACAGATAACTTTGTAAGTATTTCCATGTTTATGCAGATGGCAGTGTAGATATTTCGATGTATATAGAGATAGCAGTGGAGATATTTCCATCTTTATACAAATAGCTGTGTAGTTATTTCCATGTTTATATAGATAGCGGTGTAGATATTTCCATATATATATACATGGCTGTTTAGATATTTCCATGTTTATATAGATGGCGGTGTAGATATTTCCATGTTTATACAGATAACTTTGTAAGTGTTTCCATGTTTATACAGATGGCGGTGTAGATATTTTGATGTTTATAGAGATAGCAGTGGAGATATTTCCATGTTTATGCAGATAGCGGTGTAGATATTTCCATGTTCATACTGATCGCGGTCTAGATATTTCCATGTTTATAGAGATGGCGGTTTAGATATTTCCATGCCCATAGAGATAGCGGTGTTGATTTTTCCGTGTTTATAGAGATAGCGGTGTGGATATTTCCATGTTTATACAGATAGGGGTTAAGATATTTCCATGTTTATAGAGATGGCGGTGTAGATATTTCCATGTTTATATAGATCACGGTGTAGATATTTCCATGTTTACACAGATCATGGTGTAGATATTTCCATGTTTATACAGATCGCGGTGTTGGTATTACCGAGTTTATAGGGATAGCCGTGCAAATATTTCCTCATTTATACAGATAGCGGTGTAGTTATTAGCATGTTTATACAGATAGCGGTGTAGATATTTCCATGTATAAACAGATGTCTGTGTATATATTTCCATGTTTAAACAGATGGCGGTGTAGATATTTCCTTCTTTATACAAATAGCGGTGTAGCTATTTCCATGTATATACAGATGGCTGTGTAGATATTTCCTTGTTTATACAGATGGCTGAGTAGATATTTCCAGGTTTACACAGATGACTTTGTAGGTATTTCCATGTTTATACAGATGGTGGTGTAGCTATTTCCATGTTTATAGAGATAGATGTGTAGATATTTCCATGTTTATACAGATAGCGGTGTAGATATTTCCATGTTTAAACAGATCGCGGTGTAGATATTTCCATATTTATACAGATAGAAGTGAAGATATTTCCATCTTTATACAGATATTGGTTTAGATATTTCCAAGTTTATACGAATGGCGGTGTAGATACATCCAAGTTTCAGAAGATGGCGGTGTAGATATTTCCATGTTTATAGAGATTGCGGTGTAGATGTTTCCATATTTATACAGATAGCGGTGAAGGTATTTCCATGTTTATACAGATTGCGGTGTAGATATTTCCATGTTTCTACAGATGGCGGTGTAGATATTTCCTTGTTTATACAGACAGCGGTGTAGATATTTCCATGTTTATACAGGTGCCGGTGTAGATATTTCCATGTTTACAGAGATAGCGGTGTAGGTATTTCCATCTTTACATAGATTGCGGTGCAGGTATTGCCAAATTTACACAGATAGCGGTGTAGATATTTCCAAGTTTACACAGATAGCTGTGTAGATATTTCCATGTTTACAGAGATAGCATTGTACATATTTCCATGTTTATACAGATTGTGGTGTAGTTATTTCCATGTTGATACAGATAGCGGTGTAGATATTTCCATGTTTATACAGTTAGCGGTGTAGAAATTCCCATGTTGATACAGATAGCTTTGTAGACATTTCCATCTTTGTACAGATGTCAGTGTTGACATTTCCAAGTTTATACAGACGGCAGTGTAGATATTTCCATGTTTATACAGAAGTCTGTGTAGATATTTCCATGTTTATGAAGATGGCGGTGTAGATATTTCCATGTTTATAGAGAAGGCGGTGTAGTTATTTCTATGTTTATAGAGATAGCGGTGTAAATATCTCCATGTTTATAGAGATGATGGTGTAAGTATTTTCATGTTTATAGAGATAGCGGTGTAGATATTTCCATGTTTATACAGATAACGGTGTTGGTATTTCCATGTTTGTACAGATAGCGGTGTAGCTATTTCCATGTTTATACAGCTCGCGGTGTAGATATTTCCATCTTTATACAGATGGTAGTGTAGATATTTCCATGTTTATACAGATAGCGGTGTAGAAATTTCCATGTCTATAGAGATAGCGATGTAGGTATTTCCATATTTATACAGATTGCGGTGTAGATATTTCGAACTTTATACAGATGGCGGTGTAGATATTTCCATGTTTATCCAGATGGCAGTGAAGATATTTCCATGTTTATACAGATAGTGGTGTAGATATTTCCATGTTTATACAGATGGCGGTGTAGATACATCCATGTTTCTGAAGATGGCGGTGTAGATATTTCCATGTTTATACAGATGTCTGTGTAGATATTTCCATGTTTATGCAGATAGCGGTGTAGATATTTCCATGTTCATAGAGATGGTGGTATAGTTATTTCTAAGTTTATAGAGAGAGCGGTGTAAATATTTCCATGTTTATAGAGATGGTGGTGTAAGCATTTTCATGTTTGTAGAGATAGCGGTGTAGGTATTTCCATGTTTATACAGATAGCGGTGTTGGTATTTCCATCTTTATACAGATAGCGGTGTAGATATTTCCATGTTTATAAAGCTCGCGGTGTAGATATTTCCATCTTTATACAGATGGCATTGTAGATATTTCCATGTTTATACAGATAGCGGTGTAGATATTTCCATGTCTATAGAGATAGCGGTGTAGTTATTTCCATATTTATACAGATTGCGGTGTAGATATTTCCATCTTTATACAGATGGCGGTGTAGATATTTCCATGTTTATACAGATGGCAGTGAAGATATTTCCATGTTTATACAGATAGTGGTGTAGATATTTCCATGTTCATAGAGATGGCGGTGTAGATACATTCATGTTTCTGAAGATGGCAGGGTAGATATTTTCATGTTTATAGAGATGGAGGTGTAGATATTTCCATGTATATAGTGATACCAGTGTAGATATTCTCATGTTTATGGAGAAAGCGGTGTAGGTATTTCCATGTATATAGAGATAGTGGTGTAGTTATTTCCATATTTAAGCAGATAACGGTGTAGATATTTCCATGTTTATACAGATTGCGGTGTAGATATTTCCATCTTTATACAGATGGCGGTGTAGATATTTCCATGTTTATACAGATGGCAGTGAAGATATTTCCATGTTTATACAGATAGTGGTGTAGATATTTCCTTGTTTATACAGATGGCGGTGTAGATATATTCATGTTTATGAAGATGGCGGGGTAGATATTTTCATGTTTATAGAGATGGAGGTGTAGATATTTCCATGTATATGGTGATAGCAGTGTAGATATTTTCATGTTTACAGAGAAAGCGGTGTAGGTATTTCCATGTATATAGAGATAGTGGTGTAGTTATTTCCATGTTTATACAGATTGCGGTGTAGATATTTCCATATTTCTACAGATGGCGGTGAAGATATTTCCTTGCTTATACAGACTGTGGTGTAGATATTTCCATGTTTATACAGGTAGCGGTGTAGATATTTCCAAGTTTACAGAGATAGCGGTGTAGTTATTTCCATCTTTGCACAGATTGCCATGTAGATATTTCCATGTTTACGCAGATAGCTGTGTAGATATTTCCATGTTTACACACATACCGTGGTAGATATTTCCATGTTTATACAGATTGCGGTTTAGATGTATCCATGATTATATATATAGCGGTGTAGATATTTTCATGTTTATACAGATAGCGGTGGAGATATTTCCATGTTTATAGAGACTGCGGTACAGATATTTCCATGTTTATACAGATAGCGGTGTAGATATTTCCATGTTTATACAGATAGCGGTGTAGATATTTCCATGTTTATACAGAAAGCGGTGTAGATATTTCCATGTTTATACAGATGGCTGTGTAGATATTTCCATGTTTGTACAGATGGCAGTGTAGATATTTCCATGTTTATACAGATGGCGCTGTAGATATTTCGATGTTTATACAGTTGGCTGTGTAGATATTTCCATGTTTGTACAGATGGCATTGTAGATATTTCCATGTTTATACAGATGGCGCTGTAGATATTTCCATGTTTATACAGATGGCACTGTTGATATTTTAATGTTTATACAGGTAGCTGTGTAGATATTTCCATGCTTATAGAGATGGTGTTGTAAGTAGTTTCATGTTTATAGATTTAGCGGTGTAGATATTTCCATGTTTATACAGATAACGGTGTTGGGATTTCCATGTTTATAGAGATAGCGGTGTAGATATTTCCATGTTTACGCAGATAGCATTGTATATATTTCCATGTTTATACAGATAGCGGTGTAGAAATTTCCATGTTTATACAGAAAGCGGTGTAGATATTTCCATGTTTATACAGATAGTGGTGGAGATATTTCCCTGTTTATACAGATAGCGGTGTAGATATTTCCATCTTAATACAGATGGCAGTGTAGATATTTCCATGTTTATACAGATAGCGGTGTAGATATTTACATGTCTATAGAGGTAGCGGTGTAGGTATTTCCATATTTATACAGATTGCGGTGTAGATATTTCCATCTTTATACAGATGGCGGTGTAGATATTTCCATGTTTATACAGACAGAAGTGAAGATATTTCCATGTTTATACAGATAGTTGTGTATATATTTCCAAGTTTACAGAGATGGCGGTGTAGATACATCCAAGTTTCTGAAGATGGCGGTGTAGATATTTTCATGTTTATAGAGATGGCGGTTTAGATATTTCGATGTATATAGAGATAGCGGTGTAGATATTTCCATATTTATACAGATAACGGTGTAGCTATTTCCATGTTTATACAGATTGCGGCGTAGATATTTCCATGTTTCTACAGATGGCGGTGTTGATATTTCCTTGTTTATACAGACAGCGGTGTACATATTTCCATGTTTATACAGGTAGCGGTGAAGATATTTCCATGTTTACAGAGATAGCGGTGTACTTATTTCCATCTTTGCACAGATTGCCGTGTAGATATTTCCATATTTACGCAGATAGCTGTGTAGATATTTCCAAGTTTACACAGATAGCTGTGTAGGTATTTCCATGTTTACACACATAGCGTTGTAGATATTTCCATGTTTATACAGACTGCGGTGTAGATATGTCCATGTTTATACAGAAAGCGGTGTAGATATTTTCATGTTTATACAGATAGCGGTGGAGATATTTCCATGTTTATAGAGACTGCGTTATAGATATTTCCATGTTTATACAGATAGCGGAGTAGATATTTCCATGTATACAGAGATAGCAGTGTAGACATTTTCATCTTTGCACAGATTGCTGTGTAGTTATTTCCATTTTTACACAGATAGCAGTGCAGATATTTCAAAGTTTACACAGATAGCTGTGTAGATATTTCCATGTTTACACAGATAGCGTTGTAGATATTCCCATGTTTATACAGATAGCGGTGTAGATATTTCCATGTTTATACAGATAGCGTTGTAGATATTTCCATGTTTCTACAGATAGCGGTGTAGATATTTCCAGGTTTATAGAGAGAGCAGTGTAGATATTTCCATGTTTATACAGATGGCTTTGAAGATATTTCCATGTGTGTACAGATGGCTGTGTAGATATTTGCATATTTATACAGATGGCGCTGTAGATATTTCCATGTTTATACAGATGGCAGTGTAGATATTTCCATGTTTATACAGATATCGGTGTAGATATTTCCATGTTTACCGAGATAGCGGTGTAGGTATTTCCATCTTTGCACAGATTGCGGTGTAGCTATTGCCAAATTTACAAAGATAGCGGTGTAGATATTTCCAAGATTACACAGATAGCTGTGTTGATATTTCCATGTTTACAGAGATAGCATTGTAGATATTTCCGTGTTTATACAGATTGCGGTGTAGTTATTTCCATGTTGATACAGATAGCGGTGTAGATATTTCCATGTTAATACAGGTAGCGGTGTAGAAATTCCCATGTTTATACAGATCGCTTTGTAGACATTTCCATTTTTCTACAGATGTCAGTGCAGATATTTCCAAGTTTATACAGATGGCAGTGTAGATAGTTCCATGTTTATACAGATGTCTGTGTAGATATTTCCATGTTTATTCAGATGGCGGTGTAGATATTTCCATGTTTATAGAGATGGCGGTGTAGTTATTTCTATGTTTATAGAGATAGCGTTGTAAATATCTCGACGTTTATAGAGATGGTGGTTTAAGTATTTTCATGTTTATAGAGATAGCGGTGTAGATATTTCCATGTTTATACAGATAACGGTGTTGTTATTTCCATGTTTATACAGATAGTGGGGTAGATATTTCCATGTTTATACAGCTCGTGGTGCAGATATTTCCATCTTTATATAGATGGCAGTGTAGATATTTCCATGTTTATACAGATAGCGGTGTAGATATTTCCATGTCTATAGAGATAGCGGTGTAGGTATTTCCATATTCATACAGATTGTGGTGTACTTATTTCCATCTTTATACAGATGGCGGTGTAGATATTTCCATGTTTATACAGATGGCAGTGAAGATATTTCCATGTTTATACAGATAGTGGTGTAGATATTTCCATGTTTATACAGATGGCGGTGTAGATACATCCATGTTTCTGAAGATGGCGGTGTAGATATTTTCATGTTTATAGAGATGACGGTGTAGATATTTCCATGTTTATACAGATGTCTGTGAAGATATTTCCATATTTATGCAGATAGCGGTGTAGATATTTCCATGTTTATGGAGATGGCGGTCTATTTATTTCTAAGTTTATAGAGATAGCGGTGTAAATATTTCCATGTTTATAGAGATGGTGGTGTAAGTATTTTCATGTTTATAGAGATAGTGGGGTAGATTTTCCATGTTTATACAGATAGCGGTGTTGGTATTTCCATGTTTATACAGATGGCCGTGTAGATATTTCCATGTTTATACAGCTCGAGGTGTAGATATTTCCATCTTTATACACATAGCAGTGTAGATATTTCCATGTTTATACAGATAGCGGTGTAGATATTTCCATGTCTATAGAGATAGCGGTGTAGATATTTCCATGTTTATACTGATTTCGGTGTAGATATTTCCATCTTTATACAGATGGAGGTGTAGATATTTCCATGTTTATACAGACGGCAGTGAAGTTATTTCCATGTATATACAGATAGTGGTGTAGATATTTCCATGTTTATACAGATGGCGGTGTAGATACACCCATGTATCTGACGATGGTGTTGTAGATATTTTCATGTTTGTAGAGATGGAGGTGTAGGTATTTCCATGTATATAGAGATAGCAGTGTAGATATTTTCATGTTTATAGAGAATGCGGTGTAGGTATTTCCATGTTTATACAGATGGCAGTGTAGATATTTCCATGTTTATACAGATAGCGGTGTAGAAATTTCCATGTCTATAGAGATAGCGGTGTAGGTATTTCCATATTTATACAGATTGCGGTGTAGATATTTCCATGTTTATACAGTTAGCGGTGTAGAAATTCCCATGAGATACAGATCGCTTTGTAGACATTTCCATCTTTCTACAGATGTCAGTGTTGATATTTCCAAGTTTATACAGACGGCAGTGTAGATATTTCCATGTTTATACAGATATCTGTGTAGATATTTCCATGTTTATGAAGATGGCGGTGTAGATATTTCCATGTTTATAGAGATGGCGGTGTAGTTATTTCTATGTTTATAGAGATAGCGGTGTAAATATCTCCATGTTTATAGAGATGATGGTGTAGGTATTTTCATGTTTATAGAGATAGCGGTTTAGATATTTCCATGTTTATACAGATAACGGTGTTGGTATTTCCATGATTGTACAGATAGCGGTGTAGCTATTTCCATGTTTATACAGCTCGCGTTGTAGATATTTCCATCTTTATACAGATGGCAGTGTAGATATTTCCATGTTTATACAGATAGCGGTGTAGAAATTTCCATGTCTATAGAGATAGCGGTGTAGTTTATGCAGATAGCGGTGTAGTTATTAGCATGTTTATAAAGATAGTGGTGTAGATATTTCCATGTATAAACAGATGTGTGTGTATATATTTCCATGTTTATACAGATAGCGGTGTAGATATTTCCATGTATGTAGAGATGGCTGTGTAGATATTTCCATGTTTATACAGATGGCTGTGTAGATATTTCCATGTTTATACAGATTACTTTGTAGGTATTTCCATGTTTATACAGATGGCAGTGTAGATATTTCCATGTTTATAGAGATAGCTGCGTAGATATTTCCATGTTTATACAGATAGCGATCTAGATATTTCCATGTTTATACAGATCGCAGTGTACATATTTTCATGTTTATACAGATGGCGGTGTAGATAATTCCATGTTTATAGAGATAGCGGTGTAGATATATCTATGTTCATAGAGATAGCAGTGAGGATATTTCCATGTTTATACAGATAGCAGTGTAGATATTTCCACTTTTACAGAGATAGCGGTTTAGATATTTCATATTTATACAGAAATCGGTGTAGATATTTCCATGATAATACATATTGCGGTGTAGATATTTCCATGTTTATACAGATAGCGGTGTAGATATTTCCACGTTTATACTGATGTCGGTTTAGATATTTCCATGTTTCTACAAATGGCAGTGTAGATATTTCCATGTTTGTAGAGATGGCGGTGTAGATATTTCCATGTTTATATTGATGGCAGTGTAGATATTTTCTTGTTTATGTAGATGACGTTGTAGATACCTCCATGTTTAAAGAGATGGCGGTGTGTATATTTCCATGTTGATGGAGATAGCGGTGTAGATATTTCCATGTTTATAGAGATTGCGTTGAAGTTATTTCCATGTTTATAGAGATAGCGGTGAAGGTATTTCCATGTTTCTACAGATGACTGTGTAGATATTTCCATGTTTACAGATATAGCGGTAAAGATATTTCCATCTTTCATAGATTGCGGTGTAGACATTGCAAAGTTTACACAGATAGCGGTGTAGATATTTCCAAGTTTACACAGATAACTGTGTCGATATTTCCATGTTTACGGAGATATCATTGTAGATATTTCCATGTTTATACAGATAGCGGTGTAGTTATTTACATGTTGATACAGATAGCAGTGTAGATATTTTCAGGGTTATACAGATAGTGGTGTAGATATTTCCACGTTTTACAGATAGCTGTGTAGATATTTCGCTGTTTACACAGATAGCGTTGTAAATATTTCCATGTTTACACAGATAGCGTTGTAAATATTTCCATGTTTACACAGATTGTGGTGTATATATTTCCAAGTTTACACAGAGAGCTGTGTAGATATTTCCATGTTTACACAGATAGCGTTGTAGATATTTCATTGTTTACAGAGATAGCGGTGTAGGTATTTCCATGTTTTTAAAGATACCGGTGTAGGTATTACCGTGTTTATAAATATAGCGGTGGAGATATTTCCATGTTTACAGATAGCGGTGTAAAAATTTACATGTTTGTACAGATAGCGGTGTAGTTATTTCCATGTTTATACAGATAGCGGTGTAGATATTTCCATGTTTATAGAGACTGCGGTGTAGATATTTCCATCTTTGCACAGATTGCTGTGTAGATATTTCCATCTTTATACAGATTGCGGTGTAGTTATTTCCATGTTGATACAGATAGCGGTGTAGATATTTCCATGTTTATACACGTAGCGGTGTAGAAATTCCCATGTTTATACAGATCTCTTTGTAGATATTTCCATCTTTCTACACATGTCAGTGTAGACATTTCCAAGTTTATACAGATGTCTGTGTAGATATTTCCATGTTTATGCAGATGGCGGTGTAGATGTTTCCATGTTTATACAGATGGCGGAGTAGTTAGTACCATGTTTATGGAGATGGCAGTGTAGATATTTCCATGTTTATACAGTTAGCGGTGTAGAAATTTACATGTCTATAGAGATAGCGGTGTAGGTATTTCCATATTTTTACAGATTTCGGTGTAGATATTTCCAACTTTATACATATGGCGGTGTAGATATTTCCATGTTTATACAGATGGCAGTGAAGATACATCCATGTTTCTGAAGTTGGCGGTGTAAATATTTTCATGTTTATAGAGATGAAGGTGTACATATTTCCATGTATATAGAGATAGCAGTGTAGATATTTTCATGTTTATAGAGAAAGCGGTGTAGGTATTTCCATGTTTATAGAGATAGCTGTGTAGATATTTCCATATTTATACAGATAGCGGTGTAGGTATTCCCATGTTTATACAGATTGCGGTGTAGATATTTCCATGTTTCTACAGTTGGCGGTGTAGATATTTCCTTGTTTATACAGATATCGGTGTAGATATTTCCATGTTTACAGGTAGCGGTGCAGGTATTTCCAAGTTTACAGAGATAGCGGTGTAGTTATTTCCATCTTTGCACAGATTGCCGTGTAGCTATTTCCATGTTTACGCAGATAGCTGTGTAGATATTTCCCAGTTTACACAGATAGCTGTGTAGATATTTCCATGTTTACACACATACCGTTGTAGATATTTCCATGTTTATACAGATTGCGGTTTAGATATGTCCATGATTATACAGATAGCGGTGTAGATATTTTCATGTTTATACAGATAGCGGTGGAGATATTTCCATGTTTATAGAGACTGCGGTATAGATATTTCCATGTTTATACAGATAGCGGTGTAGATATTTCCATGTTTGCAGAGATAGCAGTGTAGATATTTCCATCTTTGCACAGATTGCTGTGTAGATATTTCCATTTTTACACAGATAGCTGTGTAGATATTTCCATGTTTACACAGATAGCGTTGTAGATATTTCATTGTTTACAGAGATAGCGGTGTAGGTATTTCCATGTTTTTAAAGATACCCGTGTAGGTATTACCGTGTATATGAATATAGCGGTGGTGATATTTCCATGTTTGTACAGATAGCGGTGTAAAAATTTCCATGTTTATACAGATAGCGGTGTAGTTATTTCCATGTTTATACTGATAGCGGTGTAGATATTTCCATGTTTATAGAGACTGCGGTGTAGATATTTCCATCTTTGCACAGATTGCTGTGTAGATATTTCCATCTTTATACAGATTGCGGTGTAGTTATTTCCATGTTGATACAGATAGCGGTGTAGGTATTTCCATGTTTATACACGTAGCGGTGTAGAAATTCCCATGTTTATACAGATCTCTTTGTAGATAATTCCATCTTTCTACACATGTCAGTGTAGACATTTCCACGTTTATACAGATGTCTGTGTAGATATTTCCATGTTTATGCAGATGGCGGTGTAGATGTTTCCATGTTTATACAGATGGCGGAGTAGTTAGTACCATGTTTATGGAGATGGCAGTGTAGATATTTCCATGTTTATACAGATAGCGGTGTAGAAATTTACATGTCTATAGAGATATCGGTGTAGGTATTTCCATATTCATACAGATTTCGGTGTAGATATTTCCAACTTTATACAGATGGCGGTGTAGATATTTCCATGTTTATACAGATGGCAGTGAAGATATTTCCATGTTTATACAGATAGTGGTGTAGATATTTCCATGTTTATACTGATGGCGGTGTAGATACATCCATGTTTCTGAAGATGGCGGTGTAAATATTTTCATGTTTATAGAGATGAAGGTGTACATATTTCCATGTATATAGAGATAGCAGTGTAGATATTTTCATGTTTATAGAGAAAGCGGTGTAGGTATTTCCATGTTTATAGAGATAGCTGTGTAGATATTTCCATATTTATACAGATAGCGGTGTAGATATTTCCATGTTTATACAGGTAGCGGTGTATATATTTCCAAGTTTACGGAGATAGCGGTTCAGTTATTTCCATCTTTGCACAGATTGCCGTGTAGCTATTTCCATGTTTACGCAGATAGCTGTTTAGATATTTCCAAGTTTACACAGATAGCTGTGTAGATATTTCCATGTTTACACACATACCGTTGTAGATATTTCCATGTTTATACAGATTGCGGTTTAGATATGTCCATGATTATACAGATAGCAGTGTAGATATTTTCATGTTTAAACAGATAGCGGTGGAGATATTTCCATGTTTATAGAGACTGCGGTATAGATATTTCCATGTTTATACAGATAGCGGTGTAGATATTTCCATGTTTACAGAGATAGCAGTGTAGATATTTCCATCTTTGCACAGATTGCTGTGTAGATATTTCCATTTTTACACAGATAGCTGTGTAGATATTTCCATGTTTACACAGATAATGTTGTAGATATTTCATTGTTTACAGAGATAGCGGTGTAGGTATTTCCATGTTTTTAAAGATACCGGTGTAGGTATTACCGTGTTTATAAATATAGCGGTGGAGATATTTCCATGTTTACAGATAGCGGTGTAAAAATTTCCATGTTTATACAGATAGCAGTGTAGTTATTTCCATGTTTATTCAGATAGCGGTGTAGATATTTCCATGTATATAGAGACTGCGGTGTAGATATTTCCATCTTTGCACAGATTGCAGTGTAGATATTTCCATCTTTATACAGATTGCGGTGTAGTTATTTCCATGTTGATACAGATAGCGGTGTAGATATTTCCATGTTTATACACGTAGCGGTGTAGAAATTCCCATGTTTATACAGATCTCTTTGTAGATATTTCCATCTTTCTACACATGTCAGTGTAGATATTTCCAAGTTTATACAGATGTCTGTGTAGATATTTCCATGTTTATGCAGATGGCGGTGTAGATGTTTCCATGTTTATACAGATGGCAGAGTAGTTAGTACCATGTTTATGGAGATGGCAGTGTAGATATTTCCATGTTTATACAGATAGCGGTGTAGAAATTTACATGTCTATAGAGATAGCGGTGTAGGTATTTCCATGTTTATACAGATCACGGTGTTGATATTTGCTTGTTTATACAAATAGAGGTGTAGTTATTCCCATGTTTATACAGATAGCAGTGTAGATATTTCCATGTATATACAGATGGCTGTGTGGATATTTCCATGTTTATACAGATGGCTGTGTAGATATTTCCATGTTTATACAGATGACTTTCTAGGTATTTCCATGTTTATACAGATGGCAGTGTAGATATTTCCATGTTAATAGAGATAGCTGTGTAGATATTTCCATGTTTATAAAGATGGCTGTGTAGATATTTCCATGTTTATACAGATGACTTTGTAGGTATTTCCATGTTTATACAGATGGCGGTGTAGATATTTCCATGTTTATAGAGATAGCTGTGTAGATATTTCCATGGTTCTACAGATCGCGGTGTAGATATTTCCATGTTGATACAGATCGCGTAGTAGTTATTTCCATGTTTATACAGATAGCGGTGTAGAGATTTCCATGTTTTTACAGATATCGGTGTAGGTATTTCCATGTTTACACAGATTGCGGTGTAGATATTTCCATCTTTCTACAGAAGGCATTCTAGATACTTCCATGTTTATACAGATGGCGGTGTAAATATTTCCATGTTTATATAGATGGTGTTGTAGATATTACCATGTTTATACAGATAGCGGTGTACATATTTCCATCTTTATACAGATCGTGGTGAACATATTTCCATGTTTATACAGATCGCGGTGTACATATTTCCATGTTTATACAGATCGCGGTGTACATATTTCCATGTTTACACAGAGAGTGGTGTAGATATTTCCATGTTTATACAGATAGCGGTGTAGATATTTCCATGTTTATAGAGATAGCGGTGTAGGTTTTTCCATGTTTATAGACATAGCGGTGTAGATATTTCCATGTTAATGTAGATGGCGTTGTAGATATTTCCATGTTTATACCGATAGCGGTGTTGGTATTTCCACGTTTATACAGATTGCGATGTAGATATTTCCATGTTTATACAGCTCACGGTGCAGATATTTATATCTTTACACAGATGGCATTGTAGATATTTCCTTTTTCACACAGATGGCGGTGTAGATGTTTCCATGTTTATACAGATGGCGGAGTAGTTAGTTCCATGTTTATGGAGATGACTGTGTAGATATTTTCATGTTTATAGAGATGGCGGTGAAGATATTTCCATGTTTATAGAGATAGCAGTGTAGATATTTACATATTTATACAGATGGCTGTGTAGATATTTCCATGTGTATACAGATGGCATTGTAGATATTTCCATGTTTATACAGATGACTGTATAGGTATTTCCATGTTTTACAGATGGCAGTGCAGTTATTTCCATGTTTATAGAGATAGTGGTGTAGATATTTCCATGTTTGTACAGATGGCGGTCCTGATATTTCCATCTATATACAGATGGCCGTGTAGATATTTCCATGTTTATACAGATAGCGGTGTAGATATTTCCATGTTTACACAGATGATGGTGTAGATATTGCCGTGTTTATACACATGGCGTAGTAGATACTTCCATCTTTATTGTGATGGCAGTGTTGATATTTCCATGTTTATAGAAATATCGGTGTAGATATTTCCATGTTTAGAGAGATAGCGGTGTAGGTATTTCCATCTTTGCACAGATTGCAGTGTATGTATTACCAAATTTACACCGATAGCGGAGTAGATATTTCCAAGTTTTCACAGATAGCTGTGTAGATATTTCCATGTTTACAGAGATAGCATTTTAGATATTTCCGTGTTTATACAGATTGCGGTGTAGTTATTTCCATGTTGATAGAGATAGCGGTGTAGATATTTCCATCTTTATACAGTTAGCGGTGTAGAAATTCCCATGTTTTTACAGATCGCTTTGTAGACATTTCCATTTTTCTACAGATGTCAGAGTAGTTATTTCCAAGTTTATACAGAGGGCAGTGTAGATATTTCCATGTTTATACAGATGTCTCTGTAGATATTGCCATGTTTATTCAGATGGCGGTGTAGATATTTCCATGTTTATTGAGATGGGGGTGTAGTTATTTCTATGTTTATAGAGATAGCGGTGTAAATATCTCCATGTTTATTGAGATGGTGGTGTAATATTTTCATGTTTATAGAGATAGCGGTGTAGATATTTCCATATTTCTACAGATGACTGTGTAGATATTACCATGTTTGTACAGATGGCAGTGTAGATATTTCCATGTTTATAGAGATAGCGGTGTAGATATTTTAATGTTTATACAGATTGCGGTGGAGATATGACCATGTTTATACAGATAGCAATGGAGATATTTCCACGTTAATACACATAGTGGTGTAGATATTTCCATGTTTATACAGAGAGCGGTGTAGATATTTCCATGTTTATACTGATGGCTGTGTCGATATTTCCATGTTTATACAGAGTTCTCTGTAGTTATTTCCAAGTTTATATAGATGACATTGTAGATATTTCCAGGTTTACACAGATGACTGTGTAGATATTTCCATGTTAATACAGATGGCGGTGTAGATATTTCCATGTTTATAGAGATAGCGGTGTAGATATTTCCATGTTTATTGAGATAGCGGTGTAAATATTTCCATATTTATACTGATAGTGGTGTAGATATTTCCATGTTTTTACAGATAGTCGTGTAGATATTTCCATCCTTATTCAGAGAGTGCTGTACATATTTCCATGTTTATACAGATCACTGTGTAGGTATTTCCATGTTTATACAGATAACGTTGTAGATATTTCCATTTTTACACAAACGGTGGTGTAGATATTTCCATGTTCCTACACATGACTGTGTAGTTATTTCCATATTTATACAGATGTCTGTGTAGATATTTCCATGTGTATACAGATGGTATCGTAGGTATTTCCATGTTTATACAGATGTTGGTGTAGATATTTCCATGTTTCTTCTGATGACTGTGTAGATATTTCCATGTTTTTACAGATGGCAGTTTAGATTTGTCAATGTTTATAGAGATGGCGCTGTAGATATTTCCATGTTTATACAGATGACTTTGTAGGTATTTCCATGTTTATACAGATGGCGGTGTACATATTTCCATGTTTATAGAGATAGCTGTGTAGATATTTCCATGTTTTTACAGATAGCGGTGTAGATATTTCCATGTTTATACAGATCACGGTGTAGATATTTCCATGTTCATACAGATCGCGGTGTAGATATTTCAATGTTCATATAGATAGCGGTGTAGATATTTCCATATTTTTACAGATATCGGTGTAGATATTTCCATGTTTACATAGATTGCGGTGTACATATTTCCATCTTTCTACATATGGCATTGTAGATATTTCCATGTTTACAGATGGCGGTGTAGATATTTCCATGTTTATATAGATGGTGGTGTAGATATTACCATGTTTATACAGATCACGGTGTAGATATTTCCATGTTTATACAGATCACGGTGTAGATATTTCCATGTTTATACAGATCGCATTGTAGATATTTCCATGTTTGTACAGATAGCGGTGTAGATATTTCCATGTTTATACAGATAGCGGTGTAGTTATTTCCATGTTTATATAGATAGCGGTGCAGATATTTCCATGTATATACACATGGCTCTGTAGATATTTCCATGTTTATACAGATAGCGGTGTAGGTATTTCCATGTTTATACAGATAACTTTGTAAGTTTTTCCATGTTTATACAGATGGCGGTGTAGATATTTCGATTTTTATAGAGATAGCAGTGAAGATATTTCCATGTTTATACAGATAGCGGTGTAGATAATTCCATGTTTATACAACTAGGTGTGTAGGTATTTCCATGTTTTTACAGATATCAGTATAGGTATTTCCATGTTTACACAGATTGCGGTGTATATATTTCCATCTTTCTACAGATGGTGTTGTAGATATTTCCATGTTTATACAGATGGCGGTGTAGATATTTCCATGTTTATATAGATGGCGGTGTAGATATTTCCATGTTTATACCGATAGCGGTGTTGGTGTTTCCACGTTTATACAGATAACGATGTAGATATTTCCATGTTTATACAGCTCGCGGTGCAGATATTTATATCTTTATACAGATGGCATTGTAGATATTTCCTTATTCACACAGATGACGGTGTAGGTGTTTCCATGTTTATACAGATGGCGGAGTAGTTAGTTCCATGTTTATGGAGATGGCAGTGTAGATATTTCCATGTTTATTGAGATAGCAGTGTAGATATTTACATGTTTATACAGATGGCTGTGTAGATATTTCCATGTTTATACAGATGGCTGTATAGGTATTTCCATGTTTTTACAGATGGCAGTGCAGATATTTCCATGTTTATACAGATGGCGGTGTAGATATTTCCAAGTTTGTACAGATGGCGGTGTTGATATTTCCATCTATACACAGATGGCAGTGTAGATATTTCCATGGTTATACAGATGGCTGCGTAGTTATTTCCATGGATATGTAGATGGCGGTGTAGATATTTCCATGTTTTTACAGATAGCGGTGTAGATATTTCCATGTTTACACAGATGGTGGTGTGGATATTTCCTTGTTTATACACATGGCGGAGTAGATACTTCCATCTTTATGGAGATGGCAGTGTAGATATTTTCATGTTTATAGAGATGGCGGTGTAGATATTTCCATATTTATAGAGATAGCGGTGTACATATTTCCATCTTTCTACAGATGGCAGTGTATATAATTCCATGTTTATACAGATGGCCGTGTAGATATTTCCATGTGTATACAGAGGGTATTGTAGTTATTTCCATGTTTATACAGATGGTGGTGTAGATATTTCCAGGTTTATTCAGATGACTGTGTAGATATTTCCATGTTTTTACAGATGGCAGTGTAGATTTGTCACTGTTTATAGAGATGGTGCTGTAGATATTTCCATGTTTATACAGATAACGGTGGAGATATTTCCATGTTTATACAGAGAGCAGTGGAGATATTTCCATGTTTATACACATAGCGGTGTACATATTTCCATGTTTATAGAGACAGCGGTGTAGGTATTTCCATGTTTGCACAGATAGCGGTGCAGATATGTCCAGGTTTACACAGATGCCTATTCAGATATTTCCATATTTATACAGAGGGCTGTGTAGATATTTCTATGTTTATACAGATGGCAGTGTAGATATTTAAATGTTCCTACACATGACTGTGTAGGTATTTCCATGTTTATACAGATGTCTTTGTAGATATTTCCATGTTTATAGAGATAGCGGTGTATATATTTCCATGTTTATACAGATAGCGGTGTATATATTTCCATGTTTATACAGATTATGGTGTAGATATTTCCATGTTTATACAGATACCGGTGTAGATATTTCCATGTTTATACTGACCGCTGTGTAGATATTTCCGTGTTTATAGAGATAGAAGTTCAGATATTTCCATGTTTGTACAGATGGCGGTGTTGATGTTTCCATTTATACACAGATTGTCGTGTAGGTATTTCGATGTGTATACAGATGGCGTTGAAGATATTTCCATGTTTATACAGATGGTGGTGTAGATATTTAAATGTTTACACAGAAGACTGTATAGGTATTTCCATGTTTATACAGATGGCGGTGTAAATATTTCCATGTTTATACAGATCACGGTGTAGATATTTCCATGTTTATAGAGATAGCGGTGTAGATATTTCCATGTTTATACAGATAGTTGTGTAGATATTTCCATGTTTATACAGACCGTGGTGTAGATATTTCCATGTTTATACAGATAGCGGTGCAGATATTTCCATGTTTGTACAGATGGCGGTGTTGATATTTCCTTCTATACACAGATGACCGTGTAGATATTTCCACGTTTATACAGATGGCGGCACAGATATTTCCATGGATATGTAGATGGCGGTGTAGATATTTCCATGTTTATACAGATAGTGGTGTAGTTATTTCCATGTTTATATAGATAGCGGTGTTGATATTTCCATGTATATACACATGGCTGTGTAGATATTTCCATGTTTATACAGATAGCGGTGTAGATATTTCCATGTTTATACAGATAGCAGTGGAGATATTTCCACTTTTATAGAGATAGTGGTGCAGATATTTCCATGTTTATACAGATAGCGGTGTATATATTTCCATGATTATACAGATCGTGGTGTAGATATTTCCATGTTTATACAGATACCGGTGTAGATATTTTCATGTTTATACAGACCGCAGTGTAGATATTTCCATGTTTATACAGATAGCAGTGTAGATATTTCCAAGTTTGTACAGATGGGGGTGTTGATGTTTCCATCTATACACAGATTGCCGTGTAGGTATTTCCATGTGTATACAGATGGCATTGTAGATATTTCCATGTTTATACAGATGGTGGTGTAGATATTTCCATGTTTACACAGATGACTGTATAGGTATTTCCATGTTTATACAGATGGCGGTGTGGATATTTCCATGTTTATAGAGACAGCGGTGTAGATATTTCCATATTTATACAGATAACGGTGTAGAAATTTCCATGTTTATACAGATAGCGGTGTAAATATTTCCATGTTTATACAAGTCACGGTGTAGATATTTCCTTGTTTATACAAATAGCGGTGTAGTTATTTCCATGTTTATACAGATAGCGGCGTAGATATTTCCATGTATATACAGACGGCTGTGTAGATATTTCCATGTTTATACAGATGGCTTTGTAGATATTTCCATGTTTATACAGATGACTTTGTAGGTATTTCCATGTTTATACAGATGGCGGTGTAGATATTTCCATGTTTATAGAGATAGCTGTGTAGATATTTCCATGTTTATACAGATAACGGTGTAGATATTTCCATGTTTATACAGATGGCGGTGTAGATATTTCAATGTTTAAAAAGATCGCGGTGTAGATATTTCCATGTTTATACAGATAGCAGTGTAGATATTTCCATGTTTTTCCAGATATCGGTGTAGATATTTCCATGTTTACACAGATTGCGTTGTAGATATTTCCATCTTTCTACAGATGGCATTGTAGATATTTCCATGTTTATACAGATGGCGGTGTAGATATTTCCATGTTTATATAGATGTTGGTGTGGATATTACCATGTTTATACAGATAGCGGTGTAGATATTTCCATGTTTATACAGATCGTGGTGAAGATATTTCCATGTTTATACAGATCGCAGTGTAGATATTTCCATGTTTATACAGATAGCAATGTAGATATTTCCATGTTTATACATATAGCGGTGTAGATATTTCCATTTTTATAGAGATAGCGGTGTAGGTATTTCCATGTTTATGAACATAGCGGTGTAGATATTTCCATGTTTATATAGATGGCGTTGTAGATATTTCCATGTTTATACCGATAGCCGTGTTGTTATTTCCACGTTTATACAGATAGCGATGTAGATATTTCCATGTTTATACAGCTCGCGGTGCAGATATTTATATCTTTATACAGATGGCATTGTACATATTTCCTTATTCACACAGATGGCGGTGTAGATGATTCCATGTTTATACAGATGTCGGAGTAGTTAGTTCCATGTTTAAGGAGATGGCAGTGTAGATATTTTCATGTTTATAGAGATGGCGGTGTAGATATTTCCATGTTTATAGAGATAGCAGTGTAGATATTTACATGTTTATACAGATGGCTGTGTAGATATTTCCATGTGTATACAGATGGCATTGTAGATATTTCCATGTTTATACAGATGTCTGTATAGTTATTTCCATGTTTTTACAGATGGCAGTGCAGATATTTCCATGTTTATAGAGATAGCGGTGTAGATATTTCCATGTTTGTACAGATGGCGGTGCTGATATTTCCATCTATATACAGATGGCCGTGTAGATATTTCCATGTTTATACAGATGGCGGCATAGATATTTCCATGGACATGCAGATGGCGGTGTAGACATTTCCATGTTTATACAGATAGCGGTGTAGATATTTCCATGTTTACACAGATGGTGGTGTAGATATTTTCGTGTTTATACACATGGCGGAGTAGATGATTCCATCTTTATGGAGATGGCAGTGTAGATATTTTCATGTTTATTGAGATGGCGGTGTAGATATTTCCATATTTATAGAGATAGCGGTGTAGATATTTCCATCTTTCTACAGATGGCAGTGAAGATATTTCCATGTTTATACAGATGGCGGTGTAGTTATTTCCATATTTATACAGATGTCTGTGTACATATTTCCATGTGTATACAGATGGTATTGTAGGTATTTCCATGTTTATACAGATGGTGGTGTAGATATTTCCATGCTTATACAGTTGGCGGTGTAGATATTTCCATGTTTTTACAGATGGCAGTGTAGACATTTCAATGTTTATAGAGATGGCGCAGTAGATATTTCCATGTTTATACAGATAACGGTGTAGATATTTCCATGTTTATACAGAGAGCAGTGGAGATATTTCCATGTTTATACAAATAGCGGTCTACATATTTCCATGTTTATAGAGACAGCGGTGTAGGTATTTCCATGTTTATACAGATAGCAGTGCAGATATTTCCATGTTTACATAGATGCCTATGCAGATATTTCCATATTTATACAGAGGGCTTTGTAGATATTTCTAGGTTTATACAGATGACAGTGTAGATATTTAAATGTTCCTACACATGCCTGTGTAGGTATTTCCATGTTTACACAGATGTCTTTGTAGATATTTCCATGTCTACAGAGATAGCGGTGCAGATATTTCCATGTTTATACAGATAGCGGTGTATATATTTCCATGTTTATATAGATCATGGTGTAGATATTTCCATGTTTATACAGATACCGGTGTAGATATTTCCATGTTTATACAGACCGCAGTGTACATATTTCCATGTTTATAGAGATAGCAGTGTAATTATTTCCATGTTTGTACAGATGGCGGTGTTGATGTTTCCATCTATACACAGATTGCCGTGTAGGTATTTCCATGTGTATTCAGACGGCATTGAAGATATTTCCATGTTTATACAGATGGTGGTGTAGATATTTCCATGTTGACACAGATGACTGTATAGGTATTTCCATGTTTATACTGATGGCGGTGTAGATATTTCCATGTTTATAGAGATAGCTGTGTAGATATTTCCATGTTTATACAGATAGCGGTGCAGATATTTCCATGTTTATGCAGATCGCGGTGTAGATATTTCCATGTTTATACAGATGGCGGTGTAGATATTTCCATGTTGATACAGATAGCGGTGTAGATATTTCCATGTGTTTACAGATAGCGGTGTAAATAGTTCCATGTTTACACAGATTGCGGTGTAGATGTTTCCATCTTTCTACAGATGGCATTGTAGATATTTCCATGTTTATACAGATGGCGGTGTAGATATTTCCATGTTTATAAAGATAGCGGTGTAGCTATTTCCATGTTTATACAGATAGCGGTGTAGATATTTCCATGTTTATACAGACCGCGGTGTAGATATTTCCATGGTTATACAGATAGCGGTGCAGATATTTCCATGTTTGTACAGATGGCGGTGTTGATATTTCCATCTATACACAGATGACCGTGTACATATTTCCATGTTTATTCAGATGGCGGCGCAGATATTTCCATGGATATGTAGATGGTGGTGTAGATATTTCCATGTTTCTACAGATAGCGGTGTAGTTATTTCCATTTTTATATAGATAGCGGTGTAGATATTTCCATGTATATACACATGGCTGTGTAGATATTTCCATGTTTATACAGATGGCGGTGTAGATATTTCCATGTTTATACACATAACTTTGTAAGTATTTCCATGTTTATACAGATGGCGGTGTAGATATTTCGATGTTTATAGAGATAGAATTGGAGTTATTTCCATGTTTGTACAGATAGTGTTGTAGATATTTCCATGTTTATACTGATCGTGGTGTAGATATTTCCAAGTTTATAGAGATGGCGGTATAGATATTTCCATGTTCATAGAGATAGCAGTGTTGATTTTTCCATGTTTACAGAGATAGCGTTGTGGATATTTCCATGTTTATACAGATAGGGGTGTAGATATTTGATGTTTATAGAGATGGCGGTGTAGATATTTCCATGTTTATACAGATCACGGTGTAGATATTTGCTTGTTTATACAAATAGTGGTGTAGTTATTTCCATGTTTATACAGATAGCGGTGTAGATATTTCCATGTATTTACAGATGGCTGTGTAGATATTTCCATGTTTATACCGATGGCTGTGTAGATATTTCCATGTTTATACAGATGACTTTGTAGGTATTTCCATGTTTATACAGATGGCGGTGTAGATATTTCCATGTTTATAGAGATAGCTGTGTAGATATTTCCATGTTTATACAGATAGCGGTGTAGATATTTCCATGTTTTTACAGATATCGGTGTAGATATTTCCATGTTTACACAGACTGCGGTGTAGATATTTCCATCTTTCTACAGATGGCATTGTAGATATTTCCATGTTTATATAGATGGAGGTGTAGATATTTCCATGTTTATAGAGATGGTGGTGTAGATATTACCATGTTTATACAGATAGCGGTGTAGATATTTCCATGTATATACAGATCGTGGTGAAGATATTTCCATGTTTATACAGATCGCGGTGTAGACATTTCCATGTTTATACAGATCGCGGTGTAGATATTTCCATGTTTATACAGATCGCGGTGTAGATATTTCCATGTTGATACAGATAGCGGTGTAGATATTTCCATGTGTTTACAGATAGCGGTGTAGATAGTTCCATGTTTACACAGATTGCGGTGTAGATGTTTCCATCTTTCTACAGATGGCATTGTAGATATTTCCATGTTTATACAGATGGCGGTGTAGATATTTCCATGTTTATAAAGATAGCGGTGTAGCTATTTCCATGTTTATACAGATAGCGGTGTAGATATTTCCATGTTTATACAGACCGCAGTGTAGATATTTCCATGGTTATACAGATAGCGGTGCAGATATTTCCATGTTTGTACAGATGGCGGTGTTGATATTTCCATCTATACACAGATGACCGTGTACATATTTCCATGTTTATTCAGATGGCGGCGCAGATATTTCCATGGATATGTAGATGGTGGTGTAGATATTTCCATGTTTCTACAGATAGCGGTGTAGTTATTTCCATTTTTATATAGATAGCGGTGTAGATATTTCCATGTATATACACATGGCTGTGTAGATATTTCCATGTTTATACAGATGGCGGTGTAGATATTTCCATGTTTATACACATAACTTTGTAAGTATTTCCATGTTTATACAGATGGCGGTGTAGATATTTCGATGTTTATAGAGATAGAATTGGAGTTATTTCCATGTTTATACAGATAGTGGTGTAGATATTTCCATGTTTATACTGATCGTGGTGTAGATATTTCCAAGTTTATAGAGATGGCGGTATAGATATTTCCATGTTCATAGAGATAGCAGTGTTGATTTTTCCATGTTTACAGAGATAGCGTTGTGGATATTTCCATGTTAATACAGATAGGGGTGTAGATATTTGATATTTATAGAGATGGCGGTGTAGATATTTCCATGTTTATACAGATCACGGTGTAGATATTTGCTTGTTTATACAAATAGTGGTGTAGTTATTTCCATGTTTATACAGATAGCGGTGTAGATATTTCCATGTATATACAGATGGCTGTGTAGATATTTCCATGTTTATACCGATGGCTGTGTAGATATTTCCATGTTTATACAGATGACTTTGTAGGTATTTCCATGTTTATACAGATGGCGGTGTAGATATTTCCATGTTTATAGAGATAGCTGTGTAGATATTTCCATGTTTATACAGCTGGTGGTGTAGATATTTCCATGTTTATACAGATAGCGGTGTAGATATTTCCATGTTTTTACAGATATCGGTGTAGATATTTCCATGTTTACACAGACTGCGGTGTAGATATTTCCATCTTTCTACAGATGACATTGTAGATATTTCCATGTTTATATAGATGGAGGTGTAGATATTTCCATGTTTATAGAGATGGTGGTGTAGATATTACCATGTTTATACAGATAGCGGTGTAGATATTTCCATGTATATACAGATCGTGGTGAAGATATTTCCATGTTTATACAGATCGCGGTGTAGACATTTCCATGTTTATACAGATCGCGGTGTAGATATTTCCATGTTTATACAGATCGCGGTGTAGATATTTCCATGTTTATACAGATAGCGGTGTAGATATTTCCATGTTTATAGCGATAGCGCTGTAGGTATTTCCATGTTTATAGACATAGCGGTGTACATATTTCCATGTTTATATAGATGGCGTTGTAGATATTTCCATGTTTATACCGATAGCGTTGTTGGTATTTCCACATTTATACAGATAGCGATGTAGATATTTCCATGTTTATAGAGCTCGCGGTGCAGATATTTATATCTTTATACAGATGGCATTTTAGATATTTCCTTGTTCACACAGATGGCGGTGTAGATTTTTCCATGTTTATACAGATGGCAGAGTAGTTAGTTCCATATTTATGGAGATGGCAGTGTAGATATTTTCATGTTTATAGAGATGGCGGTGTAGATATTTCCATGTTTATAGAAATAGCAGTGTAGATATTTACATGTTTATACAGATGGCTGTGTAGATATTTCCATGTGTATACTGATGGCATTGTAGATATTTCCATGTTTATACAGATGACATTATAGGTATTTCCATGTTTTTACAGATGGCAGTGCAGATATTTCCATGTTTATAGAGATAGCGGTCTAGATATTTCCATGTTTGTACAGATGGCGGTGTTGATATTTCCTTCTATACACAGATGGCCGTGTAGATATTTCCATGTTTATACAGATGGCGGCGTAGATATTTCCATGAACATGCAGATGGCGGTGTAGATATTTCCATGTTTATACAGATAGCGGTGAAGATATTTCCATGTTTACACAGATGGTGGTGCAGATATTTCCGTGTTTATACACATGGCGGATTAGATACTTCCATCTTTATGGAGATGGCAGTGTAGATATTTTCATGTTTATAGAGATGGCGGTGTAGATATTTCCATATTTATAGAGATAGCGGTGTAGATATTTCCATCTTTCTACAGATGGCAGTGTAGATATTTCCATGTTTATACAGATGGCCGTGTAGGTATTTCCATATTTATACAGATGTCTGTGTAGATATTTCCATGTGTATACAGATGGTATTGTAGGTATTTCCATGCTTATACAGATGGTGGTGTAGATATTTCCATGTTTATACAGTTGGCGGTGTAGATATTTCCATGTTTTTACAGATGGCGGTGTAGATATTTCAATGTTTATAGAGATGGCGCTGTAGATATTTCCATGTTTATACAGATAACGGTGGAGATATTTCCATGTTTATACAGAGAGCAGTGGAGATATTTCCATGTTTATACACATAGCGGTGTACATATTTCCATGTTTATAGAGACAGCAGTGTAGGTATTTCCATGTTTATACAGATAGCGGTGCAGATATTTCCATGTTTACACAGATGCCTATGCAGATATTTCCATATTTATACAGAGGGCTTTGTAGATATTTCTATGTTTAAACAGATGTCAGTGAAGATATTTAAATATTCCTACACATGACTTTGTAGGTATTTCCATGTTTATACAGATGTCTTTGTAGATATTTCCATGTTTATAGAAATAGCGGTGCAGATATTTCCATGTTTATACAGATAGCGGTGTATATATTTCCATGTTTATACAGATCATGGTGTAGATATTTCCATGTTTATACAGATACCGGGGTAGATATTTCCATGTTTATACAGACCGCAGAGTAGATCTTTCCATATTTATAGAGATAGCTGTGTAGATATTTCCATGTTTGTACAGATGGCGGTGTTGATGTTTCCATTTATACACAGATTGCCATGTAGGTATTTCCATGTGTATTCAGATGGCATTGAAGATATTTCCATGTTTATACAGATGGTGGTGTAGATATTTCCATGTTTACACAGATGACTGTATAGGTAATTCCCTGTTGATACAGACGGCGTTGTAGATATTTCCATGTTTATAGAGATACCTGTGTAGATATTTCCATGTTTATACAGATAGCGGTGTAGATATTTCCATGTTTATACAGATCGCGGTGTAGATATTTCCATGTATATACAGATAGTGGTGTAGATATTTCCATGTTTATACAGATCGCGGTGTAGATATTTCCATGTTTATACAGATCGCAGTGTAGATATTTCCATGTTTATACAGATAGCGGTGTAGATATTTCCATGTGTTTACAGATAGCGGTGTAGATAGTTCCATGTTTACACAGATTGCAGTGTAGTTATGTCCATCTTTCTACAGATGGCATTGTAGATATTTCCATGTTTATACAGATGGCGGCGTAGATACTTCCATGTTTATATAGATGGTGGTGTAGATATTACCATGTTTATAAAGGTAGCGGTGTAGATATTTCCATGTTTGTACAGATTGTGGTGAAGTTATTTCCATATTTATACAGATCACGGTGTAGATATTTCCATGTTTATACAGATCACGGTGTAGATATTTCCATGCTTATACAGATAGCGGTGTAGATATTTCCATGCTTATACAGATAGCGGTGTAGATATTTCCAAATTTATACAGAAAACGGTGTAGAAATTTCCATGTTTATACAGATAGCGGTGTAAATATTTCCATGTTTATACAGATCACGGTGTAGATATTTCCATGTTTATAGAGATAGCTGTGTAGATATTTCAATGTTTATACAGATAGCGGTGTAGATATTTCCATGTTTATACAGATCGCAGTGTAGATATTTCCATGTTTATACAGATAGCGGTGTAGATATTTCCATGTGTTTACACATAGCGGTGTAGATAGTTCCATGTTTACACAGATTGCGGTGTAGATATTTCCATCTTTCTACAGATGGCATTGTGGATATTTCCATGTTTATACAGATGGCGGTGTAGACATTTCCATGTTTATGTAGATGGTGGTGTAGATATTACCATGTTTATACATGTAGCGGTGTAGATATTTCCATGTTTATACAGATTGTGGTGAAGATATTTCCATGTTTATACAGATCACGATGTAGATATTTCCATGTTTATACAGATCGCGGTGTAGATATTTCCATGTTTATACAGATGACTGTATAGTTATTTCCATGTTTCTACAGATGGCAGTGAAGATATATCCATGTTTATAGAGATAGCGATGTAGATATTTCCATGTTTGCACAGATGGCGGTGTTGATATTTCCATCTATACACAGATGGCCGTGTAGATATTTCCATGTTTATACAGATGGCGGCGTAGATATTTCCATGGACATGCAGATGGCGGTGTAGATATTTCCATGTTTATTCAGATAGCGATGTAGATATTTTCATGTTTACACAGATGTTGGTATAGATATTTTCGTGTTTATACATATGACGGTGTAGATACTTCCATCTTTTTGGAGATGGCAGTGTAGATATTTTCATGTTTATAGAGATGGCGGTGTAGATATTTCCATATTTATAGAGATAGCAGTGTACATATTTCCATCTTTCTGCAGATGGCAGTGTAGATATTTCCATGCTTATACAGATGGTCGTGTAGATATTTCCATATTTATACAGATGTCTGGGTAGATATTTCCATGTGAATACAGATGGTATTGTAGGTATTTCCCTGTTTATACAGATGGTGGTGTAGATATTTACATGTTTATTCAGATGACTGTGTAGATATTTCCATGTTTTTAGAGATGGCAGTGTAGATATTTCTATGTTTATAGAGTTGGCGTTGTAGAAATTTCCATGTTTGTACAGATGGCGGTGTTGATATTTCCATCTATACACAGATGACTGTGTAGATATTTCCATGTTTATACAGATGGCGGCGCAGATATTTCGATGGATATGTAGATGGCGGTGTAGATATTTCCATGTATATAGAGAGAGCGGTGTAGTTTTTCCATGTTTATATAGAGAGCGGTGTATATATTCCCATGTATGTATACATGGCTTTGTAGATATTTCCATGTTTATACAGATGGTGGTGTAGATATTTCCATGTTTATACAGATAACTTTGTAAGTATTTCCATGTTTATGCAGATGGCAGTGTAGATATTTCGATGTATATAGAGATAGCAGTGGAGATATTTCCATCTTTATACAAATAGCTGTGTAGTTATTTCCATGTTTATATAGATAGCGGTGTAGATATTTCCATATATATATACATGGCTGTTTAGATATTTCCATGTTTATATAGATGGCGGTGTAGATATTTCCATGTTTATACAGATAACTTTGTAAGTGTTTCCATGTTTATACAGATGGCGGTGTAGATATTTTGATGTTTATAGAGATAGCAGTGGAGATATTTCCATGTTTATGCAGATAGCGGTGTAGATATTTCCATGTTTATACTGATCGCGGTCTAGATATTTCCATGTTTATAGAGATGGCGGTTTAGATATTTCCATGCCCATAGAGATAGCGGTGTTGATTTTTCCGTGTTTATAGAGATAGCGGTGTGGATATTTCCATGTTTATACAGATAGGGGTTTAGATATTTCCATGTTTATAGAGATGGCGGTGTAGATATTTCCATGTTTATATAGATCACGGTGTAGATATTTCCATGTTTACACAGATCATGGTGTAGATATTTCCATGTTTATACAGATCGCGGTGTTGGTATTACCGAGTTTATAGGGATAGCCGTGCAAATATTTCCTCATTTATACAGATAGCGGTGTAGTTATTAGCATGTTTATACAGATAGCGGTGTAGATATTTCCATGTATAAACAGATGTCTGTGTATATATTTCCATGTTTAAACATATGGCGGTGTAGATATTTCCTTCTTTATACAAATAGCGGTGTAGATATTTCCATGTATATACAGATGGCTGTGTAGATATTTCCTTGTTTATACAGATGGCTGAGTAGATATTTCCAGGTTTACACAGATGACTTTGTAGGTATTTCCATGTTTATACAGATGGTGGTGTAGCTATTTCCATGTTTATAGAGATAGATGTGTAGATATTTCCATGTTTATACAGATAGCGGTTTAGATATTTCCATGTTTAAACAGATCGCGGTGTAGATATTTCCATATTTATACAGATAGAAGTGAAGATATTTCCATCTTTATACAGATAGTGGTTTAGATATTTCCAAGTTTATACGAATGGCGGTGTAGATACATCCAAGTTCCAGAAGATGGCGGTGTAGATATTTCCATGTTTATAGAGATTGCGGTGTAGATGTTTCCATATTTATACAGATAGCGGTGAAGGTATTTCCATGTTTATACAGATTGCGGTGTAGATATTTCCATGTTTCTACAGATGGCGGTGTAGATATTTCCTTGTTTATACAGACAGCGGTGTAGATATTTCCATGTTTATACAGGTGCCGGTGTAGATATTTCCATGTTTACAGAGATAGCGGTGTAGGTATTTCCATCTTTACATAGATTGCGGTGCAGGTATTGCCAAATTTACACAGATAGCGGTGTAGATATTTCCAAGTTTACACAGATAGCTGTGTAGATATTTCCATGTTTACAGAGATAGCATTGTACATATTTCCATGTTTATACAGATTGTGGTGTAGTTATTTCCATGTTGATACAGATAGCGGTGTAGATATTTCCATGTTTATACAGTTAGCGGTGTAGAAATTCCCATGTTGATACAGATAGCTTTGTAGACATTTCCATCTTTGTACAGATGTCAGTGTTGACATTTCCAAGTTTATACAGACGGCAGTGTAGATATTTCCATGTTTATACAGAAGTCTGTGTAGATATTTCCATGTTTATGAAGATGGCGGTGTAGATATTTCCATGTTTATACAGATTGTGGTGAAGATATTTCCATGTTTATACAGATCACGATGTAGATATTTCCATGTTTATACAGATCGCGGTGTAGATATTTCCATGTTTATACAGATGACTGTATAGTTATTTCCATGTTTCTACAGATGGCAGTGAAGATATATCCATGTTTATAGAGATAGCGATGTAGATATTTCCATGTTTGCACAGATGGCGGTGTTGATATTTCCATCTATACACAGATGGCCGTGTAGATATTTCCATGTTTATACAGATGGCGGCGTAGATATTTCCATGGACATGCAGATGGCGGTGTAGATATTTCCATGTTTATTCAGATAGCGGTGTAGATATTTTCATGTTTACACAGATGTTGGTATAGATATTTTCGTGTTTATACATATGACGGTGTAGATACTTCCATCTTTTTGGAGATGGCAGTGTAGATATTTTCATGTTTATAGAGATGGCGGTGTAGATATTTCCATATTTATAGAGATAGCAGTGTACATATTTCCATCTTTCTGCAGATGGCAGTGTAGATATTTCCATGTTTATACAGATGGTCGTGTAGATATTTCCATATTTATACAGATGTCTGGGTAGATATTTCCATGTGAATACAGATGGTATTGTAGGTATTTCCCTGTTTATACAGATGGTGGTGTAGATATTTACATGTTTATTCAGATGACTGTGTAGATATTTCCATGTTTTTAGAGATGGCAGTGTAGATATTTCTATGTTTATAGAGTTGGCGTTGTAGAAATTTCCATGTTTGTACAGATGGCGGTGTTGATATTTCCATCTATACACAGATGACTGTGTAGATATTTCCATGTTTATACAGATGGCGGCGCAGATATTTCGATGGATATGTAGATGGCGGTGTAGATATTTCCATGTATATAGAGAGAGCGGTGTAGTTTTTCCATGTTTATATAGAGAGCGGTGTATATATTCCCATGTATGTATACATGGCTTTGTAGATATTTCCATGTTTATACAGATGGTGGTGTAGATATTTCCATGTTTATACAGATAACTTTGTAAGTATTTCCATGTTTATGCAGATGGCAGTGTAGATATTTCGATGTATATAGAGATAGCAGTGGAGATATTTCCATCTTTATACAAATAGCTGTGTAGTTATTTCCATGTTTATATAGATAGCGGTGTAGATATTTCCATATATATATACATGGCTGTTTAGATATTTCCATGTTTATATAGATGGCGGTGTAGATATTTCCATGTTTATACAGATAACTTTGTAAGTGTTTCCATGTTTATACAGATGGCGGTGTAGATATTTTGATGTTTATAGAGATAGCAGTGGAGATATTTCCATGTTTATGCAGATAGCGGTGTAGATATTTCCATGTTTATACTGATCGCGGTCTAGATATTTCCATGTTTATAGAGATGGCGGTTTAGATATTTCCATGCCCATAGAGATAGCGGTGTTGATTTTTCCGTGTTTATAGAGATAGCGGTGTGGATATTTCCATGTTTATACAGATAGGGGTTTAGATATTTCCATGTTTATAGAGATGGCGGTGTAGATATTTCCATGTTTATATAGATCACGGTGTAGATATTTCCATGTTTACACAGATCATGGTGTAGATATTTCCATGTTTATACAGATCGCGGTGTTGGTATTACCGAGTTTATAGGGATAGCCGTGCAAATATTTCCTCATTTATACAGATAGCGGTGTAGTTATTAGCATGTTTATACAGATAGCGGTGTAGATATTTCCATGTATAAACAGATGTCTGTGTATATATTTCCATGTTTAAACATATGGCGGTGTAGATATTTCCTTCTTTATACAAATAGCGGTGTAGATATTTCCATGTATATACAGATGGCTGTGTAGATATTTCCTTGTTTATACAGATGGCTGAGTAGATATTTCCAGGTTTACACAGATGACTTTGTAGGTATTTCCATGTTTATACAGATGGTGGTGTAGCTATTTCCATGTTTATAGAGATAGATGTGTAGATATTTCCATGTTTATACAGATAGCGGTTTAGATATTTCCATGTTTAAACAGATCGCGGTGTAGATATTTCCATATTTATACAGATAGAAGTGAAGATATTTCCATCTTTATACAGATAGTGGTTTAGATATTTCCAAGTTTATACGAATGGCGGTGTAGATACATCCAAGTTCCAGAAGATGGCGGTGTAGATATTTCCATGTTTATAGAGATTGCGGTGTAGATGTTTCCATATTTATACAGATAGCGGTGAAGGTATTTCCATGTTTATACAGATTGCGGTGTAGATATTTCCATGTTTCTACAGATGGCGGTGTAGATATTTCCTTGTTTATACAGACAGCGGTGTAGATATTTCCATGTTTATACAGGTGCCGGTGTAGATATTTCCATGTTTACAGAGATAGCGGTGTAGGTATTTCCATCTTTACATAGATTGCGGTGCAGGTATTGCCAAATTTACACAGATAGCGGTGTAGATATTTCCAAGTTTACACAGATAGCTGTGTAGATATTTCCATGTTTACAGAGATAGCATTGTACATATTTCCATGTTTATACAGATTGTGGTGTAGTTATTTCCATGTTGATACAGATAGCGGTGTAGATATTTCCATGTTTATACAGTTAGCGGTGTAGAAATTCCCATGTTGATACAGATAGCTTTGTAGACATTTCCATCTTTGTACAGATGTCAGTGTTGACATTTCCAAGTTTATACAGACGGCAGTGTAGATATTTCCATGTTTATACAGAAGTCTGTGTAGATATTTCCATGTTTATGAAGATGGCGGTGTAGATATTTCCATGTTTATAGAGAAGGCGGTGTAGTTATTTCTATGTTTATAGAGATAGCGGTGTAAATATCTCCATGTTTATAGAGATGATGGTGTAAGTATTTTCATGTTTATAGAGATAGCGGTGTAGATATTTCCATGTTTATACAGATAACGGTGTTGGTATTTCCATGTTTGTACAGATAGCGGTGTAGCTATTTCCATGTTTATACAGCTCGCGGTGTAGATATTTCCATCTTTATACAGATGGTAGTGTAGATATTTCCATGTTTATACAGATAGCGGTGTAGAAATTTCCATGTCTATAGAGATAGCGATGTAGGTATTTCCATATTTATACAGATTGCGGTGTAGATATTTCGAACTTTATACAGATGGCGGTGTAGATATTTCCATGTTTATCCAGATGGCAGTGAAGATATTTCCATGTTTATACAGATAGTGGTGTAGATATTTCCATGTTTATACAGATGGCGGTGTAGATACATCCATGTTTCTGAAGATGGCGGTGTAGATATTTCCATGTTTATACAGATGTCTGTGTAGATATTTCCATGTTTATGCAGATAGCGGTGTAGATATTTCCATGTTCATAGAGATGGCGGTATAGTTATTTCTAAGTTTATAGAGAGAGCGGTGTAAATATTTCCATGTTTATAGAGATGGTGGTGTAAGCATTTTCATGTTTGTAGAGATAGCGGTGTAGGTATTTCCATGTTTATACAGATAGCGGTGTTGGTATTTCCATCTTTATACAGATAGCGGTGTAGATATTTCCATGTTTATAAAGCTCGCGGTGTAGATATTTCCATCTTTATACAGATGGCATTGTAGATATTTCCATGTTTATACAGATAACGGTGTAGATATTTCCATGTCTATACAGATGGCGGTGTAGATATTTCAATGTTTAAAAAGATCGCGGTGTAGATATTTCCATGTTTATACAGATAGCAGTGTAGATATTTCCATGTTTTTCCAGATATCGGTGTAGATATTTCCATGTTTACACAGATTGCGTTGTAGATATTTCCATCTTTCTACAGATGGCATTGTAGATATTTCCATGTTTATACAGATGGCGGTGTAGATATTTCCATGTTTATATAGATGTTGGTGTAGATATTACCATGTTTATACAGATAGCGGTGTAGATATTTCCATGTTTATACAGATCGTGGTGAAGATATTTCCATGTTTATACAGATCGCAGTGTAGATATTTCCATGTTTATACAGATAGCAATGTAGATATTTCCATGTTTATACATATAGCGGTGTAGATATTTCCATTTTTATAGAGATAGCGGTGTAGGTATTTCCATGTTTATGAACATAGCGGTGTAGATATTTCCATGTTTATATAGATGGCGTTGTAGATATTTCCATGTTTATACCGATAGCGGTGTTGTTATTTCCACGTTTATACAGATAGCGATGTAGATATTTCCATGTTTATACAGCTCGCGGTGCAGATATTTATATCTTTATACAGATGGCATTGTACATATTTCCTTATTCACACAGATGGCGGTGTAGATGATTCCATGTTTATACAGATGTCGGAGTAGTTAGTTCCATGTTTAAGGAGATGGCAGTGTAGATATTTTCATGTTTATAGAGATGGCGGTGTAGATATTTCCATGTTTATAGAGATAGCAGTGTAGATATTTACATGTTTATACAGGTGGCTGTGTAGATATTTCCATGTGTATACAGATGGCATTGTAGATATTTCCATGTTTATACAGATGTCTGTATAGTTATTTCCATGTTTTTACAGATGGCAGTGCAGATATTTCCATGTTTATAGAGATAGCGGTGTAGATATTTCCATGTTTGTACAGATGGCGGTGCTGATATTTCCATCTATATACAGATGGCCGTGTAGATATTTCCATGTTTATACAGATGGCGGCGTAGATATTTCCATGGACATGCAGATGGCGGTGTAGACATTTCCATGTTTATACAGATAGCGGTGTAGATATTTCCATGTTTACACAGATGGTGGTGTAGATATTTTCGTGTTTATACACATGGCGGAGTAGATGATTCCATCTTTATGGAGATGGCAGTGTAGATATTTTCATGTTTATTGAGATGGCGGTGTAGATATTTCCATATTTATAGAGATAGCGGTGTAGATATTTCCATCTTTCTACAGATGGCAGTGAAGATATTTCCATGTTTATACAGATGGCAGTGTAGTTATTTCCATATTTATACAGATGTCTGTGTACATATTTCCATGTGTATACAGATGGTATTGTAGGTATTTCCATGTTTATACAGATGGTGGTGTAGATATTTCCATGCTTATACAGTTGGCGGTGTAGATATTTCCATGTTTTTACAGATGGCAGTGTAGACATTTCAATGTTTATAGAGATGGCGCAGTAGATATTTCCATGTTTATACAGATAACGGTGTAGATATTTCCATGTTTATACAGAGAGCAGTGGAGATATTTCCATGTTTATACAAATAGCGGTCTACATATTTCCATGTTTATAGAGACAGCGGTGTAGGTATTTCCATGTTTATACAGATAGCAGTGCAGATATTTCCATGTTTACATTGATGCCTATGCAGATATTTCCATATTTATACAGAGGGCTTTGTAGATATTTCTAGGTTTATACAGATGACAGTGTAGATATTTAAATGTTCCTACACATGCCTGTGTAGGTATTTCCATGTTTACGCAGATGTCTTTGTAGATATTTCCATGTCTACAGAGATAGCGGTGCAGATATTTCCATGTTTATACAGATAGCGGTGTATATATTTCCATGTTTATACAGATCATGGTGTAGATATTTCCATGTTTATACAGATACCGGTGTAGATATTTCCATGTTTATACAGACCGCAGTGTACATATTTCCATGTTTATAGAGATAGCAGTGTAATTATTTCCATGTTTGTACAGATGGCGGTGTTGATGTTTCCATCTATACACAGATTGCCGTGTAGGTATTTCCATGTGTATTCAGACGGCATTGAAGATATTTCCATGTTTATACAGATGGTGGTGTAGATATTTCCATGTTGACACAGATGACTGTATAGGTATTTCCATGTTTATACTGATGGCGGTGTAGATATTTCCATGTTTATAGAGATAGCTGTGTAGATATTTCCATGTTTATACAGATAGCGGTGTAGATATTTCCATGTTTATGCAGATCGCGGTGTAGATATTTCCATGTTTATACAGATGGCGGTGTAGATATTTCCATGTTGATACAGATAGCGGTGTAGATATTTCCATGTGTTTACAGATAGCGGTGTAGATAGTTCCATGTTTACACAGATTGCGGTGTAGATGTTTCCATCTTTCTACAGATGGCATTGTAGATATTTCCATGTTTATACAGATGGCGGTGTAGATATTTCCATGTTTATAAAGATAGCGGTGTAGCTATTTCCATGTTTATACAGATAGCGGTGTAGATATTTCCATGTTTATACAGACCGCGGTGTAGATATTTCCATGGTTATACAGATAGCGGTGCAGATATTTCCATGTTTGTACAGATGGTGGTGTTGATATTTCCATCTATACACAGATGACCGTGTACATATTTCCATGTTTATTCAGATGGCGGCGCAGATATTTCCATGGATATGTAGATGGTGGTGTAGATATTTCCATGTTTCTACAGATAGCGGTGTAGTTATTTCCATTTTTATATAGATAGCGGTGTAGATATTTCCATGTATATACACATGGCTGTGTAGATATTTCCATGTTTATACAGATGGCGGTGTAGATATTTCCATGTTTATACACATAACTTTGTAAGTATTTCCATGTTTATACAGATGGCGGTGTAGATATTTCGATGTTTATAGAGATAGAATTGGAGTTATTTCCATGTTTATACAGATAGTGTTGTAGATATTTCCATGTTTATACTGATCGTGGTGTAGATATTTCCAAGTTTATAGAGATGGCGGTATAGATATTTCCATGTTCATAGAGATAGCAGTGTTGATTTTTCCATGTTTACAGAGATAGCGTTGTGGATATTTCCATGTTTATACAGATAGGGGTGTAGATATTTGATGTTTATAGAGATGGCGGTGTAGATATTTCCATGTTTATACAGATCACGGTGTAGATATTTGCTTGTTTATACAAATAGTGGTGTAGTTATTTCCATGTTTATACAGATAGCGGTGTAGATATTTCCATGTATATACAGATGGCTGTGTAGATATTTCCATGTTTATACCGATGGCTGTGTAGATATTTCCATGTTTATACAGATGACTTTGTAGGTATTTCCATGTTTATACAGATGGCGGTGTAGATATTTCCATGTTTATAGAGATAGCTGTGTAGATATTTCCATGTTTATACAGCTGGTGGTGTAGATATTTCCATGTTTATACAGATAGCGGTGTAGATATTTCCATGTTTTTACAGATATCGGTGTAGATATTTCCATGTTTACACAGACTGCGGTGTAGATATTTCCATCTTTCTACAGATGGCATTGTAGATATTTCCATGTTTATATAGATGGAGGTGTAGATATTTCCATGTTTATAGAGATGGTGGTGTAGATATTACCATGTTTATACAGATAGCGGTGTAGATATTTCCATGTATATACAGATCGTGGTGAAGATATTTCCATGTTTATACAGATCGCGGTGTAGACATTTCCATGTTTATACAGATCGCGGTGTAGATATTTCCATGTTTATACAGATCGCGGTGTAGATATTTCCATGTTGATACAGATAGCGGTGTAGATATTTCCATGTGTTTACAGATAGCGGTGTAGATAGTTCCATGTTTACACAGATTGCGGTGTAGATGTTTCCATCTTTCTACAGATGGCATTGTAGATATTTCCATGTTTATACAGATGGCGGTGTAGATATTTCCATGTTTATAAAGATAGCGGTGTAGCTATTTCCATGTTTATACAGATAGCGGTGTAGATATTTCCATGTTTATACAGACCGCGGTGTAGATATTTCCATGGTTATACAGATAGCGGTGCAGATATTTCCATGTTTGTACAGATGGCGGTGTTGATATTTCCATCTATACACAGATGACCGTGTACATATTTCCATGTTTACTCAGATGGCGGTGCAGATATTTCCATGGATATGTAGATGGTGGTGTAGATATTTCCATGTTTCTACAGATAGCGGTGTAGTTATTTCCATTTTTATATAGATAGCGGTGTATATATTTCCATGTATATACACATGGCTGTGTAGATATTTCCATGTTTATACAGATGGCGGTGTAGATATTTCCATGTTTATACACATAACTTTGTAAGTATTTCCATGTTTATACAGATGGCGGTGTAGATATTTCGATGTTTATAGAGATAGAATTGGAGTTATTTCCATGTTTATACAGATAGTGGTGTAGATATTTCCATGTTTATACTGATCGTGGTGTAGATATTTCCAAGTTTATAGAGATGGCGGTATAGATATTTCCATGTTCATAGAGATAGCAGTGTTGATTTTTCCATGTTTACAGAGATAGCGTTGTGGATATTTCCATGTTTATACAGATAGGGGTGTAGATATTTGATGTTTATAGAGATGGCGGTGTAGATATTTCCATGTTTATACAGATCACGGTGTAGATATTTGCTTGTTTATACAAATAGTGGTGTAGTTATTTCCATGTTTATACAGATAGCGGTGAAGATATTTCCATGTATATACAGATGGCTGTGTAGATATTTCCATGTTTATACCGATGGCTGTGTAGATATTTCCATGTTTATACAGATGACTTTGTAGGTATTTCCATGTTTATACAGATGGCGGTGTAGATATTTCCATGTTTATAGAGATAGCTGTGTAGATATTTCCATGTTTATACAGCTGGTGGTGTAGATATTTCCATGTTTATACAGATAGCGGTGTAGATATTTCCATGTTTTTACAGATATCAGTGTAGATATTTCCATGTTTACACAGACTGCGGTGTAGATATTTCCATCTTTCTACAGATGGCATTGTAGATATTTCCATGTTTATATAGATGGAGGTGTAGATATTTCCATGTTTATAGAGATGGTGGTGTAGATATTACCATGTTTATACAGATAGCGGTGTAGATATTTCCATGTATATACAGATTGTGGTGAAGATATTTCCATGTTTATACAGATCGCGGTGTAGACATTTCCATGTTTATACAGATCGCGGTGTAGATATTTCCATGTTTATACAGATCGCGGTGTAGATATTTCCATGTTTATACAGATAGCGGTGTAGATATTTCCATGTTTATAGCGATAGCGCTGTAGGTATTTCCATGTTTATAGACATAGCGGTGTACATATTTCCATGTTTATATAGATGGCGTTGTAGATATTTCCATGTTTATACCGATAGCGTTGTTGGTATTTCCACATTTATACAGATAGCGATGTAGATATTTTCATGTTTATAGAGCTCGCGGTGCAGATATTTATATCTTTATACAGATGGCATTTTAGATATTTCCTTGTTCACACAGATGGCGGTGTAGATTTTTCCATGTTTATACAGATGGCAGAGTAGTTAGTTCCATATTTATGGAGATGGCAGTGTAGATATTTTCATGTTTATAGAGATGGCGGTGTAGATATTTCCATGTTTATAGAAATAGCAGTGTAGATATTTACATGTTTATACAGATGGCTGTGTAGATATTTCCATGTGTATACTGATGGCATTGTAGATATTTCCATGTTTATACAGATGACATTATAGGTATTTCCATGTTTTTACAGATGGCAGTGCAGATATTTCCATGTTTATAGAGATAGCGGTCTAGATATTTCCATGTTTGTACAGATGGCGGTGTTGATATTTCCTTCTATACACAGATGGCCGTGTAGATATTTCCATGTTTATACAGATGGCGGCGTAGATATTTCCATGAACATGCAGATGGCGGTGTAGATATTTCCATGTTTACACAGATGGTGGTGCAGATATTTCCGTGTTTATACACATGGCGGATTAGATACTTCCATCTTTATGGAGATGGCAGTGTAGATATTTTCATGTTTATAGAGATGGCGGTGTAGATATTTCCATATTTATAGAGATAGCGGTGTAGATATTTCCATCTTTCTACAGATGGCAGTGTAGATATTTCCATGTTTATACAGATGGCCGTGTAGGTATTTCCATATTTATACAGATGTCTGTGTAGATATTTCCATGTGTATACAGATGGTATTGTAGGTATTTCCATGCTTATACAGATGGTGGTGTAGATATTTCCATGTTTATACAGTTGGCGGTGTAGATATTTCCATGTTTTTACAGATGGCGGTGTAGATATTTCAATGTTTATAGAGATGGCGCTGTAGATATTTCCATGTTTATACAGATAACGGTGGAGATATTTCCATGTTTATACAGAGAGCAGTGGAGATATTTCCATGTTTATACACATAGCGGTGTACATATTTCCATGTTTATAGAGACAGCAGTGTAGGTATTTCCATGTTTATACAGATAGCGGTGCAGGTATTTCCATGTTTACACAGATGCCTATGCAGATATTTCCATATTTATACAGAGGGCTTTGTAGATATTTCTATGTTTAAACAGATGTCAGTGAAGATATTTAAATATTCCTACACATGACTTTGTAGGTATTTCCATGTTTATACAGATGTCTTTGTAGATATTTCCATGTTTATAGAAATAGCGGTGCAGATATTTCCATGTTTATACAGATAGCGGTGTATATATTTCCATGTTTATACAGATCATGGTGTAGATATTTCCATGTTTATACAGATACCGAGGTAGATATTTCCATGTTTATACAGACCGCAGAGTAGATCTTTCCATATTTATAGAGATAGCTGTGTAGATATTTCCATGTTTGTACAGATGGCGGTGTTGATGTTTCCATTTATACACATATTGCCATGTAGGTATTTCCATGTGTATTCAGATGGCATTGAAGAGATTTCCATGTTTATACAGATGGTGGTGTAGATATTTCCATGTTTACACAGATGACTGTATAGGTAATTCCCTGTTGATACAGACGGCGTTGTAGATATTTCCATGTTTATAGAGATACCTGTGTAGATATTTCCATGTTTATACAGATAGCGGTGTAGATATTTCCATGTTTATACAGATCGCGGTGTAGATATTTCCATGTATATACAGATAGTGGTGTAGATATTTCCATGTTTATACAGATCGCGGTGTAGATATTTCCATGTTTATACAGATCGCAGTGTAGATATTTCCATGTTTATACAGATAGCGGTGTAGATATTTCCATGTGTTTACAGATAGCGGTGTAGATAGTTCCAAGTTTACACAGATTGCAGTGTAGTTATGTCCATCTTTCTACAGATGGCATTGTAGATATTTCCATGTTTATACAGATGGCGGCGTAGATATTTCCATGTTTATATAGATGGTGGTGTAGATATTACCATGTTTATAAAGGTAGCGGTGTAGATATTTCCATGTTTGTACAGATTGTGGTGAAGTTATTTCCATATTTATACAGATCACGGTGTAGATATTTCCATGTTTATACAGATCACGGTGTAGATATTTCCATGCTTATACAGATAGCGGTGTAGATATTTCCATGCTTATACAGATAGCGGTGTAGATATTTCCATATTTATACAGAATACGGTGTAGAAATTTCCATGTTTATACAGATAGCGGTGTAAATATTTCCATGTTTATACAGATCACGGTGTAGATATTTCCATGTTTATAGAGATAGCTGTGTAGATATTTCAATGTTTATACTGATAGCGGTGTAGATATTTCCATGTTTATACAGATCGCAGTGTAGATATTTCCATGTTTATACAGATAGCGGTGTAGATATTTCCATGTGTTTACACATAGCGGTGTAGATAGTTCCATGTTTACACAGATTGCGGTGTAGATATTTCCATCTTTCTACAGATGGCATTGTGGATATTTCCATGTTTATACAGATGGCGGTGTAGACATTTCCATGTTTATGTAGATGGTGGTGTAGATATTACCATGTTTATACATGTAGCGGTGTAGATATTTCCATGTTTATACAGATTGTGGTGAAGATATTTCCATGTTTATACAGATCACGATGTAGATATTTCCATGTTTATACAGATCGCGGTGTAGATATTTCCATGTTTATACAGATGACTGTATAGTTATTTCCATGTTTATACAGATGGCAGTGAAGATATATCCATGTTTATAGAGATAGCGATGTAGATATTTCCATGTTTGCACAGATGGCGGTGTTGATATTTCCATCTATACACAGATGGCCGTGTAGATATTTCCATTTTTATACAGATGGCGGCGTAGATATTTCCATGGACATGCAGATGGCGGTGTAGATATTTCCATGTTTATTCAGATAGCGGTGTAGATATTTCCATGTTTGCACAGATGTTGGTATAGATATTTTCGTGTTTATACACATGACGGTGTAGATACTTCCATCTTTATGGAGATGGCAGAGTAGATATTTTCATGTTTATAGAGATGGCGGTGTAGATATTTCCATATTTATAGAGATAGCAGTGTACATATTTCCATCTTTCTGCAGATGGCAGTGTAGATATTTCCATGTTTATACAGATGGTCGTGTAGATATTTCCATATTTATACAGATGTCTGGGTAGATATTTCCATGTGAATACAGATGGTATTGTAGGTATTTCCCTGTTTATACAGATGGTGGTGTAGATATTTCCATGTTTATTCAGATAACTGTGTAGATATTTCCATGTTTTTAGAGATGGCAGTGTAGATATTTCTATGTTTATAGAGATGGCGTTGTAGAAATTTCCATGTTTGTACAGATGGCGGTGTTGATATTTCCATCTATACACAGATGACTGTGTAGATATTTCTATGTTTATACAGATGGCGGCGCAGATATTTCTATGGATATGTAGATGGCGGTGTAGATATTTCCATGTATATAGAGAGAGCGGTGTAGTTTTTCCATGTTTATATAGAGAGCGGTGTATATATTCCCATGTATGTATACATGGCTTTGTAGATATTTCCATGTTTATACAGATGGCGGTGTAGATATTTCCATGTTTATACAGATAACTTTGTAAGTATTTCCATGTTTATGCAGATGGCAGTGTAGATATTTCGATGTATATAGAGATAGCAGTGGAGATATTTCCATCTTTATACAAATAGCTGTGTAGTTATTTCCATGTTTATATAGATAGCGGTGTAGATATTTCCATATATATATACATGGCTGTTTAGATATTTCCATGTTTATATAGATGGCGGTGTAGATATTTCCATGTTTATACAGATAACTTTGTAAGTGTTTCCATGTTTATACAGATGGCGGTGTAGATATTTTGATGTTTATAGAGATAGCAGTGGAGATATTTCCATGTTTATGCAGATAGCGGTGTAGATATTTCCATGTTCATACTGATCGCGGTCTAGATATTTCCATGTTTATAGAGATGGCGGTTTAGATATTTCCATGCCCATAGAGATAGCGGTGTTGATTTTTCCGTGTTTATAGAGATAGCGGTGTGGATATTTCCATGTTTATACAGATAGGGGTTAAGATATTTCCATGTTTATAGAGATGGCGGTGTAGATATTTCCATGTTTATATAGATCACGGTGTAGATATTTCCATGTTTACACAGATCATGGTGTAGATATTTCCATGTTTATACAGATCGCGGTGTTGGTATTACCGAGTTTATAGGGATAGCCGTGCAAATATTTCCTCATTTATACAGATAGCGGTGTAGTTATTAGCATGTTTATACAGATAGCGGTGTAGATATTTCCATGTATAAACAGATGTCTGTGTATATATTTCCATGTTTAAACAGATGGCGGTGTAGATATTTCCTTCTTTATACAAATAGCGGTGTAGCTATTTCCATGTATATACAGATGGCTGTGTAGATATTTCCTTGTTTATACAGATGGCTGAGTAGATATTTCCAGGTTTACACAGATGACTTTGTAGGTATTTCCATGTTTATACAGATGGTGGTGTAGCTATTTCCATGTTTATAGAGATAGATGTGTAGATATTTCCATGTTTATACAGATAGCGGTGTAGATATTTCCATGTTTAAACAGATCGCGGTGTAGATATTTCCATATTTATACAGATAGAAGTGAAGATATTTCCATCTTTATACAGATATTGGTTTAGATATTTCCAAGTTTATACGAATGGCGGTGTAGATACATCCAAGTTTCAGAAGATGGCGGTGTAGATATTTCCATGTTTATAGAGATTGCGGTGTAGATGTTTCCATATTTATACAGATAGCGGTGAAGGTATTTCCATGTTTATACAGATTGCGGTGTAGATATTTCCATGTTTCTACAGATGGCGGTGTAGATATTTCCTTGTTTATACAGACAGCGGTGTAGATATTTCCATGTTTATACAGGTGCCGGTGTAGATATTTCCATGTTTACAGAGATAGCGGTGTAGGTATTTCCATCTTTACATAGATTGCGGTGCAGGTATTGCCAAATTTACACAGATAGCGGTGTAGATATTTCCAAGTTTACACAGATAGCTGTGTAGATATTTCCATGTTTACAGAGATAGCATTGTACATATTTCCATGTTTATACAGATTGTGGTGTAGTTATTTCCATGTTGATACAGATAGCGGTGTAGATATTTCCATGTTTATACAGTTAGCGGTGTAGAAATTCCCATGTTGATACAGATAGCTTTGTAGACATTTCCATCTTTGTACAGATGTCAGTGTTGACATTTCCAAGTTTATACAGACGGCAGTGTAGATATTTCCATGTTTATACAGAAGTCTGTGTAGATATTTCCATGTTTATGAAGATGGCGGTGTAGATATTTCCATGTTTATAGAGAAGGCGGTGTAGTTATTTCTATGTTTATAGAGATAGCGGTGTAAATATCTCCATGTTTATAGAGATGATGGTGTAAGTATTTTCATGTTTATAGAGATAGCGGTGTAGATATTTCCATGTTTATACAGATAACGGTGTTGGTATTTCCATGTTTGTACAGATAGCGGTGTAGCTATTTCCATGTTTATACAGCTCGCGGTGTAGATATTTCCATCTTTATACAGATGGTAGTGTAGATATTTCCATGTTTATACAGATAGCGGTGTAGAAATTTCCATGTCTATAGAGATAGCGATGTAGGTATTTCCATATTTATACAGATTGCGGTGTAGATATTTCGAACTTTATACAGATGGCGGTGTAGATATTTCCATGTTTATCCAGATGGCAGTGAAGATATTTCCATGTTTATACAGATAGTGGTGTAGATATTTCCATGTTTATACAGATGGCGGTGTAGATACATCCATGTTTCTGAAGATGGCGGTGTAGATATTTCCATGTTTATACAGATGTCTGTGTAGATATTTCCATGTTTATGCAGATAGCGGTGTAGATATTTCCATGTTCATAGAGATGGTGGTATAGTTATTTCTAAGTTTATAGAGAGAGCGGTGTAAATATTTCCATGTTTATAGAGATGGTGGTGTAAGCATTTTCATGTTTGTAGAGATAGCGGTGTAGGTATTTCCATGTTTATACAGATAGCGGTGTTGGTATTTCCATCTTTATACAGATAGCGGTGTAGATATTTCCATGTTTATAAAGCTCGCGGTGTAGATATTTCCATCTTTATACAGATGGCATTGTAGATATTTCCATGTTTATACAGATAGCGGTGTAGATATTTCCATGTCTATAGAGATAGCGGTGTAGTTATTTCCATATTTATACAGATTGCGGTGTAGATATTTCCATCTTTATACAGATGGCGGTGTAGATATTTCCATGTTTATACAGATGGTAGTGAAGATATTTCCATGTTTATACAGATAGTGGTGTAGATATTTCCATGTTTATAGAGATGGCGGTGTAGATACATTCATGTTTCTGAAGATGGCAGGGTAGATATTTTCATGTTTATAGAGATGGAGGTGTAGATATTTCCATGTATATAGTGATACCAGTGTAGATATTCTCATGTTTATGGAGAAAGCGGTGTAGGTATTTCCATGTATATAGAGATAGTGGTGTAGTTATTTCCATATTTAAGCAGATAACGGTGTAGATATTTCCATGTTTATACAGATTGCGGTGTAGATATTTCCATCTTTATACAGATGGCGGTGTAGATATTTCCATGTTTATACAGATGGCAGTGAAGATATTTCCATGTTTATACAGATAGTGGTGTAGATATTTCCTTGTTTATACAGATGGCGGTGTAGATATATTCATGTTTATGAAGATGGCGGGGTAGATATTTTCATGTTTATAGAGATGGAGGTGTAGATATTTCCATGTATATGGTGATAGCAGTGTAGATATTTTCATGTTTACAGAGAAAGCGGTGTAGGTATTTCCATGTATATAGAGATAGTGGTGTAGTTATTTCCATGTTTATACAGATTGCGGTGTAGATATTTCCATATTTCTACAGATGGCGGTGAAGATATTTCCTTGCTTATACAGACTGTGGTGTAGATATTTCCATGTTTATACAGGTAGCGGTGTAGATATTTCCAAGTTTACAGAGATAGCGGTGTAGTTATTTCCATCTTTGCACAGATTGCCATGTAGATATTTCCATGTTTACGCAGATAGCTGTGTAGATATTTCCATGTTTACACACATACCGTGGTAGATATTTCCATGTTTATACAGATTGCGGTTTAGATGTATCCATGATTATATATATAGCGGTGTAGATATTTTCATGTTTATACAGATAGCGGTGGAGATATTTCCATGTTTATAGAGACTGCGGTACAGATATTTCCATGTTTATACAGATAGCGGTGTAGATATTTCCATGTTTATACAGATAGCGGTGTAGATATTTCCATGTTTATACAGAAAGCGGTGTAGATATTTCCATGTTTATACAGATGGCTGTGTAGATATTTCCATGTTTGTACAGATGGCAGTGTAGATATTTCCATGTTTATACAGATGGCGCTGTAGATATTTCGATGTTTATACAGTTGGCTGTGTAGATATTTCCATGTTTGTACAGATGGCATTGTAGATATTTCCATGTTTATACAGATGGCGCTGTAGATATTTCCATGTTTATACAGATGGCACTGTTGATATTTTAATGTTTATACAGATAGCTGTGTAGATATTTCCATGCTTATAGAGATGGTGTTGTAAGTAGTTTCATGTTTATAGATTTAGCGGTGTAGATATTTCCATGTTTATACAGATAACGGTGTTGGGATTTCCATGTTTATAGAGATAGCGGTGTAGATATTTCCATGTTTACGCAGATAGCATTGTATATATTTCCATGTTTATACAGATAGCGGTGTAGAAATTTCCATGTTTATACAGAAAGCGGTGTAGATATTTTCATGTTTATAGAGATGGCGGTTTAGATATTTCGATGTATATAGAGATAGCGGTGTAGATATTTCCATATTTATACAGATAACGGTGTAGCTATTTCCATGTTTATACAGATTGCGGCGTAGATATTTCCATGTTTCTACAGATGGCGGTGTTGATATTTCCTTGTTTATACAGACAGCGGTGTACATATTTCCATGTTTATACAGGTAGCGGTGAAGATATTTCCATGTTTACAGAGATAGCGGTGTACTTATTTCCATCTTTGCACAGATTGCCGTGTAGATATTTCCATATTTACGCAGATAGCTGTGTAGATATTTCCAAGTTTACACAGATAGCTGTGTAGGTATTTCCATGTTTACACACATAGCGTTGTAGATATTTCCATGTTTATACAGACTGCGGTGTAGATATGTCCATGTTTATACAGAAAGCGGTGTAGATATTTTCATGTTTATACAGATAGCGGTGGAGATATTTCCATGTTTATAGAGACTGCGGTATAGATATTTCCATGTTTATACAGATAGCGGAGTAGATATTTCCATGTATACAGAGATAGCAGTGTAGACATTTTCATCTTTGCACAGATTGCTGTGTAGTTATTTCCATTTTTACACAGATAGCAGTGCAGATATTTCAAAGTTTACACAGATAGCTGTGTAGATATTTCCATGTTTACACAGATAGCGTTGTAGATATTCCCATGTTTATACAGATAGCGGTGTAGATATTTCCATGTTTATACAGATAGCGTTGTAGATATTTCCATGTTTCTACAGATAGCGGTGTAGATATTTCCAGGTTTATAGAGAGAGCAGTGTAGATATTTCCATGTTTATACAGATGGCTTTGAAGATATTTCCATGTGTGTACAGATGGCTGTGTAGATATTTGCATATTTATACAGATGGCGCTGTAGATATTTCCATGTTTATACAGATGGCAGTGTAGATATTTCCATGTTTATACAGATATCGGTGTAGATATTTCCATGTTTACCGAGATAGCGGTGTAGGTATTTCCATCTTTGCACAGATTGCGGTGTAGCTATTGCCAAATTTACAAAGATAGCGGTGTAGATATTTCCAAGATTACACAGATAGCTGTGTTGATATTTCCATGTTTACAGAGATAGCATTGTAGATATTTCCGTGTTTATACAGATTGCGGTGTAGTTATTTCCATGTTGATACAGATAGCGGTGTAGATATTTCCATGTTAATACAGGTAGCGGTGTAGAAATTCCCATGTTTATACAGATCGCTTTGTAGACATTTCCATTTTTCTACAGATGTCAGTGCAGATATTTCCAAGTTTATACAGATGGCAGTGTAGATAGTTCCATGTTTATACAGATGTCTGTGTAGATATTTCCATGTTTATTCAGATGGCGGTGTAGATATTTCCATGTTTATAGAGATGGCGGTGTAGTTATTTCTATGTTTATAGAGATAGCGTTGTAAATATCTCGACGTTTATAGAGATGGTGGTTTAAGTATTTTCATGTTTATAGAGATAGCGGTGTAGATATTTCCATGTTTATACAGATAACGGTGTTGTTATTTCCATGTTTATACAGATAGTGGGGTAGATATTTCCATGTTTATACAGCTCGTGGTGCAGATATTTCCATCTTTATATAGATGGCAGTGTAGATATTTCCATGTTTATACAGATAGCGGTGTAGATATTTCCATGTCTATAGAGATAGCGGTGTAGGTATTTCCATATTCATACAGATTGTGGTGTACTTATTTCCATCTTTATACAGATGGCGGTGTAGATATTTCCATGTTTATACAGATGGCAGTGAAGATATTTCCATGTTTATACAGATAGTGGTGTAGATATTTCCATGTTTATACAGATGGCGGTGTAGATACATCCATGTTTCTGAAGATGGCGGTGTAGATATTTTCATGTTTATAGAGATGACGGTGTAGATATTTCCATGTTTATACAGATGTCTGTGAAGATATTTCCATATTTATGCAGATAGCGGTGTAGATATTTCCATGTTTATGGAGATGGCGGTCTATTTATTTCTAAGTTTATAGAGATAGCGGTGTAAATATTTCCATGTTTATAGAGATGGTGGTGTAAGTATTTTCATGTTTATAGAGATAGTGGGGTAGATTTTCCATGTTTATACAGATAGCGGTGTTGGTATTTCCATGTTTATACAGATGGCCGTGTAGATATTTCCATGTTTATACAGCTCGAGGTGTAGATATTTCCATCTTTATACACATAGCAGTGTAGATATTTCCATGTTTATACAGATAGCGGTGTAGATATTTCCATGTCTATAGAGATAGCGGTGTAGATATTTCCATGTTTATACTGATTTCGGTGTAGATATTTCCATCTTTATACAGATGGAGGTGTAGATATTTCCATGTTTATACAGACGGCAGTGAAGTTATTTCCATGTATATACAGATAGTGGTGTAGATATTTCCATGTTTATACAGATGGCGGTGTAGATACACCCATGTATCTGACGATGGTGTTGTAGATATTTTCATGTTTGTAGAGATGGAGGTGTAGGTATTTCCATGTATATAGAGATAGCAGTGTAGATATTTTCATGTTTATAGAGAATGCGGTGTAGGTATTTCCATGTTTATACAGATGGCAGTGTAGATATTTCCATGTTTATACAGATAGCGGTGTAGAAATTTCCATGTCTATAGAGATAGCGGTGTAGGTATTTCCATATTTATACAGATTGCGGTGTAGATATTTCCATGTTTATACAGTTAGCGGTGTAGAAATTCCCATGAGATACAGATCGCTTTGTAGACATTTCCATCTTTCTACAGATGTCAGTGTTGATATTTCCAAGTTTATACAGACGGCAGTGTAGATATTTCCATGTTTATACAGATATCTGTGTAGATATTTCCATGTTTATGAAGATGGCGGTGTAGATATTTCCATGTTTATAGAGATGGCGGTGTAGTTATTTCTATGTTTATAGAGATAGCGGTGTAAATATCTCCATGTTTATAGAGATGATGGTGTAGGTATTTTCATGTTTATAGAGATAGCGGTTTAGATATTTCCATGTTTATACAGATAACGGTGTTGGTATTTCCATGATTGTACAGATAGCGGTGTAGCTATTTCCATGTTTATACAGCTCGCGTTGTAGATATTTCCATCTTTATACAGATGGCAGTGTAGATATTTCCATGTTTATACAGATAGCGGTGTAGAAATTTCCATGTCTATAGAGATAGCGGTGTAGGTATTTCCATATTTATACAGATTGCGGTGTAGATATTTCCAACTTTATACAGATGGCAGTGTAGATATTTCCATGTTTTTACAGATGGCAGTGAAGATATTTCCATGTTTATACAGATAGTGTTGTAGATATCTCCATGTTTATAGAGATAGCAGTGTAGATATTTCCATGTTCATACAGATGGCTTTGAAGTTATTTCCATGTGTGTACAGATGGCGGTGTAGATATTCCCATGTTTATACAGATGGCGCTGTAGATATTTCCATGTTTATACAGATGGCAGTGTAGATATTTCCATGTTTATACAGATATCGGTGTAGATATTTCCATGTTTACCGAGATAGCGGTGTAGGTATTTCCATCTTTGCACAGATTGCGGTGTAGGTATTGCCAAATTTACACAGATAGCGGTGTAGATATTTCCAAGTTTACACAGATAGCTGTATAGATATTTCCATGTTTACTGAGATAGCATTGTAGATATTTCCGTGTTTATACAGATTGTGGTGTAGTTATTTCCATGTTCATACAGATAGCGGTGTAGATATTTCCATGTTTATACAGGTAGCGGTGTAGAAATTCCCATGTTTATACAGTTTGCTTTGCAGACATTTCCATTTTTCTACAGATGTCAGTGTAGATATTTCCAAGTTTATACAGATGGCAGTGTAGATATTTCCATGTTTATACAGATGTCTGTGTAGATATTTCGATGTTTATTCAGATGGCGGTGTAGATATTTCCATGTTTATAGAGATGGCGGTGTAGTTATTTCTATGTTTATAGAGATAGCGTTGTAAATATCTCGACGTTTATAGAGATGGTGGTTTAAGTATTTTCATGTTTATAGAGATAGCGGTGTAGATATTTCCATGTTTATACAGATAACGGTGTTGTTATTTCCATGTTTATACAGGTAGCGGTGAAGATATTTCCATGTTTATACAGCTCGTGGTGTAGATATTTCCATCTTTATACAGATGGCAGTGTAGATATTTCCATGTTTATACAGATAGCGGTGTAGATATTTCCATGTCTATAGAGATAGCTGTGTAGGTATTTACAAATTTATACAGATTGCGGTGTAGATATTTCCATCTTTATACAGATGGCGGTGTAGATATTTCCATGTTTATGCAGATGGCAGTGAAGATATTTCCATGTGTATACAGATTGTGGTGTAGATATTTCCAAGTTTATACAGATGGCGGTGTAGATACATCCATGTTTCTGAAGATGGCGGTGTAGATATTTTCATGTTTATAGAGAAGACGGTGTAGATATTTCCATGTTTATACAGATGTCTGTGTAGATATTTCCATATTTATGCAGATAGCGGTGTAGATATTTCCATGTTTATAGAGATGGCGGTCTATTTATTTCTAAGTTTATAGAGATAGCAGTGTAAATATTTCCATGTTTATAGAGATGGTGGTGTAAGTATTTTCATGTTTATAGAGATAGTGGGGTAGATTTTCCATGTTTATACAGATAGCGGTGTTGGTATTTCCATGTTTATACAGATGGCGGTGTAGATATTTCCATGTTTATACAGCTCGAGGTGTAGATATTTCCATCTTTATACACGTAGCAGTGTAGATATTTCCATGTTTATACAGATAGCGGTGTAGATATTTCCATGTCTATAGAGATAGCGGTGTAGATATTTCCATGTTTATACTGATTGCGGTGTAGATATTTCCATCTTTATACAGATGGCTTTGTAGATATTTCCATGTTTATACAGACGGCAGTGAAGATATTTCCATGTATATACAGATAGTGGTGTAGATATTTCCATGTTTATACAGATGGCGGTGTAGAAACATCCATGTTTCTGAAGATGGCGGTTTAGATATTATCATGTTTATAAAGATGGCGGTGTAGATATTTCCATGTTTATGGAGATTGCAGTGTAGATATTTCCATGTTTATAGAGAAAGCGGTGTAGGTATTTCCATGTTTATAGAGATAGCGGTGTGGATATTTCCATATTTATACAGATATCGGTGTAGGTTTTTCCATGTTTATACAGATGGCGGTGTAGATATTTCCTTGTTTATACAGATAGCGGTGTAGATATTTCCATGTTTATACAGATATCGGTGTAGATATTTCCAGGTTTATGCAGAGAGCGGTGTAGATATTTCCACGTTTTACAGATAGTGGTGTAGATATTTCCATCTTTATACAGATAGTGGTGCAGATATTTCCATGTTTACACAAATAGCCATGTAGATATTTCTATGTTTACACAGATAGAGTTGCAGATATTTCCATGTTTATAAAGATAGCGGTGCAGATATTTCCATCTTTATACAGATAGCGGTGTGGGTATATCCATGTTTATACAGATAGCGGTGTGGATATTTCCATGTTTATACAGATAGCGGTATAGATATTTCCATGTTTATAGAGATGACTGTCTAGATATTTCCATGTTTATACAGCTTTCCGTGTAGTTATTTCCATGTTTATACAGATAGCGGTGTAGATATTTCCATGTTTATACAGATAGCTGTGTAGATATTTCCATGTTTATACAGAAAGCAATGTGGATATTTCTATGTTTATAGAGATAGTCGTGTAGATATTTTCATGTTCATACAAACAACAGTGTAGATATTTTCATGTTTATGGAGATAGCGGTGTAGATATTTCCATTTTTATAGACATAGCGGTGTAAATATTTCCAAGTTTTTACAGATAGCGGTGTAAATATTTCCATGATTATACAGATAGCAGTGTAAATATTTTCATGTTTATAGACATAGCGGTGTAGATATTTCCATGTTTTTAGAGATAGCAGTGTAAATATTTCCAAGTTTATAGAGATAGCCGTGTAAATGTTTACACGTTTATAGGGATAGCGGTGTAGTTATTCCCACGTTTATACAGATTGCGGTGTAGAAATTTCCAAGTTTATACACATAGCGGTGCAGATATTTCCACGTTTATACACATACCGATGTAGATATTTCCATGTTTATACAGATAGCGGTGTAGATATTTCCACGTTTGTAGACATAGCTATGTAGATATTTCCACGTCTATACAGATAGCGGTGTAGGTATTTCCACATTAATACAGATAACGGTGTAGATATTTCCAGGTTTATAGAGACAGCGGTGTAGATATTTCCATGTTTCTACAGATAGCGGTGTAGATATTTCCATGTTTATAGAGACAGCTGTGTAGTTATTTCCATGTTTATACAGATAGCGGTGTAGATATTTCCATGTTTATACAGTCAGAGGTTTAGATATTTCCATGTGTAAACAGATAGCCGTGTATATATCTCCATGTTTATACAGACAGCGGTGTAGATATTTCCATGTTTTACAGATAGTGGTGTAGATATTTCCATGTTTATAGAGATAGCGGTGTAGATATTTCCACGTTTATAGAGATAGCTTTGTTAATATTTCCATGTTTATACAGATAGCGGTGTAAGTATTTCCATGTTTATAGAGATTGCGGTGTAGATATTTCCATCTTTATACAGATAGCGGTGTAGATATTTCCACATTTATACTTATAGCGGTGTAGATATTTCCAGGTTTATAGAGTTAGCGGTGTAGGTGTTCCCACGTCTATAGAGATTGCGGTGTAGATATTTCCATGTTTTTAGAGATAGCGGTGTATATATTTCCACGTTTATAGAGATAGCGGTGTAGATATTTCCATGTTTCTAGAGACAGCGGTGTAGATATTTCCATGTTCTTAGAGATAGCGGTGTAGATATTTCCATGTTTATAGAGACAGTGATGTAGATATTTGCGTGTTTATAGAGATAGCATTGTAGATATTTCCATGTTTATAGAGACAGTGGTGTAGATATTTCCATGTTTATACAGATAGAGGTGTAGATATTTCCATGTTTATAGAGACAGCAGTGTAGATATTTCCATGTTTATACAGATAGCGGTGTAGATATTTCCATGTTTATAGAGATAGCGGTCTAGATATTTCCATGTTTATAGAGATAGCGGTGTAGATATTTCCATGTTTATAGAGACGGCGGTGTAAATAGTTCCATGTTTATACAGATAGCGTTGTATATGTTTACACATTTACAGAGATAGCGGTGTAGATATTTCCACGTTTACATAGATTTTATGAAAAGTTATTTTATGAAGACCAAATAAGTCATTGGGGTACCTACCTTATGGCATTTTTTACATTGAGAGTGTTAAAAATACCCCTACCCTAACCAAAACCCTGACATATAGAGCCAGGAAAGGCCATGCAATAAAGGATTCTTGGGCTTGTATGCCTGATAACAAAAACTTATCACAGAAGACTGCAAAAAACACAATCTTGCACAAAGCCCATTGCAACTTTGCACACAACAATGCTTTTGAAGGATATTTGCCCAACAACTGCCTGTCCAACCTGTGCCTGGCATCACCTTTGTTATTGATCTTTGTAGCCAAGGATAGTCATTTCCAAATGATCATATAATCTTCCTCATTTTTTCTTTTGTCTTCCTTTACCTCCGTGAATATGCATATAGTTTACTCTGGCTTGCCTGTTTCTATTGCAAGGCTCTGTTTCCAAACGAATATCTTTTTCTTGTGGAGAGCCTCTCTCTGTTTGTTATTTAGGTTGATAAGAGAAATGTGAACCTTTGAGAGCTCAGGTAAAAGGCCTTAGTCTACAGTGAAACTTTTTTGCACCCTTAGATGCTTACTTCCACTACAACTTGCAGGTGGGCCTTGAAAAGTTCTTGGAATAAGTTTGAGCTTTGGTCTTCTCCGATTCATTTAGCATAGATTCTCAAAATGTGGTCCCTGGACCCACAGCATCAGCATCACCTGGAGATTGTTAGAAATGCAAATCATCGGGCCTCATTCCAGACCCTCAGCTGGAAACTCTAGGGGCATGGCCAGACCCTCTGTAGCTGAACAAGCCATCCAGGTGGTTTTGATGCAGCTAAAGTTTTGGAACAACTAATGTAGCCCCATTTGGAAAACTTGCCTCTACAGGCCTCCCTAGCTGGTAAGCTGCTAGCATTTTTTGTTTGTTTGTTTCTTCGTTTTGATACAGGGTCTTGCTCTGTTGAGCAGACCGTGACCTCCTGGGTTCAAGCGAGGACTCAGCCTCCTGAGTAGCCGGGACTACAGGTATGTGCCACCACCATGCCCAACTACTTTTTGTATTTTTTTTTTTTTGTAGGGATGGGGTTTTAGCCCAGGCTAGTCTCAAACTCCTGGACTCAAGCAATCTGCCCACTTTGGCCTCACGAACTGCTGGGATTATAGGCATGGGCCACCACTCCTGGCCCAAAGTTCATATTTTAACTACTAACCTAAATTATTTTAAAAACAAAATTCTCCTTGGACTCAAACCAGGTCAGAGTGACATGATCATGTGCCTGTTTTGTGCAGGGTGAAGTGAGATTATTATCTAGGAAATAGCTGAAATGTCCTGAGGGTGACAAAGAGGAGCTGTGTTTTCAGCCAAATATCAGAACCAGGGCCACTGCCTGCCACTGAACCCCAGCGGGGACCCCTACTTTGTGTTTATCTGTGGTGGCTACGCTTGCCTTCCTGGGTGGGAACCCCGAGAATGACTCCAGACTTTTCCAGGGACTGCATGCCAGGGTATTTTTACAATTTATGTGTAGACTTTGTTCGGGTGGAAAAGTTATTTTATGAAGACGAAACAAGCAGTTTTGGTACCTACCTTATGGCATTTTTTACATTGAGAGTGTTAAAAATACCCCTCCCCTAACCAAAACCCTGACAAATAGAGCCAGGGAAGGTCATGCAATAAAGGATTCTTGGGCTTGTATGCCTGATAACAAAAACTTATCACAGAAGAGTGCAAAAAAACACAATCTTGCACAAAGCCCATTGCAACTTTGCACACAACAATGCTTCTGAAGGATATTTGCCCAACAACTGCCTGTTCAACCTGTGTCTGGCATCACCTTTGTTATTGATCTTTGTAACCAAGGATAATCATTTCCAAATGATCATATAATCTTCCTCATTTTTTCTTTTGTCTTCCTTTACCTCCGTGAATATGCATATAGTTTACTCTGGCTTGCCTGTTTCTATTGCAAGGCTCTGTTTCCAAACGAATATCTTTTTCTTGTGGAGAGCCTCTCTCTGTTTGTTATTTAGGTTGATAAGAGAAATGTGAACCTTTGAGAGCTCAGGTAAAAGGCCTTAGTCTACAGTGAAACTTTTTTGCACCCTTAGATGCTTACTTCCACTACAACTTGCAGGTGGGCCTTGAAAAGTTCTTGGAATAAGTTTGAGCTTTGGTCTTCTCCGATTCATTTAGCATAGATTCTCAAAATGTGGTCCCTGGACCCACAGCATCAGCATCACCTGGAGATTGTTAGAAATGCAAATCATCGGGCCTCATTCCAGACCCTCAGCTGGAAACTCTAGGGGCATGGCCAGACCCTCTGTAGCTGAACAAGCCATCCAGGTGTTTTTGATGCAGCTAAAGTTCTGGAACAACTAATGTAGCCCCATTTGGAAAACTTGGCTCTACAGGCCTCCCTAGCTGGTAAGCTGCTAGCATTTTTTGTTTGTTTGTTTGTTTGTTTTGATACAGGGTCTTGCTCTGTTGACCAGACCGTGACCTCCTGGGTTGAAGTGAGGACTCAGCCTCCTGAGTAGCCGGGACTACAGGAATGTGCCACCACCATGCCCAACTACTTTCTGTATTTTTTTTTGTAGGGATGGGGTTTTAGCCCAGGCTAATCTCAAACTCCTGGACTCAAGCAATCTGCCCACTTTGGCCTCACGAACTGCTGGGATTATAGGCATGAGCCACTGTGCCCGGCCCTGCCAGCTTTGTATAAGCTGAGGAGTTTTTAAAAATACCTAGACTCAGGGCAAACCCCAGACACTTAAATCAGATTCTCTGGGAGGTGAAGCCCAGGCACTGGTATTTTTAAAGTCTCTACAGATGGTTCTAATGTGCTGCTAAGTTAGATAACCGCTGATCTAGACCAGGCCTTTTCAAACTTAATGTGCACGTGAATTACCTGGACCTTGTTAAAATGCAGATTCAGTCTGCATAGGCCTGGGGTGGAGCCTGAGCTTCTGCATTTTTAACAAGTCTCTAGAGGATGCTGCTGCATCTGGGCTGCTAACTACACTTGGAGATAGGAGGTTCTGGAGAGCAGAGGAAAGAGCATGAACCATAACCTAGGGGCTGGTAGTCCTGACTTCCGAGCCAAGGTTTGCCTTTATGTGGCTGGCAACTTGCTTGGACTCCTACCTCAATTCTTTGGGCCCAAGGTTTGTCTTGCCTCAGAAGGATGTCAAGAAAATTGAGTGAGTAATGCAGAATTGTTTCTTAAAGTGTGTGCAGATGCTCCATGAATTTAGAGAGTATGTGGATGCACATTAGTAAATTTTCATAGTTGTGACCATCTTGTTATGAGTACTTAGAACAAGTAATAATGGCTTTTGATGTATAGTAGTAAGAAAGCTTCCTTTTAAAAGGCGTGTATTTAAGTTTCAAAAGTGGGTCTATTTAAAAATATATGAAATAAATAATAGTAGAGGTAATTGACAGATCAAAATTAGGAAGGCAGGATGAGAATGACTCAAGTTTGGGAAATACTGAGAAACCAGATGCCCAAGGGCTATGAAAACTTAAAAAAATAGGTAGCACTTGATTTTGATTGGCTGAATGAGATGATGTGTTTGATTATTTATGGGGTTGGCATTTGGCAACATGCACTGGGTGGCTGGGATCACTGTTTATTAAAAAATATTTGAGTCTCCACTTTGCACTAGATACTCTTTTAGTCTCTTGGAAAAGGGATTGGGGGGCTGGCAGGATAAAAACAAATCATTTATGCCCACAAGAAAATTGCAGGAAGATAAAAGTCATGAAATAAACTCTATGCTTCTAATTTAATATTTTTTATAGATTATGAGAAAAAAGTTTTGCTCACTATCAGCTAGGAAAGCTGTCTTAGCACAACCATTCATTCTTGCACAAATCAAAATCAAGACGAGCCAGATTTAATTTAAAATTTTTTCACAGATTATGAGAAAAAAGTTCTAATTTAATTTTTTTATAGATTATGAGAAAAAAGTTTCGCTCTCTATCAGCTAGGAAAGCTGTCTTAGCACAACCATTCATTCTTGCACAAATCAAAATCAAGATGAGCCAGAAGGCTCCATTCTGACAGCTTCTAATGGAGAAGCTACATTTACTGGACATGGGGAAAGTTGCTGGGCTCTAAGGACTGTGCATTTCTTGAACTAGATAAATGGTCTTGGTGTAGCATAATACCAAAACTTCTTGTCGCAGCCTGTAAGGACAGAACTCAATCAGCCTGAAAAGGAAGTCAGTGACTCCGACTCAACACAGGAATGTTCTGTGATTCCTAAAGAAGGATATAGGAGTGTGGCACAATTCAACCACAGTCTGTGGCCCTGTGCCTCTGCCTTGACATGAGTGGGATTTCCCAGCTGGTCATTTTCTTCTTCTCTAAGACATTGGGAACAAATTACTTGACCTCCTCTGGGCTTCAGTACTCCCACTCATCAAATTAGAGGACTGGGCAGTCGCTAGGCTCTCTTTAGGCATCATATTTTAGTTTCTGTGATTTTAAATTTGAGAAGGGGTGTCTAAGGGAGAATACATAGGGGAGGGGGAAAGGCTTATTAAAAGTGTAGTTAGACACTGAATTTTTAAGAATTGCATTTTGTAATAATACCTTTACCTAATCAGGACTGACAATCTTACCTGATGACAGCACATGGAGGAATGGCTGCATTCAAAAATAAAAATGAAATAAAACAAGACCTTATTTGAACTTAGCAATAATGCTGATTCCTCTTTTTGATTTGAGGAGGTTATAGCTGTTGTAAATGCTTGAATTGGGTCTGCCCAGGCAAAACGGAGTCAAGAGTCCATGTCGGATGAATTTTAACAAAGTAGACAATAGAAAGGGTTGCTTAAACTGCCCCTCTTTTACCAAAACACATTTACAAATGAAAGAACAACACTTCCATTTTTTAAAAACATTTTTTGAGATGAATTCTTCCTTTGTCACCCAGAGTGGAGTGCAGTGGTGCGATCTTGTCTCACTGCAAACTTTGCCTCCCGGGTTCAAGTGATTCTCCTGCCTCATCCTCCCGAGTAGCTGGGACTACAGGCGCCCACCACCATTCCTAGCTAATTTTTGTATTTTTAGTAGAGACAGGGTTTCACCATGTTGGGCAGGCTGGTCTCGAACTCCTGACCCCAGGTGATCCGCCAACCTCAGCCTCTGAAAGTGCTGGGATTACAGGCGTGAGCCAACAGGCGTGGCCAAAAAATTTCCATTTTTAATTGCAGTGTCTGGGGAATTAAAATGCATCCGTAATTTCTTGCATCTCTCCGCTCGGGCTTGCATGAATGCAGAGGGATGGGGAGGACTTCTTGAGGCAAGCATCCCCCTCTTGTCGCCTGCCATCTAGAGAGAGAGGGCTGTGATTTATCTCACTTTAATCAGGAAGGACCCGATGTGTGGATGGAGAGGTCTGACAGCTTTGTTGCTCCATGTGGGAAAGAAACGGACAGAGTGAATTTGTGTATGATCCCTAAAGAGAAAGCGTCTTTGTGCTCTATTTCTTTTTGACCTGGAGCCCCTGAAAGCAAGCTAGTTACAAGTTGAAATAGGCCGTTTCTAAAGTGTGATTTTGTTTGTGTATGAGCCTTGATTACAAAGGGGAAAAAAACCCGCTTAATTTGCATACACCACATATAGTGCAGGATCCCCTGGGCTGTCTTTTCAGGTATCAGGGAACTTTGATGAAAGTTGCTTGTCTCATCTAGGAGTCATTTCATATTGTTTAGCAGAGCCTGGTATTAACATTTCCTTCCAACTGTTTACTGGAATCTGTGTGTTCCCTTCAAGTGATGCATACTAGGTGCACAGGCTTCCTGCCACTGTCATCCTAATCTTTCCGTGCAGACAGGAGCAGAGGGGAGAGCGCTGAGCCAGGCCCCAGCTTGCTTTTCTTTCCTGACACAGCCCGGCTCCGCTGCACTTCTCAGCTCTTGCTCTAGGTGGTGCTGTTTGACCATTTTCTTCATGTGACCCTCCACTCGGTAATATAAATTCATTCGGAGGATGACCTGATATCAAAAAAAATTCCTTTTGATTAGTAGAATCAACTTGTTTCTTCACACGATACTCTTCCCACTGAGACACATGGAGACAATTCTGACTCCAGGTTTGCAACCTTGAGATTTCTCTCAGATGCAATAAAAAAAACAAAAAAGCATTTTGAGTGGCACAGTGATGCCTAGTGCATGATCATGTTTGTCTGCTCAAACATTAAAGGGAAACTTGTGGGTTTGAGGATGCCCAGCAGCAGGACAGCTGCCAATGTAAATGAGCCGTATAGAGAGAGAGGGGGCGGGAGGGGACTACAAACTTCAGAATATGAGCTGATCGTTTATAAGTTAAAAAAAAAAAAAAAAGTCAAAAGGGAGCCCAGGATGGTGCAAGAAAGAGGAGAAAGGAAGATTTTCCTTGCAGCTAATCAGGAGAGTTCATAAGGGCTGATTACATGAGTGGAAGCCTTAAGTTCTTTTTTTAAAAAAATGTGAAAATTTGCATGTATGTATGTATGTATGTATGTATGTATGTATGTATAGCTTCGTGTATTACCATTATTTTTGCAATCAGCAAATGGATTTACTTCCTTTATCTCATGGGCTCCTTCCCACGCACTTCTGGCAGCACATTTTCCTTTCTCCTTCATCCCAGAACACCAAAGAACAGATGCGCTTCCTAACCCTGGCTCCAGGGGACGTTATACAATGTAAACAGTGCACCTCTAACATGGTTCACTGCTTAGAGAACGTGTGTCCCATTTTAAAACTGTGACTCCTTTATATTTTGCAGTGCTTATTTTAATAAGAGACATTGGACTTGTGACTTATTTTTCATGGAGGAGTGAGCTTAATGGTTGAAAGTAATCGATAAACTTGTTTTTCCTCTGATGCCATCAGCCAAGATCCTATGGCAATAGTAAGAGGATGACACTGGGCTGGCACCCCCTCCATAACATATTTGGACCATGTTTTCCCCCCAGAATGCACATGCAATAGCTTTGGTTTGGTAAGAGAGAGATGGTGTACTTGGTTTCCTTCTGTCACACTTTTGGTGAAATGAATTAGACTTTTAAATCAGTAAATTCAGCGAGATGAGTTAGATTTTTACACAAGAGCAGTGGAGGACTTCCAGCTGGTTGGGGGAATGATACGGAAATATCTTGCTAAATCAGGGTCTGGTGGAATGCTGCTCCCCTGGCAGGCTCCTCTTCACAGGGAGCAATCTGTGGGTTGCTTATAGAACAGAGCGAGCAGGAGGCATAGCATGGTCTTGCTCAGGTGTTCAAACATCTGAACCCGGTGTTCAGATGTTTGTCATTAGGAACTGGGTGTGGGCTTTTTCAAGTTAAACTGAAGCAGCAGTTCTATTAGGAAGAGCCTCCCAGATCAGCATCTTCTGTTTCTGGATACTCTCCCTTTGAAAAGCCAGATTTCAGCAAAAAGCTTTGCTAATGGTGAAATTGCACAACTGAAACCCTATGGGAGCAATGGGAAAGATGGAGAAAGAGGTGGTTATATCATGTACTTCAACAGTTTATTTAGAGGCTGTTGACGTTAGAATAACAAGCCAAGACAAACAAAAATACACATTTTGGATGAAAATATTGTCTTTTCATGTTATTATAGATAGCTGAGTCCTAAGACTTCTACAGAAACACATTTTCCTAATCAGTGGCTGATTTTTCTGGTTGTGCAAGTAATATCCAAATTATTGTACAAATTTTTGGCTCAGGAGCAAACATTGTATTGTATATTGAGCTAATCACTTGCCCTTTCTAAGGTAAGCCCTTACCTCTGCTTTCCCTTCATCTTGTCATTTCTGTTTGTTGGGTACAGTTTTCCTGTTGGTTCTTTCTGTTGGCTCTGATGTAACATGAATGAAGTTCTTAACATCCTTTCAGACATAAACGCAACTTAGCTCATTGTTTCTGAGTTCATATAGAGGTTTTATTGCCCCTGAGACTTTCGTGTCAGACAGCTGGATGTTGCTGTGTTCAAGGCTCTATATGTTGATTTTGTATCCTACAACTTTACTGATATCACCTATCAGTTCAGTTCTAACAGTTTTCAAATTTTATTTATTTGTTTTTGTTTTTTAAATATTGCATGTTTCATTTTAGAGTCAGGAGCGTAGATGTACAGGTTTCTTAAACAGGTATATTGCATGGTGCTGAGGTTTGGGCTTCTAATGATCCCACCACCCAAGCAGTGAGCATAGTAATCGATAGGTAGTTTTTCAAACCTTGCTCCCACCATCCTTCCCTCCCACCTTTGGAGTCCCCCAGTGTCTATTGTTCCCTTCTTTGTGTTGAGTTCTAACCTTTTTTTAGTGAAGTTTGTAGGGTTTTCTATATATAACAAGATCATGCCGTCAGTAGAGACAGTTTCACTTCTTCCTTTCCTATTAAGATGCCTTTTATTTCTTTCTTTTGCCTAATTACCCTGAGAAGTGGTGTCTGTGGGCATCCTTGTCTTGTTCCTGATGGTAGAGGAAAAGTTTCACCTTTTCACCATTGATCATGGCGTTAGCTATGGGTTTGTCATATATGGCCTTTATTTTGTTGGGATACAGTCCCTCAATACGTGATCTGTTGGGTGTTTTTTTTTTCACCATGAAAGGGTTTCGAATTTTGTCAAAAGCTTTTTCTATATCTATTGTGATGGCCATATAGTTTCTATCCTTTATTTTTCTAATATGGTATATTATATGTATTGATTTGCTTATGTTGAACCATGACATGATCATGGTGAATGATTCTTTCAATGTGCTATTGAATTTGGTTTGCTAGGATTTTGTTGAGGATTTTTGCATCTATGTAGATCAAGGATATTGGCCTGTCATTTTCCTTTCTTGTAGTGTTCTTGTCTGGCTTTGGAATCAGGGTAATGCTGGCCCTGTAAGATGAGTTTGGAAGTATTCCCTCCACTTCAGCTTTTTGGAAGAGTTTGAGAAGGACTGGTATTAGTTCTTCTTAAAATATTTGGTAGAATTAATCTGGGAAGCCATCTGGTTTTGGGTTTTTCATTGATAGGAGACATTTTCTTACGGATTCAACCTCCTTGCTTGCTATTAGTCTGTTCAGATTTTTACATTTGTTCATGAGTCAATCTTGGTAGGTTTTATGTGTCTGGGAATTTATCCATTTCTTCTAGATGATCCAATTAGTTAGTGTGTAATTATACCTAGCAGTTTCTTAGGATCCTTTGTATTTCTGTGATATTGGCTATGATGTTTCATCTTTCATTTCTGATTTTATGCTCTATTGAAAACATGAGGCATAGCAGGTAGGGGGCACTGGTCAGGACTTGGGGTATAAACTGGCAGATGTTAAGGTGGGTGATTCTGGTTAACTCAGAAACTGCGAAGTCCCGTGTGGAAGAATTAACTGCCTGTACTCACCTAGTAATGTATATCCTTGGTCAAAAAAGATCCAGCTTAGAATGTTGGATGAAGGGACCAAATGAATATTCATCATTATATTGAAAACAAGTCAGATTGGCTGTGGTCTTTTGACAGCAGGTCAGTGGCTAAGTCTATTTGAACAAAGTTAGGGCAGGTTCAAGGGAGAAACCTGAGATCGGTATTCTTTGTTCCATACAAACTTGCCTTTCAGTTTCTTCTCCCCATGCCTCCAGGATGTCCCTGCACAGCCCGTAGGGCCCCCTCCTTCAGTACCTTGCCTTACGAAGGGGAGAAAATGAGTTTTCCAATGTTAGCATATATGTAGCCTTCCAAAATTTTCTATTTCTATTTTAGGGGAGCTCTAGGAAAACAGCAGATTACTCTAAATCCCCAGGTAAAAATCTGAAATGGTGGAATTTCATATGATCAGGAGACATATTTTGGGGCAAGTGGGCTTTTCACAATCACTTGGACATGAAGGCATCTGCTTCTTCTATGCCTAAAATAGTCCTTCAATTTAGTAGTTTAATTCCTCTTCCACTTTTTCAAATTTCAAGACAATACATGTAGTGACTGAACAATTTGGATCCAAGTTTCACTATTTAACTGCCAGTGTGACCTTGGGCGAGTCACTTAATCTTTTCAAGGCTCAATTTCATCATGTAAAGTAGAAGTACAAACAATCCCTGACTTAGAATATTTTGACTTACGATTTTTCAACTTTAAGATAGTTTGAAAGCAATACACATTCAGCAGAAGCTGTACTTTGAGTACTCATACAACCATTCTGTTTTCCACTTTCAGTACAGTATTCATTATATTACATGAGATATTCAAAGCCCACTTTATTATAAAATGGGCTTTCTGTTAGATGATTTTGCCTAACTGTAGGTTAATGTGAGTGTTTAAGGTAGGCCGAGCTAAGCTATGATGTTTAGTAGGTTAAGTGTATTAAATGCATTTTCAGCTTACAATATTTTCATAAGTTTATTGGAATATAACCCTATTGTAAATTGAGGGGTATTTGTAATAATGATATCTCTTCAAGGAGACTTTGTGAGCCTCTCATAGGAAAATGCATACACAGATGCATATAAATATATAATCTTTCTTTTCCATACATATGATATTCTTTAAGGATATTCAAAAATCTGGAAACCGTTGCCTCCAGGGAGATAAATGGTAGTGGGTTGGGAAACTTTTAACTGTATACGCTTTTGTACCTTTTGCATTTTGAATCAGATGAATGTATAATCTACATAAAATATTAAGATTAAAACATCACCGAATAACTTATCAGGAGTTTGGTGAACATAAGGGAGGGCCACCTATGGTGGCTGTATTTTATTCAGTGTTGGTCACTGTTGGGCACTTCATAGAGCTTATTTCATTTCATCCTCACAAGCGCCGTAGGAGGAAGGGGCCCCAGAGGGATTCATGGTTAGAATAGCAGAGTAGGAGCATTTGGCAGCTATATTCTGTGTAGGTGATAACTTTAAAGATATTTTTGTTATAAAATGTTTCAAACATACAAAAAATATAGAGAAGCAGTTTTCTATAGTTATTAAATATTGTTAATGGGTAGTCACAGAAATTATCATCCAAAGTGGGATATTCTTGAGAGAAAAAGGAGGTTCTATTTATAATTATGGTGGGATAACAAACTTAAGATGAACAGCTCTGGACAAACTGGGTTGTATGGTCCCTGGAAAACAAGGATTACTGTAAATGTGAGTCCCGCCTTGTGCTTCTCTCTGTCCCACCAAGAAAATATGATCTTGATACAGATGTTCATTGTGTCAAGGCAACCATGGCAACCATGATCTAGATACACTGTTCAAGTTTTATGCTGATCCTACCTAGGTATGTCTCAGGAACTTTCCAGAGTTTCCTTTGAGTGCTTCTAAATTTTGCATAAATGGTATGTTGTCCCTTGTCTCTTTTTAAAACCAATAAGCCATTTTCCCTTCTTTTCCTGGAAAATTAAAGGAACAAAGACCAGGAAATAACAACGTATTAGCTAAGGTTCTGTTGATTGAAAGCAACAGAACCTAATTCTGGCTAGCTTAAACCATGCTAGGATTTAATGAAGAATACTGCAGAATCTTAGATATCTTATGACTGGGAAAGAGGAGGTTCAGGCAGTTCCTGGGATGTCAGCAACAGGTAGCTGTCAATTAACTGCCCCCACACCACCCACTGCTGCCGTCATCAATATAGCACACCACGATGGCTCCCAGCCTCTGTACGTCTGGGTTCCAGTGTTCAAATTCTAGAGACAGCAAGAGAAATCCCATTGAGTCAGGGATCCTTCCCTGGGTCACACTCCCTGCATATGGTCAGAAATGCAGGATTATGTACTAAAGACACAGCTAAAGAGGACCTACTTCACTGTTTTGGGACCATTTGCAGGGGAGGCAAAATTATGAGCTACTCACTTAAAGAGGTGATAACCATAAGTTTGGAGGAAAAAAAAAATTGGAGAAGAGAAGGATAACACTATCCTACGGTTTCTTCTGAAAATGGACGAAGGGAACAGCATTTCCATTTGGAAATTCTCTCCTGGCATTTCAATATTTATGGATTCTGAATTCTGAGAAAAATCAGTTGAGAAATTAGGAAAATGGGAAGGAACATTCTAATTTTCCTGTGAAAATTACAGCTTAATAGTCAGTATAGAGAACTTACTGGCTTGAAGAAATGCACTGACTTCAAGTCAAGCAAGATGAGGAAGCACTGACATGTGGAGATGAAAGTTAAGGTGAACAGGACAGGAGCAGTAAAGGAGCCTCAGTCAGACTTTCTTGTATCTGTTGCTGTGTTACAAGTGTGTGTTCATGGCCTTGTCCACTGCTAACAGTGAACCATTTCTGCAAATAAATATTAATGTGTTCATAGGCATAGTATATGTTTTACAAATCCTATGAGAGGTTTTCTAAGCAATGCCAAGTTTTAGAAACAAAATATGCGCTTAAATCTGCAATTTTGACAGTTGCTTCTTTCTAGTGCTATTCATCTTGCCAGGAGATCAGAATGTTATGTTATTTAAATGGTATTGGAGGGGATGATTGATGCCTTGTTTAACAATGTCATGTAAACAACGATTAAAGCATTAAGTATTTGTGGTGTTACCTTTCAATCTTTAAAGGACTTTTCTTTAGCATTTATTTTGTGATAATATTCATTTCTTTTTAATGTTTTCTCTATTAATGCTATTGGATTTTATAATCTTGTTACAATATGTTGGCTCCTAATAATAAGAAATCATCATTTGTTATCATATCTTTTAAAAACAGAAGACTACTAAAACTTTTCATATCATCCTGTTACAGAAAAAAACGACTATTTGCTTGTTATTATAGTCACTTATTATTTTTCAAAAACTTGTAAGTGAAGTGTTATGAAAATCATATGAATTTGGGAATTCCCAAGCATTCTCAGAAATTCTATTTCCTTGTTCCCAAATCCCAATGATTAATATCTGCCAGGAGTCGGAAAACAGTGAAAGGAAGTAACATCCTATGTTGGATACCTGGTAGGGTTAGTGAAGAAACGTTATTGCTGAGCTCTGTGTTACGCTCACGAATGATGCCATTGAGGAATTCACGCTTGTTGAAAGGAACGCAGATACACAAAGAGTTTTGCTGCTGTCTGTTGGAGAAGAACACCCTGGTCGATTTCAGCTCCTACTGCAAGTTACAAAAATCAATCCAATGATAAATGAAAAGTGCCCAGTGTGCTGGGAAATAACTTATTTTTTGGCTTCAGAGGAAATTTTAGAAACAGTGCCAAGTGAAACGTAAAAACAAACTACGAAGACGTTCATGAATTTCCCTCTGAAGCTGACAGCCGTATTTTAGCAGATGGAACTCCTACTATTAGCCCAACTCTTGGGTTGAAACAGTGTGTCCAGGAAACCCTATGTTAAAATGCAATGTGTTGGGGATATTGTTCCTCTATTTACTTGAGTTAATTTTCAAATTAGTGTACTCTTGCTTAGCTGTGCTCTGAGGGAATGAACAAAAGATTGGTAAACTCTGATGGAGAACACTGGTCAGGCAGGGCACATAGAATCCCTGGGGATGGTGGTTCCTGACAAATGGGGGAGGAGGACCTGAGCCAGGCTTGGGCTGGGCTGGAGGAACATGAAGATGGGATCTACTCACAACCCCCAAAACTGAGGGGTCCTGGTAACACATTATTTCACCCTCAGCCATGCAAATTCATGATTTTTATGGATAAAATAGCTTTAAAAAACTAATTTACATTGAAATGTTAAAATATTTATATAGAGATTAGAAATATTTATATAGAGATTATTGGGAATCCCCTCCTAAAGCCCAAACATAAAAACTACCAAAAAAAAAATTCCGTGTAGGCTAAGATTGCAAATGACTGATGGAATGTAATTTAAATTAAACATGGAAAATATATTTCCTCTTTAATAAAGATCTAAATTCTATTCTTTTTAGGAGCCTTCAGAAATGAAATTCAACTATTAAAAAAAGTATAGAGAAGCCTTTAGAAAAGAAACTTTTCTTTTGCTGTATTATATATTAAAGAACTTTGATGAGAATAGTTCTAAAGTGTTTAATAATCGATTACACTGATGTTTCTAGGTATTGTGGGGAACACCTAGAAATTAAATCTTCATCTTTGGCAGATCAGAGGCCTATTATTTTTAGGTAAAACAATTAAAATCTGCTTTTAATAAATCACAAATTTTGCAAGTTAGCCATTAATAGTAAGTGCTTTTCAAAGTTTGGCCCAATACATGAAAAAGCCAGAAAAACATACCTGCATTAGTTTTGCCCATCACCTTCCTATGCTGGCCTCAGGAGATTTATTAACAGCATTTAATATTTTAGGTAGGCTGGATGTGGTGGCTCATGCATGTAATCCCAGCACTTTGGGAGGCTGAGGTGGGAGGATGGCTTGAGACCAGGAGTTCAAGACCAGCCTGGTCAACCTAGTGAGCCCCTCGGTCTCTCTGAAAAGAAAAAAAATTTAGGTATCCTGTGGCTACCTCCAAAAACAAACTCCAGAGGAACTGAATTTTTTTTTTTATTTCATGTGTTGGGATAATGGCTTCTTTTGCAGTTACTTACGAAGAATTTAAGGGTCAGTAAAAATATTTTTTCATCCTTAATAACATGAATTCTCTAATTTGTGTGTGATATAATGCTAGATATTGTGCCAAAAGTGTTACATAGACATAATCCATGCCCATTTTCAAAGATAATACTAATATAGAGAATAAGAATCATTATTATTGTAGTAATTATTTTAGTAATAGTAATAATCAAAACAATTACATCAAACACTTATTAAACCCTTATTATGTGATAGGTACTGTGTAAGCAATTTCCACATATTAGCTCCTTAAATGTGATCACTAACCCCATGAGGTAGGTAGCATTATGTCCATTTTATAGATGCAGAAACTGAGCTTTGAAGAGGGAAAGCAACTTGCCCAAGGCCATGCAGGCAGTCATTGATAAGGGTGGGGAGCGAGAAGTTGAAGTCTGAGATGTAAGTTCACAGACACGAGTACACAAACACGTACAAGATACTCGTATGACATGTGGGCTTGCTTGAAATATGTAATTGACTTTCCCCAGCACAAGAAAGTGTTTGGACAGATTTCAAAGGGATCTAACACTTCCTTAGAGGACTGCCCTACGACATTTTTCCGTGTGCTTTTCTGCCTCTTGTCCTATACTTTTGGCATTTCTTCTGCTCTTAGAGGCAATGAGTCAACAGCATATTTTTAGCACCTCCTGTGTGCATAGAAGTGGCCCCTGACTCAATGGGAGTGTATAACTACCATGGGCCAAATCAGTGTGCTTTCCTGTTAGCCAGGGGATTATAGAAGAACACGCTCCCCTGATTCCAACAGAACTTGCTGCCACTCTGATGTCTTCATTGTAAGGCCTCTAAATGAATGTTCAAGAAATTCATGTTAAAGGCACGTGTCATATGTGTAACTTGTAAACATTTGTGTACTTGTCTCTGTGTCCTTACACCTCAGGCTTCAACTCTTGTTTTTACCTTTATCAATGACTACCTGTGTGCTGTGTGGCTTTGGACCAATTACTCACCCCCTCTAAAGCTCAGTTTCTGCATCTGTAAAATGGATATAATGCCATGTATACATAGATATAGATAGACATACACAAATATATATACACACATATATATGTGTGTATATACATATATATATAATATACAAACTGAAATATATAGTTATATAAATATTTCAGTTTAAGTTTCAAAAATCACTGGAGGATATTTTTATAATACCCTTCAGCAATTTTACCTGCTGCCTTTGCACATTCTGGTGAATTTCTAAATGGAAGTCTGATAGAGATTAATCTTTTAATGCATCATAAATAAAAAAGAAAATCACAGAATGATGTAGCTGGAGAGGACCCTGGGGATCTAGTGTTTCATGAAAGATTAATGTCCTTGATCTGTTTGTAAGTGTTTTGGAAAAATCTTCCATGGTCAAATAAAACTTGGCAATGTTGGATTAAAGTTAAATAGGTTTTTTTTTTCCTGCAGAACTTCATAGTCTTTAATATGCTAATATGTTTTGTGAATCTACAAGGAATGAAGTGTTTCAATGCTTATTTTACCCAGATTCTCATTTTGGGACAGGCTGGTCAAGCTGAGTCAGCTAGTATATTCTCTAGATGGAGATGATGGCTGATGCCTTTTTGAGAGCAAGAGAGTCCCCAGGGGAAGCAAGGGTATATCAGTTGCTCCATTTCATGCCAAGGATCCTCAGTCTTTAGAGGCTCAGAGAAGGCTGAAAGGCTACTCTAGGCTATCAGGGCTACCATTCATTGTGACCCATGCTACAGAGAAGCTTTGAGCTCAGTGCAAAGGAGTGACCAGCCCTTGAGAATCAGGAAAATTTATTTATTCCTGACCTAGTCCACTGAGGACATACAAGGAATGGGACAGGGGAGTGTCACCAGCTATGGTTACAAGCTAGTCTGATTCTCTTTCATTAAGAAAACTGGTCCCTGTGAGTTTAGATTGGGAAGCACCAGGTTGAAAAATTTTTAGGCCAGGAGTGGTGGCCACTGTACTCCAGCCTGGGTGACAGAGTGAGAATCTGTCTTAAAAAAAAAAAAAGTTAAGTGATGTCTTCTGTTGAGGACCTCTCAGAACTTTTAATATGAAAGTGTGCATTGTGAAGAATGGGAGTAGAGTGTACAGGAGTTTTAAAAGCTACTTGGTCATGAAACTCTTGCTTTGTGCAGGATTCGAGGGGCACTAACATTCTGAGGAAAATATTTTGGGAAACATTGATCTAATCCAAACTTCTCATTTTACCAGCAAACAACTGTGGGGCCCTCTAAGTTTCCTTTCTCCATCATTGTGACAAATTCATTGGAATTAATTCAATTAAACCTGGGGTCAGCTTTGAAGAGATTTATTTAGCAGGTAAATCTGTTTTGTACATTTTGAGGGACTTCTGAGTTTCCATAGTCAAAAACCACAGATCAATTTAACCAACCTTTATGGAATATCACCTATGGCCCAAAGACCCTTTAGCTACAGTGATGGTCTACAAAAATATAAACTGTAATTCTTGCAATACAGGAGATTAGTAATAATGGTAAATATAATGATGATGACACCATGAATAGCTAACATTTATTGAATGCCTATTAGTCAGGCACTTTACTAAGTATTTTAATCCTCCCAACAATTTATGAGGTAGGGATTATAATAATTCCCATCTTATAGTGAGGACACTGAGGTTAGGAAATTAGCCTAGCCTAAATGTTAAGTATAAGCATGAATAGAAAGGTGTTATTAGCCTATAAGACATTCCTTTATGAGTGATACAAAGTCCTATGTAAATTCAGAGAAAAGAAAAGTGGTTTTAGAAATCCTTGATCAGTGAGTGTGAAGCATGTGGTGGCCCGGTTACTGTTTGGTTGCCCATCTGTCCTCCCTCTGGGATCAGCACCCCCTTACTTTGGAAGAATTGTTTTCCTTTTCACTGTAAGGTTCTTTCTGGCTATGCGATGGGGCACATTGCCTCAAACTAGCCCTGTTCCAGTCTTTGAGAACCTTGAAACTGGAACCAAGGGAAGAGGATTGCCTCTTGAATGGTAATTCTCTAAAATCTAGTCTGAGGTGCTGGTGCCTAATCCCTGGGTCTGTGGAAGGAGCTGGGCTGTGAGAGGGGAGAATGATGTTGATGTCAAGAGAGAGGCAGGTGCTAGGAGCAGAGAAATGGAGGCCTGGAGGGTTTCTGGGCTTCTCTGAGGCTTAGGGTTTGGATCATTGTCTTCGTTACTGGTACAAAGGATTTACCATACCTGCTCTTCTGGGAATGAAACTGTCCTGCTTTGCAAAATAAAGTGTCATTAGAAAGAGATCTTAAAAACCCCACACCATAGACAGGTGCACAGATCCGTAGAAGTGTTAAAGTTCTGTCTGTTGGATGCTAAGCCAAGACTCTTAAGTATGTTCTAAAGAGAAACTGGTGTGTGTAGGCTGTGCACTCCCAGGGAGATAAAAAGTTAGGAACTTTATGGGTTGGGCTTGGTAGCTCCCACCTGTAATCCCAGCACTGTGGGAGGCTAAAGTGGGCAGATTGATTGAGCTGAGGACTTCGAGACCAGCCTAGGCAACATGGTGAAACCCCATGTCTACAAAAACTACAAAAATTAGCTGGGCGTGGTGGCATGTACCTGTAGGCGGGAGGATCGCTTGAGCCCAAGAGGGAGAGGGTGCAGTGAGCCATGATTGTGCCACTGCACTCCACCTGGGTGACAGGAACTTTATGGGGAATGGGATCTTGGAGACTGAGTAGAGACTAGAGGAAAAAAAAAAAAAAACTACCTCCCCAACTGGCCACACTATTCTTTTAAAAAATGTTAATTGACAAATTAAAATTGTATGTATTTACGGAGGTATAATGTGATGTTATGATATATGTATACATTGTGGAATAATTAAATCCAGAGAATTAATAGATTCATCACCTCAAAACCTATCTTTTTTGTGGTGAGAACATTTGAAATTTATTGTCTTAGCAATTTTGAAATACACAATACTTCATTGTAAACTACAGTCACCATGCTGTGCTGTAGATCTCAACAAAATGTATTCTTCCTGTCTCAACTAAAACATTGTACTCTTTGACAACATTTCCCCATTCCTCTCACCCCCTCCAAAAACACCCATTCTTTATGTTGAAGAGAATGGCTAAAAAGTCCCAGCAGGTTTCAACTGACAGCTTCAGTGGTTGTCCCATCACACTTCAATGTTATTAATAGAAAGGGGAGGGGCAATACATAATTTGGACAGGCGGAAAGTACCACTGTAACCACTTTCCTGACTTCACAGAAAAAGTCCTCTTGTTTTCATCTGTAAAATGGGAACTGCGTGAATACCATTCTTCTTTTCTTCAGCCTCCAAAGAAAAAACAGATGCAAAGCCTTTTATCAATTGCAAAACAGTATACAATGTGTGTTATTACTCACAGTTGTCTTACTGTGACCAAACACTTTATAAGCCTGTGGCAAGTCAGCCTTACTCTCAGGAAGTCGACAATATTTGGGGAAGGAGAAGCAGCAGGATCTTTCAGGACAGTAGCCTTGGTGGGTCCAAAAATTCCTTGAGCGAAATGGGAGACAAAACTTTCTTACTGCTTTGGGGTTTATCCTGTTAGTCTTTTCTCTCTTCACTCCTATTTTCTATGGAGAATTTCCTGGTTTTGGAGTTTGGGTGCGTTTTATGGAGAGGAGGCAGAACATCTTTAGCTCCAGCAGAATGAAAGGATACATGCAAAGGAACCTAGCACAGTATGTGGTACCCAGTTCCCCTTTAACTTGGCTTTATTCATTCACTCCTGGTAGGGCATTAATAAGGGATTTAGCCCCCTCCTATTGAAAACGATTAATTCAGGGAAGAGTTCAGGCAGTGTGGACAGATACAGTGTAGCCCAAGCCTGTTTCTAAGGCAGGAGCTGGGTAGGGAGGGTGAGAAGGGCGAGAAGAATACGGAAATATGTGTCGTCTGTGTTGCTGCTGTTGCAACCACCAAAACAAACAAACAAGTGAAAAAAAAAAAAAAAAAGAATTGTCCATACCGGAAAGTGTGCTGTTTTGGAGGAGGCTGGGGAAAGTGTGGATGGCTCGAGTGGGTCCTGTTGGATTGAAGTCTGACAGTGGTGATTCCCTTCAACAAATGGTCGGGGTGGGAGGGTACACACACACATACACACACACACACACCCCACACGCAGCACCAAGCCTCCGATTTCAGCGCTGGCAGGAGATAACCATTCTTAGCTCGCCTTTCCAGGGTTATTTTTGGCTGAGGCTGTTCGCTGATGGCAAAAGGTTTCAGCCCCCTCCCAAATCCCTCCCCATGCTTGTTCTAAAGAGAAACTGGTGCGTGTAGGCTGCGCACTCCCAGGGAGACAGGGAGACGGGCCTGGCGCCGGAGAGGAACCCGGACTCTGCCCAAAGTCTCGCCGCCCGCCGGCTGTTTTCTGGCGGAGGGTGTGCCCCGGAGGGCGGCGATCGCGCGTGAAGGCTGGGGCCAGGCACGGGTGCAGGCGTCACCGGGGTCGGGCTAGCAGGCCCTGGAATCAGGCTTTTGGGACACCCCGAAAGTGAGTCCAACTTGGGGAGAAACTGAGGACACCTCAGGCGGTCTGGCAGCGGAGAAGGTGGGCGGGAGAAAACTTTACAGGAAGGCAGAAGCAATCTCCGCCGAGGGAGTCAGCGAGCGGCCGCGCGGAGAGGAGGGGCGGGCGGTCCCCAGGCGGGCGGGTGCAGGGCGCAGGGTGCCGACCTGCCGGAGAGGGGGCCCGGGCGCGAGGCGGAGTCCCGGCACGTGGCCAGGCTGGTGGAGGCCCCCGGCAGGCTGCAGATTCCCTCCGGCCCCGGGAGCCACAGCAGGACCGGCCAGGAGGCACCACGGAGGGGAGCCCCATCCCGGTGCTGACAGTGCCCACCGTGCCCTACGAGGACTCGCGGCGGGCCGGCGGCGGGGTTCTGTGGCGACCTACCAGCCTCTTCGAGGGCCAGCGCAACTACCTGCCCAAATTCATCCAGAGCGTGCTATCGTCCATTGACCTGCGCGACCGTCGGGGCTGCACCACGGTGGTGGGCAGCGACGGCAGGTACTTTAGCAGGACGGCCATCGAGATCATGGGGCAGATGGCCGCGGCCAATGGGGTGAGTGTCCAGATGACCCTCGCTTCCCGCCACGCTGCCGCCATGCCCTCTCCTAGCCCTTGTCCCCCTGCTGCCTCCAGGCCCAGCTGGGAGGCCCCTGCCCGGCCCAGGCTTTGCTTCCTCACTCCCGCGTCCTCACCCTCCAGCGCCCCACTCCCACCGTGCTTGCAGCCTCCCCGGCGCACCCCGGACACTGGGTTCTATTAGTACCCACCGCCCCCAAAAGCCTTGAGGGGTGTCCGTCGTTCCTGGAGCCACTCCGGGCGCCCTGGACTCTTCTCCGACTCTGCACACATCCCGCACCTGCTCATTTTTCTTTCGGACATTCTCTTACCCGGCCCTGTAGATTCCAAGGCAGCTCCCAGTTTTCCATATTGTTCCCAACGCGTTCACTGCCCACAGTCCCCACACAAACTTCTTTCCCAGGCTCACAACATAGTCCCTCTGCCCCGTGCCCTTTTTGCAATAATCTGCCAGTCCCCTAAGTCTTAGCTCTGCCTATTTAACAGTAGTGGTGTCTCAGAACACACACACACACACACACACACACACACACACACACACACACGATCCCTGACATATTTGGCAAGAGTAGGCCCTGAAGGTTTTTAATATTTTGGTTTTTTAACCCAGTGGAATTACTGAATGATTTATTTAATTAGGGTAGGGATGGAGTGGATCCATTTGTTTCATGCTAAACAGCCTGAGCTCGCAGTTCCCAGGGGGCATATCTCTAAATGGTCTGAAACGAGATTTGCAGTGGTTTTCTTAATGCAATTCCCAACTTCTCTCCAAATGCCTTTTGACATTTGACAACATTTCATGCCTCTTCCCCTTTCGCTTTTCATCCTTGTTTTCTCTCCCTTCTCCCACGACCTCGGTAGTCTTCTGCAATCCAGATTCTCAGACTTTGGGTTTTTCTCCCTCTGCCCCTTTCCTCTCTGTCCTATAACTAGAAGCACATTTTGGCATAGACCCATATCCCAGTTTCCTCTTTCCCAGGTCCAGCAGCATCTCAAGGACATCTACAAGAGGGATACCTAACTTCAGGGGTCTCTGAATGATATGTGGGAAACATCGTCTAAAAAAGTAATTTTATCCTTATTCATGCAACCAGACCCACACTCATAGAACTTTTCTTTAAGGGGAGTGTCTTGCAGATGTATAAATGAGTGTTAACATCTTTAAAAGAGAAACTGCACAATTCCCTGGCATTTGAATTCCCTCCTTCCTTCCCAACCCTCTCCTTTTCATTTTCTCATTTATTATTAAAAACATTTTTAAAGGATCTCCATGCTTCATATTTATCTACTATAATTCCTCCTTCTTGGTGTTGCAGGGATGGGGAAAGAGGATTTTTTAAAAAACACAATAAAAAGCAATTGGGAGAAACAGGGCCAATGGTGTTGGGGTGGGTAGTGGAATTGTGATTTTTGACTCAAGTAGACAATGATGCTGGATATATGGGGTTTGATTTCTCTCTGGCTCCTCACTTGAGATTGATGAAGTTTGGCTAGAATCAGGGAGTTGAAGAGAGGTTGACAAATGGTCTTTCACTCTTCTCTGACAGGCTGTTCCTGTGGAGTGATGGAGAATAATGAGCCTTGGGAGAGCTATGGGAGCTCTCATACTCCTTCGCGAGCCAATTTTTTAGGGAGTGAGAGAAACATGGCCTGTCCAATACTTGTTGTGGGTCAAGATATTTTTGAAGCTACGGTTGTTGATTTGCATGGGAAAATTATTATGTCTTATTATTTCTTGTCCCACTTTACCATAAGGGCTCCTCAGCTTCTTACTTCAATGGGTCTTCCATGACACACACACTTTATTAACTCTAAGAGTGGAATTTATTTTAACAGATAATTAGCATAGGTCAATATATGCTGAAAATAGAGTCAAATTAAACCTACTAGCTGTTATAAAGGACAGATGACAAAATCCACATAGAAGCATCGACTCTTAAATAATCTGAAAGTACTACTTCTAAGAGGGGCGGGCATGGGTGAAGGGAATGGTGGACATGTTTCAGAATTTCAAATGCCAACTTTAACCAATCGTTTCCTCATTTTGTTCACCTTCTTGGGGGCTTATGCTAAAGTGAAGTGAATAGCCATAAGGCTGGCTTCAGGAGAAAGGTGGTCTAAAAGAACTGGATAATTATAAGCAAAATTGGTCTCGAATGATTGAAAATTGATGAGAATGTGCTTGTCTCCTGATTTGGCATCCTGAGTTAGACTCAGGAATACTGAACATGGATCCCAAAGGCTTTGGTCTTTTTTGATATCCTATTGGATAATCATAAGCAGGCTAGAAAAATAGGAAACTAGAATTTATTCTCTTTGAACTGACAAATCTGACCAGTGGGCTGCATTCTCTATATCTGAAAAATCTTGGTTTTGATTGAAAAATTAATTTTACAAAGCAATTTTCTTTTTTTCAATTAAATTTCATTTTTTTTTTTTTTTGACACAGGGTCTCACTTTGTTGCCCAGGCTGGAGTGCAATGGTACAGTCTTGGCTCACTGTAGCCTTGACCTCCCCAGATTCAGGTGATCTTCCCACCTCAGCCTCCTGAGTAGCTGGGGCTATAGGTGCACGCCACTATGCACAGCTGATTTTTGTGTTTTTACTACTCATAGGGTTTCTCTGTTGCCCAGTCTAGTCTCAAACTCCTGATCTCAAGAGATCTGCCTGCCTTGGCCTCCTAAAGTGTCATGAACCACCATGCCCAGCCTACAAAGCAATGTTCTAGGAAAAACTACAGTTACTCTTTGATTATGTAATTGCTGGAGAAGAAAAGCATGGCATTTCTAAAATGATGAACTATATTACTTATATTTTAATATCTCATAAAGTTTGAAATAGACATTTCAAACATAAACATGTATAAAAATTTTTATAAATTATAAAATCAAAAACATTTTACAATTATTTTATTATAAAATTATTATAGAATCAAAAACATTATAAATTTAAACAACTTTTTTAAAAATTTATTTTGGGATTTCCCATGGAGTGATGGAGAATAATGAGCCTTGGGAGAGCTATGGCAGCTCTCATACTCCTTCCTGGGCCAACTTTTTTAGGAAATGGGAGAAATATACCCTGTTCAATGTTTATTGTGGGTCAGGATATTTTTGAAGCTATAGTTGTTGATTTGCTTCAAACTTTAAAAAAAATATTATAAAATTATGGGATGTAAAAAAATTTATTATAAAACTTTGAAATTTTCAAACTTTCAGAAAAGCAGACAGATGAGATTAATGGCACTCACAGGCAAGCATAGAACATAGATTGTAAACATTTTGCTATATTTGTGTCATGACTATTTTTTGCTTGTGTTTGAAAGTATATTAAAGAAAATGATATTTTACCCCTAAATTCTTTAGTACAGATTTCTAAAAAAATAAGAACATTTTCCTGTATAGTTACAAAATCATCTTTTCAAACAAAATAAAAAATGGCTTTTTTATATCATTTATTACCCAGTCCACATTCAGATTTCCTCAATTATTATGAAATGTCCTTTTATTTTTTGAGACAAAGTCTTGCTCTTTCACACAGCCTGAAGTGCAGTGAAACAATCATAGCTCATTGCAGCCTCAAACTCCTGGGCTCAAGTGATCTTCCTGCCTCAGCTTCCTGAGTAGCTAGGACTAGAGGTGCACACCACCATGCCCAGCTAATTTATTGTTTTTGTAGAGATGGAGGTCTTACTACGTTGCCCAGGCTGGTCTCAAACTCCTGGCCTCAAGTGATCCTTCCAGCTTGGTCTCCCTGAAATATCTTTTGTGGCTGGTTTGTTCAAATTAGTTTCTTCTAATCAAGGGATACACATTGTCTTTGATTATTTAGCTCAAGACTTTTTTAACCTGGAAAATACCCATACTCTTTGTTTATGAATTTATTTAGTGAAATTGACTTGTTGAAAAACTAGTCAGTTGTCCTGTAGAATATTTCCCCTTCTGGAATTTTCTGGTTGCTTTTTATGGTGTCATTTAACTTTTCACTCTGTTTTTTCCTGGTTAACCTGAAGTTAGTTCTAAAGGCTTTTAGGCCTGCTACAACAAAATACCAAAAACTGGATGACTTATAAAGAACAGAAATTTATTTCTCACAGTCCTAGAGGCTAGCAAGTTTAAAATCAAGGAGCATGTGGTTTTGATATCTGGTTAGGACCAACTTTCTGGTTCATAGATTGGCCTTCTTGCTGGGCCCTCACATAGTGGGAGAGACTAGCTAGCTCTCTGGGGCCTCTTTTATAAGGGCACTAATTCCAATCATGAAGCCTCTGTCCTTATGATCTAATGACCCCCTAAAGGCCCCACCTTTTAATACCAGCATCTTTGGGGTTAGGATGTCAACATATTAATTTGGGGAAGACATACACGTTCAGCCCATTGCAAGGTTTAGTTAGATTCAGGTTCAACTTCTTTTTTAAAGACTATTTCATAGGCAATAATGTGTATTCACATCCCATCATTAGTGATGGTGAGATGATCGCAAGGTTAGGGTGATCACTGCCTATCTCCTCTGCTATATTCCCCCTTGGGTCAAGCCAGTAGTCTGTGACGTGAAGTTTGTACCATGTGTATATTCAGTTATATTCTGTATCAATAGTTACTTGATTGTTTTAGCATTTATTAATGATCCTTGCTTGAGTTGATTATTTCATTAGGGGTTTCAAAATGGTGAATTTCTAATTCTCTAATTCTATCTACATGTTTTAGCTGGCATTTTTCTATAAGCAGACCATTTTCTTCACAACTGGGTTATTTGGCTACCCTGAAACATAGTTCCTTCCGGGAAGGCAGAACATATGATTATTTCTGTCTTTTAAAAATTACTGGTGTTTGGAGTGAAGATTAGGTGAGCTAACTACCTCCACAGGTGACAAATGAATTTTGTTTTGTCTCACTTTTGCTTTTTTGAATATCACTGTGGCTGCTTGGATTTTTATATTTAATTTGAATGGATTAGGGAATAAATGAGAAGATAGGTTTTATCTGTTTCTGTAGTTTTTATGTGGCTGTGTGAACTTACTTTTAAAAATTCCCAGAAATATTTTAATTCCCCTTTAAAGATATAAACTATGTCATACTATAAAGCAAAAGAAAAACCAATCATGTGAAGAGTAAATAGTATCGTTTAAACGAATTGTGGTTAAGCTTAGTTTGTAACTAATTAGTTTTTTATTTTCTTTCTACTTTTATCTGCTTCAGAGCCTCTTCAGTGGTTTAGATCTTCTATGTGTCAAATTATTCTAATCTCTTAAAAGTTTAAGAGCTAAAATACAACACAATGACTACAGGAATGCCCTTGTCCTTTTCTGGGTAGGTACACCTAAGGCAACTTCTTTTTCTCTTCTTTGATCTCTTCTTCTTATTCTTAAATCATCTTCAATATTGGACAGATGACAGCACTATGCCTGCCTCAAGATGTTTCTGACTTTTTCTTTTTCTTTTTTTTTTTTTTTTTGAGATGGAGTCTTGCTCTGTCACCCAGGCTAGAGTGCAGTGGCACAATCTTGGCTCACTACAACTTCTGTCTCCTGGGTTCCAGTGATTCTCCCAACTCAGCCTCCTGAGTAGCTGGGGTTACAGGCATGCACCACCACGCCTAGCTAATTTTTTGTATTTTTACTAGAGACGGGGTTTCACCATGTTGGCCAGGCTGGTCTTGAACTCCTGACCTCAAGGGATCTGCCTGCCTTGGCCTCCCAAAGGGCTGGGATTACACGTGTGAGCCACTGCACCCGGCCGTTTCTGACTTTTTCTAAAGTCTTCTTTCTCTGGAGATGACATTATATAATAGCACTGTTCAATAGAAGTTTCTTTGATGATGGAACTGTTCTATAATCTGCATTGTCCCAGCCACTAGCCATATGTGACTACTGTAACACTTGAAATGTGGCTAGAGCAACTGAAGAACTGAATTTTGCATTTTACTGAATTTTAATTAATTAAAATAGAAATGCAAATAACCATAAGTGGTTAGTAGCTACCATACTGGACAGCAAAAATCTATAATTCAGCATTTAAAATCGATTTTGTTTTGTTTTCAAAAATGGAGTCAGACTGTTACAACCCAAAAGAACTGTAGGTTAAATTAAGGTAAATCCCCAAATACTACATACACATTTGGGAAATCCAAACCAGATTTTTTCATGTGATAACCACACCCTCTTTTGACTTTAGCCTTGGAGGTAATGGAGTATGGCAGAAAAAACCCTGTATCAGCAGCTGGAAGACTCACCTTCTTTTCCTAGCTCTGCCATATATTGACCAAAAGAGTCAAAGTCCATTCAGATGGTTGAAGGGCCTTGGAATTTTGTTTTTGGTTTTCACATACAAGTTGGAGGGCAGATGCGTTAGCCTCTTGAAATACCCAGAAACCACTTGTTTCCTCATCTAAAAATCAGGTATGACAGGATCATTTAATTATCCTGGAAATCAGATGAAGCACTGCATATGAAAGCACTTTGTAACATCGATAGCACTGGGAAATGTAAAGACCTTTTACTGAAATATAAAGGTGTATGGTCAACTGAATATATCTCAGATAGTTAGGATTTGACTGTATATATTGAATATAACTTGTAGTGGGCCCCTTGGTAAACAGCTTACAGTTTTGTTGCAAGTTTTAGCCAAGAGAAAATTTATTTGTTGACTAGTCATGCCCTTTATTGGCCACATGATGAGCAGCCAAGATATTAACACACAGCGCACCTTGCAGAATTCAAGAATGTCTCAGTGTCTTGTGAACTAGGAAGCTGAAATGCAGTGGTATGCAGAAGGCTGGCTCAGTAGGAGCCTTGGGAGTGTCCTCCAGATAGATGTTTGTGCAGGTTGTGTTTGATTCCAGTTGGCCATGAAAAGCTGGTTGCTCTAAAGAATGAGAATATACTTGGTTTTGCATTTACTAGAACTATCTGGGGAACAAATCTTGGGGTGGAAGAAAGAAGGGAGGGAGGGAAAGCTGTGCTTCAATACCTAGGGCTTCTTTCCTGGAATGGATCTGAGAATCTGGGATTGGGTGGCTAATAGCTCATCTCTAGAAGGGAGAAAGAACTGGGTGGTGATGGCTTTGTATTTTCTATTGGAGTTCACTAGAGAATAGGTGAATGGAATGGGCTGCTATGATCCAGACATTAGGGAGGACAGGTTTGTGATACATTAGAAAACTTGAATGAGCCCTTCTATGATTCTCTCTTCCCTCTTTCTGCTTCCCGTTCTTAATCCCCATCCGCAGGTTGTGGAATTAGCAAATCTATTATGTGAGCAATAGCAAACTTACAGGAGCCCTTGGCTCCATCTATCTCCCTGTTTGTGTCAGTTCCTTCTGGATGCTTTTAGTCTGTGGTCTTCATTCACTCTTTTTATGGGGAAGTAAAAGGAGTGGGACAGATTATGAGAACAGCTGGGTCCTCCCAGTTGCTGGGGTGGTTATTTTAAGCTTTGTTTAATGTGTCCAGAGACCCAGATGGCATTTTTAACTAAGCTGCTTTATTAAATCTTGTGATAAAGCATAGTGACGTTTATTGAAAAGGCAGACACGCATCAGCAACATTATGCGTGAAACTTGCTCTAAGAATTTTCTATAAAACATCTGTTCTCTTTGAGCCTTTTGTGAACTCTGGAAGTTTGCTAGTTTCTATACAGACTTGAGGACAAGAAGTTGGAACCCACTTTTGGAGATGTCCAAGCATAGGTATTGGAATCATTAATCCTAACCCTCTCAGTTTTAAGGCCCCGGATACCCTTCTGTTAGACAACAGTAACATGAGCAAGCACTGTAATAACCTTTAAACAAGATTATTTGGAAATAATGGACAAGAAAAATTAGTATAAATTGTTTGGGGATTTTAAAATTAAAGATAAAAAGCTAGGGCTTCAATGACCTGTGCCAGCCTATAGCCTTAAGAGTCAATTTGCAAACACTCAAGATTTGGCCAATATGCCTCTACTACTTCTACTTAACACAGTCAAAGGGAAATTTTTAGAGTCTTTCATCTGATTTGACTCTCTTAGTTACGAATAAGAGGATATCTAGAATATATATGTGACTTGTTAAAATGAAAATCCACCTTCTCTGAGTCTTCAAATATCTTTCATATCTTACATTTTTTAGTCACATCAACTTTTGAAGTCATGTCCGTAGTTGTATGAAAAGAAAAATTTCAGGAACATTCAACCTCAAAAGTTCTTTTTCTTAGTCTGAAGTCGTAGAAGCATTTGACTTTTACTTTCTCTTTTTAAGTTTGTACTAGTAGGTATTTTGTATAAATATAATATTTAATTATTGCCTTTGTATTCTTGTTCTCTAGTAAACATCCTGGTTTTTAGCTATCAATATGTAGTTTTACATTTAGGGATTTCTAATGGAAAGAGAAAGGAATCTGAAATCAGAGGACGAGAGTTTATTCTACTTGACCAAACACATACACAATACTGGAAGGAGAGTTTTACAACAAATATTTAATATCTATGACATGTAAAACGTTTTTTGAAATCAAGAAAATTCAAACAATTCAATACAAATATCATCAATAATAACACATGAACAGGTGGCCAACCTTATTAATAACCAGAGAAATATAAATTAAAACAATCCATCAACTTGTAAAAAAGATGAAATTACCCAGAGTTGGTGTAGGTGATGGAAAATTGTCATGTTTGTATACTGTTCATAGAAGTTAAATTGACATAACTTTTTGGTCAGGCAATTTGGAAGTATATATCTAAATTAATAGAGTAGTTTTCTAATAACCTGGGAATCTCTTAATCTAAGAATCTTTACTGTAGATTTTTCTAGAACAAATGTACAAACATCTGTGTACAAGGGTACTCACTGCAGCATTTTGCTAAGGAAAAACTCAGAAAAAATCTATATGTTCAACAGAGAACAGGTACATAATTTATGACACAACTGCACAATATACACCACTAAAATAAAGGATATAAATTTATAGGTAGTATGAAAAAGATGTGAATGATAGCTTGTTGGTGAAAAACAGCAATGACTGGAATATTGTGTGTAACGTAATCCTGCTTTTCTGTATATAATGTAGGCATAGAAAATAGGATTGAAAGGACATACTCTAGTCAACAGTGTATATAGCTTGGGTGGAGGGGGTGTATAATGGGGAAGGAGAGTCCCTTTTCCTATCTATTCCATATACATCTCTGGATTTAAAAGATCATACATGCATATGCATTACCTTCAAAATTAAAATGATAAAGACAAAAGGAGAAGCTTTGGATTTGAATCATGATACTACTGTTTGCAACTTCTATGACCGTGGGGAAGTCGCCTAGCCTCCTGGGGTTTATTTCCTCATTTATAAAAATGGGGAAAGTAATAATACTTGTCTACATATCTTCTAGGGTTGTTGGGAGGATTGAATGTGATAATGGGTTACAGCATTATGAATTATTTATTCATATAACACAATTATTATAAAAATATTTTGCTCTGATTAAAATAAAAGAAGGACGAGATCGTGTGTGTTTTTCAGTCCCAGTAGCTTTACTAACCAGAAAGCGCCTGCTGATGTGGTGATCACAGTTGCTTTGGTGCAGCTTCCTGTTGACATTTGGCAATTCTCCACGCTGCTAGCTAAGGCTGAGGTGGCGACTGTGGAAGGTGTGCTCTCCTCCCCCTCCCAGCACACATTTGTGTGCATACTCACACTCATGCACACACAAACACACACATGCACACTCTATCACAGTACATGAGGTGGCAGCAGCTGCTCCGGCATAGACTTTCACACAACATAAAGGGCTTTTTTGGTGTGGTCTGTGCATTATTTCCTGTTAAGCATGAGCTGAGTCAGTGCCATGCTTTTCCATCTGAAACCTTTCTGAGGCTCAGGCTGTGTTAAGAGCAAACCCTCTCCCCTCCATGCCCACCCCATGGCCCTCTACTGAAGCCAGATCATAATCTGCTCATTTCATGAGGATTTTCAAACCGAATGGACTGGGCCATGTGAGAGATCACTGAAAGGAACAGACCAAGCAGAGGCTAAGAGACTCCACGCTAATCTGCTGAGTCATCTGAAAATGCAGAGCTGTGGCAGCTCACGGTGCTTTAAAGTACTTTGGCAGGATGTTTGTTCAGGGGGTTGTTCCTGCAGCCCTGCTGAATGTTTGGTTAGGAGGCATAATCATTTTTTCGACAGGATCTCCCAAATGTAAGGTGATAGATGCTAATGTGGAATATAATACAGAAGATACAGCTTGGATGTCATAAATAACAATAAATTGTTGAATCTTGCTGAGTTGTAAATCTATGATTGCCAGAGGTCTTTAGTTCACTGGAACATAGTATGGGGGCAGGGGCACTTAGCAAATAGGCAGTTATTATTTTCCAACCAGACAGAAACTGGTCTGATGGAATTTATCTAAAAAGGCATACACATGTATTTTAATTAATTGTGACAATTACTCAGAGAAAACACATGGCCCTAAAGAGGCTGAGGGTTTTTTTGTTCTACCTATAAATGTATATGTATATTCACCTATATTCTACCTATGTATAAGTAAGAGAATGAGTTTTTGTTTTGGGGATATATATTTATACGTATCTATACAGAGAGATATACACATACTTAATTTCTGTGTACCTATTAAGGAGCGGTGACAGATGGAAAGTATTTTTAAGCATTTAGATAGCTTATTCTATAGCATATGTGTGCATATAGCCCCCCCATAAAGCTTTGTCTCTTTTCTGGATATATTTAACAAGAGGCTAGAACAGAGTCCAAAATGTCAGAAATGTTTGAACATTCCATAGAAATGAAGGAGGTGTTTCCAAATGACCTATGTTTCTATGGCAATAAATAGAACTTGTGCTGCGTTGGATGGGTCAGGAGTAAGGAATATAAACAGTGTAAGTATGGCTATTCCAGGCAGTAATCTACCTTGTAAGAACAGCTTTGTGCAGTGAGCTCGACAACATTGATCAGTTAGCAGTCCGGTTCAGTACAACATTGATAAGGTAGCAAGATGGTTCGGCAGTGCCAGTCGGAGACACAGATGGGGACAATCAAAGAAGATGCAGGTCAGGACAAGGATGCAGACATGTACCTGTCACTACCATGGACTTCAGCAGCTTCTTAGTGAGCAGGTTTATGATCAAAGAAGAAAGACATCGTTGATATGGAAGCATGTTACAATTAATTTGCTGTTTAGTTACTGGCAAACTACATCCAGTTTTTAGTTTTTAGTTTTTTTTTTCTTTTTTCTTTTTTGAAACAGGTTCTTGTTCTGTCATCCAGGTTGGAGTGCAGTCGTTATGCAAGCTCACTGCAGCTTTAAAATCCTGGGCTCCGTAGATACTCCCAACTCAGCCTCCCAAGAAGCTGGGACTACAGGTGCACACGACCATGGCCAGCTAATATTTCTAAATTTTGTAGAGATGAGGCATTGCTGTATTTCCCAGGCTGCTCTTGAGCTCCTGGCAGTGTAGATATTTCCATGTTTATACAGATGATGGTGTACATATTTCCATGTTTATACAGATGAGTGTGTAGATATATCCATGTTTTTAAAGATGGCGGTGTAGATATTTCCATGTTTATAGAGATGGCGGTGTAGATATTTCCATGTTTATACAGTTAGCGGTGTAGATATTTCCACGTTTTTAAAGATAGCGGTGTAGATATTTCCATTTTTATACAGGTAGCGGTGTAGATATTCCCATGTTTACACAGATGGCGGTGTAGATATTTCCATGTTTATTGAGATAGCGGTGTAGACATTTCCATGTTTATACAGATACTGGTGTAGATATTTCCATGTTTATAGAGATAGCGGTGTAGATATTTCCATATTTATACATATAGCGGTGTAGATATTTCCATGTATATAGTGATAGCGGTGTAGGAATTTCCATGTTTATAGTGATAGCGGTGTAGATATTTCCATGTTTATATGGATAGCGGTGTAGATATTTCCATGTTTATATGGATAGCGGTGTTGATATTTTCATGTTTATACAGATAACGGTGTAGGTATTTCCATGCTAATACATATAGCGGTGTAGATATTTCCATGTTTATACAGATGGCTGTGTAGATATTTCCCTGTTTATACAGATGGCAGTGTAGATATTTCCATGTTTATGCAGATGGTGGTGTTGATATTTCCGTGTTTACAGAGATAGCGGTGTAGATATTTCCATCTTTGCACAGATTGCGGTGTAGGTATTTCCATCTTTACACAGATAGTGGTGTAGATATTTCCGAGTTTACAAAGATAGCTGTGTAGATATTTCCATGTTTACACAGATGGCGTTGTAGATATTTCCATGTTTACAAAGATAGCGTTGTAGATATTTCCATGTTTACACAGATAGCGGTGTAGGTATTTCCATGTTTATACAGATAGCGGTGTAGATATTTCCATGTTTATAGAGACAGCAATGTAGATATTTCCATGTTTGTACAGATGGCAGTGATGATGTTTCCATCTATACACAGATTGCCATGTACGTATTTCCATGTGTATACAGATGGCATTGTAGATATTTCCATGTTTATACAGATGGTCGTGTAGATATTTCCATGTTTACACAGATGACTGTATAGGTATTTCCATGTTTATACAGACGGCGTTGTACATATTTCCATGTTTATAGAGATAGCGATGTAGATATTTCCATATTTATACAGATAACGGTGTAGAAATTTCCATGTTTATACAGATATTGGTGTAAATATATCCATGTTTATACAGATCACGGTGTAGATATTTCCATGTTTATAGAGATAGCATTGTAGATATTTCCATGTTTATACAGATAGCGGTGTAGATATTTCCATGTTTATACAGACCGCAGTGTAGATATTTCCATGTTTATACAGATAGGGGTCCAGATATTTCCATGTTTGTACAGATGGCGGTGTTGATATTTCCATCTATACACAGATGACCGTGTAGATATTTCCATGTTTATACAGATGACAGTGCAGATATTTCTATGGATATGTAGATGGCGGTGTAGATATTTCCATGTATATACAGATAGCGGTGTAGTTGTTTCCATGTTTATATAGAGAGCGGTGTAGATATTTCCATGTATGTACACATGGCTTTGTAGGTATTTCCATGTTTATACAGATGGCGGTGTAGATATTTCCATTTTTATACAGATAACTTTGTAAGTATTTCCATGTTTATGCAGATGGCGGTGTAGATATTTCGATGTTTATAGAGATAGCATTGAAGATATTTCCATGTTTATACAAATAGCGGTGTAGTTATTTCCATGCTTATATAGATAGCGGTGTAGATATTTCCATGTATATACAGATGGCTGTGTAGATATTCCATGTTTATACAGATGGCTGTGTAGATATTTCCATGTTTATACAGATGACTTTGTAGGTATTTCCATGTTTATACAGATGGTGGTGTTGGTATTTCCATGTATATAGAGATAGCTGTGCAGATATTTCCATTTATATACAGATAGCGGTGTAGATATTTCCATATTTATACAGACAGCTGTGGAGATATTTCCATGTTTATACACATAGCGGTGTACATACTTCCATGTTTATAGAGACAGCGGTGTAGTTATTTCCATGTTTATACAGATAGCGGTGCAGATATTTCCACGTTTATACAGATGCCTATGCAGATATTTCCATATTTATACAGAGGGCTCTGTAGATATTTCCATGTTTATACAGATGGCAGTGTAGATTTTTCCATGTTCCTACACATGACTGTGCCAGGTATTTTCATGTTTATACAGATGGCTTTGTAGATATTTCCATGTTTATAGAGATAGCAGCGTAGATATTTCGATGTTTATACAGATAGCGGTGTAAATATTTCCATGTTTATACAGATCGTGGTGTAGATATTTCCATGTTTATACAGATACCGGTGTAGAAATTTCCATGTTTATACAGACCTCAGTGTAGATATTTCCATGTTTATAGAGATAGCGGTGTAGATATTTCCATGTTTGTACAGATGGCGATTTTGATGTTTCCATCTATATACAGATTGCTGTGTAAGTATTTCCATGTGTATACAGATGGCATTGTAGATATTTCCGTGTTTATACAGATGGTGGTGTAGATATTTCCATGTTTATACATATGACTGTACAGGTATATCCATGTTTTTCCAGATGGCATTGTAGATATTTCCATGTTAACAGAGATAGCAGTGTAGATATTTCCATGTTTTTACAGATGGCGGTGTAGAGATTTCAATGTTTATAGAGATAGAATTGGAGATATTTCCATGTTTATACAAATAGCGGTGTAGTTATTTCCATGCTTATATAGATAGCAGTGTAGATATTTCCATGTATATACACATGGCTGTGTAGATATTTCCATGTTTATACAGATCACGGTGTAGGTATTTCCATGTTTATACAGATAACTTTGTAAGTATTTCCATGTTTATACAGATGGCGGTGTAGATATTTCGATGTTTATAGAGATAGCAGTGGAGATATTTCCATGTTTATACAGATAGCGGTGTAGATATTTCCATGTTTATACTGATCACGGTGTAGATATTTCCATGTTTATAGAGATGGCGGTGTAGATATTTCCAAGTTCATAGAGATAGCGGTGTTGATTTTTCCATGTTTATAGAGATACCTGTGTGGATATTTCCATGTTTATACAGATAGGGGTGTAGATATTTCCATGTTTATAGAGATGGCGGTGTAGATATTTCCATGATTATACAGATCACGGTGTAGATATTTCCATGTTTATACTGATCGCGGTGTAGATATTTCCATGTTTATACAGATCATGGTGTAGAAATTTCCATGTTTATACAGATCGTGGTGCTGATATTACCATGTTTATAGGGATAGCGGTGCAAATATTTCCACATTTATAGAAATAGCGGTGTAGTTATTAGCATGTTTATACAGATAGCGGTGTAGATATCTCCATGTATAAACAGATGTCTGTGTATATATTTCCAAGTTTAAACAGATGGCGGTATAGATATTTCCATGTTTATACAAATAGCGGTGTAGTTATTTCCATGTTTATACAGATAGCGGTGTAGATATTTCCATGTATATACAGATGGCTGTGTAGATATTCCATGTTTATACAGATGGCTGTGTAAATATTTCCATGTTTACAGATGACTTTGTAGGTATTTCCATGTTTATACAGATGGTGGTGTTGATATTTCCATGTATATAGAGATAGCTGTGCACATATTTCCATGTTTATACAGATAGCGGTGTAGATATTTGCATATTTATACTGACAGCAGTGGAGATATTTCCATGTTTATACACATAGCGGTGTACATACTTCCATGTTTATAGAGACAGCGGTGTAGTTATTTCCATGTTTATACAGATAGCGGTGCAGATATTTCCACGTTTATACAGATGCCAATGCAGATATTTCCATATTTATACAGAGGGCTCTGTAGATATTTCCGAGTTTATACAGATGACAGTGTAGAATTTTCCATGTTCCTACACATGACTGTGCCAGGTATTTTCATGTTTATACAGATGGCTTTGTAGATATTTCCATGTTTATAGAGATAGCGGTGTAGATATTTCGATGTTTATACAGATAGCGGTGTAAATATTTCCATGTTTATACAGATCGTGGTGTAGATATTTCCATGTTTATACAGATACCGGTGTAGAAATTTCCATGTTTATACAGACCGCAGTGTAGATATTTCCATGTTTATACAGATAGCGGTGTACATATTTCCATGTTTCTAGAGATGGCGATTTTGATGTTTCCATCTATACACAGATTGCTGTGTAAGTATTTCCGTGTGTATACAGATGGCATTGTAGATATTTCCGTGTTTATACAGATGGTGGTGTAGATATTTCCATGTTTATACATATGACTGTACAGGTATATCCATGTTTTTCCAGATGGCATTGTAGATATTTCCATGTTTACAGAGATAGCAGTGTAGATATTTCCATGTTTATACAGAAGGCGGTGTAGAGATTTCCAAGTTTATAGCGATAGCGGTGTAGATATTTCCATATTTATACAGATAACGGTGTAGATATTTCCATGTTTATACAGATAGGGGTGTAAATATTTCCATGTTTATACAGATCACAGTGTAGTTATTTCCATGTTTATAGAGATAGCGGTGTAGATATTTCCATGTTTATACAGATAGCGGTTTAGATATTTTCATGTTTATACAGACCGCGGTGAAGATATTTCCATGTTTATACAGATAGCGGTGCAGATATTTCCATGTTTGAACAGATGGCGGTGTTGATATTTCCATCAATACACAGATGACCGTGTAGATATTTCCATGTTTATACAGATGGCGGCGCAGATATTTCCATGGATATGTAGATGGCGGTGGAGATATTTCCATGTTTATACAGATAGCGGTGTAGTTATTTAGTTGTTTACATAGATAGCGGTGTAGATATTTCCATGTATATACACATGGCTGTGTAGTTATTTCCATGTTTATACAGATGTCGGTGTAGATATTTCCATGTTTATACAGATAACTTTGTAAATTTTTCCACGTTTATACAGATGGCGGTGTAGATATTCGATGTTTATAGAGATGGCAGTGGAGATATTTCCATGTTTATACAGATAGCAGTGTAGATATTTCCATGTTTATAATGATCATGGTGTAGATATTTCCATATTTATACAGATAACATTGTAAGTATTTCCATGTTTATACAGATGGCGGTGTAGATATTTCGATGTTTATAGAGATAGCAGTGGAGAGATTTCCATGTTTATACAGATGTCGGTGTAGATATTTCCATGTTTATAATGATCGCGGTGTAGATATTTCCACGTTTATAGAGATGGCAGTGTAGATATTTCCATGTTCAAAGAGATAGCGGTGTTGATTTTTCCATATTTATAGAGATAGCGGTGTGGATGTTTCCATGTTTATACAGTTCACGGTGAAGATATTTCCATGTTTATACAGATCGCGTTGTAGATATTTCCATGTTTATACAGATCATGGTGTAGATATTTCCATGTTTATATGGATAGCGGTGCAAATATTTCCACATTTATACAGATAGCGGTGTAGATATTAGCATGTTTATACAGATAGCGGTGTAGATATTTCCATGTATAAACAGATGTCTGTGTAGATATTTCCATGTTTAAACAGATGGTGGTGTAGACATTTCCTTCTTTATACAAATAGCGGTGTATTTATTTCCATGTTTATACAAATAACGGTGTAGATTTTCCATGTATATACAGACGGCTGTGTAGATATTTCCATGTTTATAGAGATGGCTTTGTAGATATTTCCATTTTTATACAGATGACTTTGTAGGTATTTCCATGTTTATACAGATTGCGGTGTAGATATTTCCATGTTTATAGAGATAGCTGTGTAGACATTTCCATGTTTATACAAATCGCGGTGTAGATATTTCCATGTTCCTACACATGACTGTGTTGGTATTTACATGTTTATACAGATGGCTTTGTAGATATTTCCATGTTTATAGAGATAGCGATGTAGATATTTCCATGTTTATACAGATCGTGGTGTAGATAATTCCATGTTTATACAGATACCGGTGTAGGAATTTCCATGTTTATACAGACCGCAGTGTAGATATTTCCATGTTTACACAGATAGCGGTTTAGATAGTTCCATGTTTGTACAGATGGCGGTGTTGATGTTTCCATCTATACACAGATTGCCGTGTAGATATTTCTATGTGTATACAGATGGCATTGTAGATATTTCCAAGTTTATGCAGATGGTGGTGTAGATACTTCCATGTTTACACAGATGACTGTATAGGTATTTCCATGTTTTTACAGATGGCATTGTAGATATTTCCATGTTTATAGAGATAGCGGTGTAGATATTTCCATGTTTATACAGATAGCGGTTTAGCTATTTCCATGTTTACACAGACCGCGGTGTAGATATTTCCATGTTTATACAGATAGCGGTGCAGATATTTCCATGTTTGTACAGATGGCGGTGTTGATATTTCCATCTATACACAGATGACCGTGTAGATATTTCCATGTTTATACAGATGGCGGCGCAGATATTTCCATGGATATGTAGAAGGCTGTGTAGATATTTACATGTTTACACAGATAATGGTGTAGTTATTTCCATGTTTATATAGATAGCGGTGTAGATATTTCCATGTATATACAGATGGCTGTGTAGGTATTTCCATGTTTATACAGATGGCAGTGTAGATATTTCCATGTTTATACCGATAACTTTGTAATATTTCCATGTTTATACAGATGGCGGTGTTGATAACTCCATCTATACGCAGATAACCGTGTAGATATTTCCATGTTTATACAGATGGCAGTGTAGATATTTCCATGTTTATAACGATAACTTTGCAAGTATTTCCATGTTTATACAGATGGCGGTGTAGATATTTCGATGTTTATAGAGATAGCAGTGGAGATATTTCCAATTTTATAGAGATAGCGTTGTAGATATTCCACATTTATACTGATCGCGTTGTAGATTTTTCCATGTTTGTAGAGATAGCAGTGTGGATATTTCCATGTTTATACAGATAGGGGTGTAGATATTTCCATGTTTATAGAGATGGCGGTGTAGATATTTCCATGTTTATACAGATCACGTTGTAGATATTTCCTTGTTTCTACAAATAGCGGTGTAGTTATTTCCATCTTTATACACATAGCGGTGTAGATATTTCCTTGTTTATACAAATAGCACTGTAGATATTTCCATGTTTATACAGATCACGGTGTAGATATTTCCTTGTTTATACAAATAGCAGTGTAGTTATTTCCATGTTTATACAGATAGCGGTGTAGATATTTCCATGTATATATAGATGGCTGTGAAGATATTTCCATATTTATACAGATGGCTGTGTAGATATTTCCATGTTTATACAGATGACTTGTCGGTATTTCCATGTTTATACAGATGGCGGTGAAGATATTTCCATGTGTATAGAGATAGCTGTGTAGATATTTCCATGTTTATACAGATCGCGGTGTAGATATTTCCATGTTTATACAGATTGCGGTGTAGATATTTCCATATTTATGCAGATCGCGGTGTAGATATTTCCATGTTTATACAGATAGCGGTGTAGATACTTCCATGTTTTTACAGATATTGTTGTAGATATTTTCATGTTTACACAGATTGCGGTGTAGGAATTTCCATCTTTCTACAGATGGCATTGTAGATGTTTCCATGTTTATACAGATGGCGGTGTAGATATTTCCATGTTTATATGGATGGTGGTGTAGATATTACCATGTTTATACAGATAGCTTTGTAGATATTTCCATGTTTTTACAGATCGTGGTGAAGATATTTCCATGTTTATACAGATCGCGGTGTAGATATTTCCATGTTTATACAGATCGCGGTGTAGATATTTCCATGTTTATACAGATCGCGGTGTAGATATCTCCACGATTATACAGATAGCGGTGTAGATATCTCCATGTTTATACAGATAGCGGTGTAGATATTTCCATGTTTATACAGATGGCTGTGTAGATATTTCCATGTTTATACAGATGGCAGTGTAGATATTTCCATGTTTATGCAGATGGTGGTGTTGATATTTCCGTGTTTACAGAGATAGCGGTGTAGATATTTCCATCTTTGCACAGATTGCGGTGTAGGTATTTCCATCTTTACACAGATAGTGGTGTAGATATTTCCGAGTTTACAAAGATAGCTGTGTAGATATTTCCATGTTTACACAGATGGCGTTGTAGATATTTCCATGTTTACACAGATAGCGTTGAAGATATTTCCATGTTTACACAGATAGCGGTGTAGGTATTTCTATGTTTACACAGATAGCGTTGTAGATATTTCCATGTTTACACAGATAGCGGTGTAGGTATTTCCATGTTTATACAGATAGCGGTGTAGATATTTCCATGTTTATAGAGATAGCAATGTAGATATTTCCATGTTTGTTCAGATGGCAGTGATGATGTTTCCATCTATACACAGATTGCCGTGTACGTATTTCCATGTGTATACAGATGGCATTGTAGATATTTCCATGTTTATACAGATGGTGGTGTAGATATTTCCATGTTTACACAGATGACTGTATCGATATTTCCATGTTTATACAGGCGGCGTTGTACATATTTCCATGTTTATAGAGATAGCGATGTAGATATTTCCATATTTATACAGATAACGGTGTAGAAATTTCCATGTTTATACAGATATTGGTGTAAATATATCCATGTTTATACAGATCACGGTGTAGATATTTCCATGTTTATAGAGATAGCATTGTAGTTATTTCCATGTTTATACAGATAGCGGTGTAGATATTTCCATGTTTATACAGACCGCAGTGTAGATATTTCCATGTTTATACAGATAGCGGTGCAGATATTTCCATGTTTGTACAGATGGCGGTGTTGATATTTCCGTCTATACACAGATGACCGTGTAGATATTTCCATGTTTATACAGATGGCAGTGCAGATATTTCTATGGATATGTAGATGGCGGTGTAGATATTTCCATGTATATACAGATAGCGGTGTAGTTGTTTCCATGTTTATATAGAGAGCGGTGTAGATATTTCCATGTATGTACACATGGCTGTGTAGGTATTTCCATGTTTATAGAGATGGCGGTGTAGATATTTCCATTTTTATACAGATAACTTTGTAAGTATTTCCATGTTTATGCAGATGGCGGTGTAGATATTTCGATGTTTATAGAGATAGCATTGGAGATATTTCCATGTTTATATAAATAGCGGTGTAGTTATTTCCATGCTTATATAGATAGCAGTGTAGATATTTCCATGTATATACACATGGCTGTGTAGATATTTCCATGTTTATACAGATCACGGTGTAGATATTTCCATGTTTATACAGATAACTTTGTAAGTATTTCCATGTTTATACAGATGGCGGTGTAGATATTTCGATGTTTATAGAGATAGCAGTGGAGATATTTCCATGTTTATACAGATAGCGGTGTAGATATTTCCATGTTTATACTGATCACGGTGTAGATATTTCCATGTTTATAGAGATGGCGGTGTAGATATTTCCATGTTCATAGAGATAGCGCTGTTGATTTTTCCATGTTTATAGAGAAAGCTGTGTGGATATTTCCATGTTTATACAGATAGGGGTGTAGATATTTCCATGTTTATAGAGATGGCGGTGTAGATATTTCCATGTTTATACAGATCACGGTGTAGATATTTCCATGTTTATACTGATCGCGGTGTAGATATTTCCATGTTTATACAGATCATGGTGTAGAAATTTCCATGTTTATACAGATCGTGGTGCTGATATTACCGTGTTTATAGGGATAGCGGTGCAAATATTTCCACATTTATAGAGATAGCGGTGTAGTTATTAGCATGTTTATACAGATGGCGGTGTAGATATCTCCATGTATAAACAGATGTCTGTGTATAAATTTCCAAGTTTAAACAGATGGCGGTATAGATATTTCCATGTTTATACAAATAGCGGTGTAGTTATTTCCATGTTTATACAGATAGCGGTGTAGATATTTCCATGTATATACAGACGGCTGTGTAGATATTCCATGTTTATACAGATGGCTGTGTAGATATTTCCATGTTTATACAGATGACTTTGTAGGTATTTCCATGTTTATACAGATGGTGGTGTTGGTATTTCCATGTATATAGAGATAGCTGTGCAGATATTTCCATTTATATACAGATAGCGGTGTAGATATTTCCATATTTATACAGACAGCTGTGGAGATATTTCCATTTTTATACACATAGCGGTGTACATACTTCCATGTTTATAGAGACAGCGGTGTAGTTATTTCCATGTTTATACAGATAGCGGTGCAGATATTTCCACGTTTATACAGATGCCTATGCAGATATTTCCATATTTATACCGAGGGCTCTGTAGATATTTCCATGTTTATACAGATGGCAGTGTAGATTTTTCCATGTTCCTACACATGACTGTGCCAGGTATTTTCATGTTTATACAGATGGCTTTGTAGATATTTCCATGTTTATAGAGATAGCAGTGTAGATATTTCGATGTTTATACAGATAGCGGTGTAAATATTTCCATGTTTATACAGATCGTGGTGTAGATATTTCCATGTTTATACAGATACCGGTGTAGAAATTTCCATGTTTATACAGACCGTAGTGTAGATATTTCCATGTTTATACAGATAGCGGTGTAGATATTTCCATGTTTGTACAGATGGCGATTTTGATGTTTCCATCTATACACAGATTGCTGTGTAAGTATTTCCATGTGTATACAGATGGCATTGTAGATATTTCCGTGTTTATACAGATGGTGGTGTAGATATTTCCATGTTTATACATATGACTGTACAGGTATATCCATGTTTTTCCAGATGGCATTGTAGATATTTCCATGTTAACAGAGATAGCAGTGTAGATATTTCCATGTTTTTACAGATGGCGGTGTAGAGATTTCGATGTTTATAGAGATAGAATTGGAGATATTTCCATGTTTATACAAATAGCGGTGTAGTTATTTCCATGCTTATATAGATAGCAGTGTAGATATTTCCATGTATATACACATGGCTGTGTAGATATTTCCATGTTTATACAGATCACGGTGTAGATATTTCCACGTTTATACAGATAACTTTGTAAGTATTTCCATGTTTATACAGATGGCGGTGTAGATATTTCGATGTTTATAGAGATAGCAGTGGAGATATTTCCATGTTTATACAGATAGCGGTGTAGATATTTCCATGTTTATACTGATCACGGTGTAGATATTTCCATGTTTATAGAGATGGCGGTGTAGATATTTCCAAGTTCATAGAGATAGCGGTGTTGATTTTTCCATGTTTATAGAGATAGCTGTGTGGATATTTCCATGTTTATACAGATAGGGGTGTAGATATTTCCATGTTTATAGAGATGGCGGTGTAGATATTTCCATGTTTATACAGATCACGGTGTAGATATTTCCATGTTTATACTGATCGCGGTGTAGATATTTCCATGTTTATACAGATCATGGTGTAGAAATTTCCATGTTTATACAGATCGTGGTGCTGATATTACCATGTTTATAGGGATAGCGGTGCAAATATTTCCACATTTATAGAGATAGCGGTGTAGTTATTAGCATGTTTATACAGATAGCGGTGTAGATATCTCCATGTATAAACAGATGTCTGTGTGTATATTTCCAAGTTTAAACAGATGGCGGTATAGATATTTCCATGTTTATACAAATAGCGGTGTAGTTATTTCCATGTTTATACAGATAGCGGTGTAGATATTTCCATGTTTATGCAGATGGCGATGTTGATATTTCCATGTTTATAGAGATAACATTGTAGATATTTCCATGTTTATAAAGATAGCGGTGTAGTATTTCCATGTTTACGGAGATAGCGGTGTAGATAATTCCATATTTATACAGTTAGCGGTATTGATATTTCCATGTTTATACTGATGGCCGTGTAGTTATTTCTATGTTTATACAGATGGTGGTTTAGATATTTCCTTGTTTATACAGATATTGGTGTACATATTTCCATGTTTATGCCGATGGCGGTGTACAAATTTCCATGTTTACAGAGATAGCGGTGTAGATATTTCCATGTTTATACACATTGCGGTTTAGATATTTCCATGTTTATACAGATAGTGGTGTAGATATTTCCATTTTTATACAGGTAGCGGTGTAGATATTTCCATGTTTATATAGATCTCAGTGTATGTATTTCCATCTTTCCACCGATGGCAGTGTAGATATTTCCATGTTTATACAGATGGCGTTGTAGATATTTCCATGTTTATACAGATAGCGTTGTAGATATTTCCATGTTCATGCAGATGGCAGTGTAGATATTTCCACATTTATAGAGATGGCGGTGTAGATATTTCTATGTTTATAGAGATAGCGGTGTAGATATTTCCATGTGTATAGAGATGGCGGTGCAGGTATCTCCATGTTTATAGAGATAGTGGTGAAGATATTTCCATGTTTACACAGATTGCATTGTTGGTATTTCCCTGTTTACTCAGATGGCGGTGTTGGTATTTCCATGTTTTTAGAGATAGCAGTGTATATATTTCCATGTTTACAGAGATAGTGGTGTAGATATTTCCATCTTTGCGCAGATTGCAGTGTAGATATATCCATCTTTACACAGATAGCTGTGTAGATATATCCAAGTTTACACAGATAGCGTTTTAAATATTTCCTTGTTTATACAGATACCGGTGTAGATATTTCCATGTTTATACTGCTCGCGGTGTAGATATTTCCATCTTTTTGCAGATGGCAGTGTAGATATTTCCATGTTTATACAGATAGTGGTGTCGATATTTCCATGTTTATACACATGGCGGTGTAGATAGTTCCATGTTTCTGGAGATGGCGGTGTAGATATCTCCAAGTTTATAGAGATGGCGGTGTAGATATTTCCATGTTTATAGAAATGACTGTGTAGATATTTGCAGGTTTATACAGATGATGGCATAGATGTTTCCATGTTTATACAGATGGCTGTGTAGATATTTCCATGTGTATATAGATGGCAGTGTAGGTATTTCCATGTTTATAGAGATAGCGGTGTAGGTATTTCTATGTTTATACAGATAGGTGTGTAGATATTTCCAACTTTATACCGATGGCAGTGTAGATACTTCCATGTTTATACAGATGGCTTTGTAGATATTTCCAAGTTTATAGAGATAGCGGTTTAGATATTTCAATGTTTATACAGATAGCTTTGTAGATATTTCCATGTTTATACTGATAGCAGTGGAGGTATTTCCATGTTTATACAGACAGCGATGTAGATATTTCCATGTTTACAGAGATGGCGGTGTAGATATTTCCATGTTTATAGAGATGGAGGTGTAGATATTTCCATGTTAATAGAGATAACGGTGTAGGTATTTCCATGTTTATTGAGAGAACGGAATAGATATTTCCATGTTTACACTGATGACTGTGTAGGTATTTCCATTGGTATACAGATGGCAGTGAAGATATTTCCACGTTTATAGAGATGGTGGTGTAGATATTTCCATGTTTATACAGATGATTGTGAATATATTTGCATGTTTATACAGATGGCGGTGTAGAAATTTCCATGTTTTAGAGATAGCATTGTAGGTATTTCCATGTTTATACAGATAGCGGTGTAGATATTTCCATGTTTATACAGATAGCGGTGTAGATATTTCCATGTTTATACAGACAGTGTTCAGATATTTCCTTGTTTATACAGATCGTGGTGTAGATATTTCCATGCTTATAGACATCGCGTTGTAGATATTTCCATCTTTCCACAGATGGCAGTGTAGATATTTCCTTGTTTATACAGATGGCGGTGTAGATATTTCCATGTTTATAAAGATAGCGGTGTAGATATATCCATGTTCATGTACATGGCGGTGTAGATATTTCCATGTTTATAGAGATGTCGGTGTAGATATTTCCATGTTTATAGAGATAGCGGTGTAGACATTTCCATGTCTATAGATATGGCGTTGTAGGTATTTCCATTTTCATAGAGATACTGGTGAAGATATTTCCATGTTTATACAGATCGCGGTGTAGATATTTCCATGTTTATTCAGATAGCGTTGTTGGTATTTCCATGTTTATACGGATGGCGTTGTTTGTATTTCTATGTTTATACAGATAGCGGTGTAGATATTTCCATGTTTACAGAATTAGTTGTGTAGATATCTCCATCTTTGCACACATTGCAGTGTTGATATTTCCATCTTTACACAGATAGCTGTGTAGATATTTCCAAGTTTACATATAGCTCTGTAGATATTTCCAAGTTAACACAGATAGCGTTGTAGAGATTTCCATGTTTATACAGATAGCGGTGTAGATATTTCCATGTTTTTACAGATAGCGGTGTAGATATTTCTATGTTTACAGAGATAGCAGTGTAGATATTAACATCTTTCCAAAGATTGCAGTGAAGATATTTCGGTCTATACCCACATAGCTGTGTAGATATTTCCAAGTTTACACACATAGCTATGTAGATATTTCCATGTTCACACAGATAGCGTTGTAGATGTTTCCAAGTTTATACAGATAGCAGTTTAGATATTTCCATGTTTACAAAGATAGCGGTATGGATATTTCCATGTTTATAGAGCTATCGGTGTTGATATTTCCATGTTTATAGCGAGATCGGTGTAGATATTTCCATGTGTATGCAAATGGCGGTGTAGATATTTCCATGTTCATAGAGATGGCGGTGTAGATATTTCCATGTTTATACATATAGCGGCATAGATATTTCCATGTTTACACAGATAGCGGTTTAGATATTTATATCTTTGCACAGATTGCCGTGTAGATATTTACATCTTTACACAGATAGCTGTGTAGTTATTTCCAAGTTTACACAGATAGCTGTGTAGATATTTCCATGTTCACACAGATAGCGTTGTAGAAATTTCCATGTTTATACAGATAGCGGTGTAGATGTGTCCATGTTTGCAGAGATAGCGGTGGAGATATGTCCACGTTTATACAGATATCGACGTAGATTTTTCCACGTTTATACAGATAGCGGTGTAGATACTTCCACGTTTATAAAGATAGCGGTATAGATATTTCCACGTTTTACAGATAGTGGTGCAGATATTTAGATGTTTACACAGACAGCGGTGTAGATATTTCCATGTTTACAGAGATAGAGGTGTAGATATTTCCATCTTTGCACAGATTGCGGTGTGGATATTTCCTTGTATATAGAGATAGCGGTGCAGGTATTTCCATGTTTATAGGGATAGCGTTGTCGATATTTCCATATTTATACAGATGGCTGTGTAGATATTTCCATGTGTATTCAGATGGCAATGCAGATATTTCCATGTTCATAGAGATGATGGTGTAGATATTTCCATGTTTACCGGGATTGCGGTGTAGATATTTCCATGTTTATAGAGATAGCGGTGTAGGTATTTCCATTTTTACAGAGAAAGCGGTGTAGATATTTCCATGTTTATACAGATGACTGGGTAGATATTTGCATGTTTATACAGATGGCGGTGTAGATATTTCCATGTTTATAGAGATAGCGGTGTAGGTAATTCCATGTATATACAGACAGCGGTGTATATATTTCCATGTTTATACAGATAGCGGTGTAGATATTTCCAGGTTTTTACAGATATTGGTGGAGATATTTCCTTGTTTATACAGATCGTGGTGTAGATATTTCCATGTTTATGCAGATAGCGGTGTAGATATTTCCATAATTATACAGGTAGCGGTGTAGATATTTCCATGTTTTTACAGATCGCGGTGTAGATATTTCCATGTTTCCACAGATGGCAGTGTAGATATTTCCATGTTTATACAGATGGCATTGTAGATATTTCCATGTGTGTACAGAGGGCAGTGTAGGTATTACCATGTTTATAGAGATGGTGGTGTAGATATTTCCATGTTTATACAGATGACTGCGTAGATATTTGCATGTTTATACAGATGGCGGTATAGATATTTCTATGTTTATAGAGATAGCATTGTAGATATTTGCATGTGTATAGAGATGGCGGTGTAGTTATCTCCATGTTTATAGAGATAGTGGTGAAGGTATTTCCATGTTTATACAGATAGCGGTGTAGATATTTCCATGTTTCTACATATAGCGGTGTTGGTATTTCCATGTTTATACAGATAGCGGTGTAGATATTTCCACGTTTATTCAGCTCGTGGTGTAGTTATTTCCATCTTTATACAGATGGCATTGTAGATATTCCCATGTTTATACAGATGGCGATGTAGATATTTCCATGTTTCTGAAGATGGCGGTGAAGATATTTCCATGTTTACAGAGATAGCGGTGTAGATATTTTCATGTTTATAAATTTAGCGGTGTAGATATTTCCATGTTCATAGAGATAGCCGTGTAGATATTTCCATATTTATACAAATAATGGTGTAGATATTTCCATGTTTACAGACGGCGGTGTAGATATTTCCATGTTTATACAGATGGCGGTGTAGATATTTCCTTGTTTATACAGATAGCGGTGTAGATATTTCCATGTTTATACAGATAGTGGTGTAGATATTTCCATGTTTACAGAGATAGCGGTGTAGATATTCCATCTTTCCACAGATTGCGGTGTAGATATTTCTATCTTTACACAGATAGCTATGTAGATATTTCCAAGTTTACTCAGATAGCTGTGTAGATATTTCCATGTTTACACAGACAGCTTTGTAGATATTTCCATGTTTATACAGATAGTGGTGTGGAAATTTCCATGTTTATACAAATAGCGGTGTAGATATTTCCATGTTTATACTGATAGCGGTGGAGATATTTCCACATTTATACAGATAGCGATTTAGATATTTCCATTTTTACAGAGATGGCAGGGTAGATATTTCCGTGTTTATAGTGATTGCGGTGTAGACATTTCCATATATGTAGAGATAGCGGTGTAGGTATTTCCATGTTTATAGGGATAGCAGAGTAAATATTTCCATGTTTACACAGACGGCTTTGTATGTATTTCCATGGGTACACAGATGGCAGTGTAGATATTTCCATGTTTATATAGATGGTTTTGAAGGTATTTCCATGTTTATACAGATGGCGGTGTAGATAGTTCCATGTTTCTGGAGATGGTGGTGTAGATATTTTCATATTTATAGAGATAGAGGTGTAGATATTTCCATGTTTATAGAGATTGCGGTGTAGATATCTCCATGTATATAGAGATAGCGGTGTAGGTATTTCCATGTTTATAGGGATAGCGGTGTCGATATTTCCATGTTTATACAGATGGCTGTGTAGGTATTTCCATGTGTATTCAGATGGCATTGTAGATAATTCCATGTTTATAGAGATGATGGTGTAGATATTTCCATGTTTATACAGATGACTGGGTAGATATTTGCATGTTTATACAGATCGTGTTGTAGATATTTCCATGTTTATACAGATGGCAGTGTAGATATTTCCATGTTTATAGAGATAGCGGTATAGATATTTCCATGTTTATACTGATAGCGGTGGAGATATTTCCACGTTTATACAGATAGCGATGTAGATATTTTCATTTTTACAGAGATGGCGGTGTAGATATTTCCATTTTTATAGAGATGGCGGTGTAGACATTTACATATATTGAAATATAGCGGTGTAGGTATTTCCATGTTTATAGGGATAGCAGAGTAAGTATTTCCATGTTTATACAGACGGCTTTGTTGGTATTTCCATTTGTACACAGATGGCCGTGTAGATATTTCCATGTTTATACAGATGGCGGCATAGATATTTCCATGGACATGAAGATGGCGGTGTAGATATTTCCATGTTTATAGAGATGGCGGGGTATATATTTCTATGTTTATAGGGATAGCGGTGTAGATATTTCAATATGTACAGAGATGGCGTTGTGGGTATTTCCATGTTTATAGAGATAGTGGTGAAGATATTTCCATCTTTATACAGATAGTGGTGTAGATGTTTCCATGTTTATACAGAAAGCGGTGTTGGTATTTCCAAGTTTCTACAGATAGCGGTGTAGATATTTCCATGTTTATAAAGCTCACGGTGTAGATATTTCCATCTTTATACAGATGGCAGTGTAGATATTTCCACGTTTTACACAGATGGCGGTGTGGATACTTCCATGTTTCTGGAGATGGCGGAGTAGATATTTTTATGTTTATACAGATGGCAGTGTAGATATTTCCATGTTTACACAGATGGCGGTGTAGATACTTCAATGTATCTGGAGATGGCGGAGCAGATATTTTCATGTTTATACAGATGGCAGTGTAGATATTTCCATGTTTATAGAGTTTGCGGTGTAGATATTTCCATGTTTATAGAGATAGCGGTGTAGTTTTTTCCATGTTTATACAGATGGCAGTGTAGATGTTTCCATGTTTATACAGATAGCGGTGTAGATTTTTCCACGTTTATGCAGGTTACGGTGTAGATATTTCCATGTATATACAGATCGCGGTGTAGATATTTCCATCTTTCCACAGATGGCAGTGTAGATATTTCCATGTTTATACAGATGGCGGTGTAGAAATTTCCATATTTATACACATAGCGGTGTAGATATTTCCATGTTCCTGCAGATGGCGGTGTAGATGTTTCCATGTTTATAGAGATGGCGCTGTAGATATTTCTAAGTTTATAGAGATAGCGATTTAGATAATTTCATGTGTATATTGATGGCGGTGTATGTATTTTCAAGTTTCTAGAGATAGTGGTGAAGGTATTTCCATGTTTATACAAATAGCGGTGTTGGTATTTCCGTGTTTATACAGATAGCATTGTAGATATTTCCATTTTTATACAGATAGCGGTATAGATATTTCCATCTTTGCACAGACTGTGCTGTAGATATTTCCATCTTAACACAGATAGTGTTGTAGATATTTAAATGTTTACACAGACAGCGGTGTAGACATTTCCATGTTTACACAGATAGCGGTGGAGATATTTCCATGTTTATAGAGATAGTGGTGTACATATTTCCATGTTTATACAGATGGCGGTGTACCAATTTCCATGTTTATACAGATAGCGGTGTAGCTATTTCCAAGTTCATACAGATAGCGTTGTAGATATTTAAATGTTTTTACAGATAGCGCTGTAGATATTTCCATGTTTATACAGATAGGGGTGCAGATATTTCCAGGAATATACAGATAGTGGTGGAGATATTTCCTTGTTTATACAATCGTGGTGTAGATATTTCCATGTTTATACAGATAGCGGTGTAGATATTTCCATAATTATACAGGTAGAAGTGTAGATATTTCCAGGTTTTTACAGATCGCGGTGTAGATATTTCCATCTTTCCACAGATGGCAGTGTAGATATTTCCATCTTTATACAGATGGCAGTGTAGATATTTCCATGTTTCTGGAGATGGCGGTGTAGATATTTCAATGTTTATAGAGATAACGGTGTAGATATTTTCATTTTTATAAATTTAGCGGTGTAGATATTTCCATGTTTATACAGATGGCGGTGTAGATATTTCCTTGTTTATACAGATAGCGGTGTAGATATTTCCATGTTTATACAGATAGCGGTGTAGATATTTCCATGTTTACAGAGATAGCGGTGTAGGTATTTCCATCTTTCCACAGATTGCGTTGTAGATATTTCTATATTTACGCAGATAGCTATGTAGATATTTCCAAGTTTACACAGCTAGCTGTGTAGATATTTCCATGTTTACACAGATAGTGTTGTAGATATTTCCATGTTTATACAGATAGCGGTGTAGATATTTCCATGTTTATACAGATAGCGGTATAGATATTTCCATGTTTATACTGATAGCGGTGGAGATATTTCCACGTTTATACAGATAGCGATGTAGATATTTCCATTTTTACAGAGATGGCGGTGTAGATATTTCCATGTTTATAGAGATTGCGGTGTAGACATTTCCATATATAGAGAGATAGCGGTGTAGATATTTCCATGTTTATAGGGATAGCAGAGTAAATATTTCCATGTTTACACAGACGGCTTTGTAGGTATTTCCATTTGTACACAGATGGCCGTGTAGATATTTCCATGTTTGTAGAGATGGTGTTGAAGATATTTCCATGTTTTTACAGATGACTCTGTGGATATTTGCATGTTTATACAGAAGGCGGTGTAGATATTTCCATGTTTATAGAGATAGCGGTGTAGGTATTTCCATCTTTATTCAGATAGCGGTGTAGATATTTCCATGTTTATACACATAGCGGTGTAGATATTTCCAAGTTTCTACAGATAGTGGTGGACATATTTCCTTGTTTAGACAGATTGTGGTGTAGATATTTCCATGTTTATACAGATCGCAGTCTAGATATTTCCATATGTATACAGGTAGCGGTGTAGATATTTCCGTGTTGATACAGATCGCGGTGTAGATATTTCCATCTTTCCACAGATGGCAGTGTAGATATTTCCATATTTATACAGATGGCGGTGTGGATATTTCCCTGTTTATACAGATAGCTGGGTAGACATTTCCATGTTCATGAAGATGGCGGTGTAGATATTTCCATGTTTATAGAGATGGCGGGGTATATATTTCTATGTTTTTTGGGATAGCGGTGTAGATATTTCCATATGTATAGAGATGGCGTTGTGGGTATTTCCATGTTTATAGAGATAGTGGTGAAGATATTTCCATCTTTATACAGATAGCGGTGTAGATATTTCCATGTTTAGACAGATAGCGGTGTACATATTTCCATGTTTATACAGATGGCAGTGTAGATATTTCCAGGTTTCTGCAGATGGCGGTGTAGATATTTCCGTGTTTCTGCAGATGGCGGTGTAGATATTTCCAAGTTTATACAATGGCAATGTAGATATTTCCAAGTTTATACAGATGGCGGTGTAGATATTTCCATGTTTATACAGATAGAGGTGTAGATATTTCCATGATTATACAGATAGCGTTGTAGAAATTACCATGTTTACAAAGATAGCGGTGTAGATATTTCCATCTTTGCACAGATTGCGTTGTACATATTTCCATCTTTACACAGATAGCGGTATAGATATTTCCATCTTTGCTCAGACTGTGCTGTAGATATTTCCATCTTAACACAGATAGTGGTGTAGATATTTCCATGTTTACACAGACATCGGTGTAGACATTTCCATGTTTACACAGATAGCGGTGGAGATATTTCCATGTTTATAGAGATAGTGGTGTACATATTTCCATGTTTATACAGATGGCGGTGTACATATTTCCATGTTTATACAGATAGCGGTGTAGATATTTCCAAGTTCATATAGATAGCGGTGTAGATATTTAAATGTTTTTACAGATAGCGCTGTAGATATGTCCATGTTTATACAGATAGGTGTGTAGGTATTTCCATGTTATACAGATAGCGGTTAGACTTTTCCATGTTTATACAGATAGCGGTGTAGATATTTCCATATTTATACAGATAGCGGTGTATATATTTCCATGTTTATACAGACCACGGTGGAGATATTTCCATGTTTATACAGATAGCTGTGGAGATATTTCCATTTTTACACAGATCGCGGTGTAGATATTTTCATGTTTATACAGATAGCGTTGTCCATATATCCAAGTTTGTACAGATAGCCGTGTAGATATTTCCATGTTTATGCTGATAGCGGTGTAGATATTTCCATGTTTATTCCCATAGGGGTGTGCATATTTCCACGTTTACAGAGATTGCGGTGTAGGTATTTCCATGTTTATACTGATGGCGGTGAAGATTTTTCCATGTGTGTACAGATGGTACTGTAGATTTCCCATGTTTATACTGATGGAGGTGTAGATATTTCCTTGTTTATAGAGATAGCGGTGGAGATATCTCCATGTTTATACAGATAGCGATGAAGATATTTCCATGTTTATACAGATAACAGTGTAGGTATTTCCATGTTTATGCAGATAGCGGTGAAGATATTTCCATGTTTATAGAGATATCGGTGTAGATATTTCCATGTTTATACAGATAGCGGTGGAGATATTTCCATGTTTATACAGATAGCGGTGGAGATATTGCCTTATTTATACAGATGGCGGTGTAGATATTTGCATGTTTATACAGATAGCGATGTAGATATTTCCATGTTTACACAGATAGCAGTGGAGTTATTTCCATGTTTATACATATTGCAATGTAGGTATTTCCAGGTTAATAGAGATAGCACTGTAGATATTTCCATGTTTATACAGATGGCTGTGTTGATATTTCCATGTGTATACAGATGGCAGTGTAGATATTTCCATGTTTATACAGATGGAGGTGTAGATATTTCCATGTTTATACAGATGACTGTGAAGATAATTTCATATTTTTACACATGGCAGTGTAGTTATTTCATTGTTTATACAGATAGCTGTGTGGCTATTTCCATGTTTATACAGATAGCAGTGGAGATATTTCCATGTTTATAGAGAAGGCTGTGTAGATATTTCCATGTTTATACAGATGGCTGTGTAGATATTTCCATGTTTATAGTGATAGTGGTGTGGATATTTGCATGTTTATACAGATATTAGTGCAGATATTTCCATGTTTATACAGATGGCTGCGTAGATGTTTGCATGTTTATACAGATGGAGGTGCAGATATTCCCAAGTTTATACAGATGACTGTGAAGATATTTTCATATTTTTACACATGGCGGTGTAGATATTTCATTGTTTATACAGATAGCTCTGTGGCTATTTCCATGTTTATACAGATAGCAGTGGAGATATTTCCATGTTTATAGAGATGTCTGTATAGATATTTGCATGTATATACAGATGGCAGTGTAGATATTTAAATGTTTATACAGATAGTGGTGTAGATATTTCCATGTTTATACAGATGGCCGTGTATATATTTCCATGTTTATAGAGATAGCCATGTAGATGTTTCCATGTTTATACAGATAGCAGTGTAGACATTTCCATGTTTATAGAGAGAACGGTGTAGATATTTCCATATTTATAGAGAGAGCGCTGTAGATATTTCCATGTTTATGCAGATAGCTGTGTAGATATTTCCATGTTTATGCAGATAGCGGTGTAGCTATTTGCATGTTTATACCAATAGCGGTGAACATATTTCCAAGTTTACAGAGATTGCAGTGTAGATATTTCCATTTATATACTGATGGCTGTGTAGATATTTCCATGTATATACAGATGGCAGTGTAGATTTCCCATGTTTATACTGATGGTGGTGTTGATATTTCCTTGTTTATAGAGATAGCGGTGGAGATATTTCCATGTTTATACAGATAGTGATGTAGATATTTCCATGTTTAAACAGATAGCGGTGAAGATATTTCCATGTTTATAGAGATAGCGGTGTAGATATTTCCATGTTTATACAGATAGCGGTGCAGATATTATCATGTTTTTAGAGACAGCGTTGTATATATTTCCATATTTATACTGTTAGCGGTGTAGATATTTCCATGTTTATTCAGATGTCGGTGTAGGTATTTCCATGTTTATACAGATGGCGGTGTGGATATTTCCCTGTTTATACAGATAGCGGTTTGGATATTTCCGTGTTTATAAAGATAGCGGTGTTGATATTTCCATGTTTACACAGATAGCAGTGTAGATATTTCCATCTTTGCACAGATTGCAGTGTAGATATTTCCATTTTTACACAGATAGCGGTGTAGATATTTCCATGTTTTCACAGAGAGCTGTGTAGTTATTTCCATGTTTACACAGATAGCGTTGTAGATATTTCCATATTTATACAGATAGCGGTGTAGATATTTCCATATTTATACAGATAGCGGTGTAGATATTTCCATATTTATACAGATAGCAGTGTATATATTTCCATGTTTATACAGATAGCGGTGGAGATATTTCTTGTTTATACAGATAGCTGTGGAGATATTTTAATGTTCATACAGATCGCATTTTAGATATTTTCATGTTTATACAGATAGCAGTGTCCATATTTCCAAGCTTGAACAGATAGCCTTGTAGATATTTCCAGGTTTGTGAAGATAGCGGTGTAGATATTTGCATGTTTATACCCATAGCGGTGTACATATTTCCACGTTTACAGAGATAGCGGTGTAGATATTTCCATGTTTACACAGATGGCTGTGTAGATATTTCCAAGTGTATACAGATGGTAATGTTAATATTTCCATATTTATACAGATGGAGGTGTAGATATTTCCATGTTTATACAGATGTCTGTGAAGACATTTTCATATTTTTACACATGGCGGTGTAGATATTCCATTGTTTATACAGATAGCTGTGTGGATATTTCCATGTTTATACAGATAGCAGTGGAGATATTTCCATGTTTATAGAGATTGAAATGTAGATATTTCCATGTTTATATAGATGGCAGTTTAGATATTTCCAAGTTTATAGAGATAGTGGTGTAGATATTTCCATGTTTATACAGATGACTGTGTAGGTATTTCCATGTTTATACAGATGGCCGTGTATATATTTCCATGTTTATAGAGATAGCTATGTAGATGTTTCCAAGTTTATACAGATAGCGGTGTAGACATTTCAATGTTTATAGAGAGAGCGGTGTAGATATTTCCGTATTTATAGTGATAGCGCTGTAGATATTTCCATGTTTATACAGAAAGCGGTGTACATATCTCCATGTTTATACAGATAGCGGTGTAGATATTTCCATGTTTATATAGATAGCGGTGTAGACAATTCCATGTGTATAAGGATAGCGGTGTAGATATTTCCATATTTATACAGATATCTGTGTAGATATTTCCATGTTTATATTTATAGCGGTGTAGATATTTCCATGTTCATAAAGATTGTGGTGTAGATATTTCCATGTTTATACAGATGACTGTGTAGATATTTGCAAGTTTATACAGATGGCGTTGTAGATATTTCCATGTTTATAGAGATAACAGTGTAGATATTTCCATGTTTATAAAGATAGCGGTGTAGAAATTTCCATGTTTAAAGAGATAGCGGTGTAGATATTTCCATGTTTACAGAGATAGCGGTGTAGATATTTCCATCTTTTCACAGATTTCGCTGTAGATATTTCGATCTTTACACAGATAGCTGTGTAGATATTTGCAAGTTTGCACAGATATCTGTGTAGATATTTCCATGTTTACACAGATACCGTTGTACATATTTCTGGGTTTAAAGAGATGGCTTTGTAGATATTTCCATGTTTATACAGATAGCGGTGTAGATATTTCCATGTTTATACAGATAGCGGTGCAGATATTATCATGTTTTTAGAGACAGCGTTGTATATATTTCCATATTTATACTGTTAGCGGTGTAGATATTTCCATGTTTATTCAGATGTCGGTGTAGGTATTTCCATGTTTATACAGATGGCGGTGTGGATATTTCCCTGTTTATACAGATAGCGGTTTGGATATTTCCGTGTTTATAAAGATAGCGGTGTTGATATTTCCATGTTTACACAGATAGCAGTGTAGATATTTCCATCTTTGCACAGATTGCAGTGTAGATATTTCCATTTTTACACAGATAGCGGTGTAGATATTTCCATGTTTTCACAGAGAGCTGTGTAGTTATTTCCATGTTTACACAGATAGCGTTGTAGATATTTCCATATTTATACAGATAGCGGTGTAGATATTTCCATATTTATACAGATAGCGGTGTAGATATTTCCATATTTATACAGATAGCAGTGTATATATTTCCATGTTTATACAGATAGCGGTGGAGATATTTCTTGTTTATACAGATAGCTGTGGAGATATTTTAATGTTCATACAGATCGCATTTTAGATATTTTCATGTTTATACAGATAGCAGTGTCCATATTTCCAAGCTTGAACAGATAGCCTTGTAGATATTTCCAGGTTTGTGAAGATAGCGGTGTAGATATTTGCATGTTTATACCCATAGCGGTGTACATATTTCCACGTTTACAGAGATAGCGGTGTAGATATTTCCATGTTTACACAGATGGCTGTGTAGATATTTCCAAGTGTATACAGATGGTAATGTTAATATTTCCATATTTATACAGATGGAGGTGTAGATATTTCCATGTTTATACAGATGTCTGTGAAGACATTTTCATATTTTTACACATGGCGGTGTAGATATTCCATTGTTTATACAGATAGCTGTGTGGATATTTCCATGTTTATACAGATAGCAGTGGAGATATTTCCATGTTTATAGAGATTGAAATGTAGATATTTCCATGTTTATATAGATGGCAGTTTAGATATTTCCAAGTTTATAGAGATAGTGGTGTAGATATTTCCATGTTTATACAGATGACTGTGTAGGTATTTCCATGTTTATACAGATGGCCGTGTATATATTTCCATGTTTATAGAGATAGCTATGTAGATGTTTCCAAGTTTATACAGATAGCGGTGTAGACATTTCAATGTTTATAGAGAGAGCGGTGTAGATATTTCCGTATTTATAGTGATAGCGCTGTAGATATTTCCATGTTTATACAGAAAGCGGTGTACATATCTCCATGTTTATACAGATAGCGGTGTAGATATTTCCATGTTTATATAGATAGCGGTGTAGACAATTCCATGTGTATAAGGATAGCGGTGTAGATATTTCCATATTTATACAGATATCTGTGTAGATATTTCCATGTTTATATTTATAGCGGTGTAGATATTTCCATGTTCATAAAGATTGTGGTGTAGATATTTCCATGTTTATACAGATGACTGTGTAGATATTTGCAAGTTTATACAGATGGCGTTGTAGATATTTCCATGTTTATAGAGATAACAGTGTAGATATTTCCATGTTTATAAAGATAGCGGTGTAGAAATTTCCATGTTTAAAGAGATAGCGGTGTAGATATTTCCATGTTTACAGAGATAGCGGTGTAGATATTTCCATCTTTTCACAGATTTCGCTGTAGATATTTCGATCTTTACACAGATAGCTGTGTAGATATTTGCAAGTTTGCACAGATATCTGTGTAGATATTTCCATGTTTACACAGATACCGTTGTACATATTTCTGGGTTTAAAGAGATGGCGTTGTAGATATTTCCATGTTTATACAGATAGCGGTGTAGATATTTCCATGTTTAAACAGATAACGTTGTAGATATTTCCATGTTTATAGTGATAGCGGTGGAGATATTACCATGTTTATACCGATAGCGATGTAGATATTTCCATGTTTATTGAGATGGCGGTGTAGATATTTCCATGTTTATAGAGATTGCAATGTAGATATTTCTATCTGTATAGAGATAGTGGTGTAGATATTTCCATGTGTATAGAGATGGCGGTGTAGGTATTTCCATGTGTATAGATATAGCAGTGTAGGTATTTCCCTGTTTATACACATAGTGGTGAGGATATTTCCGTATTTACACAGATACCGTTGTAGGTATTTCCAGGTTTATATAGATAGTGGTGAGGATATTTCCGTATTTATACAGATAGCATTGTAGATATTTCCATGTTTATACAAACAGCTGTCTTGGTATTTCCATGTTTATACAGATAGCGGTGTAGATATTTCCATATTTATACAGATAGCGGTGTAGGTATTTCCATGTTTACAGAGATAGCGGTGTATATATTTCCATCTTTGCAGAGATTGCTGTGTAGATATTTCCATGTTTACACAGATAGCTGTGTAGATATTTCCATGTTTACACAGATAGCGTTTTACATATTTCCATCTTTATACAGATAGCGGTGTATATATTTCAATGTTTATACAGATAACGGTGTTGGTATTTCCATGTTCATACAGAAGGCGGTGTAGACATTTCCAAGTTTATAAAGATAGCGCTGTAGATATTTCCAGGATTACACAGATAGCGGTGTACATATTTCCATGTTTATACAGATTGCTGTGTAGATATTTCCATGTGTATACAGATGGCAGTGTAGATATTTCCATGTTTATAGAGATGGAGGTGTAGATATTTCCAAGTTTATACAGATGACTGTGTAGATATCTACATGTTTTTACAGATCGCGGTGTAGATATTTCCATGTTTATACAGATAGCGGTGTCGCTATTTCTATGTTTACACAGATAGCAGTGTAGCTATTTCCATGTTTTTAGAGATAGCTGTGTAGATATTTCCATGTTTATACAGATGGCGGTGTAGATATTTCCATGTTTATAGAGATAGCCATGTAGATATTTCCAATTTTATTAAGATAGCGGTGTAGGCATTTCCATGTTTATAGAGATAGCGTTGTAGGTATTTCAATATTTATAGAGATAGCAGAGTAGATATTTCCAAGTTTATACAGATAGCGGTGTAGATATTTCCATGTATATACAGATAGCGGTGTAGATGTTTCCATGGTTATACAGATCGTGGAGTAGATAGTTCCATGTTTATAGAGATAGTGGTGTAGATATTTCCATGTTTATCCACATAACGGGGTAGATATTTCCATGCTTACAGAGATAGCGGTGTAGATATTTTGATATTTGCACAGAGTGCGGTGTACATGTTTTCATCTTTCACAGATAGCGATGTACATATTTCCATGTTTCCACAGATAGCTGTGTAGATATTTCCATGTTTACACAGATAGTGTTGTAGATATTTCCATGTTTATACAGATAGCGGTGTAGATATTTCCATGTTTATGAAGATAGTGGTGTAGATATTTCCATGCTTATACAGATAGCGTTGTAGTTATTTCCATGTGTTTAGAGATGGCAGTGAAGATATTTCCATGTTTATGCAGATAGCGGTGTAGATATTTCCATGTTTATAGAGATGGCGGTGTAGATATTTCGATGTTTATAGAGATTGCGGTGTAGATATTTCCATGTTTATAGAGATAGCGGTGTAGGTATTTCCATGTTTATAGAGATAGCGGTGTAGATATTTCCATATTTATACAGATAGCGGTGCAGATATTTCCATGTTTATAAAGATGGCGGTGTAGATATTTTCATGTTTATACAGATGGCGTTGTAGATATTTCCTTGTTTATACTGATAGCGGTGTAGATATTTCCATGTTTATAGAGATAGCGGTGTAGATATATCCATCTTTTCACAAATTGCGGTGTACATATTTCGATCTTTACACAGATAACTGTGTAGATATTTCCAAGTCTACACAGATAGCTGTGTAGATATTTCCATGTTTACACTGATAGTGTTGTAGATATTTCCATGTTTATACAGATTGCGGTGTAGATATTTCCACATTTATACAGATAGCAGTTAAGATATTTCCACGTGTATACAGATAAGGTTGTAGATATTTCCACGTTTATAGAGATAGCAGTGCAGATATTTCCACGTTTATACAGAGAGCGGTGTAGTTATTTCCACGTTTTAAAGATAATTGTGAAGACATTTCCATGTTTATACTCATGGCCGTGTGGATATTTCCATGTTTATGCAGATGGTGGTGTAGATATTTCCATGTTTATGCAGATGGCGGTGTAGATATTTCCAAGTTTATAGAATGGCGGTGTACATATTTCCACGTTTATAGAGATAGCGGTGTAGATATTTCCATGTTTATAGAGATAACGGTGTAGGTATTTCCATGTTTATAGTGATAGCGGTGTAGATATTTATATGTTTATACAGATAGCGTTGTATTTACATGTTTATGCAGATAGCGGTGTTGATAATTCCATGTTTATAGAGATAGCGGTGTAGATATTTCCATGTTTATACAGAAAGCGGTGTAGTTATTTCCATGTTGATACAGATAGCGGTGTAGATATTTACATGTTTATAGAGATGGCTGTGTAGATATTTCCATGTTTATACAGATGGCAGTTTAGATATTTCCATGTTTATAGAGATAGTGGTGTAGATATTTCCATGTTTATACAGATGACTGTGTAGGTATTTCCATGTTTATACAGATGTCAGTGTAGATATTTTCAGGTTTATAGAGATAGCGATATAGATATTTCCATGTTTATACAGATAGCGGTGTAGACATTTCCATGTTTACAGAGATAGCGGTGTAGATATTTCCATATTTATACAGATAGCGGTGTAGGTATTTCCATGTTTATACAGATAGCAGTGTAGATATTTCCACGTTTATAGAGATGGCAGTGACGTTATTTCCATGTTTATAGTGATAGTGGTGTAGACATTTCCATGTTTATACTGATAGCGGTGCAGATATTTCCATGTTTATACAGATAGCGGTGTTGGTATTTCCATGTTTATACAGATAGCGGTGCAGATATTTCCATGGTTATACATATGTCGGGGTAAATATTTAAATGTTTATACAGATGGCGGTGTAGATATTTCCTTCCTTATACTGATTGCGGTGTTGATATTTCCATGTTTATACAGATAGCGGTGTAGATATTTCCATGTTTACAGAGATAACGGTGTAGATATTTCCATCTTTGCACAGATTGTGGTGTACATATTTCCATCTTTACACAGATAATTGTGTAGATATTTCCAAGTCTACACAGATAGCTGTGTAGATATTTCCATGTTTACACATATAGTGTTGTAGATATTTTAATCTCTATACAGATTGAGGTGTAGATATTTCCACGTTTATACAGATAGTGGTGTAGATATTTCCACGTTTATACAGATAGCGGTGTAGATATATCCACGTTTTACAGATAGTTGTGTAGATATTTCCATGTTTATACAGATGGCGGTGTAGATATTTCCATGTTTATGCAGACGGCGGTGCAGGTATTTCAATGTTTATGCAGATGGTGGTGTAGATATTTCCAGGTTTATAGAATGGCGGCGTAGATATTTCCACGTTTATAGAGATAGCGGTGTAGATATTTCCAAGTTTATAGAGATAGCAGTATAGGTATTTCCATGTTTACAGTGATAGCGGTGCAGATATTTATATGTTTATTCAGATAGCGGTGTAGATGTTTCCAAGTTTATGCTGATGGCAGTGTAGATATTTCCTTGTTTATAGAGATACTGATGAAGATATTTCCATGTTTATACAGATGACTGTGTAGGTATTTCCATGTTTATTCAGTTGTCGGTGTAGATATTTACAGGTTTATAGAGATAGCGACGTAGATATTTCCATGTATATACAGACAGCGGTGTAGACATTTCCATGTTTACAGAGAGAGCGGTGTAGATATTTCCATATTTACACAGATAGTGGTGTAGATATCTCCATGTTTATACAGATGGCGGTGTAGATAGTTTCATGTTTATGAAGATGGAGGTGTAGATATTTTCATGTTTATAGAGACTGCGGTGTAGATATGTTTATGTTCATAGAGATAACAGTGTATATATTTCCATGTTTATACAGATGGCTGTGTAGATATTTCCAAGTGTATACAGAGGCAGTGTAGTTATTTCCATGTTTATAGAGACGGTGAAGTAGATATTTCCATGTTTATACATATGACTGTGTAGATATTTCCATGTTTATACAGATGGCGGTGTAGATATTTCCATGTTTATACAGATAGCTGTGTAGATATTTCCATGTTTACAGAGATAGCGGTGTAGATATATCCATCTTTGCAGAGATTACGGTACAGATATTTCCATCTTTACACAGACAGCAGTGTAGATATTTCCAAGTTTACACACATAGCTGTGTAGATATTTCCATGTATCCACATATAGCGTTGTAGGTTTACACAGATAGTGGAGTATATATTTTCATGTTTATACAGATAGCGGTGTAGATATTTCCATGATTTAGAGATAACAGAGTAGATATTTCCATGTTTATACAGATGGCTGCGTAGATATTTCCATTTGCATACAGATGGCATTGTAGATATTTCCATGTTTTTACTGATAGCGGTGTAGGTATCTCCTTGTTTATAGAGATGTCTTTGTAGATATTTCCATGTTTATACAGATGGCGGTGTAGATATTTCCATGTTTATAGAGATAGTGGTTTAGATATTTCCATGTTTATACAGATGACTGTGTAGGTATTTCCATGTTTATATAGATGTCTGTGTAGATATTTTCAGGTTTATAGAGATAGCGATGTAGATATTTCCATGTTTATACAGATAGCGGTGTAGACATTTCCATGTTTATAGAGATAGCGGTGTAGATATTTCCATGTTTATACAGAGAGCGGAGAAGGTACTTCCATGTTTACAGAGATAGCGGTGTAGATATTTCCATCTTGGCACAGATTGCGGTGTAGACATTTCCATGTTTACAGAGATAGCGGTGTAGTTATTTCCATATTTATACAGATAGCGGTGTGGACATTTCCATGTTTACACAGATAAAGCTGTAGATATTTCCATGTTTATACAGATAGTGGTGTAGATATTTCCATGTTTATACAGATAGCGGTGGAGACATTTCCATGTTTAAACAGATAGCGATGTAGATATTTCCATGTTTATACAGATAGCGGTGTAGATATTTCCATGTTTATAGAGATAACGGTGTAGAAATTTCCATGTTTTTACAGATAGCGGTGTAGATATTTCCAGGTTTATAGAGACGGCGGTGTAGGTATTTCCATGTTTATGCAGATAGCGGTGTAGATAATTCCATGTTTATACAGATAGCAGTGTAGATATTTCCATCTTTATGGACAAGGCGGTGTAGATATTTCCATGTTTATACAGATAGCGGTGTAGATATTTCCATGTTTATACAGATAGCGGTGCAGATATTTCCTTGTTTATACAGATAGCGGAGTAGATATTTCCATGTTAACAAAGGTAGCGGTGTAGAAATTTCCAAGTTATATATTATATATATATAATATATATATTATATTTCCAAGTTAAATATAATATAATATATATATTATATTTCCAAGTTATAATGTATATATTTCCGTGTTTATACAGCTCGCAGTGTAGATATTTCCATCTTTATACAGATGGCAGTGTAGATATTTCCATGTTTACACAGATAACAGTGTAGATATGTCCTTGTTTATAGAGATGGCAGTGTAGATAGTTCCATGTTTATGGAGAGGGCGGTGTAGTTGTTTCCATGTTTATAGAGATGGTGGAGTAGATATTTCCATGTTTTTACAGATGACAGTGAAGCTATTTCCATGTTTATACAGATGGCAGTGTAGATATTTCCATGTTATACAGATAGCGGTGTAGATATTTATATGTTTTTACAGATAGCGGTGTAGTTATTTCCATGTTTATAGAGATAGCGGTGTAGACATTTCCATGTTTATAGAGATAGTGGTGTAGATAATTCTATGTTTATACAGAGAGCGGTGTAGATATTTCCATGTTTATAGAGATAGCGGTGTAGGTTTTTCCATGTTTATGGAGATAGCGGTGTAGGTACTTCCATGTTTATGCAGATGGCTGTGTAGATATTTCCAGGTGTATGCAGATGGCAGTGCAGATATTTCCATGTTTATAGAGATGGTGGTGTAGATATTTCTATGCTTATACAGATGACTGTGTAGCTATTTCCCTGTTTATACAGATGACGGTGTAGATATTTCCAAGTTTATAGAGATAGCGGTGAAGAAATTTCCATGTTTATACAGATAGCGGTGTAGCTATTTCCATGTATATACTGATAGCGGTGTAGATATTTCCATGTTTATACAGATGGCGTTGGAGGTATTTCCATGTTTATACAGATGGCTGTGTAGGTATTTCTATATGTATACAGATGGCACTGTTGATATTTCCATGTTTTTCAGATGGCGGTGTAGATATTTCCATGTTTATACAGATACCGTTGTAGATATTTCCAAGTTTATAGAGATGGCTGTGTAGATATTTCCATGTTTATAGAGATGGCAGCGTAGGTATTTCCATGTTTATACAGATAGTGGTGTAGATATATCCAAGTTTATGCAGATGACTGTGTAGTTATTTCCATGTTGATACAGATGGCGGCGTAGATATTTCCATGTTTATAGAGATAGCCATGTAGATATTTCCATGTTTATACAGCTAGCGGTGTTGACATTTCCATGTTTATAGAAATAGCCGTGTAGTTATTTCCATATTTGTACAGATAGCGGTGTAGCTATTTCCATGTTTATACAGATAGCGGTGTACATATTTCCCTGTTTATACAGATTGCGGTGTAGGTATTTCCATGTTTATAGAGACAGCGGTGTAGATATTTCCATGTTTATACAGATGGCAGTGTAGATCTTTCCATGTGTATACAGATGGCAGTGTAGATATTTCCATGTTTATACACATGGAGGTGTAGATATTTCCATGTTTATACAGATGGCTGTGTAGATATTTCCATGTTTTTACTGATGGTGGTGTAGATATTTTCATGTTTACACAGATAGCGGTGTGTCTATTTCCATGTTTATACAGATAGCAGTGTAGATATTTCCATGTTTATACAGATCGCGGTGTAGATATTTCCATGTTTATACAGATAGCGGTGTAGATATTTCCATGTTTATACAGATAACGGTGTAGATATTTCCATGTTTACAGAGATAGCGTAGTAGATATTTTGATATTTGTACAGATTGCGGTGAACATATTTTCATCTTTACACAGATAGTGGTGTACATATTTCCATGTTTACACAGATAGCTGTGTAGATATTTCCATGTTTACACAGATAGTGTTGTAGGTATTTCCATGATTATACAGATAGCGTTTTAGATATTTCCATGTTTATACAGATAGCGGTGGAGATCTTTCCATGTTTATACAGATGGCCGTGGAGATATTTCCATCTTTATACAGATGGCGGTGTAGATATTTCCAAGTTTATACAGATAGCAGTGTAGATATTTCCATGTTTATACAGAAAGCGGTGTAGATATTTTCACGTTTATACAGATGGCGGTGTAGATATTTCCTTGTTTATGCAGATAGCGGTGTAGATATTTCCATGTTTATAGAGATATCGGTGTAGATATTTCCATATTTGCACAGATAGCGGTGTAGATATTTCCATCTTTACTCAGATAGTGGTGTACATATTTCCATGTTTCCACAGATAGCGGTGTAGATATTTCCATGTAAACACAGATAGTTTTGTAGATATTTCCATGTTTATACAGATTGCGGTATAGATATATCTATGTTTACAAAGATTGCGTTGCAGATATTTCCATGTTTATACAGATGGTAGTGTTGATATTACCATGTTTGTGCAGATAATGGTGTAGGTATTTCCACGTTTATACAGAGAGCGGTGTAAAATATTTCCATGTTTATTCAGATGGCGGTGTAGATATTTCCATTTTTATACTGGTAGCGTTATAATTGCCACGTTTATACAGATAGCGGTGTAGATATTTCCATGTTTATACAGATGGTGGTGTAGATATTTCCATGTTTATGCAGATAGCGGTGTGGCTATTTCCATGTTTGTAGAGATCGTGTTGTAGATATTTCCATATTTATACAGATAACGGTGTAGATATTTCCATGTTTATAGAGATAGCGGTGTAGATATTTCCATATTTGCACAGATAGCGGTGTAGATATTTCCATCTTTACACAGATAGCGGTGTACATATTTCCATGTTTCCACAGATAGCGGTGTAGATATTTCCGTGTTAACACAGATAGTTCTGTAGATATTTCCATGTTTATACAGATTGCGGTATAGATATTTCCATGTTTATAAAGATTGCGGTGCAGATATTTCCATGTTTATACAGCTAGCGGTGGAGATGTTTCCATGTTTATACAGATAGCGATGTAGTTATTTCCATGTTTATACAGATAGCGGTGGATATATTTCCATGTTTATACAGATGGTGGTGTAGTTATTTCCATATTTATAGAGATAGCCATGTAGATATTTCCTTGTTTATACAGATAGCGGTGTAGAATTTCCATGTTTATACAGATAGCGGTGTAGATATTTCCATGTTTATAAAGATAGCGGTGTAGATATTTCCATGTTTATAGAGATAGCGGTGTAGACATTTCCATGTTTATACAGATAGCAATGCAGATATTTCCAGGTTTATACAGATAGCAGTGTAGATACTTCCATGTTTATACAGATAGTGGGGTAGATATTTCCATGTTTACACAGATAGCGGTGTACATATTTCCATGAGTATGCAGATAGCGGTGGAGGTATTTCCATGTTTTTCCAGATAGCGGTGGAGATATTTCCATGTTTATTCAGATGGCGGTGTAGATATTTCCAAGTTTATACAAATTGTGGTGTATATATTTCCATGTTTATACAGATAGCGGTGTAGATATTTCCATTTTTATACCGATAGCGGTATAAGTATTTCCATGTTTATAGAGATAGCGGTGTAGATAATTCCATGTTTATACAGATGGTGCTGTAGATATTTCCATGTTTATAGATATTGCTGTGTAGATATTTGCATATTTATACAGATGGCAGTGTAGATATTTCCATGTTTATACAGATAGTGTTGTAGCTATTTCCATGTTTATACAGATGGCTCTGTAGGTATTTCCATGTTTATACAGATGGTGGTGTAGATATTTCCATGTTTGTAGAGATAGCCATGTGGATATTTCTATGTTTATACAGATAGCGGTGTAGACATTTCCATGTTTATAGAGATAGCAGTGTATATATTTCCATATTTATACAGATAGCGGTGTATATATTTCCATGTTTTTACACGTATCGGTGGAGATATTTCCATGTTTACACAGATAGCGGTGTAGATATTTCCATGTTTACACAGAGGGTGGTGTAGATATTTCCATGTTTACACAGATAGCGTTGTAGATATTTCCATGTTTACACAGATAGCGGTGTACATTTTTCCATGTTTATACAGATAATGGCTTAGATGTTTACATGTTTATACAGATACCAGTGGAGATATTTCCATGTTTATACCTATAGCGGTGTATATATTTCCATGTTTATAGAGATAACGATGTAGATAATTCCATATTTATACAGATAGCGGTGTAGTGATTTCCATGTTTATTCAGAAGACGGTGTAGATATTTCCATGTTTATACAGATGGCGGTGTAGATATAACCATGTTTATACTGATAGCGGTGTAGATATTTCCATGTTTGTACAGGTAGCGGTGTAGATATTTTCATGTTTATAGAGATGGCTTTTTAGATATTTCCAAGTTTATACAGATGGCAGTGTAAATATTTCCTTGTTTAGACATATAGTGGTGTAGATATTTCCATGTTTATACAGATGACTGTGTAGTTATTTCCAAGTTTATACAGATGGCGGTTTAGATATTTCCAATTTTATAAAGATAGCGGTGTAGACATTTCCATGTTCATAGAGATAGCGGTGTAGATATTTCCATATTTATACAGATAGCTGTGTAGTTATTTCCATGTTTACACAGATAGAGGTGTAGATATTTCCATGTTTATGCAGATGTCGGTGTAGATATTTCCATCTTTCTACTGATGGCAGTGTAGATATTTCTATGTTTATAGAGATGGCAGTGTTGATAATTCCATCTTTATACAGAAGGCGGTGAAGTTATTTCCAAGTTTATGCTGATGGTGGTGTAGATATTTAAATGTTCATAGAGATGGCGGTTTAGATATTTCAAGGTTTGTAGAGATAGCGTTGTAGATAATTCCATGTTTGTAGAGATGGCGGTGTAGGTATTTCCATGTTTATAGAGATAGTGGTGTAGATATTTCCATGTTTATACAGATAGAGTTGTAGATATTTCCATGTTTATACAGATAGTGGTGTTGGTATTTCCATGTTTATACAGATAGCGGTGCAGAAATTTCCATGTTTCCACAAATGGCAGTGTAGATTGTTCCATGTTTATAGAGATGGCGGTGTAGATATTTCCATGTATATACAGATGACTTTGTAGATATTTCCATGTTTTCAAAGATAGCGGTGTAGATACTTCCATGTTTATAGAGATAGCAGTGCATATATTCCCATGTTTATACTGATTGCCGTGTAGATATTTCCATGTTTATAGAGATTGCGGTGTAGATGTTTCCATGTTTCTACAGATAGCGGTGGAGATATTTCCATGTTTATACAGATCGTGGTGTAGATATTTCCATGTTTATGGAGATAGCGGTGTAGATATTTCCATATTTATACAGATAGCGGTGTAGATATTTCCATGTTTATTCGGATGGTGTTGTAGATATTTCCATGTTTATACAGATGGTGGTGTAGATATTTCTATGTTTATACTGATAGTGGTGTAGATATTTCCACGTTTATACAGATAGTGGTGTAGATATTTCCATGTTTATACAGATAGCGGTTTAGATATCTCCATGTTTACAGAGATAGCGGTGTAGATATTTCCATATTTGCACAGACTGCGGTGTAGATATTTCCATCTTTACACAGACAGCGGTGTACATATTTCCATGTTTACACAGATAGCTGTGTAGATATTTCCATGTTTACACAGATAGTGTTGTAGGTATTTCCATGTTTATACAGATAGCGTTTTAGATATTTCCATGTTTATACAGATAGCGGTGGAGATCTTTCCATGTTTATACAGATGGCCGTGGAGATATTTCCATCTTCATACAGATGGCGGTGTACATATTTCCAAGTTTATACAGATAGCAGTGTAGATATTTCCATGTTTATACAGAAAGCGGTGTAGATATTTTCATGTTTATACAGATGGCGGTGTAGATATTTCCATGTTTATGCAGATAGCAGTGTGGCTATTTCCATGTTTATAGAGATCTTCGTGTAGATGTTTCCATATTTATACAGATAACGGTGTAGATATTTCCATGTTTATAGAGATATCGGTGTAGATATTTCCATATTTGCACAGATAGCGGTGTAGATATTTCCATCTTTACTCAGATAGCCGTGTACATATTTCCATGTTTCCACAGATAGCGGTGTAGATATTTCCATGTTAACACAGATAGTTTTGTAGATATTTCCATGTTTATACAGATTGCGGTATAGATATTTCTATGCTTATAAAGGTTGCGTTGCAGATATTTCCATGTTTATACAGATAGCGCTGGAGATATTTCCATGTTTATACAGATAGCGATGTAGATATTTCCATGTTTATAGAGATAACGGTGGATATATTTCCATGTTTATACAGATTGTGGTGTAGGTATTTCCATGTTTATAGAGATAGCCATGTAGATATTTCCATGTTTATACAGATAGCGGTGTAGATTTTCCATGTTTATACAGATTGCGGTGTAGATATTTCCATGTTTATAAAGACAGTGGTGTAGATATTTCCGTGTTTATAGAGATAGCGGTGTAGACATTTCCATGTTTATGCAGATAGCGATGCATATATTTCCAGGTTTATACAGATAGCGGTGTAGATATTTCCATGTTTATACAGATATTGGGGTAGATATTTCCATGTTTATACAGATAGCGTTGTACATATTTCCATGAGTAGGCAGATAGCGGTGCAGATATTTCCATGTTTATACAGATAGCGGTGGAGATATTTCCATGTTTATACAGATGGCGGTGTAGATATTTCCAAATTTATACAAATCGTGCGGTATATATTTCCATGTTTGTTCAGATAGCGGTGTAGATATTTCCATGTTTATACCAATAGCGGTATAAGTATTTCCATGTTGATAGAGATAGCGGTGTAGATAATTCCAAGTTTATACAGATGGAGGTTTAGATATTTCCATGTGTATACGGATGGCAGTGTAGATATTTCCATGTGCATACAGATGGAGGTGTAGATATTTCCATGTTTATACAGATGATTGTGAAGATATTTCCATGTTTTTAAAGACGGTGTTGTAGATATTTCCATGTTTATAGATATTGCTGTGTAGATATATGCATGTTCATACAGATGGCAGAGTAGATATTTCCATGTTTATACAGATAGTGTTGTAGCTATTTCCATGTTTATACAGATGGCTCTGTGGGTATTTCCAAGTTTATACAGATGGTGGTGTAGATATTTCCATTTTGGTAGAGATAGCCATGTAGATATTTCTATGTTTATACAGATAGCGGTGTAGACATTTCCATGTTTATAGAGATAGCAGTGTATATATTTAAATATTTATTTAGATAGCGGTGTATATATTTCCATGTTTATACAGGTAGCGGTGGAGATATTTCCATGTTTACACAGATAGCGTTGTAGATATGTCCATGTTTACAAAGATAGCGGTGTACATATTTCCATGTTTATACAGATAATGGCTTAGATGTTTACATGTTTATACAGATACCAGTGGAGATATTTCCATGTTTATACCGATAGCGGTGTATAAATTTCCATGTTTATAGAGATAACGGTGTAGATAATTCCATATTTATACAGATAGCGGTGTACAGATTTCCATGTTTATTCAGATGACGGTGTAGATATTTCCATGTTTATACAGATGGCGGTGTAGATATAACCATGTTTATACTGACAGCGGTGTAGATATTTCCATGTTTATACAGATAGCGGTGTAGATATTTCCATGTTTATACAGATAGCGTTGTAGATATTTCCATGTTTATGCAGATCATGGTGTCGATATTTCCATGTTTATACAGATAGCGCTGTAGATATTTCCATGTTTATAGAGATGGCTTTGTAGATATTTCCATGTTTTTACAGATGGTAGTGTAAATATTTCCATGTTTAGACATATAGTGGTGTAGATATTTCCATGTTTATACAGATGACTGTGTAGTTATTTCCATGTTTATACAGCTGGCGGCTTAGATATTTCCATGTTTATAAAGATAGCGGTGTAGACATTTCCATGTTCATAGAGATAGCGGTGTAGATTTTTCCATATTTATACAGATAGCTGTGTAGATATTTCCATGTTTATACAGATAGAGGTGTAGATATTTCCATGTTTATGCAGATGTCGCTGTAGATGTTTCCATCTTTCTACAGATGGCAGTGTAGATATTTCTATGTTTATAGAGATAGCAGTGTAGATAATTCCATGTTTATAGAGATGGTGGTGTAGGTATTTCCATGTTTATATAGATAGTGGTGTAGATATTTCCATGTTTATTCTGATAGCGGTGTAGATATTTCCATGTTTATACAGATAGTGGTGTTGATAATTCCATGTTTATACACATAGCGGTGTAGACATTTCCATGTTTATTCAGCTCGCGGTGTAGATATTTCCATGTTTATACAGATGGCAGTGTAGGCATTTCCATGTTTATACAGATAGTGGTGTAGGTATTTCCATGTGTATTCTGATAGCGGTGCAGATGTTTCCAAGTTTATACTGATGGCTGTGTAGATATTTCCATGTGTATGTCCATGGCAGTGTAGATATTTCCATGTTTATAGAGATGGTGGTGTAGATATTTCCATGTATATACAGATGACTTTGTAGATATTTCCATGTTTTCAAAGATAGCGTTGTAGATACTTCCATGTTTAAAGAGATAGCAGTGCATATATTCCCATGTTTATACTGATAGCAGTGCAGATATTTCCATGTTTATAGAGATAGCCCTGTAGATATATCCATTTTTGCACAGATTGCGGTGTGGGTATTTCCATCTTTACACAGATAGCGGTGTAGATATTTCCATGTTTACACAGATAGCTGTCTAGATATTTCCATGTTTACCCTGATAGTGTTGTAGATATTTTCATGTTTATACAGATAGCGGTGTAGATATTTCCATGTTTATAGAGATAGCGGTGTAGATATTTCCATGTTTATACAGATACCGGTGCGGTTATTTCCATGTTTATAGAGATAGCGGTGTAAATATTTCCATGTTTGCACAGATTGCGGTGCAGATTTTCCGTCTTTACAAAAATAGCGGTGTAGATATTTCCATGTTTTCACAGATAGCTGTGTAGACATTTCCATGTTTACTCGGATAGCGTTGTAGATATTTCCATGTTTATACTGATAGCGGTGTACATATTTAAATGACTCTACAGATAGCTGTGTAGATGTCACCATGTTTATACAGATCATTGTGTAGGTGTTTCCATGTTTATACAGACTGCGGTGTAGATATTTCCATGTTTTTACTGATGGCGGCGTAGATGTTTCCATGTATATACAGATAGCAGTGTGGATATTTCCATGTTTATACAGACAGTGGTGTAGATATTACCATGTTTACACAGATAGCGGTTTAGATATTTCCATTTTTGCAAAGATTGTGGTGTAGATATTTCCAACTTTACAAAGATAGCAGTGTAGATATTTCCATGTTTACACAGATTGCGGTGTAGATATTTGCATGTTTACACAGATAGTGGTGTAGATGTTTCCATGTTTATACAGATAACTGTGTAGGTATTTCCATGTTTTTACAGATGGCAGTGTAGATATTTCCATGTTTATATACATAGAGCTGTAGATATTTCCATGTTTATACAGATAGTGGTGTTGGTATTTCCATGTTTATACAGATAGCGGTGTAGAAATTTCCATGTTTCCACAAATGGCAGTGTAGATTGTTCCATGTTTATACAGACTGCGGTGTAGATATTTCCATGTTTTTACTGATGGCGGCGTAGATGTTTCCATGTATATACAGATAGCAGTGTGGATATTTCCATGTTTATACAGACAGTGGTGTAGATATTACCATGTTTACACAGATAGCGGTTTAGATATTTCCATTTTTGCAAAGATTGTGGTGTAGATATTTCCATCTTTACAAAGATAGCTGTGTAGATATTTCCATGTTTACACAGATTGCGGTGTAGATATTTGCATGTTTACACAGATAGTGGTGTAGATGTTTCCATGTTTATACAGATAACTGTGTAGGTATTTCCATGTTTTTACAGATGGCAGTGTAGATATTTCCATGTTTATATACATAGAGCTGTAGATATTTCCATGTTTATACAGATAGTGGTGTTGGTATTTCCATGTTTATACAGATAGCGGTGTAGAAATTACCATGTTTCCACAAATGGCAGTGTAGATTGTTCCATGTTTATAGAGATGGCGGTGTAGATATTTCCATGTTTATACAGATTGCCGTATAGATATTTCCATGTTTATAGGGATTGCGGTGTAGATATTTCCATGTTTCTACAGATAGCGGTGGTGATATTTCCATGTTTATACAGATCGTGGTGTAGATATTTCCATGTTTATGGAGATAGCGGTGTAGATATTTCCATATTTATACAGATAGCGGTTTAGATATTTCCATGTTTATTCAGATGGTGTTGTAGATATTTCCTTGTTTATACATATGGTGGTGTAGATATTTCTATGTTTATACTGATAGTGGTGAAGATATTTCCACGTTTATACAGATAGTGGTGTAGATATTTCCATGTTTATACAGATAGCGGTTTAGATATCTCCATGTTTTCAGAGATACCGGTGTAGATATTTCCATATTTGCACAGACTGCGGTGTAGATATTTCCATCTTTACACAGACAGCGGTGTACATATTTCCATGTTTACACAGATAGCTGTGTAGATATTTCCATGTTTACACAGATAGTGTTGTTGATATTTCCATGTTTATACAGATAGCGTTTTAGATATTTCCATGTTTATACAGATAGCGGTGGAGATCTTTCCATGTATATACAGATGGCCGTGGAGATATTTCCATCTTTATACAGATAGCAGTGTAGATATTTGCATGTTTATACAAATAGCGGTGTAGATATTTCCATGTTTATACAGATGGCCGTGTAGATATTTCCATGTTTATGCAGATAGCGGTGTAGATATTTCCTTGTTTATAGAGATCGTGGTGTAGATATTTCCATATTTGCACAGATAGCGGTGTAGATATTTCCATGTTAACACAGATAGTTTTGTAGATATTTCCATGTTTATACAGATTGCGGTATAGATATTTCCATGTTTATAAAATTGCGGTGCATATATTTCCATGTTTATACAGATAGTGGTGGAGATATTTCCATCTTTATACAGATAGCGATGTAGATATTTCCATGTTTATACAGATAACGGTGGATATATTTCCATGTCTATACAGATGGTGGTGTAGGTATTTCCAAGTTTATAGAGATAGCCATGTAGATATTTCCATGTTTATACAGATAGCGGTGTAGATATTTCCAGGTTTATACAGATAACGGTGGATATATTTCCATGATTATACAGATGGTGGTGTAGGTATTTCCATGTTTATAGAGATAGCCATGTAGATATTTCCATGTTTATAAAGATAGCGGTGTAGATATTTCCATGTTTATAGAGATAGCGGTGTAGACATTTCCATGTTTATACAGGAAGCGATGCGGATATTTCCAGGTTTATACAGTTAGCGGTGTAGATATTTCCATGTTTATTCAGATAGTGGGGTAGATATTTCCATGTTTATACAGATAGCGGTGTACATATTTCTATGAGTATGCAGATAGCGGTGGAGACATTTCCATGTTATACAGATAGCGGTGGAGATATTTCAAAGTTTATACAAATCGTGGTGTATATATTTCCATGTTTATTCAGATAGTGGTGTAGATATTTCCATGTTTATACCGATAGCGGTATAAGTATTTCCATGTTTATAGAGATAGCGGTGTAGATAATTTCATGTTTATACAGATGGTGGTGTAGATATTTTCATGTCTATACCAATGGCATTGTAGATATTTCCATGTGTATAAAGATGCAGGTGTAGATATTTCCATGTTTATACAGATGACTGTGAAAATATTTACATGTTTTTAAGGATGGTGGTGTAGATATTTCCATGTTTATAGATATTGCTGTGTAGATATTTGCATGTTTATGCAGACTGCGGTGTAGGTATTTCCATGTTTATAGAGATGGCGGTGTAGATATTTCTATGTTTATAGAGATAGCGGTGTAGATAATTCCATGTTTATAGAGATGGTTGTGTAGGTATTTCCATGTTTATATAGATATTGGTGTAGATATTTCCATGTTTATTTTGATAGCGGTGTAGATATTTCCATGTTTATTGAGATAGCGGTGCAGAGATTTCCATGTTTATAGAGATAGCGGTGTAAATATTTCCATGTTTGCACAGATTGCAGTGCAGATATTCCTGTCTTTACACAAATAGCGGTGTAGATATTTCCATGTTTACACAGATAGCTGTGAAGACATTTCCATGCTTACACAGATAGCGTTGTAGATATTTCCATGTTTATACTGATAGCGGTGTAGATATTTCCATGACTATACAGATAGCTATGTAGATGTTACCATGTTTATACAGATGACTGTGTAGGTATTTCCATGTTTATACAGACTGCAGTGTAGATATTTCCATGTTTTTACAGATTGCGGTGTAGATATTTCCATGTATATACCGATAGCGGTGTGGATATTTCCATGTTTTTACAGTCAGCGGTGTAGATATTACCATGTTTACACAGATAGCGGTTTAGATATTTCCATGTTTATTCAGATGGTGTTGTAGATATTTCCATGTTCATAGAGATGTTGGTGTAGATATTTCCATGTTTATACTGACAGTGTTGTAGATATTTCTATGTTTATACAGATAATGGTATAGATATTTCCATGTTTATACAGATAGCGCTGTAGATATCTCCAAGTTTACAGAGATGGTGGTGTAGATAATTCCATATTTGCACAGATTTCAGTGAAGATATTTCCATCTTTACACCGATAGTGGTGTATATATTTCCATGTTTACACAGATAGCTGTGTAGGTGTTTCCATGTTTATACAGATAGCGGTGTAGATATTTCCATGTTTATACAGATAGCGTTGTAGTTATTTCCAAGTTTATAGAGATCACGGTGTAGACATTTCCATCTTTCCTCAGATGGCAGTGTAGATATTTCTATGTTTATACAGACGGCGGCACAGATATTTCCATGTTCATACAGATGGCGGTGTAGATATTTCCATGTTTATAGAAATTTCGGTGTAGATATTTATATGTTTGTAGAGATAGTGGTGTAGATATTTCCATGTTTATAGAGATGGTGGTGTAGGTATTCCTTTTTTTATACAGATATTGGTGTATATAATTCCATGTTTATAGAGATGGCAGTACAGGTGTTTCCATGTTTATAGAGATAGTGGTGTAGATATTTCCATGTTTATACAGATAGCGGTGTAGACATTTCCATGTTTATTCAGCTCGCGGTGTAGATATTTCCATGTTTATACAGATGGCAGTGTAGGTATTTCCATGTTTATGCAGATAGCGGTGTAGATATTTCCATGTTTAAACAGCAGTGTAGATCTTTCCATGTTTATAGAGATAGCGGTGTACGTATTTCCATGTGTATTCAGATAGCGGTGCAGATGTTTCCAACTTTATACTGATGGCTGTGTAGATATTTCCATGTGTATACACATGGCAGTGTAGATACTTCCATGTTTATAGAGATGGTGGTGTAGATATTTCCATGTATATACAGATGACTGTGTAGATATTTCCATGTTTATACAGATGGCGGTGTAGATATTTCCATGTTTACAGAGATAGCGGTGTAGATATTTCCATGTTTATTGAGATAGCTGTGCAGATATTTCCATGTTTATACAGATTGCGGTGTAGATATTTCCAAGTTTATACAGATCGCGGTGTAGACATTTCCATCTTTCCTCAGATGGCAGTGTAGATATTTCTATGTTTATACAGACGGCGGCATAGATACTTCCATGTTTATACAGATGGCAGTATAGATATTTCCATGTTTATAGAAATGGCGGTGTAGATATTTATATGTTTGTAGAGATAGTGGTGTAGATATTTCCATGTTTATAGAAATGGCGGTGTAGGTATTTCTTTGTTTTTAGAGATATTGGTGTGGATAATTCCATGTTTATGGAAATGGCAGTGCAGGTATTTCCATGTTTATAGAGATAGTGGTGTAGATATTTCCATGTTTATACAGATAGCGGTATAGGTATTTCCATGTTGATACAGATAGCAGTGTTGGTATTTCCATGTTTATACAGATAGTGGTGTAGATATTTCCATGTTTATACTGCTCACGTTGTAGATATTTCCATCTTTATACAGATAGCAGTGTAGATATGTCTATGTTTATACAGATAGCGGTTTAGATATTCCATTTTACACAGATGGTGGTGTAGATAGTTCCATGTTTATGGAGATGGCGGTGTAGATATTTCCATGTTTATAAATGTGTCAGTGTAGATATTTCTAGGTTTATAGAGATGGCGGTGTAGATATTTCCATGTTTATAGAGACAGCTGTGTAAATATTTCCATCTGTATAGAGATAGCGGTGTAGTTATTTCCATGTTTATGCAGATGGCTGTGTAGATATTTCCATGTTTATACAGATGGCGGCATAGATATTTCCATGTTTATATAGATAGCGGTGTATATATTTCCATATTTATAGAAATAGCAGTGTAGATATTTCCATGTTTATTCAGAGGGCGGTATAGATATTTCCATGTTTATACAGACAGCGGTGTATTTATTTTCATGTTTATACAGAGAGACTTGTAGATATTTCCATGTTTAAACAGATCGTGGTGTTGATATATCCACGTTTATACAGATATTGGTGTTGGTATTTTCCTGTTTATACAGATAGCAGTGTAGATATTTCCATGTTTATACCGCTCGGGGTGCAGATATTTCCATCTTTATACAGACGGAAGTGTAGATATTTCCATGTTTACACAGATGGCGGTGTTGCTAGTTCCATGTTTATGGAGATGGCGGTGTAGATATTTTCATGTTTATAGAAATGGCGGTGTAGATTTTTCCATGTTTATAGAGTTTGTGGTGTAGATATTTCCATGCTTATAGAGATTGCAGTGTAGGTATTTCCATGTGTATAGAGATAGCGGTGCAGATGTTTCCATGTTTATACTGATGGCTCTGTAGACATTTCCATGTGTATACAGATGGCAGCGTAGATATTTCCATGTTTATAGAGATGGTGGTGTAGATATTTCCATGTATATACAGATGACTGTGTAGATATTTCCATGTTTACAGATATCAGTGTAGATATTTCCATGTTTATAGATATGGTGGTGTATATATTTCCATGTATATACAGTTGACTGTGTAGATATTTCCATGTTTATACAGATAGCGGTGTAGATATTTCCATATATAAACAGAAAGCGGTGGTGATATTTCCATGTTTATACAGAGAGCGATGTAGATATTTCCATGTTTATACAGATTGCTTTGTAGGTATTTGCATGTTTATAGAGGTAGCAGTGCAGATATTTCCATGTTTATACAGATGGCTGTGTAGATATTTCCATGTGTATACATGGCAGTGTAGATATTTCCATGTTTAAGCAGATGGAGGTGTAGATGTTTCCATGTTTATAGAGATAGCGGTGGAGATATTTCCATGTTTATACAGATGGATGTGTAGATATTTCCATGTGTATACACATGGCAGTGTATATATTTCAATGTTTATAGAGATGGTAGTGTAGATATTTCCATGTTTACAGTGTTAGCGGTGTAGATATTTCCATCTTTGAACAGATTGCGGTGTATATCTTTCCATCTTTTCACAGATTGCGGTGTAGATATTTCCAAGTTTACACAGATAGCTGTGTAGATATTTCCATGATTACACAGATACCGTTGTAGATATTTCCACGTTTATACACAGATCATTGTAGATATTTGCAGGTTTATAGAGATAGTGGTGTAGATATTTCCATATTTGTGGAGATGGCGGTGAAGATATTTCCATGTTTTTACTGATAGCTGTGTAGATATTTCCATGTTTATACAGATAGCGATGTTGACATTTCCATGTTTATACAGATAGCGGTGAAGATATTTCCATCTTTATACCGATAGCAGAGTAGATATTTCCATGTTTAAACCGATAGCAATGTAGATATATCCATGTTTACAAAGATAGTGTTGCAGATATTTCCATGTTTATACAGATAGCCGTGTAGATATTTCCATGTGTATAGAGATGGCGTTGTAGATATTTCCATGTTTACAGAGATAGTGGTGAAGGTATTTCCATGTTCATACAGATAGCGGTGTAGATATTTCCATGTTTATACAGATAGTGGTGTTGGTATTTCCATGTTTATACAGAAAGCGGTGTAGATATTTCCATGTTTATACAGATAGCGGTGTAGATATTTCCATGTTTACAGAGATAGCGGTTTAGATATTTCATTCCTTGCAAAGATTGCGGTGTGCATATTTCCATCTTTACGCTGATAGTTCTGTAGACATTTCCAAGTTAACACAGATAGCTCTGTAGATATTTCCATGTTTACACAGATAGCGTTGTAAATATTTCCATGTTGATACAGATAGCGGAGTAGATTTTTCCATGTTTATACAGATAGCGGTGTTGGTATTTCCATGTTTATACTGATAGCGGTATAGATATTTCCATGTTTATACAGCTCGCGGTGTAGATTTTCCATTTTTATACAGATGGCGGTGTAGATATTTCCATATTTATACAGATAGTCTTGTGGATATTTCCATGTTTATACCGATGGCGGTGTAGACAGTTCCATGTTTCTGGAGACGGCGGTGTAGATATTTTCATATTTACAGAGATGGCGGTGTAGATACTTCCATGTTTATGGAGATTGCGGTGTAGAAATTTCCATGTTTATATAGATAGCGTTGTAGGTATTTCCATGTTTATAGAGTTAGCAGAGTAGATATTTCCATGTTTACACAGATGGCTGTGTAGGTATTTCCATGTTTATACAGATAGCGGTGTAGATATTTCCATATTTATACAGATCAAGGTGTAGATATTTACATGTTTATACAGATAGCGGTGTAGATATTAACATGTTTATACAGACCGCGGTGTAGATATTTCAATGTTTATACAGATAGTCGTGCAGTTATTTCCATGTTTGTACACATGGCGGTGTTGAAATTTCCATCTATACAGAGATGGCAGCGTAGATATTTCCATGTTTATACATATGGCGGCGTGGATATTTCCATGCATATGCAGATGGCGGTGTAGATATTTCCATGTTTAAACACATAGCGGTGTAGTTATTTCCACGTTTATACAGATCACGGAGTAGATATTTCCATCTTTCTACAGATGACTGTGTAAATATTTCCATGTTAATACTGATGGTGTAGTAGATATTTCCATGTTTATAGAGATAGCGGTGTAGATATTTCCATGTTTATAGAGATAGCAGTGTAAATATTTCCATATTTATACAGATAGCGGTGTAGTTATTTCCATCTTTATACAGAGAGCGCTGTACATATTCCCATGTTTATACATATCATGGTGTAGATATTTCCATGTTTATACAGATAACGTTGTAGATATTTCCATGTTTATCTAGATAGCGGTGTAGATATTTCCATGTTTATACAGATGGCGGTGTAGGTATTTCCTTGTTTATGTAGATAGTGGTGTAGATTTGTCCATGTTTATAGAGATGGTTGTGTATATATTTCCACGTTTATAGAGATAGCGGTGCAGATATATATATGTTTATGCAGATGCCGTTGAAGATATTTCCATGTTTATTGAGATAGCGGTGTAGATATTTCCACATTTATAGAGATGGCAGTTTAGATATTTCCATCTTTATACAGATAGCGGTGTAGATATTTCCATGTTTACACAGATGGTGGTGTATATATTTGCGTGTTTATACACATGGCGGAGTAGATATTCCATCTTTATGGAGATGGCAGTGTAGATATTTTCATGTTTATACAGATGGCGGTGTAGATATTTCCAAATTCATACAGATAGCAGTGTAGATATTTCCAGGTTTATACAGATACCGGTGTAGATATTTCCATGTTTATACAGACCGCAGTGTAGAAATTTCCAAATTTATACAGATAGCGGTGTAGATATTTGCATGTTTGTGCAGATGGCAGTGTTGATGTTTCCATCTATACACAGATTGCCGTGTAGGTATTTCCATGTGTATACAGATGGCATTGTAGATATTTCCATGTTTATACAGATGGTGGTGTAGATATTTCCATGTTTATACTGATGACTGTATAGGTATTTCCATGTTTTTACAGATGGCATTGTAGATATTTCCATGTTTATAGAAACAGCAGTGTAGATATTTCCATGTTTATACAGATGGCGGTGCAGATATTTCCATGTTTATAGAGATAGCGGTGTAGATATTTCCATATTTATACAGGTAACGGTGTAGATATTTCCATGTTTATACAGATAGCGGTGTAAATATTTCCATGTTTATACAGATCACGGTGTAGATATTTCCGTGTTTATAGAGATAGCCGTGTAGATATTTCCATGTTTATACAGACAGCGGTGTAGATATTTCCATGTTTATACCGACCGCGGTGTAGATATTTCCATGTTCATACAGACAGCGGTGCAGATATTTCCATGTTTGTACAGATGGCGGTGTTGATATTTCCGTCTATACACAGATGACCGTGTAGATATTTCCATGTTTATACAGACGGTGGCGCAGATATTTCCATGGATATGTAGATGGCGGTGTAGATATTTCCATGTTTATACAGATGTCTGTGTATATATTTCCATGTTTAAACAGCTGGAGGTTTAGATATTTCCTTGTTTATATAAATAGTGGTGTAGTTATTTCCATGTTTATACAGATAGCCGTGTAGATATTTCCATGTATATACAGATGGCTGTGTAGATATTTCCATGTATATACAGATGGCTGTATAGCTATTTCCATGTTTATACAGATGACTTTATAGGAATTTCCATGTTTATACAGATGTCGGAGTAGATATTTCCATGTTTATAGAGATAGCTTTGTAGATATTTCCATGTTGATACAGATAGCGGTGTAGATATTTCCATGTTTATACAGATCGCGGTGTAGACATTTCCATGTTTATACAGATCGCGGTGTAGATATTTCCATGTTTATACAGATAGCGGTGTAGATATTTCCATGTTTTTACAGATATCAGTGTAGAAATTTCCAAGTTTACACAGATTGCAGTGTAGATATTTCCATCTTTCTACAGACGGCATTGTAGATATTTCCATGTTTATACAGATGGCGGAGTAGATGTTTCCATGTTTATATTGATGGTGTTGTAGATATTACCATGTTTATACAGATAGCGGTGTAGATATTTCCATGTTTATACAGATCGTGGTGAAGATATTCCATGTTTATACAGATCACGGTGTTGGTATTTCCATGTTTATACAGATAGTGGTGTAGATATTTCCATGTTTACACAGATAGCGGTGTAGATATTTCCATGTTTTTGCAGATAGAGGTGTAGATATTTCCATGTTTCTACAGATGACTGTGTAGATATTTCCATGTTTGTACAGATGGCAGTGAAGATTTTTCCATGTTTATAGAGATAGCGGTGTAGATATTTTCATGTTTATACAGATTGCGGTGGAAATATGTCCATGTTTATAAAGATAGCAATAGAGATATTTCCACGTTAATACACATAGCGGTGTAGATATTTCCATGTTTATACAGATAGCGGTGTAGATATTTCCATGTTTATACAGATGGCTGTGCCGATATTTTCATATATATACAGAGTTCTCTGTAGATATTTCCATGTTTATATAGATGACAGTGTAGATATTTCCAGGTTTATACTGATGACTGTTTAGATGTTTCCATATTAAAACAGATGGCGGTGTAGATATTTCCATGTACATACAGATGGCTGTGTAGATATTTCCATGTTTATACAGATGGCGGTGTAGATATTTCCATGTTTATACGGATAACTTTGTAAGTATTTCCATGTTTATACAGATGGCGGTGTACATATTTCCAAGTTTATAGAGATAGCGGTGTAGTTATTTGCATGATTATGGAGATAGCGGTGTAGATATTTACATGTTTACACAGATGGCTGTGTAGATATTTCCATGTGAATACAGATGGCATTGTAGATATTTCCATGTTTATAGAGAAGGTGTTGTAGTTATATCCATGTTTATACAGATGACTGGGTAGATAATTCCATATTTTTAAAGATGGCAGTGTAGATATTTCAGTGTTTACAGAGATAGCGCTGTAGATATTTCCATGTTCATACAGATGGTGCTGTAGATATTTCCATGTTTAGACAGACGGCAGTGTAGATATTTCCATGTTTATACAGATAGCGGAGTAGATATTGCCATGTTTACAGAGATGGCGGAGTAGATATTGCCAACTTTACACAGATAGGTGTGTTGATATTTCGAAGTTTACACAGATAGCTGTGTAGATATTTCCATGTTTACAGGGATAGCATTGTAGATATTTCCATGTTTATACAGATAGCGGTGTAGTTATTTCCATGTTGATACAGATAGCGGTGTAGATATTACCAGGTTTATAGAGATACTGGTGAAGGTATTTCCACGTTTATACAGACAGCGATGTAGATATTTCCACGTTTATACAGATAGCGTTTTAGGTATTTCCACATTTATAGAGATAGCGTTTTAGATATTTCCACGTTTATACAGATAGCGGTGTATATATTTCTGCGTTTTACAGATAGCTGTGTAGATATTTCCCTGTTTACACAGATAGCGTTGTAAATATTTCCATGTTTACACAGATAGCGTTGTAGATATTTCCAGGCTTACACAGATTGTGGTGTAGATATTTCCAAGTTTACACAGATAGCTGTGTAGATATTTCCATGTTTACACAGATAGCGTTGTGGATATTTCATTGTTTATAGAGATAGCGGTGTAGGTATTTCCATGTTGATAAAGATACCGGTGTAGGTATTTCCGTGTTTATAAAGATAGCGGTGTAGATATTTCCATGTTTATAGAGACTGCGGTGTAGATATTTCCATCTTTGCACAGATTGCTGGGTAGATATTTCCATTTTTACACAGATAGCTGTGTAGATATTTCCAAGTTTACACAGATAGCGGTGTAGATATTTCCATGTTTATAGAGATAGCAGTGTAGATATTTCCATGTTTATACAGATGGCTCGGTAGATATTTCCATGTTTATACAGATGGCGGTGTTGATATTTCCATGTTTATACAGATGGCACTGTAGAGATTTCCATGTTCATACAGATAGCAGTGTCGATATTTCCATGTTTATACAGATAGCGGTGTAGGTATTTCCATGTTTACAGAGATAGCGGTGTAGATATTTCCATCTTTGCACAGATTGCGCTGTAGGTATTGCCAAATTTACACAGATAGCGGTGTAGATATTTCCATGTTTACAGAGATAGCATTGTAGATATTTCCACGTTTATACAGATTGCGGTGTAGTTATTTCCGTGTTGATAAATATAGTGGTGTAGATATTTCCATGTTTATACAGGTAGCGGTGTAGAAATTCCCATGTTTATACAGATCGCTTTGTAGATATTTCCATCTTTCTACAGATGTCAGTGTAGATATTTCCAAATTTATACAGATGGCAGTGTAGATATTTCCATGGTTATACAGATGTCTGTGTAGATATTTCCATGTTTGCGCAGATGGCGGTGTAGATAATTCTGTGTTTATAGAGACGGCGGTGTAGTTATTTCTATGTTTAAAGAGATAGCGGTGTAAATATTTCCATGTTTATAGAGATGGTGGTGTAAATGTTTTCATGTTTATAGAGATAGCGGTGTAGATATTTCCATGTTTATACAGATAGCGGTGTTGCTATTTCCATGTTTTTAGTGATAGCGGTGAAGATATTTCCATGTTTATACAGCTCGCGGTGTAGATATTTCCATGTTTATACAGATTGCAGTGTAGATATTTCCATGTTTATACAGATAGCGGTGTAGATATTTCCATGTCTGTAGAGATAGCGGTGTAGGTATTTCCATATTTAAACAGATTGCGGTGTAGATATTTCCATCTTTATACACATGGCTGTGTAGGTATTTACATGTTTATACACATAGCTGTGAAGATATTTCCATGTTTATACAGATAGTGGTGTAGATATTTCCATGTTTATACAGATGGCGGTGTAGATACATCCATGTTTCTGAAGATGGCGGTGTAGATATTTCCATGTTTTTGCAGATAGAGGTGTAGATATTTCCATGTTTCTACAGATGACTGTGTAGATATTTCCATGTTTGTACAGATGGCAGTGAAGATTTTTCCATGTTTATAGAGATAGCGGTGTAGATATTTTCATGTTTATACAGATTGCGGTGGAAATATGTCCATGTTTATAAAGATAGCAATAGAGATATTTCCACGTTAATACACATAGCGGTGTAGATATTTCCATGTTTATACAGATAGCGGTGTAGATATTTCCATGTTTATACAGATGGCTGTGCCGATATTTTCATATATATACAGAGTTCTCTGTAGATATTTCCATGTTTATATAGATGACAGTGTAGATATTTCCAGGTTTATACTGATGACTGTTTAGATGTTTCCATATTAAAACAGATGGCGGTGTAGATATTTCCATGTACATACAGATGGCTGTGTAGATATTTCCATGTTTATACAGATGGCGGTGTAGATATTTCCATGTTTATACGGATAACTTTGTAAGTATTTCCATGTTTATACAGATGGCGGTGTACATATTTCCAAGTTTATAGAGATAGCGGTGTAGTTATTTGCATGATTATGGAGATAGCGGTGTAGATATTTACATGTTTACACAGATGGCTGTGTAGATATTTCCATGTGAATACAGATGGCATTGTAGATATTTCCATGTTTATAGAGAAGGTGTTGTAGTTATATCCATGTTTATACAGATGACTGGGTAGATAATTCCATATTTTTAAAGATGGCAGTGTAGATATTTCAGTGTTTACAGAGATAGCGCTGTAGATATTTCCATGTTCATACAGATGGTGCTGTAGATATTTCCATGTTTAGACAGACGGCAGTGTAGATATTTCCATGTTTATACAGATAGCGGAGTAGATATTGCCATGTTTACAGAGATGGCGGAGTAGATATTGCCAACTTTACACAGATAGGTGTGTTGATATTTCGAAGTTTACACAGATAGCTGTGTAGATATTTCCATGTTTACAGGGATAGCATTGTAGATATTTCCATGTTTATACAGATAGCGGTGTAGTTATTTCCATGTTGATACAGATAGCGGTGTAGATATTACCAGGTTTATAGAGATACTGGTGAAGGTATTTCCACGTTTATACAGACAGCGATGTAGATATTTCCACGTTTATACAGATAGCGTTTTAGGTATTTCCACATTTATAGAGATAGCGTTTTAGATATTTCCACGTTTATACAGATAGCGGTGTATATATTTCTGCGTTTTACAGATAGCTGTGTAGATATTTCCCTGTTTACACAGATAGCGTTGTAAATATTTCCATGTTTACACAGATAGCGTTGTAGATATTTCCAGGCTTACACAGATTGTGGTGTAGATATTTCCAAGTTTACACAGATAGCTGTGTAGATATTTCCATGTTTACACAGATAGCGTTGTGGATATTTCATTGTTTATAGAGATAGCGGTGTAGGTATTTCCATGTTGATAAAGATACCGGTGTAGGTATTTCCGTGTTTATAAAGATAGCGGTGTAGATATTTCCATGTTTATAGAGACTGCGGTGTAGATATTTCCATCTTTGCACAGATTGCTGGGTAGATATTTCCATTTTTACACAGATAGCTGTGTAGATATTTCCAAGTTTACACAGATAGCGGTGTAGATATTTCCATGTTTATAGAGATAGCAGTGTAGATATTTCCATGTTTATACAGATGGCTCGGTAGATATTTCCATGTTTATACAGATGGCGGTGTTGATATTTCCATGTTTATACAGATGGCACTGTAGAGATTTCCATGTTCATACAGATAGCAGTGTCGATATTTCCATGTTTATACAGATAGCGGTGTAGGTATTTCCATGTTTACAGAGATAGCGGTGTAGATATTTCCATCTTTGCACAGATTGCGCTGTAGGTATTGCCAAATTTACACAGATAGCGGTGTAGATATTTCCATGTTTACAGAGATAGCATTGTAGATATTTCCACGTTTATACAGATTGCGGTGTAGTTATTTCCGTGTTGATAAATATAGTGGTGTAGATATTTCCATGTTTATACAGGTAGCGGTGTAGAAATTCCCATGTTTATACAGATCGCTTTGTAGATATTTCCATCTTTCTACAGATGTCAGTGTAGATATTTCCAAATTTATACAGATGGCAGTGTAGATATTTCCATGGTTATACAGATGTCTGTGTAGATATTTCCATGTTTGCGCAGATGGCGGTGTAGATAATTCTGTGTTTATAGAGACGGCGGTGTAGTTATTTCTATGTTTAAAGAGATAGCGGTGTAAATATTTCCATGTTTATAGAGATGGTGGTGTAAATGTTTTCATGTTTATAGAGATAGCGGTGTAGATATTTCCATGTTTATACAGATAGCGGTGTTGCTATTTCCATGTTTTTAGTGATAGCGGTGAAGATATTTCCATGTTTATACAGCTCGCGGTGTAGATATTTCCATGTTTATACAGATTGCAGTGTAGATATTTCCATGTTTATACAGATAGCGGTGTAGATATTTCCATGTCTGTAGAGATAGCGGTGTAGGTATTTCCATATTTAAACAGATTGCGGTGTAGATATTTCCATCTTTATACACATGGCTGTGTAGGTATTTACATGTTTATACACATAGCTGTGAAGATATTTCCATGTTTATACAGATAGTGGTGTAGATATTTCCATGTTTATACAGATGGCGGTGTAGATACATCCATGTTTCTGAAGATGGCGGTGTAGATATTTTCATGTTTATAGAGATGGCGGTGTAGATATGTCCATGTATATAGATATTGCAGTGTAGATATTTCCATGTTTATAGAGAAATCGGTGAAGGTATTTCCATGTTTATAGAGATAGCGGTGTAGATATTTCCACATGTCTACAGATAGCGGTGTAGATATTTCCATGTTTCTACAGATGGCGGTGTAGATATTTCCTTATTTATACAGACAGCGGTGTAGATATTTCCATCTTTATACAGGTAGCGGTGTACATATTTCCATTTTTACAGAGATAGCGGTGTAGTTATTTCCATCTTTGCACAGACTGTCGTGTAGATATTTCCATGTTTACGCAGATATCTGTGTAGATATTTCCAAGTTTACACAGATAGCTGTGTAGATATTTCCATGTTTACACACATAGCGTTGTAGATATTTCCACGTTTATACAGACTACGGTGTAGATATGTCCATGTTTATGCAGATAGCGGTGGAGATATTTCCATGTTTATAGAGACAGCGGTATAGATATTTCCATGTTCATACAGATAGCGGTGTAGATATTTCCATGTTTATACAGATAGCGGTGTTGGTATTTCCATGTTTATACAGATAGCGGTGTAGATATTTCCATGTTTATACAGATAGCGGTGTAGATATTTCCATGTTTACAGAGATAGCGGTGTAGATATTTCCATCTTTGCAACGATTGCGGTGTAGGTATTTCCATCTTTACACAGATAGCGGTGTAGTTATTTCCAAGTTTACACAGATTGCTGTGTAGATATTTCCATGTTTACACAGATAGCATTGTAGATATTTCCATGTTTATACAGATAGCGGTGTTGATATTTCCATGTTTATACAGATAGCGGTGTTGGTATTTCCATGTTCATACAGATAGCGGTGTAGATATTTCCATGTATATACAGCTCCCGGTGTAGATATTTAAATCTTTATACAGATGGCAGTGAAGATATTTCCATGTTTATACAGATAGTGGTGTAGAGATTTGCATGTTAATACAGATGGCGTTGTAGATAGTTCCATGTTATTGGAGATACCGGTGTACATATTTGCATGTTTATAGAGACGGTGGTGTAGATATTTCCATGTTTATAGAGATTGTGGTGTAGATATTTCCATGTTCATAGAGATGGCTGTGTAGATATTTCCATGTTTACAGACATAGCGGTGAAGTTATTTCCATCTTTGCACAGATTGCAGTGTGGATATTTCCATCTTTACGCTGATAGTTCTGTAGACATTTCCAAGTTAACACAGATAGCTCTGTTGATATTTCCATCTTTATACAGATAGCGTTGTAAATATTTCCATGTGTATACAGATAGCGGAGTAGATTTTTCCATGTTTATTCAGATAGCGGTGTTGGTATTTCCATGTTTATACAGATAGCCATATAGATATTTCCATGTTTATACAGCTCGCGGTGTAGATATTCCATCTTTATACAGATGGCGGTGTAGATATTTCCATATTTATACACATAGTCTTGTGGATATTTCCAGGTTTATACCGATGGCGGTGTAGACAGTTCCATGTTTCTGGAGACGGCGGTGTAGATATTTTCATGTTTATAGAGATGGCGGTGTAGATACTTCCATGTTTATGGAGATTGCGGTGTAGATATTTCCATGTTTACACAGATGGCTGTGTAGGTATTTCCATGTTTATACAGATAACGGTGTAGATATTTCCATATTTATACAGATCATGGTGTAGATATTTACATGTTTATACAGATAGCGGTGTAGATATTAACATGTTTATACAGACCGCGGTGTAGATATTTCAATGTTTATACAGATAGTCGTGCAGTTATTTCCATGTTTGTACAGATGGCGGTGTTGATATTTCCATCTATACGGAGATGGCAGAGTAGATATTTCCATGTTTATACATATGGCGGCGTGGATATTTCCATGTATATGCAGATGGCGGTGTAGATATTTCCATGTTTATACACATAGCTGTGTAGTTATTTCCAGGTTTATACAGATCGCGGTGTAGATATTTCCATCTTTCTACAGATGACTGTGTAAATATTTCCATGTTAATACTGATGGTGTAGTAGATATTTCCATGTTTATAGAGATAGTGGTGTAGATATTTCCATGTTTATAGAGATAGCGGTGTAAATATTTCCATATTTATACAGATAGCGGTGTAGTTATTTCCATCTTTATACAGAGAGCGCTGTACATATTTCCATGTTTATACATATCATGGTGTAGATATTTCCATGTTTATACAGATAACGTTGTAGATATTTCCATGTTTATCTAGATAGCGGTGTAGATATTTCCATGTTTATACAGATGGCGGTGTAGGTATTTCCATGTTAATATAGATGGCGGTGTAGGTATTTCCTTGTTTATGTAGATGGTGTTGTAGATTTTTCCATGTTTATAGAGATGGTTGTGTATATATTTCCACGTTTATAGAGACAGCGGTGTAGATATATACATGTTTATGCAGATGCCGTTGTAGATATTTCCATGTTTATTGAGATAGCGGTGTAGATATTTCCACATTTATAGAGATGGCAGTGTAGATATTTCCATCTTTATACAGATAGCGGTGTAGATATTTCCATGCTTACACAGATGGCGGTGTATATATTTGCGTGTTTATACACATGGCGGAGTAGATATTCCATCGTTATGGAGATGGCAGTGTAGATCTTTTCATGTTTATACAGATGGTGGTGTTAGATATTTCCACATTCATACAGATAACAGTGTAGATATTTCCAGGTTTATACAGATACCGGTGTAGATATTTCCATGTTTATACAGACCGCAGTGTAGAAATTTCCATATTTATACAGATAGCCGTGTAGATATTTGCATGTTTGTGCAGATGGCGCTGTTGATGTTTCCATCTATACACAGATTGCCGTGTAGTTATTTCCATGTGTATACAGATGGCATTGTAGATATTTCCATGTTTATACTGATGGTGGTGTAGATATTTCCATGTTTATACAGATGACTGTATAGCTATTTCCATGTTTTTACAGATGGCATTGTAGATAATTCCATGTTTATAGAGACAGCAGTGTAGATATTTCCATGTTTATACAGATGGCGGTGCAGATATTTCCATGTTTATAGATATAGCGATGTGGATATTTCCATATTTATACAGGTAACGGTGTAGATATTTCCATGTTTATACAGATAGCGGTGTAAATATTTCCATGTTTATACAGATCACGGTGTAGATATTTCCGTGTTTATAGAGATAGCCGTGTAGATATTTCCATGTTTATACAGACAGCGGTGTAGATATTTCCATGTTTATACCGACCGCGGTGTAGATATTTCCATGTTCATACAGATTGCGGTGCAGATATTTCCATGTTTGTACAGATGGCGGTGTTGATATTTCCATCTATACACAGATGACCGTGTAGATATTTCCATGTTTATACAGATGGTGGCACAGATATTTCCATGGATATGTAGATGGCGGTGTAGATATTTCCATGTTTGTACAGATAGCGGTGAAGTTATTTCCATGTTTATATAGATAGCGGTGTAGATATTTCCATGTATATACACATGGCTGTGTAGATATTTCCATGTTTATACAGATGGTGGTGTAGATATTTCCATGTTTATACAGATAACTTTGTAAGTATTTCCATGTTCATACATATGGCGGTGTAGATATTTCGATGTTTATAGAGATAGCAGCGGGGATATTTCCATGTTTATACAGATAGCGGTGTAGATATTTCCATGTTTATAGAGATGGCGGTGTAGATATTTCCATGTTCATAGAGATAGCAGTGTTGATTTTTCCATGTTTATAGAGATAGCGGTGTGGATATTTCCATGTTTATACAGATAGGGGTGTAGATATTTACAAGTTTATAGAGATGGCGGTGTAGATATTTCCATGTTTATACGGATCATGGTGTATATATTTCCATGTTTATACAGATCGCGGTGTATATATTTCCATGCTTATACAGATCATGGTGTAGATATTTCCATGTTTATAGAGATCGCGGTGTTGATATTACCATGTTTATAGGGATAGCGTTTCAAATATTTCCACATTTATACAGATAGCGGTGTAGTTATTAGCATGTTTATACAGGTAGCGGTGTAGATATTTCCATGTATAAACAGATGTCTGTGTATATATTTCCATGTTTAAACTGATGGCGGTGTAGATATTTCCTTGTTTATATAAATAGTGGTGTAGTTATTTCCATGTTTATACAGATAGCTGTGTACATATTTCCATGTATATACAGATGGCTGTGTAGATATTTCCATGTTTATACAGATGGCTGTGTAGATACTTCCATGTTTATACAGATGACTTTGTAGGTATTTCCATGTTTATACAGATGTCGGTGTAGATATTTCCATGTTTATAGAGATAGCTTTGTAGATATTTCCATGTTGATACAGATAGCAGTGTAGATATTTCCATGTTTATACAGATCGCGGTGTAGATATTTCCATCTTTCTACAGATGACTGTGTAAATATTTCCATGTTAATACTGATGGTGTAGTAGATATTTCCATGTTTATAGAGATAGTGGTGTAGATATTTCCATGTTTACAGAGATAGCGGTGTAAATATTTCCATATTTATACAGATAGCGGTGTAGTTATTTCCATCTTTATACAGAGAGCGCTGTACATATTTCCATGTTTATACATATCATGGTGTAGATATTTCCATGTTTATACAGATAACGTTGTAGATATTTCCATGTTTATCTAGATAGCGGTGTAGATATTTCCATGTTTATACAGATGGCGGTGTAGGTATTTCCATGTTAATATAGATGGCGGTGCAGGTATTTCCTTGTTTATGTAGATGGTGGTGTAGATTTTTCCATGTTTATAGAGATGGTTGTGTATATATTTCCATGTTTATAGAGACAGCGGTGTAGATATATACATGTTTATGCAGATGCCGTTGTAGATATTTCCATGTTTATTGAGATAGCGGTGTAGATATTTCCACATTTATAGAGATGGCAGTGTAGATATTTCCATCTTTATACAGATAGCGGTGTAGATATTTCCATGCTTACACAGATGGTGGTGTATATATTTGCGTGTTTATACACATGGCGGAGTAGATATTCCATCTTTATGGAGATGGCAGTGTAGATCTTTTCATGTTTATACAGATGGTGGTGTTAGATATTTCCACATTCATACAGATAACAGTGTAGATATTTCCAGGTTTATACAGATACCGGTGTAGATATTTCCATGTTTATACAGACCGCAGTGTAGAAATTTCCATATTTATACAGATAGCCGTGTAGATATTTGCATGTTTGTGCAGATGGCGCTGTTGATGTTTCCATCTATACACAGATTGCCGTGTAGTTATTTCCATGTGTATACAGATGGCATTGTAGATATTTCCATGTTTATACTGATGGTGGTGTAGATATTTCCATGTTTATACAGATGACTGTATAGCTATTTCCATGTTTTTACAGATGGCATTGTAGATATTTCCATGTTTATAGAGACAGCAGTGTCGATATTTCCATGTTTATACAGATGGCGGTGCAGATATTTCCATGTTTATAGAGATAGTGGTGTGGATATTTCCATATTTATACAGGTAATGGTGTAGATATTTCCATGTTTATACAGATAGCGGTGTAAATATTTCCATGTTTATACAGATTACGGTGTAGATATTTCCGTGTTTATAGAGATAGCCGTGTAGATATTTCCATGTTTATACAGACAGCGGTGTAGATATTTCCATGTTTATACCGACCGCGGTGTAGATATTTCCATGTTCATACAGATTGCGGTGCAGATATTTCCATGTTTGTACAGATGGCGGTGTTGATATTTCCATCTATACACAGATGTCCGTGTAGATATTTCCATGTTTATACAGATGGTGGCGCAGATATTTCCATGGATATGTAGATGGCGGTGTAGATATTTCCATGTTTGTACAGATAGCGGTGAAGTTATTTCCATGTTTATATAGATAGCGGTGTAGATATTTCCATGTATATACACATGGCTGTGTAGATATTTCCATGTTTATACAGATGGCGGTGTAGATATTTCCATGTTTATACAGATAACTTTGTAAGTATTTCCATGTTTATACATATGGCGGTGTAGATATTTTCATGTTTATAGAGATAGCAGCGGGGATATTTCCATGTTTATACAGATAGCGGTGTAGATATTTCCATGTTTATAGAGATGGCGGTGTAGATATTTCCATGTTCATAGAGATAGCAGTGTTGATTTTTCCATGTTTATAGAGATAGCGGTGTGGATATTTCCATGTTTATACAGATAGGGTTGTAGATATTTACAAGTTTATAGAGATGGCGGTGTAAATATTTCCATGTTTATACGGATCACGGTGTAGATATTTCCATGTTTATACAGATCGCGGTGTATATATTTCCATGCTTATACAGATCATGGTGTAGATATTTCCATGTTTATAGAGATCGCGGTGTTGATATTACCATGTTTATAGGGATAGCGTTTCAAATATTTCCACATTTATACAGATAGCGGTGTAGTTATTAGCATGTTTATACAGGTAGCGGTGTAGATATTTCCATGTATAAACAGATGTCTGTGTATATATTTCCATGTTTAAACTGATGGCGGTGTAGATATTTCCTTGTTTATATAAATAGTGGTGTAGTTATTTCTATGTTTATACAGATAGCTGTGTACATATTTCCATGTATATACAGATGGCTGTGTAGATATTTCCATGTTTATACAGATGGCTGTGTAGATATTTCCATGTTTATACAGATGACTTTGTAGGTATTTCCATGTTTATGCAGATGTCGGTGTAGATATTTCCGTGTTTATAGAGATAGCTTTGTAGATATTTCCATGTTGATACAGATAGCAGTGTAGATATTTCCATGTTTATACAGATCGTGGTGTAGATATTTCCATGTTTATACAGATCGCGGTGTAGATATTTCCATGTTTATACAGATAGCGGTGTAGATATTTCCATGTTTTTACAGATATCAGTGTAGAAATTTCCAAGTTTACACAGATTGCAGTGTAGATATTTCCATCTTTCTACAGACGGCATTGTAGATATTTCCATGTTTATACAGATGGCGGAGTAGATGTTTCCATGTTTGTATAGATGGTGGTGTAGATATTACCATGTTTATACAGATAGCGGTGTAGATATTTCCATGTTTATACAGATCGTGGTGAAGATATTCCATGTTTATACAGATCACAGTGTTGGTATTTCCATGTTTATACAGATAGCGGTGTAGATATTTCCATGTTTACACAGATAGCGGTGTAGATATTTCCATGTTTATACAGATAGCGGTGGAGATATTTCCCTGTTTGTACAGATCTCTGTTTAGATATTTCCATGAGTGTACAGACGGCAGTGTAGATATTTCCATGTTTATACAGATGACAGTGTAGATATTTCCATGTTTATTCAGATAGCGGTGTAGAGATTTCCATGTTTACACAGATAGCGGTGTAGATATTTCCATCTTTGCACAGATTGCGGTGTAGGTATTGCCAAATTTACAGAGATAGCAGTGTAGATATTTCCAAGTTTACACAGATAGCTGTGTAGATATTTCCATGTTTACAGAGATAGCATTGTAGATATTTCCATGTTTATACAGATTGCGGTGTAGTTATTTCCATGTTGATACAGATAGTGGTGTAGATATTTCCATGTTTATACAGGTAGCCGTGTAGAAATTCCCATGTTTATACAGATCGCTTTGTAGACATTTCCATCTTTCTACAGATGTCAGTGTAGATATTTCCAAGTTTATACAGATGGCAGTGTGGATATTTCCATGTTTATACAGATGTCTGTTTAGTTATTTCCATCTTTGTGCAGATGGCGGTGTAGATATTTCCATGTTTGTAGAGATGGCGGTGCAGTTATTTCTATGTTTATAGAGATAGCGGTGTAAATATTTCCATGTTTACAGAGATGGTGGTGTATATATTTTCATGTTTATAGAGATAGCGGTGTAGTTATTTCCATATTTATACAGATAGCGGTGTAGATATATCCATGTTTATACAGATCGTGGTGTAGATATTTCCATGTTTATACAGATTCCGGTGTAGATATTTACATGTTTATACAGACCGCAGTGTAGATACTTCCATGTTTATAGAGATAGCGGTGTAGATATTTCCATGATTGTACAGATGGCGGTGTTGATGTTTCCATCTATACACAGATTGCCGTGTAGGTATTTCCTTGTGTATACAGATGGCATTGTAGATATTTCCATGTTTATACAGTTGGTGGTGTAGAAATTTCCATGTTGATACAGATGACTCTATAGGTTTTTCCATGTTTTTACTGATGGCATTGTAGATATTTCCATGTTTATAGAGATAGCAGTGTAGATATTTCCATGTTTATACAGATGGCGGTGTACATATTTTCATGTTTATAAAGATAGCGGTGTAGATATTTCCATATTTATACAGATAACTGTGTAGATATTTCCAGGTTTATACAGATAGCTGTGTAAATATTTCCATTTTTATACAGATCAAGGTGTAGATATTTCCATGTTTATAGAGATAGCAGTGTAGATATTTCCATGTTTATACTGATCACGGTGTAGATATTTCCAAGTTTATACAGATCGCGGTGTAGTTATTTCCATGTTTATACTGATCATGGTGTAGATAATTCGATGTTTATACAGATCGCGGTGTTGATACTACCATGTTTATGGGGATGGCGGTGCAAATATTTCCACATTTATACAGATAGCGTCGTAGTTATTAGCATGTTTATACAGATAGGGGTGTAGATATTTCCATGTATAAACAGATGTCTGTGTATATATTTCCATGTTTAAACAGATGGCAGTGTAGATATTTCCATGTTTATACAAATAGCGGTGTAGATATTTCCATGTTTCTACAGATAGCTGTGTAGATATTTCCATGTGTATACAGATGGCTGTGTAGATATTTCCATGTTCATACAGATGGCTGTGTAGATATTTCCATGTTTATTGAGATGACTTTGTAGGTATTTCCATGTTTATAGAGATGGCTGTGTAGATATTTCCATGTTTATACAGATTGCGATCTAGATATTTCCATGTTTATACAGATCGCGGTGTAGATATTTCCATGTTTATACAGATAGTGGTGTAGATGTTTCCATGTTTATACAGATAGCGGTGTAGATATTTCCATGTTTATACTGATGGCGGTGTAGGTATTTCCATGTTTATAGAGATGGTGGTGTAGATATTTCCATGTTTATAGAGATAGCGGTGTAGATATATCCATGTTTATAGAGATAGCAGTGAGGATATTTCCATGTTTATACAGAAAGCAGTGTAGATATTTCCACTTTTATAGAGATAGCGATTTAGACATTTCATATTTATACAGATAGCGGTGTAGATATTTCCATGTTTATACAGATTGCGGTGTAGATATTTCCATGTTTATACAGATGGCTGTGTAGATATTTCCATGTTTATACAGATGACTTTGTAGGTATTTCCATGTTTATGCAGATGTCGGTGTAGATATTTCCGTGTTTATAGAGATAGCTTTGTAGATATTTCCATGTTGATACAGATAGCAGTGTAGATATTTCCATGTTTATACAGATCGTGGTGTAGATATTTCCATGTTTATACAGATCGCGGTGTAGATATTTCCATGTTTATACAGATAGCGGTGTAGATATTTCCATGTTTTTACAGATATCAGTGTAGAAATTTCCAAGTTTACACAGATTGCAGTGTAGATATTTCCATCTTTCTACAGACGGCATTGTAGATATTTCCATGTTTATACAGATGGCGGAGTAGATGTTTCCATGTTTATATAGATGGTGGTGTAGATATTACCATGTTTATACAGATAGCGGTGTAGATATTTCCATGTTTATACAGATCGTGGTGAAGATATTCCATGTTTATACAGATCACAGTGTTGGTATTTCCATGTTTATACAGATAGCGGTGTAGATATTTCCATGTTTACACAGATAGCGGTGTAGATATTTCCATGTTTATACAGATAGCGGTGGAGATATTTCCCTGTTTGTACAGATGGCTGTTTAGATATTTCCATGAGTGTACAGACGGCAGTGTAGATATTTCCATGTTTATACAGATGACAGTGTAGATATTTCCATGTTTATTCAGATAGCGGTGTAGAGATTTCCATGTTTACACAGATAGCGGTGTAGATATTTCCATCTTTGCACAGATTGCGGTGTAGGTATTGCCAAATTTACAGAGATAGCAGTGTAGATATTTCCAAGTTTACACAGATAGCTGTGTAGATATTTCCATGTTTACAGAGATAGCATTGTAGATATTTCCATGTTTATACAGATTGCGGTGTAGTTATTTCCATGTTGATACAGATAGTGGTGTAGATATTTCCATGTTTATACAGGTAGCCGTGTAGAAATTCCCATGTTTATACAGATCGCTTTGTAGACATTTCCATCTTTCTACAGATGTCAGTGTAGATATTTCCAAGTTTATACAGATGGCAGTGTGGATATTTCCATGTTTATACAGATGTCTGTTTAGTTATTTCCATCTTTGTGCAGATGGCGGTGTAGATATTTCCATGTTTGTAGAGATGGCGGTGTAGTTATTTCTATGTTTATAGAGATAGCGGTGTAAATATTTCCATGTTTACAGAGATGGTGGTGTATATATTTTCATGTTTATAGAGATAGCGGTGTAGTTATTTCCATATTTATACAGATAGCGGTGTAGATATATCCATGTTTATACAGATCGTGGTGTAGATATTTCCATGTTTATACAGATTCCGGTGTAGATATTTACATGTTTATACAGACCGCAGTGTAGATACTTCCATGTTTATAGAGATAGCGGTGTAGATATTTCCATGATTGTACAGATGGCGGTGTTGATGTTTCCATCTATACACAGATTGCCGTGTAGGTATTTCCTTGTGTATACAGATGGCATTGTAGATATTTCCATGTTTATACAGTTGGTGGTGTAGAAATTTCCATGTTGATACAGATGACTCTATAGGTTTTTCCATGTTTTTACTGATGGCATTGTAGATATTTCCATGTTTATAGAGATAGCAGTGTAGATATTTCCATGTTTATACAGATGGCGGTGTACATATTTTCATGTTTATAAAGATAGCGGTGTAGATATTTCCATGTTTATACAGATAACTGTGTAGATATTTCCAGGTTTATACAGATAGCTGTGTAAATATTTCCATTTTTATACAGATCATGGTGTAGATATTTCCATGTTTATAGAGATAGCAGTGTAGATATTTCCATGTTTATACTGATCACGGTGTAGATATTTCCAAGTTTATACAGATCGCGGTGTAGTTATTTCCATGTTTATACTGATCATGGTGTAGATAATTCGATGTTTATACAGATCGCGGTGTTGATACTACCATGTTTATGGGGATGGCGGTGCAAATATTTCCACATTTATACAGATAGCGTCGTAGTTATTAGCATGTTTATACAGATAGGGGTGTAGATATTTCCATGTATAAACAGATGTCTGTGTATATATTTCCATGTTTAAACAGATGGCAGTGTAGATATTTCCATGTTTATACAAATAGCGGTGTAGATATTTCCATGTTTCTACAGATAGCTGTGTAGATATTTCCATGTGTATACAGATGGCTGTGTAGATATTTCCATGTTCATACAGATGGCTGTGTAGATATTTCCATGTTTATTGAGATGACTTTGTAGGTATTTCCATGTTTATAGAGATGGCTGTGTAGATATTTCCATGTTTATACAGATTGCGATCTAGATATTTCCATGTTTATACAGATCGCGGTGTAGATATTTCCATGTTTATACAGATAGTGGTGTAGATGTTTCCATGTTTATACAGATAGCGGTGTAGATATTTCCATGTTTATACTGATGGCGGTGTAGGTATTTCCATGTTTATAGAGATGGTGGTGTAGATATTTCCATGTTTATAGAGATAGCGGTGTAGATATATCCATGTTTATAGAGATAGCAGTGAGGATATTTCCATGTTTATACAGATAGCAGTGTAGATATTTCCACTTTTATAGAGATAGCGATTTAGACATTTCATATTTATACAGATAGCGGTGTAGATATTTCCATGTTTATACAGATTGCGGTGTAGATATTTCCATGTTTATACAGATAGCGGTGTAGATATTTCTATGTTTATACTGATCGTGGTTTAGATATTTCCATGTTTATAGAAATGGCGGTGTAGATATTTCCATGTTCATAGAGATAGCGGTGTTGATTTTTCCATGTTTATAGAGATATCGGTGTGGATATTTCCATGTTTATACAGATAGGGGTGGAGGTATTTCCATGTTTATAGAGATGGCGGTGTAGATATTTCCATGTTTATAGAGATCACGCTGTAGATATTTCCTTGTTTATACAATTAGCAGTCTAGTTATTTCCATGTTTATACAGATAGCGGTGTAGATATTTCCATCTTTCTACAGATGGCATTGTAGATATTTCCATGTTTATACAGATGGCGGTGTTGATATTTCCATCTATACACAGATAACCTTGTAGATATTTCCATGTTTATACAGATGGCCGCGCAGATATATCTATGGATATGTAGATGGCGGTGTAGGTATTTCCATGTATATAGAGATAGCGGTGTAGTTATTTCCATGTTTATATAGACAGCGGTGCAGATATTTCCATGTATGTACACATGGTTGTGTAGATATTTCCATGTTTATACAGCTGGCGGTGTAGATATTTCCATGTTTATACAGATAACTTTGTAAGTATTTCCATGTTTATACAGATGGTGGTGTAGATATTTCGATGTTTATAGAGATAGCAGTGGAGATATTTCCATGCTTATACAGATAGCGGTGTAGTTATTTCCATGTTTAAATAGATAGCGGTGTAGATTTTTCCATGTATATACACATGGCTGTGTAGATATTTCCATGTTTATACAGATGGTGGTGTAGATATTTCCATATTTATACAGATAACTTTGTAAGTATTTCCATGTTTATACAGACGGCGGTGTAGATACTTCGATGTTTATAGAGATAGCAGTGGAGATATTTCCATGTTTATACAGATAGCAGTGTTGATATTTCCATGTTTATACTGATCGCGGTGTAGATATTTCCATGTTTATAGAGATGGCGGTGTAGATATTTGCATGTTCATAGAGATAGCGGTGTTGATTTTTCCATGTTTATAGAGATAGCGCTGTGGATATTTCCATGTTTATACAAATAGGGTTGTAGATATTTCCATGTTTATACAGATGGTGGTGTAGATATTTCCATGTTTATACAGATCACGGTGTAGATATTTCCATGTTTATACAGATCATGGTGTAGATATTTCCATGTTTATACAGATCGTGGAGTTGATATTACCATGTTTATAAGGATAGCGGTGCAAATATTTCCACATTTATACAGACAGCGGTGTAGTTATTGTCATGTTTATACAGATAGCGGTGTAGATATTTCAATGTATAAACAGATGTCTGTGTATATATTTCCATGTGTAAACAGATGACGGTGTAGATATTTCCTTGTTTATACTAATAGTGGTGTAGTTATTTCCATGTTTATACAGATAGCGGTGTAGATATTTCCATGTTTATAGAGATAGCAGTGTAGATATTTCCATATTTATACAGATAACGGTGTAGAAATTTCCCTGTTTATACAGGTAGCGTTGTAAATATTTCCATGTTTATACAGATCACGGTGTAGATATTTCCTTGTTTATACAAATAGCGGTGTAGTTATTTCCATGTTTATACAGATAGCGGTGTAGATATTTCCATGTATATACAGATGGCTTTGTAGATATTTCCATGTTTATACAGATGGCTTTGTAGATATTTCCATGTTTATACAGATGACTTTGTAGGTATTTCCATTTTTATACAGATGGCGGTGTAGATATTTCCATGTTTTTACAGATATCGGTGTAGATATTTCCATGTTTACACAGATTGAGGTGTAGATATTTCCATTTTTCTACAGATGGCATTGAAGATATTTCCATGTTTATACAGATGGCGGTGTTAATATTTCCATCTATACACAGATGACCTTGTAGATATTTCCATGTTTATACAGATGGCGGCGCAGTCATTTCTATGGATATGTAGATGGCGGTGTAGATATTTCCATGTAGATAGATATAGCGGTGTAGTTATTTCCATGTTTATATAGACAGCGGTGTAGATATTTCCACGTTTTTACAGATGGCGGTGTAGATATTTCCATCTTTCTACAAATGGCAGTGTAGATATTTCCATGTTTATAGAGATAGCGGTGTAGATATATCCATGTTCATAGAGATAGCAGTGAGGATATTTCCATGTTTATACAGACAGCAGTGTAGATATTTCCACTTTTATAGAGATAGCGGTTTAGATATTTCATATTTATACAGATAGCGGTGTAGATATTTCCATGTTTATGCAGATTTCGGTGTAGATATTTCCATGTTTATACAGATAGCGGTGTAGATATTTCCGCGTTTATACAGATGGCGGTGTAGATATTTCCATGTTTATACATATAGTGGTGTAGATATTTCCATGTTTACAGATATAGCGGTAAATATATTTCCATCTTTGCACAGATTGCGGTGTAGACATTGCAAACTTTACACTGATAGCGGTGTAGATATTTCCAAGTTTACACAGATACCTGTGTCGATATTTCCAGGTTTACAGAGATATCATTGTAGATATTTCCATGTTTATACAGATAGCGGTGTAGTTATTTACATGTTGATACAGATAGCGGTGTAGATATTTTCAGGGTTATACAGATACTGGTGTAGATATTTCCACGTTTTACAGATAGCTGTGTAGATATTTCCCTGTTTACACAGATAGCGTTGTAGACATCTTCATGTTTACACAGATAGCGTTGTAGATATTTCCATGCTTACACAGATTGCGGTGTAGATATTTCCAAGTTTACACAGATAGCTGTGTAGATATTTCCATGTTTACACAGATAGCGTTGTAGATATTTCATTGTTTATTGAGATAGCGGTGTAGGTATTTCCATGTTTTTAAAGATACCGGTGTAGGTATTTCCGTGTTTATAAAGATAGCGGTGGAGATATTTCCATGTTTATGCAGATAGCGGTGTAAAAATTTCCAATGTTTATACAGATAGCGTTGTAGTTATTTCCATGTTTATACAGATAGCGGTGTAGATATTTCCATGTTTATAGAGACTGTGGTGTAGATATTTCCATCTTTGCGCAGATTGCTGTGGATATTTCCATGTTTACACAGATTGCGGTGTAGTTATTTACATGTTGATACAGTTAGCGGTGTAGAAATTCCCATGTTTATACAGATGGCTTTGTAGATATCTCCATCTTTCTACAGATGTCAGTGTAGATATTTCCAAGTTTATACAGATGTCGGTGTAGATACATCCATGTTTCTGAAGATGGCGGTGTAGATGTTTTCATGTTTACAGAGATGGCGGTGTAGATATTTCCATGAATATAGAGATTGCAGTGTAGATATTTTCATGTTTATAGAGAAAGCGGTGTAGGTATTTCCCTGTTTATAGAGATAGCGGTGTAGATATTTCCATATTTATACAGATAGCGGTGTTGGTATATCCATGTTTATGCAGATAGCGGTGGAGATATTTCAATGTTTATCCAGATCACGGTGTAGATATTTCCATCTTTATACTGATAGCAGTGTAGATATTTCCATGTTTGTACTGATAGCGCTGTAGATATTTCCATGATTACACAGATGGCCATGTAGATAGTTACATGTTTATGGATATGGTGGTGTAGATATTTTCATGTTTATAGAGATGGTGGTGAAGATATTTCCATGTTTATAGAGATTGCGGTGTAGATTTTTCCATGTTTATAGAGATTGCGGTGTAGGTATTTCCATGTGTATAGAGACAGCGGTGCAGATGTTTCCATGTTTATACTAATGGCTGTGAAGATATTTCCATGTGTATACAGATTACTGGGTAGATATTTCCAAGTTTATACAGATAGCGTTGCAGATATTTCCATGTTTATACAAATAGCGGTGTAGATATTTCCATTTTTATACAGATAGCGGTGTAGATATTTCCATCTTTACACAGATAGAAGTGTAGATATTTCCATCTTTGCACAGATTGCGATGTAGATATTCCCATGTTTATACAGGTAGACGTGCAGATATTTCCAAGTTTATGCAGATCGCTGTGTAGATATTTCCATCTTTCTACTAATGGCAGTGTAGATATTTCTATGTTTATACAGATGGCGGTGAAGATGTTTCCATGTTTATGTAGATGGCGGTGTAGATATTTCCATGTTTATAGAGATGGGGGTGTAGATATTTCTATGTTTACAAAGATAGCAGTGTAGATATTTCGATGATTATAGAGATGGCGGTGTAGTTCTTACCATGTTTCTAGAGATACTGCTGTTGATATTACCAAGTTTATACAGATGGCTCTGTAGATATTCCCATGTGTATACAGATGGCAGTGTAGATATTTCCTTTTATATGCAGATGGAGGTGTAGATATTTCAAAGTTTATACAGATGACTGTGTAAATATTTCCATGTTTTTACAGATGGCGGTGTAGATACGTCAAGCTTTATACAGATATCTCTGTGGCTATTTCCATGTTTAAACAGATAGCAGTGTAGATATTTCCATGTTTATACAGACGGCAATGTAAATATTTCAATGTTTGTACAGATAGTGGTGCAGAGATTTCCATGTTTATACAGATGACTGTGTAGGTATTTCCATGTTTATGCAGATGACGGTGTAGATATTTCCATGATTATAGAGATAGCCATGTAGATATTTCCATGTTTCTACAGTTAGCGGTGTAGACATTTCCATGTTTATACAGATAGCGGTGTGGCTATTTCCATGTTTATACAGATAGCGGTGTAGATATTTCCATGTTTACAGAGATGGCTGTGTAGATATTTCCTAGTTTATACAGATGGCCGTGTAGATATTTCCATATTTATACAGATAGTGGTGTAGATATTTCCATGTTTATACAGATGGTGTTGTAGATATTTCCATGCTTATAGAGATAGCCATGTAGCTATTTCCGTGTTTGTACAGATAGCGTTGAAGACATTTCCATGTTTATAGAGATAGCAGTGTAGATATTTCCATATTTATACAGATAGCGGTGTAGATATTTCCATGTTTAAACAGAGAGCTGTGTAGATATTTCCATGTTTATACAGATATCGTTGGAGATATTTCGCTGTTTATACAGATAGTGGTGGAGATATTTCCATGTTTATCCAGATGGTGTTGTTGATATTTCCAAGTTTAAACAGATAGCGGTGTAGCTATTTCCATGTTTATACAGATAGCTGTGTAGATATTTCCATGTTTCTACAGATAGTGGTGTTAGTATTTCCAAGTTTATATAGATAGCGGTGTGGCTATTTCCATGTTTATACAGATAGAGGTGTAGATATTTCCATGTTTACAGAGATGGCTGTGTACATATTTCCATGTTTTTACAGATGGCAGTGTAGATATTTCCATGTTTATACAGATAGTGGTGTAGATATTTCCATCTTTATACAGATGACTGTGTAGGTATTTCCATGTTTATACAGATGTCGGTGTAGATGTTTCCATGTTTATAGAGATAGCTATGTAGATATTTTCATGTTTACAGAGATATCTGTGTAGACATTTTCATGGTTATGGAGATAGCGGTGTAGATATTTGCATGTTTATAGAGATAGCGGTGAAGATATTTCTCAGTTTATACAGATAGCGGTGTAGATATTTCTATGTTTGTAAAGATCGTGCTCTAGTTATTTCCATGTTTATACAGAGAGCGGTGTAGGTATTTCTATGTTTACAGAGATAGCGGCGTACATATTTACATGTTTTTACAGATGGCGGTGTAGATATTTCCATGTTTACAAAGATAGCAGTGTGATTTTTCCATATTTATACAGATAGCGGAGTAGATATTTCCATGTTTACAGAGATGGCTGTGTAGATATTTCCTAGTTTATACAGATGGCCTTTTAGATATTTCCATATTTATACAGATAGTGCTGTAGATATTTCCATGTTTATACAGATGGCGGTGTATATATTTCCTTGTTTATAGAGATATCCGTGTAGCTATTTCCATGTTTATACAGATAGCGTTGTAGACATTTCCATGTTTATAGAGATAGCAGTGTAGATATTTCCATATTTATACAGATAACGGTGTAGATATTTCCATGTTTACAGATGGTAGTGTAGATATTTCGATATTTACAGAGATAGCGGTGTAGATATTTCAATCTTTGCACACATTGCGGTGTAGATATTTCCATCTTTACACAGATAGCAGTGTAGATATTTCCTAGTTTACACAGATAGCTGTGTTGATAATTCCATGTTTACACAGATAGTGTTGAAGATATTTCCATGTTTACACAGATAGCGGTGTAGATATTTCCACGTTTATACAGATAGCAGTGTAGACATTTCCATGTTTATAGAGATAGCTGTGTAGATATTTACATGTTCATACAGATGGCAGAGTAGATATTTCCATGTTTATGCCGATGGCGGTATAGGTATTTCTATGTTTATGCAGATGACTGTGTAGTTATTTCCATGTATATACAGATGGCGGTGTAGATATTTCCATTTTTATAGAGATGGCTGTGTAGATATTTCCCTGTTTATACAGATAGCGCTGTAGACATTTCCATGTATATAGAGATGGCGGTGTAGATATTTCTATTTTTATAGAGAGGGCGTGTAGTTATTTCCACGTGTATAGAGATGGCAGTGTAGTTATTTCCATGTTTATAGAGATAGCGGTGGAGATATTTCCATGTTTATACAGATAGCGGTGTAGATATTTCCATGTTTATACAGATAGCGGTGTAGATATTTCCATGTTTATACAGATGGCGGTGTAGATATTTCCATGTTTATAGAGATGGCGGTGTAGATATTTCCATGTTTATACAGATAGCGGTGTAGATATTTCCACGTTTATACAGATGGCGGTGTAGATATTTCCATCTTTCTACAAATGGTAGTGTAGATATTTCCATGTTTATAGAGATAGCGGTGTAGATATATCCATGTTCATAGAGATAGCAGTGAGGGTATTTCCATGTTTATACAGATAGCAGTGTAGATATTTCCACTTTTATAGAGATAGCGGTTTAGATATTTCATATTTATACAGATAGCGGTGTAGATATTTCCATGTTTATACAGATTGCGGTGTAGATATTTCCATGCTTATACAGAGAGCGCTGTAGATATTTCCACGTTTATACAGATGGCGGTGTAGATATTTCCATGTTTATACAGATGGCGGTGTAGATATTTCCATGTTTATACATATAGTGGTGTAGATATTTCCATGTTTACAGATATAGCAGTAAATATATTTCCATCTTTGCACAGATTGCGGTGTATACATTGCAAACTTTACACTGATATCGGTGTAGATATTTCCAAGTTTACACAGATACCTGTGTCGATATTTCCAGGTTTACAGAGATATCGTAGATATTTCCATGTTTATACAGATAGCGGTGTAGTTATTTACATGTTGATACAGATAGCGGTGTAGATATTTTCAGGGTTATACAGATAGTGGTGTAGATATTTCCACGTTTTACAGATAGCTGTGTAGATATTTCCCTGTTTACACAGATAGCGTTGTAAATATCTGCATGTTTACACAGATAGCGTTGTAGATATTTCCATGCTTACACAGATTGCGGTGTAGATATTTCCAAGTTTACACAGATAGCTGTGTAGATATTTCCATGTTTACACAGATGGCGTTGTAGATATTTCATTGTTTATAGAGATAGCGGTGCAGGTATTTCCATGTTTTTAAAGATTCCGGTGTAGGTATTTCCGTGTTTATAAAGATAGCGGTGGAGATATTTCCATGTTTATGCAGATAGCGGTGTAAAAATTTCCAGGTTTATACAGATAGCGGTGTAGTTATTTCCATGTTTATACAGATAGCTTTGTAGATATTTCCATGTTTATAGAGACTGTGGTGTAGATATCTCCAACTTTGCACAGATTGCTGTAGATATTTCCATGTTTATAGAGATGGCGTTGTAGTTATTTCTATGTTTATACAGATAGCGGTGTAAATATTTCCATGTTTATAGAGATGGTGGTGTAAGTATTTTCATGTTTATAGAGATAGTGGTGTAGATATTTCCATGTTTATACAGATAGCGGTGTTGCTACTTCCATGATTATACAGATAGCGGTGTGGATATTTCCATGTTTTTACAGCTCACGGTGTAGATATTTCCATCTTTATACAGATGGGAGTGGAGATATTTCCATGTTTATACAGATAGCGGTGTAGATATTTCCATGTCTATAGAGATAGCGGTGTAGGTATTTCCATATTAATACAGATTGCGGTGTAGATATTTCCATCTTTATACAGATGGCTGTGTAGTTATTTCCATGTTTATACAGATAGAAGTGAAGATATTTCCATGTTTATACAGATAGTGGTGTAGATATTTCCAAGTTTATACAGATGTCGGTGTAGATACATCCATGTTTCTGAAGATGGCGATGTAGATATTTTCATGTTTACAGAGATGGCGGTGTAGATATTTCCATGAATATAGAGATTGCAGTGTAGATATTTTCATGTTTATAGAGAAAGCGGTGTAGGTATTTCCCTGTTTATAGAGATAGCGGTGTAGATATTTCCATATTTATACAGATAGCGGTGGAGATATTTCCATGTTTATACAGATAGCGGAGGATATATTTCCATGTTTATAGAGATGGCAGTGTAGATATTTCCACGTTCATACATATAGTGGTGTAGATATTTCCTTGTTTATACAGATAGCGGTGTAGATATTTCCATGTTTATACAGATAGCGGTGTAGGTATTTCCATGTTCATAGAGATTGCGTTGTAGATATTTCCAGGTTTATACAGATGGCTGTGTAGATATTTCCATGTGTATACAGATGGCCGTGTAGATATTTCCATGTTTTTACAGATGGAGGTGTAGATACTTCCATGTTTATACAGATGACTGTGTAGGTATTTCCATGTTTTTACAAATGGCAGTGTAGATATTTCCATGTTTATAGAGATAGCGGTGTGGCTATATCCATGTTTATACACATAGCGGTGTAGATACTTGCATGTTTATGGAGATGGCTGTGTAGATATTTCCATGTTTATACAGATGGCAGTGTAGATATTTCCATGTTTATAAAGATAGCGGTGTGGCTATTTCCGTGTTTATACAGATAGCGATGAAGATATTTCCATATTTATACAGGTAGCGGTGAAGATATTTCCATGTTTATACAGATGGCAGTGGATATATTTCCATGTTTATACAGATGGCGGTGTAGATATTTCCAAGTTTATGGAGATTGCAGTGTAGATATTTCCATGTTTACACAGAGAGCGGTATAGTTATTTCCATGTTTATAGAGATAGCGGTGTAGAAATTTCCATATTTATACAGATAGCGGTTTAGATATTTCCATGTTTATAGAGATAGCGTTGGAGTTATTTCCATGTTTATACAGATAGCAGTGGAGATATTTCCATCTTTATACTGATAACGATGTTGATATTTCCATGTTTATACGGATAGCGGTGTAGATATTTCCATGATTATAGAGATAGCGGTGTAGATATTTCCATGTTTATACAGATAACGGTGTAGATATTTCCATGTTTATACAGATGGCTGTGTGGATATTTCCATGTGTATACAGATGGCAGTGTAGATATTTCTATGTTTATACATATTGACGTGTATATATTTCCAGGTTTACACAGATGGCTGTGGAGATATTTCCATGTTTTAACAGATGGCGGTGTAGATATTTCCATGTTTATACAGATAGAGGTGTGGCTATTTCCATGTTTATTCAGATATCGATGTAGATATTTCCATGTTTATAGAGATGGCTGTGCAGACATTTCCATGTTTATACAGATCACGGTGTAGATATATCCATGTTTATACAGATAGTGGTGTAGATGTTTCCATGTTTATTCAGATGAGTGTGTAGGTATTTCTATGTGTATACAGATGGCGGTGTAGATATTTCCAAGTTTATACAGATAGCGGTGTAGATATTTCCATGTTTATACAGATAGCGGTGTGGCTATTTCCGTGTTTATACAGATGGCGATGAAGATATTTTCATGTTTATACAGATAGCGGTGTAGATGTTTCCATGTTTATACAGATAGCGGTGGAGATATTTCCATGTTTATACAGATAGCGGAGGATATATTTCCATGTTTATAGAGATGGCAGTGTAGATATTTCCACGTTCATACAGATAGTGGTGTAGATATTTCCTTGTTTATACAGATAGCGGTGTAGATATTTCCATGTTTATACAGATAGCGGTGTAGGTATTTCCATGTTCATAGATATAGCATTGTAGATATTTCCAGGTTTATACAGATGGCTGTGTAGATATTTCCATGTGTATACAGAGGGCAGTGAAGATATTTCCATGTTTACACAGATGGAGGTGTAGATATTTCCATGTTTACACAGGGAGCGGTGTAGTTATTTCCATGTTTATAGAGATAACGGTGCAGATATGTCCATATTTATACAGATTGCAGTTGAGATATTTCCATGTTTATAAAGTTAGCGGTGGAGATATTCCCATGTTTATAGAGATAGCGGTGGAGATATTTCCATGTTTTTACAGATGGCTGTGTAGATATTTACATGTTTATGCAGATAGCGGTGTGGCTATTTTCGTGTTTATACAGATAGCGGTGGATATATTTCCATGTTTATAGAGATGGCGGTGTAGATATTTCCACGTTTACAAAGATAGTGGTATAGATATTTCCTTGTTTATACAGATAGAGGTGAAGATATTTCCATGTTTATACAGATAGCGGTGTAGGTATTTCCATGTTCATAGATATAGCGTTGTAGATATTTCCAGGTTTATACAGATGGCTGTGTAGATATTTCCATGTGTATACAGATGGTAGTGTAGATATTTCTTGTTTATGCAGATGGAGCTGTAGATATTTCCATTTTTCTACAGATGACTGATTAGATATTTCCATGTTTTTACAGATGGCGGTGTGGATATTTCCATGTTTATACAGATAGCGGTGTGGCTATTTCCGTGTTTATACAGATAGCGATGAAGATATTTCCATGTTTATACAGATAGCGGTGTAGATATTTCCAAGTTTATACAGATAGCGGTGGAGATTTTTCCATGTTTATACGGATAGCGGTGGATATATTTCCATGTTTATAGAGATGGCGGTGTAGATATTTCCACGTTTATAAAGATAGTGGTAAAGATATTTCCTTGTTTATACAGATAGCGGTGTAGATATTTCCATGTTTATTCAGATAGCGGTGTAGGTATTTCCATGTTCATAGAGATAGCGTTGTAGATATTTCCAGGTTTATACAGATTGCTGTGTAGATATTTCCATGTTTATACAGATGGCAGTGTAGATATTTCCATGTTTATACAGATGGAGGTGTAGATATTTCCATTTTTCTACAGATGACTGTGTAGATATTTCCATGTTTTTACAGATGGCGGTGTAGATATTTCCATGTTTATAAAGATAGCGGTGTGGCTATTTCCGTGTTTATACAGATAGCGATGAAGATATTTCCATGTTTATACAGATAACGGTGGATATATTTCCATGTTTATATACATGGTGGTGTAGATATTTCCACGTTTATAAAGATAGTGGTGTAGATATTTCCTTGTTTATACAGAGAGCGGTGTAGGTATTTCCATGTTTACACAGAGAGCGGTGTAGTTATTTCCATGTTTATAGAGATAGCGATGTAGAAATTTCCATGTTTATACAGATGGCTGTGTAGATATTTCCATGTGTATACAGTTGGCAGTGTAGATACTTCCATGTTTATACAAATGGAGCTGTAGATATTTCCATTTTTCTACAGATGACTGTGTAGCTATTTCCATGTTTTTACAGATGGCGGTGTAGATATTTCCATGTTTATACAGATAGCGGTGGAGTTATTTACATGTTTATTCAGATGGCGGTGTAGATATTTCCAAGTTTATGCAGATAGCGGTGTAGATATTTCCATGTTTATGGAGATAGCATTGTAGATATTTCCATGTTTACACAGGGAGCGGTGTAGTTATTTCCATGTATATAGAGATAACGGTGCAGATATTTCCATATTTATACAGATTGCAGTTGAGATATTTCCATGTTTATAAAGTTAGCGGTGGAGATATTCCCATGTTTATACAGATAGCGGTGTAGATATTTCCATGTTTATACAGATAGTGGTGTAGATATATCCATGTTTATACAGATAGCAGTGTAGGTATTTCCATGTTTACAGATTGCACTGGAGATATTTCCATCTTTATACAGATAGACGTGTAGATAATTCCATGTTTATAGAGATAGCGGTGAAGATAATTCCATGTTTATAGAGATAGCGGTGAAGGTAATTCCATGTTTATAGAGATAGCGGTGGAGATATTTCCATGTTTGTACATATAGCGATTTAGATATTTCCATCTTCATGCAGATAGCGGTGGATGTATTTCCAAATTTATGCAGATAGCGGTGTAGATATTTCCATATTTATAGAGATAGCGATGTACATAATTCCATGTTAATTCAGATAGCGGTGTAGATATTTCCATGTTTATACAGATAGTGGTGTGGCTGTTCCATGTTTATACAAATGGCAGTGTAGATATTTCCATGTTTATACAGATAGCGGTGGAGCTATTTCCATGTTTATAGAGATAGCGGTCGAGATATTTCCATGTTTATACAGATAACGATGTGGATATTTCCATGTTTATACTGATAGCAGTGTGGATATTTCCATCTTTACTGAGATGGCTGTGTACATATTTCCATGTTTATGCAGATGGCACTGTAGATATTTCCATGTTTATACAGATATTCGTGTAGATATTTCCATGTTTATTCAGATAGCGGTGTAGATATTTCCATGTTTATACAGATAGCGGTGTAGATATTTCCATGTATATACAGATGGCTGTGTAGATATTTCCATATGTATACAGATGGCAGTGTAGATATTTCCATGTTTACAGATTGACGTGTAGATATTTCCAGGTTTACACAGATGACTGTGTAGATATTTCCATGTTTTTACAGATGGCGGTTTAGATATTTCCATGTTCATACACATAGCCATGTAGATATTTCCATGTTTATATATATAGCGTTGTAGACATTTCCATGTTTAGAGAGACAGCGTTGTAGATATTTTGATATTTATACAGATAGCGGTGTAAATATTTCTATGTTTATACAGATAACGTTGTAGATATTTCCATGTTTATACAGATGACTGTGTATATATTTCCATGTTTATACAGATGGCGGTGTTGATATTTCCATGTTTATAGAGATAGCCATGTAGATATTTCCGTGTTTATAGAGATAGCGGTGTAGATATATCCATGTTTATACAGATCGTGGTGTAGATATATCCATGTTTATACAGATAGCGGTGTAGATATTTCCATGTTTATACAGATAGCAGTGTAGTTATTTCCATGTTTACAGAGATTGAGGTGTAGATATTTCCATATTTGCACAGATTGCGGTGTAGATAATTCTATCTTCACACAGATAGCAGTGTACATATTTGCATGTTTACACAGACAGCAGTGTAGATATTTCCGTGTTTACCCAGATAGTGTTGTAGGTATTTCCGTGTTTATACAGATAGCAGTGGAGATATTTCCATGTTTATACAGATAGCGCTGTTGATATTCCCAAGTTTATAGAGATAGCGGTGTAGATATCTCCATGATTATACACATAGCGGTAGAGATATTTCCATGTTTATACAGATGGCGTTGTAGATATTTCCAAGTTTATTCAGATAGCGGTGTAGATATTTCCAAGTTTTTTCCGATAGCAGTGTAGATATTTGAATGTTTATACAAATAGCTGTGTAGGTATTGCCATGTTTATGGAGATATCGGTGTAGATATTTCCATGTCTATACAGATAGTGGTGTAGATATTTCCATGTATATACAGATGACTGTGTGTGTATTTCCATGTTTATACAGATGGCAGTGTAGATATTTCTATGTTTGTACAGATGGTGTTGTAGATATTTCCATGTTTATACAGATGGCGGTGTAGATATTTCCATGTTTATGCAGATGGCAGTGTAGATAGTTCCATGTTTGTTCAGATAGCGGTGTAGATATTTCCATGTTTCTACTGATAGCGGTGTAGTTATTTGCATGATTGTAGACATAGCGGTGTAGGTATTTCCATGTGTATAGAGATAGTGGTGCAGATGTTTCCAGGTTTATACTGATGGTAGTGTAGATATTTCCATCTGTATACACATCACAGTGTAGATATTTCCATGTTTATAGAGATGCTGGTGTAGATATTTCCATGTATATACAGATGACTGTGTAGATATTTCCATGTTTATACTCATGGCGGTGTAGATATTTCCACGTTTATAGAGATACCTGTGTAGATATATACATGTTTATACACATAGCGGTGCAGATATTTCCATGATTATAGAGATACCGGTGTAGATATTTCCATCTTTGCACAGATTGCATTTTATATATTTCCATCTTTGCACAGATAGCGGTGTAGATATTTTCATGTTTCTACAGATACCTGTGTAGATATTTCCATGTTTACACAGATTGCGTTGTACATATTTCCATGTTTATACAGATAGCGGTGTAGATATTTCCATGTTTATACAGATTGCTGTGTAGATGTTTCAATGTTTATACTTATAGTGGTGGAGATATTTCCATGTTTATTCAGATAGCGGTGTAGATATTTCCATGTTTATAGAGACAGCGGTGTAGATATTTCCACGTTTATAGTGTTAGCGGTGTAGATATTACCATGTTAACACAGATAGCGGTGTAGATATTTCCATATTTGCACAGATTGCGGTGTAGATATTTCCATCTTTACACAGATAGCGGGGTAGATATTTCCATGTTTACACAGATAGCGGTGTAGATATTTCCATGTTTACATACATAGCGTTGTAGATATTTGCATGTTTATACAGATAGCGGTGGAGATATTTCCATGTTTATACAGATACCGGTGTTGATATTTCCATGTTTATACAGATAGCGGTGGAGATATTTCCATGTTTATACATGTGGTGGTGGGGATATTTCAATTTTTATACAGATGGTATTGTAGATATTTCCATGATTTCACAGATGGTGGTGTAGATATTTCCATGTTTATACAGATGACTGTATAGTTATTTCCATGTTTATACAGATGGCCGTTTAGATATTTCCATATATATAGAGATAGCGGTGTAGATATTTCCATATTTATACAGATCGCGGGGAAGATATTTGAATGTTTATACAGATAGCGGTGTAGATATTTCTATGTTTATACAGATGGAGGTGTAGATATTTCCATGTTTACACAGATGGCGGTGTAGATATTTCCATGTTTTTGCAAATGGCGGTGTTGATATTTCCATCTTTATACAGATGGCGGTGTAGACATTTCCATGTTTATACAGATAGCGGTGGAGATATTTCCATGTTGATACAGATAGCGGTGGAGATATTTCCATGTTTATACAGATGTCGGTGTAGATGTTTCCATGCTTATAGAGATAGCGGTGGAGATATTTCCAAGTTTATATAGATCGCCATGTAGATATTTCCATGTTGATACAGATAGCTGTGTAGACATTTCCATGTCTATAGAGATAGCAGTGTAGATATTTCCATATTTTTTCAGATAGCGGTTTAGATATTTCCATGTTTATACAGATAGCCGTGTAGCTGTTTCCATGTTTATACAGAAAGCGGTGTAGATATTTCAATGTTTATACAGATCGTGGTGTAGATATTTCCATGTTTATACAGACAGCGGTGTAGAAATTTCCATGTTTATACAGGTAGCGGTGCAGATATTTCCATGTTTATACAGATCGCGGTGTTGACATTTCCATCTTTCTACAGATGGCAGTGTAGGTATTTCTATGTTTATACAGAAGGCGGTGTGGATATTTCCATGTTTATACAGATGGTGGTGTAGTTATTTCCATGTTTATGCAGATGGCGGCGTAGATATTTCCATGTTTATAGAGATGGTGGTATAGATATTTTTATGTTTATAAAGATAGCAGTGTAGATAATTCCATGTTTATAGACATGGCGGTGTAGGTATTTCTATCTTTATACAGATACTGGTGTAGATATTTCCATGTTTACACAGATGGTGGTGTAGATATTTCCATGTTTATACAGAGAGCGGTGTTGCTATTTCGAAGATTATACACATAGTGGTGTTGATATTTCCATGTTTATACAGCTCGCGGTGCAGATATTTCCATCTCTATACAGATGGCAGTGTAGATATTTCCATGCTTATACAGATAGCGGTGTAGATATTTCCAGGTTTACACAGATGGTGGTGTAGATAATTCCATGTTAACAGAGATGGCGGTGCAGATACTTACATGTTTATAGAGATGGTGGTGTAGAAATTTCCAAGTTTATAGGGAAGGCGGTGCAGATAATTCCATGTTTATAGAGATAGAGTTGTAGGTATTTCCATGTTTATAGAGATAGCGGGGTAGTTATTTCCATGTTTACAGAGATAGCGGTGTACATATTTCCATATTTGCACAGATTGCTGTGTAGATATTTCCATCTTTGCACAGATTGCGGTGTAGATATTTTCATCTTTACACTGATAGCGGTGTAGATATTTCCATGTTTACACACATATCTCTTTTGATATTTCCATGTTTACACAGATAGCATTGTAGATATTTCCATAATTATACTGATAGCGGTGTAGATATTTTCATGTTTATACAGATAGCGATGTATATATTTCCATGTTTATACAGTTAGCGGTGTAGATATTTCCATGTTTATACAGATAGCGGTGTAGACATTTCCATGGTTATACAGATAGTGGAGTAGATATATCCATGTTTATGCAGATAGCGGTGGAGGTATTTCCATGTTTCTACAGAAGGCGGTGTAGATATTTCCATGTTTCTTCAGATGGCAGTATTGATATTTCCATGTTTATACAGATAGCGGTGTGGATATTTGCAAGTTTATACAGATAGCGGTGTAGATATTTCCATGTTTATACAGATGTCTGTGTATATATTTCCATGTTTATACAGATGGCAGTGTAGATATTTCCATGTTAATACAGATAGCGGTGAAGACATTTCCATGTTTATGGAGATAGCGGTGTAGATATTGCCATATTTACTAAGATAGCGGTGTAGATATTTCCATGTGTATACAGATAGTGGTGTAGATATTTCCAAGTTTATACAGATAGCGGTGTAGATATTTCCATGTTTATACAGATAATGTTGTAGATATTTCCATGTTTATACAGATAGCGGTGTTGGTATTTCCATGTTTATACAGGTAGCGGTGTAGGTATTTCCAGGTTTATACAGCTTGCAGTGTTGATATTTCCATCTTTATACACATGGCATTGTAGATATTTCCATGTTTATAGAGATAGTGGTGTACATATTTCCATGTTTATACAAATAGCGCTGTAAATATTTTCATGTTTATAGAGACAGCAGTGTAAATATTTCCATGCTTATACAGAAAACGGTTTAAATGTTTACACATTTACAGAGATAGCGGTGTAGATATTTCCACGTTTATACAGAAAGTGGTTTAGTTATTTCCACGTTTATATACATAGCGGTGTAGATATTTCCACGTTTATAGAGATAGCGGTGTAGATATTTCCACGTTTATACACATAGCGGTGTACATATTTCCAGTTTTATAGAGATAGTGGTGTAGATATTTCCACGTTTATACAGATAGCGGTGTAAATATTTTCACGTTTATACACATAGCGGTGTAGATATTTCCACGTTTATAGACATAGCGGTGTAGGTATTTCCATGTTTATACATATAGCTGTGTAGATGTTTCCATGTTTATACAGATAGCGGTGGAGTTATTTCCATGTTTATTCAGATAGCGGTGTAGATACTTCGATGTTTATATAGACAGCAGTGTATATATTTCCGTGTTTATAGTGTTAGCGGTGTAGATATTAACATTTTAACACAGATAGCGGTGTAGATATTTCCATATTTGCACAGATTGCGGTGTAGATATTTCCATCTTTACACAGATAGCGGGGTAGATATTTCCATGTTTACACAGATAGCGGTGTGGATATTTCCATGTTTATACAGATGGCGGTGTAGATATTTCCATGTTAATGCTGATGGCGGTGCAGATATTTCAATGTTTAAAGAGATTGCGGTGTAGATATTTTTATTTTTATTGAGATAGCGGTGTAGATAAATCCATGTTTACACAGATAGCGGTGTAGATATTTCCATGTTTGTAGAGAGAGAGGTGAACATATTTCCATATTTATACAGATAGCGGTGTAGATATTTCCAAGTTTATTCATATGGAAGCATAGATATTTCCATGTTTATACAGATAGCGGTGTGGATATTTGCAAGTTTATACAGATAACGGTGTAGATATTTCCATGTTTATACAGATGTCTGTGCAGATATTTCCATGTTTATACAGATGGCAGTGTAGTTATTTCCATGTTTATACAGATAGCGGTGAAGACATGTCCATGTTTATGGAGATAGCGGTGTAGATATTTCCATATTTATTAAGATAGCGGTGTAGATATTTCCATGTGTATATAGATAGCGGTGTAGATATTTCCAAGTTTATACAGATAGCGTTGTAGATATTTCCATGTTTATACAGGTAACGTTGTAAATATTTCCATCATTATACAGATTGCGGTGTTGTTATTTCCATGTTTATACAGGTAGCGGTGTAGATATTTCCAGGTGTATACAGCTTGCGGTGTTGATATTTCCATCTTTATACAGATGGCATTGTAGATATTTCCATGTTTATAGAGATAGCGGTGTACATATTTCCATGTTTATACAAGTAGCGTTGTAAATATTTACATCTTTAAAGAGACAGCGGTGTAAGTATTTCCATGTTTATGCAGATAACGGTTTAAATGTTTACACATTTACAGAGATAGCGGTGTAGATATTTCCACGTTTATACAGAAAGTGGTTTAGTTATTTCCACGTTTATATACATAGTGGTGTAGATATTTCCACGTTTATAGAGATAGCGGTGCAGATATTTCCACGTTTATACACATAGCGGTGTACATATTTCCACGTTTATAGAGATAGCAGTGTAGATATTTCCACGTTAATACAGATAGCGGTGTAAATATTTTCACATTTATACACATAGCTGTGTAGATATTTCCACGTTTATAGACATAGCGGTGTAGATATTTCCATGTTTATACAGATAGCCGTGGAGATATTTCCATGTTTATTCAGATAGCGGTGTAGAGATTTCCATGTTTATATAGACAGCGGTGTATATATTTCCGTGTTTATAGAGTTAGCGGTGTAGATATTACCATGTTAACACAGATAGCGGTGTAGATATTTCCATATTTGCACAGATTGCGGTGTAGATATTTCCATCTTTACACAGATAGCGGGGTAGATATTTCCATGTTTACACAGATAGCGGTGTGGATATTTCCATGTTTATACAGATGGCGGTGTAGATATTTCCATGTTAATGCTGATGGCGTTGCAGATATTTCCATGTTTAAAGAGATTGCGGTGTAGGTATTTCTATGTTTATTGAGATAGCGGTGTAGATAAATCCATGTTTACACAGATAGCGGTGTAGATATTTCCATGTTTGTAGAGAGAGAGGTGTACATATTTCCATAATTATACAGATAGCTGTGTAGATATTTCCATGTTTATTCATATGGCAGCATAGATATTTCCATGTTTATACAGATAGCGGTTTGGATATTTGCAAGTTTATACAGATAGCGGTGTAGATATTTCCATGTTTATACAGATGTCTGTGCAGATATTTCCATGTTTATACAGATGGCAGTGTAGTTATTTCCATGTTTATACAGATAGCGGTGAAGACATTTCCATGTTTATGGAGATAGCGGTGTAGATATTTCCATATTTATTAAGATAGCGGTGTAGATATTTCCATGTGTATATAGGTAGCGGTGTAGATATTTCCAAGTTTATACAGATAGCGTTGTAGTTATTTCCATGTTTATACAGATAACATTGTAAATATTTCCATCTTTATACAGATTGCGGTGTTGGTATTTCCATGTTTATACAGGTAGCGGTGTAGATATTTCCAGGTGTATACAGCTTGCGGTGTTGATATTTCCATCTTTATACAGATGGCATTGTAGATATTTCCATGTTTATAGAGATAGCGGTGTACATATTTCCATGTTTATACAAGTAGCGTTGTAAATATTTACATCTTTAAAGAGACAGCGGTGTAAATATTACCATGTTTATGCAGATAACGGTTTAAATGTTTACACATTTATAGAGATAGCGGTGTAGATATTTCCACGTTTATACAGAAAGTGGTTTAGTTATTTTCACGTTTATATACATAGCGGTGTAGATATTTCCACGTTTATAGAGATAGCGGTGCAGATATTTCCACGTTTATACACATAGCGGTGTACATATTTCCACGTTTATAGAGATAGCAGCGTAGATATTTCCACGTTAATACAGATAGCGGTGTAAATATTTTCACATTTATACACATAGCTGTGTAGATATTTCCACGTTTATAGACATAGCGGTGTTGAAATTTCCATGTTTATACAGATAGCCGTGGAGATATTTCCATGTTTATTCAGATAGCGGTGTAGAGATTTCCATGTTTATAGAGAAAGCGGTGTAGATATTTCCATGTTTATAGAGTTAGCGGTGTAGATATTATCATGTTAACACAGATAGCGGTGTAGATATTTCCTTAATTGCACAGATCGCGGTGTAGATATTTCCATCTTTACACAGATAGCGGGGTAGATATTTCCATGTTTACACAGATAGCGGTGTAGATATTTCCATGTTTACACACATAGCGTTGTAGATATTTGCATGTTTACACACATAGCGGTGTAGATATTTCCATGTTTATACAGATAGCGGTGTAGATATTTCCATGTTTATACAGATAGCAGTGGAGATATTTCCATGTTTATACAGGTGGTGGGGATATTTCAATGCTTATACAAATGGCATTGTAGATATTTCCATGATTTCACAGATGGTGGTGTAGATATTTCCATGTTTATACAGATGACTGTATAGTTATTTCCATGTTTATACAGATCGCGGTTTAGATATTTCCACATGTATAGAGATAGCGGTGTAGATATTTCCATATTTATACAGATCACGGTGTAGATATTTGAATGTTTATACAGATAGCGGTGTAGATATTTCCATGTTTTTGCAGATGGCGGTGTAGATCTTTCCATGTTTACACAGATAGCGGTGTAGATATTTCCATGTTTTTGCAGATGGCGGTGTTGATATTTCCACGTTTATACAGATGGCTGTGTAGACATTTCCATGTTTATACAGATAGCGGTGTAGATATTCCCATGTTTATACAGATCGAGGTGGAGTTATTTCCATCTTTATGCAGATGGCGGTGGAGATAATTCCATGTTTATTCAGATGGTAGTGCAGATATTTCCATGTTTCCACAGATGGTTGTGTAGATATTTCCATATTTATACAGATGACTGTGTAGTTATATCCGTGTTTATACAGATGGCGGTTTAGTTATTTCCATATTTATAGAGATTGCCGTGTAGATATATCCATGTGTATACAGCTAGCGGTGTATGTATTTCCATGTTTATACAGATAGCGGTGTAGATATTTCCATGTTTATACAGATGGCGGTGTAGATATATCCAAGTTCATACAGATCGTGGTGTAGATATTTCAATGTTTATACAGATAGCAGTGTAGATATTTCCATGTTTATACAGACAGCAGTGTAGATATTTCCATGTTGAGAGAGATAGAGGTGTAGATATTTCCATATTTGCACTGATTGCGGTCTAGATATTTCCTTCTTCACACAGATAGTGTTGTACATATTTCCATGTTTAAAAAGACATCTGTGTAGATATTTCCAAGTTTACACAGATAGTGCTGTAGATATTTCCATGTTTATACAGATTTCGGTGTAGATATTTCCACGTTTATAAAGATAGCGGTGTAGATATTTGCATGTTTACACTGTTAGCGGTGTAGTTATTTCCATGTTTATACAGATGACTGTGTATATATTTCCATGTTTATACAGATGGCGGTGTAGATATTTCCGTGTTTAAAGAGATAGCGGTGTAGATATTTCCATGTTTATACAGATAGATGTGTAGATATTTCCATGTTTATAGATATAGCGGTGTAGATATTTCCATATTTATAGAAATAAACATGTAGATATTTCCATTTTTAATTCAAATGGCAGTGCAGGTATTTCCATATTTCTACAGATAGTGGTGTGGCTACTTCCATGTTTAAACAGATGGCAGTGTAGGTATTTCCATTTTTACACACATAGCGATGTAGATATTTCCATGTTTATTCAGATAGCGGTATAAATATTTCCAGGTTTCTACTCATAGCGGTGTACATACTTCCATTTTTATACAGATGGCGATGTAGATATTTCCATTTTTATACAGATAGCGGTGGAGTTATTTCCATGTTCATACAGATAGCAGTGGAGATATTTCCAATTTCATACAGATGGCAGTGTAGATATTTCCATGCTTATACAGATGACTGTGTAGGTATTTCGATGTTTATACAGATGGCGTTGTAGGTATTTCCATGTTTATAGAGATAGCCATGTAGATATTTTGATGTTTATACAGATAGCTGTATAGACTTTTCCATGTTTATATAGATAGTGGTGTATATATTTCCATATTTATAAATATATCAGTGTAGATGTTTCCATGTTTATACAAATATCGGTGTAGATATTTCCATGTTTATACAGATAGCGGTGTAGATATATCCATGTTCATACAGATCGTGGTGTAGATATTTCCATGTTTTCACAGATAGCTGTGTAGATATTTCCATGTTTATACAGATAGCAGTGTAGATATTTCCATATTTACAGAGTTAGAGGTGTAGATATTTCCATATTTGCATGGATTGCGGGGTAGATATTTCCATCCTCACACAGATAGCGATGTACATATTTGCATGCTTACACAGACAGCTGTGTAGATATTTCCAAGTTTACACAGATAGTGTTGTAGTTATTACCATGTTAACACAGATAGCTGTGTAGATATTTCCATCTTTGCACAGATTGCGGTGTAGATATTTCCAACTTTACACAGATAGCAGTGTAGATATTTCCATCTTTGCACAGATTGCGGTGTAGTTATTTCCATCTTTACACAGATATCGGGGTAGATATTTCCATGTTTATACAGATAGCGGTGTAGAAATTTCCATGTTTACTCAGATAGCGTTGTAGACATTTGCATGTTTATGCAGATAGCGGTGGAGATATTTCCATGTTTATACAGATAGCGGTGTAGACACTTCCATGTTTATACAGATAGCAGTGGAGATATTTCCATGTTTGTACTGATGGCGATGGATATATTTCCATGTTTATACAGATGGCACTGTAGATATTTCCATGTTTTCACATATGGTGGTGTAGATATTTCCATGTTTATACAGATGACTTTGTAGTTATTTCCATTTATACAGATGGTGGTTTAGATATTTCCATGTTCATACAGATAGCCATGTAGATATTTCCATGTTTATACAGATAGCGCTGTAGATATTTCCATTTTTATACATATCGTGGTGTAGTTGTTTACATGTTTATACAGATAGCGGAGTAGATATTTCCAGGTTTATGTACGTAGCGGTGCAGATATTTCCATGTTTGTACAGATCGCGGTGTAGACATTTCCATCTTTCTAAAGATGGCAGTGTAGATATTTATATGTTCATACAGATGGAGGTGTAGATATTTCCATGTTTATACAGATGGCAGTGTAGATATTTCCATCTTTATGCTGATGGCGGTGTAGATATTTCCATGTTTATAGAGATTGCGGTGTAGATATTTCTATGTTTATTGAGATAGCGGTGTAGAGAAATCCATGTTTACACAGATAGCAGTGTAGATATTTCCATGTTTATAGAGAGAGAGGTGTGTATATTTACATATTTATACAGATAGCGGTGTAGATGTTTCCATGTTTATTCAGATGGCAGTATTGATATTTCCATGTTTATACAGATAGCGGTGTGGATATTTGCAAGTTTATACAGATAGCGGTGTAGGTATTTCCATGTTTATACAGATGTCTGTGCAGATATTTCCATGTTTATAGAGATTGCGGTGTAGATATTTCCATGTTTATTCAGATGGCAGTATAGATATTTCCATGTTTATACAGATGGAAGTGTAGATATTTCCATGTTTATACAGATAGCGGTGTAGATATTACCATGTTTACACAGATAGCAGTGTAGATATTTCCGTCTTTGCACAGATTGCCGTGTAGTTATTTCCATCTTTACACAGATAGAGGTGTCGATATTTCCATCTTTGCACAGATTGCTTGGTAGATATTTCCATCTTTACACCAATTGTGGTGTACATATTTCCATGTTTACACTTATAGTGGTGTAGGTATTTCTATGTTTACACAGATAGCGTTGTAGATATTTGCATGTTTATACAGATAGCAGTGTAGATATTTCCATGTTTATACAGATACCGGTGTAGATGATTCCATGTTTATAGAGATAGCGGTGGAGATATTTCCAAGTTTATATAGATTGCCATGTAGATATCTGCATGTTGATACAGATAGCTGTGTAGACATTTCCATGTTTATAAAGATAGCAGTGTAGATATTTCCATATTATTTCAGATAGCGATGTAGATATTTCCATGTTTATGCAGATAGCCATGTAGCTGTTTCCATGTTTATACAGAAAGCTGTGTAGATATTTCCATGTTTATACAGATGGTGGTGTAGATATTTCCATGTTTATGCAGATGGCGGTGTAGATATTTCCATGTTTATAGAGATGGTGGTATAGATAATTTGATGTTTATAGAGATAGCAGTGTAGTTAATTCCATTTTTATAGACATGGCAGTGTAGGTATTTCTATCTTTATAGAGCTACTGGTGTAGATATTTCCATGTTTACACAGATGGCGGTGTAGATATTTCCATGTTTATGCAGATGGCGTTGTAGATATTTCCATGTTTATAGAGATGGTGGTATAGATATTTTTATGTTTATAGAGATAGCAGTGTAGATAATTCCATGTTTATAGACATGGCAGTGTAGATATTTCCATGCTTATACAGATAGCGGTGTAGATATTTCCAGGTTTACACAGATGGTGGTGTAGATAATTCCATGTTAACGGAGATGGCGGTGTAGATACTGACATGTTTATAGAGATGGGGGTGTAGATATTTCCAAGTTTATAGGGAAGGCAGTGCAGATATTTCCATGTTTATACAGATAGAGGTGTAGGTATTTCCATGTTTGTAGAGATAGCCGGGTAGATATTTCCATGTTTACAGAGATAGCGGTGTAGATATTTCCATCTTTGCACAGATTGCGGTGTAGCTATTTCCATCTTTGCACAGATTGCGGTGTAGATATTTCCATCTTTACACTGATAGCGGTGTAGATATTTCCATGTTTACACACATATCTCTTTTGATATTTCCATGATTACACAGATAGCGTTGTAGATATTTCCATAATTATACAGATAGCGGTGTAGATATTTTCATGTTTATACAGATAGTGATGTATATATTTCCATGTTTATACAGTTAGCAGTGCAGATATTTCCATGTTTATACAGATAGCAATGTAGATATTTCCATGTTTATACAGAGAGCGGTGTAGATATTTCCATGCTTATACAGATAGTGGTGTAGATATATCCATGTTTATGCAGATAGCGGTGGAGGTATTTCCATGTTTCTACAGATGGCGGTGTAGATATTTTCATGTTTATGCAGATAGTGGTGTAGATATTTCCAAGTTTATACTGATAGCCGTGTAGATATTTCCGTGTTTATACAGATGGTAGTGTAGATATTTCCATGTTTATACTGATGGAGTTGTAGACATTCCCAGATTTATACAGATGATTGTGTAGAAATTTCCATGTTTTTACAGACGGTGTTGTAGATATTTCCATGTATATACAGATAGCGGTGTGCATATTTCCATGATTATGCAGATCGCGGTGTTGGTATTTCCATGTTTATACAGATAGCATTGTAGGTATTTCCATGTTTATTCAGATAGAGGTGTTGGTATTTCCATATTTATACAGGTAGCGGTGTAGATATTTCCATGTTTATACATTTCGCGGTTTTGGTATTTCCATCTTTTTACAGACGGCAGTGGAGATATTTCCATGTTTATAGCGGTAGCGTTGTACATATTTCCATGTTTATACAAATAGCGTTGTAAATATTTCCATGTGTATAGAAAAAGCGGTGTAAATATTTCCATGTTTATACAGATAGCGGTTTAAATGTTTTCACATTTACAGAGATATCGATGTAGAAATTTCCACGTTTATGGAGAAAGTGGTGTAGATATTTCCACGTTTACCGAGATAGCGGTGAAGATATTTCCAAGTTTAAACAGATAGCGGTGTAGATATTTCCACGTTTATACCCATAGCTGTTTGGATATTTCGATGTTTATAGTAATAGCGGTATAGATAATTGAATGTTTATACAGATAGCGGTGTACATATTTACACGTTTATACTGATAGCTGTGTAGATATTTCCACGTTTTTACTGATAGCGGTGTAGATATTTCCACGTTTATAGAGATAGTGCTGTAGATATTTCCAAGTTTATAGAGATAGCGGTGTAGATCTTTCCATGTTTACAGAGACACCGTTGCAGATATTCCCACGTTTATAGAGATAGCAGTGTAGATATTTCCATGTTTATATATACAGCGGGGTATATACTTCCACCTTTACAGAGATAGCCGGGTAGATATTTCCAAGTTTATGGAGACAGCGGTGTGGATATTTGCATGGTTATAGAGACAGCGGTGTAGATATTTCCATGTTTTTACACACAGCGTTGTAGATATTTCCTTGTTTATACAGATAGTGGTGTAGGTATTTCCATGTTTATACCCATAGCGGTATGCATATTTCCATGTTTACACACATAGCTCTGTTGATATTTCCATGTTTACACAGATAGCGGTGTAGATATTTCCATGTTTATACAGACAGCTGTGTAGATAGCTGTATTTTTATAGAGATAGCGGTGTAGATATTTCCATACTTATACAGATAACGGTGCAGATATTTCCATGTTTATTCATATGGCGGTGTAGATATTTCCATGTTTATACAGATGGCGGTGTAGGTATTTCCCTGTTTATACAGATAGCAGTGTAGATATTTCCATGTTTATACAGATAGCGGTGTAAGTATTTCCATGCTTACACAGATAGTGGTTTAGATATTTCCAATTTTGCACAGATTGCGGTGTATATATTTCCATCTTTACCCAGATAGCAGTGTAGTTATTTCCATGTTTACACAGATAGCTGTGTAGATATTTCCAAGTTTACACAGATAGCGTTGTAGGTATTTCCATATTTATACAGATAGCAGTGTAGATATTTCCATGTTTATACAGATAACGGTGTAGATATTTCCATGTTTATACAGATAGCGGTGGAGATATTTCCATGTTTATACAGATAGCGGTGCAGATATTTCCATGCTTATATAGCTAGCGTTGTATAAATTTCCATGTTTACACAGATAGCGGTGGATATAATTCCATGCTTATACAGATAGCGGTGGAGATATTTCCATGTTTATACAGATGGCTGTGTAGGTATTTTCATGTTTATACAGATCGCGTTGTAGATATTTCCAAGATTATACAGATAGCCGTGCAGATATTTCCAAGTTTATACAGATAGCGGAGTAAATACTTCCAGGTTTATACAGATTGCGGTTTAGGTATTTCCACGTTTACACAGACGGCGGTGTAGATATTTCCATGTTTATACTGATTGCAGTGAAGATATTTTCATCTGTATACAGATGGCAGTGTAGATATTTCCATGTTTATACTGATATCGTTGTAGATATTTCCATGTTTATACAGATAGCGGTGTGGGTATTTCCATGATTATACAGATGGCGGTGTTGGTATTTCCATGTTTATACAGATAGCCGTGTAGATATTTCCATGTTCATAAAGGTCACGGTGTTGATATTTCCATCTTTATACAGATGGCTGTGTAGATATTTCCATGTTTATAGAGATAGCGGTGTACATATTTATATGTTTATGCAAATAGCTTTGTAAATATTTCCATGTTTATACAGATAGCGGTGTAAATATTTCCATGTTTATACAGATAGCGGTTTAAATGTTTACACATTTTCAGAGATAGCGGTGTATATATTTCCATGTTTATACAGATGGCGGTGTAGATATTTCAATGTTCATAGAGATGGCAGTGTAGTTATTTCCATGTTTATACAGATGGCGGTGTGGATATTTCCATGTATATACATATGACTGTGTAGATATTTCCATGTTTTTACAAATGGCGGTGTAGATATTTCCATATTTATACAAATAGCGGTGTGGCTATTTCCATGTTTATACAGATATCGGTGAAGTTATTTCCAGGTTTATAGAGATGTCTGTGTAGATATTTCCATGTTTATACAGGTGGCAGTGTAGTTATTTCCATGTTTATACAGATAGCGGTGTAGATATTTCCATGTTGATACAGATGTGTGTGTTGTTATTTCCATGTTTATACAGATGGCGGTTTAGGCATTTCCATGTTTATGCAGATAGCGGTGTAGACATTTCCAGGTTTACAGAGATAGCGGTGTAGATATTTCGTTTTTATACAGATAGCCGTGGAGATATTTCCATGTTTATACAGATAGCGGTGTAGATATTTCCATGTTTACAGAGATGGCGGTGTAGATATTTCATATTTATACAGATAGCGGTGTAGACATTTCCATGTTTATAGAGATGGCGGTGTAGATATTTCCATATTTATACAGATAGCCGTGTAGATATTTCCATGTTTATACAGATTCCGGTGAGATATTTCCATGTTTACACAGATCGTGGTGTAGATATTTCCATGTTTATACAGATAGCTTTGTAGATATTTCTATGCTTATATGGATAGCGGTGTAGATATTTCCATGTTTATAGAGATAGCGGTGTAGATATTTCCATGTTTACAGATGGCGGTGTTGATATTTCCATGTTTATACAGATAGCGGTGTGGCTATTTCCATGTTTTTACAGATAGCAGTGTAGATATTTCCATGTTTATAGAGATGACTGTGTGGATATTTCCATGTTTATACAGATCGCTGTGTAGATATTTCCACGTGTATGCAGATGGCAGTGTAGATATTTCCACGTTTATACAGATGGAGGTGTAGATATTTCCATGTTTATACAGATGGCTCTGTAGATATTTCCATGTTTTTACAGATAGCAGTGTAGAGATTACCATGTTTACACAGATAGCGGTGTAGATATTTCAATCTTTGCACAGATGGTGGTGTAGATATTTCCATCTTTACACAGATAGTGGTGTAGATATTTCCATCTTTGCACAGATTGCGGTGTAGATATTTCCATCTTTACACAGATGGCGGTGCAGATATTTCCATGTTTACACATATAGTAGTGTAGATATTTCCATGTTTAAACAGATAGCGTTGAATATATTTGCATGATTATACAGATAGCGGTGTAGACATTTCCATGTTTATACAGATAGCGGTGTAGATATTTCCATGTTTATTCAGATAGCGGTGGGGATATTTCTATGTTTATACAGATAGCCGTGGAGATATTTCCATGTTTATACAGATGGCGATGTAGATATTTCCATGTTTATAAGGATAGTGCTGTAGATATATCCATGTTTATATAGATAGCGGTTTAGATATTTCCATGTTGATAGAGATTGCGGTGTAGTTATTTCCATGTTTATAGAAATAGCGGTGTAGATATTTCCATGTATCTACAGATGGCTGTGTAGATATTTCCATGAGTATACAGATGGCAGTGTAGATATTTCCATGTTTATAAAGATGGAGGTATAGATATTTCCCTGTTTAAACAGATGACTGTGTAGATATTTCCATGTTTTTACAGATGGCGGTCTAGATATTTCCATGTTTATACAGATAGCAGTGTAGATATTTCCATGTTTATAGAAATGCCTGTGTAGATATTTCCAAGTTTATACAGATGGCAGTGAAGATATTTCCATGTTTATATACATAGTGGTGTAGATATTTCCATGTTTATACAGATGATTGTTTAGGTATTTCCATTTTTATGCAGATGGCGGTGTAGATATTTCCATGTTTATAGAGATAGCGGTGTAGATATTTCCAAGTTTATACAGATAGTGGTGTAGATATTTACATGTTTATACAGATACCGGTGTAGATATTTCCATTTTTATACAGATTGTGGTGTAGATATTTCCATGTTTATACAGATATTGGTGTTGGTATTTCCATGTTTATATTGATAGCGGTGTAGATACTTCCTTGTCTATACAGCTCGTGGTGAAGATATTTCCATGTTTATACAGTTAGCGACGTAGATATTTCCATGTATATAAATATACCCATGTAGATATTTCCATGTTTATAGAGATAGCGGTGTAGTTATTTCCATGTTTATACAATTAGCGGTGTAGATATTTCCATGTTTATACAGATTGCGGTGTAGATATTTCCATGTTTATACAGATAGACGTGTAGATATTTCCATATATATACAGATAGCGGTGGAGATATTTCCATATATATACAGATAGCGGTGGAGATATTTCCATGTTTATACAGATAGTAGTGCATATATTTCCATGTTTATAGAGATAGTGGTGTAGATATTTCCATGTTTATACAGATGGCTGTGTAGATATTTCCAAGTGTATACCGATGGCAGGGTAGATATTTCCATGTTTATACAGATGGATGTGTAGATATTTCCATGTTTATACAGATGACTGTGTAGATATTTCCATGTTTTTCCGGATGGCGGTGTAGATATTTCCATTTTTATGCAGAGAGCAGTGTGGCTATATCCATGTTTATACAGATAGCGGTGAAGATGTTTCCATGTTTATAGAGAGGGCTGTGTAGATATTTTCATGTTTATAGAGATGTCTTGGTAGATATTTCCATGTTTATAGAGATCGCCGTGTTGATATTTCCAAATTTATACAGATAGTGGTGTAGATATTTCCATGTTTATACTGATGACATTCTACGTGCTTCCATGTTTATACAGATTGCAGTGTAGGTATTTTCATGTTTATAGAGATAGCCATGTTGATATTTACATGTTTATACAGATGGCGGTGTAGACATTTCCATGTTCAAAGAGATGGTGGTGGAGATATTTCCATATTTATACAGATAGCCGTGTAGATATTTCCATGTTTATACAGATAGCGGTGTAGATATTTCCATGTTTATAAAGATTCCAGTGAGATATTTCCATGTTTACACAGATCGTGGTGTAGATATTTCCATGTTTATACAGATAGCTTTGTAGATATTTCTATGCTTATATGGATAGCGGTGTAGATATTTCCATGTTTACAGAGATAGGGGTGTAGATATTTCCATATTTGTACAGATTGCGGTGTAGATATTTCCATTTTTACACAGATATCAGTGTACATATTTCCAAGTTTACACAGATAGCTGTGTAGATATTTCCATGTTTACACAGAGAGTGTTGTAGATATTTCAACCTTTATACAGATGGCAGTGTAGATATTTCCATGTTTATAAAGATAGCGGTGTAGATATTTCCATGTTTCTACAGATGGCTGTGTAGATATTTCCATGGGTTTAGAGATGGCAGTGTAGGTCGTTCCATGTTTATACAGATGGAGGTATTGTTATTTTCATCTTTATACAGATGACTGTGTAGATATTTCCATGTTTTTACAGATGGCGGTGTAGTTATTTCCATGCTTATAAAGATAGCGGTGGGGCTATTTCCATATTTATACAGATAGCAGTGTAGATATTTCCATGTTTATAGAGATGGCTGTGTAGATATTTCCATGTGTATACAGATAGCGTTGTAGATATTTCCATGTTTACAAAGATAGCGGTGTAAATATTTCCATGTTTATAAAGATAGTGGTGTAGATATTTCCATGATTATACAGATAGCGGTGGAGATATTTCCATGTTTATACAGACAGCAATGTAGATATTTCCATGTTTATACAGACAGCCGTGTAGATCTTTCCATGTTTATAGAGATAGCATTGTAGATATGTCCATGTTTACACAGATATCACTGTAGATATTTCCATGTTTATACAGATAGCGGTGGGGATATTTCCATGTTTATACAGAGAGCGGTGGAGATATTTCCATGTTTATACCGATGGCGGTGTATGTATTTCCAGGTTTATACAGATATTGGTGTAGATATTTCCATGTTTATACAGATGGCGGTGTATGTATTTCCCTGTTTATACAGATTGCCGTGTAGGTTTTTCCATGTTTATACAGATAGCGGTGTAGATATTTCCGTGTTTATACAGGTGGCAGTGTAGATATTTCCATGTTTATAGGGACAGCGTTGTAGGTATTTCCATGTTTACAGAGATACCGGTGTAGATATTTTCATATTTGCGCAGATTGCAGTGTACATATTGCCATCTTTACACAGATAGCAGTGTAGATATTTCCAAGTTTAGACAGATAGCGGTGTAAATATTTCCCTGTTTACACAGATAGCATTGTAGGTATTTCCATGTTTCTACAGATAGCGGTGTAGATATTTCCTTGTTGATACAGATAACGGTGTAAATATTTCCAGGTTTATACAGATAGCAGTTTAGATATATCCACGATTATAAAGATAGCGATGTAGATATTTCCATGATTATACAGGTAGCGTTGAAGATATTTCCACGTTTATACAGATAGCGGTGTTGATATTTCCTCGTTTTACAGATAGCGGTGTAGATATTTCCATATTTATACAGATAGCGGTGTAGATATTTCCATATTTATAAAGATAGCGGTGTAGATATTTCCATGTTTATACAGATAGTGTTGTAGATATTTCCATGTTTATACAGACGGCCGTGTAAGTATTTCCATGATTATATGAATGGCGGTGTTAATATTTCCATGTTTATAGAGTTAGCCATGTAGATAATTACATGTTTATACAGATAGCGGTGATGGTATTTCCATGTTTATGCAGATTGCGGTGCAGGTATTTCCATGTTTATAGAGATAGCGGTGTAGATATTTCCGTGTTCCTACAGATGGCTGTGTAGATATTTCCATGGGTATAGAGATGGCAGTGTAGATATTTCCATGTTTACACAGATGGAGGTGTAGATATTTTCATCTTTATACAGATGACTGTGTAGATATTTCCAAGTTTTTACAGATGGCGGTGTAGGTATTTCCATGCTTATACAGATAGCGGTGGGGCTATTTCCATATTTATACAGATAGCAGTGCAGATATTTCCATGTTTATAGAGATGGCTGAGTAAATATTTCGTGTTTACACAGGTGGCAGTGTAGATATTTCCCTGTTTATACAGATAGTGGTGTAGATATTTCCATGTTAATACAGATGACGCTGTAGGAACTTCCATGTTTATACAGATGGCGGTGTAGATATTTCCATGTTTATAGAGATAGCAGTGTAGATATTTCCATGTTTATACAGATGGCTGTGTAGATATATTCATGTTTATACCGATAGCAGTGGAGATATTTCCATGTTTATAAAGATAGCGGTGTAGATATTTCCATATTTATACAGGTAGTGGTGTAGATATTTCCATGTTTATAAAGATACCGGTGTAGATATTTCCATGTTTATATAGCTAGTGGTGGAGATATTTCCTTGTTTATACAGATAGCGATGTAGATATTTCCATGTTTATACAGACAGCGATGTAGATATTCCCATGTTTATACAGATAGCGGTGTAGATATTTCCATGTTTACACAGATAGCGGTGTAGATATTTCCATGTTTAAAGAGATGGCTGTGGAGATATTTGCATGTTTATACAGGTAGCTGTGGTGATATTTCCATGTTTATACAGATTGCGGTGTAGCTATTTCCATGTTTATAGAGATAGCGATGTAGTTATTTCCATGTTTATACAGATGGCTGTGTAGATATTTCCATGTTTATACAGATTGCGGTGTAGCTATTTCCATGTTTATAGAGATAGCGATGTAGTTATTTCCATGTTTATACAGATGGCTGTGTAGATATTTCCATGTGTATGCAGATGGCAGTGTAGGTATTTCCATGTTTATAGAGATGGAGGTGTAGATATTTCCATCTTTATAACGATGACTGTGTAGATAATTCCATGTTTTTACAGATTGCGATATAGATATTTCCATGTTTATACAGATAGCAATGTATATGTTACCATGTTTACACAGATTGCAGTGTAGATATTTCCAACTTTACACAGATAGAGGTGTAGATATTTCCGTCTTTGCACAGACTGCGGTGTAGATATTTCCATTTTACACAGATAGCGGTGCAGATATTTCCATGTTTACACAGATATCGTTGTAGATATTTGCATGTTTATACAAATAGTGGTGTAGATAATTCCATGTTTATACAGATATCGGTGTAGATGTTTCCATGTTTAAACAGATAGCTGTGAAATATTTCCATGTTTATACAGATAGCGGTGTAGATATTTCCATGTTTAGACAGATAGCGTTGGAGATATTTCCATGTTTATATGGATAGCGGTGTAGATATTTCCATGTTTATACAGATAGCGGAGTAGGTATTTCCATGTTTATACAGATAGCGGTATAGATATTTCCATGTTTATAGAGATGACTGTCTAGATATTTCCATGTTTATAGAGATGTCTGTGTAGATATATTCATGTTTATACCGATAGCAGTGGAGATATTTCCATGTTTATACAGATAGCGGTGTAGATATGTAAATGTTTATACTGATGGTGGTGTAGATATTTCCAAGTTTATACAGATAGCGGTGCACATATATCCATGCATATACAGATAGCGGTGTAGATATTTCCATGTTTATACAGATGGCTGTGTAGATATTTCCAAGTTTATACAGATGGCTGTGTACACAGTTCCATGTTTAGAAAGATAGCGGTGTAGATATTTTCATATTTTTACAGGTAGTGGTGTAGATATTTCCATGTTTATAAAGATACCGGTGTAGATATTTCCATGTTTATATAGATAGCGGTGGAGATATTTCCTTGTTTATACAGATAGCGATGTAGATATTTCCATGTTTATACAGATAGCGATGTAGATATTTCCATGTTTATACAGATAGCGGTGTAGATATTTCCATGTTTATACAGATAGCGGTGTAGATATTTCCAAGTTTAAAGACATGGCCGTGGAGATATTTGCATGTTTATACAGGTAGCTGTGGTGAAATTTCCATGTTTATACAGATGGCTGTGGAGATATTTCCAAGTTTATACAGATTGCGGTGCAGGTATTTCCATGTTTATACAGATAGCGAAGTAGTTATTTCCATGTTTATACAGATGGCTGTGTAGATATTTCCATGTGTATGCAGATGTCAGTGTAGGTATTTCCATGTTTATAGAGATGGAGGTGTAGATATTTCCATCTTTATAACCATGACTGTGTAGATAATTCCATGTTTTTACAGATTGCGATATAGGTATTTCCATGTTTATACAGATAGCAATGTATATGTTACCATGTTTACACAGATTGCAGTGTAGATATTTCCAACTTTACACAGATAGAGGTGTAGATATTTCGGTCTTTGCACAGACTGCGGTGTAGATATTTCCATTTTACACAGATAGCGGTGCAGATATTTCCATGTTTACACAGATATCGCTGTACATATTTGCATGTTTATACAGATAGTGGTGTAGATATTTCCATGTTTATACAGATATCGGTGTAGATGTTTCCATGTTTAAATAGATAGCTGTGAATATATTTCCATGTTTATACAGATAGCGGTGTAGATATTTCCATGTTTAGACAGATAGCGTTGGAGATATTTCCATGTTTATATGGATAGCGGTGTAGATATTTCCATGTTTATACAGATAGCGGTGTAGGTATTTCCATGTTTATACAGATAGCCTTATAGATATTTCCAAGTTTATACAGATAGCGGTGTAGATATTTCCATGTTTATAGAGATAGCGGTGGGGATATTTCCATGTTCATACAGATAGCAGTGGAGACATTTCCATGTTTACACAGATGGTGTTGTAGATATTTCCAGGTTTATAAAGATAGTGGTGTAGATAACTACATGTTTATACAGATAGCGGTGATGGTATTTCCATGTTTATGCAGATTGCGGTGCAGGTATTTCCATGTTTATAGAGATAGCGATGTAGATATTTCCATGTTTATGCAGTTGGCTCTGTATATATTTCCATGTGTATACAGATGGCAGTGTAGATATTTCCATGTATATACAGATGGAGGTGTAGATATTTCCATGTATATACATATGACTGTGTAGATATTTCCATGTTTTTACAGATGGCGGTGTAGTTATTTCCATGTTTATACAGATAGCAGTGTGGCTATTTCCATGTTTATACAGATAGCGAGGAAGATATTTGCAGGTTTATAGAGATGGCGGTGTAGATATTTCCATGTTTATACAGATAGTTGTGCAGATATTTCCATGTTTATACAGATTACCGTGTAGGTATTTCCATGTTTATACAGATGGCGGTGTAGATATTTCCATGTTTATACAGATGGAGGTGTAGATATTTCCTTGTTTATAGAGATGTCTGCGTACATATTTCCATGTTTATACAGATGGCAGTGTAGTTATTTCCATGTTTATACAGATAGTAGTGTTGATATTTCCATGTTTATACAGATGAATGTGTAGGTATTTCCATGTTTATTCAGATGGCGGTGTAGATATTTCCATGTTTATAGAGATAGCCCTATAGATATTTCCATGTTTATACAGATAGCGGTGTAGACATTTCCCAGTTTATAGAGATATCTGTGTAGATATTTCCATATTTATACAGACAGCGGTGTAGATATTTCCATGTTTATACAGATAGCAGTGTAGATATTTCCATATTTGCACTGATTGGGGTGTAGATGTATCCATCTTTACAAAGATTGCGGTGTAAATATTTCCAACTTTACAAAGATAGCCTTTTAGATATTTCCACGTTTACACAGACAGTTTTGTAGATATTTCCATATTTATACAGAGAGCGGTGTAGATATTTCCATGTTTATAAAGATAGCGGTGTTGATATTTCCATGTTTATACAAATGGCGGTGGAGATATTTCCATGTTTATACAGACAGCGATGTAGATATTTCCATGTTTATACAGACAGCGGTGTGGGTATTTCCATGTTTATACAGATGGCTGTGTAGATATTTCCATGTTTATACCGATGGCAGTGTAGATATTTCCATGTTTATACAGATAGTAGTGAAGATATTTCCATGTTTATTTAGATGACTCTGTAGTTATCTCCATGTTTATACAAATGGCGGTGTAGATATTTCCATGTTTATAGGATAGCCCTGCAGATATTTCCATGTTTATACAGATAACGGTGTAGACATCTAAATGTTTACAGAGATAGCGGTGTAGATATTTCCATATTTATACAGATAGCGGTGTAGATATTTCCATGTTTATTCAGATAGCGGTGTAGATATTTCCATGTATATACAGATCGTGCTGTAGATATTTCCATGTTTACCCAGATAGCGGTGTAGATATTTCCGTGTTTATATAGATTGCGGTGTAGATATTTCCATGTTTACAAAGATAGTGGTGTAGATATTTCCATGTTTGCAAAGACTGCTGTGTAGATATATCCATCTTTACACAGATAGCGGTGTCCATATTTCCAACTTTACACAGATACCTGTGTTGATATTTCCATGTTTACACAGACAGTGTTGTAGATATTTCCATGTTTACAGATAGCGGTGTAGATATTTCAATGTTTATAAAGATAGCGGTGTATATATTTCCATGTTTATACAGATAGCGGTGGTGATATTTCCATGTTTATACAGATAGCGATGGAGATATTTCCATGTTTATACCGATAGCGGTGTTGATATTTCCATGTTTATACCGATAGCGGTGTAGATATTTCCATGTTTATACAGATAGCAGTGTAGATATTTCCATGTTTATACAGATGGCTGTGTAGGTATTTCCATGTTTATACAGATGGCTGTGTAGATATTTCCATGTTTATACCGATGGAGGTGAAATATTTCCATGATTATACAGATGACTCTGTAGATATTTTCATGTTTTCTCAGATGTCCGTGTAGATATTTCCATGTTTATACAGATTGCGGTGCAGTTATTTCCATGTTTTTACAGATAGCGGTGTAGTTATTTCCATGTTTATACAGATTGTGGTGTACGTATTTCCATATTTATAGAGATAGCTTTGTAGATATTTCCATGTTTATGGAGTTGGCTGTGTAGATATTTCCATGTGTATACACATGGCAGTGTAGATATTTCCATGTTTATACAGATGGAGTTGTAGATATTTCCATGTATATACCAATGGCTGTGTAGATATTTCCTTGTTTATACAGATAGCGGTGTAGATGTTTCCATCTTTATACAGATAGCGGTGTTGGTATTTAAATGTTTACACAGATAGCGGTGTAGATATTTCCAAGTTTACACAGCTAGCGTAGCATTTATTTTCATGTTTATAAAGATAGCGGTGTAGATATTTCCATGTTTATACAGATGGCGGTGTAGGTATTTCCATGTTTATAGAGAGCGGTGTAGATATTTCCATGTTTATACAGATGGCTGTGTAGATATTTCCATGTGTATACAGATGGCAGTGCAGATATTTTCATGTTTATAAAGATGGTGGTGTAGACATTTTCATGTTTATACAGATGAGTGTGTAGGTATCAGCGTGTTTATACAGATGGCGGTGTAGATATTTCCATGTTTATGCAGATGGTGGAGTAGATATTTCCAAGTACATAGAACGGCGGTGTAGATATTTCCATGTTTATCGAGATAGCGGTGTAGATATTTCCATGTTCATAGAGATTGCGGTTTAGGTATTTCCATGTTTATAGTGATAACGGTGTAGATATTTCCATGTTTATACAGATAGTGGGGTAGATATTTCAATGTTTATACAGATAGCGATGTAGATATTTCCATACTTATACACATAGCGGTGTAAATATTTGCATGTTTATAGAGATATTGGCGTAGATATTTCAATATTTATACAGATGACTGTGTAGCTATTTCCATCTGTATGCAGATGGCAGTGTAGATATTTCCATATTTATAAAGATGGTGGTGTAGATATTTCCATTTTTATTCAGATGACTGTGTAGATATTTGCATGATTTTACAGATGGTGGTGTAGATATTTCCATGTTTATAGATATAGCGGTGTAGATATTTCCATGTTTTCAGAGATACTGGTGTAGATATTTCCATCTTTGTGCAGATTGCGGTGTAGATATTGCCATCTTTACACAGATAGCGGTGTAGATATTTCCAAGTTTACAGACATAGCGCTGTAGATATTTCCATGTTTACACAGATAGCATTGTAGGTATTTCCATGTTTCTAACGGTAGCGGTGTAGATATTTCCTTGTTGATACAGATAACGGTGTAGATATTTCCAGGTTTATACAGATCGCGGTGGAGATATTTCCACGGTTATACAGATTGCGATGTGGGTATTTCCACGTTTATACAGATAGCGTTGAAGATATTTCCACGTTTATACAGATAGCGGAGTAGATATTTCCACGTTTATACAGATAGCGGTGTAGATATTTCCACGTTATACAGATAGCGGTGTAGATATTTTCATCTTTATACAGATAGCAGTGTAGATATTTCCATGTTTATACAGATGGCGGTGTAGATAATTCCATGTTAAATCAGATGGCGGTGTAGATATTTCCTTGTTTATACAGATAGCGGTGTAGATATTTCCAAGTTTATACAGATAGCGGTGTAGATATTTCCATGTTTATACAGATAGCGGTGTAGATATTTCCATGTTTATAGAGTTAACGGTGTAGATATTTCCATATTTATAAAGATAGCGGTGTAGATATTTCCATGTTTATACAGATAGCGTTGTAGATATTGCCATGTTTATACAGATGGCGGTGTAGATAATTCCATGTTAATACAGATGGCGGTGTAGATATTTCCTTCTTTATACAGATACCGGTGTAGATATTTCCATCTTTATACAGATAGCGATGTAGATATTTCCTTGTCTATACAGATAGCGGTGTAGATATTTCCATGTTTATGCAGATGGCGGTGTAGATATTTCCAAGTTTTTAGTATGGCGGTGTAGATATTTCCATGTTTACAGAAATAGCGGAGTAGGTATTTCCATGTTCATGGAGATAGCGGTGTAGGTATTTCCATGTTTATAGTGATAACGATGTAGATATTTCCATGTTTATACAGATAGTGGGGTAGATATTTTCATGTTTATACTGATGACCATGTAGGTATTTCCATGTTTATACAGATGGCGGTGTAGATATTTCCATGTGTGTAGAGATACCCATGTAGATATTTCCATGTTTATAGAGATAGAGGTGTAGTTATTTCCATGTTTATACAGATGGCTGTGTAGGCATTTCCATGTATATACAGATGGCAGTGTAGATATTTCCACGTTTATACAGATGGAGGTGTAAATATTTCCATGATTATATAGGTGACACTGTAGATAATTTCATGTTTTCACAAATGGCGGTGTACGTATTTCCATGTTTATACAGATAGCGGTGTGATTATTTCCATGTTTATACAGATAGCAGTGTAGATATTTCCATGTTTATAGAAATGGCTGTGTAGATATTTCCATGTTTATACAGATGACTGTGTAGGTATTTCCATGTTTTTACAGATGGCGGTGTAGATATTCCCATGTTTATACAGATAGCAGTGTAGATATTACCATGTTTACACATATAGCGGTTAAGATATTTCCATGATTGCACAGACTGTGGTGTAGATATTTCCATCTTTATAAAAGTAGAGGTGTAGGTATTTCCATCTTTGCCCAGATTGCGGTGTAGATATTTCCATCTTGATACAGATAGCGATGTAGATATTTCCTTGTTTATACAGATAGCGGTGTAGATATTTCCATCTTTGCACAGTTTGCGGTGCAGATATTTCCAACTTTACACAGATAGCACAGTAGATATTTCCATGTTTGTACACATGGCGGTGTTGATGTTTCCATCTATACACAGTTTGCCGTGTAGGTATTTCTATGTGTATACAGATGGCATTGTAGATATTTCCATGTTTATACAGATGGTGGTGTAGATATTTCCATGTTTACACAGATGACTGTATAGGTATTTCCATGTTTATACAGATGGCGGTGAAGATATTTCCATGTTTATACAGACCGCGGTGTAGATATTTCATGTTTGTACAGATGGCGGTGTTGATATTTCCATCTATACACAGATGGCCGTGTAGATATTTCCATGTTTATACAGATGGCGGCGCAGATATTTCTATGTATATGTAGATGGCGGTGTAGATATTTCCATGTATATACAGATAGCGGTGTAGTTACTTCCATGTTTACATAGAGAGCGGTGTAGATATTTCCATGTATGTACACATGACTGTGTAGATATTTCCATGTTTATAGAGATAGCGGTGTAGGTATTTCCATGTTTATAGACATAGCGGTGTAGATATTTCCATGTTTATATAGATGGCGTTGTAGATATTTCCATGTTTATACCGATTGCGGTGTTGTTATTTCCACGTTTATACAGACAGCTATGTAGATTTTCCAAGTTTATACAGCTCGCGGTGCAGATATTTATATCTTTATACATATGACATTGTAGATATTTCCTTATTCACACAGTTGGCGGTGTAGGTGTTTCCATGTTTATACAGATGTCGGAGTAGTTAGTTCCATGTTTATGGAGATGGCAGTGTAGATATTTTCATGTTTATAGAGATGGCGGTGTTGATATTTCCATCTATACACAGATGGCCGTGTAGATATTTCCATGTTTATACAGATGGCGGCGTAGATATTTCCATGGACATGCAGATGGCGGTGAAGATATTTCCACGTTTATACAGATAGCGGTGTATTTATTTCCATGTTAACACAGATGGTGGCTTAGATATTTCCGTGTTTATACACATCACGGTGTAGATACTTCCATCTTTATGGAGATGGCAGTGTAGATATTTTCATGTTTAGTGAGATGGCGGTGTAGATATTTTCATATTTATAGAGATAGCGGTGTACATATTTCTATCTTTCTACAGATAGCAGTGTAGATATTTCCATGTTTATACAGATGGTGGTGTAGATATTTCCATATTTATACAGACGTCTGTGTAGATATTTCCTTGTGTATACAGATGGTATTGTAGGTATTTCCATGTTTATACAGATGGTGGTGTAGATATTTCCATGTTTATTCAGATGACTGTGTAGATATTTCCATGTTTTTAGAGATGGCAGTGTAGATATTTCAATGTTTATAGTTATGGCGCTGTAGATATTTCCATGTTTATACAGATGGCAATGTAGATATTTCCATGTTTATAGAGATAGCCGTGTAGATATTTTCATGTTTATACACATTGCGGTGGAGGTATGTCCATGTTTATACAGATAGAAATGGAGATATTTCCACGTTAATACACATAGCGGTGTAGATATTTCCATGTTTATACAGATGGCGGTGCAGATATTTCCACGTTTAGAGAGATAGCGCTGTAGGTATTTCCATGTTTATAGAGATAGCGGTTTAAAAATTTCCATCTTTATACAGATAGTGGTGTAGATATTACCATGTTTATACAGATGGCGGTGTAGATACAGCCATGTTTCTGAAGATGGCAGTGTAGATATTTTCATGTTTACATAGATGGCGGTGTACATATTTCCATGTTTACAGAGATTGCAGTGTAGATATTTCCATGTTTATAGTGCAAGTGGTGTAGGTATTTCCATGTTTATAGAGATAGCGGTGTAGACATTTCCATATTTATACAGGTAGCGGTGTGGGTATTTCCATGTTTATACTGATGGCGGTGTAGATATTTCCATGTTTCTAAAGATGGCGGTGTAGATATTTCCTTGTTTATACAGATAGCCATTTAAATATTTCCATCTTTATACAGATAGTGGTGTAGATATTTCCATGTTAAAACAGATGGCGGTGTAGATATTTCCATGTTTATAGAGATAGCGGTGCAGATATTTCCATGTTTATAGTGATAGCGGTTTAAATATTTCCATCTTTATACAGATAGTGGTGTAGATATTTCCATGTTTATACAGGTAGAGGTGTAGGTATTTCCATGTTTATACAGATGGCGTTGTAGATGTTTCCATGTTTCTAAAGATGGCGGTGTAGATATTTCCTTGTTTATACAGATAGCGGTGTAGACATTTCCATGTATATACAGATAGCGGTGTAGATATTTCCATGTTTACACAGATAGCGGTGGAGATATTTACCTGTTTATACAGATAGCGATGAACATATTTCCATGTTTATACAGATAGCGGTGTAGATATTTCCATCTTTGCACAGATTGCTGTGTAGATATTTCCATTTTTACACACATAGCTGGGTAGATATTTCCAAGTTTACACAGATAGGTGTGTAGATATTTCCATTTTTATACAGATAGCGGTGTAGTTATTTACATGTTGATACAGATAGCGGTGTAGATATTTTCAGGCTTATACAGCTAGTGGTGTAGATATTTCCACGTTTTACAGATAGATGTGTAGATATTTCCCTGTTTACACAGATAGCGTTGTAAATATTTCCATGTTTACAAAGATAGCGTTGTAGATATTTCCATGCTTACACAGATTGCGATGTAGATATTTCCAAGTTTACACAGATAGCTGTGTAGATATTTCCATGTTTACACAGATAGCGTTGTTGATATTTCATTGTTTACAGAGATAGCGGTGTAGGTATTTCCATGTTTTTAAAGATACCGGTGTAGATATTTCCGTGTTAATAAAGATAGCGGTGGAGATATTTCCATGTTTATACAGATAGCAGTGTAAAAATTAACATGTTTCTACAGATAGCGGTGTAGTTGTTTCCATGTTTCTACAGATAGCGGTGTAGATATTTCCATGTTTATAGTGACTGCGGTGTAGATATTTCCATCTTTGCACAGATTGCTGTGTAGATATTTCCATGTTTATACAGATTGCGGTGTAGTTATTTCCATGTTGATACAGATAGCGGTGTAGATATTTCCATGTTTATACAGGTAGCGGTGTAGAAATTCCCATTTTTATACAGATCGCTTTGTAGATATTTCCAGATTTCTACACATGTCAATGTAGATATTTCCAAGTTTATTCAGATGTCTGTGTAGATATTTCATTGTTTATGCAGATGGCGGTGTAGATATTTCCATATTTATAGAGATGGCGGTGTGGTTATTTCTATGTTTATAGAGAAAGCGGTGTAAATATTTCCATGTTTATAGAAAAGGTGGTGTAAGTATTTTCATGTTTATAGAGATAGCGGTGTAGATATTTCCATGTTTCTACAGAAGACTGTGTAGATATTTCCATGTTTGTAGAGATGGCAGTGTAGATATTTCCATGTTTATAGAGATAGCCGTGTAGATATTTTTATGTTTATACACATTGCGTTGGAGGTATGTCCATGTTTATACAGATAGATATGGAGATATTTCCACGTTAATACACATAGCGGTGTATTTATTTCCATGTTTATACAGATAGCGGTGTAGATATTTCCATGTTTATACAGATGGCTGTGCCGATATTTCCATATTTATACAGCATTCACTCTAGATATTGCCATGTTTATATAGATGACAGTGTAGATATTTCCCGGTTTATACAGGTGACTGTGTAGTTATTTCCATGTTAATACAGATGGCGGTGTAGATATTTCCATGTTTATAGAGATAGCGGTGTAGATATTTCCATGTTTATAGAGATAGCGGTTTAAAAATTTCCATCTTTATACAGATAGTGGTGTAGATATTACCATGTTTATACAGATGGCGGTGTAGATACAGCCATGTTTCTGAAGATGGCAGTGTAGATATTTTCATGTTTACATAGATGGCAGTGTACATATTTCCATGTTTACAGAGATTGCAGTGTAGATATTTCCATGTTTATAGTGCAAGTGGTGTAGGTATTTCCATGTTTATAGAGATAGCGGTGTAGACATTTCCATATTTATACAGGTAGCGTTGTGGGTATTTCCATGTTTATACTGATGGCGGTGTAGATATTTCCATGTTTCTAAAGATGGCGGTGTAGATATTTCCATGTTTACACAGATAGCGTTGTAGATATTTCATTGTTTACAGAGATAGCGGTGTAGGTATTTCCATGTTTTTAAAGACACCGGTGTAGTTATTTCCGTGTTTATAAAGATAGCGGAGGAAATTTTTCCATGTTTATACCGATCACGGTGTAGATATTTCCATGTTTATACAGATCGCGGTGTAGTTATTTCCATGTTCATACAGATGGTGGAGTAGATATTTCCATGGACATGCAGATGGCGGTGTAGATATTTCCATGTTTATACAGATAGCGGTGTAGATATTTCCATGATTACACAGATGGTGGTGTAGATATTTTCGTGTTTACACACATGGCGGGGTAGATACTTCCATCTTTATGGAGATGGCAGTGTAGATATTTTCCTGTTTATAGAGATGGCGTTGTAGATATTTCCATATTTATAGAGATAGCGGTGTACATATTTCCATCTTTCTACAGATGGCAGTGTAGATATTTCCATGTTTATACAGATGGTGGTGTAGATATTTCCATATTTATACAGATGTCTGTGTAGATATTTCCATATTTATACAGATGTCTGTGTAGATATTTCCATGTGTATACAGATGGTATTGTAGGTTTTTCCATGTTTATACAGATGGTGGTGTAGGTATTTCCATGTTTATTCAGATGAATGTGTAGATATTTCCATGTTTTTAGAGATGGCAGTGTAGATATTTCTATGTTTATAGAGATGGCGTTGTAGATATTTCCATGTTTGTACAGATGGCGGTGTTGATATTTACATCTATACACAGATGACCGTGTAGATATTTCCATGTTTATACAGATGGCGGCGCAGATATTTCTATGGATATGTAGATGGCAGTGTAGATATTTCCTTGTATATAGAGATAGTGGTGTAGTTTTTCCATGTTTATATAGAGAGCGGTGTAGATATTCCCATGTATGTACACATGGCTGTGTAGATATTTCCATGTTTATACAGATGGCGGTGTAGATATTTCCATGTTTATACAGATAACTTTGTAAGTATTTCCATGTTTATGCAGATGGCAGTGTAGATATTTCGATGTTTACAGAGATAGCAGTGGAGATATTTCCATCTTTATACAAATAGCTATGTGGTTATTTCCATGTTTATATAGATAGCGGTGTAGATATTTCCATGTATAAGCACATGGCTGTTTTGATATTTCCATGTTTATACAGATGGCGGTGTAGTTATTTCCATGTTTATACAGATAACTTTGTAAGTGTTTCCATGTTTATACAGATCGCGGTGTAGATATTTTGATGTTCATAGAGATAGCAGTGGAGATATTTCCATGTTTATGCAGATAGCGGTGTAGATATTTCCATGTTTATACTGATCACGGTGTAGATATTTCCATGTTTATAGAGATGGCGGTGTAGATATTTCCATGTTCATAGAGATAGCGGTGTTGATTTTTCCGTGTTTATAGAGATAGCGGTGTGGATATTTCCATGTTTATACAGATAGGGGTGTAGATATTTCCATGTTTATAGAGATGGCGGTGTAGATATTTCCATGTTTATATAGATCACGGTATAGATATTTCCATGTTTATACAGATCATGGTGTAGATATTTCCATGTTTATACAGATCGCGGTGTTGATATTACCATGTTTATAGGGATAGCCGTGCAAATATTTCCACATTTATACAGATAGCGGTGTAGTTATTAGCATGTTTATACAGATAGCGGTGTAGATATTTCCATGTATAAACAGATGTCGGTGAATATATTTCCATGTTTAAACAGATGGCGGTGTAGATATTTCCTTGTTTATACAAATAGCGGTGTAGTTATTTCCATGTTTATACAGATAGCGGTGTAGTTATTTCCATGTATATACAGATGGCTGTGTAGATATTTCCTTGTTTATACAGATGGCTGAGTAGATATTTCCATGTTTACACAGATGACTTTGTAGGTATTTCCATGTTTATACAGATGGTGGTGTAGGTATTTCCATGTTTATAGAGATAGATGTGTAGATATTTCCATGTTTATACAGATAGCGGTATAGATATTTCCATGTTTATACAGATCACGGTGTGGATATTTCCATGTTTATGCAGACAGCAGTGGAGATATTTCCATGTTTATACACATAGCGGTGTACATATTTCCATGTTTATAGAGACAGCGGTGTAGGTATTTCCATGTTTATACAGATAGCGGTGCAGATATTTCCATCTTTATACAGATGCCTATGCAGTTATTTCCATATTTATACAGATGGCTGTGTAGATATTTCCATGTTTATACTGATGGCAGTGTAGATATTTCCATGTTCCTACACAAGACTGTGTAGGTATTTCCATGTTTATACAGATGGCGCTGTAGATATTTCCATGTTTATAGAGATAGCGGTGTAGGTATTTCCATATTTATACAGATAACGGTGTACATATTTCCATGTTTATACAGATAGCAGTGTAAATATTTCCATGTTTATGCAGATCAGGGTGTAGATATTTCCATGTATATAGAGATAGCGGTGTAGATATTTCCATGTTTATACAGATAGTGGTGTAGATATTTCCATGTTTATACAGACCGCGGTGTAGATATTTCCATGTTTATACAGATAGCGGTGTAGATATTTCCATGTGTGTTCAGATGGCGGTGTTGATATTTCCATCTATACACAGATGACCATGTAGATATTTCCATGTATATGCAGACGGCGGCGCAGATTTTCCATGGATATGTAGATGGCGGTTTAGATATTTCCATGTTTATACAGATAGCTGTGTAGTTATTTCCATGTTTATATAGATAGCGTAGTAGATATTTCCATGTATTTACACATGGCTGTGTTGGTATTTCCATGTTTATTCAGATGGCGGTGTTGATATTCCCATGTTTATACCGATAACTTTGTAAGTATTTCCATGTTTATACAGATGGCGGTGTAGATATTTCGTTGTTTATAGAGATAGCAGTGGAGATATTTCCATGTTTATAGAGATAGCTGTGTCGATATTTCCACGTTTATACTGATCGCGGTGTAGATATTTTCATGTTTATAGAGATGGCGGTGTAGATATTTCCATGTTCATAGAGATAGCGGTGTTGATTTTTCCATGTTTATAGAGATAGCGGTGTGGATATTTCCAAGTTTATACAGATAGTGGTGTAGATATTTCCATGTTTATACAGATCACGGTGTAGATATTTCCTTGTTTATACAGATCGCGGTTTAGATATTTCCATGTTTATACAGATCATGTTGTAGATATTTCCATGTTTATACAGATCGCAGTGTTGATATTACCATGTTTATAGGGATAGCGGTGCAAATATTTCCACATTTATGCAGAGAGTGGTGTAGTTATTAGCATGTTTATACAGATAGCGGTGCAGTTATTTCGATGTATGAACACATGTCTGTGTGTATATTTCCATGTTTAAACAGATGGCGGTGTAGATATTTCCTTGTTTATACAATTAGCGGTGTAGTTATTTCCATGTTTATACAGATCACGGTGTAGATATTTCCTTGTTTATACAAATAGCGGTGTAGTTATTTCCATGTTTGTACAGATAGCGGTGTAGATATTTCCTTGTTTCTACAAATAGCGGTGTAAATATTTCCATGTTTATACAGATCACGGTGTAGATATTTCCTTGTTTATACAAATAGCGGTGTAGTTATTTCCATGTTTATACAGATAGCGGTGTAGATATTTCCATGTATGTACAGATTGTTTTGTAGATATTTCCATGTTTATACAGATGGCTGTGTAGATATTTCCAAGTTTATACAGATGACTTTTTAGGTATTTCCATGTTTATACAGATGGCGGTGTAGATATTTCCATGTTTATAGAGATAGCTGTGTAGATATTTCCATGTTTATAGAGATAGCTTTGTAGATATTTCCACGTTTATAGAGATACCTGTGTAGATATTTCCATGTTTATAGAGATAGCGGTATAGATATTTCCATGTTTATACAGATCGTGGTGAAGATATTTCCATGTTTATACAGATCACGGTGTAGATATTTCCATGTTTATACAGATAGCGGTGTAGATATTTCCATGTATGTACACATGGTTTTGTAGATATTTCCATGTTTACACAGATGGCGGTGTAGATATTTGCATGTTTATACAGATAACTTTGAAAGCATTTCCATGTTTATACAGATGGCGGTGTAGATATTTCGATGTTTATAGAGATAGCAGTGGAGTTATTTCCATGTTTATAAAGATAGCAGTGTAGATATTTCCATGTTTATACTGATCGTGGTGTAGATATTTTCAGTTTTATAGAGATGGCAGTGTAGATATTTCCATGTTCATAGAGATAGCGGTGTTGATTTTTCCATGTTTATAGAGATATCGGTGTGGATATTTCCATGTTTATACAGATAAGAGTGTAGATATTTCCATGTTTATAGAGATGGCAGGGTAGATATTTCCATGTTTATACAGATCACAGTGTAGATATTTCCTTGTTTATTCAAATAGCGGTGTAGTTATTTCCAAGTTTATACAGAAAGCGGTGTAGATATTTCCATATTTATACAGATGGCTGTGCAGATATTTCCATCTTTATACAGATGACTTTGTAGGTATTTCCATGTTTATACAGATGGCGGTGTAGATATTTCCATTTTTATGGAGATAGCTGTGTAGATATTTCCATGTTTATACAGATAGCGGTGTAGATATATCCATATTTATACAGATAGCGGTGTAGATATTTCCATGTTTATACAGATCGCGGTGTAGATATTTCCATGTTTATACAGAGAGCGGTGTAGATATTTCCATGTTTTTACACATATCGGTGTAGATATTTCCATGTTTACACAGATTGCGGTGTAGATATTTCCATCTTTCTACAGATGACATTGTAGATATTTCCGTGTTTATACAGATGGCAGTTTAGATATTTCCATGTTTATATAGATGGTGGTGTAGATATTTCCATGTTTATACAGATAGCGGTGTAGGTATTTCCATGTTTATAGAGATAGCGCTGTTGTTTTTTCCATGTTTATAGACATAGCGGTGTAGATATTTCCATGTTTATATAGATGGCGTTGTAGATATTTCCATGTTTATACTGATAGCGGTGTTGGTATTTCCATGATTATACAGATAGCGATGTAGATATTTCCATGTTTATACAGCTCGCGGTGCAGATATTTATATCTTTATACAGATGGCATTGTAGATATTTCCTTATTCACACAGATGGCAGTGTAGATGTTTCCATGTTTATACAGATGGCAGAGTAGTTAGCTCCATGTTTATGGAGATGTCAGTGTAGATATTTTCATATTTATTGAGATGGCGGTGTAGATATTTCCATGTTTATAGAGTTAGCAGTGTAGATATTTACATGTTTATACAGATGGCTGTGTAGATATTTCCATGTGTATACAGATGGCATTGTAGATATTTCCATGTTTATACAGATGACTGTAAAGTTATTTCCATGTTTTTACAGATGGCAGTGCAGATATTTCCATGTTTATAGAGATAGCGATGTAGATAATTCCATGTTTGTACAGATGGCGGTGTTGATAATTCCATGTACACACAGATGGCCGTGTAGATATTTCCATGTTTATACAGATGGCGGCATAGATATTTCCAAGGTCATGAAGATGGCGGTGTAGATATTTCCATGTTTATACAGATAGCGGTGTAGATATTTCCATGTTTACACAGATGGTGGTGTAGATATTTCCGTGTTTATACACATGGCAGAGTAGATACTTCCATCCTCATGGAGATGGCATTGTAGATATTTTCATGTTTATAGAGATGGCGGTGTAGATATTTCCATATTTATAGAGATAGCGGTGTACATATTTCCATCTTTCTACAGAAGGCCGTGTAGATATTTCCATATTTATACAGATGACTGTGTAGATATTTCCATGTGTATACAGATGGTATTGTAGGTATTTCCATGTTTATACTGATGGTGGTGTAGATATTTCCATGTTTATTCAGATGACTGTGTAGATATTTCCATGTTTTTACAGAGGGCAGTGTAGATATTTCAATGTTTATAGAGTTGGCGCAGTAGATATTTCCATGTTTAAACAGATAACAGTGGATATATTTCCATGTTTATACACATACCGGTGTACATATTTCCATGTTTATACAGACTGCGGTGTAGGTATTTCCATGTTTATACAGATATTGGTGCAGATATTTCCAAGTTTACACAGATGCCTATGCAGATATTTCCATATTTATACAGAGGGCTCTGTAGATATTTCTATGTTTATACAGATGGCAGTGTATATATTTCCATGTTCCTACACATGACTGTGTAGGTATTTCTATGTTTATACAGATGGCTTTGTAGATATTTCCATGTTTATAGAGATAGCGGTGCAGAAATTTCCATGTTTATACAGATAGCGCTGTCTATATTTCCATGTTTATACAGATCGTGGTGTAGATATTTCCATGTTTATAGAGATAGCAGTGTAGATATTTTCATGTTTGTACAGATGGCGGTGTTGATGTTTCCATCTATACACAGATTGCCGTGTAGTTATTTCCATGTGTATACAGATGGCATTGTAGATATTTCCATGTTTATACAGATGGCGGTGTAGATATTTCCATGTTTATAGAGATAGCGGTGTATATATTTCCACATTTATACAGATAACGGTGCAGAAATTTCCATCTTTATACAGATAGCATTGTAAATATTTCCGTGTTTATACAGATCACGGTGTAGATATTTCCATGTTTATAGAGATAGCCGTGTAGATATTTCCACGTTTATACAGATAGTGGTGTAGATATTTCCATGTTTGTACAGACCGCGGTGTAGATATTTCCATGGTTATACAGATAGCGGTGCAGATATTTCCATGTTTGTACAGATGGCGGTGTTGATATTTCCATCTATACACAGATGACCGTGTAGATATTTCCATGTTTATACAGATGGCGGTGCAGATATTTCCATAGATATGTAGATGGCAGTGAAGATATTTCCATGTTTATACAGATAGCGGTGTAGTTATTTCCATGTTTATATAGATAGCGGTGTAGATAATTCCATGTATATACACATGGCTGTGTAGATATTTCCATGTTTATACAGATGGCGGTGTAGATATTTGCATGTTTATACAGATAACTTTGTAAGTATCTCCATGTTTATACAGATGGCGGTGTAGATATTTCGATGTTTATAGAGATAGCAGTGGAGATATTTCCATGTTTATACAGATAGCGGTGTAGATATTTCCATGTTTATACTGATCGTGGTGTAGATATTTCCATGTTTATAGAGATGGCGGTGCAGATATTTCCATGTTCATAGAGATAGCGGTGTTGATTTTTCCATGTTTATATAGATAGCGGTGTGGATATTTCCATGTTTATACAGATAGGGGTGTAGATATTTCCATGTTTATAGAGATGACAGTGTAGATATTTCCATGTTTATACAGACCGCAGTGTAGATATTTCCATGTTTATAGAGATAGCAGTGTAGATATTTCCATGTTTGTACAGATAACGGTGTAGAAATTTCCATGTTTATACAGATAGCGGTGTAAATATTTCCATGTTTACAGATCATGGTGTAGATATTTCCATGTTTATAGAGATAGCAGTGTAGATATTTCCATGTTTGTACAGATGGCGGTGTTGATGTTTCCATCTATACACAGATTGCCACGTGGGTATTTCCATGTGTATACAGATGGCATTGAAGATATTTCCATGTTTATACAGATGGTGGTGTAGATATTTCCATGTTTACACAGATGACTTTGTAGGTTTTTCCATGTTTATACAGATGGCGGTGTAGATATTTCCATGTTTATAGAGATAGCTGTGTAGATATTTCCATGTTTATACAGATAGCGGTGTAACTATTTCCATGTTTACAGATCACGGTGTAGATATTTCCATGTTTATAGAGATAGCTGTGTAGATATTTCCATGTTTATACAGATAGCTGTGTAGATATTTCCATGTTTATAAGGACCGCGGTGTAGATATTTCCATGTTTATACAGATCGCGGTGTAGATATTTCCATGTTTATATAGATATCGGTGTAGATATTTCCATGTATTTACAGATATCGGAGTAGATATTTCCATGTTTACACAGATTGCCGTGTAGATATTTCCATCTTTCTACAGATGGCATTGTTGATATTTCCATGTTTATATAGATGGCGGTGTAGATATTTCCGTGTTTATATAGATGGTGGTGTAGGTATTACCATGTTTATACAGATAGCGGTGTAGATATTTCCATGTATATACAGATCGTGGTGAAGATATTTCCATGTTTATACGGATAGCGTTGTAGTTATTTCCATGTTTATAGAGATAGCGGTGTAGGTTTTTCCATGTTTATAGACATAGCGGTGTAGATATTTCCTTGTTTATATAGATGGCGTTGTAGATATTACCATGTTTATACCGATAGCGGTGCTGGTATTTCCACGTTTATACAGATTGCGATGTAGATATTTCCATGTTTATGCAGCTCACGGTGCAGATATTTATATCTTTATAAAGATGGCATTGCAGATATTTCCCTGTTCACACAGATGGCGATGTAGATGTTTCCATGTTTATACAGATGGCGGAGTAGTTAGTTCCATGTTTATGGAGATGGCAGTGTAGATATTTTCATCTTTATAGAGATGGCGGTTTAGATATTTCCATGTTCATAGAGATAGCGGTGTTGATTTTTCCATGTTTACAGAGATAGCGGTGTGGATATTTCCATGTTTATACAGACAGGGGTGTAGATATTTCCATGTTTATAGAGATGGCGGTGAAGATATTTCCATGTTTATACAGATCACGGTGTAAATATTTGCTTTTTTATACAAATAGCGGTGTGGTTATTTCCATGTTTATACAGATAGCGGTGTAGATATTTCCATGTACATACAGATGACTGTGTAGATATTTCCATGTTTATACCGATGGCTGTGTAGATATTTCCATGTTTATACAGATGACTTTGTAGGTATTTCCATGTTTATACAGATGGCGGTGTAGGTATTTCCATGTTTATAGAGATAGCTGTGTAGATATTTCCATGTTTATAAAGATAGCGGTGTAGATATTTCCATGTTTATACAGATCGCGGTGTAGATATTTCCATGTTTATACAGATAGCGGTGTAGATATTTCCATGTTTTTACAGATATCGGTGTAGATATTTCCATGTTTACACAGATTGCGGTGTAGATATTTCCATCTTTCTACAGATGGTATTTTAGATATTTCCATGTTTATATAGATGGCGGTTTAGATATTTCCATGTTTATGTAGATGGTGGTGTAGATATTACCATGTTTATACAGATAGCGGTGTAGATATTTCCATGTATATACAGATCGTGGTGAAGATATTTCCATATTTATACAGATCGCGGTGTAGATATTTCCATGTTTATACAGATGACGTTGTAGATATTTCCATATTTATAGAGATAGCGGTGTAGATATTTCCATCTTTCTACAGATGGCAGTGTAGATATTTCCATGTTTATACAGATGGCCGTGTAGTTATTTCCATATTTATACAGATGTCTGTGTAGATATTTCCACGTGTATACAGATGGTATTGTAGGTATTTCCATGTTTATACAGATGGTGGTGTAGATATTTCCACGTTTATACAGTTGGCGGAGTAGATATTTCCATGTTTTTACAGATGGCAGTGTAGATATTTCAATGTTTATAGAGATGGCGCTGTAGATATTTCCATGTTTACAGATAACGGTGGAGATATTTCCATGTTTATACAGAGAGCAGTGGAGATATTTCCATGTTTATACACATAATGGTGTACATATTTCCATGTTTTTAGAGACAGCGGTGTAGGTATTTCCATCTTTATACAGATAGCGGTTCAGATATTTCCATGTTTACACAGATGCCTATGCTGATATTTCCATATTTATACAGAGGGCTTTGTAGATATTTCTATGTTTATACAGATGGCAGTGTAGATATTTAAATGTTCCTACACATGATTGTGTAGGTATTTCCATGTTTATACGGATGTCTTTGTAGATATTTCCATGTTTATAGAGATAGCGGTGAAGATATTTCCATGTTTATACAGATAGCGGTGTATATATTTCCATGTTTATACAGATCATGGTGTAGATATTTCCATGTTTATAGAGATGGTGGTGTAGGTATTACCATGTTTATATAGGTAGCGGTGTAGATATTTCCATGTTTATACAGATGGCGGTGGAGATAATTCCATGTTTATACAGATGGCGGTGTAGATATTTCCATGTTTATACAGATATCAGTGTAGACAATTCCATGTTTATACAGATAGCGGTGTAGGTATTTCCATGTTTATAGAGATAGCAGTGTAGATAATTCCATGTTAATACATATGGCTGTGTAGATATTTCCAAGTGTATACATATGGCAGTGTAGATATTTCCATGTTGATACAGATGGAGGTGTAGATAATTCCATGTTTATGCACATGACTGTTCAGATATTTCCATATTTTTACAAATGGCGGTGTAGATATTTCCATGTTTCTAGAGATGGCTGTGTAGATATTTCCATGTTTATACAGATAGTGGTGTCTATATTTCTATGTTTATACAGATGACTGTTTAGGTATTTACATGTATACACAGATGGCGGTGTAGATATATCCATATTTATAGAAATATCTACGTAGATTTTTCCATGTTTATACAGATAGCGGTGTAGACATTTCCATGTTTATAGAGATAGCGGTGAATATATTTCCATATTTATACAGATAGCGGTGTAGATATTTCCATGTTTATACAGATTTCAGCGTAGATGTTTCCATGTTTACACAGATAGCGGTGTAGATATATCCATGTTTATACAGATCGTGGTGTAGATATTTCCATGTTTATACAGATAGCGGTGTAGATATTTCCATGTTTACAGAGATAGAGGTGTAGATATTTCCATATTTGCACAGATAGCTGTGTAGATATTTCCATGATTATACAGATAGCGGTGGAGATATTTCCATGTTTACACAGATAGTGGTGTAGATATTTCCATGTTTTTACAGATGACTGTGTAGGTATTTCCATGTTTATACAGATGGCAGTGTAGATATTTCTATGTTTATACAGATGGTGGTGCAGATATTTCCATGTTTATACAGATGGCGGTGTAGATATTTCCATTTTTATGCAGATGGTGGTGTAGATATTTCCATGTTTATAGAGAAGGCGGTATAGATATTTCCGTTTATAGAGATAGCGGTGTAGATATTTCCATGTTTATAAAGATGGTGGTGTAGGTATTTCCATGTTTATAGTGATAGTGTTGTAGATATTTCCATGTTAATACAGATAGCGGTGTAGATATTTCCATGTTTATAGAGATAGTGGTGTGGTTATGTCCATGTTTATACAGATAGCGGTGTAGATATTTCCATGTTTATTCAGATGGCGGTATAGATATTTCCATGAATTTACAGACGGCGGGGTAGATATTTCCATGTTTATACAGATAGCGGTGTAGATATTTCCACGTTTATACAGACGGCGGTGAAGATATTCCCAACTTTACACAGATAGCGGTGTAGACATTCTCAACAAGGCAGAGATTGCGGTGTAGATATTTCCATCTTTACACAGATTGCGGTGTATATATTTCCATGTTTACACAGATAGCGGTGTAGATATTTCATGTTTACACAGATAGCGGTGTAGATATTTCCATGTTTACACAGATAGTGGTGTAGATATTTCCCTGTTTTTACAGATGACTCTGTAGGTAATTCCATGTTTATACAGATGGCAGTGTAGATATTTCTATGTTTATACAGATGGTGGTGCAGATATTTCCATGTTTACAGATGGCAGTGTAGATATTTCAATTTTTATGCAGATGGTGGTGTAGATATTTCCATGTTTATAGAGATAGCGGTGCAGCTATTTCCATGTTTTACAGATAACGGTGTAGATATTTCTATGTTTGTAGAGATAGCGGTGTAGATATTTCCATGTTTATATAGATGGCGGTGTAGATATTTCCATATTTATACAAACTGGGGTGTAGATATTTCCATGTTTACACAGACAGCGATGTGGATATTTCCATCTTTTTAGAGGTCGTGGTGTAGATAGTTCCATGCTTATACAGATAGCGGTGCAGTTCCATGTTTATACAGGCAGCGGTGTAGATATTTCCATGTTTATACAGATCGCGGTGCAGAAATTTTCAACTTTTTACAGATGGCATTGTAGATATTCCCATGTTTACACAGATGTCGGTGTAGATATTTCCATGTTTATACAGATGGTGGTGTAGATATTTCTATGTTTATAGAGATAGTGTTGTAGATATTTCCATGTTTATAGAGATGGCGGTGGAAGTATTTCCTTGTTTGTAGTGATAGCGGTTCAGATATTTCCATGTTTATACAGATTGCGGTGTAGGTATTTCCATGTTTCTAGAGATAGCAGTGTAGATATTTCCATGTTTATACAGATAGCTGTGTAGCTGTTTCCATGTTTCTACAGATGGTGGTGTAGATATTTCCATGTTTTTACAGATAGCAGTGGAGATATCTCCTTGTTTATACAGATCGTGGTGTAGCTATTTCCATGTTTATAAAGAGAGCGGTGTAGATAATTCCATGTTTATAAATGTAGCGGTTTAGATATTTCCATATTTATACAGATCGTGATGTAGATATTTCCATCTTTCCACAGACAGCAGTGTAAATATTTTCATGTTTATACAGATGTTGCTGTAGATATTTCCATGTTTATACAGATAACGGTGTAGATATTTCCTTGTTTATACAGATATCGGTGTAGTTATTTCCATGTTTATACAGATAGCGGTGTTGGTATTTCCATGTTTTTACAGATAGCGGTGTAGATATTTCCATGTTTATACAGCTCCCGGTGTAGATATTTCCATGTTTATACAGATGGCAGTGTAGCTATATCCATGTTTATACAGATAGCGGTGTAGATATTTCTATGTTTACACAGATGGCTGTGTAGGTATTTCCATGTGTATACAGATGGCCGTGTAGATATTTCCATGTTTATAGAGATGGTGGTGTAGATATTTCCATGTTTACACAGATCACTGTGGAGATATTTCCATGTTTATACTGATTGCGGTGTAGATATATCCATGTTTACAGAGATAGCGTTGTGGATATTTCCATGTTTACACTGATAGCGTTGTAGATATTTCCAAGTTAATACAGGTAGCGGTGTGGTTATTTCCAAGTTTACACAGATAGCTGTGAAGATATTTCCATGTTTACACAGATAGCGGTGTAGATATTTCCATGTTGATACAGATAGCGGTGTAGATATATCCAGGTTTATAAAGATAGCAGTGGAGATGTTTACACGTTTTTACAGATAGCGATGTAGATATATCAACGTTTATACAGGTAGCGTTATAGATATTTCCATATTTATTCAGATAGCAGTGTAGATATTTCCATCTTTGCACAGATTGCGGTGTAGATATTTCCAGGTTTACACAGATAGCGGTGTATATATTTCCATCTTTATACAGATGGAGGTGTAGTTATTTCCATGTATATACAGGTGGCGGTGTAGATATTTCCATGTTTATGCAGATGGCGGTGTAGGTATTTCCATGTTTATGCATATGGCGGTGTAGATATTTCCATGTTTATTCAGATAGTGCTGCAGATATTCCCAGTTTATACAGATCATGGTGTAGATATTTCCATGTTTATACAGATAGCGTTGTAAATACTTCCAGGTTTATAGAGATAGTGGTGTAGATATTTCCATGATTATACAGATCACGGTGTAGATATCTCCAGCTTTCTGCAGATGGCAATGCAGATATTTCCATGTTTATACAGTTGGCGGTGTAGACATTTCCATGTTTATATAGATGGCGATGTAGATATTTCCTTGTTTATGTAGATGGCGTTGTAGATATTTCCATGTTTGTAGAGATGGCAGTGTAGATATTTCCATGTTTATACCGATGGCAGTGTACACATATCCATGTTTATATAGATGGCAGTGTAGATATTTCCAGGTTTATAGAGATGGCTGTGTAGATATTTCCATGTTTATACAGATGGCTGTTTAGATATTTCCATGTCTATACATAAGACTGTGTAGATATTTCCATGTTTATAAAGATGGCGGTGTAGATATTTCCATGTTTTTACAGAACATGGTGTAGATATTTCCATGTTTATACAGATAGCGTTGTAGATATTTCCATGTTTTTACAGATAGCAGTGTAGATATTTCCATGTTTATACAGATCGCGGTGTACATATGTTCATCTTTCTAAAGAAGGCAGAGTAGATATTTCCATGTTTATACAGATGTTGGTGCAGATATTTCCATGCTTATATAGATGGCGGTGTAGATATCTCCTTGTTTATGTAGATGGCCGTGTGGATATTTACATGTTTATAAAGACGGCGATGTATATATTTCCAAGTTTTTAGAGAGAGCGGTGAAGATAATTCCAAGTTTATACAGATGACTGTGTAGTTATTTCCATGTTTCTACAGATGGCGGTGTTGATATTTCCATGTTTATAGAGATAGCGGTGTAGATATTTCCATGTTTATACAGATAGCGGTGTTGATATCTCCATGTTTATAGGGATAGCGGTGTAGATATTTCCATGTTTATACAGATAGCGGTGTAGATATTTCCATGTTTATACAGATAGCGGGGTAGATATTTCCATGTTTATACAGATGGCTGAGTAGATATTACCAAGTTTATACAGAAAGTGGTGTAGATATTTCCATGTTTATACAGATGGTGTTGTAGATATTTCCAAATTTATAAAGATGACTGTGAAGCTATTTCCATGTCTATACAGATGGCAATGAAGATATTTCCATGTTTATAAAGATAGCGGTGTAAATATTTCCATGTTTATACAGATAGCGGTGTAGATATTTCCAGGTTTATACAGATAGCGGTGTAGATATTTCCATGTTCATAGAGATAGGGGTGTAAATATTTCTATATTTATACAGATAGCGGTGTAGATATTTCCATATTTACACAGATAGCGGTATAGATATTTCCATGTTTATACAGATAGCGGTGGAGTTATTTCCATGTTTCTACAGGTCATGGTGTACATATTTCCATGTTTATACATACAGCATTGTAGATATTTCCGTGTTTATACAGATAGCGGTGTATATATTTACATGTTTATACAGATAGCAGTGTAGATATTTCAATGTTGACAAAGAACACGGTGTAGATATTTCCATGTTTATAGAGATAGCGGTGTAGATATTTCCATGTTTATACAGAACGTGGTGTAGATATTTCCATCTTTCTATAAATGACGTTGTAGATATTTCCATGATTATAGAGATAGCGGTTGAGATATTTCCATGTTTATACAGATAGCGCTGTAGATATTTCCATGTTCATACAGATAGCGGTGTAGATATTTCCATGTTTATACAGATAGCGCTGCAGATATTCCTAGTTTATACACATCATGGTGTAGATATTTCCATGTTTATACAGATCACGGTGTAGATATCTCCAGCTTTCTGCAGATGGCAATGCGGATATTTCCATGTTTATACAGATGGCGCTGTAGACATTTCCATGTTTATATAGATGGTGATGGAGATATTTCCTTGTTTATGTAGATGGCGTTGTAGATATTTCCATGTTAGTAGAGATGGCAGTGTAGATATTTCCACGTGTATACAGATGGCAGTGTAGATATTTCCAGGTTTATAGAGATGGCTGTGTAGATATTTCCATGTTTATACAGATGGCTTTTTAGATATTTCAATGCCTATACATATGACTGTGTAGATATTTCCATGTTTATACACATGGCGGTGTAGATATTCTCAAGTTTATAGAGAAAGTGGTGTAGATATTTCCATGTTTATACCGATAGCGATGTAGATATTTCATTTTTATACAGATAGTGGTGTAGACATTTCCATGTTTATACAGATGGCTGTGTAGATATTTCCATGTGTATACAGATGACAGTGTAGATATTTCCATGTTTATACTGATGGAGGTGTAGATAATTCCATGTTTACACAGATGACTGTGTAGATATTTCCATGTTTTCACAGATGGCGGTGTAGATATTTCCATGTTTATGCAGAAAACGTTGTGGCTATTTCCATGTTTAAACAGATAGCGATGTAGATATTTCCATGTTCATACAGATAGCGGTGAAGATATTTCCATGTTTATAGAGATGGCTTTGTAGATATTTCCATGTTTATGCAGATGGCAGTGTAGCTATTTCCATGTTTATACAGATAGTGGTGTAGGTATTTCCATTTTTATAAAGATGACTGTGTAGGTATTTCCAGGTTCATTGAGATGGCGGTGTAGATTTTTCCATGTTTATAGAGATAGCCATGTAGATATTTCCATGTTTATACAGATAGCGGTGTAGACATTTCCATGTTTATAGAGATAGCGGTGCTGATATTCCCATATTTATACAGATAGCCATGTAGATATTTCCATGTTTATTCAGATGACGGTGTAGATATTTCCATGTTTATACAGATAACGGTGTGGCTATTTCCATGTTTATACAGATGGCAGTGTAGATATTTCCATGTTAATACAGATGGCAGTGTAGATATTTCCATGTTAATACAGATAGCGATATAGATATTTCCACTTTTATACAGATATCAGTGCAGATATTTCCATGTTTATACCTATAGCGTTGTAGATAATTCCATGTTTATACAGATAGCGGTGTAGATATTTCCAAGTTTATACAGACAGCGGTGTAGATACTTCCATGTTTATACAGATAGCGGTGAAGATATTTCCATGTTTATACTGATAGTGGTGGAGTTATTTCCATGTTTATACAGATGGCGGTGTAGATATTTCCAAGTTTATGAAGATATCGATGTAGATATTTCCATGTTTATACAGATAGCGGTGGAGATGTTTCCATGTTTATACAGATAGTGGTGGAGATATTTCCATGTTTATACAGATGGCAGGGTAGATATTTCCAAGTTTATGCAGATAGCGGTGTACATATATCCATGTTTATAGAGATAGCGGTGTAGTTATTTCCATGTTTATACAGATAGCGGCCTAGATATTTCCATGTTTATAGAGATAGCGGTGTAGATATTTCCATATTTATACAGATAGCGGTGTAGATAATTCCATGTTTATGCAGATGGCGGTGTAGATATTTCCATGTTTATACAGATAGTGGTGTACATACTTCCATTTTTATAAAGATAGTGGTGTAGATATTTCCATGTTTATAAAGATTGCGGTGTAGATATTTCCATATTTATAGAGATAGCGGTGGAGATATTTCCATGTATATAAAGATAGCAGTGTAGATATTTCCATGTTTATAGAGATAGTGGTGGAGATATTTCCATGTTTATATAGATAGCGGTCGAGATATTTCCATGTTTACACAGATAACAATGTAGATATTTCCAAGTTTATACAGATAGCGGTGTAGATAATTCCATGTTTATAGAGATAGCGGTGGAGATATTTCCATGTTTGTCCTTATAGCGATGAAGATATTTCCATGTTCATACAGATAGCGGTGGAGATATTTCCATGTTTATACAGATAGCGTTGGAGATATTTCCATGTTTATAGAGATGGCAGTGTAGATATTTCCAAGTTTATACAGATAGCGGTGTAGATATTTTCATGTTTATACAGATAGCGATGTGGCTGTTCCCTGTTTATACAGATGGCAGTGTAGATATTTCCATGTTTATACAGATAGTGGTGTAGATATTTCCATGTTTATAAAGATAGCGGTGTAGATATTTCCATGTTTATAGAGATAGCATTGTAGATATTTCCATGTTTATACAGATGGCTTTGTAGATATTTCCATGTGTATAGAGATGGCAGTGTGGATATTTCCATGTTTGTAGAGATAGCGGTCGAGATATTTCCATGTTTATACAGATAACGATGTAGATATTTCCAAGTTTATACTGATAGCGGTGTGGTATTTCCATGTTTATACAGATGGCAGTGTAGATATTTCCATGTTTATACAGATAGCGGTGTAGATATTTCCATGTTTATACAGATAGCGGTGTAGGTGTTTCCATGTTTATAGAGATAGCGGTGTAGATATTTCCATGTTTATACAGATGGCTGTGTAGATATTTCCATGTGTATACAGATGGCAGTGTAGATATTTCCATGTTTATGCAGATGGAGGTGTAGATATTTCCTTGTTTATACAGATGACTGTGTAGATATTTCCATGTTTTTACAGATGGCGTTGTAGATATTTCCATGTTTATACAGATAGCGGTGTGGTGTTTCCATGTTTATACAGATGGCAGTGTAGATATTTCCTTGTTTACACAGATAGCGGTGTAGATATTTCCATGTTTATACAGATAGCGGTGTAGGTGTTTCCATGTTTATGGAGATAGCGGTGTAGATATTTCCATGTTTATACAGATGGCTGTGTAGATATTTCCATGTGTATACAGATGGCAGTGTAGCTGTTTCCATGTTTATACAGATGGAGGTGTAGATAGTTCCTGGTTTATACAGATGAATGTGTAGATATTTCCATGTTTTTACAGATGGCGTTGTAGATATTTCCATGTTTATACAGTTAGCGGTGTTGCTATTTCCATGTTTATACAGATGGCGATGTAGATATTTCCATGTTTATTCAGATATCGGTGGAGATATTTCCATGTTTATACAGATAGCCGTGGAGGTATTTCCATGTTTATACTGATGGCAGTGTAGATATTTCCAAATATATACAGATAGCTGTTTGGATATTTCCATGTTTATAGAGATAGCGGTGTAGTTATTTCCATTTATATACAGATAGCGGTGTAGTGATTTCCATGTTTATAGACATAGCGGTGTAGATATTTCCATATTAATACACATAGCGGTGTAGATACTTCCATGTTTATTCAGATGGCGTTGTAGATATTTCTATGTTTATAAACATAGCGGTGTGGCTGTTTCCATGTTTATACAAATGGCAGTGTAGATATTTCCATATTTATACAGATTGTGGTGTAGTTTTTTCCATGTTTTATAGATAGCGGTGTAGATATTTCCATGTTTATAAAGATAGCGGTGTAGATATTTCCATGTTTATAGAGATAAAGGTGGAGATATTTCCATGTTTATAGAGATAGCGGTCGAGATATTTCCATGTTTATACAGATAACGATGTAGATAATTCCATGTTCATACAGATAGCGGTGTAGATATTTGCAAGTATATAGAGATAGTGGTGGAGATATTTCAATGTTTGTACAGATGTTGATGTAGATATTTCCATGTTCATACAGATAGCGGTGGAGTTATTTCTATGTTTATACAGATAGCCGTGGAGATATTTCCATGTTTATACAGATAGCGTTGGAGATATTTCCATGTTAATAGAGATTGCGGTGTAGATATTTACATATTTATACAGAGAGCTGTGTAGATATTTCGATGTTTATTCAGATGGTGGTGTAGATATTTCCATGTTTATGCAGAAAACGTTGTGGCTATTTCCATGTTTAAACAGATAGCGATGTAGATATTTCCATGTTTATAGAGATGGCTGTGTAGATATTTCCATGTTTATACAGATCGCAGTGATCATATTTCCATGTTTATACGGAGAGTCTTGTAGATATTTCCATGTTTATACAGATGACTGTGTAGGTATTTCTATGTTTATACAGATGGCGGTGTAGATATTTCCAAGTTTATACAGATAGCGGTGTAGATATTTCCATGTTTATACAGTTAATGGTGTAGATATTTCCATGTTTATACAGATAGCGGTGTAGGTATTTTCATGTTTATACAGATAGCGGTGTAGATATTTCCATGTTTATACAGATGGCTGTGTTGATATTTCCATGTGTATACAGATGTCACTGCAGATATTTCCATGTTTATATAGATGGAGGTTTAGATATTTCCATATTTCTACAGATGACTGTGTAGATATTTCCAGGCTTTTACAGATGGCGGTGTAGATATTTCTATGTTTATAAAGATAGCGGTGTGGCTATTTCCATGTTTATAGAGATAGAGATGTAGATATTTCCATGTTTATACAGATAGCAATGTAGATATTTCCATGTTTATACAGATAGAAGTGGAGATATTTCCATTTTATACAGATGGTGTTGTAGATATTTCGAAGTTTATGCAGATTGCGGTGTAGATATTTCCATATTTATAGAGATAGCGGTGTAGATATTTCCATGTTTATTCATATGGCCGTGTAGATATTTCCATGTTTATAGAGATAGCGGTGTGGCTGTTTCCATGTTTATACAGATGGCAGTGTAGGTATTTCCATGTTTACACAGATAGTGGTGTAGATATTTCCATGTTTATAAAGATAGCGATGTAGATATTTCCATCTTTATAGAGATAGCGGTGGAGATATTTCCTTGTTTATAGAGATAGCGGTCGAGATGGTTCCATGTTAATACAGATAATGATGTAGATATTTCCATGTTCATACAGATAGCGGTGAAGATATTTCCATGTTTATAGAGATGGCTTTGTAGATATTTCCATGTTTATGCAGATGGCAGTGTAGATATTTCCATGTTTATACAGATAGTGGTGTAGGTATTTCCGTTTTTATAAAGATGACTGTGTAGGTATTTCCATGTTCATAGAGATGGCGGTGTAGATATTTCCATGTTTATAGAGATAGCCATGTAGATATTTCCATGTTTATACAGATAGCGGTGTAGACATTTCCATGTTTATAGAGATAGCGGTGCTGATATTCCCATATTTATACAGATAGCCATGTAGATATTTCCATGTTTATTCAGATGACGGTGTAGATATTTCCATGTTTATACAGATAACGGTGTGGCTATTTCCATGTTTATACAGATGGCAGTGTAGATATTTCCATGTTAATACAGATGGCAGTGTAGATATTTCCATGTTAATACAGATAGCGATATAGATATTTCCACTTTTATACAGATATCAGTGCAGATATTTCCATGTTTATACCTATAGCGTTGCAGATAATTCCATGTTTATACAGATAGCGGTGTAGATATTTCCATGTTTATACAGATAGCGGTGGAGATATTTCCATGTTTATACAGATAGCGGTGGAGATATTTCATTGTTTATTCAGATGGCGGTGTAGATATTTCCATGTTTATATAGATGGCGGTGTAGATATTTCCAAGTTTATACAGACAGCGATGTAGATATTTCCATGTTTATACAGATAGCGGTGGAGATATTTCCATGTTTATACTGATAGTGGTGGAGTTATTTCCATGTTTATACAGTTGGCGGTGTAGATATTTCCAAGTTTATGAAGATAGCGATGTAGATATTTCCATGTTTATACAGATAGCGGTGGAGATGTTTCCATGTTTATACAGATAGTGGTGGAGATATTTCCATATTTATACAGATGGCAGGGTAGATATTTCCAAGTTTATGCAGATAGCGGTGTACATATATCCATGTTTATAGAGATAGCGGTGTAGTTATTTCCATGTTTATACAGATAGCGGCCTTGATATTTCCATGTTTATAGAGATAGCGGTGTAGATATTTCCATATTTATACAGATAGCGGTGTAGATAATTCCATGTTTATGCAGATGGCGGTGTAGATATTTCCATGTTTATACAGATAGTGGTGTACATACTTCCATTTTTATAAAGATAGCGGTGTAGATATTTCCATGTTTATAAAGATTGCGGTGTAGCTATTTCCATATTTATAGAGATAGCGGTGGAGATATTTCCATGTATATAAAGATAGCAGTGTAGATATTTCCATGTTTATAGAGATAGTGGTGGAGATATTTCCATGTTTATATAGATAGCGGTCGAGATATTTCCATGTTTACACAGATAACGATGTAGATATTTCCAAGTTTATACAGATAGCGGTGTAGATAATTCCATGTTTATAGAGATAGCGGTGGAGATATTTCCATGTTTGTCCTTATAGCGATGAAGATATTTCCATGTTCATACAGATTGCGATGGAGATATTTCCATGTTTATACAGATAGCGTTGGAGATATTTCCATGTTTATAGAGATGGCAGTGTAGATATTTCCAAGTTTATACAGATAGCGGTGTAGATATTTTCATGTTTATACAGATAGCGATGTGGCTGTTCCCTGTTTATACAGATGGCAGTGTAGATATTTCCATGTTTATACAGATAGTGGTGTAGATATTTCCATGTTTATAAAGATAGCGGTGTAGATATTTCCATGTTTATAGAGATAGCATTGTAGATATTTCCATGTTTATACAGATGGCTTTGTAGATATTTCCATGTGTATAGAGATGGCAGTGTGGATATTTCCATGTTTGTAGAGATAGCGGTCGAGATATTTCCATGTTTATACAGATAACGATGTAGATATTTCCAAGTTTATACTGATAGCGGTGTGGTATTTCCATGTTTATACAGATGGCAGTTTAGATATTTCCATGTTTATACAGATAGCGGTGTAGATATTTCCATGTTTATACAGATAGCGGTGTAGGTGTTTCCATGTTTATAGAGATAGCGGTGTAGATATTTCCATGTTTATACAGATGGCTGTGTAGATATTTCCATGTGTATACAGATGGCAGTGTAGATATTTCCATGTTTATGCAGATGGAGGTGTAGATATTTCCTTGTTTATACAGATGACTGTGTAGATATTTCCATGTTTTTACAGATGGCGTTGTAGATATTTCCATGTTTATACAGATAGCGGTGTGGTGTTTCCATGTTTATACAGATGGCAGTGTAGATATTTCCTTGTTTACACAGATAGCGGTGTAGATATTTCCATGTTTATACAGATAGCGGTGTAGGTGTTTCCATGTTTATAGAGATAGCGGTGTAGATATTTCCATGTTTATATAGATGGCTGTGTAGATATTTCCATGTGTATACAGATGGCAGTGTAGCTGTTTCCATGTTTATACAGATGGAGGTGTAGATAGTTCCTGGTTTATACAGATGAATGTGTAGATATTTCCATGTTTTTACAGATGGCGTTGTAGATATTTCCATGTTTATACAGTTAGCAGTGTTGTTATTTCCATGTTTATACAGATGGCGATGTAGATATTTCCATGTTTATTCAGATATCGGTGGAGATATTTCCATGTTTATACAGATAGCCGCGGAGGTATTTCCATGTTTCTACTGATGGCAGTGTAGATATTTCCAAATATATACAGATAGCTGTTTGGATATTTCCATGTTTATAGAGATAGCGGTGTAGTTATTTCCATTTATATACAGATAGCGGTGTAGTGATTTCCATGTTTATAGACATAGCGGTGTAGATATTTCCATATTAATACACATAGCGGTGTAGATACTTCCATGTTTATTCAGATGGCGTTGTAGATATTTCTATGTTTATAAACATAGCGGTGTGGCTGTTTCCATGTTTATACAAATGGCAGTGTAGATATTTCCATATTTATACAGATGGTGGTGTAGTTTTTTCCATGTTTTATAGATAGCGGTGTAGATATTTCCATGTTTATAAAGATAGCGGTGTAGATATTTCCATGTTTATAGAGATAAAGGTGGAGATATTTCCATGTTTATAGAGATAGCGGTCGAGATATTTCCATGTTTATACAGATAACGATGTAGATAATTCCATGTTCATACAGATAGCGGTGTAGATATTTGCAAGTATATAGAGATAGTGGTGGAGATATTTCAATGTTTGTACAGATGTTGATGTAGATATTTCCATGTTCATACAGATAGCGGTGGAGTTATTTCTATGTTTATACAGATAGCCGTGGAGATATTTCCATGTTTATACAGATAGCGTTGGAGATATTTCCATGTTAATAGAGATTGCGGTGTAGATATTTCCATATTTATACAGAGAGCTGTGTAGATATTTCGATGTTTATTCAGATGGTGGTGTAGATATTTCCATGTTTATACAGAGAGCGGTATGGCTACTTCCAGGTTTATTCAGATGGCAGTGTAGATATTTCCATGTTTATAGAGATAGCGATGTAGATATTTCCATGTTTATAGAGATAGCGGTGTAGATATTTCCACGTTTATACAGATGGCTGTGTGGATATTTTCATGTGTATACTGATAGCAGTGTAGATATTTCCATGTTTACACAAATGGAGGTGTAGGTATTTCCATGTTTATACAGATGACTGTGTAGATATTTCCATGTTTTTACAGATGGCGGTGTAGATATTTCCATGTTTATACAGATAAAGGTGTGGCTATTTCCATGTTTATGCTGATAGCGATGTAGACATTTCTATGTTTATAGAGATAGCAGTGTAGGTATTGCCGTATTTATACAGATGGCAGTGTAGATATTTCCAAGTTTATAGAGATAGCCATGTAGATATTTCAATGTTTATACAGATAGCGTTGTAGACATTTCCATGTTTATAGAGATAGTGGTGTAAGTATTTCCATATTTATACAGATAGCCGTGTATATATTTCCATGTTTATTAGGATGGCGGTGTAGATATTTCCATGTTTATACAGATAGCGGTGTGGCTATTTCCATGTTTATTCAAATGGCAATGTAGATATTTCCATGTTAATACAGATAGCGATGTAGATATTTCATTGTTTATACAGATAGCGGCACAGATATTTCCACGTTTATACAGACAGTGTTGTAGATATTTCCATGGTTATACAGATAGGGGTGTAGATATTTCCATGTTTATACAGATAGCGGTGGAGATATTTCCATGTTTATACAGATAGCGTTGGAGATATTTCTGTTTATAGAGATGGCGGTGTAGATATTTCCAAGTTTATACATATAGCGGTGTAAATATTTCCATGATTATACAGATGGCGATGTTGATATTTCCATGTTTATACAGATAGCGTTGTACATATTTCCATGTTTATACACATAGCGGTGTTGGTATTTCTATGTTTACAGATAGCGGTGTAGATATTACCATGTTTGTACAGCTCGTGGTGTGGATATTTCCATCTTTCTACAGATGGCAGTGTAGATATTTCCATGTTTACAGAGATAGCGGTGTACATATTTCCATGTTTAAACAAATAGCATTGTAAATATTTCCAGGTTTATAGAGATCGTGGTGTAGATATTTCCATGTTTATACAGATAGCAGTGTAGATATTTCCATGTTTATACAGGTAGCAGTGTAGATAATTCCATGTTTATACAGATCTCGGTGTAGACATTTCCATCTTTCAACAGATGGCATTGTAGATATTTCTATGTTTATACAGATGGCGGTGTAGATATTTCCATGTTTATACAGATGGTGGTGTAGATATATCCATGTTTATGCAGATGGAGGTGTAGATACTTCCATGTTTATAGAGATGACTACGTAGATATTTCCATGTTCTTACAGATGGCACTGTAGTTATTTCCATGTTTATATAGACAGCGTTGTGGATATCTCCATGTTTAAACAGATAGCGATGTAGATATTTCCATGTTTATAGAGATGGCTATGTATATATTTCCATGTTTATACAGATGGTTGTGTAGATATTTCCATGTTTATACAGATAGTGGTGTAGGTATTTCCATGTATATAGAGATAGCTGTGTAGATATATCCATGTTTATACAGATGGCTGTGTAGATATTTCCATTTTTATACAGATGTCAGTGTAGATATTTCCACGTTTATACAGATGTCTGTGTAGATATTTCCATTTTTTTACAGATGGCGATGTAGATAATTCCATGTTTATACAGATAGCGGTGTAGATATTTCCATGTTTAAACAAATGGCTGTGTAGATATTTCCAGGTGAATACAGATGGGAGTGTAGACATTTCCATGTTTACAGAGATGTTGTTGTAGATATTTCCATGTTTATAGAGATGACTGTGTAGATATTTCCATGTTTATACAGATGGCGGTGTAGATATTTCAATGTATATACAGATAGCGGTGTAGATGTTTCCATGTTTATACAGATAGCGGTTGAGGTATTTCCATGTTTATAGAGATAGCCATGTAGATATTTCCATGTTTATACAGAGAGCTGTGTAGACATTTCCAGGTTTATAGAGATAGCGGTGTAGATATTTCCATGTTTATACAGAAAGTGGTGTACATATTTCCACGTTTATACAGATAGCGGTGTAGATATTTCCACGTTTATACAGATAGCGGTGTAGATATTTGCATGTTTATAAAGATAGTGCTGAAGTTATTTCCACGTTTATACATATAGCGGTGTACATATTTCCATGTTAATAGAGACGGCGGTGTAGATATTTCCACGTTTATGCACATAGCGGTGTAGGTATTTCCACAGTTATAGACATAGCGGTGTAGATATTTGCATGTGTATACAGATAGCGGTGTAGATATTTCCATGTTTATAACGATAGCGGTGTAGATATTTCCATCTTTGCACAGATTGCGGTGTAGATATTTCCATCTTTACACAGATAGCGGTGTAGATATTTCCAAGTTTAAACGGATAGCTGTGTAGATATTTCCATGTTTACACAGATAGCATTGTAGATATTTCCATATTTATACAGATAGCGGTTTAGATATTTCCATGTTTATACAGATAGCGGTGTAGGTATTTCCATGTTCATACAGTTAGCGGCGGAGATATTTCCATGTTTATACAGATAGCGATGTAGATACTTCCATGTTTATACAAATAGCTGTGCAGATATTTCCACGTTTATACAGATAGCAGTGTAGATATTTCCAAGCTTATAAAGATAGTGATGTAGATAGTTCCATGTTTATACATATAGCGGTGGAGATATTTCCATGCTTAAGCAGATAGCAGTGGAGGTATTTCCATGTTTATACTCATGGTGGTGTAGATATTTTCATGTTTATACGGATAACGGTGTAGATATTTCCAAGTTTATACAGATAGCCGTGTATTTCCATGTTTATACAGATAGCGGTGTAGATATTTCCATGTTTATAGAGATAGCGGTGTAGATATTTCAATATTTATAGAGTTAGTTGTGTAGATATTTCCATGTTTATTCAGATGGATGTGTAGTTATTTCCATGTTTATACAGATGGCGGTGTAGATATTTTCCTGTTTATACAGATAGCGGTGTAGATATTTCCACGTTTATACAGATAGCGGTGTAGATATTTACATGTTTATAGAGATAGCGTTGCAGATATTTCCATCTTTACACAGATAGCGGTGTAGATATTTCCTTGTTTACAAGGATAGCTGTGTAGATATTTCCATGTTTATACAGATGGCGCAGTAGATATTTCCATGTTTATACAGATAGCTGTGTAGATGTTTCCATGTTTATACAGAAGACGATGTAGATATTTCCATGTTTATACAGATGGCGGTGTAGATATTTCCATGTTTATACAGATGGCAGTGTAGATATTTCCATGTTTATACAGATAGCTGTGTAGATATTTCCATGTTTATACAGATAGCGGTGTAGATATTTCCATGTTTACAGAGATAGTGGTGTAGATATTTCAATCTTTGCACAGATAGCGGTGTAGATATTTCCATCTTTACACAGATTGCGGTGTAGATATTTCCATGTTTATACAGATGGCGTTGGAGTTATTTCCAAGTTTATACAGATGCCGGTGTATATATTTCCATGTTTATACAGATAGCAGTGAAGATATTTCCAAGTTTATACAGATAGTGGTGTACGTTTTTTCAGGTTTATAGAGATTGCGGTGTAGATATTTCCATGTTTATACAGATGGCTGTGTAGATATTTCCATGTGTATACAGATGGAGGTGTAGATATATCCATGTTTATACAGAGGACTGTGTAGATATTTCCAAGTTTTTACAGATGGCGGTGTAGATACTTACATGTTTATACAGATATCGGTGTGGTTATTTCCATGTTGATACGGATATTTGTGTAGATATTTCCATGTTTATAGAGATGGCTGTGTACATATTTCCATGTTTATACAGATAGCGGTGTAGATATTACCATTTTTATACAGATGGTGGTGTAGATAGTTCCATGTTTATGGAGATGGCGATGTATGTATTTTCATATTTATAGAGATGGCGGTGTAGACATTTCCATGTTTATAGAGATTGCGGTGTAGATATTTCCATGTTTTTAGAGATAGCCGTGTCGTTGTTTCCATGTTTATAGAGATAGCGGTGTAGGTATTTCCATGTTTACAGATGGCTGTGTAGATATTTCCATGTTTATACAGATGTCAGTGTAGATATTTCCATTTTTATTCAGAGGGTGGTGGAAATATTTACATGTTTATACAGATGACTGTGTAGATATTTCCGTGTTTATACGGATGACAGTGTTGATATTACCATGTTAATACAGATGGCGGTGTAGATATTTCCATGATAGAGATGGTGGTGTAGATATTTCCATGTTTATACAGATGGCGGTGTAGGTATTTCCATGTTTATACACATAGCCGTGTAGATATTTCCATGTTTACAGACATAGCGGGGTAGTTATTTCCATGTTTATACAGATGGCGCTGTAGATATTTCGATGTTTATACACATAGCGGTGTAGATATTTCCATGTTTACACAGATAGCGGGGTAGATATTTCCATGTTTATACAGATGGCGGTGTAGATATTTCCATGTTTATATAGATGGTGTTGTAGATATTTCCATGTTTATACAGATGGCGGTTTAGGTATACCCATATTTATACAGAGAGCGGGGTAAATGTTCCTATGTTTACACCCATAGCGGTGTAGATGTTTCCATGTTTCTACAGATGGCGGTGTGGATATTTCCATGTTTATACAGATAGCGGTGTAGATATTTCCATGTTTACACAGATAGCGATGTAGATATTTCCATGTTTATACAGATGGCGGTGTAGATATTTCTATGGTTATAGAGATAGTGGTGCAGATATTTCCATGTTTAGACAGATAGCAGTGAAGTTATTGGCATGTTTGTACAGATGGCGGTGTAGATATTTCCATGTTTATACAGATGGCTGTGTAGATATTTCCATGTTTATAGAAATGGCGGTGTAGATATTTCCATGTATATAAAGATGGCGTTGTAGATACTTCCATGTTTATGGAGATGGCAGTGGAGATATTTCTATGTTTATGCAGATAGCGGGGTAGATATTTCCATGTTTACGCAGATAGCGGTGTTGATATTTCCATGTTTATACAGATGGTGGTGTAGATATTTCCACGTTTATACAGATAGCGGTGTAGTTATTTCCATGTTTATACAGATAGCTTTGTTGATATTTCCATGTTTATAGGGATAGCGGTGTAGATATTTCCATGTTTATAGACATAGCGGTGTAGGTATTTCCATGTTTATACAGATAGCTGTGTAGATATTTCCATGTTTATACAGATGGCTGTGTAAATATTTCCATGTATATACAGATGGCAGTGTGGGTATTTCCATCTTTATACAGATGGCTTTGTAGATATTTCCATGTTTATAGAAATGGCGGTGTAGATATAACCATGAAAATGCAGATGGCGGTGTAGATATTTCCATGTTTATAGAGATGGCGGTGAAGATATTTCCACATTTATAGAGATGGCGGAGTAGATATTTCCATGTTTACACGGAAAGAGGTGTAGATATTTCCATGTTTATACAGATAGCAGTGTAGTTATTTCCATGTTTATACAAATGATGGTGTAGATACTTCCATTTTTATGGAGATTGTGGTGTAGATATTTCCATATTTTCACAGATAGCGGTGTAGATATATCCATGTTTATACATATGGCTGTGTAGATATTTCCATGTTTATAGAAATTGTGGTGTAGATATTTCCATGTATATACAGATGACATTGTAGATATTTCCATGTTTATAGAGATGACGGTGTAGATATTTCCATATTTATAGAGATGGCGGTGTAGATATTTGCATACTTATGGCGATTGCAGTGTAGATAATTCTATGTTTATACAGATAGCGTGGTAGATATTTCCATGTTTACACAGACAGCGTCGTAGATATTTTCATGTTTATACAGATGGCGGTGTAGTTATTTCCATGTTTATAGAGATAGCGGTGTAGTTATTTCCATGTTTATAGAGATAGCGGTGTTGATATTTCCATCTTTATAGGGATAGCGGTGTAGATATTTCCATGTTTATATACATAGCGGTGTAGGTATTTCCATGTTTATACATATAGCGGTGTAGATATTTCCATGTTTATACAGATTGCTGAGTAAATACTTCCATGATTATAAAGTTGGCAGTGTAGATAACTCCATGTTTATGGAGATGGTCGTGTAGATATTTCCATGTTTATAGAGATTACTGTGTTAATATTTCCATGTTTATACTGATTGCGGTGTTGAAATATCCATGTTTATAGAGATGGCAGTGTAGATATTTCCATGTTTATACAGATGGCGGTGTAGGTATTTCCATGTTTAAAGAGATGGCGGTGTAGATATTTCCATGTTTATACAGATGGTGGTGTAGATATTTCCATGTTTATAGAGATTCTGTGTAGATATTTCCATGTTTATACAGATACCGGTGTAGATATTTCCATGTTTACACAGATAGTGTTTTAGGTATTTCCATGTTTATACAGATATCGGTGTAGATATTTCCATGTTTACGTAGATAGCGGAGTAGATATTTCCACCTTTACACAGATAGCGGTGTAGATATTTCCATGTTTATACAGATAGCGGTGTTGATATTTCCATGTTTATAGGGACAGTGGTGTAGGTAATTCAATGTTTATACTGATAGCATTGTAGTTATTTCCCTGTTTATACAGAGAGCGGTGTAGATATTTCCATGTTTATAGATATGGCAGTGTAGGTATTTCCATGTTTATACAGATGGCAGTATAGATATTTCCATGTTTATACAGATGGAGGTGTAGATATTTCCATGTTTATACATATGACTGTGTAGTTATTTCCATGTTTATACAGATTTCAGTGTAGATATTTCCATGTTTATACAGATGGTGGTGTAGATATTTCCATTCATATACAGATGGCAGTGTAGATATTTCAATGTTTATACAGATGGCGGTGTAAATACTTCCATGTTTATAGAGATAGCGGTGCAGGCATTTCCACGTTTGTACAGACAGCGGTGTACGAATTTGCATGTTTATACAAGTGGCTGTGTAAATATTTCCATGTGTATACAGACTGCAGTGTAGACATTTCCATATTTATACTCATGGAGGTGTAGATATTTCCATGTTTATACAGATGACGGTGTAGATATTTCCATGTTTTTACTGATGGCGGTGTACATATTTCCATGTTGATATAGATGGCGGTGTGGATTTTTACATGTTTACAGAGATGGCAGTGAAGTTATTTCTATGTTTATACAGAAGGCGGTGTAGATATTTCCATGTTTATACAGATAGTGATTGAGATATTTCCACGTTCATACAGATGACGGTGTAGATATTTCCATTTTTATAGAGATTGCGGTGTAGATATTTCAATGTTTATACAGATGGCGTTGTAGATATTTCCATGTTTATAGAGATGGCGGTGTAGATATTTCCATGTATATACAGCTGGCGGTGTACAAATTTCCATGTTTATAGAGATGGCGGTGTAGATATTTCCATGTTTATACAGATTGCGGTGTAGTGATTTCCATGATTACACAGATAGCGGTGTAGATATTTCCATGTTTATACAGGAAGTGTTGTAAATATTTCCATGTTTATACAGATAGCGGTGTAGTCATTTTCATGTTTATACAGATAGCGGAGTTGATATTTCCATGTTTATAGGGATAGCGGTGTAGATTTTTCCATGTTTATACAGATAGCGTTGTAGGTATTTCCATGTATATACTGATAGCGGTGTAGATATTTTCATATTTATACAGATGGCTGTGAAGATATATCCATGTTTATACAGATGGCCGTGAAGATATTTCCATGTTTATACATATTGAGGTGTAGATATTTCCTTGTTTATACATACGACTGTGTAGGTATTTCCATGTTTATTCAGATGGCGGTATAGATATTTCCATGTTTATACAGATGGCGGTGTAGATATTTCCATCTTTATAGAGATGGCGGTGTAGATATTTCCATATTCTTACGGATGGCAGTGTAGATATTTCCATGTTTAGGGAGATGGCAGTGTAGATATTTCTATGTTTATACAAATAGCGGGGCAGGTAGTTCCATGTTTACACAGATGGCGGTGTAGATATTTCCATGTATATAGAGATGACTGTGTAAATATTGTCACGTTTATTCAGATGGCGGTGTAGATATTTCCATGTTTATACCGACGGCGGTGTAGATATTTCCATTTTTATAAAGATGGCGGTGTAGATATTTCCATGTTTATAGAGATGTCGATGTAGATATTTAAATGTTTATTCAGCTGGCGGTGTAGATATATCCATGGTTATACAGAGAGCGGTGTGGCTATTTCCATGTGTATACAGATGGCAGTATAGATACTTCCATCTTTACACAGATAGAGGTGTAGATATTTCCATGTTTACACAGATACCTTTGTAGAAATCTCCATGTCTACAAAGATAGCGTTGATGATATTTCCATGTTTATACAGATAGTGGTGTAGATATTTCCGTGATTTTACAGACAGCGGTGGAGACACTTCCATATTTATACAGATGGCGGTGAACATATTTCCATGTTTATACAGATGGCAGTGTAGATATTTATATGTTTACACAGATAGCGTTGTAGACATTTCCATGTTTATACAGATAGCGGTGTAGTTATTTCCATGTTTATACAGATAGCGGAGTTGATATTTTCATGTTTACAGGGATAGCGGTGTAGATTTTTGCACGTTTATACAGTCAGCATTGTAGGTATTTCCATGTTTATACAGATAGCGGTGTAGATATTTTCATGTTTATACAGATGGCTGTGTAGATATATGCAAGTTTATACAGATGGCCGTGTAGATATTTCCATGTTTATATAGATTGAGGTGTAGATATTTCCATGTTTATACAGACGACTGTGTAGATATTTCCATGTTTATACAGATGGCGGTGTAGATATTTCTATGTTTATACAAATGGCGCTGTAGATATTTCAATGTTTATACAGATAGCGGTGTAGATATTTCCATGTTTATACACATAGCGGTTTAGATATTTCCATGTTTATACATATAGCGGTGGAGATAATTCCATATTTATACAGATTGCAGTGGAGATATTTCCATGTTTATACAGATGGCGGTGTAGATATTTCCAAGTTTATACAGAAAGCGGTGTAGATATTTCCGTGTTAATACAGATAGCAGTGTAGATATTTCCATGTTTATACAGACGGAGGTGTATATATTTCCATGTTTATACTGATGACTGTGTAGGTATTTCCATATTTATGCAGATGGAGTTGTAGTTATTTCTATGTTTATAGAGATGGCGGTGTAGATATTTCTATGTTTATAGAGATAGCGGTGTAGATAATTCCATGTTTATAGAGATGGTGGTGTAGTTGTTTCCATCTTTATAGAGTTACTGTTATAGATATTTCCATGTTTATACAGATAGCGGAGTAGATATTTCCATGTTTATGCATATAGTGGTGTTGTTATTTCCATGTTTATACAGATAGCCGTGTAGATATTTCCAGGTTTACACAGATAGCTGTGAAGATATTTCCGTGTTTATACAGATTGCGGTGTAGGTATTTCCATGTTTATAGAGATAGCAGTGTAGATATTTCCATGTTTTTACAGATGGCTGTGTAGATATTTCCATGTGTATACAGATCTCATTGTAGATATTTCCATGTCATGCAGATGGAGTTGTAGATATTTCCATGTTTATACAGATGACTGTGTACATATTTCCTTGTTTTTACAGATGGCCTTGTAGATATTTCCATGTTTATACACACATCGTTGTGGCTATTTCCATGTTTATACAATTAGCCGTGTAAATATTTCCATGTTTATAGAGATGGCTGTGTAGGTACTTCCATGTTTAGGCAGATGGCAGTGTAGATATGTCCATGTTTATACAGATAGTGGTGGAGACATTTCCATGTTTATAGCGATGATTATGTAGGTATTTCCATGTTTATACACATGGCGGTTTAGATATTTCCATGTTAATAGAGATAGCCATGTAGATATTTCCATGTTTATACAGATAGCGGTGTAGACATTTTCATGTTTATAGAGATAGTGGTGTAGATATTTCCATATTTATATGGATAGCAGTGGAGATATTTCCTTGTTTATGCAGATATCGGTGTAGATATTTCCATGTTTATACAGATAGCGGTGTAGGTATTTCCATGTTTATAGAGATTGCCGTGTAGATATTAACATGTTTAGAGAGATGGCGGTGTAGGTATTTCCATGTACATACAGATAGCGGTGTAGGTATTTCCATGTTTATAGACATTGCCGTGTAGATATTTCCATGTTTATACAGATGGCTGTGTTGTTATTTCCATGTGTATACAGATGGCTGTGTAGATATTTCCATGTTTACACAGATGGAGGTGTAGGTATTTCCATGTTTATACTGATGATTGTGTATATATTTCCATATTTTTACAGATCGTGGTGTAGTTATTTCCATGTTTATACAGATAGCGCTGTGGCTATTTCCATGTTTATACATATAGCGGTGAAGATATTTCCATGTTTATAGAGATGGCTGTGTAGATATTTCCATGTTTATACAGATAGCGGTGTAGATATTTCCATGTTTATAGAGATAGCGGTGGAGATATTTCCATGTTGATACAGATAGCGATGTAGATATTTCCATGTTTATACAGATAGCGGTTCAGATATTTCCATGCTTATACAGATAGCGGTGTAGATATTTCCATCTTTGTACAGAATGCGGATCAGATATTTCCATCCTTACACAATTAGAGGTGTAGATATTTCCATCTTTGCACAGATTGCGGTGTAGATATTGCCATCTTTACACAGATAGTCATGTGGATAATTCCATGTTTACACAGATAGCAGTGCAGATATTTCCATCTTTACACAGATAGCGTTGTAGATATTTCCATGTTTATACAGATCGTGTTGTAGATATTTCCATGTTTATACAGATAGCGGTGTAGATATTTCCATGTTTACCTAGATACCGGTGTAGATTTTTCCATGTTTACGCAGATTGCGGTGTAGGTATTTCCATGTTTATAGAGATAGCGGTGTAGATATTTCCATGTTTATGCAGATGGCTGTGTAGATATTTCCATGTGTATACAGATGGCAGTGCAGATATTTCCATGTTTATAGAGATAGCGGTGTAGATATTTCCATATTTATACAGATAGCGGCGAAAATATTACCATCTTTTCACAGATTGTGGTGTAGTTATTTCCATCTTTGCACAGATTGCGGTGTAGATATTTCCATCTTTACAGAGATAGCGGTGTAGTTATTTCCATCTTTGCACAGATTGCGGTGTAGGTATTTCGATCTTTACACTGATTGCGGTGTAGATATTTCCATGTTTATAGAGATAGCGGTGTAGATATTTCCATGTTTACACAGATAGCCTTGTAGATAGTGGCATGTTTATACAGATTGCGGTGTAGATATTTCCATGTTTATGCAGATATTGGTGGAGAAGTTTCCATGTTTATGCAGAGAATGGTGGAGATATTTCCATGTTTATACAGATAGCGGTGTAGATATTTACATGCTTATTCAGATGGCTGTGTAGATATTTCCTTGTTTATACAGTGGGCGGTGTAGATATTTCCGTGTTTATACAGATAGCGGTGTAGATATTTGCATGTTTATACAGATAGCGGTGTAGATATTACCATCTTTACACAGACAGCGGTGTAGTTATTCCATCTTTGCACAGATTGCGGTGTAGATATTTCCATTTTTACACAGATATCGGTGAAGATACTTCCATCTTTGCACTGATTGCTGTGTAGAAATTTACATATTTACACAGACAGCAGTGTAGATATTTCTATGTTTACACAGATAGCGGTGTAGATATTTCCATGTTTATACAGATAGCAGTGTGGCTATTTCCATGTTTATACAGATGGCAGTGTGGATATTTCCATGTTTATACAGATAGCGGTGTAGATATTTCCATGTTTACACAGATAACGGTGTAGATATTTCCACGTTTACACAGATAGCCTTGTAGATATTTGCATGTTTATACAGATAGCGGTGTAGATATTTCCATGTTTATACAGATAGAGGTGTAGATGTTTCCATGTTTATACAGAGTACGGTGGAAATAGTTCCACGTTTATACAGATAGTGGTGTAGATATTTCCATGTTAATTCAGATGGCGGTGTAGATATCTCCATGTTTATACAGATGGCAGTGTAGATATTTCCATATTTATACAGATAGCAGTGTAGATATTTCCATGTTTATAAAGATAGCAGTGTAGATATTTCCATGTTTATACAGAGAGCAGTGTAGATGTTACCATCTATACACAGATAGCGGTGTAGTTATTTCCATCGTTGCACAGATTGCGGTGTAGATATTTCCATCTTTCAGAGATAGCTGTGAAGATATGTCCATCTTTGCACAGATTGCGGTGCAGATATTTCCATCTTTACACAGATAGCGGTGTAAATATTTTCATGTTGACACAGATAGCGGTGTAGATATTTCCATGTTAACACAGATAGCCTTGTAGATATTTCCTTGTTTATAGAGATGGTGGTGTAGATATTTCTATGTTTATAGAGATAGCATTGCAGGTAATTCCATGTTTATAGAGATGGCGGTGTAGTTATTTCCATGTTTATAGAGATAGTGGTGTATATATTTCCATTTTTATACAGATAGCGTTGCAGATATTTCCATGTTTATACAGATAGTGGTGTTGGTATTTCCATGTTTATACAGATAGCAGTGTATATATTTCCATGTTTATACAGACAGCGGTGGAGATATTTCCATCTTTATACAGATAGCAGTGGAGATATTTCTATGTTTATACAGATGGCGGTGTAGATATTTCCAAGTTTATGCAAATAGCGGTGTAGATATTTCCAGGTTTATAGAGATAGCGGTGTAGATATTTCCATGTTTATACAGATAGCGGTGTAGATATTTCCATGTTTATTAAGATGGCGGTGTAGATATTTCCATGTTTATACAGATAGCGGTGTGGCTATTTCCATGTTTATACAGATGGCAGTGTAGATATTTCCGTGTTTACACAGATACTGGTGTAGATATTTCCATGTTTATAAAGATAGCAGTGTAGATAATTCCAAGTTTATACAGATGGCTGTGCAGATATTTCCATGTGTGTACAGATGGCAGTGTAGATATTTTCATGTTTATACAGATGGAGGTGTAGATATTTCCATGTTTATACACATGACTGTGTAGATATTTCCACGTCTTTACAGATGGCGGTGTAGTTATTTCCAAGTTTATACAGATAGCGGTGTGGCTATTTCCAAGTTTATATAGATAGTGATGTAGATATTTCCATATTTATAGAGATGGCTGTATAGATATTTCCAAGTTTATACAGATGGCAGTGTAGATATTTCCTCGTTTATACAGATAGTGGTGTAGGTATTTCCATGTTTATACAGATGACTGTGTAGGTATTTCCATGTTTATACAGTTGGTGGTGTAGACAGTTCCATGTTTATAGAGATAGTGGTGCAGATATTTCCATGTTTATAAAGAAAGCGGTGGAGATATTTCTATGTTTATACAGATAGCGGTGTAGATATTTCCATGTTTATACAGATAGCGGTGTAGATGTTTCCATGTTTATACAGAAAGCGGTGTAGATATTTCCATGTTTATACACATAAAGGTGTAGATGTTTCCATGTCTATACAGAAATCGGTGGAGATATTTCCATGATTATACAGATAGCGGTGTAGATATTTCCATGTTTTTACAGATAGCGGTGGAGATATTTCCAGGTTTATACAGATAGCAGTGGAGATATTTCCATGTTTATACAGATGGCGGTGGAGATATTTCATGTTTATACAGATGGCTGTGTAGATATTTCCATGTTTTCACAGATGGTGGTGTAGATATTTCCATGTTTATACAGATGACTGTGTAGATATTTCCATGTTTATACAGAGGGTGGTTTACATATTTCCATATTTATAGAGATAGCCGTGTAGATATTTCAATGTTTATACAGATAGCGGTGTAGACATTTCCATGTTTATAGAGATAGCGGTGTAGATATTTCCATATTTATACAGATCACGGTGTACATATTTGCATGTTTATACAGATAACGTTGTAGATATTTCCATGTATATACAGATAGTGGTGTAGATATTTCCATTTTTATGTAGATCGTGGAGTAGATTTTTCCATTTTTATACAGATAGCGGTGTAGATATTTCCATGTTTATACAAGTAGCGATGTAGATATTTCCATGTTTATACAGATCACGGTGTAGACATTTCCATCTTTCTACAGATGGCAGTGTAGATATTTCTATGTTTATACAAATGGCGGTGTAGATATTTCCATGTTTACACAGATGGCATTGTAGATATTTCCATGTTTATGCAGATGGCGGTGTAGATATTTCCATGTTTATAGAGATGGCTGTGTAGATATTTCTATGTTTAGAGAGATAGCGGTGTAGATAATTCCATGTTTATAGAGATGTTGGTGTAGGTGTTTCCATGTACATAGAGATATAGATTGATATAGATAGATATTTCCATTTTTATACAGATCGCGGTGTAGATGTTTCCATTTTTATACAGATAGCGGTGTAGTTATTCCCATATTTATACAGATCGCGGTGTAGATATTTGCTTGTTTATACAGACAGCGGTATTGGTATTTCCATGTTTATACAGATAGCGGTGAATATATTTCCATGTTTATACAGCTCGCGGTGTAGATATTTCCATTTTAATAAAAATGGCAGTGTAGGTATTTCCGTGTTTATACAGATATAGGTGAAGATATTTCCATTTTCACACGGATGGTGTTGTAGATAGTTTCATGTTTATGGAGATGGCGTTGTAGATATTTTCATGGTTATAAAGATGGCGGTGGAGATATTTCCATGTTTATAGAGATGGCCGAGTAGATATTTCCATGTTAATAGAGATAGCTTTGTAAGTATTTCCATGTCTATAGAGGTAGCGGTGTAGATATTTCCATGTTTATATAGATGGCTCTGTAAATATTTGCATGTTTATACACATGGCAGTGTAGATATTTCCATGTTTATAGAGATGGTGGTGCAGAAATTTCCATGTTTATACAGATGACTGTGTAGATATTTCCATGTTTACAGTTGGCGGTGTAGATATTTCCGTGTTTATAGAGACAGCGGTGTAGATATTTCCATGTTTACACAGATAGCAGCGTAGATATTTCCATGTTTATAGAGAGAGCGGTGTATATATTTCCATATTAATACAGAGAGCGGAGAAGATATTTCCAAGTTTATTCAGATGGCGTTATAGATATTTCCTTGTTTATACAGATAGCGGGGTTTCTATTTCCATGTTTATACAGATAGCGGTGTAAATATTTCCATGTTTATACAGATGTCTGTGTATATATTTCCATGTATATACAGATGGCATTGGAGATATTCCCATGTTTACACAGATGGCGGTGTATATATTTCCATGTTTATAGAGATAGCCATGTAGGTATTTCCATGTTTATTCAGATAGCGGTGAAGACATTTCTATGTTTATAGAGATAGTGGTGTAGATATTTCCATATTTATACAGATAGCAGTGTAGATATTTCCAGGTTTATACAGATGACTGTGTTGGTATTTCCATGTTTATACATATTGCGGTGTAGGTATTTCCATGTTTATAGAGATAGCCAGGTAGATATTTCCATGTTTATACAGATACCACTGTAGATATTTCCATCTTTATAAAGATAGCGGTGTAGATATTTCCATATTTATACAGATAGCGTTGTAGATATTTCTATGTTTCTACAGAGAGTAGTGTAGATATTTCCATGTTTATACAGATCGTAGTGTAGATATTTCCATGTTTATACAGATAGCGGTGTAGATATTTCCATGCTTTTACAGATGGCGGTGAAGGTATTTCCATGTTTATGCCGATGGCGGTGTGCATATTTCCATGTTTATAGAGATGGCGGTGTAAATATTGCCATGTTTATAGAGATAGCGGTGTAGGTAATTCCATGTCTATAGAGATGGTGGTGTAGTTATTTCCATGTTTATAGAGATAGTGGTGTAGATATTTCCATGTTTATAACAGATAGCGGTGTAGATATTTCCATGTTTATAGAGATAGTGGTTTTGGTATTTCCATGTTTATACAGATCGCGATGTAGATATTTGCATCTTTATACAGGTGGCACTGTAGGTATTTCCATGTTTATGCAGATCGCAGTGTAGATATTTCCATGTTTGTACAAATAGCATTGTAGTATTTCCATGTTTATAGAGATAGCAGTGTAGGTATTTCGATATGTATAGAGATAGTGGTGCAGATGTTTCCATGTTTATACTGATGTCTGTGTAGATATTTCCATGTGTATACAGATGGCAGTATAGTTAATTCCATGTTTATACAGATGGCAGTGTAGATATGTCCATGTTTATAGAGATAGCGGTGTAGATATTTCCATGTTTATACAGATAGCAGTGCAGATATTTCCATGTTTATAGAGATATCGGTGTAGATATTTCCATGTTTCCACAGATTGCGGTGAAGGTATTTCCATCTTTACACAGACAGCGTTGTAGATATTTCCATGTTTACACTGATAGCTGTGTAGATATTTCCATGTTTACTCAGATAGCGTTGTAGATATTTCCATGCTTATACAGATAGCGGTGTAGTGCTGGGATTAAAGGCATGGGCCACCACTCCTGGCCCAAAGTTCATATTTTAACTACTAACCTAAATTATTTTAAAAACAAAATTCTCCTTGGACTCAAACCAGGTCAGAGTGACATGATCATGTGCCTGTTTTGTGCTGGGTGAAGTGAGATTATTATCTAGGAAATAGCTGAAATGTCCTGAGGGTGACAAAGAGGACCTGTGTTTTCAGCCAAATATCAGAACCAGGGCCACTGCCTGCCGCCGAACCCCAGCGGGGACCCCTACTTTGTGTTTATCTGTGGTGGCTACGCTTGCCCACCTGGGTGGGAACCCCGAGAATGACTCCAGACTTTTCCAGGGACTGCATGCCAGGGTATTTTTACAATTTATGTGTAGATTTTCTTCGGGTGGAAACGTTATTTTATGAAGACGAAACAAGCAATTGGGGTACCTACCTTATGGCATTTTTTACATTGAGAGTGTTAAAAATACCCCTAACCTAACCAAAACCCTGACAAATAGAGCCAGGGAAGGCCATGCAATAAAGGATTCTTGGGCTTGTATGCCTGATAACAAAAACTTATCACAGAAGACTGCAAAAAACACAATCTTGCACAAAGCCCATTGCAACTTTGCACACAACAATGCTTCTGAAGGATATTTGCCCAACAACTGCCTGTCCAACCTGGGCCTGGCATCACCTTTGTTATTGATCTTTGTAGCCAAGGATAATCATTTCCAAATGATCATATAATCTTCCTCATTTTTTCTTTTGTCTTCCTTTACCTCCGTGAATATGCGTATAGTTTACTCTGGCTTGCCTGTTTCTATTGCAAGGCTCTGTTTCCAAACGAACATCTTTTTCTTGTGGAGAGTCTCTCTCTGTTTGTTATTTAGGTTGATAAAAGAAATGGGAACATTTGAGAGCTCAAGTAAAAGGCCTTAGTCTACAGTGAAACTTTTTTGCACCCTTAGATGCTTACTTCCACTACAACTTGCAGGTGGGCCTTGAAAAGTTCTTGGAATAAGTTTGAGCTTTGGTCTTCTCCGATTCATTTAGCATAGATTCTCAAAATGTGGTCCCTGGACCCACAGCATCAGCATCACCTGGAGATTGTTAGAAATGCAAATCATCGGGCCTCATTCCAGACCCTCAGCTGGAAACTCTAGGGGCATGGCCAGACCCTCTGTAGCTGAACAAGCCATCCAGGTGGTTTTGATGCAGCTAAAGTTCTGGAACAACTAATGTAGCCCCATTTGGAAAACTTGGCTCTACAGGCCTCCCTAGCTGGTAAGCTGCTAGCATTTTTTGTTTGTTTGTTTTGATACAGGGTCTTGCTCTGTTGACCAGACTGTGACCTCCTGGGTTCAAGCGAGGACTCAGCCTCCTGAGTAGCCGGGACTACAGGTATGTGCCACCACCATGCCCAACTACTTTTTGTATTTTTTTTTGTAGGGATGGGGTTTTAGCCCAGGCTAGTCTCAAATTCCTGTACTCAAGCAATCTGCCCACTTTGGCCTCACAAAGTGCTGGGATTATAGGCATGAGCCACTGCGCCCGGCCCTGCCAGCTTTGTATAAGCTGAGGAGTTTTTAAAAATACCTAGACTCAGGGCAAACCCCAGACACTTAAGTCAGATTCTCTGGGAGGTGAAGCCCAGGCACTGGTATTTTTAAAATCTCTACAGATGGTTCTAATGTGCTGCTAAGTTAGAGAACCGCTGATCTAGACCAGGCCTTTTCAAACTTAATGTGCACGTGAATTACCTGGACCTTGTTAAAATGCAGATTCAGTCTGCATAGGCCTGGGGTGGAGCCTGAGCTTCTGCATTTTTAACAAGTCTCTAGAGGATGCTGCTGCATCTGGGCTGCTAACTACACTTGGAGATAGGAGGTTCTGGAGAGCAGAGGAAAGAGCATGAACCATAACCTAGGGGCTGGTAGTCCTGACTTCTGAGCCAAGGTTTGCCTTTATGTGGCTGGCAACTTGCTTGGACTCCTACCTCAATTCTTTGGGCCCAAGGTTTGTCCTGCCTCAGAAGGATGTCAAGAAAATTGAGTGAGTAATGCAGAATTGTTTCTTAAAGTGTGTGCAGATGCTCCATGAATTTAGAGAGTATGTGGATGCACATTAGTAAATTTTAATAGTTGTGACCATGTGGTTATGAGTACTTAGAACAAATAATAATGGCTTTTGATGTATAGTAGTAAGAAAGCTTCCTTTCAAAAGGCATGTATTTAAGTTTCAAAAGTGGGGCTATTTAAAAATATATGAAATAAATAATAGTAGAGGTAATTGACAGAGCAAAATTAGGAAGGCAGGATGAGAATGACTCAAGTTTGGGAAATGCTGAGAAAGCAGATGCCCAAGGGCTATGAAAACTTAAAAAAATAGGTAGCACTTGATTTTGATTGGCTGAATGAGATGATGTGTTTGATCATTTATGGGGTTGGCAGTTGGCAACATGCACTGGGTGGCTGGGATCACTGTTTATTAAAAAATATTTGAGTCTCTACTTTGCACTAGATACTCTTTTAGTCTCTTGGAAAAGGGATTGGGAGGCAGGCAGGATAAAAACAAATAATTTATGCCCACAAGAAAATTGCAGGAAGATAAAAGTCATGAAATAAACTCTATGCTTCTAATTTAATATTTTTTTATAGATTATGAGAAAAAAGTTTTGCTCACTATCAGCTAGGAAAGCTGTCTTAGCACAACCATTCATTCTTGCACAAATCAAAATCAAGACGAGCCAGATTTAATTTAATATTTTTTCACAGATTATGAGAAAAAAGTTCTAATTTAATTTTTTTATAGATGATGAGAAAAAAGTTTCGCTCTCTATCAGCTAGGAAAGCTGTCTTAGCACAACCATTCATTCTTGCACAAATCAAAATCAAGATGAGCCAGAAGGCTCCATTCTGACAGCTTCTAATGGAGAAGCTACATTTACTGGACATGGGGAAAGTTGCTGGGCTCTAAGGACTGTGCTCATTTCTTGAACTAGATAAATGGTCTTGGTGTAGCATAATACCAAAACTTCTTGTCGCAGCCCGTAAGGACAGAACTCAATCAGCCTGAAAAGGAAGTCAGTGACTCCGACTCAACACAGGAATGTTCTGTGATTCCTAAAGAAGGATGTAGGAGTGTGGCACAATTCAACCACAGTCTGTGGCCCTGTGCCTCTGCCTTGACATGAGTGGGATTTCCCAGCTGGTCATTTTCTTCTTCTCTAAGACATTGGGAACAAATTACTTGACCTCCTCTGGGCTTCAGTACTCCCACTCATCAAATTAGAGGACTGGGCAGTCGCTAGGCTCTCTTTAGGCATCATATTTTAGTTTCTGTGATTTTAAATTTGAGAAGGGGTGTCTAAGGGAGAATACATAGGGGAGGGGGAAAGGCTTATTAAAAGTGTAGTTAGACACTGAATTTTTAAGAATTGCATTTTGTAATAATACCTTTACCTAATCAGGACTGACAATCTTACCTGATGACAGCACATGGAGGAATGGATGCAGTCAAAAATAAAAATGAAATAAAACAAGACCTTATTTGAACTTAGCAAAAATGCTGATTCCTCTTTTTGATTTGAGGAGGTTATAGCTGTTGTAAATGCTTGAATTGGGTCTGCCCAGGCAAAACGGAGTCAAGAGTCCATGTCTGATGAATTTTAACAATGTAGACAATAGAAAGGGTTGCTTAAACTGCCCCTCTTTTACCAAAACACATTTACAAATGAAAGAACAACACTTCCATTTTTTAAAAACATTTTTTGAGATGAAGTCTTCCTTTGTCACCCAGAGTGGAGTGCAGTGGTGCGATCTTGTCTCACTGCAAACTTTGCCTCCCGAGTTCAAGTGATTCTCCTGCCTCATCCTCCCGAGTAGCTGGGACTACAGGCGCCCACCACCATTCCTAGCTAATTTTTGTATTTTTAGTAGAGACAGGGTTTCACCATGTTGGCCAGGCTGGTCTCGAACTCCTGACCCCAGGTGATCCGCCGACCTCGGCCTCTGAAAGTGCTGGGATTACAGGCGTGAGCCAACACGCGTGGCCAAAAAATTTCCATTTTTAATTGCAGGGTCTGGGGAATTAAAATGCATCCGTAATTTCTTGCATCTCTCCGCTCGGGCTTGCATGAATGCAGAGGGATGGGGAGGACTTCTTGAGGCAAGCATCCCCCTCTTGTCGCCTGCCATCTGGAGAGAGAGGGCTGTGATTTATCTCACTTTAATCAGGAAGGACCCGATGGGTGGATGGAGAGGTCTGACGGCTTTGTTGCTCCATGTGGGAAAGAAACGGACAGAGTGAATTTGTGTATGATCCCTAAGGAGAAAGCGTCTTTGTGCTCTATTTCTTTTTGACCTGGAGCCCCTGAAAGCAAGCTAGTTACAAGTTGAAATAGGCCGTTTCTAAAGTGTGATTTTGTTTGTGTATGAGCCTTGATTACAAAGGGGAAAAAAACCCGCTTAATTTACATACACCACATGTAGTGCAGGATCCCCTGGGCTGTCTTTTCAGGTATCAGGAAACTTTGATGAAAGTCGCTTGTCTCATCTAGGAGTCATTTCATATTGTTTAGCAGAGACTGGTATTAACATTTCCTTCCAACTGTTTACTGGAATCTGTGTGTTCCCTTCAAGTGATGCATACTAGGTGCACAGGCTTCCTGCCACTGTCATCCTAATCTTTCCGTGCAGACAGGAGCAGATGGGAGAGCGCTGAGCCAGGCCCCAGCTTGCTTTTCTTTCCTGAAACAGCCCGGCTCCACTGCACTTCTCAGCTCTTGCTCTAGGTGGTGCTGTTTGACCATTTTCTTCATGTGACCCTCCACTCGGTAATATAAATTCATTCGGAGGATGACCTGATATCAAAAAAAAATTCCTTTTGATTAGTAGAATCAACTTGTTACTTCACACGATACTCTTCCCACTGAGACACATGGAGACAATTCTGACTCCAGGTTTGCAACCTTGAGATTTCTCTCAGATGCAATAAAAAAAACAAAAAAGCATTTTGAGTGGCACAGTGATGCCTAGTGCATGATCATGTTTGTCTGCTCAAACATTAAAGGGAAACTTGTGGGTTTGAGGATGCCCAGCAGCACGACAGCTGCCAATGTAAATGAGCCATATAGAGAGAGAGGGGGCGGGAGGGGACTCCAAACTTCAGAATATGAGCTGATCGTTTATAAGTTAAAAAAAAAAAAAGTCAAAAGGGAGCCCAGGATGGTGCAAGAAAGAGGAGAAACGAAGATTTTCCTTGCAGCTAATCAGGAGAGTTCATAAGGGCTGATTACATGAGTGGAAGCCTTAAGTTCTGTTTTTAAAAAAATGTGAAAATTTGCATGTATGTATGTATGTATGTATGTATGTATAGCTTCGTGTATTACCATTATTATTGCAATCAGCAAATGGATTTACTTCCTTTATCTCATGGGCTCTTTCCCACTCACTTCTGGCAGCACATTTTCCTTTCTCCTTCATCCCAGAACACCAAAGAACAGATGCGCTTCCTAACCCTGGCTCCAGGGGACTTTATACAATGTAAACAGTGCACCTCTAACATGGTTCCCTGCTTAGAGAACGTGTGTCCCATTTCAAAACTGTGACTCCTTTATATTTTGCAGTGCTTATTTTAATAAGAGACATTGGACTTGTGACTTATTTTTCATGGAGGAGTGAGCTTAATGGTTGAAAGTAATCGATAAACTTCTCTTTCCTCTGATGCCATCAGCCAAGATCCTATGGCAATAGTAAGAGGATGACACTGGGCTGGCACCCCCTCCATAACGTATTTGGACCATGTTTTTCCCCCAGAATGCAAATGCAATAGCTTTGGTTTGGTAAGAGAGAGATGGTGTACTTGGTTTCCTTCTGTCACACTTTTGGTGAAATGAATTAGACTTTAAATCAGGAAATTCAGCAAGATGAGTTAGATTTTTACACAAGAGCAGTGGAGGACTTCCAGCTGGTTGGGGGAATGATACGGAAATATCTTGCTAAATCAGGGTCTGGTGGAATGCTGCTCCCCTGGCAGGCTCCTCTTCACAGGGAGCAATCTGTGGGTTGCTTATAGAACAGAGCGAGCAGGAGGCATAGCATGGTCTTGCTCAGGGGAAGACCCGGTGTTCAGATGTTTGTCATTAGGAACTGGGTGTGGGCTTTTTCAAGTTAAACTGAAGCAGCAGTTCTATTAGGAAGAGCCTCCCAGATCAGCATCTTCTGTTTCTGGATACTCTCCCTTTGAAAAGCCAGATTTCAGCAAAAAGCTTTGCTAATGGTGAAATTGCACAACTGAAACCCTATGGGAGCAATGGGAAAGATGGAGAAAGAGGTGGTTATATCATGTACTTCAACAGTTTATTTAGAGGCTGTTGACGTTAGAATAACAAGCCAAGACAAACAAAAATACTCATTTTGGATGAAAATATTGTCTTTTCATGTTATTATAGATAGCTGAGTCCTAAGACTTCTACAGAAACACATTTTCCTAATCAGTGGCTGATTTTTCTGGTTGTGCAAGTAATATCCAAATTATTGTACAAAGTTTTGGCTCAGGAGCAAACATTGTATTGCATATTGAGCTAATCACTTGCCCTTTCTAAGGTAAGCCCTTACCTCTGCTTTCCCTTCATCTTGTCATTTCTGTTTGTTGGGTACAGGTTTCCTGTTGGTTCTTTCTGTTGGCTCTGATGTAACATGAATGAAGTTCTTAACATCCTTTCAGACATAAACACAACTTAGCTCATTGTTTCTGAGTTCATATAGAGGTTTTCTTGCCCCTGAGACTTTCGTGTCAGACAGCTGGATGTTGCTGTGTTCAAGGCTCTATATGTTGATTTTGTATCCTACAACTTTACTGATTTCACCTATCAGTTCAGTTCTAACAGTTTTCAAAATGTATTTATTTGTTTTTGTTTTTTAAATATTGCATGTTTCATTTTAGAGTCAGGAGGGTAGATGTACAGGTTTCTTAAACAGGTATATTGCATGGTGCTGAGGTTTGGGCTTCTAATGATCCCACCAGCCAAGCAGTGAGCATAGTAATCGATAGGTAGTTTTTCAACCCTTGCTCCCACCATCCTTCCCTCCCACCTTTGGAGTCCCCCAGTGTCTTTTGTTCCCTTCTTTGTGTGGAGTTCTAACCTTTTTTTAGTGAAGTTTGTAGGGTTTTCTATATATAACAAGATCATGCCGTCAGTAGAGACAGTTTCACTTCTTCCTTTCCTATTAGGATGCCTTTTATTTCTTTCTTTTGCCTAATTACCCTGAGAAGTGTTGTCTGTGGGCATCCTTGTCTTGTTCCTGATGGTAGAGGAAAAGTTTCAACTTTTCACCATTGATTATGGTGTTAGCTATGGGTTTGTCATATATGGCCTTTATTTTGTTGGGATACAGTCCCTCAATACGTGATCTGTTGGGTGTTTTTTTTTTTTCAGCATGAAAGGGTTTCGAATTTTGTCAAAAGCTTTTTCTATATCTATTGTGATGGCCATATAGTTTCTATCCTTTATTTTTCTAATATGGTATATTATATGTATTGATTTGCTTATGTTGAACCATGACATGATCATGGTGAATGATTCTTTCAATGTGCTATTGAATTTGGTTTGCTAGGATTTTGTTGAGGATTTTTGCGTCTATGTAGATCAAGGATATTGGCCTGTCATTTTCCTTTCTTGTAGTGTTCTTGTCTGGCTTTGGAATCAGGGTAATGCTGGCCCTGTAAGATGAGTTTAGAAGTATTCCCTCCACTTCAGCTTTTTGGAAGAGTTTGAGAAGGACTGGTATTCGTTCTTCTTAAAATATTTGGTAGAATTAATCTGGGAAGCCATCTGGTTTTGGGTTTTTCATTGATAGGAGACATTTTCTTACGGATTCAACCTCCTTGCTTGCTATTAGTCTGTTCAGATTTTTACATTTGTTCATGAGTCAATCTTGGTAGGTTTTATGTGTCTGGGAATTTATCCATTTCTTCTAGATGATCCAATTAGTTAGTGTGTAATTATACCTAGCAGTTTCTTAGGATCCTTTGTATTTCTGTGATATTGGCTATGATGTTTCATCTTTCATTTCTGATTTTATGCTCTATTGAAAACATGAGGCATAGCAGGTAGGGGGCACTGGTCAGGACTTGGGGTATAAACTGGCAGATGTTAAGGTGGGTGATTCTGGTTAACTCAGAAACTGCGAAGTCCCGTGTGGAAGAATTAACTGCCTGTACTCACCTAGTAATGTATATCCTTGGTCAAAAAAGATCCAGCTGAGAATGTTGGATGAAGGGACCAAATCAATATTCATCATTATATTGAAAACAAGTCAGATTGGCTGTGGTCTTTTGACAGCAGTTCAGTGGCTAAGTCTATTTGAACAAAGTTAGGGCAGGTTCAAGGGAGAATCCTGAGATCGGTATTCTTTGTTCCATACAAACTTGCCTTTCAGTTTCTTCTCCCCATGCCTCCAGGATGTCCCTGCACAGCCCGTAGGGCCCCCTCCTTCAGTACCTTGCCTTCCGAAGGGGAGAAAATGAGTTTTCCAATGTTAGCATATATTTAGCCTTCCAAAATTTTCTATTTCTATTTTAGGGGAGCTCTAGGAAAACAGCAGATTACTCTAAATCCCCAGGTAAAAATCTGAAATGGTGGAATTTCATATGACCAGGAGACATATTTTGGGGCAAGTGGGCTTTTCACAATCACTTGGACATGAAGGCATCTGCTTCTTCTATGCCTAAAATAGTCCTTCAATGTAGTAGTTTAATTCCTCTTCCTCTTTTTCAAATTTCAAGACAATACATGTAGTGACTGAACAATTTGGATCAAAGTTTCACTATTTAACTGCCAGTGTGACCTTGGGCGAGTCACTTAATCTTTTCAAGGCTCAATTTCATCATGTAAAGTAGAAGTACAAACAATCCCTGACTTAGAATATTTTAACTTACGATTTTTCAACTTTAAGATAGTTTGAAAGCAATACACATTCAGCAGAAGCTGTACTTTGAGTACTCATACAACCATTCTGTTTTCCACTTTCAGTACAGTATTCATTATATTACATGAGATATTCAAAGCCCACTTTATTATAAAATGGGCTTTCTGTTATATGATTTTGCCTAACTGTAGGTTAATGTGAGTGTTTAATGTAGGCCGAGCTAAGCTATGATGTTTAGTAAGTTAAGTGTATTAAATGCATTTTCAGCTTACAATATTTTCATAAGTTTATTGGAATATAACCCTATTGTAAATTGAGGGGTATTTGTAATAATGATATCTCTTCAAGGAGACTTTGTGAGCCTCTCATAGGAAAATGCATACACAGATGCATATAAATATATAATCTTTCTTTTCCATACATATGATATTCTTTAAGGATATTCAAAAATCTGGAAACAGTTGCCTCCAGGGAGATAAATGGTAGTGGGTTGGGAAACTTTTAACTGTATACACTTTTGTACCTTTTGCATTTTGAATCAGATGAATGTATAATCTACAGAAAATATTAAGATTAAAACATCACCGAATAACTTATCAGGAGTTTGGTGAACATAAGGGAAGGCCACCTATGGTGGCTGTATTTTATTCAGTTTTGGTCACTGTTGGGAACTTCATAGAGCTTATTTCATTTCATCCTCACAAGCGCCGTAGGAGGAAGGGGCCCCAGAGGGATTCATGGTTAGAATAGCAGAGTAGGAGCATTTGGCAGCTATATTCTGTGTAGGTGATAACTTTAAAGATATTTTTGTTATAAAATGTTTCAAACATACAAAAAATATAGAGAAGCAGTTTTCTATAGTTATTAAATATTCTTAATGGGTAGTCACAGAAATTATCATCCAAAGTGGGATATTCTTGAGAGAAAAAGGAGGTTCTATTTATAATTATGGTGGGATAACAAACTTAAGATGAACAGCTCTGGACAAACTGGGTTGTATGGTCCCTGGAAAACAAAGATTACTGTAAATGTGAGTCCCGCCTTGTGCTTCTCTCTGTCCCACCAAGAAAATATGATCTTGATACAGATGTTCATTGTGTCAAGGCAACCATGGCAACCATGATCTAGATACACTGTTCAAGTTTTATGCTGATCCTACCTAGGTATGTCTCAGGAACTTTCCAGAGTTTCTTTGAGTGCTTCTAAATTTTGCATAAATGACATGTTGTCCCTTGTCTCTTTTTAAAACCAATAAGCCATTTTCCCTTCTTTTCCTGGAAAATTAAAGGAACAAAGACCAGGAAATAACAACGTATTAGCTAAGGTTCTGTTGATTGAAAGCAACAGAACCTAATTCTGGCTAGCTTAAACCATGCTAGGATTTAATGAAGAATACTGCAGAATCTTAGATATCTTATGACTGGGAAAGAGGAGGTTCAGGCAGTTCCTGGGATGTCAGCAACAGGTAACTGTCAATTAACTGCTCCCACACCACCCACTGCTGCCGTCATCAATATAGCACACCACGATGGCTCCCAGCCTCTGTACGTCTGGTTTCCGGTGTTCAAATTCTAGAGACAGCAAGAGAAATCCCATTGAGTCAGGGATCCTTCCCTGGGTCACACTCCCTGCATATGGTCAGAAATGCAGGATTATGTACTAAAGACACAGCTAAAGAGGACCCACTTCACTGTTTTGGGACCATTTGCAGGGGAGGCAAAATTATGAGCTACTCACTTAAAGAGGTGATAACCATAAGTTTGCAGGAAAAAAAAAATTGGAGAAGAGAAGGTTAACACTATCCTACGGTTTCTTCTGAAAATGGACGAAGGGAACAGCATTTCCATTTGGAAATTCTCTCCTGGCATTTCAATATTTATGGATTCTGAATTCTGAGAAAAATCAGTTGAGAAATTAGGAAAATGGGAAGGAACATTCTAATTTTCCTGTGAAAATTACAGCTTAATAGTCAGTATAGAGAGCATACTGGCTTGAAGAAATGCACTGACTTCAAGTCAAACAAGATGAGGAAGCACTGACATGTGGAGATGAAAGTTAAGGTGAACAGGACAGGAGCAGTAAAGGAGCCTCAGTCAGACTTTCTTGTATCTGTTGCTGTGTTACAAGTGTGTGTTCATGGCCTTGTCCACTGCTAACAGTGAACCATTTCTGCAAATAAATATTAATGTGTTCATAGGCATAGTATATGTTTTACAAATCCTATGAGAGGTTTTCTAAGAAATGCCAAGTTTTAGAAACAAAATATGCCCTTAAATCGGCCATTTTGACAGTTGCTTCTTTCTAGTGCTATTCATCTTGCCAGGAGATCAGAATGTTATGTTATTTAAATGGTATTGGAGGGGATGATTGATGCCTTGTTTAACAATGTCATGTAAACAACGATTAAAGCATTAAGTATTTGTGGTGTTACCTTTCAATCTTTAAAGGACTTTTCTTTAGCATTTATTTTGTGATAATATTCATTTCTTTTTAATGTTTTCTCTATTAATGCTATTGGATTTTATAATCTTGTTACAATATGTTGGCTCATAATAATAATAAATCATCATTTGTTATCATATCTCTTTAAAACAGAAGACTACTAAAACTTTTCATATAATCCTGTTACAGAAAAAAACGACTATTTGCTTGTTATTATAGTCACTTATTATTTTTTCAAAAACTTGTAAGTGAAGTGTTATGAAAATCATATGAATTTGGGAATTCCCAAGCATTCTCAGAAATTCTATTTCCTTGTTCCCAAATCCCAATGATTAATATCTGCCAGGAGTCGGAAAACAGTGAAAGGAAGTAACATCCTATGTTGGATACCTGGTAGGGTTAGTGAAGAAACGTTATTGCTGAGCTCTGTGTTACGCTCACGAATGATGCCATTGAGGAAGTCACGCTTGTTGAAAGGAACACAGATACACAAAGAGTTTTGCTGCTGTCTGTTGGATAAGAACCCCCTGGTCGATTTCAGCTCCTACTGCAAGTTACAAAAATCAATCCAATGATAAATGAAAAGTGCCCAGCGTGCTGGGAAATAACTTATTTTTTGGCTTCAGAGGAAATTTTAGAAACAGTGCCAAGTGAAACGTAAAAACAAACTACGAAGACGTTCATGAATTTCCCTCTGAAGCTGACAGCCGTATTTTAACAGATGGAACTCCTACTATTAGCCCAACTCTTGGGTTGAAACAGTGTGTCCAGGAAACCATATGTTAAAATGCAATGTGTATACAGATGGCAGTGTTGATATTTCCATGTTTATACAGATGACTGTGTAGATATATCCATGTTTTTACAGATGGCAATTTAGATATTTCCAAGTTTATAGAGATAGCGGTGTAGATATTTCCATGTTCATATAGATGGCCATGTAGATATTTTCTTGTTTGTGTAGATGGCTGTGTAGGTATTTCCATGTTTATAGAGATGGCAGAGTATGTATTTCCATGTTTGTATAGATAGTGGTGCCGGTATTTCCACGTTTATAGTGATAGCGGTGAAGCTATTTCCATGTTCATACAGATAGCGGTGTAGATATTTCCATGTTTATACAGATAGCGGTGTAGGTATTTCCATGTTTATACAGATTGCAGTGTTGGTATTTCCATGTTTATACAGATAGCGGTGTAGATATTTCCATGTTTATACAGCTGGCGTTGTAGATATTTACATCTTTATACAGATGGCAGTGTAGATATTTCCATGTTTATTCAGATGGTGGTGTAGATTGTTCCATGTTTATGGAGATAGCAGTGTAGATATTTTCATGTTTATAAAGATGGTAGTGTAGATATTTCCATGTTTATAGAGATAGTGGTGTAGATATTTTCATGTTTATAGAGATAGCGGTGTAGGTATTTCCATGTTTACAGAGATACCGGTATAGATATTTCCATGTTTATACAAATGGTTGTGTAGATATTTCCATGTTCATACAGAATGCGGAGTAGGCATTTCCATGTTTACAGAGATAGCGGTGTAGATATTTCCATGTTTACACAGACAGCGTTGTAGATATTTCCATGTTTATAGAGATAGCGGTTTATGTATGTCCATGTTTACACAGATAGCATTGTAGTTATTTCTACGTTTATACAGATAGCGGTTTCGATATTTCCAAGTTTCTACAGATAGCGGTGAAAACATTTCCATGTTTATAGAGATAGCAGTGTAGATATTTCCATATTTAAATATATAGTGGTGTAGGTATTTCCATGTTAATACAGATAGCGGTGTAGCTATTTCCATGTTTATACAGATAGTGGTGTAGTAATTTCCATGTTTATAGAGATAGCGGTGTAGATATTTCCATGTTTATACAGATGACAATTTGGATATTTCCATGTTAATACAGATGGCGGTGTAGATATTTCCATGTTTATACAGATGGCGAAGTAGATGTTTAGATGTTTATGCAGATGGCGGTGTAGATATTTCCATGTTTATAGAGATAGCGTTGTACATATTTCCATATTTATACAGATCACGGTGTAGATATTTCCATGTTTCTACAGCTCGTGGTGTAGATATTTCCATGTTTATACAGACGGCGGTGTAGATATTTCCATGTTTATACAGATGACGGTGTAGATATTACCATGTTTATACAGATGTCGGGGTAGATAGCTCCATGTTTACGGAGATATCAGTGTAGATATTTTCATGTCTATAGAGATGGCGGTGTAGATATTTCCATGTTTATGGGGATAGCGGTGTAGATATTTCCATGTTTATAGAGATAGCGGTGTAGGTATTTCCAGGTTTTTAGAGATAGCTGTGTAGATATTTCCATGTTTATACAGATGGCAGTGTAGATATTTCCATGTTTATATAGATAGTGTTGTAGGTATTTCCATGTTTATACAGATCACTGTGTAGGTATTTCCATTTTTATACATATGACGGTGTAGATATTTCCACGTTTATACAGATAGCGGTGTAGATATTTCCATGTTTATACAGTTAGCGGTGTAGACATTTCCATGATTACAGACATAGCGGAGTAGATATTTCCATATTTATACAGATAGCGGTGTAGATATTTCAATGTTTATACAGATAGCGGTGTAGATATTTCCATGTTTATACAGATCGTGGTGTAGATATTTCTACGTTTATACAGATAGCGGTGCAGATATTTCCATGTTTATACAGATAGCGACGTTGATGTTTCCATGTATATAGAGATAGCGCTTTAGATATGTCCATGTTTATAGAGATAGGGGTGTAGATATTTCCTCGTTCATACAGATAGCGGTGTAGACATTTCCATGTTTATAGAGATAGCGCTGTAGGTATTTCCATGTTTATAGAGATAGCGGTGTAGACACTTCCTTGTTTCTATAGATAGCGGTGTAGATATTTCCATGTTTATACAAATAGCGTTGAAGATATTTCCATGTTTATGCAGATATAGCTGTAGATATTTCCATGTTTATACAGATAGCGGTGTAGGTATTTCCATGTTTATATGGATAGCGGTGGTGATATTTCGATGTTTATAGGGATAGAAGTGTAGATATTTCCATGTTTATACAGATAGCGGTGAAGGTATTTCGATGTTTATACAGATAGCGGTGTTGATATTTCCATGTTTATAGAGATGGCTGTGTAGATATTTCCTATTTTATACACATGGCAGTTTAGATATTTCCATGTATATACAGAAGGTGGTATACATATTTCCATGTTTATACAGATGACTGTGTAGTTATTTCCATGTTCATACAGATGTCAGCGTAGATATTTTCATGTTTATAGAGATAGCGATATAGATATTTCCACGTTTATACAGATAACGTTGTAGATATTTCCATGTTTATATTGATAGCGGTGTAGATATTTCCATGTTTATACAGATAGCGGTGTAGATATTTCCATGGTTATACAGACCGTGGTGTAGATATTTCCATGGTTATACAGATATCGGTGTAAATATTTCCAAGTTTATACAGATAGCGGTGTAGATATTTCGATGTTTATACAGATTGCGGCGTAGTTATTATCATGTTTATACAGTTAACGGTGTAGATATTTCCATGTTTATACAGATAGCGGTGTAGATATTTCCATGTTTATACAGACAGCGGTGGAGATATTTACATGTATATAGAGATAGCGGTTTAGATATTTTCATGTTCTTACAGATGGGGTGTAGAAATTTCCATGTTTATAGAGATAGCGACGTAGATGTTTCCATGTATATAGAGATAGCGGTGTAGATATTTCCATGTTTATAGAGATAGCGGTGTAGATATTTCCATGTTTATACAAATAGCGGTGTAGATATTTCCATGTTTATACAGATAGCGTTGTAGATATTTCCATGATTATACAGATAGCGGTGTAGATATTTCCATGTTTATACAGATAGCGGTGTAGGTATTTCCATGTTTATAAGGATAGCAGTGTTGATATTTCCATGTTGTTAGGGATAGCAGTGTAGATGTTTCCATGTTTATGCAGATAGCGTTGTAGGTATTTCGATGTTTATACAGATAGCGGTGTAGAGATTTCCATGTTTATAGAGATGGCTGTGTAGATATTTCCATTTTTAAACAGATGGCATTGTAGATATTTCCAGTTTATACAGACGGTGGTGTAGATATTTCCATGTTTATACAGATGACAGTGTAGTTATTCCCATGTTTATACAGATGTCAGTGTAGATATTTCCATGTTTATAGAGATAGCGACGTAGATGTTTCCATTTATATAGAGATAGCACTGAAGATATTTTCATCTTTGTAGAGACGGGGTGTAGATATTTCCTCGATTATACAGATAGCGGTATAAATATTTCCATGTTTATAGAGATAGCGCTGTAGATATTACCATGTTTATTGAGATAGCGGTGTAGATACTTCCTTGTATATAGAGATAGCAGTGTAGATATTTCCATGTTAATACAAATAGCGTTGTAGATATTTCCATGTTTATACAGATAGCGGTGTAGATGTTTCCATGTTTATACAGATAGCCGTGTAGGTATTTCCATGTTTATACAGATAGCGGTGTTGATATTTCCATGTTTATAGTGATAGCAGTGTAGATATTTCCATGTTTATACAGATAGCGGTGTAGGCATTTCGATGTTTATGCACATAGCGGTGTAGATATTTCCAAGTTTATAGAGATGGCTGTGTAGATATTTCCATTTTTATACACATGGCAGTTTAGATATTTCCATGTTTATGCAGATGGTTTTGTAGATATTTCCATGTTTATACAGATGACTGTGTAGGTATTTCCATGTTTATACAGATGTCAGCATAGATATTTTCATGTTTATAGAGATAGCGGTGTAGATAATTCCATGTTTATACAGATAGCAGTGTAGATATTTCCATGTTTATACAGATAGCGATGTAGATATGTCCATGTTTATACAGACCGTGGAGTAGATATTTCCATGTTTATACAGATAGCGGTGTAAGTATTTCCATGTTCATACAGATAGCGTTGTAGATATTTTGATGTTCATACAGATAGCGGTGTAGTTATTATCATTTTTATACAGATAACAGTGTAGATATTTCCATGTTTATACAGATCGCGGTGTAGATATTTCCGTCTTTATACAGATGGCCGTGTAGATATTTCCATGTTTATACAGATAGCGGTGTATATATCACCATGTTTATACACATGGCGGTGTAGATATTTCTATGTTTATAGAGTTAGCCATGTAGATATTTCCATGTTTATATAGATAGCGGTGTAGTCATTTCCATGTTTATCCAGATAGCGGTTAGATATTTCCATGTTTATAGAGGTAGCGGTGTAGAAATTTACTTGTTTATACAGATAGCGGTGCAGATATTTCCATCTTTCTACAGATGGCGGGGTAGATATTTCCATGTTTATACAGATGGCGGTGTAGATATTTCCATGTTTATACAGATTGCGGGGGAGATATTTCCACGTTTCTTCAGATTGCGGTGGGGATATTTCCAGGTTTATACAGATAGCGTTTTAGATATTTCCACCTTTATACAGATAGCGTTGCAGCTATTTCCACGTTCATACAGATAGTGGTGTAGATATTTACATGTTTACACTGATAGAGGTGTAGATATTTCCATGTTTACACAGATGTTGGTGCAGATATTTCTATGTTTATACAGATGGCGGGGCAGATATTTCCATGTTTATGGAGATGGTAGTGTGGATATTTTCATGTTTATAGAGATGGCAGTGTAGATATTTCCATGTTTACACAAATGGCGGTGTAGATATTTCCATGTTTATATAGATGGCGGTGTAGATATTTACATGTCTATGGAAATGGCAGTGTAGATATTTCCATGATTATGCAGACGGTGGTGTAGATATTTTCCATGTTTATACAGATGACTGTGTGTATAATTCCATATTTTTACAGATGGCGGTGTACATATTTCCATGTTTATAGAGATAGCGGTGTAGATATTTCCATATATATACAGATGGCGGTGTTGATAATTCCATGTTTATACATATAGCGGTGTAGGTAATTCCATGTTTATAATGATAGCGGTGGAGATATTTCCAGGTTTATACAGATAGCTGTGTAGATCCTTCCATGTTTATACTGATCGTGGTGTAGATATTTCCATGTTTATACAGATAGCGGTGTAGATACTTCCATGTTTATACAGATAGCGATGTAGATATGTCCATGTTTATACAGACCGTGGAGTAGATATTTCCATGTTTATACAGATAGCGGTGTAAGTATTTCCATGTTCATACAGATAGCGGTGTAGATATTTTGATGTTCATACAGATAGCGGTGTAGTTATTATCATTTTTATACAGATAACAGTGTAGATATTTCCATGTTTATACAGATAGCGGTGTAGATATTTCCATGTTTGTACAGATAGCGGTGTAGTTATTTCCATGTTTATAAAGACAGTAGTTTAGATATTTTCACGCTTTTTGAGATGGCGGTGTAGATATTTCCATGTTTATAGAGATGGCGTTGTAGATATTTCCATGTTTAGAGAGACAGCGGTGTAGGTATTTCCATGCGTATAGAGATAGAAGTGTTGATATTTCCATCTTTCTACAGATGGCAGTGTAGATATTTCCGTGTTTATACAGATGGCGGTGTAGCTATTTCCATGTTTATATAGATGGCTGTGTAGATATTTCTTTGTTTATGTATATGGCAGTGTAGATATTTCCATGTTTATACAGATGGCGGTGTATATATTTCCATGTTTAAAGGGATAGCGGTGTAGATATTTCCATGTTTATACAGAAAGCGGTGTAGATTTTTCCATGTTTATACTGATAGCGGTGTAGGTATTTACATTTTTATAGAGATGGATGTGTAGATATTTCCATTTTTATACAAATGGCAGTGTAGATATTTCCATGTTTATACAGATGATGGTGTAGATATTTCCACGTTTATACAGATGACTGTGTTCGTATTTCCATGTTTATATAGATGTAAATGTAGATATTTTCATGTTTATAGAGACAGCGGTGTAGATATTTTCATGTTCCTACTGATAGTGGTGTAGATATTTCCATGTTTATAGAGATAGCGACGTAGATGTTTCTGTGTATATAGAGATACCGCTGTAGATATTTCCATGTTTATAGAGATAGAGTTGTAGATATTTCCTCGTTTATACAGATAGCGGTGTAGATATTTCCATGTTTATAGAGAGAGCGCTGTAGAATATTTCCATATTTATAGAGATAGCGGTGTAGATACTTCCTTGTTTATACAGATAGCGTTGTAGATATTTCCTTGTTTATACAGATAGCGTTGTAGATATTTCCATGTTTATACAGATAGAGGTGTAGATATTTCCATGTGTATACAGATAGCGGTGTAGGTATTTCAATGTTTATACAGATAGCGGTGTTAATATTTCCATGTTTATAGGGATAGCAGTGTATATATTTCCATGTTTATACAGATAGCGGAGTATGTATTTCGATGTTTATACACATGGTGGTGTAGATATTTCCATGTTTATACAGATGACTGTGTAGGTATTTCCATGTTTATACAGATGTCAGCGTAGATATTTTCATATTTATAGAGATAGCGGTGTAGGAATTTCCATGTTTATACAAATAGCGGTGTAGATATTTCCATGTATATACAGACCGTGGTGTAGTTATTTCCATGTTTATACAGATAGCGGGGTAGATATTTCCATGTTTATTCAGATAGCAGTGTAGTTATTTCCATGTTTATACAGAACGTGGTGTAGATATTTAAATGTTTATACAGATAGCGGTGTAGATATTTCCATCTTTGCACAGATAGCGGTGGAGATATTTACATGTTTATAGAGATAGCGGTGTAGATATTTTCATGTTCCTATAGATGAGAGTGTAGATATTTCCATGTTTATAGAGATAGCGACGTAGACATTTCCATGTATACAGAGATAGTGCTGTAGATATTTCCATGTTTAAAGAGATAGGGGTGTAGATATCTCCTCGTATATACAGGTAGCGGTGCACATATTTCCATGTTTACACAGATAGCTCTGTAGATATTTCCATGTTTACACAAATAGCGTTGTAGTTATTTCCATGTTTATAGAGATAGCGGTTTAGATATTTCCATGTTTATACAGATAGCAGTGTAAACATTTCCATGTTTATAGAGATAGCAGTTGAGATAGTTCCATATTTATACAAATAGCTCTGTAGATATTTCCCTGTTTATACAGATAGCAGCGTAGATATTTCCATGTTTATACAGATAGCGTTGTAGATATTTCCATGTTTATACAGATAGCGGTGTAGATATTTCCATGTTTATACAGATAGCGGTGTACATATTTCCATGTTCATACAGATCGTGGTGTAGATATTTCCATGTTTCTACAGATAGCGGTGTAGATATTTCCATCTTTTTACAGGTATCAGTGTAGAAATTTCCATGTTTATACAGATCGTGGTGTAGATATTTCCATCTTTCTACAGATGGCAGTGTAGATATTTCCATGTTTATACAGATGGCGGTGTAGATATTTCCATGTTTATAGAGATAGAGGTGTTGGTATTTCCATGTTTATACAGATAGCGGTGTATATATTTAAATGTTTATACAGATCGCGGTGTAGATATTTCCGTCTTTATACAGATGGCGGTGTAGATATTTCCATGTTTATACAGATAGCGGTGTATATATCACCATGTTTATACACATGGCGGTGTAGATATTTCTATGTTTATAGAGTTAGCCATGTAGATATTTCCATGTTTATATAGATAGCGGTGTAGTCATTTCCATGTTTATGCAGATAGCGGTTAGATATTTCCATGTTTATAGAGGTAGCGGTGTAGAAATTTACTTGTTTATACAGATAGCGGTGCAGATATTTCCATCTTTCTACAGATGGCGGGGTAGATATTTCCATGTTTATACAGATGGCGGTGTAGATATTTCCATGTTTATACAGATTGCGGGGGAGATATTTCCACGTTTCTTCAGATTGCGGTGGGGATATTTCCAGGTTTATACAGATAGCGTTTTAGATATTTCCACCTTTATACAGATAGCGTTGCAGCTATTTCCACGTTCATACAGATAGTGGTGTAGATATTTACATGTTTACACTGATAGAGGTGTAGATATTTCCATGTTTACACAGATGTTGGTGAAGATATTTCTATGTTTATACAGATGGCGGGGCAGATATTTCCATGTTTATGGAGATGGTAGTGTGGATATTTTCATGTTTATAGAGATGGCAGTGTAGATATTTCCATGTTTACACAGATGGCGGTGTAGATATTTCCATGTTTATATAGATGGCGGTGTAGATATTTACATGTCTATGGAAATGGCAGTGTAGATATTTCCATGATTATGCAGACGGTGGTGTAGATATTTTCCATGTTTATACAGATGACTGTGTGTATAATTCCATATTTTTACAGATGGCGGTGTACATATTTCCATGTTTATAGAGATAGCGGTGTAGATATTTCCATATATATACAGATGGCGGTGTTGATATTTCCATGTTTATACATATAGCGGTGTAGGTAATTCCATGTTTATAATGATAGCGGTGGAGATATTTCCAGGTTTATACAGATAGCTGTGTAGATCCTTCCATGTTTATACTGATCGTGGTGTAGATATTTCCATGTTTATACAGATAGCGGTGTAGATACTTCCATGTTTATACAGATAGCGGTGTTGTAATTTCCATGTTTATACAGATGGCGGTGTAGATATTTCCATGTTTATACAGATAGAGGTGTTGGTATTTCCATGTTTATACAGATACTGGTGTAGATATTTCCATGTTTATACAGCTCACTGTGCAGATATTTCCATTTTTATAGAGATAGAAGTGTAGATATTTCCATGTTTATACAGATAGCGGTGTAGATATTTCAATGTTTATACAGATGGCGGTGTAGATAGTTCCATGTTTATGGAGATGGCGGTGTAGATATTTTCATATTTATAGAGATGGTGGTTTGGATATTTCCACGTTTATAGAGATTGCAGTGTAGATATTTCCATGTTTATAGAGATAGCAGTGTAGGTATTTCCATATTTCTAGAGATAGCGGTGTAGTTATTTCCATGTTTATAGAGATAGCGATGTAGATATTTCCATATTTATAGAGACAGCAGTGTTGATATTTCCATGTTTATGCATATAGCGCTGTAGATATTTCCATGTTTACACAGATAGCGGTGTAGATATTTCCATTTTTGCACAGATTGCGGTGTAGTTATTTCCATCTTTACACAAATAGCTCTGTAGCTATTTCCAAGTTTACACAGATGGCCGTGTAAATATTTCCATATTTACACAGATAGCGTTGTAGATATTTCTATGTTTACTCAGATAGCATTGTAGATATTTCCATGTTTACACAGATAGCGGTGTAGATATTTCAATGTTTATACAGATAGCGGTTGAGATGTTTCCATGTTTATAGAGATTGCCATGTAGATATTTCCATGTTTATACAGATATCGGTGTAGATATTTCCTTGTTTATAGAGAAATCTGTGTAGGTATTTCCATGTTTATACAGATGGCTGTCTAGATATTTCCATGTGTATACAGATAGCGGTGTAGATATTTCCATGTTTATACAGATAGCGGTGTAGATATTTCCATGTTTATACAGATAGCGGTGTAGATATTTCTATGTTTACAGAGATAGTGGTTTAGTTATTTCCATCTTTGCACAGATTGCGTTGTAGATATTTCCATCTTTACACTGATAGCGTTGTAGGTATTTCCAAGTTTACACACATAGCTGCGTAGATACTTCCAAGTTTACACAGATAGCGTTGTGGATATTTCCATGTTTTTACAGATAGGGGAGTAGATATTTAAATGTTTATACAGATAGGGATGTATATATTTCCATGTTTTTCACATAGCGGTGGAGATATTTCTTTGTTTATATAGATCGTGGTGTTGATATTACCATGTTTATACAGATAGCGGTGTAGATATTTCCAGGTTTATACAGGTAGTGGTGTAGATATTTCCATGTTTATACCGATCGCGGTGTTGATATTTCCATTTTCTCAGATAGCTGTGTAGATATTTCCATGTTTATAGAGATGGCGGTGTTGATATTTAAATGTTTATACCGATGGCGGTGTAGATATTTCCATGTTTATATAGATAGCGGTGTAGATATTTCCATGTTTATACAGAAAGCGTTGTCGATATTTCCGTGTTTACAGAGATAGCGATGCAGATATTTCCATCTTTGCACAGATTGCGGTGTAGATATTTCCATATTTACACAGATAGTGGTGTACATATTTCCATGTTTATACAGATCGTGGTGTAGATATTTCCAAGTTTATAGAGATAGCGGTGTAGATATTTCCATGTTTATACAGATCGCGGTGTAGAGATTTCCATGTTTACACAGATGGCGGTTTAGATATTTCCATGTTCCTACTGACCGCGGTATAGACAGTTCCAAGTTTATAGAGTTCTTGGTGTAGATATTTTCATGTTTATAGAGAAGGCGGTGTAGATATTTCCATGTTTGTAGAGATTGCGCTGTAGATATTTCCATGTTATAGAGATACTGGTGTTGGTATTTGCATGTTTATAGTGATAGCGGTGTAGATATTGCCACCTTTATACAGATGGCTGTGTTGTTATTTACTTGTGTGTACAGACGGCGGTGTAAGTATTTCAATGTTTATAGAGATAGCGGTGTAGATATATCCATGTTTATGCAGATAGTAGTGTAGATATTTCCATGTTTGTACAGATATCGGTGTTGGTATTTCCATGTTTATACACACTGCGGTGTAAATGTTTCCATGTTTATACAGCTCACCGCGTAGATATTTCCATTTTTATACAGATGGCGGTGTAGATATTTCCATGTTTATACAGATAGCCGTGTAGATATTTCCATGTTCGTAGAGATGACGGTGTGGATACTTCCATGTTTATGGAGATGGCGGTGTAGATATTTCCATGTTTATACAGATAACTTTGTAAATATTTCCATGTTTATACAGATGGCGGTGTAGATATTTCCATGTTTACACAGATAGCCGTGTAGATAATTAAATCTTTGCACAGATTACGGTGTAGATATTTCCATCTTTACACAGATAGCTCTGTAGATATTTCCAAGTTTACTCAGATGGCCGTGTAAATATTTCCATGTTTACACAGATAGCATTGTAGATATTTCCATGTTTGTACAGATAGCGGTGGAGATATTTCCATGTTTATACAGATAACGATATAGATATTTCTATGTTTATTCAGATAGCGGTGTAGAGATTTCCATGTTTATACAGATAGTGGTGGAGACATTTCCATGTTTATACAGATAGTGATGTAGGTATTTCCATGTTTATACAGATAACGGTGTAGATATTTCCTTGTTATAGAGATAGCAGTGTAGATATTTCCATGTTTATACAGATGGCTGTGTAGATATTTCCATGTGTATACAGATGGTAGTGTAGTTATTTCCATGTTTATAAAGATGGCTGTGTAGATATTTCCATGTTTATACAGATACCAGTGTAGATATTTACATGTTTATAGAGACAGCGGTGTACATATTTCCAGGTTTATACAGATAGCGGTGTAGTTATTTCCATTTTTATACAGACAGAGGTGTAGATAATTCCATGTTTATACAGATAAAGTTGTAGATATTTCTCTGTTTATACAGATCGTGGTGTAGACATTCCCATGTTTATACAGACAGCGGTGTAGATATTTCCTTGTTTATACAGATGGCCGTGTAGATATTTCCATGTTTATACACATGGTGGTGTAGATATATCCATGTTTATGCAGATGGCGGTGTACATACTTCCATGTTTATAGAGATATTGGTGTAGATATTTCCATGTTTATGCAGATGGCGTTTTAGATATTTCCATGTCTATAGAGATAGCGGTGTAGATATTTCCATGTTTATACAGATGGTGGTGTTGCTATTTCCATGTTTCTACAGATGACTGTGTAGGTATTTCCATGTGTATACAGATGGTGGTGCAGGTATTTCCATGTTTATGGAGATAGCGTTGTAGATATTTCCATGTTTATACAGATAGCGGTGTAGAAACTTCCATGTTTATACAGAACGTGGTGTAGATATTTAAATGTTTATACAGACAGCGGTGTAGATATTTCTATGTTTATACAGATGGCGTTGTAGTTCTTTCCATGTTTATGGAGATGGCGGTGTAGATATTTTCATGTTTATAGAGATGGCGGTGTAGATATTTCCGTGTTTATAGAGATTGTCGTCTAGATATTTCCATGTTTATAGAGATACCTGCGTAGGTATTTCCATGTTTATAGAGATAGCGATGCAGATATTTCCTTGTTTATACAGATGGCTGTGTAGATATTTCCAGGTGTATACACATGACATTGTTGATATTTCCATGTTTATAGAGATGGTTGTGTAGATATTTCCATGTTTATACAGATGACTGTGTAGATATATGCATGTATATACAGATGGCGGTGTAAATATTTCCATGTTTATAGAGAGAACGGTGTAGATATTTCCATGTTTTTACAGATAGAGGTGTAGATATTTCCATGTTTATAGAGATAGCAGTGTAGATATTTCCATATTTATACAGATAGCGGTTTTGATGTTTCCATGTTTATACAGATCATGGTGCTGACATTTCCATGTTTATACAGATGGCAATGTAGATATTTCCATGTTTATACAGATAGCGATGTAGATATTTCCATATTTATACAGATAGCGGTGTAGTTATTTCCATGTTTACAGAGATAGCGGTGTAGATATTTCCATCTTTGCACAGATAGCGTTGTAGATATTTCCATGTTTATACAGATAGCGGTGTAGATATTTCCATGTTTACAGAGATAGCGGTGTAGATATTTCCATCTTTGCACAGATTTCGGTGTAGATATTTCCCTCTTCACAGAGGTAGCAGTGTAGATATTTCCAAGTTTACACACATAGTTGTGAGGATATTTCCATGTTTACAGAGTTAGCGTTGTAGACATTACCGTGTTTACACAGATAGCGGTGTAGATATTTCCACGTTTATAAAGATAGCGGTGTAGATATTTCCACATTTAAACAGATAGCGTTGGAGATATTTCCACGTTTATACAGATATCGATGTACATATTTCCACGTTTATACAGATAGCGTTGTAGATATTTCCACGTTTATACAGATAGCGGTGTAGATATTTCCACATTTATACAGATAGCGGTGTAGATATTTTCATCTTTTCACAGATAGCGGTGTAGATATTTCCATGTTTACACAGATAGCGGTGTAGGTATTTCCATGTTTATACAGTTGGCTGTGTAGATATTTCCATGTGTATACACATGGCAGTGTAGGTATTTCCACGTTTATAGAGATGGTGGTGTAGACATTTGCATGTTTATAGAGATAGCGGTGTAGATATTTCCATGTTTATACAGATGGCTGTGTAGATATTTCCAGGTGTGTAGAGATGGCGGTGTAGATATTTCCATGTTTGTAGATATGGTGGTGTATATATTTCCATGTTTATACAGATGACTGTGTAGGTATTTGCATGTTTATACAGATGGCGGTGTAGATATTTCCATGTTTCTAGAGATATCGGTGTAGATATTTCCATGTTTGTACAGATATCGGTGTAGATATTTCCATGTTTATACAGATAGCGGTGTAGATATTTCCATATTTAAAGAGATAGCAGTGTAGATATGTCCATGTTTACACAGATGGCGTTGTAGATATTTCCATGTTTATACAGAAGACGGTGTAGATATTTCCACGTTTATACAGATAGCGGTGTAGATATTTCCACGTTTATACAGATAGCGGTGTAGATATTTCCACTTTTATACAGATAGCAGTGCAGATATCTTCATGTTTATGCAGATAGCGGCATAAATATTTCCATCTTTATACAGATAGCTGTGTAGATATCTCCATGTTTATACAGATGGCGGTGTAGTTCATTCCATGTTTATGGATATGGCGGTGTAGATATTTTCTTGTTTACAGAGATGGCGGTGTAGATATTTCCGTGTTTATAGAGATAGCCGTGTAGATATTTCCATGTTTATAGAGATAGCTGCGTAGGTATTTCCATGTTTATAGAGATAGCGATGCAGATATTTCCATGTTTATACAGATGGCTGTGTAGATATTTCCTTGTGTATGCAGATGACATTGTTGATATTTCCATGTTTATAGTGATGGTGGTGTAGATATTTCCATGTTTATACAGATGACTGTGTAGATATATGCAGGTATATACAGATGGCAGTGTAGATATTTTCATGAATACAGAGATAATGGTGTAGATATTTCCATGTTTTTACAGATAGAGGTGTAGATATTTGCATGTTTATAGAGAAAGCAGTGTAGATATTGCCATATTTATACAGATAGCGGTTTAGATGTTTCCATGTTTATACAGATCACGGTGTAGATATTTCCATGTTTATACAGATGGCATTGTAGATATTTCCATGTTTATACAGATAGCGGTGGAGATATTTCCATGTTTATACAGATAGCGGGGTAGATATTTCCATGTTTAGGCAGATAGCGGTGTAGATATTTCCATGTTTATATAGATAGCGGTGTAGTTATTTCCATGTTTAGGCAGATAGCGGTGTAGATATTTCCATGTTTCTAGAGATGGCTGTGTAGGTATTTCCATGTGTATAGAGATAGCGATGTAGATATTTGCATGTTTATACAGATAGCGGTGTAGATATTTTCATGATTATACAGACGGCGGTGTTGGTATTTCCATGTTTATCCAGATTGCGGTGTAGATATTTCAATCTTTATACAGCTCGCGGTATAGATATTAACATCTTTTTACAGATGGCAGTGTGGATATTTCCATGTTTATACAGATAGTGGTGTAGGTTTTTCCATGTTTATACAGATGGCGGTGAAGTTCTTTCCATGTTTATGGAGATGGCAGTGTAGATATTTTCATGTTTATAGAGATGGCGGTGTAGATATTTCCGTGTTTATAGAGATTTTCTTGTAGATATTTCCATGTTTATAGAGATAGCTGCGTATGTATTTCCATGTTTATAGAGATAGCGATGCAGATATTTCCATGTTTATACAGATGGCTGGGTAGATATTTCCATGTGTATACACATGACATTGTTGATATTTCCATGTTTATAGAGATGGTGGTGTAGATATTTCCATGTTTATGCAGATGACTGTGTAGATGTATGCATGTATATACAGATGGTGGTGTAAATATTTCCATGTTTATAGAGGGAACGGTGTAGATATTTCCAGGTTTTTACAGATAGAGGTGTAGATATTTCCATGTTTATAGAGATAGCAGTGTAGATATTTCCATATTTATACAGATAGCGGTTTTGATGTTTCCATGTTTATACAGATCACGGTGCAGATATTTCCATGTTTATACAGATGGCAGTGTAGATATTTCCATGTTTATACAGATAGCGGTGTAGATATTTCCATTTTTATACAGATAGCGGTGTAGTTATTTCCATGTTTACAGAGATAGCGGTGTAGATATTTCCATCTTTGCACAGATAGCGTTGTAGATATATCCATCTATATACAGATAGCGGTGTAGATATTTCCATGTTTACAGAGATAGCGGTGTAGATCTTTCCATTTTGCACAGATTGCGGTGTAGGTATTTCCCTCTTTACACAGGTAGCATTGTAGATATTTCCAAGTTTACACACATAGTTGTGAGGATATTTCCATGTTTACAGAGTTATCGTTGTAGACATTTCCGTGTTTACACAGATAGCGGTGTAGATATTTCCACGTTTATAAAGATAGCGGTGTAGATATTTCCACATTTAAACAGATAGTGTTGGAGATATTTCCACGTTTATACAGATATCGATGTAGATATTTCCACGTTTATACAGATAGTGTTGTAGATATTTCCACGTTTATACAGATAGCGGTGTAAATATTTCACATTTATACAGATAGCGGTGTAGATATTTCCATCTTTTTACAGATAGCGGTGTAGATATTTTCATGTTTACACAGATAGCGGTGTAGGTATTTCCAATTTTATACAGATGGCTGTGTAGATATTTCCATGTGTATACACATGGCAGTGTAGGTATTTCCCTGTTTATAGAGATGGTGGTGTAGATATTTGCATGTTTATAGAGATAGCGGTGTAGATATTTCCATGTTTATACAGATGGCTGTGTAGATATTTCCAGGTGTGTAGAGATGGCGGTGTAGATATTTCCATGTTTGTAGATATGGTGGTGTATATATTTCAATGTTTATACAGATGACTGTGTAGGTATTTGCGTGTTTATACAGATGGCGGTGTAGATATTTCCATGTTTCTAGAGATATCGGTGTAGATATTTCCATGTTTGTACAGATATCGGTGTAGATATTTCCATGCTTATACAGATAGCGGTGTAGATATTTCCATATTTAAAGAGATAGCGGTGTAGATATGTCCATGTTTACACAGATGGCGTTGTAGATATTTCCATGTTTATACAGATGACGGTGTAGATATTTCCACGTTTATACAGATAGCGGTGTAGATATTTCCACTTTTATACAGATAGTGGTGCAGATATCTTCATGTTTATGCAGATAGCGGCATAAATATTTCCATCTTTATACAGATAGCTGTGAAGATATTTCCATGTTTATACAGATGGCGGTGTAGTTCATTCCATGTTTATGGATATGGCGGTGTAGATATTTTCATGTTCATAGAGATGGCGGTGTAGATATTTCCGTGTTTATAGAGATAGCCGTGTAGATATTTCCATGTTTATAGAGATAGCTGCGTAGGTATTTCCATGTTTATAGAGATAGCGATGCAGATATTTCCATGTTTATACAGATGGCTGTGTAGATATTTCCTTGTGTATGCAGATGACATTGTTGATATTTCCATGTTTATAGTGATGGTGGTGTAGATATTTCCATGTTTATACAGATGACTGTGTAGATATATGCAGGTATATACAGATGGCGGTGTAGATATTTTCATGATTATAGAGATAATGGTGTAGATATTTCCATGTTTTTACAGATAGAGGTGTAGATAATTGCATGTTTATAGAGATAGCAGTGTAGATATTGCCATATTTATACAAATAGCCGTTTAGATGTTTCCATGTTTATACAGATCACGGTGTAGATATTTGCACGTTTATAGAGGTAGCAGTGTAGATATTGCCATATTTATACAGATAGCGGTTTAGAGGTTTCCATGTTTATACATTTCACGGTGTAGATATTTCCATGTTTATACAGATGGCATTGTGGATATTTCCATGTTTATACAGATAGCGGTGGAGATATTTCCACGTTTATACAGATAGCGGGGTAGATATTTCCATGTTTATACAGATAGCGGTGTAGATATTTCCATGCTTAGGCAGATAGCGTTGTAGATATTTCCATGTTTATAGAGATGGCTGTGTATGTATTTCCATGTGTATAGAGTTAGCGATGTAGATATTTGCAAGTTTATACAGATAGCGGCGTAGATATTTTCATGTTTATACAGAGGGCGGTGTTGGTATTTCCATGTTTATCCAGATAGCGGTGTAGATATTTCAATCTTTATACAGCTCGCGGTATAGATATTTCCATCTTTTTACAGATGGCAGTGTGGATATTTCCTTGTTTATACAGATAGCGGAGTAGATATTTCTATGTTTATACAGATGGCGGTGTAGTTCTTTCCATGTTTATGGAGATGGCGGTGTAGATATTTTCATGTTTATAGAGATGGCGGTGTAGATATTTCCGTGTTTATAGAGATTGTCGTCTAGATATTTCCATGTTTATAGAGATAGCTGCGTAGGTATTTCCATGTTTATAGAGATAGCGATGCAGATATTTCCATGTTTATACAGATGGCTGTGTAGATATTTCCATGTGTATACACATGACATTGTTGATATTTCCGGGTTTATCGAGATGGTGGTGTAGATATTTCCATGTTTATACAGATGACTGTGTAGATATATGCATGTATATACAGATGGCGGTGTAAATATTTCCATGTTTATAGAGAGAACGGTGTAGATATTTCCATGTTTTTACAGATAGAGGTGTAGATATTTCCATGTTTATAGAGATAGCAGTGTAGATATTTCCATATTTATACAGATAGCGGTTTTGATGTTTCCATGTTTATACAGATCACGGTGCAGATATTTCCATGTTTATACAGATGGCAATGTAGATATTTCCATGTTTATACAGATAGCGATGTAGATATTTCCATTTTTATACAGATAGCGGTGTAGTTATTTCCATGTTTACAGAGATAGCGGTGTAGATATTTCCATCTTTGCACAGATAGCGTTGTAGATATTTCCATGTTTATACAGATAGCGGTGTAGTTATTTCCATGTTTACAGAGATAGCGGTGTAGATATTTCCATCTTTGCACAGATTGCGGTGTAGATATTTCCCTCTTCACACATGTAGCAGTGTAGATATTTCCAAGTTTACACACATAGTTGTGAGGATATTTCCATGTTTACAGAGTTAGCGTTGTAGACATTACCGTGTTTACACAGATAGCGGTGTAGATATTTCCACGTTTATAAAGATAGCGGTGTAGATATTTCCACATTTAAACAGATAGCGTTGGAGATATTTCCACGTTTATACAGATATCGATGTACATATTTCCACGTTTATACAGATAGCGTTGTAGATATTTCCACGTTTATACAGATAGCGGTGTAGATATTTCCACATTTATACAGATAGCGGTGTAGATATTTTCATCTTTTTACAGATAGCGGTGTAGATATTTCCATGTTTACACAGATAGCGGTGTAGGTATTTCCATGTTTATACAGTTGGCTGCGTAGATATTTCCATGTGTATACACATGGCAGTGTAGGTATTTCCATGTTTATAGAGATGGTGGTGTAGACATTTGCATGTTTATAGAGATAGCGGTGTAGATATTTCCATGTTTATACAGATGGCTGTGTAGATATTTCCAGGTGTGTAGAGATGGCGGTGTAGATATTTCCATGTTTGTAGATATGGTGGTGTATATATTTCCATGTTTATACAGATGACTGTGTAGGTATTTGCGTGTTTATACAGATGGCGGTGGAGATATTTCCATGTTTCTAGAGATATCGGTGTAGATATTTCCATGTTTGTACAGATATCGGTGTAGATATTTCCATGTTTATACAGATAGCGGTGTAGATATTTCCATATTTAAAGAGATAGCGGTGTAGATATGTCCATGTTTACACAGATGGCGTTGTAGTTATTTCCATGTTTATACAGATGACGGTGTAGATATTTCCACATTTATACAGATAGCGGTGTAGATATTTCCACGTTTATACAGATAGCGGTGTAGATATTTCCACTTTTATACAGATAGCGGTGCAGATATCTTCATGTTTATGCAGATAGCGGCACAAATATTTCCATCTTTATACAGATAGCTGTGTAGATATTTCCATGTTTACACAGATGGCGGTGTAGTTCATTCCATGTTTATGGATATGGCGGTGTAGATATTTTCATGTTTATAGAGATGGCGTTGTAGATATTTCCGTGTTTATAGAGATAGCCGTGTAGATATTTCCATGTTTATAGAGATAGCTGCGTAGGTATTTCCATGTTTATAGAGATAGCGATGCAGATATTTCCATGTTTATACAGATGGCTGTGTAGATATTTCCTTGTGTATGCAGATGACATTGTTGATATTTCCATGTTTATAGTGATGGTGGTGTAGATATTTCCATGTTTATACAGATGACTGTGTAGATATATGCAGGTATATACAGATGGCGGTGTAGATATTTTCATGATTATAGAGATAATGGTGTAGATATTTCCATGTTTTTACAGATAGAGGTGTAGATAATTGCATGTTTATAGAGATAGCAGTGTAGATATTGCCATATTTATACAGATAGCGGTTTAGATGTTTCCATGTTTATACAGATCACGGTGTAGATATTTGCATGTTTATAGAGGTAGCAGTGTAGATATTGTCATATTTATACAGATAGCGGTTTAGATGTTTCCATGTTTATACATTTCACGGTGTAGATATTTCCATGTTTATAGAGATGGCATTGTGGATATTTCCATGTTTATACAGATAGCGGTGGAGATATTTCCACGTTTATACAGATAGCGGGGTAGATATTTCCATGTTTATACAGATAGCGGTGTAGATATTTCCATGTTTAGGCAGATAGCGTTGTAGATATTTCCATGTTTATAGAGATGGCTGTGTATGTATTTCCATGTGTATAGAGTTAGCGATGTAGATATTTGCAAGTTTATACAGATAGCGGCGTAGATATTTTCATGTTTATACAGAGGGCGGTGTTGGTATTTCCATGTTTATCCAGATAGTGGTGTAGATATTTCAATCTTTATACAGCTCGCGGTATAGATATTTCCATCTTTTTACAGATGGCAGTGTGGATATTTCCTTGTTTATACAGATAGCGGAGTAGATATTTCTATGTTTATACAGATGGCGGTGTAGTTCTTTCCATGTTTATGGAGTTGGCGGTGTAGATATTTTCATGTTTATAGAGATGGCGGTGTAGATATTTCCGTGTTTATAGAGATTGTCGTCTAGATATTTCCATGTTTATAGAGATAGCTGCGTAGGTATTTCCATGTTTATAGAGATAGCGATGCAAATATTTCCATGTTTATACAGATGGCTGTGTAGATATTTCCATGTGTATACACATGACATTGTTGATATTTCCAGGTTTATCGAGATGGTGGTGTAGATATTTCCATGTTTATACAGATGACTGTGTAGATATATGCATGTATATACAGATGGCGGTGTAAATATTTCCATGTTTATAGAGAGAACGGTGTAGATATTTCCATGTTTTTACAGATAGAGGTGTAGATATTTCCATGTTTATAGAGATAGCAGTGTAGATATTTCCATATTTATACAGATAGCGGTTTTGATGTTTCCATGTTTATACAGATCACGGTGCAGATATTTCCATGTTTATACAGATGGCAATGTAGATATTTCCATGTTTATACAGATAGCGATGTAGATATTTCCATTTTTATACAGATAGCGGTGTAGTTATTTCCATGTTTACAGAGATAGCGGTGTAGATATTTCCATCTTTGCACAGATAGCGTTGTAGATATTTCCATGTTTATAAAGATAGCGGTGTAGATATTTCCATGTTTACAGAGATAGCGGTGTAGATATTTCCATCTTTGCACAGATTGCGGTGTAGATATTTCCCTCTTCACACAGGTAGCAGTGTAGATATTTCCAAGTTTACACACATAGTTGTGAGGATATTTCCATGTTTACAGAGTTAGCGTTGTAGACATTACCGTGTTTACACAGATAGCGGTGTAGATATTTCCACGTTTATAAAGATAGCGGTGTAGATATTTCCACATTTAAACAGATAGCGTTGGAGATATTTCCACGTTTATACAGATATCGATGTACATATTTCCACGTTTATACAGATAGCGTTGTAGATATTTCCACGTTTATACAGATAGCGGTGTAGATATTTTCACATTTATACAGATAGCGGTGTAGATATTTTCATCTTTTTACAGATAGCGGTGTAGATATTTCCATGTTTACACAGATAGCGGTGTAGGTATTTCCATGTTTATACAGTTGGCTGCGTAGATATTTCCATGTGTATACACATGGCAGTGTAGGTATTTCCATGTTTTTAGAGATGGTGGTGTAGACATTTGCATGTTTATAGAGATAGCGGTGTAGATATTTCCATGTTTATACAGATGGCTGTGTAGATATTTCCAGGTGTGTAGAGATGGCGGTGTAGATATTTCCATGTTTGTAGATATGGTGGTGTATATATTTCCATGTTTATACAGATGACTGTGTAGGTATTTGCGTGTTTATACAGATGGCGGTGGAGATATTTCCATGTTTCTAGAGATATCGGTGTAGATATTTCCATGTTTGTACAGATATTGGTGTAGATATTTCCATGTTTATACAGATAGCGGTGTAGATATTTCCATATTTAAAGAGATAGCGGTGTAGATATGTCCATGTTTACACAGATGGCGTTGTAGATATTTCCATGTTTATACAGATGATGGTGTAGATATTTCCACATTTATACAGATAGCGGTGTAGATATTTCCACGTTTATACAGATAGCGGTGTAGATATTTCCACTTTTATACAGATAGCGGTGCAGATATCTTCATGTTTATGCAGATAGCGGCACAAATATTTCCATCTTTATACAGATAGCTGTGTAGATATTTCCATGTTTACACAGATGGCGGTGTAGTTCATTCCATGTTTATGGATATGGCGGTGTAGATATTTTCATGTTTATAGAGATGGCGTTGTAGATATTTCCGTGTTTATAGAGATAGCCGTGTAGATATTTCCATGTTTATAGAGATAGCTGCGTAGGTATTTCCATGTTTATAGAGATAGCGATGCAGATATCTCCATGTTTATACAGATGGCTGTGTAGATATTTCCATGTGTATGCAGATGACATTGTTGATATTTCCATGTTTATACAGATGGTGGTGTAGATATTTCCATGTTTATACAGATGACTGTGTAGATATATGCAGGTGTATACAGATGGCGGTGTAGATATTTTCATGATTATAGAGATAATGGTGTAGATATTTCCATGTTTTTACAGATAGAGGTGTAGATATTTGCATGTTTATAGAGATAGCAGTGTAGATATTGCCATATTTATACAGAGAGCGGTTTAGATGTTTCCATGTTTACAGATCACGGTGTAGATATTTCCATGTTTATACAGATGGCATTGTAGATATTTCCATGTTTATACAGAGAGCGGTGGAGATATTTCCACGTTTATACCGTTAGCGGTGTAGATATTTCTTTTTTATACAGATAGCGGTGTAGATATTTTCATGTTTATACAGAGGGCGGTGTTGGTATTTCCATGTTTATCCAGATAGCGGTGTAGATATTTCAATCTTTATACAGCTCGCGGTATAGATATTTCCATCTTTTTACAGATGGCAGTGTGGATATTTCCTTGTTTATACTGATAGCGGTGTAGATATTTCTATGTTTATACAGATGGCGGTGTAGTTCTTTCCATGTTTATGGAGATGGCCGTGTAGATATTTTCATGTTTATAGAGATGGCGGTGTAGATATTTCCGTGTTTATAGAGATTGTCGTCTAGATATTTCCATGTTTATAGAGATAGCTGCGTAGGTATTTCCATGTTTATAGAGATAGCGATGCAGATATTTCCATGTTTATACAGATGGCTGTGTAGATATTTCCATGTGTATACACATGACATTGTTGATATTTCCATGTTTATAGAGATGGTGGTGTAGATATTTCCATGTTTATACAGATGACTGTGTAGATATATGCATGTATATACAGATGGCGGTGTAAATATTTCCATGTTTATAGAGAGAACGGTGTAGATATTTCCATGTTTTTACAGATAGAGGTGTAGATATTTCCATGTTTAGAGATAGCAGTGTAGATATTTCCACATTTATACAGATAGCGGTTTTGATGTTTCCATGTTTATACAGATCACGGTGCAGATATTTCCATGTTTATACAGATGGCAATGTAGATATTTCCATGTTTATACAGATAGCGATGTAGATATTTCCATTTTTATACAGATAGCGGTGTAGTTATTTCCATGTTTACAGAGATAGCGGTGTAGATATTTCCATCTTTGCACAGATAGCGTTGTAGATATTTCCATGTTTATACAGATAGCGGTGTAGATATTTCCATGTTTACAGAGATAGCGGTGTAGATATTTCCATCTTGGCACAGATTGCGGTGTAGATATTTCCCTCTTCACACAGGTAGCAGTGTAGATATTTCCAAGTTTACACACATAGTTGTGAGGATATTTCCATGTTTACAGAGTTAGCGTTGTAGACATTACCGTGTTTACACAGATAGCGGTGTAGATATTTCCACGTTTATAAAGATAGCGGTGTAGATATTTCCACATTTAAACAGATAGCGTTGGAGATATTTCCACGTTTATACAGATATCGATGTACATATTTCCACGTTTATACAGATAGCGTTGTAGATATTTCCACGTTTATACAGATAGCGGTGTAGATATTTCCACATTTATACAGATAGCGGTGTAGATATTTTCATCTTTTTACAGATAGCGGTGTAGATATTTCCATGTTTACAAAGATAGCGGTGTAGGTATTTCCATGTTTATACAGTTGGCTGCGTAGATATTTCCATGTGTATACACATGGCAGTGTAGGTATTTCCATGTTTATAGAGATGGTGGTGTAGACATTTGCATGTTTATAGAGATAGCGGTGTAGATATTTGCATGTTTATACAGATGGCTGTGTAGATATTTCGAAGTTTATGAAGATTTCATTCTAGATATTTCCATGTTTATATAGATGGTGGTGAAGATATTTCCATGTTTATACAGATGACTGTGTAGATATTTGCATGTTTATACAGATGGTGGTGTAGACATTTCCATGTTTATACAGAGAGCGGTGTAGATATTTCCATGTTGATAGAGATAGCGGTGTAGATATTTCCATATTTATACAGATAGCGGTGTAGATATTTCCATCTTTATACAGATGGCATTGTAGATATTTTCATGTTTAAACAGATGACGGTGTAGATATTTCCATGTTTATACTGATAGCGGTGGAGATATCTCCTTGTTTATAAAGATCGTGGTGTAGATATTTCAATGTTTATACAGAAAGCGGTGTAGATATTTTCATGTTTATACAAATAGCGGTGTAGTTATTTCCATGTTTATACAGATAGTGTTTTAGATATTTCCATATTTATACAGATCGTGGTGTAGATATTTCCAACTTTCCACAGACGGTACTGTAGATATTGAAATGTTTATACAGATGGTTCTGTAGATATTTCCACGTTTCTACAGATGGCGGTATAGATATTTCCATGTTTATACAGATGGCGGTGTAGACATTTCCATATTCATGCAGATGGCGGTGTAGATATTTCGATGTTTATATACATGGCGGTGTAGATATTTCAATGTTTACAGAGATAGCGGTGTAGATATTTCCATGTTTATAGAGATGGCGGTGTAAGTCCATGTTTATGCATGTGGTGGTGTAGATATTTTCATGTTTACAGAGATAGCGGGGTAGATATTTCAATCTTTTTAGAGATAGCGGTGTAGATATTTCCATGTTTTACTGATAACAGTGTAGATATTTCCATGTTTATGCAGATGGCGGTGTAGATATTTCCATGTTTAAAGAAATGGTGGTGTAGATATTTCTATGTCTATAGAGATAGCGGTGTAGATATTTCCATGTTTATACAGATAGCAGTGTAGTTATTTCCATGTTTATACAGATTGCGGTGTTGGTATTTCCATGTTTATACAGATAGCGGTATAGATATTTCCATGTTTATACAGATCGTGGTGTAGGTATTTCCATCTTTATACATATGGCAGTGTAGATATTCCCATGTGTATACAGATGGCCTTGTAAATATTTCCATGTGTATACAGATGGACGTGTAGATATGTCCATGTTTATAGAGATGGTAGTGTAGACATTTCCATGTTTATACAGATGACAGTGTAGATATTTCCATGTTTATAAATATGGCGGTGTAGATATTTCCATGTTTAAACAGATAGCGGTGTAGCTATTTCCATGTTTATACAGATGGCGGTGTATATATTTCCATGTGTATACAGATGGCCTTGCAGTTATTTCCATGTGTATACTGATGGCCGTGTAGATATGTGCATGTTTATAGAGATGGTAGTGTAGATATTTCCATGTTTATACAGATGACGGTGTAGATATTTCCATGTTTATACAGATGGCGGTGTAGGTATTTCCATGTTTATACAGATAGCGGTGTAGCTATTTCCATGTTTATACAGATGTCGTTTTAGATATTTCCATTTTTATACAGATAGCGGTGGAGGTATATCTTTGTTTATGGAGATAGTGGTGTAGATATTTCCATGTTTATATGGATAGCGGTGTAGATATTTCCATGTTTACATAGGTAGCGGTGTAGATTTTTCCATGTTTATACAGATCGTGGTGTAGATATTTCCATCTTTCCACAGATGGCGGTGTAGATATTTCCACGTTTATGGAGATGGCGGTGTAGATATTTTCATGTTTATTGGGATGGCCGTTTAGATATTTCCATATTTATAGAGATGGCGGAGTAGATAGTTCCATGTTTACAGAGATGGCCGTGTAGATATTTCCATGTTTATAGAGATAGCGGTGTAGCTATTTCCCAGATTATAGAGATGGCGGTGTAGATATTTCCATGTTTATACAGATGGCTGTGTAGATATTTCCGTGTTTATACAGATAACAGTGTAGATATTTCCATCTTTGCACAGATTGCGGTGTAGATATTTCCATGATTATTGAGATAGTGGTGTAGGTATTTCCATGTTTACATTTATAGCTCTGTAGATATTTCATGTTTACACAGATAGCATTGTAGATATTTCCATGTTTATACAGATAGCGTTGTAGATATTTCCATGTTTATACAGGTAGCGGTGTAGAAATTTCCATGTTTTTACAGATCGCGGTGTACATATTTCCATCTTTCTACAGATGTCAGTGTAGATATTTCCAAGTTTATACAGACGGCGGTGTAGATATTTCCATGTTTATACACATGGCGGTGTAGATATTTCCATGTTTATGGAGATGGCGATGTAGACATTTCCATGTTTATAGAGATGGCGGTGCAGATATTTCTATGTTTATAGAGATAGCGGTGTAGATATTTCCATGTTTATGGAGATGGCGGTGTAAGTATTTCCATGTTTATAGAGATAGCGGCGTAGATATTTCCATGTTTATAGAGATAGCGTTGTAGATATTTCCATGTTTATACAGATAGCGTTGTTGCTATTTCCATGCTTATACAGAAAGTGCAGTGTATATTTTCATGTTATAGAGTTCGCAATGTAATTATTTCCATCTTTATACAGAGGGCAGTGTAGATATTTCCATGTTCATAGAGATAGCGGTGTAGATATTTCCATGTTTATACAGATGGTGGTGTAGATAGTTCCGTGTTCATTGAGATGGCGGTGTAGATTTTTCCATGTTTATGGAGATGGCAGTGTAGATATTTTCATGCTTATAGAGATGGCGATGTAGATATTTCCATGTTTATAGAGATGGCTGTGTAGATAATTCCAAGTGAATACAGATGACTCTGTAGATATTTCCATCTTTCCAGAGATGGCGGTGTAGATATTTCCATGTTTATACAGATGGTGCTTTAGATATTTCCATGTTTATACAGATAGCGCTGTAGATATTTCGATGTTCATGCAGATGGCTTTGTAGATATTTCCATGTTTATAGAAATGGCCGTGTAGATATCTCTATGTTTATAGAGATAGCGGTGTAGATATTTCCATGTGTATAGAGATGACGGTGTAGTTATTTCCATGTTGATAGAGATAGTTTTGTATATATTTCGATGTTTCTACAGATAGAGGTGTAGGTATTTCCATGTTTATACAGATGGTGGTGTTGTTATTTAAATGTTTATACAGATAGCGGTGTAGATACTTCAATGTTTATGCAGCTCGCTGTGTAGATATTTCCTTCTTTATGGAAATGGCAATGTAGATATTTCCATGTTTATAGAGATGGCGGTGTAGATAGTTCCATGTTTATACAGTTAGCGGTGTAGAAATTTCCATGTTTATACATATCGCGGTGTACATATTTCTATCTTTCTACAGATGTCAGGGTAGATATTTCCAAGTTTATACAGATGGCGTTGTAGATATTTCCATGTTTATACAGGTGGCGGTGTAGTTATTTCCATGTTTATGGAGATGGCGATGTAAATATTTCCATGTTTATAGAGATGGCGGTGTAGATATTTCTACGTTTATAGAGATAGCGATGTAGATATTTCCATGTTTATAGAGATGGCGGTGTAAGTATTTCCATGTTTATAGAGATAGCGGGGTTGCTATTTCCATGCTTATACAGATAGCACTGTGTATATTTCCATGTTATACAGCTCTCAATGTTGATATTTACATCTTTATACAGAGGGCAGTGTAGATATTTCCATATTTATAGAGATAGCGGTGTAGATATTTCCATGTTTATACAGATGGTGGTGTAGATAGTTCCACTTATATGGAGATGGCGGTGTAGATATTTTCATGCTTATAGAGATGGCGATGTAGGTATTTCCATGTTTATAGAGATAACGATGTAGGTATTTCCATGTTTATACAGATGGCTGTGAAGATAATTCCATGTGTATACAGATGACTGTAGATATTTCCATGTTTATGCAGATGGCGGTGTAGATAATTCCATGTTTATACAGAGAGCAGTATAGATATTTCAATGTTTATACACATAGCGGTTTAGATATTTCCATGTTTCTGGAGATGGCGGTGTAGATATTTTCATGTTTATACAGATAGCGGTGTACATATTTCCATATTTATACAGATAGCGGTGTAGATGATTCCATGTTTATAGAAATGGCGGTGAATTTATTTACATGTTTATAGTGATAGTGGTGTAGATATTTCCAAGTGTATACAGATAGCGGTGTAGATATTTCCATGTTTATACAGCTCCGTGTGTAGGTATTTCCATCTTTATACAGACGGCAGTGTAGATATTTCCATGTTTACAGATAGTGGTGTAGATATTTCCAGGTTCATACAGATGGCGATGTGGTTAGTTCCATGTTTCTGGAGATGGCGGTATACATATTTTCATGTGTATAGAGATGGCGGTGTAGATATTTCCATGTTCATACAGATGTCGGTGTAGATGTTTCCATGTTTATACAGATGGCGGTGAAGATATTTCCATGCTTATACATATGACGGTGAAGACATTTCCATGTTTCTACAGAGAGCGGTGTAGATATTTCCATGTTTATAGAGATAGCTGTGTAGATATTTCCATGTTTATACAGATAGCGCCGTAGGTATTTCCATGTTTATTATGATGGCGGAGTTGATATTTCCATGTTTTTGCAGATGGCGCTGTTGATATTTCCATGTTTATACAGATGGCGGTATAGATATTTCCATGTTTATACAGATGGCGGCATAGATATTTACATGTTTATAGAGACACTGGTGTAGATATTTCCATATTTATAAAGATAGCGGTGTAGGTATTTCCATGTTTGTAGAGATAGCGGTGTAGATATTACAATGTTTATAGAGACAGCGCAGCAGATATTTCCATGTTTATTCATATGGCGCTGTAGTTATTTCCATGTTTATAAATATAGTGATGTAGATATTTCCATGTTTATACAGATGGCGGTGTAGATATTTCCATGTTTATACAGATGGCGGCATAGATATTTCCATGTTTATGTAGATTGATTTGTAGATATTTCCAAATTTTTACAGATTGCTGCGTAGATATTTCCATGTTTATACAGATGGCGGTGTAGATATTTCCATGTTTCTACAGATGGCGGTGTAGATATTTCCTTGTTTATACAAATAGCGGTGTAGTTATTTTGATGTTTATACTGATGGTGGTGTAGATATTTCCTTGTTTATACAGATAGCTGTGTAGATATTTCCATTTTTATACAGACAGCGGTTTAGATATTTCCATGTTTATACAGATAGCGGTGGAGATATTTCCATGTTTACAGAGATAGCGGTGGAAATATTTTCATCTATGAAGAGATTGTGATGTAGATTTTTCCAACTTTACACAGACAGCAAAGTAGATATATCCAAGTTTACACAGATAGCTGTGTATATATATCCATGTTTACACAGATAGCATTGTAGATATTTCCATGTTCATACAGATAGCGTTGTAGATATTTCCATGTTTACACAGATAGCGGTGTAGACATTTCCATGTTTATACAGATAGCGGTGGAGACATTTCCACCTTTATGTAGATAGCGATGTAGATATTTCCAAGTTTATACAGAGAGCAGTGGAGATATTTCCACGATTATACTGATAGCGGTGTAGATATTTCCACGTTTATGTAGATAGCAGTGTAGGTATTTCCATGTTTATGGTGATAGCGGTGTAGATATTTCCATGTTTATACAGACGGCTGTGTAGATATTTCCATGTGTATACAGATGGCAGTGTAGATATTTCCATGTTTATAGAAACGGTGGTGTAGATATTTCCATGTTTATAGAGATGACTGTGTAGATATTTCCATGTGTACACAGAGGGCAGTGTAGATATTTCCATGTTCATACAGATGGTGGTGTATATACTTCCATGTTTATGCAGATGACTGTGTAGATATTTCCATGTTTTACAGATGGCTGTGTAGATATTTCCATGTTTATAGAGATAGCGGTGTAGATACTTTCAGGTTTATGGAGATGGGGGTGTAGGAATTTCCATGTTTATAGAGATAGCAGTGTAGATATTTCCATATTTATACAGATGGTGGTGTAGATATTTCCGTGTTTATACAGATAGTGGTGTAGATATTTCCGTGTTTATACAGATAGCGGTGTAGATATTTCCATTTTTATACAGATAGCTGTGTAGATATTTTCATGTTTATACAGATAGCGGTGTTGGTATTTCCATGTTTATACAGATAGCATTGTAGATATTTCCATGTTTATACAGTTTGCCGTGTAGATATTTCCATTTTTATGCAGATAGCGGTGTAGATATTTCCATGTTTATACAGATGGAGGTGTAGATATTTCCATGTTTATACAGATCACGGTGTAGATATTTCCATCTTTCTACAGATGGCAGTGTAGATATTTCCATGTTTATACAGATAGCGGTGTTGATATTTCCTTGGTTATAGGGATCGCGGTGTAGATATTTCCATGTTATACAGATAGCTGTGTAGTTATTTCCATGTTTGTACTGATTGTGGTGTAGATATTTCCATTTTTATAGAGACAGCAGTGTAGATATTTCCATGTTTATACAGATAGCTGTGTAGATATTTCCATGTTTATACAGATAGCATTGTAGATATTTCCATGTTTATACAGATAGCGATGTAGACATTTCCATGTTTATACTGATAGCGGTGGAGACATTTCCACCTTTATGTAGATAGCGATGTAGATATTTCCAAGTTTATACAGATAGTAGTGTAGATATTTCCACGATTATACTGATAGCGGTGTAGATATTTCCACGTTTATGTTGATAGCAGTGTAGTTATTTCCATGTTTATTTTGATAGCGGTGTAGATATTTCCATGTTTATACAGACGGCTGTGTAGATAGTTCCATGTGTATACAGATGGCAGTGTAGATATTTCCATGTTTATAGAAACGGTGGTGTAGATATTTCCATGTTTATAGAGATGACTGTGTAGATATTTCCATGTGTACACAGAGGGCAGTGTAGATATTTCCATGTTCATACAGATGGTGGTGTATATACTTCCATGTTTATGCAGATGACTGTGTAGATATTTCCATGTTTTACACATGGCTGTGTAGATATTTCCATGTTTATAGAGATAGCGGTGTAGACACTTTCAGGTTTATGGAGATGGGGATGTAGAAATTTCCATGTTTATAGAGATAGCAGTGTAGATATTTCCATATTTATACAGATGGTGGTGTAGATATTTCCGTGTTTATACAGATAGTGGTGTAGATATTTCCGTGTTTATACAGATAGCGGTGTAGATATTTCCATTTTTATACAGATAGCTGTGTAGATATTTTCATGTTTATACAGATAGCGGTGTTGGTATTTCCATGTTTATACTGATAGCATTGTAGGTATTTCCATGTTTATACAGTTCGCCGTGTAGATATTTCCATTTTTATACAGATAGCGGTGTAGATATTTCCATATTTTTACAGATGGAGGTGTAGATATTTCCAAGTTTATACAGATCACGGTGTAGATATTTCCATCTTTCTACAGATGGCAGTGTAGATATTTCCATGTTTATACAGATAGCGGTGTTGATATTTCCTTGGTTATAGGGATCGCGGTGTAGATATTTCCATGTTTAAACAGACAGCCGTGTATTTATTTCCATGTTTATACCGATTGTGGTGTAGATATTTCCATTTTTATAGAGACAGCAGTGTAGATATTTCCATGTTTATACAGATAGCTGTGTAGATATTTCCATGTTTATACAGATAGTGGTGTAGATATTTCCATGTTTACACAGATAGGATTGTAGTTATTTCCGTGTTTATAGAGATAACGGTTTATATATTTCCATGTTTACATAGATAGCTTTGTAGATATTTCCACGTTTATACAGATGGCGGTTTAGATATTTCCAAGTTTATACAGATAGCGGTGTAGATATTACCATATTTAAAGAGATAGCGGTGTGGATATTTCCATGTTTATAGATATAGCCGGGTAGAGATTCCCATGTTTATACAGATAGTTGTGTAGATATTTCCATGTTTATACAGATCGTTGTGTAGATATTTCCATGTTTATACAGATAGCGGTGTAGATATTTCCATGTTTACACAAGTAGCGGTGTTGATATTTCCAGGTTTATATGGATCGCGGTGTAGATATTTCCATCTTTTTACAGCTGGCTGTGTGGATATTTCTATGTTTATACAGATGGCGGTGTAGATATTTCCATGTTTATACAGATGGCGATGTAGATATTTCCAAGTTTATGCAGATGGCGTTGTAGATATTTCCATGTTTATAGAGATGGCTTTGTAGATATTTCAATGTTTATAGAAATAGTAGTGTAGATAATCCCGTGTTTATAGAGATGTGGTTGTAGTTATTTCCATGTTTATGGGTATAGTGGTGTAGATGTTTCCATGTTTATACAGATAGCGGTGGAGTTATTTCCATGTTTACCCAAATGACGGTGTAGATAGATTCATGTTCATGGAGATGTTGGTGTAGATATTTTCATGTTCAGAGAGATGACCGTGTAGATATTTCCATGTTTGTAGAGATAGCGGTGTAGATTTCTCCTTGTTTATAGAGATAACGGTGTAGGTATTTCCATGTGTATAGAGATAGCGTTGTAGATGTTTCCATGTTTTTACTGATGGATGGGTATGTATTTCCATTTGTATACAGATGGCAGTGTAGATATTTCCATGTTTATGGAGATGGTGGTGTAGATATTTCCATGTTTATAAGGATGACTGTGTAGATATTTCCACGTTTATATGGATGTCAGTGAACATATTTCCATGTTTATAGAGATTGCAGTGTAGATATTTCCATGTTTTTACAGATAGCGGTGCAGATATTTCCATGTTTCTACACATAGCGGTGTAGATATTTCCATGTTTATAGAGATAGCATTGGAGATGTTTCCATGGTTATACATATGGCGGTGTTGATATTTCCATGTTTATACAGATGGCGGTGTAGATATTTCCATGTTTATACAGATGGCGATGTAGATATTTCCATGTTTATGCAGATGACTGTGTGGATATTTCCACGTTTATACAGATGGCGGTTTAGATATTTCCATGTTTATAGAGATGACAGTGTAGATGTTTCTATGTTTATACAGATAGCAGTGTAGATATTTGAATGTTTATACAGAAAACGGTCTACATATTTCCATCTTTTTACAGATAGCGGTGTAGATATTTCCGTGTTTACACAGATAGCGGTGTAGCTATTTCCATGTTTACACAGATAGCGATGTAGATATTTCCATGTTTATACAGATGGCTGTGTAGATATTTCCATGTGTATACATATGGCAGTGTAGGTATTTCCATGTTTATAGAGATGGTGGTGTAGACATTTGCATGTTTATAGAGATAGCGGTGTAGATATTTCCATGTTTATACAGATGACTGTGTAGGTATTTGCATGTTTATACAGATTGCGGTGTAGATATTTCCATGTTTCTAGAGATAGCTGTGTAGATATTTCCAAGCTTCTACAGATATCGGTGTAGATATTTCCATGTTTATACAGATAGCGGTGTAGATACTTCCATATTTAAAGAGATAGCGGTATAGATATGTCCATGTTTACACAGATGGCGTTGTAGATATTTCTATGTTTATACAGATGACGGTGTAGATATTTCCACGTTTATACAGATAGTGGTGTAGATATTTCCACGTCTATACAGATAGCGGTGTAGATATTTCCACTTTTATACAGATAGCAGTGCAGATGTCTTCATGTTTATGCAGATAGCGGCATAAATATTTCCATCTTTATACAAATATCTGTGTAGATATTTCCATGTTTATACAGATAGTGGTGTACATATTTCCATGTTTACACAGATAGTGTTGCAGATATTTCCATGTTTATACAGATAGCCGTGTAGATATTTCCATGTTTATGCAGATGGTGGTGTAGATATTTCCATGTTTATAGAGACGGCGGTGTAGTTATTTCCATGTTTATAGAGATAGCAGTGTAGATATTTGCATGTTTATACAGATAGAGGTGTGGATATTTCCATGTTTTTAGATATAGCGGTGTAGATATTTCCATGTTTACACAGATAGTGGTGTAGATATTTGCATCTTTGCACAGATTGTGGTGTAGATATTTCCATCTTTACCAGATAGCGCTGTAGATATTTCCAAGTTTACAGAGATGTCTGTGTAGATATTTCCACTTTTACACAGGTAGCGTTGTATGTATTTCCATGTTTATAGAGATAGCGTTGTAGACCTTTCCATGTTTACACAGATAGCGGTGTAGATATTTCCACGTTTATAAAGATAGCGGTGTAGATATTTCCACATTTAAACAGATAGCATTGGAGATATTTCCACGTTTATACAAATATCGATGTAGATATTTCCACGTTTATACAATTAGCGTTGTAAATATTTCCAAGTTTATACAGATAGCGGTGTAGATATTTCCACATTTATACAGATAGCGGTGTAGATATTTCCATCTTTTTACAGATAGAGGTGTAGATATTTCCATGTTTACACAGATAGCGGTGTAGGTATTTCCATGTTTACACAGATAGCAATGTAGATATTTCCATCTTTGCACAGATTGCCGTGTAGATATTTCCATCTTTACACAGATAGCAGTGTAGATATTTCCATGTTTACACATATACCGTTGTAGTTATTTCCATGTTAAGAGATAGCGATTTAGATATTTCCATGTTTATACAGATAGCGGTGTAGACATTTCCATGTATATAGGTATAGCGGTGTAGATATTTCCATGTTTATACAGACAGCTGTGTAGATATTTCCATGTTTACAAAGATACCTTTGTAGTTATTTCCATGTTTATAGAGAAAGCGATTAAGATATTTCCATGTTTACACAGATTGCGGTGTAGACATTTCCACGTATATAGGTATAGCGGTGTAGATATTTCCATGTTTATAGAGAAAGCTGTGTAGATATTTCCATGTTTATACAGATAGTGGTGTAGATATTTCCTTGTTTATAGAGATAGTGGTGTAGATATTTCCATGTTTATACAGATCGCGTTGTAGTTATTTCCATCTTTATACAAATAGCGGTGTAGAAATTTCCATATTTATAAAAGTAGCGGTGTAGAAATTTTTATGTTTATGCAGATCGCGGTGTAGATATTTCCATCTTCCTACTGACGGCAGTGTAGATATTTCCATGTTTATACAGATGGCAGTGTAAATATTTCCATGTTTATACAGATGGTGGTGTAGATATTTCCATTTTTATGCAGATGGCAGACTAGATATTTCCAAGTTAATAGAGATTGCGGTGTAGATATTTCCATGTTTATACAGATAACGGTGGAGATCTTACCACGTTTATACAGATAGCGGTGTAGATATTTCCATGTTTATACAGATCGTGGTATGGATATTTCCATGTTTATACAGATAGCATTGTAGATATTTCCATGTTTATAAAGATCGTGGTGTTGTTATTTCCATCTGTATACAGATAGTAGTGTAGATATTTCTATGTTTATACAGACAGTGGTGTAGATATTTCTATGTTTATACAGATAGCTGTGTAGATATTTCCATGTTTATGCGGATTGCAGTGTTGATATTTCCATGTTTATAGGGATAGCGGTGTAGATATTTCCATGTATACACAGATAGCGGTGTAGTTCCATGTTTATACAGATAGCGGTGTAGATATTTCCATGTTTATAGAGAAGGCTGTGTAGATATTCCCATGTTTATACAGATGGCAGTGTAGATATTTCCATGTTTATAGAGATAGCGTTGTAAGTATTTCCAAGTTTATACAGATAGCGGTGTAGATACTTCCATGTTTATAAAGGTAGCGCTGTAGATATTTCCATGTTTACACAGATCGCAGTGTAGATATTTCCAACTTGCCACCGATGGCTGGGTAGATAATTCCATGTTTATACAGATGGCGGTATAGATATTTCCATGTTTATATAGATAGCGGTGTAGACATTTCCAAGTTTACAGAGATAGCGGTGTAGATATTTCCATATTTATACAGATAGCCGTGTAGATATTTCCATGTTTATAGAGATGGCGGTGAATGTATTTCAAAGTTTATAGAGATAGTGGTGTAGATATTTCCATCTTTATAGTGACGGCAGTGTAGTTATTTCCATGTTTATCCAGATACTGGTGTAGATGTTTCCATGTTCATACAGATGGCGTTGTAGATAGTTCCATGTTTCTGCAGATGGCGGTGTAGATATATTCATGTTTACAGAGATGGCGTTGTAGCTATTTCCATCTTCATAGATATTGCGGTGTAGATATTTCCATGTTTATAGAGATAGCGGTGTAGGTATTTCCATGTTTATAGAGATAGAGTTGTAGATATTTCCATGTTTATACAGATGGCTGTGTAGATATTCCCATGTGTATACTGATGGCAGTGTAGATATTTCCATGTTTATACTGATAGCAGTGGAGATATTTCCATGTTTATACAGATAGCGATGTAGATATTTCCATGTTTATAGAGATGGTGGTGTAGATATTTCCATATTTATACAGATGACTTTGTAGATATTTGCAGGTTTATACAGATTGCGGTGTAGATATTTCCATGTTTATAGAGGTAACTTTGTAGATATTTCCATGTTTATACAGACAGTGGTGTAGATGTTTCCATGTTTATACAGATGGTGGTGTAGATAGTTCCACGTTCCTGGAGATGGCGGTGTAATTATTTTCATGTTTATAGAGATGGCGGTGTAGATATTTCCATATTTACAGAGATTGCGTTGTAGATATTTCCATGTTTACAGGGATAGCGGTGTAGGTACTTCCATGATTACAGAGATAGCGGTGTAGATATTTCCATGTTTATACAGATGGCTGTGTAGACATTTTCATGTGTATACAGATGACAGTGTTGATATTTCCAAATTATATAGATGATGGTGTACATATTTCCATGTTTATACAAATGACTTTGTATGTATTTGCATGTTTATATACATGTTGGTGTATATATTTCCATGTTTATAGAGATAGTGCTGTAGATATTTCCATGTTTATAAAGATAGTGGTGTAGATATTTCCATGTTTATAGCGATAGAGGTTTAGGTATTTCCATATTTATACATAAAGCGGTGTAGATATTTCCATGTTTATACAGATGGCAGTGTAGATATTTCCATGTTTATGCAGATGGCGGTGTAAATATTTCCTTGTTTATAAAGAGAGCCGTGAAGATATTTCAATGTTTATACAGATAGCGGAGTAGATATTTCCATGTTTACAGAGATAGCGGTGTAGGTATTTCCATCTTTGCACAGATTGCTGTGTAGATACTTCCATATTTACACAGATAGCTGTGTAGATATTTCCAAGTTTACACAGATAGTTGTGTAGATATTTCCATGTATACACAGATAGCGTTATAGATATTTCCATGTTTATACAGACAGCGGTGTAGATATTTCCTTGATTATACCGATACCGGTGGAAATATTTCCATGTTTATACAGATAGCGATGTAGATATTTCCATGTTTATATACATGGCGTTGTAGATATTTCAATATTTATAGATTGCGGTGTAGATATTTCCATGTTTGTAGAGATAGAGGTGTAGTTATTTCTTTGTTGATAGAGATCGTGGTGTAGATATTTCAGGTTTATAGAGATGTTGGTGTAGATATTTCCATGTTTCTACAGATGACTGTGTAGATATTTGCATGTTGATACAGATGGCGGTGTAGATATTTCCATGTTTATAGAGACATCGGTGTAGCTATTTCCATGTTTATGGAGAGAGCGGTGTAGATATTTCCATGATTATACAGATATCGGTGTAGATATTTCCATGTTTATACAGATAGCGGCAGAGATATTTCCTTGTTTATACAGATCGTGGTGTAGATATTTCCATGTTTATACAGATAGCGGTGTAGATATTTACTTGTTTATACAGCTCGTGGTGTAGATATTTATCTCTTTATACAGATGGAACTGTAGATATTTCTATGTTTATACAGATGGCGGTGTAGATTGTTCCATGTTTATGAAGTTGGCAGTGTAGATAGTTTCATGTTTATAGAGATGGCGGTGTAGATATTTCCATGTTTATAGAGATAGTGGTGTAGATATTTCCATGTGTATAGAGATATCGGTGTAGGTATTTCCATGTTTATAGAGATTGCAGTGTAGATATTTCCATGTTTATACACATGGTGGTGTAGATATTTCCATGTTCATACCGATAGCGGTGTAGGTATTTCCATGTTTACACAGATAGCGTTGTAGATATTTCCATGTTTATAGAGATAGCGGTTTGTGTATTTCCATGTTTACACCGACAGCGTTGTAGATATTTCCACGTTTATAGAGATAGAGGTTTAGATATTTCCAAGTTTATACAGATAGCGGTGTAGACATTTCTATGTTTATAAAGATAGCGGTGTAGATATTTCCATATTTAAAGATATAGCGGTGTAGATATTTCCATGTTTATACATATAGCGGTTTAGATATTTCCATGTTTATACATATAGTGGTGTAGATGCTTCCATGTTTATACAGATCATGGTGTAGATATTTCCATGTTTATACAGATAGCGGTGTAGATATTTCCATCTTTTTACACATGGCAGTGTAGGTATTTCCATTTTTTACAGATGTCGGTGTAGTTATTTCCATGTTTATACAGATGTCAGTGTAGGTATTTCCATGTTTATACAGATATTGGTGTAGATATTTCCATGTTTATGCAGATGACTATGTAGATATTTCCTTGTGTATACAGATGGCACTGTAGATATTTCCATGTTTATAAAAATAGAGGTGTAGATATTTCCATGTTTATACAGATAGCGGTGTGACTGTTTCCATGTTTATATAGATAACTTTGTAGATATTTCCTTGTTTATACAAATGGCTGTGTATATATTTCCATGTTCATAGAGATCACTGTGTAGATATTTCCATGTTAATACAGGTGGCTGTGTAGATATTTCCATGTTAGTACAGGTGGCTGTGTAGATACTTGCATGTTTATACACACGGCGGTGTAGATATTTCCATGTTTATAGAAATAGTGGTGTAGATATTTCCACGTTTATACACATGACTGTGTAGGTATTTCCATGTTTATACAGATGGCGGTGTAGGCATTTCCATGTTTACAGACATAGACATGTGGATATTTCCATGTTTATACAGATAGCGGTATAGACATTTCGATGTTTATAGAGATAGCGGTGTAGATATTTCCACATTTATACAGATAGCGGTGTACATATTTCCATGTTTATAAAGATAGCGGTGTAGATATTTCCTTGTTTATGCAGATTGCAGTGTAGGTATTTCCATGTTTATACTGATAACGGTGCAGATATTTCCATGTTTATACAGATAGCAGTGGAGGTATTTCCATGTTCATATAGATACCGGTGGAGATAATGCCATGTTTATACAGTTGGCGGTGTAGATATTTCCAAGTTTATAAAGACAGTGGTGTAGATATTTCCGTGTTTACACAGCTAGCGGTGTAGATTTTCCATGTTTATTCACATTGCGGTGTAGGTATTTCAATGTTTATAGAGATGGCAGTGTAGATATTTACATGTTTATAGAGATGGCTGTGTAGATATTTCCATATATATACAGATGACTGTGTAGTTATTTCCAAGTTTATAGAGATGGCGGTGTAGAGATTTCCATGTTTATACATTTAGCGGTGAAGATATTCCCATGTTTATAAAGATAGAGTTGTAGATATTTCCATGTTTATAGAGATAGCTGTGGAGATATTTCCATGTTTATACAGTTAGCGATGTAGATATTTCCATATTTATACAGATAGAAGTGTAGATATTTCCAGGTCTCTACAGATAGTGGTGTAGATATTTCCATGTTTATACAGGTAGCGGAGTAGATATTTCCATGTTTTTACAGATAGCCGTGTAGACAATTCCATATATATAGAGATAGCGTTGTTGATATTTCCGTATTTATACAGATAGCGGTGTAGATATTTCCTTGTTTATACAGATGACTGAGTAGATATTTCCAGGTTTTTACAGATGGCGGTGTTGATATTTCCATGTTTATACAGATAGTGGTGTAGATATTTCCATGTTTATAGGGATAGCTGTGTAGATATTTCCATGTTTAGGCAGATGGCTGTGTAGATACTTCCATGTTTATACAGATGGCAGTGTAGATATTTCCATGTTTATACAGATAGTGGTGAAGACGTGTCCATGTTTATAGACATAGCCATGTCGATATTTGCATGTTTATACAGATAGTGGTGCAGACATTTCGATGTTTATAGAGATAGAGGTGTAGATTTTTCCATATTTATACAGATAGCGGTGTAGACATTTCCATGTTTATACAGATAGCGGTGTAGTTATTTCCATGTTTATAAAGATAGCGGTGCAGATATTTCCATGTTTACAGAGATCGCGCTGTAGATATTTCCGTATTTGCACAGATTGCGGGGTAGATATTTCCATCTTTACACAGAAAGCGGAGTATATATTTCCATGTTTACACAGATAGCTGTGTAGATATTTCCATGTTTACTCAGATAGTGTTGCAGATATTTCCATGTTAATACAGATAGCGGTGTAGATATTTCCATGTTTATTAAGATAGCGGTGTAGATATTTCCATCTTTACAGAGATAGCGGTGGAGATATTTCCATGTTTATACAGACAGCGATGTAGATATTTCCATGTTTAAACAGATAGCGGTGAAGGTATTTCCATGTTTATACATATAGGGGTGTAGATATTTCCTTGTTTATACAGATAGCGGTGTAGATATTTCCATGTTTATACACATAGCGTTGGAGTTATTTCCATGTTTGTACACATAGAGGTGGAAATATTTCCATGTTTATAGAATTAGCATTGTAGATATTTCCATGTTTATACACATAGCGGTGGAAATATTTCCATGTTTATAGAATTAGCAGTGTAGATATTTCCATGTTTATACAGATAGCGGTGTGGCTATTTCCATGTTTATACAGAAAGCGATGTATATATTTCCATGTTTATAGAGATGGCTGTGTAGATATTTACATGTTTATACTGATGGCAGTGTAGATATTTCCTTGTTTATACAGATAGTGGTGAAGATATTTCCAGGTTTATACAGATGACTGTGTAGTTATTTCCATCTTTATACAGATGGCGGTGTAGATATTTCCATGTTTATAGAGATAGCCATGTAGATATTTCCATGTTTATACAGATAGCTGTGTAGAAATTCCCATGTTTATAGAGATAGCGGAGTAGATATTTCCATATATATTCAGATAGCGGTGTAGGTATTTCCATGTTTATACAGATAGCTGTGTCGATATTTCCATGTTTATACAGATGGCTGTGTAGATATTTCCATGTTTATAGAGATAGCCATGTAGATATTTCCATGTTTATACAGATAGTGTTGTAGCCATTTCCATGTTTATAGAGATAGCGGTGTAGATATTTCCATATTTATACAGATAGCGGTGTAGATATTTCCATGTTTATACAGATAGCGGTGTAGATATTTCCATGCTTATACAGATAGCGGTGTAGTTATTTCCATGTTTATACAGATAGCGGTGTAGACAATTCCATGTATATAGAGATAGCGGTGTAAATATTTCCATGTTTATACAGATGTCAGTGTAGATATTTCCATGTTTATACAGATGGAGGTGTAGATATTTCCATTTTTATACAGATGACTGTAGATATTTCCATGTTTTTACAGATGGCGATGTTGATATTTCCTTGTTTATACAGATAGCGTTGTGGCAATTTCCATGTTTATACAGATAGTGGTGTAGATATTTCCATGTTTATATAGATAGCAGTGTAGGTATTTCCATGTTTATAGAGTTGGCTGTGAAGACATTTTCATGTTTATAGAGATGGCTGTGTAGAAACTTCAATGCTTATACAGATGGCAGAGTACATATTTCCATGTTTATACAGATGGAGGTGTAGATATTTCCAAGTTTATACAGATGATTGTGTAGACATTTCCATGTTTTTACCGATGGCGTTGTTGATATTTCCATGTTTATATAGATAGCAGTGTAGGTATTTCCATGTTTATAGAGTTGGCTGTTAAGACATTTTCATGTTTATAGAGATGGCTGTGTAGAAACTTCAATGCTTATACAGATGGCAGTGTAGATATTTCCATGTTTATACAGATAGTGGTGTAGATATTTCCACGTTTATACAGATGACTGTGTAGTTATTTCCATGATTATACAGATGGCAGTGTAGGAATTTCCATGTTTATAGACATAGCCATGTGGATATTTCCATGTTTATACAGATAGCCGTGTAGAAATTTCGATGTTTATAGAGATAGCGGTGTAGATACTTCCATATTTATACAGATAGCAGTGTAGATATTTCCATGTTTATACAGATAGCGGTGTAGATATTTCCATGTTTATACAGGTAGCGGTGTAGATATTTCCATGTTTATACTGATAGCTGTGGAGATATTTCCATGTTTATACAGAAAGCGATGTAGATATTTCCATGTTTATAGAGATGGCAGTGTATATATTTCCCTGCTTATAGAGATTGCGGTGTAGATATTTCCATGTTAATAGAGATAGCGGTGTAGGTATTTCCATGCTTATAGAGATAGCGGTGTAGATATTTCCATGTTTACAGAGATAGCGGTGAAGATATATCCATCTTTGCACAGATTGCGGTGTAGATACTTCCGTCTTTTCACAGAGAGCTATGTAGATATATCCAAGTTTACACAGATAGTTGTGTAGATATTTCCATGTTTACACAGATAGCGTTGTAGGTATTTCCATGTTTATACAGATAGTGGTGTAGATATTTCCATATTTATAAAGGTAGCGGTGTAGATATTTACATGTTTATACAGATGGCAGTGTAGATATTTCCATGTTTATACATATGATGGTGTAGATATTTCCTTGTTTATACAGATAGCGTTATAGATATTTCCATGTTTATACAGATAGCGGTGGAGATATTTCCACGATAATACAGATAGCGGTGTAGATAATTCCATGTTTATACAGATGGCGGTGTAGATATTTCCTTGTTTATAGGGATAGCGGTGTAGATATTTCCATGTGTATAGAGATGGCGGTGTATATATTTCCATGTTTATAGAGATAGTAGTGGAGATACTTCCAAGTTTATACAGATAGCATTGAAGATAATTCTATGTTTATACAGATGACGGTCTAGATATTTGCATGTTTATACAGATAGCTTTGCAGATATTTCCATGTTCATGCAGACGGAGGTGTAGATATTTCCATGTTTATAGAGATGGTGGTGTAGATATTTCTATGTTTATAGAGATAGCGGTGTAGATATTTCCATGCGTATAGAGATGGCAGTGTAGGTATCTCCATGATTATAGACATAGTGGTGAAGGTATTTCCATAGTTATAAAGTTAGCAGTGTCGATATTTCCATGTTTATACAGATGACGGTGAAGATAGTTCCATGTTTATGGAGATGGTGGTGTAGATATTTTCACGTTTATAGAGATGTCGGTGTAGATATTCCCTTGTTTATAGAGATAGCAGTGTAGGTATTTCCTTGTTTTTAGATATAGCCGGGTAGATATTTCCATGTTTATACAGATGGCTTTGTAGATATTTCCATGTGTATACAGATGGGTGTGTAGATATTTCCATGTTTATTGAGATATTGGTGTGGATATTTCCATGCTTATACAGATGACTGTGTAGATATTTCCTTGTTTATACAGATAGCGGTGTAGATGTTTCCATGTTTATACAGATAGCGGTGTAGATATTTCCATCTTTACACAGATAGCTGTGTGGATATTTCCAAGTTTACACAGATAGCTGTGTAGATATTTCCATGATTACAAAGATAGCGGTGTAGATATTTCCATGTTTATACACATGGCTGTGTAGATATTTCCATGTTTATACAGATGGCTGTGTAGATATGTCCATGTGTATACAGATGGCAGTGTAGATATTTCCTTGTTTATAGAGATGGTGGTGTAGATATTTGCATGTTTATACAGAAAAATGTGCAGGTATTTGCATGTTTATATAGATGGCAGTGTAGATATTTCCACGATTATAGAGATAACAGTGTAGATATTTCCATGTTTATATAGATAGCGGTGTAGATATTTCCATGTTTATGGAGATAGCGGTGTAGAAATTTCCCTATTTATACAGATAGCGCTGTAGTTATTTCCATGTTTATACAGATGGTGGTGTGGATATTTCCATGTTTATACAGATGATGGTGTAGATATTTCCTTGTTTATACAAATCCCGGTGTAGATATTACAATGTTTACAGAGGTAGCAGTATAGATATTTCCAACTTTGCACAGACTGCGGTGTAGATATTTCCATCTTTACACAGATAGCTATGTAGATATTCCAAGTTTACACAGAGAGCTGTGTAGATATTTCCATGTTTACACAGATAGCATTGTAGATATTTCCATGCTTATAATGATAGCGGTGTAGATATTTCCATGTTTATACAGATAGCAGTGTACATATTTCCATGTTTATACTGATAGCGGTGGAGATATTTCCAGGTTTATACAGGTAGCGATGTAGATATTTCCATGTTTATAGAGATGGTGGTGTAGTTATTTCCAAGTTTATAGAGATTACGGTGTAGATATTTCCATGTTTATACTGATAGCGGTGTAGGTATTTACATGTTCATTGAGATAGCGGTGTAGATATTTGCATGTCTATACAGATAGCGGTATTGTTATGTCCATGTATATACACATAGCGGTCTAGAGATTTCCATGTATATACAGCTCGCGGTGTAGATATTTCCATCTTTATACAGATGGCAGTGTAGGTATTTCCATGTTTATAAAGATAGTGATGTAGATATTTCCCTGTTTATACAGATGGCGGTGTAGATAGTTCCATGTTTCTGGAGATGGCGGTGTAGGTATTTTCAAGTTTATAGAGATGGTGGCGTAGGTATTTCCATGTTTATAGAGATTGCGGTGTAGATATTTCCATGCTCATAGAGATAGTGGTGTAGGTATTTCAATTTTTATAGAGATAGCGGTGTAGATATTTCCACGTTTATACAGATGTCTGTGTAGATATTTCCATGTGTATACAGATGGCAGTGTAGATATTTCCATGTTTATACAGATGGTGGTGTAGATATTTCCATGTTTATACAGATGACTGTGTAGATATTTGCATGTTTATACAGATGGCGGCGTAGATATTTCCATGTTTATAGAGATTACAGTGTAGATATTTCCATGTTTATAAAGATAGGTTTGTTGATATTTCCACGTTTATAGAGATAGCGGTGTAGATATTTCCATATTTATACAGATAGTGGTGTAGATATTTAAATGTTTACACAGATGGCGGTGTAGATATTTCCATGTTTATAGAGATGGCGGTGTAGATATTTCCAATTTTATACACCTCGCGGTGTAGATATTTCCAAGTTTATACAGATGACTGTGCAGATATTTGCATGTTTATAAAGATAGCGGTGTAGATATTCCCATGTTTATACAGATGGCGGTGAAGATATGTCCATGTTTATACTGATAGTGGTGTAGGTATTTCCTCGTTTATACAGATAGCGGTGTAGATATTTCCATGTTTATACAGATAGCGGTGTAGATATTTCCATGGTTACAGACACAGTAGTGTAGATATTTACATCTTTGCACAGATTGCGGTGTGGATATTTCCATCTTTACCCAGATAGCTGTGTAGATATTTCCAAGTTTACACAGATAGCTGTGTAGATATTTCCATGTTTACAGATAGCGTTGTAGATATATCCATATTTATACAGATAGCGGTGTAGGTATTTGCTCGTTAATACTGATAGCAGTGTAGATATTTCCATGTTTATACAGATAGCGGTGGAGATATTTCCTCGGTTATACAGATATCGTTGTAGATATTTCCACGTTTATACAGATTGTGGTGTAGATATTTCCACGTTTATACAGATAGCGGTGTAGATATTTCCACGTTTTTCCGATAATGGTGTAGATATTTCCATGTTTACACAGATAGCGTTGCAGATATTTACATGTTTATGCGGATAGCGTTGTTAATATTTCCATATTTATAAGGATATCGATATAGATATTTACATGATTATACAGATAGCGGTGTAGGTACTTCCATGTTCAGAAAGAGAGCTGTGTAGATATTTCCGTGTTTATAGAGATGGCTGTGTAGTTATTTCCATGTGTATACAGATGGCCGTGTAGATATTTCCATGATTATAGAGATGGTGGTGTAGATATTTCCATGTTTGTACAGATGATTAAGTAGATATTTGCATGTTTATACAGATGGCGGTGTAGATATTTCCATGTTTACACAGATAGCGTTGTAGATATTTCCATGTCTATACATATAGCGTTGTAGATATTTCCATGTTTATACAGATAGCGGTGTAGATATTTCCACGTTTATACTGATAGCTGTGTAGATATTTCCATGTTTACACAGATAGTGGTGGAGATATGTCCACGTTTATAAAGATAGCAATGTTGATATTTCCACGTTTATACAGATAGCGTTGTAGATATTTCCACGTTTATACAGATAGCGGTGTAGATAGTTCCACGTTCATAAGATAGCGGTGTAGATATTTCCACGTTTTACAGATAGCGTTGTAGATATTTCCATGTTTACCAGATAGCGTTGCAGATATTTCCATGTTTATGCGGATAGCGGTGTTAATATTTCCATGTTTATAGGGATATCGGTGTAGATATTTCCATGTTTATACAGATAGCAGTGTAGGTATTTCCATGTTTATACAGGTAGCGGTGTAGATATTTCCGTGTTTATAGAGATGGCTGTGTAGATATTTCCATGTGTATACAGATGGCCGTGTAGATATTTCCATGTTTATAGAGATGGTGGTGTAGATATTTCCATGTTTATACAGATGATTGTGTAGATATTTGCATGCTTATACAGATGGCAGTGTAGATACTTTCAAGTTTATAGAGATGGCATTGTAGATATTTCCATGTTTATAGAGATAGCGGTGTATATATTTCCAAGTTTATAGAGAAAGCGGTGTACGTATTTCCATGTTTATAGAGAAGGCGCTGGAGATATTTCCATATTTATACAGATAGCGATGTAGATATTTCCATGTTTATGCAGATAGCGGTGTTGCTATTTCCATGTTTATACAGCTCGCGATGCAGATATTTCCATCTTTATAAAGATGGCAGTGTACATATTTCCATGTTTATACAAATAGTGGTGTAGATATTTCCATGTTTATACAGATATCGGTGTAGATAGTTCCATGTTTCTGTCGACGGTTGTGTTGATATTTTCATGTTTATACAGATTGCGGTGTAGATATTTCCATGTATATAGAGATAGCGATGTAGGGATTTCCATGTTTATAGTTATTGCGGTGTAGATATTTCCATGTTTATACAGATGGCTGTGTAGATATTTCCACGTGTACACAGATGGCTGTGTAGATATTTCCAAGTGTATAAAGATGGCCGTGTAGATATTTCCATGGTTATAGAGATGGTGATGTAGATATTTCCATGTTTATACAGATGATTCTGTAGATATTCGTAAGTTTATACTGATGGCGGTGTAGATATCTCCATGTTTATATAAATAACTGTGTAGATATTTCCATGTTTATAACGATTACGGTGTAGATATTTCCAAGTTTATAGAGATAGCGGTGTAGATATTTCCATATTTATACAGATAGCGGTGTAGATATTTCCATGTTTGTACAGATGGCAGTGTAGATATTTCCTTGTTTATACTGATAGTGGTGTAGATATTTCCATGTTTATACAGATGGTGGTGTAAATAGTTACATGTTTCTGGAGATGGCGGTGTAGATATTTTGATGTTTATAGAGATGGCAGTGTAGACATTTCCATGTTTATAGAGATAGCGTTTTAGATATTTCCATGTTTATAGAGATAACGGTGTAGGTATTTCCATGTTTATAGAGATAGCGGTGTAGATATTTTCATGTTTATACAGACGGCTCTGTAGATATTTCCACGTTTATACAGATGGCATTGTAGATATTTCCATGTTTATAGAGATGGTGGTGTAGATATTTCCATATTTATGCAGATGACTGTGTAGATATTTGCAAGTTTACCAGATGGCCGTATAGGTATTTCCATGTTTATAGAGATATCGGTGTAGATATTTCCATGTTTATAAGGATAGCGGTTTAGATATTTCCATGTTTATAAAGACAGCGGTGCAGATATTTCCATATTTAAACAGATAGCGGTGTAGATATTTCCATGTTTATACAGATTGCAGTGTGGTTATTTCCATGTTTATACAGATGGCAGTGTGGATATTCCCTTGTTTATAAAAATAGCGGTGTAGTTATTTCCATGTTTACAGAGATAGCGGTGTTGATATTTCCATCTTTGCACAGATTGTGGTGTAGATATTTCCATGCTTACACAGATAGCTATGTAGATACTTCCAAGTTTACACAGATTGCTGTGTAGATACTTCCATGTTTACACAGATAGCGTTGAAGTTACTTCCATGTTTATACAGATAGCGGTGTAGATATTTCCATGTTTATACAGATAGCGGTGTAGATATTTCCATGTTTATAGAGGTAGCGGTGTAGGTATTTCCATGTTTATACTGATAGTGGTGTAGATATTTCCATGTTTATACAAATAGCGGTGTAGATATTTCCATGTTTATGTGGATAGCGGTGTTGGTATTTCCAGGCTTATTGGGATAGCGGTTTAGATATTTCCATGTCTATACAGATAGGGATGTAGATATTTCCCTGTTTATTCAGATAGCGTTGTAGATATTTCCTTGTTTATACAGATAGCGGTGTAGACATTTCCATGTAAATAGAGATAGCGGTATAGATATTTCTTTATTTATACAGATAGCGGTGTAGATATTTCCATGTTTCTACAGATGGCGGTGTATATATTACCATGTTTATAGAGATGGCGGTGTAGATATTTCCATGTTTATACAGATAGCGGTGTAGCTATTTCCATGTTTACAGATGGTGGTGTAGATATTTCCATGTTTACAGAGATAGCGGTGTAGATATTTCCATCTTTGCACAGATAGCGGTGTACATATTTCCATGTTTATACAGTTGTCTCTGTAGATATTTCCATATGTATAGAGATGGCGGTGTAGATATTTCCATGTTTATAGAGATGGTGGTGTAGATATTTCCATGTTTATACAGATGACTGTGTAGATATTTGCATGTTGATACAGATGGCGGTGTAGATATTTCCATGTTTATAGAGACATCGGTGTAGCTATTTCCATGTTTATGGAGAGAGCGGTGTAGATATTTCCATGATTATACAGATATCGGTGTAGATATTTCCATGTTTATACAGATAGCGGCAGAGATATTTCCTTGTTTATACAGATCGTGGTGTAGATATTTCCATGTTTATACAGATAGCGGTGTAGATATTTACTTGTTTATACAGCTCGTGGTGTAGATATTTATCTCTTTATACAGATGGAACTGTAGATATTTCTATGTTTATACAGATGGCGGTGTAGATTGTTCCATGTTTATGAAGATGGCAGTGTAGATAGTTTCATGTTTATAGAGATGGCGGTGTAGATATTTCCATGTTTATAGAGATAGTGGTGTAGATATTTCCATGTGTATAGAGATATCGGTGTAGGTATTTCCATGTTTATAGAGATTGCAGTGTAGATATTTCCATGTTTATACACATGGTGGTGTAGATATTTCCATGTTCATACCGATAGCGGTGTAGGTATTTCCATGTTTACACAGATAGCGTTGTAGATATTTCCATGTTTATAGAGATAGCGGTTTGTGTATTTCCATGTTTACACCGACAGCGTTGTAGATATTTCCACGTTTATAGAGATAGAGGTTTAGATATTTCCAAGTTTATACAGATAGCGGTGTAGACATTTCTATGTTTATAAAGATAGCGGTGTAGATATTTCCATATTTAAAGATATAGCGGTGTAGATATTTCCATGTTTATACATATAGCGGTTTAGATATTTCCATGTTTATACATATAGTGGTGTAGATGCTTCCATGTTTATACAGATCATGGTGTAGATATTTCCATGTTTATACAGATAGCGGTGTAGATATTTCCATCTTTTTACACATGGCAGTGTAGGTATTTCCATTTTTTACAGATGTCGGTGTAGTTATTTCCATGTTTATACAGATGTCAGTGTAGGTATTTCCATGTTTATACAGATATTGGTGTAGATATTTCCATGTTTATGCAGATGACTATGTAGATATTTCCTTGTGTATACAGATGGCACTGTAGATATTTCCATGTTTATAAAAATAGAGGTGTAGATATTTCCATGTTTATACAGATAGCGGTGTGACTGTTTCCATGTTTATATAGATAACTTTGTAGATATTTCCTTGTTTATACAAATGGCTGTGTATATATTTCCATGTTCATAGAGATCACTGTGTAGATATTTCCATGTTAATACAGGTGGCTGTGTAGATATTTCCATGTTAGTACAGGTGGCTGTGTAGATACTTGCATGTTTATACACACGGCGGTGTAGATATTTCCATGTTTATAGAAATAGTGGTGTAGATATTTCCACGTTTATACACATGACTGTGTAGGTATTTCCATGTTTATACAGATGGCGGTGTAGGCATTTCCATGTTTACAGACATAGACATGTGGATATTTCCATGTTTATACAGATAGCGGTATAGACATTTCGATGTTTATAGAGATAGCGGTGTAGATATTTCCACATTTATACAGATAGCGGTGTACATATTTCCATGTTTATAAAGATAGCGGTGTAGATATTTCCTTGTTTATGCAGATTGCAGTGTAGGTATTTCCATGTTTATACTGATAACGGTGCAGATATTTCCATGTTTATACAGATAGCAGTGGAGGTATTTCCATGTTCATATAGATACCGGTGGAGATAATGCCATGTTTATACAGTTGGCGGTGTAGATATTTCCAAGTTTATAAAGACAGTGGTGTAGATATTTCCGTGTTTACACAGCTAGCGGTGTAGATTTTCCATGTTTATTCACATTGCGGTGTAGGTATTTCAATGTTTATAGAGATGGCAGTGTAGATATTTACATGTTTATAGAGATGGCTGTGTAGATATTTCCATATATATACAGATGACTGTGTAGTTATTTCCAAGTTTATAGAGATGGCGGTGTAGAGATTTCCATGTTTATACATTTAGCGGTGAAGATATTCCCATGTTTATAAAGATAGAGTTGTAGATATTTCCATGTTTATAGAGATAGCTGTGGAGATATTTCCATGTTTATACAGTTAGCGATGTAGATATTTCCATATTTATACAGATAGAAGTGTAGATATTTCCAGGTCTCTACAGATAGTGGTGTAGATATTTCCATGTTTATACAGGTAGCGGAGTAGATATTTCCATGTTTTTACAGATAGCCGTGTAGACAATTCCATATATATAGAGATAGCGTTGTTGATATTTCCGTATTTATACAGATAGCGGTGTAGATATTTCCTTGTTTATACAGATGACTGAGTAGATATTTCCAGGTTTTTACAGATGGCGGTGTTGATATTTCCATGTTTATACAGATAGTGGTGTAGATATTTCCATGTTTATAGGGATAGCTGTGTAGATATTTCCATGTTTAGGCAGATGGCTGTGTAGATACTTCCATGTTTATACAGATGGCAGTGTAGATATTTCCATGTTTATACAGATAGTGGTGAAGACGTGTCCATGTTTATAGACATAGCCATGTCGATATTTGCATGTTTATACAGATAGTGGTGCAGACATTTCGATGTTTATAGAGATAGAGGTGTAGATTTTTCCATATTTATACAGATAGCGGTGTAGACATTTCCATGTTTATACAGATAGCGGTGTAGTTATTTCCATGTTTATAAAGATAGCGGTGCAGATATTTCCATGTTTACAGAGATCGCGCTGTAGATATTTCCGTATTTGCACAGATTGCGGGGTAGATATTTCCATCTTTACACAGAAAGCGGAGTATATATTTCCATGTTTACACAGATAGCTGTGTAGATATTTCCATGTTTACTCAGATAGTGTTGCAGATATTTCCATGTTAATACAGATAGCGGTGTAGATATTTCCATGTTTATTAAGATAGCGGTGTAGATATTTCCATCTTTACAGAGATAGCGGTGGAGATATTTCCATGTTTATACAGACAGCGATGTAGATATTTCCATGTTTAAACAGATAGCGGTGAAGGTATTTCCATGTTTATACATATAGGGGTGTAGATATTTCCTTGTTTATACAGATAGCGGTGTAGATATTTCCATGTTTATACACATAGCGTTGGAGTTATTTCCATGTTTGTACACATAGAGGTGGAAATATTTCCATGTTTATAGAATTAGCATTGTAGATATTTCCATGTTTATACACATAGCGGTGGAAATATTTCCATGTTTATAGAATTAGCAGTGTAGATATTTCCATGTTTATACAGATAGCGGTGTGGCTATTTCCATGTTTATACAGAAAGCGATGTATATATTTCCATGTTTATAGAGATGGCTGTGTAGATATTTACATGTTTATACTGATGGCAGTGTAGATATTTCCTTGTTTATACAGATAGTGGTGAAGATATTTCCAGGTTTATACAGATGACTGTGTAGTTATTTCCATCTTTATACAGATGGCGGTGTAGATATTTCCATGTTTATAGAGATAGCCATGTAGATATTTCCATGTTTATACAGATAGCTGTGTAGAAATTTCCATGTTTATAGAGATAGCGGAGTAGATATTTCCATATATATTCAGATAGCGGTGTAGGTATTTCCATGTTTATACAGATAGCTGTGTCGATATTTCCATGTTTATACAGATGGCTGTGTAGATATTTCCATGTTTATAGAGATAGCCATGTAGATATTTCCATGTTTATACAGATAGTGTTGTAGCCATTTCCATGTTTATAGAGATAGCGGTGTAGATATTTCCATATTTATACAGATAGCGGTGTAGATATTTCCATGTTTATACAGATAGCGGTGTAGATATTTCCATGCTTATACAGATAGCGGTGTAGTTATTTCCATGTTTATACAGATAGCGGTGTAGACAATTCCATGTATATAGAGATAGCGGTGTAAATATTTCCATGTTTATACAGATGTCAGTGTAGATATTTCCATGTTTATACAGATGGAGGTGTAGATATTTCCATTTTTATACAGATGACTGTAGATATTTCCATGTTTTTACAGATGGCGATGTTGATATTTCCTTGTTTATACAGATAGCGTTGTGGCAATTTCCATGTTTATACAGATAGTGGTGTAGATATTTCCATGTTTATATAGATAGCAGTGTAGGTATTTCCATGTTTATAGAGTTGGCTGTGAAGACATTTTCATGTTTATAGAGATGGCTGTGTAGAAACTTCAATGCTTATACAGATGGCAGAGTACATATTTCCATGTTTATACAGATGGAGGTGTAGATATTTCCAAGTTTATACAGATGATTGTGTAGACATTTCCATGTTTTTACCGATGGCGTTGTTGATATTTCCATGTTTATATAGATAGCAGTGTAGGTATTTCCATGTTTATAGAGTTGGCTGTTAAGACATTTTCATGTTTATAGAGATGGCTGTGTAGAAACTTCAATGCTTATACAGATGGCAGTGTAGATATTTCCATGTTTATACAGATAGTGGTGTAGATATTTCCACGTTTATACAGATGACTGTGTAGTTATTTCCATGATTATACAGATGGCAGTGTAGGAATTTCCATGTTTATAGACATAGCCATGTGGATATTTCCATGTTTATACAGATAGCCGTGTAGAAATTTCGATGTTTATAGAGATAGCGGTGTAGATACTTCCATATTTATACAGATAGCAGTGTAGATATTTCCATGTTTATACAGATAGCGGTGTAGATATTTCCATGTTTATACAGGTAGCGGTGTAGATATTTCCATGTTTATACTGATAGCTGTGGAGATATTTCCATGTTTATACAGAAAGCGATGTAGATATTTCCATGTTTATAGAGATGGCAGTGTATATATTTCCCTGCTTATAGAGATTGCGGTGTAGATATTTCCATGTTAATAGAGATAGCGGTGTAGGTATTTCCATGCTTATAGAGATAGCGGTGTAGATATTTCCATGTTTACAGAGATAGCGGTGAAGATATATCCATCTTTGCACAGATTGCGGTGTAGATACTTCCGTCTTTTCACAGAGAGCTATGTAGATATATCCAAGTTTACACAGATAGTTGTGTAGATATTTCCATGTTTACACAGATAGCGTTGTAGGTATTTCCATGTTTATACAGATAGTGGTGTAGATATTTCCATATTTATAAAGGTAGCGGTGTAGATATTTACATGTTTATACAGATGGCAGTGTAGATATTTCCATGTTTATACATATGATGGTGTAGATATTTCCTTGTTTATACAGATAGCGTTATAGATATTTCCATGTTTATACAGATAGCGGTGGAGATATTTCCACGATAATACAGATAGCGGTGTAGATAATTCCATGTTTATACAGATGGCGGTGTAGATATTTCCTTGTTTATAGGGATAGCGGTGTAGATATTTCCATGTGTATAGAGATGGCGGTGTATATATTTCCATGTTTATAGAGATAGTAGTGGAGATACTTCCAAGTTTATACAGATAGCATTGAAGATAATTCTATGTTTATACAGATGACGGTCTAGATATTTGCATGTTTATACAGATAGCTTTGCAGATATTTCCATGTTCATGCAGACGGAGGTGTAGATATTTCCATGTTTATAGAGATGGTGGTGTAGATATTTCTATGTTTATAGAGATAGCGGTGTAGATATTTCCATGCGTATAGAGATGGCAGTGTAGGTATCTCCATGATTATAGACATAGTGGTGAAGGTATTTCCATAGTTATAAAGTTAGCAGTGTCGATATTTCCATGTTTATACAGATGACGGTGAAGATAGTTCCATGTTTATGGAGATGGTGGTGTAGATATTTTCACGTTTATAGAGATGTCGGTGTAGATATTCCCTTGTTTATAGAGATAGCAGTGTAGGTATTTCCTTGTTTTTAGATATAGCCGGGTAGATATTTCCATGTTTATACAGATGGCTTTGTAGATATTTCCATGTGTATACAGATGGGTGTGTAGATATTTCCATGTTTATTGAGATATTGGTGTGGATATTTCCATGCTTATACAGATGACTGTGTAGATATTTCCTTGTTTATACAGATAGCGGTGTAGATGTTTCCATGTTTATACAGATAGCGGTGTAGATATTTCCATCTTTACACAGATAGCTGTGTGGATATTTCCAAGTTTACACAGATAGCTGTGTAGATATTTCCATGATTACAAAGATAGCGGTGTAGATATTTCCATGTTTATACACATGGCTGTGTAGATATTTCCATGTTTATACAGATGGCTGTGTAGATATGTCCATGTGTATACAGATGGCAGTGTAGATATTTCCTTGTTTATAGAGATGGTGGTGTAGATATTTGCATGTTTATACAGAAAAATGTGCAGGTATTTGCATGTTTATATAGATGGCAGTGTAGATATTTCCACGATTATAGAGATAACAGTGTAGATATTTCCATGTTTATATAGATAGCGGTGTAGATATTTCCATGTTTATGGAGATAGCGGTGTAGAAATTTCCCTATTTATACAGATAGCGCTGTAGTTATTTCCATGTTTATACAGATGGTGGTGTGGATATTTCCATGTTTATACAGATGATGGTGTAGATATTTCCTTGTTTATACAAATCCCGGTGTAGATATTACAATGTTTACAGAGGTAGCAGTATAGATATTTCCAACTTTGCACAGACTGCGGTGTAGATATTTCCATCTTTACACAGATAGCTATGTAGATATTCCAAGTTTACACAGAGAGCTGTGTAGATATTTCCATGTTTACACAGATAGCATTGTAGATATTTCCATGCTTATAATGATAGCGGTGTAGATATTTCCATGTTTATACAGATAGCAGTGTACATATTTCCATGTTTATACTGATAGCGGTGGAGATATTTCCAGGTTTATACAGGTAGCGATGTAGATATTTCCATGTTTATAGAGATGGTGGTGTAGTTATTTCCAAGTTTATAGAGATTACGGTGTAGATATTTCCATGTTTATACTGATAGCGGTGTAGGTATTTACATGTTCATTGAGATAGCGGTGTAGATATTTGCATGTCTATACAGATAGCGGTATTGTTATGTCCATGTATATACACATAGCGGTCTAGAGATTTCCATGTATATACAGCTCGCGGTGTAGATATTTCCATCTTTATACAGATGGCAGTGTAGGTATTTCCATGTTTATAAAGATAGTGATGTAGATATTTCCCTGTTTATACAGATGGCGGTGTAGATAGTTCCATGTTTCTGGAGATGGCGGTGTAGGTATTTTCAAGTTTATAGAGATGGTGGCGTAGGTATTTCCATGTTTATAGAGATTGCGGTGTAGATATTTCCATGCTCATAGAGATAGTGGTGTAGGTATTTCAATTTTTATAGAGATAGCGGTGTAGATATTTCCACGTTTATACAGATGTCTGTGTAGATATTTCCATGTGTATACAGATGGCAGTGTAGATATTTCCATGTTTATACAGATGGTGGTGTAGATATTTCCATGTTTATACAGATGACTGTGTAGATATTTGCATGTTTATACAGATGGCGGCGTAGATATTTCCATGTTTATAGAGATTACAGTGTAGATATTTCCATGTTTATAAAGATAGGTTTGTTGATATTTCCACGTTTATAGAGATAGCGGTGTAGATATTTCCATATTTATACAGATAGTGGTGTAGATATTTAAATGTTTACACAGATGGCGGTGTAGATATTTCCATGTTTATAGAGATGGCGGTGTAGATATTTCCAATTTTATACACCTCGCGGTGTAGATATTTCCAAGTTTATACAGATGACTGTGCAGATATTTGCATGTTTATAAAGATAGCGGTGTAGATATTCCCATGTTTATACAGATGGCGGTGAAGATATGTCCATGTTTATACTGATAGTGGTGTAGGTATTTCCTCGTTTATACAGATAGCGGTGTAGATATTTCCATGTTTATACAGATAGCGGTGTAGATATTTCCATGGTTACAGACACAGTAGTGTAGATATTTACATCTTTGCACAGATTGCGGTGTGGATATTTCCATCTTTACCCAGATAGCTGTGTAGATATTTCCAAGTTTACACAGATAGCTGTGTAGATATTTCCATGTTTACAGATAGCGTTGTAGATATATCCATATTTATACAGATAGCGGTGTAGGTATTTGCTCGTTAATACTGATAGCAGTGTAGATATTTCCATGTTTATACAGATAGCGGTGGAGATATTTCCTCGGTTATACAGATATCGTTGTAGATATTTCCACGTTTATACAGATTGTGGTGTAGATATTTCCACGTTTATACAGATAGCGGTGTAGATATTTCCACGTTTTTCCGATAATGGTGTAGATATTTCCATGTTTACACAGATAGCGTTGCAGATATTTACATGTTTATGCGGATAGCGTTGTTAATATTTCCATATTTATAAGGATATCGATATAGATATTTACATGATTATACAGATAGCGGTGTAGGTACTTCCATGTTCAGAAAGAGAGCTGTGTAGATATTTCCGTGTTTATAGAGATGGCTGTGTAGTTATTTCCATGTGTATACAGATGGCCGTGTAGATATTTCCATGATTATAGAGATGGTGGTGTAGATATTTCCATGTTTGTACAGATGATTAAGTAGATATTTGCATGTTTATACAGATGGCGGTGTAGATATTTCCATGTTTACACAGATAGCGTTGTAGATATTTCCATGTCTATACATATAGCGTTGTAGATATTTCCATGTTTATACAGATAGCGGTGTAGATATTTCCACGTTTATACTGATAGCTGTGTAGATATTTCCATGTTTACACAGATAGTGGTGGAGATATGTCCACGTTTATAAAGATAGCAATGTTGATATTTCCACGTTTATACAGATAGCGTTGTAGATATTTCCACGTTTATACAGATAGCGGTGTAGATAGTTCCACGTTCATAAGATAGCGGTGTAGATATTTCCACGTTTTACAGATAGCGTTGTAGATATTTCCATGTTTACCAGATAGCGTTGCAGATATTTCCATGTTTATGCGGATAGCGGTGTTAATATTTCCATGTTTATAGGGATATCGGTGTAGATATTTCCATGTTTATACAGATAGCAGTGTAGGTATTTCCATGTTTATACAGGTAGCGGTGTAGATATTTCCGTGTTTATAGAGATGGCTGTGTAGATATTTCCATGTGTATACAGATGGCCGTGTAGATATTTCCATGTTTATAGAGATGGTGGTGTAGATATTTCCATGTTTATACAGATGATTGTGTAGATATTTGCATGCTTATACAGATGGCAGTGTAGATACTTTCAAGTTTATAGAGATGGCATTGTAGATATTTCCATGTTTATAGAGATAGCGGTGTATATATTTCCAAGTTTATAGAGAAAGCGGTGTACGTATTTCCATGTTTATAGAGAAGGCGCTGGAGATATTTCCATATTTATACAGATAGCGATGTAGATATTTCCATGTTTATGCAGATAGCGGTGTTGCTATTTCCATGTTTATACAGCTCGCGATGCAGATATTTCCATCTTTATAAAGATGGCAGTGTACATATTTCCATGTTTATACAAATAGTGGTGTAGATATTTCCATGTTTATACAGATATCGGTGTAGATAGTTCCATGTTTCTGTCGACGGTTGTGTTGATATTTTCATGTTTATACAGATTGCGGTGTAGATATTTCCATGTATATAGAGATAGCGATGTAGGGATTTCCATGTTTATAGTTATTGCGGTGTAGATATTTCCATGTTTATACAGATGGCTGTGTAGATATTTCCACGTGTACACAGATGGCTGTGTAGATATTTCCAAGTGTATAAAGATGGCCGTGTAGATATTTCCATGGTTATAGAGATGGTGATGTAGATATTTCCATGTTTATACAGATGATTCTGTAGATATTCGTAAGTTTATACTGATGGCGGTGTAGATATCTCCATGTTTATATAAATAACTGTGTAGATATTTCCATGTTTATAACGATTACGGTGTAGATATTTCCAAGTTTATAGAGATAGCGGTGTAGATATTTCCATATTTATACAGATAGCGGTGTAGATATTTCCATGTTTGTACAGATGGCAGTGTAGATATTTCCTTGTTTATACTGATAGTGGTGTAGATATTTCCATGTTTATACAGATGGTGGTGTAAATAGTTACATGTTTCTGGAGATGGCGGTGTAGATATTTTGATGTTTATAGAGATGGCAGTGTAGACATTTCCATGTTTATAGAGATAGCGTTTTAGATATTTCCATGTTTATAGAGATAACGGTGTAGGTATTTCCATGTTTATAGAGATAGCGGTGTAGATATTTTCATGTTTATACAGACGGCTCTGTAGATATTTCCACGTTTATACAGATGGCATTGTAGATATTTCCATGTTTATAGAGATGGTGGTGTAGATATTTCCATATTTATGCAGATGACTGTGTAGATATTTGCAAGTTTACCAGATGGCCGTATAGGTATTTCCATGTTTATAGAGATATCGGTGTAGATATTTCCATGTTTATAAGGATAGCGGTTTAGATATTTCCATGTTTATAAAGACAGCGGTGCAGATATTTCCATATTTAAACAGATAGCGGTGTAGATATTTCCATGTTTATACAGATTGCAGTGTGGTTATTTCCATGTTTATACAGATGGCAGTGTGGATATTCCCTTGTTTATAAAAATAGCGGTGTAGTTATTTCCATGTTTACAGAGATAGCGGTGTTGATATTTCCATCTTTGCACAGATTGTGGTGTAGATATTTCCATGCTTACACAGATAGCTATGTAGATACTTCCAAGTTTACACAGATTGCTGTGTAGATACTTCCATGTTTACACAGATAGCGTTGAAGTTACTTCCATGTTTATACAGATAGCGGTGTAGATATTTCCATGTTTATACAGATAGCGGTGTAGATATTTCCATGTTTATAGAGGTAGCGGTGTAGGTATTTCCATGTTTATACTGATAGTGGTGTAGATATTTCCATGTTTATACAAATAGCGGTGTAGATATTTCCATGTTTATGTGGATAGCGGTGTTGGTATTTCCAGGCTTATTGGGATAGCGGTTTAGATATTTCCATGTCTATACAGATAGGGATGTAGATATTTCCCTGTTTATTCAGATAGCGTTGTAGATATTTCCTTGTTTATACAGATAGCGGTGTAGACATTTCCATGTAAATAGAGATAGCGGTATAGATATTTCTTTATTTATACAGATAGCGGTGTAGATATTTCCATGTTTCTACAGATGGCGGTGTATATATTACCATGTTTATAGAGATGGCGGTGTAGATATTTCCATGTTTATACAGATAGCGGTGTAGCTATTTCCATGTTTACAGATGGTGGTGTAGATATTTCCATGTTTACAGAGATAGCGGTGTAGATATTTCCATCTTTGCACAGATAGCGGTGTACATATTTCCATGTTTATACAGTTGTCTCTGTAGATATTTCCATATGTATAGAGATGGCGGTGTAGATATTTCCATGTTTATAGAGATGGTGGTGTAGATATTTCCATGTTTATACAGATGACTGTGTAGATATTTGCATGTTTTTACAGATGGTGGTGTAGGTATTTCCATGATTATATAGATAGTCGTGTATATATTTCCATGTTTACATAGATAGCGGTGTAGGTATTTCCATGTTTATACACATAGCGGTGTAGATATTTCCATGATTATACAGATATTGGTGGAGATATTCCCATGTTTATATAGATAGCGATGTAGATATTTCCATGTTTATACAGATAGCGGTGTAGATATTTCCATGTTTATACAGATGGCAGTGTAGATATTTCCATGTTTATAGAGATAGTGGTGTAGATACTTCCATGTTTATAGAGATAACTGTGTAGATATTTCCATGTGTATGGAGATGGCAGTCTAGATATATCCATGTTTATAGAGATGGTTGTGTAGATATTTCCAGGTTTATACAGATGAGTTTTTAGATATTTGCATGTTTATACAGATGGCGGTGTAGATATTTCCATGTTTTTAGAGATAGCGGTGTAGATGTGTCCACGTTTATACAGATAGCGGTGTAGATATTTCCATGTTTATACAGACAGCACTGTAGATATTTCCATGTTTATACAGATAGCGGTATACATATTTCCATGTTTACACAGATAGCGGTGTAGATATTTCCATCTTTGCCTGATTGCGGTGCAGATATATCCATCTTCATGCAGATAGCGGTGTAGATATTTCCAACTTTACACAGATATCTGAGTAGATATTTCCATGTTTACACAGATAGCGTTGTATATATTTCCATATTTATACAGATAGCGGTGCAGATATTTCCATTTTTATACAGATAGCGGTGTAGATATTTCCATGTTTATAAAGATAGCGGTGGAGATATTTCCAGGTTTGTACAGATAGCGGTGTGGATATTTAGATATTTATACAGATAGCGGTGGAGATATTTCCATATTTACAGAGATGGCGGTGTAGATTTTTCCATGTTCTTAGAGATAGCGAAGTAGATATTTCCATGTTTATACAGATAGCGGTGTAGGTATTTCCCTGTTTATACAGATATCGGTGTTGGTATTTCCATGTTCATACAGATAGCGGTGTAGATATTTCCATGTTTATTCAGATGGCGGTGTAGTTAGTTCTATGTCTAAGGAGATGGCGGTGTAGATATTTTCATGTTTATAGTGATGGCGGTATAGATATTTCCGTGTTTATAGAGATAGCTGTGTAGATATTTCCATGTTTATACAGATGGCTTTGTAGATATTTCCATTTGTATACAGATGGCAGTGTAGATATTTCCATGTTTATAGAGAGGGTGGTGTAGGTATTTCCATGTTTATACAGATGACTGTTTAGGTATTTGCAGGTTTATACAGATGGCGGTGTAGATATTTCCATGTATATAGAGATAACGGTGTATATATTTCCATGTTTTTACAGATAGCGGTGTAGATATTTCCATGTTTATAGAGATAGCGGTGTAGATATTTCCATGTTTATAGAGGTTGTGGTTTAGATATTTCCATGTTTATTCAGATCCCGGTGTAGATATTTCCATGTTTATTCAGATAGCGGTTTTGGTATTTCCATGTTCATACAGATAGCTGTGTAGATATTTCCATGTTTATACAGATAGCAGTGTAGGTATTTCCATGTTTATGCAGATAGCGCCGTAGATATTACCAAGTTTATAGAGATGGCGTTGTAAGTATTTCCATGTTTATGGAAATAGTTGTGTTGATATTTCCATGTTCATACAGACAGCGGTGTAGATATTTCCATATTTGTACAGATAACGGTGTTTGTATTTCCATGTTTATAGAGACAGCGGTGTAGATATTTCCATGTTTATAGAGACGGTGTTGTAAATATTGCCATGTTTATACAGATGACTGTGCAGATATTTGCATGTTTATACAGATGGAGGTGTAGATATTTCCATGTTTATAGAGGTAGAAGTGTAGATATTTCCATGTTTATACAGATAGCGGTGAGGATATTTTCGTGTTTATAGAGATAGCGCTGTAGACATTTCCAAGATTATACAGCTAGCGCTGTAGATATTTCCATGTTTATGCAGATAGTGGTGTAGATATTTCCATGTTTATACAGATGGCGGTATAGGTATTTCCATGTGTATAGAGATGGCAATGTAGATATTTCCATGTTTATACAGATAGCGGTGTCGATACTTCCACGTTTATACAGATAGCGGTGTGCGTATTTCCATGTTTATACAGATAGCGGTGTAGATATTTCCATGTTTATACAGCTCACGGTATATATATTTCCATCTTTTTACAGATGGCAGTGTAGATATATCCATGTTTATACAGATAGCGTTGTAGATATTTCCATGTTTATACAGATGGCGGTGTAATTATTTCCATGTTTATAGAGATAGCGGTGTAGACATTTCCATGTTTACAGAGACACCGGTGTAGATATTCGCATGTTTATAGAGATAGCGGTGTAGATATTTCCATGTTTATAGAGACAGCGGTGTAGATATTTCCATACTTATAGAGATAGCGGTGCAGATATTTCCATGTTTATAGAGACAGCAGTGTAGATATTTCCATGTTTATACAGATAGCGGTGTAGATATTTCCATGTTTATACAGACAGCGGTGAAGAGATTTCCATGTATATACAGATAGCGGTGCAGTTATTTCCATGTTTATACAGATAGCGTTGTAGATATTTCCATGTTTATACAGATGGCTTTGTAGGTATTTCCATTTTTATACAGATGGCGGTGTAGATATTTCCATGTTTATACAGATGGCGATGTAGATATCTCCATGTTTATACAGATGACTGTGTAGCTTTTTCCATGTTTATACCGATGGCGATGTATATATTTCCATATTTATACAGATGACTGTGAAGCTATTTCCATGTTTATAGAGATAGTTGTCTATATATTTCCATGTTTGCACAGATAGCGGTGAAGATATTTCCATCTTTGCACAGATTTCGGTGTAGATATTTCCATCTTTAGACAGATAATGGTGTAGATATTTCCAAGTTTACACAGATAGATGTGTATATATTTCCATGATTACACAGATAGCGTTGTAGATATTTCCAAGTTTATACAGATAGCGGTGTAGATATTTCCATGTTTATAGTGATAGCAGTGTAGATATTTCCATGTTTACACAAATAGCGGTGTGGATATTTCCATGTTTATACAAATAGCTGTGTTGATATTTCCATGTTTATAGGGATAGCGGCGTAGATATTTCCATGTTTATGCAGTTAGTGGTGTAGGTATTTCCATCTTTATACAGATAACAGTGAAGATATTTCCATGTTTATAGAGATGGATGTGTAGATATTTCCATGTTCATACAGATGGCGTTGTAGATATTTCCGTGTTTACAGATGGTGGTGTAGATATTTCCATGTTTACATAGACAGCGTTGCAGATATTTCCATGTTTATACAGATAGCGGTGTAGATATTTCCATGTTTATGCAGATGGCGGTGTAGATATTTACATGTTTATGCAGATGGCATTGTAGTTATTTCCAAGTTTATAGAGATGGCGTTGTAGATATTTCCATGTGTATGCAGATGGCAGTGTAGATATTTCCATGTTTATTGAGATGGTGGTGTAGATATTTCTATATTTATACAGATGACTGTGTAGATATTTGCATGTTTATACAGATGGCGGTGTAGGTAGTTCCTAGTTTATGGAGATGGCAGTGTAAATATTTCCATGTTTATAGAGATAGCTGTGTAGATATTTTCATGTTTATAGAGATAGCGGTGTAGGTATTTCCATGATTACAGTGATGGTGGTGTAGATATTTCCATGTTTATACAGATAGCAGTGTAGTTATTTCCATGTTTATGCAGATAGCAGTGAAGATATATATATGTTTATAGTGATGGCTGTGTAGATATTTCCATGTTTATACAGATAGCGGTCTAGATATTTCCACGTTTATAGAGATAGTGGTGTAATTATTTCCACGTTTATAGAGATAGCGGTGTAGACGTTTCCATGTTTACAGAGACACCGGTGTAGATATTCGCATGTTTATAGAGATAGCGGTGTAGATATTTCCATGTTTATAGAGAGAGCGGTGTAGGTATTTCCCTATTTATAGAGATAGCGGGGTAGATATTTCCATGTTTATAGAGACTGCGGTGTAGATATTTCCATGTTTATACAGATAGCGGTGTAGATATTTCCATGTTCATACAGACAGCGGTGTAGATATTTCCATGTACATAAAGATAGTGGTGTAGATATTTCCATGTTTATACAGATAGCGTTGTAGATATTTCCATGTTTATACAGATGGCTGTGTAGATATTTCCATGTTTATACAGACGGCAGTGTAGATATTTCCATGTTTATACAGATGGCGATGTAGATATTTCCATGTTTACTGAGATAGCGGTGTAGATATTTCAATCTTTTCACAGATTGCGGTGTAGATATTTTCATCTTTACACAGATTGTGTTGTAGATATTGCAAGGTTACATAGGTAGCTGTGTAGATATTTCCATGTTTACACATATAGCGTTGTAGATATTTCCATGTTTACACAGACAGTGCTGTAGATATTTCCATGTTTATAAAGATAGCAGTGTAGATATTTCCAAGTTTAAACAAATAGATGTGTAGATGTTTCCATGATTACACAGATAGCATTGTACATATTTCCATGTTTATACAGATAGCGTTGTAGTTATTTCCACGTTTATAGTGATAGCGGTGTAGATATTTCCATGTTTATACAAATACCGGTGTGGATATTTCTATGTTTATACGACTAGCGGTGTTGATATTTCCATGTTTATAGGGATAGCGGCGTAGACATTTCCATGTTCATGCAGTAGTGGTGTAGGTAATTCCATCTTTATACAGATAGTGTTGTAGATATTTCCATTATTTTAGAGATGGCTGTGTAGATATTTCCATGTTTATACAGATGGCGGTGTAGATATTTCCATGTTTACTGAGTTAGCGTTGTAGATATTTCCATGTTTATACATATAGTGGTGTAGATATTTCCATGTTTATAGAGATAGCGGTGAAGATATTTACATGTTTATACAGATGGCAGTCAAGATATCTCCATGTTTAAAGAGATGGTGGTTTAGATATTTCCATGTATATAGAGATAGGCGTGAACATATTTCCATGTTTACACAGATTGCGGTGTAGATATTTCGATGTTTATAGAGATAGCGGTGTAGATATTTCCATGTTTATACAGATAGCAGAGTAGATATTTCCCTGTTTTAAAGATAGCGCTGTAGATATTTCCATGTTTACAGAGATCGCGGTGTAGATATTTCCATCCTTGCACTGATTGCGGTGTAGAGATTTCCTTGTTTATACTGACGGCAGTGTATATATTTACATGTTTATGCAGGTGACAGTGTAGATATTTCCAAGTTTATACAGATGGCAGTGTAGATATTTTCATGTTTATAAAGATAGCGGTGTAGATATTTCCATGTTTATAGAGATAGCAGTGTAGGTATTTCCATGTTTATAGTGATAGCGGTGTAGATATTTCCGTGTTTATACAAATAGCGGTGTGGATATTTCCATGTTTATGTGGATAGCGGTGTTGATATTTCCATGTTCATAGGGATAGCGGTGTAGATATTTCCATGTTTATACAGATGGCGGTTTAGGTATTTCCATGTTTATACAGATAGCGGTGTAGATATTTCCATGTTTACAGAGATAGCGGTTTACATATTCCCATCTTTGCACAGATTGCGGTGTAGATATTTCCATCTTTACATATTTAACGGTGTAGATATTTCCAAGTTTACACAGATAGATGTGTAGATATTTCCATGGTTACACAGCGTTGTAGATATTTCCATGTTTATACAGATAGCGTTGTAGATATTTCCACGTATACACAGATAGCGTTGTAGATGTTTCCACGTTTATACAGATAGCAGTGTAGATATTTCCACGTTTATACAGATAGCGGTGTACATATTTCCATGTTTATACAGATGGCAATGTAGATATTTCCATGTTTACAGATGGTGGTGTAGATATTTCCATGTTTACAGAGATAGCGGTGTAGATATTTCAATCTTTGCACAGATTGCGGTGTATATATTTCCATCTTTACACAGATAGCGGTGTACATATTTCCATGTTTATACAGTTGTCTCTGTAGATATTTCCATATGTATAGAGATGGCGGTGTAGATATTTCCATGTTTAAGGAGATGGTGGTGTAGATATTTCCATGTTTATACAGATGACTGTGTAGATTTTTGCTTGTTTTTACAGATGGCGGTGTAGGTATTTCCATGTTTATACACATAGCGGTGCAGATATTTCCATGATTATACAGATATTTGTGGAGAAATTCCCATGTTTATATAGATAGCGATGTGGATATTTCCATGTTTATACAGATAGCAATGTAGATATTTCCATGTTTATACAGATGGCAGTGTAGATATTTCCATGTTTATAGAGATAGTGGTGTAGATACTTCCATGTTTATAGAGATAACTGTGTAGATATTTCCACGTGTATGAAGATGGCAGTCTAGATATATCCATGTTTATAGAGATGGTTGTGTAGATATTTCCAGGTTTATACAGATGAGTTTGTAGATATTTGCATGTTTATACAGATGGCGGTGTAGATATTTCCATGTTTTTAGAGATAGCGGTGTAGATGTATCCATGTTTATACAGATAGCGGTGTAGATATTTCCATGTTTATACAGATAGCAGTGTAGATATTTCCATGTTTATACAGATAGCGGTGTACATAATTCCATGTTTACACAGATAGCTGTGTACATATTTCCATCTTTGCCAGATTGCGGTGCAGATATATCCATCTTCATGCAGATAGCGGTGTAGATATTTCCAACTTTACACAGATATCTGAGTAGATATTTCCATGTTTACACAGATAGCGTTGTATATATTTCCATATTTATACAGATAGTGGTGCAGATATTTCCATGTTTATATAGATAGCGGTGTAGATATTTCCATGTTTATAAAGATAGCGGTGGATATATTTCCAGGTTTGTACAGATAGCGGTGTAGATATTTACATATTTATACAGATAGCGGTGGAGATATTTCCATATTTATAGAGATGGCGGTGTAGGTTTTTCCATGTTCATAGAGATAGCAAAGTAGATATTTCCATGTTTATACAGATAGCGGTGTAGGTATTTCCCTGTTTATGCAGATATCGGTGTTGGTATTTCCATGTTCATACAGATAGCGGTGTAGATATTTCCATGTTTATACAGCTCGCGGTATAGTTATTTCCATCTTCATGCAGAAGACAGTGTAGATATTTCAATGTTTATTCAGATAGCGGTGTAGATATTTCCATGTTTATTCAGATGGCGGTGTAGTTAGTTCTATGTCTAAGGAGATGGCAGTGTAAGTATTTCCATGTTTATGGAAATAGTTGTGTTGATATTTCCATGTTCATACAGACAGCGGTGTAGATATTTCCATATTTGTACAGATAACGGTGTTTCTATTTCCATGTTTATAGAGACAGCGGTGTAGATATTTACATGTTTATAGAGACGGTGTTGTAAATATTTCCATGTTTATACAGATGACTGTGTAGATATTTGCATGTTTATACAGATGGCGGTGTAGATATTTCCATGTTTATAGAGGTAGAAGTGTAGATATTTCCATGTTTATACAGATAGCGGTGTGGATATTTTCATGTTTATACAGATAGCGGTGTAGACATTTCCATGTTTATACAGCTAGCGCTGTAGATATTTCCATGTTTATGCAGATAGTGGTGTAGATATTTCCATGTTTATAGAGATGGCGGTGTAGGTATTTCCATGTGTATAGAGATGGCAATGTAGATATTTCCATGTTTATACAGATAGCGGTGTAGATACTTCCATGTTTATACAGATAGCGGTGTGGGTTTTTCCATGTTTATACAGATAGCGGTGTAGATATTTCCATGTTTATACAGCTCACGGTATATATATTTCCATCATTTTACAGATAGCGGTGTAGATATATCCATGTTTATATAGATAGCGTTGTAGATATTTCCATGTTTAAACAGATGGCGGTGGAGATATTTCCTTGTTTATAGAAATAGCGGTGTAGATATTTCCATGTTTATACAGATAGCGGTGTAGATATTTCCATGTGTATACAGATGGCTGTGTAGATATTTCCATGTTCATATAGATGGCTGTGTACATATTTCCATGTGTATAGAGATGACTTTGTAGGTATTTCCATGTTTATACAGATGGCGGTGTAGATATTTCCATGTTTACAGAGATAGCTGTGTGGATATTTCCATGTTTATACAGATAGCGATCTAGATATTTCCATGTTTATACAGATCGCGGTGTAGATATTTCCATGTTTATACAGATCGCGGTGTAGATATTTCCATGTTTATACAGATAGCGGTGTAGATATTTCCATGTTTATACTGATGGCGGTGTAGATATTTCCATGTTTATAGAGATGGCGGTGTAGATATTTCCATGTTTATACAGATAGCGGTGTAGATATTTCCACGTTTATACAGAAGGCGGTGTAGATATTTCCATCTTTCTACAAATGGCAGTATAGGTATTTCCATGTTTATAGAGATAGCGGTGTAGATATATCCATGTTCATAGAGATAGCAGTGAGGATATTTCCATGTTTATACAGATAGCAGTGTAGATATTTCCACTTTTATAGAGATAGCGGTTTAGATATTTCATATTTATACAGAGAGCGGTGTAGATATTTCCATGTTTATACAGATTGCGGTGTAGATATTTCCATGTTTATACAGATAGCGGTGTAGATATTTCCACGTTTATACAGATGGCAGTGTAGATATTTCCATCTTTCTACAAATGGCAGTGTAGATATTTCCATGTTTATAGAGATGGCGGTGTAGATGTATCCATGTTTATATAGATGGCAGTGTAGACATTTTCTTGTTCATGTAGATGGCGTTGCAGATACCTCCATGTTTAAAGAGATGGCGGTGTGTATATTTCCATGTTGATGGAGATAGCGGTGTAGATATTTCCATGTTTATAGAGATAGCGGTGTAGATATTTCCATGTTTGTAGAGATGACTGTGTAGATATTTCCATGTTTGTACAGATGGCAGTGTAGATATTTCCATTTTATAGAGATAGCCGTGTAGATATTTTGATGTTTATACTGATTGCGGTGGAGATATGTCCATGTTTATACAGATAGAAATGGAGATATTTCCACGTTAATACACATAGCGGTGTAGATATTTCCATGTTTATACAGATGGCTGTGTAGTTATTTCCATGTTTATACATATAGCGGTGTAGATATTTCCATGTTTATACAGATGGCGGTGTAGATACAGCCATGTTTCTGAAGATGGCAGTGTAGATATTTTCATGTTTACATAGATGGCGGTGTAGATATTTCCATGTTTACAGAGATTGCGGTGTAGATATTTCCATGTTTATAGTGCAAGTGGTGTAGGTATTTCCATGTTTATAGAGATAGCGGTGTAGACATTTCCATATTTATACAGGTAGCGGTGTAGTTATTGCCATGTTTCTACACATGGCGGTGTAGATATTTCCATGTTTCTAAACATGACGGTGTAGATATTTCCTTCTTTATACAGATAGCGATGTAGATATTTGCATGTTTATACAGATTGCGGTGTAGATATTTCCATGTTTATAGAGATAGCGGTGTAGATATTTCCATGTTTATACAGATGGCTGTGTAGATATTTCCATGTTTATAGAGATAGCGGTGTAGATATTTCCATGTTTATACAGATGGCTGTGTAGATATTTCCATGTGTATACAGATGGCGGTGTAGATATTTCCATGTTTATACGTATAGCGGTGTAGATATTTCCATGTTTACAGATATAGCGGTAAAGATATTTCCATCTTTGCACAGATTGCGGTGTAGACATTGCAAACTTTACGCTGATAGCGGTGTAGATATTTCCAAGTTTACACAGATGCCTGTGACGATATTTCTATGTTTACAGTGATATCATTGTAGATATTTCCATGTTTATAGAGATAGCGGTGTAGATATTTCCATGTTGATAGAGATAGCGGTGTAGGTATTTTCAGGGTTATACAGATAGTGGTGTAGATATTTCCATGTTTATAGAGATAGCGGTGTAGATATTTCCATGTTGATACAGATAGCGGTGTAGATATTTTCAGGGTTATAAAGATAGCGGTGTAAATATTTCCATGTTTATACAGATCGTGGTGTAGATATTTCCATGTTTATACAGATTCCGGTGTAGATATTTACATGTTTATACAGACCGCAGTGTAGATATTTCCATGTTTATAGAGATAGCGTTGTAGATATTTCCATGATTGTACAGATGGCGGTGTTGATGTTTCCATCTATACAGAGATTGCCGTGTAGGTATTTCCTTGTGTATACAGATGGCATTGTAGATATTTCCATGTTTATACAGATGGTGGTGTAGAAATTTCCATGTTGATACAGATGACTCTATAGGTATTTCCATGTTTTTACTGATGGCATTGTAGATATTTCCATGTTTATAGAGATAGCAGCGTAGATATTTCCATGTTTATACAGATGGCGGTGTAGATATTTTCATGATTATAAAGATAGCGGTGTAGATATTTCCATATTTAAACAGATAACTGTGTAGATATTTCCATGTTTATACAGATAGCGGTGTAAATATTTCCATGTTTATACAGATCATGGTGTAGATATTTCCATGTTTATAGAGATAGCGGTGTAGATATTTCCATGTTTCTACTGATCACGGTGTAGATATTTCCATGTTTATACAGATCGCGGTGCAGACATTTCCATGTTTATACAGATCATGGTGTAGATATTTCCATGTTTATACAGATCGTGGTGTTGATATTACCATGTTTATAGGAATGGCGGTGCAAATATTTCCACATTTATACAGATAGCATTGTAGTTATTAGCATGTTTATACAGATAGCGGTGTAGATATTTCCATGTATAAACAGATGTCTGTGTATATATTTCCATGTTTAAACAGATGTCGGTGGAGATATTTCCTTGTTTATAGAAATAGCGGTGTATATATTTCCATGTTTATACAGATAGCGGTGTAGATATTTCCATGTGTATACAGATGGCTGTGTATATATTTCCATGTTCAAATAGATGGCTTTGTAGATATTTCCATGTTTATAGAGATGACTTTGTAGGTATTTCCATGTTTATACAGATGGCGGTGTAGATATTTCCATGTTTATAGAGATAGCTGTGTAGATAGTTCCATGTTTATGCAGATAGCGATCTAGATATTTCTATGTTTATACAGATCGCGGTGTAGATATTTCCATGTTTATACAGATAGCGGTGTAGATATTTCCATGTTTATACAGATGGCGGTGTAGATATTTCCAAGTTTATAGAGATGGCGGTGTAGATATTTCCATGTTTATACAGGTTGCGGTGTAGTTATTTCCATGTTGATAGAGATAGCGGTGTAGATATTTCCATGTTTATACAGATAACGGTGTTGGTATTTCCATGTTTATACAGATAGTGGTGTAGATATTTCCATATTTATACAGCTCGCGGTGTAGATATTTCCGTCTTTATACAGATGGCAGTGTAGATATTTCCATGTTTATACAGAGAGCGGTGTAGATATTTCCATGTCTATAGAGATAGCGGTGTAGGTATTTCCATATTTATACATATTGCGGTGTAGATATTTCCATCTTTATACAGATGGCAGTGTAGATATTTCCATGTTTATACAGATGGCAGTGAGGATATTTCCATGTTTATGCAGATCGTGGTGTAGATATTTCCATGTTTATACAGATGGCGGTGTAGATACATCCATGTTTCTGAAGATGGCGGTGTAGATATTTTCATGTTTATAGAGATGGCGGGGTAGATATTTCCATGTTTATACAGATGTCTGTGTAGATATTTCCATGTTTATGCAGATGGCGGTGTAGGTATTTCCATATTTATAGAGATGGCGGTGTAGTTATTTCTATGTTTATAGAGATAGCGGTGTAAATATCTCCATGTTTATAGAGATGCTGGTGTAAGCATTTTCATGTTTATATATATAGCGGTGTAGTTATTTCCATGTTTATACAGATAACAGTGTTGGTATTTCCATGTTTATACAGATAGCGGTGTAGATATTTCCATGTTTATACAGCTCGCGGTGTAGATACTTCCATCTTTATACAAATGGCATTGTAGATATATCCATGTTTATACAGATAGCGGTGTAGATATTTCCATGTCTATAGAGACAGCGGTGTAGGTATTTCCATATTTATACAGATTGCAGTGTAGATATTTCCTTCTTTATACAGATGGCGGTGTAGATATTTCCATGTTTATACAGATATCAGTGAAGATATTTCCATGTTTATACAGATAATAGTGTAGATATTTCCGTGTTTATACAGATGGCGGTGTAGATACTTCCATGTTCCTGAAGATGGCGGTGTAGTTATTTTCATGTTTATAGAGATGGCGTTGTAGATATTTCCATGTTTATACAGATGTCTGTGTAGACATTTCCATGTTTATACAGATAGCGGTGTAGACATTTCCATGTTTATAGATATGGCGTTCTAGTTATTTCTAAGTTTATAGAGATAGCTGTGTAAATATTTCCATGTTTATAGACATGGTGGTGTAAGTATTTTCATGTTTATAGAGATAGCTGTGTAGATATTTCCATGTTTATACAGATATCGGTGTAGATATTTCCATGTTTATACAGCTCGCGGTGTACATATTTCCATCTTTATACAGATGGCAGTGTAGATATTTCCATGTTTATACAGATAGCGGTGTAGATATTTCCATGTCTATAGAGATAGCAGTGAAGATATTTCCATATTTATACAGATTTCTGTGTAGATATTTCCAACTTTATACTGATGGAGGTGTAGATATTTCCATGTTTATACAGATGGCAGTGAAGTTATTTCCATGTTTATACAGATAGTGGTGTAGATATTTCCATGTTTATACAGATGGCGGTGTAGATACATCCATGTTTCTGAAGATGGCGGTGTAGATATTCTCATGTTTATAGAGATGGAGGTTTAGACATTTCCATGTATATAGAGATAGCAGTGTAGATATTTTCATGTTTATAGAGAAAGCGGTGTAGTTATTTCCATGTTTATACAGATGGCAATGTAGATATTTCCATGTTTATACAGATATCGGTGTAGATATTTCCACGTTTACAGAGATAGCGGTGTAGGTATTTCCATTTTTCCACAGATTGCGGTGTAGTTATTGCCAAATTTACACAGATAGCAGTGTAGATATTTCCAAGTTTACACAGATATCTGTGTAGATACTACCATGTTTACAGAGAGAGCATTGCAGATACTTCCATGTTTATACAGATTGCGGTGTAGTTATTTCCATGTTTATACAGATAGCGCTGTAGCTATTTCCATGTTTATACAGGTAGCGGTGTAGATATTTCCTTGTCTATAGAGATAGCGGTGTAGTTATTTCCATATTTATACAGATTGCGGTGTAGGTATTTCCATCTTTATACAGATGGCGGTGTAGGTATTTCCATGTTTATACAGATGGCAGTGAAGATATTTCCATGTTTATACAGACAGTGGTGTAGATATTTCCATGTTTATACAGATAGCGGTGTAGATACATCCATGTTTCTGAAGATGGCGGTGTAGATATTTTCATGGTTATAGAGATGGAGGTGTAGATATTTCCATATATATAGAGATAGCAGTGTAGATATTTCCATGTTTAAAGAGAAATCGGTGTAGGTATTTTCATGTTTATAGAGTTAGCGGTGTCGATATTTCCATATTTATACAGAGAGCGTTGTAGGTATTTCCATGTTTATACAGATTGCCGTGTAGATATTTCCATGTTTCTACAGATGGCGGTGTAGATATTTCCTTGTTTATACAGGTAGCGGTGTAGATATTCCCATGTTTACAGAGATAGAGGTGTAGATATTTCCATCTTTGCACGGATTGCTGTGTAGATATTTCCATGTTTATGCAGATAGCTGTGTAGATATTTCCAAGTTTACACAGATAGCTGTGTAGATATTTCCATGTTTACACACATAGCGTGGTAGATATTTCCATGTTTATACAGATTGCGGTGTAGATATGTCCATGATCATACAGATAGCGGTGTAGATATTTTCATGTTTATACAGATAGCGGTGGAGATATTTCCATGTTTATAGTGACTGCGGTATTGATATTTCCATGTTTATACAGATAGCGGTGTAGGTATTTCCATGTTTACATAGATAGCGGTGTAGATATTTCCATCTTTGCACAGATTGCTGTGTAGATATTTCCATTTTTACACACATAACTGGGTAGATATTTCCAAGTTTACACAGATAGGTGTGTAGATATTTCCATGTTTACACAGATAGCATTCTATATATTTCCATGTTTATACAGATAGCGGTGCAGATATTTCCTTGTTTATGCAGATAACGGTGTAGATATTTCCATGTTTATACAGATAGCGGTGGAGATATTTCCCTGTTTATACAGATAGCGATGTAGATATTTCCATGTTTATACAGCTCGCGGTGTAGATATTTCCATCTTTATACACATGGCGGTGTAGATATTTGCATGTTTATACAGATAGCGGTGTAGATATTTCCATGTCTATAGAGATAGCGGTGTAGATATTTCCATATTCATACAGATTGCGGTGTAGATATTTCCATCTTTATACTGATGGCGGTTTAGATATTTCCATGTTTATACAGATGGCAGTGAAGTTATTTCCATGTTTATACAGATAGTGGTGTAGATATTTCCATGTTTATAGAGATGGAGGTGTAGATATTTCCATGTATATAGAGATAGCAGTGTAGATATTTTCATGTTTATAGAGAAAGCGGTGTAGTTATTTCCATGTTTATACAGATGGCACTGTAGATATTTCCATGTTTATACAGATATCGGTGTAGATATTTCCATGTTTACAGAGATAGTGGTGTAGGTATTTCCATTTTTGCAGAGATTGCGGTGTAGTTATTGCCAAATTTACACAGATAGCGGTGTAGATATTTCCAAGTTTACACAAATATCTGTGTAGATATTACCATGTTTACAGAGAGCATTGTAGATACATCCATGTTTATACAGATTGCGGTGTAGTTAGTTCCATGTTGATACAGATAGCGCTGTATATATTTCCGTGTTTATACAGGTAGCAGTGTAGATATTTCCTTGTCTATAGAGATAGCGGTGTAGATATTTCCATATTTATACAGATTGCGGTGTAGATATTTCCATCTTTATACAGATGGCGGTGTAGATATTTCCATGTTTATACAGATGGCTGTGAAGATATTTCCATGTTTATACAGATAGTGGTGTAGGTATTTCCATGTTTATACAGATGGCGGTGTAGATACATCCATGTTTCTGAAGATGGCGGTGTAGATATTTTCATGGTTATAGAGATGGAGGTGTAGATATTTCCATGTATATAGAGATAGCAGTGTAGATATTTTCATGTTTACAGAGAAAGCGGTGTAGTTATTTCCATGTTTATACAGATGGCACTGTAGATATTTCCATGTTTATACAGATATCGGTGTAGATATTTCCACGTTTACAGAGATACCGGTGTAGGTATTTCCATTTTTCCACAGATTGCGGTGTAGTTATTGCCAAATTTACACAGATAGCAGTGTAGATATTTCCAAGTTTACACAGATATCTGTGTAGATACTACCATGTTTACAGAGAGAGCATTGCAAATACTTCCATGTTTATACAGATTGCGGTGTAGTTATTTCCATGTTTATACAGATAGCGCTGTAGATATTTCCATGTTTATACAGGTAGCGGTGTAGATATTTCCTTGTCTATAGAGATAGCGGTGTAGTTATTTCCATATTTATAAAAATTGCGGTGTAGGTATTTCCATCTTTATACAGATGGTGGTGTAGGTATTTCCATGTTTATACAGATGGCAGTGAAGATATTTCCATGTTTATACAGACAGTGGTGTAGATATTTCCATGTTTATACAGATAGCAGTGTAGATACATCCATGTTTGTGAAGATGGCGGTGTAGATATTTTCATGGTTATAGAGATGGAGGTGTAGATATTTCCATATATATAGAGATAGCAGTGTAGATATTTCCATGTTTATAGAGAAATCGGTGTAGGTATTTTCATGTTTATAGAGTTAGCGGTGTCGATATTTCCATATTTATACAGAGAGCGTTGTAGGTATTTCCATGTTTATACAGATTGCAGTGTAGATATTTCCATGTTTCTACAGATGGCGGTGTAGATATTTCCTTGTTTATACAGGTAGCGGTGTAGATATTCCCATGTTTACAGAGATAGAGGTGTAGATATTTCCATCTTTGCACGGATTGCTGTGTAGATATTTCCATGTTTATGCAGATAGCTGTGTAGATATTTCCAAGTTTACACAGATAGCTGTGTAGATATTTCCATGTTTACACACATAGCGTGGTAGATATTTCCATGTTTATACAGATTGCGGTGCAGATATGTCCATGATCATACAGATAGCGGTGTAGATATTTTCATGTTTATACAGATAGCGGTGGAGATGTTTCCATGTTTATAGTGTCTGCGGTATAGGTATTTCCATGTTTATACAGATAGCGGTGTAGGTATTTCCATGTTTACAGAGATAGGGGTATAGTTATTTCCATCTTTGCACAGATTACTCTGTAGATATTTACATTTTTATACACATAGCTGGGTAGATATTTCCAAGTTTACACAGATAGGTGTGTAGATATTTCCATGTTTACACAGATAGCATTGTGTATATTTCCATGTTTATATATATAGCGGTGTAGATATTTCCTTGTTTATACAGATAACGGTGTAGATATTTCCATGTTTATACAGGTAGCGGTGGAGATATTTCCCTGTTTATACAGATAGCGATGTAGATATTTCCATGTTTATACAGATAGCGGTGTAGATATTTCCATGTTTATAGAGATAGCGGTGTAGATATTTCCATGTTTATACAGATGGCTGTGTAGGTATTTCCATGTGTGTACAGATGGCAGTGTAGATATTTCCATGTTTATACAGATGGCAGTGTAGATATTTCCATGTTTATACAGATAGCGGTGTAGATATTTCCATGTTTACAGAGATAGCGGTGTAGATATTTCCATCTTTGCACAGATTGCGGTGTAAGTATTGCCAAATTTACACAGATAGCTGTGTAGATATTTCCAAGTTTACACTGATAGCTGTGTAGATATTTCCATGTTTACAGAGATAGCATTGTAGATATTTCCATGTTTATACAGATTGTGGCATAGATATTTCCATGTTTATACAGCTGGCGGTGTAGATATTAACATCTTTATGCAGATGGCAGTGTAGATATTTCCATGTTTATACAGATAGCGGTGTAGGTATTTACATGTCTATAGAGGTAGCGTTGTAGGTATTTCCATATTTATACAGATGGCGGTGTAGATATTTCCATGTTTGTACAGATGGCAGTGAAGATATTTCCATTTTTATACAGATATTGGTGTAGATATTTCCATGTTTATACAGATGGCGGTGTAGATACATCCATGTTTCTGAAGATGGCGGTGTAGATATTTTCATGTTTATAGAGATGGCGGTGTAGATATTTCCATGTATATAGAGATTGCAGTGTAGATATTTCCATGTTTATAGAGAAATCGGTGTAGGTATTTCCATGTTTATAGAGATATCGGTGTGGATATTTCCATATTTATACAGATACCGGTGTAGGTATTTCCATCTTTATACAGATAGAGGTGCAGATATTTCCATGTTTACACAAATAGCCGTGTGGATATTTCTATGTTTAAACAGATAGAGTTGCAGATATTTCCATGTTTATACAGATAGCGGTGTGGCTATTTCCAGGTTTATACAGATAGCGGTGTGGGTATTTCCATGTTTATACAGATAGCGGTATAGATATTTCCATGTTTATAGAGATGACTGTCTAGATATTTCCATGTTTATACAGCTTTCCTTGTAGATGTTTCCATGTTTATACAGATGGTGGTGTAGATATTTCCATGTTGATACAGATGACTGTGAAGTTATTTCCATGTTTATACAGATGTCAGTGTAGATATTTTCATGTTTATAGAGATAACTATGTAGATATTTCCATGTTTGTACAGATAGCGGTGTAGACATTTCCATGTTTAGAGAGATAGCGTTGTAGATATTTCCATATTTATACACATAGCGGTGTAGATCTTTCCAGGTTTATAAAGATAGCGGTGTAGATATTTCCATGTTCATACAGATAGCGGTGTAGATATTTCCATATTTATAGAGGTGGCGTTGTAGGTATTTCCATGTTTATAGAGATAGCGGTGTAGATATTTCCATGTTTATACAACTCGCAGTGCAGATATTTCCATCTTTATACAGATGGCAGTGAAGCTTTTTCCATGTTTATACAGATAGTGGTGTAGATATTTCCATGTTTATACAGATGGCGGTGTAGATACAGCCATGTTTCTGAAGATGGCGTTGTAGATATTTTCATGTTTATAGAGATGGCGGTGTAGATAATTCCATGTTTATAGAGATTGCGATGTAGATATTTCCATGTTTATAGAGAAAGCGGTGTTGGTATTTCCATGTTTATAGAGATAGCGGTGTAGATATTTCCATATTTCTACAGATAGCGGTGTAGGTATTTCCATGTTTATACAGATGGGGGTTGATGATATTTCCATGTTTCTACAGATGGCGGTGTAAATATTTCCTTGTTTATACAGATTGCGGTGTAGATATTTCCATGTTTTCAGAGAAAGCAGTGTAGATATTTCCCTCTTTGCACGGATTGCCGTGTAGATATTTCCAATTTTACACAGATACCTGTGTAGATATTTCCAAGTTTACACAGATAGCTGTGTAGGTATTTCCATGTTTACACAGATAGCGTTGTAGATATTTCCATGTTTATACAGATAGCGGTGTAGATATTTCCATGTTTATACAGATAGAGGTGTAGATATTTCCATGTTTGTACAGATGGCAGTGAAGATATTTCCATTTTTATACAGATATTGGTGTAGATATTTCCATGTTTTTACAGATGGCGGTGTAGATACATCCATGTTTCCGAAGATGGCGGTGTAGATATTTTCATGTTTATAGAGATGGCGGTGTAGATATTTCCATGTATATAGATATGGCAGTGTAGATATTTCCATGTTTATATAGATGGCTGTGAAGATATTTCCATGTTTGTAGAGATTGTGGTGTTGACATTTCCATGTGTATAGAGATAGCGCTGTAGGTATTTCCTTGTTTATACAGATAGTTGTGTAAATACATCCATGTTTATACAGAAGGCTGTGTAGATATTTCCATGTGTATACAGATGACTCTGTAGATATTTGTATCTTTACACAAATGGCGGTGTAGATGTTTCCATGTTTATACAGATAACGGTGTTGATATATCCATGTTTATACAGATAGCGATGTAGATATTTCCATGTTTATACAGATAGTGGTGTAGATATTTCCATGTTTACACAGAAAGCGGTGTAGATATTTCCATCTTTGCACAGATTGCGGTGTAGATATTTCCATCTTTACACAGACAGCGGTGTAGATATTTTATATTTATGCATATCGTGGTGTAGATATTTCCAACTTTCCACAGATGGCAGTTTAGATATTTCCATGTTTATTCAGATGACAGTGTTGATATTTCCATGTTTATACAGATAGCGGTGTAGATATTTCCATATTCATGCAGATGGCGGTGTAGATATTTCCATGTTTATAGAGATGGCGGTATAGATATTTCTATGTTTATAGAGGTAGCGGTGTAGATATTTCTATGTTTATAGAGATGGCGGTGTAGGTATTTCCATGTTTATAGATATAGTTGTGTAGATATTTCCATGTTTATACAGATAGCGGTGTAGCTCTTTCCATGTTTATACAGATAGCGGTGTTGGTATTTCCATGTTTATACAACTAGCGTTGTAGATATATCCATGTTTATACAGCTCGCGTTGTAGATATTTCCATCTCTATATAGATGGCAGTGTAGATATTTCCATGTTTATAGAGATGGCGGTGTAGATATTTTCATGTTTGCACAGATAGCGGTGATAATATTTCCATGTTTTTACAGATAGCGGTGTAGATATTTCCATGTTTACACACATATCATCATAGATATTTCCATGTTTATACAGATTGCGGTGCAGATATGTCCATGATTATACAGATAGCGGTGTAGATATTTTCATGTTTATGCAGATATCGGTGGAGATATTTCCATGTTTATAGCGACTACAGTATAGATATTTCCATGTTTATACAGATATCAATGTAGATATTTCCATGTTTATACAGATAGCGGTGTAGATATTTCCATGTTTATAGAGATAGCGTTGTAGATATTTCCATGTTTATATAGATGGCTGTGTAATATTTCCATGTGTATACAGATGGCGGTGTAGATATTTCCATGTTTATACACACAGCGGTGTAGATATTTCCATGTTTACAGATATAGCGGTAAAAATATTTCCATCTTTGCACAGATTGCGGTGTAGACATTGCAAACTTTACACAGATAGCGGCGTAGATATTTCCAAGTTTACACAGTTACCTGGGTCGATATTTCCATGTTTACAGAGATAGCATTGTAGATATTTCCATGTTTATACAGATAGCGGTGGAGATATTTCCATGTTTATACAGATAGCGCTGTAGATATGTGCATGTTTATGCAGATAGCGGTGTAGATATTTCCATGTTTATACAGATAGCGGTTTAGCTATTTCCATGTTTATACAGATAGCGATGTAGATATTTCCATGTTTATAGAAATGGCTGTGTAGGTATTTCCATGTTTATACAGATGGCAGTGTAGATATTTCTATATTTATAGAAATATCCATGTAGATATTTCCATGTTTAAACAGATAGCGGTGTAGACATTTCCATTTTTATAGAGATAGCGGTGTATATATTTCCATATTTATACAGACAGCGGTGTAGATATTTCCATGTTTATACAGATAGCGGTGTAGATGTTTCCATGTTTATACAGATAGCGGTGTAGCTATTTCCATGTTTACAGAGATAGAGTTGTAGATATTTCCATATTTGCACTGATTGCCGTGTAGATATTTCCACCTTCAAACAGATAACGGTGTACATATTTGCATGTTTACACAGACAGCTGAATAGATATTTCCATGTTCACACAGATAGTGTTGTAGGTATTTCCATGTTTATACAGATAACGGTGTATACATTTCCAAGTTTTTAGAGATATCGTTGTAGATATTTCCTTGTTTACAGAGATAGTGGTGTAGCTATTTCCATGTTTATACAGATAGCGTTGTAGACATTTCCAAGTTTATACAGATAGCGGTGTTCGTATTTCCAAGTTTATATATATAGCGGTGTAGATATTTCCATGTTTAAACAGCTCACGGTGTAGATATTTACGTCTTTATACAGATGGCACTGTAGATATTTCCATGTTTATACAGATGGTGGTGTACATAGTTCCATGTTTATACAGATGGTGGTGTACTTAGTTCCATGTTTATGGAAATGGCAGTGTAGATATTTCCTTGTTTATAGAGATAGTGGTGCAGGTATCTCCATGTTTATAGAGATAACGGTGTAGATATTTCCATGATTATACAGATGGTTGTGTAGATATTTCCATGTGTATTCAGATGGCAGTGTAGGTATTTCCGTGTTTATACAGATGGCAGTGTAGCTATTTCCATGTTTATAAAGATAGCGGTGTAGACATATCCATGTTTATAGAGATCGCGGTGTAGCTATTTCCATGTTCATACAGATAGCGTTGTAGATCTGTATACGGTGAAGATATTTCCTTGTTTTTAGTGATAGCCATGTAGATATTTCCATGTATATACAGATAGCGGTGTTGACATTTCCATGTTTATAGACATAGCGGTGTAGATATTTCCATAATTATACAGATAGCGGAGTAGACACTTCCAGGTTTATACAGATAGCAGTGCAGATATTTCCATGTTTATACAGATAGCGGTGTAGAAATATCCATGTTTATACACACTGTGGTGTAGATATTTCCATGTTTATACAGATAGTGGTGTAGATATTTCCATGTTTATACAGATATTGGTGTAGATATTTCCATGATTACAGAGACAGAGGTGTAAATATTTCCATCTTCACACAGATTGCGGTGTACATATTTCCATGTTTCCACAGACAGCTGTGTAGGTATTTCCATGTTTACACAGATAGTGTTGTAGATATTTCCATGTTTATAGAGATTGCAGTGTAGATATTTCCAGTTTTATATATATATCGGTGTAGATATTTCCATGTTTATACAGATAGCGGTGTACATATTTCCATGTTTATGGAGATAGCGGTGAAGATATTTCCATATTTATACAGAGAGCAATGTAGATATTTGAATGTTTATACAGATAGCGGTCTAGATATTTCCATGTTTATACAGATAGCGGTGTAGATATTTCCATGTTTATACAGATAGCGGTGTAGATATTTCCATGTATATACAGATAGCGGTGGAGATATTTTCAAGTTTATACAGATAGCGGTGGACGTATTTTCATGTTTATATTGATGGCAGTGTAGATATTTCCAAGTATATACAGATAGCGGTGTAGATATTTCCGTGTTTGTACAGATAGCGTTGCAGGTATTTCCATGTTTATAGAGATAGCGGTGTAGATATTTCCATGTTTATACAGATGGCTGTGTAGATATTTCCATGTGTATACAGGTGGAAGTGTAGATATTTCCATGTTTATACAGATGGGGGTGTAGATATTTCCATGTTTATACAGATAGCGGTGTAGATATTTCCATATTTACTGAGATAGAGGTGTAGATATTTCCATATTTGCACAGATTGCGGTGTACATATTTCCACGTTTATTCAGATAGCGGTGTAGATATTTCCATGTTTATACAGAAAGCAGTGTAGATATTTCCATGTTTCTACAGATAGCAGTGTAGATATTTCCATGTTTATACAGATAGCAGTGTAGATATTAACATGTTTATACAGATAGCGGTGTAGATATTTCCATGTGTGTACAGATTGTGGTGTAGATATTTCCATGTTTATAAAGATGGCGGTGTAGATATTTCCATGTTTATACAGATAGTGGTGTAGATATTTCCATGTTTATACACACAGCGGTGTAGATATTTCCATGTTTACAGATATAGCGGTAAAAATATTTCCATCTTTGCACAGATTGCGGTGTAGACATTGCAAACTTTACACAGATAGCGGCGTAGATATTTCCAAGTTTACACAGTTACCTGGGTCGATATTTCCATGTTTACAGAGATAGCATTGTAGATATTTCCATGTTTATACAGATAGCGGTGGAGATATTTCCATGTTTATACAGATAGCGCTGTAGATATGTGCATGTTTATGCAGATAGCGGTGTAGATATTTCCATGTTTATACAGATAGCGGTTTAGCTATTTCCATGTTTATACAGATAGCGATGTAGATATTTCCATGTTTATAGAAATGGCTGTGTAGGTATTTCCATGTTTATACAGATGGCAGTGTAGATATTTCTATATTTATAGAAATATCCATGTAGATATTTCCATGTTTAAACAGATAGCGGTGTAGACATTTCCATTTTTATAGAGATAGCGGTGTATATATTTCCATATTTATACAGACAGCGGTGTAGATATTTCCATGTTTATACAGATAGCGGTGTAGATGTTTCCATGTTTATACAGATAGCGGTGTAGCTATTTCCATGTTTACAGAGATAGAGTTGTAGATATTTCCATATTTGCACTGATTGCCGTGTAGATATTTCCACCTTCAAACAGATAACGGTGTACATATTTGCATGTTTACACAGACAGCTGAATAGATATTTCCATGTTCACACAGATAGTGTTGTAGGTATTTCCATGTTTATACAGATAACGGTGTATACATTTCCAAGTTTTTAGAGATATCGTTGTAGATATTTCCTTGTTTACAGAGATAGTGGTGTAGCTATTTCCATGTTTATACAGATAGCGTTGTAGACATTTCCAAGTTTATACAGATAGCGGTGTTCGTATTTCCAAGTTTATATATATAGCGGTGTAGATATTTCCATGTTTAAACAGCTCACGGTGTAGATATTTACGTCTTTATACAGATGGCACTGTAGATATTTCCATGTTTATACAGATGGTGGTGTACATAGTTCCATGTTTATACAGATGGTGGTGTACATAGTTCCATGTTTATGGAAATGGCAGTGTAGATATTTCCTTGTTTATAGAGATAGTGGTGCAGGTATCTCCATGTTTATAGAGATAACGGTGTAGATATTTCCATGATTATACAGATGGTTGTGTAGATATTTCCATGTGTATTCAGATGGCAGTGTAGGTATTTCCGTGTTTATACAGATGGCAGTGTAGCTATTTCCATGTTTATAAAGATAGCGGTGTAGACATATCCATGTTTATAGAGATCGCGGTGTAGCTATTTCCATGTTCATACAGATAGCGTTGTAGATCTGTATACGGTGAAGATATTTCCTTGTTTTTAGTGATAGCCATGTAGATATTTCCATGTATATACAGATAGCGGTGTTGACATTTCCATGTTTATAGACATAGCGGTGTAGATATTTCCATAATTATACAGATAGCGGAGTAGACACTTCCAGGTTTATACAGATAGCAGTGCAGATATTTCCATGTTTATACAGATAGCGGTGTAGAAATATCCATGTTTATACACGCTGTGGTGTAGATATTTCCATGTTTATACAGATAGTGGTGTAGATATTTCCATGTTTATACAGATATTGGTGTAGATATTTCCATGATTACAGAGACAGAGGTGTAAATATTTCCATCTTCACACAGATTGCGGTGTACATATTTCCATGTTTCCACAGACAGCTGTGTAGGTATTTCCATGTTTACACAGATAGTGTTGTAGATATTTCCATGTTTATAGAGATTGCAGTGTAGATATTTCCAGTTTTATATATATATCGGTGTAGATATTTGCATGTTTATACAGATAGCGGTGTAGATATTTCCATGTCTATAGAGATAGCGGTGTAGATATTTCCATATTCATACAGATTGCGGTGTAGATATTTCCATCTTTATACTGATGGCGGTTTAGATATTTCCATGTTTATACAGATGGCAGTGAAGTTATTTCCATGTTTATACAGATAGTGGTGTAGATATTTCCATGTTTATAGAGATGGAGGTGTAGATATTTCCATGTATATAGAGATAGCAGTGTAGATATTTTCATGTTTATAGAGAAAGCGGTGTAGTTATTTCCATGTTTATACAGATGGCACTGTAGATATTTCCATGTTTATACAGATATCGGTGTAGATATTTCCATGTTTACAGAGATAGTGGTGTAGGTATTTCCATTTTTGCAGAGATTGCGGTGTAGTTATTGCCAAATTTACACAGATAGCGGTGTAGATATTTCCAAGTTTACACAAATATCTGTGTAGATATTACCATGTTTACAGAGAGCATTGTAGATACATCCATGTTTATACAGATTGCGGTGTAGTTAGTTCCATGTTGATACAGATAGCGCTGTATATATTTCCGTGTTTATACAGGTAGCAGTGTAGATATTTCCTTGTCTATAGAGATAGCGGTGTAGATATTTCCATATTTATACAGATTGCGGTGTAGATATTTCCATCTTTATACAGATGGCGGTGTAGATATTTCCATGTTTATACAGATGGCTGTGAAGATATTTCCATGTTTATACAGATAGTGGTGTAGGTATTTCCATGTTTATACAGATGGCGGTGTAGATACATCCATGTTTCTGAAGATGGCGGTGTAGATATTTTCATGGTTATAGAGATGGAGGTGTAGATATTTCCATGTATATAGAGATAGCAGTGTAGATATTTTCATGTTTACAGAGAAAGCGGTGTAGTTATTTCCATGTTTATACAGATGGCACTGTAGATATTTCCATGTTTATACAGATATCGGTGTAGATATTTCCACGTTTACAGAGATACCGGTGTAGGTATTTCCATTTTTCCACAGATTGCGGTGTAGTTATTGCCAAATTTACACAGATAGCAGTGTAGATATTTCCAAGTTTACACAGATATCTGTGTAGATACTACCATGTTTACAGAGAGAGCATTGCAAATACTTCCATGTTTATACAGATTGCGGTGTAGTTATTTCCATGTTTATACAGATAGCGCTGTAGATATTTCCATGTTTATACAGGTAGCGGTGTAGATATTTCCTTGTCTATAGAGATAGCGGTGTAGTTATTTCCATATTTATAAAAATTGCGGTGTAGGTATTTCCATCTTTATACAGATGGTGGTGTAGGTATTTCCATGTTTATACAGATGGCAGTGAAGATATTTCCATGTTTATACAGACAGTGGTGTAGATATTTCCATGTTTATACAGATAGCAGTGTAGATACATCCATGTTTGTGAAGATGGCGGTGTAGATATTTTCATGGTTATAGAGATGGAGGTGTAGATATTTCCATATATATAGAGATAGCAGTGTAGATATTTCCATGTTTATAGAGAAATCGGAGTAGGTATTTTCATGTTTATAGAGTTAGCGGTGTCGATATTTCCATATTTATACAGAGAGCGTTGTAGGTATTTCCATGTTTATACAGATTGCAGTGTAGATATTTCCATGTTTCTACAGATGGCGGTGTAGATATTTCCTTGTTTATACAGGTAGCGGTGTAGATATTCCCATGTTTACAGAGATAGAGGTGTAGATATTTCCATCTTTGCACGGATTGCTGTGTAGATATTTCCATGTTTATGCAGATAGCTGTGTAGATATTTCCAAGTTTACACAGATAGCTGTGTAGATATTTCCATGTTTACACACATAGCGTGGTAGATATTTCCATGTTTATACAGATTGCGGTGCAGATATGTCCATGATCATACAGATAGCGGTGTAGATATTTTCATGTTTATACAGATAGCGGTGGAGATGTTTCCATGTTTATAGTGTCTGCGGTATAGGTATTTCCATGTTTATACAGATAGCGGTGTAGGTATTTCCATGTTTACAGAGATAGGGGTATAGTTATTTCCATCTTTGCACAGATTACTCTGTAGATATTTACATTTTTATACACATAGCTGGGTAGATATTTCCAAGTTTACACAGATAGGTGTGTAGATATTTCCATGTTTACACAGATAGCATTGTGTATATTTCCATGTTTATATATATAGCGGTGTAGATATTTCCTTGTTTATACAGATAACGGTGTAGATATTTCCATGTTTATACAGGTAGCGGTGGAGATATTTCCCTGTTTATACAGATAGCGATGTAGATATTTCCATGTTTATACAGATAGCGGTGTAGATATTTCCATGTTTATAGAGATAGCGGTGTAGATATTTCCATGTTTATACAGATGGCTGTGTAGGTATTTCCATGTGTGTACAGATGGCAGTGTAGATATTTCCATGTTTATACAGATGGCAGTGTAGATATTTCCATGTTTATACAGATAGCGGTGTAGATATTTCCATGTTTACAGAGATAGCGGTGTAGATATTTCCATCTTTGCACAGATTGCGGTGTAAGTATTGCCAAATTTACACAGATAGCTGTGTAGATATTTCCAAGTTTACACTGATAGCTGTGTAGATATTTCCATGTTTACAGAGATAGCATTGTAGATATTTCCATGTTTATACAGATTGTGGCATAGATATTTCCATGTTTATACAGCTGGCGGTGTAGATATTAACATCTTTATGCAGATGGCAGTGTAGATATTTCCATGTTTATACAGATAGCGGTGTAGGTATTTACATGTCTATAGAGGTAGCGTTGTAGGTATTTCCATATTTATACAGATGGCGGTGTAGATATTTCCATGTTTGTACAGATGGCAGTGAAGATATTTCCATTTTTATACAGATATTGGTGTAGATATTTCCATGTTTATACAGATGGCGGTGTAGATACATCCATGTTTCTGAAGATGGCGGTGTAGATATTTTCATGTTTATAGAGATGGCGGTGTAGATATTTCCATGTATATAGAGATTGCAGTGTAGATATTTCCATGTTTATAGAGAAATCGGTGTAGGTATTTCCATGTTTATAGAGATATCGGTGTGGATATTTCCATATTTATACAGATACCGGTGTAGGTATTTCCATCTTTATACAGATAGAGGTGCAGATATTTCCATGTTTACACAAATAGCCGTGTGGATATTTCTATGTTTAAACAGATAGAGTTGCAGATATTTCCATGTTTATACAGATAGCGGTGTGGCTATTTCCAGGTTTATACAGATAGCGGTGTGGGTATTTCCATGTTTATACAGATAGCGGTATAGATATTTCCATGTTTATAGAGATGACTGTCTAGATATTTCCATGTTTATACAGCTTTCCTTGTAGATGTTTCCATGTTTATACAGATGGTGGTGTAGATATTTCCATGTTGATACAGATGACTGTGAAGTTATTTCCATGTTTATACAGATGTCAGTGTAGATATTTTCATGTTTATAGAGATAACTATGTAGATATTTCCATGTTTGTACAGATAGCGGTGTAGACATTTCCATGTTTAGAGAGATAGCGTTGTAGATATTTCCATATTTATACACATAGCGGTGTAGATCTTTCCAGGTTTATAAAGATAGCGGTGTAGATATTTCCATGTTCATACAGATAGCGGTGTAGATATTTCCATATTTATAGAGGTGGCGTTGTAGGTATTTCCATGTTTATAGAGATAGCGGTGTAGATATTTCCATGTTTATACAACTCGCAGTGCAGATATTTCCATCTTTATACAGATGGCAGTGAAGCTTTTTCCATGTTTATACAGATAGTGGTGTAGATATTTCCATGTTTATACAGATGGCGGTGTAGATACAGCCATGTTTCTGAAGATGGCGTTGTAGATATTTTCATGTTTATAGAGATGGCGGTGTAGATAATTCCATGTTTATAGAGATTGCGATGTAGATATTTCCATGTTTATAGAGAAAGCGGTGTTGGTATTTCCATGTTTATAGAGATAGCGGTGTAGATATTTCCATATTTCTACAGATAGCGGTGTAGGTATTTCCATGTTTATACAGATGGGGGTTGATGATATTTCCATGTTTCTACAGATGGCGGTGTAAATATTTCCTTGTTTATACAGATTGCGGTGTAGATATTTCCATGTTTTCAGAGAAAGCAGTGTAGATATTTCCCTCTTTGCACGGATTGCCGTGTAGATATTTCCAATTTTACACAGATACCTGTGTAGATATTTCCAAGTTTACACAGATAGCTGTGTAGGTATTTCCATGTTTACACAGATAGCGTTGTAGATATTTCCATGTTTATACAGATAGCGGTGTAGATATTTCCATGTTTATACAGATAGAGGTGTAGATATTTCCATGTTTGTACAGATGGCAGTGAAGATATTTCCATTTTTATACAGATATTGGTGTAGATATTTCCATGTTTTTACAGATGGCGGTGTAGATACATCCATGTTTCCGAAGATGGCGGTGTAGATATTTTCATGTTTATAGAGATGGCGGTGTAGATATTTCCATGTATATAGATATGGCAGTGTAGATATTTCCATGTTTATATAGATGGCTGTGAAGATATTTCCATGTTTGTAGAGATTGTGGTGTTGACATTTCCATGTGTATAGAGATAGCGCTGTAGGTATTTCCTTGTTTATACAGATAGTTGTGTAAATACATCCATGTTTATACAGAAGGCTGTGTAGATATTTCCATGTGTATACAGATGACTCTGTAGATATTTGTATCTTTACACAAATGGCGGTGTAGATGTTTCCATGTTTATACAGATAACGGTGTTGATATATCCATGTTTATACAGATAGCGATGTAGATATTTCCATGTTTATACAGATAGTGGTGTAGATATTTCCATGTTTACACAGAAAGCGGTGTAGATATTTCCATCTTTGCACAGATTGCGGTGTAGATATTTCCATCTTTACACAGACAGCGGTGTAGATATTTTATATTTATGCATATCGTGGTGTAGATATTTCCAACTTTCCACAGATGGCAGTTTAGATATTTCCATGTTTATTCAGATGACAGTGTTGATATTTCCATGTTTATACAGATAGCGGTGTAGATATTTCCATATTCATGCAGATGGCGGTGTAGATATTTCCATGTTTATAGAGATGGCGGTATAGATATTTCTATGTTTATAGAGGTAGCGGTGTAGATATTTCTATGTTTATAGAGATGGCGGTGTAGGTATTTCCATGTTTATAGATATAGTTGTGTAGATATTTCCATGTTTATACAGATAGCGGTGTAGCTCTTTCCGTGTTTATACAGATAGCGGTGTTGGTATTTCCATGTTTATACAACTAGCGTTGTAGATATTTCCATGTTTATACAGCTCGCGTTGTAGATATTTCCATCTCTATATAGATGGCAGTGTAGATATTTCCATGTTTATAGAGATGGCGGTGTAGATATTTTCATGTTTGCACAGATAGCGGTGATAATATTTCCATGTTTTTACAGATAGCGGTGTAGATATTTCCATGTTTACACACATATCATCATAGATATTTCCATGTTTATACAGATTGCGGTGCAGATATGTCCATGATTATACAGATAGCGGTGTAGATATTTTCATGTTTATGCAGATATCGGTGGAGATATTTCCATGTTTATAGCGACTACAGTATAGATATTTCCATGTTTATACAGATATCAATGTAGATATTTCCATGTTTATACAGATAGCGGTGTAGATATTTCCATGTTTATAGAGATAGCGTTGTAGATATTTCCATGTTTATATAGATGGCTGTGTAATATTTCCATGTGTATACAGATGGCGGTGTAGATATTTCCATGTTTATACACACAGCGGTGTAGATATTTCCATGTTTACAGATATAGCGGTAAAAATATTTCCATCTTTGCACAGATTGCGGTGTAGACATTGCAAACTTTACACAGATAGCGGCGTAGATATTTCCAAGTTTACACAGTTACCTGGGTCGATATTTCCATGTTTACAGAGATAGCATTGTAGATATTTCCATGTTTATACAGATAGCGGTGGAGATATTTCCATGTTTATACAGATAGCGCTGTAGATATGTGCATGTTTATGCAGATAGCGGTGTAGATATTTCCATGTTTATACAGATAGCGGTTTAGCTATTTCCATGTTTATACAGATAGCGATGTAGATATTTCCATGTTTATAGAAATGGCTGTGTAGGTATTTCCATGTTTATACAGATGGCAGTGTAGATATTTCTATATTTATAGAAATAGCCATGTAGATATTTCCATGTTTAAACAGATAGCGGTGTAGACATTTCCATTTTTATAGAGATAGCGGTGTATATATTTCCATATTTATACAGACAGCGGTGTAGATATTTCCATGTTTATACAGATAGCGGTGTAGATGTTTCCATGTTTATACAGATAGCGGTGTAGCTATTTCCATGTTTACAGAGATAGAGTTGTAGATATTTCCATATTTGCACTGATTGCCGTGTAGATATTTCCACCTTCAAACAGATAACGGTGTACATATTTGCATGTTTACACAGACAGCTGAATAGATATTTCCATGTTCACACAGATAGTGTTGTAGGTATTTCCATGTTTATACAGATAACGGTGTATACATTTCCAAGTTTTTAGAGATATCGTTGTAGATATTTCCTTGTTTACAGAGATAGTGGTGTAGCTATTTCCATGTTTATACAGATAGCGTTGTAGACATTTCCAAGTTTATACAGATAGCGGTGTTCGTATTTCCAAGTTTATATATATAGCGGTGTAGATATTTCCATGTTTAAACAGCTCACGGTGTAGATATTTACGTCTTTATACAGATGGCACTGTAGATATTTCCATGTTTATACAGATGGTGGTGTACATAGTTCCATGTTTATACAGATGGTGGTGTACATAGTTCCATGTTTATGGAAATGGCAGTGTAGATATTTCCTTGTTTATAGAGATAGTGGTGCAGGTATCTCCATGTTTATAGAGATAACGGTGTAGATATTTCCATGATTATACAGATGGTTGTGTAGATATTTCCATGTGTATTCAGATGGCAGTGTAGGTATTTCCGTGTTTATACAGATGGCAGTGTAGCTATTTCCATGTTTATAAAGATAGCGGTGTAGACATATCCATGTTTATAGAGATCGCGGTGTAGCTATTTCCATGTTCATACAGATAGCGTTGTAGATCTGTATACGGTGAAGATATTTCCTTGTTTTTAGTGATAGCCATGTAGATATTTCCATGTATATACAGATAGCGGTGTTGACATTTCCATGTTTATAGACATAGCGGTGTAGATATTTCCATAATTATACAGATAGCGGAGTAGACACTTCCAGGTTTATACAGATAGCAGTGCAGATATTTCCATGTTTATACAGATAGCGGTGTAGAAATATCCATGTTTATACACACTGTGGTGTAGATATTTCCATGTTTATACAGATAGTGGTGTAGATATTTCCATGTTTATACAGATATTGGTGTAGATATTTCCATGATTACAGAGACAGAGGTGTAAATATTTCCATCTTCACACAGATTGCGGTGTACATATTTCCATGTTTCCACAGACAGCTGTGTAGGTATTTCCATGTTTACACAGATAGTGTTGTAGATATTTCCATGTTTATAGAGATTGCAGTGTAGATATTTCCAGTTTTATATATATATCGGTGTAGATATTTCCATGTTTATACAGATAGCGGTGTACATATTTCCATGTTTATGGAGATAGCGGTGAAGATATTTCCATATTTATACAGAGAGCAATGTAGATATTTGAATGTTTATACAGATAGCGGTCTAGATATTTCCATGTTTATACAGATAGCGGTGTAGATATTTCCATGTTTATACAGATAGCGGTGTAGATATTTCCATGTATATACAGATAGCGGTGGAGATATTTTCAAGTTTATACAGATAGCGGTGGACGTATTTTCATGTTTATATTGATGGCAGTGTAGATATTTCCAAGTATATACAGATAGCGGTGTAGATATTTCCGTGTTTGTACAGATGGCTGTGTAGATATTTCCATGTGTATACAGGTGGAAGTGTAGATATTTCCATGTTTATACAGATGGGGGTGTAGATATTTCCATGTTTATACAGATAGCGGTGTAGATATTTCCATGTTTATACAGATGGCTGTGTAGATATTTCCATGTGTATACAGGTGGAAGTGTAGATATTTCCATGTTTATACAGATGGGGGTGTAGATATTTCCATGTTTATACAGATAGCAGTGTAGATATTTCCATATTTACTGAGATAGAGGTGTAGATATTTCCATATTTGCACAGATTGCGGTGTACATATTTCCACGTTTATTCAGATAGCGGTGTAGATATTTCCATGTTTATACAGAAAGCAGTGTAGATATTTCCATGTTTCTACAGATAGCAGTGTAGATATTTCCATGTTTATACAGATAGCAGTGTAGATATTAACATGTTTATACAGATAGCGGTGTAGATATTTCCATGTGTGTACAGATTGTGGTGTAGATATTTCCATGTTTATAAAGATGGCGGTGTAGATATTTCCATGTTTATACAGATAGTGGTGTAGATATTTCCATGTTTATACACACAGCGGTGTAGATATTTCCATGTTTACAGATATAGCGGTAAAAATATTTCCATCTTTGCACAGATTGCGGTGTAGACATTGCAAACTTTACACAGATAGCGGCGTAGATATTTCCAAGTTTACACAGTTACCTGGGTCGATATTTCCATGTTTACAGAGATAGCATTGTAGATATTTCCATGTTTATACAGATAGCGGTGGAGATATTTCCATGTTTATACAGATAGCGCTGTAGATATGTGCATGTTTATGCAGATAGCGGTGTAGATATTTCCATGTTTATACAGATAGCGGTTTAGCTATTTCCATGTTTATACAGATAGCGATGTAGATATTTCCATGTTTATAGAAATGGCTGTGTAGGTATTTCCATGTTTATACAGATGGCAGTGTAGATATTTCTATATTTATAGAAATATCCATGTAGATATTTCCATGTTTAAACAGATAGCGGTGTAGACATTTCCATTTTTATAGAGATAGCGGTGTATATATTTCCATATTTATACAGACAGCGGTGTAGATATTTCCATGTTTATACAGATAGCGGTGTAGATGTTTCCATGTTTATACAGATAGCGGTGTAGCTATTTCCATGTTTACAGAGATAGAGTTGTAGATATTTCCATATTTGCACTGATTGCCGTGTAGATATTTCCACCTTCAAACAGATAACGGTGTACATATTTGCATGTTTACACAGACAGCTGAATAGATATTTCCATGTTCACACAGATAGTGTTGTAGGTATTTCCATGTTTATACAGATAACGGTGTATACATTTCCAAGTTTTTAGAGATATCGTTGTAGATATTTCCTTGTTTACAGAGATAGTGGTGTAGCTATTTCCATGTTTATACAGATAGCGTTGTAGACATTTCCAAGTTTATACAGATAGCGGTGTTCGTATTTCCAAGTTTATATATATAGCGGTGTAGATATTTCCATGTTTAAACAGCTCACGGTGTAGATATTTACGTCTTTATACAGATGGCACTGTAGATATTTCCATGTTTATACAGATGGTGGTGTACATAGTTCCATGTTTATACAGATGGTGGTGTACATAGTTCCATGTTTATGGAAATGGCAGTGTAGATATTTCCTTGTTTATAGAGATAGTGGTGCAGGTATCTCCATGTTTATAGAGATAACGGTGTAGATATTTCCATGATTATACAGATGGTTGTGTAGATATTTCCATGTGTATTCAGATGGCAGTGTAGGTATTTCCGTGTTTATACAGATGGCAGTGTAGCTATTTCCATGTTTATAAAGATAGCGGTGTAGACATATCCATGTTTATAGAGATCGCGGTGTAGCTATTTCCATGTTCATACAGATAGCGTTGTAGATCTGTATACGGTGAAGATATTTCCTTGTTTTTAGTGATAGCCATGTAGATATTTCCATGTATATACAGATAGCGGTGTTGACATTTCCATGTTTATAGACATAGCGGTGTAGATATTTCCATAATTATACAGATAGCGGAGTAGACACTTCCAGGTTTATACAGATAGCAGTGCAGATATTTCCATGTTTATACAGATAGCGGTGTAGAAATATCCATGTTTATACACGCTGTGGTGTAGATATTTCCATGTTTATACAGATAGTGGTGTAGATATTTCCATGTTTATACAGATATTGGTGTAGATATTTCCATGATTACAGAGACAGAGGTGTAAATATTTCCATCTTCACACAGATTGCGGTGTACATATTTCCATGTTTCCACAGACAGCTGTGTAGGTATTTCCATGTTTACACAGATAGTGTTGTAGATATTTCCATGTTTATAGAGATTGCAGTGTAGATATTTCCAGTTTTATATATATATCGGTGTAGATATTTCCATGTTTATACAGATAGCGGTGTACATATTTCCATGTTTATGGAGATAGCGGTGAAGATATTTCCATATTTATACAGAGAGCAATGTAGATATTTGAATGTTTATACAGATAGCGGTCTAGATATTTCCATGTTTATACAGATAGCGGTGTAGATATTTCCATGTTTATACAGATAGCGGTGTAGATATTTCCATGTATATACAGATAGCGGTGGAGATATTTTCAAGTTTATACAGATAGCGGTGGACGTATTTTCATGTTTATATTGATGGCAGTGTAGATATTTCCAAGTATATACAGATAGCGGTGTAGATATTTCCGTGTTTGTACAGATAGCGTTGCAGGTATTTCCATGTTTATAGAGATAGCGGTGTAGATATTTCCATGTTTATACAGATGGCTGTGTAGATATTTCCATGTGTATACAGGTGGAAGTGTAGATATTTCCATGTTTATACAGATGGGGGTGTAGATATTTCCATGTTTATACAGATAGCGGTGTAGATATTTCCATATTTACTGAGATAGAGGTGTAGATATTTCCATATTTGCACAGATTGCGGTGTACATATTTCCACGTTTATTCAGATAGCGGTGTAGATATTTCCATGTTTATACAGAAAGCAGTGTAGATATTTCCATGTTTCTACAGATAGCAGTGTAGATATTTCCATGTTTATACAGATAGCAGTGTAGATATTAACATGTTTATACAGATAGCGGTGTAGATATTTCCATGTGTGTACAGATTGTGGTGTAGATATTTCCATGTTTATAAAGATGGCGGTGTAGATATTTCCATGTTTATACAGATAGTGGTGTAGATATTTCCATGTTTACAGAGGCAGAGGTGTAGATATTTCCATATTCAAACAAATTGTGGTGTACATATTTCCATGTTTACACAGATAGCTGTGAACATATTTCCATGTTTACACAGGTAGTGTCGTAGATATTTCCATGTTTGTAGAAATTGCAGTGTAGATATTTCCATGTTTATAAAGATAGCGGTGTAGGTATTTCCATGTATATACAGATAGCAGTGGAGATATTTCCATGTTTATATAGATACCGCTGTAGATATTTGCATGTTTATACAGATAACAATGTAGGTATTTCAATGTTTATACAGATAGTGGTCTAGAGATTTCCATGTTTATACAGATAACGGTGTAGATATTTCCATGTTTATACAGATAGCGGTGTAGATAATTCCATGTTTATGCAGTTAGCTGTGGAGATATTTTCAAGTTTATAAAGATAGCGTTGGACATATTTTCATGTTTATAGACATGGCAGTGTAGATATTACCAACTTTATACAGATAGCGGTGCAGGTATTTCCATGTTTGAAGAGACAGCGGTGTACATATTTCCATGTTTTTACAGATGGGTGTGTAGATATTTCCATGTTTATACAGATGAGTGTGTAGATATTTCCATGTTTTTTACAAATGGAGGTGTAAATATTTCCATGTTACGCAGATAGCGGTGTGGATATTTCCATGTTTATACAGATAGCGATGTAGATATTTCCATGTTTATAGAGATGGCTGTGTAGTTATTTCCATGTTTATACAGATTGCAGTGTAGATATTTCCATGTTTATACAGATAGTGGAGTAGATATTTCCATGTTTACACAGTTGACTTTGTAGGTATTTCCATGTTTATACATATGGCGGTATAGATATTTCCATGTTTAGAGAGATAGCCATGAAGATATTTTCATGTTTATACAGACAGCGGTGTAGACATTTCCATGTTTATAGAGATAGCGGTGTAGATATTTCCATAGTTATACAGATAGTGGTATAGATATTTCAATGTTTATACAGATAGCGGTGTAGATGTTTCCATGTTTATACAGATAGCGGTGTAGGTATATCCATGTTTATACAGATCGTGATGTACATATTTCCATGTTTATACAGATAGCGGTGTAGATATTTCCATATTTACAGAGATAGAGGTGTAGATATTTCCACATTTGCACAGAATGCGGTGTACATATTTCCACGTTTATACAGATAGCAGTGTAGATATTTCAATGTCTATTGAGATAGCGGTTTAGTTATTTCCATGTTTATACAGATGGCAGTGTAGATATTTCCATGATTATACAGAAGGCGGTGAAGATATTTCCATGTTTTTAGAGATAGCCATGTAGATATTTCCATGTTTATACAGATAGCGGTGTTGACATTTCCACGTTTATAGCGATAGCGATGTAGATATTTCCATATTTATACAGATAGCAGAGTAGTTATTTCCATGTTTATACAGATAGCAGTGTAGACATTACCATCTTTATACAGATAACGGTGTAGATAATTCCATGTTTATACAGATAGCGGTGGAGATATTTTCAAGTTTATACAGATAGCGGTGGACATATTTTCATGTTTATAGAGATGGCAGTCTAGATATTTCCAAGTTTATACAGATAGCGGTGTCGATATTTCCGTGTTTATACACATAGCGGTGCAGGTATTTCCATGTTTGTAGAGACAGCGGTGTAGATATTTCCATGTTTTTACAGATGGGGGTGAAGATATTTCCATGTTTATACAGATGACTGTGTAGATATTTCCATGTTTTTTACAGATGGCGGTGTAAATATTTCCATGTTACGCAGATAGTGGTGTGGATATTTCCATGTTTATACAGATAGCGATGTAGATATTTCCATGTGTATAGAGATAGCAATCTAAATATTTCCATGTTTATACAGATAGCGGAGGAGATATATCCATGTTTATACAGATAGCGGTGTAGAAATTTCCATGTTTATACAGATATCGGTGTAGATATTTCCATGTTTATACAGATAGCAGTGGAGATATTTCCATGTTTAGACAGATAGCGGTGGAGATATTTCAATCTTTATACAGATGACTGTGTAGATATTTCCATGTGTATACAGATGGCAGTGTAGATATTTCCATGTTTATACAGATGGCAGTGTAGATATTTCCATGTTTATACAGCTCGCGGTGTAGATATTTCCATCTTTATACAGATGGCAGAGTAGATATTTCCATGTTTATACAGATAGTGGTGTAGATATTTACATGCCTATAGAGGTAGCGGTGTAGATATTTCCATATTTATACAGATTGCGGTGTAGATATTTCCATCTTTATACAGATGGCAGTGTAGATATTTCCATGTTTATACAGATGGCAGTGAAGATATTTCCATGTTTATATAGCTAGTGGGGTAGATATTTCCATGTTTATACAGTTGGCGGTGTAGATACATCCATGTTTCTGAAGATGGCGGTGTAGATATTTTCATGTTTATAGAGATGGCGGTGTAGATATTTCCATGTATATAGAGATTGCAATGTAGATATTTCCATGTATATAGAGAAATCGGTGTAGGTATTTCCATGTTTATAGAGATAGCGGTGTGTATATTTCCATATTTATACAGATAGCGGTGTAGCTATTTCCATGTTATATAGATGGCGGTGTAGATATTTCCTTGTTTATAGAGATATCGGTGTAGATATTTCCAAGTTTATACAGATCGCGGTGTAGACATTTCCATCTTTCCACAGATGGCAGTGTAGATATTTCTATGTTTATACACATGGTGGCATAGATATTTCCATGTTTATACAGATGGCGATGTAGATATTTCCATGTTTATAGAGATAGTGGTGTTCATATTTCCATGTTTATAGAGATGGCGGTGTAGGTATTTCTATGTTCATAGAGATAGTGGTGTAGATAATTCCGTGTTTTTAGGTATGGCAGTGCAGATATTTCCATGTTTATAGAGATAGTGGTGTGGATATTTCCATGTTTACAGATAGTGGTTTAGATATTTCCATGTTTATACAGAGAGCAGTGTTGTTGTTTCCATGTTTATACAGATAGCGTTGTAGATATTTCCATGTTTATACTGCTCACGGGGTAGATATTTCCATCTTTGTACAGATGGCAGTGTATATATGTCCATGTTTATACAGATAGCGGTTTAGATATATCCATTTTTACACAGATGTTGCTGTAGATATTTCCATGTTTATGGAGATGGCGGTGTAGATATTTTCATGTTTATAAATATGTCAGTGTAGGTATTTCCAGGTTTATAGAGATGGAGGTGTAGATATGACCATGTTTATAGAGATAGCTGTGTAATTACTTCCATCTGTATAGAGATAGCGGTGTAATAATTTCCATGTTTATGCAGATGGCTGTGTACATATTTCCATGTTTATACAGAGGGCAGTCTAGATATTTCCATGTTTATAGAGATGGTGTTGCAGATATTTCCATGTTTATACAGATGACTGTGTAGATATTTCCATGTTTATACAGATGGCGGCATGGATATTTCCATGTTTGTAGAGATAGCGGTGTATATATTTCCATCCTGATAGAGATAGCAGTGTAGATATTTCCATGTTTATTCAGAGGGCGGTGTAGATATTTCCATGTTTATACAGAAAGCGGTGTATTTATTTCCATGTATATACAGAGAGACTTGTAGATATTTCCATGTTTATACAGATCATGGTGTAGACATTTCCACGTTTATACAGATAGCGTTGTTGGTATTTCCCTGTTTATACAGATAGCAGTGCAGATATTTCCATGTTTATACAGCACGGGATGCAGATATTTCCATCTTTATACAGACTGCAGTGTAGAAAACTCCATGTTTACACAGATGGCGGTGTAGATAGTTCCATCTTTATAGAGACGGCGGTTTAGATATTTCCATGTTTATAGAGTTTGTGGTGTAGATATTTCCATGTTTATACAGATTGCAGTGTAGGTATTTCCATGTTTATAGAGATAGCGTTGTAGATATTTTCATGTTTATACAGATTGCGGTGGAGATATGTCCATGTTTATACAGATAGCAATGGAGATATTTCCAAGTTAATACACATAGCGGTGTAGATATTTCCATGTTTATACAGATAGCGGTGTAGATATTTCCATGTTTATACTGATGGCTGTGCCGATATTTCCATGTTTATTCAGAGTTCTCTGTAGATATTTCCATGTTTACAAAGATGGCAGTGTAGATAATTCCAGGTTTATACAGTTGACTGTGTAGATATTTCCATGTTAATACAGATGGCGGTGTAGATATTTCCATGATAATAGAAATAGCGGTGTAGATATTTATATGTTTATAGAAACAGCGTTGTAAATATTTCCATATTTATACAGATAGTGGTGTAGATATTATCATGTTTTTACAGATAGCGGTGTAGGTTTTTCGATCTTTATTCAGAGAGTGCTGTACATATTTCCATGTTTATACAGATCACTGTGTAGATATTTCCATGTTTATACAGGTAACGTTGTAGATATTTCCATCTTTATACAAACGGTGGTGTAGACATTTCCATGTTGCTACACATGACTGTGTAGTTATTTCCCTGTTTATACATATGGCGTTGTAGATATTTCCATATTTATAGAGATAGTAGTGTAGATATTTCCAGGTTTATACAGATACCGGTGTAGATATTCCCATGTTAATACCGACTGCAGTGTAGATATTTCTATGTTTATACAGATAGCGGTGTAGATATTTCCATGTTTGAACAGATGGCGGTGTTGATATTTCCATCTGTACACAGATTGCCATGTAGATATTTCCATCTTCATACAGATGGCGTTGTAGATATTTCCATGGATATGCAGATGGCGGTGTGGGTATTTCCATGTTTATAGAGATAGCGGTGTAGGTAATTCCATGTTCATAGACATAGCGGTGTAGATATTTCCATGTTTATACCGATAGCGGTGTTGGTATTTCCACGTTTATACAGATAGCGATGTAGATATTTCCATGTTTATACAGATGGCGGTGTAGATATTTCCATGTTTATACAGATGACTGTATAGGTATTTCCATGTTTTTACAGATGGCAGTGCAGATATTTCCATGTTTATGGAGATAGCGGTGTAGATATTTCCATGTTGGTAAAGATGGCAGTGTTGATATTTCCATCTATACACAGATGGCCGTGTAGATATTTCCATGTTTATACAGATGGCGGCATAGATATTTCCGTGGATATGCAGATGGCAGTGTAGATATTTCCATGTTTATACACATAGCGGTGTAGATATTTCCATGTTTACACAGATGGTGGTGTAGATATTTCCGTGTTTATACACATGGCGGAGTAGATACTTCCATCATTATGGAGATGGCAGTGTAGATAATTTCATGTTTATAGAGATGGCGGTGTAGATATTTCCATATTTATAGAGATAGCGGTGTAGATATTTCCATGTTTCTACAGATGGCGGTGTAGATATTTCCATATTTATATAGATGTCTGTGTAGATATTTCCATGTGTATACAGATGGTATTGTAGATATTTCCATGTTTATACAGATGGTGGTGAAGATATTTCCATGTTTATTCAGATTACTTTGTAGATATTTCCATTTTTTTACAGATGGCTGTGTAGATATTTCAATGTTTATAGAGATGGCGCTGTAGATATTTCCATGTTTATACAGATAACGGTGGAGATATTTCCATGTTTATACAGACAGCAGTGGAGATATTTCCATGTTTATACACATAGCGGTGTACATATTTCCATGTTTATAGAGACAGCGGTGTAGGTATTTCCATGTTTATACAGATAGCGGCGCAGATATTTCCATGTTTATACAGATTCCTATGCAGATATTTCCATATTTATAGAGAGGGCTGTGTAGATATTTCCATGTTTATGCAGATACCAGTGTAGAAATTTCCATGTTTATACAGACCGCGGTGTAGATATTTCCATGTTTATTCAGATAGCGGTGTAGATATTTCCATGTTTGTACAGATGGCGGTTTTGATGTTTACATCTATACACAGATTGCCATTAGGTATTTCCATGTGTATACAGATGGCATTGAAGTTATTTCCATGTTTATACAGATGGTGGTGTAGATATTTCCATGTTTACACAGATGACTGTAAAGGTATTTCCACGCTTATACAGATGGCGGTGTAGATATTTCCATGTTTATAGGGATAGCGGTGTAAATATTTCCATATTTATACACATAACGGTGTAGAAATTTCCACGTTTATACAGATATCGGTGTAAATATTTCCATGTTTATACAGATCACGGTGTAAATATTTCCATGTTTATAGAGATAGCGGTGTATATATTTCCATGTTTATACAGATAGCGGTGTAGATATTTCCATGTTTATACAGACAGCGGTGAAGATATTTCCATGTTTATACAGATAGCGGTGCAGATATTTCCATGTTTGTACAGTTGGCGGTGTTGATATTTCCATCTATACACAGATGACCGTGTAGATATTTCCATGTTTATACAGATGGCAGTGCAGATATTTCTATGGTTATGTAGATGGCGGTGTAGATATTTCCATGTATATACGGATATTGCTGTAGTTATTTCCATGTTTATATAGAGAGCGGTGTAGATATTTCCATGTATATACACATAGCTGTGTCGATATTTCCATGTTTATACAGATGGCGGTGTAGATATTTCCATGTTCATACCGATAACTTTGTAAGTATTTCCATGTTTATACAGATGGCGGTGTAGATATTTCCATGTTTGTACAGATGGCAGTGAAGATAATTCCATGTTTATACAGATAGTGGTGTAGATAATTCCATGTTTATACAGATGGCGGTGTAGATTCATCCATGTTTCTGAAGATGGCAGTGTAGATATTTTCATGTTTATAGAGATGGAGGTGTAGATATTTCCATGTATATAGAGATAGCAGTGTAGATATTTTCATGTTTATATAGTAAGCGGTGTAGGTATTTCCATGTTTATACAGACGGCAGTGTAGATATTTCCATGTTTATACACATATCGGTTTAGATATTTCCATGTTTACAGAGATAGCGGTGTAGGTATTTCCATCTTTGCACAAATTGCGGTGTAGGTATTGCCAAATTTACACAGATAGCGGTGTAGGTTTTTCCAAGTTTACACAGATATCTGTGTAGATATTTCCATGTTTACAGAGATAGCATTGTAGATACTTCCATGTTTATACAGATTGTGGTGTATTTATTTCCAAGTTGATACAGATAGCACTGTAGATATTTCCATGTTTATACAGGTAGCGGTGTAGAAATTCCCATGTTTATACAGATCGCTTTGTAGACATTTCCATCTATCTACAGATGTCAGTGTAGATATTTCCAAGTTTATACAGACGGCAGTGTAGATATTTCCATGTTTATACAGATGTTGGTGTAGATATTTCCATGTTTATTGAGATGACTGTGTAGATATTTCCATGTATTTACAGATGGCAGTGTAGATATTTCAATGTTTATAGAGATGGCGCTGTAGATATTTCCATGTTTATACAGATAACGATGGAGATATTTCCATGTTTATACAGACCGCAGTGGAGATATTTCCATGTTTATACACATAGCGGTGTACATATTTCCATGTTTATAGAGACAGCGGTGAAGGTATTTCCATGTTTATACCGATAGTGGTGCAGATATTTCCATGTTTATACAGATGCCTATGGAGATATTTCCATATTTATACAGAGGGCTGTGTAGATATTTCTATGTTTAAACAGATGGCAGTGTAGATATTTCCATGTTCCTACACATGACTGTGTAGATATTTCCATGTTTATACCGATAGCGGTGTTGGTATTTCCACGTTTATACAGATAGCGATGTAGATATTTCCATGTTTATACAGATGGCGGTGTAGATATTTCCATGTTTATACAGATGACTGTATAGGTATTTCCATGTTTTTACAGATGGCAGTGCAGATATTTCCATGTTTATGAAGATAGCGGTGTAGATATTTCCATGTTGGTAAAGATGGCAGTGTTGATATTTGATCTATACACAGATGGCCGTGTAGATATTTCCATGTTTATACAGATGGCGGCATAGATATTTCCGTGGATATGCAGATGGCAGTGTAGATATTTCCATGTTTATACACATAGCGGTGTAGATATTTCCATGTTTACACAGATGGTGGTGTAGATATTTCCGTGTTTATACACATGGCGGAGTAGATACTTCCATCATTATGGAGATGGCAGTGTAGATAATTTCATGTTTATAGAGATGGCGGTGTAGATATTTCCATATTTATAGAGATAGCGGTGTAGATATTTCCATGTTTCTACAGATGGCGGTGTAGATATTTCCATATTTATATAGATGTCTGTGTAGATATTTCCATGTGTATACAGATGGTATTGTAGATATTTCCATGTTTATACAGATGGTGGTGAAGATATTTCCATGTTTATTCAGATTACTTTGTAGATATTTCCATTTTTTTACAGATGGCTGTGTAGATATTTCAATGTTTATAGAGATGGCGCTGTAGATATTTCCATGTTTATACAGATAACGGTGGAGATATTTCCATGTTTATACAGACAGCAGTGGAGATATTTCCATGTTTATACACATAGCGGTGTACATATTTCCATGTTTATAGAGACAGCGGTGTAGGTATTTCCATGTTTATACAGATAGCGGCGCAGATATTTCCATGTTTATACAGATTCCTATGCAGATATTTCCATATTTATAGAGAGGGCTGTGTAGATATTTCCATGTTTATGCAGATACCAGTGTAGAAATTTCCATGTTTATACAGACCGCGGTGTAGATATTTCCATGTTTATTCAGATAGCGGTGTAGATATTTCCATGTTTGTACAGATGGCGGTTTTGATGTTTACATCTATACACAGATTGCCATGTAGGTATTTCCATGTGTATACAGATGGCATTGAAGTTATTTCCATGTTTATACAGATGGTGGTGTAGATATTTCCATGTTTACACAGATGACTGTAAAGGTATTTCCACGCTTATACAGATGGCGGTGTAGATATTTCCATGTTTATAGGGATAGCGGTGTAAATATTTCCATATTTATACACATAACGGTGTAGAAATTTCCACGTTTATACAGATATCGGTGTAAATATTTCCATGTTTATACAGATCACGGTGTAAATATTTCCATGTTTATAGAGATAGCGGTGTATATATTTCCATGTTTATACAGATAGCGGTGTAGATATTTGCATGTTTATACAGACCGCGGTGAAGATATTTCCATGTTTATACAGATAGCGGTGCAGATATTTCCATGTTTGTATAGTTGGCGGTGTTGATATTTCCATCTATACACAGATGACCGTGTAGATATTTCCATGTTTATACAGATGGCAGTGCAGATATTTCTATGGTTATGTAGATGGCGGTGTAGATATTTCCATGTATATACGGATATTGCTGTAGTTATTTCCATGTTTATATAGAGAGCGGTGTAGATATTTCCATGTATATACACATAGCTGTGTCGATATTTCCATGTTTATACAGATGGCGGTGTAGATATTTCCATGTTCATACCGATAACTTTGTAAGTATTTCCATGTTTATACAGATGGCGGTGTAGATATTTCCATGTTTATACAGATGGCAGTGAAGATAATTCCATGTTTATACAGATAGTGGTGTAGATAATTCCATGTTTATACAGATGGCGGTGTAGATTCATCCATGTTTCTGAAGATGGCAGTGTAGATATTTTCATGTTTATAGAGATGGAGGTGTAGATATTTCCATGTATATAGAGATAGCAGTGTAGATATTTTCATGTTTATATAGTAAGCGGTGTAGGTATTTCCATGTTTATACAGACGGCAGTGTAGATATTTCCATGTTTATACACATATCGGTTTAGATATTTCCATGTTTAGAGAGATAGCGGTGTAGGTATTTCCATCTTTGCACAAATTGCGGTGTAGGTGTTGCCAAATTTACACAGATAGCGGTGTAGGTTTTTCCAAGTTTACACAGATATCTGTGTAGATATTTCCATGTTTACAGAGATAGCATTGTAGATACTTCCATGTTTATACAGATTGTGGTGTATTTATTTCCAAGTTGATACAGATAGCACTGTAGATATTTCCATGTTTATACAGGTAGCGGTGTAGAAATTCCCATGTTTATACAGATCGCTTTGTAGTCATTTCCATCTATCTACAGATGTCAGTGTAGATATTTCCAAGTTTATACAGATGGCAGTGTAGATATTTCCATGTTTATACAGATGTCTGTGTAGATATTTCCGTGTTTATTCAGATGGCGGTGTAGATATTTCCATGTTTATAGAGATGGCGGTGTAGTTATTTCTATGTTTATAGAGATAGCGGTGTAAATATCTCCATGTTTATAGAGATGGTGGTGTAAGTATTATCATGTTTATACAGATAGCGGTGTAGATATTTCCATGTTTATACAGCTCGCGGTGTAGATATTTCCATCTTTATACAGATGGCAGTGTAGATATTTCCATGTTTGTACAGATAGCGGTGTAGATATTTCCATGTCTATCGTGGTAGCGGTGTAGTTATTTCCATATTCATACAGATTGCAGTGTAGATATTTCCATCTTTATACAAATGGCGGTGTAGATATTTCCATGTTTATACAGATGGCAGTGAAGATATTTCCATGTTTATACAGATAGTGGTGTAGATATTTCCATGTTTATACAAATGGCGGTGTAGATACATCCATGTTTCTGAAGTTGGCAGTGTAGGTATTTTCATGTTTAAAGAGATGGCGGTGTAGATATTTCCATGTTTATACAGATGTCTGTGTCGATATTTCCTGGTTTATGCAGATAGCGGTGTAGATATTTCCATGTTTCTAGAGATGTCGGTCTAGTTATTTCTAAGTTTATAGAGATAGCGGTGTAAATATTTCCATGTTTATAGAGATGGTGGTGTAAGTATTTTCATGTTTATAGAGATAGCGGTGTAGATATTTACATGTTTATACAGGTAGCAGTGTTGGAATTTCCAAGTTTATACAGATAGCGGTGTAGATATTTTCATGTTTATACAGCTCGCGGTGTAGTTATTTCCATCTTTATACACATGGGAATGTAGATATTTCCATGTTTATACAGATAGCGGTGTAGATATTTCCATGTCTATAGAGATAGCGGTGTAATTATTTCCATATTTATACAGATTGCGGTGTACATATTTCCATCTTTATACAGATGGCGGTGTAGATATTTCCATGTTTCTACTGATGGCAGTGTAGATATTTCCATGTTTATACAGACGGGGATGTATGTATTTTCATGTTTGCACAGATAGCGGTGAAGGTATTTCCATGTTTATACAGATAGCGGTGTAGATATTTCCATGTTTATACAGATCGTGGTGTAGATATTTCCATGTTTATACAGATCGTGGTGTAGATATTAACATGTGTATACAGACCGCGGTGTAGATATTTCCATGTTTACACACATAGCATGATAGATATTTCCATATTTATAGAGACTGCGGTGTAGTTATGTCCATGATTATACAGATAGCGGTGTAGATATTTTCATGTTTATACAGATAGCGGTGGAGATATTTCCATGTTTATAGAGACTGCGGTATAGATATTTCCATGTTTATACAGATCGCTTTGTAGGCATTTCCATCTTTCTACAGATGTCAGTGTAGATATTTCCAAGTTTATACAGATGGCAGTGTAGATATTTCCATGTTTATACAGATGTCTGTGTAGATATTTCCATGTTTATACAGATAGCGGTGTAGATATTTCTATGTGTATAGAGATGGCGGTGTAGTTATTTCCATGTTTATAGAGATAGTTGTGTAGATATTTCCATGTTTATACAGATGGCTGTGTCGGTATTTCCATGTTTTTACAGATAGCGGTGTTGGTATTTCCATGTTTATACAACTAGCGTTGTAGGTATTTACATGTTTATGCAGCTCGCGGTGTAGATATTTCCATCTTTATAGAGATGGCAGTGTACATATTTCCATGTTTATACAGACGGCGATGTAGATATTTTCATGTTTGCACAGATAGAGGTGAAGATATTTCCATGTTTATACAGATAGCGGTGTAGATATTTCCATGTTTATACAGATCGCGGTGTAGATATTTCCATGTTTATGCAGATAGTGGTGTAGATATTAACATGTGTATACAGACCGCGGTGTAGATATTTCCATGTTTACACACATAGCATGATAGATATTTCCATATTTATAGAGACTGCGGTGTAGTTATGTCCATGGTTATACAGATAGCGGTGTAGATATTTTCATGTTTATACAGATAGCGGTGGAGATATTTCCATGTTTATAGAGACTGCGGTGTAGATATTTCCATGTTTATACAGATAGCGGTGTAGATATTTCCATGTTTACGGAGATAGCGGTGTAGGTATTTCCATCTTTGCACAGATTGCTGTGTAGATATTTCCATTTTTACACAGATAGCTGGGTAGATATTTCCAAGTTTACACAGATAACTGTGTAGATATTTCCATGTTTACACAGGTAGCATTGTATATATTTCCATGTTTATACTGATAGCGGTGTAGATATTTCCATGTTTATACAGATAGCGGTGTAGGTATTTCCATTTTTATACAGATAGCGGTGGAGATATTTCCCTGTTTATACAGATAGCGATGTAGATATTTGAATGTTTATGCAGATAGCGATGTAGATATTTCCATGTTTATACAGATGGCTGTGTAGATATTTCCATGTGTGTACTGATGGCAGTGTGGATATTTCCATGTTTATACATATGGCGCTGTAGATATTTCCATGTTTATACAGATGGCAGAGTAGATATTTCCATGTTTATACACATAGCGGTGTAGATATTTCCATGTTTACAGAGATAGCGGTGTAGATATTTCCATCTTTGCACAGATTGCGTTGTAATTATTGCCAAATTTACAGATAGCGGTGTAGTTATTTCCAAGTTTACACAGATAGCTGTGTAGATATTTCCATGTTTACAGAGATAGCATTGTAGATGTTTCCATGTTTATACAGATTGCGGTGTAGTTATTTCCATGTTGATACAGATAGCGGTGTAGATATTTCCAAGTTTATACAGGTAGCGGTGCAGAAATTCCCATGTTTATACAGATCGCTTTGTAGGCATTTCCATCTTTCTACAGATGTCAGTGTAGATATTTCCAAGTTTATACAGATGGCAGTGTAGATATTTCCATGTTTATACAGATGTCTGTGTAGATATTTCCATGTTTATACAGATGGCGGTGTAGATATTTCCATCTTTATACAGATGGCAGAGTAGATATTTCCATGATTATACAGATAGCGTTGTAGATATTTACATGTTTATAGAGGTAGCGGTGTAGGTATTTCCATATTTATACAGATTGCGGTGTAGATATTTCCATCTTTATACAGATGGCGATGTGGATATTTCCATGTTTATACAGATGGCAGTGAAGGTATTTCCATGTTTATACAGATAGTGGGGTAGTTATTTCCATGTTTATACAGTTGGCGGTGTACATACATCCATGTTTCTGAAGATGGCGGTGTAGATATTTTCATGTTTATAGAGGTGGCGGTGTAGGTATTTCCATGTATATAGAGATTGCAGTGTAGTTATTTCCATGTATATAGAGAAATCGGTGTAGGTATTTCCATGTTTATAGAGATAGCGGTGTGGATATTTCCATATTTATACAGATAGCGGTGTAGTTATTTCCGTGTTATACAGATGGCGGTGTAGATATTTCCTTGTTTATACAGATATCGGTGTAGATATTTCCAGGTTTATACAGAGAGCGGTGTAGATATTTCCAAGTTTTACAGATAGTGGTGAAGATATTTACATCTTTATACAGATAGCGGTGTAGATGTTTCCATGTTTACACAAATAGCCGTGTAGATATTTCTATGTTTACACAGATATATTTGCAGATATTTCCATGTTTATAAAGATAGCGGTGCAGACATTTCCATGTTTATACAGATAGCAGTGTGGCTGTTTCCATGTTTATGCAGATAGCGGTGTGGGTATTTCCATGTTTATACTGATAGTGGTATAGATATTTCCATATTTATAGAGATGACTGTCTAGATATTTCCATGTTTATACAGCTTTCCGTGTAGATATTTCCATGTTTATACTAATAGCGGTGTAGATATTTCCATGTTTATACAGATAGCGGTGGAGGTATTTCCCTGTTTATGCAGATAGCGATGTAGATATTTCCATGTTTATACAGATAGCGGTGTAGATATTTCCATGTTTTTAGAGGTAGCAGTGCAGATATTTCCATGTTTATACAGATGGCTGTGTAGATATTTCCATGTTTATAGAGATAGCGGTGTAGATATTTCTATCTTTATACAGATAGTGGTGTAGATATCTCCATGTTTATACAGATGGCGGTGTAGATAGTTCCATGATTATGGAGATGGCGGTGTAGATATTTTCATGTTTATATAGATGGCGGTGTAGATATTTCCATGTTTGTAGAGATTGTGGCGTTGTTGTTTCCATGTTTATAGATATAGCGCTGTAGTTATTTCCTTGTTCATACAGATAGTTGGGTAGATACATCCATGTTTATACAGATGGCTGTGTAGATATTTCCATTTGTATACAGATGACTCTGTAGATATTTGTATGTTTACACAAATGGCGGTGCAGATATTTCCATGTTTATGCAGATAGCGGTGTAGATATTTCCATGTTTATACAGATAACGGTGTAGATATATCCATGTTTATACAGATAGCGATGTAGCTATTTCCATGTTTATACAGTTAGTGGGGTAGATATTTCCATGTTTACAGAGATAGCGGTGTAGATATTTCCATCTTTGCACAGATCGTGGTGTAGATATTTCCATCTTTCCACAGATGGCAGTTTAGATATTTCCATGTTTATACAGATGACAGTGTAGATATTTCCATGTTTATACAGATTGCGGTGTAGATATTTCCATGTTCATTCAGATGGCTGTGTAGATATTTCCATGTTTATAGAGATGGCGGTGTAGATATTTCTATATTTATAGAGATAGCAGTGTAGATATTTCTATGTGTATAGAGATGGCGGTGTAGTTATTTCCATGTTTATAGAGATAGTTGTGTAGATATTTCCATGTTTATACAGATGGCTGTGTCGGTATTTCCATGTTTATACAGATAGCGTTGTTGGTATTTCCATGTTTATACAACTAGCGTTGTAGGTATTTACATGTTTATGCAGCTCGCGGTGTATATATTTCCATTTTTATACAGATAGCGGTGGAGATATTTCCCTGTTTATACAGATAGCGATGTAGAGATTTGAATGTTTACAGATAGCGATGTAGATATTTCCATGTTTATACAGATGGCTGTGTAGATATTTCCATGTGTGTACTGATGGCAGTGTGCATATTTCCATGTTTATACAAATGGCGCTGTAGATATTTCCATGTTTATACAGATGGCAGAGTAGATATTTCCTTGTATATACAGATAGCGGTGTAGATATTTCCATGTTTACAGAGATAGCGGTGTAGATATATCCATCTTTGCACAGATTGCGTTTTAATTATTGCCAAATTTACAGATAGCGGTGTAGATATTTCCAAGTTTACACAGATAGCTGTGTAGATATTTCCATGTTTACAGAGATAGCATTGTAGATGTTTCCATGTTTATACAGATTGCGGTGTAGAAATTCCCATGTTTATACAGATCGCTTTGTAGGCATTTCCATCTTTCTAAAGATGTCAGTGTAGATATTTCCAAGTTTATACAGATGGCAGTGTAGATATTTCCATGTTTATACAGATGTCTGTGTAGATATTTCCATGTTTATGCAGACGGCGGTGAAGATATTTCCATGTATATAGGGATGGCGGTGTAGTTATTTCTATGTTTATAGAGATAGCGGTGTAAATATTTCCATGCTTATAGAGATGGTGGTGTAAGTATTTTCATGTTTATAGTGATAACGGTGTAGATATTTCCATGTTTATACAGATATCGGTGTTGGTATTTCCATGTTTATACAGATAGCGGTGTAGATATTTCCATGTTTATACAGCTCGCGGTGTAGATATTTCCATCTTTATACAGATGGCAGAGTAGATATTTCCATGTTTATACAGATAGTGGTGTAGATATTTACATGCCTATAGAGGTAGCGGTGTAGGTATTTCCATATTTATACAGATTGCGGTGTAGATATTTCCATCTTTATACAGATGGCAGTGTAGATATTTCCATGTTTATACAGATGGCAGTGAAGATATTTCCATGTTTATATAGCTAGTGGGGTAGATATTTCCATGTTTATACAGTTGGCGGTATAGATACATCCATGTTTCTGAAGATGGCGGTGCAGATATTTTCATGTTTATAGAGATGGCGGTGTAGATATTTCCATGTATATAGAGATTGCAATGTAGATATTTCCATGTATATAGAGAAATCGGTGTAGGTATTTCCATGTTTATAGAGATAGCGGTGTGTATATTTCCATATTTATACAGATAGCGGTGTAGCTATTTCCATGTTATATAGATGGCGGTGTAGATATTTCCTTGTTTATAGAGATATCGGTGTAGATATTTCCAGGTTTATACAGAGAGCGGTGTAGATATTTGCAAGTTTTACAGATAGTGGTGAAGATATTTCCATCTTTATACAGATAGCGGTGCAGATGTTTCCATGTTTACACAAATAGCCGTGTAGATATTTCTATGTTTACACAGATAGATTTGCAGATATTTCCATGTTTATAAATATTGCGGTGCAGACATTTCCATGTTTATACAGATAGCATTGCGGCTGTTTCCATGTTTCTGCAGATAGCGGTGTGGGTATTTCCATGTTTATACAGATAGCGGTATAGATATTTCCATGTTTATAGAGATGACTGTCTAGATATTTCCATGTTTCTACTGCTTTCCGTGTAGATATTTCCATGTTTGTACAGATGGCGGTGTAGATATTTCCATGTTTATGGAGATAGCGGTGTAGATATTTCCATATTTATACAGATAACGGTGTAGAAATTTCCATGTTTATACAGATATCGGTGTAAATATTTCCATGTTTATACAGATCACGGTGTAAATATTTCCATGTTCATAGACATAGCAGTGTATATTTCCATGTTTATACAGATAGCGGTGTAGTTATTTCCATGTTTATACAGACTGCGGTGTAGATATTTCCATGTTTATACAGATAGCGGTGCAGATATTTCCATGTTTGTAGAGATGGTGGTGATGATATTTCCATCTATACACAGATGACCGTGTAGATATTTCCATGTTTACACAGATGGCAGCGCAGATATTTCTATGGATATGTAGATGGCGGTGTAGATATTTCCATGTATATAGTGATAGCAGTGTAGTTATTTCCATGTTTATATAGAGAGCGGTGTAGATATTTCCATGTATGTACACATGGCTGTGTAGTTATTTCCATGTTTATACAGATGGCGGTGAAGATATTTCCATGTTTACACAGATAACTTTGTAAGTATTTCCATGTTTATACAGATGGCGGTGTAGATATTTCGATGTTTATAGAGATAGCAGTGGAGACATTTCCATGTGTATACAAATAGCAGTGTAGTTATTTCCATGTTTATATAGATAACGATGTAGATATTTCCATGTATATACACATCACTGTGTTGATATTTCCTTGTTTATACAGATGGCGGTGTAGATATTTCCATGTTTATACAGATAACTTTGTAAGTATTTCCATGTTTATACAAATGGCGGTGTAGATATTTCGATATTTAAAGAGATAGCAGTGGAGATATTTCCATGTTTATACAGATAGCGGTGTAGATATTTCCATGTTTATACTGATCACGGTGTAGGTATTTCCATGTTTATAGAGATGGCGGTGTAGATATTTCCATGTTCATAGAGATAGCGGTGTTGATTTTTCCATGTTTATAGAGATAGCTGTGTGTATATTTCCATGTTTATACAGATAGGGGTGTAGATATTTCCATGTTTATAGAGATGGCGGTGTAGATATTTCCATGTTTATACAGATCACAGTGTAGATATTTCCATGTTTTTACAGATCGCGGTGTAGATATTTCCATGTTTATACAGATCATGGAGTAGATATTTCCATGTTTATAAAGATCGCGGTGTTGATTTTACCATGTTTATAGGGATAGCGGTGAAAATATTTCCACATTTATACAGATAGCGGTGTAGTTATTAGCATGTTTATACAGATAGCGGTGTAGATATTTCCATGTATAAACAGATGTCTGTGTATATATTTCCATGTTTAAACAGATGGCGGTGTAGATAATTCCTTGTTTATACAAATAGCGGTGTAGTTATTTCCATGTTTATACAGATAGCGGTGTAGATATTTCCATGTATATACAGATGGCAGTGTACATATTTCCATGTTTATACAGATGGCGGTGTAGATATTTCCAAATTTATAGAGATGTCTGTGTTTATAGAGACCGCAGTGTAGATATTTCCATGTTTATACAGATAGCGGTGTAGACATTTCCATGTGTGTACAGATGGCGGTTTTGGTGTTTCCATCTATACACAGATTGTCGTGTAGGTATTTCCATGTGTATACAGATGGCATTGTAGATATTTCCATGTTTATACAGATGGTGGTGTAGATATTTCCATGTTTATACATATGACTGTACAGGTATATCCATGTTTTTACAGATGGCATTTTAGATATTTCCATGTTTATAGAGATAGCAGTGTAGATATTTCCATGTTTATACAGATGGCGGTGTAGATATTTCCATGTTTATAGAGATAGCGGTGTAGATATTGCCATATTTATACAGAAAACGGTGTAGATATTTCCATGGTTAAACAGATAGCGGTGTAAATATTTCCATGTTTATACAGATCACGGTGTAGTTATTTCCATGTTTATAGAGATAGCGGTGTAGATATTTCCATGTTTATACAGATAGCGGTTTAGATATTTCCATGTTTATACAGACCGCGGTGTAGATATTTCCATGTTTATACAGATAGTGGTGCAGATATTTCCATGTTTGTACAGATGGCGGTGTTGATATTTCCATCTATACACATGTGACCGTATAGATATTTCCATGTTTATACAGATGGTGGTGCAGATATTTCCATGGATATGTAGATGGCGGTGTAGATATTTCCATGTTTATACAGATAGCGGTGTAGTTATTTCCATGTTTATATAGATAGCGGTGTAGATATTTCCATGTATATACTCATGGCTGTGTAGATATTTCCATCTTTATACAGATGGCTGTGTAGATATTTCCATGTTTATACAGATGACTTTGTAAGTTTTTCCATGTTTATACAGATGGCTGTGTAGATATTTCCATGTTCATTCAGATGGCTGTGTAGATATTTCCATGTTTATAGAGATGGCGGTGTAGATATTTCTATATTTATAGAGATAGCAGTGTAGATATTTCTATGTGTATAGAGATGGCGGTGTAGTTATTTCCATGTTTATAGAGATAGTTGTGTAGATATTTCCATGTTTATACAGATGGCTGTGTCGGTATTTCCATGTTTATACAGATAGCGTTGTTGGTATTTCCATGTTTATACAACTAGCGTTGTAGGTATTTACATGTTTATGCAGCTCGCGGTGTATATATTTCCATTTTTATACAGATAGCGGTGGAGATATTTCCCTGTTTATACAGATAGCGATGTAGAGATTTGAATGTTTACAGATAGCGATGTAGATATTTCCATGTTTATACAGATGGCTGTGTAGATATTTCCATGTGTGTACTGATGGCAGTGTGCATATTTCCATGTTTATACAAATGGCGCTGTAGATATTTCCATGTTTATACAGATGGCAGAGTAGATATTTCCTTGTATATACAGATAGCGGTGTAGATATTTCCATGTTTACAGAGATAGCGGTGTAGATATATCCATCTTTGCACAGATTGCGTTTTAATTATTGCCAAATTTACAGATAGCGGTGTAGATATTTCCAAGTTTACACAGATAGCTGTGTAGATATTTCCATGTTTACAGAGATAGCATTGTAGATGTTTCCATGTTTATACAGATTGCGGTGTAGAAATTCCCATGTTTATACAGATCGCTTTGTAGGCATTTCCATCTTTCTAAAGATGTCAGTGTAGATATTTCCAAGTTTATACAGATGGCAGTGTAGATATTTCCATGTTTATACAGATGTCTGTGTAGATATTTCCATGTTTATGCAGACGGCGGTGAAGATATTTCCATGTATATAGGGATGGCGGTGTAGTTATTTCTATGTTTATAGAGATAGCGGTGTAAATATTTCCATGCTTATAGAGATGGTGGTGTAAGTATTTTCATGTTTATAGTGATAACGGTGTAGATATTTCCATGTTTATACAGATATCGGTGTTGGTATTTCCATGTTTATACAGATAGCGGTGTAGATATTTCCATGTTTATACAGCTCGCGGTGTAGATATTTCCATCTTTATACAGATGGCAGAGTAGATATTTCCATGTTTATACAGATAGTGGTGTAGATATTTACATGCCTATAGAGGTAGCGGTGTAGGTATTTCCATATTTATACAGATTGCGGTGTAGATATTTCCATCTTTATACAGATGGCAGTGTAGATATTTCCATGTTTATACAGATGGCAGTGAAGATATTTCCATGTTTATATAGCTAGTGGGGTAGATATTTCCATGTTTATACAGTTGGCGGTATAGATACATCCATGTTTCTGAAGATGGCGGTGCAGATATTTTCATGTTTATAGAGATGGCGGTGTAGATATTTCCATGTATATAGAGATTGCAATGTAGATATTTCCATGTATATAGAGAAATCGGTGTAGGTATTTCCATGTTTATAGAGATAGCGGTGTGTATATTTCCATATTTATACAGATAGCGGTGTAGCTATTTCCATGTTATATAGATGGCGGTGTAGATATTTCCTTGTTTATAGAGATATCGGTGTAGATATTTCCAGGTTTATACAGAGAGCGGTGTAGATATTTGCAAGTTTTACAGATAGTGGTGAAGATATTTCCATCTTTATACAGATAGCGGTGCAGATGTTTCCATGTTTACACAAATAGCCGTGTAGATATTTCTATGTTTACACAGATAGATTTGCAGATATTTCCATGTTTATAAATATTGCGGTGCAGACATTTCCATGTTTATACAGATAGCATTGCGGCTGTTTCCATGTTTCTGCAGATAGCGGTGTGGGTATTTCCATGTTTATACAGATAGCGGTATAGATATTTCCATGTTTATAGAGATGACTGTCTAGATATTTCCATGTTTCTACTGCTTTCCGTGTAGATATTTCCATGTTTGTACAGATGGCGGTGTAGATATTTCCATGTTTATGGAGATAGCGGTGTAGATATTTCCATATTTATACAGATAACGGTGTAGAAATTTCCATGTTTATACAGATATCGGTGTAAATATTTCCATGTTTATACAGATCACGGTGTAAATATTTCCATGTTCATAGACATAGCAGTGTATATTTCCATGTTTATACAGATAGCGGTGTAGTTATTTCCATGTTTATACAGACTGCGGTGTAGATATTTCCATGTTTATACAGATAGCGGTGCAGATATTTCCATGTTTGTAGAGATGGTGGTGATGATATTTCCATCTATACACAGATGACCGTGTAGATATTTCCATGTTTACACAGATGGCAGCGCAGATATTTCTATGGATATGTAGATGGCGGTGTAGATATTTCCATGTATATAGTGATAGCAGTGTAGTTATTTCCATGTTTATATAGAGAGCGGTGTAGATATTTCCATGTATGTACACATGGCTGTGTAGTTATTTCCATGTTTATACAGATGGCGGTGAAGATATTTCCATGTTTACACAGATAACTTTGTAAGTATTTCCATGTTTATACAGATGGCGGTGTAGATATTTCGATGTTTATAGAGATAGCAGTGGAGACATTTCCATGTGTATACAAATAGCAGTGTAGTTATTTCCATGTTTATATAGATAACGATGTAGATATTTCCATGTATATACACATCACTGTGTTGATATTTCCTTGTTTATACAGATGGCGGTGTAGATATTTCCATGTTTATACAGATAACTTTGTAAGTATTTCCATGTTTATACAAATGGCGGTGTAGATATTTCGATATTTAAAGAGATAGCAGTGGAGATATTTCCATGTTTATACAGATAGCGGTGTAGATATTTCCATGTTTATACTGATCACGGTGTAGGTATTTCCATGTTTATAGAGATGGCGGTGTAGATATTTCCATGTTCATAGAGATAGCGGTGTTGATTTTTCCATGTTTATAGAGATAGCTGTGTGTATATTTCCATGTTTATACAGATAGGGGTGTAGATATTTCCATGTTTATAGAGATGGCGGTGTAGATATTTCCATGTTTATACAGATCACAGTGTAGATATTTCCATGTTTTTACAGATCGCGGTGTAGATATTTCCATGTTTATACAGATCATGGAGTAGATATTTCCATGTTTATAAAGATCGCGGTGTTGATTTTACCATGTTTATAGGGATAGCGGTGAAAATATTTCCACATTTATACAGATAGCGGTGTAGTTATTAGCATGTTTATACAGATAGCGGTGTAGATATTTCCATGTATAAACAGATGTCTGTGTATATATTTCCATGTTTAAACAGATGGCGGTGTAGATAATTCCTTGTTTATACAAATAGCGGTGTAGTTATTTCCATGTTTATACAGATAGCGGTGTAGATATTTCCATGTATATACAGATGGCAGTGTACATATTTCCATGTTTATACAGATGGCGGTGTAGATATTTCCAAATTTATAGAGATGTCTGTGTTTATAGAGACCGCAGTGTAGATATTTCCATGTTTATACAGATAGCGGTGTAGACATTTCCATGTGTGTACAGATGGCGGTTTTGGTGTTTCCATCTATACACAGATTGTCGTGTAGGTATTTCCATGTGTATACAGATGGCATTGTAGATATTTCCATGTTTATACAGATGGTGGTGTAGATATTTCCATGTTTATACATATGACTGTACAGGTATATCCATGTTTTTACAGATGGCATTTTAGATATTTCCATGTTTATAGAGATAGCAGTGTAGATATTTCCATGTTTATACAGATGGCGGTGTAGATATTTCCATGTTTATAGAGATAGCGGTGTAGATATTGCCATATTTATACAGAAAACGGTGTAGATATTTCCATGGTTAAACAGATAGCGGTGTAAATATTTCCATGTTTATACAGATCACGGTGTAGTTATTTCCATGTTTATAGAGATAGCGGTGTAGATATTTCCATGTTTATACAGATAGCGGTTTAGATATTTCCATGTTTATACAGACCGCGGTGTAGATATTTCCATGTTTATACAGATAGTGGTGCAGATATTTCCATGTTTGTACAGATGGCGGTGTTGATATTTCCATCTATACACATGTGACCGTATAGATATTTCCATGTTTATACAGATGGTGGTGCAGATATTTCCATGGATATGTAGATGGCGGTGTAGATATTTCCATGTTTATACAGATAGCGGTGTAGTTATTTCCATGTTTATATAGATAGCGGTGTAGATATTTCCATGTATATACTCATGGCTGTGTAGATATTTCCATCTTTATACAGATGGCTGTGTAGATATTTCCATGTTTATACAGATGACTTTGTAAGTTTTTCCATGTTTATAGAGATGGCTGTGTAGATATTTCCATGTTTATACAGATGACTTTGTAAGTTTTTCCATGTTTATACAGATGGCGGTATAGATATTTCGATGTTTATAGAGATAGCAGTAAAGATATTTCCATGTTTATACAGATAGCCGTGTAGATATTTCCATGTTTATACTGATCACGGTGTAGATATTTCCATGTATATAGAGATGGCGGTGTAGATATTTCCATGTTCATAGAGATAGCGGTGTTGATTTTTCCATGTTTATAGAGATAGCGGTGTGGATATTTCCATGTTTATACAGATAGGGGTGTAGATATTTCCATGTTTGTAGAGATGGCGGTGTTGATATTTCCATCTATACACAGATGACCGTGTAGATATTTCCAGGTTTATACAGATGGCAGCGCAGGTATTTCTATGGATATGTAGATGGCGCTGTAGTTATTTCCATGTATATAGAGATAGCGGTGTAGTTATTTCCATGTTTATATAGAGAGCGGTGTAGATATTTCCATGTATGTACACATGGCTGTGTAGGTATTTCCATGTTTATACAGATGGCGGTGTAGATACTTCCATGTTTATACAGATAACTTTGTAAGTATTTCCATGTTTGTACAGCTGGTGGTGTAGATATTTCAATGTTTATAGAGATAGCAGTGGAGATATTTCCATGTTTATACAAATAGCGGTGTAGTTATTTCCATGTTTATATAGATAGCGGTGTAGATATTTCCATGTATATACACATGGCTGTGTAGATATTTCCATGTTTGTACAGATGGCGGTGTAGATATTTCCATGTTTATACAGATAACTTTGTAAGTATTTCCAAGTTTATACAGATGGCGGTGTAGATATTTTGATATTTATAGAGATAGCAGTGGAGATATTTCCATGTTTATACAGATAGCGGTGTAGATATTTCCATGTTTATAGTGATCATGGTGTAGGTATTTCCATGGTTATAGAGATGGCGGTGTAGATATTTCCATGTTCATAGAGATAGCGGTGTTGATTTTTCCATGTTTATAGAGATAGCTGTGTGTATATTTCCATGTTTATACAGATAGGGGTGTAGATATTTCCATGTTTATAGAGATGGCGGTGTAGATATTTCCATGTTTATACAGATCACGGTGTAGATAATTCCATGTTTTTACAGATCGCGGTGTAGATATTTCCATGTTTATACAGATCATGGAGTAGATATTTCCATGTTTATTCAGATCGCGGTGTTGATTTTACCATGTTTATAGGGATAGCGGTGCAAATATTTCCACATTTATACAGATAGCGGTGTAGTCATTAGCATGTTTATACAGATAGCTGTGTAGATATTTCCATGTATAAACAGATGTCTGTGTATATATTTCCATGTTTAAACAGATGGCGGTGTAGATAATTCCTTGTTTATACAAATAGCAGTGTAGTTATTTCCATGTTTATACAGATAGCGGTGTAGATATTTCCATGTATATACAGATGGCAGTGTAGATATTTCCATGTTTATACAGATGGCGGTGTAGATATTTCCAAATTTATAAAGATGTCTGTGTAGATATTTCCATGTGTATACAGATGGTATTGTAGCTATTTCCATGTTTATACAGATGTTGGTGTAGATATTTCCATGTTTATTGAGATGACTGTGTAGATATTTCCATGTATTTACAGATGGCAGTGTAGATATTTCAATGTTTATAGAGATGGCGCTGTAGATATTTCCATGTTTATACAGATAACGATGGAGATATTTCCATGTTTATACAGACCGCAGTGGAGATATTTCCATGTTTATACACATAGCGGTGTACATATTTCCATGTTTATAGAGACAGCGGTGAAGGTATTTCCATGTTTATACCGATAGCGGTGCAGATATTTCCATGTTTATACAGATGCCTATGGAGATATTTCCATATTTATACAGAGGGCTGTGTAGATATTTCTATGTTTAAACAGATGGCAGTGTAGATATTTCCATGTTCCTACACATGACTGTGTAGATATTTCCATGTTTATACCGATAGCGGTGTTGGTATTTCCACGTTTATACAGATAGCGATGTAGATATTTCCATGTTTATACAGATGGCGGTGTAGATATTTCCATGTTTAAGCAGATGACTGTATAGGTATTTCCATGTTTTTACAGATGGCAGTGCAGATATTTCCATGTTTATGGAGATAGCGGTGTAGATATTTCCATGTTGGTAAAGATGGCAGTGTTGATATGTGATCTATACACAGATGGCCGTGTAGATATTTCCATGTTTATACAGATGGCGGCATAGATATTTCCGTGGATATGCAGATGGCAGTGTAGATATTTCCATGTTTATTCACATAGCGGTGTAGATATTTCCATGTTTACACAGATGGTGGTGTAGATATTTCCGTGTTTATACACATGGCGGAGTAGATACTTCCATCATTATGGAGATGGCAGTGTAGATAATTTCATGTTTATAGAGATGGCGGTGTAGATATTTCCATATTTATAGAGATAGCGGTGTAGATATTTCCATGTTTCTACAGATGGCGGTGTAGATATTTCCATATTTATATAGATGTCTGTGTAGATATTTCCATGTGTATACAGATGGTATTGTAGATATTTCCATGTTTATACAGATGGTGGTGAAGATATTTCCATGTTTATTCAGATTACTTTGTAGATATTTCCATTTTTTTACAGATGGCAGTGTAGATATTTCAATGTTTATAGAGATGGCGCTGTAGATATTTCCATGTTTATACAGATAACGGTGGAGATATTTCCATGTTTATACAGACAGCAGTGGAGATATTTCCATGTTTATACACATAGCGGTGTACATATTTCCATGTTTATAGAGACAGCGGTGTAGGTATTTCCATGTTTATACAGATAGCGGCGCAGATATTTCCATGTTTATACAGATTCCTATGCAGATATTTCCATATTTATTGAGAGGGCTGTGTAGATATTTCCATGTTTATGCAGATACCAGTGTAGAAATTTCCATGTTTATACAGACCGCGGTGTAGATATTTCCATGTTTATTCAGATAGCGGTGTAGATATTTCCATGTTTGTACAGATGGCGGTTTTGATGTTTACATCTATACACAGATTGCCATGTAGGTATTTCCATGTGTATACAGATGGCATTGAAGTTATTTCCATGTTTATACAGATGGTGGTGTAGATATTTCCATGTTTACACAGATGACTGTAAAGGTATTTCCACGCTTATACAGATGGCGGTGTAGATATTTCCATGTTTATAGGGATAGCGGCGTAAATATTTCCATATTTATACACATAACGGTGTAGAAATTTCCACGTTTATACAGATATCGGTGTAAATATTTCCATGTTTATACAGATCACGGTGTAAATATTTCCATGTTTATAGAGATAGCGGTGTATATATTTCCATGTTTATACAGATAGCGGTGTAGACATTTCCATGTTTATACAGACCGCGGTGAAGATATTTCCATGTTTATACAGATAGCGGTGCAGATATTTCCATGTTTGTACAGTTGGCGGTGTTGATATTTCCATCTATACACAGATGACCGTGTAGATATTTCCATGTTTATACAGATGGCAGTGCAGATATTTCTATGGTTATGTAGATGGCGGTGTAGATATTTCCATGTATATACGGATATTGCTGTAATTATTTCCATGTTTATATAGAGAGCGGTGTAGATATTTCCATGTATATACACATAGCTGTGTCGATATTTCCATGTTTATACAGATGGCGGTGTAGATATTTCCATGTTCATACCGATAACTTTGTAAGTATTTCCATGTTTATACAGATGGCGGTGTAGATATTTCCATGTTTATACAGATGGCAGTGAAGATAATTCCATGTTTATACAGATAGTGGTGTAGATAATTCCATGTTTATACAGATGGCGGTGTAGATTCATCCATGTTTCTGAAGATGGCAGTGTAGATATTTTCATGTTTATAGAGATGGAGGTGTAGATATTTCCATGTATATAGAGATAGCAGTGTAGATATTTTCATGTTTATATAGTAAGCGGTGTAGGTATTTCCATGTTTATACAGACGGCAGTGTAGATATTTCCATGTTTATACACATATCGGTTTAGATATTTCCATGTTTACAGAGATAGCGGTGTAGGTATTTCCATCTTTGCACAAATTGCGGTGTAGGTATTGCCAAATTTACACAGATAGCGGTGTAGGTTTTTCCAAGTTTACACAGATATCTGTGTAGATATTTCCATGTTTACAGAGATAGCATTGTAGATACTTCCATGTTTATACAGATTGTGGTGTATTTATTTCCAAGTTGATACAGATAGCACTGTAGATATTTCCATGTTTATACAGGTAGCGGTGTAGAAATTCCCATGTTTATACAGATCGCTTTGTAGACATTTCCATCTATCTACAGATGTCAGTGTAGATATTTCCAAGTTTATACAGATGGCAGTGTAGATATTTCCATGTTTATACAGATGTCTGTGTAGATATTTCCGTGTTTATTCAGATGGCGGTGTAGATATTTCCATGTTTATAGAGATGGCGGTGTAGTTATTTCTATGTTTATAGAGATAGCGGTGTAAATATCTCCATGTTTATAGAGATGGTGGTGTAAGTATTATCATGTTTATACAGATAGCGGTGTAGATATTTCCATGTTTATACAGCTCGCGGTGTAGATATTTCCATCTTTATACAGATGGCAGTGTAGATATTTCCATGTTTGTACAGATAGCGGTGTAGATATTTCCATGTCTATCGTGGTAGCGGTGTAGTTATTTCCATATTCATACAGATTGCAGTGTAGATATTTCCATCTTTATACAAATGGCGGTGTAGATATTTCCATGTTTATACAGATGGCAGTGAAGATATTTCCATGTTTATACAGATAGTGGTGTAGATATTTCCATGTTTATACAAATGGCGGTGTAGATACATCCATGTTTCTGAAGTTGGCAGTGTAGGTATTTTCATGTTTAAAGAGATGGCGGTGTTGATATTTCCATGTTTATACAGATGTCTGTGTCGATATTTCCTGGTTTATGCAGATAGCGGTGTAGATATTTCCATGTTTCTAGAGATGTCGGTCTAGTTATTTCTAAGTTTATAGAGATAGCGGTGTAAATATTTCCATGTTTATAGAGATGGTGGTGTAAGTATTTTCATGTTTATAGAGATAGCGGTGTAGATATTTACATGTTTATACAGGTAGCAGTGTTGGAATTTCCAAGTTTATACAGATAGCGGTGTAGATATTTTCATGTTTATACAGCTCGCGGTGTAGTTATTTCCATCTTTATACACATGGCAATGTAGATATTTCCATGTTTATACAGATAGCGGTGTAGATATTTCCATCTCTATAGAGATAGCGGTGTAAATATTTCCATATTTATACAGATTGCGGTGTACATATTTCCATCTTTATACAGATGGCGGTGTAGATATTTCCATGTTTCTACTGATGGCAGTGTAGATATTTCCATGTTTATACAGACGGGGATGTATGTATTTTCATGTTTGCACAGATAGCGGTGAAGGTATTTCCATGTTTATACAGATAGCGGTGTAGATATTTCCATGTTTATACAGATCGTGGTGTAGATATTTCCATGTTTATAGAGACCGTGGTGTAGATATTAACATGTGTATACAGACCGTGGTGTAGATATTTCCATGTTTACACACATAGCATGATAGATATTTCCATATTTATAGAGACTGCGGTGTAGTTATGTCCATGATTATACAGATAGCGGTGTAGATATTTTCATGTTTATACAGATAGCGGTGGAGATATTTCCATGTTTATAGAGACTGCGGTATAGATATTTCCATGTTTATACAGATCGCTTTGTAGGCATTTCCATCTTTCTACAGATGTCAGTGTAGATATTTCCAAGTTTATACAGATGGCAGTGTAGATATTTCCATGTTTATACAGATGTCTGTGTAGATATTTCCATGTTTATACAGATAGCGGTGTAGATATTTCTATGTGTATAGAGATGGCGGTGTAGTTATTTCCATGTTTATAGAGATAGTTGTGTAGATATTTCCATGTTTATACAGATGGCTGTGTCGGTATTTCCATGTTTTTACAGATAGCGGTGTTGTTATTTCCAATTTATACAACTAGCGTTGTAGGTATTTACATGTTTATGCAGCTCGCGGTGTAGATATTTCCATCTTTATAGAGATGGCAGTGTACATACTTCCATGTTTATACAGACGGCGATGTAGATATTTTCATGTTTGCACAGATAGAGGTGAAGATATTTCCATGTTTATACAGATAGCGGTGTAGATATTTCCATGTTTATACAGATCGCGGTGTAGATATTTCCATGTTTATGCAGATAGTGGTGTAGATATTAACATGTGTATACAGACCACGGTGTAGATATTTCCATGTTTACACACATAGCATGATAGATATTTCCATATTTATAGAGACTGCGGTGTAGTTATGTCCATGGTTATACAGATAGCGGTGTAGATATTTTCATGTTTATACAGATAGCGGTGGAGATATTTCCATGTTTATAGAGACTGTGGTGTAGATATTTCCATGTTTATACAGATAGCGGTGTAGATATTTCCATGTTTACGGAGATAGCGGTGTAGGTATTTCCATCTTTGCACAGATTGCTGTGTAGATATTTCCATTTTTACACAGATAGCTGGGTAGATATTTCCAAGTTTACACAGATAACTGTGTAGATATTTCCATGTTTACACAGGTAGCATTGTATATATTTCCATGTTTATACTGATAGCGGTGTAGATATTTCCATGTTTATACAGATAGCGGTGTAGGTATTTCCATTTTTATACAGATAGCGGTGGAGATATTTCCCTGTTTATACAGATAGCGATGTAGATATTTGAATGTTTATGCAGATAGCGATGTAGATATTTCCATGTTTATACAGATGGCTGTGTAGATATTTCCATGTGTGTACTGATGGCAGTGTGGATATTTCCATGTTTATACATATGGCGCTGTAGATATTTCCATGTTTATACAGATGGCAGAGTAGATATTTCCATGTTTATACACATAGCGGTGTAGATATTTCCATGTTTACAGAGATAGCGGTGTAGATATTTCCATCTTTGCACAGATTGCGTTGTAATTATTGCCAAATTTACAGATAGCGGTGTAGTTATTTCCAAGTTTACACAGATAGCTGTGTAGATATTTCCATGTTTACAGAGATAGCATTGTAGATGTTTCCATGTTTATACAGATTGCGGTGTAGTTATTTCCATGTTGATACAGATAGCGGTGTAGATATTTCCAAGTTTATACAGGTAGCGGTGCAGAAATTCCCATGTTTATACAGATCGCTTTGTAGGCATTTCCATCTTTCTACAGATGTCAGTGTAGATATTTCCAAGTTTATACAGATGGCAGTGTAGATATTTCCATGTTTATACAGATGTCTGTGTAGATATTTCCATGTTTATACAGATGGCGGTGTAGATATTTCCATCTTTATACAGATGGCAGAGTAGATATTTCCATGATTATACAGATAGCGTTGTAGATATTTACATGTTTATAGAGGTAGCGGTGTAGGTATTTCCATATTTATACAGATTGCGGTGTAGATATTTCCATCTTTTTACAGATGGCGATGTGGATATTTCCATGTTTATACAGATGGCAGTGAAGGTATTTCCATGTTTATACAGATAGTGGGGTAGTTATTTCCATGTTTATACAGTTGGCGGTGTACATACATCCATGTTTCTGAAGATGGCGGTGTAGATATTTTCATGTTTATAGAGGTGGCGGTGTAGGTATTTCCATGTATATAGAGATTGCAGTGTAGTTATTTCCATGTATATAGAGAAATCGGTGAAGGTATTTCCATGTTTATAGAGATAGCGGTGTGGATATTTCCATATTTATACAGATAGCGGTGTAGTTATTTCCGTGTTATACAGATGGCGGTGTAGATATTTCCTTGTTTATACAGATATCGGTGTAGATATTTCCAGGTTTATACAGAGAGCGGTGTAGATATTTCCAAGTTTTACAGATAGTGGTGAAGATATTTCCATCTTTATACAGATAGCGGTGTAGATGTTTCCATGTTTACACAAATAGCCGTGTAGATATTTCTATGTTTACACAGATATATTTGCAGATATTTCCATGTTTATAAAGATAGCGGTGCAGACATTTCCATGTTTATACAGATAGCAGTGTGGCTGTTTCCATGTTTATGCAGATAGCGGTGTGGGTATTTCCATGTTTATACTGATAGTGGTATAGATATTTCCATATTTATAGAGATGACTGTCTAGATATTTCCATGTTTATACAGCTTTCCGTGTAGATATTTCCATGTTTATACTGATAGCGGTGTAGATATTTCCATGTTTATACAGATAGCGGTGGAGGTATTTCCCTGTTTATGCAGATAGCGATGTAGATATTTCCATGTTTATACAGATAGCGGTGTAGATATTTCCATGTTTATAGAGGTAGCAGTGTAGATATTTCCATGTTTATACAGATGGCTGTGTAGATATTTCCATGTTTATAGAGATAGCGGTGTAGATATTTCTATCTTTATACAGATAGTGGTGTAGATATCTCCATGTTTATACAGATGGCGGTGTAGATAGTTCCATGATTATGGAGATGGTGGTGTAGATATTTTCATGTTTATATAGATGGCGGTGTAGATATTTCCATGTTTGTAGAGATTGTGGCATTGTTGTTTCCATGTTTATAGATAGAGCGCTGTAGTTATTTCCTTGTTCATACAGATAGATGGGTAGATACATCCATGTTTATACAGGTGGCTGTGTAGATATTTCCATATGTATACAGATGACTCTGTAGATATTTGTATGTTTACACAAATGGCGGTGCAGATATTTCCATGTTTATGCAGATAGCGGTGTAGATATTTCCATGTTTATACAGATAACGGTGTAGATATATCCATGTTTATACAGATAGCGATGTAGCTATTTCCATGTTTATACAGTTAATGGGGTAGATATTTCCATGTTTACAGAGATAGCGGTGTAGATATTTCCATCTTTGCACAGATCGTGGTGTAGATATTTCCATCTTTCCACAGATGGCAGTTTAGATATTTCCATGTTTATACAGATGACAGTGTAGATATTTCCATGTTTATACAGATTGCGGTGTAGATATTTCCATGTTCATGCAGATGGCTGTGTAGATATTTCCATGTTTATAGAGATAGCAGTGTAGATATTTCTATGTGTATAGAGATGGCGGTGTAGTTATTTCCATGTTTATAGAGATAGTTGTGTAGATATTTCCATGTTTATACAGATGGCTGTGTCGGTATTTCCATGTTTATACAGATAGCGTTGTTGGTATTTCCATGTTTATACAACTAGCGTTGTAGGTATTTACATGTTTATGCAGCTCGCGGTGTATATATTTCCATTTTTATACAGATAGCGGTGGAGATATTTCCCTGTTTATACAGATAGCGATGAAGAGATTTGAATGTTTACAGATAGCGATGTAGATATTTCCATGTTTATACAGATGGCTGTGTAGATATTTCCATGTGTGTACTGATGGCAGTGTGCATATTTCCATGTTTATACAAATGGCGCTGTAGATATTTCCATGTTTATACAGATGGCAGAGTAGATATTTCCTTGTATATACAGATAGCGGTGTAGATATTTCCATGTTTACAGAGATAGCGGTGTAGATATATCCATCTTTGCACAGATTGCGTTTTAATTATTGCCAAATTTACAGATAGCGGTGTAGATATTTCCAAGTTTACACAGATAGCTGTGTAGATATTTCCATGTTTACAGAGATAGCATTGTAGATGTTTCCATGTTTATACAGATTGCGGTGTAGAAATTCCCATGTTTATACAGATCGCTTTGTAGGCATTTCCATCTTTCTACAGATGTCAGTGTAGATATTTCCAAGTTTATACAGATGGCAGTGTAGATATTTCCATGTTTATACAGATGTCTGTGTAGATATTTCCATGTTTATGCAGACGGCGGTGAAGATATTTCCATGTATATAGGGATGGCGGTGTAGTTATTTCTATGTTTATAGAGATAGCGGTGTAAATATTTCCATGCTTATAGAGATGGTGGTGTAAGTATTTTCATGTTTATAGTGATAACGGTGTAGATATTTCCATGTTTATACAGATATCGGTGTTGGTATTTCCATGTTTATACAGATAGCGGTGTAGATATTTCCATGTTTATACAGCTCGCGGTGTAGATATTTCCATCTTTATACAGATGGCAGAGTAGATATTTCCATGTTTATACAGATAGTGGTGTAGATATTTACATGCCTATAGAGGTAGCGGTGTAGGTATTTCCATATTTATACAGATTGCGGTGTAGATATTTCCATCTTTATACAGATGGCAGTGTAGATATTTCCATGTTTATACAGATGGCAGTGAAGATATTTCCATGTTTATATAGCTAGTGGGGTAGATATTTCCATGTTTATACAGTTGGCGGTGTAGATACATCCATGTTTCTGAAGATGGCGGTGTAGATATTTTCATGTTTATAGAGATGGCGGTGTAGATATTTCCATGTATATAGAGATTGCAATGTAGATATTTCCATGTATATAGAGAATTCGGTGTAGGTATTTCCATGTTTATAGAGATAGCGGTGTGTATATTTCCATATTTATACAGATAGCGGTGTAGCTATTTCCATGTTATATAGATGGCGGTGTAGATATTTCCTTGTTTATAGAGATATCGGTGTAGATATTTCCAGGTTTATACAGAGAGCGGTGTAGATATTTGCAAGTTTTACAGATAGTGGTGAAGATATTTCCATCTTTATACAGATAGCGGTGCAGATGTTTCCATGTTTACACAAATAGCCGTGTAGATATTTCTATGTTTACACAGATAGATTTGCAGATATTTCCATGTTTATAAATATTGCGGTGCAGACATTTCCATGTTTATACAGATAGCATTGCGGCTGTTTCCATGTTTCTGCAGATAGCGGTGTGGGTATTTCCATGTTTATACAGATAGCGGTATAGATATTTCCATGTTTATAGAGATGACTGTCTAGATATTTCCATGTTTCTACTGCTTTCCGTGTAGATATTTCCATGTTTGTACAGATGGCGGTGTAGATATTTCCATGTTTATGGAGATAGCGGTGTAGATATTTCCATATTTATACAGATAACGGTGTAGAAATTTCCATGTTTATACAGATATCGGTGTAAATATTTCCATGTTTATACAGATCACGGTGTAAATATTTCCATGTTCATAGACATAGCAGTCTATATTTCCATGTTTATACAGATAGCGGTGTAGTTATTTCCATGTTTATACAGACTGCGGTGTAGATATTTCCATGTTTATACAGATAGCGGTGCAGATATTTCCATGTTTGTAGAGATGGCGGTGATGATATTTCCATCTATACACAGATGACCGTGTAGATATTTCCATGTTTACACAGATGGCAGCGCAGATATTTCTATGGATATGTAGATGGCGGTGTAGATATTTCCATGTATATAGTGATAGCAGTGTAGTTATTTCCATGTTTATATAGAGAGCGGTGTAGATATTTCCATGTATGTACACATGGCTGTGTAGTTATTTCCATGTTTATACAGATGGCGGTGTAGATATTTCCATGTTTACACAGATAACTTTGTAAGTATTTCCATGTTTATACAGATGGCGGTGTAGATATTTCGATGTTTATAGAGATAGCAGTGTAGACATTTCCATGTGTATACAAATAGCAGTGTAGTTATTTCCATGTTTATATAGATAGCGGTGTAAATATTTCCATGTTTATACAGATCATGGTGTAGTTACTTCCATGTTTATAAAGATAGCGGTGTTGATATTTCCATGTTTTTACAGATATCGGTGTAGATATTTCCATGTTTACACAGATTGCGGTGTAAATATTTCCATCTTTCTACAGATGGTATTGTAGATATTTCCATGTTTTTACAGATGGCAGTGTAGATATTTCAAGGTTTATAGAGATGGCACTGTAGATATTTCCGTGTTTATACAGATCGCGGTGTGGATATTTCAATGTTTATACAGATAGCGGTGTAGATATTTCCATGTTTTTACAGATGTTGGTGTAGATATTTCCATGTTTACACAGATTGCGCTGTAGATATTTCCATCTTTCTACAGATGGCATTGTAGATATTTCCATGTTTATACAGACGGCGGTGTAGATATTTCCAAGTTTATATAGATGGTGTTGTAGATATTACCATGTTTATACAGAGAGTGGTGTAGATATTTCCATGTTTATACAGATACCGGTGTAGATATTTCCATGTTTATACAGACCGCAGTGTAGATATTTCCATGTTTATAGAGATAGCAGTGTAGATATTTCCAAGTTTGTGCAGATGGCCGTGTTGATGTTTCCATCTATACACAGATTGCCGTGTAGGTATTTCCATGTGTATACAGATGGCATTGTAGATATTTCCTTGTTTATACAGATGGTGGTGTAGATATTTCCATGTTTACACAGAAGACTGTATAGGTATTTCCATTTTTATACAGATGGCGGTGTAGCTATTTCCATGTTTATACAGATAGCGGTGTAGATATTTCCATATTTATACAGATAACGGTGTAGAAATTTCCATGTTTATACAGATAGCGGTGTAAATATTTCCATGTTTATACAGATCACGGTGTAGATATTTCCTTGTTAATACAAATAGCGGTGTACTTATTTCCATGTTTGTACAGATAGCGGTGTAGATATTTCCATGTATATACAGATGGCTGTGTAGATATTTCCATGTTTATACAGATGGCTTTGTAGCTATTTCCATGTTTATACAGATGACTTTGTAGGTATTTCCATGTTTATACAGATGGCGGTGTAGATATTTCCATGTTTATAGAGATAGCTGTGTACATATTTCCATGTTTATACAGATAGCGTTGTAGATATTTCCATGTTTATACAGATCGCGGTGTAGTTACTTCCATGTTTATACAGATAGCGGTGTTGATATTTCCATGTTTTTACAGATATCGGTCTAGATATTTCCATGTTTACACAGATTGCGGTGTAGATATTTCCATCTTTCTATAGATGGCAATGTAGATATTTCCATGTTTATACAGATGGCGGTGTAGATATTTCCATGTTTATATAGATGGTGGTGTAGATATTACCATGTTTATACAGATAGCGGTGTAGATATTTCCATGTTTATACAGATCGTGGTGAAGATATTTCCATGTTTATACAGATCTCGGTGTAGATATTTCCATGTTTATAGACATAGCGGTGTAGATATTTCCATGTTTATATAGATGCCGTTGTAGATATTTCCATGTTTATACAGATCTTGGTGTAGATATTTCCATCTTTATACAGATCGCGGTGTAGATATTTCCATGTTTTCACATATGGTGGTGTAGATATTTCCGTGTTTATACACATGGCGGAGTAGATACTTCCATCTTTATGGAGATGGCAGTGTAGATATTTTCATGTTTATAGAGATGGCAGTGTAGATATTTCCATATTTATAGAGATAGCGGTGTAGATACTTCCATCTTTCTACAGATGGCAGTGTAGATATTTCCATGTTTATGCAGATGGCCGTGTAGATATTTCCATATTTATACAGATGTCTGTGTAGATATTTCCATGTGTATACAGATGGTATTGTAGTTATTTCCATGTTTATACAGATGGTGGTGTAGATATTTCCATGTTTATTCAGATGACTGTGTAGATATTTCCATGTTTATACAGATGGCAGTGTAGATATTTCCATGTTCCTACACATGACTGTGTAGGTATTTCCATGTTTATACAGATGGCTTTGTCTCTATTTCCATGTCAATAGAGATAGCGGTGCAGATATTTCCATGATTATACAGATAGCGGTGTATATATTTCCATGTTTATGCAGATCGTGGTGTAGATATTTCCATCTTTATACATATACCGGTGTAGATATTTCCATGTATATACAGTCCGCAGTGTTGATATTTCCATGTTTATAGAGATAGCAGTGTAGATATTTCCAAGTTTGTGCAGATGGCGGTGTTGATGTTTCCATCTATACACAGATTGCCGTGTAGCTATTTCCATGTGTATACAGATGGCATTGTAGATATTTCCATGTTTATACAGATGGCGGTGTAGCTATTTCCATGTTTATAGAGATAGCGGTGTAGATATTTCCATATTTATACAGATAACGGTGTAGACATTTCCATGTTTATACAGATAGTGGTGTAAATATTTCCATGTTTATACAGATCACGGTGTAGATATTTCCTTGTTTATACAAATAGCGGTGTAGTTATTTCCATGTTTATACAGATAGCGGTGTAGATATTTCCATGTATATACAGATGGCTGTGTAGATATTTTCATGTTTATACAGATGGCTTTGTAGCTATTTCCATGTTTATACAGATGACTTTGTAGGTATTTCCATGTTTATACAGATGGCGGTGTAGATATTTCCATGTTTATAGAGATAGCTGTGTAGATATTTCCATGTTTATACAGATAGCGTTGTAGATATTTCCATGTTTATACAGATCGCGGTGTAGTTACTTCCATGTTTATACAGATAGCGGTGTTGATATTCCCATGTTTTTACAGATATCGGTGTAGATATTTCCATATTTACACAGATTGCGGTGTAGATATTTCCATCTTTCTAAAGATGGCAGTGTAGATATTTCCATGTTTATACACATGGCGGTGTAGGTACTTCCATATTTATACAGATGTCTGTGTAGATATTTCCATGTTTATACAGATGGTATTGTAGATATTTCCATGTTTATACAGATGGTGGTGTAGATAATTCCCTGTTTACTCAGATGACTGTGTAGATATTTCCATGTTTTTACAGATGGCAATGTAGATATTTCAATGTTTATAGAGATGGCACTGTAGATATTTCCATGTTTATACAGATCGCGGTGTAGATATTTCCATGTTTATACAGATAGCGGTGTAGATATTTCCATGTTTTTACAGATATTGGTGTAGATATTTCCATGTTTACACAGATTGCGGTGTAGATATTTGAATCTTTCTACAGATGGCATTGTAGATATTTCCATGTTTATACACATGGCGGTGTAGATATTTCCATGTTTATATAGATGGTGGTGTAGATATTACCATGTTTATACAGAGAGCGGTGTAGATATTTTCATGTTCATACAGATAGCGGTGCAGATATTTCCATGTTTATATAGATAGCGGTGTAGGTATTTCCATGTTTATAGACATAGCGGTGTAGATATTTCCATGTTTCTATAGATGCCGTTGTAGATATTTCCATGTTTATACCGATTGCGGTGTTGGTATTTCCACGTTTATACAGATAGCGATGTAGATATTTCCATGTTTATACAGCTCACGGTGCAGATATTTATAACTTTATACAGATGACATTGTAGATATTTCCTTATTCACACTGATGGCGGTGAAGATGTTTCCATGTTTATACAGATGGCGGAGTAGTAACTTCCATCTTTATGGAGATGGCAGTGTAGATATTCTCATGTTTATAGAGATGGCGGTGTAGATATTTCCATGTTTATAGAGATAGCAGTGTAGTTGTTTACATGTTTCTACAGATGGCTGTGTAGATATTTCCATGTGTATACAGATGGCATTGTAGATATTTCCATGTTTATACAGATGACTGTATAGGTAATTCCATGTTTTTACAGATGGCAGTGCAGATATTTCCATGTTTATAGAGATAGCGATGTATATATTTCCATGTTTGTACAGATGGCGGTGTTGATATTTCCATCTATACACAGATGGCCGTGTAGATATTTCCATGTTTATACAGATGGCAGCGTAGTTATTTCCATGGACATGCAGATGGCGGTGTAGATATTTCCTTGTTTATACAGATAGCGGTGTAGATATTTCCATGTTTTCACATATGGTGGTGAAGATATTTCCGTGTTTATACACATGGCGGAGTAGATACTTCCATCTTTATGGAGATGGCAGTGTAGATAATTTCATGTTTATAGAGATGGCGGTGAAGATATTTCCATATTTATAGAGATAGCGGTGTAGATACTTCCATTTTTCTACAGATGGCAGTGTAGATATTTCCATGTTTATACAGATGGCCGTGTAGATATTTCCATATTAATACAGATGTCTGTGTAGATATTTCCATGTGTATACAGACCGTATTGTAGGTATTTCCATGTTTATACAGATGGTGGTGTAGATATTTCCATGTTTATTAAGATGACTGTGTAGATATTTCCATGTTTATACAGATGGCAGTGTAGATATTTCCATGTTCCTACACATGACTGTGGAGGTATTTCCATGTTTATACAGATGGCTTTGTAGCTATTTCCATGTTTATAGAGATAGCGGTGCAGATATTTCCATGATTATACAGATAGCGGTGTATATACTTCCATGTTTATACAGATCATGGTGTTGATATTTCCATGTTTATACATATACCGGTGTAGATATTTCCATGTTTATACAGACCGCAGTGTAGATATTTCCATGTTTATTGAGATAGCAGTGTAGATATTTCCAAGCTTTTGCAGATGGCGGTGTTGATGTTTCCATCTATACACAGATTGCCGTGTAGTTATTTCCATGTGTATACAGATGGCATTGTAGATATTTCCATGTTTATACAGATGGTGGTGTAGATATTTCCATGTTTACACAGAAGACTGTATAGGTATTTCCATGTTTATACAGATGGCGGTGTAGCTATTTCCATGTTTATAGAGATAGCGGTGTAGATATTTCCATATTTATACAGATAACGGTGTAGAAATTTCCATGTTTATACAGATAGCGGTGTAAACATTTCCATGTTGATACAGATCACTGTGTAGATATTTCCTTGTTTATACAAATAGCGGTGTAGATATTTCCATGTTTATACAGATAGCGGTGTAGATATTTCCATGTATATACAGATGGCTTTGTAGATATTCCCATGTTTATACAGATGACTTTGTAGGTGTTTCCATGTTTATACAGATGGCGGTGTAGATATTTCCATGTTTATAGACATAGCTGTGTAGATATTTCCATGTTTATACAGATAGCAGTGTAGATATTTCCATGTTTATACAGATCGCGCTGTAGTTACTTCCATGTTTATACAGATAGCGGTGTTGATATTTCCATGTTTTTACAGATATCGGTGTAGATATTTCCATGTTTACACAGATTGCGGTGTAGATATTTCCATCTTTCTACAGATGGCAGTGTAGATATTTCCAGGTTTATACACATGGCGGTGTAGATACTTCCATATTTATACAGATGTCTGTGTAGATATTTCCATGTGTATACAGATGGTATTGTAGATATTTCCATGTTTATACAGATGGTGGTGTAGATATTTCCCTGTTTACTCAGATGTCTGTGTAGATATTTCCATGTTTTAACAGATGGCAGTGTATATATTTCAATGTTTATAGAGATGGCACTGTAGATATTTCCATGTTTATACAGATCGCGGTGAAGATATTTCCATGTTTATACAGATAGCGGTGTAGATATTTCCATGTCTTTACAGATATCGGTGTAGATATTTCCATGTTTACACAGATTGCGGTGTAGATATTTCCATCTTTCTACAGATGGCATTGTAGATATTTCCATGTTTATACAGATGGCCGTGTAGATATTTCCATGTTTATATAGATGGTGGTGTAGATATTACCATGTTTATACAGAGAGCAGTGTAGATATTTCCATGTTTATACAGATAGCAGTGTAGATATTTCCATGTTTATATAGATAGCGGTGTAGGTATTTCCATGTTTATAGACATAGCGGTGTAGATATTTCCATGTTTATATAGATGTCGTTGTAGATATTTCCATGTTTATACCGATAGCTGTGTTGGTATTTCCACGTTTATACTGATAGCGGTATAGATATTTCCATGTTTATACAGCTCACGGTGCAGATATTTATATCTTTATACAGATGGCATTGTAGATATTTCCTTATTCACACTGATGGCGGTGAAGATGTTTCCATGTTTATACTGATGGCGGAGTAGTTACTTCCATGTTTATGGAGATGGCAGTGTAGATATTTTCATGTTTATAGAGATGGCGGTGTAGATAATTCCATGTTTATAGAGATAGCAGTGTAGATATTTACATGTTTATACAGATGTCTGTGTAGATATTTCCATGTGTATACAGATGGCATTGTAAATATTTCCATGTTTATACAGATGACTGTATAGGTATTTCCATGTTTTTACAGATGGCAGTGCAGATATTTCCATGTTTATAGAGATAGCGATGTAGATATTTCCATGTTTGTACAGATGGCGGTGTTGATATTTCCATCTATACACAGATGGCCGTGTAGATATTTCCATGTTTAAACAGATGGCAGCGTAGGTATTTCCATGGACATGCAGATGGCGGTGTAGATATTTCCTTGTTTATACAGATAGCGGTGTAGATATTTCCATTTTTTCACGTATGGTGTTGTAGATATTTCCATGTTTATACACATGGCGGAGTAGATACTTCCATCCTTATGGAGATGGCAGTGCAGATATTTTCATGTTTATAGAGATGGCGGTGTAGATATTTCCATATTTATAGAGATAGCGGTGTAGATATTTCCATCTTTCTACAGATGGCAGTGTAGATATTTCCATGTTTATACAGATGGCGGTGTATATATTTCCATATTTATACAGATGTCTGTGTAGATATTTCCACGTGTATACAGATGGTATTTTAGTTATTTCCATGTTTATACAGATGGTGGTGTAGATATTTCCATGTTTATTCTGATGACTGTGTAGATATTTCTATGTTTATACAGATGGCAGTGTAGATATTTCCATGTTCCTACACATGACTGTGTAGGTATTTCCATGTTTATACAGATGGCTTTGTAGATATTTCCATGTCTATAGAGATAGCGGTGCAGATATTTCCATGATTATACAGATAGCGGTGTATATATTTCCATGTTTATACAGATCGTGGTGTAGATATTTCCATGTTTATACAGATACCGGTGTAGATATTTCCATGTTTATACAGACCGCAGTGTAGATATTTCCATGTTTATAGAGATTGCAGTGTAGATATTTCCAAGTTTGTGCAGACGGCGGTGTTGACGTTTCCGTCTATACACAGATTGCCGTGTAGGTATTTCCATGTGTATACAGATGGCATTGTAGATATTTCCATGTTTATACAGATGGTGGTGTAGATATTTCCATGTTTACACAGAAGACTGTATAGGTATTTCCATGTTTATACAGATGGCGGTGTAGCTATTTCCGTGTTTATAGAGATAGCGGTGTAGATATTTCCATATTTATACAAGTAACGGTGTAGAAATTTCCATGTTTATACAGATAGCGGTGTAAATATTTCCATGTTTATACAGATCACGGTGTAGATATTTCCTTGTTAATACAAATAGCGGTGTAGTTATTTCCATGTTTGCACAGATAGCGGTGTAGATATTTCCATGTATATACAGATGGCTGTGTAGATATTTCCATGTTTATACAGATGGCTTTGTAGATATTTCCATGTTTATACAGATGACTTTGGAGGTATTTCCATGTTTATACAGATGGCGGTGTAGATATTTCCATGTTTATAGAGATAGCTGTGTAGATATTTCCATGTTTATACAGTTAGCGTTGTAGATATTTCCATGTTTATACAGATCGCGGTGTAGTTACTTCCATGTTTATACAGATAGCGGTGTTGATATTTCCATGTTTTTACAGATATCGGTGTAGATATTTCCATGTTTACACAGATTGCGGTGTAGATATTTCCATCTTTCTACAGATGGCATTGTAGATATTTCCATGTTTATACAGATGGCGGTGTAGATATTTCCATGTTTATATAGATGGTGGTGTAGATATTACCAGGTTTATACAGATAGCGGTGTAGGTATTTCCATGTTTATACAGATCGTGGTGAAGATATTTCCATGTCTATACAGATCTCGGTGTAGATATTTCCATGTTTATACAGATCGCGGTGTAGATATTTCCATGTTTTCACATATGGTGTTGTAGATATTTCCGTGTTTATACACATGGCGGAGTAGATACTTCCATCTTCATGGAGATGGCAGTGTAGATATTTTCATGTTTATAGAGATGGCGGTGTAGATATTTCCATATTTATAGAGATAGCGGTGTAGATACTTCCATCTTTCTACAGATGGCAGTGTAGATATTTCCATGTATATGCAGATGGCCGTGTAGATATTTCCATATTTATACAGATGTCTGTGTAGATATTTCCATGTGTATACAGATGGTATTGTAGTTATTTCCATGTTTATACAGATGGTGGTGTAGATATTTCCATGTTTATTCAGATGACTGTGTAGATATTTCCATGTTTATACAGATTTCTTTGTAGCTATTTCCATGTCTATAGAGATAGCGGTGCAGATATTTCCATGATTATACAGATAGCGGTGTATATATTTCCATGTTTATACAGATCGTGGTGTAGATGTTTCCATGTGTATACAGATGGCATTGTAGATATTTCCATGTTTATACAGACCGCAGTGTAGATATTTCCATGTTTATAGAGATAGCAGTGTAGATATTTCCCAGTGTGCAGATGGCGGTGTTGATGTTTCCATCTATACACAGATTGCCGTGTAGGTATTTCCATGTGTATACAGATGGCATTGTAGATATTTCCATGTTTATACAGATGGTGGTGTAGATATTTCCATGTTTACACAGAAGACTGTATAGGTATTTCCATGTTTATACAGATGGCGTTGTAGCTATTTCCATGTTTATAGAGATAGCGGTGTAGATATTTCCATTTTTATAAAGATAACGGTGTAGAAACTTCCATGTTTATACAGATAGCGGTGTAAATATTTCCATGTTTATACAGATCACGGTGTAGACATTTCCTTGTTTATACAAATAGCGGTGTAGTTATTTCCAAGTTTATACAGATAGCGGTGTAGATATTTCCATGTTTATACAGATGGCTGTGTAGATATTTCCATGTTTATACAGATGGCTTTGTAGATATTTCCACGTTTATACAGATGACTTTGTAGGTATTTCCATGTTTTTACAGATGGCGGTGTAGATATTTCCATGTTTATAGAGATAGCTGTGTAGATATTTCCATGTTTATACAGATAGCGGTGTAGATATTTCCATGTTTATACTGATAGCGGTGTTGGTATTTCCACGTTTATACAGATAGCGATGTAGATATTTCCATGTTTATACAGCTCGCGGTGCAGATATTTATATCTTTCTACAGATGGCATTGTAGATATTTCCATGTTTATACAGATGGTGGTGTAGATATTTCCATGTTTATATAGATGGTGGTGTAGATATTACCATGTTTATACAGAGAGCGGTGTAGATATTTCCATGTTTATACAGATAGGGGTGTAGGTATTTCCATGTTTATATAGATAGCGGTGTAGGTATTTCCTTGTTCATAGACATAGCGGTGTAGATATTTCCATGTTTATATAGATGGCGTTGTAGATATTTCCATCTTTATACAGATGGCTGTGTAGATATTTCCGTGTTCCTTCACATGACTGTGTAGGTATTTCCATGTTTATACAGATGGCTTTGTAGCTATTTCCATGTCTATGGAGATAGCGGTGCAGATATTTCCATGAGTATACAGATAGCGGTGTATATATTTCCATGTTTATACAGATTGTGGTGTAGATATTTCCATGTTTATACATATACCGGTGTAGATATTTCCATGTTTATACAGACCGCAGTGTAGATATTTCCATGTTTATAGAGATAGCAGTGTAGATATTTCCAAGTTTGTGCAGATGGCGGTGTTGATGTTTCCATCTATACACAGATTGCCGTGTAGGTATTTCCATGTGTATACAGATGGCATTGTAGATATTTCCATGTTTATACAGATGGTGGTGTAGATATTTCCATGTTTACACAGAAGACTGTATAGGTATTTCCATGTTTATACAGATGGCGGTGTAGCTATTTCCATGTTTATAGAGATAGCGGTGTAGATATTTCCATATTTATACAGATAACGGTGTAGAAATTTCCATGTTTATACAGATAGCGGTGTAAATATTTCCATGTTTATACAGATCACGGTGTAGATATTTCCTTGCTTATACAAATAGTGGTGTAGTTATTTCCATTTTTATACAGATAGCGGTGTAGATATTTCCATGTTTATACAGATCGCGGTGTAGTTACTTCCATGTTTATACAGATAGCGGTGTTGATATTTCCATGTTTTTACAGATATCGGTGTAGATATTTCCATGTTTACACAGATTGCGGTGCAGATATTTCCATCTTTCTACAGATGGCCGTGTAGATATTTCCATGTTTGTACACATGGCGGTGTAGATACTTCCATATTTATACAGATGTATGTGTAGATATTTCCATGTGTATACAGTTGGTATTGCAGTTATTTCCATGTTTATACAGATGGTGGTGTAGATATTTCCCTCTTTACTCAGATGACTGTGTAGATATTTCCATGTTTTTACAGATGGCAGTGTAGATATTTCAATGTTTATTGAGATGGCACTCTAGATATTTCCATGTTTATACAGATCGCGGTATAGATATTTCCATGTTTATACAGATCGCGGTGTAGATATTTCCATGTTTTTACAGATATCGGTGTAGATATTTCCATGTTTATACAGATAGCGGTGTAGGTATTTCCATGTTTATAGAGATAGCGGTGTAGGTATTTCCATGTTTATAGTCATAGCGGTGTAGATATTTCCATGTTTATATAGATGGCGTTGTAGTTATTTCCATGTTTATACCGATAGCGGTGTTGGTATTTTCACGTTTATACAGATAGCGATGTAGATATTTCCATGTTTATACAGCTCACGGTGCAGATATTTATATCTTTATACAGATGGCATTGTAGAGATTTCCTTATTCACACAGATGGCGCTGTAGATGTTTCCATGTTTATACAGATGGCGGAGTAGTTAGTTCCATGTTTATGGAGATGGCAGTGTAGATATTTTCATGTTTATAGAGATGGCGGTGTAGATATTTCCATGTTTATAGAGATAGCAGTGTAGATATTTACATGTTTATACAGATGGCTATGTAGATATTTCCATGTGTATACAGATGTCATTGTAGATATTTCCATGTATATACAGATGACTGTATAGGTATTTCCATGTTTTTACAGATGGCAGTGCAGATATTTCCATGTTTATAGAGATAGCGGTGTAGATATTTCCATGTTTGTACAGATGGCGGTGTTGATATTTCCATCTATACACAGATGGCCGTGTAGATATTTCCATGTTTCTACAGATGGTGGCGTAGATATTTCCATGTACATGCAGATGGCCGTGTAGATATTTCCATGTTTATGCAAACAGCGGTGTAGATATTTCCATGTTTACACAGATGGTGGTGTAGATATTTCCGTGTTTATACACATGGCGGAGTAGACACTTCCATCTTTATGGAGATGGCAGTGTAGATATTTTCATGTTTATAGAGATGGTGGTGTAGATATTTCCATATTTAAAGAGATAGTAGTGTGGATATTTCCATCTTTCTACAGATGGCAGTGTAGATATTTCCATGTTTATACAGATGGTGGTGTACATATTTCCATATTTATACAGATGTCTGTGTAGATTTTCCATGTGTATACAGATGGTATTGTAGGTATTTCCATGTTTATACAGATGGTGGTGTAGATATTTCCATGTTTATTCAGATGACTGCGTAGATATTTCCATGTTTTTACAGATGGCCGTGTAGATATTTTCGTGGTTATAGAGATAGCGCTGTAGATGTTTCCATGTTTATACAGATATCGGTGGAGATATTTCCATGTTTATACACATAGCGATGTACATATTTCCATGTTTATAGAGACAGCGGTGCAGGTATTTCCATGTTTATACGGATGCGTATGCAGATATTTCCATATTTATACAGAGGGCTGTGTAGATATTTCTACGTTTATACAGATGGCAGTGTAGATATTTAAATGGTCCTACACATGACTGTGTAGGCATTTCCATGTTTATACAGATGGCTTTGTAGATATTTCCATGTTTATAGAGATAGCGGTGCAGATATTTCCATGTTTATACAGATAGCGGTGTATATATTTCCATGTTTATACAGATCGTAGTGTAGATATTTCCATGTTTATACAGATACCGGTGTAGATATTTCCATGTTTATACAGACGGCAGTGTAGATATTTCCATGTATATAGAGATAGAAGTTTAGATATTTCCATGTTTGTACAGATGGCGGTGTTGATGTTTCCATCTAGACACAGATTACCGTGTAGGTATTTCCATGTGTATACAGATGGCATTGTAGATATTTCCATGTTTATACAGACGGTGTTGTAGATATTTCCATGTTTACACAGATGACTGTATAGGTATTTCCATGTTTATACAGATGGCGATGTAGATATTTCCATGTTTATAGAGATAGCAGTGCAGATATTTCCATGTTTATACAGATAGCGGTGTAAATATTTCCATGTTTATACAGATCGTGGTGTAGATATTTCCATGTTTATACAGATACCGGTGTAGATATTTCCATGTTTATACAGACCGCAGTGTAGATATTTCCATGTTTATAGAGATAGCGGTGTAGTTATTTCCATGTTTGTACAGATGGCGGTGTTGATGTTTCCATCTATACACAGATTGCCGTGTAGGTATTTCCATGCGTATACAGATGGCATTGTAGATATTTCCATGTTTATAGAGATAGCAGTCTAGATATTTCTATGTTTATACAGATGGCGGTGTAGATATTTCCATGTTTATAGAGATAGCGGTGTAGATATTTCCATATTTATACAGACAACGGTGTAGATATTTCCATGTTTATACAGATAGCGGTGTAAATATTTCCATGTTTATACAAATCACGGCGTAGTTATTTCCATGTTTATAGAGATAGCGGTGTAGATATTTCCATGTTTATACAGATAGCGGTGTAGATAGTTCCATGTTTACACAGACTGCGGTGTAGATATTTCCATGTTTATACAGATAGCGGTGCAGATATTTCCATGTTTGTATAGATGGAGGTGTTGATATTTCCATCTATACACAGATGACCGTGTACATATTTCCATGTTTATACAGATGGCAGCGCAGATATTTCTATGGATATGTAGATGGCGGTGTAGATATTTCCGTGTATATACAGATAGCGGTGTAGTTATTTCCATGTTTATATAGAGAGCGGTGTAGATATTTCCATGTATGAACACATGGCTGTGTAGATATTTCTATGTTTATAGAGGTGGCGGTGTAGATATTTCCATGTTTATACAGATAACTTTGTAAGTATTTCCATGTTTATACAGATGGCGTTGTAGATATTTCGATGTTGATAGAGAGAGCAGTGGAGATATTTCCATGTTTATACAGATAGTGGTGTAGATATTTCCATGTTTATACTGATCACGGTGTAGATATTTCCATGTTTATAGAGATGGCAGTGTAGATATTTCCATGTTCATAGAGATAGCGGTGTTGATTTTTCCATGTTTATAGAGATAGCTGTTTGGATATTTCCATGTTTATACAGATAGGGGTGTAGATATTTCCAGGTTTATAGTGATGGCGGTGTAGATATTTCCATGTTTATAGAGATCACGGTGTAGATATTTCCATGTTTATACAGATCGCGGTGTAGATATTTCCATGTGTATACTGATCGTGGTGTAGATATTTCCATGTTTATAGAGATGGCGTTGTAGATACTTCCATTTACATAGAGATAGCGGTGTTGATTTTTCCATGTTAATAGAGATAGCGGTGTGGATATTTCCATGTTTATACAGATAGGGTTGTAGATATTTCCATGTTTATAGAGATGGCGGTGAAGATATTTCCATGTTTATACAGATCACGGTGTAGATATTTCCTTGTTTATACAAATAGCGGTGTAGTTATTTCCATGATTATTCAGATTGCGGTGTAGATATTTCCATGTATATACAGATGGCTGTGTAGATATTTCCATGTTTATACAGATGGCTTTGTAGATATTTCCATGTTTATAAGGTAGCGGCTTAGATATTTCCATGTTTATACAGATCATGGTGTAGATATTTCCATCTTTCCACAGATGGCGGTGTAGATATTTCCATGTTTGTACAGATTGTGCTGTAGATATTTCCATGTTTATACAGATAGCGTTGTGGATATTTCGATGTTCATGCAGATGGCGGTGTAGATATTTCCATGTTTACACAGATAGCGGTGTAGATATTTCCACGTTTATACTGGTAGCGGTGTAGAAATTTCCATGTTTATATAGATCGCGGTGTAGATATTTCCATCTTTCTACAGATGGCAGTGTAGATATTTCCATGTTAATACAGATGGGGGTGTAGATATTTCCAGGTTTATACAGATGGCGGTGTAGATATTTACATGTTTATGCAGATGGTGGTGTAGATATTTACATGTTTATAGAGATGGCGGTGTAGATATTTCTATGTTTATAGAGATAGCGGAGTAGATATTTCCATGGTTAATGAGATGGCGGTGTAAGTATTTCCATGTTTGTAGAGATAGTGTTGTTGATATTTCCATGTTCATACAGATCGCGGTGTAGATATTTCCATGTTTATACAGATAGCGATGGAGATATTTCCTTGTTTATACAGATAGTGGTGTAAATATTTCCAAGTTTATACAGATAGCGGTGTAGATATTTCCATGTTTATACAGGTAGCGGTGTAGATATTTCCATGTTTATACGGATGGTGGTGTAGCTATTTCCATCTTTCCACAGATGGTGGTGTAGATATTTCCATGTTTATACAGATCGGGCTGTAGATATTTCCAAGTTTATACAGATAACGGTGTAGATATTTCGATGTTCATGCAGATGGCGGTGTATATATTTCCATGTTTATAGAGATGGCGGTGTAGATATTTCTATTTTTATAGAGATAGCGGTATAGATATTTCCATGTGTATAAAGATGACGCTGTATGTATTTCCATGTTTATAGACCTAGTGGTGTATATATTTCCATGTGTATACAGATAGAGGTGTAGATATTTCCATGTTTATACTGATGGCAGTGTTGGTATTTCCATGTTTATACAGATAGCGGTGTAGATATTTCCATGTTTATACAGCTTGCGGTGTAAGTATTTCGGTCTTTATAGAAATGGCAATGTAAATATTTCCATGTTTGTAAAAATAGCGGTGTAGTTATTGCCGTGTTGATACAGATGGCCGTGTAGATATTTCCATATTTATGGAGATGGCGGTGTAGATATTTTACTGTTTACAGAGATGGCCGTGTAGATATTTCCATGTTTATAGAGATGGCGGTGTAGATATTTTCCTGTTTATAGAGATGGCCGTGTAGATATTTCCATGTTTATACAGATGGCTGTGTAGATATTTCCTTGTGTATACAGAGGGCAGTGTAGATATTTGCATGTTTTAAGAGATGGTGGTGTAGGTATTTCCACGTTTATAAAGATGACTTTGTAGATATTTCCATGTTTATAGAGATAGCGGTGTAGATATTTCCATGTTTGTAGAGATAGCGGTGTAGATATTTCCATGTTTATACAGATGTTGGTGTAAATATTTCCATGTTTATAGAAATGACGGTGTAGATATTTCCATGTTTGCACACAAAGCGGTCTACATATTTCCATCTTTGCGTAGATTGTGGTTTATGTATTTCCATGTTTATTCAGGTAGCGGTGTACATATTTCCATGTTTACACAGATATCTCTGTAGATATTTCCATGTTTACACAGATAGCATTGTAGATTTTTCCATGTTTATACAGATGGCGTTGTAGATATTGCCATGTTTATACAGTTGACGGTGTAGAAATTTCCATTTTTACAGATGGCGTTGTAGATATTTTCATGTTCATGGAGATGGCTGTGTAGACATTTACATGTTTATTCAGATGGCGGTGTTGATATTTCCCTCTTTATACACTTAGCGGTGTAGATATTTCCATGTTGAAACAGATGGCAGTGTGGATATTTCCATGTTCTTGAAGATAGCCATGAAGACATTTCCCTGTTTATACAGACAGCAGTGTACATATTTCTGTGTTTATAGTGATAGCATTGTAGATATTTCCATGTTTATACACATAGCGGTGTAGGTATTTCCATGTTTATACAGAGAGCGGTGTTGATATTTCCATGTTTATACAGATAATGCATTAGGTATTTCCATTTTTATAGGGACAGCAGTTTAAATATTTCCATGTTTATACAGATAGAGTTGTAGATATTTCCATGTTTATACAAATGGCTGTGTGAATATTTCCATGTTTATAAAGACATTGGTGTAGATATTTCCATGTTTATAGAGATAGCGATATAGACATTTCCATGTTTATACAGATGGCGGTGTAGATATTTCCATGTTTATACAGATGACTGTGTAGATATCTCCATGTTTATAAAGATTGCAGTGTAGGGATTTCCATTTATGTACAGATGACGGTGTAGATATTTCCGTGTCTATGAAGATAGCGGTGTTGATATTTCCATGTTTATACAGAGAGTTGTGTAGATATTTCATTTTTTATAAGGAGATTGGTGTAGATATTACCATCTTCATAGGGATAGCGGTGTAGAAATTTCCATGTTTATACAGATAGCGGTGTAGATATTTCCATGTTTATTGAGATACCGGTGTAGGTGTTTCCATGGTTATACAGATAGTGGTGTAGAGATTTCCATGTTTATACAGGTAGCGGTGTAGACTTTCCATGTTTCTACCCAGAGCGGTGTAGATATTTCCATCTTTATGCACAAAGCGGTGTAGATATTTTCATGTTCATGCAGATGGCGGTGTAGATATTTCCATGTTTATTCAGATGGCGGTGTAGATATTTACATGTTCATACAGATGGCGCTGTAGATATTTCCATGTTTATACAGATGGCAGTGTAGATATTTCCGTGTTTATACAGATAGTGGTGTGTATATTTCTAAGTTTATACAGATGACTGTGTAGGTATTTCCATGTGTATACTGATGGCAGTGTAGATATTTCCATGTTTATACAGAAGGCAGTGTAGATATTTCCATGTTTATACAGATTGCGGTGTGGCTATTTTCATGTTTATAGAGATAGCGGTGTAGATATTTGCATATTTATACAGATAGCGGTGTAGATATTTCCATGTTTATACAGATATCGGTGTAGATATTTCCATGTATATAAAGATAGCGGTGTAGATATATACATGTTTATACAGATCGTGGTGTAGATATTTCCAGGTTTATACAGATAGCAGTGTAGATACTTCCATGTTTATACAGATAGCGGTGTAGCTATTTCCATGTTTACAGAGATAGAGTTGTAGATATTTCCATATTTGCACAGATTTCCGTGTAGATATTTTCATCTTCACACAGATAACAGTGTACATATTTGCATGTTTACACAGACAGCTGAGTAGATATTTCCATGTTTACACAGATATTGTTGTAGATATTTCCATGTTTACAGATAACGGTGTAGATATTTCCACATTTGTAGAGATGGCTGTGTAGATACTTCCTTTTTTATGTAGATGGCGGTGTAGATTTTTCCATGTTTATAGAGATGGCGGTGTATACATTTCCATGTTTATAGAGATAGCGGTGTAGTTATTTCCTTGTTTACAGAGATAGCGGTGTAGGTATTTCCATGTTTATAGAGATAGCAGAGTAGATATTTCCATGTTTATACAGATAGCGTTGTAGACATTTCGAAGTTTATACAGATAGCAGTGTTGGTATTTCCATGTTTACATACATAGCGGTGTAGATATTTCCATGTTTACACAGCTCGCGGTGTAGATATTTTCATCTTTATACAGATGGCAGTGTAGATATTTCCATGCTTATACAGATGGCGGTGTACAAAGTTCCATGTTTATGGAAATGGCAGTGTAGATATTTCCATGTTTATAGAGATAGTGGTGCAGGAATTTCCATGTTTATAGAGATAATGGTGTAGATATTTCCATGTTTATACAGATGGCTGTGTAGATATTTCCATGTGTATTCAGATGGCAGTGTAGTTATTTCCATGTTTATACAGATGACAGTGTAGATATTTCAATGTTTATAAAGACAGCGGTGTAGACATATCCATGTTTATAGAGATCACGGTGTAGCTATTACCATGTTTATAGAGATAGCGTTGTAGATCTGCATACGGTGAAGATATTTCCATGTTTTTAGAGATAGCCATGTAGATATTTCCATGTTTATATAGATAGCGGTGTTGACATTTCCATGTTTATAGAGATAGCGGTGTAGATATTTCCATATTTATACAGAGAAAGGAGTAGATATTTCCATGTTTATACTGATAGCAGTGTAGATATTTCCATGTTTATACAGATAGCGGTGTAGATATACCCATGTTTATACAGATTGTGGAGTAGATATTTCCATGTTTACAGAGACAGAGGTGTAGATATTTCCATCTTCACGCAGATTGCGGTGTACATATTTCCATGCTTACACAGACGGCTGTGTAGATATTTCCATGTTTACACAGATAGTGTTGTAGATATTTCCATATTTATAGAGGTTGCAGTTTAGATATTTCCATGTTTATAAAGATAGCGGTTTAGATATTTCAATGTTTATACAGATAGCGGTGTAGATGTTTCCATGTTTATACAGATAGCGGTGTAGATATATCCATGTTAATACAGATCGTGGTGTAGATATTTCCATGTATATACAGACAGCAGTGTTGTCCTTTCCAAGTTTATATAGATAGCGGAGTAGATATTTCCATTTTTACAGAGATTGATGTGTAGATATTTCCATATTTGGACAGATTGCGGTGTAGATATTTCGACCTTTATACAGATAGCGGTGTAGATATTTCCATGTTTATACAGAGAACGGTGTAGATATTTCCATCTTTATACAGATGACTGTGTAGATATTTCCATGTGTATACAGATAGCAGTGTAGATATTTCCATGTTTATGCAGAGAGCAGTGTGGCTATTTCCATGTTTATAGAGATAGCGTTGTAGATATTTCCATGTTGACAGAGATGGCTGTGCAGATATTTCCATGTTTATATAGATGGCAGTGTAGTTATTTCCACGTTTATACAGATGGTGGTGTAGATAATTCCATGTTTATACAGATGACTGTGTAGGTATTTCCATGTATATACAGATGGCAGTGTAGATATTTCCATGTTTATAGAGATAGCGGTGTAGTTATTTCCATGTTTATACAGATGGCAGTGTAGATATTTCCATGTTTATACAGATGGCGGTGTAGATATTTCTATGTTTATACAGATAATGGTGTAGATATTTCCATGTTTACAGAAATAGAGGTGTAGATATTTCCATATTTGCACAGATTGCAGTGTAGTTATTTCCAGCCTCACAAAAATTGCGGTGTACATATTTCCATGTTTACACAGACAGCGGTGTAGATATTTCCATGTTTACACAGATAGTGTTGTAGATATTTCCATGTTTATAGAGATTGCGGTGTAGATATTTCCATGTTTTTAAAGATAGCGGTGAAGATATTTCCATGTTTATACAGATAGCGGTGGAGATATTTCCACGTTTATACAGATAGCACTGTAGATATTTGCACGTTTATATAGATAGCGGTGTAGATATTTCCATGTTTATACAGATAGCGGTGTAGATACTTCCATGTTTATACATATAGCGGTGTACATATTTCCATGTTTATACAGAGAGTGTTGGAGGTATTTCCATCTTTATACAGATAGCAGTGGAGATATTTCCATGTTTCTATAGATGGTGGTGTAGAAATTTCCAAGACTATGCAGGTAGCGGTGTAGATATTTCCATGTTTATAGAGATAGTGGTGTAGATATATCCATGTTTACACAGCTAGCAGTGTAGATATTTCCATGTTTATACACATAGCAGTGTAGATATTTCCATATATATAACGATAGCGGTGTAGATATATACATGTTTATACAGATGGTGGTGTAGATATTTCCAGGTTTATACAGATAGCAGTGTAGATATTTCCATGTTTATACAGATAGCGGTTTAGCTATTTTCATGTTTATACAGATAGCGATGTAGATATTTCCATGTTTATAGAGATGGGTGTGTAGATATTTCCATGTTTATGCAGAAGGCAGTGTAGATATTTCCGTGTTTATACAGATAGTGGTGTGGATATTTCTAAGTTTATACAGATGACTGTGGAGTTATTTCCATGTTTATACAGATGGCGGTGTAGGTATTTCCATGTTTAGATAGATAGCCAGATAGATATTTCCATGTTTATACAGACAGCGGTGTAGACATTTCCATGTTTATAGAGATAGAGGTGTAGTTATTTCCATATTATACATATAGCGGTGTAGATCTATCCATGTTTATACAGATAGCGGTGTAGATGTTTCCAAGTTTATACAGATAGCGGTGTAGATATATCCATGTTTATACAGATCGTGGTGTAGATATTTCCATGTTTATACAGATAGAGGTGTAGATATTTCCATGTTTATACAGATAGCGGTGTAGATATTTCCATATTTACAGAGACAGAGGTGTAGATATTTCCATATTTGCACAGATTGCGGTGTACATATTTCCATGTTTATACAGATAGCGGTGTAAATATTTCCATGTTTATACAGATAGCGGTGTAGGTATTTCCATGTTTATTCAGATAGCGGTGTAGCTATATCCATGTTTTTACAGATTGCGGTGTAGATATTTCCATGTTTATACAGATAGCGGTGTAAATATTTCAATGTTTATACAGATAGCGGTGTAGGTATTTCCATGTCTATGAAGATAGCGGTGTAGATATTTCCATGTTTATGCAGATAGCGGTGTAGATATTTCCATGTTTATACAGATAGAGGTGTAGATATTTCCATGTTTATACAGATGGCGGTGTAGATATTTCCATGTCTATACAGATAGCGGTGTAGATATTTCTATGTTTATACAGATATCGGTGTAGATATTTCCATGTTTATACAGATAGCGGTGGAGATATTTCCATCTTTATACAGATGACTGTGTAGATATTTCCATATTTTTACAGATGGTGGTGTAGATATTTCCATGTTTATACAGATAGCGGTTTAGCTATTTTCATGTTTATACAGATAGTGATGTAGTTATTTCCATGTTTATAGAGATGGCTGTGTAGACATTTCCATGTTTATACAGATGGCAGTGTACATATTTCCATGTTTATACAGATGGCAGTGTAGATATTTCCATGTTTATACAGATTGCTGTGTGGCTATTTTCATGTTTATGGAGATAGCGGTGTAGGTATTTCCATGTTTATAGAGACGGCTGTGCAGACATTTCCATGTTTCCACAGATGACTGTGTATGTATTTCCATGTATATCCAGATGGTAGTGTAGATATTTCAATGTTTATAGAGATAGCAGTTCAGTTATTTCCATGTTTATACAGATGGCAGTATAGATATTTCCATGTATACACAGATAGTGTTGTAGATATTTCCATGTTTATAGACATTGCGGTGTAGATATTTCCATGTTTTTAAAGATAGCGGTGTAGATACTTCCATGTTCATACAGATAGCGGTGGAGGTATTTCCATGTTTATACAGATAGCGCTGTAGGTATTTGCACGTTTATATAGATAGTGGTGTAGATATTTCCTTCTCTATACTGATAGCTGTGTAGATATTTCCATGTTTATACGGATAGCGGAGTAGATATTTCCATGTTTATACAGGGAGTGGTGGAGATATTTCCATGTTTGTACAGATAGCGGTGGAGATATTTCCATGTTTCTAGACATGGTGTTGTAGATATTTCCAAGGTTATGCAGGTAGCGGTGTAGATATTTCCATGTTTATAGAGATAGCGGTGTAGATATGTCCATGTTTATTCAGGTAGCGCTGTAGATATTTACATGTTTACAGATCTACCGGTGAAGATAATTCCATATTTATAAAGATAGCGGTGTAGATATTTGTATATTTATTCAGATGGTGGTGTAGATATTTCCATGTTTATACAGATAGCGGTGTGGCTATTACCATGTTTATACAGATGGCAGTGTAGATATATCCATGTTTATACAGATAGTGGAGTAGATATTTCCACGTTTGTAAAGATAGCAGTGCAGATATTTCCAAGTTTATAGAGATAGCAGTGGAGATATTTCCATGTTCATAGAGATAGCGGTGGAGATATTTCCAAGTTTGTACAGATAACGATGTAGATATTTCCATGTTTATGCAGATAGCGGTGTAGGTATTTCCGTGTTTATGCAGATAGCGGTGTTGATATTTCCATGTTTATAGAGACAGCAATGTAGATATTTCCATGTTTATACAGATAGTGGTGTAGACATTTCCATGTTTATAGGAATAGCGGTGTGGATATTTCCATATTTATACAGATAGCGGTGTAGATATTTCCATGTTTATATGGATAGCGGTGTATATATTTCCATGTTTATACAGATAGTGGTTTAGTTATTTCCATGTTTATACAGATGACTGTGTACATATTTCCATGTTTATACAGATGGCGGTGTAGATATTTCCAAGTTTATAGAGATAGCGCTGTAGATATATCCATGTTTATACAGATAGCTGTGTAGATATTTCCATGTTAATACAGGTAGCGGTGTAGATATTTCCATATTTATACAGATAGCCGTGTAGATATTTCCATGTTTATTCAGATGGTTTTGTAGATATTTCCATGTTTATACAGATAACGGTGTGGCTATTTCCATGTTTATACAGATGGCAGTGTAGATATTTCCATGTTTATACAGATAGCGGTGTAGGTATATCCATGTTTTTACAGATTGCGGTGTAGATATTTCCATGTTTCTAAAGATAGCGGTGTAGATATTTATATGTTTATACAGATTGCGGTGGAAATATTTCCATGTTTACACAGATAACGATGTGAATATTTCCATGTTTATACAGATAGCGGTGTAGGTATTTCCACGTATATACAGATATCGGTGTAAACATTTCCATGTTTATACAGATAGCGGTGTAGATATTTCCATGTTTATACAGATAGCGGTGGAGATATTTCCATGGTTAGACAGATAGCGGTGGAAATATTTCCATGTTTATGCAGATTACTGTGTAGATATTTCCATGTGTATACAGATGGCAGTGTAGATATTTTCATGTTTATACAGATGGCAGTGTAGATATTTCCATGTTTATACAGATTGCGGTGTGGCTATTTTCATGTTTATTGAGATAGCGTTGTAGGTATTTCCATGTTTACAGAGATGGCTGCGTAGACATTTCCAGGTTTACACAGATGACTGCGTAGGTATTTCCATGTATATCCAAATGGCAGTGTAGATATTTCAATGTTTATAGAGATAGTAGTTTAGTTATTTCCATGTTTATACAGATGGCAGTGTAGATATTTCCATGTTTATACAGAAAGTGGTGTATATATTTCCATGTTTATACAGATTGCCGTGTAGATATTTCCATTTTTATACAGATTGTGGTGCGGATATTTCCATGTTTATACAGATGGCGGTGTAGATATTTCCATGTTTATACAGATAGTGGTGTAGATATTTCCATGTTTACAGAAATAGAGGTGTAGATATTTCCATATTTGCGCAGATTGCAGTGTAGATATTTCCATCCTCACAAAGATTGCGGTGTACATATTTCCATGTTTACATAGACAGCTGTGTAGATATTTCCATGTTTACACAGATAGTGTTGTAGATATTTCCATGTTTATAGACATTGCGGTGTAGATATTTCCATGTTTTTAAAGATAGTGGTGTAGATATTTCCATGTTTATACAGATAGCGGTGTAGATATTTCCATGGTTATACAGATAGCGGTGTATATATTTCCAAGTTTATACAGATAGCTGTTTAGTTATTTCCATGTTTATACAGATGACTGTGTACATATTTCCATGTTTATACAGACGGCGGTGTAGATATTTCCAAGTTTATAGAGATAGCGCTGTAGATATATCCATGTTTATACAGACAGCTGTGTAGATATTTCCATGTTTATACAGGTAGCGGTGTAGAAATTTCCATATTTATACAGATAGCCGTGTAGATATTTCCATGTTTATTCAGATGGTTTTGTAGATATTTCCATGTTTATACAGATAACGGTGTGGCTATTTCCATGTTAATACAGATGGCAGTGTAGATATTTCCATGTTTATACAGATAGCGGTGTAGATATTTCCATGTTTATACAGATAGCGGTGTAGATATTTCCATGTTTATACAGATAGCGGTGTAGGTATATCCATGTTTTCACAGATTGCGGTGTAGATATTTCCAAGTTTATAAAGATAGCGGTGTAGATATTTCTATGTTTATACAGATTGCGGTGGAAATATTTCCATGTTTATACAGATAGTGATGTAAATATTTCCATGTTTATACAGATGGCGGTGTAGATATTTCCAAGTCTATACAGATAGCGGTGTAGACATTTCCTTGTTTATACAGATTGCGGTGTAGATATTTCCATGTTTATACAGATAGCGGTTGAGATATTTCCATGTTTAGACAGATAGCGGTGGAGATATTTCCATGTTTATACAGATTACTGTGTAGATATTTCCATGTGTATACAGATGGCAGTGTAGATATTTCCATGTTTATACAGATGGCAGTGTAGATATTTCCATGTTTATACAGATTGTGGTGTGGTATTTTGATGTTTATAGAGATAGCGTTGTAGGTATTTCCATGTTTATAGAGATGGCTGTGTAGACATTTCCAGGTTTACACAGATGACTGTGTAGGTATTTCCATGTATATCCAGATGGCAGTGTAGATATTTCAATGTTTATAGAGATAGCACTTTAGTTATTTCCATGTTTATACAGATGGCAGTGTAGATATTTCCATGTTTATACAGATAGTGGTGTAGATATTTCCATGTTTATACAGATTGCGGTGTAGATATTTCCATTTTTATACAGATTGTGGTGTGGATATTTCCATGTTCATACAGATGGCGGTGTAGATATTTCCATGTTTATACAGATAGTGGTGTAGATATTTCCATGTTTACGGAAATAGAGGTGTAGATATTTCCATATTTGCACAGATTGCGGTGTAGATATTTCCATCCTCACACAGATTGCGGTGTACATATTTCCATGTTTATACAGATAGCGGTGTAGTTATTTCCATGTGTATACAGATGACTGTGTACATATTTCCATGTTTATACAGATGGTGGTGTAGATATTTCCATGTTTATACAGATAACGGTGTGGCTATTTCCATGTTTATACTGATAGCGGTGTAGATATTTCCATGTTTATTCAGATGGCGGTGTAGATATTTCCATGTCTATACAGAGGGCGGTGTAGATATTTCCATGTTTATACAGATAGCGGTGTAGATATTTCCATGTTTATACAGATAGCGGTGGAGATATTTCCATGTTTATGCAGATGACTGTGTAGATATTTCCATATTTTTACAGTTGGTGGTGTAGATATTTCAATGTTTATACAGACAGCGGTTTACCTATTTTCATGTTTATACCGATAGCGATGTAGATATTTCCATGTTTAGATAGATAGCCATGAAGATATTTCCATGTTTATACAGACAGCGGTGTAGACATTTCCATGTTTATAGAGATAGCGGTATAGATATTTCCATATATATACATATAGCGGTGTATATATATCTATGTTTATACAGATCGTGGTGTAGATATTTCCATGTTTATACAGATAGCGGAGTAGATATTTCCATTTTTATACAGGTAGCGGTGTAGGTATTTCCATATTTATAGAGATAGAGGTGTAGATATTTCCATATTTGCACAGATTGCGGTGTACATATTTCCACAATTATACAGATAGCGGTGTAGATTTTTCCATGTTTATACAGATAGCTGTTTAAATGTTTACACATTTACAGAGATAGCGGTGCAGATATTTCCACGTTTATATAGAAAGTGGTGTAGATATTTCCACATTTATAGAGATAGCGGTGTGGATATTTCCATGTTTACAGAGACACCATTGTAGATATTTCCACGTTTATAGAGATAGCAGTGTAGATATTTCCATGTTGATAGCACAGTGTTGTAGATATTTCCACGTTTATAGAGATAGCCGTGTAGATCTTTCCAAGTTTATGGAGACAGCAGTGTAGATATTTGCATGTTTATAGAGACAGTGGTGTAGATATTTGCATGTTTTTAGAGACAGCGGTGTAGATATTTCCATGTTTATACAGATAGCTGTGTAGATATTTCCATGTTTATACAGTCAGCAATGTAGATATTTCTATGTTTGTAGAGATAGCGGTGTAGATATTTTCATGTTCATACAAACAACAGTGTAGATATTTCCATGTTTATGGAGATAGCGGTGTAGATATTTCCAGGTTTATAGACATAGCCTTGTAAATATTTCCAAGTTTTTACAGATAGCGGTGTAAATATTTCCATGGTTATACAGATAGCGGTGTAAATATTTTCATGTTTATAGACATAGCGGTGTAGATAATTCCATGTTTTTAGAGATAGCGGTGTAAATATTTCCATGTTTATACAGATAGCCGTGTAAATGTTTACACGTTTATAGGGATAGCGGTGTAGATATTCCCACGTTTATACAGATAGCGGTGTAGATATTTCCACGTTTATAGAGATAGCGGTGTAGATATTTCCACGTTTATACCGATAGCAGTGAAGATATTTCCACTTTTATACAGATGGCGGTGTAGAAATTTCCAAGTTTATACACATAGCGGTGGAGATATTTCCACGTTTATACACATACCGGGGTAGATATTTCCATGTTTATACAGATAGCGGTGTAGATATTTCCACGTTTGTAGACATAGCGATGTAGATATTACCTCGTCTATACAGATAACGGTGTAGGTATTTCCACGTTAATACAGATAACGGTGTAGATATTTCCAGGTTTATAGAGACAGCGGTGTATATATTTCCATGTTTCTACAGATAGCGGTGTAGATATTTCCATGTTTATAGAGACAGCGGTGTAGATATTTCCATGTTTATACAGATAGCGGTGTAGATATTTCCATGTTTATACAGTCAGTGGTGTAGATATTTCCATGTTTAAACAGATAGCCGTGTATATATTTCCTTGTTTATACTGAGAGCGGTGTAGATATTTCCATGTTTTACTGACAGTGGTGTAGATATTTCCATGTTTATAGAGATAGCGGTGTAGATATTTCCATGTTTATAGAGATAGCTTTGTAAATATTTCCATGTTTATACAGATAGCGCTGTAAGTATTTCCATGTTTATAGAGATAGCGGTGTAGATATGTCCATGTTTATACAGATAGCGGTGTAGATATTTCCACATTTATACTTATAGCGGTGTAGATATTTCCAGGTTTATAGAGTTAGCGGTGTAGATGTTCCCACGTTTATAGAGATAGCGGTGTAGATATTTCCATCTTTTTAGAGATAGCGGTGTATATATTTCCACGTTTATAGAGATAGTGGTGTAGATATTTCCATGTTTATACAGATAGCGGTGTAGATATTTACACGTTTATACTGATAGCGTTGTAGATATTTCCACATTTATAGAGATAGCGGTGTAGATATTTCCAAATTTATAGAGATAGCAGTGCAGATATTTCCATGTTTACAGAGACACCATTGTAGATATTTCCACGTTTATAGAGATAGCAGTGTAGATATTTCCATGTTTATAGCACAGTGTTGTAGATATTTCCACGTTTATAGAGATAGCCGTGTAGATATTTCCAAGTTTATGGAGACAGCGGTGTAGATATTTGCAGGTTTATAGAGACAGTGGTGTAGATATTTGCATGTTTTTAGAGACAGTGGTGTAGATATTTCCATGTTTATACAGATAGCTGTGTAGATATTTCCAAGTTTATACAGACAGCAATGTAGATATTTCTATGTTTGTAGAGTTAGCGGTGTAGATATTTACACGTTTGTAGACATAGCGATGTAGATATTACCTCGTCTATACAGATAACGGTGTAGGTATTTGCACGTTAATACAGATAACGGTGTAGATATTTCCAGGTTTATAGAGACAGTGGTGTAGATATTTCCATGTTTCTACAGATAGCGGTGTAGATATTTCCATGTTTATAGAGATAGCGGTGTAGATATTTCCATGTTTATACAGATAGCGGTGTAGATATTTCCATGTTTATACAGTGAGTGGTGTAGATATTTCCATGTTTAAACAGATAGTCGTGTATATATTTCCTTGTTTATACAGACAGCGGTGTAGATATTTCCATGTTTTACTGACAGTGGTGTAGATATTTCCATGTTTATAGTGATAGCGGTGTAGATATTTCCATGTTTATAGAGATAGCTTTGTAAATATTTCCATGTTTATACAGATAGCGCTGTATTTCCATGTTTATAGAGATAGCGGTGTAGATATTTCCATGTTTATACAGATAGCGGTGTAGATATTTCCACATTTATACTTATAGCGGTGTATATATTTCCAGGTTTATAGAGTTTTCGGTGTAGATGTTCCCACGTTTATAGTGATAGCGGTGTCGATATTTCCATCTTTTTAGAGATAGCGGTGTATATATTTCCACGTTTATAGAGATAGCGGTGTAGATATTTCCATGTTTATACAGATAGCGGTGTAGATATTTCCACGTTTATACTGATAGCGGTGTAGATATTTCCACATTTATAGAGATAGCGGTGTAGATATTTCCAAATTTATAGAGATAGCGGTGTAGTTATTTCCATGTTTATAGAGACAGTAGTGTAGATATTTCCATGTTTATACAGATAGCAGTGTAGATATTTCCATGTTTATAGAGATAGCGGTGTAGGTATTTCCATGTTTATAGAGATTTTATGAAAAATTATTTTATGAAGACCAAACAAGTCGAATATCTTTTTCTTGTGGAGAGCCTCTCTCTGTTTGTTATTTAGGTTGATAAGAGAAATGGGAACATTTGAGAGCTCAGGTAAAAGGCCTTAGTCTACAGTGATACTTTTTTGCACCCTTAGATGCTTACTTCCACTACAACTTGAAGGTGGGCCTTGAAAAGTTCTTGGAATAAGTTTGAGCTTTGGTCTTCTCCGATTCATTTAGCATAGATTCTCAAAATGTGGTCCCTGGACCCACAGCATCAGCATCACCTGGAGATTGTTAGAAATGCAAATCATCGGGCCTCATTCCAGACCCTCAGCTGGAAACTCTAGGGGCATGGCCAGACCCTCTGTAGCTGAACAAGCCATCCAGGTGGTTTTGATGCAGCTAAAGTTTTGGAACAACTAATGTAGCCCCATTTGGAAAACTTGCCTCTACAGGCCTCCCTAGCTGGTATGCTGCTAGCATTTTTTGTTTGTTTGTTTGTTTTGATACAGGGTCTTGCTCTGTTGACCAGACCGTGACCTCCTGGGTTCAAGCGAGGACTCAGCCTCCTGAGTAGCCGGGACTACAGGTATGTGCCACCACCATGCCCAACTACTTTTTGTATTTTTTTTTTGTAGGGATGGGGTTTTAGCCCAGGCTAGTCTCAAACTCCTGGACTCAAGCAATCTGCCCACTTTGGCCTCACGAACTGCTGGGATTATAGGCATGGGCCACCACTCCTGGCCCAAAGTTCATATTTTAACTACTAACCTAAGTTATTTTAAAAACAAAATTCTCCTTGGACTCAAACCAGGTCAGAGTGACATGATCATGTGCCTCTTTTGTGCAGGGTGAAGTGAGATTATTATCTAGGAAATAGCTGAAATGTCCTGAGGGTGACAAAGAGGAGCTGTGTTTTCAGCCAAATATCAGAACCAGGGCCACTGCCTGCCGCCGAACCCCAGCGTGGACCCCTACTTTGTGTTTATCTGTGGTGGCTACGCTTGCCCACCTGGGTGGGAACCCCGAGAATGACTCCAGACTCTTCCAGGGACTGCATGCCAGGGTATTTTTACAATTTATGTGTAGACTTTGTTCGGGTGGAAAAGTTATTTTATGAAGACGAAACAAGCAATTGGGGTACCTACCTTATGGCATTTTTTACATTGAGAGTGTTAAAAATACCCCTCCCCTAACCAAAACCCTGACAAATAGAGCCAGGGAAGGCCATGCAATAAAGGATTCTTGGGCTTGTATGCCTGATAACAAAAACTTATCACAGAAGACTGCAAAAAACACAATCTTGCACAAAGCCCATTGCAACTTTGCACACAACAATGCTTCTGAAGGATATTTGCCCAAAAACTGCCTGCCCAACCTGGGCCTGGCATCACCTTTGTTATTGATCTTTGTAGCCAAGGATAATCATTTCCAAATGATCATATAATCTTCCTCATTTTTTCTTTTGTCTTCCTTTACCTCCGTGAATATGCTGATAGTTTACTCTGGCTTGCCTGTTTCTATTGCAAGGCTCTGTTTCCAAACGAATATCTTTTTCTTGTGGAGAGCCTCTTTCTGTTTGTTATTTAGGTTGATAAGAGAAATGGGAACATTTGAGAGCTCAGGTAAAAGGCCTTAGTCTACAGTGAAACTTTTTTGCACCCTTAGATGCTTACTTCCACTACAACTTGCAGGTGGGCCTTGAAAAGTTCTTGGAATAAGTTTGAGCTTTGGTCTTCTCCGATTCATTTAGCATAGATTCTCAAAATGTGGTCCCTGGACCCACAGCATCAGCATCACCTGGAGATTGTTAGAAATGCAAATCATCGGGCCTCATTCTAGACCCTCAGCTGGAAACTCTAGGGGCATGGCCAGACCCTCTGTAGCTGAACAAGCCATCCAGGTGGTTTTGATGCAGCTAAAGTTCTGGAACAACTAATGTAGCCCCATTTGGAAAACTTGGCTCTACAGGCCTCCCTAGCTGGTAAGCTGCTAGCATTTTTTGTTTGCTTGTTTGTTTGTTTTGATACAGGGTCTTGCTCTGTTGACCAGACCGTGACCTCCTGGGTTCAAGCGAGGACTCAGCCTCCTGAGTAGCCGGGACTACAGGTATGTGCCACCACCATGCCCAACTACTTTTTGTATTTTTTTTTTTGTAGGGATGGGGTTTTAGCCCAGGCTAATCTCAAACTCCTGGACTCAAGCAATCTGCCCACTTTGGCCTCACGAACTGCTGTGATTATAGGCATGAGCCACTGTGCCTGGCCCTGCCAGCTTTGTATAAGCTGAGGAGTTTTTAAAAATACCTAGACTCAGGCAAACCCCAGACACTTAAGTCAGATTCTCTGGGAGGTGAAGCCCAGGAACTGGTATTTTTAAAGTCTCTACAGATGGTTCTAATGTGCTGCTAAGTTAGAGAACCGCTGATCTAGACCAGGCCTTTTCAAACTTAATGTGCACGTGAATTTCCTGGACCTTGTTAAAATGCAGATTCAGTCTGCATAGGCCTGGGGTGGAGCCTGAGCTTCTGCATTTTTAACAAGTCTCTAGAGGATGCTGCTGCATCTGGGCTGCTAACTACACTTGGAGATAGGAGGTTCTGGAGAGCAGAGGAAAGAGCATGAACCATAACCTAGGGGCTGGTAGTCCTGACTTCTGAGCCAAGGTTTGCCTTTATGTGGCTGGCAACTTGCTTGGACTCCTACCTCAATTCTTTGGGCCCAAGGTTTGTCCTGCCTCAGAAGGATGTCAAGAAAATTGAGTGAGTAATGCAGAATTGTTTCTTAAAGTGTGTGCAGATGCTCCATGAATTTAGAGAGTATGTGGATGCACATTAGTAAATTTTAATAGTTGTGACCATCTTGTTATGAGTACTTAGAACAAGTAATAATGGCTTTTGATGTATAGTAGTAAGAAAGCTTCCTTTTAAAAGGCGTGTATTTAATTTTCAAAAGTGGGTCTATTTAAAAATATATGAAATAAATAATAGTAGAGGTAATTGACAGATCAAAATTAGGAAGGCAGGATGAGAATGACTCAAGTTTGGGAAATGCTGAGAAAGCAGATGCCCAAGGGCTATGAAAACTTAAAAAAATAGGTAGCACTTGATTTTGATTGGCTGAATGAGATGATGTGTTTGATTATTTATGGGGTTGGCATTTGGCAACATGCACTGGGTGGCTGAGATCACTGTTTATTAAAAAATATTTGAGTCCCTACTTTGCACTAGATACTCTTTTAGTCTCTTGGAAAAGGGATTGGGGTCAGGCAGGATAAAAACAAATCATTTATGCCCACAAGAAAATTGCAGGAAGATAAAAGTCATTAAATAAACTCTATGCTTCTAATTTAATATTTTTTATAGATTATGAGAAAAAAGTTTTGCTCACTATCAGCTAGGAAAGCTGTCTTAGCACAACCATTCATTCTTGCACAAATCAAAATCAAGACGAGCCAGATTTAATTTAATATTTTTTCACAGATTATGAGAAAAAAGTTCTAATTTAATTTTTTTATAGATTATGAGAAAAAAGTTTTGCTCTCTATCAGCTAGGAAAGCTGTCTTAGCACAACCATTCATTCTTGCACAAATCAAAATCAAGATGAGCCAGAAGGCTCCATTCTGACAGCTTCTAATGGAGAAGCTACATTTACTGGACATGGGGAAAGTTGCTGGGCTCTAAGGACTGTGCATTTCTTGAACTAGATAAATGGTCTTGGTGTAGCATAATACCAAAACTTCTTGTCGCAGCCTGTAAGGACAGAACTCAATCAGCCTGAAAAGGAAGTCAGTGACTCCGACTCAACACAGGAATGTTCTGTGATTCCTAAAGAAGGATGTAGGAGTGTGGCACAATTCAACCACAGTCTGTGGCCCTGTGCCTCTGCCTTGACATGAGTGGGATTTCCCAGCTGGTCATTTTCTTCTTCTCTAAGACATTGGGAACAAATTACTTGACCTCCTCTGGGCTTCAGTACTCCCACTCATCAAATTAGAGGACTGGGCAGTCGCTAGGCTCTCTTTAGGCATCATATTTTAGTTTCTGTGATTTTAAATTTGAGAAGGGGTGTCTAAGGGAGAATACATAGGGGAGGGGGAAAGGCTTATTAAAAGTGTAGTTAGACACTGAATGTTTAAGAATTGCATTTTGTAATAATACCTTTACGTAATCAGGACTGACAATCTTCCCTGATGGCAGCACCTGGAGGAATGGCTGCATTCAAAAATAAAAATGAAATAAAACAAGACCTTATTTGAACTTAGCAATAATGCTGATTCCTCTTTTTGATTTGAGGAGGTTATAGCTGTTGTAAATGCTTGAATTGGGTCTGCCCAGGCAAAACGGAGTCAAGAGTCCATGTCGGATGAATTTTAACAATGTAGACAATAGAAAGGGTTGCTTAAACTGCCCCTCTTTTACCAAAACAGATTTACAAATGAAAGAACAACACTTCCATTTTTGAAAACATTTTTTGAGATGAAGTCTTCCTTTGTCACCCAGAGTGGAGTGCAGTGGTGCGATCTTGGCTCACTGCAAACTTTGCCTCCCGGGTTCAAGTGATTCTCCTGCCTCATCCTCCCGAGTAGCTGGGACTACAGGCGCCCACCACCATTCCTAGCTAATTTTTGTATTTTTAGTAGAGACAGGGTTTCACCATGTTGGCCAGGCTGGTCTCGAACTCCTGACCCCAGGTGATCCGCCGACCTCGGCCTCTGAAAGTGCTGGGATTACAGGCATGAGCCAACACGCGTGGCCAAAAAATTTCCATTTTTAATTGCAGGGTCTGGGGAATTAAAATGCATCCGTAATTTCTTGCATCTCTCCGCTCGGGCTTGCATGAATGCAGAGGGATGGGGAGGACTTCTTGAGGCAAGCATCCCCCTCTTGTCGCCTGCCATCTGGAGAGAGAGGGCTGTGATTTATCTCACTTTAATCAGGAAGGACCCGATGGGTGGATGGAGAGGTCTGACGGCTTTGTTGCTCCATGTGGGAAAGAAACGGACAGAGTGAATTTGTGTATGATCCCTAAGGAGAAAGCGTCTTTGTGCTCTATTTCTTTTTGACCTGGAGCCCCTGAAAGCAAGCTAGTTACAAGTTGAAATAGGCCGTTTCTAAAGTGTGATTTTGTTTGTGTATGAGCCTTGATTACAAAGGGGAAAAAAACCCGCTTAATTTACATACACCACATGTAGTGCAGGATCCCCTGGGCTGTCTTTTCAGGTATCAGGAAACTTTGATGAAAGTCGCTTGTCTCATCTAGGACTCATTTGATATTGTTTAGCAGAGCCTGGTATTAACATTTCCTTCCAACTGTTTACTGGAATCTGTGTGTTCCCTTCAAGTGATGCATACTAGGTGCACAGGCTTCCTGCCACTGTCATCCTAATCTTTCCGTGCAGACAGGAGCAGAGGGGAGAGCGCTGAGCCAGGCCCCAGCTTGCTTTTCTTTCCTGACACAGCCCGGCTCCGCTGCACTTCTCGGCTCTTGCTCTAGGTGGTGTTGTTTGACCATTTTCTTCATGTGACCCTCCACTCGGTAATATAAATTCATTCGGAGGATGACCTGATATCAAAAAAAATTCCTTTTGATTAGTAGAATCAACTTGTTTCTTCACACGATACTCTTCCCACTGAGACACATGGAGACAATTCTGACTCCTGGTTTGCAACCTTGAGATTTCTCTCAGATGCAATAAAAAAAAAAAAAAGCATTTTGAGTGGCACAGTGGTGCCTAGTGCATGATGATGTTTGTCTGCTCAAACATTAAAGGGAAACTTGTGGGTTTGAGGATGCCCAGCAGCACGACAGCTGCCAATGTAAATGAGCCGTATAGAGAGAGAGGGGGCGGGAGGGGACAACAAACTTCAGAATATGAGCTGTTCGTTTATAAGTTAAAAAAAAAAAGTCAAAAGGGAGCCCAGCATGGTGCAAGAAAGAGGAGAAAGGAAGATTTTCCTTGCAGCTAATCAGGAGAGTTCATAAGGGCTGATTACATGAGTGGAAGCCTTAAATTCTTTTTTTTAAAAAATGTGAAGTTTTGCATGTATGTATGTATGTATGTATGTATGTATGTATGTATGTATGTATAGCTTCGTGTATTACCATTATTATTGCAATCAGCAAATGGATTTACTTCCTTTATCTCATGGGCTCCTTCCCACTCACTTCTGGCAGCACATTTTCCTTTCTCCTTCATCCCAGAACATCAAAGAACAGATGCGCTTCCTAACCCTGGCTCCACGGGACTTTATACAATGTAAACAGTGCACCTCTAACGTGGTTCACCGCTTAGAGAACGTGTGTCCCATTTTAAAACTGTGACTCCTTTATATTTTTCAGTGCTTATTTTAATAAGAGACATTGGACTTGTGACATATTTTTCATGGAGGAGTGAGCTTAATGGTTGAAGGTAATCGATAAACTTGTTTTTCCTCTGATGCCATCAGCCAAGATCCTATGGCAATAGTAAGAGGATGACACTGGGCTGGCACCCCCTCCATAACATATTTGGACCATGTTTTCCCCCCAGAATGCACATGCAATAGCTTTGGTTTGGTAAGAGAGAGATGGTGTACTTGGTTTCCTTCTGTCACACTTTTGGTGAAATGAATTAGACTTTTAAATCAGGAAATTCAGCGAGATGAGTTAGATTTTTACACAAGAGCAGTGGAGGACTTCCAGCTGGTTGGGGGAATGATATGGAAATATCTTGCTAAATCAGGGTCTGGTGGAATGCTGCTCCCCTTGCAGGCTCCTCTTCACAGGGAGCAATCTGTGGGTTGCTTATAGAACAGAGCGAGCAGGAGGCATAGCATGGTCTTGCTCAGGGGAAGACCCGGTGTTCAGATGTTTGTCATTAGGAACTGGGTGTGGGCTTTTTCAAGTTAAACTGAAGCAGCAGTTCTATTAGGAAGAGCCTCCCAGATCAGCATCTTTTGTTTCTGGATACTCTCCCTTTGAAAAGCCAGATTTCAGCAAAAAGCTTTGCTAATGGTGAAATTGCACAACTGAAACCCTATGGGAGCAATGGGAAAGATGGAGAAAGAGGTGGTTATATCATGTACTTCAACAGTTTATTTAGAGGCTGTTGACGTTAGAATAACAAGCCAAGACAAACAAAAATACTCATTTTGGATGAAAATATTGTCTTTTCATGTTATTATAGAGAGCTGAGTCCTAAGACTTATACAGAAACACATTTTCCTAATGAGTGGCTGATTTTTCTGGTTGTGCAAGTAATGTCCAAATTATTGTACAAATTTTTGGCTCAGGAGCAAACATTGTATTGAATATTGAGCTAATCACTTGCCCTTTCTAAGGTAAGCCCTTACCTCTGCTTTCCCTTCATCTTGTCATTTCTGTTTGTTGGGTACAGGTTTCCTGTTGGTTCTTTCTGTTGGCTCTGATGTAACATGAATGAAGTTCTTAACATCCTTTCAGACATAAACACAACTTAGCTCATTGTTTCTGAGTTCATATAGAGGTTTTCTTGCCCCTGAGACTTTCGTGTCAGACAGCTGGATGTTGCTGTGTTCAAGGCTCTATATGTTGATTTTGTATCCTACAACTTTACTGATTTCACCTATCAGTTCAGTTCTAACAGTTTTCAAATTTTATTTATTTGTTTTTGTTTTTTAAATATTGAATGTTTCATTTTAGAGTCAGGAGGGTAGATGTACAGGTTTCTTAAACAGGTATATTGCATGGTGCTGAGGTTTGGGCTTCTAATGATCCCACCACCCAAGCAGTGAGCATAGTAATCGATAGGTAGTTTTTCAACCGTTGCTCCCACCATCCTTCCCTCCCACCTTTGGAGTCCCCCAGTGTCTATTGTTCCCTTCTTTGTGTTGAGTTCTAACCTTTATTTAGTGAAGTTTGTAGGGTTTTCTATATATAACAATATCATGCCATCAGTAGAGACAGTTTCACTTCTTCCTTTCCTATTAGGATGCCTTTTATTTCTTTCTCTTGCCTAATTACCCTGAGAAGTGGTGTCTGTGGGCATCCTTGTCTTGTTCCTGATGGTAGAGGAAAAGTTTCAACTTTTCACCATTGATTATGGTGTTAGCTATGGGTTTGTCATATATGGCCTGTATTTTGTTGGGATACAGTCCCTCAATACGTGATCTGTTGGGTGTTTTTTTTTTTTCACCATGAAAGGGTTTCAAATTTTGTCAAAAACTTTTTCTATATCTATTGTGATGGCCATATAGTTTCTATCCTTTATTTTTCTAATATGGTATATTATATGTATTGATTTGCTTATGTTGAACCATGACATGATCATGGTGAATGATTCTTTCAATGTGCTATTGAATTTGGTTTGCTAGGATTTTGTTGAGGATTTTTGCATCTATGTAGATCAAGGATATTGGCCTGTCATTTTCCTTTCTTGTAGTGTTCTTGTCTGGCTTTGGAATCAGGGTAATGCTGGCCCTGTAAGATGAGTTTGGAAGTATTCCCTCCACTTCAGCATTTTGGAAGAGTTTGAGAAGGACTGGTATTAGTTCTTCTTAAAATATTTGGTAGAATTAATCTGGGAAGCCATCTGGTTTTGGGTTTTTCATTGATAGGAGACATTTTCTTACGGATTCAACCTCCTTGCTTGCTATTAGTCTGTTCAGATTTTTAAATTTCTTCATGAGTCAATCTTGGTAGGTTTTATGTGTCTGGGAATTTATCCATTTCTTCTAGATGATCCAATTAGTTAGTGTGTAATTATACCTAGCAGTTTCTTAGGATCCTTTGTATTTCTGTGATATTGGCTATGATGTTTCATCTTTCATTTCTGATTTTATGCTCTATTGAAAACATGAGGCAAAGCAGGTAGGGGGCACTGGTCAGGACTTGGGGTATAAACTGGCAGATGTTAAGGTGGGTGATTCTGGTTAACTCAGAAACTCCGAAGTCCCGTGTGGAAGAATTAACTGCCTGTACTCACCTAGTAATGTATATCCTTGGTCAAAAAAGATCCAGCTTAGAATGTTGGATGAAGGGACCAAATCAATATTCATCATTATATTGAAAACAAGTCAGATTGGCTGTGGTCTTTTGACAGCAGGTCAGTGGCTAAGTCTATTTGAACAAAGTTAGGGCAGGTTCAAGGGAGAATCCCGAGATCGGTATTCTTTGTTCCATACAAACTTGCCTTTCAGTTTCTTCTCCCCATGCCTCCAGGATGTCCCTGCACAGCCCGTAGGACCCCCTCCTTCAGTACCTTGCCTTACGAAGGGGAGAAAATGAGTTTTCCAATGTTAGCATATATTTAGCCTTCCAAAATTTTCTATTTCTATTTTAGGGGAGCTCTAGGAAAACAGCAGATTACTCTAAATCCCCAGGTAAAAATCTGAAATGGTGGAATTTCATATGACCAGGAGATATATTTTGGGGCAAGTGGGCTTTTCACAATCACTTGGACATGAAGGCATCTGCTTCTTCTATGCCTAAAATAGTCCTTCAATTTAGTAGTTTAATTCCTCTTCCACTTTTTCAAATTTCAAGACAATACATGTAGTGACTGAACAATTTGGATCCAAGTTTCACTATTTAACTGCCAGTGTGACCTTGGGCGAGTCACTTAATCTTTTCAAGGCTCAATTTCATCATGTAAAGTAGAAGTACAAACAATCCCTGACTTAGAATATTTTGACTTACGATTTTTCAACTTTAAGATAGTTTGAAAGCAATACACATTCAGCAGAAGCTGTACTTTGAGTACTCATACAACCATTCTGTTTTCCACTTTCAGTACAGTATTCATTATATTACATGAGATATTCAAAGCCCACTTTATTATAAAATGGGCTTTCTGTTAGATGATTTTGCCTAACTGTAGGTTAATGTGAGTGTTTAAGGTAGGCCGAGCTAAGCTATGATGTTTAGTAGGTTAAGTGTATTAAATGCATTTTCAGCTTACAATATTTTCATAAGTTTATTGGAATATAACCCTATTGTAAATTGAGGGGTATTTGTAATAATGATATCTCTTCAAGGAGACTTTGTGAGCCTCTCATAGGAAAATGCATACACAGATGCATATAAATATATAATCTTTCTTTTCCATACATATGATATTCTTTAAGGATATTCAAAAATCTGGAAACCGTTGCCTCCAGGGAGATAAATGGTAGTGGGTTGGGAAACTTTTAACTGTATACGCTTTTGTACCTTTTGCATTTTGAATCAGATGAATGTATAATCTACATAAAATATTAAGATTAAAACATCACCGAATAACTTATCAGGAGTTTGGTGAACATAAGGGAAGGCCACCTATGGTGGCTGTATTTTATTCAGTGTTGGTCACTGTTGGGCACTTCATAGGGCTTATTTCATTTCATCCTCACAAGCGCCGTAGGAGGAAGGGGCCCCAGAGGGATTCATGGTTAGAATAGCAGAGTAGGAGCATTTGGCAGCTATATTCTGTGTAGGTGATAACTTTAAAGATATTTCTGTTATAAAATGTTTCAAACATACAAAAATATAGAGAAGCAGTTTTCTATAGTTATTAAATATTGTTAATGGGTAGTCACAGAAATTATCATCCAAAGTGGGATATTCTTGAGAGAAAAAGGAGGTTCTATTTATAATTATGGTGGGATAACAAACTTAAGATGAACAGCTCTGGACAAACTGGGTTGTATGGTCCCTGGAAAACAAGGATTACTGTAAATGTGAGTCCCGCCTTGTGCTTCTCTCTGTCCCACCAAGAAAATATGATCTTGATACAGATGTTCATTGTGTCAAGGCAACCATGGCAACCATGATCTAGATACACTGTTCAAGTTTTATGCTGATCCTACCTAGGTATGTCTCAGGAACTTTCCAGAGTTTCCTTTGAGTGCTTCTAAATTTTGCATAAATGGTATGTTGTCCCTTGTCTCTTTTTAAAACCAATAAGCCATTTTCCCTTCTTTTCCTGGACAATTAAAGGAACAAAGACCAGGAAATAACAACGTATTAGCTAAGGTTCTGTTGATTGAAAGCAACAGAACCTAATTCTGGCTAGCTTAAACCATGCTAGGATTTAATGAAGAATACTGCAGAATCTTAGATATCTTATGACTGGGAAAGAGGAGGTTCAGGCAGTTCCTGGGATGTCAGCAACAGGTAGCTGTCAATTAACTGCCCCCACACCACCCACTGCTGCCGTCATCAATATAGCACACCACGATGGCTCCCAGCCTCTGTACGTCTGGGTTCCAGTGTTCAAATTCTAGAGACAGCAAGAGAAATCCCATTGAGTCAGGGATCCTTCCCTGGGTCACACTCCCTGCATATGGTCAGAAATGCAGGATTATGTACTAAAGACACAGCTAAAGAGGACCCACTTCACTGTTTTGGGACCATTTGCAGGGGAGGCAAAATTATGAGCTACTCACTTAAAGAGGTGATAACCATAAGTTTGCAGGAAAAATAATTGGAGAAGAGAAGGATAACACTATCCTACGGTTTCTTCTGAAAATGGACTAAGGGAACAGCATTTCCATTTGGAAATTCTCTCCTGGCATTTCAATATTTATGGATTCTGAATTCTGAGAAAAATCAGTTGAGAAATTAGGAAAATGGGAAGGAACATTCTAATTTTCCTGTGAAAATTACAGCTTAATAGTCAGTATAGAGAACTTACTGGCTTGAAGAAATGCACTGACTTCAAGTCAAGCAAGATGAGGAAGCACTGACATGTGGAGATGAAAGTTAAGGTGAACAGGACAGGAGCAGTAAAGGAGCCTCAGTCAGACTTTCTTGTATCTGTTGCTGTGTTACAAGTGTGTGTTCATGGCCTTGTCCACTGCTAACAGTGAACCATTTCTGCAAATAAATATTAATGTGTTCATAGGCATAGTATATGTTTTACAAATCCTATGAGAGGTTTTCTAAGCAATGCCAAGTTTTAGAAACAAAATATGCGCTTAAATCTGCAATTTTGACAGTTGCTTCTTTCTAGTGCTATTCATCTTGCCAGGAGATCAGAATGTTATGTTATTTAAATGGTATTGGAGGGGATGATTGATGCCTTGTTTAACAATGTCATGTAAACAACGATTAAAGCATTAAGTATTTGTGGTGTTACCTTTCAATCTTTAAAGGACTTTTCTTTAGCATTTATTTTGTGATAATATTCATTTCTTTTTAATGTTTTCTCTATTAATGCTATTGGATTTTATAATCTTGTTACAATATGTTGGCTCCTAATAATAAGAAATCATCATTTGTTATCATATCTTTTAAAAACAGAAGACTACTAAAACTTTTCATATAATCCTGTTACAGAAAAAAACGACTATTTGCTTGTTATTACAGTCACTTATTATTTTTCAAAAACTTGTAAGTGAAGTGTTATGAAAATCATATGAATTTGGGAATTCCCAAGCATTCTCAGAAATTCTATTTCCTTGTTCCCAAATCCCAATGATTAATATCTGCCAGGAGTCGGAAAACAGTGAAAGGAAGTAACATCCTATGTTGGATACCTGGTAGGGTTAGTGAAGAAACGTTATTGCTGAGCTCTGTGTTACGCTCACGAATGATGCCATTGAGGAAGTCACGCTTGTTGAAAGGAACGCAGATACACAAAGAGTTTTGCTGCTGTCTGTTGGATAAGAACACCCTGGTCGATTTCAGCTCCTACTGCAAGTTACAAAAATCAATCCAATGATAAATGAAAAGTGCCCAGTGTGCTGGGAAATAACTTATTTTTTGGCTTCAGAGGAAATTTTAGAAACAGTGCCAAGTGAAACGTAAAAACAAACTACGAAGACGTTCATGAATTTCCCTCTGAAGCTGACAGCCGTATTTTAACAGATGGAACTCCTACTATTAGCCCAACTCTTGGGTTGAAACAGTGTGTCCAGGAAACCCTATGTTAAAATGCAATGTGTTGGGGATATTGTTCCTCTATTTACTTGAGTTAATTTTCAAATTAGTGTACTCTTGCTTAGCTGTGCTCTGAGGGAATGAACAAAAGATTGGTAAACTCTGATGGAGAACACTGGTCAGGCAGGGCACATAGAATCCCTGGGGATGGTGGTTCCTGACAAATGGGGGAGGAGGACCTGAGCCAGGCTTGGGCTGGGCTGGAGGAACATGAAGATGGGATCTACTCACAACCCCCAAAACTGAGGGGTCCTGGTAACACATTATTTCACCCTCAGCCATGCAAATTCATGATTTTTATGGATAAAATAGCTTTAAAAAACTAATTTACATTGAAATGTTAAAATATTTATATAGAGATTAGAAATATTTATATAGAGATTATTGGGAATCCCCTCCTAAAGCCCAAACATAAAAACTACCAAAAAAAAAAAATTCCGTGTAGGCTAAGATTGCAAATGACTGATGGAATGTAATTTAAATTAAACATGGAAAATATATTTCCTCTTTAATAAAGATCTAAATTCTATTCTTTTTAGGAGCCTTCAGAAATGAAATTCAACTATTAAAAAAAGTATAGAGAAGCCTTTAGAAAAGAAACTTTTCTTTTGCTGTATTATATATTAAAGAACTTTGATGAGAATAGTTCTAAAGTGTTTAATAATCGATTACACTGATGTTTCTAGGTATTGTGGGGAACACCTAGAAATTAAATCTTCATCTTTGGCAGATCAGAGGCCTATTATTTTTAGGTAAAACAATTAAAATCTGCTTTTAATAAATCACAAATTTTGCAAGTTAGCCATTAATAGTAAGTGCTTTTCAAAGTTTGGCCCAATACATGAAAAAGCCAGAAAAACATACCTGCATTAGTTTTGCCCATCACCTTCCTATGCTGGCCTCAGGAGATTTATTAACAGCATTTAATATTTTAGGTAGGCTGGATGTGGTGGCTCATGCATGTAATCCCAGCACTTTGGGAGGCTGAGGTGGGAGGATGGCTTGAGACCAGGAGTTCAAGACCAGCCTGGTCAACCTAGTCAGCCCCTCGGTCTCTCTGAAAAGAAAAAAAATTTAGGTATCCTGTGGCTACCTCCAAAAACAAACTCCAGAGGAACTGAATTTTTTTTTTATTTCATGTGTTGGGATAATGGCTTCTTTTGCAGTTACTTACGAAGAATTTAAGGGTCAGTAAAAATATTTTTTCATCCTTAATAACATGAATTCTCTAATTTGTGTGTGATATAATGCTAGATATTGTGCCAAAAGTGTTACATAGACATAATCCATGCCCATTTTCAAAGATAATACTAATATAGAGAATAAGAATCATTATTATTGTAGTAATTATTTTAGTAATAGTAATAATCAAAACAATTACATCAAACACTTATTAAACCCTTATTATGTGATAGGTACTGTGTAAGCAATTTCCACATATTAGCTCCTTAAATGTGATCACTAACCCCATGAGGTAGGTAGCATTATGTCCATTTTATAGATGCAGAAACTGAGCTTTGAAGAGGGAAAGCAACTTGCCCAAGGCCATGCAGGCAGTCATTGATAAGGGTGGGGAGCGAGAAGTTGAAGTCTGAGATGTAAGTTCACAGACACGAGTACACAAACACGTACAAGATACTCGTATGACATGTGGGCTTGCTTGAAATATGTAATTGACTTTCCCCAGCACAAGAAAGTGTTTGGACAGATTTCAAAGGGATCTAACACTTCCTTAGAGGACTGCCCTACGACATTTTTCCGTGTGCTTTTCTGCCTCTTGTCCTATACTTTTGGCATTTCTTCTGCTCTTAGAGGCAATGAGTCAACAGCATATTTTTAGCACCTCCTGTGTGCATAGAAGTGGCCCCTGACTCAATGGGAGTGTATAACTACCATGGGCCAAATCAGTGTGCTTTCCTGTTAGCCAGGGGATTATAGAAGAACACGCTCCCCTGATTCCAACAGAACTTGCTGCCACTCTGATGTCTTCATTGTAAGGCCTCTAAATGAATGTTCAAGAAATTCATGTTAAAGGCACGTGTCATATGTGTAACTTGTAAACATTTGTGTACTTGTCTCTGTGTCCTTACACCTCAGGCTTCAACTCTTGTTTTTACCTTTATCAATGACTACCTGTGTGCTGTGTGGCTTTGGACCAATTACTCACCCCCTCTAAAGCTCAGTTTCTGCATCTGTAAAATGGATATAATGCCATGTATACATAGATATAGATAGACATACACAAATATATATACACACATATATATGTGTGTATATACATATATATATAATATACAAACTGAAATATATAGTTATATAAATATTTCAGTTTAAGTTTCAAAAATCACTGGAGGATATTTTTATAATACCCTTCAGCAATTTTACCTGCTGCCTTTGCACATTCTGGTGAATTTCTAAATGGAAGTCTGATAGAGATTAATCTTTTAATGCATCATAATAAAAAAGAAAATCACAGAATGATGTAGCTGGAGAGGACCCTGGGGATCTAGTGTTTCGTGAAAGATTAATGTCCTTGATCTGTTTGTAAGTGTTTTGGAAAAATCTTCCATGGTCAAATAAAACTTGGCAATGTTGGATTAAAGTTAAATAGGTTTTTTTTTTTCCTGCAGAACTTCATAGTCTTTAATATGCTAATATGTTTTGTGAATCTACAAGGAATGAAGTGTTTCAATGCTTATTTTACCCAGATTCTCATTTTGGGACAGGCTAGTCAAGCTGAGTCAGCTAGTATATTCTCTAGATGGAGATGATGGCTGATGCCTTTTTGAGAGCAAGAGAGTCCCCAGGGGAAGCAAGGGTATATCAGTTGCTCCATTTCATGCCAAGGATCCTCAGTCTTTAGAGGCTCAGAGAAGGCTGAAAGGCTACTCTAGGCTATCAGGGCTACCATTCATTGTGACCCATGCTACAGAGAAGCTTTGAGCTCAGTGCAAAGGAGTGACCAGCCCTTGAGAATCAGGAAAATTTATTTATTCCTGACCTAGTCCACTGAGGACATACAAGGAATGGGACAGGGGAGTGTCACCAGCTATGGTTACAAGCTAGTCTGATTCTCTTTCATTAAGAAAACTGGTCCCTGTGAGTTTAGATTGGGAAGCACCAGGTTGAAAAATTTTTAGGCCAGGAGTGGTGGCCACTGTACTCCAGCCTGGGTGACAGAGTGAGAATCTGTCTTAAAAAAAAAAAAAGTTAAGTGATGTCTTCTGTTGAGGACCTCTCAGAACTTTTAATATGAAAGTGTGCATTGTGAAGAATGGGAGTAGAGTGTACAGGAGTTTTAAAAGCTACTTGGTCATGAAACTCTTGCTTTGTGCAGGATTCGAGGGGCACTAACATTCTGAGGAAAATATTTTGGGAAACATTGATCTAATCCAAACTTCTCATTTTACCAGCAAACAACTGTGGGGCCCTCTAAGTTTCCTTTCTCCATCATTGTGACAAATTCATTGGAATTAATTCAATTAAACCTGGGGTCAGCTTTGAAGAGATTTATTTAGCAGGTAAATCTGTTTTGTACATTTTGAGGGAGTTCTGAGTTTCCATAGTCAAAAACCACAGATCAATTTAACCAACCTTTATGGAATATCACCTATGGCCCAAAGACCCTTTAGCTACAGTGATGGTCTACAAAAATATAAACTGTAATTCTTGCAATACAGGAGATTAGTAATAATGGTAAATATAATGATGATGACACCATGAATAGCTAACATTTATTGAATGCCTTTCTATTAGTCAGGCACTTTACTAAGTATTTTAATCCTCCCAACAATTTATGAGGTAGGGATTATAATAATTCCCATCTTATAGTGAGGACACTGAGGTTAGGAAATTATCCTAGCCTAAATGTTAAGTATAAGCATGAATAGAAAGGTGTTATTAGCCTATAAGACATTCCTTTATGAGTGATACAAAGTCCTATGTAAATTCAGAGAAAAGAAAAGTGGTTTTAGAAATCCTTGATCAGTGAGTGTGAAGCATGTGGTGGCCCGGTTACTGTTTGGTTGCCCATCTGTCCTCCCTCTGGGATCAGCACCCCCTTACTTTGGAAGAATTGTTTTCCTTTTCACTGTAAGGTTCTTTCTGGCTATGCGATGGGGCACATTGCCTCAAACTAGCCCTGTTCCAGTCTTTGAGAACCTTGAAATTGGAACCAAGGGAAGAGGATTGCCTCTTGAATGGTAATTCTCTAAAATCTAGTCTGAGGTGCTGGTGCCTAATCCCTGGGTCTGTGGAAGGAGCTGGGCTGTGAGAGGGGAGAATGATGTTGATGTCAAGAGAGAGGCAGGTGCTAGGAGCAGAGAAATGGAGGCCTGGAGGGTTTCTGGGCTTCTCTGAGGCTTAGGGTTTGGATCATTGTCTTCGTTACTGGAACAATGGATTTACCATACCTGCTCTTCTGGGAATGAAACTGTCCTGCTTTGCAAAATAAAGTGTCATTAGAAAGAGATCTTAAAAACCCCACACCATAGACAGGTGCACAGATCCGTAGAAGTGTTAAAGTTCTGTCTGTTGGATGCTAAGCCAAGACTCTTAAGTATGTTCTAAAGAGAAACTGGTGTGTGTAGGCTGTGCACTCCCAGGGAGATAAAAAGTTAGGAACTTTATGGGTTGGGCTTGGTGGCTCCCACCTGTAATCCCAGCACTGTGGGAGGCTAAAGTGGGCAGATTGATTGAGCTGAGGACTTTGAGACCAGCCTAGGCAACATGGTGAAACCCCATGTCTACAAAAACTACAAAAATTAGCTGGGCGTGGTGGCATGTACCTGTAGGCGGGAGGATCGCTTGAGCCCAAGAGGGAGAGGGTGCAGTGAGCCATGATTGTGCCACTGCACTCCACCTGGGTGACAGGAACTTTATGGGGAATGGGATCTTGGAGACTGAGTAGAGACTAGAGGAAAAAAAAAAAAAAAACTACCTCCCCAACTGGCCACACTATTCTTTTAAAAAATGTTAATTGACAAATTAAAATTGTATGTATTTACGGAGGTATAATGTGATGTTATGATATATGTATACATTGTGGAATAATTAAATCCAGAGAATTAATAGATTCATCACCTCAAAACCTATCTTTTTTGTGGTGAGAACATTTGAAATTTATTGTCTTAGCAATTTTGAAATACACAATACTTCATTGTAAACTACAGTCACCATGCTGTGCTGTAGATCTCAACAAAATGTATTCTTCCTGTCTCAACTAAAACATTGTACTCTTTGACAACATTTCCCCATTCCTCTCACCCCCTCCAAAAACACCCATTCTTTATGTTGAAGAGAATGGCTAAAAAGTCCCAGCAGGTTTCAACTGACAGCTTCAGTGGTTGTCCCATCACACTTCAATGTTATTAATAGAAAGGGGAGGGGCAATACATAATTTGGACAGGCGGAAAGTACCACTGTAACCACTTTCCTGACTTCACAGAAAAAGTCCTCTTGTTTTCATCTGTAAAATGGGAACTGCGTGAATACCATTCTTCTTTTCTTCAGCCTCCAAAGAAAAAACAGATGCAAAGCCTTTTATCAATTGCAAAACAGTATACAATGTGTGTTATTACTCACAGTTGTCTTACTGTGACCAAACACTTTATAAGCCTGTGGCAAGTCAGCCTTACTCTCAGGAAGTGGACAATATTTGGGGAAGGAGAAGCAGCAGGATCTTTCAGGACAGTAGCCTTGGTGGGTCCAAAAATTCCTTGAGCGAAATGGGAGACAAAACTTTCTTCCTGCTTTGGGGTTTATCCTGTTAGTCTTTTCTCTCTTCACTCCTATTTTCTATGGAGAATTTCCTGGTTTTGGAGTTTGGGTGCGTTTTATGGAGAGGAGGCAGAACATCTTTAGCTCCAGCAGAATGAAAGGATGCATGCAAAGGAACCTAGCACAGTATGTGGTACCCAGTTCCCCTTTAACTTGGCTTTATTCATTCACTCCTGGTAGGGCATTAATAAGGGATTTAGCCCCCTCCTATTGAAAACGATTAATTCAGGGAAGAGTTCAGGCAGTGTGGACAGATACAGTGTAGGCCAAGCCTGTTTCTAAGGCAGGAGCTGGGTAGGGAGGGTGAGAAGGGCGAGAAGAATAGGGAAATATGTGTCGTCTGTGTTGCTGCTGTTGCAACCACCAAAACAAACAAACAAGTGAAAAAAAAAAAAAAAAGAATTGTCCATACCGGAAAGTGTGCTGTTTTGGAGGAGGCTGGGGAAAGTGTGGATGGCTCGAGTGGGTCCTGTTGGATTGAAGTCTGACAGTGGTGATTCCCTTCAACAAATGGTCGGGGTGGGAGGGTACACACACACATACACACACACACACACCCCACACGCAGCACCAAGCCTCCGATTTCAGCGCTGGCAGGAGATAACCATTCTTAGCTCGCCTTTCCAGGGTTATTTTTGGCTGAGGCTGTTCGCTGATGGCAAAAGGTTTCAGCCCCCTCCCAAATCCCTCCCCATGCTTGTTCTAAAGAGAAACTGGTGCGTGTAGGCTGCACACTCCCAGGGAGACAGGGAGACGGGCCTGGCGCCGGAGAGGAACCCGGACTCTGCCCAAAGTCTCGCCGCCCGCCGGCTGTTTTCTGGCGGAGGGTGTGCCCCGGAGGGCGGCGATCGCGCGTGAAGGCTGGGGCCAGGCACGGGTGCAGGCGTCAACGGGGTCGGGCTAGCAGGCCCTGGAATCAGGCTTTTGGGACACCCCGAAAGTGAGTCCAACTTGGGGAGAAACTGAGGACACCTCAGGCGGTCTGGCAGCGGAGAAGGTGGGCGGGAGAAAACTTTACAGGAAGGCAGAAGCAATCTCCGCCGAGGGAGTCAGCGAGCGGCCGCGCGGAGAGGAGGGGCGGGCGGTCCCCAGGCGGGCGGGCGCAGGGCGCAGGGTGCCGACCTGCCGGAGAGGGGGCCCGGGCGTGAGGCGGAGTACCGGCACGTGGCCAGGCTGGTGGAGGCCCCCGGCAGGCTGCAGATTCCCTCCGGCCCCGGGAGCCACAGCAGGACCGGCCAGGAGGCACCACGGAGGGGAGCCCCATCCCGGTGCTGACAGTGCCCACCGTGCCCTACGAGGACTCGCGGCGGGCCGGCGGCGGGGTTCTGCGGCGACCTACCGGCCTCTTCGAGGGCCAGCGCAACTACCTGCCCAAATTCATCCAGAGCGTGCTATCGTCCATTGACCTGCGCGACCGTCGGGGCTGCACCACGGTGGTGGGCAGCGACGGCAGGTACTTTAGCAGGACGGCCATCGAGATCGTGGGGCAGATGGCCGCGGCCAATGGGGTGAGTGTCCAGATGACCCTCGCTTCCCGCCACGCTGCCGCCATGCCCTCTCCTAGCCCTTGTCCCCCTGCTGCCTCCAGGCCCAGCTGGGAGGCCCCTGCCCGGCCCAGGCTTTGCTTCCTCACTCCCGCGTCCTCACCCTCCAGCGCCCCACTCCCACCGTGCTTGCAGCCTCCCCGGCGCACCCCGGACACTGGGTTCTATTAGTACCCACCGCCCCCAAAAGCCTTGAGGGGTGTCCGTCGTTCCTGGAGCCACTCCGGGCGCCCTGGACTCTTCTCCGACTCTGCACACATCCCGCACCTGCTCATTTTTCTTTCAGACATTCTCTTACCCGGCCCTGTAGATTCCAAGGCAGCTCCCAGTTTTCCATATTGTTCCCAACGCGTTCACTGCCCACAGTCCCCACACAAACTTCTTTCCCAGGCTCACAACATAGTCCCTCTGCCCCGTGCCCTTTTTGCAATAATCTGCCAGTCCCCTAAGTCTTAGCTCTGCCTATTTAACAGTAGTGGTGTCTCAGAACACACACACACACACACACACACACACACACACACACACACACACGATCCCTGACATATTTGGCAAGAGTAGGCCCTGAAGGTTTTTAATATTTTGGTTTTTTAACCCAGTGGAATTACTGAATGATTTATTTAATTAGGGTAGGGATGGAGTGGATCCATTTGTTTCATGCTAAACAGCCTGAGCTCGCAGTTCCCAGGGGGCATATCTCTAAATGGTCTGAAACGAGATTTGCAGTGGTTTTCTTAATGCAATTCCCAACTTCTCTCCAAATGCCTTTTGACATTTGACAACATTTCATGCCTCTTCCCCTTTCGCTTTTCATCCTTGTTTTCTCTCCCTTCTCCCACGACCTCGGTAGTCTTCTGCAATCCAGATTCTCAGACTTTGGGTTTTTCTCCCTCTGCCCCTTTCCTCTCTGTCCTATAACTAGAAGCACCTTTTGGCATAGACCCGTATCCCAGTTTCCTCTTTCCCAGGTCCAGCAGCATCTCAAGGACATCTACAAGAGGGATACCTAACTTCAGGGGTCTCTGAATGATATGTGGGAAACATCGTCTAAAAAAGTAATTTTATCCTTATTCATGCAACCAGACCCACACTCATAGAACTTTTCTTTAAGGGGAGTGTCTTGCAGATGTATAAATGAGTGTTAACATCTTTAAAAGCGAAACTGCACAATTCCCTGGCATTTGAATTCCCTCCTTCCTTCCCAACCCTCTCCTTTTCATTTTCTCATTTATTATTAAAAACATTTTTAAAGGATCTCCATGCTTCATATTTATCTACTATAATTCCTCCTTCTCGGTGTTGCAGGGATGGGGAAAGAGGATTTTTTAAAAAACACAATAAAAAGCAATTGGGAGAAACAGGGCCAATGGTGTTGGGGTGGGTAGTGGAATTGTGATTTTTGACTCCAGTAGACAATGATGCTGGATATATGGGGTTTGATTTCTCTCTGGCTCCTCACTTGAGATTGATGAAGTTTGGCTAGAATCAGGGAGTTGAAGAGAGGTTGACAAATGGTCTTTCACTCTTCTCTGACAGGCTGTTCCTGTGGAGTGATGGAGAATAATGAGCCTTGGGAGAGCTATGGGAGCTCTCATACTCCTTCGCGAGCCAATTTTTTAGGGAGTGAGAGAAACATGGCCTGTCCAATACTTGTTGTGGGTCAAGATATTTTTGAAGCTACGGTTGTTGATTTGCATGGGAAAATTATTATGTCTTATTATTTCTTGTCCCACTTTACCATAAGGGCTCCTCAGCTTCTTACTTCAATGGGTCTTCCATGACACACACACTTTATTAACTCTAAGAGTGGAATTTATTTTAACAGATAATTAGCATAGGTCAATATATGCTGAAAATAGAGTCAAATTAAACCTACTAGCTGTTATAAAGGACAGATGACAAAATCCACATAGAAGCATCGACTCTTAAATAATCTGAAAGTACTACTTCTAAGAGGGGCGGGCATGGGTGAAGGGAATGGTGGACATGTTTCAGAATTTCAAATGCCAACTTTAACCAATCGTTTCCTCATTTTGTTCACCTTCTTGGGGGCTTATGCTAAAGTGAAGTGAATAGCCGTAAGGCTGGCTTCAGGAGAAAGGTGGTCTAAAAGAACTGGATAATTGTAAGCAAAATTGGTCTCGAATGATTGAAAATTGATGAGAATGTGCTTGTCTCCTGATTTGGCATCCTGAGTTAGACTCAGGAATACTGAACATGGATCCCAAAGGCTTTGGTCTTTTTTGATATCCTATTGGATAATCATAAGCAGGCTAGAAAAATAGGAAACTAGAATTTATTCTCTTTGAACTGACAAATCTGACCAGTGGGCTGCATTCTCTATATCTGAAAAATCTTGGTTTTGATTGAAAAATTAATTTTACAAAGCAATTTTCTTTTTTTCAATTAAATTTCATTTTTTTTTTTTTGACACAGGGTCTCACTTTGTTGCCCAGGCTGGAGTGCAATGGTACAGTCTTGGCTCACTGTAGCCTTGACCTCCCCAGATTCAGGTGATCTTCCCACCTCAGCCTCCTGAGTAGCTGGGGCTATAGGTGCACGCCACTATGCACAGCTGATTTTTGTGTTTTTACTACTCATAGGGTTTCGCTGTTGCCCAGTCTAGTCTCAAACTCCTGATCTCAAGAGATCTGCCTGCCTTGGCCTCCTAAAGTGTCATGAACCACCATGCCCAGCCTACAAAGCAATGTTCTAGGAAAAACTAGTTACTCTTTGATTATGTAATTGCTGGAGAAGAAAAGCATGGCATTTCTAAAATGATGAACTATATTACTTATATTTTAATATCTCATAAAGTTTGAAATAGACATTTCAAACATAAACATGTATAAAAATTTTTATAAATTATAAAATCAAAAACATTTTACAATTATTTTATTATAAAATTATTATAGAATCAAAAACATTATAAATTTAAACAACTTTTTTAAAAATTTATTTTGGGATTTCCCATGGAGTGATGGAGAATAATGAGCCTTGGGAGAGCTATGGCAGCTCTCATACTCCTTCCTGGGCCAACTTTTTTAGGAAATGGGAGAAATATACCCTGTTCAATGTTTATTGTGGGTCAGGATATTTTTGAAGCTATAGTTGTTGATTTGCTTCAAACTTTAAAAAAAATATTATAAAATTATGGGATGTAAAAAAATTTATTATAAAACTTTGAAATTTTCAAACTTTCAGAAAAGCAGAGAGATGAGATTAATGGCACTCACAGGCAAGCATAGAACATAGATTGTAAACATTTTGCTATATTTGTGTCATGACTATTTTTTGCTTGTGTTTGAAAGTATATTAAAGAAAATGATATTTTACCCCTAAATTCTTTAGTACAGATTTCTAAAAAAATAAGAACATTTTCCTGTATAGTTACAAAATCATCTTTTCAAACAAAATAAAAAATGGCTTTTTTATATCATTTATTACCCAGTCCACATTCAGATTTCCTCAATTATTATGAAATGTCCTTTTATTTTTTGAGACAAAGTCTTGCTCTTTCACACAGCCTGAAGTGCAGTGAAACAATCATAGCTCATTGCAGCCTCAAACTCCTGGGCTCAAGTGATCTTCCTGCCTCAGCTTCCTGAGTAGCTAGGACTAGAGGTGCACACCACCATGCCCAGCTAATTTATTGTTTTTGTAGAGATGGAGGTCTTACTACGTTGCCCAGGCTGGTCTCAAACTCCTGGCCTCAAGTGATCCTTCCAGCTTGGTCTCCCTGAAATATCTTTTGTGGCTGGTTTGTTCAAATTAGTTTCTTCTAATCAAGGGATACACATTGTCTTTGATTATTTAGCTCAAGACTTTTTTAACCTGGAAAATACCCATACTCTTTGTTTATGAATTTATTTAGTGAAATTGACTTGTTGAAATACTAGTCAGTTGTCCTGTAGAATATTTCCCCTTCTGGAATTTTCTGGTTGCTTTTTATGGTGTCATTTAACTTTTCACTCTGTTTTTTCCTGGTTAACTGGAAGTTAGTTCTAAAGGCTTTTAGGCCTGCTATAACAAAATACCAAAAACTGGATGACTTATAAAGAACAGAAATTTATTTCTCACAGTCCTAGAGGCTAGCAAGTTTAAAATCAAGGAGCATGTGGTTTTGATATCTGGTTAGGACCAACTTTCTGGTTCATAGATTGGCCTTCTTGCTGGGCCCTCACATAGTGGGAGAGACTAGCTAGCTCTCTGGGGCCTCTTTTATAAGGGCACTAATTCCAATCATGAAGCCTCTGTCCTTATGATCTAATGACCCCCTAAAGGCCCCACCTTTTAATACCAGCATCTTTGGGGTTAGGATGTCAACATATTAATTTGGGGAAGACATACACGTTCAGCCCATTGCAAGGTTTAGTTAGATTCAGGTTCAACTTCTTTTTTTAAAGACTATTTCATAGGCAATAATGTGTATTCACATCCCATCATTAGTGATGGTGAGATGATCGCAAGGTTAGGGTGATCACTGCCTATCTCCTCTGCTATATTCCCCCTTGGGTCAAGCCAGTAGTCTGTGACGTGAACTTTGTACCATGTGTATATTCAGTTATATTCTGTATCAATAGTTACTTGATTGTTTTAGCATTTATTAATGATCCTTGCTTGAGTTGATTATTTCATTAGGGGTTTCAAAATGGTGAATTTCTAATTCTCTAATTCTATCTACATGTTTTAGCTGGCATTTTTCTATAAGCAGACCATTTTCTTCACAACTGGGTTATTTGGCTACCCTGAAACATAGTTCCTTCCGGGAAGGCAGAACATATGTTTATTTCTGTCTTTTAAAAATTACTGGTGTTTGGAGTGAAGATTAGGTGAGCTAACTACCTCCACAGGTGACAAATGAATTTTGTTTTGTCTCACTTTTGCTTTTTTGAATATCACTGTGGCTGCTTGGATTTTTATATTTAATTTGAATGGACTAGGGAATAAATGAGAAGATAGGTTTTATCTGTTTCTGTAGTTTTTATGTGGCTGTGTGAACTTACTTTTAAAAATTCCCAGAAATATTTTAATTCCCCTTTAAAGATATAAACTATGTCATACTATAAAGCAAAAGAAAAACCAATCATGTGAAGAGTAAATAGTATCGTTTAAACGAATTGTGGTTAAGCTTAGTTTGTAACTAATTAGTTTTTTATTTTCTTTCTACTTTTATCTGCTTCAGAGCCTCTTCAGTGGTTTAGATCTTCTATGTGTCAAATTATTCTAATCTCTTAAAAAGTTTAAGAGCTAAAATACAACACAAAGACTACAGGAATGCCCTTGTCCTTTTCTGGGTAGGTACACCTAAGGCAACTTCTTTTTCTCTTCTTTGATCTCTTCTTCTTATTCTTAAATCATCTTCAATATTGGACAGATGACAGCACTATGCCTGCCTCAAGATGTTTCTGACTTTTTCTTTTTCTTTTCTTTTTTTTTTTTTGAGATGGAGTCTTGCTCTGTCACCCAGGCTAGAGTGCAGTGGCACAACCTTGGCTCACTACAACTTCTGTCTCCTGGGTTCCAGTGATTCTCCCAACTCAGCCTCCTGAGTAGCTGGGGTTACAGGCATGCACCACCACGCCTAGCTAATTTTTTGTATTTTTACTAGAGACGGGGTTTCACCATGTTGGCCAGGCTGGTCTTGAACTCCTGACCTCAAGGGATCTGCCTGCCTTGGCCTCCCAAAGGGCTGGGATTACACGTGTGAGCCACTGCACCCGGCCGTTTCTGACTTTTTCTAAAGTCTTCTTTCTCTGGAGATGACATTATATAATAACACTGTTCAATAGAAGTTTCTTTGATGATGGAACTGTTCTATAATCTGCATTGTCCCAGCCACTAGCCATATGTGACTACTGTAACACTTGAAATGTGGCTAGAGCAACTGAAGAACTGAATTTTGCATTTTACTGAATTTTAATTAATTAAAATAGAAATGCAAATAACCATAAGTGGTTAGTAGCTACCATACTGGACAGCAAAGATCTATAATTCAGCATTTAAAATCGATTTTGTTTTGTTTTCAAAAATGGAGTCAGACTGTTACAACCCAAAAGAACTGTAGGTTAAATTAAGGTAAATCCCCAAATACTACATACACATTTGGGAAATCCAAACCAGATTTTTTCATGTGATAACCACACCCTCTTTTGACTTTAGCCTTGGAGGTAATGGAGTATGGCAGAAAAAACCCTGTATCAGCAGCTGGAAGACTCACCTTCTTTTCCTAGCTCTGCCATATATTGACCAAAAGAGTCAAAGTCCATTCAGATGGTTGAAGGGCCTTGGAATTTTGTTTTTGGTTTTCACATACAAGTTGGAGGGCAGATGCGTTAGCCTCTTGAAATACCCAGAAACCACTTGTTTCCTCATCTAAAAATCAGGTATGACAGGATCATTTTATTATCCTGGAAATCAGATGAAGCACTGCATATGAAAGCACTTTGTAACATCGATAGCACTGGGAAATGTAAAGACCTTTTACTGAAATATAAAGGTGTATGGTCAACTGAATATATCTCAGATAGTTAGGATTTGACTGTATATATTGAATATAACTTGTAGTGGGCCCCTTGGTAAACAGCTTACAGTTTTGTTGCAAGTTTTAGCCAAGAGAAAATTTATTTGTTGACTAGTCATGCCCTTTATTGGCCACATGATGAGCAGCCAAGATATTAACACACAGTGCACCTTGCAGAATTCAAGAATGTCTCAGTGTCTTGTGAACTAGGAAGCTGAAATGCAGTGGTATGCAGAAGGCTGGCTCAGTAGGAGCCTTGGGAGTGTCCTCCAGATAGATGTTTGTGCAGGTTGTGTTTGATTCCAGTTGGCCATGAAAAGCTGGTTGCTCTAAAGAATGAGAATATACTTGGTTTTGCATTTACTAGAACTATCTGGGGAACAAATCTTGGGGTGGAAGAAAGAAGGGAGGGAGGGAAAGCTGTGCTTCAATACCTAGGGCTTCTTTCCTGGAATGGATCTGAGAATCTGGGATTGGGTGGCTAATAGCTCATCTCTAGAAGGGAGAAAGAACTGGGTGGTGATGGCTTTGTATTTTCTATTGGAGTTCACTAGAGAATAGGTGAATGGAATGGGCTGCTATGATCCAGACATTAGGGAGGACAGGTTTGTGATACATTAGAAAATTTGAATGAGCCCTTCTATGATTCTCTCTTCCCTCTTTCTGCTTCCCGTTCTTAATCCCCATCCGCAGGTTGTGGAATTAGCAAATCTATTATGTGAGCAATAGCAAACTTACAGGAGCCCTTGGCTCCATCTATCTCCCTGTTTGTGTCAGTTCCTTCTGGATGCTTTTAGTCTGTGGTCTTCATTCACTCTTTTTATGGGGAAGTAAAAGGAGTGGGACAGATTATGAGAACAGCTGGGTCCTCCCAGTTGCTGGGGTGGTTATTTTAAGCTTTGTTTAATGTGTCCAGAGACCCAGATGGCATTTTTAACTAAGCTGCTTTATTAAATCTTGTGATAAAGCATAGTGACGTTTATTGAAAAGGCAGACACGCATCAGCAACATTATGCGTGAAACTTGCTCTAAGAATTTTCTATAAAACATCTGTTCTCTTTGAGCCTTTTGTGAACTCTGGAAGTTTGCTAGTTTCTATACAGACTTGAGGACAAGAAGTTGGAACCCACTTTTGGAGATGTCCAAGCATAGGTATTGGAATCATTAATCCTAACCCTCTCAGTTTTAAGGCCCCGGATACCCTTCTGTTAGACAACAGTAACATGAGCAAGCACTGTAATAACCTTTAAACAAGATTATTTGGAAATAATGGACAAGAAAAATTAGTATAAATTGTTTGGGGATTTTAAAATTAAAGATAAAAAGCTAGGGCTTCAATGACCTGTGCCAGCCTATAGCCTTAAGAGTCAATTTGCAAACACTCAAGATTTGGCCAATATGCCTCTACTACTTCTACTTAACACAGTCAAAGGGAAATTTTTAGAGTCTTTCATCTGATTTGACTCTCTTAGTTACGAATAAGAGGATATCTAGAATATATATGTGACTTGTTAAAATGAAAATCCACCTTCTCTGAGTCTTCAAATATCTTTCATATCTTACATTTTTTAGTCACATCAACTTTTGAAGTCATGTCCGTAGTTGTATGAAAAGAAAAATTTCAGGAACATTCAACCTCAAAAGTTCTTTTTCTTAGTCTGAAGTCGTAGAAGCATTTGACTTTTACTTTCTCTTTTTAAGTTTGTACTAGTAGGTATTTTGTATAAATATAATATTTAATTATTGCCTTTGTATTCTTGTTCTCTAGTAAACATCCTGGTTTTTAGCTATCAATATGTAGTTTTACATTTAGGGATTTCTAATGGAAAGAGAAAGGAATCTGAAATCAGAGGACGAGAGTTTATTCTACTTGACCAAACACATACACAATACTGGAAGGAGAGTTTTACAACAAATATTTAATATCTATGACATGTAAAACGTTTTTTGAAATCAAGAAAATTCAAACAATTCAATACAAATATCATCAATAATAACACATGAACAGGTGGCCAACCTTATTAATAACCAGAGAAATATAAATTAAAACAATCCATCAACTTGTAAAAAAGATGAAATTACCCAGAGTTGGTGTAGGTGATGGAAAATTGTCATGTTTGTATACTGTTCATAGAAGTTAAATTGACATAACTTTTTGGTCAGGCAATTTGGAAGTATATATCTAAATTAATAGAGTAGTTTTCTAATAACCTGGGAATCTCTTAATCTAAGAATCTTTACTGTAGATTTTTCTAGAACAAATGTACAAACATCTGTGTACAAGGGTACTCACTGCAGCATTTTGCTAAGGAAAAACTCAGAAAAAATCTATATGTTCAACAGAGAACAGGTACATAATTTATGACACAACTGCACAATATACACCACTAAAATAAAGGATATAAATTTATAGGTAGTATGAAAAAGATGTGAATGATAGCTTGTTGGTGAAAAACAGCAATGACTGGAATATTGTGTGTAACGTAATCCTGCTTTTCTGTATATAATGTAGGCATAGAAAATAGGATTGAAAGGACATACTCTAGTCAACAGTGTATATAGCTTGGGTGGAGGGGGTGTATAATGGGGAAGGAGAGTCCCTTTTCCTATCTATTCCATATACATCTCTGGATTTAAAAGATCATACATGCATATGCATTACCTTCAAAATTAAAATGATAAAGACAAAAGGAGAAGCTTTGGATTTGAATCATGATACTACTGTTTGCAACTTCTATGACCGTGGGGAAGTCGCCTAGCCTCCTGGGGTTTATTTCCTCATTTATAAAAATAGGGAAAGTAATAATACTTGTCTACATATCTTCTAGGGTTGTTGGGAGGATTGAATGTGATAATTGGTTACAGCATTATGAATTATTTATTCATATAACACAATTATTATAAAAATATTTTGCTCTGATTAAAATAAAAGAAGGACGAGATCGTGTGTGTTTTTCAGTCCCAGTAGCTTTACTAACCAGAAAGCGCCTGCTGATGTGGTGATCACAGTTGCTTTGGTGCAGCTTCCTGTTGACATTTGGCAATTCTCCACGCTGCTAGCTAAGGCTGAGGTGGCGACTGTGGAAGGTGTGATCTCCTCCCCCTCCCAGCACACATTTGTGTGCATACTCACACTCATGCACACACAAACACACACATGCACACTCTATCACAGTACATGAGGTGGCAGCAGCTGCTCCGGCATAGACTTTCACACAACATAAAGGGCTTTTTTGGTGTGGTCTGTGCATTATTTCCTGTTAAGCATGAGCTGAGTCAGTGCCATGCTTTTCCATCTGAAACCTTTCTGAGGCTCAGGCTGTGTTAAGAGCAAACCCTCTCCCCTCCATGCCCACCCCATGGCCCTCTACTGAAGCCAGATCATAATCTGCTCATTTCATGAGGATTTTCAAACCGAATGGACTGGGCCATGTGAGAGATCACTGAAAGGAACAGACCAAGCAGAGGCTAAGAGACTCCACGCTAATCTGCTGAGTCATCTGAAAATGCAGAGCTGTGGCAGCTCACGGTGCTTTAAAGTACTTTGGCAGGATGTTTGTTCAGGGGGCCTGTTCCTGCAGCCCTGCTGAATGTTTGGTTAGGAGGCATAATCATTTTTTCGACAGGATCTCCCAAATGTAAGGTGATAGATTCTAATGTGGAATATAATACAGAAGATACAGCTTGGATGTCATAAATAACAATAAATTGTTTAATCTTGCTGAGTTGTAAATCTATGATTGCCAGAGGTCTTTAGTTCACTGGAACATAGTATGGGGGCAGGGGCACTTAGCAAATAGGCAGTTATTATTTTCCAACCAGACAGAAACTGGTCTGATGGAATTTATCTAAAAAGGCATACACATGTATTTTAATTAATTGTGACAATTACTCAGAGAAAACACATGGCCCTAAAGAGGCTGAGGGTTTTTTTGTTCTAAATATAAATGTATATGTATATTCACCTATATTCTACCTATGTATAAGTAAGAGAATGAGTTTTTGTTTTGGGGATATATATTTATACGTATCTATACAGAGAGATATACACATACTTAATTTCTGTGTACCTATTAAGGTGCGGTGACAGATGGAAAGTATTTTTAAGCATTTAGATAGCTTATTCTATAGCATATGTGTGCATATAGCCCCCCCATAAAGCTTTGTCTCTTTTCTGGATATATTTAACAAGAGGCTAGAACAGAGTCCAAAATGTCAGAAATGTTTGAACATTCCATAGAAATGAAGGAGGTGTTTCCAAATGACCTATGTTTCTATGGCAATAAATAGAACTTGTGCTGCGTTGGATGGGTCAGGAGTAAGGAATATAAACAGTGTAAGTATGGCTATTCCAGGCAGTAATCTACCTTGTAAGAACAGCTTTGTGCAGTGAGCTCGACAACATTGATCAGTTAGCAGTCCGGTTCAGTACAACATTGATAAGGTAGCAAGACGGTTCGGCAGTGCCAGTCGGAGACACAGATGGGGACAATCAAAGAAGATGCAGGTCAGGACAAGGATGCAGACATGTACCTGTCACTACCATGGACTTCAGCAGCTTCTTAGTGAGCAGGTTTATGATCAAAGAAGAAAGACATCGTTGATATGGAAGCATGTTACAATTAATTTGCTGTTTAGTTACTGGCAAACTACATCCAGTTTTTAGTTTTTAGTTTTTTTTTTCTTTTTTCTTTTTTGAAACAGGTTCTTGTTCTGTCATCCAGGTTGGAGTGTAGTCGTTATGCAAGCTCACTGCAGCCTTAAAATCCTGGGCTCCGTAGATACTCCCACCTCAGCCTCCCAAGAAGCTGGGACTACAGGTGCACACGACCATGGCCAGCTAATATTTCTAATTTTTTTGTAGAGATGAGGCCTTGCTGTATTGCCCAGGCTGCTCTTGAGCTCCTAGCAGTGTAGATATTTCCATGTTTATACAGATGATGGTGTAGATATTTCCATGTTTATACAGATGAGTGTGTAGATATATCCATGTTTTTAAAGATGGCGGTGTAGATATTTCCAAGTTTATAGAGATGGCGGTGTAGATATTTCCATGTTTATACAGAAAGCGGAGTAGATATTTCCATGTGTATACAGATAGCGGTGTAGATATTTCCATGTTTATAAACATAGCGGTGTAGATATTTCCATGTTTATAAAGATAGCGGTGGAGATATTTCCATGTTTATTGAGATAGCGGTGTAGACATTTCCATGTTTATACAGATAGTGGTGTAGATATTTCCATGTTTATAGAGATAGCGGTGTAGATATTTCCATATTTATACATATAGCGGTGTAGATATTTCCATGTTTATAGTGATAGCGGTGTAGGAATTTCCATGTTTATAGTGATAGCGGTGTAGATATTTCCATGTTTATATGGATAGCGGTGTAGATATTTCCATGTTTATACGGATAGCGGTGTTGATATTTTCATGTTTATACAGATAACGGTGTAGGTATTTCCATGCTAATACAGATAGCGGTGTAGTTATTTCCATGTTTATACAGATGGCTGTGTAGACATTTCCATGTTTATACAGATGGCAGTGTAGATATTTCCATGTTTATGCAGATGGTGGTGTTGATATTTCCGTGTTTACAGAGATAGCGGTGTAGATATTTCCATCTTTGCACAGATTGCGGTGTAGGTATTTCCATCTTTACACAGATAGTGGTGTAGATATTTCCGAGTTTACAAAGATAGCTGTGTAGATATTTCCATGTTTACACAGATGGCGTTGTAGATATTTCCATGTTTACACAGATAGCGTTGTAGATATTTCCATGTTTACACAGATAGCGGTGTAGGTATTTCCATGTTTATACAGATAGCGGTGTAGATATTTCCATGTTTATAGAGATAGCAATGTAGATATTTCCATGTTTGTACAGATGGCGGTGATGATGTTTCTATCTATACACAGATTGCCGTGTACGTATTTCCATGTGTATACAGATGGCATTGTAGATATTTCCATGTTTATACAGATGGTGGTGTAGATATTTCCATGTTTACACAGATGACTGTATAGGTATTTCCATGTTTATACAGACGGCGTTGTACATATTTCCATGTTTATAGAGATAGCGATGTAGATATTTCCATATTTATACAGATAACGGTGTAGAAATTTCCATGTTTATACAGATATTGGTGTAAATATACCCATGTTTATACAGATCACGGTGTAGATATTTCCATGTTTATACAGACCGCAGTGTAGATATTTCCATGTTTATACAGATAGCGGTGCAGATATTTCCATGTTTGTACAGATGGCGGTGTTGATATTTCCATCTATACACAGATGACCGTGTAGATATTTCCATGTTTATACAGATGGCAGTGCAGATATTTCTATGGATATGTAGATGGCGGTGTAGATATTTCCATGTATATACAGATAGCGGTGTAGTTGTTTCCATGTTTATATAGAGAGCGGTGTAGATATTTCCATGTATGTACACATGGCTGTGTAGGTATTTCCATGTTTATAGAGATGGCGGTGTAGATATTTCCATTTTTATACAGATAACTTTGTAAGTATTTCCATGTTTATGCAGATGGCGGTGTAGATATTTCGATGTTTATAGAGATAGCATTGGAGATACTTCCATGTTTATACAAATAGCGGTGTAGTTATTTCCATGCTTATATAGATAGCAGTGTAGATATTTCCATGTATATACACATGGCTGTGTAGATATTTCCATGTTTATACAGATCACGGTGTAGATATTTCCATGTTTATACAGATAACTTTGTAAGTATTTCCATGTTTATACAGATGGCGGTGTAGATATTTCGATGTTTATAGAGATAGCAGTGGAGATATTTCCATGTTTATACAGATAGCGGTGTAGATATTTCCATGTTTATACTGATCACGGTGTAGATATTTCCATGTTTATAGAGATGGCGGTGTAGATATTTCCATGTTCATAGAGATAGCGCTGTTGATTTTTCCATGTTTATAGAGATAGCTGTGTGGATATTTCCATGTTTATACAGATACGGGTGTAGATATTTCCATGTTTATAGAGATGGCGGTGTAGATATTTCCATGTTTATACAGATCACGGTGTAGATATTTCCATGTTTATACTGATCGCCGTGTAGATATTTCCATGTTTATACAGATCATGGTGTAGAAATTTCCATGCTTATACAGATCGTGGTGCTGATATTACCATGTTTATAGGGATAGCGGTGCAAATATTTCCACATTTATAGAGATAGCGGTGTAGTTATTAGCATGTTTATACAGATAGCGGTGTAGATATCTCCATGTATAAACAGATGTCTGTGTATATATTTCCATGTTTAAACAGATGGCGGTATAGATATTTCCATGTTTATACAAATAGCGGTGTAGTTATTTCCATGTTTATACATATAGCGGTGTAGATATTTCCATGTATATACAGATGGCTGTGTAGATATTCCATGTTTATACAGATGGCTGTGTAGATATTTCCATGTTTATACAGATGACTTTGTAGGTATTTCCATGTTTATACAGATGGTGGTGTTGGTATTTCCATGTATATAGAGATAGCTGTGCAGATATTTCCATTTATATACAGATAGCGGTGTAGATATTTCCATATTTATAGAGACAGCTGTGGAGATATTTCCATGTTTATACACATAGCAGTGTACATACTTCCATGTTTATAGAGACAGCGGTGTAGTTATTTCCATGTTTATACAGATAGCGGTGCAGATATTTCCACGTTTATACAGATGCCTATGCAGATATTTCCATATTTATACAGAGGGCTCTGTAGATATTTCCATGTTTATACAGATGGCAGTGTAGATTTTTCCATGTTCCTACACATGACTGTGCCAGGTATTTTCATGTTTATACAGATGGCTTTGTAGATATTTCCATGTTTATAGAGATAGCGGTGTAGATATTTCGATGTTTATACAGATAGCGGTGTAAATATTTCCATGTTTATACAGATCGTGGTGTAGATATTTCCATGTTTATACAGATTCCGGTGTAGAAATTTCCATGTTTATACAGACCGCAGTGTAGATATTTCCATGTTTTTACAGATAGCGGTGTAGATATGTCCATGTTTGTACAGATGGCGATTTTGATGTTTCCATCTATACACAGATTGCTGTGTAAGTATTTCCATGTGTATACAGATGGCATTGTAGATATTTCCGTGTTTATACAGATGGTGGTGTAGATATTTCCATGTTAATACATATGACTGTACAGGTATATCCATGTTTTTCCAGATGGCATTGTAGATATTTCCATCTTAACAGAGATAGCAGAGTAGATATTTCCATGTTTTTACAGATGGCGGTGTAGAGATTTCGATGTTTATAGAGATAGAATTGGAGATATTTCCATGTTTATACAAATAGCGGTGTAGTTATTTCCATGCTTATATAGATAGCAGTGTAGATATTTCCATGTATATACACATGGCTGTGTAGATATTTCCATGTTTATACAGATCACGGTGTAGATATTTCCATGTTTACACAGATAACTTTGTAAGTATTTCCATGTTTATACAGATGGCGGTGTAGATATTTCGATGTTTATAGAGATAGCAGTGGAGATATTTCCATGTTTATACAGATAGCGGTGTAGATATTTCCATGTTTATACTGATCACGGTGTAGATATTTCCATGTTTATAGAGATGGCGGTGTAGATATTTCCAAGTTCATAGAGATAGCGGTGTTGATTTTTCCATGTTTATAGAGATAGCTGTGTGCATATTTCCATGTTTATACAGATAGGGGTGTAGATATTTCCATGTTTATAGAGATGGCGGTGTAGATATTTCCATGTTTATACAGATCACGGTGTAGATATTTCCATGTTTATACTGATCGCGGTGTAGATATTTCCATGTTTATACAGATCATGGTGTAGAAATTTCCATGTTTATACAGATCGTGGTGCTGATATTACCATGTTTATAGGGATAGCGGTGCAAATATTTCCACATTTATAGAGATAGCGGTGTAGTTATTAGCATGTTTATACAGATAGCGGTGTAGATATCTCCATGTATAAACAGATGTCTGTGTATATATTTCCGTGTTTAAACAGATGGCGGTATAGATATTTCCATGTTTATACAAATAGCAGTGTAGTTATTTCCATGTTTATACAGATAGCGGTGTAGATATTTCCATGTATATACAGATGGCTGTGTAGATATTCCATGTTTATACAGATGGCTGTGTAGATATTTCCATGTTTACAGATGACTTTGTAGGTATTTCCATGTTTATACAGATGGTGGTGTTGATATTTCCATGTATATAGAGATAGCTGTGCAGATATTTCCATGTTTATACAGATAGCTGTGTAGATATTTCCATATTTGTACTGACAGCAGTGGAGATATTTCCATGTTTATACACATAGCGGTGTACATACTTCCATGTTTATAGAGACAGCGGTGTAGTTATTTCCATGTTTATACAGATAGCGGTGCAGATATTTCCACGTTTATACAGATGCCTATGCAGTTATTTCCATATTTGTACAGAGGGCTCTGTAGATATTTCCGTGTTTATACAGATGGCAGTGTAGAATTTTCCATGTTCCTACACATGACTGTGCCAGGTATTTTCATGTTTATACAGATGGCTTTGTAGATATTTCCATGTTTATAGAGATAGCGGTGTAGATATTTCGATGTTTATACAGATAGCGGTGTAAATATTTCCATGTTTATACAGATCGTGGTGTAGATATTTCCATGTTTATACAGATACCGGTGTAGAAATTTCCATGTTTATACAGACCGCAGTGTAGATATTTCCATGTTTATACAGATAGCGGTGTAGATATTTCCATGTTTGTACAGATGGCGATTTTGATGTTTCCATCTATACACAGATAGCTGTGTAAGTATTTCCGTGTGTATACAGATGGCATTGTAGATATTTCCGTGTTTATACAGATGGTGGTGTAGATATTTCCATGTTTATACATATGACTGTACAGGTATATCCATGTTTTTCCAGATGGCATTGTAGATATTTCCATGTTTACAGAGATAGCAGTGTAGATATTTCCATGTTTATACAGATGGCGGTGTAGAGATTTCCATGTTTATAGCGATAGCGGTGTAGATATTTCCATATTTATACAGATAACCGTGTAGATATTTCCATGTTTATACAGATAGGGGTGTAAATATTTCCATGTTTATACAGATCACAGTGTAGTTATTTCCATGTTTATAGAGATAGCGGTGTAGATATTTCCATGTTTATACAGATAGCGGTTTAGTTATTTTCATGTTTATACAGACCGCGGTGAAGATATTTCCATGTTTATACAGATAGCGGTGCAGATATTTCCATGTTTGAACAGATGGCGGTGTTGATATTTCCATCAATACACAGATGACCGTGTAGATATTTCCATGTTTATACAGATGGCGGCGCAGATATTTCCATGGATATGTAGATGGCGGTGGAGATATTTCCATGTTTATACAGATAGCGGTGTAGTTATTTAGATGTTTACATAGATAGCGGTGTAGATATTTCCATGTATATACACATGGCTGTGTAGATATTTCCATGTTTATACAGATGGCGGTGTAGATATTTCCATGTTTATACAGATAACTTTGTAAATTTTTCCATGTTTATACAGATGGCGGTGTAGATATTTCGATGTTTATAGAGATGGCAGTGGAGATATTTCCATGTTTATACAGATAGCGGTGTAGATATTTCCATGTTTATAATGATCGTGGTGTAGATATTTCCATATTTATACAGATAACATTGTAAGTATTTCCATGTTTATACAGATGGCGGTGTAGATATTTCGATGTTTATAGAGATGGCAGTGGAGATATTTCCATGTTTATACAGATAGCTGTGTAGATATTTCCATGTTTATAATGATCGTGGTGTAGATATTTCCATATTTATACAGATAACATTGTAAGTATTTCCATGTTTATACAGATGGCGGTGTAGATATTTTGATGTTTATAGAGATAGCAGTGGAGAGATTTCCATGTTTATACAGATGGCGGTGTAGATATTTCCATGTTTATACAGATGGTGGTGTAGATATTACCATGTTTATACAGATAGCTTTGTAGATATTTCCATGTTTTTACAGATCGTGGTGAAGATAATTCCATGTTTATACAGATCGCGGTGTAGATATTTCCATGTTTATACAGATCGCGGTGTAGATATTTCCATGATTATACAGATAGCGGTGTAGATATCTCCATGTTTATACAGATAGCGGTGTAGATATTTCCATGTTAATACAGATGGCGGTGTAGATATTTCCATGTTTATAGAGATGGCGGTGTAGATATTTCCATGTTCGTTGAGATAGCGGTGTAGATATATCCATGTTCCTAGAGAAAGCAGTGAGGATGTTTCCATGTTTATACAGATAGCAGTGTAGATATTTCCATTTTTATAGAGACAGCTGTTTTGATATTTCATGTTTATACAGATAGCGGTGTAGATATTTCCATGTTTATACAGATTGCGGTGTAGATATTTCCATGTTTATACAGATAGCGGTATAGATATTTCCACGTTTACACAGACGACTCTATAGGTATTTCCATCTTTCTACAGATGGCAGTGTAGGTATTTCCATGTTTATACAGATGGTGGTGTAGATATTTCCATGTTTACACAGATGTCTGTATAGGTATTTCCATGTTTATACAGATGGCGTTATAGATATTTCCATGTTTATAGAGATATCGGTGTAGATATTTCCATATTTATACAGATAACAGTGTAGAAATTTCCATGTTTATACAGATAACGGTGTAAATATTTCCATGTTTATACAGATCACGGTGTAGGTATTTCCATGTTTATAGAGATAGCGGTGTATATATTTCCATGTTGATACAGATAGCGGTGTAGATATTTCCATGTTTATACAGACCGCGGTGTAGATATTTCCATGTTTATTCAGATAGCAGTGCAGATATTTCTATGGATATGTAGATGGCGGTGTAGATATTTCCATGTATATACAGATAGCGGTGTAGTTATTTCCATGTTTATGTAGAGAGCGGTGTAGATATATCCATGTATGTAGACATGGCTGTGTAGATATTTCCATGTTTATACAGATGGCGGTGTAGATATTTCCATGTTTATACAGATAACTTTGTAAATTTTTCCATGTTTATACAGATGGCGGTGTAGATATTTCGATGTTTATAGAGATTGCAGTGGAGATATTTCCATGTTTATAAAAATGGCGGTGTAGTTATTTCCATGTTTATACAGATGGCGGTGTAGATATTTCCATGTTTATACAGATAACTTTGTAAGATTTTCCAGGTTTATAGAGATGGCGGTGTAGATATTTCGATGTTTATTGAGATAGCTGTGGAGATATTTCCATGTTTATACAGATAGCGGTGTAGATATTTCCATGTTTATACTGATCGCGATGTAGATATATCCATGTTTTTAGAGATGGTGGTGTGGATATTTGCATGTTCATAGTGATACCGGTGTTGATTTTTCCATGTTTATAGAGATAGCGGTGTGGATATTTCCATGTTTATACAGATATTGGTGTAGATATTTCCATATTTATAGAGATGGGGGTGTAGATATTTCCATGTTTATGCAGATCACGGTGTAGATATTTCCATGTTTATACAGATTGCGGTGTAGATATTTCCATTTTTGTACAGATCATGGTGTAGATATCTCCATGTTTATACAGATCACGGTGTTGATATTACCATGTTTATAGGGATAGCGGTGCAAATATTTCCACATTTATACAGATAGCGGTGTAGTTATTAGCATGTTTATACAGATAGCGGTGTAGATATCTCCATGTATAAACAGATGTCTGTGTAGATATTTCCATGTTTAAACAGAAGGTGGTGTAGATATTTCCTTTTTTATACAAATAGCGGTGTATATATTTCCATGTTTATACTGATAGCGGTGTAGATATTTCCATGTATAAACAGACGGCTGTGTAGATATTTCCATGTTTATACAGATGGCTGTGTAGATATTTCCATGTTTATATAGGTGACTTTGTAGGTATTTCCATGTTTATACAGATTGCGGTGTAGATATTTCCATGCTTATAGAGATAGCTGTGTAGATATTTCCATGTTTATACAGATAGCTGTTTAGATATTTCCATGTTTATACAGATCGTGGTGTACATATTTCCATGTTTATACAAATCACGGTGTAGATATTTCCATGTTCCTACACATGACTGTGTTGGTATTTCCATGTTTATACAGATGGCTTTGTAGATATTTCCATGTTTATAGAGATAGCGGTGTAGATATTTCCATGTTTATACAGATAGCGGTGTAAATATTTCCATGTTTATACAGATCGTTGTGCAGATATTTCCATGTTTTTACAGATACCGTTGTAGAAATTTCCATGTTTATACAGACGGCTGTGTAGATATTTCCATGTTTATAAAGATAGCGGTGTAGATATATGCATGTTTGTACAGATGGCGGTGTTGATGTTTCCATCTATACACAGATTGCCGTGTAGGTATTTCCATGTGTATACAGATGGCATTGTAGATATTTCCATGTTTATGCAGATGGTGGTGTAGATATTTCCATGTTTATACAGATGACTGTATAGGTATTTCCATGTTTTTACAGATGTCATTGTAGATATTTCCATGTTTATAGAGATAGCAGTGTAGATATTTCCATGTTTATACAGATGGCGGTGTAGATATTTCCATGTTTATAGAGATAGCCATGTAGATATTTCCATATTTATACAGATAACGGTGTAGATATTTCCATCTTTATACAGATAGCAGTGTAAATATTTCCATGTTTATACAGATCAGGGTGTAGATATTTCCATGTTTATAGAGATAGCGGTGTAGATATTCCATGTTTATACAGATATCGGTTTAGATATTTCCATGTTTATACTGACCGCGGTGTAGATATTTCCATGTTTGTACAGATGGCGGTGTTGATATTTCCATCTATACACAGATGAGCGTGTAGATATTTCCATGTTTATACAGATGACGGCGCAGATATTTCCAAGGATATGTAGATGGCGGTGTAGATATTTCCATGTTTATACAGATAGCGGTGTAGTTATTTCCATGTTTATATAGATAGCGGTGTAGATATTTCCATGTATATACACATGGCTGTGTAGATATTTCCTTGTTTATACAGATGGCGGTGTAGATATTTCCATATTTATATTGATAAGGTTATAAGTATTTCCATGTTTATACAGATGGCGGTGTAGATATTTCGATGTTTATAGAGATAGCAGTGGAGTTATTTCCATGTTTATAGAGATAGCGGTGTAGATATTTCCACGTTTATACTGATCGCGGTGTAGATATTTCCATGTATATAGAGATGGCGGTGTAGATGTTTCCATGTTCATAGAGATAGCGGTGTTGATTTTTCCATGTTTATAGAGATAGCGGTGTGGATATTTCCATGTTTATACAGATAGGGGTGTAGATATTTCCATGTTTATAGAGATGGCGGTGTAGATATTTCCATGTTTATACAGATCACGGTGAAGATATTTCCCTGTTTATACAGATAGCGGTGTAGATATTTCCATGTTTACAGAGATAGCGGTGTACATATTTCCATCTTTGCACAGATTGCGGTGTAGGTATTTCCATCTTTACACATATATCTCTGTAGATATTTCCAAGTTTACACAGATATCTTCGTAGATATTTCCATGTTTACAGAGATAGCATTGTAGATATTTCCATGTTTATACAGATAGTGGTGTAGGTATTTCCATGTTTATACAGATAGCGGTGTTGGTATTTCCATGTTTATACACATAGCGGTGTAGTTATTTCCATGTTTATACAGCTCCCGGTGTAGATATTTCCATCTTTATACAGATGACATTGTAGATATTTCCATGTTTATACAGATAGTGGTGTAGATATTTCCATGTTTACACAGATGGAGGTGTAGATTGTTCCATGTTACTGGAGATAGCGGTGTCCATATTTTAATGTTTATAGAGATGGCGGTGTAGATATTTCCATGTTTATAGAGATGGTGGTGTAGATATTTCCATGTTTGTACAGATGGCTGTGCAGATATTTCCATGTTTATACAGACGGCAGTGTAGTTATTTCCATGTTTATAGAGATGGTGGTGTAGATATTTCCATGTTAATAGAGATTGCGGTGTAGATATTTCCATGTTTATAGAGATTGCGGTGTAGATATTTCCATGTTTATAGAGATAACCGTGTAGGTATTTCCATGTTTATAGAGTTAGCGGAGTAGATATTTCCATGTTTATAAAGATAGCGGTGTAGATATTTCCATGGTTATAGAGATAGCATTGATCATATTTCCATATTCATACAGATAGCGGTGTAGATATTTCCATATTTATACAGATGGTGGTGTAGGTATTTCCTTGTTTATACAGATAGCGGTGTAGATATTTCCATATTTATGCAGATAGCTGTGTAGATATTTCCATGTTTACAGAGATAGCAGTGTAGATATTTCCATCTTTGCACCGATTGCGGTGTAGATATTTCCATCTTTACACAGATAGCTGTGTAGATATTTCCATGTTTACGCAGATAGCTGTGTAGATATTTCCATGTTTTCACAGATAGCATTGTGTATATTTCCATGTTTATACAGATAGCATTGTATATATTTCCATGTTTATACAAATAGCGGTGTAGATGATTTCCATGTTTATACAGATAGCGGTGCAGATATGTCAATGTATATACAGATAGCGGTGGAGATATTTCCACGTTTATACAGATATCGATGTAGATATTTCCACGTTTATACAGATAGCATACATATTTCCACGTTTATACAGATAGTGGTGTAGATATTTCCACATTTTACAGACAGCGATGTAGATATTTACATGTTTATACAGATAGCGGTGTACATATTTCCATGTTTACAGAGATAGCGGTGTATATATTTCCATGTTTGCACAGATTGTGTTGTGGATATTTCCATCTTTAGACTGATAGCTTTGTAGATATTTCCAAGTTTACACACATAGCTGTGTGGATATTTCCATGTTCACAAAGATAGCGTTGTAAATATTTCCCTGTTTATACAGATAGCGGTGTAGATTTTTCCATTTTTATACAGATAGCGGTGTTGGTATTTCCATGTTCATACAGATAGTGGTATAGATATTTCTCTGTTTATACAGCTCGCGGTGTGGATATTTCCATCTTTATACAGATGGCCGTGTAGATATTTCCATGTTTATACACATAGTGTGTAGATATTTCCATGTTTATACAGACGGCGGTGTAGATAGTTCCATGTTACTGGAGATGGCGGTGAACATATTTTCATGTAAATAGTGATGGCGGTGTAGCTATTTCCATGTTTATAGAGATTGCGTTGTAGATATTTCTATGTTTACATAGATAGCAGTGTAGGCATTTCCATGTTTATGGAGATAGGGGTGTAGATATTTCCATGTTTATAGAGATGGCTGTGTAGATATTTCCATGTGTATACAGATGGCAGTGTAGATATTCCAAGTTTATGAAGATGGTGGTGTAAATATTTCCATGTTTATACAGATGACTGTGTAGATATTTGCATGTTTATACAGATGGCGATGTAGATATTTCCATGTTTATAGAGATAACAGTGTAGATATTTCCGTTTTTATACAGATAGCGGTGTAGATATTTCCATGTTTATAGAGATAGCGGTTTAGATAATTTCATATTTATACAGATTGCGGTGAAGATATTTCCATGTTTATGCAGATGGCCGTATAGGTATTTCGATGTTTATACAGATGGTGGTGTAGATATTTCCATGTTTATACATATAGCGATGTTCGCATTTCCATGTTTATACAGATAGCTGTGTAGGTATTTCCATGTTTGTACAGCTCACGGTGTAGATATTTCCATCTTTATACAGATGGCAGTGTAGATATTTCCATGTTTATACAGATAGTGGTGTAGATATTTCCATTTTTACACAGATAGCGTTGTAGATACTTCCATGTTTATACAGATAGCATTGTATATATTTCCATGTTTGTACAGATAGCGGTGTAGATATTTCCATGTTTATACTGATAGCAGTGCAGATATGTCCATGTTTATACAGATAGCGGTGGAGATATTTCCACGTTTATACAGATGGCATTATAGATATTTCCATGTTTATACAGATAGTGGTGTAGATATTTCCATGTTTATACTGATGGCGGTGTAGATAATTCCATGTTTCTGGAGACGGCGGTGTAGATATTTTCATGTTTATAGAGATGGCGGTGTAGATATTTCCATGTTTATAAAGATTGCGGTGTAGACATTTCCATGTTTATAGAGATAACGGTGCAGGTATTTCCATGTTTATAGAGTTAGCAGAGTAGATATTTCCATGTATATGAAGATATCAATGTAGATATTTCCATGTTTCTAGACAAAGTGGTGTAGATATTTCCATATTCATACAGATAGCAGTGTAGATATTTCCATGTTTATACAGATGGTGTTGTAGATATTTCCATGTTTATACAGATGGTGGTGTAGATATTTCCTTGTTTATACAGATAGCGGTGTAGATATTTCCATGTTTATGCAGATAGCGGTGTAGATATTTCCATGTTTACAGAGATAACGGTGTAGATATTTCCATGTTTATAGAGATAGCGGTGAAGGTATTTCCATGTTTATAGAGTTAGCGGAGTAGATATTTCCATGTTTGCACAGATGGTTGTGTAGGTATTTCCATTGGTATACAGATGGCAGTGTGTATATTTCCATGCTTATAGAGATGGTGGTGTAGATATTTCCATGTTTATACCGGTGAATGTGTAGATATTTGCATGTTTATACAGATGACGGTGTAGATATTTCCAAGTTTATATCGATAGCAGTGTAGGTATTTCCATGTTTATACAGATAGCGGTGTAGGTATTTCCATGTTTATAGAGATAGCGGTGTTGGTATTTCCGTGTGTATACAGATAGCGTTGTAGATATTTCCAAGTTTATACAGACAGCGGTGAAGATATTGCCATGTTTATACAGATAGTCGTGTAGAAATTTCCATGCTTATACAGAAGGCGATGTAGATAGTTCCATGTTTCTGGAGATGGAGGTGCAGATATTTTCATGTTTATAGAGATGGCGGTGTAGGTATTTCCATGTTTATACATATGAGTTTGTAGATATTTGCATGTTTATACAGATGGCGGTGTAGATATTTCCATGTTTAAACAGACGGTGGTGTAGATATTTCCTTGTTTATACAGATAGCGGTTTAGATAATTCCATGTTTATTCAGATAGTGGTGTAGATATTTCCATGTTTACAGAGATAGCGGTGTAGGTATTTCCATCTTTGCACAAATTGCGGTGTAGATATTTCTGTCTTTACACAGATAGCTGTGTAGATATTTCCAAGTTTACACTGATAACTGTGTGGGTTTTTCCACGTTTAAACCGATAGTGCTGTAGATATTTCCATGTTTATACAGATAGCGGTGTAGATATTTCCATGTTTATACTGATATCGGTGGAGTTATTTCCATGTTTATAGAGATAGCGATGTAGATATTTCCATGTTTATAGAGATAGCAGTGTAGGTATTTCCATGTTTATTGAGATATCGGAACAGATATTTCCATATTTACAGTGATGGCTGTGTAGGTATTTCCAAGGGTATACAGATGGCAGTGAAGATATTTCCACGTATATAGATATGGTGGTGTAGATATTTCCATGTTTATACAGATGACTGTGTAGATATTTGCATGTTTATACAGTTTGCGGTGTAGATATTTCCATGTTTGTAGAGATAGCGTTGTAGGCATTTCCATGATTATACAGATAGCGGTGTAGTTATTTCCATGTTTACAGAGATAGTGTTGTTGATATTTACATCTTTGCACAGATTGCGGTGCAGATATTTCCATCTTTACACAGATAGCTGTGTAGATATTTCCAAGTTTCACAGATAGCTGTGTAGATATTTCCATGTTAACACAGATAGCGTTGTAGATATTTCCATGTTTCTACAGATAGCGGTGTTCGCATTTCCATGTTTATACAGATAGCGGTGTACATATTTCCATGTTTATGCAGCTTGCGGTGTAGATATTTCCATCTTTATACAGATCGCAGTGAAGATATTTCCATGTTTCTACAGATAGTGGTGTAGATATTTCCATGTTTATACAGATGACGGTGTAGATAGTTCCATGTTTGTAGAGATGGCGGTGTAGATATTTTCAGGTTTATAGAGTTGGCGGTGTAGACATTTCCATGTTTATAGAGATTGCGGTGTCGATATTTCCATGTTTATACAGATAGTGGTGTAGATATTTCCATGTTTATACAGATGGCGGTGTATATAGTTCCATGTTTCTGGAGGTGGCGGGTTAGATATTTTCATGCGTATAGAGATGGCGATGTAGATATTTTCATGTTTATAGAGATTGCGGTGTAGATATTTCCATGTTTATACAGATGGCTGTGTAGATATTTGCATGTTTATACAGTTTGCGGTGTAGATATTTGCATGTTTGTAGAGATAGCGTTGTAGGCATTTCCATGTTTATAAAGATAGCGGTGTAGATATTTCCATGTTTACAGAGATAGTGTTGTAGATATTTACATCTTTGCACAGATTGCGGTGCAGATATTTCCATCTTTACACAGATAGCTGTGTAAATATTTCCAAGTTTCACAGATAGCTGTGTAGATATTTCCATGTTAACACAGATAGCGTTGTAGATATTTCCATGTTTATACAGATAGCGGTGTAGATATTAGCATGTTTCTACAGATAGCGGTGTTCGCATTTCCATGTTTATACAGATAGCGGTGTACATATTTCCATGTTTATGCAGCTTGCGGTGTAGATATTTCCATCTTTATACAGATCGCAGTGAAGATATTTCCATGTTTCTACAGATAGTGGTGTAGATATTTCCATGTTTATACAGATGACGGTGTAGATAGTTCCATGTTTGTAGAGATGGCGGTGTAGATATTTTCAGGTTTATAGAGTTGGCGGTGTAGACATTTCCAAGTTTATAGAGATTGCGCTGTCGATATTTCCATGTTTATACAGATAGTGGTGTAGATATTTCCATGTTTATACAGATGGCGGTGTATATAGTTCCATGTTTCTGGAGGTGGCGGGTTAGATATTTTCATGCGTATAGAGATGGCGATGTAGATATTTTCATGTTTATAGAGATTGCGGTGTAGATATTTCCATGTTTATACAGATGGCTGTGTAGATATTTCCATGTGTATACAGATGGCAGTGTAGTTATTTCCATGTTTTTAGAGATGGTGGTGTAGATATTTCCATCTTTATACAGATGACTGTGTAGATATTTGCATGTTTATTCAGATGGCGATGTTGATATTTCCATGTTTATAGAGATAACATTGTAGATATTTCCATGTTTATAAAGATAGCGGTGTAGTATTTCCATGTTTACAGAGATAGCGGAGTAGATAATTCCATATTTATACAGTTAGCGGTATTGATATTTCCATGTTTATACTGATGGCGGTGTAGTTATTTCTATGTTTATACAGTTGGTGGTTTAGATATTTCCTTGTTTATACAGATATTGGTGTACATATTTCCATGTTTATGCCGATGGCGGTGTACAAATTTCCATGTTTACAGAGATAGCGGTGTAGATATTTCCATGTTTATACACATTGCGGTTTAGATATTTCCATGTTTATACAGATAGCGGTGTAGATATTTCCATTTTTATACAGGTAGCGGTGTAGATATTTCCATGTTTATATAGATCTCAGTGTACGTATTTCCATCTTTCCACCGATGGCAGTGCAGCTATTTCCATGTTTATACAGATGGCGTTGTAGATATTTCAATGTTTATACAGATAGCGTTGTAGATATTTCCATGTTCATGCAGATGGCAGTGTAGATATTTCCATATTTATAGAGATGGCGGTGTAGATATTTCTATGTTTATAGAGATAGCGGTGTAGATATTTCCATGTGTATAGAGATGGCGGTGCAGGTATCTCCATGTTTACAGAGATAGTGGTGAAGATATTTCCATGTTTATACAGATTGCATTGTTGGTATTTCCCTGTTTACTCAGATAGCGGTGTTGGTATTTCCATGTTTATAGAGATAGCAGTGTATATATTTCCATCTTTACAGAGATAGTGGTGTAGATATTTCCATCTTTGCGCCGATTGCAGTGTAGATATATCCATCTTTACACAGATAGCTGTGTAGATATATCCAAGTTTACACACATAGCTGTGTAGATGTTTCCATGTTTACACAGATAGCGTTTTAAATATTTCCTTGTTTATACAGATACCGGTGTAGATATTTCCATGTTTATACTGCTCGCGGTGTAGATATTTCCATCTTTATGCAGATGGCAGTGTAGATATTTCCATGTTTATACAGATAGTGGTGTCGATATTTCCATGTTTATACAGATGGCGGTGTAGACAGTTCCATGTTTCTGGAGATGGCGGTGTAGATATCTTCAAGTTTATAGAGATGGCGGTGTAGATATTTCCATGTTTATAGAGATGACTGTGTAGATATTTGCATGTTTATACAGATGACGGCATAGATGTTTCCATGTTTATACAGATGGCTGTGTAGATATTTCCATGTGTATATAGATGGCAGTGTAGGTATTTCCATGTTTACAGAGATAGCGGTGTAGATATTTCTATGTTTATACAGATAGGTGTGTAGATATTTCCAACTTTATACCGATGGCAGTGTAGATACTTCCATGTTTATACAGATGGCTTTGTAGATATTTCCAAGTTTATAGAGATAGCGGTTTAGATATTTCAATGTTTATACAGATAGCTTTGTAGATATTTCCATGTTTATACTGATAGCAGTGGAGATATTTCCATGTTTATACAGAGAGCGATGTAGATATTTCCATGTTTACAGAGATGGCGGTGTAGATATTTCCATGTTTATAGAGATGGCGGTGTAGATATTTCCATGTTAATAGAGATAACGGTGTAGGTATTTCCATGTTTATTGAGATAACGGAATAGATATTTCCATGTTTACACTGATGACTGTGTAGGTATTTCCATTGGTATACAGATGGCAGTGAAGATATTTCCACGTTTATAGAGATGGTGGTGTAGATATTTCCATGTTTATACAGATGATTGTGAATATATTTGCATGTTTATACAGATGGCGGTGTAGATATTTCCATGTTTTAGAGATAGCATTGTAGGTATTTCCATGTTTATACAGATAGCGGTGTAGATATTTCCATGTTTATACAGATAGCGGTGTAGATATTTCCATGTTTTTACAGAGAGTGTTCAGATATTTCCTTATTTATACAGATCGTGGTGTAGATATTTCCATGCTTATAGACATCGCGTTGTAGATATTTCCATCTTTCCACAGATGGCAGTGTAGATATTTCCTTGTTTATACAGATGGCGGTGTAGATATTTCCATGTTTATAAAGATAGCGGTGTAGATATATCCATGTTCATGTACATGGCGGTGTAGATATTTCCATTTTTATAGAGATGTCGGTGAAGATATTTCCATGTTTATAGAGCTATCGGTGTTGATATTTCTATGTTTATAGCGAGATCGGTGTAGATATTTCCATGTGTATGCAAATGGCGGTGTAGATATTTCCATGTTCATAGAGATGGCGGTGTAGATATTTCCATGTTTACAAAGATAGCGGTATGGATATTTCCATGTTTATAGAGCTATCGGTGTTGATATTTCTATGTTTATAGCGAGATCGGTGTAGATATTTCCATGTGTATGCAAATGGCGGTGTAGATATTTCCATGTTCATAGAGATGGCGGTGTAGATATTTCCATGTTTATACATATAGCGGCGTAGATATTTCCATGTTTACACAGATGGCGGTGTAGATATTTATATCTTTGCACAGATTGCCGTGTAGATATTTACATCTTTACACAGATAGCTGTGTAGTTATTTCCAAGTTTACACTGATAGCTGTGTAGATATTTCCATGTTCACACAGATAGCGTTGTAGAAATTTCCATGTTTATACAGATAGCGGTGTAGATGTGTCCATGTTTGCAGAGATAGCGGTGGAGATATATCCACGTTTATACAGATATCGACGTAGATTTTTCTACGTTTATACAGATAGCGGTGTAGATACTTCCACGTTTATAAAGATAGCGGTGTAGATATTTCCACGTTTTACAGATAGTGGTGCAGATATTTAGATGTTTACACAGACAGCGGTGTAGATATTTCCATGTTTACAGAGATAGAGGTGTAGATATTTCCATCTTTGCACAGATTGCGGTGTGGATATTTCCTTGTATATAGAGATAGCGGTGCAGGTATTTCCATGTTTATAGGGATAGCGTTGTCGATATTTCCATATTTATACAGATGGCTGTGTAGATATTTCCATGTGTATTCAGATGGCAATGCAGATATTTCCATGTTCATAGAGATGATGGTGTAGATATTTCCATGTTTACCGGGATTGCGGTGTAGATATTTCCATGTTTATAGAGATAGCAGTGTAGGTATTTCCATTTTTACAGAGAAAGCGGTGTAGATATTTCCATGTTTATACAGATGACTGGGTAGATATTTGCATGTTTATACAGATGGCGGTGTAGATATTTCCATGTTTATAGAGATAGCGGTGTAGTTAATTCCATGTTTATACAGACAGCGGTGTATATATTTCCATGTTTATACAGATAGCGGTGTAGATATTTCCAGGTTTATACAGATATTGGTGGAGATATTTCCTTGTTTATACAGATCGTGGTGTAGATATTTCCATGTTTATACAGATAGCGGTGTAGATATTTCCATAATTATACAGGTAGCGGTGTAGATATTTCCATGTTTTTACAGATCGCGGTGTAGATATTTCCATGTTTCCACAGATGGCAGTGTAGATATTTCCATGTTTATACCGATGGCATTGTAGATATTTCCGTGTGTATACAGAGGGCAGTGTATGTATTACCATGTTTATAGAGATGGTGGTGTAGATATTTCCATGTTTATACAGATGACTGCGTAGATATTTGCATGTTTTTACAGATGGCGGTATAGATATTTCTATGTTTATAGAGATAGCATTGTAGATATTTCCATGTGTATAGAGATGGCGGTGTAGGTATCTCCATGTTTATAGAGATAGTGGTGAAGGTATTTCCATGTTTATACAGATAGCGGTGTAGATATTTCCACGTTTATACAGCTCGCGGTGTAGGTATTTCCATCTTTATACAGATGGCATTGTAGATATTCCCATGTTTATACAGATGGCGATGTAGATATTTCCATGTTTCTGAAGATGGCGGTGAAGATATTTCCATGTTTACAGAGATAGCGGTGTAGATATTTTCATGTTTATAAATTTAGCGGTGTAGATATTTCCATGTTTATAGAGATAGCCGTGTAGATATTTCCATATTTATACACATAATGGTGTAGATATTTCCATGTTTACAGACGGCGGTGTAGATATTTCCATGTTTATACAGATGGCGGTGTAGATATTTCCTTGTTTATACAGATAGCGGTGTAGATATTTCCATGTTTATACAGATAGTGGTGTAGATATTTCCATGTTTACAGAGATAGCGGTGTAGATATTCCATCTTTCCACAGATTGCGGTGTAGATATTTCTATCTTTACACAGATAGCTATGTAGATATTTCCAAGTTTACACAGATAGCTGTGTAGATATTTCCATGTTTACACAGACAGCTTTGTAGATATTTCCATGTTTATACAGATAGTGGTGTGGAAATTTCCATGTTTATACAAACAGCGGTGTAGATATTTCCATGTTTATACTGATAGCGGTGGAGATATTTCCACGTTTATACAGATAGCGATTTAGATATTTCCATTTTTACAGAGATGGCGGGGTGGATATTTCCGTGTTTATAGTGATTGCGGTGTAGACATTTCCATATATGTAGAGATAGCGGTGTAGGTATTTCCATGTTTATAGGGATATCAGAGTAAATATTTCCATGTTTACACAGACGGCTTTGTATGTATTTCCATGGGTACACAGATGGCAGTGTAGATATTTCCATTTTTATATAGATGGTTTTGAAGGTATTTCCATGTTTATACAGATGGCGGTGTAGATAGTTCCATGTATCTGGAGATGGTGGTGTAGATATTTTCATATTTATAGAGATAGAGGTGTAGATATTTCCATGTTTATAGAGATTGCGGTGTAGATATCTCCATGTATATAAAGATAGCGGTGTAGGTATTTCCATGTTTATAGGGATAGCGGTGTCGATATTTCCATGTTTATACTGATGGCTGTGTAGATATTTCCATGTGTATTCAGATGGCATTGGTGATAATTCCATGTTTATAGAGATGATGGTGTAGATATTTCCATGTTTATACAGATGACTGGGTAGATATTTGCATGTTTATACAGATCGTGTTGTAGATATTTCCATGTTTATTCAGATGGCAGTGTAGATATTTCCATGTTTATAGAGATAGCGGTATAGATATTTCCATGTTTATACTGATAGCGGTGGAGATATTTCCACGTTTATACAGATAGCGATGTAGATATTTCCATTTTTACAGAGATGGCGGTGTAGATATTTCCATTTTTATAGAGATTGCGGTGTAGACATTTACATATATTGAGAGATAGCGGTGTAGGTATTTCCATGTTTATAGGGATAGAAGAGTAAGTATTTCCATGTTTATACAGACGGCTTTGTTGGTATTTCCATTTGTACACAGATGGCCGTGTAGATATTTCCATGTTTATACAGATGGCGGCATAGATATTTCCATGGACATGCAGATGCCGGTGTAGATATTTCCATGTTTATAGAGATAGCGGTGTAGGTATTTCCATCTTTGTACAGATAGCGGTGTAGTTATTTCCATGTTTATACACATAGCGGTGTAGATATTTCCAAGTTTATACATATAGTGGTGGACATATTTCCTTGTTTAGACAGATTGTTGTGTAGATATTTCCACGTTTATACAGATCGCAGTCTAGATATTTCCATATGTATACAGGTAGTGGTGTAGATATTTCCGTGTTTATACAGATCGCGGTGTAGATATTTCCATCTTTCCACAGATGGCAATGTAGATATTTCCATGTTTATACAGATGGCGGTGTGGATATTTCCCTGTTTATACAGATAGCGGTGTAGACATTTCCATGTTCATGAAGATGGCGGTGTAGATATTTCCATGTTTATAGAGATGGCGGGGTATATATTTCTATGTTTATAGGGATAGCGGTGTAGATATTTCAATATGTATAGAGATGGCGTTGTGGGTATTTCCATGTTTATAGAGATAGTGGTGAAGATATTTCCATCTTTATACAGATAGTGGTGTAGATGTTTCCATGTTTATACAGAAAGCGGTGTTGGTATTTCCAAGTTTATACAGATAGCGGTGTAGATATTTCCATGTTTATAAATCTCACGGTGTAGATATTTCCATCTTTATACAGATGGCAGTGTAGATATTTCCACGTTTACACAGATGGCGGTGTAGATACTTCCATGTTTCTGGAGACGGCGGAGTAGATATTTTTATGTTTATACAGATGGCAGTGTAGATATTTCCATGTTTACACAGATGGCGGTGTAGATACTTCCATGTTTCTGGAGATGGCGGAGCAGATATATTCATGTTTATACAGATGGCAGTGTAGATATTTCCATGTTTATAGAGTTTGCGGTGTAGATATTTCCATGTTTATAGAGATAGCAGTGTAGGATTTTCCATGTTTATACAGATGGCAGTGTAGATATTTCCATGTTTATAGAGATAGCGGTGTAGATTTTTCCACGTTTATGCAGGTTACGGTGTAGATATTTCCATGTATATACAGATCGTGGTGTAGATATTTCCATCTTTCCACAGATGGCAGTGTAGATCTTTCCATGTTTATACAGATGGCGGTGTAGAAATTTCCATATTTATACACATAGCGGTGTAGATATTTCCATGTTCCTGCAGATGGCGGTGTAGATGTTTCCATGTTTATAGAGATGGCGCAGTAGATATTTCTAAGTTTATAGAGATAGCGATTTAGATAATTTCATGTGTATATTGATGGCGGTGTATGTATTTCCAAGTTTATAGAGATAGTGGTGAAGGTATTTCCATGTTTATACAGATAGCGGTGTGGATATTTTCATGTTTATACAGTTAGCATTGTAGATATTTCCGTGTTTATACAAATAGCGGTGTTGGTATTTCCGTGTTTATACAGATAGCATTGTAGATATTTCCATTTTTATACAGATAGCGGTGTAGATATTTCCATGTTTACAGAGATAACGGTGTAGATATTTCCATCTTTGCACAGATTGCGGTGTAGATATTTCCATCTTTACACAGATAGCTGAGTAGATATTGCCAAGTTTACACAGATACCTGTGTAGACATTTCCATGTTTACACAGATAGCGTTGTAGATATTTCCATGTTTATATGGATGGCGTTGTAGATATTTCCATGTTTAGACAGATAGCGGTGTAGATATTTCCAGGTTTATACAGATGGCAGTGTAGATATTTCCAGGTTTCTGCAGATGGCGGTGTAGCTATTTCCGTGTTTCTGCAGATGGCGGTGTAGATATTTCCAAGTTTATACAATGGCAGTGTAGATATTTCCAAGTTTATACAGATGGCGGTGTAGATATTTCCATGTTTATACAGATAGAGGTGTAGATATTTCCATGATTATACAGATAGCGGTGTAGATAGTACCATGTTTACAAAGATAGCGGTGTAGATATTTCCATCTTTGCACAGATTGCGTTGTAGATATTTCCATCTTTACACAGATAGCGGTATAGATATTTCCATCTTTGCACAGACTGTGCTGTAGATATTTCCATCTTAACACAGATAGTGGTGTAGATATTTAAATGTTTACACAGACAGCGGTGTAGACATTTCCATGTTTACACAGATAGCGGTGGAGATATTTCCATGTTTATAGAGATAGTGGTGTACATATTTCCATGTTTATACAGATGGCGGTATACGTATTTCCATGTTTATACAGATAGCGGTGTAGCTATTTCCAAGTTCATACAGATAGCGGTGTAGATATTTAAATGTTTTTACAGATAGCGCTGTAGATATTTCCATGTTTATACAGATAGGGGTGCAGATATTTCCAGGTATCTACAGATAGTGGTGGAGATATTTCCTTGTTTATACAATCGTGGTGTAGATATTTCCATGTTTATACAGATAGCGGTGTAGATATTTCCATAATTATACAGGTAGAAGTGTAGATATTTCCACGTTTTTACAGATCGCGGTGCAGATATTTCCATCTTTCCACAGATGGCAGTGTAGATATTTCCATCTTTATACAGATGGCAGTGAAGATACTTCCATGTTTCTGGAGATGGCGGTGAAGATATTTCCATGTTTATAGAGATAACGGTGTAGATGTTTTCATGTTTATAAATTTAGCGGTGTAGATATTTCCATGTTTATACAGATGGCGGTGTAGATATTTCCTTGTTTATACAGATAGCGGTGTAGATATTTCCATGTTTATACAGATAGCAGTGTAGATATTTCCATGTTTACAGAGATAGCGGTGTAGGTATTTCCATCTTTCCACAGATTGCGTTGTAGATATTTCTATATTTACACAGATAGCTATGTAGATATTTCCAAGTTTACACAGCTAGCTGTGTAGATATTTCCATGTTTACACAGATTGCGTTGTAGATATTTCCATGTTTATACAGATAGCGGTGTAGATATTTCCATGTTTATACAGATAGCGGTATAGATATTTCCATGTTTATATTGATAGCGGTGGAGATATTTCCACGTTTATACAGATAGCGATGTAGATATTTCCATTTTTACAGAGATGGCGGTGTAGATATTTCCATGTTTATAGAGATTGCGGTGTAGACATTTCCATATAAAGAGAGATAGCGGTGTAGATATTTCCATGTTTATAGGGATAGCAGAGTAAATATTTCCATGTTTATACAGACGGCTTTGTAGGTATTTCCATTTGTACACAGATGGCCGTGTAGATATTTCCATGTTTGTAGAGATGGTGTTGAAGATATTTCCATGTTTTTACAGATGACTCTGTAGATATTTGCATGTTTATACAGAAGGCGGTGTAGATATTTCCATGTTTATAGAGATAGCGGTGTAGGTATTTCCATCTTTATACAGATAGCGGTGTAGATATTTCCATGTTTATACACATAGCGGTGTAGATATTTCCAAGTTTATACAGATAGTGGTGGACATATTTCCTTGTTTAGACAGATTGTGGTGTAGATATTTCCATGTTTATACAGATAGCGGTGTAGATATATCCATGTTTATACAGATAACGGTGTAGATATTTCCAGGTTTACAGAGATAGCGTAGTAGATATTTTGATATTTGTACAGATTGCGGTGAACATATTTTCATCTTTACACAGATAGTGGTGTACATATTTCCATGTTTACACAGATAGCTGTGTAAATATTTCCATGTTTACACAGATATTGTTGTTGATATTCCCATGTTTATACAGATAGCGTTGTAGATATTTCCATGTTTATAAAGATAGCGGTGTAGATATTTCCATGTTTATACAGATAGTGGTGTAGATATTTCCATGTTTATGCAATCGACTGTGTAGATATTTCCATGTTTATACAGATGGTGGTGTAGATATTTCCATGTTTCTAAAGATAGCCAAGTAGATATTTCCACGTTTATAAAGCTAGCAGTGTAGATATTTCCATGTTTATAGAGATAGCGATGTAGATACTTCCATGTTTATACAGATCACTGTGTGGATATTTCCATGTGTATACAGATGGCGGTGTAGATAATTCCAAGTTTATGGAATGGCGGTGTAGATATTTTAATGTTTAAAGAGATAGCGGTTTAGATATTTCCATGTTTAAATGATAGCGGTGTATGTATTTCCATGTTTATAGTGATAGCTCTATAGATCTTTCCATGTTTATACAGATAGCGGTGAAGATATTTCCATGTATATGCGGATAGCGGTGTTCATATTTCCATGTTTATAAAGATAGCAGTGTAGATATTTCCATGTTTACTAAGATAGCGGTGTAGATATATTCATCTTTGCACATATTGAGGTCTAGTTATTTCCATCTTTACAGAGATAGCGATGTACATATTTCCAAGTTTACACAGATATCTGTGTAGATATTTCCATGTTTACACAGATATTGTTGTATATATTTCCATGTTTATACAGGCAGCGGTGTAGATATTTCCATGTTTATAAAGATAGCAGTGTAGATATTTCCAGGTTTATACTGAGAGTGGTGTAGATATTTCCATGTTTATACAGATTGCGGTGAAGGTATTTCCATGTTTATGGAGATAGCGGTGTAGATATTTCCATGTTTATACAGATGACTGTGTAGAAACTTTCATGTTTTTACAGATGGCGGTGTGGATATTTCCATGTTTATACAGATAGCGGTGTGGCTATTTCCACGTTTATACAGATAGCAGTGTAGATATTTCGATGTTTATAGAGATGGCTCTGTAGATATTTCCATGTTTATACAGATGGCAGTGTAGATATTTCAATGTTTATACAAATAGAGGTGTAGATATTTCCATGTTTATACAGAAAGCGGTGTGGCTATTTCCATGTTTATACGGATAGCAATGTAGATATTTTGATGTTTATAGAGATGGCTCTGTAGATATTTCCATGTTTATACAGATGGCAGTGAAGATATTTCCATGTTTATACAGATAGTGGTGTAGATATTTCCATGTTTATACAGATAGCGGTGTAGATATTTCCATGTTTATACGGATGGTGTTGTGGGTATTTCCATGTTTATAGAAATAGCCATGTAGATATTTCCATGTTTATACAGATAGCGGTGTAGACATTTCCATGTTTATAGAGATAGCGGTGTTGATATTTCCTTATTTATACACATAGAGTGTAGATATTTCCATGTTAATAGAGATCATGTTGTAGATCTCTATTACGTATTTTTACAGATCCATATTTATACAGATAGCGGTGTAGATATTTCCATGTTTATACAGACAGCGGTTTAGATATTTCCATGTTTACAGAGAGAACGGAGTAGATATTTCCATATTTCCACATATTGCGCTGTAGATATTTCCATCTTTACACAGATAGCTGTGTACATATTTCTATGTTTACACAGATAGCGGTGTATTTATTTCCATGTTAACACAGATGGTGTTGTAGATATTTCCGTGTTTATACAGATAGCGGTGTAGATATTTCCATGTTTATACAGATCGTGGTGTAGATATTTCCATGTTTATACAGACAGCAGTGTAGGTATTTTCATGTTTATAGAGATAGAAGTGTAGATATTTCCATGTTTATACAGATCGTGGTGTAGATATTTCCATGTTTATACAGACAGCAGTGTAGATATTTTGATGTTTATAGAGATAGCAGTGTAGTTATTATCATGTTTACAGAGATAGCGGTGTAGATATTTCCATCTTTGCACACATTGCGGTGTAGATATTTCCATCTTAACACAGATAGCCTTGTACATATTTCCATGTTTACTCAGATAGCGGTGTAGATATTTCCATGTTTATACAGATCACTGTGTAGGTATTTCCATGTTTATACAGATGGCGGTGTAGATATTTCCATGTTCATAGAGATAGCGGTGTAGATATTTTCATATTTATACAGATAGCTGTGAAGATATTTCCATGTTTATACAGATAGCCGTATAGACATTTCCATGTTCATAGAGATAGCGGTGTAGATATTTCCATATTTATACAGATAGCTGTGTAGATATTTCCATGTTTACACAGGTAGAGCTGTAGATATTTCCATGTTTATGCAGATCTCGGTGAAGATATTTCCACCTTTCAAAAAATGGCAGTGTTGGTATTTCTATGTTTATATAGATGGAGGTGTAGATACTTCCATATTTATACACACGGCGGTGTAGTTATTTCCATGTTTATGCTGATGGCAGTGTAGATATTTTCATGTTTATAGAGGTGGCATTGTACATATTTCTAAGTTTATAGAGATAGCGGTGTTGATAATTCCATGTTTATAGAGATGGCGGTGTAGGTATTTCCATGTTTATAGAGATATTGGTGTAGATATTTCCATGTTTATACAGATAGCGGTGTAGATATATCCATGGTTATACAGTTAGTGGTGTTGCTATTTCCATGTTTATACAGATGGCGGTGTAGATATTTCCATATTTACAGAGATAGCCTTGTAGATATTTGCATGATTATTCAGATAGCGGTGTAGGTATTTCCATGTTTATACAGATAGCGATGCCGATAATTCCATGTTTATAGAGATAGCGTTGTAGTTATATCCATCTTTGCACAGATTGCGGTGTTGATATTTCCATCTTTACAGAGATAGCGGTGTAGATATTGCCATGTTTACACAGATAGCTGTTTAGATATTTCCATGTTTACACAGATAGCGTTGTAGATATTTCCAGGTTTATAGAGATAACGGTGTAGATATTTCCATGTTTATGCAGATAGCGGTGTTGGTGTTTCCATGTCTACACAAATAGCGGTGGAGGTATTTCCCTGTTCATAGAGATCGTGGTGTAGATATTTCCAAGTTTGAACAGATAGCGGTGCAGATATTTCCATGTTTATACAGATAGCAGTGTAGATATTTCCAAGTATACAGAGACAGCGGTGTAGATATTTCCATATTTGCAAAGATTGCGGTGCAGATATATCCATCTTTAGACAGATAGTGGTGTACATACTTCCATGTTTACACAGATAGCGGTGAAATTATTTCCATGTTAACACAGATAGTGTTGTAGATATTTCCATGTTTATACAGATAGCGGTGTAGATATTTCCATGTTTATACAGATCGTGGTGTAGATATTTCCATGTTTATAGAGATATCCATGTAGATATTTCCATGTTTATACAGCAAGCTGTGTAGACATTTCCATGTTTATAGAATTAGCCGTGTAGATATTTCCATATTTATACAGATAGCAGAGTAGTTATTTCCATGTTTATGCAGAGAGCGGTGGAGATATTTCCATGTTTATACAGATAGTGGTGTAGATATTTCCATTTTTAAACAGATAGCGGTGTAGACAATTCCATGTATATAGGGAGAGCGGTGTAGATATTTCCATATTTATACAGATAGCGGTGTAGATATTTCCATGTATATACAGATAGCGGTGTCGATATTTCCATGTTTATACAGATTGCGGTGTAGGTATTTCCATGTTTATATAGATAGCCGTGTATATATTTCCATGTTTATACAGATGAATGTGTAGATATTTCCATGTTATAACAGCTGGCATTGTAGATATGTCCATGTTTATACAGATGGAGGTATAGATATTTCCAAGTTTATACAGATGACTCTGTAGGTATTTTCATGTTTTTATACATGGCGGTGTAGATAATTCCATGATTATACAGATAGCGGTGTAGGTATTTCCATGTTTATAGAGATAGCTTTGTAGACATTTCCATGTTTATACAGAGAGCGGTGTAGATATTTCCATGTTTATACAGATGGCAGTGTAGATATTTCCATGTTTATACAGATAGTGGTGTAGATAATTCCATCTTTATACAGATGACTGTGTAGGTATTTCCATGTTTAAACAGATGGCAGTGTAGATATTTCCATGTCTACAGAGATAGCCATGTAGATATTTAGATGTTTATGCAGATAGAGGTGTAGGCATTTCCACGTTTATAGAGATAGTGGTGTAGATATTTCAATATTTATACAGATAGCGGTGTTGATATTTCCATGTTTATACAGATAGCGGTGTAGACATTTCCATGTTCATAGAGATAGCGGTGTAAATATTTCCATATTTATACTGATAGCTGTGTAGGTATTTCCATGTTTATACAGGTAGAGGTGTTGGTATTACCATGTTTATGCAGATCTCGGTGTAGCTATTTCCATCTTTCAACAGATGACAGTGTAGATGTTTCAATGTTTATAGAGATGGCGGTGTAGATATTTCCATGTTTATACAGATAGCGGTGTGGCTATATCCATGTTTATACAGATAGCTGTGTAGATATTTCGTTGTTTATAGAGATGGCTCTGTAGATATTTCCATGTTTATACAGATGGCAGTGTAGATATTTCCATGTTTATGCAGATAGTGGTGTAGATATTTCCATGTTTATACAGATAGCGGTGTAGGTATTTCCATGTTTATACAGATGGCGATGTAGGTATTTCCATGTTTATAGAGATAGCCATGTAGATATTTCCATGTTTATACAGATAGAGGTGTAGACATTTCCATGTTTATAGAGATAGCGGTGTAGATATTTCCATAATTATACAGACAGAGGTGTAGACATTTCCATGTTTATAGAGATAGCGGTGTAGATATTTCCATATTTATACAGACAGCAGTGTAGGTATTTCCATGTTTATAGAGATCGTGGTGTAGATATTTCCATATTTATACAGATAGCGGTGTGGATATTTCCATGTTTATACCGACAGCAGTTTAGATATTTCCATGTTTACAGAGAGAGTGGTGTAGATATTTCCATATTTGCACAGATTGCGCTGTAGATATTTCAATCTTTACACAGATAGCTGTGTACATATTTCCATGTTTACACAGATAGAGGTGTATTTATTTCCGTGTTAACACAGATAGTGTTGTAGATATTTAAATGTTTATACAGGGATCGGTGTAGATATTTCCATGTTTATACAGATCGTGGTGTAGTTATTTCCATGTTTATACAGACAGCAGTGTAGATATTTTCATGTTTATAGAGATAGCAGTGTAGATATTTCCATGTTTACAGAGATAGAGGTGTAGATATTTCCATCTATGCACAGATTGCGATGTAGATATTACCATCTTTACACAGATAGCGGTGTACATATTTCCATGTTTACAGAGATAGCGGTGTAGATATTTCCATGTTTACACAGATACTGTTGTAAATATTTCCATTTTTATACAGATAGCAGTGTAGATAATTCTATGTTTATAAGGTAGCGATGTAGATGTTTCCATCTTTATACAGATAGCGGTATAGATATTTCCGTGTTCATACAGACGGCGGTGTACACATTTCCTTGTGTACACAGATGGCAGTGTAGATATTTCCAGGTTTATACAGATGGAGGTGTAGGTATTTCCATGTTTATACAGATGACAGTGTAGATATTTCCATGTTTTTACAGATGGCGGTGTAGATATTTCCATGTTTATACAGATGGTAGGGTTGATATTACCATGTTTGTGCAGATAATGGTGTAGGTATTTCCATGTTTATACAGATAGCGGTGTAAAATATTTCCATGTTTATTCAGATGGCGGTGTAGATATTTCCATTTTTATACTGGTAGCGTTGTAATTGCCATGTTTATACAGATAGCGGTGTAGATATTTCCATGTTTATACAGATGGCGGTGTAGATATTTCCATGTTTATGCAGATAGCGGTGTGGCTATTTCCATGTTTGTAGAGATCGTGTTGTAGATATTTCCATATTTATACAGATAACGGTGTAGATATTTCCATGTTTATAGAGACAGCGGTGTGGATATTTCCATATTTGCACAGATAGCGGTGTAGATATTTCCATCTTTACACAGATAGCGGTGTACATATTTCCATGTTTCCACAGATAGCGGTGTAGATATTTCCGTGTTAACACAGATAGTTCTGTAGATATTTCCATGTTTATACAGATTGCGGTATAGATATTTCTATGTTTATAAAGATTGCGGTGCAGATATTTCCATGTTTATACAGCTAGCGGTGGAGATGTTTCCATGTTTATACAGATGGTGGTGTAGGTATTTCCATGTTTATAGAGATAGCCATGTAGATATTTCCTTGTTTATACAGATAGCGGTGTAGATTTTCCATGTTTATAGAGATTGCGGTGTAGATATTTCCATGTTTATAAAGATAGCGGTGTAGATATTTCCATGTTTATAGAGATAGCGGTGTAGACATTTCCATGTTTATACAGATAGCAATGCAGATATTTCCAGGTTTATACAGATAGCAGTGTAGATACTTCCATGTTTATACAGATAGTGGGGTAGATATTTCCATGTTTACACAGATAGCGGTGTACATATTTCCATGAGTATGCAGATAGCGGTGGAGGTATTTCCATGTTTTTACAGATAGCGGTGGAGATATTTCCATGTTTATTCAGATGGCGGTGTAGATATTTCCAAGTTTATACAAATTGTGGTGTATATATTTCCATGTTTATTCAGATAGCGGTGTAGATATTTCCATTTTTATACCGATAGCGGTATAAGTATTTCCATGTTTATAGAGATAGCGGTGTAGATAATTCCATGTTTATACAGATGGTGGTGTAGATATTTCCATGTTTATAGATATTGCTGTGTAGATATTTGCATGTTTATACAGATGGCAGTGTAGATATTTCCATGGTTATACAGATAGTGTTGTAGCTATTTCCATGTTTATACAGATGGCTCTGTAGGTATTTCCATGTTTATACAGATGGTGGTGTAGATATTTCCATGTTTGTAGAGATAGCCATGTAGATATTTCTATGTTTATACAGATAGCGGTGTAGACATTTCCATGTTTATAGAGATAGCAGTGTATATATTTCCATATTTATACACATATCGGTTTATATATTTCCATGTTTTTACAGGTATCGGTGGAGATATTTCCATGTTTATACAGATAGCGGTGTAGATATTTCCATGTTTACACAGAGGGTGGTGAAGATATTTCCATGTTTACACAGATAGCGTTGTAGATATTTCCATGTTTACACAGATAGCGGTGTACATTTTTCCATGTTTATACAGATAATGGCTTAGATGTTTACATGTTTATACAGATACCAGTGGAGATATTTCCATGTTTATACCGATAGCGGTGTATATATTTCCATGTTTATAGAGATAACGATGTAGATAATTCCATATTTATACAGATAGCGGTGTAGTGATTTCCATGTTTATTCAGAAGACGGTGTAGATATTTCCATGTTTATACAGATGGCGGTGTAGATATAACCATGTTTATACTGATAGCGGTGTAGATATTTCCATGTTTGTACAGGTAGCGGTGTAGATATTTTCATGTTTATAGAGATGGCTTTGTAGATATTTCCAAGTTTATACAGATGGCAGTGTAAATATTTCCTTGTTTAGACATATAGTGGTGTAGATATTTCCATGTTTATACAGATGACTGTGTAGTTATTTCCAAGTTTATACAGATGGCGGTTTAGATATTTCCAATTTTATAAAGATAGCGGTGTAGACATTTCCATGTTCATAGAGATAGCGGTGTAGATATTTCCATATTTATACAGATAGCAGTGTAGATATTTCTATGTTTCTACAGATGGCAGTGTTGATAATTCCATGTTTATACAGAAGGCGGTGAAGTTATTTCCAAGTGTATGCTGATGGTGGTGTAGATATTTAAATGTTCATAGAGATGGCGGTTTAGATATTTCAAGGTTTGTAGAGATAGCGTTGTACATAATTCCATGTTTATAGAGATGGCCGTGTAGGTATTTCCATGTTTATAGAGATAGTGGTGTAGATATTTCCATGTTCATACAGATAGAGTTGTAGATATTTCCATGTTTATACAGATAGTGGTGTTGGTATTTCCATGTTTATACAGATAACGGTGTAGAAATTTCCATGTTTCCACAAATGGCAGTGTAGATTGTTCCATGTTTATAGAGATGGCGGTGTAGATATTTTCATGTTTATACAGATTGCCGTATAGATATTTCCATGTTTATAGAGATTGCGGTGTAGATGTTTCCATGTTTCTACAGATAGCGGTGGAGATATTTCCATGTTTATACAGATCGTGGTGTAGATATTTCCATGTTTATGGAGATAGCGGTGTAGATATTTCCATATTTATACAGATAGCGGTGTAGATATTTCCATGTTTATTCGGATGGTGTTGTAGATATTTCCATGTTTATACAGATGGTGGTGTAGATATTTCTATGTTTATACTGATAGAGGTGTACATATTTCCACGTTTATACAGATAGTGGTGTAGATATTTCCATATTTGCACAGACTGCGGTGTAGATATTTCCATCTTTACACAGACAGCGGTGTACATATTTCCATGTTTACATAGATAGCTGTGTAGATATTTCCATGTTTACACAGATAGTGTTGTAGGTATTTCCATGTTTATACAGATAGCGTTTTAGATATTTCCATGTTTATACAGATAGCGGTGGCGATCTTTCCATGTTTATACAGATGGCCATGGAGATATTTCCATCTTTATACAGATGGCGGTGTAGATATTTCCAAGTTTATACAGATAGCAGTGTAGATATTTCCATGTTTATACAGAAAGTGGTGTAGATATTTTCATGTTTATACAGATGGCGGTGTAGATATTTCCATGTTTATGCAGATAGCGGTGTGGCTATTTCCATGTTTATAGAGATCTTCTTGTAGATGTTTCCATATTTATACAGATAACGGTGTAGATATTTCCATGTTTATAGAGATATCGGTGTAGATATTTCCATATTTGCACAGATAGCGGTGTAGATATTTCCATCTTTACTCAGATAGCGGTGTACATATTTCCATGTTTCCACAGATAGCGGTGTAGATATTTCCATGTTAACACAGATAGTTTTGTAGATATTTCCATGTTTATACAGATTGCGGTATAGATATTTCTATGTTTATAAAGATTGCGTTGCAGATATTTCCATGTTTATACAAATAGCGCTGGAGATATTTCCATGTTTATACAGATAGCGATGTAGATATTTCCATGTTTATAGAGATAACGGTGGATATATTTCCATGTTTATACAGATTGTGGTGTAGGTATTTCCATGTTTATGGAGATAGCCATGTAGATATTTCCATGTTTATACAGATAGCGGTGTAGATTTTCCATGTTTATACAGATTGCGGTGTAGATATTTCCATGTTTATAAAGATAGTGGTGTAGATATTTCCGTGTTTATAGAGATAGCGGTGTAGACATTTCCATGTTTATGCAGATAGCGATGCAGATATCTCCAGGTTTATACAGATAGCGGTGTAGATATTTCCATGTTTATACAGATATTGGGGTAGATATTTCCATGTTTATACAGATAGCGGTGTACATATTTCCATGAGTAGGCAGATAGCGGTGCAGATATTTCCATGTTTATACAGATAGCGGTGGAGATATTTCCATGTTCATACAGATGGCGGTGTAGATATTTCCAAATTTATACAAATCGTGGGGTATATATTTCCATGTTTGTTCAGATAGCGGTGTAGATGTTTCCATGTTTATACCAATAGCGGTATAAGTATTTCCATGTTGATAGAGATAGCGGTGTAGATAATTCCATGTTTATACAGATGGAGGTGTAGGTATTTCCATGTGTATACGGATGGTAGTGTAGATATTTCCATGTGCATACAGATGGAGGTGTAGATATTTCCACGTTTATAGGGACAGCGGTGTAGATATATACATGATTATGCAGATGCCGTTGTAGATATTTCCATGTTTATTGAGATAGCGGTGTAGATATTTCCACATTTATAGAGATGGCAGTGTAGATATTTCCATCTTTATACACATATCGGTGTAGATATTTCCATGCTTACACAGATGGTGGTGTATATATTTGCGTGTTTATACACATGGCGGAGAAGATATTCCATCTTTATGGAGATGGCAGTGTAGATCTTTTCATGTTTATACAGATGGCGGTGTTAGATATTTCCATATTCATACAGATAACAGTGTAGATATTTCCAGGTTTATACAGATACCGGTGTAGATATTTCCATGTTTATACAGACCGCAGTGTAGAAATTTCCATATTTATACAGATAGCCGTGTAGATATTTGCATGTTTGTGCAGATGGCGCTGTTGATGTTTCCATCTATACACAGATTGCCGTGTAGTTATTTCCATGTGTATACAGATGGCATTGTAGATATTTCCATGTTTATACAGATGGTGGTGTAGATATTTCCATGTTTATACAGATGACTGTATAGCTATTTCCATGTTTTTACAGATGGCATTGTAGATATTTCCATGTTTATAGAGACAGCAGTGTAGATATTTCCATGTTTATACAGATGGCGGTGCAGATATTTCCATGTTTATAGAGATAGCGGTGTGGATATTTCTATATTTATACAGATAACGGTGTAGATATTTCCATGTTTATACAGATAGCGGTGTAAATATTTCCATGTTTATACAGATCACGGTGTAGATATTTCCGTGTTTATAGAGATAGCCGTGTAGATATTTCCATGTTTATACAGACAGCGGTATAGATATTTCCAGGTTTATACCAACCGCGGTGTAGATATTTCCATGTTCATACAGATTGCGGTGCAGATATTTCCATGTTTGTACAGATGGCGGTGTTGATATTTCCATCTATACACAGATGACCGTGTAGATATTTCCATGTTTATACAGATGGTGGCGCAGATATTTCCATGGATATGTAGATGGCGGTGTAGATATTTCCATGTTTGTACAGATAGCGGTGAAGTTATTTCCATGTTTATATAGATAGCGGTGTAGATATTTCCATGTATATACACATGGCTGTGTAGATATTTCCATGTTTATACAGATGGCGGTGTAGATATTTCCATGTTTATACAGATAACTTTGTAAGTATTTCCATGTTTATACATATGGCGGTGTAGATATTTTGATGTTTATAGAGATAGCAGCGGGGATATTTCCATGTTTATACAGATAGCGATGTAGATATTTCCATGTTTATAGAGATGGCGGTGTAGATATTTCCATGTTCATAGAGATAGCAGTGTTGATTTTTCCATGTTTATACAGATAACTTTGTAAGTATTTCCATGTTTATACATATGGCGGTGTAGATATTTCGATGTTTATAGAGATAGCAGCGGGGATATTTCCATGTTTATACAGATAGCGGTGTAGATATTTCCATGTTTATAGAGATAGCGGTGTGGATATTTCCATGTTTATACAGATAGGGGTGTAGATATTAACAAGTTTATAGAGATGGCGGTGTAGATATTTCCATGTTTATACGGATCACGGTGTAGATATTTCCATGTTTATACAGATCGCGGTGTATATATTTCCATGCTTATACAGATCATGGTGTAGATATTTCCATGTTTATAGAGATCGTGGTGTTGATATTACCATGTTTATAGGGATAGCGTTTCAAATATTTCCACATTTATACAGATAGCGGTGTAGTTATTAGCATGTTTATACAGGTAGCGGTGTATAAACAGATGTCTGTGTATATATTTCCATGTTTAAACTGATGGCGGTGTAGATATTTCCTTGTTTATATAAATAGTGGTGTAGTTATTTCCATGTTTATACAGATAGCTGTGTAGATATTTCCATGTATATACAGATGGCTGTGTAGATATTTCCATGTTTATGCAGATGGCTGTGTAGATATTTCCATGTTCATACAGATGACTTTGTAGGTATTTCCATGTTTATACAGATGTCGGTGTAGATATTTCCATGTTTATAGAGATAGCTGTGTAGATATCTCCATGTTGATACAGATAGCAGTGTAGATATTTCCATGTTTATACAGATCGCGGTGTAGATATTTCCATGTTTATACAGATCGCGGTGTAGATATTTCCATGTTTATACAGATAGCGGTGTAGATATTTCCATGTTTTTACAGATATCAGTGTAGAAATTTCCAAGTTTACACACATTGCAGTGTAGATATTTCCATCTTTCTACAGACGGCATTGTAGATATTTCCATGTTTATACAGATGGCGGAGTAGATGTTTCCATGTTTATATAGATGGTGGTGTAGATATTACCATGTTTATACAGATAGCGGTGTAGATATTTCCATGTTTATACAGATCGTGGTGAAGATATTCCATGTTTATACAGATCACTGTGTTGGTATTTCCATGTTTATACAGATAGCGGTGTAGATATTTCCATGTTTACACAGATAGCGGTGTAGATATTTCCATGTTTATACAGATAGCGGTGGAGGTATTTCCCTGTTTGTACAGATGGCTGTTTAGATATTTCCATGAGTGTACAGACGGCAGTGTAGATATTTCCATGTTTAAACAGATGACAGTGTAGATATTTCCATGTTTATTCAGATAGCGGTGTAGAGATTTCCGTGTTTACACAGATAGCGGTGTAGATATTTCCATCTTTGCACAGATTGCGGTGTAGGTATTGCCAAATTTACAGAGATAGCAGTGTAGATATTTCCAAGTTTACACAGATAGCTGTGTAGATATTTCCATGTTTACAGAGATAGCATTGTAGATATTTCCATGTTTATACAGATTGCGGTGTAGTTATTTCCATGTTGATACAGATAGTGGTGTAGATATTTCCATGTTTATACAGGTAGCGGTGTAGAAATTCCCATGTTTATACAGATCGCTTTGTAGACATTTCCATCTTTCTACAGATGTCAGTGTAGATATTTCCAAGTTTATACAGATGGCAGTGTGGATATTTCCATGTTTATACAGATGTCTGTTTAGATATTTCCATCTTTGTGCAGATGGCGGTGTAGATATTTCCATGTTTGTAGAGATGGCGGTGTAGTTATTTCTATGTTTATAGAGATAGCGGTTTAAATATTTCCATGTTTACAGAGATGGTGGTGTATGTATTTTCATGTTTATAGAGATAGCGGTGTAGTTATTTCCATGTTTATACAGATAACGGTGTTGGTATTTCCATGTTGATACAGATAGCGGTGAAGATATTTCCATGTTTATAGAGATGGAGGTGTAGATATTTCCATGTTTTTACCGATAGCGTTGTAGATATTTCCATCTTTACACAGATAGCGGTGTAGGTATTTCCATCTTTGAACAGATTGCGGTGTGGATATTTCCATGTTTATTCAGATTGCGTTGTAGATATTTCCATGTTTACACAGATAGCTCTGTAGAGATTTCCATGTTTACACAGATAGCATTATAGATATTTCCATGTTTATAGAAATACTGGTTAAGGTATTTCCATGTTTACACAGATAGCATTATAGATATTTCCATGTTTATAGAAATAGTGGTTTAGGTATTTCCATGTTTATACAGATAGCTGTGTTGTTATTTCCATGTTTATACAGATAGCGGTGTGGATTGTTCCATGTTTATGGAGATGGTGGTGTACATAATTTCATGTTTATAGAGATGGTGGTGTAGATATTTCCATTTTTATAGAGATGACTGTGTAGATATTTCCATATTTATACAGATGGCGGTGTTGATATTTACATGTTTATACAGATAGCGGTGGAGATATTTCCTTGTTTATAGAGATGGTGTTGTAGATGTTTCTATGTTTATACAGAGAGCCTTGTAGATATTTCCATGTTTATACAGGTAGCGGTGATCATATTTCCATATTTTTACAGATCGTGGTGTAGATATTTCCATTTTCCTCAGATGTCAGTTTAGATATTTCCATGTTTATACAGATGGCGGTGTAGATATTTCCATGTTCATTCAGAAGGCGGTGTAGATATTTCTATGTTTACTGAGATGGCGGTGTTGATATTTCTATGTTTATAGAGATAGCGGTGTTTATATTTCCATGTGTATAGAGATGGTGATGTTGGTATTTCCATGTTTATAATGACAGTGGTGTAGATATTTCCATGTTTATTCAGATAGTGGTGTAGGTATTTCCATGTTTATACAGATGTCGGTGTAGATAGTTCCATGTTTATGGAGATGGCCATGTAGATATTTCCATGTTTATACAGATAGCGGTGTAGACATTTCCATGCGTATAGACATTGTGGTGTAGATATTTCCATATTTAAACAGATAGCGGAGTAGGTATTTCCATGTTTATACAGATAGTGGTGTAGATATTTCCATGTTTATACAGATAGCTGTGTAGATATAACCATGTTTATACAGATTGTGTTGTAGATATTTCCATGGTTATACAGATAGCGGTGTAGATATTTCCATGTTTATACAGAGAGTGGTGTAGATATTTCCATGTTTACAGAGATAGAGGTGTAGATATTTCCATATTTGCAAAGATTGCCGTGTAGATATTTCCATCTTCACACAGATTGCGGTGTACATATTTCCATGTTTAAACAGACAGCTGTGTACATATTTCCATATTTAGACAGATAGTGTTTTAGATATTTCCATGTTGATACAGATTGCGGTGTAGATATTTACATGTTTATAAAGATAGCGGTGTAGATATTTCCATGTCTATAGAGATAGCGGTGTAGATATTTCCATGTTTATACTGACAGCGTTGTAGATATTTCCATGTTTATACAGAGAGTGGTGGAGATATTTCCATGTGTATACAGATAGCGGTGGAGATATTTCCATGTTTCTAGAGATGGTGGTGTAGATATTTCCAAGTTTATGCAGGTAGCGGTGTAGATATTTCCATGTTTATAGAGATAGCGGTGTAGATATGTCCATGTTTATACAGTTAGCTGTGTAGATATTTCCATGTTTACAGAGATAGCGGTGTAGATATTTCCATATTTATACAGGTAGCGGTTTAGATATTTGTATGTTTATTCACATGGTGGTGTAGATATTTCCATGTTTATACACATAGCGGTGTGGCTATTACCATTTTTATACAGATGGCAGTGTGGATATATCCATGTTGATACAGATAGTGGAGTAGATATTTCCATGGTTATAAAGATAGCGGTGAAGATATTTCCAAGTTTATAGAGATAGCGGTGGAGATATTTCCATGTTCATAGAGATAGCGATGGAGGTATTTCCATGTTTGTACAGATAACGATGCAGATATTTCCATGTCTATGCAGATAGCGGTGTAGATATTTCCGTGTTAATGCATATACTGGTGTTGATATTTCCATGTTTATAGAGATAGCCATGTAGATATTTCCATGTTTATACAGATAGCGGTGTAGACATTTCCATGTTTATAGGGATAGCTGTGTGGATATTTCCATATTTATACAGATAGCGGTGTAGATATTTCCATGATTATATGGATAGCGGAGTAGGTGTTTCCATGTTTATACAGACAGCGGTGTAGATATTTCCATGTTTATAGAGATAGCGGTGCAGATATATCCATGTTTATACAGATAGCTGTGTAGATATTTCCATGTTTATAGAGGTAGCGGTGTAGATATTTCCATATTCATACAGATAGCCGTGCAGATATTTCCATGTTTATTCAGATGGCGGTGTAGATATTTACATATTTATGCATATAGCATTGTAGATATTTCCATGTTTATACAGATAGCGGGGGAGATATTTCCATGTGTATACAGATGGCGGTGTACATATTTCCATATTTCTACAGATGACTGTGTAGACATTTCCATATTTTTACAGATGGCGTTGTAGATATTTCCAGGTATATACAGATAGCGGTTTAGCTATTTCCATGTTTATTCAGATAGCGATGTAGATATTTCCATGTTTATAGAGATGGCTGTGTAGATATTTCCATGTTTATACAGATGGCAGTGTAGATATTTCCGTGTTTATACAGATAGTGGTGTGGATATTTCTGTGTTTAAACAGATGACTGTGTAGGTATTTCCAGGTTTATACAGATGGCGGTGTAGATATTTCCATATTTAAAGAAATAGCCATGTAGATATTTCCATGTTTATACAGATAGCGGTGTAGACATTTCGATGTTTATACAGATAGCGGTGGAGATATATCCATGTTTATACAGATCGTGGTGAAGATATTTCCATATTTATACAGACAGCGGTGTAGATATTTACATGTTTATATAGATAGCGGAGTAGATATTTCCATATTTACAGAGATATACGTGTAGATATTTCCATATTTCCACAGATTGCGGTGTAGATCATTCCACCTTTATACAGATGCCGGTGAAGATATTTCCATGTTTACACAAATAACGGTGTAGATATTTCCATCTTTATACAGATGACTTTGTAGATATTTCCATGTGTTTACAGATGGCAGTGTAGATATTTCCATGTTTATGCAGTAGCGGTGTGGCTTTTTCCATGTTTATAGAGGTAGCGTTGCAGATGTTTCCATGTTTCTAGAGATGGCTGTGTAGATATTTCCATGTTTGTACAGATGGCAGTGTAGATATTTGCATGTTTATAGAGATAGCGGTGTAGATATTCTCATGTTTATACAGATTGCGGTGGATATATGTTCATGTTTATACAGATAGCAATGGAGATATTTCCTCATTAATACACATAGCGGTGTAGATATTTCCATGTTTATACAGGTAGCGGTGTAGATATTTCCATGTTTATACAGACGGCTGTGCCGATATTTCCATGTTTATTCAGAGATCTCTGTAGATATTTCCATGTTTATATAGATGACAGTGTAGATATTTCCATGTTAATACAGATGGCGGTGTAGATATTTCCATGTTTATAGAGATAGCGGTGTAGATTTTTCCATGTTTATAGAGATAGCGGTGTAAATATTTCCATATTTATACAGATAGTGGTGTAGATATTTACATGTTTTTACAGATAGCGGTGTAGCTATTTCCATCTTTATTCAGAGAGTGCTGTATATATTTCCATGTTTATACAGATCACTGTGTAGATATTTCCATGTTTGTACAGATAACGTTGTAGATATTTCCATCTTTATACAAACGTTGGTGTAGATATTTCCATGTTCCTACACATGACTGTGTAGTTATTTCCATGTATATACAGATGGCGGTGTAGATATTTCCATATTTATAGAGATAGCAGTGTAGATATTTCCAGGTTTATACAGATACCGGTGTAAATATTTCCATGTTTATACAGATCGTGGTGTAGATATATCCATGTTTATACAGATACCCGTGTATATATTTCCATGTTTATACAGACTGCAGTGTAGATATATCTATGTTTATACAGATAGCGGTGTAGATATTTCCATGTTTGTACAGATGGCGCTGTTGATATTTCCATCTGTAGACAGATTGCCGTGTATATATTTCCATCTTTATACAGATGGCGTTGTAGATAATACCAAGGATATGCAGATGACGGTGTGGATATTTCCATGTTTATAGAGAAAGCGGTGTAGGTATTTCCATGTTTATAGACATAGCGGTGTAGATATTTCTGTGTTTATATAGATGGCGTTGTAGATATTTCCATGTTTATACCGATAGCGGTGTTGGTATTTCCACGTTTATACAGATATCGATGTAGATATTTCCATGTTTATACAGCTCGCGGTGCAGATATTTATACCTTTATACAGATGGCATTGTAGATATTTCCTTATTCACACAGACAGCGGTGTAGATGTTTCCATGTTTATACAGATGGCGGAGAAGATAGTTCCATGTTTATGGAGATGGCAGTGTAGATATTTTCATGTTTATAGAGATGGCGGTGTAGATATTTCCATGTTTATTGAGACAGCAGTGTAGATATTTACATGTTTATACAGATGGCTGTGTAGATATGTCCATGTGTATACAGATGGCATTGTAGATACTTCCATGTTTATACAGATGGCTGTATAGGTATTTGCATGTTTTTACAGATGGCAGTGCAGATATTTCCATGTTTATAGAGATAGCGGTGTAGATATTTCCATTTTTGTACAGATGGCGGTGTTGATATTTCCATCTAGACAGAGATGGCCGTGTAGATATTTCCATGTTTATACAGATGGCGGCATACAGATTTCCATGGATATGCACATGGCGGTGTAGATATTTCCATGTTTATACAGATAGCGGTGTAGATATTTCCATGTTTACACTGATGGTGGTGTAGATATTTCCGTGTTTATACACATTGCGGAGTATATACTTCCATCTTTATGGAGATGGCAGTGTAGGTATTTTCATGTTTATAGAGATAGTGCTGTAGATATTTCCATCTTTCTACAGATGGCAGTGTAGATATTTCCATGTTTATACAGATGGCGGTGTTGATATTTCCATATTTATACAGATGTCTGCGTAGATATTTCCATGTGTATACAGATGGTATTGTAGGTATTTCCATGTTTATACAGATGGTGTTGTAGATATTTCCAAGTTTATTCAGATGACTGTGTAGATATTTCCATGTTTTTACAGATGGCAGTGTAGATATTTCAATGTTTATAGAGATGACGCTGTAGATATTTCCATGTCTATACAGATAACGGTGGAGATACTTACATGTTTATACAGACAGCAGTGGAGATATTTTCATGTTTATACACATAGCGGTGTACATCTTTCCATGTTTATAGAGACAGCGGTGGAGGTATTTCCATGTTTACACAGATATCGGTGCAGATATTTCCATGTTTATACAGATGCCTATGCAGATATTTCCATATTTATACAGAGGGCTGTTTAGATATTTCCATGTTTATACTGATGGCAGCGTAGATATTTCCATGTTCCTCCACATGACTGTGTAGGTATTTCCATGTTTATACAGATGGCTTTGTAGATATTTCCATGATTATAGAGATAGCGGTGCAGAAATTTCCATGTTTATACAGATAGCGGTGTAAATATTTCCATGTTTATACAGATCGTGGTGTAGATATTTCCATATATATACAGATACCGGTGTAGATATTTCCATGTTTATACAGACCGCAGTGTAGATATTTCCATCTTTATAGAGATAGCAGTGTAGATATTTCCATGTTTGTACAGATGGTGGTTTTGACGTTTCCATCTATACACAGATTGCCGTGTATGTATTTCCATGTGTATACAGATGGCATTGTAGATATTTCCATGTTAATACAGATAGCAGTGTAGGTATTTCCATGTTTATAGAGATAGCAGTGGAGATATTTCCATGTTTATAGACACAGCGGTATACATATTACCATGTTTATACAGATAGCGGTGTAGATATTTCCATGTTTACAGAGATGGCAGTGTAGATATTCCCATCTTTACACAGATAGCAGTGTAGTTATTTCCATCTTTGCACAGATTGCTGTGTAGATATTTCCATTTTTACACAGATAGCTGTGTAGATATTTCCAAGTTTACACAGATAGCTGTGTAGATATTTCCATGTTTACACAGATAAAGTTGTAGATATTTCCATGTTTATACAGATAGCGGTGTAGATATTTTCATGTTTATACAGATAGCGGTGTAGATATTTCATTGTTTATAGAGATAGCAGTGTAGATATTTCCATGTTTATAGAGATGGCTGTGTAGATATTTCCATGTGTGTTCAGATGGCGGTGTAGATATTTCCATGTTTATACAGATGGCGGTGTAGATATTTCCATGTTTATACAGATGGCAGTGAAGATATTTCCATGTTTATGCAGATAATGGTGTAGATATTTCCATGTTTATACAGATGGCGGTGTAGATACATCCATGTTTTTGAAGATGGCGGTGTAGTTATTTTCATGTTTATACAGATGGCGGAGTAGATATTTCCATGTATATAGAGATTGCAGTGTAGATATTTCCATGTTTATAGAGAAAGCGGTGTACATATTTCCATGTTTGTAGAAATAGCGGTGTAGATATTTCCATATTTATACAGATAGCGTTGTAGATATTTCCATGTTTATACAGATTGCGGTGTAGATATTTCCATGGTTCTACAGATGGCGGTGTAGATATTTCCTTGTTTATACAGACAGCGGTGTAGATATTTCCATGTTTATACAGGTAGCGGTGTAGATAATTCCATGTTTACAGAGATAGCTGTGTAGTTATTTCCATCTTTGCACAGATTGCCGTGTAGATATTTCCATGTTTACACAGATAGCTGTGTAGATATTTCCAAGTTTACAAAGATAGCTGTGTAGATGTTTCCATGTTTACAGAGATAGCGTTGTAGATATTTCCATGTTTATACAGATAGCGGTGTAGATATTTCCATGTTTATACCGATAGCGGTGTAGATATTTCCATGTCTATACAGATAGCGGTGGAGAAATTTCCCTATTTATACAGATAGCGATGTAGATATTTCCATGTTTATACACATAGCGGTGTAGATATTTCTATGTTTATAGATATAGCAGTGTAGATATTTCCATGTTTATACAGATGGCTGTGTATATATTTCCATGTGTGTACAGGTGGCAGTGTAGATATTTCCATGTTTATACAGATAGCGGTGTAGATATTTACTTGTCTATAGAGGTAGCGATGTAGGTATTTCCATATTTATACAAATTGCGGTGTAGATATTTCCATCGTTATACAGATGGTGGTGTAGATATTTCAATGTTTATACAGATGGCAATGAAGTTATTTCCATGTTTATACAGATAGTGGTGTAGGTATTTCCAAGTTTATACAGATGGCAGTGTAGATATTTCCATGTTTATAGAGATAGCGGTGTAGATATTTCCATATTTATACAGATAACGGTGTAGAAATTTCCATGTTAATACAGATAGCGGTGTAAATATTTCCATGTTTATACAGATCACAGTGTAGATATTTCCTTGTTTATACAAATAGCGGTGTAGTTATTTCCATGTTTATACAGATAACGGTGTAGATATTTCCATGTATATACAGATGGCTGTGTAGATATTTCCATGTTTATATAGATGGCTTTGTAGATATTTCCATGTTTATACAGATGAGTATGTAGGTATTTCCATGTTTATACAGATGGCGGTGTAGATATTTCCATGTATATAGAGATAGCTGTGTAGATATTCCCATGTTTATACATATAGCGGTGTAGACATTTCCATGTTTATACAGATCGCGGTGTAGATATTTCCATGTTTATACAGATCATGGTGTAGATATTTCCATGTTTATACAGATAGCGGTGTAGATATTTCCAAGATTTTACAGATATCGGTGTAGATATTTCCATGTTTACACAGATTGCGGTGTAGATATTTCCATGTTTATACAGATGGCAATGAAGTTATTTCCATGTTTATACAGATAGTGGTGTAGGTATTTCCATGTTTATACAGATGGCGGTGTAGATATTTCCATGTTTATAGAGATAGCGGTGTAGATATTTCCATATTTATACAGATAACGGTGTAGAAATTTCCATGTTAATACAGATAGCGGTGTAAATATTTCCATGTTTATACAGACCACAGTGTAGATATTTCCTTGTTTATACAAATAGCGGTGTAGTTATTTCCATGTTTATACAGATAGCGGTGTAGATATTTCCATGTATATACAGATGGCTGTGTAGATATTTCCATGTTTATATAGATGGCTTTGTAGATATTTCCATGTTTATACAGATGAGTTTGTAGGTATTTCCATGTTTATACAGATGGCGGTGTAGATATTTCCATGTTTATAGAGATAGCTGTGTAGATATTCCCATTTTTATACAGATCACGGTGTAGATATTTCCATGTTTATACAGATCGCGGTGTAGATATTTCCATGTTTATACAGATGGCGGTGTAGATATTTCCATGTTTTTACAGATGTTGGTGTAGATATTTCCATGTTTACACAGATTGCAGTGTAGATATTTCCATCTTTCTACAGATGGCATTGTAGATATTTCCATGTTTATACACATGGCAGTGTAGATATTTCCATGTTTATATAGATGGTGGTATAGATATTACCATGCCTATACAGATAGCGCTGTAGATATTTCCATGTTTATACAGATCGTGGTGGATATATTTCCACATTTATACAGATAGCGGTGTAGTTATTTCCATGTTTATAGAGATGGCGTTGTAGATGTTTCCATGTTTATACCCATAGCGGTGTTGGTATTTCCACGTTTATACAGATAGCGATGTAGATATTTCCATGTTTATACAGCTCGCGTTGCCGATATTTATATCTTTATACAGATGGCATTGTAGATATTTCCTTATTCACATAGATGGCGGTGTAGATGTTTCCATGTTTATACAGATGCCAGAGTAGTTTGTTCCATGTTCATGGAGATGGCAGTGTAGGTATTTTCATGTTTATAGAGATGGCGGTGTAGATATTTCAATGTATATACAGATGACTGTATAGGTATTTCCATGTTTTTACAGATGGCAGTGCAGATATTTCCATGTTTAAGGAGATAGCGGTGTAGATATTTCCATGTTTCTACAGATGGAGGTGTTGATATTTCCATCTATACACAGATGGCCGTGTAGATATTTCCATGGACATGCAGATGGCGGTGTAGATATTTCCATGTTTATACAGATAGCGGTGTAGATATTTCCATGTTTACACAGATGGTGGTGTTGATATTTCCGTGTTTATACACATGGCGTAGTAGATACTTCCATCTTTATGGAGATGGCAGTGTAGATATTTTCATGTTTATAGAGATGGCGGTGCAGATATTTCCATATTTATAGAGATAGCGGTTTAGATATTTCCATCTTTCTACAGATGGCTGTGTAGATATTTCCATGTTTATACAGCTGGCGGTGTAGATATTTCCATATTTACACAGATGTCTGTGTAGATATTTCCATGTGTATACAGATGGTATTGTAGGTATTTCCGTGTTTATACAGATGGTGGTGTAGATATTATCATGTTTATTCAGATGACTGTGTAGATATTTCCGTGTTTTTACAGATGGCAGTGTAGATATTTCAATGTTTATAGATATGGCGCTGTAGATATTTCCATGTTTATACAGATCGCCGTGTAGATATTTCCATGTTTATACAGATAGCGGTGTAGATATTTCCATGTTTACACAGATTGCGGTGTAGATATTTCCATCTTTCTACAGATGGCATTGTAGATATTTCCATGTTTATACAGATGGCTGTGTAGATATTTCCATGTTTTTATAGATGGTGGTGCAGATATTACCATGTTTATACAGATAGCGGTGTAGATATTTCCATGTTTATGCAGACCGTGGTGAAGATATTTCCATGTTTATACAGATCGCGGTGTAGATATTTCCATGTTTATACAGATCACGGTGTAGATATTTCCATGTTTATACAGATAGCGGTGTAGATATTTCCATGTTTTTACAGATATCGGTGTAGATATTTCCATGTTTACACAGATTGCGGTGTAGATATTTCCATCTTTCTACAGATGGCATTGTAGATATTTCCATGTTTATACAGATGGCGGTGTAGATATTTCCATGTTTATATAGATGGTGGTGTAGATATTACCATGTTTATACAGATAGCGGTGTAGATATTTCCATGTTTATGCAGACCGTGGTGAAGATATTTCCATGTTTATACAGATCACGGTGAAGATATTTCCATGTTTATACAGATCGCGGTGTAGATATTTCCATGTTTATACACAGAGCGGTGTAGATATTTCCATGTTTATAGAGATATCGGTGTAGGTATTTCCATGTTTATAGACATAGCGGTGTAGATATTTCCATGTTTATATAGATGGCGTTGTAGATATTTCCATGTTTATACAGATGACTGTATAGGTTTTTCCGTGTTTTTACAGATGGCAGTGCAGATGTTTCCATGTTTATACAGATTGCGGAGTAGTTAGTTCCATGTTTATGGAGATGGCAATGTAGATATCTTCATGTTTATAGAGATGGCAGTGTAGATATTTCCATGTTTATAGAGATAACAGTGTAGATATTTACATGTTTATACAGATGGCTGTGTAGATATTTCCATGTGTATACAGATGGCATTGTAGATATTTCCATGTTTATACAGATGACTGTATAGGTTTTTCCGTGTTTTTACAGATGGCAGTGCAGATATTTCCATGTTTATAGAGATTGCGGTGTAGATATTTCCATGTTTGTACAGATGGCGGTGTTGATATTTCCATCTATACACAGATGGCCGTGTAGATATTTCCATGTTTATACAGATGGCAGCGTAGATATTTCCATGGACATGCAGATGTCAGTGTGGATATTTAAATGTTTATACAGATGGCTGTGTAGATATTTCAATGTTTATAGAGATGGTGGTGTAGATATTTCCATGTTTAAACAGCTGGCGGTGTAGATATTTCCATATTTATACAGATGTCTGTGTAGATATTTCTATGTGTATACAGATGGTATTGAAGGTATTTCCATGTTTATAGAGATGGTGGTGTAGATATTTCCATGTTTATTCAGATGACTGTGTAGATATTTCCATGTTTTTACAGATGGCAGTGTAGATATTTCAATGTTTATAGAGATGGTGGTGTAGATATTTCCATGTTTAAACAGCTGGCGGTGTAGATATTTCCATATTTATACAGATGTCTGTGTAGATATTTCTATGTGTATACAGATCGTATTGAAGGTATTTCCATGTTTATAGAGATGGTGGTGTAGATATTTCCATGTTTATTCAGATGACTGTGTAGATATTTCCATGTTTTTACAGATGGCAGTGTAGATATTTCAATGTTTATAGAGATGGCGCTGTAGATATTTCCATTTTTATACAGATAACGGTGGAGATATTTCCATGTTTATACAGAGAGCAGTGGAGATATTTCCATGTTTACACACATAGCGGTGTACAAATTTCCATGTTTATAGAGACAGCGGTGTAAGTATTTCCATGTTTATACAGATAGCGGTGCAGGTATTTCCATGTTTATACAGATGCCTATGCAGATATTTCCATATTTATACCGAGGGCTGTGTAGATACTTCTATGTTTATACAGATGGCAGTGTAGATATTTCCATGTTCCTACACATGACTGTGTAGATATTTCCATGTTTATACAGAGGGCTTTGTAGTTATTTCCATGTTTATGGAGATAGCGGTGCAGATATTTCCATGTTTATACAGATAGCGGTGTATATATTTCCATGTTTATACAGATCGTGGTGTAGATATATCCATGTTTATACAGATACCGGTGTAGATATTTCCATGTTTATACAGACCGCAGTGTAGATAATTCCATGTTTATAGAGATAGCAGTGTAGATATTTCCATGTTTGTACAGATGGCGGTGTTGTTGTTTCCATCTATACACAGATTGCCATGTAGGTATTTCTATGTGTATACTGATGGCATTGTAGATATTTCCATGTTTATACAGATGGTGGTGTAGATATTTCCATGTTTACACAGATGACTCTATAGGTATTTCCATGTTTATACAGATGGAAGTGTAGATATTTCCAAGTTTACAGAGATAGCGGTGTAGATATTTCCATATTTATAAAGATAACGGTGTAGAAGTTTCCATGTTTATACAGATAGCGGTGTAAATATTTCCATGTTTATACAGATCACGGTGTAGATATTTCCATGTTTATAGAGATAGCGGTGTAGGTACTTCCATGTTTATACAGATAGCGGTGTAGATATTTCCATGTTTATACAGACCGCAGTGCAGATATTTCCAGGTTTATACAGATAGCGGTGCAGATATTTCCATGTTTGTAGAGATGGCGGTGTTGATATTTCCATCTATACACAGATGACGGTGTAGATATTTCCATGTTTATACAGATGGCGTCGCAGATATTTCCATGGATATGTCGATGGCGGTGTAGATATTTTCATGTTTATACAGATAGCGGTGTAGTTATTTCCATGTTTATATAGATAGCGGTGTAGATATTTCCATGTATATACACATGGCTGTGTAGATATTTCCATGTTTATACAGATGGTGGTGTAGATATTTCAATGTTTATAGAGATAGCAGTGGAGATATTTCCATGTTTATACAGATAGCGGTGTAGATATTTCCATGTTTATAATGATCGTGGTGTAGATATTTCCATGTTTATAGAGATGGCGGTGTAGATATTTCCATGTTCATAGAGATAGCGGTGTTGATTTTTTCATGTTTATAGAGATAGCGGTGTGGATATTTCCATGTTTATACAGATAGGGGTGTAGATATTTCCATGTTTATAGAGATGGCGGTGTTCATATTTCCATGTTTATACACATCACGGTGCAGATATTTCCTTGTTTATAAAAATAGCGGTGTAGTTATTTCCATGTTTATACAGATAGCAGTGTAGATATTTCCATGTATATACAGATGACTGTGTAGATATTTCCATGTTTATACAGATGGCTGTGTAGATGTTTCCATGTTTATACAGATGACTTTGTAAGTATTTCCATGTTTATACAGATGGCGGTGAAGATATTTCCATGTTTATAGAGATAGCTGTGTTGATATTTCCATGTTTATACAGATAGCGGTGTAGATATTTCCATGTTTATACAGATCGCGGTGTAGATATTTCCATGTTTATAGAGATAGCAGTGTAGATATTTACATGTTTATACAGATGGCTCTGTAGATATTTCCATGTGTATACAGATGGCATTGTAGATATTTCCATGTTTATACAGATGACTGTATAGGTATTTCCATGTTTTTACAGATGGCATTGCTGATATTTCCATGTTTATAGAGATAGCGGTGTAGGTATTTCCATGTTTGTACAAATGGCGGTGTAGATATTTCCATGTTTATACAGATCACGGTGTAGATATTTCCTTGTTTATACAAATAGCGGTGTAGTTATTTCCATGTTTATACAGATAGCGGTGTAGATATTTCCATGTATATACAGATGGCTGTGTAGATATTTCCATGTTTATACAGATGGCCGTGTAGATATTTCAATGTTTATAGAGATGGCGCTGTAGATATTTCCATGTTTATACAGCTAACGGTGGAGGTATTTCCATGTTTATACAGAGAGCAGTGGAGATATTTCCATGTTTATACACATAGCGGTGTACATATTTCCATGTTTATAGAGACAGCTGTGTAGGTTTTTCCATGTTTATACAGATAGCGGTGCAGATATTTCCATGTTTACACAGATGCCTATGTAGATATTGCCATATTTATACAGAGGGCTGTGTAGAAATTTCAATGTCTATACAGATGGCAGTGTAGATATTTAAATGTTCCTACACATGACTGTGTAGGTATTTCCATGTTTATACAGATGTCTTTGTAGATATTTCCATGTTTATACAAATAGCGGTGTATATATTTCCATGTTTATACAGATCGTGGTGTAGATATTTCCATGTTTATACTGATCGCGGAGTAGTTATTTCCATGTTTATACAGATAGCGGTGTAGATATTTCCATGTTTATACAGATAGCGGTGCAGATATTTCCATGTTTGTACAGATGGCGGTGAAGATATTTCCTTGTTTATACAAATAGCAGTGTAGATATTTCCATGTTTATACAGACCGCGGTGTAGATATTTCCATGTTTATACAGATAGCGGTGCAGATATTTCCATGTTTGTACAGATGGCGGTGTAGATATTTCCTTGTTTATACAAATAGCGGTGTAGATATTTCCATGTTTATACAGACCACGGTGTAGGTATTTCCTTGTTTATACACATAGCGGTGTAGTTATTTCCATGTTTATACAGATAGCGGTGTAGATATTTCCATGTATATACAGATGGCTGTGTAGATATTTCCATGTTTATACAGATGGCTGTGTAGATGTTTCCATGTTTATACAGATGACTTTGTAATTATTTCCATGTTTATACAGATGGCGGTGAAGATATTTCCATGTTTATAGAGATATCTGTGTAGATATTTCCATGTTTATACAGATAGCGGTGTAGATATTTCCATGTTTATAGAGATCGCGGTGTTGATATTTCCATGTTTATTCAGATCGCGGTGTAGATATTTCCATGTTTATACAGATAGCGGTATAGATATTTCCATGTTTATACAGATAGCGGTGTAGATATTTCCATGTTTATAGAGATAGCGGTGTTGGTATTTCCATGTTTATAGACATAGCGGTGTAGATATTTCCATGTTTATATAGATGGCGTTGTAGATATTTCCATGTTTATACCGATAGCGGTGTTGGTATTTCTTCGTTTATACAGACAGCGATGTAGATATTTCCATGGTTATACAGCTCGCGGTGCAGATATTTATATCTTTATACAGATGGCATTGTAGATATTTCCTTATTCACACAGATGGCGGTGTAGATGTTTCCATGTTTATACAGATTGCGGAGTAGTTAGTTCCATGTTTATGGAGATGGCAGTGTAGATATTTTCATGTTTATAGAGATGGCGGTGTAGATATTTCCATGTTTATAGAGATAGCAGTGTAGATATTTACATGTTTATACAGATGGCTCTGTAGATATTTCCATGTGTATACAGATGGCATTGTAGATATTTCCCTGTTTATACAGATGACTGTATAGGTATTTCCATGTTTTTACAGATGGCATTGCTGATATTACCATGTTTATAGAGATAGCGGTGTAGGTATTTCCATGTTTGTACAGATGGCGGTGTAGATATTTCCATGTTTATACAGATCACGTTGTAGATATTTCCTTGTTTATACAAATAGTGGTGTAGTTATTTCCATGTTTATACAGATAGCGGTGTAGATATTTCCATGTATATACAAATGGCTGTGTAGATATTTCCATGTTTATACAGACGGCTGTGTAGGAATTTCCATGTTTATTCAGATGACTTTGAAGGTATTTCCATGTTTACACAGATGGCGGTGTAGATATTTCCATGTTTATAGCGATAGCTGTGTAGATATTTCCATGTATATACAGATCGCGGTGTAGATATGTCCATGTTTATACAGATGGCGGTGTAGATATTTCCATGTTTATACAGACCACGGTGTAGATATTTCCATGTATATACAGATGGCTGTGTAGATATTTCCATGTTTATACAGATGGCTCTGTAGATTTTTCCATGTTTATACAGATGTCTTTGTTGGTATTTCCATGTTTATACAGATGGCGGTGTAGATATTTCCAAGTTTATGAATAGCTGTGTATATATTTCCATGTTTATACCGATAGCGGTGTAGATATTTCCATGTTTATACAGATCGCGGTGTAGATATTTCCATGTTTATACATATAGCGGTGTAGATATTTCCATTTTTATACAGATCGTGCTGTAGATATTTCCATGTTTATACAGATCGTGGTGTAGATATTTCCATGTTCACACAGATGTCTGTGTAGATATTTCCATGTTTATTCAGATGGCGGTGTAGATATTTCCATGTTTATAGAGATGGCGGTGTAGTTATTTCTATGTTTATAGAGATAGCGGTGTAAATATCTCCATGTTTATAGAGATTGTGGTGTAAGTATTTACATGTTTATAGAGATAACGGTGTAGATATTTCCATGCTTATACAGATAACGGTGTTGGTATTTCCATGTTTATACAGATCGTGGTGTAGATATTTCCATGTTTATAGAGATAGCGGTGTAGGTATTTCCATGTTTATAGACATAGCGGTGTAGATATTTCCATGTTTATATAGATGGTGGTGAAGATATTTCCATGTTTATACCGATATCGGTGTTGGTCTTTCCACGTTTATACAGACAGCAATGAAGATATTTCCATGTTTGTACGGCTCACGGTGCAGATATTTATGTCTTTATACAGATGTCATTGTTGATATTTCCTTATTCACTCAGATGGCAGTGTAGATGTTTCCATGTTTATACAGATGGCGGAGTCTTTAGTTCCACGTTTATGGAGATGGCAGTGTAGATATTATCATGTTTATAGAGATGGCGGTGTAGATATTTCCATGTTTACAGAGATAGCAGTGTAGATATTTACATGATTATACAGATGACTGTGTAGATATTTCCATGTGTATACAGATGGCATTGTAGATATTTCCATGTTTATACAGATGACGGTGTAGATATTTCCATGTTTAAACAGATAACATTGTAAGTATTTCCATGTTTATACAGATGGCGGTGTAGATATTTCGATGTTTATAGAGATAGCAGTGGAGATATTTCCATGTTTATACAGATAGCGGTGTAGATATTTCCAAGTTTATACTGATCGTGGTGTAGATATTTCCATGTTTATAGAGATGGCGGTGTAGATATTTCAATGTTCATTGAGATAGCGGTGTTGATTTTTCCATGTTTACAGAGATAGCGGTGTGGATATTACCATGTTTATACAGATAGGTGTGTAGATATTTCCATGGTTTTACAGATGGCTGTGTAGATATTTCCATGTTTATACAGATCACAGTGTAGATATTTCCTTGTTTATACAAATAGCGGTGTAGTTATTTCCATGTTTATACAGATAGCGGTGTAGATATTTCCATGTATATACAGATGGCTTTGTAGGTATTTCCATGTTTATACAGATGGCGGTGTAGATATTTCCATGTTTATAGAGATTGCTGTGTAGATATTTCCATGTTTATACAGATGGCGGTGTAGATATTTCCATGTTTATAGAGATTGCTGTGTAGATATTTCCATGTTTATACAAATCGCGGTGTAGATATTTCCATGTTTATACAGATGGCGGTGTAGATATTTCCATGTTTATAGAGATTGCTGTGTAGATATTTCCATGTTTATACAGATCGCGGTGTAGATATTTCCATGTTTATACAGATCGCGGTGTAGATATTTCCATGTTTATACAGATAGCGGTGTAGATATTTCCATGTTTATACAGATAACTTTGTAACTATTTCCATGTTTATACAGATGGCGGTGTAGATACTTCGATGTTTATAGAGATAGCAATGGGGTTATTTCCATGTTTATACAGATAACGGTGTTGATATTTCCATGTTTATACTGATCGTGGTGTAGATATTTCCATGTTTATAGAGATGGCGGTGTAGATATTTCCATGTTCATTGAGATAGCGGTATTGATTTTTCCATGTTTATAGAGATAGCGCTGTGGATATTTCCATGTTTTTACAGATAGGGGTGTAGATATTTCCATGTTTATAGAGATGGCGGTGTAGATATTTCCATGTTTATGCAGATCACGGTGTAGATATTTCCATGTTTATACAGATCATGGTGTAGATATTTCCATGTTTTTACAGATCGCGGTGTTGATATTACCATGTTTATAGGGATAGCGGTGCAAATATTTCCACATTAATACAGATAGCGGTGTAGTTATTATCATGTTTATACAGATAGCGGTGTAGATATTTACATGTATAAACAGATGTCTGTGTATATATTTCCATGTTTAAACAGATGACGGTGTAGATATTTCCTTGTTTATACAAATAGCGGTGTAGTTATTTCCATGTTTATACAGATAGCGGTGTAGATATTTCCATGTATATACAGATGGCTTTGTAGGTATTTCCATGTTTATACAGATCACGGTGTAGATATTTCCATGTTTATACAGATAGCGGTGTAGATATTTCCATGTTTTTACAGATATCGGTGTAGATATTTCCATGTTTACATAGATTGCGGTGTAGATATTTCCATCTTTCTACAGATGGCATTGTAGATATTTCCATGTTTATACAGATGTCGGTGTTGATATTTCCATCTATACACAGATGACCTTGTAGATATTTCCATGTTTATACAGATGGCGGTGTAGATATTTCGATGTTTATAGAGATAGCAGTGGAGATATTTCCATGTTTATACAGATCGCGGTGTAGATATTTCCATGTTTATACAGATTGCCGTGTAAATATTTCCATGTTTATACAGATCATGGTGTAGATATTTCCATGTTTATACAGATTCCGGCGTAGATATTCACATGTTTATACAGACCGCAGTGTAGATATTTCCATGTTTATAGAGATAGCGGTGTAGATATTTCCATGATTGTACAGATGGCGGTGTTGATGTTTCCATCTATACACAGATTGCCGTGTAGGTATTTCCTTGTGTATACAGATGGCATTGTAGATATTTCCATGTTTATACAGATGGTGGTGTAGAAATTTCCATGTTGATACAGATGACTCTATAGGTATTTCCATGTTTTTACTGATTTCATTGTAGATATTTCCATGTTTATAGAGATAGCGGTGTAGATATTTCCATGTTTATACTGATCACGTTGTAGATATTTCCATGTTTATACAGATCGCGGTGTAGATATTTCCATGTTTATAATGATCGTGGTGTAGATAATTCCATGTTTATACAGATAGCGGTGTTGATACTACCATGTTTATAGGGATGGCGGTGCAAATATTTCCACATTGATGCAGATAGCGTTGTAGTTATTAGCATGTTTATACAGATAGCGGTGTACATATTTCCATGTATAAACAGATGTCTGTTTATATATTTCCATGTTTAAACAGATGGCAGTGTAGATATTTCCATGTTTATACAATTAGCGGTGTAGATATTTCCATGTTTATACAGATAGCGGTGTAGATATTTCCATGTGTATACAGATGGCTGTGTAGATATTTCCATGTTCATACAGATGGCTGTGTAGATATTTCCATGTTTATAGAGATGACTTTGTAGGTATTTCCATGTTTATACAGATGGCGGTGTAGATATTTCCATGTTTATAGAGATGGCTGTGTAGATATTTCCATGTTTATACAGATTGCGATCTAGATATTTCCATGTTTATACAGATCGCGGTGTAGATATTTCCATGTTTATACAGATAGCGGCGTAGATATTTCCATGTTTATACTGATGGTGGTGTAGGTATTTCCATGTTTATAGAGATGGTGGTGTAGATATTTCCATGTTTATAGAGATAGCGGTGTAGATATATCCATGTTCATAGAGATAGCAGTGAGGATATTTCCATGTTTATACAGATAGCAGTGTAGATATTTCCACTTTTATAGAGATAGCGGGTTAGATATTTCATATTTATACAGATAGCGGTGTAGATATTTCCATGTTTATACAGATTGCGGTGTAGATATTTCCATGTTTATACATATAGCGGTGTAGATATTTCCATGTTTATACTGATCGTGTTTTAGATATTTCCATGTTTATAGAAATGGCGGTGTAGATATTTCCATGTTCATATAGATAGGGGTGTTGATTTTTCCATGTTTATAGAGATATCGGTGTGGATATTTCCATGTTTATACAGATAGGGGTGGAGGTATTTCCATGTTTATAGAGATGGTGGTGTAGATATTTCCATGTTTATACACATCACGGTGTAGATATTTCCTTGTTTATACAAATAGCAGTCTAGTTATTTCCATGTTTATACAGATAGCGGTGTAGATTTTTCCATGTATATACAGATCGTGGTGTAGATATTTCCATGTTTATACAGATCGCGGTGTAGATATTTCCATGTTTATACAGATAGCAGTGTAGATATTTCCATGTTTTTACAGAGATCGGTGTAGATATTTCCATGTTTACACAGATTGCGGTGTAGATATTTCCATCTTTCTACAGATGGCATTGTAGATATTTCCATGTTTATACAGATGGCGGTGTTGATATTTCCATCTATACACAGATAACCTTGTAGATATTTCCATGTTTATACAGATGGCCGCGCAGATATTTCTATGGATATGTAGATGGCGGTGTAGGTATTTCCATGTATATAGAGATAGCGGTGTAGTTATTTCCATGTTTATATAGAGAGCGGTGTAGATATTTCCATGTATGTACACATGGCTGTGTAGATATTTCCAAGTTTATACAGATGGCGGTGTAGATATTTCCATGTTTATACAGATAACTTTGTAAGTATTTCCATGTTTATACAGATGGTTGTGTAGATATTTCGATGTTTATAGAGATAGCAGCGGAGATATTTCCATGCTTATACAGATAGCGGTGTAGTTATTTCCATGTTTAAATAGATAGCGGTGTAGATATTTCCTTGTATATACACATGGCTGTGTAGATATTTCCATGTTTATACAGATGGTGGTGTAGATATTTCCATTTTTATACAGATAACTTTGTAAGTATTTCCATGTTTATACAGACGGCGGTGTAGACACTTCGATGTTTATAGAGATAGCAGTGGAGATATTTCCATGTTTATACAGATAGCAGTGTTGATATTTCCATGTTTATACTGATCGCGGTGTAGATATTTCCATTTTTATAGAGATGGCGGTGTAGATATTTCCATGTTCATAGAGATAGCGGTGTTGATTTTTCCATGTTTATAGAGATAGCGCTGTGGATATTTCCATGTTTATACAAATAGGGTTGTAGATATTTCCATGTTTATACAGATGGCGGTGTAGATATTTCCATGTTTATACAGATCACGGTGTAGATATTTCCATGTTTATACAGATCATGGTGTAGATATTTCCATGTTTATACAGATCGTGGAGTTGATATTACCATGTTTATAAGGATAGAGGTGCAAATATTTCCACATTTATACAGACAGCGGTGTAGTTATTGTCATGTTTATACAGATAGCGGTGTAGATATTTCAATGTATATACAGATGTCTGTGTATATATTTCCATGTGTAAACAGATGACGGTGTAGATATTTCCTTGTTTATACAAATAGCGGTGTAGTTATTTCCATGTTTATACAGAGAGCGGTGTAGATATTTCCATGTTTATACACATGACTGTGTAGGTATTTCCATGTTTATACAGATGGCTTTGTAGATATTTCCATGTTTACAGAGATAGCGGTGTAGATATTTCCATGTTTATACAGATAGCGGTGTAAATATTTCCATGTTTATACAGATCGTGGTGTAGGTATTTCCATGTTTATACAGATTCCGTTGTAGATATTTACATGTTTATACAGACCGCAGTGTAGATATTTCCATGTTTATAGAGATAGCAGTGTAGATATTTCCATGATTGTACAGATGGCGGTGTTGATGTTTCCATCTATACACAGATTGCCGTGTAGGTATTTCCATGTGTATAGAGATGGCGTTGTAGATATTTCCATGTTTATACAGATGGTGGTGTAGAAATTTCCATGTTGGTACAGATGAATCTATAGGTATTTCCATGTTTTTACTGATGGCATTGTAGATATTTCCATGTTTATAGAGATAGCAGTGTAGATATTTCCATGTTTATACAGATGGCGGTGTAGATATTTTCATGTTTATAAAGATGGCGGTGTAGATCTTTCCATATTTATACAGATAACGGTGTAGATATTTCCATGTTTATGCAGATAGCGGTGTAAATATTTCCATGTTCATACAGATCATGGTGTAGATATTTCCATGTTTATATAGATAGCGGTGCAGATATATCCATGTTTATACTGATCACGGTGTAGATATTTCCATGTTTATGCAGATCGCGGTGTAGATATTTCCATGTTTATACAGATCATGGTGTAGATATTTCCATGTTTATACAGCTCGTGGAGTTGATATTACCATGTTTATAGGAATGGCAGTGCAAATATTTCCACATTTATACAGATAGCGTTGTAGTTATTAGCATGTTTATACAGATAGCGGTGTAGATATTTCCATGTATAAACAGATGTCTGTGTATATATTTCCATGTTTAAACAGATGGCGGTGGAGATATTTCCTTGTTTATAGAAACAGCGGTGTAGATATTTCCATGTTTATAGAGATAGCGGTGTAGATATTTCCATGTGTATACAGATGGCTGTGTAGATATTTCCATGTTCATATAGATGGCTGTGTAGATATTTCCATGTTTATAGAGATGACTTTGCAGGTATTTCCATGTTTATACAGATGGCGTTCTAGATATTTCCATGTTTATAGAGATAGCTTTGTAGATATTTCCTTGTTTATACAGATAGCGATCTAGATATTTCCATGTTTATACAGATCGCGGTGTAGATATTTCCATGTTTATACAGATCTCGGTGTAGATATTTCCATGTTTATACAGATAGCGGTGTAGATATTTCCATGTTTATACAGATGTCGGTTTAGATATTTCCATGTTTATAGAGATGGCGGTGTAGATATTTCCATGTTTATACAGATAGCGGTGTAGATATTTCCACGTTTATACAGATGGCGGTGTAGATATTTCCATCTTTCTACAAATGGCAGTGTAGATATTTCCATGTTTATAGAGATAGCGGTGTAGATATATCCATGTTCATAGAGATAGCAGTGAGGATATTTCCATGTTTATACAGATAGCGGTGTAGATATTTCCACGTTTATACAGATGGCGGTGTAGATATTTCCATGTTTATACAGATGGCTGCGTAGATATTTCCATGTGTATACAAATGGCGGTGTAGATATTTCCATGTTTATACATATAGTGGTGTAGGTATTTCCATGTTTACAGATATAGCGGTAAATATATTTCCATCTTTGCACAGATTGCGGTGTAGACATTGCAAACTTTACACTGATAGCGGTGTAGATATTTCCAAGTTTACACAGATACCTGTGTCGATATTTCCAGGTTTACAGAGATATCATTGTAGATGTTTCCATGTTTATACAGATTTCGGTGTAGACATTTCCATGTTTATACAGATAGCTGTGTAGATATTTCCACGTTTATACAGATGGCGGTGTAGATATTTCCATGTTTATACAGATGGCTGCGTAGATATTTCCATGTGTATACAGATGGCGGTGTAGATATTTCCATGTTTATACATATAGTGGTGTAGATATTTCCATGTTTACAGATATAGCGGTAAATATATTTCCATCTTTGCACAGATTGCGGTGTAGACATTGCAAACTTTACACTGATAGTGGTGTAGATATTTCCAAGTTTACACAGATACCTGTGTCGATATTTCCAGGTTTACAGAGATATCATTGTAGATATTTCCATGTTTACACAGATAGCGGTGTAGTTATTTACATGTTGATACAGATAGCGGTGTAGATATTTTCAGGGTTTTACAGATACTGGTGTAGATATTTCCACGTTTTACAGATAGCTGTGTAGATATTTCCCTGTTTACACAGATAGCGTTGTAAATATCTGCATGTTTACACAGATAGCGTTGTAGATATTTCCATGCTTACACAGATTGCGGTGTAGATATTTCCAAGTTTACACACATGACTGTGTAGGTATTTCCATGTTTATACAGATGGCTTTGTAGATATATCCATGTTTATAGAGATAGCGGTGCAGATATTTCCATGTTTATACAGATAGCCGTGTAAATATTTCCATGTTTATACAGATCGTGGTGTAGATATTTCCATGTTTATACAGATTCCAGTGTAGATATTTACATGTTTATACAGACCGCAGTGTAGGTACTTCCATGTTTATAGAGATAGCGGTGTAGATATGTCCATGATTGTACAGATGGCGGTGTTGATGTTTCCATCTATACACAGACTGCCGTGTAGGTATTTCCTTGTGTATACAGATGGCATTGTAGATATTTCCATGTTTATACAGATGGTGGTGTAGAAATTTCCATGTTGATACCGATGACTCTATAGGTATTTCCATGTTTTTACTGATGGCATTGTAGATATATCCATGTTTATAGAGATAGCAGTGTAGATATTTCCATGTTTATACATATGGCGGTGTAGATATTTTCATGTTTATAAAGATAGCGGTGAAGATATTTCCATATTTATACTGATAACTGTGTAGATATTTCCAGGTTTCTACAGATAGCGGTGTAAATATTTCCATGTTTATACAGATCATGGTGTAGATATTTCCATGTTTATAGAGATAGCAGTGTAGATATTTCCATGTTTATACTGATCACGGTGTAGATATTTCCATGTTTATACAGATCGCGGTGTAGTTATTTCCATGTTTATACTGATCATGGTGTAGATAATTCCATGTTTATACAGATCGCGGTGTTGATACTACCATGTTTATAGGGATGGCGGTGCAAATATTTCCACATTTATACAGATAGTGTTGTAGTTATTAGCATGTTTATACAGATAGAGGTGTAGATATTTCCATGTATAAACAGATGTCTGTGTATATATTTCCATGTTTAAACAGATGGCAGTGTAGATATTTCCATGTTTATACAAATAGCGGTGCAGATATTTCCATGTTTCTACAGATAGCTGTGTAGATATTTCCATGTGTATACAGATGGCTGTGTAGATATTTCCATGTTCATACAGATGGCTGTGTAGATATTTCCATGTTTATTGAGATGACTTTGTAGGTATTTGCATGTTTATAGAGATGGCGGTGTAGATATTTCCATGTTTATAGAGATGGCTGAGTAGATATTTCCATGTTTATACAGATTGCGATCTAGATATTTCCATGTTTATACAGATCGCGGTGTAGATATTTCCATGTTTATACAGATAGTGGTGTAGATATTTCCATGTTTATACAGATAGCGGTTTAGATATTTCCATGTTTATACTGATGGCGGTGTAGGTATTTCCATGTTTATAGAGATGGTGGTGTAGATATTTCCATGTTTATAGAGATAGCGGTGTAGATATATCCATGTTCATAGAGATAGCAGTGAGGATATTTCCATGTTTATACAGATAGCAGTGTAGATATTTCCACTTTTATAGAGATAGCGATTTAGATATTTCATATTTTTACAGATAGCGGTGTAGATATTTCCATGTTTATACAGATTGCGGTGTAGATATTTCCATGTTTATACAGATAGCGGTGTAGATATTTCCATGTTTATACTGATCGTGGTTTAGATATTTCCATGTTTATAAAAATGGCGGTGTAGATATTTCCATGTTCATAGAGATAGCGGTGTTGATTTTTCCATGTTTATAGAGATATCGGTGTGGATATTTCCATGTTTATACAGATAGGGGTGGAGGTATTTCCATGTTTATAGAGATGGCGGTGTAGATATTTCCATGTTTACAGAGATCACGCTGTAGATATTTCCTTGTTTATACAAATAGCAGTCAAGATATTTCCATGTTTATACAGATAGCGGTGTAGATATTTCCATGTATATACAGATCGCGGTGTAGATATTTCCATGTTTATACAGATCGCGGTGTAGATATTTCCATGTTTATACAGATAGCGGTGTAGATATTTCCATGTTTTTACAGATATCGGTGTAGATATTTCCATGTTTACACAGATTGCGGTGTATATATTTCCATCTTTCTACAGATGGCATTGTAGATATTTCCATGTTTATACAGATGGCGGTGTTGATATTTCCATCTATACACAGATAACCTTGTAGATATTTCCATGTTTATACAGATGGCTGCGCAGATATTTCTATGGATATGTAGATGGCGGTGTAGGTATTTCCATGTATAATGAGATAGCAGTGTAGTTATTTCCATGTTTATATAGAGAGCGGTGTAGATATTTCCATGTATGTACACATGGCTGTGTAGATATTTCCATGTTTATACAGATGACGGTGTAGATATTTCCATGTTTATACAGATAGCGGTGTAGATATTTCCATGTTTATACAGATTGCGGTGTAGATATTTCCATGTTTATACACATGACTGTGTAGGTATTTCGATGTTTATACAGATGGCTTTGTAGATATTTCCATGTTTATAGAGATAGCGGTGTAGATATTTCCATGTTTATACAGATAGCGGTGTAAATATTTCCATGTTTATACAGATCGTGGTGTAGATATTTCCATGTTTATACAGATTTCGGTGTAGATATTTACATGTTTATACAGACCGCAGTGTGGATATTTCCATGTTTATAGAGATAGCAGTGTAGATATTTCCATGATTGTACAGATGGCGGTGTTGATGTTTCCTTCTATACACAGATTGCCGTGTAGGTATTTCCATGTGTATAGAGATGGCATTGTAGATATTTCCATGTTTATACAGGTGGTGGTGTAGAAATTTCCATGTTGATACAGATGAATCTATAGGTATTTCCATGTTTATAGAGATAGCGGTGTAGATATTTCCATGTTTATACTGATCACGGTGTAGATATTTCCATGTTTATACAGATCGCGGTGTAGATATTTCCATGTTTATACAGATCATGGTGTAGATATTTCCATGTTTATACAGATCGTGGTGTTGATATTACCATGTTTATAGGAATGGCGCTGCAAATATTTCCACATTTATACAAATAGCGTTGTAGTTATTAGCATGTTTATACAGATAGCGGTGTAGATATTTCCATGTATAAACAGATGTCTGTGTATATATTTCCATGTTTAAACAGATGGCGGTGGAGGTATTTCCTTGTTTATAGAAATAGCGGTGTAGATATTTCCATGTTTATGCAGATAGCGGTGTAGATATTTCCATCTGTATACAGATGGCTGTGTACATATTTCTATGTTCATATAGATGGCTGTGTAGATATTTCCATGTTTATAGAGATGACTTTGTAGGTATTTCCATGTTTATACAGATGGCGTTGTAGATATTTCCATGTTTATAGAGATAGCTGTGTAGATATTTCCATGTTTATACAGATAGCGATCTAGTTATTTCCATGTTTATACAGATCGTGGTGTAGATATTTCCATGTTTATACAGATCGCGGTGTAGATATTTCCATGTTTATACAGATAGCGGTGTAGATATTTCCATGTTTATACAGATGGCGGTTTAGATATTTCCATGTTTATAGAGATGGCGGTGTAGATATTTCCATGTTTATACAGATAGCGGTGTAGATATTTCCACTTTTATACAGATGGCGGTGTAGATATTTCCATCTTTCTACAAATGGCAGTGTAGATATTTCCATGTTTATAGAGATAGCGGTGTAGATATATCCATGTTCATAGAGATAACAGTGAGGATATTTCCATGTTTATACAGATAGCAGTGTAGATATTTCCACTTTTATATAGATAGCGGTTTAGATATTTCATATTTATACAGATAGCGGTGTAGATATTTCCATGTTTATACAGATTTCGGTGTAGATATTTCCATGTTTATACAGATAGCGGTGTAGATATTTCCACGTTTATACAGATGGCGGTGTAGATATTTCCATGTTTATACAGATGGCTGCGTAGATATTTCCATGTGTATACAGATGGCGGTGTAGATATTTCCATGTTTATACATATAGTGGTGTAGATATTTCCATGTTTACAGATATAGCGGTAAATATATTTCCATCTTTGCACAGATTGCGGTGTAGACATTGCAAACTTTACACTGATAGCGGTGTAGATATTTCCAAGTTTACACAGATACCTGTGTCGATATTTCCAGGTTTACAGAGATATCATTGTAGATATTTCCATGTTTATACAGATAGCGGTGTAGTTATTTACATGTTGATACAGATAGCGGTGTAGATATTTTCAGGGTTTTACAGATACTGGTGTAGATATTTCCACGTTTTACAGATAGCTGTGTAGATATTTCCCTGTTTACACAGATAGCGTTGTAAATATCTGCATGTTTACACAGATAGCGTTGTAGATATTTCCATGCTTACACAGATTGCGGTGTAGATATTTCCAAGTTTACACAGATAGCTGTGTAGATATTTCCATGTTTACACAGATAGCGTTGTAGATATTTCATTGTTTATAGAGACGGCGGTGTAGGAATTTCCATGTTTTTAAAGATACCGGTGTAGGTATTTCCGTGTTTATAAAGATAGCGGTGGAGATATTTCCATGTTTATGCAGATAGCGGTGTAAAAATTTCCAATGTTTATACAGATAGCGGTGTAGTTATTTCCATGTTTATACAGACAGCGGTGTAGATATTTCCATGTTTATAGAGACTGTGGTGTAGATATTTCCATCTTTGCACAGATTGCTGTGGATATTTCCATCTTTATACAGATTGCGGTGTAGTTATTTACATGTTGATACAGTTAGCGGTGTAGAAATTCCCATGTTTATACAGATGGCTTTGTAGATATTTCCAACTTTCTACAGATGTCAGTGTAGATATTTCCAAGTTTATACAGATGTCTGTGTAGATATTTCCATGTTTATGCAGATGGCGGGGTAGATATTTCCATGTTTATAGAGATGGCGTTGTAGTTATTTCTATGTTTATAGAGATAGCGGTGTAAATATTTCCATGTTTATAGAGATGGTGGTGTAAGTATTTTCATGTTTATAGAGATAGCGGTGTAGATATTTCCATGTTTATACAGATAGCGGTGTTGCAACTTCCATGATTATACAGATAGCGGTGTGGATATTTCCATGTTTTTACAGCTCACGGTGTAGATATTTCCAACTTTATACAGATGGGATTGGAGATATTTCCATGTTTATACAGATAGCGGTGTAGATATTTCCATATTTATACAGATGGCAGTTTAGATATTTCCATGTTTATAGAGATGGCGGTGTAGATATTTCCATGTTTATACAGATAGCGATGTAGATATTTCCACGTTTATACAGATGGCGGTGTAGATATTTCCATCTTTCTACAAATGGCAGTGTAGATATTTCCATGTTTATAGAGATAGCGGTGTAGATATATCCATGTTCATAGAGATAGCAGTGAGGATATTTCCATGTTTATACAGATAGCAGTGTAGATATTTCCACTTTTATAGAGATAGTGGTTTAGATGTTTCATATTTATACAGATAGCGGTGTAGATATTTCCATGTTTATACAGATTGCGGTGTAGATATTTCCATGTTTATACAGATAACGGTGTTGATATTTCCATGTTTATACTGATCGCGGTGTAGATATTTCCATGTTTATAGAGATGGCGGTGTAGATATTTCCATGTTCATAGAGATAGCGGTATTGATTTTTCCATGTTTATAGAGATAGCGCTGTGGATATTTCCATGTTTATACAGATAGGGGTGTAGATATTTCCATGTTTATAGAGATGGCGGTGTAGATATTTCCATGTTTATACAGATCACGGTGTAGATATTTCCATGTTTATACAGATCATGGTGTAGATATTTCCATGTTTTTACAGATCGCGGTGTTGATATTACCATGTTTATAGGGATAGCGGTGCAAATATTTCCACATTTATACAGATAGCGGTGTAGTTATTATCATGTTTATACAGATAGCGGTGTAGATATTTCAATGTATAAACACTTGTCTGTGTATATATTTCCATGTTTAAACAGATGACGGTGTAGATATTTCCTTGTTTATACAAATAGCGGTGTAGTTATTTCCATGTTTATACAGATAGCGGTGTAGATATTTCCATGTATATACAGATGGCTGTGTAGATATTTCCATGTTCATACAGATGGCTTTGTAGATATTTCCATGTTTATACAGATGAATTTGTAGGTATTTCCATGTTTATACAGATGGCGGTGAAGATATTTCCATGTTTATAGAGAAAGCTGTGTAGTTATTTCCATGTTTATACAGATAGCGGTGTAGATTTTTCCATGTTTATACAGATCGCGGTGTAGATATTTCCATGTTTATACAGATCGCGGTGTAAATATTTCCATATTTATACAGATAGTGGTGTTGTTATTTCCATGTTTATACAGATAGCGCTGTAGATATTTCCATGTTTATACAGATGGCAGTGTAGATATTTCCATGTTTATACAGATGGCGGTGTAGATATTTCCATGTTTACAGAGATAGCGGTGTAGATATATCCTTGTTCATAGGGATAGCAGTGAGGATATTTCCATGTTTATACAGATAGCAGTGTAGATATTTCCATTTTTATAGAGATAGCGGTTTAGATATTTCATATTTATACAGATAGCGGTGTAGATATTTCCATGTTTATACAGATTGCGGTGTAGATATTTCCATGTTTATACACATGACTGTGTAGGTATTTCCATGTTTATACAGATGGCTTTGTAGATATTTCCATGTTTATAGAGATAGCGGTGCAGATATTTCCATGTTTATACAGATAGCCGTGTAAATATTTCCATGTTTATACAGATCGTGGTGTAGATATTTCCATGTTTATACAGATTCCGGTGTAGATATTTACATGTTTATGCAGACCGCAGTGTAGATACTTCCATGTTTATAGAGATAGCGGTGTAGATATTTCCACGATTGTACAGATGGCGGTGTTGATGTTTCCATCTATACACAGATTGCCGTGTAGGTATTTCCTTGTGTATACAGATGGCATTGTAGATATTTCCATGTTTATACAGATGGTGGTGTAGAAATTTCCATGTTGATACAGATGACTCTATAGGTATTTCCATGTTTTTACTGATGGCATTGTAGATATTTCCATGTTTATAGAGATAGCAGTGTAGATATTTCCATGTTTATACAGATGGCGGTGTAGATATTTTCATGTTTATAAAGATAGCGGTGTAGATATTTCCATATTTATACAGATAACTGTGTAGATATTTCCAGGTTTATACAGATAGCGGTGTAAATATTTCCAAGTTTATACAGATCATGGTGTAGATATTTCCATGTTTATAGAGATAGCAGTGTAGATATTTCCATGTTTATATTGAACACGGTGTAGATATTTCCATGTTTATACAGATCGCGGTGTAGTTATTTCCATGTTTATACTGATCATGGTGTAGATAATTCCATGTTTGTACAGATCGCGGTGTTGATACTACCATGTTTATAGGGATGGCGGTGCAAATATTTCCACATTTATACAGATAGCGTTGTAGTTATTAGCATGTTTATACAGATAGCGGTGTAGATATTTCCATGTATAAACAGATGTCTGTGTATGTATTTCCATGTTTAAACAGATGGCAGTGTAGATATTTCCATGTTTATACAAATAGCGGTGTAGATATTTCCATGTTTCTACAGATAGCTGTGTAGATATTTCCATGTGTATACAGATGGCTGTGTAGATATTTCCATGTTCATACAGATGGCTGTGTAGATATTTCCATGTTTATTGAGATGACTTTGTAGGTATTTCCATGTTTTTAGAGATGGCGGTGTAGATATTTCCATGTTTATAGAGATGGCTGTGTAGATATTTCCATGTTTATACAGATTGCGATCGAGATATTTCCATGTTTATACAGATCGCAGTGTAGATATTTCCATGTTTATACAGATAGTGGTGTAGATATTTCCATGTTTATACAGATAGCGGTGTAGATATTTCCATGTTTATACTGATGGCGGTGTAGGTATTTCCATGTTTATAGAGATGGTGGTGTAGATATTTCCATGTTTATAGAGATAGCGGTGAGGATATTTCCATGTTTATACAGATAGCAGTGTAGATATTTCCACTTTTATAGAGATAGCGATTTAGATATTTCATATTTATACAGATAGCGGTGTAGATATTTCCATGTTTATACAGATTGCGGTGTAGATATTTCCATGTTTATACAGATAGCGGTGTAGATATTTCCATGTTTATACTGATCGTGGTTTAGATATTTCCATGTTTATAGAAATGGCGGTGTAGATATTTCCATGTTCATAGAGATAGCGGTGTTGATTTTTCCATGTTTATAGAGATATCGGTGTGGATATTTCCATGTTTATACAGATAGGGGTGGAGGTATTTCCATGTTTATAGAGATGGCGGTGTAGATATTTCCATGTTTACAGAGATCACGCTGTAGATATTTCCTTGTTTATACAAATAGCAGTCTAGTTATTTCCATGTTTATACAGATAGCGGTGTAGATACTTCCATGTATATACAGATCGCGGTGTAGATATTTCCATGTTTATACAGATCGTGGTGTAGATATTTCCATGTTTATACAGATAGCGGGGTAGATATTTCCATGTTTTTACAGATATCGGTGTAGATATTTCCATGTTTACACAGATTGCGGTGTAGATATTTCCATCTTTCTACAGATGGCATTGTAGATATTTCCATGTTTACACAGATGGCGGTGTTGATATTTCCATCTATACACAGATAACCTTGTAGATATTTCCATGTTTATACAGATGGCCGCGCAGATATTTCTATGGATATGTAGATGGCGGTGTAGGTATTTCCATGTATATAGAGATAGCGGTGTAGTTATTTCCATGTTTATATAGAGAGCGGTGTAGATATTTCCATGTATGTACACATGGCTGTGTAGATATTTCCATGTTTATACAGATGGCGGTGTAGATATTTCCATGTTTATACAGATAACTTTGTAAGTATTTCCATGTTTATACAGATGGTGGTGTAGATATTTCGATGTTTATAGAGATAGCAGTGGAGATATTTCCATGTTTATACAGATAGCGGTGTAGTTATTTCCATGTTTAAATAGATAGCGGTGTAGATATTTCCATGTATATACACATGGCTGTGTAGATATTTCCATGTTTATACAGATGGTGGTGTAGATATTTCCAAGTTTATACAGATAAATTTGTAAGTATTTCCATGTTTATACAGACGGCGGTGTAGATACTTCGATGTTTATAGAGATAGCAGTGGAGATATTTCCATGTTTATACAGATAGCAGTGTTGATATTTCCATGTTTATACTGATCGCGGTGTAGATATTTCCATGTTTATAGAGATGGCGGTGTAGATATTTCCATGTTCATAGAGATAGCGGTGTAGATTTTTCCATGTTATAGAGATTGCGCTGTGGATATTTCCATGTTTATACAAATAGGGTTGTAGATATTTCCATGTTTATACAGATGGCGGTGTAGATATTTCCATGTTTATACAGATCACGGTGTAGATATTTCCATGTTTATACAGATCATGGTGTAGATATTTCCATGTTTATACAGATCGTGGAGTTGATATTACCATGTTTATAAGGATAGCGGTGCAAATATTTCCACATTTATACAGACAGCGGTGTAGTTATTATCATGTTTATACAGATAGCGGTGTAGATATTTCAATGTATAAACAGATGTCTGTGTATATATTTCCATGTTTAAACAGATGGCGGTGGAGGTATTTCCCTGTTTATAGAAATAGCGGTGTAGATATTTCCATGTTTATACAGATAGCGGTGTTGCTACTTCCATGATTATACAGATAGCGGTGTGGATATTTCCATGTTTTTACAGCTCACGGTGTAGATATTTCCAACTTTATACAGATGGGATTGGAGATATTTCCATGTTTATACAGATAGCGGTGTAGATATTTCCATGCTTATACAGATGGCAGTTTAGATATTTCCATGTTTATAGAGATGGCGGTGTAGATATTTCCATGTTTATACAGATAGCGGTGTAGATATTTCCACGTTTATACAGATGGCGGTGTAGATATTTCCATCTTTCTACAAATGGCAGTGTAGATATTTCCTTGTTTATAGAGATAGCGGTGTAGATATATCCATGTTCATAGAGATAGCAGTGAGGATATTTCCATGTTTATACAGATAGCAGTGTAGATATTTCCACTTTTATAGAGATAGTGGTTTAGATGTTTCATATTTATACAGATAGCGGTGTAGATATTTCCATGTTTATACAGATTGCAGTGTAGATATTTCCATGTTTATACAGATAACGGTGTTGATATTTCCATGTTTATACTGATCGCGGTTTAGATATTTCCATGTTTATAGAGATGGCGGTGTAGATATTTCCATGTTCATAGAGATAGCGGTATTGATTTTTCCATGTTTATAGAGATAGCGCTGTGGATATTTCCATGTTTATACAGATAGGGGTGTAGATATTTCCATGTTTATAGAGATGGCGGTGTAGATATTTCCATGTTTATACAGATCACGGTGTAGATATTTCCATGTTTATACAGATCATGGTGTAGATATTTCCATGTTTTTACAGATCGCGGTGTTGATATTACCATGTTTATAGGGATAGCGGTGCAAATATTTCCACATTTATACAGATAGCGGTGTAGTTATTATCATGTTTATACAGATAGCGGTGTAGATATTTCAATGTATAAACACTTGTCTGTGTATATATTTCCATGTTTAAACAGATGACGGTGTAGATATTTCCTTGTTTATACAAATAGCGGTGTAGTTATTTCCATGTTTATACAGATAGCGGTGTAGATATTTCCATGTATATACAGATGGCTGTGTAGATATTTCCATGTTCATACAGATGGCTTTGTAGATATTTCCATGTTTATACAGATGAATTTGTAGGTATTTCCATGTTTATACAGATGGCGGTGAAGATATTTCCATGTTTATAGAGAAAGCTGTGAAGTTATTTCCACGTTTATACAGATAGCGGTGTAGATTTTTCCATGTTTATACAGATTGCGGTGTAGATATTTCAATGTTTATACAGATCGCGGTGTAGATATTTCCATATTTATACAGATAGTGGTGTTGTTATTTCCATGTTTATACAGATAGCGCTGTAGATATTTCCATGTTTATACAGATGGCAGTGTAGATATTTCCATGTTTATACAGATGGCGGTGTAGATATTTCCATGTTTACAGAGATAGCGGTGTAGATATATCCTTGTTCATAGGGATAGCAGTGAGGATATTTCCATGTTTATACAGATAGCAGTGTAGATATTTCCATTTTTATAGAGATAGCGGTTTAGATATTTCATATTTATACAGATAGCGGTGTAGATATTTCCATGTTTATACAGATTGCGGTGTAGATATTTCCATGTTTATACACATGACTGTGTAGGTATTTCCATGTTTATACAGATGGCTTTGTAGATATTTCCATGTTTATAGAGATAGCGGTGCAGATATTTCCATGTTTATACAGATAGCCGTGTAAATATTTCCATGTTTATACAGATCGTGGTGTAGATATTTCCATGTTTATACAGATTCCGGTGTAGATATTTACATGTTTATGCAGACCGCAGTGTAGATACTTCCATGTTTATAGAGATAGCGGTGTAGATATTTCCACGATTGTACAGATGGCGGTGTTGATGTTTCCATCTATACACAGATTGCCGTGTAGGTATTTCCTTGTGTATACAGATGGCATTGTAGATATTTCCATGTTTATACAGATGGTGGTGTAGAAATTTCCATGTTGATACAGATGACTCTATAGGTATTTCCATGTTTTTACTGATGGCATTGTAGATATTTCCATGTTTATAGAGATAGCAGTGTAGATATTTCCATGTTTATACAGATGGCGGTGTAGATATTTTCATGTTTATAAAGATAGCGGTGTAGATATTTCCATATTTATACAGATAACTGTGTAGATATTTCCAGGTTTATACAGATAGCGGTGTAAATATTTCCAAGTTTATACAGATCATGGTGTAGATATTTCCATGTTTATAGAGATAGCAGTGTAGATATTTCCATGTTTATATTGAACACGGTGTAGATATTTCCATGTTTATACAGATCGCGGTGTAGTTATTTCCATGTTTATACTGATCATGGTGTAGATAATTCCATGTTTGTACAGATCGCGGTGTTGATACTACCATGTTTATAGGGATGGCGGTGCAAATATTTCCACATTTATACAGATAGCGTTGTAGTTATTAGCATGTTTATACAGATAGCGGTGTAGATATTTCCATGTATAAACAGATGTCTGTGTATGTATTTCCATGTTTAAACAGATGGCAGTGTAGATATTTCCATGTTTATACAAATAGCGGTGTAGATATTTCCATGTTTCTACAGATAGCTGTGTAGATATTTCCATGTGTATACAGATGGCTGTGTAGATATTTCCATGTTCATACAGATGGCTGTGTAGATATTTCCATGTTTATTGAGATGACTTTGTAGGTATTTCCATGTTTTTAGAGATGGCGGTGTAGATATTTCCATGTTTATAGAGATGGCTGTGTAGATATTTCCATGTTTATACAGATTGCGATCGAGATATTTCCATGTTTATACAGATCGCAGTGTAGATATTTCCATGTTTATACAGATAGTGGTGTAGATATTTCCATGTTTATACAGATAGCGGTGTAGATATTTCCATGTTTATACTGATGGCGGTGTAGGTATTTCCATGTTTATAGAGATGGTGGTGTAGATATTTCCATGTTTATAGAGATAGCGGTGAGGATATTTCCATGTTTATACAGATAGCAGTGTAGATATTTCCACTTTTATAGAGATAGCGATTTAGATATTTCATATTTATACAGATAGCGGTGTAGATATTTCCATGTTTATACAGATTGCGGTGTAGATATTTCCATGTTTATACAGATAGCGGTGTAGATATTTCCATGTTTATACTGATCGTGGTTTAGATATTTCCATGTTTATAGAAATGGCGGTGTAGATATTTCCATGTTCATAGAGATAGCGGTGTTGATTTTTCCATGTTTATAGAGATATCGGTGTGGATATTTCCATGTTTATACAGATAGGGGTGGAGGTATTTCCATGTTTATAGAGATGGCGGTGTAGATATTTCCATGTTTACAGAGATCACGCTGTAGATATTTCCTTGTTTATACAAATAGCATTCTAGTTATTTCCATGTTTATACAGATAGCGGTGTAGATACTTCCATGTATATACAGATCGCGGTGTAGATATTTCCATGTTTATACAGATCGCGGTGTAGATATTTCCATGTTTATACAGATAGCGGGGTAGATATTTCCATGTTTTTACAGATATCGGTGTAGATATTTCCATGTTTACACAGATTGCGGTGTAGATATTTCCATCTTTCTACAGATGGCATTGTAGATATTTCCATGTTTACACAGATGGCGGTGTTGATATTTCCATCTATACACAGATAACCTTGTAGATATTTCCATGTTTATACAGATGGCCGCGCAGATATTTCTATGGATATGTAGATGGCGGTGTAGGTATTTCCATGTATATAGAGATAGCGGTGTAGTTATTTCCATGTTTATATAGAGAGCGGTGTAGATATTTCCATGTATGTACACATGGCTGTGTAGATATTTCCATGTTTATACAGATGGCGGTGTAGATATTTCCATGTTTATACAGATAACTTTGTAAGTATTTCCATGTTTATACAGATGGTGGTGTAGATATTTCGATGTTTATAGAGATAGCAGTGGAGATATTTCCATGTTTATACAGATAGCGGTGTAGTTATTTCCATGTTTAAATAGATAGCGGTGTAGATATTTCCATGTATATACACATGGCTGTGTAGATATTTCCATGTTTATACAGATGGTGGTGTAGATATTTCCAAGTTTATACAGATAAATTTGTAAGTATTTCCATGTTTATACAGACTGCGGTGTAGATACTTCAATGTTTATAGAGATAGCAGTGGAGATATTTCCATGTTTATACAGATAGCAGTGTTGATATTTCCATGTTTATACTGATCGCGGTGTAGATATTTCCATGTTTATAGAGATGGCGGTGTAGATATTTCCATGTTCATAGAGATAGCGGTGTAGATTTTTCCATGTTATAGAGATTGCGCTGTGGATATTTCCATGTTTATACAAATAGGGTTGTAGATATTTCCATGTTTATACAGATGGCGGTGTAGATATTTCCATGTTTATACAGATCACGGTGTAGATATTTCCATGTTTATACAGATCATGGTGTAGATATTTCCATGTTTATACAGATCGTGGAGTTGATATTACCATGTTTATAAGGATAGCGGTGCAAATATTTCCACATTTATACAGACAGCGGTGTAGTTATTATCATGTTTATACAGATAGCGGTGTAGATATTTCAATGTATAAACAGATGTCTGTGTATATATTTCCATGTTTAAACAGATGGCGGTGGAGGTATTTCCCTGTTTATAGAAATAGCGGTGTAGATATTTCCATGTTTATACAGATAGCGGTGTTGCTACTTCCATGATTATACAGATAGCGGTGTGGATATTTCCATGTTTTTACAGCTCACGGTGTAGATATTTCCAACTTTATACAGATGGGATTGGAGATATTTCCATGTTTATACAGATAGCGGTGTAGATATTTCCATGCTTATACAGATGGCAGTTTAGATATTTCCATGTTTATAGAGATGGCGGTGTAGATATTTCCATGTTTATACAGATAGCGGTGTAGATATTTCCACGTTTATACAGATGGCGGTGTAGATATTTCCATCTTTCTACAAATGGCAGTGTAGATATTTCCTTGTTTATAGAGATAGCGGTGTAGATATATCCATGTTCATAGAGATAGCAGTGAGGATATTTCCATGTTTATACAGATAGCAGTGTAGATATTTCCACTTTTATAGAGATAGTGGTTTAGATGTTTCATATTTATACAGATAGCGGTGTAGATATTTCCATGTTTATACAGATTGCGGTGTAGATATTTCCATGTTTATACAGATAACGGTGTTGATATTTCCATGTTTATACTGATCGCGGTTTAGATATTTCCATGTTTATAGAGATGGCGGTGTAGATATTTCCATGTTCATAGAGATAGCGGTATTGATTTTTCCATGTTTATAGAGATAGCGCTGTGGATATTTCCATGTTTATACAGATAGGGGTGTAGATATTTCCATGTTTATAGAGATGGCGGTGTAGATATTTCCATGTTTATACAGATCACGGTGTAGATATTTCCATGTTTATACAGATCATGGTGTAGATATTTCCATGTTTTTACAGATCGCGGTGTTGATATTACCATGTTTATAGGGATAGCGGTGCAAATATTTCCACATTTATACAGATAGCGGTGTAGTTATTATCATGTTTATACAGATAGCGGTGTAGATATTTCAATGTATAAACACTTGTCTGTGTATATATTTCCATGTTTAAACAGATGACGGTGTAGATATTTCCTTGTTTATACAAATAGCGGTGTAGTTATTTCCATGTTTATACAGATAGCGGTGTAGATATTTCCATGTATATACAGATGGCTGTGTAGATATTTCTATGTTCATACAGATGGCTTTGTAGATATTTCCATGTTTATACAGATGAATTTGTAGGTATTTCCATGTTTATACAGATGGCGGTGAAGATATTTCCATGTTTATAGAGAAAGCTGTGAAGTTATTTCCACGTTTATACAGATAGCGGTGTAGATTTTTCCATGTTTATACAGATTGCGGTGTAGATATTTCAATGTTTATACAGATCGCGGTGTAGATATTTCCATATTTATACAGATAGTGGTGTTGTTATTTCCATGTTTATACAGATAGCGCTGTAGATATTTCCATGTTTATACAGATGGCAGTGTAGATATTTCCATGTTTATACAGATGGCGGTGTAGATATTTCCATGTTTACAGAGATAGCGGTGTAGATATATCCTTGTTCATAGGGATAGCAGTGAGGATATTTCCATGTTTATACAGATAGCAGTGTAGATATTTCCATTTTTATAGAGATAGCGGTTTAGATATTTCATATTTATACAGATAGCGGTGTAGATATTTCCATGTTTATACAGATTGCGGTGTAGATATTTCCATGTTTATACACATGACTGTGTAGGTATTTCCATGTTTATACAGATGGCTTTGTAGATATTTCCATGTTTATAGAGATAGCGGTGCAGATATTTCCATGTTTATACAGATAGCCGTGTAAATATTTCCATGTTTATACAGATCGTGGTGTAGATATTTCCATGTTTATACAGATTCCGGTGTAGATATTTACATGTTTATGCAGACCGCAGTGTAGATACTTCCATGTTTATAGAGATAGCGGTGTAGATATTTCCACGATTGTACAGATGGCGGTGTTGATGTTTCCATCTATACACAGATTGCCGTGTAGGTATTTCCTTGTGTATACAGATGGCATTGTAGATATTTCCATGTTTATACAGATGGTGGTGTAGAAATTTCCATGTTGATACAGATGACTCTATAGGTATTTCCATGTTTTTACTGATGGCATTGTAGATATTTCCATGTTTATAGAGATAGCAGTGTAGATATTTCCATGTTTATACAGATGGCGGTGTAGATATTTTCATGTTTATAAAGATAGCGGTGTAGATATTTCCATATTTATACAGATAACTGTGTAGATATTTCCAGGTTTATACAGATAGCGGTGTAAATATTTCCAAGTTTATACAGATCATGGTGTAGATATTTCCATGTTTATAGAGATAGCAGTGTAGATATTTCCATGTTTATATTGAACACGGTGTAGATATTTCCATGTTTATACAGATCGCGGTGTAGTTATTTCCATGTTTATACTGATCATGGTGTAGATAATTCCATGTTTGTACAGATCGCGGTGTTGATACTACCATGTTTATAGGGATGGCGGTGCAAATATTTCCACATTTATACAGATAGCGTTGTAGTTATTAGCATGTTTATACAGATAGCGGTGTAGATATTTCCATGTATAAACAGATGTCTGTGTATGTATTTCCATGTTTAAACAGATGGCAGTGTAGATATTTCCATGTTTATACAAATAGCGGTGTAGATATTTCCATGTTTCTACAGATAGCTGTGTAGATATTTCCATGTGTATACAGATGGCTGTGTAGATATTTCCATGTTCATACAGATGGCTGTGTAGATATTTCCATGTTTATTGAGATGACTTTGTAGGTATTTCCATGTTTTTAGAGATGGCGGTGTAGATATTTCCATGTTTATAGAGATGGCTGTGTAGATATTTCCATGTTTATACAGATTGCGATCGAGATATTTCCATGTTTATACAGATCGCAGTGTAGATATTTCCATGTTTATACAGATAGTGGTGTAGATATTTCCATGTTTATACAGATAGCGGTGTAGATATTTCCATGTTTATACTGATGGCGGTGTAGGTATTTCCATGTTTATAGAGATGGTGGTGTAGATATTTCCATGTTTATAGAGATAGCGGTGAGGATATTTCCATGTTTATACAGATAGCAGTGTAGATATTTCCACTTTTATAGAGATAGCGATTTAGATATTTCATATTTATACAGATAGCGGTGTAGATATTTCCATGTTTATACAGATTGCGGTGTAGATATTTCCATGTTTATACAGATAGCGGTGTAGATATTTCCATGTTTATACTGATCGTGGTTTAGATATTTCCATGTTTATAGAAATGGCGGTGTAGATATTTCCATGTTCATAGAGATAGCGGTGTTGATTTTTCCATGTTTATAGAGATATCGGTGTGGATATTTCCATGTTTATACAGATAGGGGTGGAGGTATTTCCATGTTTATAGAGATGGCGGTGTAGATATTTCCATGTTTACAGAGATCACGCTGTAGATATTTCCTTGTTTATACAAATAGCATTCTAGTTATTTCCATGTTTATACAGATAGCGGTGTAGATACTTCCATGTATATACAGATCGCGGTGTAGATATTTCCATGTTTATACAGATCGCGGTGTAGATATTTCCATGTTTATACAGATAGCGGGGTAGATATTTCCATGTTTTTACAGATATCGGTGTAGATATTTCCATGTTTACACAGATTGCGGTGTAGATATTTCCATCTTTCTACAGATGGCATTGTAGATATTTCCATGTTTACACAGATGGCGGTGTTGATATTTCCATCTATACACAGATAACCTTGTAGATATTTCCATGTTTATACAGATGGCCGCGCAGATATTTCTATGGATATGTAGATGGCGGTGTAGGTATTTCCATGTATATAGAGATAGCGGTGTAGTTATTTCCATGTTTATATAGAGAGCGGTGTAGATATTTCCATGTATGTACACATGGCTGTGTAGATATTTCCATGTTTATACAGATGGCGGTGTAGATATTTCCATGTTTATACAGATAACTTTGTAAGTATTTCCATGTTTATACAGATGGTGGTGTAGATATTTCGATGTTTATAGAGATAGCAGTGGAGATATTTCCATGTTTATACAGATAGCGGTGTAGTTATTTCCATGTTTAAATAGATAGCGGTGTAGATATTTCCATGTATATACACATGGCTGTGTAGATATTTCCATGTTTATACAGATGGTGGTGTAGATATTTCCAAGTTTATACAGATAAATTTGTAAGTATTTCCATGTTTATACAGACGGCGGTGTAGATACTTCGATGTTTATAGAGATAGCAGTGGAGATATTTCCATGTTTATACAGATAGCAGTGTTGATATTTCCATGTTTATACTGATCGCGGTGTAGATATTTCCATGTTTATAGAGATGGCGGTGTAGATATTTCCATGTTCATAGAGATAGCGGTGTAGATTTTTCCATGTTATAGAGATTGCGCTGTGGATATTTCCATGTTTATACAAATAGGGTTGTAGATATTTCCATGTTTATACAGATGGCGGTGTAGATATTTCCATGTTTATACAGATCACGGTGTAGATATTTCCATGTTTATACAGATCATGGTGTAGATATTTCCATGTTTATACAGATCGTGGAGTTGATATTACCATGTTTATAAGGATAGCGGTGCAAATATTTCCACATTTATACAGACAGCGGTGTAGTTATTATCATGTTTATACAGATAGCGGTGTAGATATTTCAATGTATAAACAGATGTCTGTGTATATATTTCCATGTTTAAACAGATGGCGGTGGAGGTATTTCCCTGTTTATAGAAATAGCGGTGTAGATATTTCCATATTTATACAGATAGTGGTGTAGATATTTCCATGTGTATACAGATGGCTGTGTAGATATTTCCATGTTCATATAGATGGCTGTGTAGATATTTCCATGTTTATAGAGATGACTTTGTAGGTATTTCCATGTTTATACAGTTGGCGTTGTAGATATTTCCATGTTTAAAGAGATCTCTGTGTAGATATTTCCATGTTTATACAGATAGCGATGTAGTTATTTCCATGTTTATACAGATCGCGGGGTAGATATTTCCATGTTTATACAGATAGGGGTGTAGGTATTTCCATGTTTATAGAGATGGCGGTGTAGATATTTCCATGTTAATACAGATCACGGTGTACATATTTCCTTGTTTATACAAATAGCAGTCTAGTTATTTTCATGTTTACACAGATAGCGGTGTAGATATTTCCATGTATATACAGATCGCGGTGTAGATATTTCCATGTTTATACAGATCGCGGTGTAGATATTTCCATGTTTATACACATAGCGGTCTAGATATTTCCATGTTTTTACAGATATCGGTGTAGATATTTCCATGTTTACACAGATTGCGGTGTAGATATTTCCATCTTTCTACAGATGGCATTGTAGATATTTCCATGTTTATACAGATGGCGGTGTTGATATTTCCATCTATACACAGATAACCTTGTAGATGTTTCCATGTTTATACGGATGGCCGTGCAGATATTTCTATGGATATGTAGATGGCGGTGTAGGTATTTCCATGTATATAGAGATAGCGGTGTAGTTATTTCCATGTTTATATAGAGAGCGGTGTAGATATTTCCATGTATGTACACATGGCTGTGTAGATATTTCCATGTTTATACAGATGGCGGTGTAGATATTTCCATGTTTATACAGATAGCGGTGTAGATATTTCCATTTTTATAGAGATTGCGGTTTAGATATTTCATGTTTATACAGATAGCGGTGTAGATATTTCCATGTTTATACAGATTGCGGTGTAGATATTTCCATGTTTATACACATGCGTGTGTAGTTATTTCCATGTTTATACAGATGGCTTTGTAGATATTTCCATGTTTATAGAGATAGCGGTGTAGATATTTCCATGTTTATACAGATAGCGGTGTAAATATTTCCATGTTTATACAGATCGTGGTGTAGATATTTCCATGTTTATACAGATTCCGGTGTAGATATTTACATGTTTATACAGACCGCAGTGTAGATATTTCCATGTTTATAGAGATAGCAGTGTAGATATTTCCATGATTGTACAGATGGCGGTGTTGATGTTTCCTTCTATACACAGATTGCCGTGTAGGTATTTCCATGTGTATAGAGATGGCATTGTAGATATTTCCATGTTTATACAGATGGTGGTGTAGAAATTTCCATGTTGATACAGATGAATCTATAGGTATTTCCATGTTTATAGAGATAGCGATGTAGATATTTCCATGTTTATACTGATCACGGTGTAGATATTTCCATGTTTATACAGATCGCGGTGTAGATATTTCCATGTTTATACAGATCATGGTGTAGATATTTCCATGTTTATACAGATCGTGGTGTTGATATTACCATGTTTATAGGAATGGCGGTGCAAATATTTCCACATTTATACAAATAGCGTTGTAGTTATTAGCATGTTTATACAGATAGCGGTGTAGATATTTCCATGTATAAACAGATGACTGTGTATATATTTCCATGTTTAAACAGATGGCTGTGGAGGTATTTCCTTGTTTATAGAAATAGCGGTGTAGATATTTCCATGTTTATGCAGATAGCGGTGTAGATATTTCCATCTGTATACAGATGGCTGTGTAGATATTTCTATGTTCATATAGATGGCTGTGTAGATATTTCCATGTTTATAGAGATGACTTTGTAGGTATTTCCATGTTTATACAGATGGCGTTGTAGATATTTCCATGTTTATAGAGATAGCTGTGTAGATATTTCCATGTTTATACAGATAGCGATCTAGTTATTTCCATGTTTATACAGATCGTGGTGTAGATATTTCCATGTTTATACAGATCGCGGTGTAGATATTTCCATGTTTATACAGATAGCGGTGTAGATATTTCCATGTTTATACAGATGGCGGTTTAGATATTTCCATGTTTATAGAGATGGCGGTGTAGATATTTCCATGTTTATACAGATAGCGGTGTAGATATTTCCACTTTTATACAGATGGCGGTGTAGATATTTCCATCTTTCTACAAATGGCAGTGTAGATATTTCCATGTTTATAGAGATAGCGGTGTAGATATATCCATGTTCATAGAGATAGCAGTGAGGGTATTTCCATGTTTATACAGATAGCAGTTTAGATATTTCCACTTTTATATAGATAGCGGTTTAGATATTTCATATTTATACAGATAGCGGTGTAGATATTTCCATGTTTATACAGATTTCGGTGTAGATATTTCCATGTTTATACAGATAGCGGTGTAGATATTTCCACGTTTATACAGATGGCGGTGTAGATATTTCCATGTTTATACAGATGGCTGCGTAGATATTTCCATGTGTATACAGATGGCGGTGTAGATATTTCCATGTTTATACATATAGTGGTGTAGATATTTCCATGTTTACAGATATAGCGGTAAATATATTTCCATCTTTGCACAGATTGCGGTGTAGACATTGCAAACTTTACACTGATAGCGGTGTAGATATTTCCAAGTTTACACAGATACCTGTGTCGATATTTCCAGATTTAAAGAGATATCATTGTAGATATTTCCATGTTTATACAGATAGCGGTGTAGTTATTTACATGTTGATACAGATAGCGGTGTAGATATTTTCAGGGTTTTACAGATACTGGTGTAGATATTTCCACGTTTTACAGATAGCTGTGTAGATATTTCCCTGTTTACACAGATAGCGTTGTAAATATCTGCATGTTTACACAGATAGCGTTGTAGATATTTCCATGCTTACACAGATTGCGGTGTAGATATTTCCAAGTTTACACAGATAGCTGTGTAGATATTTCCATGTTTACACAGATAGCGTTGTAGATATTTCATTGTTTATAGAGACGGCGGTGTAGGAATTTCCATGTTTTTAAAGATACTGGTGTAGGTATTTCCGTGTTTATAAAGATAGCGGTGGAGATATTTCCATGTTTATGCAGATAGCGGTGTAAAAATTTCCAATGTTTATACAGATAGCGGTGTAGTTATTTCCATGTTTATACAGATAGTGGTGTAGATATTTCCATGTTTATAGAGACTGTGGTGTAGATATTTCCATCTTTGCACAGATTGCTGTGGATATTTCCATCTTTATACAGATTGCGGTGTAGTTATTTACATGTTGATACAGTTAGCGGTGTAGAAATTCCCATGTTTATACAGATGGCTTTGTAGATATTTCCATCTTTCTACAGATGTCAGTGTAGATATTTCCAAGTTTATACAGATGTCTGTGTAGATATTTCCATGTTTATGCAGATGGCGGGGTAGATATTTCCATGTTTATAGAGATGGCGTTGTAGTTATTTCTATGTTTATAGAGATAGCGGTGTAAATATTTCCATGTTTATAGAGATGGTGGTGTAAGTATTTTCATGTTTATAGAGATAGCGGTGTAGATATTTCCATGTTTATACAGATAGCGGTGTTGCTACTTCCATGATTATACAGATAGCGGTGTGGATATTTCCATGTTTTTACAGCTCACGGTGTAGATATTTCCATCTTTATACAGATGGGAGTGGAGATATTTCCATGTTTATACAGATAGCGGTGTAGATATTTCCATGTCTATAGAGATAGCGGTGTAGGTATTTCCATATTTATACAGATTGCGGTGTAGATATTTCCATCTTTATACAGATGGCTGTGTAGTTATTTCCATGTTTATACAGATAGAAGTGAAGATATTTCCATGTTTATACAGATAGTGGTGTAGATATTTCCAAGTTTATACACATGTCGGTGTAGATACATCCATGTTTCTGAAGATGGCGTTGTAGATATTTTCATGTTTACAGAGATGGCGGTGTAGATATTTCCATGAATATAGAGATTGCAGTGTAGATATTTTCATGTTTATAGAGAAAGCGGTGTAGGTATTTCCTTGTTTATAGAGATAGCGGTGTAGATATTTCCATATTTATACAGATAGCGGTGTTGGTATTTCCATGTGTATACAGATGGCTGTGTAGATATTTCCATGTTCATATAGATGGCTGTGTAGATATTTCTATGTTTATAGAGATGACTTTGTAGGTATTTCCATATTTATACAGATGGAGTTGTAGATATTTCCATGTTTATAGAGATAGCTGTGTAGATATTTCCATGTTTATACAGATAGCGATCTAGTTATTTCCATGTTTATACAGATTGCGGTGTAGATATTTCCATGTTTATACAGATCGCGGTGTAGATATTTCCATGTTTATACAGATAGCGGTGTAGATATTTCCATGTTTATACAGATGGCGGTTTAGATATTTCCATGTTTATAGAGATGGCGGTGTAGATATTTCCATGTTTATACAGATAGCGGTGTAGATATTTCCACGTTTATACAGATGGCGGTGTAGATATTTCCATCTTTCTACAAATGGCAGTGTAGATATTTCCATGTTTATAGAGATAGCGGTGTAGATATATCCATGTTCATAGAGATAGCAGTGAGGATATTTCCATGTTTATACAGACAGCAGTGTAGATATTTCCACTTTTATATAGATAGCGGTTTAGATATTTCATATTTATACAGATAGCGGTGTAGATATTTCCATGTTTATACGGATTTCGGTGTAGATATTTCCATGTTTATACAGATAGCGGTGTAGATATTTCCGCGTTTATACAGATGGCGGTGTAGATATTTCCATGTTTATACAGATGGCTGCGTAGATATTTCCATGTGTATACAGATGGCGGTGTAGATATTTCCATGTCTATAGAGATAGCGGTGTAGGTATTTCCATATTTATACAGATTGCGGTGTAGATATTTCCATCTTTATACAGATGGCTGTGTAGTTATTTCCATGTTTATACAGATAGAAGTGAAGATATTTCCATGTTTATACAGATAGTGGTGTAGATATTTCCAAGTTTATACAGATGTCGGTGTAGATACATCCATGTTTCCGAAGATGGCGTTGTAGATATTTTCATGTTTACAGAGATGGCGGTGTAGATATTTCCATGAATATAGAGATTGCAGTGTAGATATGTTCATGTTTATAGAGAAAGCGGTGTAGGTATTTCCTTGTTTACAGAGATAGCGGTGTAGATATTTCCATATTTATACAGATAGCGGTGTTGGTATATCCATGTTTATGCAGATAGCGGTGGAGATATTTCAATGTTTATCCAGATCACGGTGTAGATATTTCCATCTTTATACTGATAGCAGTGTAGATATTTCCATGTTTGTACTGATAGCGCTGTAGATATTTCCATGATTACACAGATGGCCATGTAGATAGTTACATGTTTATGGATATGGTGGTGTAGATATTTTCATGTTTATAGAGATGGTGGTGAAGATATTTCCATGTTTATAGAGATTGTGGTGTAGATTTTTCCATGTTTATAGAGATTGCAGTGTAGGTATTTCCATGTGTATAGAGACTGCGGTGCAGATGTTTCCATGTTTATACTGATGGCTGTGAAGATATTTCCATGTGTATACAGATTACTGGGTAGATATTTCCAAGTTTATACAGATAGCGTTGCAGATATTTCCATGTTTATACAAATAGCGGTGTAGATATTTCCATTTTTATACAGATAGCGGTGTAGATGTTTCCATGTTTATACAGACAGCGGTGGAGATATTTCCATGTTTATACAGATAGCGATGTAGATGTTTCCATGTTTATAGAGATAGCGGTGTAGACATTTCCATATTTATACAGAATGCGTTGTAGATATTTCCATGTTTATTCAGATGGCGTTTTAGATATTTCCATTTTTATACTGATGGCGGTGTAGATATTTCCATGTCTATACAGATAGCGTTGTAGATATTACCATGTTTACACAGATAGCGGTGTAGATATTTCCATCTTTGCACAGATTGCGTTGTAGATATTTCCATCTTTACACAGATAGAGGTGTAGATATTTTCATCTTTGCACAGATTGCGATGTAGATATTGCCATGTTTATACAGGTAGACGTGCAGATATTTCCAAGTTTATGCATATCGCTGTGTAGATATTTCCATCTTTCTACTAATGACAGTGTAGATATTTCTATGTTTATACAGATGGCGGTGAAGATGTTTCCATGTTTATGTAGATGGCGGTGTAGATATTTCCATGTTTATAGAGATGGGGGTGTAGATATTTCTATGTTTATAGAGATAGCAGTGTAGATACTTCGATGATTATAGAGATGGCGGTGTAGTTCTTACCATTTTTCTAGAGATACTGCTGTTGATATTTCCAAGTTTATACAGATGGCTCTGTAGATATTCCCATGTGTATACAGATGGCACTGTAGATATTTCCTTTTTTATGCAGATGGAGGTGTAGATATTTCAAAGTTTATACAGATGACTGTGTAAATATTTCCTTTTTTATGCAGATGGAGGTGTAGATATTTCAAAGTTTATACAGATGACTGTGTAAATATTTCCATGTTTTTACAGATGGCGGTGTAGATACGTCGAGGTTTATACAGATATCTCTGTGGCTATTTCCATGTTTAAACAGATAGCAGTGTAGATATTTCCATGTTTATACAGACGGCAATGTAAATATTTAAATGTTTGTACAGATAGTGGTGCAGATATTTCCATGTTTATACAGATGACTGTGTAGGTATTTCCATGTTTATGCAGATGACGGTGTAGATATTTCCATGTTTATAGAGATAGCCATGTAGATATTTCCATGTTTCTACAGTTAGCGGTGTAGACATTTCCAGGTTTATAAAGATAGCGGTGTGGCTATTTCCATGTTTATACAGATAGCGGTGTAGATATTTCCATGTTTACAGAGATGGCTGTGTAGAAATTTCCTAGTTTATACAGATGACCGTGTAGATATTTCCATATTTATACAGATTGTGGTGTAGATATTTCCATGTTTATAGAGATGGCGGTGTATATATTTCCATGTTTATACAGATAGCGGTGTAGATATTTCCATGTTTATACAGATAGCGGTGTAGATATTTCCACGTTTATACAGATGGCGGTGTAGAAATTTCCATCTTTCTACAAATGGCAGTGTAGATATTTCCATGTTTATAGAGATAGCGGTGTAGATATATCCATGTTCATAGAGTTAGCAGTGAGGATATTTCCATGTTTATACAGATAGCAGTGTAGATATTTCCACTTTTATAGAGATAGCGATTTAGATATTTCATATTTATACAGATAGCGGTGTAGATATTTCCATGTTTATACAGATTGCGGTGTAGATATTTCCATGTTTATACAGATAGCGGTGTAGATATTTCCATGTTTATACTGATCGTGGTTTAGATATTTCCATGTTTATAGAAATGGCGGTGTAGATATTTCCATGTTCATAGAGATAGCGGTGTTGATTTTTCCATGTTTATAGAGATATCGGTGTGGATATTTCCATGTTTATACAGATAGCGATGTTGGTATTTCCAAGTTTATACAGATGGCGGTGTAGATATTTCCATGTTTATACAGATCACGGTGTAGATATTTCCATCTTTATACAGATGGCAGTGTAGATATTTCCATGTTTATACAGATAGCGGTGTAGATATTTCCGTCTTTATGCAGATGGTGGTGTGGACACTTCCATGTTAATGGAGATTGCGGTGTACGTATTTTCATGTTTATAAAGGTGGCGGTGTAGATATTTCCATGTTTATAGAGATGAAGGTGTAGATATTTCCATGTTTATAGAGATAGCGGTGTAGGTATTTCCATGTGTTTAGAGATAGCGGTGTAGATATTTCCATATTTATACATATAGCGGTGTAGATATTTCCAAGTTTATTCAGATTGCGGTGTAGACATTTCCATGTTTATACCGATGGCGGTGTAGATATTTCCATGTTTATACTGATGGCTGTGTAGATATTTCCATGTTTATACATATAGCGGTGTAGATATTACCATGTTTACTCACATAGCGGTGTAGATATTTCCATCTTTGCACAGATTGCGGTGTAGATATTTTCATCTTTACACAGATAGAGGTGTAGATATTTCCATCATTGCACAGACTGCGGTGCAGATATTTCCACCTTTACACAGATAGCGGTGTATATATTTCCATGTTTACACAAATATCAATGTAGATAGTTCCATGTTTACACAGATAGCATTGTAGATATTTGAATGTTTATACAGATAGCGGTGTAGATATTTCCATGTTTATACAGATAGCAGTGCAGATGTTTCCATGTTTATACAGATAGCAGTGTAGATATTTCCATGTTTATACAGATGGCCGTGCAGTTATTTCCATGTTTATACCGATAGTGCTGTAGATATTTCCATGTTTATACAGATGACTGTGTAGGTGTTTCAATGTTTATACAGATGGCGGTGTACATATTTCCATGTTTATAGAGACAGACATGTAGATATTTCCATGTTTATACAGATAGCGATGTAGACATTTCCATGTTTATAGAGACAGCGGTGTTGATATTTCCATATTTATTCAGATAACCGTGTAGATATTTCCATGTTTATTCAGGTGGAGGTGTAGATATTTCCATGTTTATACAGAGTGCGGTGCAGATATTTCCATCTTTCTACAGATGGCAGTGTAGATATTTCTATGCTTATTGAGAAGGCAGTGTAGATATTTCCATGTTTATACATATGGCGGTGTAGGTATTTCCATATTTATGCAGATGGCGGTATAGATATTTCCACGTTTATAGAGATGGCGGTGCAGATATTTCCATATTTATACAGATGGCAGTTTTGGTATTTCCATGTTTATAGAAATTGCAGTGTAGATATTTCCATGTTTACAGAGACAGCGGTGTAAATATTTCCATCTTTGCACAGATTGTGGTGTAGATATTTCCATCTTTACACAGATAGTGGTGTAGATATTTCCATCTTTGCACAGATTATGGTGTAGATATTTCCATCTTTACATAGATAGTGGTGTAGATATTTCCATCTTTGCACTGATTGCGTTGTAGATATTTCCATATTTACACAGATAGCGGTGTAGATATTTCCATCTTTATACAGATGGCAGTGTAGATATTTCCATGTTTATACAGATAGCGGTGTAGATATTTCCGTCTTTATGCAGATGGTGGTGTGGACACTTCCATGTTAATGGAGATGGCGGTGTACGTATTTTCATGTTAATAAAGGTGGCGGTGTAGATATTTCCATGTTTATAGAGATGAAGGTGTAGATATTCCCATGTTTATAGAGATAGCGGTGTAGGTATTTCCATGTGTATAGAGATAGCGGTGTAGATATTTCCATATTTATACAGATAGCTGTGTAGATATTTCCAAGTTTATTCAGATTGCGGTGTAGACATTTCCATGTTTATACCGATGGTGGTGTAGATATTTCCATGTTTATAATGATGGCTGTGTAGATATTTCCATGTTTATATATATAGCGGTGTAGATATTACCATGTTTACTCACATAGCGGTGTAGATATTTCCATCTTTGCACAGATTGCGGTGTAGATATTTTCATCTTTACACAGATAGAGGTGTAGATATTTCCATCATTGCACAGACTGCGGTGCAGATATTTCCACCTTTACACAGATAGCGGTGTATATATTTCCATGTTTACACAAATATCAATGTAGATAGTTCCATGTTTACACAGATAGCATTGTAGATATTTGCATGTTTATACAGATAGCAGTGTAGATATTTCCATGTTTATACAGATAGCAGTGCAGATGTTGCCATGTTTATACAGATATCAGTGTAGATATTTCCATGTTTATACAGATGGCCGTGCAGTTATTTCCATGTTTATACCGATAGTGCTGTAGATATTTCCATGTTTATACAGATGACTGTGTAGGTGTTTCAATGTTTATACAGATGGCGGTGTAGATATTTCCATGTTTATAGAGATAGCCATGAAGATATTTCCATGTTTATTCAGATAGTGCTGTAGATATTTCCATGTTTATACAGATGACTGTGTAGGTGTTTCAATGTTTATACAGATGGCGGTATAGATATTTCCATGTTTATAGAGACAGCCATGTAGATATTTCCATGTTTATACAGATAGCGGTGTAGACATTTCCATGTTTATAGAGACAGCGGTGTTGATATTTCCATATTTATTCAGATAGCCGTGTAGATATTTCCATGTTTATTCAGGTGGAGGTGTAGATATTTCCATGTTTATACAGAACGCGGTGCAGATATTTCCATCTTTCTACAGATGGCAGTGTAGATATTTCTATGCTTATAGAGAAGGCAGTGTAGATATTTCCATGTTTATACATATGGCGCTGTAGGTATTTCCATATTTATGCAGATGGCGGTGTAGATATTTCCACGTTTATAGAGATGGCTGTGCAGATATTTCCATATTTATACAGATGGCGGTTTAGGTATTTCCATGTTTATAGAGATTGCAGTATAGATATTTCCATGTTTACAGAGATAGCGGTGTAGATATTTCCATCTTTGCACAGATTGTGGTGTAGATATTTCCATCTTTACACAGATAGTGGTGTAGATATTTCCATCTTTGCACAGATTATGGTGTAGATATTTCCATCTTTACATAGATAGTGGTGTAGATATTTCCATCTTTGCACAGATTGCGTTGTAGATATTTCCATATTTACACAGATAGCGGTGTAGATATTTCCATGTTTATACAGATGGTGGTGGAGATATTTCCATGTTATACAGATGACTGTGTAGATACTTCCATGTTTATACAGATGGCGGTTTAGATATTTTCATGTTCATACAGATAGCTGTGTAGTTATTTCCTAATTTATACAGATAGCTGTGTAGAAATTTCCATGTTTATAGAGATAACGGTATAGATATTTCCATATTTATACAGACCGTGGTGTAGATATTTCCATGTTTATACAGATAGCCGTGTGGATATTTCCATGTTTATACAGGTAGACTTGTAAATATTTCCATGTTTATACAGATCGCGTTGTAGACATTTCCATCTTTCTAAAGATGGCAGCATAGTTATTTCTATGTTTATACAGATGGCAGTGTAGATATTTCCATGTTTATACAGATGGCGGTGTAGATATTTCCATGTTTATGGAGATGGCGGTGTAGAGATTTCCAGGTTTATAGAGATGGCGGTGTAGATATTTCTATGTTTATAGAGATTGCGGTGCAGATAATTTCATGTTTATAGAGATGGCGGTGTAGGTATTTCCATGTTTATCGAGATAGTGGTGCAGATATTTCCATGTTTATACACATAGCGGTGTAGATATTTCCAAGTTTATAAAGATAGCGGTGTTGGTATTTCCAAGTTTATACAGATAGCGGTGTAGATATTTCCATGTTTATACAGCTTGTGGTGTAGATATTTCCATCTTTATACAGATGGCAGTGTAGATATTTCCATGTTTATACAGATAGCGGTGTAGATATTTCAGTCTTTATGCAGATGGTGGTGTGGACACTTCCATGTTAATGGAGATGGCGGTGTACGTATTTTCTTGTTTATAAAGATGGCGGTGTAGATATTTCCATGTTTATAGAGAAGAAGGTGTAGATATTTCCATGTTTATAGAGATAGCGGTGTAGGTATTTCCATGTGTATAGAGATAGCGGTGTAGATATTTCCATGTTTATACAGATGGCTGTGAAGATATTTCCAGGTGTATACAGATGACACTGTAGATATTTCCATGTTTATACTGATGGCAGTGAAGATATTTCCATTTTTATACAGATGGCGGTGTAAATATTTTCATGTTTATAGAAATAGCGGTGTAGATATTTCCATGTTTATAAAGACAGCGGTGTAAATATTTCCATGTTTATACAGATAACGTTGAAAATATTTCCATTTTTATAGAGATATCGGTGTAAATATTTCCATGATAATACAGATAATGGTTTAAATGTTTACACATTAACAGATATAGCGGTGTAGATATTTCCAAGTTTATACAGACAGCGGTTTAGATATTTCTATGTTTACAGAGACACCTGTGTAGATATTTCCACGTTTATAGACATAACCATGTAGATATTTCTAAGTTTATGGAGACTGCGGTGTAGATATTTGCATGTTTCTAGAGACAGCGGTGTAGATATTTCCATGTTTTTAAAGACAGCGGTGTAGATATTTCCATTTTTATACTGATAGCAGTGTAGATATTTCCATGTTTATAGAGACAGCGGTGTAGATATTTCCAGGTTTATACAGATGGCACTGTAGATATTTCCATGTTTATACAGACAGCGGTGTAGTTATTTCTATGTTTATAAAGATAGCGGTGTAGATATTTTCATGTTCATACAGACAGCGGTGTAGTTATTTCCATGTTTATAGAGATAGCGGTGTAGATATTTCCATGTTTACAGACATAGCATTGTAATTATTTCCAGGTTTATACAGATAGCGGTGTAAGTATTTCCATGTTTATACAGCTCGCGGTGTAGATATTTCCATCTTTATGCAGATGGCAGTGTAGATATATCCATGTTTATACAGATAGCGATCTAGATAATTCCATCTTTACACAGATGGCGGTGTAGACAGTTCCATGTTAATGGAGATGTCGGTGTAGATATTTTCATGTTCATAGAGATAGCGGTGTAGATATATCTATGTTTATACAGATTACGGTGTAAATATTTCCATGTTTATACAGATAGCGGTGTAGTTATTTCCATGTTTATACAGACGACTGTGTATAAATTTCCATGTTTATACAGATGGCGGTGAAGGTATTTACATGTTTATAGAGATAGCGGTGTAGATATTTCCATGTTTATACAGATAGTGGTGTACATATTTCCATGTTTATACAGGTGACTGTGCAGGTATTTCCAAGTTTATACAGATGGCAGTGCAGATACTTCCATGTTTATAGAGATAGCCATGTAGATATTTCCGTGTTTATACAGATAGCGGTGTACATATATCCATATTTATACAGATCGTGGTGTAGATATATCCATGTTTATACAGATAGCTGTGTATATATTTCCATGTTTATGCAGATAGCGGTGTAGGTATTTCCATGTTTACAGAGATAGAGGTGTATATACCTCCATATTTGCACAGATTGCGGTGTAGATATTTCCATCTGCACACAGATAGCAGTGTACATATTTGCATGTTTACAGAGACAGCTGTGTAGATATTTCCACGTTTACACAGATAGTGATGTAGATATTTCCATGTTTATACTGATTGCCTTGCTGATATTTCCATGTTTATAAACACAGCGGTGTAGATATTTCCATGTTTATACAGATAGCGGTGGAGATATTTCCATGTATATACAGATGGCGCTGTTGATATTTCCATGTTTATACAGATAGCGGTGTAGATATTTTCATGTTTATACAGACAGCGGTGGAGATATTTCCATGTTTATACAGATAACGATGTAGATATTTCCATGTTTATACAGATAGTCGTGTAGATATTTCCATGTTTATACAGATAGCGGTGTAGATATTTCCATGTTTATACAGATGACTGTGCATATATTTCCATGTTTATACAGATTGCGGTGGAGATCTTTCCATGTTTATACAGATAGACGTGTAGATAATTCCATGTATATAGAAATAGCAGTGGAGATATTTCCATGTTTGTACAGATAGTGATGTAGATATTTCCATGTTCATAGAGATATCAGTGTAGATATTTCCGCGTTTATACAGATAGCTGTGCATATATTTCCATGTTTATACAGATAGCAGTGTAGATATTTCCATATTTATACAGATAACGGTGTAGGTATTTCCATGTTTATACAGATAGTGGTGTAGATATTTCCATGTTTATACAGTTGACTGTGTAGGTATTTCTATGTTTATATAGTTGGCGGTGTAGACATTTCCAAGTTTATAGAGATAGCCATGTTGATATTTATATGTTTACAGATAGCAGTGTAGATATTTGCAGATTTATACAGATAGCGGTGTAGATATATCCATGTTTATACAGATAGCAGTGGAGATATTTCCATGTTTATAGAGATAGCGGTGTAGATATTTCCATGTTTATACAAATGACTGTGTAGGTATTTACGTTTATACAGATGGCGGTGTGGATATTTCCATGTTTATAGACATAGCCATGTAGATATTTACATGTTTATACTGATAGCGGTGTAGACATTTCCATGTTTATAGAGACAGTGGTGTAGATATTTCCATAATTATTAAGTTAGCGGTGTGTATATTTTCATGTTTATAGAGATAGCCATGTAGAAATTTCCATGTTTAAACTGATAGCGGTGTATTCATTTCCATGTTTATAGAGATAGCGGTGTAGATATTTCCATAATTTTACAGATAGCAGTAGATATTTCCAACTTTATACAGATATCGGTGTAGATATTTCCATGTTTATAGAGATAACCGTGTAGACATTTCCATGTTTATACAGATATCGGTGGAGATATTTCCTAGTTTATACAGAGAGTGTTGGAGATATTTCCATGTTTATAGAGATGTCGGTGTAGATATCTCCAAGTTTATACAGATAGCGTTGTAGATATTTCCATGTTTATACAGATAGCGATGTAGATACTTCCATGTTTATACAGATAGCGGTGTAGGTATTTCCATGTTTATACAGACAGCGATGTAGATATTTCCATGTTTGTCGAGATGGCCGTGTAGCTATTTCTGTGTTTATACAGATGGCAGTGTAGACATTTCCATGTTTATACAGATTGTGGTGTAGATATTTCCATGTATATACAGATGACTGTGTAGTTATTTCCCTGTTTATGCAGATGGCAGTGTAGATATTTCCATGTTTATAGAGATAGCCATGTAGATATTTCCATGTTTATACAGATAGCGGTGTAGACATTTCCATGTTTATAGAGATAGCAGTGTAGATATTTCCATATTTTTACAGATAGCGGTATACATATTTCCATGTTTATACTGTTAGCGCTGTAGATATTTTCAGGTTTATATTGATAGCGGTGTAAATATTTCCATGTTTATACAGATGACTCTGTATATATTTCCATGTTTATACAGATAGCGGTGGAGATATTTCCATGTTTATGCAGATAGCGGTGTAGATTTTTCCATGTTTATGCAGATGGTGGTGTAGATATTTCAAAGTTCATAAAGATGGCGGTGTAGATATTTCTATGTTTATAGAGATAGTGGTGTAGGTATTTCCATGTTTATACAGATAGCGGTGTAGGTATTTGCATGTTTATTTAGAGGGCGGTGTAGATTTTCCATGTTCATACAGATGGCGGTCTAGTTATTTCCATATTTTTACAGATAGCGGTATAGATATTTCCATGTTTATACAGATAGCGCTGTAGATATTTTCAGGTTTATATTGATAGCAGTGTAAATATTTCCATGTTTATACAGATGACTGTGTATACATTTCCATGTTTATACAGATAGCTGTGTAGATATTTCCATGTTTATGGAGATAGCGGTGTAGATATTTCCATATTTATACAGATAGCCGTGTAGATATTTCCATGTTTATTCAGATGGCGGCATAGATATTTCCATGTTTATACAGATAGCGTTTTGGCTATTTCCATGTTTATACAGATGGCAGTGTAGATATTGCCATGTTTATACAGATAGCGATGTAGTTATTTCCATGTTTATACAGATAGCGGTGTAGATATTTCCATGTTCATGGAGATAGCGGTGTAGATATTTCCTTGTTTATACAGATAGCAGTGTAGGTATTTCCATGTTTATACAGATAGTGGTGGAGATATTTCCATGTTTATACAGATAGCGGTGTAGATTTTTCCATGTTTATACAGGTGCTGGTGTAGATATTTCCAAGTTCATAAAGATGGCGGTGTATATATTTCTATGTTTATAGAGATAGTGGTGTAGGTATTTCCATGTTTATACAGATAGCGGTGTAGGTATTTCCTTGTTTATTCAGATGGCGGTGTAGATATTTCCATGTTCATACAGATGGCGGTCTAGATATTTCCATGTTTATACAGATAGCGGTGTAGATATTTCCATGTTTATACAGATAGCGGTGTCGGTATTTCCATGTTTGTAGAGATAGCGGTGTAGATATTTCCATGTTTATACAGATGGCTATGCATATATTTCCATGTGTATACAGATGGCAGTGTAGATATTTCCATGTTTATACAGATGGAGGTGTAGATATTTCCATGTTTATACAGATGACTGTGTAGATATATCCATGTATTTACAGATGGCGGTGTAGTTATTTCCATGTTTATACAGATAGCGGTGTGGCTATTTCCATGTTTATACAGATAGCTATGTAGATATTTCCATGTTTATAGAGATGGCTGTGTAGCTATTTCTATCTTTATACAGATGGCAGTGTAGATATTTCCATGTTTATACAGATAGTGGTGTAGATATTTCCATGTTTATACAGAAAGCGTTGTAGACATTTCCATGTTTATAGAGATAGCGGTGTAAATATTTCCATATTAATACAGAGAGCGGTGTAGATGTTTCCATGTTTATACAGAAAGCATTGTAGATATTTCCATGTTTATATTGAGAGCGTTGTAGTTGTTTCCAGGTTTATACAGATAGCGGTGGAGATATTTCCATGTTTATACAGATAGCGGTGTGGCTATTTCCATGTTTATACAGATAGCTATGTAGATATTTCCAAGTTTATAGAGATGTCTGTGTAGCTATTTCTATCTTTATACAGATGGCAGTGTAGATATTTCCATGTTTATACAGATAGTGGTGTAGATATTTCCATGTTTATACAGAAAGCGTTGTAGACATTTCCATGTTTATACAGATAGCGGTGTAAATATTTCCATATTAATACAGAGAGCGGTGTAGATGTTTCCATGTTTATATAGAAAGCGTTGTAGATATTGCCATGTTTATATTGAGAGCGTTGTAGATATTTCCAGGTTTATACAGATAGTGGTGGAGATATTTCCATGTTTATACAGATAGCGGTGTAGATATTTCCATGTTTATACGGAGAGCGTTGTAGATGTTTCCATGTTTATACAGATAGCGGTGGAGATATTTCCATGTTTATACAGATAGCGGTGTAGGTATTTCTATGTTTATAGAGATAGTGGGGTAGATATTTTCATGTTTATCCAGATGGCTGTTTAGACATTTCCATGTGTATGCCGAATGCAGTGTAGATATTTCCATGTTTATACAGATAGTAGTGTAGAAGTTTCCATGCTAATACAGATCGTGGTGTAGGTATTTCCATCTATTTACCGATGGCAGTGTAGATATTTCCACGTTTATACAGATGGCGGTGTAGATATTTCCATGTTTATATAGATTATGGTATAGATATTTCCTTGTTTATGTAGATGGCGGTGTCGATATTTCCATGTTTATAGAGATGGCGGTCTATATATTTCCATGTTTATAGAGATAGCGGTGTAGATATTTCCATTTTTACACAGATAGCGGTGTAGGTATTTCCATCTTTACACAGATAGCGGTGTAGATATTTCTATGTTTATGCAGATAGCGGTGTAGATATTTCCATGTTTATACTGATGGCTGTGTAGGTATTTCCATGTGTGTACAGATGGCATTGTAGATATTTCCATATTTATCAGATGGTGGTGTAGATATTTCCATGTTTCTACAGATGACTGTGAAGATATTTCCATGTTTTTACAGATGGCGTTGTAGATATTTCCATTTGTATACAGATGGCGGTGTAGATATTTCCATGTTTATGCACATGGCGGTGTTGATATCTCCATGTTTATACAGATGGCGGTGTAGATATATCTATGTTTGCACAGATAGCGGTGTAGATATTTCCATGTTTTCACAGATAGCGGTGTAGATATTTCCATCTTTACCCTCATAGTGGTGTAGATATTTCCATCTTTTCACCGATAGCGGTGTAGTTATTTCCATGTTAACACAGGCAGCGGTGTAGATATTTCTATGTTTACACAGATAGCGTTGTCGATATTTCCATGTTTATACAGATAGCGGTGTAGATACTTCCATGGTTATACAGGTAGCGGTGTTGGTATTTCCATGTTAATACAGATAGCGATGTCGATGTTTCCATGTTCATACAGCGCGCCATGTAGTAATTTCCATTTTTGTACAGATGGTGGTGTAGATATTGCCACGTTTATACAGATGGCGTTGTACATATTTCCAGGTTTATACAGATGGCGGTGTAGATAATTCTATGTTTATGGAGATGGCACTGTAGATATTTCCATGTTTATAGAGACAGCGGTGTAGAAATTTCCATGCTTATAGAAACAGTGGTGTAGCTATTTCCATGTTGTAGAGGTAGCGGTGTAGATATTTCCATGTTTATACAGATGGTGGTGTAGGTATTTCCATCTTTCTACATATGGCTTTTTTAGATATTTCCATTTTTATACAGATGTTGGTGTAGATATTTCCATGTTTATACAGATATATGTGTAGATATTACCATGATTATACAGATGGCGGTGAAGATATTTCCATCTTTATACTGATGGCGGTGTTGATACATCCATGTTTATGCAGATGTTGGTGTTGATATTTCCATGTTTATAGTGATGGTGGTGTAGATATTTTCATGTTTATAGAGATAGCGGTGTAGATAATTCCATGTTTATACAGATGGCGGTGTAGATATATCCATGTTTGCACAGATAGTGGTCTAGATATTTCCATGTTTACACAGATAGCGGTGTAGATATTTCCATGTTTATGTAGGTGGCGGTGTAGATATTTCCGTGTTTACACAGATAGCGGTGTAGATATTTCTATCTTTACACTGATAGCGGTGTAGATATTTCCATCTTTACACAGATAGCGGTTTAGGTATTTCCATTTTAACACACATAACGGCATAGATATTTCCATGTTTCTAGAGATGACTGTGTAGATATTTCCATGTTTTTACAGATGGCGTTGTAGATATTTCCATTTTTTTACAGATGGCGGTGTAGATATTTCCTTGTTTATACAGATGGTGGTGTAAATATTTCCATGTTTGTACAGATCGCGGTGTAGATATTTCCATGTTGATACAGATGGCGGTGTTGATATTTCCATCTGTTTACAGCTCGCGGTGTAGATATTTACATCTTTATACAGATGGCAGTGTAGATATTTCTATGTTAATTGAGATATTGGTGTCGATATTTCCATGGTTATACAGATGGCAGTGTAGAAATTTCCACGTTTATACAGATGGTGGTGTACATATTTCCATGTTTATACAGATGACTTTGTTGATATTTCCATGTTTTTACAGATGACGGTGTAGACATTTCCATGTTTATATAGATAGCGCTGTAGATAATTCCATGTTTCCACAGATAGCGGTGTATTTATTTCCATCTTTACACTGATAGCGGTTTAAATATTTCCATCTTTACACAGATGGCCGTGTAGATATTTCCATGTTTACACAGATAGCGGTGTAGATATTTCCATGTTTATACACATAGCGGTGTAGATATTTCCATGTTTATGCAGATAGCGGTGTAGATATTTCGATGTTTATAGAGATAGTGGTGTAGATATTTCCGTGTTTATAGAGACAGCAGTGTAGGTATTTCCATGTTTATAGAGATAGCGGTGTGGATATTTCCATGTTTATACAGATGGTTTTGTAGATACTTCCATGTGTATACAGATGGCAGCGTAGATAATTCCATGTTAATACAGATGGTGGTGTTGATATTTCCATGTTTATACAGATGACTGTGTAGATATTTCCATGTTTATACAGATGGTGATGTAGATATTTCCATGATTATACAGATACCGGTTTAGATATTTCCATGTTCATACAGATGGCGGTGTAGATATTTCCATCTTTATACACAGAGCGTTGTAGATATTTCCATGTTTATACAGACAGCGGTGTTGGTATTTCCATCTATATACAGATAGCGGTGTAGATATTTCCATGTTTATACAGCTCACGGTGTAGATATTTCCATCTTTATACTGATGGCAGTGTCGATATTTCCATGTTTATACAGATATTGGTGTAGATATTTCCATGTTTACAAAGATGGCGGTGTAGGTAGTTCCATGTTTATGAAGATGTCGGTGTAGATATTTTCATGTTTATAGAGATGGCGGTGTGGATATTTCCATGTTTATAAAGATAATGGTGTAGATATTTCCAAGTTTATAGAGATGGCGGGGTAGGTACCTCCATGTTTATGGAGATAACGGTGTAGATATTTCCATGTTTATACAGATAGCGGAGTAGATATTTCCATCTTTATACAGATAGAGGTGTTGGTATTTCCATGTTTATACAGATAGCGGAGTAGATATTTCCATGTTTATACAGATCTCGGTATAGATATTTCCATCTTTATGCAGATGGCAGTGTAGATATTTCCATGTTTATACAGATAGCAGTGTAGATATTTCCATGTTTACACAGATGGCGGTGTAGCTAGTTCCATGTTTATGGATATGGCGGTGTAGATATTTTCATGTTTATAGAGATGACGGTGTAGATATTTCCATGTTTATACAGATAGCGGTATAATTATTTCCATGTGTATAGAGATAGCGGTGTATATTTTCCATGTTTATACTGATGGCTGTGTAGATATTTCCAGGTTTATACAGATAGCGGTGTAGATATTTCCATGCTGATACTGATCGTGGTGTAGATATTTCCATGTTTATACAGACAGCGGTGTAGATATGTCCATGTTTATACAGATGGTGTTGTAGATATTTCCATTTTTATGCAGATGGCGGTGTAGATATTTCCAAGTTTATAGAGATGGCGGTGTAGGTATTTCTATATTTATAGAAATAGCGGTGTAGATAATTCCATGTTTATAGAGATGGCGTTGTAGTTATTTCCATGTTTATGGAGATAGTGGTGTAGATATTTCCATGTTTACACAGACAGCGGTGTAGGTACATTCATGTTTATTCAGATAGCGGTGTAGATATTTCCTAGTTTATTCAGATCGCGCTGTATATATTTCCAACTTTATACAGATGGCAGTGTAGATATTTCCAAGTTTATACAGATGACTGTGTAGATATTTCCATGTTTATACTGATGGCTGTGTAGATATTTCCATGTGTATACAGATGGCAGTGTAGGTGTTTCCATGTTTATAGAGATGGTGGTGTAGATATTTCCATGTTTATACAGATGACTGAGCAGATATTTCCATGTTTATACAGATGGCGGTGTAGATATTTCCATGTTTACAGAGATAGCGGTGTAGATATTTCCATGTTTATACAGATAGCGGTGCAGATATTTCCATGTTTTTAGAGATAGCAGTGTAGATATTTCCATGTATATACAGATAGCGGTGTTAAATTTAGATGTTTATACAGTTGACGGTGTAGATATTTCCATGTTTATACACATGGCGGTGTAGATATTTCCATGTATATACAGATATCGGTGTAGATATTTCCATGGTTATAGAGATGGCTGTGTAGATATTTCCACGTTTATACAGACGGCAGTGTAAATATCTCCATGTTTTAAAGATGGTGGTGTAGATATTTCCATGGTTATACAGAAGACTGTGTAGGTATTTCCAAGTTTATACAGATGGCGGTGTAGGTATTTCCATGTTTATAGATATAGCCTTGTAGATATTTCCACGTTTATACAGATAGCGGTGTAGATATTTCCATGTATGTAGAGATAGTGGTGTAGACATTTCCATATTTATGCACTTAGCGTTGTAGATATTTCCGTGTGTATACTGATAGCGGTGCAGATATTTCCATGTTTATACAGATAGCGCTTTAGATATTTCCATGTTGATACAGATCATGGTGTATATATTTCCATGTTTATACAGATACTGATGTAGTTATTTCTATGTTTATACAGGTAGCGTTGTAGATATTTCCATGTTTATACAGATCGCGGTGTAGATATTTCCATCTTTTTACAGACGGCGGTGTTGATATTTCCATGTTTCTACAGATGGCAGTGGAGATATTTCCATGTTTATGCAGATGGCGTTGTAGATATTTCCATGTTTATAGAGATGGCGGTGTAGATATTGCTATATTTACAGAGATAGCGGTATAGATATTTCCATGTGTATACATTTCCATATTTATTCACTTAGCGGTGTATATATTTCCATTTTTATACAGATAGCGGTGCAGATATTTCCATGTTTATACAGATAGCGGTTTAGATAATTCCATGTTAATACAGATCGTGGTGTAGATATTTCCATGTTTATACACTTACCGGTGTAGTTATTTCCATGTTTATACAGATAGCGGTGCAGATATTTCCATGTTTATACAGATAGCGGTTTAGATATTTCCATGTTTATACAGATCGCGGTGTAGATATTTCCATCTTTTTACAGACGGCGGTGTTGATATTTCCATGTTTATTCAGATAGCGGTGTAGATATTTCCATGTTTATACAGCTCTCGGTGTAGATATTTCCATCATTATGCAGATGGCAGTGTAGATATTTCCATGTTTATACAGATAGTGGTGTAGATATTTCCATGTTCACACACATGGCGGTGTAGGTTGTTCCATGTTTATGGAGATGGCGGTGTAGATATTTTCATGTTTAAAGAGGTAGCGTTATACGTGTTTCCATGTGTATAGAGATAGCGGTGTAGATGATTCCATGTTTATACTGATGGCTGTGTAGGTATTTCCATGTGTATACAGATGTCAGTGTGGATATTTCCATGTTTATGGAGATGGCGGTTTAGATATTTGCATATATATACAGATAGCGGTGTAGATATTTCCATGTTTACAGATAGCAGTGGAGATATTTCCGTGTTTATACAGATAGCGGTGGATATATTTCCATGTTTATAGAGATGGCGGTGTAGATAATTCCAAGTTTATACAGATAGCGGTGTAGATATTTTCATGTTTATACAGATAGCGGTGTATATATTTCCATGTATATACAGATAGCGGTGTATGTATTTCCATGTTCATTGGGATAGCGGTGTAGATATTATCAGGTTTATACAGATGTCTCTGTAGATATTTCCATGTGTATACAGATGTCAGTGCAGATATTTCCATGTTTATACACTTGGAAGTGTAGAAACTTCCATGTTTATACAGGTGACTGTGTAGATATTTCCATGTTTTTACAGATTGCGGTGTAGGTATTTCCATGTTTACACAGATAGCGGTGTGTCTATTTCCATGTTTATACAGATAGCGATGTAGATATTTCCATGTTTATAGAGATTGATGTGTAGATGTTTCCATGTTTATACAGATGGCAGTGTAGATATTTCCATGTTTATACAGATAGTGGTGTAGTTATTTCCATGTATATAGAGATAGCGGTGAAGATATTTCCATGTTTATACAGATGGCTGTGTAGATTTTTCCATGTGTATACATTTGGAAGTGTAGGTATTTCCATGTTTACACAGATGACTGTGTAGGTATTTCCATGTTTATACTGATGGCGGTCTAGATATTACCATGTATATAGATATAGCCATGTAGATATTTCCATGTTTAGACAGATAACGGTGTAGATATTTCCGTGTTTGTAGAGATGGCGGTTTAGATATTTCCAAATGTATACAGATTGCAGTGTAGATATTTCCAAGTTTATCCAGATAGTGGTGTAGATATTTCCATGTCTTTACAGATAGCGGTGTAGATATTTCCATGTTTATTCAGATGTTGGTATAGATATTTCCATCTTTATACAGATAGCGGTTGTCGTTACTACCATGTTTATACAGGTGGCAGTGTTGATATTTCCATGTTAATACATATAGCGATGTAGATATTTCCATGTTTATACAGATGTCGGTGCCGATATTTCCATGTTTATACAAATAGCGGTGCAGATATTTCCATGTTTATACAGATAGCGGTGTAGATATTTCCATGTTTATACAGATAGCGGTGGAGATATTTCCATGTTTATACAGATGGGTGTGTAAATATTTCCATGTGTATACAGATGGCAGTGTAGATATTTCCATGTTTATACAGATAGCGGTGTGGCTATTTCCATGTTTATTCAGATAGCGTTGGAGATATTTCCATGTTTATACAGATAGCGGAGGAGATATTTCCATGTGTATAAGGGTGGCGGTGTAGATATATCCAGGTTTATGCAGATAGCGGTGTTGATATTTCCATGTTTATAGAGATAACGGTGTAGTTATTTCCATGTTTATACACATAGCGGTGTAGTTATTTCCATGTTTTTGCAGATGGCAGTGTAGATATTTCCATGTTTATACAGATAATGGTGTAGGTATTTCCATGTTTATACAGATGACTGTGTAGGTATTTCCACGTTTGTGGAGATGGCGGTGTAGATATTTCCATGTTTATAAAGATAGCCATGTAGTTATTTCCATGTTTATACAGATAGCGGTGTAGACATTTCTATGTTTATAGAGATAGCAGTCTAGGTATTTCCATATTGATACAGATAGCCGTGTAGATATTTCCATGTTTATTCAGATATTGGTGTAGATATTTCCATGTTTATATAGATAGCGCTGTGGCTATTTCCATGTTTATGCAGACGGCAGCGTAGTTATTTCCATGTTAATACAGATAGCGTTGTAGATACTACCATGTTTATAGAGATGTTTTTAAAGATAGCGGTGTAAATATTTCCATGTTTATACAGATAGCGTTTTAAATATATCCATGTTTATAGAGATAGCGCTGTAGATATTTCCATGTTTATACAGATAGCGGTGCAGATATTTCCATGTTTATAGGGATAGCGGTGTAGATATTTCCATCGTTATACAGATAGTGTTGTTATATTTCCTTGTTTATACAGATGACGGTGTATATATTTCCATGTTCATACACATGGCGGTGTAGATATTTCCATGTATATACAGATACTGGAGTAGTTATTTCCATGTTTATACAGATAGCGGTGTAGACATTTCCATGTTTATAGAGACGGCTGTGTAGGTAATTCCATGCTTATACAGATGACAGTGTAGGTATTTCCATGTTTATAAAGATGGTGGTGAAGATATGTCCGTGTTTATACAGAAGACTGTGTAGGTATTTCCAAGTTTACATAGATGGCAGTGTAGATATTTCCATGTTTATACAGATAGCCATGTAGATATTTCCATGTTTATACAGATAGCGGTGTAGACGTTTCCATGTTTATACAGATAGCAGTGTAGACATTTACATATTTATACAGATAGCGGTGTAGATATTTCCATGTTTATACAGATAGTAGTGTAGATATTTCCATGATTATACAGATGTCGGTGTAGATATTTCCATGTTTATACACATGGCGGTGTGGATACTTCCATGTTTATACAGATGTCGGTGTAGATATTTCCATGTTTACACAGATAGCGGTGTAGATATTTCCATCTTTGCACAGATTGCGGTGTAGAAATTTCCATCTTTACACAGGGAGCGTTGTAGATATTTCCATGTTTATAGAGATAGCGGTGTAGATATTTCCACATTTACACATATAGCGGTGTAGATATTTCCATGTTTATACAGATGGCGATGCAAATATTTCCATGTTTATACAGATGGCGGTGTTACATTTCCATGTTTATACAGATGATGGTGCAGATATTTCCATGTTTATACACTTGTGGGTGTAGATATTTCCATGTTTATACAGATAGCGGTGCAGATATTTCCATGTTTATAGAGATAACGGTGTAGATATTTCCATCTTTTTACAGACGGCAGTGTAGATATTTCCATGTTTATACAGATCGCATTGTAGATATTTCCATTTTTATGCAGATGGCGGTGAGGCTATTTCCAAGTTTATAGAGATGGCGGTGTAGATATTTCTATATTTATAGAAATAGCGGGGTAGATAATTCCATGTTTATAGAGATGGCGGTGTAGGTATTTCCATGTTTATGGAGATAGTGGTGTAGATATTTACATGTTTATACAGATAGTGGTGTAGATATTTCCATGTTTATAAAGATAGCGGTTTAGCTACATCCCTGTTTATGCAGATAGCGGTGTAGATATTTCCATGTTTATTCAGATTGCAGTGTATATATTTCCATCTTTATACAGATGGCAGTGTAGATATTTCCATGTTTATACAGATGACTGTGTAGATACTTCCATGGTTATACTGATGGCTGTGTAGATATTTCCATGTGTATACAGATGGCAATGTAGAAATTTCCATGTTTATAGAGATGGTGGTGTAGATATTTCCATGTTTATACAGATGACTGTGCAGATATTTCCATGTTTATACAGATAGCGGTGTAGTTATGTCCATGTATATAGAGATGGCTGTGTAGATATTTCCATGTATATACAGATGGCAGTGTAGATGTTTACATGTTTATACAGATGTTGGTGTAGATATTTCCATGTTTATACAGAAGACTGTGTAGGTATTTCCAATTTTATGCAGATGACGCTGTAGATATTTCCATATTTAAAGAGATAGCCACATAGATATTTCCATGTTTATACAGATAGCGGTGTAGTCATTTCCATATTTATTCAGATAACGGTGTAGATATTTCCATGTTTAAACAGATAGCGGTGTAGATATTTCCATGTTTATACAGACAGCGGTGTAGATATTTCCATGTTGATACAGATCGTGGTGTAGATATTTCCATGTTTATACAGATGCCGGTTAAGATATTTCCATGTATATACAGGTAGCGGTGTAGATATTTACAGGTTTATATAGATCGCAGTGTAGATATATCCATCTTTTTACAGATGGCGGTGTAGATAATTCAAAGTTTATACAGATGGCGGTGTAAATATTTCCATGTTTATACAGATGCCCGTGTAGATATCTCCATGTTTATGCAGAGGGTGGTGTAGATATTTCCATGTTTATAGAGATGGTGGTGTAGATATTTTTATATTTATAGAGACAGCGGTGTAGATAATTACATGTTTATAGAGATGGCGGTGTTGATATTTCCATGTTTATGGAGATAGTGGTGTAGATATTTCCATGTTTATAATCATAGCGGTGTAGATATTTCCATGTTTATACAGACAGCGGTGTTGGTATTTCCATGTATATACAGATAGCGGTGTAGATATTTCCATGTTTATACAGCTCACGGTGTAGATATTTCCATCTTTATACAGATGGCAGTGTCGATATTTCCATGTTTATACAGATATCGGTGTAGATATTTCCATGTTTACACAGATGGCGGTGTAGGTAGTTCCATGTTTATGAAGATGTCGGTGTAGATATTTTCATGTATATAGAGAAGGCGGTGTGGATATTTCCATGTTTATAAAGATAATGGTGTAGATATTTCCATGTTTATAGAGATGGCGGAGTAGGTACTTCCATGTTTATGGATATAACGGTGTAGATATTTCCATGTTTATACAGATAGCTGAGTAGATATTTCCATGTTTTTACAGATAGAGGTGTTGGTATTTCCATGTTTATACAGATAGCGGACTAGATATTTCCATGTTTATACAGATCGCGGTGTAGATATTTCCATCTTTATACATTTGGCAGTGTAGATATTTCCATGTTTATACAGATAGCAGAGTAGATATTTCCATGTTTACACATATGGCGGTGTAGGTAGTTCCATGTTTATGGATATGGCGGTGTAGATATTTTCATGTTTATAGAGATGACGGTGTAGATATTTCCATGTTTATACAGATAGCCGTATAAGTATTTCCATGTGTATAGAGATAGTGGTGTATATTTTGCATGTTTATACTGATGGCTGTGTAGATATTTCCAGGTTTATACAGACAGCGGTGTAGATATTTCCATGTTTATACAGATGGCGTTGTAGATATTTCCATTTTTATGCAGATGGCGGTGTAGATATTTCCAAGTTTATAGAGATGGCGGTGTAGGTATTTCTATATTTATAGAAATAGCGGTGTAGATAATTCCATGTTTATAGAGATGGCGTTGTAGTTATTTCCATGTTTATGGAGATAGTGGAGTAGATATTTCCATGTTTACACAGACAGCGGAGTAGGTACATCCATGTTTATACAGATAGCGGTGTAGATATTTCCTAGTTTATTCAGATCGCGCTGTATATATTTCCATCTTTATACAGATGGCAGTGTAGATATTTCCAAGTTTATACAGATGACTGTGTAGATATTTCCATGTTTATACTGATGGCTGTGTAGATATTTCCATGTGTATACAGATGGCAGTGTAGGTATTTCCATGTTTATAGAGATGGTGGTGTAGATATTTCCATGTTTATACTGATGGGGATGTAGATATTTCCATGTTTACAGAGATAGCGGTGTAGATATTTCCATGTTTATACAGATAGCGGTGCAGATATTTCCATGTTTTTAGAGATAGCAGTGTAGATATTTCCATGTATATACAGATAGCGGTGTTAAATTTCCATGTTTATACAGTTGACGGTGTAGATATTTCCATGTTTATACACATGGCGGTGTAGATATTTCCATGTATATACAGATATCGGTGTAGATATTTCCATGTTTATAGAGATGGCTGTGTAGATATTTCCACGTTTATACAGACGGCAGTGTAAATATCTCCATGTTTTAAAGATGGTGGTGTAAATATTTCCATGGTTATACAGAAGACTGTGTAGGTATTTCCAAGTTTATACAGATGGCGTTGTAGGTATTTCCATGTTTATAGATATAGCCATGTAGATATTTCCACGTTTATGCAGATAGCGGTGTCGATATTTCCATGTATGTAGAGATAGTGGTGTAGACATTTCCATATTTATACACTTAGCGTTGTAGATATTTCCGTGTGTATACAGATAGCGGTGCAGATATTTCCATGTTTATATAGTTGGCGGTGTAGATATTTCCATATTTATACAGATAGCCATGTAGGTATTTCCATGTTTATACAGATAGCGGTTTAGATATTTCCATGTTGATACAGATCGTGGTGTATATATTTCCATGTTTATACAGATACTGGTGTAGTTATTTCTATGTTTATACAGGTAGCGTTGTAGTTATTTCCATGTTTATACAGATCGCAGTGTAGATATTTCCATCTTTTTACAGACGGTGGTTTTGATATTTCCATGTTTCTACAGATAGCAGTGGAGATATTTCTATGTTTATACAGATGGCGGTGTAGATATTTCCATGTTTATACAGATAGTGGTGTAGATATTTCCATGTTTATACAGATGACTGTGTAGGTATTTCCATGTTTATACAGATGGCGGTGTTGATATTACCATGTATATAGAGATACACATGTAGATATTTCCATGTTTATACAGATAGCGGTGTAGAGATTTCCATGTTTATAGAGATGGCGGTGTAGATATTTGCATATATATACAGATAGCGGTGTAGATATTTCCATGTATACAGATAGCAGTGGAGATATTTCCGTGTTTATACAGATAGCGGTGGAGATATTTCCATGTATATACATATAGCGGTGGATATATTTCCGTGTTTATAGAGGTGGCGGTGTAGATATTTCCAAGTTTATACAGATAGCGGTGTAGATATTTCCATGTTTATACAGATAGCGGTGTATATATTTCCATGTATATACAGATAGCGGTGTATGTATTTCCATGTTCATTGGGATAGCGGTGTAGATATTATCAGGTTTATACAGATGTCTCTGTAGATATTTCCATGTGTATACAGATGTCAGTGCAGATATTTCCATGTTTATACACTTGGAAGTGTAGAAACTTCCATGTTTATACAGGTGACTGTGTAGATATTTCCATGTTTTTACAGATTGCGGTGTAGGTATTTCCATGTTTACACAGATAGCGGTGTAGATATTTCTATGTTTGTAGAGATGGCTGTTTAGATATTTCCATATGTATACAGATTGCGGTGTAGATATTTCCAAGTTTATGCAGATAGCGGTGTAGATATTTCCATGTTTATACAGATAACGGTGTAGTTATTTCCATGTTTATACAGATAGCGGTGTAGTTATTTCCATGTTTATGCAGATGGCAGTGTAGATATTTCCAAGTTTATACAGATAATGGTGTAGGTATTTCCATGTTTATACAGATGACTGTGTAGGTATTTCCACGTTTGTAGAGATGGCGGTGTAGATATTTCCATGTTTATAAAGATAGCCATGTAGTTATTTCCATGTTTATACAGATAGCGGTGTAGACATTTCTATGTTTATAGAGATAGCAGTGTAGGTATTTCCATATTGATACAGATAGCCATGTAGATATTTCCATGTTTATTCAGATATTGGTGTAGATATTTCCATGTTTATACAGATAGTGCTATGGCTATTTCCAAGTTTATGCAGACGGCAGCGTAGGTATTTCCATGTTAATACAGATAGCGTTGTAGATACTTCCATGTTTATAGAGATAGCGGTGTATATATTTCCATGTTTACACAGATAGCAGTGGAGATATTTCCATGTTTATAGAGATAGTGGTGGAGATATTTCCATGTTTATACAGATAGCGTTGGATATTTTTCCATGTTTATAGAAATGGCAGTGTAGATATTTCCAAGTTTATACAGATAGCGGTGTAGTTATTTCCATGTTTATACAGATATTGGTGTAGATATTCCCATGTTTATACAGATATCGGTGTCGATATTTCCATGTTTATACAGATAGTGGTGTAGATATTCCCATGTTTATACAGATATCGGTGTCGATATTTCCATGTTTATAGAGATAGCGGTGCAGCTATTTCCATGTTTATACACATAGCGTTGTAGATATTTCCATGTTTATACAGATGGCTTTGTTGATATTTCCATGTGTATACAGATAGCAGTGTAGATATTTGCATGTTTGTATAGATGGAGGAGTAGTTATTTCCATGTTTCTATAGATGACTGTGTAGATATTTCCATGTTTTTACAGATGACAGTGTAGATATTTCCATGTTTATACAGATAGCGGTGTGGCTATTTCCATATTTATACAGAGAGCGATGTAGATATTTCCATGTTTGTACTGATTGCGGTGGAGATATTTGCCATGTTAATACAGATAGCGGTGTAGATAATTCCATGTTTATAGAGATAGCTGTGGAGATATTTCCATGTTAGTACAGATATCGATGTAGATATTTCCATGTTCATACTGATAGCGGTGGAGATATTTCCATGTTTATACAGATAGCGGTGGTGATATTTCCATGTTTATACAGATAGCGTTGGAGATATTTCCATGATTATAGAGATGGCGGTGTAGATATTTCCATATTTATACAGATATCCGTGTAGATATTTCGATGTTTATTCAGATGGTGGTGTAGATATTTCCATGTTTATACAGATAGCGGTGTGGCTAATTCCATGTTTATACAGACGGCAGTATAGATATTTCCAGGTTTATACAGATAGCAATTTAGATATTTCCATCTTTATAGAGATTGTGGTGTAGATATTTCCATGTTTATACAGATGGCTGTGTGGATATTTTCATGTGTATACAGATGGCAGTGTAGGTATTTCCATGTTTACACTGATGGAGGTTTAGGTATTTCCATGTATATACAGATGACTGTGTAGATATTTCCATGTTTTTACAGATGGCGGTGTAGATATTTCCAAGTTTATACAGATATCGGTGTGGATATTTCCATGTTTATACAGATGGCGGTGTAGATTTTTCCAAGTTTATGCAGATAGCGGTGTAGATATTTCCATGTTTATAGAGATACCGGTGTAGATATTTCCATAGTTATACAGATAGCGGTGTAGTTATTTCCATGTTTATTCAGATGTCGGTGTAGATATTTCCAGCTTTATACACATAGCGGTGTGGCTGTTTAAATGTTTATACAGATGGCAGTGTAGATATTTCTATGTATATACAGATAGCAGTGTGGCTATTTCCATGTTTATACAGATGGCAGTGTAGATATTTCCATGTTAATACAGATAGCATTGTAGATATTTCCATGTTTATACAGATAGCGTTGTATATATTTCCATGTTTATACAGAAAGCGATGGAGATATTTCCATGTTTATACAGATAGCGTTGGTGATATTTCCATGTTTATAGACATGGCGGTGCAGATATTTCCAAGTTTATAGAGATGGCGGTGTAGATATTTCCATGTTTATACAGACAGCGGTGTTGATATTTCCATGTATATACAGATAGCGGTGTAGGTAATTCCATGTTTATACAGATAGCGGTGTAGGTATTTCCATGTTTATAGAGATAGCAGTGTATATATTTCCATGTTTATACAGATTGCTGTGTAGATATTTCCATGTTTATACAGATGGAGGTGTAGATACTTCCATGTTTCTACAAACGACTGTGTAGATATTTCCATGTATTTACACATGGCGGTGTAGATCTTTCCATGTTTCTACAGATAGTGTTGGATATATTTCCATGTTTATACAGATAGCGGTGTAGATATTTCCATGTTTATACAGCTCGCAGTGTAGATATTTCCATCTTTATACAGATGGCAGTGTAGATATTTCCATGTTTATATGGATAGCGGTGTAGATATTTCCATGTTTACAAAGATGGCGGTGTAGACAGTTCCATGTTTATGGAGATGGCGGTGTAGATATTTTCATGTTTAAAGAGATAGCGGTATAGGTGTTTCCATGTGTATAGAGATAGCGGTGTAGATGTTTCCATGTTAATGATGATGGCTGTGTAGATATTTCCATGTGTATACAGATGGCAGTGTAGATATTTCCATGTTTATGGAGATGGCGGTTTAGATATTTTCAGGTTTAAAGAGATAGCGGTATAGGTGTTTCCATGTGTATAGAGATAGAGGTGTAGATGTTTCCATGTTTATATTGATGGCTGTGTAGATATTTCCAGGTGTATAGAGATGGCAGTGTAGATATGATCACGTTTATAAAGATGGTTGTGTAGATAATTCCATGTTTACACAGATTTTAGTGTAGATATTTCCATGTTTATACAGATAGCGTTGTAGATATTTCCATGTTTATAGATATGGCTGTGTAGATATTTCCATGTTTATACTGATGGCATTGTAGATATTTCCATGTTTATAAAGATGTTGGTGTAGATATTTCCATGTTTATACAGAAGACTGTGTAGCTATTTCCAAGTTTATACAGATGGCGGTGTAGATATATCCTTGTTTACAGAGATAGCCATGTAGATATTTCCATGTTTATAGAGATGGCGGTGTAGGTATTTCCATGTTTATAGTCACATCATTGTAGATATTTCCATGTTTATACAGATAGCGGTGTAGATATTTCCATGTTTATACAGATGGCTTTGTAGATATTTCCACGTTTATGGAGATGGCGGTGTATATATTTCCATGTTTATAGAGATGGCGGTGTAGATATTTCCATGTTTATACAGATATTTGTGTAGATATTTCCATGTTTATATAGTGAGGTGTGTAGATATTTCCATATTTATAAAGATCGCTGGGTAGATATTTCCATCTTTCTACAGATAGCGGTGTAGATATTTCCTTGTTTATAGATATGGCGGTTGAGATATTTCCATGTTTATACAGATAGCGTTGTAGTTATTTCCAAGTTTACACAGATCGCAGTGTCGAAATTTCCATGTTTATGCAGGTAGCGGTGTAGGTATTTCCATGTTTATGCAGATGGCAGTGTTGAGATTTCCATGAGTATACAGATGGCACTGTAGATATTTCCATGTTTATAAAATGGTGGTGTAGATATTTCCCTGTTTATACAGTTGACTGTGTAGATATTTCCATGTTTTTACAGAGGGTGGTCTCGGTATTTCCATGTTTATACAGATAGCAGAGTAGATATTTCCATGTTTATAGAGATGGCTGTGTAGATATTTCCAAGTTTATACAGATGGCAGTGTAGATATTTCCATCTTTATACACATAGCGGTGTAGATATTTCCATGTGTATACAGATGACTGTGTAGATATTTCCATGTTTATGCAGATGGCGGTGTAGATATTTCCATGTTTATAGATATAGCGGTGAAGATATTTCCAAGTTTATACAGATAGCGGTGTAGATATTTCCATGTTTGTACAGATAGCTGTGTAGATAATTCCACGTTTATACAGATTTCGGTGTAGGTATTTCCATGCTTACAGAAATACCGGTGTAGATATTTCCATGTTTATACAGATGGAGGTGTAGATATTTCTATGTTTATGCAGATGACTCTGTAGATATTTTTATATTTTTACAGATGGCGGTGTAGATATTTCCATGTTTATACAGATAGCGTTGTGGCTATTTCCATGTCTATACAGATTGCTGTATAGATATTTCCATGTTTATAAAGATGGCTGTGTAGCTATTTCCATGTTTATACAGATGGCAGTGTAGATATTTCCATGTTTATTCCGATATTGGTGAAGATATTTCCATGTTTATACAGATGACTGTGTAGATATTTCCATGTTCATACAGATGGTGGAGTAGATATTTCCATGTTTATAGAGATAGCCATGTAGATATTTCCATGTTTATACAGAGAGTGGTGAAGACATTTCCATGTTTATAGAGATAGCGGTGTAGGTATTTCCATATTTATACAGATAGGGGTGTAGATATTTCCAAGTTAATACAGATAGCGGGGTAGATATTTCCATGTTTATGCAGATAGCGGTGTAGATATTTCCATGTTTATACAGATAGCGGTGTAGATATTTCCATGTTTATACAGATAGCGGTGAAGGTATTGCCATATTTCTACAGATAGCGGTGTAGATATTTCCATGTTTATACAGATACCGGTGAAGATATTGCCATATTTATGCAGATAGCGGTGTGGATATTTCCATGTTTATAAAGATAGCAGTTTAGATATTTCCATGTTTACACAGATAACGGTGTAGATATTTCCATGTTTATACAGATAGTGGTGTAGATATTTCCATCTTTATACAGATACCGGTAGAGATACTTCCATGTTTATACAGATGGCGGTGTAGATATTTCCACGTTTATAGAGATAGCAGTGCAGATATTTCCATGTTTATACAGATAGCGGTGTAGATATTTCCATGTTTATACAGATTGCGGTTTACGTATTTCCATGTTTATTGAGATAGCGGTGTGGCTATTTCCATGTTTATACAGATAGCGGTGAAGATGTTTTCATGATATAGAGATGGCTGTGTAGATATTTCCATGTTTATACAGATGGTTGTGTAGATATTTCCATGTTTATACAGGTTGCAGTGTAGATATTTCCATGTTTATACAGATAGTGCTGTTGATATTTCCATGTATATGCAGATTGCCGTGTAGGTATTTCCCTGTTTATACAGATAGCGGTGTAGATATTTCCATGTTTATACAGTTAGCGGTGCATGTATTTCCATGTTATACAGATAGCGGTGTAGATATTTCCATGTTTATAGAGATAGCTTTGTAGACATTTCCATATTTATACAAATTGCGGTGTAGATATTTCCATGTTTATTCAGATGGCTGCGTAGATATTTCCATGTTTATATAGATGGCAGTGTAGATATTTCCATGTTTATACAGATAGTGCTGTAGTTATTTCCATGTTTATACAGATGACTGTGTCGGTTTTTCCATGTTTATACAGATGGCGTTGTAGATACTTCCATGTTTATAGAGATAGCCATGTACATATTTCCATGTTTATACACATAGCGGTGTAGACATTTCCATGTTTATACAGATGGCGGTGTAGATATTTCCATATTTATACAGATAGCGGTGTAGATATTTCCATGTTTATACAGATCGCGGTGTAGATATTTCCATGTTTATACAGATAGCGGTGTAGATATTTCCATGTTTATATAGATAGCGGTGTAGGTATTTCCATGTTTACAGAGATAGAGGTGTAGATTTTTCCATATTTACACAGATTGCGGTGTAGTTATATCCATCTTCACACAGATAGCGGTGTACATATTTCCATGTTTACACAGACAGCTGTGTAGATATTTCCATGTTTATACACATAGCGGTGTAGACATTTCCATGTTTATACAGATGGCGGTGTAGATATTTCCATATTTATACAGATAGCGGTGTAGATATTTCCATGTTTATACAGATCGCGGTGTGGATATTTCCATGTTTATACAGATAGCGGTGTAGATATTTCCATGTTTATACAGATAGCGGTGTAGGTATTTCCATGTTTGCAGAGATAGAGGTGTAGATATTTCCATATTTACAAAGATTGCGGTGTAGTTATATCCATCTTCACACAGATAGCGGTGTACATATTTCCATGTTTACACCGACAGCTGTGCAGATATTTCCATGTTTAAACAGATTGTGTTGTAGATTTTTCCATGTTTATACAAATTGCGGTGTAGATATTTCCATGTTTATACAGATAGCGATGTAGATATTTCCATGTTTATACTGGTGGCTGTGTAGATATTTCCATGTGTATACAGATGGCCGTGTAGATATTTCCATGTTTATAGAGACGGTGGTGTAGATATTTGCATGTATATACAGATGACTCTGTAGATATTTCCATGTTTATACAGATGTTGGTGTAGGTATTTCCATGTATATACAGACAGCGGTGTAGATATTTCCATGTTTATACAGATAGCGGTGTAGATATTTCCATGTTTTTAGTGATAGCGGTGTAGATATTTCCATATTTATACAGAGAGCGGTGTAGATATTTCCATGTTTATACAGATGGCAGTGTAGATATTTCCATGTTTATAGAGATGGCAGTGTAGATATTTTCATGTTTGCACAGATAGCGGTGTAGATATTTCCATGTTTATAGAGATAGCGGTGTAGATATTTCCATGTTTGCACAGATAGCAGTGTGGATATTTCCATCTTTTCACAGATTGCGGTGTAGATATTTCCATGTTTATACAGATTGTTGTGTAGATATTTCCATGTTTATACAGATAGCCGTGTAGATACTTCCGTGTTTATTCAGATAAAAGTGTAGATATTTCCATGTTTACACAAATCGTGGTGTAGATATTTCCATGTTTATACAGATAGCGGTGTAGGCATTTCCATGTTTATACAGGAAGCGGTGTAGACATTCCCATATTCATACAGATCACTTTGTAGATATTTCCATCTTTCTACAGATGGCCCTGTAGATATTTCCATGTTTATACAGATAGCGGTGCAGATATTTCCATGTTTATACAAATTGTGGTTTTGGTATTTCCATGTTTATAGAGATAGCGGTGTAGATATTTTCATGTCTATACAGCTCACGTTGTAGATATTTACATCTTTATACAGATGGCAGTGTAGATATTTCCATGTTTATACAGATGGCAGTGTAGATATTTCCATGTTCATAGAGATAGTGGTGTAGATATTTCCATGTTTACAGTGATAGCGGTGTATTTCCATGTTTATAGAAATAGCGGTGTAGTTATTTCCATGTTGATACAGATGGCTGTGAAGATATTTCCACGTGTATAAAGATGGCAGTGTAGGTATATCCATGTTTATGCAGATGGTGGTGTAGATATTTCCATGTTTATAGAGACAGCAGTGTAGATATTTCCATGTTTATACAGATGGCAGTGTAGATATGTCCATGTTTATACAGATAGCGGTGTGGATATTTCCATGTTTACAGAGATGGTGGTGTAGATAGTTCCAGGTTTATGGAGATGGCGGTGTAGAAATTTTCATGTTTATAGAGATGGCGGTGAAGGTATTTCCATGTTTATAGAGATAGCGGTGTAGGTACTTCCATGTTTATAGAGAGAGCGGTGAAGATGTTTCCATGTTTTTACTGATGGCTGTGTAGGTATTTCCAAGTTTATAGAGATAGCGGTGTAGACATTTCCACATTTATACAGATAGCGGTTTAGATATTTCCATGTTTATACAGATGGCGATGGAGATATTTCCATGTTTATACAGATGGCGGTGTAGATATATCCAACTTTATACAGATATCGGTGTAGATATTTCCATGTTTATACAGATAGCGGTGTAGGTATTTCCATGATAACAGAGATAGCGGTGTAGATATTTCTGTCTTTGAACAGATTGAGGTGTAGATATTTCCATGTTTATACAGATAGCGGTGTAGATATTTTCATGTTTACACAGATAGCTGTGTAGGTATTTCCATGTTTATAGAGATAGCGGTGTAGGTATTTCCATCTTTGCAGAGATTGCAGTGTGGATATTTCCATGTTTACACACATAGTGGTGTAGATATTTCCGTGTTTACACAGATAGCTGTGTAGATATTTCCATGTTTACACAGATAGCGTTGTAGATATTTCCATGTTTATACACATAGCGGTGGAGATGTTTCCATGTTTATTCAGATAGCGGTGTAGATATTTCCTCGTTTACACAGATGGTGGTGTAGATAGTTCCATGTTTATGGAGATGGCGGTGTAGATATTTTCATGTTTATAGAGACGTTGGTGAAGTTATTTCCCTGTTTATAGAGATTGCGTTCTAGATATTTCCATGTTTATAGAGATTGCCGTGTAGATATTTCCTTGTTTATTCAGATAACCGTTTAGACATTCCCATGCTTATCGAGATAACAGTGTAGATATTTTCATATTTATACAGATAGCGGCGTACATATTTGCATGTTTATACAGATAACGGTGTAGATATTTCCATATTTATACATATAGCAGTGTAGATATTTCCATGTTTATACAGATAGCGGTGTAGATATTTCCATGTTTATATAGATAGCGGTGTAGGTATTTCCATGTTTACAGAGATAGAGGTGTAGATTTTTCCATATTTACACAGATTGCGGTGTAGTTATATCCATCTTCACACAGATAGCGGTGTACATATTTCCATGTTTACACAGACAGCTGTGTAGATATTTCCATGTTTATACACATAGCGGTGTAGACATTTCCATGTTTATACAGATGGCGGTGTAGATATTTCCATATTTATACAGATAGCGGTGTAGATATTTCCATGTTTATACAGATCGCGGTGTGGATATTTCCATGTTTATACAGATAGCGGTGTAGATATTTCCATGTTTATACAGATAGCGGTGTAGGTATTTCCATGTTTGCAGAGATAGAGGTGTAGATATTTCCATATTTACAAAGATTGCGGTGTAGTTATATCCATCTTCACACAGATAGCGGTGTACATATTTCCATGTTTACACCGACAGCTGTGCAGATATTTCCATGTTTAAACAGATTGTGTTGTAGATTTTTCCATGTTTATACAAATTGCGGTGTAGATATTTCCATGTTTATACAGATAGCGATGTAGATATTTCCATGTTTATACTGGTGGCTGTGTAGATATTTCCATGTGTATACAGATGGCCGTGTAGATATTTCCATGTTTATAGAGACGGTGGTGTAGATATTTGCATGTATATACAGATGACTCTGTAGATATTTCCATGTTTATACAGATGTTGGTGTAGGTATTTCCATGTATATACAGACAGCGGTGTAGATATTTCCATGTTTATACAGATAGCGGTGTAGATATTTCCATGTTTTTAGTGATAGCGGTGTAGATATTTCCATATTTATACAGAGAGCGGTGTAGATATTTCCATGTTTATACAGATGGCAGTGTAGATATTTCCATGTTTATAGAGATGGCAGTGTAGATATTTTCATGTTTGCACAGATAGCGGTGTAGATATTTCCATGTTTATAGAGATAGCGGTGTAGATATTTCCATGTTTGCACAGATAGCAGTGTGGATATTTCCATCTTTTCACAGATTGCGGTGTAGATATTTCCATGTTTATACAGATTGTTGTGTAGATATTTCCATGTTTATACAGATAGCCGTGTAGATACTTCCGTGTTTATTCAGATAAAAGTGTAGATATTTCCATGTTTACACAAATCGTGGTGTAGATATTTCCATGTTTATACAGATAGCGGTGTAGGCATTTCCATGTTTATACAGGAAGCGGTGTAGACATTCCCATATTCATACAGATCACTTTGTAGATATTTCCATCTTTCTACAGATGGCCCTGTAGATATTTCCATGTTTATACAGATAGCGGTGCAGATATTTCCATGTTTATACAAATTGTGGTTTTGGTATTTCCATGTTTATAGAGATAGCGGTGTAGATATTTTCATGTCTATACAGCTCACGTTGTAGATATTTACATCTTTATACAGATGGCAGTGTAGATATTTCCATGTTTATACAGATGGCAGTGTAGATATTTCCATGTTCATAGAGATAGTGGTGTAGATATTTCCATGTTTACAGTGATAGCGGTGTATTTCCATGTTTATAGAAATAGCGGTGTAGTTATTTCCATGTTGATACAGATGGCTGTGAAGATATTTCCACGTGTATAAAGATGGCAGTGTAGGTATATCCATGTTTATGCAGATGGTGGTGTAGATATTTCCATGTTTATAGAGACAGCAGTGTAGATATTTCCATGTTTATACAGATGGCAGTGTAGATATGTCCATGTTTATACAGATAGCGGTGTGGATATTTCCATGTTTACAGAGATGGTGGTGTAGATAGTTCCAGGTTTATGGAGATGGCGGTGTAGAAATTTTCATGTTTATAGAGATGGCGGTGAAGGTATTTCCATGTTTATAGAGATAGCGGTGTAGGTACTTCCATGTTTATAGAGAGAGCGGTGAAGATGTTTCCATGTTTTTACTGATGGCTGTGTAGGTATTTCCAAGTTTATAGAGATAGCGGTGTAGACATTTCCACATTTATACAGATAGCGGTTTAGATATTTCCATGTTTATACAGATGGCGATGGAGATATTTCCATGTTTATACAGATGGCGGTGTAGATATATCCAACTTTATACAGATATCGGTGTAGATATTTCCATGTTTATACAGATAGCGGTGTAGGTATTTCCATGATAACAGAGATAGCGGTGTAGATATTTCTGTCTTTGAACAGATTGAGGTGTAGATATTTCCATGTTTATACAGATAGCGGTGTAGATATTTTCATGTTTACACAGATAACAGTGTAGATATTTTCATATTTATACAGATAGCGGCGTACATATTTGCATGTTTATACAGATAACGGTGTAGATATTTCCATATTTATACATATAGCAGTGTAGATATTTCCATGTTTATACAGATAGCTGTGTAGATATTTCCATGTTTATACAGGTAGAGGTGTAGATATTCCCATGTTTATACAGATCACGGTGTAGACATTTCCATCTTTCTACAGATGGCCGTGTAGATATTTCTATGTTTAAACAGACGGTGTTGTAGATATTTCCATGTTTATAGAGATCGCGGTGCAGATATTTCCATGTTTATGCAGATGGCGGTGTAGATATTTCCATGTTTATAGAGATGGCAATGTAGATATTTCTATGTTTACAGAGATAGCGGTGCAGATAATTCCATGTTTATTGAGATGGCGGTGTTGTTATTTCCATTTTGATAGAGATAGTGGTGTAGGTATTTCCATGTTTATACTGATGGCTCTGTAGATACTTGTATGTATATACAGATGGCGGTGTTGGTAATTCCATGTTTATACAGGGAGCCGTGTAGATATTTCCTTGTTTATACAGCTTGCGGTGTAGATATTTCCATCTTTATACAGATGGCAGTGTAGATATTTCCATGCTTATACAGATGGCGGTGTAGATATTTCCATGTCTAAACTAATAGCGGTGTAGATATTTCCATGTTCATGCAGATGGCGGTGTAGATATTTTCATGTTTATACAGATGGCGGTGTAGATATTTCTGTGTTTATACATATGGCGGTGTTGGTATTTCCATGTTTATACAGATAGCGGTTTAGATATTTAAATGTTTATACAGATAGCGGTGTAGTTAATTACATGTTTGCAGAGATAGCAGTGTAGATATTTCCATCTTTGCACAGATAGCTGTGTAGTTATTTCCAAGTTTACACAGATATCTGTGTAGATATTTCCATGTTTACACAGATAGCAGTGTAGATATTTCCATGTTTATGCAGCACGCGGTGTAGATATTTCCATGTTTATACAGATGGCAGTGTACGTATTTCCATGTTTGTACAGATAGTGGTGTAGATATTTCCATGTTTGTACAGATCGGAGTGTAGATATTTGCATGTGTATACAGATGGCAGTGTAGGTATTTCCATGTTTTTAGAGATGGTGTTGTAGATATTTCCATGTTTTTCAGATGACTTTGTAGATATTTGCAAGTTTATACAGATGGCAGTGTAGATATTTCCATGCTTATAGAAATAACAGTGTAGATATTTCCATGTTTATAAAGATAGCGGTGTAGATATTTCAATATTTACAGAGATAGCGGTGTAGATATTTCAATGTTTATACAGATAGCGGTTTAGATATTTCCATGTTTAAACTGATGGCGGTGTAGATATTTCCATGTTTATATAGATGGTGGTGTAGATATTTCCTTGTTTATACAGATATCGGTGTACATATTTCCATGTTTATACCGATAGCGGTGGAGAAATTTCCATGTTTACAGAGATAGCGGAGTAGATATTTCCATGTTTATAGACATTGCGGTGTAGATATTTCCATGTTTATATAGATAGCGGTGTAGATATTTCCATTTTTATACAGGTAGCGGTGTAGATATTTCCATGTTTATACACATGGCGTTGTTGATATTTCCATGTTTATTCAGATGGTGGTGTAGATATTTCCATGTTCATGCAGATGGCAGTGTGGATATTTCCATGTTTATAGAGATGGCGGTGTAGATATTTCTATGTTTTTAGAGATAGCGGTGTAGATATTTCCATGTGTATAGAGATGGCGGTGCAGGTATTTCCATGTTTATAGAGATAGTGGTGAAGATATTTCCAGGTATATACAGACAGCAGTGTAGATATTTCCATGTTTATACAGACAGCGGTGTTGATATTTCCCTGTTTACACTGATAGCGGTGTTGGTATTTCCATGTTTATAAAGATAGTGGTGCATATATTTCCATGTTTACAGAGATAGTGGTGTAGATATTTCCATCTTTGCGCAGATTGCAGTGTAGATATTTCCATCTGTACACAGATGGCTGTGTAGATATTTCCAAGTTTACACAGATAGCTGTGTATGTATTTCCATGTTTACACAGATAGCATTGCAGATATTTCCTTGTTTATACTGACAGCGGTGTAGATATTTCCATGTTTATACAGATAGCGGTGTTGGTATTTTCATGTTTATACAGATAGCGGTGTAGATATTTCCATGTTTATAGAGCTCGCATTGTAGATATTTCCATCTTTATACAGAATGCAGTGTAGATGTTTCCATGTTTATATAGATAGTGATGTCGATAATTCCATGTTTATGCAGATGGCGGTGTAGATAGTTCCATGTTTCTGGAGATGGCGGTGTAGATATTTTCAAGTTTATAGGGATGGCGGTGTAGATATTTCAATGTTTATAGAGATTTCATTGTAGATATTTCCATGTATATAGAGATAGTGGTGTATCAATTTCCATGTTTATAGAGACAGCGGTGTAGATATTTCCATGTTTATACAGATGGCTGTGTAGATATTTCCATGTGTATATAGATGGCAGTGTAGATATTTCCATGTTTATAGAGATGGTGGTGTAGATATTTCCATGTTTATACAGATGACTGTGTAGATACTTCCATGTTTATACAGATGGTGGTGTAGGTATTTCCTTGTTAATACAGATAGCAGTGTAGGTATTTCCATGTTTATACAGATAGCGGTGTAGTTATTTCCATGATAACAGAGATAGCGGTGTTGATATTTCCATCTTTGCACAGATTGCGGTGTAGATATTTCTATCTTTACACAGATTGTTGTGTAGATATTTCCAAGTTTACACAGATAGCTGTGTAGATATTTCTATGTTTACACAGATAGCATTGTAGATATTTCCATGTTTATACAGACAGCGGTGTAGATATTTCCAACTTTATACAGATGGCAATGTAGATATTTCCATGTTTATACAGATAGTGGTGTCGACATTTCCATGTTTATACACATGGCGGTGTAGATATTGCCAAGTTCATACAGATAGCGGTTTAGATATTTCAATGTTTATACAGATAGCGTTGTAGATATTTCCATGTTTATACTGATAGCGGCGGAGATATTTCCCTGTTTATACAGATAGCGATGTAGATATTTACATGTTTATAGAGATGGCGGTGTTGATATTTCCATGTTTATAGAGATTGCGGTGTAGATATTTCCATGTTTATAGTGATAGCGGTGTAGGTATTTCCATGTTTATTGTGATAGCGGAGTAGTTATTTCCATGTTTACACTGATGGCTGTGTAGTTATTTCCATGGGTATACAGATGGCAGTGGAGATATTTCCACGTTTATAGAGATTGTGGTGTTGATATTTCCATGTTTATACAGATGAATGTGCACATATTTGCATGTTTACACAGATGGCGATGTAGATATTTCCATGTTTATAGAGATAACATTGTAGATATTTCCATGTTTATAGAGATAGCGGTGTAGATATTTCCATATTTATACAGATAGCGGTGTAGATAATTCCGTGCTTATACAGATGGCTGTGTAGATATTTCCATGTGTATACAGATGGCAGTGTAGATATTTCCATGTTTATAGAGATGGTGGTGTAGATATTTCCATGTTTATAGAGCTGACTGTGTAGATATTTCCACGTTTATACAGATAGCGGTGGTGATATTTCCACGTTTATACAGATGTCGATGTAGATATTTACACGTTTATACAGATAGCGGTGTAGATACTTCCAAGTTTACACAGATAACAGTGAAGGTATTTTCACGTTTTAAAGATAGCGGTGTAGATATTTCCATGTTTATACAGCTGGCGGTGTAGATATTTCCATGTTTATGCAGATGGCGGTGTAGATATTTCCATGTTTTTGCAGACAGCGGTGTAGATATTTCCAAATTTACACCATGGCTGTGTGGATATTTCCGTGTTTACAGAGATAGCTGTGTAGGTGTTTCCATGTTTATAGTGATAGCGGTGTAGATATTTCCAGGTTTTTACAGATAATGGTGTAGATATTTCCAAGTTTATGCGGATAGCTGTGTTCATATTTCCACGTTTATAAGGTAGTGGTGTAGATATTTCCATGTTCATACAGATAGCGTTGTAGGTGATTACATGTTTATACAGATAGCAGTGAAGATATTTCCATCTTTATAGACATGGCTGTGTAGATATTTCCAGGTTTATACAGATGGCAGTGTAGATATTTCCATGTTAATACAGGTTGTGGTGTAGATATTTCCATGTTTATACAGATGACTGTGTAGGTATTTCCACGTTTATACAGATGTCGTTGTAGATATTTCCATGTTTATAGGTATAGAGGTGTAGATGTTTCCATGTTTTTACAGATAGTGGTATATATATCTCCATGTTTATAGAGATGGCTGTGAAGGCATTTCCATGTTTATACAGATAGTGGTGTACATATTTCCATGTTTATTCAGCTCCCGATGTTGATATTTCCATCTTTATACTGATGGCAGTGTACATAATTCCATGTTTATACAGATAGTGGTGTAGTTATTTCCATGTTTATACAGATGGCGGTGAAGATAGTTCCATGTTTCTGGAGATGGCGGTGTAGATATTTTCATGTTTATAGAGATGGAGGTTTAGATATTTCCATGTTTATACAGATGGCTGTGTAGATATTTCAATGTGTATACAGATGGCAGTGTAGACATTTCCAAGTTTATAGAGGTGGTGGTGTAGATATTTCCATGTTTATAGAGCTGACTTTGTAGATATTTGCTTGTTTATACAGATGCCGGTGTTGATATTTCCATGTTTATAGAGATAACAGTGTAGATATTTCCATGTTTATAAAGATAGCGGTGTAGATATTTCCATGTTTATAGAGAAGGCGGTGTAGATATTTCCATATTTATACAGATAGCGGTGCAGACATTTCCATGTTGAAACAGATGGTGGTGTAGATATTTCCATGTTTATTCAGATGGTGGTGTAGATATTTCCTTGTTTATTCAGATAGCGGTGTAGGTATTTCCATGTTTATACAGATAGCGGTTTAGATATTTCCATGTTTACAGACATAGGGTTGTAGATATGTCCATCTTTGCACAGATTGCTGTGTAGATATTTCCATTTTTACACAGATATCTGTGTAGATATTTCCACGTTTACACAGTTATATGTGTAGATATTTCCATGTTTACACAGATAGCGTTGTAGATATTTCCATGTACATACTGATAGTGTTGGAGATATTTCCGTGTTTATACAGATAGCAGTGTGGATACTTCATTGTTTATAAAGATAGCGGTGTAGATATGTCCATGTTTAAACAGATAGCGGTGTAGATATTTCCTTGTGTATAGAGATGGCGGTGTGGGTATTTCCATGTTTATAGAGATAGCGGTGAAGATATTTCCATGTTTATACAGATAGAGGTGTAGATATTTCCATGTTTACAGAGATAGCGATGTAGATATTTCCATCTTTGCACAGATCTCGGTGTAGATATTTCCATGTTTACACAGATAGCGTTGTAGATATTTCCATGTTAATACACATAGTGGTGTAGATATTTCCATGTTTATGCAGATAGCGGTGTTGGTATTTCCATGTTTATACAGATAGCAGTGTAGATATTTCCATGTATATAGAGCTCGCGGTGTAGATATTCCATCTTTATACGGATGGCAGTGTAGATATTTCCATGTGTATAAAGATGGCAGTCTGGATAGTTCCATGTTTCTGGAGATGGCAGTGTTGTTATTTTCATGTTTATAGAGTCGGCGGTGTAGATATTTCCATGTTTATAGAGACTGCGGTGTAGATATTTCCATGTTTATAGAGATAGCGATGTAGGTATTTCCATGTTTATAGAGACAGCGTTGTAGGTATTTCCATGTTTATACAGATAGCGGTGTAGATATTTCCATATTTATACAGATAGCGGTGCAGATATGTTCATGTTTATACAGATTGCGGTGGAGCTATTCCCACGTTTATACAGATATCGATGTAGATATTTCCGCGTTTATACAGATAGCGTTGTAGATATTTCCACGTTTATACAAATAGCGGTGTAGATATTTCCACGTTTATATAGATAGCGGTGTAGATATTTCTACGTTTTACACACAGCAGTGTAGATATTTCCATGTTTATACAGATAACGGTGTTGATATTTCCATGTTTACAGATATAGCGGTGTAGATATTTCCATCTTTGCACAAATTACGGTGTGGATATTTCCATCTTTACACAGATAGCTGTGTCGATATTTCCACGGTTACACAGATTGCTGTGTAGGTATTTCCATGTTGACACAGATAGCGTTGTAGATATTTCCACGTTTATACAGACAGCGTTGAAAATATTTCCATGTTTATACAGATAGCGGTGTTGGTATTTCCATGTTTATACAGATAGCAGTGTAGATTTTTCCATGTTTATACAGCTCTAATTGTATATATTTCCATCTTTATACAGATGGCAGTGTAGATATTTCCATGTTTATACAGATAGTGGTGTAGATATTTCCATGTTTATACAGATGGCGGTGTAGATATTTTCATGTTTATACAGATGGCGGTGTAGATAATTCTGTGTTTATACATATGGCGGTGTTGTTATTTCCATGTTTATACTGATAGCGGTTTAGATATTTAAATGTTTATACAGATAGCGGTGTAGATATTTACATGTTTGCAGAGATATCAGTGTAGATATTTCCATCTTTGCACAGATAGCTGTGTAGATATTTCCAAGTTTACACAGATATCTGTGTAGATATTTCCATGGTTATACAGATAGCAGTGTAGATATTTCCATGTTTATGCAGCACGCGGTGTAGATATTTCCATGTTTATACAGATGGCAGTGTACGTATTTCCATGTTTATACAGATAGTGGTGTAGATATTTCCATGTTTGTACAGATCGCGGCGTAGATATTGGCATGTGTATACAGATGGCAGTGTAGGTATTTCCATGTTTTTAGAGATGGTAGTGTAGATATTTCCATGTTAATACAGATGACTTTGTAGATATTTGCAAGTTTATACACATGGCGCTGTAGATATTTCCATGCTTATAGAAATAACAGTGTAGATATTTCCATGTTTATAAAGATAGCGGTGTAGATATTTCAATGTTTACAGAGATAGCGGTGTAGATATTACCATGTTTATACAGATAGAGGTTTAGATATTTCCATGTTTATACTGATGGCGGTGTAGATATTTGCATGTTTATACAGATGGCGGTTTAGATATTTCCATGTTTATACTGATGGCGGTGTAGAGATTTCCATGTTTATACAGATGGTGGTGTAGATATTTCCTTGTTTATACAGATATCGGTGTACGTATTTCCATGTTTATACCGATAGCGGTGGAGAAATTTTCATGTTTACAGAGATACCACTGTAGATATTTCCATGTTTTAGACATTGCGGTGTAGCTATTTCCATGTTTATACAGATAGCGGTGTAGATATTTCCATTTTCATACAGGTAGCGGTGTAGATATTTCCATGTTTATACAGATGGCGTTGTTGATATTTCCATGTTTATTCAGATGGCGGTGTAGATATTTCCATGTTTATACAGATAGCGGTGTAGATATTTCCATGTTTATGCAGATAGCGGTGTTGGTATTTCCATGTTTATACAGATAGCAGTGTAGATATTTCCATGTATATAGAGCTCACGGTGTAGATATTTCCATCTTTATACAGATGGCAGTGTAAATATTTCCATGTTTATAAAGATGGCAGTGTGGATAGTTCCATGTTTCTGGAGATGGCGGTGTTGTTATTTTCATGTTTATAGAGTCGGTGGTGTAGATATTTTCATGTTTATAGAGATTGCGGTGAAGATATTTCCATGTTTATAGAGATAGTGATGTAGGTATTTCCATGTTTATACAGACAGCGTTGTAGGTATTTCCATGTTTATACAGATAGCGGTGTAGATATTTCCATATTTATACAGATAGCGGTGCAGATATGTCCATGTTTATACAGATTGCGGTGGAAATATTTCCTCGTTTATACAGATATCGATGTAGATATTTCTGCGTTTATACAGATATCGTTGTAGATATTTCCACGTTTATACAGATAGCGGTGTAGATATTTCCACGTTTACACAGATAGCGGTGTAGGTATTTCCATGTTTATACAGATGGCTGTGTAGATATTTCCATGTGTATACACATGGCAGTGTAGGTATTTCCCTGTTTATAGAGATGGTGGTGTAGACATTTGCATGTTTATAGAGATAGCGGTGTAGATATTTCCATGTTTATACAGATGGCTGTGTAGATATTTCCAGGTGTGTAGAGATGGCGGTGTAGATATTTCCATGTTTGTAGATATGGTGGTGTATATATTTCCATGTTTATACAGATGACTGTGTAGGTATTTGCGTGTTTATACAGATGGCGGTGTAGATATTTCCATATTTCTAGAGATATCGGTGTAGATATTTCCATGTTTGTACAGATATCGGTGTAGATATTTCCATGCTTATACAGATAGCGGTGTAGATATTTCCATATTTAAAGAGATAGCGGTGTAGATATGTCCATGTTTACACAGATGGCGTTGTAGATATTTCCATGTTTATACAGATGACGGTGTAGATATTTCCACATTTATACAGACAGCGGTGTAGATATTTCCACGTTTATACAGATAGCGGTGTAGATATTTCCACTTTTATACAGATAGCGGTGCAGATATCTTCATGTTTATGCAGATAGCGGCATAAATATTTCCATCTTTATACAGATAGGTGTGTAGATATTTCCATGTTTATACAGATGGCGGTGTAGTTCATTCCATGTTTATGGATATGGCGGTGTAGATATTTTCATGTTTATAGGGATGGCGGTGTAGATATTTCCGTGTTTATACAGATAGCCGTGTAGATATTTCCATGTTTATAGAGATAGCTGCGTAGGTATTTCCATGTTTATAGAGATAGCGATGCAGATATCTCCATGTTTATACAGATGGCTGTGTAGATATTTCCATGTGTATGCAGATGACATTGTTGATATTTCCATGTTTATAGAGATGGTGGTGTAGATATTTCCATGTTTATACAGATGACTGTGTAGATATATGCAGGTATATTCAGATGGCGGTGTAGATATTTTCATGATTATAGAGATAATGGTGTAGATATTTCCATGTTTTTACAGATAGAGGTGTAGGTATTTGCATGTTTATAGAGATAGCTGTGTAGATATTGCCATATTTATACAGAGAGCGGTTTAGATGTTTCCATGTTTATACAGATCACGGTGTAGATATTTCCATGTTTATACAGATGGCATTGTAGACATTTCCATGTTTATACAGAGAGCGGTGGAGATATTTCCACGTTTATACAGATAGCGGTGTAGATATTTCCATTTTTATACAGATAGCGGTGTAGTTATTTCAATGTTTACAGAGGTGGCGGTGTAGATATTTCCATCTTTGCACAGATAGCGTTGTAGATATTTCCACGTTTATACAGATAGCGGTGTAGATATTTCCATGTTTACAGAGATAGCGGTGTAGATCTTTCCATTTTGCACAGATTGCGGTGTAGGTATTTCCCTCTTTACACAGGTAGCAGTGTAGATATTTCCAAGTTTACACACATAGTTGTGAGGATATTTCCATGTTTACAGAGTTAGCATTGTAGACATTTCCGTGTTTACACAGATAGCGGTGTAGATATTTCCACGTTTATAAAGATAGCGGTGTAGATAATTCCACATTTAAACAGATAGCGTTGGAGATATTTCCACGTTTATACAGATATCGATGTAGATATTTCCACGTTTATACAGATAGTGTTGTAGATATTTCCACGTTTATACAGATAGCGGTGTAGATATTTCACATTTATACAGATAGCGGTGTAGATATTTCCATCTTTTTACAGATAGCGGTGTAGATATTTTCATGTTTACACAGATAGCGGTGTAGGTATTTCCATGTTTATACAGATGGCTGTGTAGATATTTCCATGTGTATACACATGGCAGTGTAGGTATTTCCCTGTTTATAGAGATGGTGGTGTAGAGATTTGCATGTTTATAGACATAGCGGTGTAGATATTTCCATGTTTATACAGATGGCTGTGTAGATATTTTCAGGTGTGTAGAGATGGCGGTGTAGATATTTCCATGTTTGTAGATATGGTGGTGTATATATTTCCATGTTTATACAGATGACTGTGTAGGTATTTGCATGTTTATACAGATGGCGGTGTAGATATTTCCATGTTTCTAGAGATATCGGTGTAGATATTTCCATGTTTGTACAGATATCAGTGTAGATATTTCCATGCTTATACAGATAGCGGTGTAGATATTTCCATATTTAAAGAGATAGCGGTGTAGATATGTCCATGTTTACACAGATGGCGTTGTAGATATTTCCATGTTTATACAGATGACGGTGTAGATATTTTCACGTTTATACAGATAGCGGTGTAGATATTTCCACGTTTATACAGATAGCGGTGTAGATATTTCCACTTTTATACAGATAGCGGTGCAGATATCTTTATGTTTATGCAGATAGCGGCATAAATATTTCCATCTTTATACAGATAGCTGTGTAGATATTTCCATGTTTATAAAGATGGCGGTGTAGTTCATTCCATGTTTATGGATATGGCGGTGTAGATATTTTCATGTTTATAGAGATGGCGGTGTAGATATTTCCGTGTTTATAGAGATAGCCGTGTAGATATTTCCATGTTTATAGAGATATCTGCGTAGGTATTTCCATGATTACAGAGATAGCGATGCAGATATTTCCATGTTTATACAGATGGCTGTGTAGATATTTCCTTGTGTATGCAGATGACATTGTTGATATTTCCATGTTTATAGTGATGGTGGTGTAGATATTTCCATGTTTATACAGATGACTGTGTAGATATATGCAGGTATATACAGATGGCGGTGTAGATATTTTCATGATTATAGAGATAATGGTGTAGATATTTCCATGTTTTTACAGATAGAGGTGTAGATATTTGCATGTTTATAGAGAAAGCAGTGTAGATGTTGCCATATTTATACAGATAGCGGTTTAGATGTTTCCATGTTTATACAGATCACGGTGTAGATATTTCCATGTTTATACAGATGGCATTGTAGATATTTCCATGTTTATACAGATAGCGGTGGAGATATTTCCATGTTTATACAGATAGCGGGGTAGATATTTCCATGTTTAGGCAGATAGCGGTGTAGATATTTCCATGTTTATACAGATAGCGGTGTAGTTATTTCCATGTTTAGGTAGATAGCGGTGTAGATATTTCCATGTTTATAGAGATGGCTGTGTAGGTATTTCCATGTGTATAGAGATAGCGATGTAGATATTTGCATGTTTATACAGATAGCGGTGTAGATATTTTCATGTTTATACAGACGGCGGTGTTGGTATTTCCATGTTTATCCAGATTGCGGTGTAGATATTTCAATCTTTATACAGCTCGCGGTATAGACATTAACATCTTTTTACAGATGGCAGTGTGGATATTTCCATGTTTATACAGATAGCGTTGTAGATATTTCCATGTTTATAGAGATGGTGGTGTAGATATTTCCATGTTTATACAGATGACTGTGTAGATATATGCAGGTATATACAGATGGCGGTGTAGATATTTTCATGATTATAGAGATAATGGTGTAGATATTTACATGTTTTTACAGATAGAGGTGTAGATATTTGCATGTTTATAGAGGTAGCAGTGTAGATATTGCCATATTTATACAGATAGCGGTTTAGATGTTTCCATGTTTATACATTTCATGGTGTAGATATTTCCATGTTTATACAGATGGCATTGTGGATATTTCCATGTTTATACAGATAGCGGTGGAGATATTTCCACGTTTATACAGATAGCGGGGTAGATATTTCCAAGTTTATACAGATAGCGGTGTAGATATTTCCATGTTTATACAGATAGCGGTGTAGATATCTCCATGTTTAGGCAGATAGCGGTGTAGATATTTCCATGTTTATAGAGATGGCTGTGTATGTATTTCCATGTGTATAGAGTTAGCGATGTAGATATTTGCATGTTTTTACAGATAGCGGTGTAGATATTTTCATGTTTATACAGACGGCGGTGTTGGTATTTCCATGTTTATCCAGATAGCGGTGTAGATATTTCAATCTTTATACAGCTCGCGGTATAGATATTTCCATCTTTTTACAGATGGCAGTGTGGATATTTCCATGTTTATACAGATAGCGGTGTAGATATTTCCATTTTTATACAGATGGCCGTGTAGTTCTTTCCATGTTTATGGAGATGGCGGTGTAGATATTTTCATGTTTATAGAGATGGCGGTGTAGATATTTCCGTGTTTATAGAGATTGTCATCTAGATATTTCCATGTTTATAGAGATAGCTGCGTAGGTATTTCCATGTTTATAGAGATAGCGATGCAGATATTTCCATGTTTATACAGATGTCTGTGTAGATATTTCCATGTGAATACACATGACATTGTTGATATTTCCATGTTTATAGAGATGGTGGTGTAGATATTTCCATGTTTATACAGATGACTGTGTAGATATATGCATGTATATACAGATGGCGGTGTAAATATTTCCATGTTTATAGAGAGAACTGTGTAGATATTTCCATGTTTTTACAGATAGAGGTGTAGATATTTCCATGTTTATAGAGATAGCAGTGTAGATATTTCCATATTTATACAGATAGCGGTTTTGATGTTTCCATGTTTATACAGATCACGGTGCAGATATTTCCATGTTTATACAGATGGCAATGTAGATATTTTCATGTTTATACAGATAGCGATGTAGATATTTCCATTTTTATACAGATAGCGGTGTAGTTATTTCCATGTTTACAGAGATAGCGGTGTAGATATTTCCATCTTTGCACCGATAGCGTTGTAGATATTTCCATGTTTATACAGATAGCGGTGTAGATATTTCCATGTTTACAGAGATAGCGGTGTAGATATTTCCATCTTTGCACAGATTGCGGTGTAGATATTTCCCTCTTCACACAGGTAGCAGTGTAGATATTTCCAATTTTACACACATAGTTGTGAGGATATTTCCATGTTTACAGAGTTAGCGTTGTAGACATTTCCGTGTTTACACAGATAGCGGTGTAGATATTTCCACGTTTATAAAGATAGCGGTGTAGATATTTCCACATTTAAACAGATAGCGTTGGAGATATTTCCACGTTTATACAGATATCGATGTAGATATCTCCACGTTTATACAGATAGCATTGTAGATATTTCCACGTTTATACAGATAGCTGTGTAGATATTTCCACATTTATACAGATAGCGGTGTAGATATTTCCATATTTTTACAGATAGCGGTGTAGATATTTCCATGTTTACACAGATAGCGGTGTAGGTATTTCCATGTTTATACAGTTGGCTGTGTAGATATTTCCATGTGTATACACATGGCAGTGTAGGTATTTCCATGTTTATAGAGATGGTGGTGTAGACATTTGCATGTTTATAGAGATAGCGGTGTAGATATTTCCATGTTTATACAGATGGCTGTGTAGATATTTCCAGGTGTGTAGAGATGGCGGTGTAGATATTTCCATGTTTGTAGATATGGTGGTGTATATATTTCCATGTTTATACAGATGACTGTGTAGGTATTTGCATGTTTATACAGATGGCGGTGTAGATATTTCCATGTTTCTAGAGATATCGGTGTAGATATTTCCATGTTTGTACAGATATCGGTGTAGATATTTCCATGTTTATACAGATAGCGGTGTAGATATTTCCATATTTAAAGAGATAGCAGTGTAGATATGTCCATGTTTACACAGATGGCGTTGTAGATATTTCCATGTTTATACAGATGACGGTGTAGATATTTCCACATTTATACAGATAGCGGTGTAGATATTTCCACGTTTATACAGATAGCGGTGTAGATATTTCCACTTTTATACAGATAGCGGTGCAGATATCTTCATGTTTATGCAGATAGCGGCATAAATATTTCCATCTTTATACAGATAGTTGTGTAGATATTTCCATGTTTATACAGATGGCGGTGTAGTTCATTCCATGTTTATGGATATGGCGGTGTAGATATTTTCATGTTTATAGAGATGGCGGTGTAGATATTTCCGTGTTTATAGAGATAGCCGTGTAGATATTTCCATGTTTATAGAGATAGCTGCGTAGGTATTTCCATGTTTATAGAGATAGCGATGCAGATATTTCCATGTTTATACAGATGGCTGTGTAGATATTTCCATGTGTATGCAGATGACATTGTTGATATTTCCATGTTTATAGAGATGGTGGTGTAGATATTTCCATGTTTATACAGATGACTGTGTAGATATATGCAGGTATATACAGATGGCGGTGTAGATATTTTCATGATTATAGAGATAATGGTGTAGATATTTCCATGTTTTTACAGATAGAGGTGTAGATATTTGCATGTTTATCGAGATAGCAGTGTAGATATTGCCATATTTATACAGATAGCGGTTTAGATGTTTCCATGTTTATACAGATCACGGTGTAGATATTTCCATGTTTATACAGATGGCATTGTAGATATTTCCATGTTTATACAGTGAGCGGTGGAGATATTTCCACGTTTATACAGATAGCGGGGTAGATATTTCCAAGTTTATACAGATAGCGGTGTAGATGTTTCCATGTTTATACAGATAGCGGTGTAGATATTTCCATGTTTAGGCAGATAGCGGTGTAGATATTTCCATGTTTATAGAGATGGCTGTGTAGGTATTTCCATGTGTATAGAGATAGCGATGTAGATATTTGCATGTTTATACAGATAGCGGTGTAGATATTTTCATGTTTATGCAGATAGCGGCCTAAATATTTCCATCTTTATACAGATAGCTGTGTAGATATTTCCATGTTTATACAGATAGTGTTGCACATATTTCCATGTTTACACAGATAGTGTTGCAGATATTTCCATGTTTATACAGATAGCCGTGTAGATATTTCCATGTTTATGCAGATATCGGTGTAGATATTTCCATGTTTATGCAGATGGCGGTGTAGATATTTCCTAGTTTGTAGAGATGGCGGTGTAGATATTTCCATGTTTATAGAGATAGCGGTGTAGATATTTCCATGTCTATAGAGATAGCGGTGTCGGTATTTCCATGTTAATAGAGATAGCGGTGTCGGTATTTCCATGTTAATAGAGATAGCGGTGTAGATATGTCCATGTTTATACAGATAGCAGTGTAGATATTTCCATGTTTATACGGATAGCGGTGTTGTTATTTCCATGTTTATAGGGATAGCGGTGTAAATATTACCATGTTTATACAGATAGCGGTGTTGGTATTTCCATGTTTATGCAGATAGCGGTGTAGATATTTCAATGTTTATAGAGATGGCTGTGTAGATATTTCCATGTTAAAACAGATGGCAGTGTAGATATTTCCATGTTTATACAGAGGGCGGTGTAGATATTTCCATATTTACAATTGGTGTTGTAGATATTTGCAAATTTACAAAGATAGCTGTGTAGATATTTCCATGTTTACACAGATAGCGTTGTAGATATTTCCATGTTTATACAGATAGCGGTGTAGGTATTTCAATGCTTATGGAGATAGTGGTGTAGGTATTTCCATGTTTATACAGATAGCGGTGGAGATATTTCCATGTTTGTACACACAGAGATGTAGATATTTCCAAGTTTATACAGATAGCGATGTAGATATCTCCATGTTTATAGAGATATCGGTGTTGATATTTGCATGTTTACACAGATGGCTGTGTAGATATTTCGAAGTTTATAAAGATTTCATTCTAGATATTTCCATGTTTATAGAGATGGCGGTGTAGATAGTTCCATGTTTATACAGTTAGCGGTGTAGAAACTTCCATGTTTATACATATCGCGGTGTACATATTTCCATCTTTCTACAGATGTCAGGGTAGATATTTCCAAGTTTATACAGATGGCGTTGTAGATATTTCCATGTTTATACAGATGGCGGTGTAGATATTTCCATGTTTATGGAGATGGCGATGTACATATTTCCATGTTTATAGAGGTGGCGGTGTAGATATTTCTACGTTTATAGAGATAGAGATGTAGATATTTCCATGTTTATAGAGATGACGGTGTAAGTATTTCCATGTTTATAGAGATAGCGGGGTTGCTATTTCCATGCTTATACAGATAGCGCTGTGTATATTTCCATGTTATACAGCTCTCAATGTAGATATTTCCATCTTTATACAGAGGGCAGTGTAGATATTTCCATATTTATAGAGATAGCGGTGTAGATATTTCCATGTTTATACAGATGGTGTTGTAGATAGTTCCATTTATATGGAGATGGCGGTGTAGATATTTTCATGCTTATAGAGATGGCGATGTAGGTATTTCCATGTTTATAGAGATAACGATGTAGGTATTTCCATGTTTATACAGATGGCTGTGAAGATAATTCCATGTGTATACAGATGACTCTGTAGATTTTCCATGTTTATGCAGATGGCGGTGTAGATATTTCCATGTTTATACAGAGAGCAGTATAGATATTTCAATGTTTATACACATAGCGGTGTAGATATTTCCATGTTTCTGGAGATGGCGGTGTAGATATTTTCATGTTTATACAGATAGCCGTGTACATATTTCCATATTTATACAGATAGCGGTGTAGATGATTCCATGTTTATAGAAATGGCGGTGAATTTATTTACATGTTTATAGAGATAGTGTTTTAGATATTTCCATATTTATACAGATCGTGGTGTAGATATTTCCAACTTTCCACAGACGGTAGTGTAGATATTGAAATGTTTATACAGATGGTTCTGTAGATATTTCCACGTTTCTACAGATGGTGGTATAGATATTTCCAAGTTTATACAGATGGCGGTGTAGACATTTCCATATTCATGCAGATGGCGGTGTAGATATTTCGATGTTTCTATACATGGCGGTGTAGATATTTCAATGTTTACAGAGATAGCGGTGTAGATATTTCCAAGTGTATACAGATAGCGGTGTAGATATTTCCATGTTTATACAGCTCCGTGTGTAGATATTTCCATCTTTATACAGTCGGCAGTGTAGATATTTCCATGTTTATACAGATAGTGGTGTAGATTTTTCCAGGTTTATACAGATGGCGGTGTGGTTAGTTCCATGTTTCTGGAGATGTCGGTATACATATTTTCATGTGTATAGAGATGGCGGAGTAGATATTTCCATGTTCATACAGATGGATGTGTAGATATTTCCATGTTTATACAGATGGCGGTGAAGATATTTCCATACTTATACATATGACGGTGTAGACATTTCCATGTTTATACAGAGAGCGGTGTAGATATTTCCATGTTTATACAGATAGCAGTGTAGATATTTCCATCTTTATACAGATGGCATTGTAGGTATTTTCATGTTTAAACAGATGACGGTGTAGATATTTCCATGTTTATACTGATAGCGGTGGAGATATCTCCTTGTTTATAAAGATCATGGTGTAGATATTTCAATGTTTATACAGAAAGCAGTGTAGATATTTCCATGTTTATACAAATAGCGGTGTATTTATTTCCATGTTTATAGAGATAGTGTTTTAGATATTTCCATATTTATACAGATCGTGGTGTAGATATTTCCAACTTTCCACAGACGGTAGTGTAGATATTGAAATGTTTATACAGATGGTTCTGTAGATATTTCCACGTTTCTACAGATGGTGGTATAGATATTTCCAAGTTTATACAGATGGCGGTGTAGACATTTCCATATTCATGCAGATGGCGGTGTAGATATTTCGATGTTTCTATACATGGCGGTGTAGATATTTCAATGTTTACAGAGATAGCGGTGTAGATATTTCCATGTTTATAGAGATGGCGGTGTAAGTCCATGTTTATGCATGTGGTGGTGTTGATATTTTCATGTTTACAGAGATAGCGGGGTAGATATTTCAATCTTTTTAGAGATAGCGGTGTAGATATTTCCATGTTTTACTGATAACAGTGTAGATATTTCCATGTTTATGCAGATGGCGGTGTAGATATTTCCATGTTTAAAGAAATGGTGGTGTAGATATTTCTATGTCTATAGAGATAGCGGTGTAGATATTTCCATGTTTATACAGATAGCAGTGTAGATATTTCCATGTTTATACAGATTGCGGTGTTGGTATTTCCATGTTTATACAGATAGCGGTGTTGGTATTTCCATGTTTATACAGATAGCGGTAGAGATATTTCCATGTTTATACAGATCGTGGTGTAGGTATTTCCATCTTTATACATATGGCAGTGTAGATATTCCCATGTTTATACAGATAGCGGTGTAGATATTTCCATGTTTATACAGATGGCGGTGCAGATAATTCCATGTTTATGGAGATGGCAATGTAGATATTTTCATATTTATAGAGATGGCGGTGTAGATATTTCCATGTGTATACAGATGGCCTTGTAAATATTTCCATGTGTATTCAGATGGACGTATAGATATGTCCATGTTTATAGAGATGGTAGTGTAGAAATTTCCATGTTTATACAGATGACAGTGTAGATATTTCCATGTTTATAAATATGGCGGTGTAGATATTTCCATGTTTATACAGATAGCGGGGTAGCTATTTCCATGTTTATACAGATGGCGTTGTATATATTTCCATGTGTATACAGATGGCCTTGCAGTTATTTCCATGTGTATACTGATGGCCGTGTAGATATGTGCATGTTTATAGAGATGGTAGTGTAGATATTTCCATGTTTATACAGATGACGGTGTAGATATTTCCATGTTTATACAGATGGCGGTGTAGTTATTTCCATGTTTATACAGATAGCGGTGTAGCTATTTCAATGTTTATACAGATGTCGGTTTAGATATTTCCATTTTCATACAGATAGCGGTGGAGATATATCCTTGTTTATGGAGATAGTGGTGTGGATATTTCCATGTTTATATGGATAGCGGTGTAGATATTTCCATGTTTACATAGGTAGCGGTGTAGATTTTTCCATGTTTATACAGATCGTGGTGTAGATATTTCCATCTTTCCACAGATGGCGGTGTAGATATTTCCATGTTTATGGAGATGGCGGTGTAGATATTTTCATGTTTATTGGGATGGCCGTTTAGATATTTCCATGTTTATAGAGATGGCGTAGTAGATAGTTCCATGTTTACAGAGATGGCCGTGTAGATATTTCCATGTTTATAGAGATGGCGGTGAAGGTATTTCCATGTTTATAGAGATAGCGGTGTAGCTATTTCCCAGATTATAGAGATGGTGGTGTAGATATTTCCATGTTTATACAGAAGTCTGTGTAGATATTTCCGTGTTTATACAGATAACAGTGTAGATATTTCCATCTTTGCACAGATTGCGGTGTAGATATTTCCATGATTATTGAGATAGTGGTGTATGTATTTCCATGTTTACATTTATAGCTCTGTAGATATTTCATGTTTACACAGATAGCATTGTAGATATTTCCATGTTTATACAGATAGCGTTGTAGATATTTCCATGTTTATACAGGTAGCGGTGTAGAAATTTCCATGTTTATACAGATCGCGGTGTACATATTTCCATCTTTCTACAGATGTCAGGGGAGATATTTCCAAGTTTATACAGACGGCGGTGTAGATATTTCCATGTTTATACAGATGGCGGTGTAGATATTTCCATGTTTATGGAGATGGCGATGTAGACATTTCCATGTTTATAGAAATGGCGTTGCAGATATTTCTATGTTTATAGAGATAGCGGTGTAGATATTTCCATGTTTATGGAGATGGCGGTGTAAGTATTTCCATGTTTATAGAGATAGCGGCGTAGATATTTCCATGTTTATAGAGATAGCGTTGTAGATATTTCCATGTTTATACAGATAGCGTTGTTGCTATTTCTATGCTTATACAGAAAGTGCAGTGTATATTTTCATGTTATAGAGTTCGCAATGTAATTATTTCCATCTTTATACAGAGGGCAGTGTAGATATTTCCATGTTCATAGAGATAGCGGTGTAGATATTTCCATGTTTATACAGATGGTGGTGTAGATAGTTCCGTGTTCATTGAGATGGCGGTGTAGATTTTTCCATGTTTATGGAGATGGCGGTGTAGATATTTTCATGCTTATAGAGATGGCGATGTAGATATTTCCATGTTTATAGAGATGGCTGTGTAGATAATTCCATGTGAATACAGATGACTCTGTAGATATTTCCATCTTTCCAGAGATGGCGGTGTAGATATTTCCATGTTTATACAGATGGTGCTTTAGATATTTCCATGTTTATACAGATAGCGCTGTAGATATTTCGATGTTCATGCAGATGGCTTTGTAGATATTTCCATGTTTATAGAAATGGCCGTGTAGATATCTCTATGTTTATAGAGATAGCGGTGTAGATATTTCCATGTGTATAGAGATGACGGTGTAGTTATTTCCATGTTGATAGAGATAGTTTTGTATATATTTCGATGTTTCTACAGATAGAGGTGTAGATATTTCCATGTTTATACAGATAGCGGTGTAGATATTTCCATGCTTATACAGATAGCGGTGTAGATATTTCCATGTTTATACAGATAGCGGTGTAGACAATTCCATGTATATAGAGATAGCGGTGTAGGTATTTCCATGTTTATACAGATGTCAGTGTAGATATTTCCATGTTTGTACAGATGGAGGTGTAGATATTTCCATTTTTATACAGATGACTGTAGATATTTCCATGTTTTTACAGATGGCGATGTTGATATTTCCTTGTTTATACAGATAGCGTTGTGGCAATTTCCATGTTTATACAGATAGTGGTGTAGATGTTTCCATGTTTATATAGATAACAGTGTAGGTATTTCCATGTTTATAGAGTTGGCTGTGTAGACATTTTCATGTTTATAGAGATGGCTGTGTAGAAACTTCAATGCTTATAAAGATGGCAGAGTACATATTTCCATGTTTATACAGATGGAGGTTTAGATATTTCCAAGTTTATACAGATGACTGTGTAGACATTTCCATGTTTTTACCGATGGCGGTGTTGATATTTCCATGTTTATATAGATAGTGGTGTAGGTATTTCCATGTTTATAGAGTTGGCTGTGAAGACATTTTCATGTTTATAGAGATGGCTGTGTAGAAACTTCAATGCTTATACAGATGGCAGTGTAGATATTTCCATGTTTATACAGATAGTGGTGTAGTTATTTCCACGTTTATACAGATGACTGTGTAGTTATTTCCATGATTATACAGATGGCAGTGTAGGAATTTCCATGTTTATAGACATAGCCATGTGGATATTTCCATGTTTATACAGATAGCCGTGTAGAAATTTCGATGTTTATAGAGATAGCGGTGTAGATACTTCCATATTTATACATATAGCAGTGTAGATATTTCCATGTTTATACAGATGGCGGTGTAGATATTTCCATGTTTATGCAGGTAGCGGTGTAGATATTTCCATGTTTATACTGATAGCTGTGGAGATATATCCATGTTTATACAGAAAGCGATGTAGATATTTCCATGTTTATAGAGATGGCAGTATATATATTTCCCTGCTTATAGAGATTGCGGTGTAGATATTTCCATGTTAATAGAGATAGTGGTGTAGGTATTTCCATGCTTATAGAGATAGCGGTGTAGATATTTCCATGTTTACAGAGATAGCGGTGAAGATATAGCCATCTTTGCACAGATTGCGGTGTAGATACTTCCATCTTTTCACAGACAGCTATGTAGATATATCCAAGTTTACACAGATATTTGTGTAGATATTTCCATGTTTACACAGATAGCGTTGTAGATATTTCCATGTTTATACAGATAGTGGTGTAGATATTTCCATATTTATAAAGGTAGCGGTGTAGATATTTACATGTTTATACAGATGGCAGTGTAGATATTTCCATGTTTATACAGATGATGGTGTAGATATTTCCTTGTTTATACAGATAGCGTTATAGATATTTCCATGTTTATACAGATAGCAGTGGAGATATTTCCACGATAATACAGATAGCGGTGTAGATAATTCCATGTTTATACAGATGGCGGTGTAGATATTTCCTTGTTTATAGGGATAGCGGTGTAGATATTACCATGTGTATAGAGATGGCGGTGTATATATTTCCATGTTTATAGAGATAGTGGTGGAGATACTTCCAAGTTTATACAGATAGCATTGAAGATAATTCTATGTTTATACAGATGACGGTCTAGATATTTGCATGTTTATACAGATAGCGGTGCAGATATTTCCATGTTCATGCAGACGGAGGTGTAGATATTTCCATGTTTATAGAGATGGTGGTGTAGGTATTTCTATGTTTATAGAGATAGCGGTGTAGATATTTCCATGCGGATAGAGATGGCGGTGTAGGTATCTCCATGATTATAGACATAGTTGTGAAGGTATTTACATAGTTATAAAGTTAGCAGTGTCGATATTTCCATGTTTATACAGATGACGGTGAAGATAGGTCCATGTTTATGGAGATGGTGGTGTAGATATTTTCATGTTTAAAGAGATGGCGGTGTAGATATTCCCTTGTTTATAGAGATAGCAGTGTAGGTATTTCCTTGTTTATAGATATAGCCGTGTAGATATTTCCATGTTTATACAGATGGCTTTGTAGATATTTCCATGTGTATACAGATGGGTGTGTAGATATTTCCATGTTTATTGAGATGTTGGTGTGGATATTTCCATGCTTATACAGATGACTGTGTAGATATTTCCTTGTTTATACAGATAGCGGTGTAGATGTTTCCATGTTTATACAGACAGCGGTGTAGATATTTCCATGTTTACAGAGATAGCAGTGTAGATATTTCCATCTTTGCACAGATTGCGGTGTAGATATTTCCATCTTTACACAGATAGCTGTGTGGATATTTCCAAGTTTACACAGATAGCTGTGTAGATATTTCCATGATTACAAAGATAGCGGTGTAGATATTTCCATGTTTATACACATGGCTGTGTAGATATTTCCATGTTTATACAGATGGCTGTGTAGATATCTCCATGTGTATACAGATGGCAGTGTAGATATTTCCTTGTTTATAGAGATGGTGGTGTAGATATTTCCATGTTTATACAGAAAAATGTGCAGATATTTGCATGTTTATATAGATGGCAGTGTAGATATTTCCACGATTATAGAGATAACAGTGTAGATATTTCCATGTTTATATAGATAGCGGTGTAGATATTTCCATGTTTATAGAGATAGCGGTGTAGAAATTTCCATATTTATACAGATAGCGGCGTAGTTACTTCCATGTTTATACAGATCGTGGTGTGGATATTTCCATGTTTATACAGATGATGGTGTATATATTTCCTTGTTTATACAAATCCCGGTGTAGATATTACAATGTTTACAGAGGTAGCAGTATAGATATTTCCAACTTTGCACAGACTGCGGTGTAGATATTTCCATCTTTACACAGATAGCTATGTAGATATTCCAAGTTTACACAGAGAGCTGTGTAGATATTTCCATGTTTACACAGATAGCATTGTAGATATTTCCATGCTTATAATGATAGCGGTGTAGATATTTCCATGTTTATACAGATAGCAGTGTACATATTTCCATGTTTATACTGATAGCGGTGGAGATATTTCCAGGTTTATACAGGTAGCGATGTAGATATTTCCATGTTTATAGAGATGGCGGTGTAGTTATTTCCAAGTTTATAGAGATTACGGTGTAGATATTTCCATGTTTATACAGATAGCGGTGTAGGTATTTACATGTTCATTGAGATAGCGGTGTAGATATTTGCATGTCTATACAGATAGCGGTATTGTTATTTCCATGTATATACACATAGCGGTCTACAGATTTCCATGTATATACAGCTCGCGGTGTAGATATTTCCATCTTTATACAGATGGCAGTGTAGGTATTTCCATGTTTATAAAGATAGTGAAGTAGATATTTCCCTGTTTATACAGATGGCGGTGTAGATAGTTCCATGTTTCTGGAGATGGCGGTGTAGGTATTTTCAAGTTTATAGAGATGGCGGCGTAGGTATTTCCATGTTTATAGAGATTGCCGTGTAGATATTTCCATGCTCATAGAGATAGTGGTGTAGGTATTTCCATTTTTATAGAGATAGCGGTGTAGATATTTCCATGTTTATACAGATGGCTGTGTAGATATTTCCATGTGTATACAGATGGCAGTGTAGATATTTCCATGTTTATACAGATGGTGGTGTAGATATTTCCATGTTTATACAGATGACTGCGTAGATACTTGCATGTTTATACAGATGGCGGCGTAGATATTTTCATGTTTATAGAGATTACAGTGTAGATATTTCCATGTTTATAAAGATAGGTTTGTTGATATTTCCACGTTTATAGAGATAGCGGTGTAGATATTTCCATATTTATACAGATAGTGGTGTAGATATTTAAATGTTTACACAGATGGCGGTGTAGATATTTCCATGTTTATAGAGATGGCGGTGTAGATATTTCCAAGTTTATACACCTCGCGGTGTAGATATTTCCAAGTTTATACAGATGACTGTGCAGATATTTGCATGTTTATACAGATAGCGGTGTAGATATTCCCATGTTTATACAGATGGCGGTGAAGGTATGTCCATGTTTATACTGATAGTGGTGTAGGTATTTCCTCGTTTATACAGATAGCGGTGTAGATATTTCCATGTTTATACAGATAGCGGTGTAGATATTTCCATGTTTACAGACACAGTAGTGTAGATATTTACATCTTTGCACAGATTGCGGTGTGGATATTTCCATCTTTACCCAGATAGCTGTGTAGATATTTCCAAGTTTACACAGATAGCTGTGTAGATATTTCCATGTTTACAGATAGCGTTGTAGATATATCCATATTTATACAGATAGCGGTGTAGATATTTGCTCGTTTATACTGATAGCAGTGTAGATATTTCCATGTTTATACAGATAGCGGTGGAGATATTTCCACGGTTATACAGATATCGTTGTAGATATTTCCACGTTTATACAGATTGTGGTGTAGATATTTCCACGTTTATACAGATAGCGGTGTAGATATTTCCACGTTTTTCCGATAATGGTGTAGATATTTCCATGTTTACACAAATAGCGTTGCAGATATTTACATGTTTATGCGGATAGCGTTGTTAATATTTCCATGTTTATAAGGATATCGATGTAGATATTTCCATGATTATACAGATAGCGGTGTAGGTACTTCCATGTTCATAAAGAGAGCGGTGTAGATATTTCCGTGTTTATAGAGATGGCTGTGTAGTTATTTCCATGTGTATACAGATGGCCGTGTAGATATTTCCATGATTATAGAGATGGTGGTGTAGATATTTCCATGTTTGTACAGATGATTAAGTAGATATTTGCATGTTTATACAGATGGCGGTGTAGATATTTCCATGTTTACACAGATAGCGTTGTAGATATTTCCATGTTTATACATATAGCGTTGTAGATATTTCCATGTTTATACAGATAGCGGTGTAGATATTTCCACGTTTATACTGATAGCTGTGTAGATATTTCCATGTTTACACAGATAGTGGTGGAGATATATCCACGTTTATAAAGATAGCAATGTAGATATTTCCACGTTTATACAGATAGCGTTGTAGATATTTCCACGTTTATACAGATAGCGGTGTAGATAGTTCCACGTTCATAAGATAGCGGTGTAGATATTTCCACGTTTTACAGATAGCGGTGTAGATATTTCCATGTTTACCAGATAGCGTTGCAGATATTTCCATGTTTATGCGGATAGCGGTGTTAATATTTCCATGTTTATAGGGATATCGGTGTAGATATTTCCATGTTTATACAGATAGCGTTGTAGGTATTTCCATGTTTATCCAGGTAGCGGTGTAGATATTTCCGTGTTTATAGAGATGGCTGTGTAGATATTTCCATGTTTACAGAGATAGCGGTGTAGATATTTCCATCTTTGCACAGATTGCGGTGTAAGTATTGCCAAATTTACACAGATAGCTGTGTAGATATTTCCAAGTTTACACTGATAGCTGTGTAGATATTTCCATGTTTACAGAGATAGCATTGTAGATATTTCCATGTTTATACAGATGGCGGTTTAGATATTTCCAAGTTTATAGAGATGGCGGTGTAGATATTTCCATGTTTATACAGGTTGCGGTGTAGTTATTTCCATGTTGATAGAGATAGCGGTGTGGATATTTCCATGTTTATACAGGTAGCGGAGTAGAAATTCCCATGTTTATACAGATCGCTTTGTAGACTTTTCCATCTTTCTACAGTTGTCAGTGTAGATATTTCCAAGTTTATACAGAAGGCAGTGTAGATATTTCCATGTTTATACAGAGGTATGTGTAGATATTTCCATGTTGATGCAGATGGCGGTGTAGATATTTCCATGTTTATAGAGATGGCGGTGTAGTTATTTCTATGTTTATAGGGATAGCGTTGTAAATATCTCCATGTTTATGGAGATAGTGGTGAAAGTACTTTCATGTTTATAGAGATAGCGGTGTAGATATTTCCATGTTTATACAGATAACGGTGTTGGTATTTCCATGTTTATACAGATAGCGGTGTAGATATTTCCATGTTTATACAGCTCACGGTTTAGATATTTCCATCTTTATACAGATGGCAGTGTAGATATTTCCATGTTTATACAGAGAGCGGTGTAGATATTTCCATGTCTATAGAGATAGCGGTGTAGGTATTTCCATATTTATACATATTGCGGTGTAGATATTTCCATCTTTATACAGATGGCAGTGTAGATATTTCCATGTTTATACAGATGGCAGTGAGGATATTTCCATGTTTATGCAGATCGTGGTGTAGATATTTCCATGTTTATACAGATGGCGGTGTAGATACATCCATGTTTCTGAAGATGGCGGTGTAGATATTTTCATGTTTATAGAGATGGCGGTGTAGATATTTCCATGTTTATACAGATGTCTGTGTAGATATTTCCATGTTTATGCAGATGGCTGTGTAGGTATTTCCATATTTATAGAGATGGCGGTGTAGTTATTTCTATGTTTATAGAGATAGCGGTGTAAATATCTCCATGTTTATAGAGATGCTGGTGTAAGCATTTTCATGTTTATATATATAGCGGTGTAGTTATTTCCATGTTTATACAGATAACAGTGTTGGAATTTCCATGTTTATACAGATAGCGGTGTAGATATTTCCATGTTTATACAGCTCGCGGTGTAGATACTTCCATCTTTATACAAATGGCATTGTAGATATATCCATGTTTATACAGATAGCGGTGTAGATATTTCCATGTCTATAGAGACAGCGGTGTAGGTATATCCATATTTATACAGATTGCGGTGTAGATATTTCCATCTTTATACAGATGGCGGTGTAGATATTTCCATGTTTATACAGATATCAGTGAAGATATTTCCATGTTTATACAGATAATAGTGTAGATATTTCCGTGTTTATACACATGGCGGTGTAGATACTTCCATGTTCCTGAAGATGGCGGTGTAGTTATTTTCATGTTTATAGAGATGGCGTTGTAGATATTTCCATGTTTATACAGATGTCTGTGTAAATATTTCCATGTTTATACAGATAGCGGTGTAGATATTTCCATGTTTATAGATATGGCGTTCTAGTTATTTCTAAGTTTATAGAGATAGCTGTGTAAATATTTCCATGTTTATAGACATGGTGGTGTAAGTATTTTCATGTTTATAGAGATAGCTGTGTAGATATTTCCATGTTTATACAGATAGTGGTGTTGCTATTTCCATGTTTATACAGATAGCGGTGTAGATATTTCCATGTTTACAGCTCGCGGTGTACATATTTCCATCTTTATACAGATGGCAGTGTAGATATTTCCATGTTTATACAGATAGCGGTGTAGATATTTCCATGTCTATAGAGATAGCAGTGTAGATATTTCCATATTTATACAGATTTCGGTGTAGATATTTCCAACTTTATACTGATGGCGGTGTAGATATTTCCATGTTTATACAGATGGCAGTGAAGTTATTTCCATGTTTATACAGATAGTGGTGTAGATATTTCCATGTTTATACAGATGGCGGTGTAGATACATCCATGTTTCTGAAGATGGCGGTGTAGATATTTTCATGTTTATAGAGATGGAGGTTTGGATATTTCCATGTATATAGAGATAGCAGTGTAGATATTTTCATGTTTATAGAGAAAGCGGTGTAGTTATTTCCATGTTTATACAGATGGCACTGTAGATATTTCCATGTTTATACAAATATCGGTGTAGATATTTCCACGTTTACAGAGATAGCGGTGTAGGTATTTCCATTTTTCCACAGATTGCGGTGTAGTTATTGCCGAATTTACACAGATAGCAGTGTAGATATTTCCAAGTTTACACAGATATCTGTGTAGATATTACCATGTTTACAGAGAGAGCATTGTAGATACTTCCATGTTTATACAGATTGCGGTGTAGTTATTTCCATGTTTATACAGATAGCGCTGTAGATATTTTCATGTTTATACAGGTAGCGGTGTAGATATTTCCTTGTCTATAGAGATAGCGGTGTTGTTATTTCCATATTTATACAGATTGCGGTGTAGGTATTTCCATCTTTATACAGATGGTGGTGTAGGTATTTCCATGTTTATACAGATGGCAGTGAAGATAGTTCCATGTTTATACAGACAGTGGTGTAGATATTTTCATGTTTATACAGATAGCGGTGTAGATACATCCATGTTTCTGAAGATGGCGGTGTAGATATTTTCAAGGTTATAGAGATGGAGGTGTAGATATTTCCATGTATATAGAGATAGCAGTGTAGATATTTCCATGTTTATAGAGAAATCGGTGTAGGTATTTTCATGTTTATAGAGTTAGCGGTGTCGATATTTCCATATTTATACAGATAGCGGTGTAGGTATTTCCGTGTTTATACAGATTGCGGTGTAGATATTTCCATGTTTCTACAGATGGCGATGTAGATATTTCCTTGTTTATACAGGTAGCGGTGTAGATATTTCCATGTTTACAGAGATAGAAGTGTAGATATTTCCATCTTTGCACGGATTGCTGTGTAGATATTTCAATGTTTACGCAGATAGCTTTGTAGATATTTCCAAGTTTACACAGAGAGCTGTGTAGATATTTCCATGTTTACACACATAGCGTGGTAGATATTTCCTTGTTTATACTGATTGCGGTGTAGATATGTCCATGATCATACAGATAGTGGTGTAGATATTTTCTTGTTTATACAGATAGCGGTGGAGATATTTCCATGTTTATAGTGACTGCGGTATTGATATTTCCATGTTTATACAGATAGCGGTGTAGGTATTTCCATGTTTGCAGAGATAGCCGTGTAGATATTTCCATCTTTGCACAGATTGCTGTGTAGATATTTCCATTTTTACACACATAGCTGGGTAGATATTTCCAAGTTTACACAGATAGGTGTGTAGATATTTCCATGTTTACACAGATAGCATTGTATATATTTCCATGTTTATACAGATAGCGGTGTACATATTTCCTTGTTTATGCAGATAACGGTGTAGATATTTCCATGTTTATACAGATAGCGGTGGAGATATTTCCCTGTTTATACAGATAGCGATGTAGATATTTCCATGTTTATACAGCTCGCGGTGTAGATATTTCCATCTTTATACAGATGGCGGTGTAGATATTTTCATATTTATACAGATAGCGGTGTAGATATTTCCATGTCTATAGAGATAGCGGTGTAGATATTTCCATATTTATACAGATTGCGGTGTAGATATTTCCATCTTTATACTGATGGCGGTGTAGATATTTCCATGTTTATACAGATGGCAGTGAAGTTATTTCCATGTTTATATGGATAGTGGTGTAGATATTTCCATGTTTATAGAGATGGAGGTGTTGATATTTCCATGTATATAGAGATAGCAGTGTAGATATTTTCATGTTTATAGAGAAATCGGTGTAGTTATTTCCATGTTTATACAGATGGCACTGTAGATATTTCCATGTTTATACAGATATAGGTGTAGATGTTTCCATGTTTACAGAGATAGTGGTGTAGGTATTTCCATTTTTGCAGAGATTGCGGTGTAGTTATTGCCAAATTTACACAGATAGCGGTGTAGATATTTCCAAGTTTACACAAATATCTGTGTAGATATTACCATGTTTACAGAGAGAGCATTGTAGATACATCCATGTTTATACAGATTGCGGTGTAGTTATTTCCATGTTGATACAGATAGCGCTGTATATATTTCCGTGTTTATACAGGTAGCAGTGTAGATATTTCCTTGTCTATAGAGATAGCGGTGTAGATATTTCCATATTTATACAGATTGCGGTGTAGATATTTCCATCTTTATACTGATGGCGGTGTAGATATTTCCATGTTTATACAGATGGCAGTGAAGTTATTTCCATGTTTATATAGATAGTGGTGTAGATATTTCCATGTTTATAGAGATGGAGGTGTTGATATTTCCATGTATATAGAGATAGCAGTGTAGATATTTTCATGTTTATAGAGAAATCGGTGTAGTTATTTCCATGTTTATACAGATGGCACTGTAGATATTTCCATGTTTATACAGATATAGGTGTAGATGTTTCCATGTTTACAGAGATAGTGGTGTAGGTATTTCCATTTTTGCAGAGATTGCGGTGTAGTTATTGCCAAATTTACACAGATAGCGGTGTAGATATTTCCAAGTTTACACAAATATCTGTGTAGATATTACCATGTTTACAGAGAGCGCATTGTAGATACATTCATGTTTATACAGATTGCGGTGTAGTTATTTCCATGTTGATACAGATAGCGCTGTATATATTTCCGTGTTTATACAGGTAGCAGTGTAGATATTTCCTTGTCTATAGAGATAGCGGTGTAGATATTTCCATATTTATACAGATTGCAGTGTAGATATTTCCAAGTTTATACAGATGGCGGTGTAGATATTAACATCTTTATGCAGATGGCAGTGTAGATATTTCCATGTTTATACAGATAGCGGTGTAGGTATTTACATGTCTATAGAGGGAGCGTTGTAGGTATTTCCATATTTATACAGATGGCGGTGTAGATATTTCCATGTTTGCACAGATGGCAGTGAAGATATTTCCATTTTTATACAGATATTGGTGTAGATATTTCCATGTTTATACAGATGGCGGTGTAGATACAACCATGTTTCTGAAGATGGCAGTTTAGATATTTTCATGTTTCTAGAGATGGCGGTGCAGATATTATCATGTATGTAGAGATTGCAGTGTAGATATTTCCATGTTTATAGAGAAATCGGTGTAGGTATTTCCATGTTTATAGAGATAGCGGTGTGGATATTTCCATATTTATACAGATATCGGTGTAGATATTTCCAGGTTTATACTGAGAGCGGTGTAGATATTTCCACGTTTTACAGATAGTGGTGTAGATATTTCCATCTTTATACAGATAGAGGTGCAGATATTTCCATGTTTACACAAATAGCCGTGTGGATATTTCTATGTTTAAACAGATAGAGTTGCAGATATTTCCATGTTTATACAGATAGCGGTGTGGCTATTTCCATGTTTATACAGATAGCGGTGTGGGTATTTCCATGTTTATACAGATAGCGGTATAGATATTTCCATGTTTATAGAGATGACTGTCTAGATATTTCCATGTTTATACAGCTTTCCTTGTAGATGTTTCCATGTTTATACAGATGGTGGTGTAGATATTTCCATGTTGATACAGATGACTGTGAAGTTATTTCCATGTTTATACAGATGTCAGTGTAGATATTTTCATGTTTATAGAGATAACGATGTAGATATTTCCATGTTTATACAGATAGCGGTGTAGACATATCCATGTTTAGAGAGATAGTGTTGTAGATATTTCCATATTTATACAGATAGCGGTGTAGATCTTTCCAGGTTTATAAAGATAGCGGTGTAGATATTTCCATGTTCATACAGATAGCGGTGTAGATATTTCCATATTTATAGAGATGGCGTTGTAGGTATTTCCATGTTTATAGAGATAGCGGTGTAGATATTTCCATGTTTATACAACTCGCAGTGCAGATATTTCCATCTTTATACAGATGGCAGTGAAGATTTTTCCATGTTTATACAGATAGTGGTGTAGATATTTCCATGTTTATACAGATGGCGGTGTAGATACAGCCATGTTTCTGAAGATGGCGTTGTAGATATTTTCATGTTTATAGAGATGGCGGTGTAGATAATTCCATGTTTATAGAGATTGCGATGTAGATATTTCCATGTTTATAGAGAAAGCGGTGTTGGTATTTCCATGTTTATAGAGATAGCGGTATAGATATTTCCATATTTCTACAGATAGCGGTGTAGGTATTTCCATGTTTATACAGAAGGCGGTGAAGATATTTCCATGTTTCTACAGATGGCGGTGTAAATATTTCCTTCTTTATACAGATAGCGGTGTAGATATTTCCATGTTTTCAGAGAAAGCGGTGTAGATATTTCCCTCTTTGCACGGATTGCCGTGTAGATATTTCCAATATTACACAGATACCTGTGTAGATATTTCCAAGTTTACACAGATAGCTGTGTAGGTATTTCCATGTTTACACAGATAGCGTTGTAGATATTTCCATGTTTATACAGATAGCGGTGTAGATATTTCCATGTTTATACAGATAGAGGTGTAGATATTTCCATGTTTATACAGATAGCGGTGGAGATATTTCCCTGTTTATACAGATAGCTATGTAGATATTTCCATGTTTATACAGATAACGGTGTAGATATTTCCATGTTTATAGAGATAGCAGTGTAGATATTTCCATGTTTATACAGATGGCGGTGTAGATAGTTCCATGTTTATGGAGATGGCGGTGTAGATATTTTCATGTTTATATAGATGGCTGTGAAGGTATTTCCATGTTTGTAGAGATTGTGGTGTTGACATTTCCATGTTTATAGAAATAGCGCTGTAGGTATTTCCTTGTTTATACAGATAGTTGTGTAAATACATCCATGTTTATACAGAAGGCTGTGTAGATATTTCCATGTGTATACAGATGACTCTGTAGATATTTGTATCTTTACACAAATGGCGGTGTAGATGTTTCCATGTTTATACAGATAACGGTGTAGATATATCCATGTTTATACAGATAGCGATGTAGATATTTCCATGTTTATACAGATAGTGGTGTAGATATTTCCATGTACATACTGATAGTGTTGGAGATATTTCCGTGTTTATACAGATAGCAGTGTGGATACTTCATTGTTTATAAAGATAGCGGTGTAGATATGTCCATGTTTAAACAGATAGCGGTGTAGATATTTCCTTGTGTATAGAGATGGCGGTGTGGGTATTTCCATGTTTATAGAGATAGCGGTGAAGATATTTCCATGTTTATACAGATAGAGGTGTAGATATTTCCATGTTTACAGAGATAGCGATGTAGATATTTCCATCTTTGCACAGATCTCGGTGTAGATATTTCCATGTTTACACAGATAGCGTTGTAGATATTTCCATGTTAATACACATAGTGGTGTAGATATTTCCATGTTTATGCAGATAGCGGTGTTGGTATTTCCATGTTTATACAGATAGCAGTGTAGATATTTCCATGTATATAGAGCTCGCGGTGTAGATATTCCATCTTTATACGGATGGCAGTGTAGATATTTCCATGTGTATAAAGATGGCAGTCTGGATAGTTCCATGTTTCTGGAGATGGCAGTGTTGTTATTTTCATGTTTATAGAGTCGGCGGTGTAGATATTTCCATGTTTATAGAGACTGCGGTGTAGATATTTCCATGTTTATAGAGATAGCGATGTAGGTATTTCCATGTTTATAGAGACAGCGTTGTAGGTATTTCCATGTTTATACAGATAGCGGTGTAGATATTTCCATATTTATACAGATAGCGGTGCAGATATGTTCATGTTTATACAGATTGCGGTGGAGCTATTCCCACGTTTATACAGATATCGATGTAGATATTTCCGCGTTTATACAGATAGCGTTGTAGATATTTCCACGTTTATACAAATAGCGGTGTAGATATTTCCACGTTTATATAGATAGCGGTGTAGATATTTCTACGTTTTACACACAGCAGTGTAGATATTTCCATGTTTATACAGATAACGGTGTTGATATTTCCATGTTTACAGATATAGCGGTGTAGATATTTCCATCTTTGCACAAATTACGGTGTGGATATTTCCATCTTTACACAGATAGCTGTGTCGATATTTCCACGGTTACACAGATTGCTGTGTAGGTATTTCCATGTTGACACAGATAGCGTTGTAGATATTTCCACGTTTATACAGACAGCGTTGAAAATATTTCCATGTTTATACAGATAGCGGTGTTGGTATTTCCATGTTTATACAGATAGCAGTGTAGATTTTTCCATGTTTATACAGCTCTAATTGTATATATTTCCATCTTTATACAGATGGCAGTGTAGATATTTCCATGTTTATACAGATAGTGGTGTAGATATTTCCATGTTTATACAGATGGCGGTGTAGATATTTTCATGTTTATACAGATGGCGGTGTAGATAATTCTGTGTTTATACATATGGCGGTGTTGTTATTTCCATGTTTATACTGATAGCGGTTTAGATATTTAAATGTTTATACAGATAGCGGTGTAGATATTTACATGTTTGCAGAGATATCAGTGTAGATATTTCCATCTTTGCACAGATAGCTGTGTAGATATTTCCAAGTTTACACAGATATCTGTGTAGATATTTCCATGGTTATACAGATAGCAGTGTAGATATTTCCATGTTTATGCAGCACGCGGTGTAGATATTTCCATGTTTATACAGATGGCAGTGTACGTATTTCCATGTTTATACAGATAGTGGTGTAGATATTTCCATGTTTGTACAGATCGCGGCGTAGATATTGGCATGTGTATACAGATGGCAGTGTAGGTATTTCCATGTTTTTAGAGATGGTAGTGTAGATATTTCCATGTTAATACAGATGACTTTGTAGATATTTGCAAGTTTATACACATGGCGCTGTAGATATTTCCATGCTTATAGAAATAACAGTGTAGATATTTCCATGTTTATAAAGATAGCGGTGTAGATATTTCAATGTTTACAGAGATAGCGGTGTAGATATTACCATGTTTATACAGATAGAGGTTTAGATATTTCCATGTTTATACTGATGGCGGTGTAGATATTTGCATGTTTATACAGATGGCGGTTTAGATATTTCCATGTTTATACTGATGGCGGTGTAGAGATTTCCATGTTTATACAGATGGTGGTGTAGATATTTCCTTGTTTATACAGATATCGGTGTACGTATTTCCATGTTTATACCGATAGCGGTGGAGAAATTTTCATGTTTACAGAGATACCACTGTAGATATTTCCATGTTTTAGACATTGCGGTGTAGCTATTTCCATGTTTATACAGATAGCGGTGTAGATATTTCCATTTTCATACAGGTAGCGGTGTAGATATTTCCATGTTTATACAGATGGCGTTGTTGATATTTCCATGTTTATTCAGATGGCGGTGTAGATATTTCCATGTTTATACAGATAGCGGTGTAGATATTTCCATGTTTATGCAGATAGCGGTGTTGGTATTTCCATGTTTATACAGATAGCAGTGTAGATATTTCCATGTATATAGAGCTCACGGTGTAGATATTTCCATCTTTATACAGATGGCAGTGTAAATATTTCCATGTTTATAAAGATGGCAGTGTGGATAGTTCCATGTTTCTGGAGATGGCGGTGTTGTTATTTTCATGTTTATAGAGTCGGTGGTGTAGATATTTTCATGTTTATAGAGATTGCGGTGAAGATATTTCCATGTTTATAGAGATAGTGATGTAGGTATTTCCATGTTTATACAGACAGCGTTGTAGGTATTTCCATGTTTATACAGATAGCGGTGTAGATATTTCCATATTTATACAGATAGCGGTGCAGATATGTCCATGTTTATACAGATTGCAGTGGAAATATTTCCTCGTTTATACAGATATCGATGTAGATATTTCTGCGTTTATACAGATATCGTTGTAGATATTTCCACGTTTATACAGATAGCGGTGTAGATATTTCCACGTTTACACAGATAGCGGTGTAGGTATTTCCATGTTTATACAGATGGCTGTGTAGATATTTCCATGTGTATACACATGGCAGTGTAGGTATTTCCCTGTTTATAGAGATGGTGGTGTAGACATTTGCATGTTTATAGAGATAGCGGTGTAGATATTTCCATGTTTATACAGATGGCTGTGTAGATATTTCCAGGTGTGTAGAGATGGCGGTGTAGATATTTCCATGTTTGTAGATATGGTGGTGTATATATTTCCATGTTTATACAGATGACTGTGTAGGTATTTGCGTGTTTATACAGATGGCGGTGTAGATATTTCCATATTTCTAGAGATATCGGTGTAGATATTTCCATGTTTGTACAGATATCGGTGTAGATATTTCCATGCTTATACAGATAGCGGTGTAGATATTTCCATATTTAAAGAGATAGCGGTGTAGATATGTCCATGTTTACACAGATGGCGTTGTAGATATTTCCATGTTTATACAGATGACGGTGTAGATATTTCCACATTTATACAGACAGCGGTGTAGATATTTCCACGTTTATACAGATAGCGGTGTAGATATTTCCACTTTTATACAGATAGCGGTGCAGATATCTTCATGTTTATGCAGATAGCGGCATAAATATTTCCATCTTTATACAGATAGGTGTGTAGATATTTCCATGTTTATACAGATGGCGGTGTAGTTCATTCCATGTTTATGGATATGGCGGTGTAGATATTTTCATGTTTATAGGGATGGCGGTGTAGATATTTCCGTGTTTATACAGATAGCCGTGTAGATATTTCCATGTTTATAGAGATAGCTGCGTAGGTATTTCCATGTTTATAGAGATAGCGATGCAGATATCTCCATGTTTATACAGATGGCTGTGTAGATATTTCCATGTGTATGCAGATGACATTGTTGATATTTCCATGTTTATAGAGATAGTGGTGTAGATATTTCCATGTTTATACAGATGACTGTGTAGATATATGCAGGTATATTCAGATGGCGGTGTAGATATTTTCATGATTATAGAGATAATGGTGTAGATATTTCCATGTTTTTACAGATAGAGGTGTAGGTATTTGCATGTTTATAGAGATAGCTGTGTAGATATTGCCATATTTATACAGAGAGCGGTTTAGATGTTTCCATGTTTATACAGATCACGGTGTAGATATTTCCATGTTTATACAGATGGCATTGTAGACATTTCCATGTTTATACAGAGAGCGGTGGAGATATTTCCACGTTTATACAGATAGCGGTGTAGATATTTCCATTTTTATACAGATAGCGGTGTAGTTATTTCAATGTTTACAGAGGTGGCGGTGTAGATATTTCCATCTTTGCACAGATAGCGTTGTAGATATTTCCACGTTTATACAGATAGCGGTGTAGATATTTCCATGTTTACAGAGATAGCGGTGTAGATCTTTCCATTTTGCACAGATTGCGGTGTAGGTATTTCCCTCTTTACACAGGTAGCAGTGTAGATATTTCCAAGTTTACACACATAGTTGTGAGGATATTTCCATGTTTACAGAGTTAGCATTGTAGACATTTCCGTGTTTACACAGATAGCGGTGTAGATATTTCCACGTTTATAAAGATAGCGGTGTAGATATTTCCACATTTAAACAGATAGCGTTGGAGATATTTCCACGTTTATACAGATATCGATGTAGATATTTCCACGTTTATACAGATAGTGTTGTAGATATTTCCACGTTTATACAGATAGCGGTGTAGATATTTCACATTTATACAGATAGCGGTGTAGATATTTCCATCTTTTTACAGATAGCGGTGTAGATATTTTCATGTTTACACAGATAGCGGTGTAGGTATTTCCATGTTTATACAGATGGCTGTGTAGATATTTCCATGTGTATACACATGGCAGTGTAGGTATTTCCCTGTTTATAGAGATGGTGGTGTAGAGATTTGCATGTTTATAGACATAGCGGTGTAGATATTTCCATGTTTATACAGATGGCTGTGTAGATATTTTCAGGTGTGTAGAGATGGCGGTGTAGATATTTCCATGTTTGTAGATATGGTGGTGTATATATTTCCATGTTTATACAGATGACTGTGTAGGTATTTGCATGTTTATACAGATGGCGGTGTAGATATTTCCATGTTTCTAGAGATATCGGTGTAGATATTTCCATGTTTGTACAGATATCAGTGTAGATATTTCCATGCTTATACAGATAGCGGTGTAGATATTTCCATATTTAAAGAGATAGCGGTGTAGATATGTCCATGTTTACACAGATGGCGTTGTAGATATTTCCATGTTTATACAGATGACGGTGTAGATATTTTCACGTTTATACAGATAGCGGTGTAGATATTTCCACGTTTATACAGATAGCGGTGTAGATATTTCCACTTTTATACAGATAGCGGTGCAGATATCTTTATGTTTATGCAGATAGCGGCATAAATATTTCCATCTTTATACAGATAGCTGTGTAGATATTTCCATGTTTATACAGATGGCGGTGTAGTTCATTCCATGTTTATGGATATGGCGGTGTAGATATTTTCATGTTTATAGAGATGGCGGTGTAGATATTTCCGTGTTTATAGAGATAGCCGTGTAGATATTTCCATGTTTATAGAGATATCTGCGTAGGTATTTCCATGATTACAGAGATAGCGATGCAGATATTTCCATGTTTATACAGATGGCTGTGTAGATATTTCCTTGTGTATGCAGATGACATTGTTGATATTTCCATGTTTATAGTGATGGTGGTGTAGATATTTCCATGTTTATACAGATGACTGTGTAGATATATGCAGGTATATACAGATGGCGGTGTAGATATTTTCATGATTATAGAGATAATGGTGTAGATATTTCCATGTTTTTACAGATAGAGGTGTAGATATTTGCATGTTTATAGAGAAAGCAGTGTAGATGTTGCCATATTTATACAGATAGCGGTTTAGATGTTTCCATGTTTATACAGATCACGGTGTAGATATTTCCATGTTTATACAGATGGCATTGTAGATATTTCCATGTTTATACAGATAGCGGTGGAGATATTTCCATGTTTATACAGATAGCGGGGTAGATATTTCCATCTTTAGGCAGATAGCGGTGTAGATATTTCCATGTTTATACAGATAGCGGTGTAGTTATTTCCATGTTTAGGTAGATAGCGGTGTAGATATTTCCATGTTTATAGAGATGGCTGTGTAGGTATTTCCATGTGTATAGAGATAGCGATGTAGATATTTGCATGTTTATACAGATAGCGGTGTAGATATTTTCATGTTTATACAGACGGCGGTGTTGGTATTTCCATGTTTATCCAGATTGCGGTGTAGATATTTCAATCTTTATACAGCTCGCGGTATAGACATTAACATCTTTTTACAGATGGCAGTGTGGATATTTCCATGTTTATACAGATAGCGTTGTAGATATTTCCATGTTTATAGAGATGGTGGTGTAGATATTTCCATGTTTATACAGATGACTGTGTAGATATATGCAGGTATATACAGATGGCGGTGTAGATATTTTCATGATTATAGAGATAATGGTGTAGATATTTACATGTTTTTACAGATAGAGGTGTAGATATTTGCATGTTTATAGAGGTAGCAGTGTAGATATTGCCATATTTATACAGATAGCGGTTTAGATGTTTCCATGTTTATACATTTCATGGTGTAGATATTTCCATGTTTATACAGATGGCATTGTGGATATTTCCATGTTTATACAGATAGCGGTGGAGATATTTCCACGTTTATACAGATAGCGGGGTAGATATTTCCAAGTTTATACAGATAGCGGTGTAGATATTTCCATGTTTATACAGATAGCGGTGTAGATATCTCCATGTTTAGGCAGATAGCGGTGTAGATATTTCCATGTTTATAGAGATGGCTGTGTATGTATTTCCATGTGTATAGAGTTAGCGATGTAGATATTTGCATGTTTTTACAGATAGCGGTGTAGATATTTTCATGTTTATACAGACGGCGGTGTTGGTATTTCCATGTTTATCCAGATAGCGGTGTAGATATTTCAATCTTTATACAGCTCGCGGTATAGATATTTCCATCTTTTTACAGATGGCAGTGTGGATATTTCCATGTTTATACAGATAGCGGTGTAGATATTTCCATTTTTATACAGATGGCCGTGTAGTTCTTTCCATGTTTATGGAGATGGCGGTGTAGATATTTTCATGTTTATAGAGATGGCGGTGTAGATATTTCCGTGTTTATAGAGATTGTCATCTAGATATTTCCATGTTTATAGAGATAGCTGCGTAGGTATTTCCATGTTTATAGAGATAGCGATGCAGATATTTCCATGTTTATACAGATGTCTGTGTAGATATTTCCATGTGAATACACATGACATTGTTGATATTTCCATGTTTATAGAGATGGTGGTGTAGATATTTCCATGTTTATACAGATGACTGTGTAGATATATGCATGTATATACAGATGGCGGTGTAAATATTTCCATGTTTATAGAGAGAACGGTGTAGATATTTCCATGTTTTTACAGATAGAGGTGTAGATATTTCCATGTTTATAGAGATAGCAGTGTAGATATTTCCATATTTATACAGATAGCGGTTTTGATGTTTCCATGTTTATACAGATCACGGTGCAGATATTTCCATGTTTATACAGATGGCAATGTAGATATTTTCATGTTTATACAGATAGCGATGTAGATATTTCCATTTTTATACAGATAGCGGTGTAGTTATTTCCATGTTTACAGAGATAGCGGTGTAGATATTTCCATCTTTGCACCGATAGCGTTGTAGATATTTCCATGTTTATACAGATAGCGGTGTAGATATTTCCATGTTTACAGAGATAGCGGTGTAGATATTTCCATCTTTGCACAGATTGCGGTGTAGATATTTCCCTCTTCACACAGGTAGCAGTGTAGATATTTCCAATTTTACACACATAGTTGTGAGGATATTTCCATGTTTACAGAGTTAGCGTTGTAGACATTTCCGTGTTTACACAGATAGCGGTGTAGATATTTCCACGTTTATAAAGATAGCGGTGTAGATATTTCCACATTTAAACAGATAGCGTTGGAGATATTTCCACGTTTATACAGATATCGATGTAGATATCTCCACGTTTATACAGATAGCATTGTAGATATTTCCACGTTTATACAGATAGCTGTGTAGATATTTCCACATTTATACAGATAGCGGTGTAGATATTTCCATATTTTTACAGATAGCGGTGTAGATATTTCCATGTTTACACAGATAGCGGTGTAGGTATTTCCATGTTTATACAGTTGGCTGTGTAGATATTTCCATGTGTATACACATGGCAGTGTAGGTATTTCCATGTTTATAGAGATGGTGGTGTAGACATTTGCATGTTTATAGAGATAGCGGTGTAGATATTTCCATGTTTATACAGATGGCTGTGTAGATATTTCCAGGTGTGTAGAGATGGCGGTGTAGATATTTCCATGTTTGTAGATATGGTGGTGTATATATTTCCATGTTTATACAGATGACTGTGTAGGTATTTGCATGTTTATACAGATGGCGGTGTAGATATTTCCATGTTTCTAGAGATATCGGTGTAGATATTTCCATGTTTGTACAGATATCGGTGTAGATATTTCCATGTTTATACAGATAGCGGTGTAGATATTTCCATATTTAAAGAGATAGCAGTGTAGATATGTCCATGTTTACACAGATGGCGTTGTAGATATTTCCATGTTTATACAGATGACGGTGTAGATATTTCCACATTTATACAGATAGCGGTGTAGATATTTCCACGTTTATACAGATAGCGGTGTAGATATTTCCACTTTTATACAGATAGCGGTGCAGATATCTTCATGTTTATGCAGATAGCGGCATAAATATTTCCATCTTTATACAGATAGTTGTGTAGATATTTCCATGTTTATACAGATGGCGGTGTAGTTCATTCCATGTTTATGGATATGGCGGTGTAGATATTTTCATGTTTATAGAGATGGCGGTGTAGATATTTCCGTGTTTATAGAGATAGCCGTGTAGATATTTCCATGTTTATAGAGATAGCTGCGTAGGTATTTCCATGTTTATAGAGATAGCGATGCAGATATTTCCATGTTTATACAGATGGCTGTGTAGATATTTCCATGTGTATGCAGATGACATTGTTGATATTTCCATGTTTATAGAGATGGTGGTGTAGATATTTCCATGTTTATACAGATGACTGTGTAGATATATGCAGGTATATACAGATGGCGGTGTAGATATTTTCATGATTATAGAGATAATGGTGTAGATATTTCCATGTTTTTACAGATAGAGGTGTAGATATTTGCATGTTTATCGAGATAGCAGTGTAGATATTGCCATATTTATACAGATAGCGGTTTAGATGTTTCCATGTTTATACAGATCACGGTGTAGATATTTCCATGTTTATACAGATGGCATTGTAGATATTTCCATGTTTATACAGTGAGCGGTGGAGATATTTCCACGTTTATACAGATAGCGGGGTAGATATTTCCAAGTTTATACAGATAGCGGTGTAGATGTTTCCATGTTTATACAGATAGCGGTGTAGATATTTCCATGTTTAGGCAGATAGCGGTGTAGATATTTCCATGTTTATAGAGATGGCTGTGTAGGTATTTCCATGTGTATAGAGATAGCGATGTAGATATTTGCATGTTTATACAGATAGCGGTGTAGATATTTTCATGTTTATGCAGATAGCGGCCTAAATATTTCCATCTTTATACAGATAGCTGTGTAGATATTTCCATGTTTATACAGATAGTGTTGCACATATTTCCATGTTTACACAGATAGTGTTGCAGATATTTCCATGTTTATACAGATAGCCGTGTAGATATTTCCATGTTTATGCAGATATCGGTGTAGATATTTCCATGTTTATGCAGATGGCGGTGTAGATATTTCCTAGTTTGTAGAGATGGCGGTGTAGATATTTCCATGTTTATAGAGATAGCGGTGTAGATATTTCCATGTCTATAGAGATAGCGGTGTCGGTATTTCCATGTTAATAGAGATAGCGGTGTCGGTATTTCCATGTTAATAGAGATAGCGGTGTAGATATGTCCATGTTTATACAGATAGCAGTGTAGATATTTCCATGTTTATACGGATAGCGGTGTTGTTATTTCCATGTTTATAGGGATAGCGGTGTAAATATTACCATGTTTATACAGATAGCGGTGTTGGTATTTCCATGTTTATGCAGATAGCGGTGTAGATATTTCAATGTTTATAGAGATGGCTGTGTAGATATTTCCATGTTAAAACAGATGGCAGTGTAGATATTTCCATGTTTATACAGAGGGCGGTGTAGATATTTCCATATTTACAATTGGTGTTGTAGATATTTGCAAATTTACAAAGATAGCTGTGTAGATATTTCCATGTTTACACAGATAGCGTTGTAGATATTTCCATGTTTATACAGATAGCGGTGTAGGTATTTCAATGCTTATGGAGATAGTGGTGTAGGTATTTCCATGTTTATACAGATAGCGGTGGAGATATTTCCATGTTTGTACACACAGAGATGTAGATATTTCCAAGTTTATACAGATAGCGATGTAGATATCTCCATGTTTATAGAGATATCGGTGTTGATATTTGCATGTTTACACAGATGGCTGTGTAGATATTTCGAAGTTTATAAAGATTTCATTCTAGATATTTCCATGTTTATAGAGATGGCGGTGTAGATAGTTCCATGTTTATACAGTTAGCGGTGTAGAAACTTCCATGTTTATACATATCGCGGTGTACATATTTCCATCTTTCTACAGATGTCAGGGTAGATATTTCCAAGTTTATACAGATGGCGTTGTAGATATTTCCATGTTTATACAGATGGCGGTGTAGATATTTCCATGTTTATGGAGATGGCGATGTACATATTTCCATGTTTATAGAGGTGGCGGTGTAGATATTTCTACGTTTATAGAGATAGAGATGTAGATATTTCCATGTTTATAGAGATGACGGTGTAAGTATTTCCATGTTTATAGAGATAGCGGGGTTGCTATTTCCATGCTTATACAGATAGCGCTGTGTATATTTCCATGTTATACAGCTCTCAATGTAGATATTTCCATCTTTATACAGAGGGCAGTGTAGATATTTCCATATTTATAGAGATAGCGGTGTAGATATTTCCATGTTTATACAGATGGTGTTGTAGATAGTTCCATTTATATGGAGATGGCGGTGTAGATATTTTCATGCTTATAGAGATGGCGATGTAGGTATTTCCATGTTTATAGAGATAACGATGTAGGTATTTCCATGTTTATACAGATGGCTGTGAAGATAATTCCATGTGTATACAGATGACTCTGTAGATTTTCCATGTTTATGCAGATGGCGGTGTAGATATTTCCATGTTTATACAGAGAGCAGTATAGATATTTCAATGTTTATACACATAGCGGTGTAGATATTTCCATGTTTCTGGAGATGGCGGTGTAGATATTTTCATGTTTATACAGATAGCCGTGTACATATTTCCATATTTATACAGATAGCGGTGTAGATGATTCCATGTTTATAGAAATGGCGGTGAATTTATTTACATGTTTATAGAGATAGTGTTTTAGATATTTCCATATTTATACAGATCGTGGTGTAGATATTTCCAACTTTCCACAGACGGTAGTGTAGATATTGAAATGTTTATACAGATGGTTCTGTAGATATTTCCACGTTTCTACAGATGGTGGTATAGATATTTCCAAGTTTATACAGATGGCGGTGTAGACATTTCCATATTCATGCAGATGGCGGTGTAGATATTTCGATGTTTCTATACATGGCGGTGTAGATATTTCAATGTTTACAGAGATAGCGGTGTAGATATTTCCAAGTGTATACAGATAGCGGTGTAGATATTTCCATGTTTATACAGCTCCGTGTGTAGATATTTCCATCTTTATACAGTCGGCAGTGTAGATATTTCCATGTTTATACAGATAGTGGTGTAGATTTTTCCAGGTTTATACAGATGGCGGTGTGGTTAGTTCCATGTTTCTGGAGATGTCGGTATACATATTTTCATGTGTATAGAGATGGCGGAGTAGATATTTCCATGTTCATACAGATGGATGTGTAGATATTTCCATGTTTATACAGATGGCGGTGAAGATATTTCCATACTTATACATATGACGGTGTAGACATTTCCATGTTTATACAGAGAGCGGTGTAGATATTTCCATGTTTATACAGATAGCAGTGTAGATATTTCCATCTTTATACAGATGGCATTGTAGGTATTTTCATGTTTAAACAGATGACGGTGTAGATATTTCCATGTTTATACTGATAGCGGTGGAGATATCTCCTTGTTTATAAAGATCATGGTGTAGATATTTCAATGTTTATACAGAAAGCAGTGTAGATATTTCCATGTTTATACAAATAGCGGTGTATTTATTTCCATGTTTATAGAGATAGTGTTTTAGATATTTCCATATTTATACAGATCGTGGTGTAGATATTTCCAACTTTCCACAGACGGTAGTGTAGATATTGAAATGTTTATACAGATGGTTCTGTAGATATTTCCACGTTTCTACAGATGGTGGTATAGATATTTCCAAGTTTATACAGATGGCGGTGTAGACATTTCCATATTCATGCAGATGGCGGTGTAGATATTTCGATGTTTCTATACATGGCGGTGTAGATATTTCAATGTTTACAGAGATAGCGGTGTAGATATTTCCATGTTTATAGAGATGGCGGTGTAAGTCCATGTTTATGCATGTGGTGGTGTTGATATTTTCATGTTTACAGAGATAGCGGGGTAGATATTTCAATCTTTTTAGAGATAGCGGTGTAGATATTTCCATGTTTTACTGATAACAGTGTAGATATTTCCATGTTTATGCAGATGGCGGTGTAGATATTTCCATGTTTAAAGAAATGGTGGTGTAGATATTTCTATGTCTATAGAGATAGCGGTGTAGATATTTCCATGTTTATACAGATAGCAGTGTAGATATTTCCATGTTTATACAGATTGCGGTGTTGGTATTTCCATGTTTATACAGATAGCGGTGTTGGTATTTCCATGTTTATACAGATAGCGGTAGAGATATTTCCATGTTTATACAGATCGTGGTGTAGGTATTTCCATCTTTATACATATGGCAGTGTAGATATTCCCATGTTTATACAGATAGCGGTGTAGATATTTCCATGTTTATACAGATGGCGGTGCAGATAATTCCATGTTTATGGAGATGGCAATGTAGATATTTTCATATTTATAGAGATGGCGGTGTAGATATTTCCATGTGTATACAGATGGCCTTGTAAATATTTCCATGTGTATTCAGATGGACGTATAGATATGTCCATGTTTATAGAGATGGTAGTGTAGAAATTTCCATGTTTATACAGATGACAGTGTAGATATTTCCATGTTTATAAATATGGCGGTGTAGATATTTCCATGTTTATACAGATAGCGGGGTAGCTATTTCCATGTTTATACAGATGGCGTTGTATATATTTCCATGTGTATACAGATGGCCTTGCAGTTATTTCCATGTGTATACTGATGGCCGTGTAGATATGTGCATGTTTATAGAGATGGTAGTGTAGATATTTCCATGTTTATACAGATGACGGTGTAGATATTTCCATGTTTATACAGATGGCGGTGTAGTTATTTCCATGTTTATACAGATAGCGGTGTAGCTATTTCAATGTTTATACAGATGTCGGTTTAGATATTTCCATTTTCATACAGATAGCGGTGGAGATATATCCTTGTTTATGGAGATAGTGGTGTGGATATTTCCATGTTTATATGGATAGCGGTGTAGATATTTCCATGTTTACATAGGTAGCGGTGTAGATTTTTCCATGTTTATACACATCGTGGTGTAGATATTTCCATCTTTCCACAGATGGCGGTGTAGATATTTCCATGTTTATGGAGATGGCGGTGTAGATATTTTCATGTTTATTGGGATGGCCGTTTAGATATTTCCATGTTTATAGAGATGGCGTAGTAGATAGTTCCATGTTTACAGAGATGGCCGTGTAGATATTTCCATGTTTATAGAGATGGCGGTGAAGGTATTTCCATGTTTATAGAGATAGCGGTGTAGCTATTTCCCAGATTATAGAGATGGTGGTGTAGATATTTCCATGTTTATACAGAAGTCTGTGTAGATATTTCCGTGTTTATACAGATAACAGTGTAGATATTTCCATCTTTGCACAGATTGCGGTGTAGATATTTCCATGATTATTGAGATAGTGGTGTATGTATTTCCATGTTTACATTTATAGCTCTGTAGATATTTCATGTTTACACAGATAGCATTGTAGATATTTCCATGTTTATACAGATAGCGTTGTAGATATTTCCATGTTTATACAGGTAGCGGTGTAGAAATTTCCATGTTTATACAGATCGCGGTGTACATATTTCCATCTTTCTACAGATGTCAGGGGAGATATTTCCAAGTTTATACAGACGGCGGTGTAGATATTTCCATGTTTATACAGATGGCGGTGTAGATATTTCCATGTTTATGGAGATGGCGATGTAGACATTTCCATGTTTATAGAAATGGCGTTGCAGATATTTCTATGTTTATAGAGATAGCGGTGTAGATATTTCCATGTTTATGGAGATGGCGGTGTAAGTATTTCCATGTTTATAGAGATAGCGGCGTAGATATTTCCATGTTTATAGAGATAGCGTTGTAGATATTTCCATGTTTATACAGATAGCGTTGTTGCTATTTCTATGCTTATACAGAAAGTGCAGTGTATATTTTCATGTTATAGAGTTCGCAATGTAATTATTTCCATCTTTATACAGAGGGCAGTGTAGATATTTCCATGTTCATAGAGATAGCGGTGTAGATATTTCCATGTTTATACAGATGGTGGTGTAGATAGTTCCGTGTTCATTGAGATGGCGGTGTAGATTTTTCCATGTTTATGGAGATGGCGGTGTAGATATTTTCATGCTTATAGAGATGGCGATGTAGATATTTCCATGTTTATAGAGATGGCTGTGTAGATAATTCCATGTGAATACAGATGACTCTGTAGATATTTCCATCTTTCCAGAGATGGCGGTGTAGATATTTCCATGTTTATACAGATGGTGCTTTAGATATTTCCATGTTTATACAGATAGCGCTGTAGATATTTCGATGTTCATGCAGATGGCTTTGTAGATATTTCCATGTTTATAGAAATGGCCGTGTAGATATCTCTATGTTTATAGAGATAGCGGTGTAGATATTTCCATGTGTATAGAGATGACGGTGTAGTTATTTCCATGTTGATAGAGATAGTTTTGTATATATTTCGATGTTTCTACAGATAGAGGTGTAGATATTTCCATGTTTATACAGATAGCGGTGTAGATATTTCCATGCTTATACAGATAGCGGTGTAGATATTTCCATGTTTATACAGATAGCGGTGTAGACAATTCCATGTATATAGAGATAGCGGTGTAGGTATTTCCATGTTTATACAGATGTCAGTGTAGATATTTCCATGTTTGTACAGATGGAGGTGTAGATATTTCCATTTTTATACAGATGACTGTAGATATTTCCATGTTTTTACAGATGGCGATGTTGATATTTCCTTGTTTATACAGATAGCGTTGTGGCAATTTCCATGTTTATACAGATAGTGGTGTAGATGTTTCCATGTTTATATAGATAACAGTGTAGGTATTTCCATGTTTATAGAGTTGGCTGTGTAGACATTTTCATGTTTATAGAGATGGCTGTGTAGAAACTTCAATGCTTATAAAGATGGCAGAGTACATATTTCCATGTTTATACAGATGGAGGTTTAGATATTTCCAAGTTTATACAGATGACTGTGTAGACATTTCCATGTTTTTACCGATGGCGGTGTTGATATTTCCATGTTTATATAGATAGTGGTGTAGGTATTTCCATGTTTATAGAGTTGGCTGTGAAGACATTTTCATGTTTATAGAGATGGCTGTGTAGAAACTTCAATGCTTATACAGATGGCAGTGTAGATATTTCCATGTTTATACAGATAGTGGTGTAGTTATTTCCACGTTTATACAGATGACTGTGTAGTTATTTCCATGATTATACAGATGGCAGTGTAGGAATTTCCATGTTTATAGACATAGCCATGTGGATATTTCCATGTTTATACAGATAGCCGTGTAGAAATTTCGATGTTTATAGAGATAGCGGTGTAGATACTTCCATATTTATACATATAGCAGTGTAGATATTTCCATGTTTATACAGATGGCGGTGTAGATATTTCCATGTTTATGCAGGTAGCGGTGTAGATATTTCCATGTTTATACTGATAGCTGTGGAGATATATCCATGTTTATACAGAAAGCGATGTAGATATTTCCATGTTTATAGAGATGGCAGTATATATATTTCCCTGCTTATAGAGATTGCGGTGTAGATATTTCCATGTTAATAGAGATAGTGGTGTAGGTATTTCCATGCTTATAGAGATAGCGGTGTAGATATTTCCATGTTTACAGAGATAGCGGTGAAGATATAGCCATCTTTGCACAGATTGCGGTGTAGATACTTCCATCTTTTCACAGACAGCTATGTAGATATATCCAAGTTTACACAGATATTTGTGTAGATATTTCCATGTTTACACAGATAGCGTTGTAGATATTTCCATGTTTATACAGATAGTGGTGTAGATATTTCCATATTTATAAAGGTAGCGGTGTAGATATTTACATGTTTATACAGATGGCAGTGTAGATATTTCCATGTTTATACAGATGATGGTGTAGATATTTCCTTGTTTATACAGATAGCGTTATAGATATTTCCATGTTTATACAGATAGCAGTGGAGATATTTCCACGATAATACAGATAGCGGTGTAGATAATTCCATGTTTATACAGATGGCGGTGTAGATATTTCCTTGTTTATAGGGATAGCGGTGTAGATATTACCATGTGTATAGAGATGGCGGTGTATATATTTCCATGTTTATAGAGATAGTGGTGGAGATACTTCCAAGTTTATACAGATAGCATTGAAGATAATTCTATGTTTATACAGATGACGGTCTAGATATTTGCATGTTTATACAGATAGCGGTGCAGATATTTCCATGTTCATGCAGACGGAGGTGTAGATATTTCCATGTTTATAGAGATGGTGGTGTAGGTATTTCTATGTTTATAGAGATAGCGGTGTAGATATTTCCATGCGGATAGAGATGGCGGTGTAGGTATCTCCATGATTATAGACATAGTTGTGAAGGTATTTACATAGTTATAAAGTTAGCAGTGTCGATATTTCCATGTTTATACAGATGACGGTGAAGATAGGTCCATGTTTATGGAGATGGTGGTGTAGATATTTTCATGTTTAAAGAGATGGCGGTGTAGATATTCCCTTGTTTATAGAGATAGCAGTGTAGGTATTTCCTTGTTTATAGATATAGCCGTGTAGATATTTCCATGTTTATACAGATGGCTTTGTAGATATTTCCATGTGTATACAGATGGGTGTGTAGATATTTCCATGTTTATTGAGATGTTGGTGTGGATATTTCCATGCTTATACAGATGACTGTGTAGATATTTCCTTGTTTATACAGATAGCGGTGTAGATGTTTCCATGTTTATACAGACAGCGGTGTAGATATTTCCATGTTTACAGAGATAGCAGTGTAGATATTTCCATCTTTGCACAGATTGCGGTGTAGATATTTCCATCTTTACACAGATAGCTGTGTGGATATTTCCAAGTTTACACAGATAGCTGTGTAGATATTTCCATGATTACAAAGATAGCGGTGTAGATATTTCCATGTTTATACACATGGCTGTGTAGATATTTCCATGTTTATACAGATGGCTGTGTAGATATCTCCATGTGTATACAGATGGCAGTGTAGATATTTCCTTGTTTATAGAGATGGTGGTGTAGATATTTCCATGTTTATACAGAAAAATGTGCAGATATTTGCATGTTTATATAGATGGCAGTGTAGATATTTCCACGATTATAGAGATAACAGTGTAGATATTTCCATGTTTATATAGATAGCGGTGTAGATATTTCCATGTTTATAGAGATAGCGGTGTAGAAATTTCCATATTTATACAGATAGCGGCGTAGTTACTTCCATGTTTATACAGATCGTGGTGTGGATATTTCCATGTTTATACAGATGATGGTGTATATATTTCCTTGTTTATACAAATCCCGGTGTAGATATTACAATGTTTACAGAGGTAGCAGTATAGATATTTCCAACTTTGCACAGACTGCGGTGTAGATATTTCCATCTTTACACAGATAGCTATGTAGATATTCCAAGTTTACACAGAGAGCTGTGTAGATATTTCCATGTTTACACAGATAGCATTGTAGATATTTCCATGCTTATAATGATAGCGGTGTAGATATTTCCATGTTTATACAGATAGCAGTGTACATATTTCCATGTTTATACTGATAGCGGTGGAGATATTTCCAGGTTTATACAGGTAGCGATGTAGATATTTCCATGTTTATAGAGATGGCGGTGTAGTTATTTCCAAGTTTATAGAGATTACGGTGTAGATATTTCCATGTTTATACAGATAGCGGTGTAGGTATTTACATGTTCATTGAGATAGCGGTGTAGATATTTGCATGTCTATACAGATAGCGGTATTGTTATTTCCATGTATATACACATAGCGGTCTACAGATTTCCATGTATATACAGCTCGCGGTGTAGATATTTCCATCTTTATACAGATGGCAGTGTAGGTATTTCCATGTTTATAAAGATAGTGAAGTAGATATTTCCCTGTTTATACAGATGGCGGTGTAGATAGTTCCATGTTTCTGGAGATGGCGGTGTAGGTATTTTCAAGTTTATAGAGATGGCGGCGTAGGTATTTCCATGTTTATAGAGATTGCCGTGTAGATATTTCCATGCTCATAGAGATAGTGGTGTAGGTATTTCCATTTTTATAGAGATAGCGGTGTAGATATTTCCATGTTTATACAGATGGCTGTGTAGATATTTCCATGTGTATACAGATGGCAGTGTAGATATTTCCATGTTTATACAGATGGTGGTGTAGATATTTCCATGTTTATACAGATGACTGCGTAGATACTTGCATGTTTATACAGATGGCGGCGTAGATATTTTCATGTTTATAGAGATTACAGTGTAGATATTTCCATGTTTATAAAGATAGGTTTGTTGATATTTCCACGTTTATAGAGATAGCGGTGTAGATATTTCCATATTTATACAGATAGTGGTGTAGATATTTAAATGTTTACACAGATGGCGGTGTAGATATTTCCATGTTTATAGAGATGGCGGTGTAGATATTTCCAAGTTTATACACCTCGCGGTGTAGATATTTCCAAGTTTATACAGATGACTGTGCAGATATTTGCATGTTTATACAGATAGCGGTGTAGATATTCCCATGTTTATACAGATGGCGGTGAAGGTATGTCCATGTTTATACTGATAGTGGTGTAGGTATTTCCTCGTTTATACAGATAGCGGTGTAGATATTTCCATGTTTATACAGATAGCGGTGTAGATATTTCCATGTTTACAGACACAGTAGTGTAGATATTTACATCTTTGCACAGATTGCGGTGTGGATATTTCCATCTTTACCCAGATAGCTGTGTAGATATTTCCAAGTTTACACAGATAGCTGTGTAGATATTTCCATGTTTACAGATAGCGTTGTAGATATATCCATATTTATACAGATAGCGGTGTAGATATTTGCTCGTTTATACTGATAGCAGTGTAGATATTTCCATGTTTATACAGATAGCGGTGGAGATATTTCCACGGTTATACAGATATCGTTGTAGATATTTCCACGTTTATACAGATTGTGGTGTAGATATTTCCACGTTTATACAGATAGCGGTGTAGATATTTCCACGTTTTTCCGATAATGGTGTAGATATTTCCATGTTTACACAAATAGCGTTGCAGATATTTACATGTTTATGCGGATAGCGTTGTTAATATTTCCATGTTTATAAGGATATCGATGTAGATATTTCCATGATTATACAGATAGCGGTGTAGGTACTTCCATGTTCATAAAGAGAGCGGTGTAGATATTTCCGTGTTTATAGAGATGGCTGTGTAGTTATTTCCATGTGTATACAGATGGCCGTGTAGATATTTCCATGATTATAGAGATGGTGGTGTAGATATTTCCATGTTTGTACAGATGATTAAGTAGATATTTGCATGTTTATACAGATGGCGGTGTAGATATTTCCATGTTTACACAGATAGCGTTGTAGATATTTCCATGTTTATACATATAGCGTTGTAGATATTTCCATGTTTATACAGATAGCGGTGTAGATATTTCCACGTTTATACTGATAGCTGTGTAGATATTTCCATGTTTACACAGATAGTGGTGGAGATATATCCACGTTTATAAAGATAGCAATGTAGATATTTCCACGTTTATACAGATAGCGTTGTAGATATTTCCACGTTTATACAGATAGCGGTGTAGATAGTTCCACGTTCATAAGATAGCGGTGTAGATATTTCCACGTTTTACAGATAGCGGTGTAGATATTTCCATGTTTACCAGATAGCGTTGCAGATATTTCCATGTTTATGCGGATAGCGGTGTTAATATTTCCATGTTTATAGGGATATCGGTGTAGATATTTCCATGTTTATACAGATAGCGTTGTAGGTATTTCCATGTTTATCCAGGTAGCGGTGTAGATATTTCCGTGTTTATAGAGATGGCTGTGTAGATATTTCCATGTTTACAGAGATAGCGGTGTAGATATTTCCATCTTTGCACAGATTGCGGTGTAAGTATTGCCAAATTTACACAGATAGCTGTGTAGATATTTCCAAGTTTACACTGATAGCTGTGTAGATATTTCCATGTTTACAGAGATAGCATTGTAGATATTTCCATGTTTATACAGATGGCGGTTTAGATATTTCCAAGTTTATAGAGATGGCGGTGTAGATATTTCCATGTTTATACAGGTTGCGGTGTAGTTATTTCCATGTTGATAGAGATAGCGGTGTGGATATTTCCATGTTTATACAGGTAGCGGAGTAGAAATTCCCATGTTTATACAGATCGCTTTGTAGACTTTTCCATCTTTCTACAGTTGTCAGTGTAGATATTTCCAAGTTTATACAGAAGGCAGTGTAGATATTTCCATGTTTATACAGAGGTATGTGTAGATATTTCCATGTTGATGCAGATGGCGGTGTAGATATTTCCATGTTTATAGAGATGGCGGTGTAGTTATTTCTATGTTTATAGGGATAGCGTTGTAAATATCTCCATGTTTATGGAGATAGTGGTGAAAGTACTTTCATGTTTATAGAGATAGCGGTGTAGATATTTCCATGTTTATACAGATAACGGTGTTGGTATTTCCATGTTTATACAGATAGCGGTGTAGATATTTCCATGTTTATACAGCTCACGGTTTAGATATTTCCATCTTTATACAGATGGCAGTGTAGATATTTCCATGTTTATACAGAGAGCGGTGTAGATATTTCCATGTCTATAGAGATAGCGGTGTAGGTATTTCCATATTTATACATATTGCGGTGTAGATATTTCCATCTTTATACAGATGGCAGTGTAGATATTTCCATGTTTATACAGATGGCAGTGAGGATATTTCCATGTTTATGCAGATCGTGGTGTAGATATTTCCATGTTTATACAGATGGCGGTGTAGATACATCCATGTTTCTGAAGATGGCGGTGTAGATATTTTCATGTTTATAGAGATGGCGGTGTAGATATTTCCATGTTTATACAGATGTCTGTGTAGATATTTCCATGTTTATGCAGATGGCTGTGTAGGTATTTCCATATTTATAGAGATGGCGGTGTAGTTATTTCTATGTTTATAGAGATAGCGGTGTAAATATCTCCATGTTTATAGAGATGCTGGTGTAAGCATTTTCATGTTTATATATATAGCGGTGTAGTTATTTCCATGTTTATACAGATAACAGTGTTGGAATTTCCATGTTTATACAGATAGCGGTGTAGATATTTCCATGTTTATACAGATCGCGGTGTAGATACTTCCATCTTTATACAAATGGCATTGTAGATATATCCATGTTTATACAGATAGCGGTGTAGATATTTCCATGTCTATAGAGACAGCGGTGTAGGTATATCCATATTTATACAGATTGCGGTGTAGATATTTCCATCTTTATACAGATGGCGGTGTAGATATTTCCATGTTTATACAGATATCAGTGAAGATATTTCCATGTTTATACAGATAATAGTGTAGATATTTCCGTGTTTATACACATGGCGGTGTAGATACTTCCATGTTCCTGAAGATGGCGGTGTAGTTATTTTCATGTTTATAGAGATGGCGTTGTAGATATTTCCATGTTTATACAGATGTCTGTGTAAATATTTCCATGTTTATACAGATAGCGGTGTAGATATTTCCATGTTTATAGATATGGCGTTCTAGTTATTTCTAAGTTTATAGAGATAGCTGTGTAAATATTTCCATGTTTATAGACATGGTGGTGTAAGTATTTTCATGTTTATAGAGATAGCTGTGTAGATATTTCCATGTTTATACAGATAGTGGTGTTGCTATTTCCATGTTTATACAGATAGCGGTGTAGATATTTCCATGTTTACAGCTCGCGGTGTACATATTTCCATCTTTATACAGATGGCAGTGTAGATATTTCCATGTTTATACAGATAGCGGTGTAGATATTTCCATGTCTATAGAGATAGCAGTGTAGATATTTCCATATTTATACAGATTTCGGTGTAGATATTTCCAACTTTATACTGATGGCGGTGTAGATATTTCCATGTTTATACAGATGGCAGTGAAGTTATTTCCATGTTTATACAGATAGTGGTGTAGATATTTCCATGTTTATACAGATGGCGGTGTAGATACATCCATGTTTCTGAAGATGGCGGTGTAGATATTTTCATGTTTATAGAGATGGAGGTTTGGATATTTCCATGTATATAGAGATAGCAGTGTAGATATTTTCATGTTTATAGAGAAAGCGGTGTAGTTATTTCCATGTTTATACAGATGGCACTGTAGATATTTCCATGTTTATACAAATATCGGTGTAGATATTTCCACGTTTACAGAGATAGCGGTGTAGGTATTTCCATTTTTCCACAGATTGCGGTGTAGTTATTGCCGAATTTACACAGATAGCAGTGTAGATATTTCCAAGTTTACACAGATATCTGTGTAGATATTACCATGTTTACAGAGAGAGCATTGTAGATACTTCCATGTTTATACAGATTGCGGTGTAGTTATTTCCATGTTTATACAGATAGCGCTGTAGATATTTTCATGTTTATACAGGTAGCGGTGTAGATATTTCCTTGTCTATAGAGATAGCGGTGTTGTTATTTCCATATTTATACAGATTGCGGTGTAGGTATTTCCATCTTTATACAGATGGTGGTGTAGGTATTTCCATGTTTATACAGATGGCAGTGAAGATAGTTCCATGTTTATACAGACAGTGGTGTAGATATTTTCATGTTTATACAGATAGCGGTGTAGATACATCCATGTTTCTGAAGATGGCGGTGTAGATATTTTCAAGGTTATAGAGATGGAGGTGTAGATATTTCCATGTATATAGAGATAGCAGTGTAGATATTTCCATGTTTATAGAGAAATCGGTGTAGGTATTTTCATGTTTATAGAGTTAGCGGTGTCGATATTTCCATATTTATACAGATAGCGGTGTAGGTATTTCCGTGTTTATACAGATTGCGGTGTAGATATTTCCATGTTTCTACAGATGGCGATGTAGATATTTCCTTGTTTATACAGGTAGCGGTGTAGATATTTCCATGTTTACAGAGATAGAAGTGTAGATATTTCCATCTTTGCACGGATTGCTGTGTAGATATTTCAATGTTTACGCAGATAGCTTTGTAGATATTTCCAAGTTTACACAGAGAGCTGTGTAGATATTTCCATGTTTACACACATAGCGTGGTAGATATTTCCTTGTTTATACTGATTGCGGTGTAGATATGTCCATGATCATACAGATAGTGGTGTAGATATTTTCTTGTTTATACAGATAGCGGTGGAGATATTTCCATGTTTATAGTGACTGCGGTATTGATATTTCCATGTTTATACAGATAGCGGTGTAGGTATTTCCATGTTTGCAGAGATAGCCGTGTAGATATTTCCATCTTTGCACAGATTGCTGTGTAGATATTTCCATTTTTACACACATAGCTGGGTAGATATTTCCAAGTTTACACAGATAGGTGTGTAGATATTTCCATGTTTACACAGATAGCATTGTATATATTTCCATGTTTATACAGATAGCGGTGTACATATTTCCTTGTTTATGCAGATAACGGTGTAGATATTTCCATGTTTATACAGATAGCGGTGGAGATATTTCCCTGTTTATACAGATAGCGATGTAGATATTTCCATGTTTATACAGCTCGCGGTGTAGATATTTCCATCTTTATACAGATGGCGGTGTAGATATTTTCATATTTATACAGATAGCGGTGTAGATATTTCCATGTCTATAGAGATAGCGGTGTAGATATTTCCATATTTATACAGATTGCGGTGTAGATATTTCCATCTTTATACTGATGGCGGTGTAGATATTTCCATGTTTATACAGATGGCAGTGAAGTTATTTCCATGTTTATATGGATAGTGGTGTAGATATTTCCATGTTTATAGAGATGGAGGTGTTGATATTTCCATGTATATAGAGATAGCAGTGTAGATATTTTCATGTTTATAGAGAAATCGGTGTAGTTATTTCCATGTTTATACAGATGGCACTGTAGATATTTCCATGTTTATACAGATATAGGTGTAGATGTTTCCATGTTTACAGAGATAGTGGTGTAGGTATTTCCATTTTTGCAGAGATTGCGGTGTAGTTATTGCCAAATTTACACAGATAGCGGTGTAGATATTTCCAAGTTTACACAAATATCTGTGTAGATATTACCATGTTTACAGAGAGAGCATTGTAGATACATCCATGTTTATACAGATTGCGGTGTAGTTATTTCCATGTTGATACAGATAGCGCTGTATATATTTCCGTGTTTATACAGGTAGCAGTGTAGATATTTCCTTGTCTATAGAGATAGCGGTGTAGATATTTCCATATTTATACAGATTGCGGTGTAGATATTTCCATCTTTATACTGATGGCGGTGTAGATATTTCCATGTTTATACAGATGGCAGTGAAGTTATTTCCATGTTTATATAGATAGTGGTGTAGATATTTCCATGTTTATAGAGATGGAGGTGTTGATATTTCCATGTATATAGAGATAGCAGTGTAGATATTTTCATGTTTATAGAGAAATCGGTGTAGTTATTTCCATGTTTATACAGATGGCACTGTAGATATTTCCATGTTTATACAGATATAGGTGTAGATGTTTCCATGTTTACAGAGATAGTGGTGTAGGTATTTCCATTTTTGCAGAGATTGCGGTGTAGTTATTGCCAAATTTACACAGATAGCGGTGTAGATATTTCCAAGTTTACACAAATATCTGTGTAGATATTACCATGTTTACAGAGAGCGCATTGTAGATACATTCATGTTTATACAGATTGCGGTGTAGTTATTTCCATGTTGATACAGATAGCGCTGTATATATTTCCGTGTTTATACAGGTAGCAGTGTAGATATTTCCTTGTCTATAGAGATAGCGGTGTAGATATTTCCATATTTATACAGATTGCAGTGTAGATATTTCCAAGTTTATACAGATGGCGGTGTAGATATTAACATCTTTATGCAGATGGCAGTGTAGATATTTCCATGTTTATACAGATAGCGGTGTAGGTATTTACATGTCTATAGAGGGAGCGTTGTAGGTATTTCCATATTTATACAGATGGCGGTGTAGATATTTCCATGTTTGCACAGATGGCAGTGAAGATATTTCCATTTTTATACAGATATTGGTGTAGATATTTCCATGTTTATACAGATGGCGGTGTAGATACAACCATGTTTCTGAAGATGGCAGTTTAGATATTTTCATGTTTCTAGAGATGGCGGTGCAGATATTATCATGTATGTAGAGATTGCAGTGTAGATATTTCCATGTTTATAGAGAAATCGGTGTAGGTATTTCCATGTTTATAGAGATAGCGGTGTGGATATTTCCATATTTATACAGATATCGGTGTAGATATTTCCAGGTTTATACTGAGAGCGGTGTAGATATTTCCACGTTTTACAGATAGTGGTGTAGATATTTCCATCTTTATACAGATAGAGGTGCAGATATTTCCATGTTTACACAAATAGCCGTGTGGATATTTCTATGTTTAAACAGATAGAGTTGCAGATATTTCCATGTTTATACAGATAGCGGTGTGGCTATTTCCATGTTTATACAGATAGCGGTGTGGGTATTTCCATGTTTATACAGATAGCGGTATAGATATTTCCATGTTTATAGAGATGACTGTCTAGATATTTCCATGTTTATACAGCTTTCCTTGTAGATGTTTCCATGTTTATACAGATGGTGGTGTAGATATTTCCATGTTGATACAGATGACTGTGAAGTTATTTCCATGTTTATACAGATGTCAGTGTAGATATTTTCATGTTTATAGAGATAACGATGTAGATATTTCCATGTTTATACAGATAGCGGTGTAGACATATCCATGTTTAGAGAGATAGTGTTGTAGATATTTCCATATTTATACAGATAGCGGTGTAGATCTTTCCAGGTTTATAAAGATAGCGGTGTAGATATTTCCATGTTCATACAGATAGCGGTGTAGATATTTCCATATTTATAGAGATGGCGTTGTAGGTATTTCCATGTTTATAGAGATAGCGGTGTAGATATTTCCATGTTTATACAACTCGCAGTGCAGATATTTCCATCTTTATACAGATGGCAGTGAAGATTTTTCCATGTTTATACAGATAGTGGTGTAGATATTTCCATGTTTATACAGATGGCGGTGTAGATACAGCCATGTTTCTGAAGATGGCGTTGTAGATATTTTCATGTTTATAGAGATGGCGGTGTAGATAATTCCATGTTTATAGAGATTGCGATGTAGATATTTCCATGTTTATAGAGAAAGCGGTGTTGGTATTTCCATGTTTATAGAGATAGCGGTATAGATATTTCCATATTTCTACAGATAGCGGTGTAGGTATTTCCATGTTTATACAGAAGGCGGTGAAGATATTTCCATGTTTCTACAGATGGCGGTGTAAATATTTCCTTCTTTATACAGATAGCGGTGTAGATATTTCCATGTTTTCAGAGAAAGCGGTGTAGATATTTCCCTCTTTGCACGGATTGCCGTGTAGATATTTCCAATATTACACAGATACCTGTGTAGATATTTCCAAGTTTACACAGATAGCTGTGTAGGTATTTCCATGTTTACACAGATAGCGTTGTAGATATTTCCATGTTTATACAGATAGCGGTGTAGATATTTCCATGTTTATACAGATAGAGGTGTAGATATTTCCATGTTTATACAGATAGCGGTGGAGATATTTCCCTGTTTATACAGATAGCTATGTAGATATTTCCATGTTTATACAGATAACGGTGTAGATATTTCCATGTTTATAGAGATAGCAGTGTAGATATTTCCATGTTTATACAGATGGCGGTGTAGATAGTTCCATGTTTATGGAGATGGCGGTGTAGATATTTTCATGTTTATATAGATGGCTGTGAAGGTATTTCCATGTTTGTAGAGATTGTGGTGTTGACATTTCCATGTTTATAGAAATAGCGCTGTAGGTATTTCCTTGTTTATACAGATAGTTGTGTAAATACATCCATGTTTATACAGAAGGCTGTGTAGATATTTCCATGTGTATACAGATGACTCTGTAGATATTTGTATCTTTACACAAATGGCGGTGTAGATGTTTCCATGTTTATACAGATAACGGTGTAGATATATCCATGTTTATACAGATAGCGATGTAGATATTTCCATGTTTATACAGATAGTGGTGTAGATATTTCCATGTTTACTCAGAAAGCGGTGTAGATATTTCCATCTTTGCACAGATTGCGGTGTAGATATTTCCATCTTTACACAGATAGCGGTGTAGATATTTTCATATTTATGCAGATTGTGGTGTAGATATTTCCAACTTTCCACAGATGGCAGTTTAGATATTTCCATGTTTATTCAGATGACAGTGTTGATATTTCCATGTTTATACAGATAGCGGTGTAGATATTTCCATATTCATGCAGATGGCGGTGTAGATATTTCCATGTTTATAGAGATGGCGGTATAGATATTTCTATGTTTATAGAGGTAGCGGTGTAGATATTTCTATGTGTATAGAGTTGGCAGTGTAGGTATTTCCATGTTTATAGATATAGTTGTGTAGATATTTCCATGTTTATGCAGATAGCGGTGTAGCTCTTTCCATGTTTATACAGATAGCGGTGTTGGTATTTCCATGTTTATACAACTAGCGTTGTAGATATTTCCATGTTTATACAGCTCGCGTTGTAGATATTTCCATCTGTATATAGATGGCAGTGTAGATATTTCCATGTTTATAGAGATGGCGGTGTAGATATTTTCATGTTTGCACAGATAGCGGTGATAATATTTCCATGTTTTTACAGATAGCGGTGTAGATATTTCCATGTTTACACACATATCATGATAGATATTTCCATGTTTATACAGATTGCGGTGCAGATATGTCCAGGATTATACAGATAGCGGTGTAGATATTTTCATGTTTATGCAGATATTGGTGGAGATATTTCCATGTTTATAGAGACTACAGTATAGATATTTCCATGTTTATACAGATATCAATGTAGATATTTCCATGTTTATAGAGATAGCGGTGTAGATATTTCCATGTTTATATAGATGGCTGTGTAATATTTCCATGTGTATACAGATGGCGGTGTAGATATTTCCATGTTTATACACACAGCGGTGTAGATATTTCCATGTTTACAGATATAGCGGTAAAAATATTTCCATCTTTGCACAGATTGCGGTGTAGACATTGCAAACTTTATACAGATAGCGGAGTAGATATTTCCAAGTTTACACAGTTACCTGTGTCGATATTTCCATGTTTACAGAGATAGCATTGTAGATATTTCCATGTTTATACAGATAGCGGTGGAGATATTTCCATGTTTATACAGATAGCGGTGTAGATATTTCCGTGTTCATACAGATAGCGGTGTAGATATTTCCATATTTATACAGATAGCAGAGTAGATATTTCCATGTTTATACAGATAGCAGTGTAGACATTACCATCTTTATACAGATAACGGTGTAGATAATTCCATGTTTATACAGATAGCGGTGGAGATATTTTCAAGTTTAGACAGATAGCGGTGGACATATTTTCATGTTTATAGAGATGGCAGTCTAGATATTTCCAAGTTTATACAGATAGCGGTGTCGATATTTCCGTGTTTATACAGATAGCGGTGCAGGTATTTCCATGTTTGTAGAGACAGCGTTGTAGATATTTCCATGTTTTTACAGATGGGGGTGAAGATATTTCCATGTTTATACAGATGACTGTGTAGATATTTCCATGTTTTTTACAGATGGCGGTGTAAATATTTCCATGTTACGCAGATAGTGGTGTGGATATTTCCATGTTTATACAGATAGCGATGTAGATATTTCCATGTTTATAGAGATAGCGATCTAAATATTTCCATGTTTATACAGATAGCGGAGGAGATATATCCATGTTTATACAGATAGCGGTGTAGACATTTCCATGTTTATACAGATATCGGTGTAGATATTTCCATGTTTATACAGATAGCAGTGGAGATATTTCCATGTTTAGACAGATAGCAGTGGAGATATTTCAATCTTTATACAGATGACTGTGTAGATATTTCCATGTGTATACAGATGGCAGTGTAGATATTTCCATGTTTATACAGATGGCAGTGTAGATATTTCCATGTTTATACAGATTACGGTGTGGCTATTTTCATGTTTATAGAAATAGCGATGTAGGTATTTCCATGTTTATAGAGATGGCTGTGTAGATATTTCCATGTTTACACAGATGACTCTGTAGGTATTTCCATGTATATCCAGAAGGCAGTGTTGATATTTCAATGTTTACAGAGATAGCAGTTTAGTTATTTCCATGTTTATACAGAAGGCGGTGAAGATATTTCCATGTTTTTAGGGATAGCCATGTAGATATTTCCATGTTTATACAGATAGCGGTGTTGACATTTCCATGTTTATAGAGATAGCAGTGTAGATATTTCCATATTTATGCAGATAGCGTAGTAGATATTTCCATGTTTATACAGACAGCAGTGTAGACATTAACATGTTTATACAGATAGCGGTGTAAATATATCCATGTTTATACAGATTGTTGTGTAGTTATTTCCATGTTTATACAGATAGCGGTGTAGACATTTCCGTGTTTATACAGATAGTGGTGTAGATATTTCCATGTTTACAGAGACAGAGGTGTAGATATTTCCATATTCACACAGATTGCGGTGTACATATTTCCATATTTACACCGACAGCTGTGAAGATATTCCCATGTTTACACAGATACTGTTGTAGGTGTTTCCATGTTTATAGAGATTGCAGTGTAGATATTTCCATGTTTATATAGATAGCGCTGTAGATATTTGCTTGTTTATACAGATAGCGGTGTAGATATTTCCATGTTTATACAGATAGCGGTGTAGATATTTCCATGTTTATAGAGATAGTGGAGGAGATATTTCCATGTTTTTACAGATAGCAATGTAGATATTTGAATGTTTATACAGATAGCGGTCTAGATATTTCCATGTTTATACATATAACCATGTAGATATTTCCATTTTTATACATATAGAGGTGTAGTTATTTCCATGTTTATACAGATGACTGTATACATATTTCCATGTTTATACAGATGGCGGTGCAGATATTTCCATGTTTTTAGAGATAGCGGTCTAGATATTTCCATGTTTATATAGATAGCGGTGTAGATATTTCCATGTTTATACAGATAGAGGTGTAGATATTTCCATGTTTATAGAGATAGCGGTGGACATATTTTCAAGTTTATACAGATATCGGTGGACATATTTTCATGTTTATACAGGTGGCGGTGTAGATATTTCCAAGTTTATACAGATGGCAGTGTAGATATTTCCGTGTTTATACAGATAGCGGTGTAGATATTTCCATGTTTATGCAGATAGCGGTATAGGTTTTACATGTTTACAGAGATTGCGGTGTAGATATTTCCATATTTATACAGATGACTGTGTAGTCTTTTCCATGTGTATTCTGATGGCAGTGTAGATATTTCCATGTTTATACAGATGGAGGGGTAGATATTTCCATGTTTATACGGATGACTGTGTAGATATTTCCATATTTTTACAGATGGCAGTGTAGATATTTCCGTGTTTATGCAGATATCGGTGTCATTATTTCCATGTTTATAGGGATAGCGTTGTAGCTATTTCCATGTTTATAGAGATGGCTGTGATGACATTTCCATGTTTATACAGATTGCAGTGTAGATATTTCCATGTTTATACAGATAATGGTGTAGATATTTCCATGTTTATACAGATGACTGTGTAGGTATTTCCATGTATATACGGAAGGCAGTGTAGATATTTCCAAGTTCATACAGATAGCCATGTAGATATTTCCATGTTTATACAGATAGCCGTGTAGACATTTCCATGTTTACAGAGATAGCGGTGTGGATATTTCCATATTTATTCAGATAGCGTTGTAGATATCTGCATGTTCATACAGGAAGAGGTGTAGATATCTCCATGTTTATACAGATCAAGGTGTAGATATTTCCACCTTTCTACAGATGGCAGTGTAGATATTTCTACGTTTATACAGATGGCGGTGTAGATATTTCCATTTTTACACATATTGCGGTGTAGATATTTCCAAGTTTATGCAGATGGCGGTGTAGATATTTCCATGATTACTGAGATTCGTTGTAGATATTTCTGTGTTTATAGAGATAGTGGTGTAGATAATTCCATGTTTATAGAGATGGCAGTGTAGGTATTTCCATGTTTATAGAGATAGTGGGGTAGATATTTCCATGTTTACAGTCAGCTCTGTAGATATTTCCATGTTTATGCAGATAGTGGTGTTGGTATTTGCATGTTTATACACATAGCTGTGTAGATATTTCCATGTTTATACAGCTCACGGTGTAGATATTTCCATCTTTATACACATGGCAGTGTAGTTATTCCCATGTTTCTAGAGCTGGCGGTGTAGATATTTCCATGATTATAGAGACGGTGTTGTAGATATTTCCATGTCTATAGAGATGATGTTGTAGATATTTCCATGTATATACAGATGACTGTGTAGATATTTCCATGTCTCTACAGAGGGCGGTGTAGATATTACCATGATTATAGAGATAGCGGTGTAGATATTTCCATGTTTATACAGATAGCGGTGCCGATATTTCCATGTTCATAGAGATAGCGTTGTATATATTTCCATCATTGCACACATTGTGGTGCAGATATTTCCATGTTTACACAGATAACGGTGTAGATATTTCCATGTTTACACAGATAGCATTGTAGACATTTCCATGTTTAAACAGATAGCGGTGTAGATAATTCCATGTTTATAGATATAGCTGGGTAGATGTTTCAATGTTTATACAGATAGCGATGGAGTTATTTCCTTGTTTATACAGATAGCTGTGTAGATATTTCCATGCTTATAGAGATACCGGTGTAGATATTTCCATGTTAATAGTGTTAGCAGTGTAGATATTTCCATGTTTATACAGATGGTGGTGTAGATATTTCCAAGTTTTTACAGATGGCGGTGTAGATATTTCCATGTTTATACAGAGAGCAGTGTAGATATTTCCATGCTAATACAGAGAGTGGTGTAGATATTACCATGTTTACACAGATAGCGGTGTAGATATTTCCATCTTTGCACAGATTGCGGTGTAGATATTTCCTACTTTACAAAGATAGCGGTGAAGATATTTCCACCTTTGCACAGATTGCAGTGAAGATATTTCCATCTTTACACAGATAGCATTGTAGATATTTCAATGTTTACACAGATTGCAGTGTAGATATTTCCATGTTTACAGAGATAGCGTTGAAGATATTTGCATGTTTATACAGATAGCGGTGTAGATATTTCCATGTTCATGAAGATAGCGGTGTAGATGTTTCTATGTTTATACAGAAAGTGGTGGAAATATTTCTATGTTTTTACAGATCGTGGTGTTATTATTTCCAGGTTTATACAGATAGCAGTGGAGAAAATTCCATGTTTATACAGATAGCGGTGGAGATATTAGCATGTTTATACAGATGGCGGTGTAGATATTTCCATGTTTATAGAGATGACTGTGTTGTTATTTCCATGTTTATACAGAAGGCAGTTTAGGTATTTCCATATTTATAGAGTTAGCCTTGTAGATATTTCCATGTTTAAACAGATAACGGTATCGACATTTCCATGTTTATAGAGATAGCGGTGTAGATATTTCCATATTTATACAGAACTCGGTGTAGATATTTGCATGTTTATACAGTTAGCGGTGTACATATTTCCATGTTTATACAGATAGCAGTGTAGATATTTCCATTTTTATACAGATCGTGGTGTAGATATTTCCATGTTTATATAGATAGCGGTGTAGATATTTCCATGTTTATACAAGTAGCGGTGTAGATATTTCCAAGTTTATACAGATCGCGGTGTAGACATTTCCATCTTTCCACAGATGGCAGTGTAGATATTTCTATGTTTATACACACGGTGGCATAGATATTTCCATGTTTATACAGATGGCGATGTAGATATTTCCATGTTTATAGAGATAGTGGTGTTCATATTTCCATGTTTATAGAGATCGCGGTGTAGGTATTTCTATGTTCATAGAGATAGTGGTGTAGATAATTCCATGTTTTTAGGAATGGCAGTGCAGATATTTCCATGTTTATAGAGATAGTGGTGTAGATATTTCCATGTTTACAGATAGTGGTTTAGATATTTCCATGTATATACAGAGAGCAGTGTTGGTGTTTCCATGTTTATACAGATAGCGTTGTAGATATTTCCATGTTTATACTGCTCACGGGGTAGATATTTCCATCTTTGTACAGATGGCAGTGTAGATATATCCATGTTTATACAGATAGCGGTTTAGATATTTCCATTTTTACACAGATGTTGCTGTAGATATTTCCATGTTTATGGAGATGGCGGTGTAGATATTTTCATGTTTATAAATATGTCAGTGTAGGTATTTCCAGGTTTATAGAGATGGCGGTGTAGATATGACCATGTTTATAGAGATAGCTGTGTAATTACTTCCATCTGTATAGAGATAGCGGTGTAGTAATTTCCATGTTTATGCAGATGGCTGTGTACATATTTCCATGTTTATACAGAGGGCAGTCTAGATATTTCCATGTTTATAGAGATGGTGTTGCAGATATTTCCATGTTTATACAGATGACTGTGTAGATAATTCCATGTTTATACAGATGGCGGCATAGATATTTCCATGTTTGTAGAGATAGCGGTGTATATATTTCCATACTGATAGAGATAGCAGTGTAGTTATTTCCATGTTTATTCAGAGGGCGGTGTAGATATTTCCATGTTTATACAGAAAGCGGTGTATTTATTTCCATGTTTATACAGAGAGACTTGTAGATATTTCCATGTTTATACAGATCATGGTGTAGACATTTCCATGTTTACAGATAGCGTTGTTGGTATTTCCCTGTTTATACAGATAGCAGTGCAGACATTTCCATGTTTATACAGCACGGGATGCAGATATTTCCATCTTTATACAGACTGCAGTGTAGATATTTCCATGTTTACACAGATGGCGGTGTAGATAGTTCCAGGTTTATAGAGATGGCGGTTTAGATATTTCCATGTTTATAGACTTTGTGGTGTAGATATTTCCATGTTTATACAGATTGCAGTGTAGGTATTTCCATATTTATAGAGATAGCGGTGTAGATATTTTCATGTTTATACAGATTGCGGTGGAGATATGTCCATGTTTATACAGATAGCAATGGAGATATTTCCAAGTTAATACACATAGCGGTGTAGATATTTCCATGTTTATACAGATAACGGTGTAGATATTTCCATGTTTATACTGATGGCTGTGCCGATATTTCCATGTTTATTCAGAGTTCTCTGTAGATATTTCCATGTTTACAAAGATGACAGTGTAGATATTTCCAGGTTTATACAGTTGACTGTGTAGATATTTCCATGTTAATACAGATGGCGGTGTAGATATTTCCATGATAATAGAGATAGCGGTGTAGATATTTATATGTTTATACAGACAGCGTTGTAAATATTTCCATATTTATACAGATAGTGGTGTAGATATTTCCATGTTTTTACAGATAGCGGTGTAGGTATTTCCATCTTTATTCAGAGAGTGCTGTACATATTTCCATGTTTATACAGATCACTGTGTAGATATTTCCATGTTTATACAGGTAACGTTGTAGATATTTCCATCTTTATACAAACGGTGGTGTAGACATTTCCATGTTCCTACACATGACTGTGTAGTTATTTCCATGTTTATACAGATGGCGTTGTAGATATTTCCATATTTATAGACATAGCAGTGTAGATATTTCCAGGTTTATACAGATACCGGTGTAGATATTCCCATGTTAATACAGACGGCAGTGTAGATATTTCTATGTTTATACAGATAGCGGTGTAGATATTTCCATGTTTGTACAGATGGGGGTGTTGATATTTCCATCTGTACACAGATTGCCGTGTGGATATTTCCATCTTCATACAGATGGCGTTGTAGATATTTCCATGGATATGCAGATGGCGGTGTGGGTATTTCCATGTTTATAGAGATAGCGGTGTAGGTAATTCCATGTTTATAGACATAGCGGTGTAGATATTTCCATGTTTATACCGATTGCGGTGTTGGTATTTCCACGTTTATACAGATAGCGATGTAGATATTTCCATGTTTATACAGATGGCGGTGTAGATATTTCCATGTTTATACAGATGACTGTATAGGTATTTCCATGTTTTTACAGATGGCAGTGCAGATATTTCCATGTTTATGGAGATAGCGGTGTAGATATTTCCATGTTGGTAAAGATGGCAGTGTTGATATTTCCATCTATACACAGATGGCCGTGTAGATATTTCCATGTTTATACAGATGGTGGCATAGATATTTCCGTGGATATGCAGATGACAGTGTAGATATTTCCATGTTTATACACATAGCGGTGTAGATATTTCCATGTTTACACAGATGGTGGTGTAGATATTTCCGTGTTTATACACATGGCGGAGTAGATACTTCCATCTTTATGGAGATGGCAGTGTAGATAATTTCATGTTTATAGAGATGGCGGTGTAGATATTTCCATATTTATAGAGATAGCGGTGTAGATATTTCCATGTTTCTACAGATGGCGGTGTAGATATTTCCATATTTATATAGATGTCTGTGTAGATATTTCCATGTGTATACAGATGGTATTGTACATATTTCCATGTATATACAGATGGTGGTGAAGATATTTCCATGTTTATTCAGATTACTTTGCAGATATTTCCATTTTTTTACAGATGGCAGTGTAGATATTTCAATGTTTACAGAGGTGGCGCTGTAGATATTTCCATGTTTATACAGATAACGGTGGAGATATTTCCATGTTTATACAGACAGCAGTGGAGATATTTCCATGTTTATACACATAGCGGTGTACATATTTCCATGTTTATAGAGACAGCGGTGTAGGTATTTAGATGTTTATACAGATAGCGGTGCAGATATTTCCATGTTTATACAGATGCCTATGCAGATATTTCCATATTTATACAGAGGGCTGTGTAGATATTTCCATGTTTATGCAGATACCAGTGTAGAAATTTCCATGTTTATACAGACCGCGGTGTAGATATTTCCATGTTTATTCAGATAGCGGTGTAGATATTTCCATGTTTGTACAGATGGCGGTTTTGATGTTTACATCTATACACAGATTGCCATGTAGGTATTTCCATGTGTATACAGATGGCATTGAAGTTATTTCCATGTTTATACAGATGGTGGTGTAGATATTTCCATGTTTCCACAGATGACTGTAAAGGTATTTCCACGCTTATACAGATGGCGGTGTAGATATTTCCATGTTTATAGGGATAGCGGTGTAAATATTTCCATATTTATACACATAACGGTGTAGAAATTTCCATGTTTATACAGATATCGGTGTAAATATTTCCATGTTTATACAGATCACGGTGTAAATATTTCCAAGTTTATAGAGATAGCGGTGTATATATTTCCATGTTTATACAGATAGCGGTTTTGATATTTCCATGTTTATACAGATAGCGGTGCAGATATTTCCATGTTTGTACAGATGGTGTTGTTGATATTTCCATCTATACACACATGACTGTGTAGATATTTCCATGTTTATACAGATGGCAGTGCAGATATTTCTATGGATATGTAGATGGCGGTGTAGATATTTCCATGTATATACGGATATTGCTGTAGTTATTTCCATGTTTATATAGAGAGCGGTGTAGATATTTCCATGTATATACACATAGCTGTGTCGATATTTCCATGTTTATACAGATGGCGCTGTAGATATTTCGATGTTCATGCAGATGGCTTTGTAGATATTTCCATGTTTATAGAAATGGCCGTGAAGATATCTCTATGTTTATAGAGATAGCGGTGTAGATATTTCCATGTGTATAGAGATGACGGTGTAGTTATTTCCATGTTGATAGAGATAGTTTTGTATATATTTCGATGTTTCTACAGATAGAGGTGTAGATATTTCCATGTTTATACAGATAGCGGTGTAGATATTTCCATGCTTATACAGATAGCGGTGTAGATATTTCCATGTTTATACAGATAGCGGTGTAGACAATTCCATGTATATAGAGATAGCGGTGTAGGTATTTCCATGTTTATACAGATGTCAGTGTAGATATTTCCATGTTTGTACAGATGGAGGTGTAGATATTTCCATTTTTATACAGATGACTGTAGATATTTCCATGTTTTTACAGATGGCGATGTTGATATTTCCTTGTTTATACAGATAGCGTTGTGGCAATTTCCATGTTTATACAGATAGTGGTGTAGATGTTTCCATGTTTATATAGATAACAGTGTAGGTATTTCCATGTTTATAGAGTTGGCTGTGTAGACATTTTCATGTTTATAGAGATGGCTGTGTAGAAACTTCAATGCTTATAAAGATGGCAGAGTACATATTTCCATGTTTATACAGATGGAGGTTTAGATATTTCCAAGTTTATACAGATGACTGTGTAGACATTTCCATGTTTTTACCGATGGCGGTGTTGATATTTCCATGTTTATATAGATAGTGGTGTAGGTATTTCCATGTTTATAGAGTTGGCTGTGAAGACATTTTCATGTTTATAGAGATGGCTGTGTAGAAACTTCAATGCTTATACAGATGGCAGTGTAGATATTTCCATGTTTATACAGATAGTGGTGTAGTTATTTCCACGTTTATACAGATGACTGTGTAGTTATTTCCATGATTATACAGATGGCAGTGTAGGAATTTCCATGTTTATAGACATAGCCATGTGGATATTTCCATGTTTATACAGATAGCCGTGTAGAAATTTCGATGTTTATAGAGATAGCGGTGTAGATACTTCCATATTTATACATATAGCAGTGTAGATATTTCCATGTTTATACAGATGGCGGTGTAGATATTTCCATGTTTATGCAGGTAGCGGTGTAGATATTTCCATGTTTATACTGATAGCTGTGGAGATATATCCATGTTTATACAGAAAGCGATGTAGATATTTCCATGTTTATAGAGATGGCAGTATATATATTTCCCTGCTTATAGAGATTGCGGTGTAGATATTTCCATGTTAATAGAGATAGCGGTGTAGGTATTTCCATGCTTATAGAGATAGCGGTGTAGATATTTCCATGTTTACAGAGATAGCGGTGAAGATATATCCATCTTTGCACAGATTGCGGTGTAGATACTTCCATCTTTTCACAGACAACTATGTAGATATATCCAAGTTTACACAGATATTTGTGTAGATATTTCCATGTTTACACAGATAGCGTTGTAGATATTTCCATGTTTATACAGATAGTGGTGTAGATATTTCCATATTTATAAAGGTAGCGGTGTAGATATTTACATGTTTATACAGATGGCAGTGTAGATATTTCCATGTTTATACAGATGATGGTGTAGATATTTCCTTGTTTATACAGATAGCGTTATAGATATTTCCATGTTTATACAGATAGCAGTGGAGATATTTCCACGATAATACAGATAGCGGTGTAGATAATTCCATGTTTATACAGATGGCGGTGTAGATATTTCCTTGTTTATAGGGATAGCGGTGTAGATATTTCCATGTGTATAGAGATGGCAGTGTATATATTTCCATGTTTATAGAGATAGTGGTGGAGATACTTCCAAGTTTATACAGATAGCATTGAAGATAATTCTATGTTTATACAGATGACGGTCTAGATATTTGCATGTTTATACAGATAGCGGTGCAGATATTTCCATGTTCATGCAGACGGACGTGTAGATATTTCCATGTTTATAGAGATGGTGGTTTAGGTATTTCTATGTTTATAGAGATAGCGGTGTAGATATTTCCATGCGGATAGAGATGGCGGTGTAGGTATCTCCATGATTATAGACATAGTTGTGAAGGTATTTACATAGTTATAAAGTTAGCAGTGTCGATATTTCCATGTTTATACAGATGACGGTGAAGATAGGTCCATGTTTATGGAGATGGTGGTGTAGATATTTTCATGTTTAAAGAGATGGCGGTGTAGATATTCCCTTGTTTATAGAGATAGCAGTGTAGGTATTTCCTTGTTTATAGATATAGCCGTGTAGATATTTCCATGTTTATACAGATGGCTTTGTAGATATTTCCATGTGTATACAGATGGGTGTGTAGATATTTCCATGTTTATTGAGATGTTGGTGTGGATATTTCCATGCTTATACAGATGACTGTGTAGATATTTCCTTGTTTATACAGATAGCGGTGTAGATGTTTCCATGTTTATACAGACAGCGGTGTAGATATTTCCATGTTTACAGAGATAGCAGTGTAGATATTTCCATCTTTGCACAGATTGCGGTGTAGATATTTCCATCTTTACACAGATAGCTGTGTGGATATTTCCAAGTTTACACAGATAGCTGTGTAGATATTTCCATGATTACAAAGATAGCGGTGTAGATATTTCCATGTTTATACACATGGCTGTGTAGATATTTCCATGTTTATACAGATGGTTGTGTAGATATCTCCATGTGTATACAGATGGCAGTGTAGATATTTCCTTGTTTATAGAGATGGTGGTGTAGATATTTCCATGTTTATACAGAAAAATGTGCAGATATTTGCATGTTTATATAGATGGCAGTGTAGATATTTCCACGATTATAGAGATAACAGTGTAGATATTTCCATGTTTATATAGATAGCGGTGTAGATATTTCCATGTTTATAGAGATAGCGGTGTAGAAATTTCCATATTTATACAGATAGCGGCGTAGTTACTTCCATGTTTATACAGATGGTGGTGTGGATATTTCCATGTTTATACAGATGATGGTGTAGATATTTCCTTGTTTATACAAATACCGGTGTAGATATTACAATGTTTACAGAGGTAGCAGTATAGATATTTCCAACTTTGCACAGACTGCGGTGTAGATATTTCCATCTTTACACAGATAGCTATGTAGATATTCCAAGTTTACACAGAGAGCTGTGTAGATATTTCCATGTTTACACAGATAGCATTGTAGATATTTCCATGCTTATAATGATAGCGGTGTAGATATTTCCATGTTTATACAGATAGCAGTGTACATATTTCCATGTTTATACTGATAGCGGTGGAGATATTTCCAGGTTTATACAGGTAGCGATGTAGATATTTCCATGTTTATAGAGATGGCGGTGTAGTTATTTCCAAGTTTATAGAGATTACGGTGTAGATATTTCCATGTTTATACAGATAGCGGTGTAGTTATTTACATGTTCATTGAGATAGCGGTGTAGATATTTGCATGTCTATACAGATAGCGGTATTGTTATTTCCATGTATATACACATAGCGGTCTACAGATTTCCATGTATATACAGCTCGCGGTGTAGATATTTCCATCTTTATACAGATGGCAGTGTAGGTATTTCCATGTTTATAAAGATAGTGAAGTAGATATTTCCCTGTTTATACAGATGGCGGTGTAGATAGTTCCATGTTTCTGGAGATGGCGGTGTAGGTATTTTCAAGTTTATAGAGATGGCGGCGTAGGTATTTCCATGTTTATAGAGATTGCCGTGTAGATATTTCCATGCTCATAGAGATAGTGGTGTAGGTATTTCCATTTTTATAGAGATAGCGGTGTAGATATTTCCATGTTTATACAGATGGCTGTGTAGATATTTCCATGTGTATACAGATGGCAGTGTAGATATTTCCATGTTTATACAGATGGTGGTGTAGATATTTCCATGTTTATACAGATGACTGCGTAGATACTTGCATGTTTATACAGATGGCGGCGTAGATATTTTCATGTTTATAGAGATTACAGTGTAGATATTTCCATGTTTATAAAGATAGGTTTGTTGATATTTCCACGTTTATAGAGATAGCGGTGTAGATATTTCCATATTTATACAGATAGTGGTGTAGATATTTAAATGTTTACACAGATGGCGGTGTAGATATTTCCATGTTTATAGAGATGGCGGTGTAGATATTTCCAAGTTTATACACCTCGCGGTGTAGATATTTCCAAGTTTATACAGATGACTGTGCAGATATTTGCATGTTTATACAGATAGCGGTGTAGATATTCCCATGTTTATACAGATGGCGGTGAAGGTATGTCCATGTTTATACTGATAGTGGTGTAGGTATTTCCTCGTTTATACAGATAGCGGTGTAGATATTTCCATGTTTATACAGATAGCGGTGTAGATATTTCCATGTTTACAGACACAGTAGTGTAGATATTTACATCTTTGCACAGATTGCGGTGTGGATATTTCCATATTTACCCAGATAGCTGTGTAGATATTTCCAAGTTTACACAGATAGCTGTGTAGATATTTCCATGTTTACAGATAGCGTTGTAGATATATCCATATTTATACAGATAGCGGTGTAGATATTTGCTCGTTTATACTGATAGCAGTGTAGATATTTCCATGTTTATACAGATAGCGGTGGAGATATTTCCACGGTTATACAGATATCGTTGTAGATATTTCCACGTTTATACAGATTGTGGTGTAGATATTTCCACGTTTATACAGATAGCGGTGTAGATATTTCCACGTTTTTCCGATAATGGTGTAGATATTTCCATGTTTACACAAATAGCGTTGCAGATATTTACATGTTTATGCGGATAGCGTTGTTAATATTTCCATGTTTATAAGGATATCGATGTAGATATTTCCATGATTATACAGATAGCGGTGTAGGTACTTCCATGTTCATAAAGAGAGCGGTGTAGATATTTCCGTGTTTATAGAGATGGCAGTGTAGTTATTTCCATGTGTATACAGATGGCCGTGTAGATATTTCCATGATTATAGAGATGGTGGTGTAGATATTTCCATGTTTGTACAGATGATTAAGTAGATATTTGCATGTTTATACAGATGGCGGTGTAGATATTTCCATGTTTACACAGATAGCGTTGTAGATATTTCCATGTTTATACATATAGCGTTGTAGATATTTCCATGTTTATACAGATAGCGGTGTAGATATTTCCACGTTTATACTGATAGCTGTGTAGATATTTCCATGTTTACACAGATAGTGGTGGAGATATATCCACGTTTATAAAGATAGCAATGTAGATATTTCCACGTTTATACAGATAGCATTGTAGATATTTCCACGTTTATACAGATAGCGGTGTAGATAGTTCCACGTTCATAAGATAGCGGTGTAGATATTTCCACGTTTTACAGATAGCGGTGTAGATATTTCCATGTTTACCAGATAGCGTTGCAGATATTTCCATGTTTATGCGGATAGCGGTGTTAATATTTCCATGTTTATAGGGATATCGGTGTAGATATTTCCATGTTTATACAGATAGCGTTGTAGGTATTTCCATGTTTATACAGGTAGCGGTGTAGATATTTCCGTGTTTATAGAGATGGCTGTGTAGATATTTCCATGTTTACAGAGATAGCGGTGTAGATATTTCCATCTTTGCACAGATTGCGGTGTAAGTATTGCCAAATTTACACAGATAGCTGGGTAGATATTTCCAAGTTTACACTGATAGCTGTGTAGATATTTCCATGTTTACAGAGATAGCATTGTAGATATTTCCATGTTTATACAGATGGCGGTTTAGATATTTCCAAGTTTATAGAGATGGCGGTGTAGATATTTCCATGTTTATACAGGTTGCGGTGTAGTTATTTCCATGTTGATAGAGATAGCGGTGTGGATATTTCCATGTTTATACAGGTAGCGGAGTAGAAATTCCCATGTTTATACAGATCGCTTTGTAGACTTTTCCATCTTTCTACAGTTGTCAGTGTAGATATTTCCAAGTTTATACAGAAGGCAGTGTAGATATTTCCATGTTTATACAGAGGTATGTGTAGATATTTCCATGTTGATGCAGATGGCGGTGTAGATATTTCCATGTTTATAGAGATGGCGGTGTAGTTATTTCTATGTTTATAGGGATAGCGTTGTAAATATCTCCATGTTTATGGAGATAGTGGTGAAAGTACTTTCATGTTTATAGAGATAGCGGTGTAGATATTTCCATGTTTATACAGATAACGGTGTTGGTATTTCCATGTTTATACAGATAGCGGTGTAGATATTTCCATGTTTATACAGCTCACGGTTTAGATATTTCCATCTTTATACAGATGGCAGTGTAGATATTTCCATGTTTATACAGAGAGCGGTGTAGATATTTCCATGTCTATAGAGATAGCGGTGTAGGTATTTCCATATTTATACATATTGCGGTGTAGATATTTCCATCTTTATACAGATGGCAGTGTAGATATTTCCATGTTTATACAGATGGCAGTGAGGATATTTCCATGTTTATGCAGATCGTGGTGTAGATATTTCCATGTTTATACAGATGGCGGTGTAGATACATCCATGTTTCTGAAGATGGCGGTGTAGATATTTTCATGTTTATAGAGATGGCGGTGTAGATATTTCCATGTTTATACAGATGTCTGTGTAGATATTTCCATGTTTATGCAGATGGCTGTGTAGGTATTTCCATATTTATAGAGATGGCGGTGTAGTTATTTCTATGTTTATAGAGATAGCGGTGTAAATATCTCCATGTTTATAGAGATGCTGGTGTAAGCATTTTCATGTTTATATATATAGCGGTGTAGTTATTTCCATGTTTATACAGATAACAGTGTTGGAATTTCCATGTTTATACAGATAGCGGTGTAGATATTTCCATGTTTATACAGATCGCGGTGTAGATACTTCCATCTTTATACAAATGGCATTGTAGATATATCCATGTTTATACAGATAGCGGTGTAGATATTTCCATGTCTATAGAGACAGCGGTGTAGGTATATCCATATTTATACAGATTGCGGTGTAGATATTTCCATCTTTATACAGATGGCGGTGTAGATATTTCCATGTTTATACAGATATCAGTGAAGATATTTCCATGTTTATACAGATAATAGTGTAGATATTTCCGTGTTTATACACATGGCGGTGTAGATACTTCCATGTTCCTGAAGATGGCGGTGTAGTTATTTTCATGTTTATAGAGATGGCGTTGTAGATATTTCCATGTTTATACAGATGTCTGTGTAAATATTTCCATGTTTATACAGATAGCGGTGTAGATATTTCCATGTTTATAGATATGGCGTTCTAGTTATTTCTAAGTTTATAGAGATAGCTGTGTAAATATTTCCATGTTTATAGACATGGTGGTGTAAGTATTTTCATGTTTATAGAGATAGCTGTGTAGATATTTCCATGTTTATACAGATAGTGGTGTTGCTATTTCCATGTTTATACAGATAGCGGTGTAGATATTTCCATGTTTACAGCTCGCGGTGTACATATTTCCATCTTTATACAGATGGCAGTGTAGATATTTCCATGTTTATAAAGATAGCGGTGTAGATATTTCCATGTATATAGAGATAGCAGTGTAGATATTTCCATATTTATACAGATTTCGGTGTAGATATTTCCAACTTTATACTGATGGCGGTGTAGATATTTCCATGTTTATACAGATGGCAGTGAAGTTATTTCCATGTTTATACAGATAGTGGTGTAGATATTTCCATGTTTATACAGATGGCGGTGTAGATACATCCATGTTTCTGAAGATGGCGGTGTAGATATTTTCATGTTTATAGAGATGGAGGTTTAGATATTTCCATGTATATAGAGATAGCAGTGTAGATATTTTCATGTTTATAGAGAAAGCGGTGTAGTTATTTCCATGTTTATACAGATGGCACTGTAGATATTTCCATGTTTATACAAATATCGGTGTAGATATTTCCACGTTTACAGAGATAGCGGTGTAGGTATTTCCATTTTTCCACAGATTGCGGTGTAGTTATTGCCGAATTTACACAGATAGCAGTGTAGATATTTCCAAGTTTACACAGATATCTGTGTAGATATTACCATGTTTACAGAGAGAGCATTGTAGATACTTCCATGTTTATACAGATTGCGGTGTAGTTATTTCCATGTTTATACAGATAGCGCTGTAGATATTTCCATGTTTATACAGGTAGCGGTGTAGATATTTCCTTGTCTATAGAGATAGCGGTGTTGTTATTTCCATATTTATACAGATTGCGGTGTAGGTATTTCCATCTTTATACAGATGGTGGTGTAGGTATTTCCATGTTTATACAGATGGCAGTGAAGATAGTTCCATGTTTATACAGACAGTGGTGTAGATATTTTCATGTTTATACAGATAGCGGTGTAGATACATCCATGTTTCTGAAGATGGCGGTGTAGATATTTTCAAGGTTATAGAGATGGAGGTGTAGATATTTCCATGTATATAGAGATAGCAGTGTAGATATTTCCATGTTTATAGAGAAATCGGTGTAGGTATTTTCATGTTTATAGAGTTAGCGGTGTCGATATTTCCATATTTATACAGATAGCGGTGTAGGTATTTCCGTGTTTATACAGATTGCGGTGTAGATATTTCCATGTTTCTACAGATGGCGGTGTAGATATTTCCTTGTTTATACAGGTAGCGGTGTAGATATTTCCATGTTTACAGAGATAGAAGTGTAGATATTTCCATCTTTGCACGGATTGCTGTGTAGATATTTCAATGTTTACGCAGATAGCTTTGTAGATATTTCCAAGTTTACACAGAGAGCTGTGTAGATATTTCCATGTTTACACACATAGCGTGGTAGATATTTCCTTGTTTATACTGATTGCGGTGTAGATATGTCCATGATCATACAGATAGTGGTGTAGATATTTTCTTGTTTATACAGATAGCGGTGGAGATATTTCCATGTTTATAGTGACTGCGGTATTGATATTTCCATGTTGATACAGATAGCGGTGTAGGTATTTCCATGTTTGCAGAGATAGCCGTGTAGATATTTCCATCTTTGCACAGATTGCTGTGTAGATATTTCCATTTTTACACACATAGCTGGGTAGATATTTCCAAGTTTACACAGATAGGTGTGTAGATATTTCCATGTTTACACAGATAGCATTGTATATATTTCCATGTTTATACAGATAGCGGTGTACATATTTCCTTGTTTATGCAGATAACGGTGTAGATATTTCCATGTTTATACAGATAGCGGTGGAGATATTTCCCTGTTTATACAGATAGCGATGTAGATATTTCCATGTTTATACAGCTCGCGGTGTAGATATTTCCATCTTTATACAGATGGCGGTGTAGATATTTTCATATTTATACAGATAGCGGTGTAGATATTTCCATGTCTATAGAGATAGCGGTGTAGATATTTCCATATTTATACAGATTGCGGTGTAGATATTTCCATCTTTATACTGATGGCGGTGTAGATATTTCCATGTTTATACAGATGGCAGTGAAGTTATTTCCATGTTTATATGGATAGTGGTGTAGATATTTCCATGTTTATAGAGATGGAGGTGTTGATATTTCCATGTATATAGAGATAGCAGTGTAGATATTTTCATGTTTATAGAGAAATCGGTGTAGTTATTTCCATGTTTATACAGATGGCACTGTAGATATTTCCATGTTTATACAGATATAGGTGTAGATGTTTCCATGTTTACAGAGATAGTGGTGTAGGTATTTCCATTTTTGCAGAGATTGCGGTGTAGTTATTGCCAAATTTACACAGATAGCGGTGTAGATATTTCCAAGTTTACACAAATATCTGTGTAGATATTACCATGTTTACAGAGAGAGCATTGTAGATACATCCATGTTTATACAGATTGCGGTGTAGTTATTTCCATGTTGATACAGATAGCGCTGTATATATTTCCGTGTTTATACAGGTAGCAGTGTAGATATTTCCTTGTCTATAGAGATAGCGGTGTAGATATTTCCATATTTATACAGATTGCGGTGTAGATATTTCCATCTTTATACTGATGGCGGTGTAGATATTTCCATGTTTATACAGATGGCAGTGAAGTTATTTCCATGTTTATATAGATAGTGGTGTAGATATTTCCATGTTTATAGAGATGGAGGTGTTGATATTTCCATGTATATAGAGATAGCAGTGTAGATATTTTCATGTTTATAGAGAAATCGGTGTAGTTATTTCCATGTTTATACAGATGGCACTGTAGATATTTCCATGTTTATACAGATATAGGTGTAGATGTTTCCATGTTTACAGAGATAGTGGTGTAGGTATTTCCATTTTTGCAGAGATTGCGGTGTAGTTATTGCCAAATTTACACAGATAGCGGTGTAGATATTTCCAAGTTTACACAAATATCTGTGTAGATATTACCATGTTTACAGAGAGAGCATTGTAGATACATCCATGTTTATACAGATTGCGGTGTAGTTATTTCCATGTTGATACAGATAGCGCTGTATATATTTCCGTGTTTATACAGGTAGCAGTGTAGATATTTCCTTGTCTATAGAGATAGCGGTGTAGATATTTCCATATTTATACAGATTGCAGTGTAGATATTTCCAAGTTTATACAGATGGCGGTGTAGATATTAACATCTTTATGCAGATGGCAGTGTAGATATTTCCATGTTTATACAGATAGCGGTGTAGGTATTTACATGTCTATAGAGGGAGCGTTGTAGGTATTTCCATATTTATACAGATGGCGGTGTAGATATTTCCATGTTTGCACAGATGGCAGTGAAGATATTTCCATTTTTATACAGATATTGGTGTAGATATTTCCATGTTTATACAGATGGCGGTGTAGATACAACCATGTTTCTGAAGATGGCAGTTTAGATATTTTCATGTTTCTAGAGATGGCGGTGCAGATATTATCATGTATGTAGAGATTGCAGTGTAGATATTTCCATGTTTATAGAGAAATCGGTGTAGGTATTTCCATGTTTATAGAGATAGCGGTGTGGATATTTCCATATTTATACAGATATCGGTGTAGATATTTCCAGGTTTATACTGAGAGCGGTGTAGATATTTCCACGTTTTACAGATAGTGGTGTAGATATTTCCATCTTTATACAGATAGAGGTGCAGATATTTCCATGTTTACACAAATAGCCGTGTGGATATTTCTATGTTTAAACAGATAGAGTTGCAGATATTTCCATGTTTATACAGATAGCGGTGTGGCTATTTCCATGTTTATACAGATAGCGGTGTGGGTATTTCCATGTTTATACAGATAGCGGTATAGATATTTCCATGTTTATAGAGATGACTGTCTAGATATTTCCATGTTTATACAGCTTTCCTTGTAGATGTTTCCATGTTTATACAGATGGTGGTGTAGATATTTCCATGTTGATACAGATGACTGTGAAGTTATTTCCATGTTTATACAGATGTCAGTGTAGATATTTTCATGTTTATAGAGATAACGATGTAGATATTTCCATGTTTATACAGATAGCGGTGTAGACATATCCATGTTTAGAGAGATAGTGTTGTAGATATTTCCATATTTATACAGATAGTGGTGTAGATCTTTCCAGGTTTATAAAGATAGCGGTGTAGATATTTCCATGTTCATACAGATAGCGGTGTAGATATTTCCATATTTATAGAGATGGCGTTGTAGGTATTTCCATGTTTATAGAGATAGCGGTGTAGATATTTCCATGTTTATACAACTCGCAGTGCAGATATTTCCATCTTTATACAGATGGCAGTGAAGATTTTTCCATGTTTATACAGATAGTGGTGTAGATATTTCCATGTTTATACAGATGGCGGTGTAGATACAGCCATGTTTCTGAAGATGGCGTTGTAGATATTTTCATGTTTATAGAGATGGCGGTGTAGATAATTCCATGTTTATAGAGATTGCGATGTAGATATTTCCATGTTTATAGAGAAAGCGGTGTTGGTATTTCCATGTTTATAGAGATAGCGGTATAGATATTTCCATATTTCTACAGATAGCGGTGTAGATATTTCCATGTTTATACAGAAGGCGGTGAAGATATTTCCATGTTTCTACAGATGGCGGTGTAAATATTTCCTTCTTTATACAGATAGCGGTGTAGATATTTCCATGTTTTCAGAGAAAGCGGTGTAGATATTTCCCTCTTTGCACGGATTGCCGTGTAGATATTTCCAATATTACACAGATACCTGTGTAGATATTTCCAAGTTTACACAGATAGCTGTGTAGGTATTTCCATGTTTACACAGATAGCGTTGTAGATATTTCCATGTTTATACAGATAGCGGTGTAGATATTTCCATGTTTATACAGATAGAGGTGTAGATATTTCCATGTTTATACAGATAGCGGTGGAGATATTTCCCTGTTTATACAGATAGCTATGTAGATATTTCCATGTTTATACAGATAACGGTGTAGATATTTCCATGTTTATAGAGATAGCAGTGTAGATATTTCCATGTTTATACAGATGGCGGTGTAGATAGTTCCATGTTTATGGAGATGGCGGTGTAGATATTTTCATGTTTATATAGATGGCTGTGAAGGTATTTCCATGTTTGTAGAGATTGTGGTGTTGACATTTCCATGTTTATAGAGATAGCGCTGTAGGTATTTCCTTGTTTATACAGATAGTTGTGTAAATACATCCATGTTTATACAGAAGGCTGTGTAGATATTTCCATGTGTATACAGATGACTCTGTAGATATTTGTATCTTTACACAAATGGCGGTGTAGATGTTTCCATGTTTATACAGATAACGGTGTAGATATATCCATGTTTATACAGATAGCGATGTAGATATTTCCATGTTTATACAGATAGTGGTGTAGATATTTCCATGTTTACACAGAAAGCGGTGTAGATATTTCCATCTTTGCACAGATTGCGGTGTAGATATTTCCATCTTTACACAGATAGCGGTGTAGATATTTTCATATTTATGCAGATTGTGGTGTAGATATTTCCAACTTTCCACAGATGGCAGTTTAGATATTTCCATGTTTATTCAGATGACAGTGTTGATATTTCCATGTTTATACAGATAGCGGTGTAGATATTTCCATATTCATGCAGATGGCGGTGTAGATATTTCCATGTTTATAGAGATGGCGGTATAGATATTTCTATGTTTATAGAGGTAGCGGTGTAGATATTTCTATGTGTATAGAGTTGGCAGTGTAGGTATTTCCATGTTTATAGATATAGTTGTGTAGATATTTCCATGTTTATGCAGATAGCGGTGTAGCTCTTTCCATGTTTATACAGATAGCGGTGTTGGTATTTCCATGTTTATACAACTAGCGTTGTAGCTATTTCCATGTTTATACAGCTCGCGTTGTAGATATTTCCATCTGTATATAGATGGCAGTGTAGATATTTCCATGTTTATAGAGATGGCGGTGTAGATATTTTCATGTTTGCACAGATAGCGGTGATAATATTTCCATGTTTTTACAGATAGCGGTGTAGATATTTCCATGTTTACACACATATCATGATAGATATTTCCATGTTTATACAGATTGCGGTGCAGATATGTCCAGGATTATACAGATAGCGGTGTAGATATTTTCATGTTTATGCAGATATTGGTGGAGATATTTCCATGTTTATAGAGACTACAGTATAGATATTTCCATGTTTATACAGATATCAATGTAGATATTTCCATGTTTATAGAGATAGCGGTGTAGATATTTCCATGTTTATATAGATGGCTGTGTAATATTTCCATGTGTATACAGATGGCGGTGTAGATATTTCCATGTTTATACACACAGCGGTGTAGATATTTCCATGTTTACAGATATAGCGGTAAAAATATTTCCATCTTTGCACAGATTGCGGTGTAGACATTGCAAACTTTATACAGATAGCGGAGTAGATATTTCCAAGTTTACACAGTTACCTGTGTCGATATTTCCATGTTTACAGAGATAGCATTGTAGATATTTCCATGTTTATACAGATAGCGGTGGAGATATTTCCATGTTTATACAGATAGCGGTGTAGATATTTCCGTGTTCATACAGATAGCGGTGTAGATATTTCCATATTTATACAGATAGCAGAGTAGATATTTCCATGTTTATACAGATAGCAGTGTAGACATTACCATCTTTATACAGATAACGGTGTAGATAATTCCATGTTTATACAGATAGCGGTGGAGATATTTTCAAGTTTAGACAGATAGCGGTGGACATATTTTCATGTTTATAGAGATGGCAGTCTAGATATTTCCAAGTTTATACAGATAGCGGTGTCGATATTTCCGTGTTTATACAGATAGCGGTGCAGGTATTTCCATGTTTGTAGAGACAGCGTTGTAGATATTTCCATGTTTTTACAGATGGGGGTGAAGATATTTCCATGTTTATACAGATGACTGTGTAGATATTTCCATGTTTTTTACAGATGGCGGTGTAAATATTTCCATGTTACGCAGATAGTGGTGTGGATATTTCCATGTTTATACAGATAGCGATGTAGATATTTCCATGTTTATAGAGATAGCGATCTAAATATTTCCATGTTTATACAGATAGCGGAGGAGATATATCCATGTTTATACAGATAGCGGTGTAGACATTTCCATGTTTATACAGATATCGGTGTAGATATTTCCATGTTTATACAGATAGCAGTGGAGATATTTCCATGTTTAGACAGATAGCAGTGGAGATATTTCAATCTTTATACAGATGACTGTGTAGATATTTCCATGTGTATACAGATGGCAGTGTAGATATTTCCATGTTTATACAGATGGCAGTGTAGATATTTCCATGTTTATACAGATTACGGTGTGGCTATTTTCATGTTTATAGAAATAGCGATGTAGGTATTTCCATGTTTATAGAGATGGCTGTGTAGATATTTCCATGTTTACACAGATGACTCTGTAGGTATTTCCATGTATATCCAGAAGGCAGTGTTGATATTTCAATGTTTACAGAGATAGCAGTTTAGTTATTTCCATGTTTATACAGAAGGCAGTGTAGATATTTCCATGTTTATACAGAAGGCGGTGAAGATATTTCCATGTTTTTAGGGATAGCCATGTAGATATTTCCATGTTTATACAGATAGCGGTGTTGACATTTCCATGTTTATAGAGATAGCAGTGTAGATATTTCCATATTTATGCAGATAGCGTAGTAGATATTTCCATGTTTATACAGACAGCAGTGTAGACATTAACATGTTTATACAGATAGCGGTGTAAATATATCCATGTTTATACAGATTGTTGTGTAGTTATTTCCATGTTTATACAGATAGCGGTGTAGACATTTCCGTGTTTATACAGATAGTGGTGTAGATATTTCCATGTTTACAGAGACAGAGGTGTAGATATTTCCATATTCACACAGATTGCGGTGTACATATTTCCATATTTACACCGACAGCTGTGAAGATATTCCCATGTTTACACAGATACTGTTGTAGGTGTTTCCATGTTTATAGAGATTGCAGTGTAGATATTTCCATGTTTATATAGATAGCGCTGTAGATATTTGCTTGTTTATACAGATAGCGGTGTAGATATTTCCATGTTTATACAGATAGCGGTGTAGATATTTCCATGTTTATAGAGATAGTGGAGGAGATATTTCCATGTTTTTACAGATAGCAACGTAGATATTTGAATGTTTATACAGATAGCGGTCTAGATATTTCCATGTTTATACATATAACCATGTAGATATTTCCATTTTTATACATATAGAGGTGTAGTTATTTCCATGTTTATACAGATGACTGTATACATATTTCCATGTTTATACAGATGGCGGTGCAGATATTTCCATGTTTTTAGAGATAGCGGTCTAGATATTTCCATGTTTATATAGATAGCGGTGTAGATATTTCCATGTTTATACAGATAGAGGTGTAGATATTTCCATGTTTATAGAGATAGCGGTGGACATATTTTCAAGTTTATACAGATATCGGTGGACATATTTTCATGTTTATACAGGTGGCGGTGTAGATATTTCCAAGTTTATACAGATGGCAGTGTAGATATTTCCGTGTTTATACAGATAGCGGTGTAGATATTTCCATGTTTATGCAGATAGCGGTATAGGTTTTACATGTTTACAGAGATTGCGGTGTAGATATTTCCATATTTATACAGATGACTGTGTAGTCTTTTCCATGTGTATTCTGATGGCAGTGTAGATATTTCCATGTTTATACAGATGGAGGGGTAGATATTTCCATGTTTATACGGATGACTGTGTAGATATTTCCATATTTTTACAGATGGCAGTGTAGATATTTCCGTGTTTATGCAGATATCGGTGTCATTATTTCCATGTTTATAGGGATAGCGTTGTAGCTATTTCCATGTTTATAGAGATGGCTGTGATGACATTTCCATGTTTATACAGATTGCAGTGTAGATATTTCCATGTTTATACAGATAATGGTGTAGATATTTCCATGTTTATACAGATGACTGTGTAGGTATTTCCATGTATATACGGAAGGCAGTGTAGATATTTCCAAGTTCATACAGATAGCCATGTAGATATTTCCATGTTTATACAGATAGCCGTGTAGACATTTCCATGTTTACAGAGATAGCGGTGTGGATATTTCCATATTTATTCAGATAGCGTTGTAGATATCTGCATGTTCATACAGGAAGAGGTGTAGATATCTCCATGTTTATACAGATCAAGGTGTAGATATTTCCACCTTTCTACAGATGGCAGTGTAGATATTTCTACGTTTATACAGATGGCGGTGTAGATATTTCCATTTTTACACATATTGCGGTGTAGATATTTCCAAGTTTATGCAGATGGCGGTGTAGATATTTCCATGATTACTGAGATTCGTTGTAGATATTTCTGTGTTTATAGAGATAGTGGTGTAGATAATTCCATGTTTATAGAGATGGCAGTGTAGGTATTTCCATGTTTATAGAGATAGTGGGGTAGATATTTCCATGTTTACAGTCAGCTCTGTAGATATTTCCATGTTTATGCAGATAGTGGTGTTGGTATTTGCATGTTTATACACATAGCTGTGTAGATATTTCCATGTTTATACAGCTCACGGTGTAGATATTTCCATCTTTATACACATGGCAGTGTAGTTATTCCCATGTTTCTAGAGCTGGCGGTGTAGATATTTCCATGATTATAGAGACGGTGTTGTAGATATTTCCATGTCTATAGAGATGATGTTGTAGATATTTCCATGTATATACAGATGACTGTGTAGATATTTCCATGTCTCTACAGAGGGCGGTGTAGATATTACCATGATTATAGAGATAGCGGTGTAGATATTTCCATGTTTATACAGATAGCGGTGCCGATATTTCCATGTTCATAGAGATAGCGTTGTATATATTTCCATCATTGCACACATTGTGGTGCAGATATTTCCATGTTTACACAGATAACGGTGTAGATATTTCCATGTTTACACAGATAGCATTGTAGACATTTCCATGTTTAAACAGATAGCGGTGTAGATAATTCCATGTTTATAGATATAGCTGGGTAGATGTTTCAATGTTTATACAGATAGCGATGGAGTTATTTCCTTGTTTATACAGATAGCTGTGTAGATATTTCCATGCTTATAGAGATACCGGTGTAGATATTTCCATGTTAATAGTGTTAGCAGTGTAGATATTTCCATGTTTATACAGATGGTGGTGTAGATATTTCCAAGTTTTTACAGATGGCGGTGTAGATATTTCCATGTTTATACAGAGAGCAGTGTAGATATTTCCATGCTAATACAGAGAGTGGTGTAGATATTACCATGTTTACACAGATAGCGGTGTAGATATTTCCATCTTTGCACAGATTGCGGTGTAGATATTTCCTACTTTACAAAGATAGCGGTGTAGATATTTCCACCTTTGCACAGATTGCAGTGAAGATATTTCCATCTTTACACAGATAGCATTGTAGATATTCCAATGTTTACACAGATTGCAGTGTAGATATTTCCATGTTTACAGAGATAGCGTTGAAGATATTTGCATGTTTATACAGATAGCGGTGTAGATATTTCCATGTTCATGAAGATAGCGGTGTAGATGTTTCTATGTTTATACAGAAAGTGGTGGAAATATTTCTATGTTTTTACAGATCGTGGTGTTATTATTTCCAGGTTTATACAGATAGCAGTGGAGAAAATTCCATGTTTATACAGATAGCGGTGGAGATATTAGCATGTTTATACAGATGGCGGTGTAGATATTTCCATGTTTATAGAGATGACTGTGTTGTTATTTCCATGTTTATACAGAAGGCAGTTTAGGTATTTCCATATTTATAGAGTTAGCCTTGTAGATATTTCCATGTTTAAACAGATAACGGTATCGACATTTCCATGTTTATAGAGATAGCGGTGTAGATATTTCCATATTTATACAGAACTCGGTGTAGATATTTGCATGTTTATACAGTTAGCGGTGTACATATTTCCATGTTTATACAGATAGCAGTGTAGATATTTCCATTTTTATACAGATCGTGGTGTAGATATTTCCATGTTTATATAGATAGCGGTGTAGATATTTCCATGTTTATACAAGTAGCGGTGTAGATATTTCCAAGTTTATACAGATCGCGGTGTAGACATTTCCATCTTTCCACAGATGGCAGTGTAGATATTTCTATGTTTATACACACGGTGGCATAGATATTTCCATGTTTATACAGATGGCGATGTAGATATTTCCATGTTTATAGAGATAGTGGTGTTCATATTTCCATGTTTATAGAGATCGCGGTGTAGGTATTTCTATGTTCATAGAGATAGTGGTGTAGATAATTCCATGTTTTTAGGAATGGCAGTGCAGATATTTCCATGTTTATAGAGATAGTGGTGTAGATATTTCCATGTTTACAGATAGTGGTTTAGATATTTCCATGTATATACAGAGAGCAGTGTTGGTGTTTCCATGTTTATACAGATAGCGTTGTAGATATTTCCATGTTTATACTGCTCACGGGGTAGATATTTCCATCTTTGTACAGATGGCAGTGTAGATATATCCATGTTTATACAGATAGCGGTTTAGATATTTCCATTTTTACACAGATGTTGCTGTAGATATTTCCATGTTTATGGAGATGGCGGTGTAGATATTTTCATGTTTATAAATATGTCAGTGTAGGTATTTCCAGGTTTATAGAGATGGCGGTGTAGATATGACCATGTTTATAGAGATAGCTGTGTAATTACTTCCATCTGTATAGAGATAGCGGTGTAGTAATTTCCATGTTTATGCAGATGGCTGTGTACATATTTCCATGTTTATACAGAGGGCAGTCTAGATATTTCCATGTTTATAGAGATGGTGTTGCAGATATTTCCATGTTTATACAGATGACTGTGTAGATAATTCCATGTTTATACAGATGGCGGCATAGATATTTCCATGTTTGTAGAGATAGCGGTGTATATATTTCCATACTGATAGAGATAGCAGTGTAGTTATTTCCATGTTTATTCAGAGGGCGGTGTAGATATTTCCATGTTTATACAGAAAGCGGTGTATTTATTTCCATGTTTATACAGAGAGACTTGTAGATATTTCCATGTTTATACAGATCATGGTGTAGACATTTCCACGTTTACAGATAGCGTTGTTGGTATTTCCCTGTTTATACAGATAGCAGTGCAGACATTTCCATGTTTATACAGCACGGGATGCAGATATTTCCATCTTTATACAGACTGCAGTGTAGATATTTCCATGTTTACACAGATGGCGGTGTAGATAGTTCCAGGTTTATAGAGATGGCGGTTTAGATATTTCCATGTTTATAGACTTTGTGGTGTAGATATTTCCATGTTTATACAGATTGCAGTGTAGGTATTTCCATATTTATAGAGATAGCGGTGTAGATATTTTCATGTTTATACAGATTGCGGTGGAGATATGTCCATGTTTATACAGATAGCAATGGAGATATTTCCAAGTTAATACACATAGCGGTGTAGATATTTCCATGTTTATACAGATAACGGTGTAGATATTTCCATGTTTATACTGATGGCTGTGCCGATATTTCCATGTTTATTCAGAGTTCTCTGTAGATATTTCCATGTTTACAAAGATGACAGTGTAGATATTTCCAGGTTTATACAGTTGACTGTGTAGATATTTCCATGTTAATACAGATGGCGGTGTAGATATTTCCATGATAATAGAGATAGCGGTGTAGATATTTATATGTTTATAGAGACAGCGTTGTAAATATTTCCATATTTATACAGATAGTGGTGTAGATATTTCCATGTTTTTACAGATAGCGGTGTAGGTATTTCCATCTTTATTCAGAGAGTGCTGTACATATTTCCATGTTTATACAGATCACTGTGTAGATATTTCCATGTTTATACAGGTAACGTTGTAGATATTTCCATCTTTATACAAACGGTGGTGTAGACATTTCCATGTTCCTACACATGACTGTGTAGTTATTTCCATGTTTATACAGATGGCGTTGTAGATATTTCCATATTTATAGAGATAGCAGTGTAGATATTTCCAGGTTTATACAGATACCGGTGTAGATATTCCCATGTTAATACAGACGGCAGTGTAGATATTTCTATGTTTATACAGATAGCGGTGTAGATATTTCCATGTTTGTACAGATGGCGGTGTTGATATTTCCATCTGTACACAGATTGCCGTGTGGATATTTCCATCTTCATACAGATGGCGTTGTAGATATTTCCATGGATATGCAGATGGCGGTGTGGGTATTTCCATGTTTATAGAGATAGCGGTGTAGGTAATTCCATGTTTATAGACATAGCGGTGTAGATATTTCCATGTTTATACCGATTGCGGTGTTGGTATTTCCACGTTTATACAGATAGCGATGTAGATATTTCCATGTTTATACAGATGGCGGTGTAGATATTTCCATGTTTATACAGATGACTGTATAGGTATTTCCATGTTTTTACAGATGGCAGTGCAGATATTTCCATGTTTATGGAGATAGCGGTGTAGATATTTCCATGTTGGTAAAGATGGCAGTGTTGATATTTCCATCTATACACAGATGGCCGTGTAGATATTTCCATGTTTATACAGATGGTGGCATAGATATTTCCGTGGATATGCAGATGGCAGTGTAGATATTTCCATGTTTATACACATAGCGGTGTAGATATTTCCATGTTTACACAGATGGTGGTGTAGATATTTCCGTGTTTATACACATGGCGGAGTAGATACTTCCATCTTTATGGAGATGGCAGTGTAGATAATTTCATGTTTATAGAGATGGCGGTGTAGATATTTCCATATTTATAGAGATAGCGGTGTAGATATTTCCATGTTTCTACAGATGGCGGTGTAGATATTTCCATATTTATATAGATGTCTGTGTAGATATTTCCATGTGTATACAGATGGTATTGTACATATTTCCATGTATATACAGATGGTGGTGAAGATATTTCCATATTTATTCAGATTACTTTGTAGATATTTCCATTTTTTTACAGATGGCAGTGTAGATATTTCAATGTTTACAGAGGTGGCGCTGTAGATATTTCCATGTTTATACAGATAACGGTGGAGATATTTCCATGTTTATACAGACAGCAGTGGAGATATTTCCATGTTTATACACATAGCGGTGTACATATTTCCATGTTTATAGAGACAGCGGTGTAGGTATTTAGATGTTTATACAGATAGCGGTGCAGATATTTCCATGTTTATACAGATGCCTATGCAGATATTTCCATATTTATACAGAGGGCTGTGTAGATATTTCCATGTTTATGCAGATACCAGTGTAGAAATTTCCATGTTTATACAGACCGCGGTGTAGATAATTCCATGTTTATTCAGATAGCGGTGTAGATATTTCCATGTTTGTACAGATGGCGGTTTTGATGTTTACATCTATACACAGATTGCCATGTAGGTATTTCCATGTGTATACAGATGGCATTGAAGTTATTTCCATGTTTATACAGATGGTGGTGTAGATATTTCCATGTTTACACAGATAGCGGTGTTGTTATTTCCATGTTTATATAGATAGCGGTGTAGATATTTCCATGTATATACTCATGGCTGTGTAGATATTTCCATGTTTATACAGATGGCTGTTTAGATATTTCCATGTTTATACAGATGTCTTTGTAAGTTTTTCCATGTTTATACAGATGGCGGTGTAGATATTTCGATGTTTATAGAGATAGCAGTGGAGATATTTCCATGTTTATACAGATAGCGGTGTACATATTTCCATGTTTATACTGATCACGGTGAAGATGTTTCCATGTTTATAGACATGGCGGTGTAGATATTTCCATGTTCATAGAGATAGCGGTGTTGATTTTTCCATGTTTATAGAGATAGCGGTGTGGATATTTCCATGTTTATACAGATAGGGGTGTAGATATTTCCATGTTTATAGAGATGGCGGTGTAGATATTTCCATGTTTCTACACATCACAGTGTTGATATTTCCATGTTTATACAGATCGCGGTGTAGATATTTCCATGTTTATACAGATCGCGCTGTTGATATTACCATGTTTATAGGGATAGCGGTGCAAATATTTCCACATTTATACAGATAGCGGTGTAGTTATTAGCATGTTTATTCAGATAGCTGTGTAGATATTTCCATGTTTATACAGACAGCATTGGAGATATTTCCATGTTTATTCACATAGCGGTGTACATATTTCCATGTTTATAGAGACAGCGGTGAAGGTATTTCCATGTTTATACAGATAGCGGTTCAGATATTTCCATGATTATACACATGCCTATGCAGATATTTCCATATTTATACAGAGGGCTCTGTAGATATTTCCATGTTTATACAGATGGCAGTGTAGATTTTTCCATGATCCTACACATGACTGTCTGGGTATTTCCATGTTTATACAGATGGATTTGTAGATATTTCCATGTTTATACAGATAGCGGTGTAAATATTTCCATATTTATAAAGATTGTGGTGTAGATATTTCCATGTTTATACACATACCGGTGTAGAAATTTCCATGTTTATACAGACCGCAGTGTAGATATTTCCATGTTTATACAGATAGCGGTGTAGATATTTCCATGTTTGTACAGATGGCGGTTTTGGTGTTTCCATCTATACACAGATTGCCGTGTATGTATTTCCATGTGTATACAGATGGCATTGTAGATATTTCCATGTTTATACAGATGGTGGTGTAGATATTTCCATGTTTATACATATGACTGTACAGGTATATCCATGTTTTTACAGATGGCATTTTAGATATTTCCATGTTTATAGAGATAGCAGTGTAGATATTTCCATGTTTATACAGATGGCGGTGTAGATATTTCCATGTTTATAGAGATAGCGGTGTAGATATTGCCATATTTATACAGATAACGGTGTAGATATTTCCATGTTTAAACAGATAGCTGTGTAAATATTTCCACGTTTATACAGATCACGGTGTAGTCATTTCCATGTTTATAGAGATAGCGGTGTAGATATTTCCAAGTTTATACAGATAGCGGTTTAGATATTTCCATGTTTATACAGACCGCGGTGTAGATATTTCCATGTTTATACAGATAGTGGTGCAGATATTTCCATGTTTGTACAGATGGCAGTGTTGATATTTCCATCTATATACAGATGACCGTGTAGATATTTCCATGTTTATACAGATGGCGGCACAGATATTTCCATGGATATGTAGATGGCGGTGTAGATATTTCCATGTTTATACAGATAGCGGTGTAGTTATTTCCATGTTTATATATATAGCGGTGTAGATATTTCCATGTATATACTCATGGCTGTGTAGATATTTCCATGTTTATACAGATGGCTTTGTAGATATTTCCATGTTTATACAGATGACTTTGTAAGTTTTTCCAAGTTTATACAGATGGCGGTGTAGATATTTCGAAGTTTATAGAGATAGCAGTGGAGATATTTCCATGTTTATACAGATAGCGGTGTAGATATTTCCATGTTTATACTGATCATGGTGTAGATATTTCCATGTTTATAGAGATGGCGGTGTAGATATTTCCATGTTCATAGAGATAGCAGTGTTGATTTTTCCATGTTTATAGAGATAGCGGTGTGGATATTTCCATGTTTATACAGATAGCGGTGTAGATATTTCCATGTTTGTAGAGATTGCGGTGTTGATACTTCCATCTATACACAGATGACCGTGTAGATATTTCCATATTTATACAGATGGCAGCGCAGATATTTCTATGGATATGTAGGTGGCGGTGTAGATATTTCCATGTATATAGAGATAGCGGTGTAATTATTTCCATGTTGATATAGAGAGCGGTGTAAATATTTACATGTATGTACACAGGGCTGTGTAGATATTTCCATGTTTATACACATGGCGGTGTAGATATTTCCATGTTTATACAGATAACTTTGTAAGTATTTCCATGTTTATACAGATGGCGGTGTAGATATTTCGATGTTTATAGAGATAGCAGTGGAGATATTTCCATGTTTATACAAATAGCGGTGTAGTTATTTCCATGTTTATATAGATAGCGGTGTAGATATTTCCATGTTTATACTGATCACAGTGTAGATATTTCTATGTTTATAGAGATGGCGGTGTAGATATTTCCATGTTCATAGAGATAGCGGTGTTGATTTTTCCATGTTTATAGAGATAGCTTTGTGTATATTTCCATGTTTATACAGATAGTGGTGTAGATATTTCAATGTTTATAGAGATGGCGGTGTAGATATTTCCATGTTTATACAGATCACGGTGTAGATATTTCCATGTTTTTACAGATCGTGGTGTAGATATTTCCATGTTTATACAGATCATGGTGTAGATATTTCCATGTTTATACAGATCGCGGTGTTGATTGTACCATGTTTATAGGGATAGCGGTGCAAATATTTCCACATTTATACAGATAGCGGTGTAGTTATTAGCATGTTTATACAGATAGCGCTGTAGATATTTCCATGTATAAACAGATGACTGTGTATATATTTCCATGTTTAAACAGAAGGCGGTGTAGATAATTCCTTGTGTATACAAATAGCGGCGTAGTTATTTCCATGTTTATACAGATAGCGGTGTAGGTATTTCCATGTTTATAGAGACCGCGGCTTGGATATTTCCATGTTTATATAGACAGCATTGGAGAAATTTCCATGTTTATACACATAGCGGTGTACATATTTCAATGTTTATAGAAACAGCGGTGTAGGTATTTCCATGTTTATACAGATAGCGGTGCAGATATTTCCATGTTTACACAGATGCCTATGCAGATATTTCCATATTTATACAGAGGGCTCTGTAGATATTTCCATGTTTATTCAGAAGGCATGTAGATTTTTCCATGTTACTACACATGACTGTGTAAGTATTTCCATGTTTTTACTGATGGCTTTGTAGATATTTCCATGTTTATAGAGATAGCGGTGTAGATATTTCCGTGTTTATACACATGGCAGAGTAGATACTTCCATCTTTATGGAGATGGCAGTGTAGATATTTTCATGTTTATAGAGATGGCGGTGTAGATATTTCCATATTTATAGAGATAGCGGTGTACATATTTCCATCTTTCTACAGATGGCAGTGTAGATATTTCCATGTTTATACAGATGGCAGTGTAGATATTTCCATATTTATACAGATGTCTGTGTAGATATTTCCATGTGTATACAGATGGTATTGTAGCTATTTCCATGTTTATACAGACGTTGGTGTAGATATTTCCATGTTTTTACAGATGGCAGTGTAGATATTTCAATGTTTATAGAGATGGCGCTGTAGATATTTCCATGTTTATACTGATAACGATGGAGATATTTCCATGTTTATACAGGCAGCAGTGGAGATATTTCTATGTTTATACACATAGCGGTGTACATATTTCCATGTTTATAGAGACAGCGGTGTAGGTATTTCCATGTTTATTCAGCTAGCGGTGCAGATTTTCCATGTTTATACAGATGCCTATGCAGATATTTCCATATTTATACAGAGGGCTGTGTAGATATTTCTGTGTTTATACATATGGCAGTGTAGATATTTCCATGTTACTACACATGACTGTGTAGGCATTTCCATGTTTATACAGATGGCTTTGTAGATATTTCCATGTTTATAGAGATAGCGATGAAGATATTTCCATGTTTATACAGATAGCTGTGTATATATTTCCATGTTTATACAGATCGTGATGTAGATATTTCCATGTTTATACAGATAGCTGTGTATATATTTCCATGTTTATACAGATCGTGATGTAGATATTTCCATGTTTATACAGATACCGTTGTAGATATTTCCATGTTTATACAGACCGCAGTGTAGATATTTCCATATTTATAGAGATAGCAGTGTAGATATTTTCATGTTTGTACAGATGGCGGTGTTGATGTTTCCATCTATACTCAGATTTCCGTGTAGGTATTTCCATGTGTATACAGATGGCATTGTAGATATTTCCATGTTTATACGGATGACTGTATAGGTATTTCCATGTTTTTACAGATGGCAGTGTAGATATTTCAATGTTTATAGAGATAGCGGTGTAGATATTTCCATATTTATACAGATAACGGTGTAGAAATTTCCATGTTTATACAGATATCGATGTGAATATTTCCATGTTTATACAGATCACGGGGTAAATATTTCCATGTTTATAGAGATAGCAGTGTATATATTTCCATGTTTATACAGACGGCGGTGTAGATATTTCCATGTTTATAGAGATAGCGGTGCAGATATTTCCATGTTTGTAGAGATGGCGGTGTTGATATTTCCATCTATACACAGATGACCGTGTAGATACTTCCATATTTATACAGATGGCAGCGCAAATATTTCTATGGATATGTAGATAGCGGTGTAGTTATTTCCATGTTGATATAGAGAGCGGTGTAAATATTTCCATGTATGTACACATGGCTGTGTAGACATTTCCATGTTTATACAGATGGCGGTGTAGATATTTCCATGTTTATAGAGATAGCAGTGGAGATATTTCCATGTTTATACAAATAGCGGTGTAGTGATTTCCATGTTTATATAGATAGCGGTGTAGATATTTCCATGTATATACACATGGCTGTGTAGATATTTCCATATTCATACAGATCGTGGTGTAGATATTTCGATGTTTATACAGATACCGGTGTAGAAATTTCCATGTTTATACAGACCGCAGTGTAGATATTTCCATCTTTATGGAGATGGCAGTGTAGATATTTTCATGTTTATAGAGATGGCGGTGTAGATATTTCCATATTTATAGAGATAGCGGTGTACATATTTCCATCTTTCTACAGATGGCATTGTAGATATTTCCATGTTTATACAGATGGCGGTGTAGATATTTCCATATTTATACAGATGTCTGTGTAGATATTTCCATGGGTATACAGATGGTATTGTAGCTATTTCCATGTTTATACAGATGTTGGTGTAGATATTTCCATGTTTATTCAGATGACTGTGTAGATATTTCCATGTTTTTACAGATGTCAGTGTATATATTTCAATGTTTATAGATATGGCGCTGTAGATATTTCCATGTTTATACAAATAACGGTGTAGATATTTCCTTGTTTATACAAATACCGGTGTGTTTATTTCCATGTTTACACAGATAGCGGTGTAGATATTTCCATGTATATACAGACGGCTGTGTAGATATTTCCATGTTTATACAGATGGCTGTGTAGATATTTGCATGTTTACACAGATGACTTTGAAAGGTATTTCCATGTTTATACATATTGCGGTGTAGATATTTCCATGTTTATACAGATAGCTGTGTAGATATTTCCATGTTTATACACATAGCTGTGTAGATATTTCCATGTTTATACAGATCGCGGTGTAGATATTTCCATGTTTATACAAATCGCGTTGTAGATATTTCCATGTTCCTACACATGACTGTGTTGATATTTGCATGTTTATACAGAAGACTTTGTAGATATTTCCATGTTTATAGAGATAGCAGTGTAGATATTTCCATGTTTATTCAGATAGCGGTGTAAATATTTCCATGTTTATACAGATCGTGGTGTAGATATTTCCATGTTTATACAGATAGCGTAGATATTTCCATGTTTTTTCAGTTATCGGTGTAGGTATTTCCATATTTACACAGATTGCGGTGCAGATATTTCCATCGTTCTACAGATGGCATTGTAGATATTTCCATGGTTATACAGATGGCGGTGTAGATATTTCCATGTGTATATAGATGGTGGTGTAGATATTACCATGTTTATACAGATAGCGGTGTAGATAATTCCATTTTTATACAGATTGTGTTGAAGATATTTCCATGTTTATACAGATCGCGGTGTAGATATTTCCATGTTTATACAGATAGCGGTGTAGATATTTCCATGTTTATACAGATACCGGTGTAGATATTTCCATGTTTATACAGATGGCGGTGTAGATATTTCCATGTTTATAGAGATGGCGGAGTAGATATTTCCATGTTCATAGAGATAGCGGCGTAGATATATCCATGTTCATGGAGATAGCAGTGAGGATATTTCCATGTTTATACAGATAGCAGTGTAGATATTTCCATTTTTATAGAGATAGCGGTTTTGATATTTCATATTTATACACATAGCGGTGTAGATATTTCCATGATTATACAGATTGCGGTGTAGATATTTCCATGTTTATACAGATAGCCGTGTAGATATTTCCACTTTTATACAGATGGCGGTGTAGATATTTCCATCATTCTACAAATGGCAGTGTATATATTTCCATGTTTATAGAGATGGCGGTGTAGATATTTCCATGTTTATATAGATGTCAATGTAGATATTTTCTTGTTTATGTAGATGGCGTTGTAGATATCTCCATGATTAAAGAGATGGCGGTGTATATATTTCCATGTTGATGGAGATAGCGGTGTAGATATTTCCATGTTTATAGTTATAGCAGTGTAGTTATTTCCATGTTTATAGAGATAGCGGTATAGATATTTCCATATTTCTTCAGATGACTGTGTAGATATTTCCATGTTTGTACAGATGGCAGTGTAGATATTTCCATGTTTATAGAGATAGCAGTGTAGATATTTTCATGTTTAAACAGATTGCGGTGGTGATATGTCCATGTTTATACAGATAGCAATGGAGATATTTCCACGTTAATACACATAGCGGTGTAGACATTTCCATGTTTATAGAGATAGCGGTGTAGATATTTCCATGATTATTGAGATAGCGGTGCAAATATTTCCATATTTATACAGATAGTGGTGGAGATATTTCCTTGTTTTTACAGATAGCGGTGTAGATATTTCCATCTTTATTCAGGGAGTGCTGTACATATTTCCATGTTTATACAGATCACTGTGTAGATATTTCCATGTTTATACAGATAACGTTGTAGATATTTCCATCTTTATACAAACGGTGGTGTAGATATTTCCATGTTCCTACACATGACTGTGTAGTTATTTCCATGTTTATACAGATGGCGGTGTAGATGTTTCCATATTTATAGAGATAGCAGTGTAGATATTTCCATGTTTATACAGATAGCAGTGAAAATATTTCCATGTTTATACAGATCGTGGTGTAGATATTTCCATGTTTATACAGATACCGGTGTAGATATTTCCATGTTTATACAGACTGCAGTGTAGTTATTTCTATGTTTATACAGATATCGGTGTAGATATTTCCATGTTTGTACAGATGGCGGTGTTGATATTTCCATCTGTATACAGATTGCCATGTAGATATTTCCATCTTTATACCGATGGCATTGTAGATATTTCCATGGACATTCAGATGGCGGTGTGGGTATTTCCATGTTTATAGAAATAGCGGTGTAGGTATTTCCATGTTTATAGACATAGCGGTATAGATATTTCCATGTTTATATAGATGGCGTTGTAGATATTTCCATGTTTATACCGATAGCGGTGTTGGTATTTCCACGTTTATACAGATAGCGATGTAGATATTTCCATGTTTATACAGCTCGCGGTGCAGATATTTTTATCTTTATACCGATGGCATTGTAGATATTTCCTTATTCACACAGATGGCGGTGTAGATGTTTCCATGTTTATACAGATGGCGGAGTAATTAGTTCCATGTTTATGGAGATGGCAGTGTAGATATTTTCATGTTTCTAGAGATGGCGGTGTAGATATTTCCATGTTTATAGAGATAGCAGTGTAGATATTTACATGTGTATTCAGATGGCTGTGAAGATATTTCCATGTTTATACAGATGGCATTGTAGATATTTCCATGTTTATACAGATGACTGTATAGGTATTTCCATGTTTTTACAAATGGCAGTGCAGATATTTCCATGTTTATAGACATAGCGGTGTAGATATTTCCATATTTGTACAGATGGCGGTGTTGATGTTTCCATCTATACACAGATTGCCGTGTAGGCATTTCCATGTGTATACAGATGGTGGTGTAGATATATCCATGTATATACAGATGACTGTACAGGTATTTCCATGTTTTTACAGATGGCATTGTAGATATTTCCATGTATATAGAGATAGCAGTGTAGATATTTCCATGTTTATACAGATGGCGGTGTAGATAATTCCATGTTTATAGAGATAGCGGTGTACATATTTCCATATTTATACAGATAACGGTGTAGATATTTCTATGTTTATACAGATAGCAGTGTAAGTATTTCCATGTTTATACAGATCGTGGTGTAGATATTTCCATGTTTATACAGATAGCGTAGATATTTCCATGTTTTTTCAGTTATCGGTGTTGGTATTTCCATATTTACACAGATTGCGGTGCAGATATTTCCATCGTTCTACAGATGGCATTGTAGATATTTCCATGGTTATACAGATGGCGGTGTAGATATTTCCATGTGTATATAGATGGTGGTGTACATATTACCATGTTTATACAGATAGCGGTGTAGATAATTCCATTTTTATACATATCGTGTTGAAGTTATTTCCATGTTTATACAGATCGCGGTGTAGATATTTCCATGTTTATACAGATAGCGATGTAGATATTTCCATGTTTATAGAGATGGTGGTGTAGATATTTCCATGTTCATAGAGATAGCGGCGTAGATATATCCATGTTCATAGAGATAGCAGTGAGGATATTTCCATGTTTATACAGATAGCAGTGTAGATATTTCCATTTTTATAGCGATAGCGGTTTTGATATTTCATATTTATACACATAGCGGTGTAGATATTTCCATGATTATACAGATTGCGGTGTAGATATTTCCATGTTTAAGAGATAGCCGTGTAGATATTTCCACTTTTATACAGATGGCGGTGTAGATATTTCCATCATTCTACAAATGGCAGTGTATATATTTCCATGTTTATAGATATGGCGGTGTAGATATTTCAATGATTATATAGATGTCAATGTAGATATTTTCTTGTTTATGTAGATGGCGTTGTAGATATCTCCATGATTAAAGAGATGGCGGTGTATATATTTCCATGTTGATGGAGGTAGCGGTGTAGATATTTCCATGTTTATAGAGATAGCGGTGTAGTTATTTCCATGTTTATAGAGATAGCGGTATAGATATTTCCATATTTCTTCAGATGACTGTGTAGATATTTCCATGTTTGTACAGATGGCAGTGTAGATATTTCCATGTTTATGGAGATAGCAGTGTAGATATTTTCATGTTTATACAGATTGCGGTGGAGATATGTCCATGTTTATACAGATAGCAATGGAGATATTTCCACGTTAATACACATAGCGGTGTAGACATTTCCATGTTTATAGAGATAGCGGTGTAGATATTTCCATGATTATTGAGATAGCGGTGTAAATATTTCCATATTTATACTGATAGTGGTGTAGATATTTCCTTGTTTTTACAGATAGCGGTGTAGATATTTCCATCTTTATTCAGGGAGTGCTGTACATATTTCCATGTTTATACAGATCACTATGTAGATATTTCCATGTTTATACAGATAACGTTGTAGATATTTCCATCTTTATACAAACGGTGGTGTAGATATTTCCATGTTCCTACACATGACTGTGTAGTTATTTCCATGTTTATACAGATGGCGGTGAAGATGTTTCCATATTTATAGAGATACCAGTGTAGATATTTCCAGGTTTACACAGATAGCGGTGTAAATATTTCCATGTTTATACAGATCGTGGTGTAGATATTTCCATGTTTATACAGATACCGGTGTAGATATTTCCATGTTTATACAGACTGCAGTGTAGTTATTTCTATGTTTATACAGATATCGGTGTAGATATTTCCATGTTTGTACAGATGGCGGTGTTGATATTTCCATCTGTACACAGATTGCCATGTAGATATTTCCATCTTTATACCGATGGCGTTGTAGATATTTCCATGGACATGCAGATGGCGGTGTGGATATTTCCATGTTTATAGAGATAGCGGTGTAGGTATTTCCATGTTTATAGACATAGCGGTATAGATATTTCCATGTTTATATAGATGGCGTTGTAGATATTTCCATGTTTATACCGATAGCGGTGTTGGTATTTCCACGTTTATACAGATAGCGATGTAGATATTTCCATGTTTATACAGCTCGCGGTGCAGATATTTTTATCTTTATACCGATGGCATTGTAGATATTTCCTTATTCACACAGATGGCGGTGTAGATGTTTCCATGTTTATACAGATGGCGGAGTAATTAGTTCCATGTTTATGGAGATGGCAGTGTAGATATTTTCATGTTTATAGAGATGGCGGTGTAGATATTTCCATGTTTATAGAGATAGCAGTATAGATATTTACATGTGTATTCAGATGGCTGTGAAGATATTTCCATGTGTATACAGATGGCATTGTAGATATTTCCATGTTTATACAGATGACTGTATAGGTATTTCCATGTTTTTACAGATGGCAGTGCAGATATTTCCATGTTTATAGACATAGCGGTGTAGATATTTCCATATTTGTACAGATGGCGGTGTTGATGTTTCCATCTATATACAGATTGCCGTGTAGGCATTTCCATGTGTATACAGATGGCTTTGTAGATATTTCCATGTTTATACAGATGGTGGTTTAGATATATCCATGTATATACAGATGACTGTACAGGTATTTCCATGTTTTTACAGACGGCATTGTAGATATTTCCATGTTTATAGAGATAGCAGTGTAGATATTTCCATGTTTATACAGATGGCGGTGTAGATATTTCCATGTTTATAGAGATAGCGGTGTACATATTTCCATATTTTACAGATAACGGTGTAGATATTTCTATGTTTATACAGATAGCAGTGTAAGTATTTCCATGTTTATACAGATCGTGGTGTAGATATTTCCATGTTTATACAGATAGCGTAGATATCTCCATGTTTTTTCAGTTATCGGTGTAGGTATTTCCATATTTACACAGATTGCGGTTCAGATATTTCCATCGTTCTACAGATGGCATTGTAGATATTTCCATGGTTATACAGATGGCGGTGTAGATATTTCCATGTGTATATAGATGGTGGTGTAGATATTACCATGTTTATACAGATAGCGGTGTAGATAATTCCATTTTTATACATATCGTGTTGAAGATATTTCCATGTTTATACAGATCGCGGTGTAGATATTTCCATGTTTATACAGATACCTTTGTAGATATTTCCATGTTTATACAGATGGCGGTGTAGATATTTCCATGTTTATAGAGATGGCGGTGTAGATATTTCCATGTTCATAGAGATAGCGGCGTAGATATATCCATGTTCATAGAGATAGCAGTGAGGATATTTCCATGTTTATACAGATAGCAGTTTAGATTTTTCCATTTTTATAGAGATAGCGGTTTTGATATTTCATATTTATACACATAGCGGTGTAGATATTTCCATGATTATACAGATTGCGGTGTAGATATTTCCATATTTATACAGATAGCCGTGTAGATATTTCCACTTTTATACAGATGGCGGTGTAGATATTTCCATCATTCTACAAATGGCAGTGTATATATTTCCATGTTTATAGAGATGGCGGTGTAGATATTTCCATGTTTATATAGATGTCAATGTAGATATTTTCTTGTTTATGTAGATGGTGTTGTAGATATCTCCATGATTAAAGAGATGGCGGTGTATATATTTCCATGTTGATGGAGATAGCGGTGTAGATATTTCCATATTTATAGAGATAGCGGTGTAGTTATTTCCATGTTTATAGGGATAGCGGTATAGATATTTCCATATTTCTACAGATGACTGTGTAGATATTTCCATGTTTGTACAGATGGCAGTGTAGATATTTCCATGTTTATAGAGATAGCAGTGTAGATATTTTCATGTTTATACAGATTGCGGTGGAGATATGTCCATGTTTATACAGATAGCAATGGAGATATTTCCACGTTAATACACATAGCGGTGTAGACATTTCCATGTTTATAGAGATAGCGGTGTAGATATTTCCATGATTATTGAGATAGCGGTGTAAATATTTCCATATTTATACAGATAGTGGTGTAGATATTTCCTTGTTTTTACAGATAGCGGTGTAGATATTTCCATCTTTATTCAGGGAGTGCTGTACATATTTCCATGTTTATACAGATCACTGTGTAGATATTTCCATGTTTATACAGATAACGTTGTAGATATTTCCATCTTTATACAAACGGTGGTGTAGATATTTCCATGTTCCTACACATGACTGTGTAGTTATTTCCATGTTTATACAGATGGCGGTGTAGATGTTTCCATATTTATAGAGATAGCAGTGTAGATATTTCCAGGTTTATACAGATAGCGGTGTAAATATTTCCATGTTTATACAGATCGTGGTGTAGATATTTCCATGTTTATACAGATACCGGTGTAGATATTTCCATGTTTATACAGACTGCAGTGTAGTTATTTCTATGTTTATACAGATATCGGTGTAGATATTTCCATGTTTGTACAGATGGCGGTGTTGATATTTCCATCTGTACACAGATTGCCATGTAGATATTTCCATCTTTATACCGATGGCGTTGTAGATATTTCCATGGACATGCAGATGGCGGTGTGGATATTTCCATGTTTATAGAGAAAGCGGTGTAGGTATTTCCATGTTTATAGACATAGCGGTATAGATATTTCCATGTTTATATTGATGGCGTTGTAGATATTTCCATGTTTATACCGATAGCGGTGTTGGTATTTCCACGTTTATACAGATAGCGATGTAGATATTTCCATGTTTATACAGCTCGCGGTGCAGATATTTATATCTTTATACCGATGGCATTGTAGATATTTCCTTATTCACACAGATGGCGGTGTAGATGTTTCCATGTTTATACAGATGGCGGAGTAATTAGTTCCATGTTTATGGAGATGGCAGTGTAGATATTTTCATGTTTATAGAGATGGCGGTGTAGATATTTCCATGTTTATAGAGATAGCAGTGTAGAAATTTACATGTGTATTCAGATGGCTGTGAAGATATTTCCATGTGTATACAGATGGCATTGTAGATATTTCCATGTTTATACAGATGACTGTATAGGTATTTCCATGTTTTTACAGATGGCAGTGCAGATATTTCCATGTTTATAGACATAGCGGTGTAGATATTTCCAAATTTGTACAGATGGCGGTGTTGATATTTCCATCTATTCACAGATGGCCGTGTAGATATTTCCATGTTTATACAGATGGCGGCGTAGATATTTCCATGGACATGCAGATGGCGGTGTAGTTATTTCCATGTTTATACAGATAGCGGTGTAGATATTTCCGTGTTTACACAGATGGTGGTGTAGATATTTCCGTGTTTATACACATGGCAGAGTAGATAATTCCATCTTTATGGAGATGGCAGTCTAGATATTTTCATGTTTATAGAGATGGCGTTGTAGATATTTCCATATTTATAGAGATAGCAGTGTACATATTTCCATCTTTCTACAGTTGGCAGTGTAGATATTTCCATGTTTATACAGATGGCGGTGTAGATATTTCCATATTTATACAGATTTCTGTGTAGATATTTCCATGTGTATACAGATGGTATTGTAGCTATTTCCATGTTTATACAGACGATGGTGTAGATATTTCATTGTTTTTACAGATGGCAGTGTAGATATTTCAATGTTTATAGAGATGGCACTGTAGATATTTCCATGTTTATACAGATAACGATGGAGATATTTCCATGTTTATACTACGGCAGTGGAGATATTTCCATATTTAAACACATAGCGGTGTTCATATTTCCATGTTTATAGAGACTGCGGTGTAGGTATTTCCATGTTTATACAGATAGCGGTGCAGATATTTCCATGTTTATGCAGATGCCTATGCAGATATTTCCATATTTATACAGAGGGCTGTGTAGATATTTCTATGTTTATACAGATGGCAGTGTAGTTATTTCCATGTTCCTACACATGACTGTGTAGGCATTTCCATGTTTATACAGATGGCTTTGTAGATATTTCCATGTTTATAGAGATAGCGATGCAGATATTTCCATGTTTATACAGATAGCGGTGTATATATTTCCATGTTTATACAGACCGCAGTGTAGATATTTCCATATTTATAGAGATAGCAGTGTAGATATTTCCATGTTTGTACAGATGGCGGTGTTGATGTTTCCATCTATACACAGATTTCCGTGTAGGTATTTCCATGTGTATACAGATGGCATTGTAGATATTTCCATGTTTATACAGATGGTGATGTAGATATTTCCATGTATACACAGATGACTGTATAGGTATTTCCATGTTTATACAGATGGCGGTGTAGATATTTCCATGTTTATAGAGATAGCGATTTAGATATTTCCATATTTATACAGATAACGGTGTAGAAATTTCCCTGTTTATGCAGATATTTCTATGGATATGTAGATGGCGGTGTAGATATTTCCATGTATATAGATATAGCGGTGTAGTTATTTCCATGTTGATATAGAGAGCGGTGTAAATATTTCCATGTATGTACACATGGCTGTGTAGATATTTCCATGTTTATACAGATGGCGGTGTAGATATTTCCATGTTTATACAGATAACTTTGTAAATATTTCCATGTTTATACAGATGGCGGTGTAGGTATTTCGATGTTTATAGAGATAGCAGTGGAGATATTTCCATGTTTATACAAATAGCGGTGTAGTTATTTCCATGTTTATATAGATAGCGGTGTTCATATTTCCATGTATATACACATGGCTGTGTAGATATTTCCATGTTTATACGGATCGCGGTGTAGATATTTCCATGTTTATACAGATAAATTTGTATTTCCATGTTTATACAGATGGCGGTGTAGATATTTCCATGTTTATACTGATCACAGTGTAGGTATTTCTATGTTTATAGAGATGGCGGTGTAGATATTTCCATGTTCATAGAGATAGCGGTGTTGATTTTTCCATGTTTATAGAGATAGCTGTGTGAATATTTCCATGTTTATACAGATAGGGGTGTAGATATTTACATGTTTATAGAGATGGCGGTGTAGATATTTCCATGTTTATACAGATCACGGTGTAGATATTTCCATGTTTTTACAGATCGTGGTGTAGATATTTCCATGTTTATACAGATCATGGTGTAGATATTTCCATGTTTATACATATCGCGGTGTTGATTGTACCATGTTTATAGGGATAGCGGTGCAAATATTTCCACATTTATACAGATAGCGGTGTAGTTATTAGCATGTTTATACAGATAGCGCTGTAGATATTTCCATGTATAAACAGATGTCTGTGTATATATTTCCATGTTTATACAGATCACGGTGTAGATATTTCCTTGTTTATACAAATAGCGGTGTAGTTTTTTCCATGTTTATACAGATAGCGGTGTAGATATTTCCAGGTATATACAGATGGCTGTGTAGATATTTCCTTGTTTATACAAATAGCGGTGTAGTTATTTCTATGTTTATACAGTTACCGGTGTAGATATTTCCATTTATATACAGATGGCTGTGTAGGTATTTCCATGTTTATAGAGATAGCTGTGTAGATATTTCCATGTTTATACAGATAGCGGTGTAGATATTTCCATGTTTATACAGATCGCAATGTAGATATTTCCATGTTTATGCAGATCGCGGTGTAGATATTTCCATGTTTATATTGATGGTGGTGTAGATATTACCATGTTTATAAAGATAGCGGTGTAGATATTTCCATGTTTATACAGATAGCAGTGTAGATATTTCCAATTTTATAGAGATAGCGGTTTTGTTATTTCATATTTATACAGATAGCGTTGTAGATATTTCCATGTTTATACAGATCGCGGTGTAGATATTTCCATGTTTATAGAGATAGCGGTGTAGATATTTCCACGTTTATACAGATGGCGGTGTAGATATTTCCATCTTTCTACAAATGGCAGTGTAGATATTTCCATGTTTATAGAGATGGCGGTGTAGATATTTCCATGTATATATATATGGCAATGTAGATATTTTCTTGTTTATGTAGATGGCGTTGTAGATATCTCCATGTTTAAAGAGATGGTGGTGTATATATTTCCATGTTGATGGAGATAGCGGTGTAGATATTTCCATGTTTATAGAGATAGCGGTGTAGTTATTTCCATGTTTATAGAGATAGCGGTGTAGATATTTCCATATTTCTACAGATGACTGTGTAGATATTTCCATGTTTGTACTGATGGCAGCGTAGATATTTCCATGTTTATAGAGATAGCGGTGTAGATATATTCATGTTTATACAGATTGCGGTGGAGATATGTCCATGTTTATACAGATAGCAATGGAGATATTTCCACGTTAATACACATAGCAGTGTACATATTTCCATGTTTATACAGATAGCGGTGTAGATATTTCCATGTTTATTGAGATAGCGGTGTAAATATTTCCATATTTATGCAGATAGTGGTGTAGATATTTCCATGTTTTTACAGATAGCGGTGTAGATATTTCCATCTTTATTCAGAGAGTGCTGTACATATTTCCATGTTTATACAGATCACTGTGTAAATATTTCGATGTTTAAACAGATAACGTTGTAGATATTTCCATCTTTATACAAACGGGGGTGTAGATATTTCCATGTTCCTACCCATGACTGTGTAGTTATTTCCATGTTTATACAGATGGCGGTGTAGTTATTTCCATATTTGTAGATATAGCAGTGTAGATATTTCCAGGTTTATAACGACAGTGGTGTAAATATTTCCATGTTTATACAGATCGTGGTGTAGATATTTCCATGTTTACTCAGATGACTGTGTAGATATTTCCATGTTTTTACAGATGGCAGTGTAGATATTTCAATGTTTATAGAGATGGCAATGTAGATATTTCCATGTTTATACAGATAGCGGTGTAGGTATTTCTATGTTTATACAGATCGTGGTGTAGATATTTCCATGTTTTTACAGATACCGGTGTAGATATTTCCATGTTTATACAGAGTGCAGTGTAGGTATTTCTATGTTTATACAGATGGCGGTGTAGGTATTTCCATGTTTATACAGATAGCGTTGTAGATATTTCCATGTTTATACAGATGGCTGTGTAGATATTTCCATGTTTATAGAGATAGCGGTGTAGATATTTCCATTTTATACAGATAGTGGTGTAGATATTTCCATGTTTAAACAGATGGCGGTGCAGATAGTTCCATGTTTATGGAGATGGCGGTGTAGATATTTTCATTTTTAAATAGATGGCGGAATAGATATTTCCATGTTTGTAGAGATTGTGGTGTTGATATTTCCATGTTTATAGAGATAGCGCTGTAGGTATTTCCTTGTTTATACAGATAGTTGCGTAGATACATCCATGTTTATACAAATGGCTGTGTAGATATTTCCATGTGTATACAGATGACTCTGTAGATATTTGTATGTTTACACAAATGGCGGTGTAGATATTTCCATATTTATACAGATAGCGGTGTAGATATTTCCATGTTTATACAGACAGTGGTGTAGATATTTCCATGTTTTTAGAGATAGCGGTGTAGATATTTCCACGTTTATACTGACTGCGGTGTAGATATTTCCATGTTTATAGAGATGGCGGTGTAGATATTTCCATGTTCATAGAGATAGCGGTGTTGATTTTTCCATGTCTATAGAGATAGCGGTGAGGATATTTTCATTTTTATACAGATATGGATGTAGATATTTCCATGTTTATAGAGATGGCTTTGTAGATATTTCCATGTTTATATAGATCACGGTGTAGTTATTTCCATGTTTATACAGATCATGGTGTAGATATTTCCATGTTTATACAGATCGCGGTGTTGATATTACCATGTTTATAGGGATAGCGGTGCAAATGTTTCCACATTTATACAGATAGCGGTGTAGTTATTAGCATGTTTATACAGATAGAGGTCTAGATATTTCCATGTATAAACAGATGTCTGTGTATACATTTCCATGTTTAAACAGATGGCGGTGTAGATATTTCCTTGTTTATACAAATAGCGGTGTAGTTATTGCCATGTTTATACAGATCATGGTGTAGATATTTCCTTGTTTATACAAATAGCGGTGTAGTTATTTCCATGTTTATACAGATAGCGGTGTAGATATTTCCCTGTTTATACAAATAACGGTGTAGATATTTCCATGTTTATACAGATCACAGTGTAGATATTTCCTTGCTTATACAAATAGCGGTGTATTTATTTCCATGTTTATACAGATAGCGGTGTAGATATTTCCATGTATATAGAGATGGCTGTGTAGATATTTCCATGTTTATACAGATGGCTGTGTAGATATTTCCATGTTTATACAGATGACTTGTAGGTATTTCCATGTTTATACAGATGGCGGTGTAGGTATTTCCATGTTTACAGAGATAGCTGTGTGGATATTTCCATGTTTATACAGATAGCGGTGTAGATATTTCCATGTTTATACAGATCGCGGTGTAGATATTTCCATGTATATGCAGATCGCGTTGTAGATATTTCCGTGTTTATACAGATAGCGGTGTAGATATTTCCATGTTTTCACAGATATTGATGTAGATATTTCCATGTTTATACAGATGGCAGTGAAGATATTTCCATGTTTATACAGATAGTGGTGTAGATATTTCCGTGTTTACAGAGATAGCGGTGTAGTTATTTGTATGTTTGCACTGATTGCGGTTTAGGTATTGCCAAACTTACAGAGATAGCGGTGTAGATATTTCCAAGTTTACGCAGATAGCTGTGTAGATATTTCCACGTATACAGAGATAGCATTGTACATATTTCCATATTTATACAGATTGCAGTGTAGTTATTTCCATGTTGATACAGATAGCAGAGTAGATATTTCCATGTTTATACAGGTAGTGGTGTAGAAATTTCCACGTTGATTCAGATCGCTTTGTAGACATTTCCATCTTTCTACAGATGTCAGTGTAGATATTTACAAGTTTATACAGATGGAAGTGTAGATATTTCCATTTTATACAGATGTCTGTGTAGATATTTCCATGTTTATGCAGATGGCGGTGTAGATATTTCCATGTTTATACAGATGGCGGTGTAGATATTTCCGTGTTTATACAGATGGCAGTGAAGATATTTCCATATTTATACAGATAGTGGTGTAGATATTTCCAGGTTTATAACGATAGTGTTGTAAATATTTCCATGTTTATACAGATCGTGGTGTATATATTTCCATGTTTATACAGATACCGGTGTAGATATTTCCATGTTTATACAGACTGCAGTGTAGGTATTTCTATGTTTATACAGATCGTGGTGTAGATATTTCCATGTTTTTACAGATACCGGTGTAGATATTTCCATGTTTATACAGACTGCAGTGTAGGTATTTCTATGTTTATACAGATAGCGGTGTAGTTATTTCCATGTTTTTACAGATAGCGGTGTAGATCTTTCCTTGTTTATACAAATAGCGGTGTAGATATTTCCATGTTTATACAGATCACAGTGTAGATGTTTCCTTGCTTATACAAATAGCGGTGTAGTTATTTCCATGTTTATAAAGATAGCGATGTAGATATTTCCATGTATATACAGATGGCTGTGTAGATATTTCCATGTTTATACAGATGGCTGTGTAGATATTTCCATGTTTATACAGATGACTTGTAGGTATTTCCATGTTTATACAGATGGCGGTGTAGGTATTTCCATGTTTACAGAGATATCTGTGTAGATATTTCCATGTTTATACAGATAGCTGTGTAGATATTTCCATGTTTATACAGATCGCGGTGTAGATATTTCCATGTTTATGCAGATCGCGTTGTAGATATTTCCGTGTTTATACAGATAGCGGTGTAGATATTTCCATGTTTTCACAGATATTGGTGTAGATATTTCCATGTTTATACAGATGGCAGTGAAGATATTTCCATGTTTATACAGATAGTGGTGTAGATATTTCCGTGTTTACAGAGATAGCGGTGTAGTTATTTGTATGTTTGCACTGATTGCGGTTTAGGTATTGCCAAACTTACAGAGATAGCGGTGTAGATATTTCCAAGTTTACGCAGATAGCTGTGTAGATATTTCCATGTTTACAGAGATAGCATTGTAGATATTTCCATGTTTATACAGATTGCGGTGTAGTTATATCCATGTTGATTCAGGTAGCGGTGTAGATATTTCCATGTTTATACAAGTAGCGGTGTAGAAATTCCCAAGTTTATACAGATCGCTTTGTAGACATTTCCATCTTTCTACAGATGTCAGTGTAGATACTTCCAAGTTTATACAGATGGCAGCGTAGATATTTCCATGTTTATACAGATGTCTGTGTAGATATTTCCATGTTTATGCAGATGGCGGTGTAGATTTTTCCATGTTTATAGAGATGGACGTGTAGTTCTTTCTATGTTTATAGAGATAGCGGTGTAAATATCTCCATGTTTATAGAGATGGTGGTGTAAGTATTTTCATGTTTATAGAGATAGTGCTGTAGATATTTCCATGTTTATACAGATAACGGTGTTGGTATTTCCATGTTTATACAGATAGCGGTGTAGCTATTTCCATGTTTATACAGCTCGCGGTGTAGGTATTTCCATCTTTATACAGATGGCAGTGAAGATATTTCCATGTGTATACAGATAGCGGTGTAGATATTTCCTTGTCTATAGAGATAGCGGTGTAGATATTTCCATCTTTATACAGATTGAGGTGTAGATATTTCCATCTATATACAGATGGCGGTGTAGATATTTCCATGTTTATACAGATGGCAGTGAAGATATTCCCATGTTTATACAGATAGCGGTGTAGATATTTCCATGTTTATACAGATAGCGGTGTAGTTACATCCATGTTTCTGAAGATGGCGGTGTAGATATTTTCATGTTTATAGAGATGGAGGTGTAGATATTTCCATGTATATAGAGATAGCACTGTAGATATTTTCATGTATATAGAGAAATCGGTGTAGGTATTTCCATGTTTATAGAGATAGCTGTGTAGATATTTCCATATTAATATAGATAGCGGTGTAGGTATTTCCATGTTTATACAGATTGCGGTGTAGTTATTTCCATGTTTCTACAGATGGTGGTGTAGATATTTCCTTGTTTATACAGACAGCGGTGTAAATATTTCCATGTTTATACAGGTAGCGGTGTAGATATTTCCATGTCTATAGAGATAGCGGTGTAGATATTTCCATGTTTATACAGATGGCAGTGTAGATATTTCCATGTGTTTACAGAATGCAGTGTAGATATTTACATGTTTATACAGATGGCTGTGTAGATATTTCCATGTGTGTACAGAATGCTGTGTAGATATTTACATGTTTATACAGATGGCGCTGTAGATATTTCCTTGCTTATACAGATGGCAGTGTAGATATTTCCAAGTTCATACAGATAGCGGTGTAGATATTTCCATGTTTACAGAGATAGCGGTGAGGATATTTCCATCTTTGCACAGATTGCGGTGTTAGTATTGCCAAATTTACACAGACATCGGTGTAGATATTTCCAAGTTTACACAGATAGCTGTGCAGATATTTCCACGTATACAGAGATAGCATTGTACATATTTCCATATTTGTCCAGATTGCGGTGTAGTTATTTCCATGTTGATACAGATAGCGGAGTAGATATTTCCATGTTTATACAGGTAGTGGTGTAGAAATTTCCATGTTGATACAGATCGCTTTGTAGACATTTCCATCTTTCTACAGATGTCAGTGTAGATATTTACAAGTTTATACAGATGGAAGTGTAGATATTTCCATTTTATACAGATGTCTGTGTAGATATTTCCATGTTTATGCAGATGGCGGTGTAGATAGTTCCATGTTTATACAGATAGCGGTGTAGATATTTCCATGTTTATACAGATGGCGGCGTAGATAGTTCCATGTTTATGGAGATGGCGGTGTAGATATTTTCATTTTTAAATAGATGGCGGAATAGTTATTTCCATGTTTGTAGAGATTGTGGTGTTGATATTTCCATGTTTATAGAGATAGCGCTGTAGGTATTTCCTTGTTTGTACAGATAGTTGTGTAGATACATCCATGTTTATACAGATGGCTGTGTAGATATTTCCATGTGTATACAGATGACTCTGTAGATATTTGTATGTTTACACAAATGGCGGTGTAGATATTTCCATTTTTATACAGATAGCGGTGTAGATATTTCCATGTTTATACAGACAGTGGTGTAGATATTTCCATGTTTTTAGAAATAGCGGTGTAGATATTTCCACGTTTATACTGATTGCGGTCTAGATATTTCCATGTTTATAGGGATGGCGGTGTAGATATTTCCATGTTCATAGCGATAGCGGTGTTGATTTTTCCATGTTTATAGAGATAGCGGTGAGGATATTTCCATGTTTATACAGATAAGGATGTAGATATTTCCATGTTTATAGAGATGGCGGTGTAGATATTTCCATGTTTATATAGATCACGGTGTAGTTATTTCCATGTTTATACAGATCATGGTGTAGATATTTCCATGTTTATACAGATCGCGGTGTTGATATTACCATGTTTATAGGGATAGCGGTGCAAATGTTTCCACATTTATACAGATAGCGGTGTAGTTATTAGCATGTTTATACAGATAGAGGTCTAGATATTTCCATGTATAAACAGATGTCTGTGTATACATTTCCATGTTTAAACAGATGGCGGTGTAGATATTTCCATGTTTATACAGACAGTGGTGTAGATATTTCAATGTTTTTAGAGATAGCGGTGTAGATATTTCCACGTTTATACTGATTGTGGTGTAGATATTTCCATGTTTATAGAGATGGCGGTGTAGATATTTCCATGTTCATAGAGATAGCGGTGTTGATTTTTCCATGTTTATAGAGATAGCGGTGAGGATATTTCCATGTTTATACAGATAAGGATGTAGATATTTCCATGTTTATAGAGATGGCGGTGTAGATATTTCCATGTTTATATAGATCACGTTGTAGTTATTTCCATGTTTATACAGATCATGGTGTAGATATTTCCATGTTTATACAGATCGCGGTGTTGATATTACCATGTTTATAGGGATAGCAGTGCAAATATTTCCACATTTATACAGATAGCGGTGTAGTTATTAGCATGTTTATACAGATAGAGGTCTAGATATTTCCATGTATAAACAGATGTCTGTGTATACATTTCCATGTTTAAACAGATGGCGGTGTAGATATTTCCTTGTTTATACAAATAGCGGAGCAGTTATTGCCATGTTTATACAGATCACGGTGTAGATATTTCCTTGTTTATACAAATAGCGGTGTAGATATTTCCATGTCTGTACAGATGGCGATGTTGATATTTCCATCTATACACAGATGGCCGTGTAGATATTTCCATGTTTATACAGATGGCGGCGTAGATATTTCCATGGACGTGCAGATGGCGGTGTAGATATTTCCATGTTTATACAGATAGCGGTGTAGATATTTCCATGTTTACACAGATGGTGGTGTAGATATTTCCGTGTTTATACACATGGCGCAGTAGATACTTCCATCTTTATGGAGATGCCAGTGTAGATATTTTCATGTTTATAGAGATGGCGGTGTACATATTTCCAAATTTATAGAGATAGTGGTGTAGATATATTCATCTTTCTACAGATGGCAGTGTAGATATTTCCATGTTTATACATTTGGCTGTGTAGATATTTCCATATTTATACAGATGTCTGTGTAGATATTTCCATGTGTATACAGATGGTATTGTAGCTATTTCCATGTTTATACATATGGTGGTGTAGATACTTCCATGTTTATTCAGATGACTGTGTAGATATTTCCATGTTTTTACAGATGGCAGTGTAGATATTTCAATGTTTATACAGATGGTGCTGTATATATTTCCATGTTTATACTGATAACAGTGGAGAAAATTCCATGTTTATACAGACAGCAGTGGTGATATTTCCATGTTTATACACATAGCGGTGTACATATTTCCATGTTTATAGAGACAGCGGTGTAGGTAATTCCATGTTTATACAGATAGCGGTGCAGATATTTCCATGTTTATACAGATGCCTATGCAGATATTTCCATATTTATACAGAGGGCTGTGTAGATATTTCTAAGTTTATACAGACGGCATTGTAGATATTTCCATGTTCCTACACATGACTGTGTAGGTATTTTCATGTTTATACAGATGGCTTTGTAGATATTTCCATGTTTATAGAGATAGCAGTGCAGATATTTCCATGTTTATACAGATAGCGGTGTATATATTTCCATGTTTATACAGATCATGGTGTAGATATTTCCATGTTTATACAGATACCGGTGTAGATATTTCCATGTTTATACAGACCGCAGTGTAGATATTTCCATGTTTATAGAGATAGCGGTGTGGATATTTCCATGTTTATACAGTTAGGGATGTAGATATTTCCATGTTTATAGAGATGGCGGTGAAGATATTTCCATGTTTATACAGATCACAGTGTAGATATTTCCTTCTTTATACAAATAGCGGTGTAGTTATTTCCATGTTTATACAGGTAGCGGTGTAGATATTTCCATGTATATACAGATGGCTGTGTAGATATTTCCATGTTTATACAGATGGCTTTGTGGATATTTCCATCTTTATACAGATGACTTCGTAGGTATCTCCATGTTTATACAGATGTCGGTGTAGATATTTCCATGTTTATAGAGATAGCTGTGTAGATATTTCCTTGTTTATACAGATAGTGGTGTGGATATTTCCATGTTTATACAGATCGCGGTGTAGATATTTCCATGTTTATCCAGATAGCGGTGTAGATATTTCCATGTTTACACAGATGGTGGTGTAGATATTTCCGTGTTTATACACATGGCGGAGTAGATACTTCCATCTTTATGGAGATGGCAGTGTAGATATTTTCATGTTTATAGAGATGGCGGTGTACATATTTCCATATTTATAGAGATAGTGGTGTAGATATATTCATCTTTCTACAGATTGCAGTGTAGATATTTCCATCTTTATACATCTGGCTGTGTTGATATTTCCATATTTATACAGATGTCTGTGTAGATATTTCCATGTGTATACAGATGTTATTGTAGCTATTTCCATGTTTATACATATGGTGGTGTAGATACTTCCATGTTTATTCAGATGACTTTGTAGATATTTCCATGTTTTTACAGATGGCAGTGTAGATATTTCAATGTTTATAGAGATGGTGCTGTAGATATTTCCATGTTTATACAGATAACGGTGGAGATATTTCCATTTTTATACAGACAGCAGTGGAGATATTTCCATGTTTATACACATAGTGGTGTAGATATTTCCATGTTTACACAGATTGTGGTGTAGATATTTCCATCTTTCTACAGATGGCATTGTAGATATTTCCATGTTTATACAGGTAGTGGTGTAGAAATTTCCATGTTGATACAGATCGCTTTGTAGACATTTCCATCTTTCTACAGATGTCAGTGTAGATATTTACAAGTTTATACAGATGGAAGTGTAGATATTTCCATTTTATACAGATGTCTGTGTAGATATTTCCATGTTTATGCAGATGGCGGTGTAGATATTTCCATGTTTATACAGATGGCGGTGTAGATATTTCCATGTTTATACAGATGGCAGTGAAGATATTTCCATATTTATACAGATAGTGTTGTAGTTATTTCCAGGTTTATAACGATAGTGGTGTAAATATTTCCATGTTTATACAGATCGTGGTGTAGATATTTCCATGTTTATACAGATACCGGTGTAGATATTTCCATGTTTATACAGATAGTGGTGTAGATATTTCCATGTTTATACAGATGGCGGCGTAGATAGTTCCATGTTTATGGAGATGGCGGTGTAGATATTTTCATTTTTAAATAGATGGCGGAATAGTTATTTCCATGTTTGTAGAGATTGTGGTGTTGATATTTCCATGTTTATAGAGATAGCGCTGTAGGTATTTCCTTGTTTGTACAGATAGATGTGTAGATACATCCATGTTTATACAGATGGCTGTGTAGATATTTCCATGTGTATACAGATGACTCTGTAGATATTTGTATGTTTACACAAATGGCAGTGTAGATATTTCCATTTTTATACAGATAGCGGTGTAGATATTTCCATGTTTATACAGACAGTGGTGTAGATATTTCCATGTTTTTAGAAATAGCGGTGTAGATATTTCCACGTTTATACTGATTGCGGTCTAGATATTTCCATGTTTATAGGGATGGCGGTGTAGATATTTCCATGTTCATAGCGATAGCGGTGTTGATTTTTCCATGTTTATAGAGATAGCGGTGAGGATATTTCCATGTTTATACAGATAAGGATGTAGATATTTCCATGTTTATAGAGATGGCGGTGTAGATATTTCCATGTTTATATAGATCACGGTGTAGTTATTTCCATGTTTATACAGATCATGGTGTAGATATTTCCATGTTTATACAGATCGCGGTGTTGATATTACCATGTTTATAGGGATAGCGGTGCAAATGTTTCCACATTTATACAGATAGCGGTGTAGTTATTAGCATGTTTATACAGATAGAGGTCTAGATATTTCCATGTATAAACAGATGTCTGTGTATACATTTCCATGTTTAAACAGATGGCGGTGTAGATATTTCCATGTTTATACACGACAGTGGTGTAGATATTTCCATGTTTTTAGAGATAGCGGTGTAGATATTTCCACGTTTATACTGATTGTGGTGTAGATATTTCCATGTTTATAGAGATGGCGGTGTAGATATTTCCATGTTCATAGAGATAGCGGTGTTGATTTTTCCATGTTTATAGAGATAGCGGTGAGGATATTTCCATGTTTATACAGATAAGGATGTAGATATTTCCATGTTTATAGAGATGGCGGTGTAGATATTTCCATGTTTATATAGATCACGGTGTAGTTATTTCCATGTTTATACAGATCATGGTGTAGATATTTCCATGTTTATACAGATCGCGGTGTTGATATTACCATGTTTATAGGGATAGCGGTGCAAATATTTCCACATTTATACAGATAGCGGTGCAGTTATTAGCATGTTTATACAGATAGAGGTCTAGATATTTCCATGTATAAACAGATGTCTGTGTATACATTTCCATGTTTAAACAGATGGCGGTGTAGATATTTCCTTGTTTATACAAATAGCGGAGCAGTTATTGCCATGTTTATACAGATCACGGTGTAGATATTTCCTTGTTTATACAAATAGCGGTGTAGATATTTCCATGTCTGTACAGATGGCGATGTTGATATTTCCATCTATACACAGATGGCCGTGTAGATATTTCCATGTTTATACAGATGGCGGCGTAGATATTTCCATGGACGTGCAGATGGCGGTGTAGATATTTCCATGTTTATACAGATAGCGGTGTAGATATTTCCATGTTTACACAGATGGTGGTGTAGATATTTCCGTGTTTATACACATGGCGCAGTAGATACTTCCATCTTTATGGAGATGCCAGTGTAGATATTTTCATGTTTATAGAGATGGCGGTGTACATATTTCCAAATTTATAGAGATAGTGGTTTAGATATATTCATCTTTCTACAGATGGCAGTGTAGATATTTCCATGTTTATACATTTGGCTGTGTAGATATTTCCATATTTATACAGATGTCTGTGTAGATATTTCCATGTGTATACAGATGGTATTGTAGCTATTTCCATGTTTATACATATGGTGGTGTAGATACTTCCATGTTTATTCAGATGACTGTGTAGATATTTCCATGTTTTTACAGATGGCAGTGTAGATATTTCAATGTTTATACAGATGGTGCTGTATATATTTCCATGTTTATACTGATAACAGTGGAGAAAATTCCATGTTTATACAGACAGCAGTGGTGATATTTCCATGTTTATACACATAGCGGTGTACATATTTCCATGTTTATAGAGACAGCGGTGTAGGTAATTCCATGTTTATACAGATAGCGGTGCAGATATTTCCATGTTTATACAGATGCCTATGCAGATATTTCCATATTTATACAGAGGGCTGTGTAGATATTTCTAAGTTTATACAGACGGCATTGTAGATATTTCCATGTTCCTACACATGACTGTGTAGGTATTTTCATGTTTATACAGATGGCTTTGTAGATATTTCCATGTTTATAGAGATAGCAGTGCAGATATTTCCATGTTTATACAGATAGCGGTGTATATATTTCCATGTTTATACAGATCATGGTGTAGATATTTCCATGTTTATACAGATACCGGTGTAGATATTTCCATGTTTATACAGACCGCAGTGTAGATATTTCCATGTTTATAGAGATAGCGGTGTGGATATTTCCATGTTTATACAGTTAGGGATGTAGATATTTCCATGTTTATAGAGATGGCGGTGAAGATATTTCCATGTTTATACAGATCACAGTGTAGATATTTCCTTGTTTATACAAATAGCGGTGTAGTTATTTCCATGTTTATACAGGTAGCGGTGTAGATATTTCCATGTATATACAGATGGCTGTGTAGATATTTCCATGTTTATACAGATGGCTTTGTGGATATTTCCATCTTTATACAGATGACTTCGTAGGTATCTCCATGTTTATACAGATGTCGGTGTAGATATTTCCATGTTTATAGAGATAGCTGTGTAGATATTTCCTTGTTTATACAGATAGTGGTGTGGATATTTCCATGTTTATACAGATCGCGGTGTAGATATTTCCATGTTTATCCAGATAGCGGTGTAGATATTTCCATGTTTACACAGATGGTGGTGTAGATATTTCCGTGTTTATACACATGGCGGAGTAGATACTTCCATCTTTATGGAGATGGCAGTGTAGATATTTTCATGTTTATAGAGATGGCGGTGTACATATTTCCATATTTATAGAGATAGTGGTGTAGATATATTCATCTTTCTACAGATTGCAGTGTAGATATTTCCATCTTTATACAACTGGCTGTGTTGATATTTCCATATTTATACAGATGTCTGTGTAGATATTTCCATGTGTATACAGATGTTATTGTAGCTATTTCCATGTTTATACATATGGTGGTGTAGATACTTCCATGTTTATTCAGATGACTTTGTAGATATTTCCATGTTTTTACAGATGGCAGTGTAGATATTTCAATGTTTATAGAGATGGTGCTGTAGATATTTCCATGTTTATACAGATAACGGTGGAGATATTTCCATTTTTATACAGACAGCAGTGGAGATATTTCCATGTTTATACACATAGCGGTGTAGATATTTCCATGTTTACACAGATTGCGGTGTAGATATTTCCATCTTTCTACAGATGGCATTTTAGATATTTCCATGTTTATACAGATGGCGGTGTAGATATTTCCATGTTTATACAGAGAGAAGTGTAGATATTTCCATGTTTATACAGATAACGGTGTAGATATTTCCATGTTTATACAGACGTTGGTGTAGATATTTCCAGGTTTATAGAGATAGCGGTGTAGGTATTTCCATGTTTATAGACATAGCGGTGTAGATATTTCCATGTTTATATAGATGGCGTTGTAGATATTTCCATGTTTATACCGATAGCGGTGTTGGTGTTTCCACGTTTATACAGATAGCGATGTAGATATTTCCATGTTTATACAGCCCGCGGTGCAGATATTTATATCTTTATACAGATGGCATTGTAGATATTTCCTTATTCACACAGATGGCGGTGTAGATGATTCCATGTTTATACAGATGGTGGAGTAGTTAGTTCCATGTTCATTGAGATGGCAGTGTAGATATTTTCATGTTTATAGAGATGGCGGTGTAGATATTTCCATATTTATAGAGATAGCAGTGTAGATATTTACATGTTTATACAGATGGCTGTGTAGATATTTCCATGTCTATACAGATGGCATTGTAGATATTTCCATGTTTATACAGACCGCAGTGTAGGTATTTCCATGTTCATAGAGATAGCAGTGTAGATATTTCCATGTTTGTACAGATGGCGGTGTTGATGTTTCCATCTATACACAGATTGCCGTGTAGTTATTTCCATGTGTATACAGATGGCATTGTAGATATTTCCATGTTTATACAGAGGGTGGTGTATATATTTCGATGTTAACACAGATGACTGTATAGGTATTTCCATGTTTATACAGATGGCGGTGTAGATATTTCCATTTTTATATAGATAGCAGTGTAGATAATTCCATATTTATACAGATAACGGTGTAGAAATTTCCATGTTTATACAGATAGCGGTTTAAATATTTCCATGTTTATACAGATCACGGTGTAGATATTTCCATGTTTGTAGCGATAGCGTTGTAGATATTTCCATGTTTATACAGATAGCGGTGTAGATATTTCCATGTTTATACAGACCGCGGTGTAGATATTTCCATGTTTATACAGATAGCGGTGCAGATATTTTCATGTTTGTACAGATGGCGGTGTTGATGTTTCCATCTATACACAGATGACCATGTAGATATTTCCATGTTTATACAGATGGCGGCGCAGATATTTCCATGGATATGTAGATGGCGGTGTAGATATTTCCATGTTTATACAGATAGCGGTGTAGTTGTTTCCATGTTTATATAGATAGCGGTGTAGATATTTCCATGTATACACACATGGCTGTGTAGATATTTCCATGTTTATACAGATGGCGGTGTAGATATTTCCATGTTTATACAGATAATTTTGTAAGTATTTCCATGTTTATACAGATGGCGGTGTAGATATTTCGATGTTTATAGAGATAGCAGTGGTGATATTTCCATGTTTATACAGATTGCGGTGTAGATATTTCCATGTTTATACTGATCGTGTTGTAGATATTTCCATGTTTTTAGAGATAGCGGTGTGGATATTTCCATGTTTATACAGATAGGGCTGCAGATATTTCCATATTTATAGAGATGGCGGTGAAGATATTTCCATGTTTATACAGATCACGGTGTAGATATTTCCTTGTTTGTACAAATAGCGGTGTAGTTATTTCCATATTTATACAGATAGCGGTATAGATATTTCCATGTATATACAGATGGCTGTGTAGACATTTCAATGTTTATACAGATGGCTTTGTAGATATTTCCATGTTTATACAGATGACTTTGTAGGTATCTCCATGTTTATACAGATGGCGGTGTAGATATTTCCATGTTTATAGAGATAGATGTGTAGATATTTCCATGTTTATACAGATAGCGGTGTAAATATTTCCATGTTTATACAGATCGCGGTGTAGATATTTCCATGTTTATACAGATAGCGGTGTTGATATTTCCATGTTTATACAGATATCGGTGTAGATATTTCCATATTTTTACAGATATCGGTGTAGATATTTCCATGTTTACACAGATTGCGGTGTAGATATTTCCATCTTTCTACAGATGGCATTGTAGATATTTCCATGTTTATACAGATGGCGGTGTAGATATTTCCATGTTTATATAGATGGTGGTGTAGATATTACCATGTTTATACAGATAGCGGTGTAGATATTACCATGTTTATACAGATAGCGGTGTAGATATTTCCATGTTTATACAGATCGTGTTGTAGATATTTCCATGTTTATACAGATCACGATGTAGATATTTCCATGTTTATGCAGATCACGGTGTAGATATTTCCATGTTTATACAGAGAGCAGTGTAGATATTTCCATGTTTATACAGATAGCGGTGTAGATATTTCCATGTTTATAGAGATAGCGGTGTAGGTATTTCCATGTTTATATAGATGGTGTTGTAGATATTTCCATGTTTATACCGATAGCGGTGTTGGTATTTCCACGTTTATACAGATAGCGATGTTGATATTTCCATGTTTATACTGCCCGCGGTGCAGATATTTATATCTTTATACAGATGGCATTGTAGATATTTCCTTATTCACACTGATGGCGCTGAAGATGTTTCCATGTTTACACAGATGGCGGAGAAGTTAGTTCCATGTTTATGGAGATGGCAGTGTAGATATTTTCATGTTCATAGAGATGGCGGTGTAGATATTTCCATGTTTATAGAGATAACAGTGTAGATATTTACATGTTTATACAGATGGCTGTGTAGATATTTCCATGTGTATACAGATGGCATTGTAGATATTTCCATGTTTATTCAGATGACTGTGTAGTTATTTCTATGTTTTTACAGATGGCAGTGCAGATATTTCCATGTTTATTGAGATAACGGTGTAGATATTTCCATGTTTGTATAGATGGCGGTGTTGATATTTCTATCTATACACAGCTGGCCATGTAGTTATTTCCATGTTTATACAGATGGCGGCGTAGATATTTCCATGGACATGCAGATGGTGGTGTAGATATTTCCATGTTTATACAGTAAGCGGTGTAGATATTTCCATGTTTACACAGATGGTGGTGTAGATATTTCCGTGTTTATACACATGGCGGAGTAGATACTTCCATCTTTATGGAGATGGCAGTGTAGATATTTTGATGTTTATAGAGATGGAGGTGTAGATATTTCCATATTTATAGGGATAGCGGTGTACATATTTCCATCTTTCTTCAGATGGCAGTGTAGATATTTCCATGTGTATACAGATGGTATTGTAGATATTTCCATGTTTATAGAGATGGTGGTGTAGATATTTCCATGTTAACTCAGATGACTGTGTAGATATTTCCATGTTTTTACAGATGGCAGTGTAGATATTTTCATGTTTATAGAGATGTCGGTGTAGATATTTCCATGTTTATAGAGATAGCAGTGTAGATATTTACATGTTTATACAGATGGCTGTGTAGATATTTCCATGTTTATACAGATCGCGGTGTAGATATTTCCATGTTTATTCAGATAGCGGTGTAGATATTTCCATGTTTTTACAGATATTGGTGTAGATATTTCCATGTTTACACAGATTGCAGTGTAGATATTTCCATCTTTCTACAGATGGCATTGCAGATATTTCCATGTTTATACAGATGACGGTGTTGATATTTCGATGTTTATATAGATGGTGGTGTAGATATTAACATGTTTATACAGATAGCGGTGTAGATATTTCCATGTTTATACAGATCGTGGTGTAGATATTTCCATGTTTATACAGATACCTGTGTAGATATTTCCATGTTTATACAGACCGCAGTGTAGATATTTCCATGTTTTTAGAGATAGCAGTGTAGATATTTCCAAGTTTGTGCAGATGGCGGTGTTGATGTTTCCATCTATACACAGATTGCCGTGTAGGTATTTCCATGTGTATACAGATGGCATTGTAGATATTTCCATGTTTATACAGATGGTGGTGTAGATATTTCCATGTTTACACAGAAGACTGTATAGGTATTTCCATGTTTATACAGATGGCGGTGTAGCTATTTCCATGTTTATAGAGATAGCGGTGTAGATATTTCCATATTTATACAGATAACGGTGTAGAAATTTCCATGTATATACAGATAGCGGTGTAAATATTTCCATGTTTATACAGATCACGGTGTAGATATTTCCTTGTTTTTACAAATAGCGGTGTAGTTATTTCCATGTTTATACAATAGCGGTGTAGATATTTCCATGTATATACAGATGGCTGTGTAGATATTTCCATGTTTATACAGATGGCTTTGTAGATATTTCCATGTTTATACAGATGACTTTGTAGGTATTTCCATGTTTATACAGATGGCGGTGTAGATATTTCCATGTTTATAGAGATAGCTGTGTAGATATTTCCATGTTTATACAGATAGCGGTGTAGATATTTCCATGTTTATACAGATCGCGGTGTAGTTACTTCCATGTTTATACAGATAGCGGTGTTGATATTTCCATGTTTTTACAGATATCGGTGAAGATATTTCCATCTTTCTACAGATGGCAGTGTAGATCTTTCCATGTTTATACACATGGCGGTGTAGATACTTCCATATTTATACAGATGTCTGTGTAGATATTTCCATGTGTATACAGATGGTATTGTAGATATTTCCATGTTTATACAGATGGTGGTGTAGATATTTCCCTGTTTATTCAGATGACAGTGTAGATATTTCCATGTTTTAACAGATGGCAGTGTTGATATTTCAATGTTTATAGAGATGGCACTGTAGATATTTCCATGTTTATACAGATCGCGGTGTAGATATTTCCATGTTTATACAGATAGCGGTGTAGATATTTACATATTTTTACAGATATTGGTGTAGATATTTCCATGTTTACACAGATTGCGGTGTAGATATTTCCATCTTTCTACAGATGGCATTGTAGATATTTCCATGTTTATACAGAGAGCGGTGTAGATATTTCCATGTTTATACAGATAGCGGTGTAGATATTTCCATGTTTATATAGATAGCAGTGTAGGTATTTCCATGTTTATAGACATAGCGGTGTAGATATTTCCATGTTTATATAGATGGCGTTGTAGATATTTCCATGTTTATACCGATAGCGGTGTTGGTATTTCCACGTTTATACAGATAGCGATGTAGATATTTCCATGTTTATACAGCTCGCGGTGCAGATATTTATATCTTTATACATATGGAATTGTAGATATTTCCTTATTCACACTGATGGCAGTGAAGATGTTTCCATGTTTATACAGATGGCGGAGTAGTTACTTCCAAGTTTATGGAGATGGCAGTGTAGATATTTTCATGTTTATAGAGATGGCGGTGTAGATATTTCCATGTTTATAGAGATAGCAGTGTAGATATTTACATGTTTAAACAGATGGCTGTGTAGATATTTCCTTGTGTATACAGATGGCATTGTAAATATTTCCATGTTTATACAGATGACTGTATATATATTTCCATGTTTTTACAGATGGCAGTGCAGATATTTCCATGTTTACAGAGATAGCGATGTAGATATTTCCATGTTTGTACAGATGGCGGTGTTGATATTTCCATCTATACACAGATGGCCGTGTAGATATTTCCATATTTATACAGATGGCAGCGTAGGTATTTCCATGGACATGCAGATGGCGGTGTAGTTATTTCCTTGTTTATACAGAGAGCGGTGTAGATATTTCCATGTTTTCACATATGGTGGTGTAGATATTTCCGTGTTTACACACATGGCGGAGTAGATACTTCCATCTTTATGGAAATGGCAGTGTAGATATTTTCATGTTTATAGAGATGGCGGTGTAGATATTTCCATATTGATAGAGATAGCGGTGTAGATATTTCCATCTTTCTCCAATGGCAGTGTAGATATTTCCATTTTTATACAGATGGCGGTGTAGATATTTCCATATTTATACAGATGTCTGTGTAGATATTTCCAGGTGTATACAGATGGTATTGTAGTTATTTCCAAGTTTATACAGATGGTGGTGTAGATATTTCCATGTTTATTCAGATGACTGTGTAGATATTTCCATGTTTATACAGATGGCAGTGTAGATATTTCCATGTTCCTACACATGACTGTGTAGGTATTTCCATGTTTACACAGATGGCTTTGAAGATATTTCCATGTCTATAGAGATAGCGGTGCAGATATTTCCATGATTATACAGATAGCGTTGTATATATTTCCATGTTTTTACAGATCGTGGTGTAGATATTTCCATGTTTATACAGATACCGGTGTAGATATTTCCATGATTATAAAGACCGCAGTGTAGATATTTCCATGTTTATAGAGATAGCAGTGTAGATATTTCCAAGTTTGTGCAGATGGCGGTGTTGATGTTTCCATCTATACACAGATTGCCGTGTAGGTATTTCCATGTGTATACAGATGGCATTGTAGATATTTCCATGTTTATACAGATGGTGGTGTAGATATTTCCATGTTTACACAGAAGACTGTATAGGTATTTCCATGTTTATACAGATGGCGGTGTAACTATTTCCATGTTTATAGAGACAGCGGTGTAGATATTTCCATATTTATACAGATAACGGTGTAGAAATTTCCATGTTTATACAGATAGCGGTGTAAATATTTCCATGTTTATACAGATCACGGTGTAGATATTTCCTTGTTTATACAAATAGCGGTGTAGTTATTTCCATGTTTATACAGATAGAGGTGTAGATATTTCCATGTATATACACATGGCTGTGTAGATATTTCCATGTTTATACAGATGGCTTTGTAGATATTTCCATGTTTATACAGATGACTTTGTAGGTATTTCCATGTTTATACAGATGGCGGTGTAGATATTTCCATGTTTATAGAGATAGCTGTGTAGATATTTCCATGTTTATACAGATAGCGGTGTAGATATTTCCATGTTTATACAGATCGCGGAGTAGTTACTTCCATGTTTATACAGGTAGCGGTGTTGATATTTCCATGTTTTTACAGATATCGGTGTAGATATTTCCATGTTTACACTGATTGCGGTGTAGATATTTCCATCTTTCTACAGATGGCAGTGTAGATATTTCCATGTTTATACACATGGCGGTGTAGATATTTCCATGTTTATATAGATGGTGGTGTAGATATTACCATGTTTATACAGATAGCGGTGTAGATATTACCATGTTTATACAGATAGCGGTGTAGATATTTCCATGTTTATACAGATCGTGTTGTAGATATTTCCATGTTTATACAGATCACGATGTAGATATTTCCATGTTTATGCAGATCACGGTGTAGATATTTCCATGTTTATACAGAGAGCAGTGTAGATATTTCCATGTTTATACAGATAGCGGTGTAGATATTTCCATGTTTATAGAGATAGCGGTGTAGGTATTTCCATGTTTATATAGATGGTGTTGTAGATATTTCCATGTTTATACCGATAGCGGTGTTGGTATTTCCACGTTTATACAGATAGCGATGTTGATATTTCCATGTTTATACTGCCCGCGGTGCAGATATTTATATCTTTATACAGATGGCATTGTAGATATTTCCTTATTCACACTGATGGCGCTGAAGATGTTTCCATGTTTACACAGATGGCGGAGAAGTTAGTTCCATGTTTATGGAGATGGCAGTGTAGATATTTTCATGTTCATAGAGATGGCGGTGTAGATATTTCCATGTTTATAGAGATAACAGTGTAGATATTTACATGTTTATACAGATGGCTGTGTAGATATTTCCATGTGTATACAGATGGCATTGTAGATATTTCCATGTTTATTCAGATGACTGTGTAGTTATTTCTATGTTTTTACAGATGGCAGTGCAGATATTTCCATGTTTATTGAGATAACGGTGTAGATATTTCCATGTTTGTATAGATGGCGGTGTTGATATTTCTATCTATACACAGCTGGCCATGTAGTTATTTCCATGTTTATACAGATGGCGGCGTAGATATTTCCATGGACATGCAGATGGTGGTGTAGATATTTCCATGTTTATACAGTAAGCGGTGTAGATATTTCCATGTTTACACAGATGGTGGTGTAGATATTTCCGTGTTTATACACATGGCGGAGTAGATACTTCCATCTTTATGGAGATGGCAGTGTAGATATTTTGATGTTTATAGAGATGGAGGTGTAGATATTTCCATATTTATAGGGATAGCGGTGTACATATTTCCATCTTTCTTCAGATGGCAGTGTAGATATTTCCATGTGTATACAGATGGTATTGTAGATATTTCCATGTTTATAGAGATGGTGGTGTAGATATTTCCATGTTAACTCAGATGACTGTGTAGATATTTCCATGTTTTTACAGATGGCAGTGTAGATATTTTCATGTTTATAGAGATGTCGGTGTAGATATTTCCATGTTTATAGAGATAGCAGTGTAGATATTTACATGTTTATACAGATGGCTGTGTAGATATTTCCATGTTTATACAGATCGCGGTGTAGATATTTCCATGTTTATACAGATAGCGGTGTAGATATTTCCATGTTTTTACAGATATTGGTGTAGATATTTCCATGTTTACACAGATTGCAGTGTAGATATTTCCATCTTTCTACAGATGGCATTGCAGATATTTCCATGTTTATACAGATGACGGTGTTGATATTTCGATGTTTATATAGATGGTGGTGTAGATATTAACATGTTTATACAGATAGCGGTGTAGATATTTCCATGTTTATACAGATCGTGGTGTAGATATTTCCATGTTTATACAGATACCTGTGTAGATATTTCCATGTTTATACAGACCGCAGTGTAGATATTTCCATGTTTTTAGAGATAGCAGTGTAGATATTTCCAAGTTTGTGCAGATGGCGGTGTTGATGTTTCCATCTATACACAGATTGCCGTGTAGGTATTTCCATGTGTATACAGATGGCATTGTAGATATTTCCATGTTTATACAGATGGTGGTGTAGATATTTCCATGTTTACACAGAAGACTGTATAGGTATTTCCATGTTTATACAGATGGCGGTGTAGCTATTTCCATGTTTATAGAGATAGCGGTGTAGATATTTCCATATTTATACAGATAACGGTGTAGAAATTTCCATGTATATACAGATAGCGGTGTAAATATTTCCATGTTTATACAGATCACGGTGTAGATATTTCCTTGTTTTTACAAATAGCGGTGTAGTTATTTCCATGTTTATACAATAGCGGTGTAGATATTTCCATGTATATACAGATGGCTGTGTAGATATTTCCATGTTTATACAGATGGCTTTGTAGATATTTCCATGTTTATACAGATGACTTTGTAGGTATTTCCATGTTTATACAGATGGCGGTGTAGATATTTCCATGTTTATAGAGATAGCTGTGTAGATATTTCCATGTTTATACAGATAGCGGTGTAGATATTTCCATGTTTATACAGATCGCGGTGTAGTTACTTCCATGTTTATACAGATAGCGGTGTTGATATTTCCATGTTTTTACAGATATCGGTGAAGATATTTCCATCTTTCTACAGATGGCAGTGTAGATCTTTCCATGTTTATACACATGGCGGTGTAGATACTTCCATATTTATACAGATGTCTGTGTAGATATTTCCATGTGTATACAGATGGTATTGTAGATATTTCCATGTTTATACAGATGGTGGTGTAGATATTTCCCTGTTTATTCAGATGACAGTGTAGATATTTCCATGTTTTAACAGATGGCAGTGTTGATATTTCAATGTTTATAGAGATGGCACTGTAGATATTTCCATGTTTATACAGATCGCGGTGTAGATATTTCCATGTTTATACAGATAGCGGTGTAGATATTTACATATTTTTACAGATATTGGTGTAGATATTTCCATGTTTACACAGATTGCGGTGTAGATATTTCCATCTTTCTACAGATGGCATTGTAGATATTTCCATGTTTATACAGAGAGCGGTGTAGATATTTCCATGTTTATACAGATAGCGGTGTAGATATTTCCATGTTTATATAGATAGCAGTGTAGGTATTTCCATGTTTATAGACATAGCGGTGTAGATATTTCCATGTTTATATAGATGGCGTTGTAGATATTTCCATGTTTATACCGATAGCGGTGTTGGTATTTCCACGTTTATACAGATAGCGATGTAGATATTTCCATGTTTATACAGCTCGCGGTGCAGATATTTATATCTTTATACATATGGAATTGTAGATATTTCCTTATTCACACTGATGGCAGTGAAGATGTTTCCATGTTTATACAGATGGCGGAGTAGTTACTTCCAAGTTTATGGAGATGGCAGTGTAGATATTTTCATGTTTATAGAGATGGCGGTGTAGATATTTCCATGTTTATAGAGATAGCAGTGTAGATATTTACATGTTTAAACAGATGGCTGTGTAGATATTTCCTTGTGTATACAGATGGCATTGTAAATATTTCCATGTTTATACAGATGACTGTATATATATTTCCATGTTTTTACAGATGGCAGTGCAGATATTTCCATGTTTACAGAGATAGCGATGTAGATATTTCCATGTTTGTACAGATGGCGGTGTTGATATTTCCATCTATACACAGATGGCCGTGTAGATATTTCCATATTTATACAGATGGCAGCGTAGGTATTTCCATGGACATGCAGATGGCGGTGTAGTTATTTCCTTGTTTATACAGAGAGCGGTGTAGATATTTCCATGTTTTCACATATGGTGGTGTAGATATTTCCGTGTTTACACACATGGCGGAGTAGATACTTCCATCTTTATGGAAATGGCAGTGTAGATATTTTCATGTTTATAGAGATGGCGGTGTAGATATTTCCATATTGATAGAGATAGCGGTGTAGATATTTCCATCTTTCTCCAATGGCAGTGTAGATATTTCCATTTTTATACAGATGGCGGTGTAGATATTTCCATATTTATACAGATGTCTGTGTAGATATTTCCAGGTGTATACAGATGGTATTGTAGTTATTTCCAAGTTTATACAGATGGTGGTGTAGATATTTCCATGTTTATTCAGATGACTGTGTAGATATTTCCATGTTTATACAGATGGCAGTGTAGATATTTCCATGTTCCTACACATGACTGTGTAGGTATTTCCATGTTTACACAGATGGCTTTGAAGATATTTCCATGTCTATAGAGATAGCGGTGCAGATATTTCCATGATTATACAGATAGCGTTGTATATATTTCCATGTTTTTACAGATCGTGGTGTAGATATTTCCATGTTTATACAGATACCGGTGTAGATATTTCCATGATTATAAAGACCGCAGTGTAGATATTTCCATGTTTATAGAGATAGCAGTGTAGATATTTCCAAGTTTGTGCAGATGGCGGTGTTGATGTTTCCATCTATACACAGATTGCCGTGTAGGTATTTCCATGTGTATACAGATGGCATTGTAGATATTTCCATGTTTATACAGATGGTGGTGTAGATATTTCCATGTTTACACAGAAGACTGTATAGGTATTTCCATGTTTATACAGATGGCGGTGTAACTATTTCCATGTTTATAGAGACAGCGGTGTAGATATTTCCATATTTATACAGATAACGGTGTAGAAATTTCCATGTTTATACAGATAGCGGTGTAAATATTTCCATGTTTATACAGATCACGGTGTAGATATTTCCTTGTTTATACAAATAGCGGTGTAGTTATTTCCATGTTTATACAGATAGAGGTGTAGATATTTCCATGTATATACACATGGCTGTGTAGATATTTCCATGTTTATACAGATGGCTTTGTAGATATTTCCATGTTTATACAGATGACTTTGTAGGTATTTCCATGTTTATACAGATGGCGGTGTAGATATTTCCATGTTTATAGAGATAGCTGTGTAGATATTTCCATGTTTATACAGATAGCGGTGTAGATATTTCCATGTTTATACAGATCGCGGAGTAGTTACTTCCATGTTTATACAGGTAGCGGTGTTGATATTTCCATGTTTTTACAGATATCGGTGTAGATATTTCCATGTTTACACTGATTGCGGTGTAGATATTTCCATCTTTCTACAGATGGCAGTGTAGATATTTCCATGTTTATACACATGGCGGTGTAGATACATCCATATTTATACAGATGTCTGTGTAGATATTTCCATGTGTATACAGATTGTATTGTAGATATTTCCATGTTTATACAGATGGTGGTGTAGATATTTCCCTGTTTACTCAGATGACTGTGTAAATATTTCCATGTTTTTACAGATGGCAGTGTAGATATTTCAATGTTTATAGAGATGGCACTGTAGATATTTCCATGTTTATACAGATCGCGGTGTAGATATTTCCATGTTTATACAGATAGCGGTGTAGATATTTCCATGTTTTTACATATATTGGTGTAGATATTTCCATGGTTACACAGATTGCGGTGCAGATATTTCCATCTTTCTACAGATGGAATTGTAGATATTTCCATGTTTACACAGATTGCGGTGCAGATATTTCCATCTTTCTACAGATGGCATTGTAGATATTTCCATGTTTATACAGATGGCGGTGTAGATATTTCCATGTTTATATAGATGGTGGTGTAGATATTACCATGTTTATACAGAGAGCGGTGTAGATATTTCCATGTTTATACAGATAGCGGTGTAGATATTTCCATGTTTCTATAGATAGCGGTGTAGGTATTTCCATGTTTACAGACATAGCGGTGAAGATATTTCCATGTTTATATCGATGCCGTTGTAGATATTTCCATGTTTATACCGAAAGCGGTGTTGGTATTTCCACGTTTATACAGTTAGCGATGTAGATATTTCCATGTTTATACAGCTCGCGGTGCAGATATTTATATCTTTATACAGATGGCATTGTAGATATTTCGTTATTCACACTGATGGCGCTGAAGATGTTTCCATGTTTATACAGATGGCGGAGTAGTTACTTCCATATTTATGGAGATGGCAGTGTAGATATTTTCATGTTTATAGAGATGGCGGTGTAGATATTTCCATGTTTATAGAGATAGCAGTGTAGATATTTACATGTTAATACAGATGGCTTTGTAGATATTTCCATGTGTATACAGATGGTATTGTAGATATTTCCATGTTTATACAGATGACTGTATAGGTATTTCCATGTTTTTACAGATGGCAGTGCAGATTTTTCCATTTTTTTAGAGATAGCGATGTAGATATTTCCAAGTTTGTACAGATGGCGATGTTGATATTTCCATCTATACACAGATGGCTGTGTGGATATTTCCATGTTTATACAGATGGTAGCGTAGGTATTTCCATGGACATGCAGATGGCGGTATAGTTATTTCCTTGTTTATACAGATAGCGGTGTAGATATTTCCATGTTTTCACATATGGTGGTGTAGATATTTCCGTGTTTATACACATGGCGGAGTAGATACTTCCATCTTTATGGAGATGGCAGTGTAGATATTTTCATGTTTATAGAGATGGCGGTGTAGATATTTCCATATTTATAGAGATAGCGATGTAGATATTTCCATATTTATACAGATAACGGTGTAGAAATATCCATGTTTATACAGATAGCGGTGTAAATATTTCCATGTTTATACAGATCACGGTGTAGATATTTCCTTGTTAATACAAATAGCGGTGTAGTTATTTCCATGTTTGTACAGAAAGCGGTGTAGATATTTCCATGTATATACAGATGGCTGTGTGGATATTTCCATGTTTATACAGATGGCTTTGTAGATATTTCCATGTTTATACAGATGACTTTGTTGGTATTTCCATGTTTATACAGATGGCGGTGTAGATATTTCCATGTTTATAGAGATAGCTGTGTAGATATTTGCATGTTTATACAGATCGTGGTGTAGTTACTTCCATGTTTATACAGATAGCGGTGTTGATATTTCCATGTTTTTACAGATATCGGTGTAGATATTTCCATGTTTACACAGATTGCGGTGTAGATATTTCCATCTTTCTACAGAGGGCATTGTAGATATTTCCATGTTTATACAGATGGCGGTGTAGATATTTCCATGTTTATATGGATGGTGGTGTAGATATTACTATGTTTATACAGATAGCGGTGTAGATATTTCCATGTTTATACATATCGTGGTGAAGATATTTCCATGTTTATACATATCTCGGTGTACATATTTCCATGTTTATACAGATCGCGGTGTAGATATTTCCATGTTTTCACAGATGTTGGTGTAGATATTTCCGTGTTTATACACATGGCGGAGTAGATACTTCCATCGTTATGGAGATGGCAGTGTAGATATTTTCATGTTTATAGAGATGGCGGTGTAGATATTTCCATATTTATAGAGATAGCGGTGTAGATACTTCCATCTTTCTACAGATGGCAGTGTAGATATTTCCATGTTTATGCAGATGGCCGTGTAGATATTTCCATATTTATACAGATGTCTGTGTAGATATTTCCATGTGTATACAGATGGAATTGTAGTTATTTCCTTGTTTATACAGATGGTGGTGTAGATATTTCCATGTTTATTCAGATGACTGTGTAGATATTTCCATGTTTATACAGATGGCAGTGTAGATATTTCCATGTTCCTACACATGACTGTGTAGGTATTTCGATGTTTATACAGATGGCTTTGTAGCTATTTCCATGTCTATAGAGATAGCGGTGCAGATATTTCCATGATTATACAGATAGCGGTGTATATATTTCCATGTTTATACAGATCATGGTGTAGATATTTGCATGTTTATACATATATCGGTGTAGATATTTCCATGTTTATACAGACTGCAGTGTAGATATTTCCATGCTTATAGAGATAACAGTGTAGATATTTCCAAGTTTGTGCAGATGGCGGTGTTGGTGTTTCCATCTATACACAGATTGCCGTGTAGGTATTTCCATGTGTATACAGATGGTATTGTAGATATTTCCATGTTTTTACAGATGGCAGTGTAGATATTTCAAGGTTTATAGAGATGGCACTGTAGATATTTCCATGTTTATACAGATCGCGGTGTAGATATTTCCATGTTCATACAGATAGCGGTGTAGATATTTCCATGTTTTTTCAGATATTGGTGTAGATATTTCCATGTTTACACAGATTGCGCTGTAGATATTTCCATCTTTCTACAGACGGCATTGTAGATATTTCCATGTTTATACAGATGGCGGTGTAGATATTTCCATGTTTATATAGATGGTGTTGTAGATATTACCATGTTTATACAGAGAGTGGGGTAGATATTTCCATGTTTATACAGATACCGGTGTAGACATTTCCATGTTTATACAGACCGCAGTGTAGATATTTCCATGTTTATAGAGATAGCAGTGTAGATATTTCCAAGTTTGTGCAGATGGCCGTGTTGATGTTTCCATCTATACACAGATTGCCGTGTAGGTATTTCCAAGTGTATACAGATGGCATTGTAGATATTTCCATGTTTATACAGATGGTGGTGTAGATATTTCCATGTTTACACAGAAGTCTGTATAGGTATTTCCATGTTTATACAGATGGCGGTGTAGCTATTTCCATGTTTATAGAGATAGCGGTGTAGATATTTCCATATTTATACAGATAACGGTGTAGAAATTTCCATGTTTATACAGATAGCGGTGTAAATATTTCCATGTTTGTACAGATCACGGTGCAGATATTTCCTTGTTAATACAAATAGCGGTGTACTTATTTCCATGTTTCTACAGATAGCGGTGTAGATATTTCCATGTATATACAGATGGCTGTGTAGATATTTCCATGTTTATACAGATGGCTTTGTAGCTATTTCCATGTTTATACAGATGACTTTGTAGGTATTTCCATGTTTATACAGATGGCGGTGTAGATATTTCCATGTTTATAGAGATAGCTGTGTACATATTTCCATGTTTATACAGATAGCGTTGTAGATATTTCCATGTTTATACAGATCGCGGTGTAGTTACTTCCATGTTTATACAGATAGCGGTGTTGATATTTCCATGTTTTTACAGATATCGGTGTAGATATTTCCATGTTTACACAGATTGCGGTGTAGATATTTCCATCTTTCTACAGATGGCAATGTAGATATTTCCATGTATATACAGATGGCGGTGTACATATTTCCATGTTTATATAGATGGTGGTGTAGATATTACCATGTTTATACAGATCTTGGTGTAGATATTTCCAGGTTTATACAGATCGCGGTGTAGATATTTCCATGTTTTCACATATGGTGGTGTAGATATTTCCGTGTTTATACACATGGCGGAGTAGATACTTCCATCTTTATGGAGATGGCAGTGTAGATATTTTCATGTTTATAGAGATGGCGGTGTAGATATTTCCATATTTATAGAGATAGCGGTGTAGATACTTCCATCTTTCTACAGATGTCAGTGTAGATATTTCCATGTTTATGCAGATGGCCGTGTAGATATTTCCATATTTATACAGATGTCTGTGTAGATATTTCCATGTGTATACAGATGGCATTGTAATTATTTCGTTATTCACACTTATGGCGCTGAAGATGTTTCCAAGTTTATACAGATGGCGGAGTAGTTACTTCCATGTTTATGGAGATGGCAGTGTAGATATTTTCATGTTTATAGAGATGGCGATGTAGATATTTCCATGTTTATAGAGATAGCAGTGTAGATATTTACGTTAATACAGATGGCTGTGTAGATATTTCCATGTGTATACAGATGGCATTGTAGATATTTCCATGTTTATTCAGATGACTGTATAGGTATTTCCATGTTTTTACAGATGGCAGCGCAGATTTTTCCATGTTTATAGAGATAGCGATGTAGATACTTCCATGTTTGTACAGATGGGGGTGTTGATATTTCCATCTATACACAGATGGCTGTGTAGATATTTCCATGTTTATACAGATGGCAGCGTAGGTATTTCCATGGACATGCAGATGGCGGTATAGTTATTTCCTTGTTTATACAGATAGCGGTGTAGATATTTCCATGTTTTCACATATGGTGGTGTAGATATTTCCGTGTTTATACACATGGCGTAGTAGATACTTCCATCTTTATGGAGATGGCAGTGTAGATATTTTCATGTTTATAGAGATGGCGGTGTAGATATTTCCATATTTATAGAGATAGCGGTGTAGATACTTCCATCTTTCTACAGATGGCAGTGTAGATATTTCCATGTTTATGCAGATGGCCGTGTAGATATTTCCATATTTATACAGATGTCTGTGTAGATATTTCCATGTGTATACAGATGGAATTGTAGTTATTTCCATGTTTATACAGATGGTGGTGTAGATATTTCCATGTTTATTCAGATGACTGTGTAGATATTTCCATGTTTATACAGATGGCAGTGTAGATATTTCCATGTTCCTACACATGACTGTGTAGGTATTTCCATGTTTATACAGATGGCTTTGTAGCTATTTCCATGTCTATAGAGATAGCGGTGCAGATATTTCCATGATTATACAGATAGCGGTGTATATATTTCCATGTTTATACAGATCGTGGTGTAGATATTTCCATGTTTATACATATACCGGTGTAGATATTTCCATATTCATACAGACTGCAGCGTTGATATTTACATGTTTATAGAGATAGCAGTGTAGATATTTCCAAGTTTGTGCAGATGGCGGTGTTGATGTTTCCATCTATACACAGATTGCCGTGTAGGTATTTCCATGTGTATACAGATGGCATTGTAGATATTTCCATGTTTATACAGATGGCGGTGTAGCTATTTCCATGTTTATAGAGATAGCGGTGTAGATATTTCCATATTTATACAGATAGCGTTGTAGGTATTTCCATGTTTATACAGATCGCGGTGTAGTTACTTCCATGTTTATACAGATAGCGGTGTAGATATTTCCATGTTTATACAGATAGTGGTGTAAATATTTCCATGTTTATACAGATCACGGTGTAGATATTTCCTTCTTTATACAAATAGCGGTGTAGTTATTTCCATGTTTATACAGATAGCGGTGTAGATATTTCCATGTATATACAGATGGCTGTGTAGATATTTTCATGTTTATACAGATGGCTTTGTAGCTATTTCCATGTTTATACAGATGACTTTGTAGGTATTTCCATGTTTATACAGATGGCGGTGTAGGTATTTCCATGTTTATAGAGATAGCTGTGTAGATATTTCCATGTTTATACAGATAGCGTTGTAGATATTTCCATGTTTATACAGATCGCGGTGTAGTTACTTCCATGTTTATACAGATAGCGGTGTTGATATTTCCATGTTTTTACAGATATCGGTGTAGATATTTCCATGTTTACACAGATTGCGGTGTAGATATTTCCATCTTTCTACAGATGGCAGTGTAGATATTTCCATGTTTATGCACATGGCGGTGTAGGTACTTCCATATTTATACAGATGTCTGTGTAGATATTTCCATGTTTATACAGATGGTATTGTAGATATTTCCATGTTTATACAGATGGTGGTGTAGATAATTCCCTGTTTACTCTGATGACTGTGTAGATATTTCCATGTTTTTACAGATGGCAGTGTAGATATTTCCATGTTCCTACACATGACTGTGTAGGTATTTCCATGTTTATACAGATGGCTTTGTATCTATTTCCATGTCTATAGAGATAGCGGTGCAGATATTTCCATGATTATACAGATAGCGGTGGATATATTTCCATGTTTATACAGATCGTGGTGTAGATATTTCCATGTTTATACAGATACCGGTGTAGATATTTCCATGTTTATACAGACCGCAGTGTAGATATTTCCATGTTTATAGAGATAGCAGTGTAGATATTTCCAAGTTTGTGCAGATGGCGGTGTTCATGTTTCCATCTATACACAGATTGCCGTGTAGGTATTTCCATGTGTATACAGATGGCATTGTAGATATTTCCATGTTTATACAGATGGTGGTGTAGATATTTCCATGTTTACACAGAAGACTGTATAGGTATTTCCATGTTTATACAGATGGCGGTGTAGGTATTTCCATGTTTATAGAGATAGCGGTGTAGATATTTCCATATTTATACAGATAACGGTGTAGAAATTTCCATGTTTCTACAGATAGCGGTGTAAATATTTCCATGTTTATACAGATCACGGTGTAGATATTTCCTTGTTTATACAAATAGCGGTGTAGTTATTTCCATGTTTATACAGATAGCGGTGTAGATATTTCCATGTATATACACAAGGCTGTGTAGATATTTCCATGTTTATACAGATGGCTTTGTAGATATTTCCATGTTTATACAGATGACTTTGTAGGTATTTCCATGTTTATACAGATGGCGGTGTAGATATTTCCATGTTTATAGAGATAGCTGTGTAGATATTTCCATGTTTATACAGATAGCGGTGTAGATATTTCCATGTTTATACAGATCGCGGTGTAGTTACTTCCATGTTTATACAGATAGCGGTGTTGATATTTCCATGTTTTTACAGATATCGGTGTAGACATTTCCATGTTTACACAGATTGCGGTGTAGATATTTCCATCTTTCTACTGATGGCAGTGTAGATATTTCCATGTTTATACACATGGCGGTGTAGATACATCCATATTTATACAGATGTCTCTGTAGATATTTCCATGTTTATACAGATTGTATTGTAGATATTTCCATGTTTATACAGATGGTGGTGTAGATATTTCCCTGTTTACTCAGATGACTGTGTAGATATTTCCATGTTTTTACAGATGGCAGTGTAGATATTTCAATGTTTATAGAGATGGCACTGTAGATATTTCCATGTTTATACAGATCGCGGTGTAGATATTTCCATGTTTATACAGATAGCGGTGTAGATATTTCCATGTTTTTACAGATATTGGTGTAGATATTTCCATGTTTACACAGATTGCGGTGCAGATATTTCCATCTTTCTACAGATGGCATTGTAGATATTTCCATGTTTATACAGATGGTGGTGTAGATATTTCCATGTTTATATAGATGGTGGTGTAGATATTACCATGTTTATACAGAGAGCGGTGTTGATATTTCCATGTTTATTCAGATAGCGGTGTAGATATTTCCATGTTTATATAGATAGCGGTGTAGGTATTTCCATGTTTATAGACATAGCGGTGTAGATATTTCCATGTTTATATAGATGGCGTTGTAGATATTTCCATGTTTATACCGATAGCGGTGTTGGTATTTCCACGTTTATACAGATAGCGATGTAGATATTTCCATGTTTATACAGCTCGCGGTGCAGATATTTATATCTTTATACAGATGGCATTGTAGATATTTCCTTATTCACACTGATGGCAGTGAAGATGTTTCCATGTTTATACAGATGGCGGAGTAGTTACTTCCATGTTTATGGAGATGGCAGTGTAGATATTTTCATGTTTATAGAGATGGCGGTGTAGATATTTCCATGTTTATAGAGATAGCAGTGTAGATATTTCCATGTTTATACAGATGGCGGTGTAGATATTTCCATGTTTATATAGATGGTGGTGTAGATATTACCAGGTTTATACAGATAGCGGTGTAGATATTTCCATGTTTATACAGATCGTGGTGAAGATATTTCCATGTTTATACAGATCTCGGTGTAGATATTCCCATGTTTATACAGATCGCGGTGTAGATATTTCCATGTTTTCACATATGGTGGTGTAGATATTTCCGTGTTTATACACATGGCGGAGTAGATATTTCCATCTTTATGGAGATGGCAGTGTAGATATTTTCATGTTTATAGAGATGGCGGTGTAGATATTTCCATATTTATAGAGATAGCGGTGTAGATACTTCCATCTTTCTGCAGATGGCAGTGTAGATATTTCCATGTTTATACAGATGGCCGTGTAGATATTTCCATATTTATACAGATGTCTGTGTAGATATTTCCATGTGTATACAGATGGTATTGTAGTTATTTCCATGTTTATACAGATGGTGGTGTAGATATTTCCATGTTTATTCAGATGACTGTGTAGATATTTCCATGTTTATACAGATGGCAGTGTAGATATTTCCATGTTCCTACACATGACTGTGTAGGTATTTCCATGTTTATACAGATGGCTTTGTAGATATTTCCATGTCTATAGAGATAGCGGTGCAGATATTTCCATGATTATACAGATAGCGGTGTATATATTTCCATGTTTATACAGATCGTGGTGTAGATGTTTCCATGTTTATACATATACCGGTGTAGATATTTCCATGTTTATACAGACCGCAGTGTAGATATTTCCATGTTTATAGAGATAGCAGTGTAGATATTTCCCAGTTTGTGCAGATGGCGGTGTTGATGTTTCCATCTATACACAGATTGCCGTGTAGGTATTTCCATGTGTATACAGATGGCATTGTAGATATTTCCATGTTTATACAGATGGTGGTGTAGATATTTCCATGTTTACACAGAAGACTGTATAGGTATTTCCATGTTTATCCAGATGGCGGTGTAGCTTTTTCCATGTTTATAGAGATAGCGGTGTAGATATTTACATATTTATAAAGATAACGGTGTAGAAACTTCCATGTTTATACAGATAGCGGTGTAAATATTTCCATGTTTATACAGATCACGGTGTAGATATTTCCTTGTTTATACAAATAGCGGTGTAGTTATTTCCATGTTTATACAATAGCGGTGTAGATATTTCTATGTATATACAGATGGCTGTGTAGATATTTCCATGTTTATACAGATGGCTTTGTAGATATTTCCATGTTTATACAGATGACTTTGTAGGTATTTCCATGTTTATACAGATGGCAGTGTAGATATTTCCATGTTTATAGAGATAGCTGTGTAGATATTTCCATGTTTATACAGATAGCGGGGTAGATATTTCCATGTTTATACAGATCGCGGTGTAGTTACTTCCATGTTTATACAGAAAGCGGTGTTGATATTTCCATGTTTTTACAGATATCGGTGTAGATATTTCCATGTTTACACAGATTGCGGTGTAGATATTTCCATCTTTCTACAGATGGCAGTGTAGATATTTCCATGTTTATACACATGGCGGTGTAGATACTTCCATATTTATACAGATGTCTGTCTAGATATTTCCATGTGTATACAGATGGTATTGTAGATATTTCCATGTTTATACAGATGTTGGTGTAGATATTTCCCTGTTTACTCAGATGACTGTGTAGATATTTCCATGTTTTAACAGATGGCAGTGTAGATATTTCAATGTTTATAGAGATGGCACTGTATATATTTCCATGTTTATACAGATCGCGGTGTAGATATTTCCATGTTTATACAGATAGCGGTGTAGATATTTCCATGTTTTTACAGAGATCGGTGTAGATATTTCCATGTTTACACAGATTGCGGTGTAGATATTTCCATCTTTCTACAGATGGCATTGTAGATATTTCCATGTTTATACAGATGGCGGTGTAGATATTTCCATGTTTATATAGATGGTGGTGTAGATATTACCATGTTTATACAGAGAGCGGTGTTGATATTTCCATGTTTATTCAGATAGCGGTGTAGATATTTCCATGTTTATATAGATAGCGGTGTAGGTATTTCCATGTTTATAGACATAGCGGTGTAGATATTTCCATGTTTATATAGATGGCGTTGTATATTTCCATGTTTATACCGATAGCGGTGTTGGTATTTCCACGTTTATACAGATAGCGATGTAGATATTTCCATGTTTATACAGCTCGCGGTGCAGATATTTATATCTTTATACAGATGGCATTGTAGATATTTCCTTATTCACACTGATGGCAGTGAAGATGTTTCCATGTTTATACAGATGGCGGAGTAGTTACTTCCATGTTTATGCAGATGGCAGTGTAGATATTTTCATGTTTATAGAGATGGCGGTGTAGATATTTCCATGTTTATAGAGATAGCAGTGTAGATATTTACATGTTTATACAGATGGCTGTGTAGATATTTACATGTGTATACAGACGGCATTGTAAATATTTCCATGTTTATACAGATGACTGTATAGGTATTTCCATGTTTTTACAGATGGCAGTGCAGATATTTCCATGTTTATAGAGATAGCGATGTAGATATTTCCATGTTTGTACAGATGGCGGTGTTGATATTTCCATCTATACACAGATGGCCGTGTACATATTTCCATGTTTATACAGATGGCAGCGTAGGTATTTCCATGGACATGCAGATGGCGGTGTAGTTATTTCCTTGTTTATACAGATAGCGGTGTAGATATATCCATGTTTTCACATATGGTGGTGTAGATATTTCCGTGTTTATACACATGGCGGAGTAGATACTTCCATCTTTATGGAGATGACTGTGTAGATATTTTCATGTTTATAGAGATGGCGGTGTAGATATTTCCATATTTATAGAGATAGCAGTGTAGATATTTCCATCTTTCTACAGATGGCAGTGTAGATATTTCCATGTTTATACAGATGGCGGTGTAGATATTTCCATATTTATACAGATGTCTGTGTAGATATTTCCATGTGTATACAGATGGTATTGTAGTTATTTCCATGTTTATACAGATGGTGGTGTAGATATTTCCATGTTTATTCAGATGACTGTGTAGATATTTCCATGTTTATACAGATGGCAGTGTAGATATTTCCATGTTCCTACACATGACTGTGTAGGTATTTCCATGTTTATACAGATGGCTTTGTAGATATTTCCATGTCTATAGAGATAGCGGTGCAGATATTTCCATGATTATACAGATAGCGGTGTATATATTTCCAGGTTTATACAGATCGTGGTGTAGATATTTCCATGTTTATACAGATACCGGTGTAGTTATTTCCATGTTTATACAGATCGCAGTGTAGATATTTCCATGTTTATAGAGATAGCAGTGTAGATATTTCCAAGTTTGTGCAGATGGCGGTGTTGACGTCTCCATCTATACACAGATTGCCGTGTAGGTATTTCCATGTGTATACAGATGGCATTGTAGATATTTCCATGTTTATACAGATGGTGGTGTAGATATTTCCATGTTTACACAGAAGACTGTACAGGTATTTTCATGTTTATACAGATGGCGGTGTAGCTATTTCCATGTTTATAGAGATAGCGGTGTAGATATTTCCATATTTATACAGACAACGGTGTAGAAATTTCCATGTTTATACAGATAGCGGTGTAAATATTTACATGTTTATACAGATCACGGTGTAGATATTTCCTTGTTATTACAAATAGCGGTGTAGTTATTTCCATGTTTGCACAGATAGCGGTGTAGATATTTCCATGTGTATACAGATGGCTGTGTAGATATTTCCATGTTTATACAGATGGCTTTGTAGATATTTCCATGTTTATACAGATGACTTTGGAGGTATTTCCATGTTTATACAGATGGCGGTGTAGATATTTCCATGTTTATAGAGATAGCTGTGTAGATATTTCCATGTTAATACAGATAGCGTTGTAGATATTTCCATGTTTATACAGATCGCGGTGTAGTTACTTCCATGTTTATACAGATAGCGGTGTTGATATTTCCATGTTTTTACTGATATCGGTGTAGATATTTCCATGTTTACACAGATTGCGGTGTAGATATTTCCATCTTTCTACAGATGGCATTGTAGACATTTCCATGTTTATACAGATGGCGGTGTAGATATTTCCATGTTTATATAGATGGTGGTGTAGTTATTACCAGGTTTATACAGATAGCGGTGTAGATATTTCCATGTTTATACAGATCGTGGTGAAGATATTTCCATGTTTATACAGATCTCGGTGTAGATATTCCCATGTTTATACAGATCGCGGTGTAGATATTTCCATGTTTTCACATATGGTGGTGTAGATATTTCCGTGTTTATACACATGGCGGAGTAGATATTTCCATCTTTATGGAGATGGCAGTGTAGATATTTTCATGTTTATAGAGATGGCGGTGTAGATATTTCCATATTTATAGAGATAGCGGTGTAGATACTTCCATTTTCTACAGATGGCAGTGTAGATATTTCCATGTTTATACAGATGGCCGTGTAGATATTTCCATATTTATACAGATGTCTGTGTAGATATTTCCATGTGTATACAGATGGTATTGTAGTTATTTCCATGTTTATACAGATGGTGGTGTAGATATTTCCATGTTTATTCAGATGACTTTGTAGATATTTCCATGTTTATGCAGATGGCAGTGTAGATATTTCCATGTTCCTACACATGACTGTGTAGGTATTTCCATGTTTATACAGATGGCTTTGTAGATATTTCCATGTCTATAGAGATAGCGGTGCAGATATTTCCATGATTATACAGATAGCGGTGTATATATTTCCATGTTTATACAGATCGTGGTGTAGATGTTTCCATGTTTATACAGATACCGGTGTAGTTATTTCCATGTTTATACAGACCGCAGTGTAGATATTTCCATGTTTATAGAGATAGCAGTGTAGATATTTCCAAGTTTGTGCAGATGGCGGTGTTGACGTTTCCATCTATACACAGATTGCCGTGTAGGTATGTCCATGTGTATACAGATGGCATTGTAGATATTTCCATGTTTATACAGATGGTGGTGTAGATATTTCCATGTTTACACAGAAGACTGTACAGGTATTTCCATGTTTATACAGATGGCGGTGTAGCTATTTCCATGTTTATAGAGATAGCGGTGTAGATATTTCCATATTTATACAGATAACGGTGTAGAAATTTCCATGTTTATACAGATAGCGGTGTAAATATTTCCATGTTTATACAGATCACGGTGTAGATATTTCCTTGTTATTACAAATAGCGGTGTAGTTATTTCCATGTTTGCACAGATAGCGGTGTAGATATTTCCATGTATATACAGATGGCTGTGTAGATATTTCCATGTTTATACAGATGGCTTTGTAGATATTTCCATGTTTATACAGATGACTTTGGAGGTATTTCCATGTTAATACAGATAGCGTTGTAGATATTTCCATGTTTATACAGATCGCGGTGTAGTTACTTCCATGTTTATACAGATAGCGGTGTTGATATTTCCATGTTTTTACAGATATCGGTGTAGATATTTCCATGTTTACACAGATTGCGGTGTAGATATTTCCATCTTCCTACAGATGGCATTGTAGATATTTCCATGTTTATACAGATGGCGGTGTAGATATTTCCATGTTTATATAGATGGTGGTGTAGATATTACCAGGTTTATACAGATAGCGGTGTAGATATTTCCATGTTTATACAGATCGTGGTGAAGATATTTCCATGTTTATACAGATCTCGGTGTAGATATTCCCATGTTTATACAGATCGCGGTGTAGATATTTCCATGTTTTCACATATGTTGGTGTAGATATTTCCGTGTTTATACACATGGCGGAGTAGATATTTCCATCTTTGTGGAGATGGCAGTGTAGATATTTTCATGTTTATAGAGATGGCGGTGTAGATATTTCCATATTTATAGAGATAGCGGTGTAGATACTTCCATCTTTCTGCAGATGGCAGTGTAGATATTTCCATGTTTATACAGATGGCCGTGTAGATATTTCCATATTTATACAGATGTCTGTGTAGATATTTCCATGTGTATACAGATGGTATTGTAGTTATTTCCATGTTTATACAGATGGTGGTGTAGATATTTCCATGTTTATTCAGATGACTGTGTAGATATTTCCATGTTTATACAGTTGGCAGTGTAGATATTTCCATGTTCCTACACATGACTGTGTAGGTATTTCCATGTTTATACAGATGGCTTTGTAGATATTTCCATGTCTATAGAGATAGCGGTGCAGATATTTCCATGATTATACAGATAGCGGTGTATATATTTCCATGTTTATACAGATCGTGGTGTAGATGTTTCCATGTTTATACATATACCGGTGTAGATATTTCCATGTTTATACAGACCGCAGTGTAGATATTTCCATGTTTATAGAGATAGCAGTGTAGATATTTCCCAGTTTGTGCAGATGGCGGTGTTGATGTTTCCATCTATACACAGATTGCCGTGTAGGTATTTCCATGTGTATACAGATGGCATTGTAGATATTTCCATGTTTATACAGATGGTGGTGTAGATATTTCCATGTTTACACAGAAGACTGTATAGGTATTTCCATGTTTATCCAGATGGCGGTGTAGCTTTTTCCATGTTTACAGAGATAGCGGTGTAGATATTTCCATATTTATAAAGATAACGGTGTAGAAACTTCCATGTTTATACAGATAGCGGTGTAAATATTTCCATGTTTATACAGATCACAGTGTAGATATTTCCTTGTTTATACAAATAGCGGTGTAGTTATTTCCATGTTTATACAATAGCGGTGTAGATATTTCTATGTATATACAGATGGCTGTGTAGATATTTCCATGTTTATACAGATGGCTTTGTAGATATTTCCATGTTTATACAGATGACTTTGTAGGTATTTCCATGTTTATACAGATGGCAGTGTAGATATTTCCATGTTTATAGAGATAGCTGTGTAGATATTTCCATGTTTATACAGATAGCGGGGTAGATATTTCATGTTTATACAGATCGCGGTGTAGTTACTTCCATGTTTATACAGAAAGCGGTGTTGATATTTCCATGTTTTTACAGATATCGGTGTAGATATTTCCATGTTTACACAGATTGCGGTGTAGATATTTCCATCTTTCTACAGATGGCAGTGTAGATATTTCCATGTTTATACACATGGCGGTGTAGATACATCCATATTTATACAGATGTCTGTCTAGATATTTCCATGTGTATACAGATGGTATTGTAGATATTTCCAGGTTTATACAGATGTTGGTGTAGATATTTCCCTGTTTACTCAGATGACTGTGTAGATATTTCCATGTTTTAACAGATGGCAGTGTAGATATTTCAATGTTTATAGAGATGGCACTGTATATATTTCCATGTTTATACAGATCGCGGTGTAGATATTTCCATGTTTATACAGATAGCGGTGTAGATATTTCCATGTTTTTACAGAGATCGGTGTAGATATTTCCATGTTTACACAGATTGCGGTGTAGATATTTCCATCTTTCTACAGATGGCATTGTAGATATTTCCATGTTTATACAGATGGCGGTGTAGATATTTCCATGTTTATATAGATGGTGGTGTAGATATTACCATGTTTATACAGAGAGCGGTGTTGATATTTCCATGTTTATTCAGATAGCGGTGTAGATATTTCCATGTTTATATAGATAGCGGTGTAGGTATTTCCATGTTTATAGACATAGCGGTGTAGATATTTCCATGTTTATATAGATGGCGTTGTATATTTCCATGTTTATACCGATAGCGGTGTTGGTATTTCCACGTTTATACAGATAGCGATGTAGATATTTCCATGTTTATACAGCTCGCGGTGCAGATATTTATATCTTTATACAGATGGAATTGTAGATATTTCCTTATTCACACTGATGGCAGTGAAGATGTTTCCATGTTTATACAGATGGCGGAGTAGTTACTTCCATGTTTATGCAGATGGCAGTGTAGATATTTTCATGTTTATAGAGATGGCGGTGTAGATATTTCCATGTTTATAGAGATAGCAGTGTAGATATTTACATGTTTATACAGATGGCTGTGTAGATATTTACATGTGTATACAGACGGCATTGTAAATATTTCCATGTTTATACAGATGACTGTATAGGTATTTCCATGTTTTTACAGATGGCAGTGCAGATATTTCCATGTTTATAGAGATAGCGATGTAGATATTTCCATGTTTGTACAGATGGCGGTGTTGATATTTCCATCTATACACAGATGGCCGTGTACATATTTCCATGTTTATACAGATGGCAGCGTAGGTATTTCCATGGACATGCAGATGGCGGTGTAGTTATTTCCTTGTTTATACAGATAGCGGTGTAGATATATCCATGTTTTCACATATGGTGGTGTAGATATTTCCGTGTTTATACACATGGCGGAGTAGATACTTCCATCTTTATGGAGATGACTGTGTAGATATTTTCATGTTTATAGAGATGGCGGTGTAGATATTTCCATATTTATAGAGATAGCAGTGTAGATATTTCCATCTTTCTACAGATGGCAGTGTAGATATTTCCATGTTTATACAGATGGCGGTGTAGATATTTCCATATTTATACAGATGTCTGTGTAGATATTTCCATGTGTATACAGATGGTATTGTAGTTATTTCCATGTTTATACAGATGGTGGTGTAGATATTTCCATGTTTATTCAGATGACTGTGTAGATATTTCCATGTTTATACAGATGGCAGTGTAGATATTTCCATGTTCCTACACATGACTGTGTAGGTATTTCCATGTTTATACAGATGGCTTTGTAGATATTTCCATGTCTATAGAGATAGCGGTGCAGATATTTCCATGATTATACAGATAGCGGTGTATATATTTCCAGGTTTATACAGATCGTGGTGTAGATATTTCCATGTTTATACAGATACCGGTGTAGTTATTTCCATGTTTATACAGATCGCAGTGTAGATATTTCCATGTTTATAGAGATAGCAGTGTAGATATTTCCAAGTTTGTGCAGATGGCGGTGTTGACGTCTCCATCTATACACAGATTGCCGTGTAGGTATTTCCATGTGTATACAGATGGCATTGTAGATATTTCCATGTTTATACAGATGGTGGTGTAGATATTTCCATGTTTACACAGAAGACTGTACAGGTATTTCCATGTTTATACAGATGGCGGTGTAGCTATTTCCATGTTTATAGAGATAGCGGTGTAGATATTTCCATATTTATACAGATAACGGTGTAGAAATTTCCATGTTTATACAGATAGCGGTGTAAATATTTACATGTTTATACAGATCACGGTGTAGATATTTCCTTGTTATTACAAATAGCGGTGTAGTTATTTCCATGTTTGCACAGATAGCGGTGTAGATATTTCCATGTGTATACAGATGGCTGTGTAGATATTTCCATGTTTATACAGATGGCTTTGTAGATATTTCCATGTTTATACAGATGACTTTGGAGGTATTTCCATGTTTATACAGATGGCGGTGTAGATATTTCCATGTTTATAGAGATAGCTGTGTAGATATTTCCATGTTAATACAGATAGCGTTGTAGATATTTCCATGTTTATACAGATCGCGGTGTAGTTACTTCCATGTTTATACAGATAGCGGTGTTGATATTTCCATGTTTTTACTGATATCGGTGTAGATATTTCCATGTTTACACAGATTGCGGTGTAGATATTTCCATCTTTCTACAGATGGCATTGTAGACATTTCCATGTTTATACAGATGGCGGTGTAGATATTTCCATGTTTATATAGATGGTGGTGTAGTTATTACCAGGTTTATACAGATAGCGGTGTAGATATTTCCATGTTTATACAGATCGTGGTGAAGATATTTCCATGTTTATACAGATCTCGGTGTAGATATTCCCATGTTTATACAGATCGCGGTGTAGATATTTCCATGTTTTCACATATGGTGGTGTAGATATTTCCGTGTTTATACACATGGCGGAGTAGATATTTCCATCTTTATGGAGATGGCAGTGTAGATATTTTCATGTTTATAGAGATGGCGGTGTAGATATTTCCATATTTATAGAGATAGCGGTGTAGATACTTCCATTTTCTACAGATGGCAGTGTAGATATTTCCATGTTTATACAGATGGCCGTGTAGATATTTCCATATTTATACAGATGTCTGTGTAGATATTTCCATGTGTATACAGATGGTATTGTAGTTATTTCCATGTTTATACAGATGGTGGTGTAGATATTTCCATGTTTATTCAGATGACTTTGTAGATATTTCCATGTTTATGCAGATGGCAGTGTAGATATTTCCATGTTCCTACACATGACTGTGTAGGTATTTCCATGTTTATACAGATGGCTTTGTAGATATTTCCATGTCTATAGAGATAGCGGTGCAGATATTTCCATGATTATACAGATAGCGGTGTATATATTTCCATGTTTATACAGATCGTGGTGTAGATGTTTCCATGTTTATACAGATACCGGTGTAGTTATTTCCATGTTTATACAGACCGCAGTGTAGATATTTCCATGTTTATAGAGATAGCAGTGTAGATATTTCCAAGTTTGTGCAGATGGCGGTGTTGACGTTTCCATCTATACACAGATTGCCGTGTAGGTATGTCCATGTGTATACAGATGGCATTGTAGATATTTCCATGTTTATACAGATGGTGGTGTAGATATTTCCATGTTTACACAGAAGACTGTACAGGTATTTCCATGTTTATACAGATGGCGGTGTAGCTATTTCCATGTTTATAGAGATAGCGGTGTAGATATTTCCATATTTATACAGATAACGGTGTAGAAATTTCCATGTTTATACAGATAGCGGTGTAAATATTTCCATGTTTATACAGATCACGGTGTAGATATTTCCTTGTTATTACAAATAGCGGTGTAGTTATTTCCATGTTTGCACAGATAGCGGTGTAGATATTTCCATGTATATACAGATGGCTGTGTAGATATTTCCATGTTTATACAGATGGCTTTGTAGATATTTCCATGTTTATACAGATGACTTTGGAGGTATTTCCATGTTAATACAGATAGCGTTGTAGATATTTCCATGTTTATACAGATCGCGGTGTAGTTACTTCCATGTTTATACAGATAGCGGTGTTGATATTTCCATGTTTTTACAGATATCGGTGTAGATATTTCCATGTTTACACAGATTGCGGTGTAGATATTTCCATCTTCCTACAGATGGCATTGTAGATATTTCCATGTTTATACAGATGGCGGTGTAGATATTTCCATGTTTATATAGATGGTGGTGTAGATATTACCAGGTTTATACAGATAGCGGTGTAGATATTTCCATGTTTATACAGATCGTGGTGAAGATATTTCCATGTTTATACAGATCTCGGTGTAGATATTCCCATGTTTATACAGATCGCGGTGTAGATATTTCCATGTTTTCACATATGTTGGTGTAGATATTTCCGTGTTTATACACATGGCGGAGTAGATATTTCCATCTTTGTGGAGATGGCAGTGTAGATATTTTCATGTTTATAGAGATGGCGGTGTAGATATTTCCATATTTATAGAGATAGCGGTGTAGATACTTCCATCTTTCTGCAGATGGCAGTGTAGATATTTCCATGTTTATACAGATGGCCGTGTAGATATTTCCATATTTATACAGATGTCTGTGTAGATATTTCCATGTGTATACAGATGGTATTGTAGTTATTTCCATGTTTATACAGATGGTGGTGTAGATATTTCCATGTTTATTCAGATGACTGTGTAGATATTTCCATGTTTATACAGATGGCAGTGTAGATATTTCCATGTTCCTACACATGACTGTGTAGGTATTTCCATGTTTATACAGATGGCTTTGTAGATATTTCCATGTCTATAGAGATAGCGGTGCAGATATTTCCATGATTATACAGATAGCGGTGTATATATTTCCATGTTTATACAGATCGTGGTGTAGATGTTTCCATGTTTATACATATACCGGTGTAGATATTTCCATGTTTATACAGACCGCAGTGTAGATATTTCCATGTTTATAGAGATAGCAGTGTAGATATTTCCCAGTTTGTGCAGATGGCGGTGTTGATGTTTCCATCTATACACAGATTGCCGTGTAGGTATTTCCATATGTATACAGATGGCATTGTAGATATTTCCATGTTTATACAGATGGTGGTGTAGATATTTCCATGTTTACACAGAAGACTGTATAGGTATTTCCATGTTTATCCAGATGGCGGTGTAGCTTTTTCCATGTTTACAGAGATAGCGGTGTAGATATTTCCATATTTATAAAGATAACGGTGTAGAAACTTCCATGTTTATACAGATAGCGGTGTAAATATTTCCATGTTTATACAGATCACAGTGTAGATATTTCCTTGTTTATACAAATAGCGGTGTAGTTATTTCCATGTTTATACAATAGCGGTGTAGATATTTCTATGTATATACAGATGGCTGTGTAGATATTTCCATGTTTATACAGATGGCTTTGTAGATATTTCCATGTTTATACAGATGACTTTGTAGGTATTTCCATGTTTATACAGATGGCAGTGTAGATATTTCCATGTTTATAGAGATAGCTGTGTAGATATTTCCATGTTTATACAGATAGCGGGGTAGATATTTCATGTTTATACAGATCGCGGTGTAGTTACTTCCATGTTTATACAGAAAGCGGTGTTGATATTTCCATGTTTTTACAGATATCGGTGTAGATATTTCCATGTTTACACAGATTGCGGTGTAGATATTTCCATCTTTCTACAGATGGCAGTGTAGATATTTCCATGTTTATACACATGGCGGTGTAGATACATCCATATTCATACAGATGTCTGTCTAGATATTTCCATGTGTATACAGATGGTATAGTAGATATTTCCATGTTTATACAGATGTTGGTGTAGATATTTCCCTGTTTACTCAGATGACTGTGTAGATATTTCCATGTTTTAACAGATGGCAGTGTAGATATTTCAATGTTTATAGAGATGGCACTGTAGATATTTCCATGTTTATACAGATCGCGGTGTAGATATTTCCATGTTTATACAGATAGCGGTGTAGATATTTCCATGTTTTTACAGAGATCGGTGTAGATATTTCCATGTTTACACAGATTGCGGTGTAGATATTTCCATCTTTCTACAGATGGCATTGTAGATATTTCCATGTTTATACAGATGGCGGTGTAGATATTTCCATGTTTATATAGATGGTGGTGTAGATATTACCATGTTTATACAGAGAGCGGTGTTGATATTTCCATGTTTATTCAGATAGCGGTGTAGATATTTCCATGTTTATATAGATAGCGGTGTAGGTATTTCCATGTTTATAGACATAGCGGTGTAGATATTTCCATGTTTATATAGATGGCGTTGTAGATATTTCCATGTTTATACCGATAGCGGTGTTGGTATTTCCACGTTTATACAGATAGCGATGTAGATATTTCCATGTTTATACAGCTCGCGGTGCAGATATTTATATCTTTATACAGATGGCATTGTAGATATTTCCTTATTCACACTGATGGCAGTGAAGATGTTTCCATGTTTATACAGATGGCGGAGTAGTTACTTCCATGTTTATGGAGATGGCAGTGTAGATATTTTCATGTTTATAGAGATGGCGGTGTAGATATTTCCATGTTTATAGAGATAGCAGTGTAGATATTTCCATGTTTATACAGATGGCGGTGTAGATATTTCCATGTTTATATAGATGGTGGTGTAGATATTACCAGGTTTATACAGATAGCGGTGTAGATATTTCCATGTTTATACAGATCGTGGTGAAGATATTTCCATGTTTATACAGATCTCGGTGTAGATATTCCCATGTTTATACAGATCGCGGTGTAGATATTTCCATGTTTTCACATATGGTGGTGTAGATATTTCCATGTTTATACACATGGCGGAGTAGATATTTCCATCTTTATGGAGATGGCAGTGTAGATATTTTCATGTTTATAGAGATGGCGGTGTAGATATTTCCATATTTATAGAGATAGCGGTGTAGATACTTCCATCTTTCTGCAGATGGCAGTGTAGATATTTCCATGTTTATACAGATGGCCGTGTAGATATTTCCATATTTATACAGATGTCTGTGTAGATATTTCCATGTGTATACAGATGGTATTGTAGTTATTTCCATGTTTATACAGATGGTGGTGTAGATATTTCCATGTTTATTCAGATGACTGTGTAGATATTTCCATGTTTATACAGATGGCAGTGTAGATATTTCCATGTTCCTACACATGACTGTGTAGGTATTTCCATGTTTATACAGATGGCTTTGTAGATATTTCCATGTCTATAGAGATAGCGGTGCAGATATTTCCATGATTATACAGATAGCGGTGTATATATTTCCATGTTTATACAGATCGTGGTGTAGATGTTTCCATGTTTATACATATACCGGTGTAGATATTTCCATGTTTATACAGACCGCAGTGTAGATATTTCCATGTTTATAGAGATAGCAGTGTAGATATTTCCCAGTTTGTGCAGATGGCGGTGTTGATGTTTCCATCTATACACAGATTGCCGTGTAGGTATTTCCATGTGTATACAGATGGCATTGTAGATATTTCCATGTTTATACAGATGGTGGTGTAGATATTTCCATGTTTACACAGAAGACTGTATAGGTATTTCCATGTTTATCCAGATGGCGGTGTAGCTTTTTCCATGTTTACAGAGATAGCGGTGTAGATATTTACATATTTATAAAGATAACGGTGTAGAAACTTCCATGTTTATACAGATAGCGGTGTAAATATTTCCATGTTTATACAGATCACGGTGTAGATATTTCCTTGTTTATACAAATAGCGGTGTAGTTATTTCCATGTTTATACAATAGCGGTGTAGATATTTCTATGTATATACAGATGGCTGTGTAGATATTTCCATGTTTATACAGATGGCTTTGTAGATATTTCCATGTTTATACAGATGACTTTGTAGGTATTTCCATGTTTATACAGATGGCAGTGTAGATATTTCCATGTTTATAGAGATAGCTGTGTAGATATTTCCATGTTTATACAGATAGCGGGGTAGATATTTCCATGTTTATACAGCTCGCGGTGTAGTTACTTCCATGTTTATACAGAAAGCGGTGTTGATATCTCCATGTTTTTACAGATATCGGTGTAGATATTTCCATGTTTACACAGATTGCGGTGTAGATATTTCCATATTTCTACAGATGGCAGTGTAGATATTTCCATGTTTATACACATGGCGGTGTAGATACTTCCATATTTATACAGATGTCTGTCTAGATATTTCCATGTGTATACAGATGGTATTGTAGATATTTCCATGTTTATAGAGATGTTGGTGTAGATATTTCCCTGTTTACTCTGATGACTGTGTAGATATTTCCATGTTTTAACAGATGGCAGTGTAGATATTTCAATGTTTATAGAGATGGCACTGTATATATTTCCATGTTTATACAGATCGTGGTGTAGATATTTCCATGTTTATACAGATAGCGGTGTAGATATTTCCATGTTTTTACAGAGATCGGTGTAGATATTTCCATGTTTAAACAGATTGCGGTGTAGATATTTCCATCTTTCTACAGATGGCATTGTAGATATTTCCATGTTTATACAGATGGCGGTGTAGATATTTCCATGTTTATATAGATGGTGGTGTAGATATTACCATGTTTATACAGAGAGCGGTGTTGATATTTCCATGTTTATTCAGATAGCGGTGTAGATATTTCCATGTTTATATAGATAGCGGTGTAGGTATTTCCATGTTTATAGACATAGCGGTGTAGATATTTCCATGTTTATATAGATGGCGTTGTAGATATTTCCATGTTTATACCGATAGCGGTGTTGGTATTTCCACGTTTATACAGATAGCGATGTAGATATTTCCATGTTTATACAGCTCGCGGTGCAGATATTTATATCTTTATACAGATGGCATTGTAGATATTTCCTTATTCACACTGATGGCAGTGAAGATGTTTCCATGTTTATACAGATGGCGGAGTAGTTACTTCCATGTTTATGGAGATGGCAGTGTAGATATTTTCATGTTTATAGAGATGGCGGTGTAGATATTTCCATGTTTATAGAGATAGCAGTGTAGATATTTCCATGTTTATACAGATGGCGGTGTAGATATTTCCATGTTTATATAGATGGTGGTGTAGATATTACCAGGTTTATACAGATAGCGGTGTAGATATTTCCATGTTTATACAGATCGTGGTGAAGATATTTCCATGTTTATACAGATCTCGGTGTAGATATTCCCATGTTTATACAGATCGCGGTGTAGATATTTCCATGTTTTCACATATGGTGGTGTAGATATTTCCGTGTTTATACACATGGCGGAGTAGATATTTCCATCTTTATGGAGATGGCAGTGTAGATATTTTCATGTTTATAGAGATGGCGGTGTAGATATTTCCATATTTATAGAGATAGCGGTGTAGATACTTCCATCTTTCTGCAGATGGCAGTGTAGATATTTCCATGTTTATACAGATGGCCGTGTAGATATTTCCATATTTATACAGATGTCTGTGTAGATATTTCCATGTGTATACAGATGGTATTGTAGTTATTTCCATGTTTATACAGATGGTGGTGTAGATATTTCCATGTTTATTCAGATGACTGTGTAGATATTTCCATGTTTATACAGATGGCAGTGTAGATATTTCCATGTTCCTACACATGACTGTGTAGGTATTTCCATGTTTATACAGATGGCTTTGTAGATATTTCCATGTCTATAGAGATAGCGGTGCAGATATTTCCATGATTATACAGATAGCGGTGTATATATTTCCATGTTTATACAGATCGTGGTGTAGATGTTTCCATGTTTATACATATACCGGTGTAGATATTTCCATGTTTATACAGACCGCAGTGTAGATATTTCCATGTTTATAGAGATAGCAGTGTAGATATTTCCCAGTTTGTGCAGATGGCGGTGTTGATGTTTCCATCTATACACAGATTGCCGTGTAGGTATTTCCATGTGTATACAGATGGCATTGTAGATATTTCCATGTTTATACAGATGGTGGTGTAGATATTTCCATGTTTACACAGAAGACTGTATAGGTATTTCCATGTTTATCCAGATGGCGGTGTAGCTTTTTCCATGTTTATAGAGATAGCGGTGTAGATATTTACATATTTATAAAGATAACGGTGTAGAAACTTCCATGTTTATACAGATAGCGGTGTAAATATTTCCATGTTTATACAGATCACGGTGTAGATATTTCCTTGTTTATACAAATAGCGGTGTAGTTATTTCCATGTTTATACAATAGCGGTGTAGATATTTCTATGTATATACAGATGGCTGTGTAGATATTTCCATGTTTATACAGATGGCTTTGTAGATATTTCCATGTTTATACAGATGACTTTGTAGGTATTTCCATGTTTATACAGATGGCAGTGTAGATATTTCCATGTTTATAGAGATAGCTGTGTAGATATTTCCATGTTTATACAGATAGCGGGGTAGATATTTCCATGTTTATACAGATCGCGGTGTAGTTACTTCCATGTTTATACAGAAAGCGGTGTTGATATTTCCATGTTTTTACAGATATCGGTGTAGATATTTCCATGTTTACACAGATTGCGGTGTAGATATTTCCATCTTTCTACAGATGGCAGTGTAGATATTTCCATGTTTATACACATGGCGGTGTAGATACTTCCATATTTATACAGATGTCTGTCTAGATATTTCCATGTGTATACAGATGGTATTGTAGATATTTCCATGTTTATACAGATGTTGGTGTAGATATTTCCCTGTTTACTCAGATGACTGTGTAGATATTTCCATGTTTTAACAGATGGCAGTGTAGATATTTCAATGTTTATAGAGATGGCACTGTATATATTTCCATGTTTATACAGATCGCGGTGTAGATATTTCCATGTTTATACAGATAGCGGTGTAGATATTTCCATGTTTTTACAGAGATCGGTGTAGATATTTCCATGTTTACACAGATTGCGGTGTAGATATTTCCATCTTTCTACAGATGGCATTGTAGATATTTCCATGTTTATACAGATGGCGGTGTAGATATTTCCATGTTTATATAGATGGTGGTGTAGATATTACCATGTTTATACAGAGAGCGGTGTTGATATTTCCATGTTTATTCAGATAGCGGTGTAGATATTTCCATGTTTATATAGATAGCGGTGTAGGTATTTCCATGTTTATAGACATAGCGGTGTAGATATTTCCATGTTTATATAGATGGCGTTGTATATTTCCATGTTTATACCGATAGCGGTGTTGGTATTTCCACGTTTATACAGATAGCGATGTAGATATTTCCATGTTTATACAGCTCGCGGTGCAGATATTTATATCTTTATACAGATGGCATTGTAGATATTTCCTTATTCACACTGATGGCAGTGAAGATGTTTCCATGTTTATACAGATGGCGGAGTAGTTACTTCCATGTTTATGCAGATGGCAGTGTAGATATTTTCATGTTTATAGAGATGGCGGTGTAGATATTTCCATGTTTATAGAGATAGCAGTGTAGATATTTACATGTTTATACAGATGGCTGTGTAGATATTTACATGTGTATACAGACGGCATTGTAAATATTTCCATGTTTATACAGATGACTGTATAGGTATTTCCATGTTTTTACAGATGGCAGTGCAGATATTTCCATGTTTATAGAGATAGCGATGTAGATATTTCCATGTTTGTACAGATGGCGGTGTTGATATTTCCATCTATACACAGATGGCCGTGTACATATTTCCATGTTTATACAGATGGCAGCGTAGGTATTTCCATGGACATGCAGATGGCGGTGTAGTTATTTCCTTGTTTATACAGATAGCGGTGTAGATATTTCCATGTTTTCACATATGGTGGTGTAGATATTTCCGTGTTTATACACATGGCGGAGTAGATACTTCCATCTTTATGGAGATGACTGTGTAGATATTTTCATGTTTATAGAGATGGCGGTGTAGATATTTCCATATTTATAGAGATAGCAGTGTAGATATTTCCATCTTTCTACAGATGGCAGTGTAGATATTTCCATGTTTATACAGATGGCGGTGTAGATATTTCCATATTTATACAGATGTCTGTGTAGATATTTCCATGTGTATACAGATGGTATTGTAGTTATTTCCATGTTTATACAGATGGTGGTGTAGTTATTTCCATGTTTATTCAGATGACTGTGTAGATATTTCCATGTTTATACAGATGGCAGTGTAGATATTTCCATGTTCCTACACATGACTGTGTAGGTATTTCCATGTTTATACAGATGGCTTTGTAGATATTTCCATGTCTATAGAGATAGCGGTGCAGATATTTCCATGATTATACAGATAGCGGTGTATATATTTCCAGGTTTATACAGATCGTGGTGTAGATATTTCCATGTTTATACAGATACCGGTGTAGTTATTTCCATGTTTATACAGATCGCAGTGTAGATATTTCCATGTTTATAGAGATAGCAGTGTAGATATTTCCAAGTTTGTGCAGATGGCGGTGTTGACGTTTCCATCTATACACAGATTGCCGTGTAGGTATGTCCATGTGTATACAGATGGCATTGTAGATATTTCCATGTTTATACAGATGGTGGTGTAGATATTTCCATGTTTACACAGAAGACTGTACAGGTATTTCCATGTTTATACAGATGGCAGTGTAGCTATTTCCATGTTTATAGAGATAGCGGTGTAGATATTTCCATATTTATACAGATAACGGTGTAGAAATTTCCATGTTTATACAGATAGCGGTGTAAATATTTACATGTTTATACAGATCACGGTGTAGATATTTCCTTGTTATTACAAATAGCGGTGTAGTTATTTCCATGTTTGCACAGATAGCGGTGTAGATATTTCCATGTGTATACAGATGGCTGTGTAGATATTTCCATGTTTATACAGATGGCTTTGTAGATATTTCCATGTTTATACAGATGACTTTGGAGGTATTTCCATGTTTATACAGATGGCGGTGTAGATATTTCCATGTTTATAGAGATAGCTGTGTAGATATTTCCATGTTAATACAGATAGCGTTGTAGATATTTCCATGTTTATACAGATCGCGGTGTAGTTACTTCCATGTTTATACAGATAGCGGTGTTGATATTTCCATGTTTTTACTGATATCGGTGTAGATATTTCCATGTTTACACAGATTGCGGTGTAGATATTTCCATCTTTCTACAGATGGCATTGTAGACATTTCCATGTTTATACAGATGGCGGTGTAGATATTTCCATGTTTATATAGATGGTGGTGTAGTTATTACCAGGTTTATACAGATAGCGGTGTAGATATTTCCATGTTTATACAGATCGTGGTGAAGATATTTCCATGTTTATACAGATCTCGGTGTAGATATTCCCATGTTTATACAGATCGCGGTGTAGATATTTCCATGTTTTCACATATGGTGGTGTAGATATTTCCGTGTTTATACACATGGCGGAGTAGATATTTCCATCTTTATGGAGATGGCAGTGTAGATATTTTCATGTTTATAGAGATGGCGGTGTAGATATTTCCATATTTATAGAGATAGCGGTGTAGATACTTCCATTTTCTACAGATGGCAGTGTAGATATTTCCATGTTTATACAGATGGCCGTGTAGATATTTCCATATTTATACAGATGTCTGTGTAGATATTTCCATGTGTATACAGATGGTATTGTAGTTATTTCCATGTTTATACAGATGGTGGTGTAGATATTTCCATGTTTATTCAGATGACTTTGTAGATATTTCCATGTTTATGCAGATGGCAGTGTAGATATTTCCATGTTCCTACACATGACTGTGTAGGTATTTCCATGTTTATACAGATGGCTTTGTAGATATTTCCATGTCTATAGAGATAGCGGTGCAGATATTTCCATGATTATACAGATAGCGGTGTATATATTTCCATGTTTATACAGATCGTGGTGTAGATGTTTCCATGTTTATACAGATACCGGTGTAGTTATTTCCATGTTTATACAGACCGCAGTGTAGATATTTCCATGTTTATAGAGATAGCAGTGTAGATATTTCCAAGTTTGTGCAGATGGCGGTGTTGACGTTTCCATCTATACACAGATTGCCGTGTAGGTATGTCCATGTGTATACAGATGGCATTGTAGATATTTCCATGTTTATACAGATGGTGGTGTAGATATTTCCATGTTTACACAGAAGACTGTACAGGTATTTCCATGTTTATACAGATGGCGGTGTAGCTATTTCCATGTTTATAGAGATAGCGGTGTAGATATTTCCATATTTATACAGATAACGGTGTAGAAATTTCCATGTTTATACAGATAGCGGTGTAAATATTTCCATGTTTATACAGATCACGGTGTAGATATTTCCTTGTTATTACAAATAGCGGTGTAGTTATTTCCATGTTTGCACAGATAGCGGTGTAGATATTTCCATGTATATACAGATGGCTGTGTAGATATTTCCATGTTTATACAGATGGCTTTGTAGATATTTCCATGTTTATACAGATGACTTTGGAGGTATTTCCATGTTAATACAGATAGCGTTGTAGATATTTCCATGTTTATACAGATCGCGGTGTAGTTACTTCCATGTTTATACAGATAGCGGTGTTGATATTTCCATGTTTTTACAGATATCGGTGTAGATATTTCCATGTTTACACAGATTGCGGTGTAGATATTTCCATCTTCCTACAGATGGCATTGTAGATATTTCCATGTTTATACAGATGGCGGTGTAGATATTTCCATGTTTATATAGATGGTGGTGTAGATATTACCAGGTTTATACAGATAGCGGTGTAGATATTTCCATGTTTATACAGATCGTGGTGAAGATATTTCCATGTTTATACAGATCTCGGTGTAGATATTCCCATGTTTATACAGATCGCGGTGTAGATATTTCCATGTTTTCACATATGTTGGTGTAGATATTTCCGTGTTTATACACATGGCGGAGTAGATATTTCCATCTTTGTGGAGATGGCAGTGTAGATATTTTCATGTTTATAGAGATGGCGGTGTAGATATTTCCATATTTATAGAGATAGCGGTGTAGATACTTCCATCTTTCTGCAGATGGCAGTGTAGATATTTCCATGTTTATACAGATGGCCGTGTAGATATTTCCATATTTATACAGATGTCTGTGTAGATATTTCCATGTGTATACAGATGGTATTGTAGTTATTTCCATGTTTATACAGATGGTGGTGTAGATATTTCCATGTTTATTCAGATGACTGTGTAGATATTTCCATGTTTATACAGATGGCAGTGTAGATATTTCCATGTTCCTACACATGACTGTGTAGGTATTTCCATGTTTATACAGATGGCTTTGTAGATATTTCCATGTCTATAGAGATAGCGGTGCAGATATTTCCATGATTATACAGATAGCGGTGTATATATTTCCATGTTTATACAGATCGTGGTGTAGATGTTTCCATGTTTATACATATACCGGTGTAGATATTTCCATGTTTATACAGACCGCAGTGTAGATATTTCCATGTTTATAGAGATAGCAGTGTAGATATTTCCCAGTTTGTGCAGATGGCGGTGTTGATGTTTCCATCTATACACAGATTGCCGTGTAGGTATTTCCATGTGTATACAGATGGCATTGTAGATATTTCCATGTTTATACAGATGGTGGTGTAGATATTTCCATGTTTACACAGAAGACTGTATAGGTATTTCCATGTTTATCCAGATGGCGGTGTAGCTTTTTCCATGTTTACAGAGATAGCGGTGTAGATATTTCCATATTTATAAAGATAACGGTGTAGAAACTTCCATGTTTATACAGATAGCGGTGTAAATATTTCCATGTTTATACAGATCACAGTGTAGATATTTCCTTGTTTATACAAATAGCGGTGTAGTTATTTCCATGTTTATACAATAGCGGTGTAGATATTTCTATGTATATACAGATGGCTGTGTAGATATTTCCATGTTTATACAGATGGCTTTGTAGATATTTCCATGTTTATACAGATGACTTTGTAGGTATTTCCATGTTTATACAGATGGCAGTGTAGATATTTCCATGTTTATAGAGATAGCTGTGTAGATATTTCCATGTTTATACAGATAGCGGGGTAGATATTTCATGTTTATACAGATCGCGGTGTAGTTACTTCCATGTTTATACAGAAAGCGGTGTTGATATTTCCATGTTTTAACAGATATCGGTGTAGATATTTCCATGTTTACACAGATTGCAGTGTAGATATTTCCATCTTTCTACAGATGGCAGTGTAGATATTTCCATGTTTATACACATGGCGGTGTAGATACATCCATATTCATACAGATGTCTGTCTAGATATTTCCATGTGTATACAGATGGTATTGTAGATATTTCCATGTTTATACAGATGTTGGTGTAGATATTTCCCTGTTTACTCAGATGACTGTGTAGATATTTCCATGTTTTAACAGATGGCAGTGTAGATATTTCAATGTTTATAGAGATGGCACTGTATATATTTCCATGTTTATACAGATCGCGGTGTAGATATTTCCATGTTTATACAGATAGCGGTGTAGATATTTCCATGTTTTTACAGAGATCGGTGTAGATATTTCCATGTTTACACAGATTGCGGTGTAGATATTTCCATCTTTCTACAGATGGCATTGTAGATATTTCCATGTTTATACAGATGGCGGTGTAGATATTTCCATGTTTATATAGATGGTGGTGTAGATATTACCATGTTTATACAGAGAGCAGTGTTGATATTTCCATGTTTATTCAGATAGCGGTGTAGATATTTCCATGTTTATATAGATAGCGGTGTAGGTATTTCCATGTTTATAGACATAGCGGTGTAGATATTTCCATGTTTATATAGATGGCGTTGTAGATATTTCCATGTTTATACCGATAGCGGTGTTGGTATTTCCACGTTTATACAGATAGCGATGTAGATATTTCCATGTTTATACAGCTCGCGGTGCAGATATTTATATCTTTATACAGATGGCATTGTAGATATTTCCTTATTCACACTGATGGCAGTGAAGATGTTTCCATGTTTATACAGATGGCGGAGTAGTTACTTCCATGTTTATGGAGATGGCAGTGTAGATATTTTCATGTTTATAGAGATGGCGGTGTAGATATTTCCATGTTTATAGAGATAGCAGTGTAGATATTTCCATGTTTATACAGATGGCGGTGTAGATATTTCCATGTTTATATAGATGGTGGTGTAGATATTACCAGGTTTATACAGATAGCGGTGTAGATATTTCCATGTTTATACAGATCGTGGTGAAGATATTTCCATGTTTATACAGATCTCGGTGTAGATATTCCCATGTTTATACAGATCGCGGTGTAGATATTTCCATGTTTTCACATATGGTGGTGTAGATATTTCCATGTTTATACACATGGCGGAGTAGATATTTCCATCTTTATGGAGATGGCAGTGTAGATATTTTCATGTTTATAGAGATGGCGGTGTAGATATTTCCATATTTATAGAGATAGCGGTGTAGATACTTCCATCTTTCTGCAGATGGCAGTGTAGATATTTCCATGTTTATACAGATGGCCGTGTAGATATTTCCATATTTATACAGATGTCTGTGTAGATATTTCCATGTGTATACAGATGGTATTGTAGTTATTTCCATGTTTATACAGATGGTGGTGTAGATATTTCCATGTTTATTCAGATGACTGTGTAGATATTTCCATGTTTATACAGATGGCAGTGTAGATATTTCCATGTTCCTACACATGACTGTGTAGGTATTTCCATGTTTATACAGATGGCTTTGTAGATATTTCCATGTCTATAGAGATAGCGGTGCAGATATTTCCATGATTATACAGATAGCGGTGTATATATTTCCATGTTTATACAGATCGTGGTGTAGATGTTTCCATGTTTATACATATACCGGTGTAGATATTTCCATGTTTATACAGACCGCAGTGTAGATATTTCCATGTTTATAGAGATAGCAGTGTAGATATTTCCCAGTTTGTGCAGATGGCGGTGTTGATGTTTCCATCTATACACAGATTGCCGTGTAGGTATTTCCATGTGTATACAGATGGCATTGTAGATATTTCCATGTTTATACAGATGGTGGTGTAGATATTTCCATGTTTACACAGAAGACTGTATAGGTATTTCCATGTTTATCCAGATGGCGGTGTAGCTTTTTCCATGTTTACAGAGATAGCGGTGTAGATATTTACATATTTATAAAGATAACGGTGTAGAAACTTCCATGTTTATACAGATAGCGGTGTAAATATTTCCATGTTTATACAGATCACGGTGTAGATATTTCCTTGTTTATACAAATAGCGGTGTAGTTATTTCCATGTTTATACAATAGCGGTGTAGATATTTCTATGTATATACAGATGGCTGTGTAGATATTTCCATGTTTATACAGATGGCTTTGTAGATATTTCCATGTTTATACAGATGACTTTGTAGGTATTTCCATGTTTATACAGATGGCAGTGTAGATATTTCCATGTTTATAGAGATAGCTGTGTAGATATTTCCATGTTTATACAGATAGCGGGGTAGATATTTCCATGTTTATACAGCTCGCGGTGTAGTTACTTCCATGTTTATACAGAAAGCGGTGTTGATATCTCCATGTTTTTACAGATATCGGTGTAGATATTTCCATGTTTACACAGATTGCGGTGTAGATATTTCCATCTTTCTACAGATGGCAGTGTAGATATTTCCATGTTTATACACATGGCGGTGTAGATACTTCCATATTTATACAGATGTCTGTCTAGATATTTCCATGTGTATACAGATGGTATTGTAGATATTTCCATGTTTATACAGATGTTGGTGTAGATATTTCCCTGTTTACTCAGATGACTGTGTAGATATTTCCATGTTTTAACAGATGGCAGTGTAGATATTTCAATGTTTATAGAGATGGCACTGTATATATTTCCATGTTTATACAGATCGTGGTGTAGATATTTCCATGTTTATACAGATAGCGGTGTAGATATTTCCATGTTTTTACAGAGATCGGTGTAGATATTTCCATGTTTACACAGATTGCGGTGTAGATATTTCCATCTTTTTACAGATGGCATTGTAGATATTTCCATGTTTATACAGATGGCGGTGTAGATATTTCCATGTTCCTACACATGACTGTGTAGGTATTTCCATGTTTATACAGATGGCTTTGTAGATATTTCCATGTCTATAGAGATAGCGGTGCAGATATTTCCATGATTATACAGATAGCGGTGTATATATTTCCATGTTTATACAGATCGTGGTGTAGATGTTTCCATGTTTATACATATACCGGTGTAGATATTTCCATGTTTATACAGACCGCAGTGTAGATATTTCCATGTTTATAGAGATAGCAGTGTAGATATTTCCCAGTTTGTGCAGATGGCGGTGTTGATGTTTCCATCTATACACAGATTGCCGTGTAGGTATTTCCATGTGTATACAGATGGCATTGTAGATATTTCCATGTTTATACAGATGGTGGTGTAGATATTTCCATGTTTACACAGAAGACTGTATAGGTATTTCCATGTTTATCCAGATGGCGGTGTAGCTTTTTCCATGTTTACAGAGATAGCGGTGTAGATATTTCCATATTTATAAAGATAACGGTGTAGAAACTTCCATGTTTATACAGATAGCGGTGTAAATATTTCCATGTTTATACAGATCACAGTGTAGATATTTCCTTGTTTATACAAATAGCGGTGTAGTTATTTCCATGTTTATACAATAGCGGTGTAGATATTTCTATGTATATACAGATGGCTGTGTAGATATTTCCATGTTTATACAGATGGCTTTGTAGATATTTCCATGTTTATACAGATGACTTTGTAGGTATTTCCATGTTTATACAGATGGCAGTGTAGATATTTCCATGTTTATAGAGATAGCTGTGTAGATATTTCCATGTTTATACAGATAGCGGGGTAGATATTTCATGTTTATACAGATCGCGGTGTAGTTACTTCCATGTTTATACAGAAAGCGGTGTTGATATTTCCATGTTTTTACAGATATCGGTGTAGATATTTCCATGTTTACACAGATTGCAGTGTAGATATTTCCATCTTTCTACAGATGGCAGTGTAGATATTTCCATGTTTATACACATGGCGGTGTAGATACATCCATATTCATACAGATGTCTGTCTAGATATTTCCATGTGTATACAGATGGTATTGTAGATATTTCCATGTTTATACAGATGTTGGTGTAGATATTTCCCTGTTTACTCAGATGACTGTGTAGATATTTCCATGTTTTAACAGATGGCAGTGTAGATATTTCAATGTTTATAGAGATGGCACTGTATATATTTCCATGTTTATACAGATCGCGGTGTAGATATTTCCATGTTTATACAGATAGCGGTGTAGATATTTCCATGTTTTTACAGAGATCGGTGTAGATATTTCCATGTTTACACAGATTGCGGTGTAGATATTTCCATCTTTCTACAGATGGCATTGTAGATATTTCCATGTTTATACAGATGGCGGTGTAGATATTTCCATGTTTATATAGATGGTGGTGTAGATATTACCATGTTTATACAGAGAGCAGTGTTGATATTTCCATGTTTATTCAGATAGCGGTGTAGATATTTCCATGTTTATATAGATAGCGGTGTAGGTATTTCCATGTTTATAGACATAGCGGTGTAGATATTTCCATGTTTATATAGATGGCGTTGTAGATATTTCCATGTTTATACCGATAGCGGTGTTGGTATTTCCACGTTTATACAGATAGCGATGTAGATATTTCCATGTTTATACAGCTCGCGGTGCAGATATTTATATCTTTATACAGATGGCATTGTAGATATTTCCTTATTCACACTGATGGCAGTGAAGATGTTTCCATGTTTATACAGATGGCGGAGTAGTTACTTCCATGTTTATGGAGATGGCAGTGTAGATATTTTCATGTTTATAGAGATGGCGGTGTAGATATTTCCATGTTTATAGAGATAGCAGTGTAGATATTTCCATGTTTATACAGATGGCGGTGTAGATATTTCCATGTTTATATAGATGGTGGTGTAGATATTACCAGGTTTATACAGATAGCGGTGTAGATATTTCCATGTTTATACAGATCGTGGTGAAGATATTTCCATGTTTATACAGATCTCGGTGTAGATATTCCCATGTTTATACAGATCGCGGTGTAGATATTTCCATGTTTTCACATATGGTGGTGTAGATATTTCCATGTTTATACACATGGCGGAGTAGATATTTCCATCTTTATGGAGATGGCAGTGTAGATATTTTCATGTTTATACAGATGGCGGTGTAGATATTTCCATATTTATAGAGATAGCGGTGTAGATACTTCCATCTTTCTGCAGATGGCAGTGTAGATATTTCCATGTTTATACAGATGGCCGTGTAGATATTTCCATATTTATACAGATGTCTGTGTAGATATTTCCATGTGTATACAGATGGTATTGTAGTTATTTCCATGTTTATACAGATGGTGGTGTAGATATTTCCATGTTTATTCAGATGACTGTGTAGATATTTCCATGTTTATACAGATGGCAGTGTAGATATTTCCATGTTCCTACACATGACTGTGTAGGTATTTCCATGTTTATACAGATGGCTTTGTAGATATTTCCATGTCTATAGAGATAGCGGTGCAGATATTTCCATGATTATACAGATAGCGGTGTATATATTTCCATGTTTATACAGATCGTGGTGTAGATGTTTCCATGTTTATACATATACCGGTGTAGATATTTCCATGTTTATACAGACCGCAGTGTAGATATTTCCATGTTTATAGAGATAGCAGTGTAGATATTTCCCAGTTTGTGCAGATGGCGGTGTTGATGTTTCCATCTATACACAGATTGCCGTGTAGGTATTTCCATGTGTATACAGATGGCATTGTAGATATTTCCATGTTTATACAGATGGTGGTGTAGATATTTCCATGTTTACACAGAAGACTGTATAGGTATTTCCATGTTTATCCAGATGGCGGTGTAGCTTTTTCCATGTTTACAGAGATAGCGGTGTAGATATTTACATATTTATAAAGATAACGGTGTAGAAACTTCCATGTTTATACAGATAGCGGTGTAAATATTTCCATGTTTATACAGATCACGGTGTAGATATTTCCTTGTTTATACAAATAGCGGTGTAGTTATTTCCATGTTTATACAATAGCGGTGTAGATATTTCTATGTATATACAGATGGCTGTGTAGATATTTCCATGTTTATACAGATGGCTTTGTAGATATTTCCATGTTTATACAGATGACTTTGTAGGTATTTCCATGTTTATACAGATGGCAGTGTAGATATTTCCATGTTTATAGAGATAGCTGTGTAGATATTTCCATGTTTATACAGATAGCGGGGTAGGTATTTCCATGTTTATACAGCTCGCGGTGTAGTTACTTCCATGTTTATACAGAAAGCGGTGTTGATATCTCCATGTTTTTACAGATATCGGTGTAGATATTTCCATGTTTACACAGATTGCGGTGTAGATATTTCCATCTTTCTACAGATGGCAGTGTAGATATTTCCATGTTTATACACATGGCGGTGTAGATACTTCCATATTTATACAGATGTCTGTCTAGATATTTCCATGTGTATACAGATGGTATTGTAGATATTTCCATGTTTATACAGATGTTGGTGTAGATATTTCCCTGTTTACTCAGATGACTGTGTAGATATTTCCATGTTTTAACAGATGGCAGTGTAGATATTTCAATGTTTATAGAGATGGCACTGTATATATTTCCATGTTTATACAGATCGTGGTGTAGATATTTCCATGTTTATACAGATAGCGGTGTAGATATTTCCATGTTTTTACAGAGATCGGTGTAGATATTTCCATGTTTACACAGATTGCGGTGTAGATATTTCCATCTTTTTACAGATGGCATTGTAGATATTTCCATGTTTATACAGATGGCTGTGTAGATATTTCCATGTTTATATAGATGGTGGTGTAGATATTACCATGTTTATACAGAGAGCGGTGTTGATATTTCCATGTTTATTCAGATAGCGGTGTAGATATTTCCATGTTTATATAGATAGCGGTGTAGGTATTTCCATGTTTATAGACATAGCGGTGTAGATATTTCCATGTTTATATAGATGGCGTTGTAGATATTTCCATGTTTATACCGATAGCGGTGTTGGTATTTCCACGTTTATACAGATAGCGATGTAGATATTTCCATGTTTATACAGCTCGCGGTGCAGATATTTATATCTTTATACAGATGGCATTGTAGATATTTCCTTATTCACACTGATGGCAGTGAAGATGTTTCCATGTTTATACAGATGGCGGAGTAGTTACTTCCATGTTTATGGAGATGGCAGTGTAGATATTTTCATGTTTATAGAGATGGCGGTGTAGATATTTCCATGTTTATAGAGATAGCAGTGTAGATATTTCCATGTTTATACAGATGGCGGTGTAGATATTTCCATGTTTATATAGATGGTGGTGTAGATATTACCAGGTTTATACAGATAGCGGTGTAGATATTTCCATGTTTATACTGATCGTGGTGAAGATATTTCCATGTTTATACAGATCTCGGTGTAGATATTCCCATGTTTATACAGATCGCGGTGTAGATATTTCCATGTTTTCACATATGGTGGTGTAGATATTTCCGTGTTTATACACATGGCGGAGTAGATACTTCCATCTTTATGGAGATGGCTGTGTAGATATTTTCATGTTTATAGAGATGGCGGTGTAGATATTTCCATATTTATAGAGATAGCGGTGTAGATATTTCCATCTTTCTACAGATGGCAGTGTAGATATTTCCATGTTTATACAGATGGCGGTGTAGATATTTCCATATTTATACAGATGTCTGTGTAGATATTTCCATGTGTATAGAGATGGTATTGTAGTTATTTCCATGTTTATACAGATGGTGGTGTAGATATTTCCATGTTTATTCAGATGACTGTGTAGATATTTCCATGTTTATACAGATGGCAGTGTAGATATTTCCATGTTCCTACACATGACTGTGTAGGTATTTCCATGTTTACACAGATGGCTTTGTAGATATTTCCATGTCTATAGAGATAGCGGTGCAGATATTTCCATGATTATACAGATAGCGGTGTATATATTTCCATGTTTATACAGATCGTGGTGTAGATGTCTCCATGTTTATACAGATACCGGTGTAGTTATTTCCATGTTTATACAGACCGCAGTGTAGATATTTCCATGTTTATAGAGATAGCAGTGTAGATATTTCCAAGTTTGTGCAAATGGCGGTGTTGACGTTTCCATCTATATGCAGATTGCCGTGTAGGTATTTCCATGTGTATACAGATGGCATTGTAGATATTTCCATGTTTATACAGATGGTGGTGTAGATATTTCCATGTTTACACAGAAGACTGTACAGGTATTTCCATGTTTATACAGATGGCGGTGTAGCTATTTCCATGTTTATAGAGATAGCGGTGTAGATATTTCCATATTTATACAGATAACGGTGTTGAAATTTCCATGTTTATACAGATAGCGGTGTAAATATTTCCATGTTTATACAGATCACGGTGTAGATATTTCCTTGTTAATACAAATAGCGGTGTAGTTATTTCCATGTTTGCACAGATAGCGGTGTAGATATTTCCATGTATATACAGATGGCTGTGTAGATATTTCCTTGTTTATACAGATGGCTCTGTAGATATTTCCATGTTTATACAGATGACTTTGGAGGTATTTCCATGTTTATACAGATGGCGGTGTAGATATTTCCATGTTTATAGAGATAGCTGTGTAGATATTTCCATGTTTATACAGATAGCGTTGTAGATATTTCCATGTTTATACAGATCGCGGTGTAGTTTCTTCCATGTTTTTACAGATAGCGGTGTTGATATTTCCATGTTTTTACAGATATCGGTGTAGATATTTCCATGTTTACACAGATTACGGTGTAGATATTTCCATCTTTCTACAGATGGCATTGTAGATATTTCCATGCTTGTACAGATGGCGGTGTAGATATTTCCATGTTTATTTAGATGGTGGTGTAGATATTACCAGGTTTACACAGATAGTGGTGTAGATATTTCCATGTTTATACAGATCGTGGTGAAGATATTTCCATGTTTATACAGATCTCGGTGTAGATATTTCCATGTTTATACAGATCGCGGTGTAGATATTTCCATGTTTTCACATATGGTGGTGTAGATATTTCCGTGTTTATACACATGGCGGGGTAGGTACTTCCATCTTTATGGAGATGGCAGTGTAGATATTTTCATGTTTATAGAGATGGCGGTGTAGATATTTCCATATTTATAGAGATAGCGGTGTAGATACTTCCATCTTTCTACAGATGTCAGTGTAGATATTTCCATGTTTATACAAATGGCCGTGTAGATATTTCCATACTTATACAGATGTCTGTGTAGATATTTCCATGTGTATACAGATGGTATTGTATTTATTTCCATGTTTATACAGATGGTGGTGTAGATATTTCCATGTTTATTCAGATGACTGTGTAGATATTTCCATGTTTATACAGATGGCAGTGTAGATATTTCCATGTTCCTACACATGACTGTGTAGGTATTTCCATGTTTATACAGATGGCTTTGTAGCTATTTCCATGTCTATAGAGATAGCGGTGCAGATATTTCCATGATTATACAGATAGCGGTGTATATATTTCCATGTTTATACAGATCGTGGTGTAGATATTTCCATGTTTATACATATAGCGGTGTAGATATTTCCATGTTTATACAGACCGCAGTGTAGATATTTCCATGTTTATAGAGATAGCAGTGTAGATATTTCCAAGTTTGTGCAGATGGCGGTGTTGATGTTTCCATCTATACACAGATTGCCGTGTAGGTATTTCCATGTGTATACAGATGGCATTGTAGATATTTCCATGTTTATACAGATGGTGGTGTAGATATATCCATGTTTACACAGAAGACTGTATAGGTATTTCCATGTTTATACAGATTACGGTGTAGCTATTTCCATGTTTATAGAGATAGCGGTGTAGATATTTCCATATTTATACAGATAACGGTGTAGAAATTTCCATGTTTATATAGATAGCGGTGTAAATATTTCCATGTTTATACAGATCACGGTGTAGATATTTCCTTGTTTATACAAATAGCGGTGTAGTTATTTCCATGTTTATACAATAGCGGTGTAGATATTTCCATGTATATACAGATGGCTGTGTAGATGTTTCCATGTTTATACAGATGGCTTTGTAGATATTTTCATGTTTATACAGATGACTTTGTAGGTATTTCCATGTTTATACAGATGGTGGTGTAGATATTTCCATGTTTATAGAGATAGCTGTGTAGATATTTCCATGTTTATACAGATAGCGTTGTAGATATTTCCATGTTTATACAGATCGCGGTGTAGTTACTTCCGTGTTTATACAGAAAGCGGTGTTGATATTTCCATGTTTTTACAGATATCGGTGTAGATATTTCCATGTTTACACAGATTGCGTTGTAGATATTTCCATCTTTATACAGATGGCAGTGTAGATATTTCCATGTTTATACACATGGCGGTGTAGATACTTCCATATTTATACAGATGTCTGTGTAGATATTTCCATGTGTATACAGATGGTATTGTAGATATTTCCATGTTTATACAGATGTTGGTGTAGATATTTCCCTGTTTACTCAGATGACTGTGTAGATATTTCCATGTTTTAACAGATGGCAGTGTAGATATTTCAATGTTTATAGAGATGGCACTGTATATATTTCCATGTTTATACAGATCGCGGTGTAGATATTTCCATGTTTATACAGATAGCGGTGTAGATATTTCCATGTTTTTACAGATATCGGTGTAGATATTTCCATGTTTACACAGATTGCGGTGTAGATATTTCCATCTTTCTACAGATGGCATTGTAGATATTTCCATGTTTATACAGATGGTGGTGTAGATATTTCCATGTTTATATAGATGGTGGTGTAGATATTACCATGTTTATACAGAGAGCGGTGTTGATAATTCCATGTTTATTCAGATAGCGGTGTAGATATTTCCATGTTTATATAGATAGCGGTGTAGGTATTTCCATGTTTATAGACATAGCGGTGTAGATATTTCCATTTTTATATAGATGGCGTTGTAGATATTTCCATGTTTATACCAATAGCGGTGTTGGTATTTCCACGTTTATACAGATAGCGATGTAGATATTTCCATGTTTATACAGCTCGCTATGCAGATATTTATATCTTTATACAGATGGCATTGTAGATATTTCCTTATTCACACTGATGGCAGTGAAGATGTTTCCATGTTTATACAGATGGCGGAGAAGTTACTTCCATGTTTATGGAGATGGCAGTGTAGATATTTTCATGTTTATAGAGATGGCTGTGTAGATATTTCCATGTTTATAGAGATAGCAGTGTAGATATTTACATGTTTATACAGATGGCTGTGTAGATATTTCCATGTGTATACAGATGGCATTGTAAATATTTCCATGTTTATACAGATGACTGTATAGGTATTTCCATGTTTTTACAGATGGCAGTGCAGATATTTCCATGTTTATAGAGATAGCGATGTAGATATTTCCATGTTTGTACAGATGGCGGTGTTGATATTTCCATCTATACACAGATGGCCGTGTAGATATTTCCATGTTTATACAGATGGCAGCGTAGGTATTTCCATGGACATGCAGATGGCGGTGTAGTTATTTCCTTGTTTATACAGATAGCGGTGTAGATATTTCCATGTTTTCACATATGGTGGTGTAGATATTTCCGTGTTTATACACATGGCGGAGTAGATACTTCCATCTTTATGGAGATGGCTGTGTAGATATTTTCATGTTTATAGAGATGGCGGTGTAGATATTTCCATATTTATAGAGATAGCGGTGTAGATATTTCCATCTTTCTACAGATGGCAGTGTAGATATTTCCATGTTTATACAGATGGCCGTGTAGATATTTCCATATTTATACAGATGTCTGTGTAGATATTTCCATGTGTATACTGATGGTATTGTAGTTATTTCCATGTTTATACAGATGGTGGTGTAGATATTTCCATGTTTATTCAGATGACTGTGTAGATATTTCCATGTTTATACAGATGGCAGTGTAGATATTTCCATGATTATACAGATAGCGGTGTATATATTTCCCTGTTTATACAGATCGTGGTGTAGATATTTCCATGTTTATAGAGATAGCAGTGTAGATATTTCCAAGTTAGTGCAGATGGCGGTGTTGACGTTTCCATCTATACACAGATTGCCGTGTAGGTATTTCCATGTGTATACAGATGGCATTGTAGATATTTCCATGTTTATACAGATGGTGGTGTAGATATTTCCATGTTTACACAGAAGACTGTATAGGTATTTCCATGTTTATACAGATGGCGGTGTAGCTATTTCCATGTTTATAGAGATAGCGGTGTAGATATTTCCATATTTATACAAATAACGGTGTAGAAATTTCCATGTTTATACAGATACCGGTGTAAATATTTCCATGTTTATACAGATCACGGTGTAGATATTTCCTTGTTAATACAAATCGCGGTGTAGTTATTTCCATGTTTGCACAGATAGCGGTGTAGATATTTCCATGTATATACAGATGGCTGTGTAGATATTTCCATGTTTATACAGATGGATTTGTAGATAATTCCATGTTTATACAGATGACTTTGGAGGTATTTCCATGTTTATACAGATGGCAGTGTAGATATTTCCATGTTCCTACACATGACTGTGTAGGTATTTCCATGTTTATACAGATGGCTTTGTAGATATTTCCATGTCTATAGAGATAGCGGTGCAGATATTTCCATGATTATACAGATAGCGGTGTATATATTTCCATGTTTATACAGATCGTGGTGTAGATGTTTCCATGTTTATACATATACCGGTGTAGATATTTCCATGTTTATACAGACCGCAGTGTAGATATTTCCATGTTTATAGAGATAGCAGTGTAGATATTTCCCAGTTTGTGCAGATGGCGGTGTTGATGTTTCCATCTATACACAGATTGCCGTGTAGGTATTTCCATGTGTATACAGATGGCATTGTAGATATTTCCATGTTTATACAGATGGTGGTGTAGATATTTCCATGTTTACACAGAAGACTGTATAGGTATTTCCATGTTTATACAGATGGCGGTGTAGCTATTTCCATGTTTATAGAGATAGCGGTGTAGATATTTCCATATTTATAAAGATAACGGTGTAGAAACTTCCATGTTTATACAGATAGCGGTGTAAATATTTCCATGTTTATACAGATCACGGTGTAGATATTTCCTTGTTTATACAAATAGCGGTGTAGTTATTTCCATGTTTATACAATAGCGGTGTAGATATTTCTATGTATATACAGATGGCTGTGTAGATATTTCCATGTTTATACAGATGGCTTTGTAGATATTTCCATGTTTATACAGATGACTTTGTAGGTATTTCCATGTTTATACAGATGGCAGTGTAGATATTTCCATGTTTATAGAGATAGCTGTGTAGATATTTCCATGTTTATACAGATAGCGGGGTAGATATTTCCATGTTTATACAGATCGCGGTGTAGTTACATCCATGTTTATACAGAAAGCGGTGTTGATATTTCCATGTTTTTACAGATATCGGTGTAGATATTTCCATGTTTACACAGATTGCGGTGTAGATATTTCCATCTTTCTACAGATGGCAGTGTAGATATTTCCATGTTTATACACATGGCGGTGTAGATACTTCCATATTTATACAGATGTCGTGTAGATATTTCCATGTGTATACAGATGGTATTGTAGATATTTCCATGTTTATACAGATGGTGGTGTAGATATTTCCCTGTTTACTCAGATGACTGTGTAGATATTTCCATGTTTTAACAGATGGCAGTGTAGATATTTCAATGTTTATAGAGATGGCACTGTAGATATTTCCATGTTTATACAGATCGCGGTGTAGATATTTCCATGTTTATACAGATAGCGGTGTAGATATTTCCATGTTTTTACAGATATCGGTGTAGATATTTCCATGTTTACACAGATTGCGGTGTAGATATTTCCATCTTTCTACAGATGGCATTGTAGATATTTCCATGTTTATACAGATGGTGGTGTAGATATTTCCATGTTTATATAGATGGTGGTGTAGATATTACCATGTTTATACAGAGAGCGGTGTTGATATTTCCATGTTTATTCAGATAGCGGTGTAGATATTTCCATGTTTATATAGATAGCGGTGTAGGTATTTCCATGTTTATAGACATAGCGGTGTAGATATTTCCATGTTTATATAGATGGCGTTGTAGATATTTCCATGTTTATACCATTAGCGGTGTTGGTATTTCCACGTTTATACAGATAGCGATGTAGATATTTCCATGTTTATACAGCTCGTGGTGCAGATATTTATATCTTTATACAGATGGCATTGTAGATATTTCCTTATTCACACTGATGGCAGTGAAGATGTTTCCATGTTTATACAGATGGCGGAGTAGTTACTTCCATGTTTATGGAGATGGCAGTGTAGATATTTTCATGTTTATAGAGATGGCGGTGTAGATATTTCCATGTTTATAGAGATAGCAGTGTAGATATTTACATGTTTATACAGATGGCTGTGTAGATATTTACATGTGTATACAGACGGCATTGTAAATATTTCCATGTTTATACAGATGACTGTATAGGTATTTCCATGTTTTTACAGATGGCAGTGCAGATATTTCCATGTTTATAGAGATAGCGATGTAGATATTTCCATGTTTGTACAGATGGCGGTGTTGATATTTCCATCTATACACAGATGGCCCTGTAGATATTTCCATGTTTATACAGATGGCAGCGTAGGTATTTCCATGGACATGCAGATGGCGGTGTAGTTGTTTCCTTGTTTATACAGATAGCGGTGTAGATATTTCCATGTTTTCACATATGGTGGTGTAGATATTTCCGTGTTTATACACATGGCGGAGTAGATACTTCCATCTTTATGGAGATGGCAGTGTAGATATTTTCATGTTTATAGAGATGGCGGTGTAGATATTTCCATATTTATAGAGATAGCGGTGTAGATATTTCCATCTTTCTACAGATGGCAGTGTAGATATTTCCATGTTTATACAGATGGCGGTGTAGATATTTCCATATTTATACAGATGTCTGTGTAGATATTTCCATGTGTATACAGATGGTATTGTAGTTATTTCCATGTTTATACAGATGGTGGTGTAGATATTTCCATGTTTATTCAGATGACTGTGTAGATATTTCCATGTTTATACAGATGGCAGTGTAGATATTTCCATGTTCCTACACATGACTGTGTAGGTATTTCCATGTTTATACAGATGGCTTTGTAGATATTTCCATGGCTATAGAGATAGCGGTGCAGATATTTCCATGATTATACAGATAGCGGTGTATATATTTCCCTGTTTATACAGATCGTGGTGTAGATATTTCCATGTTTATACAGATACCGGTGTAGATATTTCCATGTTTATACAGACCGCAGTGTAGATATTTCCATGTTTATAGAGATAGCAGTGTAGATATTTCCAAGTTAGTGCAGATGGCGGTGTTGACGTTTCCATCTATACACAGATTGCCGTGTAGGTATTTCCATGTGTATACAGATGGCATTGTAGATATTTCCATGTTTATACAGATGGTGGTGTAGATATTTCCATGTTTACACAGAAGACTGTATAGGTATTTCCATGTTTATACAGATGGCGGTGTAGCTATTTCCATGTTTATAGAGATAGCGGTGTAGATATTTCCATATTTATACAAATAACGGTGTAGAAATTTCCATGTTTATACAGATACCGGTGTAAATATTTCCATGTTTATACAGATCACGGTGTAGATATTTCCTTGTTAATACAAATCGCGGTGTAGTTATTTCCATGTTTGCACAGATAGCGGTGTAGATATTTCCATGTATATACAGATGGCTGTGTAGATATTTCCATGTTTATACAGATGGCTTTGTAGATATTTCCATGTTTATACAGATGACTTTGGAGGTATTTCCATGTTTATACAGATGGCAGTGTAGATATTTCCATGTTCCTACACATGACTGTGTAGGTATTTCCATGTTTATACAGATGGCTTTGTAGATATTTCCATGTCTATAGAGATAGCGGTGCAGATATTTCCATGATTATACAGATAGCGCTGTATATATTTCCATGTTTATACAGATCGTGGTGTAGATGTTTCCATGTTTATACATATACCGGTGTAGATATTTCCATGTTTATACAGACCGCAGTGTAGATATTTCCATGTTTATAGAGATAGCAGTGTAGATATTTCCCAGTTTGTGCAGATGGCGGTGTTGATGTTTCCATCTATACACAGATTGCCGTGTAGGTATTTCCATGTGTATACAGATGGCATTGTAGATATTTCCATGTTTATACAGATGGTGGTGTAGATATTTCCATGTTTACACAGAAGACTGTATAGGTATTTCCATGTTTATACAGATGGCGGTGTAGCTATTTCCATGTTTATAGAGATAGCGGTGTAGATATTTCCATATTTATAAAGATAACGGTGTAGAAACTTCCATGTTTATACAGATAGCGGTGTAAATATTTCCATGTTTATACAGATCACGGTGTAGATATTTCCTTGTTTATACAAATAGCGGTGTAGTTATTTCCATGTTTATACAATAGCGGTGTAGATATTTCTATGTATATACAGATGGCTGTATAGATATTTCCATGTTTATACAGATGGCTTTGTAGATATTTCCATGTTTATACAGATGACTTTGTAGGTATTTCCATGTTTATACAGATGGCAGTGTAGATATTTCCATGTTTATAGAGATAGCTGTGTAGATATTTCCATGTTTATACAGATAGCGGGGTAGATATTTCCATGTTTATACAGATCGCGGTGTAGTTACATCCATGTTTATACAGAAAGCGGTGTTGATATTTCCATGTTTTTACAGATATCGGAGTAGATATTTCCATGTTTACACAGATTGCGGTGTAGATATTTCCATCTTTCTACAGATGGCAGTGTAGATATTTCCATGTTTATACACATGGCGGTGTAGATACTTCCATATTTATACAGATGTCGTGTAGATATTTCCATGTGTATACAGATGGTATTGTAGATATTTCCATGTTTATACAGATGGTGGTGTAGATATTTCCCTGTTTACTCAGATGACTGTGTAGATATTTCCATGTTTTAACAGATGGCAGTGTAGATATTTCAATGTTTATAGAGATGGCACTGCAGATATTTCCATGTTTATACAGATGGTGGTGTAGATATTTCCATGTTTATATAGATGGTGGTGTAGATATTACCATGTTTATACAGAGAGCGGTGTTGATATTTCCATGTTTATTCAGATAGCGGTGTAGATATTTCCATGTTTATATAGATAGCGGTGTAGGTATTTCCATGTTTATAGACATAGCGGTGTAGATATTTCCATGTTTATATAGATGGCGTTGTAGATATTTCCATGTTTATACCGATAGCTGTGTTGGTATTTCCACGTTTATACAGATAGCGATGTAGATATTTCCATGTTTATACAGCTCGTGGTGCAGATATTTATATCTTTATACAGATGGCATTGTAGATATTTCCTTATTCACACTGATGGCAGTGAAGATGTTTCCATGTTTATACAGATGGCGGAGTAGTTACTTCCATGTTTATGGAGATGGCAGTGTAGATATTTTCATGTTTATAGAGATGGCGGTGTAGATATTTCCATGTTTATAGAGATAGCAGTGTAGATATTTACATGTTTATACAGATGGCTGTGTAGATATTTACATGTGTATACAGACGGCATTGTAAATATTTCCATGTTTATACAGATGACTGTATAGGTATTTCCATGTTTTTACAGATGGCAGTGCAGATATTTCCATGTTTATAGAGATAGCGATGTAGATATTTCCATGTTTGTACAGATGGCGGTGTTGATATTTCCATCTATACACAGATGGCCCTGTAGATATTTCCATGTTTATACAGATGGCAGCGTAGGTATTTCCATGGACATGCAGATGGCGGTGTAGTTGTTTCCTTGTTTATACAGATAGCGGTGTAGATATTTCCATGTTTTCACATATGGTGGTGTAGATATTTCCGTGTTTATACACATGGCGGAGTAGATACTTCCATCTTTATGGAGATGGCAGTGTAGATATTTTCATGTTTATAGAGATGGCGGTGTAGATATTTCCATATTTATACAGATGTCTGTGTAGATATTTCCATGTGTATACAGATGGGATTGTAGTTATTTCCATGTTTATACAGATGGTGGTGTAGATATTTCCATGTTTATTCAGATGACTGTGTAGATATTTCCATGTTTATACAGATGGCAGTGTAGATATTTCCATGTTCCTACACATGACTGTGTAGGTATTTCCCTGTTTATACAGATGGCTTTGTAGATATTTCCATGTCTATAGAGATAGCGGTGCAGATATTTCCATGATTATACAGATAGCGGTGTATATATTTCCATGTTTATACAGATTGTGGTGTAGATATTTCCATGTTTATACAAATACCGGTGTAGATATTTCCATGTTTATACAGACCGCAGTGTAGATATTTCCATGTTTATAGAGATAGCAGTGTAGATATTTCCAAGTTTGTGCAGATTGCCGTGTTGATGTTTCCATCTATACACAGATTGCCGTGTAGGTATTTCCATGTGTATACAGATGGCATTGTAGATATTTCCATGTTTATACAGATGGTGGTGTAGATATTTCCATGTTTACACAGAAGACTGTATAGGTATTTCCATGTTTATACAGATGGCGGTGTAGCTATTTCCATGTTTATAGAGATAGCGGTGTAGATATTTCCAAATTTATACAGATAACGGTGAAGAAATTTCCATGTTTATACAGATATCGGTGTAAATATTTCCATGTTTATACAGATCACGGTGTAGATATTTCCTTGTTAATACAAATAGCGGAGTAGTTATTTCCATGTTTGTACAGATAGTGGTGTAGATATTTCGATGTATATAAAGATGCCTGTGTAGATATTTCCATGTTTATAGAGATGGCTTTGTACATATTTCCATGTTTATACAGATAGTGGTGTAGACATTTCCACATTTATACAGATGGCGGTATAGATATTTCCAAGTTTACACAGATAGCTGTGTAGATATTTCCATGTTTACACAGATAGCGTTGTAGATATTTCATTGTTTATAGAGATAGCGGTGTAGGTGTTTCCATGTTTTTAATGATACCGCTGTAGGTATTTCCGTGTTTAAAAGCTAGCGGTGGAGATATTTCCATGTTTATACAGATAGCGGTGTAAAAATTTCCATGTTTATACAGATAGCGGTGTAGTTATTTCCATGTTTATTGTGATAGCGGTGTAGATATTTCCATGTTTATAGAGACTGCGGTGTAGATATTTCCATCTTTGCACAGATTGCTGTGTAGATATTTCCAAGTTTATACAGATTGCGGTGTAGTTATTTCCATGTTGATACAGATAGCGGTGTAGATATTTCCATGTTTATATAGGTATCGGTGTAGAAATTCCCATGTTTATACAGATCGCTTTGTAGATATTTCCATCTTTCTACAGATGTCAGTGTAGATATTTCTAAGTTTATACAGATGTCTGTGTAGATATTTCCATGTTTATGCAGGCGGCGGTGTAGATATTTCCATGTTTATAGAGATGGCGGTGTAGTTATTTCTGTTTATAGAGATTGCGGTGTAAATATTTCCATGTTTATAGAGATGGTGGTGTAAGTATTTTCATGTTTATAGAGATAGCGGTGTAGATATTTCCATGTTTATACAGATAGCGGTATTGCTACTTCCATGTTTATACAGATAGCGGTGAAGATATTTCCATGTTTATACAGCTCGCGGTGTAGATATTTCCATCTTTAAACAGATGGGAGTGGAGATATTTCCATGTTTGTACAGATAGCGGTGAAGATATTTCCATGTCTCTAGAGATAGCGGTGTAGGTATTTCCATATTTATACAAATTGCGGTGTAGCTATTTCCATCTTTATACAGATGGCGGTGTACATATTTCCATGTTTATACAGATAGAAGTGAAGATATTTCCATGTTTATACAGATAGTGGTGTAGATATTTCCAAGTTTATACAGACGGCGGTGTAGATACATCCATGTTTCTGAAGATGGCAGTGTAGATATTTTCATGTTTATAGAGATGGCGGTGTAGATATTTCCATGAATATAGAGATTGCGGTGTAGGTATTTCCATGTTTATAGAGATAGCGGTGTAGATATTTCCATATTTATACAGATAGCGGTGTAGGTATTTCCATGTTTATACAGATTGTAGTGTAGATGTTTCCATGTTTCTACAGATGGCGGTGTAGATATTTCCTTGTTTATACAGACAGCGGTGCAGATATTTCCATGTTTATACAGGTAGCGGTGTAGGTATTTCCATGTTTACAGAGATAGCATTGTAGTTATTTCCATCTTTGCACAGATTGCCGTGTAGATATTTCCATGTTTACGCAGATAGCTGTGTAGATATTTCCAAGTTTACACAGATAGCTGTGTAGATATTTCCATGTTTACACACATAGCGTTGTAGATATTTCCACGTTTATACAGATTGCGGTGTAGATATGTCCATGTTTATACAGAAAGCGGTGTAGATATTTTCATGTTTATACAGATAGCGGTGGAGATATTTCCATGTTTATAGAGACTGCGGTATAGATATTTCCATGTTTATACAAATAGCGGTGTAGATATTTCCATGTTTACAGAGATAGCATTGTAGATATTTCCAACTTTGCACAGATAGCTGTGTAGTTATTTCCATTTTTACACAGATAGCTGTGTAGATATTTCCAAGTTTACACAGATAGCTGTGTAGATATTTGCAAGTTTACACAGATATCGTTGTAGATATTTCCATGTTTATACAGATAGCGGTGTAAATATTTCCATGTTTATACAGATAGCGGTGGAGGTATATCCCTGTTTATACAGATAGCGATGCAGATATTTCCATGTTTGTGCAGATAGTGGTGTAGATATTTCCATGTTTATACAGATAGCAGTGTAGATATTTCCATGTTAATACAGATGGCTGTGTAGATATTTCCAAGTGTGTACAGATGGCGTTGTAAATATTTCCATGTTTATACAGATGGCGCTGTAGATATTTCCATGTTTATACAGATCGCAGTGTAGATATTTCCATGTTTATACAGATATCGGTGTAGGGATTCCATGTTTACAGAGATAGCGGTGTATCTATTTCCATCTTTGCACAGATTGCGGTGTTGGTATTGCGAAATTTACACAGATAGCTGTGTAGATATTTCCATGTTTACAGAGATAGCATTGTAGATATTTCCGTGTTTATACAGATTGCGGTGTATTTATTTCCAGGTTGATACAGATAGCAGTATAGATATTTCCATGTTTATACAGGTAGTGGTGTAGTAATTCCCATGTTTATACAGATCGCTTTGTAGACATTTCCATTTTTCCACAGATATCAGTGTAGGTATTTCCAAGTTTATACAGATGGCGGTGTAGATATTTCCATTTTTATAGAGATGGCGTTGTAGTTATTTCTATGTTTATGGAGATAGCGGTGTAAATATCTTCATGTTTATAGAGATGGTGGTGTAAGTATTTTCATGTTTATAGAGATAGCGGTGTAGATATTTCCATGTTTATACAGATAACGGTGTTGTTATATCCATGTTTATACAGATAGTGGTGTAGATATTTCCATGTTTATACAGCTCGCGGTGTAGATATTTCCATCTTTATACAGATGGCAGTGTAGATATTTCCATGTTTATACAGATAGCGGTGTAGATATTTCCATGTCTATAGAGATAGCGGTGTAGGTATTTCCATATTTATACAGCTTGCGGTGTAGATATTTCCATCTTTATACAGATGGCGGTGTAGATATTTCCATGTTTATACAGATGGCAGTGAAGTTATTTCCATGTTTTTACAGATAGTGGTGTAGATATTTCCATGTTTATACAGATGGCGGTGTAGATACATCCATGTTTCTGAAGATTGCAGTGTAGATATTTTCATGTTTATAGAGATGGCGGTGTAGATATTTCCATGTTTGTGCAGATGTCTGTGTAGATATTTCCATGTTTATGCTGATAGCGGTGTAGATACTTCCATGTTCTTAGAGATGGCGGTATAGTTATTTCTAAGTTTATAGAGATAGCGGTGTAAATATTTCCATGTTTATAGAGATGGTGGTGTAAGTATTTTCATGTTTATAGAGATAGCAGTGTAGATATATCCATGTTTATTCAGATAGCGTTGTTGGTATTTCCATGTTTATACAGATGGCGGTGTAGATATTTCTATGTTTATACAGCTCGCGGTGTAGATTTTTCCATCTTTATACAGATGGCAGTGTAGATATTTCCATGTTTATACAGATAGCGGTGTAGATATTTCCATGTCTATTGAGATAGCGGTTTAGTTATTTCCATATTTATACAGATTGCGGTGTAGATATTTCCATCTTTATACAGATGGCAGTGTAGATATTTCCATGTTTATACAGATGGCAGTGAAGGTATTTCCATGTTTATACAGATAGTGGTGTAGATATTTCCATGTTTATACAGATGGCGGTGTAGATACATCCTTGTTTCTGAAGATGGCGGTGTAGATATTTTCATGTTTATAGAGATGGAGGTGTAGATATTTCCATGTATAAAGAGATAGCAGTGTAGATATTTTCATGTTTAAAGAGAAAGCGGTGTAGGTATTTCCAAGTTTATACAGATATCGGTGTAGATATTTCCATGTTTACAGAGATAGCGGTGTAGGTATTTCCATCTTTGCACAGATTGCGCTGTAGTTATTGCCAAATTTACACAGATAGCGGTGTAGATATTTCCATGTTTATAGAGATAGCGCTGTTGTTATTTCCACGTTAATACAGATAGCGATGTAGATTTTTCCATGTTTTGGAGATGGCATTGTAGATATTTCCATGTTTATACAGATATCAGTGTAGACATTTCGATGTTTATAGAGATAACGGTATAGTTATTTCAATGTTTATACAGACAACGGTGAAGGTATTTGCATGTATATACAGATAGCGGTGTAGATATTGCCCTCTTTGTAGAGATAGCAGTGCAGATATATCCTTGTTTATACAGATAGCGTTGTAGATACTTCGATGTTTATAGAGATAGCGGTATAGTGATTTCAATGTTTTTACAGATAACGGTGTAGATATTTGCATGGTTATACAGATAGTGGTGTAGATACTTCCATGTTTATACAGATAGCTGCGTAGACATTTCCATGTTAATAGTGATAGCTGTGTAAATATTTCCCTGTTTTACAGATAGCAGTGTAGATATTTCCATGTTTATAGAGAGAGCGGTCAGATATTTCTATGTTTATACAGATGACAGAGTAGATATTTCCATGTTTATACAGAGAGCGGTGTAGATATTTCTACGTTTATAGAGATAGCGGTGTAGATAATTTCATGTTTACACAGACAGCGGTGTAGAAATTTCCATGTTTATAGAGATAGCGGTGAACATGTTTACATGTTTATACAGACAGCGGAATAAATATTTCCATGTTTATACAGATAGTGGTGTAAATATTTTCATGTTTATAGAGATAGCGCTGTAGATAATTCCATGCTAATAGAGATAGCGGTGTAAATATTTCCATGTTTATATAGATAGCCGTGTAATTGTTTACAAATTTATAGAGATAGCGGTGTAGATATTTCCATGTTTATACAGATGGCAGTGTAGATATTTCTATGTTTATACAGATGACGGTGTAGGTATTTCCATGTTTATACAGATAGGGGTGTAGATATTTCCATGTTTATAGAGATGGCTGTGTAGATATTTCAATGTTTATAGACATAGCGGGGTACATACTTCCATGTTTATAGAGATAGCTGTGTAGATATTTCCTTGTTTATACAGATGGCGGTGTAGATATATGCATGTTTATAAAAAAAGCGGTGTAGATATTTCCAAGTTTATAATGATGGCGCTGTAGATATTTCCATGTTTGTACAGATGGCGGTGTAGATATTCCCACGTTTATACAGATGGATGTGTAGATATTTCCATGTTTATTGAGATGGCGGTGTAGATATTTCCATGTTTATACAGATAGCGGTGTACATATTTCCATGTTTATACAGATAGCGGTGTAGATATTTCCATGTTTATAGTGATGGCGGTGTAGATATTTCCATGTTTATAGAGATAGCGTTGTAGATATTTCCATGTTTATAGAGATGGCGGTGTAGGTATTTCCTTGTTTATACCGATGGCGGTGGAGATATTTCCTTGATTATAAAGATAGCGTTGTAGATATTTCCATGCTTATAGTGATAGCGGTTTAGATATTTCCATGTTTATACAGATGGCAGTGTAGCTATATCCATGTTTTTAAAGATAGCCGTGTGAATATTTCCAAGTTTATAAAGATAGTGGTGTAGATATTTCCATATTTATACAGACGGCGGTGTAGATATTTCCAAGTATATACAGATGGCGGTGTAGATTTTGCCATGTGTATACAGATGGAGGTGTGGATATTTGCATGTTTATACAGATAGCGCTGTAGATATTTCCATGATTATACAGATGACGGTGTAGATATTTCCATGTTTATACAGATGGCAGTGTAGATATTTCCATGTTTATAAAGATGTCGGTGTAGGTATTTCCATGTTTATTCAGATAGCAGTGTACATATTTCCATGTTTATACAGATGTCGATGTAGATATTTTGATGTTTATAGAGAGAACGGTGCAGATAATTCCATGTTTACAGTGATGGCAATGTAGATATTTCCCTGTTTATACAGATAGCGGTGTAGATATTTCCATGTTTATACAGATGGCGGTGTTAGTTCCATGTTTATGGAGATGGTGGTGTAGATATTTTCATGTTTATAGAGATGGCGGTGTAGATATTTCCGTGTTTATAGAGATTGTGGTGTAGATATTTCCATGGTTATAGAGATAGCTGTGTAGTTATTTCCATGTTTCTGGAGATAGCGGTTTAGATATTTCCATGTTTATACAAACGGCTATGAAGATATTTCCATGTGTAAACAGACAAGCATTGCAGATATTTCCATGTTTATAGAGATGGTGTTGTAGATATTTCCATGTTTATACAGATGACTGTGGAGATATTTGCATGTTTATGCAGACGGCGGTGTAGGAATTTCCATGTTTATAGAGATAACTGCGTAGATATTTCCATGTTTTTGCAGATAGCGGTGTAGATATTTCCATGTTTATAGAGATAGCGGTTTACATATTTCCATATTTATACAGAGAGCGGTTAAGATATATCCATGTTTATACAGATCCCGGTGTAAATATTTCCATGTTTATACAGATGGCAGTGTAGATATTTCCACGTTTATACAGATGGCAGTGTAGATATTTCCATGTTTATAGAGATGGCGGTGTAGACATTTCCATGTTTTTGGAGATTGCGGTGAAGATATTTCCATGTTTCTACAGATGGTTGTGTAGATATTTCCATGTGTATACAGATAGTGGTGTAGATATTTCCATGTTTACACTGATGACGGTGTAGATATTTCGATGTTTATTGAGATAGCAGTGTAGATATTTCCATGTTTGTACAGATAGCGGTGTATATATTTCCATGTTTATACAGATAGCGGTGTAGATATTTCCATGTTTATTCAGATGGCGGTGTTGATATTTCCATGTTTTTACAGATGTCTGTGTTGATGTTTCCATGTTCATACAGATCGAGGAGTAGATATTTCCATGTTTATACATGTGGCAGTGTAGATATTTCCATGTTTATAGAGATGGAGGTGTAGTTATTTCCGTGTTTACAGAGATGGCAGTGTAGCTGCTTCCATGTTTATAGAGATATCAGTGTAGATATTTCCATGTTTATTGAGACAGCATTGTTGATAATTCCTTGTTTATACAGATGGCGGTGTAGATATTTTCATGATAATAAAGATAGCGGTGTAGATATTTGCATGTTTTTGCAGATGGTAGTGTAGATATTTCTATGTTTATTCAGATGGCGATGTAGATATTTCCATGTTTATACCGATAAGGGTGTAGATATTTCATGTTTACAGAGATGGCGGTGTAGATATTTCAATGTTTATAGAGATAGTGGTGTACAAACTTCCATGTTTATAGAGATAGCGGTGTAGGTATTTCCTTGTTTATACTGATGGCGGTGTAGATATTTCCATGTTTATAATGAAAGCGGTGTAGATATTTGCATGTTTATACAGATGGCGCTGTAGATATTTCCAAGTTTATACAGATGGCGGTGTAGATATTCCCATGTTTATACAGATGGAGCTGTAGATATTTCCATGGTTATTCAGATGGCTGTGTACATATATCCATGTTTATACAGATAGCCGTGTAGATATTTCCATGTTTATACCGGTGGCGCTGTATATATTTCCATGTTTATACATTTAGCGGTGTAGATATTTCCATGTTTATACAGATGGCGGTGTAGATATTTCCATGTTTATACAGATAGCGGTGTAGATATTTCCATGTTTATAGTGATGGCGGTGTAGATATTTCCATGGTTATAGAGATAGCGTTGTAGATGTTTCCATGTTTATAGAGATGGCGGTGTAGATATTTCCTTGTTTATACAGATGGCAGTGTAGATATTATTATGTTTATAAAGATAGTGTTGTAGATATTTCCATGTTTACAGTGATAACGCTGTAGATATTTCCATGTTTATACAGATGGCAGTGCAGCTATTTCCATGATTTTACAGATGGCGGTGTGAATATTTCCGAGTATATAAAGATAGTGGTGTAGATATTTCCATGTTTACAGAGATAGCGTTGTGGATATTTCCATGTTTACACAGATAGCGTTGTAGCTATTTCCCAGTTTATACAGATAGCCGTGTAGATATTTCCAAGTTTACACAGATAGCTGTGTAGATATTTCCACGTTTACACAGATAGCGTTGTAGATATTTCCATGTTTAGACTGATAGCGGTGTAGAAATTTCCATCTTTGCACAGATTGCGGTGTAGATATTTCCATGTTTACACAGACAGCGGTGTAGATATTTCCATCTTTGCACAGATTGCAGTGTAGGTATTTCCATGTTTATTCAGGTAGCAGTGTAGATATTTCCATGTTTACACAGATAGCTCTGTAGATACTTCCATGTTTACACAAATAGCTTTGTAAGTATTTCCATGCTTATAGAGATAGCGGTTTAGATATTTCCATGTTTATACAGATGGCAGTGGAGACATTTCCATGTTTATAGAGATAGCGGTGAAGATATTTCCATATTTATACAGATAGTGTTGTAGATATTTCCATGTTTATACATATATCGGTGTAGATATTTCCATGTTTATACAGATAGTGGTGTAGATATATCCATGTGTATACAGATGGTCACATAGATATTTCAATGTTTATGGAGAAGGTGGTGTAGATTTTTCCTTGTTTATACAGATGGCGGTGTAGATATTTCCATGTTTATACCGTTTGCGGTGTATATATTTCCATGTTTATACAGATCCGGTGTAGATATTTCCATGTTTATACTGATAACGGTGTAGATATTTCCATGTTTATACTGATGGCGGTGTAGAGATTTCCATGTTTATATTGATAGCGGTGTAGATATTTCCATGTTTTACAGATAGCGGTGTATATATTTCCTTGTTTACACAGATAGTGGTGTAGATATTTCCATCTTTGCACAGATTGCAGTGTAGATATTTCCATGTTTATTCAGATAGCGGTTTGATATTTCCATGTTTACACAGATAGCTCTGTAGATATTTCCATGTTTACACAGAGATCGTTGTAAATATTTCCATGTTTATAGAGATAGTGTTTTGGATATTTCCATGTTTATATAGATAGTGGTGTAGATATTTCCATATTTATACAGATATTGTTGTAGATATTTCCATGTTTATTCAGATGGCGGTGTAGATATGTCCAGGTTTATACAGATGGCGGTGTAGATATTTCCATGTTTAAACAGATAGCGGTGCGGATATCTCCCTGTTTATACAGATCGTGGTGTAGATATTTCCACGTTTATACAGATAGCGGTGTAGATATTTCCATGTTCATAAAGTTAGCGATGTAGATATTTCCACATTTACAGATCGTGGTGTAGATACTAACATCTTTCCACAGATGGCAGTGTAGGTATTTCCATGTTTATAGAGATAGGTGTGTAGATATTTTCATGTTTATGCAGATAGTGGTGTATATATTTCCATGTTTATACAGATCGCAGTGTATATATTTCCATCTTTCTACATATGGCAATGTAGATATTTCCATGTTCATACAAATGGCGGTGTAGGTATTTCCATGTTTATTCAGATGGCGGTGTAGATATTTCCATGTTTATGCAGATGGCGGTGTAGATATTTCCATGTTTATAGAGACGGTGGTGTACATATTTCTATTTTTATAGAGATTGCTGTGTAGGTATTTCCATGTTTAAAGAGATGGCTGTGTAATTTTTTCCATGTTTATAGAGATAGCGGTGTAGATATTTCCGTGTTTATACAAATAGCGGTGTAGATATTTGAATGTTTATAGAGCTCGTGGTGTAGATAGTTCCATATTTATGGAAATGGCTGTGTAGATATTTTCATGTTTATAGAGGTGACGGTATAAATATTTCCATGTTAATAGAGATAGCGGTGTAGATATTTCCATATTTATACAGATGTCTCTGTAGATATTTCCGAGTGTATACAGATTGCCGTGTAGACATTTCCATGTTTATAGAGATGGAGGTGTAGGTATTCCCATGTTTATACAGATGACTGTGTAGGTATTTCCATGTTTATACGGATGGCGGTGTAGATATTTCCATGTTTATACAGATAGCGGTGTAGATATTTCCATGTTTATACAGATGGTGTTGTAGATATTTCCATGTTTATACAGATAGCGGTGTAGATATTTCCATGTTTATACAGATATTGGTGTAGATATTTCCATGTTTATACCGATGGCGGTATAGATATTTCCAGGTTTATACAGATGACGGTAAAGATATTTCCATGTTTATTCAGATAGCGTTGGAGATATCTCCCTGTTTATACATATCGCGTTGTAGATATTTCCATGTTTATACAGATAGCGGAGTATATATTTGCATGTTTATAAAGTTAGCGGTGTAGATATTTCCATATTTATATAGATTTTGGTTTAGATTTTTCCATCTTTCCACTAATGGCAGTGTAGATATTTCCATGTTTATACAGATGGTGCTGAAGATAGTTCCATGTTTATATAGATGGCTGTGTCGATATTTCCATGTTTATACAGATAGCGGTGTAGATATTTCTGTGTTTATACAGATGGCGGTGTAAATAGTTCCATGGTTATGGTGATGGCGGTGTAGATATTTCCATGTTTATAGAGATGGTAGTGTAGATATTTCCATGTTTAAAGAGATGGTTGTGTATATATTTCCATGTTAATACAGATGACTATGTAGATATTTCCATGTTTATAGAGATGGCGGTGTAGATATTTCCATGTTTATAGAGATAGTGGTGTAGATATTTCCATGTTTATAAAGATAGCAGTGTAGATATTTCCATGTTTGCACAGATTGCGGAGTAGATATTCCCATGTTTACACATATAGCGGTGTAGATATTTCCATCTTTCCACAGATTGCGGTGTAGATATTTACATGTTTATTCACTTAGCAGTGTATTTGTTTCCATGTTTACACAGATAGCTCTGTAGATATTTCCATGTTTACTCAGATAGCGTTGCAAATATTTCCAGGTTTATAGAAATAGCGGTATAGATATTTCCATGTTTATACAGATGGCGGTGTAGACCTTTCCATGTTTATAGAGATAGCGGTGAAGGTATTTCCATCTTTATACAGATGGCGGTGTAGATATTTCCATGTTTATACAGACTGCGGTTTAGCTATTTCTGTGTTTACGCAGATGGTGGTGTAGATAATTCCAAGTTTATAGAGATGTCGATGTAGATATTTCCATGTTTATAGAGATAGCGGTGTAGATATTTCCATGTTTATAGAGATGACGGTGTAAGTATTTCCATGTTTATAGAGATAGCGGTGTAGGTATTTCCATGTTTATACAGCTCACGGTGTAGATATTTCCATCTTTATACAGATGGCAGTGTAGATATTTCCATGTTTATACAGATAGTGGTGTAGATATTTCCAAGTTTATACAGATGGCTGTGTAGATATTTCCGTGTGTATACAGATGGCTGTGTAGATATTTTCATGTTTATAGAGATGGTGGTGTAGATATTTCCATGTTTATACAGATGACGGTGTAGATAGTTCCATGTTTATACAGATGGTGTGGTAGATATTTCCATGTTTATACAGAGAGCAGTGTAGATATTTCCATGTTTATACAGATAGCGGTGCAGATATTTCCATATTTATACAGATATCGGTGTAGCTATTTCCATGTTTATACAGATTGCTGTGTTGACATTTCCATGTTTATAGAGATGGCATTGTAGATATTTCCAAGTTCATATAGATAGCGCTGTAGACATTTCCATGTTTTACAAATAACGGTGTAGATATTTCCATGTTTGTAGAGATAGCGGTGTAGATATTTCCATGTTTACACAGATCGCGGTGCAGTTAGTTCCATGTTTATACAGGCAGCGGTGTAGCAATTTCCATGTTTATACAGATCGTGGTGCAGAAATTTCCAACTTTTTACAGATGGCAGTATGGATATTTCCATGTTTACACAGTCGGCGGTGTAGATATTTCCATCTTTATAGAGATGGCAGTGTAAGTATTTCCATGTTTATAGAGATAGCGGTGTAGATATTTCCATGTTTATGCAGATAGCGGTGTAGATATTTCCATGCTTACAGAGATAGAGGTGAAGATATTTCCATGTTTATACAGATAGCTGTGTAGATACTTCCATGTTTATACAGATGGCGGTGTAGATATTTCCATGTCTATACAGATAGCAGTGCAGATATCTCCTTGTTTATACAGATCGGGGTGTAGATATTTCCATGTTCACAGATATAGCGGTGTAGATATTTCCATAACTGCACAGATTGTGATGTAGATATTTCCATCTTCACACACATAGCGTTGTACATATTTCCATGTTTACACAGATAGCTGTGTAGATATTTCTATGTTTACACAGACAGGGATGTAGTTATATCCATGTTTATACAGATAGCGGTGTAGATATTTCCATGTTTATACAGATAGCGGTGTAGATGTTTCCGTGTTTATACAGATATCCGTGTAGATATTTCCATGTTTATACAGATAGTGGTGGCAATATTTCCATGTTTATACAGACAACGGTGTAGATATTTCCATGTTTATACAGATAGCGGTGTAGATATTTCCATGATTACACAGATAGCAGAGTAGATATTTCCATGTTTATACAGAGAGTGGTGTAGATATTTCCATGTTTATACAGATTACCGTGAAGGTATTTCCATGTTTATAGAGATGGCGGTGTAGATATTTCCATGTTTATAGAGATAGCCGTGTAGATATTTCCATGTTTATACATATAGCGGTGTAGACATTCTCATGTTTACAGAGATAGCAGTGTAGAGATTTCCATATTTATACAGATAACGTTGTATATATTTCCATGGTTATACAGATCGTGGTGTAGATATTTCCATGATTATACAGATAGCAGTGTAGACATTTCCATGTTTATACAGATAGCGCTGAAGATATTTCCATGTTTACAGAAATAGCGGTGTAGATATTTCCATATTTGCATAAATTGCGGTGTAGATATTTCCATCTTTACACAGATAGCGGTGTACATATTTCCATGTTTACACAGATAGCTGTGTAGATATTTCCATATTTACACAGATGGTGTTGTAGATATTTCCATGTTTATAAATATAGCGGTGTAGATATTTCCATGTTTATACAGATAGCGGTGAAGATATTTGCATGTTTATACAGATAGCGGTGGAGATATTTCCATGTTTATACAGACAGCGGTCTAGATATTTCAATGTTTATACAGATAGTGGTGTAGATATTTCCATGTTTATACAGATAGCGGTGTAGATATTTCCATGTTTATACATATAGAGGTTTAGATATTTCCATGTTTATACAGACAGCGGTGGACATTTTTCCATGTTTATACAGATAACGGTGGTGATATTTCCATGTTTATACTGATGGCGGTGTTGATATTTCCAAGTTTATACAGATTGCTGCGTAGATATATCCATGTGTGTACAGATGCAGTTTAGATATTTGCATGTTTATACAGATGGAGATGTAGATAATTCCATGTTATATAGATGACTCTGTAGATATTTCCATGTTTTTACCGATGGCGTTGTAGGTATTTCCATGTTTATACAGATAGTTGTGTGGCAATTTCCATGTTTATACAGATAGCGGTGTAGTTATTTCCATGTTTATAGAGATGGCAGTGTAGATATTTCCATGTCTATATAGATACTGATGTAAATATTTCCATATTTATACAGACGACCGTGTAGATATTTCCATGTTTATACAGATAGCGGTGTAGATATTTCCATGTATGTAAAAATCGTTTTGTAGATATTTCCGTGTTTATAGAGATAGCAGTATAGATATTTCCAGCTTTACAGATAGCGGTGTAGATATTTCCAAGTTTACAGAGATAGCAGTGTAGATATTTCCATATTTGAACAGATTGTGGTGTAGATATTTCCATATTTACACAGATAGCTGTGTAGATATTTCCATGTTTTCTCAGAGAGTGTTGTAGATATTTCCATGTTTACAGAGATAGCGATGTAGATATTTCCATGCTTATACAGATAGCGGTGTGGACATTTCCATGTTTACAGAGATAGCGGCATAGATATTTCCATATTTATACATATAGCGGTGTAGATCTTTCCATGTTTATACAGACAGCGCTGTAGATATTTCCATGTTTATACAGATAGCGGGGTAGTTATTTCCACGTTTATACAGATGGTGGTGTGTATATTTCCATGTTTATACAGTTGGCGGTGTAGATATTTCCATGTTTATACATATGGCAGTGTAGATATTTCCATGTTTATACAGATAGTGTTGTTGATATTTCCATGTTTATACTGATGACTGTGTAGGTATTTCCATGTTTATACAGATGGCGGTGTCGACATTTCCATGTTTATAGAGATAACCATGTAGATATTTCCATGTTTATACAGATAGCGGTGTAGGCATTTCCATGTTTATAGAGATTTCGGTGTAGATATTTCCAAATTTATACAGATAACGGTGTAGATATTTCCATGTTTATACAGATAGCGGTGAAGATATTTCCATGTTTATACAGATGGCGGTGTACATGTTTCCATGTATATAGAGATAGATGTGCAGATATTGCCAAGTTTATTCAGGTGGCGGTGTAGGTATTTCCATGTTTGTACTGTTAGCGGTGTGGCTATTTCCATGTCTATACACATGGCAGTGTAGATATTTCTATGTTTAGACAGATAGCGATGTAGATATTTCCATGTTTATAAAGATAGCGGTGTACATATTTCCATATTTATAGAGATAGCAGTGTAGATATTTCCATGTTTATACACATAGCGTTGTAGATATTTCCATGTTTATACAGATAGTGGTGGAGATATTTCCATGTTTATACAGATAGCAGTGGAGATATTTCCATGTTTATACAGATGACGTTGTATATATTTCCAAGTTCAAATAGATGGTGGTGTAGATATTTCCATGTTTATACAGATAGCGGTGCAGATATTTCCATGTTTATACAGGTAGTGGTGTAGGTATTTCCATGTTTATAGAGATATCGGTGTAGATATTTCCAAGTTTATACAGATGTCTGTGTAGATATTTCCATGCGTATACAGATGGCAATGTAGATATTTCCATGTTTAAACATATGGATGTCAAGGTATTTCCATGTTTATACAGATGACTGTGTATATATTTCCATGTTTATAGAGATGGCGGAGTAGATATTCCCATCTTTATAGAGATAGCGGTGTAGATATTTCCATGTTTGTAGAGATAGCGGTGTAGATATTTCCATATTTACAGATAGCCGTGTAGATATTTCCATGTTTATTCAGACGGGGGTGAAGATATTTCCATGTTTATAGAGATGGCTGTGTAGATATTTCCATGTTTATACAGATAGCAGTGTAGATATTTCCATGTTTTTACAGATAGTGGTGTGGATATTTCCATGTTTATACTGATGACTGTGTATGTATTTCCTGGTTTATAAACATAGCGGTGTCGATATTTCCATGTTTATAGAGATAGCCATGTAGATATTTCCATGTTTATTCAAATAGCGGTGTAGACATTTCCATGTTTATAGAGATAGCGGTGTAGATATATCCATATTTATACAGATAGCGTTGTAGATATTTCCATGTTTATACAGGTAGCGGTGTAGATATTTCCAGGTTTATACAGATAGCGGTGTAGTTATTTCCATGGTTATACACATGGTGGTGTATATATTTCCATGTTTATACCGATGGCGGTGTAGATATTTCCATGTTTACAGAGACAGATTTGTAGATATTTCCATATTTATAGGGATAGTGGTGTAGATATTTCCATGTTTATAGATAGCGGTGTAGATATTTCCATATTTATACAGCTAGCCGGGTAGGTATTTCTATGTTTATTCAGATGGTGTTGCGGTTATTTCCATGTTTATACAGATAGCGCTGTGGGTATTTCCATGTTAATACTGATGGCAGTGTAGATATTTCCAAGTTTATGCAGATAGCAAAGTAGATATTTCCATGTTTATACAGATAGCGTTGGAGGTATTTCCATGTTTATACAGATAGCGGTGGAGATATTTCCATGTTTACACAGATAGCAGTGGATATATTTCCATGTTTATAGAGATGGCGGTGTAGATATTTCCAAGTTTATACAGATAGAGGTGTAGATATTTCCATGTTTATAGAAAGCGGTGTAGATATTTCCATGTTTTCAGAGATAGCGGTGGATATAATTCCATGCTTTTACAGACACCGGTGTAGACATTTCCATGTTTATAGAGATAGCAGTGTAGATATTTCCATATATATACAGATAGCGGTGTTGTTATTTCCATGTTTATACAGACAGCGCTGTAGATATTTCCATGTTAATACTGATAGCGGTGAATTTATTTCCATATTTATACAGATGGAGGTGTATATATTTCCATGTTTATACAGATGGCGGTGTAGATAATTCCATGTTTATAGAGATTGCGGTGTAGATATTTCCATGTTTATACAGATAGCTGTGTAGATATTTCCATGTTTTTAGAGATAACGGTGTAGATATTTACATATTTATACAGATAGCGGTGTATATATTTCCATGTTTATTCACATGGCGGTGTAGGTATTTCCATGTTTATACAGATAGCGGTGTGGCTATTTCCATGTTTATACAGATGGCAGTGTAGATATTTCGATGTTTATACAGACAGCGATGTAGATATTTCCATGATTATACAGATAGCGGTGTACATATTTCCATGTTTAAAGAGATAGCGCTGTAGATATTTCCATGTTTATACAGATAGCGGTGTGGCTATTTCCACATTTATACAGATGGCGGTGTATATATTTCCAAGTTCATATAGATGGCGGTGTAGATTTTTCCATGTTTATACAGATAGAGTTGAAGATATTTCCATGTGTATACAGGTAGCGATGTAGGTATTTCCATGTTTATAGAGATATCGGTGTAGATATATCCAAGTTTATAGAGATGGCTTTGTAGATATTTCCATGCGTATACAGATGGCATTGTAGATATTTCCATGTTTAAACAGATGGAGGTGTAGATATTTCCATGTTTATACATATGTCTGTGTAGATATTTCCATGTTTTTACAGATGGTGCTGTAGATATTTGCATATTTATAGAGATACCGATGAGGCTATTTCCATGTTTATACAGATGGCTGTGTAGATATTTCCATGTTTATACAGATAACGATGGAGATATTTCCATGTTTATACAGATAGCTGTGAAGATATTTCCATGTTTATACAAATAGCGGTGTAGATATTTCCATTTTTGTACAGGGAGCGATGTAGATATTTCCATGTTTATATAGATTTCGGTGCAGATATTTCCATGTTTATACAGATAGCGGTGTAGATATTTCCATGTTCATACAGATAGCTGTGGAGGTTTTTCCATGTTTATACAGATAGCGATGTAGATATTTCCATGTTCATACAGATAGCTGTGTAGATATTTGCATGTTTATACAGATAGCAGAGTACATATTTCCATGCTTATAGAGATAGTGGTGAAGATGTTTCCATATTTACACAGATAGCGGTGGAGATATTTCCAGGTTTAAGCAGATAGTGGTGGAGATATTTCCATGTTTATACAGATGGTGGTGTAGATATTTTCATGTATATACAGATAACGGTGTAGATGTTTCCAAGCTTATACAGATAGCCGTGTAGATATTTCCATGTTTGTACAGATAGCGGTGTAGATATTTCCAGGTTTATACAGATAGCTGTTCAGATATTTCCACGTTTACAGAGATAGCGGTGAAAATATTTCCATGTTTATACTGAAGGCTGTGTAGATATTTCCATGTGTATACAGATGGCAGGTTAGATATTTCCATGTTTATACTGATGGAGGTGTAGATATTTCCATGTTTGTACAGATAGGTGTGTAAATATTTCCATATTTATAGATAGCGGTGTAGATATTTCCATATTTATACAGATAGCCGTGTAGATATTTCCACGTTTATTCAGATGGCGGTGTAGATATTTCCATGTTTATACAGATAGCGGTGTGTCTATTTCCATGTGTATGGAAATGGCAGTGTAGATATTTCCATGTTCATACAGATAGCGATGTAGATATATACATGTTTACACAGATAGTGGTGTAGGTATTTCTATGTTTGTACATATAGCAGTGTAGATATTTCCATGTTTATTCAGATAGCGGTGTGGTTATTTCCATGTTTATACAGATAGCGGTGTAGATATTTCCATGTTAATACAGATAGCGGTGTGTCTATTTCCATGTTTATACAGATAGCGATGTAGATATTGCCAGGTTTATAGACATGGTTGTGTGGATACTTCCATGTTTATACAGATGCCAGTGTAGATATTTCCTTATTTATACAGATAGTGGTGTAGATATTTCATGTGTATACAGATGGCAGTGTAGATATTTCCATGTTTATACAGATGGAGGTGAAAATATTTCCATGTTTCTACAAATGAATGTGTAGATATTTCCATGATTTTGCAGATGGCGGTGCAGATATTTCCATGTTTATACAGATAGCGGTGTGGCTATTTCCATGTTTATAAAGAAAGCGATGTAGATATTTCCATGTTTATACAGATAGCGGTGCAGATATCTCCATGTTTATACAGATGACGGTGTAGATATTTCAAAGTTTAAGCAGATAGCGTTGTAGATATTTCCATGTTTATGGAGATAGCGGTGTAGATATTTTCAAGTATATACAGATAACGGAGTAGTTATTTCCATGTTCATAGAGATAGCGGTGTATATAATTCCATATTTATACAGATAGCAGTGTCGATATTTCCATGTTTATAAAGATAGCGGTGTACATATTTCCATGTTTTTAGAGATAGCGGTGGAGATATTTCCACGTTTATAGAGATAGCGGTGGAGATATTTCCATGGTTATATAGGTAGCGGTGTAGCTATTTCCATGTTTATACAGATTGCGGTGGAGATATTTCCATATTTATACAGATAGACGTGAAGATAATTCCATGTTTATAGAGATTGCAGTGGAGATATTTCCATGTTTGTACAGAGAGCGATGTAGATATTTCCATTTTCATAAAGATATCGGTGTAGATATTCCCATGTTCATACAGATGGCTGTGTTTATATTTCCATGTGAATAGAGATGACTGTGTAGATATTTCCATGTTTTTACAGATGGCAGTGCAGATATTTCCATGTTTTCACAGATGGTGGTGTAGATATTTCCATGTGTATACAGATAGCGGTTTGTCTATTTCCATGTTTATACAGGTGGCGGTGTAGATATTTCCATGTTTATACAGATAGCGGTGTAGACATTTCCACATTTATAGAGATAGCGGTGTAGATATTTCCATATTGATACATATAGAGGTGTAGATATTTCCATGTTTATACAGATAGCGGTGTAGATTTTTCCATGTTTATACAGAGAGCGGTGAAGATATTTCCATGTTTATACAGATGGCGGTGAAGATATTTCCATCTTTATGCAGATGGCGGTGTAGATATTTCCAAGTTTATGGAGATGGTGGTGTAGATATTTCCATGTGTATACAGATAGCGTTGTGGCTATTTCCATGTTTATACAGATGGCAGTGTAGATATTTCCATGTTAATACAGATAGCGGTGTAGACATTTCCATGATTATAACGATAGCGGTGTAGTTATTTCCATGTTTATAGAGATAGCGGTGGAGATATTTCCATGTTTAAAAAGATAGCGGTGTAGACATTTCCATGTTTATAGAGATAGCGTTGTAGATATTTCCAAATTTATACAGATTGCGGTGTAGATATTTGCATGTTTATACAGATAGCGGTGTAGATATTTCCATGTTAATACAGATAGCGGTGTGGCTATTTCCATGTTTACATATAGGGATGTAGATATTTCCAGTTTTATAGACATGGTTGTGTGGATATTTCCATGTTTATACAGATGCCAGTGTAGATATTTCCTTATTTATACAGATAGTGGTGTAGATATTTCATGTGTATACAGATGGCAGTGTAGATATTTCCATGTTTATACAGATGGAGGTGTAAATATTTCCATGTTTCTACAAATGACTGTGTAGATATTTCCATGATTTTACAGATGGCGGTGCAGATTTTTCAATGTTTATACAGATAGCGGTGTGGCTATTTCCATGTTTATAAAGAAAGCGATGTAGATATTTCCATGTTTATACAGATAGCGGTGCAGATATCTCCATGTTTATACAGATGACGGTGTAGATATTTCAAAGTTTAAGCAGATGGCGTTGTAGATATTTCCATGTTTATGGAGATAGCGGTGTAGATATTTCCATGTATATACAGATAACGGTGTAGTTATTTCCATGTTCATAGAGATAGCGGTACAGATATTTCCATGTTAATGCTGATGGCAGTGTAGATATTTCCATGTTTATAGAGATGGTGGTGTACATATTTCTGTGTTTTTTGAGATAGCCGTGCAGGTAATTCCATGTTTACACAGATAGCGGTGTAGATATTTCCATGTTTATAGAGAGAGAGGTGTATATATTTCCGTATTTATACAGATAGTGGTGTAGATATTTCCAGGTTTATTCTGATGGCGGTGTGGCTATTTCCAAGTTTATACAGATATTGGTGTGGATATTTCCATGTTTATACAGACGTCTCTGTAGATATTTCCATGGTTGTACAGATGGCAGTGTAGATATTTCCATGTTTATACAGATAGTGGTACAGATATTTCCATGTTTATACAGATGACTGTGTAGGTATTTCCATGTTTATACAGATGGCGGTGTAGATATTTCCATGTTTATAGAGATAGCCATGTAGATATTTCCATGTTAATACAGATAGCGGTGAAGACATTTCCATGTTTATGGAGAGAGCGATGTAGATATTTCCATATTTATAAAGATAGCGGTGTAGATATTTCCACGTGTATACTCATAGCGGTGTAGATATTTCCAAGTTTATACAGATAGCGGTGTAGACATTCCCATGTTTATAGAGATCATGGTTTAGATATTTCCATGTTTACACAGATAGCGGTGTAGATATTTCCATGTTTACGGAGATAGCGGTGTAGATATTTCCATATTTGCCCAAATTGCGGTGGATATATTTCCATCTTTACACTGATAGTGTTGTACATATGTCCATGTTTACACAGATAACTGTGTAGATATTTCCATGTTTACACAGATAGAGTAGTAGATATTTCAATGTTTATACAGATAGCGGTGTAGATATTTCCATGTTTATAAAGAGAGCGGTGTAGATATTTCCATGTTTATAGAGATAGTGGTGGAGATATTTCCATGTTTATACAGATAGCAATGTAGATATTTCCATGTTTATACAGATAGCGGTGTAGATATTTCCATGTTTATACAGATGGCGGTGTAGATATTTCCATGTTTATAGAAATAGCGGTGTAGAAAATTTCATGTTTATACAGATAGCGGTGCAGACATCTCCATATTTATAGAGATAGCGGTGTAGATATTTCCATTTTTATGCAGATGGCTGTGTGGATATTTCCATGTGTATACAGATAGCAGTGTAGATATTTCCAAGTTTACACAGGTGGAGGTGTAGATATTTCCATGTTTACAGATGACTGTGTAGATATTTCCATCTTTTTACAGATGGCGGTGTAGATATTTCCATGTTTATACAGACAGCGGTGTGGCTATTTCAATGTTTATACAGATAGCGATGTAGATATTTCCATGTTTATAGAGATGGCTGTGTAGATATTTCCATGTTTATGCAGATGGCAGTGTAGATATTTCCATGTTTATACAGATAGTGGTGTAGGTATTTCCATGTTTATACAGATGAGTGTGTAGTTATTTCCATGTTTATAAAGATGGCGGTGTAGATATTTCCATGTTTATAGAGATAGCCTTGTGGTTATTTCCATGTTTATACAGATAGCGGTGTAGACGTTTCTACGTTTATAGAGATAGCAGTGTAGGTATTTCCATATTTATACGTATGGTGTTGTAGATATTTCCATGTTTATAGTGATAGCCATGTAGATATTTCCATGTTTATACATTTAGCGGTGTAGACATTTCCTGGTTTATAGAGATAGCGGTGTAGGTATGTCCATATTTATACAGATAGCCGTGTAGATATTTCCATGTTTATTCACCTGGCGGTGTAGATATTTCCATGTTTATAGAGATAGCGGTGTGGCTACTTCCATGTTTATACAGATGGCAGTGAAGATATTTCCATGTTAATACTGATCACGATGTAGATATTTCCATGTTTATACAGATAGCGGTGCAGATATTTCCATGTTTATACAGATAGCATTGTAGATATTTCCTTGTTTACACAGATAGCGGTGGTGATATTTCCATGATTATACAGATAGCGGTGGAGATGTTTCTAGGTTTATACAGATAGCGTTGGAGATATTTCCGTGTTTATAGAGATACCGGTGTAGATATTTCCAAGTTTATAGAGATAGCGGTGTAGAGATTTCCATGATTATACAGATGGATGTGTAGATATTTCCATGTGTATACAGATGGCAGTGTAGATATTTCCATGTTTATACAAATGGAGGTGAAGTTATTTCCATGTTTATACAGATGACTGTGTAGACATTTCCATGTTTTTACAGATGGCGGTGTAGCTATTTCCATGTTTATGCAGATAGCGGTGTGGCTATTTCCATGTTTATACACATAGCGATGTAGATATTTCCATGTATATACAGATAGCAGTGTAGATATTTCCATGATTATACAGATAGCGGTGGAGATATTTCCATGTTTATACAGATAGCGGTGGAGATATTTCCATGTTTATACGGATGGCAGTGTAGATATTTCCAAGTTTATGCAGATAGCATTGTAGATATTTCCATGTTTATAGAGATAACGGTGTAGTTATTACCATGTTTATACAGATAGCGGTGTAGTTATTTCCATGTTCATGGAGATAGCGGTGTAGATAATTCCATATTTATGCAGATAACGGTGTAGATATTTCCATGTTTATTCAGATGGCGGTGTAGATATTTCCATGTTTATATACATAGCGGTGTGGTTGTTTCCATGTTTATACAGATGGCAGTGTAAATATTTCCAAGTTTATACAGATAGTGGTGTAGATATTTCCATGTTTATAAAGATAGCGGTGTAGATATTACCATGTTTATAGAGATAGCGGTGGAGATATTTCCATGTTTATAGAGATAGCGGTCGAGATATTTCCATTTTTATACAGATAACGATGTAGATATTTCCATGTTTATACAGATAGCGGTGTAGATATTTCCACGTTTATACAGACAGTGGCGTAGATATTTACATGTTTATACAGGTAGCGGTGTAGGTATTTCCATGTTTATACTGATTGCGCTGGAGATATTTCCATGTTTGTACAGATAGCAATGTAGATACTTCCATGTTCATACAGATAGCGGTGCTGATAATTCCATGTATATACAGATAGCGGTGGATTTATTTCCATGTTTATACAGATAGCGGTGTAGATGTTTCTATGTTTATAGAGATAGCAGTGTAGGTATTTCCATATTTATACAGATGGCGGTGTAGATATTTCCATGTTTATAGAGATAGCCATGTAGATATTTCCATGTTTATACAGATGGCGATGTAGATATTTCCATGTTTATTCACATGGCGGTGTAGATATTTCCATGTTTATAGAGATAGCGGTGTGGCATTACCATGTTTATACAGATGGCAGTGAAGATATTTCCATGTTTACAGAGATAGCGATGTAGATATTTCCATGTTTATACAGATAGCGGTGCAGATATTTCCATGTTTATACAGATAGCATTGTAGATGTTTCCATTTTTATACAGATAGCGGTGTAGATATTTCCATGTTTACACAGATAGCGGTGGTGATATTTCCATGTTTATACAGATAGCGGTGGAGATGTTTCTAGTTTTATACAGATAGCATTGGAGATATTTCCGTGTTTATAGAGATGGTGGTGGAGATATTTCCAAGTTTATAGAGATAGCGGTGTAGATATTTCCATGTTTATACAGATGGATGTGTAGATAATTCCATGTGTATACAGATGGCAGTGTAGATATTTCCATGTTTATACAGATGGAGGTGAAGTTATTTCCATGTTTATACAGATGACTGTGTAGATATTTCCAAGTTTTTACAGATGGCGGTGTAGATATTTCCATGTTTATGCAGATAGCGGTGTGGCTATTTCCATCTTTATACACATAGCGATGTAGATATTTCCATGTATATACAGATAGCAGTGTAGATATTTCCATGTTTATACAGATAGCGGTGGAAATATTTCCATGTTTATACAGATAGCGGTGGAGATATTTCCATGTTTATACGGATGGTAGTGTAGATATTTCCAAGTTTATGCAGATAGCGTTGTAGATATTTCCATGTTTATAGAGATAACGGTGTAGTTATTTCCATGTTTATACAGATAGCGGTGTAGTTATTTCCAAGTTTATAGAGATAGCTGTGTAGATATTTCCATATTTATGCAGATAACGGTGTAGATATTTCCATGTTTATTCAGATGGCGGTGTAGATATTTCCATGTTTATACACATAGCGGTGTTGCTGTTTCCATGTTTATTCAGATGGCGGTGTAGATATTTCCATGTTTATACAGATAGCGGTGTAGATATTTCCATGTTTATAAAGATAGCGGTGTAGATATTACCTTGTTTATAGAGATAGCGGTGGAGATATTTCCATGTTTATAGAGATAGCGGTCGAGATATTTCCATGTTTATACAGATAACGATGTAGATATTTCCACGTTTATACAGACAGCGGCGTAGATATTTACATGCTTATACAGGTAGCGGTGTACGTATTTCCATGTTTATACTGATTGCGGTGGAGATGTTTCCATGTTTGTACAGATAGCAATGTAGATATTTCTACGTTCATAAAGATAGTGGTGGAGACATTTCCATGTATTTACAGATAGCGGTGGAATTATTTCCATGTTTATACAGATAGCGTTGGAGATATTTCCATGTTTATAGAGATGGCGGTGTAGATATTTCCATATTTATACAGATAGCCGTGTAGATATTTTGAAGTTTATTCCGATGGTGTTGTAGATATTTCCTTGTTTATACAGATAGCGGTGTGGCTACTTCCATATTTATACAGATGGCAGTGTAGATATTTCCATGTTTATGCAGATAACGATGTAGATATTTCTATGTTTATACAGATTGCCGTGTAGATATTTCCATGTTTATACAGATAGCGGTGGAGATAATTTCATGTTTATACAGATAGCATTGGAGATATTACCATGTTTATAGAGATAGCGGTGTAGATATTTCCATGTTTTACAGATTGCTGTGTAGATATTTATATGTGTATGCAGATGGCAGTGTACGTATTTCCATGTTTATACAGATGGAGGTGAAGATACTTCCATGTTTCCACCAATGACTGTGTAGATATTTCCATGTTTTTACAGATGGCGGTGTAGATATTTCCATGTTTATACAGATAGTGGTGTGGCTATTTCCATGTTTATACAGATAGTGATGTAGATATTTCCATGTTTATAGAGATGGCTGTTTAGATATTTCCATGTTTATACACATAGATATGTAGATATTTCTACGTTCATACAGATGACGGTGTAGATATTTCCATTTTATAGAGATTGCGGTGTAGATATTTCCAAGTTTATACAGATGGCGTTGTAGATATTTCCATATTTATACAGATGGCAGTGTAGTTATTTCCATGTTTATAGAGGTGGCGGTGTAGATATTTCCATGTTTATGCAGATTGCGGTGTAGATATTTCCATGATTACGCAGATATCGGTGCAGATATTTCCATGTTTATACAGATGGCTGTGTAGGTATTTCCATGTTTATAGAAATAGCGGTGTAGTTATTTTCATGTTTATACAGATAGCGGTGTTGATATTTCCATGTTTATGCTGACAGCCGTGTAGATATTTTCATGTTTATACAGAGAGTGGTGTAGGGAATTCCAAAACTATACAGATAGCGGTGTAGGTATTTGCAAGTTGATACAGGTGGCTCTGTAGATATTTCCATGTTTATACAGATGGCAGTGTAGATATTTCCATGTTTATAGAGATGGTGGTGTTGATATTTCCATGTTGATACAGATAGCGGTGCAGATAGTTTCATGTTTATACAGATGTCTGTGTAGATATATCCATGTTTATACAGATGGCAGTGTAGTTATTTCCAAGTTTATATAGATGTTCTTGTAGGGATTTCCATGTTTATACAGATGACTTTGTAGTTATTTCCATGTTTGTACAGATGGCGTTGTAGATATTTCCATGTTTATACAGAGGGCGGTGTAGATATTTCCATGTTTATAGAGATGGCGGTGTAGATATTTCCATGTTTATACAGATGACGGTGTAGTTATTTTCATGTTTATACAGATAGCGGTGTAGATATTTCCATGTTTGTACAGATGGCAGTGTAGATATTTTCATCTTTATACAGATGGCGGTGTAGATATTTCCATATTTATACAGATGGCGGTGTAAGAATTTGCATGTTTATACAAATGGCGGTGTAGATAATTCCATCTTTATACAGATAGCAGTGCAGATATTTCCATGTTTGAACAGATGGCGGTGTAGATATTTCCATGTTTGTATAGATGACGGTGTAGATATTTCCTTGTTTATAGAGATGGCAGTGTAGTTATTTCTATGTTTATACAGATGGCAGTGTAGACATTTCCATGTTTATACAGATAGAGATGTAGATATTTCCACGTTCATAGAGATGACGGTGTAGATATTTCCATTTTTATAGAGATTGCGGTGTAGATATTTCCAAGTTTATACAGATGGCATTGAAGATATTTCCATGTTTATACAGATGGCGGTGAAGGTATTTCCATGTTTATGGAGATGGCGGTGTAGATATTTCCATGTTTATACAGATGGCAGTGTAGGTATTTCCATGTTTATGGAGATGGCGGTGTAGATATTTCCATGATTATACAGATTGCGGTGTAGATATTTCCATGATTACACAGAGAGCGGTGCAGATATTTCCATGTTTATACAGATGGCGGTGTAGGTATTTCCATGTTTATAGAAATAGCGGTGTAGTTATTTTCATGTTTATACAGACAGCGGTGTTCATATTTCCATGTTTATGGTGATAGCGGTGTAGATATTTTCATGTTTATATAGATAGTGGTGTAGTTAATTCCAATATTATACAGATAGCGTTGTTGGTATTTGCATGTTGATAAAGTTGGCTGTGCAGATACTTCCATGTTTATACAGATGGCATTGTTGATATTTCCATGTTTATACAGATGGTGGTGTAGATATTTCCATGTTTATACAGATGACTGTGTAGACATTTCCATGTTGATACAGATGGCAGCGTAGATACTTCCATATTTATACCGATGGCGGTGTAGATATTTCCATGTTTATACAGATAGTGATGCAGATATTTCCATGTTTATACAGATGATGGTGTAGATATTTATATTTTTATAGAGATTGCGATGTAGATATTTCCATGTTTATAGAGATAGTGGTGCAGATATTTCCATTTTTATTCAGATGGCGCTGTAGCTATTTCCATGTTTATGGAGATGGCGGTGTAGATATTTCCAAGTTTATACAGATGGCGGTGTAGATATTTCCATGTTTATAGAGATATCGGTGTAGATATTTCCATGTTTATACAGATAGCGGTGTAGGTATTTCCATGATTACACAGATAGCGGTGTAGATATTTCCATGTTTATACAGATGGTGGTGTAGATATTTCCATGTTTATACAGATAGCGGTGTAGTTATTTCCATGTTTGTGCAGATAGCGGTGTTGATATTTCCATGTTTATAGGGATAACGTTGTAGATTTTTCCATGTTTACACAGATAGCGGTGTAGGTATTTCCATGTTTGTACAGATAGCGGTGTAGATATTTTCATGTATATACAGACGGCTGTGTAGGTATATCCATGTTGATACAGATGGCTGTGTAGAAATTTCCATGTTTATACAGATGGTGGTGTAGATATTTCCAGGTTTATACAGACGACTCTGTTGATATTTCCATGTTTATACACATGGCGATGTAGATATTTCCATGTTTATACCGATAACGGTGTAGATATTTCCATGTTTATACAGACGGCTGTGTAGATATTTCCATCTTTATACAAATGGCAGTGTAGATATTTCCATGTTTATACAGAGGACGATGTAGGTATTTCTATGTTTATACAGATGGCGGTGTAGATATTTCCATGTTTATAGAGATGGCGGTGTAGATATTTCCATGATTATACTGATGGCGGTGTAGATATTTCTATATTTATACAGGTGATGGTGTAGATATTTCCATGTTTATACGGATAACAGTGTACGTATTTCCATTTTTATACATATGGCAGTATACATATTTCCATATTTATACAGATGGTGGTGTAGATATTTCCTTGTTTATGGAGACGACTGTGTAGATATTTCCTTGTTTATACTGATAGCAGTGTTGATATTTCCATGTTAATACTCATGGCGGTGTAGATATTTCCATGTTTATACAGATGGTGGTGTAGATATTTCCATGTTTATACAGATGGCTGTTTAGGTATTTCCATGTCTATACAGATAGCGGTGTAGATGTTCCAATGTTTACACAGATAGCGGTGTAGATATTTCCATGTTTATGCAGATGGCAGTGTAGCTATTTCTAGGTTTATACAGATGGCTGTGTAGATATATCCATGTTTATACAGATGGCAGTGAAGATATTTCCATGTTTATACAGATGGTGGTGTAGATATTTCCATGTTTATGCAGATGACTGTGTAGATATATCCAAGTTTCTACAGATGGCGGTGTAGATATTTCCATGTTTATACGGATGGCGGTGTAGATATTTCCATGTTAATAGAGATGGTGGTGTACATATTTCCATGTTTATACAGATGGCGGTGAAGGTATTTCCATGTTTGTACAGATGGCGGTGAAGATATTTCCTTGTTAATACATATGACACTGTAGATATTTCCATGTTTATTGAGAAAGCGGTGTAGATATTTCCATCTTTATACATATAGCGGTGTAGAGATTTCCATGTTTAAACAGATAGTGTTGTAGTTATGTCCATGTTTACCCAGATAGTGGTGTAGATATTTCCATGTTTACATAGTTAGCGGAGTAGATATTTCCATGTTTATACACAGAGTGGTGTAGATATTTCTATGTTTATACAGGTCATGGTGTAGATATTTCCATGTTTATACTGATAGCGGTGTTCGTAGTTCCATGTTTATACAGATGGCAGGGTAGATATTTCCATATATATACAGATGGTCGTGTAGATATTTCCAGGTTTATACAGACGACTGTGTAGATATTTCCGTGTTTATACTGATGGCAGTGTTGATATTTCCATGTAAATACAGATGGCGGTGTAGATATTTGCATGTTTATAGAGATGGTGGTGTAGATATTTCCATGTTTACACAGATGGCGGTGTGGCTATTTCCATGTTTTTACAGATGGCAATGTAGGTATTTCCATGTTAATACACATAGCGATGTATATATGTCCATGTTTATACAGATAGCGGTGCAGATATTTCCATGTTTTTACAGATAGCGTTGTAGATATTTCCATGTTTATAGAGATGGCGGTGTAGATATTTCCATGTCTATAGAGATAGCGTTGGAGATATTTCCATGTTTATACAGATAGCGTTGGAGATATTTCCATGTTTATAGAGATGGCAGTGTAGATATTTCCAAGTTTACACAGATAGCGGTGTAGATATTTCCATGTTTATACAGATAGCGGTGTAGATATTTCCATGTTTACACAGATAGCGTTGTAGGTATTTCCATGTTTATAGAGATAGCGGTGTAGATATTTCCATGTTTATACAGACTGCTGTGTAGATATTTCCATGTATATACAGATGGCAGTGTACGTATTTCCATGTTTATACAGATGGAGGTGTAGTTACTTCCATGTTTCTACAGATGACTGTGTAGATATTTCCATGTTTTTACTGATGGCGGTGTAGTTACTTACATGTTTATACAGATAGCGGTGTGGCTATTTCCACGTTTATACAAATAGCGATGTAGATATTTCCTTGTTTATAGAGAAGTCTGTGTAGATATTTCCATGTTTATACAGATAGCGGTGTAGATATTTCCATCTTTACTGAGATGGCTTTGTAGATATTTCCATGTTTATGCAGATGGCACTGTAGATATTTCCATGTTTATACAGATAGTGGTGTAGGCATTTCCATGTTTATTCAGATGACTGTGTAGATATTTCCATGTTTATAGAGATGGCGGTGTAGATAATTCCATGTTTATAGAGGTAGAAATGAAGATATTTCCAGGTTTAAACAGACAGCGGTGTAGACATTTCCATGTTTATAGATATAGCGGTGCATGTATTTCCATATTTATACAGATAGTGGTGTAGATATTTCCATGTTTATACAGATAGCGGTGTAGATATTTCCATGTTCATACACATAGCAGTGTAGTTGTTTCCATGTTTATAGAGACCACTGTGTATATATTTCCATGTTTATACAGATGGCGGTGTAGATATTTCCAGGTTTACAGAGATAGCCGAGTAGATATTTCCATGTTTCTACAGATAGCTTGGTAGTTATATCCATGTTTATAGAGATAGCGGTGTAGATATTTCCATATTTACAGATAGCCGTGTTGATATTTCCATGTTTATTCAGATAGCGCTGTAAATATTTCCATGTTTATACAGATAGCGGTGTGGCTATTTCCATGTTTATGGAGATAGCGATGTAGATATTTCCATTTTTATAGAGATGGCTGTGTCGATATTTCCATGTTTATACTGATGACAGTGTAGCTATTTCCATGTTTATACACATAGTGGTATAGATATTTACATGTTTATACAGATGACTGTGTAGCTATTTCCATGTTTATACAGATGGCAGTGTAGATATTTCCATGTTTTTACAGATAGCGGTGTAGATATTTCCATGTTTATACAGATATCGGTGCAGATATTTCCGTGTTTATACAGATAGCATTGTAGATATTTCCATGTTTATACAGATAGCGGTTTAGATATTTCCATGTTTATACAGATAGTGGTGGAGATATTTCCATGTTTCTACAGATAGTGGTGGAGATATTTCCATGTTTACATATGTCGGTGTAGATATTTTCAAGTGCATACCGATGGCGGTGTAGATATTTCCATGTTTATACAGATCCGGTGTAGATATTTCCATGTTTATACAGATAACGGTGTAGATATTTCCATGTTTGTAGAGATAGTGGTGTAGATATTTCCATGTTTGTAGAGATAGCGGTGTAGATATTTCCATGTTTATACTGATGGCGGTGTAGACATTTCCATATTTGTACAGATAGCGGTGTAGATATTTCCTTGTTTATACAGATAGATTTGTACATATTTCCATGTTTACACAGATAGCGGTGTAGATATTTCCATCTTTGCACGGATTGCGGTATAGATATTTCCATGTTTATTCAGATAACGGTGTCGATATTTCCATGTTTACACAGATAGCTCTGTAGATAATTCCATGTTTACCCAGATAGGGTTGTATATATTCCCATGTTTATGGAGATAGCGGTTTAGATATTTCCATGTTTATACAGATAGCGGTGTAGATATTACCATGTTTATGCAGTTCGTGGTGTAGATATTTCCATGTTTATTCAGATGACTGTGTAGATATTTCCATGTTTATACAGATGGCGTTGTAGATATTTCCATGTTTATATAGATAGCGGTGTAGACATTTCCATGTTTATAGAGATAGCGGTGTAGATATTTCCATATTTATACAGATGGCGGTGCAGATATTTCCATGTTTATACAGACCCGGTGTAGATATTTCCATGTGTATACAGATAAAGATGTAGATATTTCCTTGTTTGTTGAGATGGAGGTGTAGATATTTCCATGTTTATAGAGATAGCGGGGTAGATATTTCCATGTTTATAGAGATAGCGGTGTATATATTTCCATGTTTACACAGATAACGGTGTAGATATTTCCATCTTTGCACAAATTTCAGTTTAGATATTTCCATGTTTATACAGTTTCCGGTGTAGATATTTCCATGTTTATATGGATAGCAGTGTAGATATTTCCATGTTTATACAGGTAGTGGTGGAGATATTTCCATGTTTATACAGATAGCGGTTTAGATATTTCTGTATTTTTACAGATAGCGGTGTAGATATTTCCATGTTTATACAGATTGTGGTGTAAATATTTCCATGTTTATACAGATGGCCGTGTAGATATTTCCATATTTATAGAGATGGAGGTGTAGATATTTCCATGTTTATACAGATGACTGTGTAGATATTTCCATGTTTATACAGATGGTGTTGTAGGTATTTCCATGTTTATACAGATATCTGTTTAGATATTTCCATGTTTATAGAGATAGCGGTGTAGATATTTCCATATTTATACGGATAGCGGTGTAGATATTTCCATGTTTATAAAGATGGCGGTGTAGGTATTTCCATGTTTATTCAGATGGCGATGTAGATATTTCCATGTTTATAGAGAAAGTATTGTAGATATTTCCATATTTACACAGATATTGTTGTAGATATTTCCATATTTATACAGATGGCGGTGTAGATATTTCCAGGTTTATACAGATGGCTGTGTAGATATTTCCATGTATATACAGATAGCGGTGGGGATATCTCCCTGTTTATACAGATCGTGGTGTAGATATTTCCACGTTTATACAGATAGCGGTGTAGATATTTCCATGTTTATAAAGCTAGCGGCGTAGATATTCCCATATTTATACAGATCGTGGTGTAGGTATTTCCATCTTTCTACAGTTGGCAGTGTAGATATTTCCATGTTTATACACATAGCGGTATAGATATGTCCATGTTTATGCAGTTCGTGGTGCAGATATTTCCATGTTTATACAGATAACGGTGTAGATATTCCCATGTTTATACAGATGGCGGTGTAGATATTCCCTTGTTTACACAGATAGCAGTGTAGATATTTCCATGTTTATACAGATATCGGTGTGGATGTTTCCACGTTTATACAGATAGCGGTGTAGATATTTCCACGTTTTACATATAGCGGTGTAGACACTTCCATCTTTATACAGATTGCGGTGTAGATATTTCCATGTATACACAGATTGCGGTGTACATATTTCCATGTTTACACAGATAGTGTTGCAGATATTTCCATGTTTATAAAGATAGCGGTGTAGCTATTCCCATGTTTATACATATGACTGTGTAGATATTTCCATGTTTGTGCAGATGGCGGTGTAGATATTTCCATGTTTATGCAGATAGCGGTGTAGATATTTCCATGTTTATACAGATAACGCTGTAGTTATTTCCATCTTTGCACAGACTGCGGTGTAGATATTTAAATGTTTACTCAGACAGCGCTGTAGATATTTCCATGTTTATAAAGATGGCGGTGTATATATATCCATGTTTATGCAGATGGTGGTGTAGATATTTCCATGTTTATAGACATGGTGGTGTAGATATTTTTAAGTTTATAGAGATAGCGGTGTAGATATTTCCATGTTTATAAAAATGGCGGTGTAGGTATGTCCATGTTTATAGAGATATCGGTGTAGATATTTCCATGTTTATACAATTAGTGGTGTAGATATTTCCATGTTTATAGAGATAGTGGTGTGGTTATGTCTATGTTTATAAAGACAGCGGTGTAGATATTTCCATGTTTATACTGCTCGCGGTGTAGCTATTTCCAACTTTATACAGATGGCAGTGTAGGTATTTCCATGTTTATGCAGATAGTGGTGCAGGTATTTCCATGTTTATACATATAGCAATGTAGGTATTTCCATGTTTATAGAGATGGCAGTGTAGATATTTCCATGTTTATACAGATGGAGGTGTAGATATTTCCATGTTTATACAGACGACTGTGTAGATATTTCCATGTTTTTACAGATGGCCGTGTAGATATTTCCATGTTTATACAGATAGCGGTGTGGCCATTTCCTTTTTTATAGAGATAGCGGTGTAGATATTTCCATGTTTATAGAGATGCCTGAGAGGATAATTGCATGTTTATACAGATGGCAGTGTAGATATTTGCATGTAAATACAGATAGTGGTGTAGATATTTCCATGATTATACAGATGACTGTGTAGGTATTTCCATGTATTTACAGATGGTGGTGTAGATGTTTCCATATTTATAGAGATAGGCATGTAGATATTTCCATGTTTATACAGATAACGGTGTAGACATTTCCATGTTTATACAGATAGCGGTGTAGATATTTCCAAGTTTACAGAGATAGCGGTGTAGATATTTCCATGTTTATTCAGATGGTGGTGTAGATATTACCATGTTTATGCAGATAGCCGTGTGGCTATTTCCTTGTTTATAAAGATGGCAGTGTAGATATTTCCATATTAATACAGATAGCAGTGTAGCTATTTCCATGTTTATACAGATGGCGGTGAGGATATTTCCTTGTTTATGAAGATAGTGGTGGAGATATTTCCATGTTTATACAAATCACTGTGTAGATATTTCCATATTTATACAGATGGCGTTGTAGGGATTTCCATGTTCATACAGATGGCGGTGTAGATATTTACTTGATTATACAGATGGCGGTGTAGATATTTCCATGTTTATACAGATAGCGGTGTAGATATTTTCATGTTCATGCTGATGGCGGTGTAAATATTTCCATGTTTATTCAAATGGCATTGTAGATATTTCCATGTTTATACAGATAGTGGTGTAAATACTTCCATGTTTATACAGATGGTAGGGTAGATATTTGCATGTTCATATAGATGGCGGTGTAGGTATTTCCATGTTTATACAGATAGCAGTGAAGATATTTCCATGTTTGTAGAGATGGTGGTGTAGATATTTCCTTGTTTATTCTGATGACGGTGTAGATATTTCCATGTTTATAAAGACAGCGGTATAGATATTACCATGTTTATGAAGATGCCGGTGTAGATATTTCCATGTTTATACAGATGGCAGTGTAGATATTTCCATGTTTATATAGATGGCGGTGTAGATAACTCCATGTTTATACAGATAGCGGTGCAGATATTTCCACGTTTTTAAAGATGGCGGTGTAGATATTTAGATATTTATACAGATAGCGGTGTAGATATTTCTATGTTTATGCAGATAGCGGTGTAGACATTTCCATTTTTATACAGATAGCGGTGTAGATTTTTCCAGGTTTACACAGATAGCGGTGTTTATATTTCCATGTTACAGAGATAGCGTTCTAGATATTTCCATGTTTATAGAGATAGTGGTGTAGATATTTACATGTTTATACAGATGGCGGTGTAGATATCTCCATATTTATAAAGATAGTGGTTTAGATATTTCCATGTTTATAGTGATGGCGGTGTAGATATTTCCATGTTTTTAGAAATAACGATGTTGATATTTATATGCTTATAAAGATACTGGTATAGATATTTCCTTGTTTATACAGATAGCGGTGTAGACATTTCCATGTTTATAGAGATAGCGGTGTAGATATTGCCATGTTTATAGTGATAGCGATGTAGGTATCTCCATAATTACAGAGATAGCCGTGTAAGTTTTTCCATGTTTATACAGATGTCGGTGTGGATATTTCCATGTTTATGAAGATAGTGGTGGAGATATTTCCATGTTTATACAAATCACTGTGTAGATATTTCCATATTTATACAGATGGCATTGTAGGTACTTCCATGTTCATACAGATGGCGGTGTAGATATTTACTTGTTTATACAGATGGCGGTGTAGATATTTCCATGTTTATAGAGATAGTGGTGTAGATATTTCCATCTTTATACAGATGACGGTGTAGATATTTCCCTGTTTGTAGAGATAGCGGTGTAGATATTTCTATGTTTATACAGAGAGCTGTGTAGATATTTCCATGTTTATACAGATAGCCGTGTAGATATTTCCATCTTTATAGAGATAGCGGAGTAGTTATTTCCATGTTTATACAGATAGCGGTGTAGATATTTTCATGTTCATGCTGATGGCGGTGTAAATATTTCCATGTTTATTCAAATGGCGGTGTAGATATTTCCATGTTTATACAGATAGTGGTGTAAATATTTCCATGTTTATACAGATGGTAGGATAGAAATTTGCATGTTCATATAGATGGCGGTGTAGGTATTTCCATGTTTATACAAATAGCAGTGAAGATATTTCCATGTTTGTAGAGATGGTGGTGTAGATATTTCCTTGTTTATTCAGATGACTGTGTAGATATTTCCATGTTTATAAAGACAGCGGTGTAGATATTACCATGTTTATGAAGATGCCGGTGTAGATATTTCCCTGTTTATACAGATGGCAGTGTAAATATTTCCATGTTTATATAGATGGCGGTGTAGATAACTCCATGTTTATACAGATAGCGGTGCAAATATTTCCACGTTTCTAAAGATAGCAGTGTAGATATTTAGATATTTATACAGATAGCGGTGTAGATATTTCTATGTTTATGCAGATAGCGGTGTAGATATTTCCATTTTTATACAGATAGCGGTGTAGATTTTTCCAGGTTTACACAGATAGCGGTGTTTATATTTCCATGTTACAGAGATAGCGTTCTAGATATTTCCATGTTTATAGAGATAGTGGTGTAGATATTTACATGTTTATACAGATGGCGGTGTAGATATTTCCATGTTTATAAAGATAGTGGTTTAGATATTTCCATGTTTATACCGATGGCGGTGTAGATATTTCGATGTTTATACAGAGGGCGGTGTAGACATTTCCATGTTTTTACAGCTGGCGGTGTAGATATTTCCATGTTCATTCAAATAAAAGTCTAGATATTTCCATGTTTATACAGATAGCGGTGAATGTATTTCCAGGTTTATAGAGATAGCGGTGGGGATATTTCCACACATATACAGATCGTGGTGTAGATATTTCCATGTTTATATAAATAGCGGTGTAGGTATTTCCAAGTTTATAGAGATAGCGGTGTTGATATTTCCATGTTTACAAGATAGAGGTGTAGATATTTCCATATTTGCACAGATAGCTGTGTAGATATTTCCATGATCATACAGATAGCGGTGTACATATTTCCAACTTTACACATTTAGCGGTGTAGATATTTCCATGTTTGCACAGATTGTGGTGTAGATATTTTCAAGTTTATAGAGATGGCTGTGTAGATATTTCCATGTTTATAGAGATAGCGGTGTTGATATTTCCATGTTTATAGAGATATCGGTGTAGGTAGTTCCATGTTTTTAGTGACATTGGTGAAAATATTTCCATGTTTGTAGAGATAGCGGTGTAGATATTTCCATGTTTATAGAGATGGCGGTGTAGTTATTTCCTTGTTTATACAGAAGGTGGTGTTGATATTTCCATGTTTATAAAGGTAGCGGTGTAGATATTTCCATGTTGATACAGATGGCGGTGTAGATATTTCCATGTTTATACAAATGACGGTGTAGTCATTTCCATGTTTATTCAGATAGCCATGTAGATATTTCCATGTTTTTAGAGATAGCATTGTAGATATTTATATGTTTATACAGATAGTGGTGTAGATATTTCCATGTTTATACAGATAACGGTTTAATTATTTCCATGTTTATACAGATAACGGTATAGGTGTTTCCATTTTTATACAGGTAGCAGTGTATATATTTCCATGGTTATAGAGATAGCGGTGTAGATGTTTCCATGTCTACACTGATAGCGGTGTAGATATCTCCATTTTCATACAGATATTGTGGTGTAGATACTTCCATTTTTATACTGATGATGGTGTAGATATTTCTCTGTATATAGAGATAGCGGTGTAGATATTTCCATGTTTATAGAGATGGCGGTGTAGATATTTCCATGTTTATACAGACAGCAGTGTAGATGTTTCCATGTTTATAGAGATAGCAGTGAAGATATTTCCATGTTCATACAGATAACGTTGTAGGTGTTTCCATGTTAATACAGGTAGCAGTGTATATATTTCCATTCTTATACAGATAGCGCTGTAGATATTTCCATGTATATAGTGATGGCGGTGTAGATATTTCCATGTTTATACTGATGGTGGTGTAGATATTTCCATGTTTATACAGATGGCGTTGTAGATATTTCCATGTTTATACAGTTGACGGTGTAGAAATTTCCATTTTTACAGATGGCGTTGTAGATATTTTCATTTTCATGGAGATGGCTGTGTAGACATTTACATGTTTATTCAGATGGCGGTGTTGATATTTCCCTCTTTATACACTTAGCGGTGTAGATATTTCCATGTTGAAACAGATGGCAGTGTGGATATTTCCATGTTCTTGAAGATAGCCATGAAGACATTTCCCTGTTTATACAGACAGCAGTGTAGATATTTCTGTGTTTATAGTGATGGCGGTGTAGGTATTTCCTTGTTTATACAGATAGCGTTGTAGGTATTTCCATCTTTGTAGTGATAGCATTGTAGATATTTCCATGTTTATACAGATAGCGGTGTAGGTATTTCCATGTTTATACAGAGAGCGGTGTTGATATTTCCATGTTTATACAGATAATGCATTAGGTATTTCCATTTTTATAGGGACAGCAGTTTGAATATTTCCATGTTTATAGAGATAGAGTTGTAGATATTTCCATGTTTATACAGATGGCTGTGTGAATATTTCCATGTTTATAAAGACAGTGGTGTAGATATTTCCATGTTTATAGAGATAGCGATATAGATATTTCCATGTTTATACAGATGGCGGTGTAGATATTTCCATGTTTATACAGATGACAGTGTAGATATCTCCATGTTTATACAGATAGCAGTGTAGGGATTTCCATTTATGTACAGATGATGGTGTCGATATTTCCGTGTCTATGAAGATAGCGGTGTTGATATTTCCATGTTTATACAGAGAGTTGTGTAGATATTTCCTTTTTTATAAGGAGATTGGTGTAGATATTACCATCTTCATAGGGATAGCGGTGTAGAAATTTCCATGTTTATACAGATAGCGGTGTAGATATTTCCATGTTTATTGAGATACCGGTGTAGGTGTTTCCATGGTTATACAGATAGTGGTGTAGAGATTTCCATGTTTATACAGATAGCGGTGTAGACTTTCCATGTTTATACACAGAGCGGTGTAGATATTTCCATCTTTATGCACAAAGCGGTGTAGATATTTTCATGTTCATGCAGATGGCGGTGTAGATATTTCCATGTTTATTCAGATGGCGGTGTAGATATTTACATGTTCATACAGATGGCGCTGTAGATATTTCCATGTTTATACAGATGGCAGTGTAGATATTTCCGTGTTTAGACAGATAGTGGTGTGTATATTTCTAAGTTTATACAGATGACTGTGTAGGTATTTCCATGTGTATACAGATGGCAGTGTAGATATTTCCATGTTTATACAGAAGGCAGTGTAGATATTTCCATGTTTATACAGATTGCAGTGTGACTATTTTCATGTTTATAGAGATAGCGGTGTAGGTATTTCCATGTTTATAGAGATAGCTGTGTAGATATTTCCATGTTTACACGGATGACTGTGTAGGTAGTTCCATGTATATCCAGATGGCAGTGTAGATATTTCAATGTTTATAGAGATAGCGGTTTAGTTATTTCCATGTTTATACAGATGGCAGTGTAGGTATTTCCATGTTTATACAGAAGGCGGTGAAGATATTTCCATGTTTTTAGAGATAGCCATGTAGATATTTCCATGTTTATACAGATAGCGGTGTTGACATTTCCATGTTTATAGAGATAGCGGTGTAGATATTTCCATGTTTATAGAGATAGTGGTGTAGGTATTTCCAGGTTTATAGAGATGGCTGTGTAGATATTTCCATGTTTATACAGATGGCAGTGTTGGTATTTCCATATTTATTGAAATAGCCATGTAGATATTTCCATGTTTAAACAGATAGCGGTGTAGACATTTCCATGTTTATAGCGATAGCGGTGTAGATATTTGCATATTTATACAGATAGCGGTGTAGATATTTCCATGTTTATACAGATATCGGTGTAGATATTTCCATGTATATAAAGATAGCGGTGTAGATATATACATGTTCATACAGATCGTGGTGTAGATATTTCCAGGTTTATACAGATAGCAGTGTAGATATTTCCATGTTTATACAGATAGCGGTGTAGCTATTTCCATGTTTACAGAGATAGAGTTGTAGATATTTCCATATTTGCACAGATTTCCGTGTAGATATTTTCATCTTCACACAGATAACAGTGTTCATATTTGCATGTTTACACAGACAGCTGAGTAGATATTTCCATGTTTACACAGATATTGTTGTAGATATTTCCATGTTTATACAGATAACGGTGTAGATATTTCCACGTTTATAGAGATGGCTGTGTAGATACTTCCTTTTTTATGTAGATGGCGGTGTAGATTTTTCCATGTTTATAGAGATGGCGGTGTATACATTTCCATGTTTATAGAGATAGCGGTGTAGTTATTTCCTTGTTTACAGAGATAGCGGTGTAGGTATTTCCATGTTTATAGAGATAGCGGAGTAGATATTTCCATGTTTATAGAGATAGCGTTGTAGACATTTCCAAGTTTATACAGATAGCAGTGTTGGTATTTCCATGTTTACATACATAGCGGTGTAGATATTTCCATGTTTACACAGCTCGCGGTGTAGATATTTTCATCTTTATACAGATGGCAGTGTAGATATTTCCATGCTTATACAGATGGCGGTGTACATAGTTCCATGTTTATGTAAATGGCAGTGTAGATATTTCCATGTTTATAGAGATTGTGGTGCAGGTATTTCCATGTTTATAGAGATAACGGTGTAGATATTTCCATGTTTATACAGATGGCTGTGTAGATATTTCCATGTGTATTCAGATGGCAGTGTAGGTATTTCCATGTTTATACAGATGACAGTGTAGATATTTCAATGTTTATAAAGAAAGCGGTGTAGATATATCCATGTTTATAGAGATCACGGTGTAGCTATTACCATGTTTATAGAGATAGCGTTGTAGATCTGCATACGGTGAAGATATTTCCATGTTTTTAGAGATAGCCATGTAGATAGTTCCATGTTTATATAGATAGCGGTGTAGACATTTCCATGTTTATAGAGATAGCGGTGTAGATATTTCCATATTTATACAGAGAAAGGAGTAGATATTTCCATGTATATACTGATAGCAGTGTAGATATTTCCATGTTTATACAGATAGCGGTGTAGATATACCCATGTTTATACAGATTGTGGTGTTGATATTTCCATGTTTATACAGATAGCGGTGTAGATATTTCTATGTTTATACAGATAGTGGAGTAGATATTTCCATGTTTACAGAGACAGAGGTGTAGATATTTCCATGTATATACAGACAGCAGTGTTTTCCTTTCCAAGTTTATATAGATAGTGGAGTAGATATTTCCATATTTACAGAGATTGATGTGTAGATATTTCCATATTTGGACAGATTGCGGTGTAGATATTTCGACCTTTATACAGATAGCGGTGTAGATATTTCCATGTTTATACAGAGAACGGTGTAGATATTTCCATCTTTATACAGATGACTGTGTAGATATTTCCATGTGTATACAGATAGCAGTGTAGATATTTCCATGTTTATGCAGAGAGCAGTGTGGCTATTTCCATGTTTATAGAGATAGCGTTGTAGATATTTCCATGTTTACAGAGATGGCTGTGCAGTTATTTCCATGTTTATATAGATGGCAGTGTAGTTATTTCCACGTTTATACAGATAGTGGTGTAGATAATTCCATGTTTATACAGATGACTGTGTAGGTATTTCCATGTATATACAGATGGCAGTGTAGATATTTCCATGTTTATACAGATAGCGGTGTAGATATTTCCATGTTTATACAGATAGTGGTGTAGATATTTCCATGTTTATACAAATAGCGGTGCAGATATTTCCATGTTTGTACAGATGGCGGTGTTGATATTTCCATTTATACACAGATGACCGTGTAGATGTTTCCATGTTTATACAGATGGCGGCGCAGATATTTCCATGGATATGTAGATGGCGGTGTAGATATTTCCATGTTTATACAGATTGCGGTGTAGTTATTTCCATGTTTATATAGATAGCGGTGTAGTTATTTCCATGTATATACACATGGCTGTGTAGATATTTCCATGTTTATACTGATGGCGGTGTAGATATTTCCATGTTTATACAGATAACTTTGTATTTCCATGTTTATACAGATGGCGGTGTAGATATTTCCATGTCTATAGAGATAGCAGTGGAGATAATTCCAAGTTTATACAGATAGCGGTGTAGATATTTCCATGTTTATTCTGATCGTGGTGTAGATATTTCCATGTTTATAGAGATGGCGGTGTAGATATTTACATGTTCATAGAGATAGCGGTGTTGATTTTTCCATGTTGATAGAGACAGCGGTGTGGATATTTCCTTGCTTATACAGATAGGGGTGTAGATATTTCCATGTTTATAGAGATAGCGGTGAAGATATTTCCCTGTTTATACAGATCACGGTGTAGATATTTCCTTGCTTGTACTAATAGCGGTGTAGTTATTTCCATGTTTATACAGATAGCGGTGTAGATATTTCCATGTATATACAGATGGCTGTGTAGATATTTCCATGTTTATACAGATAGCGGTGTAGATATTTCCATGTTTATACAGATAGTGGTGTAGATATTTCCATGTTTATACAGACCGCGGTGTAGATATTTCCATGTTTATACAAATAGCCGTGCAGATATTTCCATGTTTGTACAGATGGCGGTGTTGATATTTCCATTTATACACAGATGACCGTGTAGATATTTCCATGTTTATACAGATGGCGGCGCAGATATTTCCATGGATATGTAGATGGCGGTGTAGGTATTTCCATGTTCATACAGATTGCGGTGTAGTTATTTCCATGTTTATATAGATAGCGGTGTAGTTATTTCCATGTATATACACATGGCTGTGTAGATATTTCCATGTTTATACAGATGGCGGTGTAGATATTTCCATGTTTATACAGATAACTTTGTATTTCCATGTTTATACAGATGGCGGTGTAGATATTTCCATGTCTATAGAGATAGCAGTGGAGATAATTCCATGTTTATACAGATAGCGGTGTAGATATTTCCATGTTTATTCTGATCGTGGTGTAGATATTTCCATGTTTATAGAGATGGCGGTGTAGATATTTACATGTTCATAGAGATAGCGGTGTTGATTTTTCCATGTTTATAGAGACAGCGGTGTGGATATTTCCTTGCTTATACAGATAGGGGTGTAGATATTTCCATGTTTATAGAGATAGCGGTGAAGATATTTCCATGTTTATACAGATCACGGTGTAGATATTTCCTTGCTTGTACTAATAGCGGTGTAGTTATTTCCATGTTTATACAGATAGCGGTGTAGATATTTCCATGTATATACAGATGGCTGTGTAGATATTTCCATGTTTATACAGATGGCTGTGTAGATATTTCCATGTTTATACAGATGACTTTGTAGGTATTTGCATGTTTATACAAATGGCGGTGTAGGTTTTCCATGTTTATAGTGATAGCTGTGTAGATATTTCCATGTTTATACAGATAGCGGTGTTGATATTTCCATGTTTATAAAGATCGCGGTGTAGATATTTCCATGTTTATACAGATCGCGGTGCAGATATTTATATCTTTATACAGATGGCATTGTAGATATTTCCTTATTCACACAGATGGCGGTGTAGATGTTTCCATGTTTATACAGATGGCAGGGTAGTTAGTTCCATGTTTATGGAGATGGCAGTGTAGATACTTTCATGTTTACAGAGATGGCGGTGTAGATATTTCCATGTTTATAGAGATAGCAGTGTAGATATTTACATGTTTATACAGATGTCTGTGTAGATATTTCCATGTGTATACAGATGGCATTGTAGATATTTCCATGTTTATACAGATGACTGTATAGGTATTTCCATGTTTTTACAGGTGGCAGTGCAGATATTTCCATGTTTATAGAGATAGCGGTGTTGATATTTCCATGTTTCTACAGATGGCGGTGTTGATATTTCCATCTATACACAGATGGCCGTGTAGGTATTTCCATGTTTATACAGATGGCGGCGTAGATATTTCCATGGACATGCAGATGGCGGTGTAGATATTTCCATGTTTAAACAGATAGCGGTGTAGATATTTCCATGTTTACACAGATAGTGGTGTAGATATTTCCGTGTTTATACACATGGCAGAGTAGATACTTCCATCTTTATGGAGATGGCAGTGTAGATATTTTCATGTTTATAGAGATGGCGGTGTAGATATTTCCATATTTATAGAGATAGCGGTGTAGATAATTCCATCTTTCTACAGATGGCAGTGTAGATATTTCCATGTTTATACAGATGGCGGTGAAGATATTTCCATATTTATACAGATGTCTGTGTAGATATTTCCATCTGTATACAGATGGTATTGTAGGTATTTCCATGTTTATACAGATGGTGGTGAAGATATTTCCATGTTTATTCAGATGACTGTGTAGATATTTCCATGTTTTTACAGATGGCAGTGTGGATATTTCAATGTTTATAGAGATGGCGCTGTAGATATTTCCAAGTTTATACAGATAACGGTGGAGATATTTCCATGTTTATACAGAGAGGAGTCGAGATATTTCCATGTTCATACACATAGCGGTGTACATATTTCCATGATTATGGAGACAGCGGTGTAGGTATTTCCATGTTTATGCAGATAGCGGTGCAGATATTTCCATGTTTACACAGATGCCTATGCAGATATTTCCATATTTACACAGAGGGCTGTGTAGATATTTCTATGTTTATAGAGAAGACAGTGTAGATATTTAAATGTTCCTATACATGACTGTGTAGGTATTTCCATGTTTATACAGATGTCTTTGTAGATATTTCCATGTTAATAGAGATAGCGGTGTAGACATTTCCATGTTTATACAGATAGCGGTGTAGATATTTCCATGTTTATACAGATAGTGGTGTAGATATTTCCATGTTTATACAGACCGCGGTGTAGATATTTCCATGTTTATACAAATAGCGGTGCAGATATTTCCATGTTTGTACAGATGGCGGTGTTGATATTTCCATTTATACACAGATGACCGTGTAGATATTTCCATGTTTATACAGATGGCGGCGCAGATATTTCCATGGATATGTAGATGGCGGTGTAGGTATTTCCATGTTTATACAGATTGCGGTGTAGTTATTTCCATGTTTATATAGATAGCGGTGTAGTTATTTCCATGTATATACACATGGCTGTGTAGATATTTCCATGTTTATACAGATGGCGGTGTAGATATTTCCATGTTTATACAGATAACTTTGTATTTCCATGTTTATACAGATGGCGGTGTAGATATTTCCATGTCTATAGAGATAGCAGTGGAGATAATTCCATGTTTATACAGATAGCGGTGTAGATATTTCCATGTTTATTCTGATCGTGGTGTAGATATTTCCATGTTTATAGAGATGGCGGTGTAGATATTTACATGTTCATAGAGATAGCGGTGTTGATTTTTCCATGTTTATAGAGACAGCGGTGTGGATATTTCCTTGCTTATACAGATAGGGGTGTAGATATTTCCATGTTTATAGAGATAGCGGTGAAGATATTTCCATGTTTATACAGATCACGGTGTAGATATTTCCTTGCTTGTACTAATAGCGGTGTAGTTATTTCCATGTTTATACAGATAGCGGTGTAGATATTTCCATGTATATAGAGATGGCTGTGTAGATATTTCCATGTTTATACAGATGGCTGTGTAGATATTTCCATGTTTATACAGATGACTTTGTAGGTATTTGCATGTTTATTCAGATGGCGGTGTAGGTTTTCCATGTTTATAGTGATAGCTGTGTAGATATTTCCATGTTTATACAGATAGCGGTGTTGATATTTCCATGTTTATAAAGATCGCGGTGTAGATATTTCCATGTTTATACAGATCGCGGTGCAGATATTTATATCTTTATACAGATGGCATTGTAGATATTTCCTTATTCACACAGATGGCGGTGTAGATGTTTCCATGTTTATACAGATGGCAGGGTAGTTAGTTCCATGTTTATGGAGATGGCAGTGTAGATACTTTCATGTTTACAGAGATGGCGGTGTAGATATTTCCATGTTTATAGAGATAGCAGTGTAGATATTTACATGTTTATACAGATGTCTGTGTAGATATTTCCATGTGTATACAGATGGCATTGTAGATATTTCCATGTTTATACAGATGACTGTATAGGTATTTCCATGTTTTTACAGGTGGCAGTGCAGATATTTCCATGTTTATAGAGATAGCGGTGTTGATATTTCCATGTTTCTACAGATGGCGGTGTTGATATTTCCATCTATACACAAATGGCCGTGTAGATATTTCCATGTTTATACAGATGGCGGCGTAGATATTTCCATGGACATGCAGATGGCGGTGTAGATATTTTCAAGTTTAAACAGATAGCGGTGTAGATATTTCCATGTTTACACAGATAGTGGTGTAGATATTTCCGTGTTTATACACATGGCAGAGTAGTTACTTCCATCTTTATGGAGATGGCAGTGTAGATATTTTCATGTTTATAGAGATGGCGGTGTAGATATTTCCATATTTATAGAGATAGCGGTGTAGATATTTCCATCTTTCTACAGATGGCAGTGTAGATATTTCCATGTTTATACAGATGGCGGTGTAGATATTTCCATATTTATACAGATGTCTGTGTAGATATTTCCATCTGTATACAGATGGTATTGTAGGTATTTCCATGTTTATACAGATGGTGGTGAAGATATTTCCATGTTTATTCAGATGGCTGTGTAGATATTTCCATGTTTTTACAGATGGCAGTGTGGATATTTCAATGTTTATAGAGATGGACTGTAGATATTTCCAAGTTTATACAGATAACGGTGGAGATATTTCCATGTTTATACAGAGAGGAGTCGAGATATTTCCATGTTTATACACATAGCGGTGTACATATTTCCATGATTATAGAGACAGCGGTGTAGGTATTTCCATGTTTATGCAGATAGCGTTGCAGATATTTCCATGTTTACACAGATGCCTATGCAGATATTTCCATATTTACACAGAGGGCTGTGTAGATATTTCTATGTTTATACAGAAGACAGTGTAAATATTTAAATGTTCCTACACATGACTGTGTAGGTATTTCCATGTTTATACAGATGTCTTTGTAGATATTTCCATGTTAATAGAGATAGCGGTGTAGACATTTCCATGTTTATACAGATAGCGGTGTAGATATTTCCATGTTTATACAGATAGTGGTGTAGATATTTCCATGTTTATACAAATAGCGGTGCAGATATTTCCATGTTTGTACAGATGGCGGTGTTGATATTTCCATTTATACACAGATGACCGTGTAGATGTTTCCATGTTTATACAGATGGCGGCGCAGATATTTCCATGGATATGTAGATGGCGGTGTAGATATTTCCATGTTTATACAGATTGCGGTGTAGTTATTTCCATGTTTATATAGATAGCGGTGTAGTTATTTCCATGTATGTACACATGGCTGTGTAGATATTTCCATGTTTATACTGATGGCGGTGTAGATATTTCCATGTTTATACAGATAACTTTGTATTTCCATGTTTATACAGATGGCGGTGTAGATATTTCCATGTCTATAGAGATAGCAGTGGAGATAATTCCATGTTTATACAGATAGCGGTGTAGATATTTCCATGTTTATTCTGATCGTGGTGTAGATATTTCCATGTTTATAGAGATGGCGGTGTAGATATTTACATGTTCATAGAGATAGCGGTGTTGATTTTTCCATGTTGATAGAGACAGCGGTGTGGATATTTCCTTGCTTATACAGATAGGGGTGTAGATATTTCCATGTTTATAGAGATAGCGGTGAAGATATTTCCCTGTTTATACAGATCACGGTGTAGATATTTCCTTGCTTGTACTAATAGCGGTGTAGTTATTTCCATGTTTATACAGATAGCGGTGTAGATATTTCCATGTATATACAGATGGCTGTGTAGATATTTCCATGTTTATACAGATAGCGGTGTAGATATTTCCATGTTTATACAGATAGTGGTGTAGATATTTCCATGTTTATACAGACCGCGGTGTAGATATTTCCATGTTTATACAAATAGCGGTGCAGATATTTCCATGTTTGTACAGATGGCGGTGTTGATATTTCCATTTATACACAGATGACCGTGTAGATATTTCCATGTTTATACAGATGGCGGCGCAGATATTTCCATGGATATGTAGATGGCGGTGTAGGTATTTCCATGTTTATACAGATTGCGGTGTAGTTATTTCCATGTTTATATAGATAGCGGTGTAGTTATTTCCATGTATATACACATGGCTGTGTAGATATTTCCATGTTTATACAGATGGCGGTGTAGATATTTCCATGTTTATACAGATAACTTTGTATTTCCATGTTTATACAGATGGCGGTGTAGATATTTCCATGTCTATAGAGATAGCAGTGGAGATAATTCCATGTTTATACAGATAGCGGTGTAGATATTTCCATGTTTATTCTGATCGTGGTGTAGATATTTCCATGTTTATAGAGATGGCGGTGTAGATATTTACATGTTCATAGAGATAGCGGTGTTGATTTTTCCATGTTTATAGAGACAGCGGTGTGGATATTTCCTTGCTTATACAGATAGGGGTGTAGATATTTCCATGTTTATAGAGATAGCGGTGAAGATATTTCCATGTTTATACAGATCACGGTGTAGATATTTCCTTGCTTGTACTAATAGCGGTGTAGTTATTTCCATGTTTATACAGATAGCGGTGTAGATATTTCCATGTATATACAGATGGCTGTGTAGATATTTCCATGTTTATACAGATGGCTGTGTAGATATTTCCATGTTTATACAGATGACTTTGTAGGTATTTGCATGTTTATACAGATGGCGGTGTAGGTTTTCCATGTTTATAGTGATAGCTGTGTAGATATTTCCATGTTTATACAGATAGCGGTGTTGATATTTCCATGTTTATAAAGATCGCAGTGTAGATATTTCCATGTTTATACAGATCGCGGTGCAGATATTTATATCTTTATACAGATGGCATTGTAGATATTTCCTTATTCACACAGATGGCGGTGTAGATGTTTCCATGTTTATACAGATGGCAGGGTAGTTAGTTCCATGTTTATGGAGATGGCAGTGTAGATACTTTCATGTTTACAGAGATGGCGGTGTAGATATTTCCATGTTTATAGAGATAGCAGTGTAGATATTTACATGTTTATACAGATGTCTGTGTAGATATTTCCATGTGTATACAGATGGCATTGTAGATATTTCCATGTTTATACAGATGACTGTATAGGTATTTCCATGTTTTTACAGGTGGCAGTGCAGATATTTCCATGTTTATAGAGATAGCGGTGTTGATATTTCCATGTTTCTACAGATGGCGGTGTTGATATTTCCATCTATACACAGATGGCCGTGTAGATATTTCCATGTTTATACAGATGGCGGCGTAGATATTTCCATGGACATGCAGATGGCGGTGTAGATATTTCCATGTTTAAACAGATAGCGGTGTAGATATTTCCATGTTTACACAGATAGTGGTGTAGATATTTCCGTGTTTATACACATGGCAGAGTAGATACTTCCATCTTTATGGAGATGGCAGTGTAGATATTTTCATGTTTATAGAGATGGCGGTGTAGATATTTCCATATTTATAGAGATAGCGGTGTAGATAATTCCATCTTTCTACAGATGGCAGTGTAGATATTTCCATGTTTATACAGATGGCGGTGTAGATATTTCCATATTTATACAGATGTCTGTGTAGATATTTCCATCTGTATACAGATGGTATTGTAGGTATTTCCATGTTTATACAGATGGTGGTGAAGATATTTCCATGTTTATTCAGATGACTGTGTAGATATTTCCATGTTTTTACAGATGGCAGTGTGGATATTTCAATGTTTATAGAGATGGCGCTGTAGATATTTCCAAGTTTATACAGATAACGGTGGAGATATTTCCATGTTTATACAGAGAGGAGTCGAGATATTTCCATGTTCATACACATAGCGGTGTACATATTTCCATGATTATGGAGACAGCGGTGTAGGTATTTCCATGTTTATGCAGATAGCGGTGCAGATATTTCCATGTTTACACAGATGCCTATGCAGATATTTCCATATTTACACAGAGGGCTGTGTAGATATTTCTATGTTTATAGAGAAGACAGTGTAGATATTTAAATGTTCCTACACATGACTGTGTAGGTATTTCCATGTTTATACAGATGTCTTTGTAGATATTTCCATGTTAATAGAGATAGCGGTGTAGACATTTCCATGTTTATACAGATAGCGGTGTAGATATTTCCATGTTTATACAGATAGTGGTGTAGATATTTCCATGTTTATACAGACCGCGGTGTAGATATTTCCATGTTTATACAAATAGCGGTGCAGATATTTCCATGTTTGTACAGATGGCGGTGTTGATATTTCCATTTATACACAGATGACCGTGTAGATATTTCCATGTTTATACAGATGGCGGCGCAGATATTTCCATGGATATGTAGATGGCGGTGTAGGTATTTCCATGTTTATACAGATTGCGGTGTAGTTATTTCCATGTTTATATAGATAGCGGTGTAGTTATTTCCATGTATATACACATGGCTGTGTAGATATTTCCATGTTTATACAGATGGCGGTGTAGATATTTCCATGTTTATACAGATAACTTTGTATTTCCATGTTTATACAGATGGCGGTGTAGATATTTCCATGTCTATAGAGATAGCAGTGGAGATAATTCCATGTTTATACAGATAGCGGTGTAGATATTTCCATGTTTATTCTGATCGTGGTGTAGATATTTCCATGTTTATAGAGATGGCGGTGTAGATATTTACATGTTCATAGAGATAGCGGTGTTGATTTTTCCATGTTTATAGAGACAGCGGTGTGGATATTTCCTTGCTTATACAGATAGGGGTGTAGATATTTCCATGTTTATAGAGATAGCGGTGAAGATATTTCCATGTTTATACAGATCACGGTGTAGATATTTCCTTGCTTGTACTAATAGCGGTGTAGTTATTTCCATGTTTATACAGATAGCGGTGTAGATATTTCCATGTATATACAGATGGCTGTGTAGATATTTCCATGTTTATACAGATGGCTGTGTAGATATTTCCATGTTTATACAGATGACTTTGTAGGTATTTGCATGTTTATACAGATGGCGGTGTAGGTTTTCCATGTTTATAGTGATAGCTGTGTAGATATTTCCATGTTTATACAGATAGCGGTGTTGATATTTCCATGTTTATAAAGATCGCGGTGTAGATATTTCCATGTTTATACAGATCGCGGTGCAGATATTTATATCTTTATACAGATGGCATTGTAGATATTTCCTTATTCACACAGATGGCGGTGTAGATGTTTCCATGTTTATACAGATGGCAGGGTAGTTAGTTCCATGTTTATGGAGATGGCAGTGTAGATACTTTCATGTTTACAGAGATGGCGGTGTAGATATTTCCATGTTTATAGAGATAGCAGTGTAGATATTTACATGTTTATACAGATGTCTGTGTAGATATTTCCATGTGTATACAGATGGCATTGTAGATATTTCCATGTTTATACAGATGACTGTATAGGTATTTCCATGTTTTTACAGGTGGCAGTGCAGATATTTCCATGTTTATAGAGATAGCGGTGTTGATATTTCCATGTTTCTACAGATGGCGGTGTTGATATTTCCATCTATACACAAATGGCCGTGTAGATATTTCCATGTTTATACAGATGGCGGCGTAGATATTTCCATGGACATGCAGATGGCGGTGTAGATATTTTCAAGTTTAAACAGATAGCGGTGTAGATATTTCCATGTTTACACAGATAGTGGTGTAGATATTTCCGTGTTTATACACATGGCAGAGTAGTTACTTCCATCTTTATGGAGATGGCAGTGTAGATATTTTCATGTTTATAGAGATGGCGGTGTAGATATTTCCATATTTATAGAGATAGCGGTGTAGATATTTCCATCTTTCTACAGATGGCAGTGTAGATATTTCCATGTTTATACAGATGGCGGTGTAGATATTTCCATATTTATACAGATGTCTGTGTAGATATTTCCATCTGTATACAGATGGTATTGTAGGTATTTCCATGTTTATACAGATGGTGGTGAAGATATTTCCATGTTTATTCAGATGACTGTGTAGATATTTCCATGTTTTTACAGATGGCAGTGTGGATATTTCAATGTTTATAGAAATGGACTGTAGATATTTCCAAGTTTATACAGATAACGGTGGAGATATTTCCATGTTTATACAGAGAGGAGTCGAGATATTTCCATGTTTATACACATAGCGGTGTACATATTTCCATGATTATAGAGACAGCGGTGTAGGTATTTCCATGTTTATGCAGATAGCGTTGCAGATATTTCCATGTTTACACAGATGCCTATGCAGATATTTCCATATTTACACAGAGGGCTGTGTAGATATTTCTATGTTTATACAGAAGAGAGTGTAGATATTTAAATGTTCCTACACATGACTGTGTAGGTATTTCCATGTTTATACAGATGTCTTTGTAGATATTTCCATGTTAATAGAGATAGCGGTGTAGACATTTCCATGTTTATACAGATAGCGGTGTAGATATTTCCATGTTTATACAGATAGTGGTGTAGATATTTCCATGTTTATACAAATAGCGGTGCAGATATTTCCATGTTTGTACAGATGGCGGTGTTGATATTTCCATTTATACACAGATGACCGTGTAGATGTTTCCATGTTTATACAGATGGCGGCGCAGATATTTCCATTGATATGTAGATGGCGGTGTAGATATTTCCATGTTTATACAGATTGCGGTGTAGTTATTTCCATGTTTATATAGATAGCGGTGTAGTTATTTCCATGTATATACACATGGCTGTGTAGATATTTCCATGTTTATACTGATGGCGGTGTAGATATTTCCATGTTTATACAGATAACTTTGTATTTCCATGTTTATACAGATGGCGGTGTAGATATTTCCATGTCTATTGAGATAGCAGTGGAGATAATTCCATGTTTATACAGATAGCGGTGTAGATATTTCCATGTTTATTCTGATCGTGGTGTAGATATTTCCATGTTTATAGAGATGGCGGTGTAGATATTTACATGTTCATAGAGATAGCGGTGTTGATTTTTCCATGTTGATAGAGACAGCGGTGTGGATATTTCCTTGCTTATACAGATAGGGGTGTAGATATTTCCATGTTTATAGAGATAGCGGTGAAGATATTTCCATGTTTATACAGATCACGGTGTAGATATTTCCTTGCTTGTACTAATAGCGGTGTAGTTATTTCCATGTTTATACAGATAGCGGTGTAGATATTTCCATGTATATACAGATGGCTGTGTAGATATTTCCATGTTTATACAGATGGCTGTGTAGATATTTCCATGTTTATACAGATGACTTTGTAGGTATTTGCATGTTTATACAGATGGCGGTGTAGGTTTTCCATGTTTATAGTGATAGCTGTGTAGATATTTCCATGTTTATACAGATAGCGGTGTTGATATTTCCATGTTTATAAAGATCGCGGTGTAGATATTTCCATGTTTATACAGATCGCGGTGCAGATATTTATATCTTTATACAGATGGCATTGTAGATATTTCCTTATTCACACAGATGGCGGTGTAGATGTTTCCATGTTTATACAGATGGCAGAGTAGTTAGTTCCATGTTTATGGAGATGGCAGTGTAGATACTTTCATGTTTACAGAGATGGCGGTGTAGATATTTCCATGTTTATAGAGATAGCAGTGTAGATATTTACATGTTTATACAGATGTCTGTGTAGATATTTCCATGTGTATACAGATGGCAATGTAGATATTTCCATGTTTATACAGATGACTGTATAGGTATTTCCATGTTTTTACAGGTGGCAGTGCAGATATTTCCATGTTTATAGAGATAGCGGTGTAGATATTTCCATGTTTCTACAGATGGCGGTGTTGATATTTCCATCTATACACAGATGGCCGTGTAGATATTTCCATGTTTATACAGATGGCGGCGTAGATATTTCCATGGACATGCAGATGGCGGTGTAGATATTTCCATGTTTAAACAGATAGCGGTGTAGATATTTCCATGTTTACACAGATAGTGGTGTAGATATTTCCGTGTTTATACACATGGCAGAGTAGATACTTCCATCTTTATGGAGATGGCAGTGTAGATATTTTCATGTTTATAGAGATGGCGGTGTAGATATTTCCATATTTATAGAGATAGCGGTGTAGATATTTCCATCTTTCTACAGATGGCAGTGTAGATATTTCCATGTTTATACAGATGGCGGTGTAGATATTTCCATATTTATACAGATGTCTGTGTAGATATTTCCATCTGTATACAGATGGTATTGTAGGTATTTCCATGTTTATACAGATGGTGGTGAAGATATTTCCATGTTTATTCAGATGACTGTGTAGATATTTCCATGTTTTTACAGATGGCAGTGTGGATATTTCAATGTTTATAGAGATGGACTGTAGATATTTCCAAGTTTATACAGATAACGGTGGAGATATTTCCATGTTTATACAGAGAGGAGTCGAGATATTTCCATGTTTATACACATAGCGGTGTACATATTTCCATGATTATAGAGACAGCGGTGTAGGTATTTCCATGTTTATGCAGATAGCGTTGCAGATATTTCCATGTTTACACAGATGCCTATGCAGATATTTCCATATTTACACAGAGGGCTGTGTAGATATTTCTATGTTTATACAGAAGACAGTGTAAATATTTAAATGTTCCTACACATGACTGTGTAGGTATTTCCATGTTTATACAGATGTCTTTGTAGATATTTCCATGTTAATAGAGATAGCGGTGTAGACATTTCCATGTTTATACAGATAGCGGTGTAGATATTTCCATGTTTATACAGATAGTGGTGTAGATATTTCCATGTTTATACAAATAGCGGTGCAGATATTTCCATGTTTGTACAGATGGCGGTGTTGATATTTCCATTTATACACAGATGACCGTGTAGATGTTTCCATGTTTATACAGATGGCGGCGCAGATATTTCCATGGATATGTAGATGGCGGTGTAGATATTTCCATGTTTATACAGATTGCGGTGTAGTTATTTCCATGTTTATATAGATAGCGGTGTAGTTATTTCCATGTATATACACATGGCTGTGTAGATATTTCCATGTTTATACTGATGGCGGTGTAGATATTTCCATGTTTATACAGATAACTTTGTATTTCCATGTTTATACAGATGGCGGTGTAGATATTTCCATGTCTATAGAGATAGCAGTGGAGATAATTCCATGTTTATACAGATAGCGGTGTAGATATTTCCATGTTTATTCTGATCGTGGTGTAGATATTTCCATGTTTATAGAGATGGCGGTGTAGATATTTACATGTTCATAGAGATAGCGGTGTTGATTTTTCCATGTTGATAGAGACAGCGGTGTGGATATTTCCTTGCTTATACAGATAGGGGTGTAGATATTTCCATGTTTATAGAGATAGCGGTGAAGATATTTCCCTGTTTATACAGATCACGGTGTAGATATTTCCTTGCTTGTACTAATAGCGGTGTAGTTATTTCCATGTTTATACAGATAGCGGTGTAGATATTTCCATGTATATACAGATGGCTGTGTAGATATTTCCATGTTTATACAGATAGCGGTGTAGATATTTCCATGTTTATACAGATAGTGGTGTAGATATTTCCATGTTTATACAGACCGCGGTGTAGGTATTTCCATGTTTATACAAATAGCCGTGCAGATATTTCCATGTTTGTACAGATGGCGGTGTTGATATTTCCATTTATACACAGATGACCGTGTAGATATTTCCATGTTTATACAGATGGCGGCGCAGATATTTCCATGGATATGTAGATGGCGGTGTAGGTATTTCCATGTTTATACAGATTGCGGTGTAGTTATTTCCATGTTTATATAGATAGCGGTGTAGTTATTTCCATGTATATACACATGGCTGTGTAGATATTTCCATGTTTATACAGATGGCGGTGTAGATATTTCCATGTTTATACAGATAACTTTGTATTTCCATGTTTATACAGATGGCGGTGTAGATATTTCCATGTCTATAGAGATAGCAGTGGAGATAATTCCATGTTTATACAGATAGCGGTGTAGATATTTCCATGTTTATTCTGATCGTGGTGTAGATATTTCCATGTTTATAGAGATGGCGGTGTAGATATTTACATGTTCATAGAGATAGCGGTGTTGATTTTTCCATGTTTATAGAGACAGCGGTGTGGATATTTCCTTGCTTATACAGATAGGGGTGTAGATATTTCCATGTTTATAGAGATAGCGGTGAAGATATTTCCATGTTTATACAGATCACGGTGTAGATATTTCCTTGCTTGTACTAATAGCGGTGTAGTTATTTCCATGTTTATACAGATAGCGGTGTAGATATTTCCATGTATATACAGATGGCTGTGTAGATATTTCCATGTTTATACAGATGGCTGTGTAGATATTTCCATGTTTATACAGATGACTTTGTAGGTATTTGCATGTTTATACAAATGGCGGTGTAGGTTTTCCATGTTTATAGTGATAGCTGTGTAGATATTTCCATGTTTATACAGATAGCGGTGTTGATATTTCCATGTTTATAAAGATCGCGGTGTAGATATTTCCATGTTTATACAGATCGCGGTGCAGATATTTATATCTTTATACAGATGGCATTGTAGATATTTCCTTATTCACACAGATGGCGGTGTAGATGTTTCCATGTTTATACAGATGGCAGGGTAGTTAGTTCCATGTTTATGGAGATGGCAGTGTAGATACTTTCATGTTTACAGAGATGGCGGTGTAGATATTTCCATGTTTATAGAGATAGCAGTGTAGATATTTACATGTTTATACAGATGTCTGTGTAGATATTTCCATGTGTATACAGATGGCATTGTAGATATTTCCATGTTTATACAGATGACTGTATAGGTATTTCCATGTTTTTACAGGTGGCAGTGCAGATATTTCCATGTTTATAGAGATAGCGGTGTTGATATTTCCATGTTTCTACAGATGGCGGTGTTGATATTTCCATCTATACACAGATGGCCGTGTAGATATTTCCATGTTTATACAGATGGCGGCGTAGATATTTCCATGGACATGCAGATGGCGGTGTAGATATTTCCATGTTTAAACAGATAGCGGTGTAGATATTTCCATGTTTACACAGATAGTGGTGTAGATATTTCCGTGTTTATACACATGGCAGAGTAGATACTTCCATCTTTATGGAGATGGCAGTTTAGATATTTTCATGTTTATAGAGATGGCGGTGTAGATATTTCCATATTTATAGAGATAGCGGTGTAGATAATTCCATCTTTCTACAGATGGCAGTGTAGATATTTCCATGTTTATACAGATGGCGGTGTAGATATTTCCATATTTATACAGATGTCTGTGTAGATATTTCCATCTGTATACAGATGGTATTGTAGGTATTTCCATGTTTATACAGATGGTGGTGAAGATATTTCCATGTTTATTCAGATGACTGTGTAGATATTTCCATGTTTTTACAGATGGCAGTGTGGATATTTCAATGTTTATAGAGATGGCGCTGTAGATATTTCCAAGTTTATACAGATAACGGTGGAGATATTTCCATGTTTATACAGAGAGGAGTCGAGATATTTCCATGTTCATACACATAGCGGTGTACATATTTCCATGATTATGGAGACAGCGGTGTAGGTATTTCCATGTTTATGCAGATAGCGGTGCAGATATTTCCATGTTTACACAGATGCCTATGCAGATATTTCCATATTTACACAGAGGGCTGTGTAGATATTTCTATGTTTATAGAGAAGACAGTGTAGATATTTAAATGTTCCTACACATGACTGTGTAGGTATTTCCATGTTTATACAGATGTCTTTGTAGATATTTCCATGTTAATAGAGATAGCGGTGTAGACATTTCCATGTTTATACAGATAGCGGTGTAGATATTTCCATGTTTATACAGATAGTGGTGTAGATATTTCCATGTTTATACAGACCGCGGTGTAGATATTTCCATGTTTATACAAATAGCGGTGCAGATATTTCCATGTTTGTACAGATGGCGGTGTTGATATTTCCATTTATACACAGATGACCGTGTAGATATTTCCATGTTTATACAGATGGCGGCGCAGATATTTCCATGGATATGTAGATGGCGGTGTAGGTATTTCCATGTTTATACAGATTGCGGTGTAGTTATTTCCATGTTTATATAGATAGCGGTGTAGTTATTTCCATGTATATACACATGGCTGTGTAGATATTTCCATGTTTATACAGATGGCGGTGTAGATATTTCCATGTTTATACAGATAACTTTGTATTTCCATGTTTATACAGATGGCGGTGTAGATATTTCCATGTCTATAGAGATAGCAGTGGAGATAATTCCATGTTTATACAGATAGCGGTGTAGATATTTCCATGTTTATTCTGATCGTGGTGTAGATATTTCCATGTTTATAGAGATGGCGGTGTAGATATTTACATGTTCATAGAGATAGCGGTGTTGATTTTTCCATGTTTATAGAGACAGCGGTGTGGATATTTCCTTGCTTATACAGATAGGGGTGTAGATATTTCCATGTTTATAGAGATAGCGGTGAAGATATTTCCATGTTTATACAGATCACGGTGTAGATATTTCCTTGCTTGTACTAATAGCGGTGTAGTTATTTCCATGTTTATACAGATAGCGGTGTAGATATTTCCATGTATATAGAGATGGCTGTGTAGATATTTCCATGTTTATACAGATGGCTGTGTAGATATTTCCATGTTTATACAGATGACTTTGTAGGTATTTGCATGTTTATACAGATGGCGGTGTAGGTTTTCCATGTTTATAGTGATAGCTGTGTAGATATTTCCATGTTTATACAGATAGCGGTGTTGATATTTCCATGTTTATAAAGATCGCGGTGTAGATATTTCCATGTTTATACAGATCGCGGTGCAGATATTTATATCTTTATACAGATGGCATTGTAGATATTTCCTTATTCACACAGATGGCGGTGTAGATGTTTCCATGTTTATACAGATGGCAGGGTAGTTAGTTCCATGTTTATGGAGATGGCAGTGTAGATACTTTCATGTTTACAGAGATGGCGGTGTAGATATTTCCATGTTTATAGAGATAGCAGTGTAGATATTTACATGTTTATACAGATGTCTGTGTAGATATTTCCATGTGTATACAGATGGCATTGTAGATATTTCCATGTTTATACAGATGACTGTATAGGTATTTCCATGTTTTTACAGGTGGCAGTGCAGATATTTCCATGTTTATAGAGATAGCGGTGTTGATATTTCCATGTTTCTACAGATGGCGGTGTTGATATTTCCATCTATACACAAATGGCCGTGTAGATATTTCCATGTTTATACAGATGGCGGCGTAGATATTTCCATGGACATGCAGATGGCGGTGTAGATATTTTCAAGTTTAAACAGATAGCGGTGTAGATATTTCCATGTTTACACAGATAGTGGTGTAGATATTTCCGTGTTTATACACATGGCAGAGTAGTTACTTCCATCTTTATGGAGATGGCAGTGTAGATATTTTCATGTTTATAGAGATGGCGGTGTAGATATTTCCATATTTATAGAGATAGCGGTGTAGATATTTCCATCTTTCTACAGATGGCAGTGTAGATATTTCCATGTTTATACAGATGGCGGTGTAGATATTTCCATATTTATACAGATGTCTGTGTAGATATTTCCATCTGTATACAGATGGTATTGTAGTTATTTCCATGTTTATACAGATGGTGGTGAAGATATTTCCATGTTTATTCAGATGACTGTGTAGATATTTCCATGTTTTTACAGATGGCAGTGTGGATATTTCAATGTTTATAGAGATGGACTGTAGATATTTCCAAGTTTATACAGATAACGGTGGAGATATTTCCATGTTTATACAGAGAGGAGTCGAGATATTTCCATGTTTATACACATAGCGGTGTACATATTTCCATGATTATAGAGACAGCGGTGTAGGTATTTCCATGTTTATGCAGATAGCGTTGCAGATATTTCCATGTTTACACAGATGCCTATGCAGATATTTCCATATTTACACAGAGGGCTGTGTAGATATTTCTATGTTTATACAGAAGACAGTGTAAATATTTAAATGTTCCTACACATGACTGTGTAGGTATTTCCATGTTTATACAGATGTCTTTGTAGATATTTCCATGTTAATAGAGATAGCGGTGTAGACATTTCCATGTTTATACAGATAGCGGTGTAGATATTTCCATGTTTATACAGATAGTGGTGTAGATATTTCCATGTTTATACAAATAGCGGTGCAGATATTTCCATGTTTGTACAGATGGCGGTGTTGATATTTCCATTTATACACAGATGACCGTGTAGATGTTTCCATGTTTATACAGATGGCGGCGCAGATATTTCCATGGATATGTAGATGGCGGTGTAGATATTTCCATGTTTATACAGATTGCGGTGTAGTTATTTCCATGTTTATATAGATAGCGGTGTAGTTATTTCCATGTATATACACATGGCTGTGTAGATATTTCCATGTTTATACTGATGGCGGTGTAGATATTTCCATGTTTATACAGATAACTTTGTATTTCCATGTTTATACAGATGGCGGTGTAGATATTTCCATGTCTATAGAGATAGCAGTGGAGATAATTCCATGTTTATACAGATAGCGGTGTAGATATTTCCATGTTTATTCCGATCGTGGTGTAGATATTTCCATGTTTATAGAGATGGCGGTGTAGATATTTACATGTTCATAGAGATAGCGGTGTTGATTTTTCCATGTTGATAGAGACAGCGGTGTGGATATTTCCTTGCTTATACAGATAGGGGTGTAGATATTTCCATGTTTATAGAGATAGCGGTGAAGATATTTCCCTGTTTATACAGATCACGGTGTAGATATTTCCTTGCTTGTACTAATAGCGGTGTAGTTATTTCCATGTTTATACAGATAGCGGTGTAGATATTTCCATGTATATACAGATGGCTGTGTAGATATTTCCATGTTTATACAGATAGCGGTGTAGATATTTCCATGTTTATAAAGATCGCGGTGTAGATATTTCCATGTTTATACAGATCGCGGTGCAGATATTTATATCTTTATACAGATGGCATTGTAGATATTTCCTTATTCACACAGATGGCGGTGTAGATGTTTCCATGTTTATACAGATGGCAGGGTAGTTAGTTCCATGTTTATGGAGATGGCAGTGTAGATACTTTCATGTTTACAGAGATGGCGGTGTAGATATTTCCATGTTTATAGAGATAGCAGTGTAGATATTTACATGTTTATACAGATGTCTGTGTAGATATTTCCATGTGTATACAGATGGCATTGTAGATATTTCCATGTTTATACAGATGACTGTATAGGTATTTCCATGTTTTTACAGGTGGCAGTGCAGATATTTCCATGTTTATAGAGATAGCGGTGTTGATATTTCCATGTTTCTACAGATGGCGGTGTTGATATTTCCATCTATACACAAATGGCCGTGTAGATATTTCCATGTTTATACAGATGGCGGCGTAGATATTTCCATGGACATGCAGATGGCGGTGTAGATATTTTCAAGTTTAAACAGATAGCGGTGTAGATATTTCCATGTTTACACAGATAGTGGTGTAGATATTTCCGTGTTTATACACAAGGCAGAGTAGTTACTTCCATCTTTATGGAGATGGCAGTGTAGATATTTTCATGTTTATAGAGATGGCGGTGTAGATATTTCCATATTTATAGAGATAGCGGTGTAGATATTTCCATCTTTCTACAGATGGCAGTGTAGATATTTCCATGTTTATACAGATGGCGGTGTAGATATTTCCATATTTATACAGATGTCTGTGTAGATATTTCCATCTGTATACAGATGGTATTGTAGGTATTTCCATGTTTATACAGATGGTGGTGAAGATATTTCCATGTTTATTCAGATGACTGTGTAGATATTTCCATGTTTTTACAGATGGCAGTGTGGATATTTCAATGTTTATAGAGATGGACTGTAGATATTTCCAAGTTTATACAGATAACGGTGGAGATATTTCCATGTTTATACAGAGAGGAGTCGAGATATTTCCATGTTTATACACATAGCGGTGTACATATTTCCATGATTATAGAGACAGCGGTGTAGGTATTTCCATGTTTATGCAGATAGCGTTGCAGATATTTCCATGTTTACACAGATGCCTATGCAGATATTTCCATATTTACACAGACGGCTGTGTAGATATTTCTATGTTTATACAGAAGACAGTGTAAATATTTAAATGTTCCTACACATGACTGTGTAGGTATTTCCATGTTTATACAGATGTCTTTGTAGATATTTCCATGTTAATAGAGATAGCGGTGTAGACATTTCCATGTTTATACAGATAGCGGTGTAGATATTTCCATGTTTATACAGATAGTGGTGTAGATATTTCCATGTTTATACAAATAGCGGTGCAGATATTTCCATGTTTGTACAGATGGCGGTGTTGATATTTCCATTTATACACAGATGACCGTGTAGATGTTTCCATGTTTATACAGATGGCGGCGCAGATATTTCCATGGATATGTAGATGGCGGTGTAGATATTTCCATGTTTATACAGATTGCGGTGTAGTTATTTCCATGTTTATATAGATAGCGGTGTAGTTATTTCCATGTATATACACATGGCTGTGTAGATATTTCCATGTTTATACTGATGGCGGTGTAGATATTTCCATGTTTATACAGATAACTTTGTATTTCCATGTTTATACAGATGGCGGTGTAGATATTTCCATGTCTATAGAGATAGCAGTGGAGATAATTCCATGTTTATACAGATAGCGGTGTAGATATTTCCATGTTTATTCTGATCGTGGTGTAGATATTTCCATGTTTATAGAGATGGCGGTGTAGATATTTACATGTTCATAGAGATAGCGGTGTTGATTTTTCCATGTTGATAGAGACAGCGGTGTGGATATTTCCTTGCTTATACAGATAGGGGTGTAGATATTTCCATGTTTATAGAGATAGCGGTGAAGATATTTCCCTGTTTATACAGATCACGGTGTAGATATTTCCTTGCTTGTACTAATAGCGGTGTAGTTATTTCCATGTTTATACAGATAGCGGTGTAGATATTTCCATGTATATACAGATGGCTGTGTAGATATTTCCATGTTTATACAGATAGCGGTGTAGATATTTCCATGTTTATAAAGATCGCGGTGTAGATATTTCCATGTTTATACAGATCGCGGTGCAGATATTTATATCTTTATACAGATGGCATTGTAGATATTTCCTTATTCACACAGATGGCGGTGTAGATGTTTCCATGTTTATACAGATGGCAGGGTAGTTAGTTCCATGTTTATGGAGATGGCAGTGTAGATACTTTCATGTTTACAGAGATGGCGGTGTAGATATTTCCATGTTTATAGAGATAGCAGTGTAGATATTTACATGTTTATACAGATGTCTGTGTAGATATTTCCATGTGTATACAGATGGCATTGTAGATATTTCCATGTTTATACAGATGACTGTATAGGTATTTCCATGTTTTTACAGGTGGCAGTGCAGATATTTCCATGTTTATAGAGATAGCGGTGTTGATATTTCCATGTTTCTACAGATGGCGGTGTTGATATTTCCATCTATACACAGATGGCCGTGTAGGTATTTCCATGTTTATACAGATGGCGGCGTAGATATTTCCATGGACATGCAGATGGCGGTGTAGATATTTCCATGTTTAAACAGATAGCGGTGTAGATATTTCCATGTTTACACAGATAGTGGTGTAGATATTTCCGTGTTTATACACATGGCAGAGTAGATACTTCCATCTTTATGGAGATGGCAGTGTAGATATTTTCATGTTTATAGAGATGGCGGTGTAGATATTTCCATATTTATAGAGATAGCGGTGTAGATATTTCCATCTTTCTACAGATGGCAGTGTAGATATTTCCATGTTTATACAGATGGCGGTGTAGATATTTCCATATTTATACAGATGTCTGTGTAGATATTTCCATCTGTATACAGATGGTATTGTAGGTATTTCCATGTTTATACAGATGGTGGTGAAGATATTTCCATGTTTATTCAGATGACTGTGTAGATATTTCCATGTTTTTACAGATGGCAGTGTGGATATTTCAATGTTTATAGAGATGGCGCTGTAGATATTTCCAAGTTTATACAGATAACGGTGGAGATATTTCCATGTTTATACAGAGAGGAGTCGAGATATTTCCATGTTCATACACATAGCGGTGTACATATTTCCATGATTATGGAGACAGCGGTGTAGGTATTTCCATGTTTATGCAGATAGCGGTGCAGATATTTCCATGTTTACACAGATGCCTATGCAGATATTTCCATATTTACACAGAGGGCTGTGTAGATATTTCTATGTTTATAGAGAAGACAGTGTAGATATTTAAATGTTCCTATACATGACTGTGTAGGTATTTCCATGTTTATACAGATGTCTTTGTAGATATTTCCATGTTAATAGAGATAGCGGTGTAGACATTTCCATGTTTATACAGATAGCGGTGTAGATATTTCCATGTTTATACAGATAGTGGTGTAGATATTTCCATGTTTATACAGACCGCGGTGTAGATATTTCCATGTTTATACAAATAGCGGTGCAGATATTTCCATGTTTGTACAGATGGCGGTGTTGATATTTCCATTTATACACAGATGACCGTGTAGATATTTCCATGTTTATACAGATGGCGGCGCAGATATTTCCATGGATATGTAGATGGCGGTGTAGGTATTTCCATGTTTATACAGATTGCGGTGTAGTTATTTCCATGTTTATATAGATAGCGGTGTAGTTATTTCCATGTATATACACATGGCTGTGTAGATATTTCCATGTTTATACAGATGGCGGTGTAGATATTTCCATGTTTATACAGATAACTTTGTATTTCCATGTTTATACAGATGGCGGTGTAGATATTTCCATGTCTATAGAGATAGCAGTGGAGATAATTCCATGTTTATACAGATAGCGGTGTAGATATTTCCATGTTTATTCTGATCGTGGTGTAGATATTTCCATGTTTATAGAGATGGCGGTGTAGATATTTACATGTTCATAGAGATAGCGGTGTTGATTTTTCCATGTTTATAGAGACAGCGGTGTGGATATTTCCTTGCTTATACAGATAGGGGTGTAGATATTTCCATGTTTATAGAGATAGCGGTGAAGATATTTCCATGTTTATACAGATCACGGTGTAGATATTTCCTTGCTTGTACTAATAGCGGTGTAGTTATTTCCATGTTTATACAGATAGCGGTGTAGATATTTCCATGTATATAGAGATGGCTGTGTAGATATTTCCATGTTTATACAGATGGCTGTGTAGATATTTCCATGTTTATACAGATGACTTTGTAGGTATTTGCATGTTTATTCAGATGGCGGTGTAGGTTTTCCATGTTTATAGTGATAGCTGTGTAGATATTTCCATGTTTATACAGATAGCGGTGTTGATATTTCCATGTTTATAAAGATCGCGGTGTAGATATTTCCATGTTTATACAGATCGCGGTGCAGATATTTATATCTTTATACAGATGGCATTGTAGATATTTCCTTATTCACACAGATGGCGGTGTAGATGTTTCCATGTTTATACAGATGGCAGGGTAGTTAGTTCCATGTTTATGGAGATGGCAGTGTAGATACTTTCATGTTTACAGAGATGGCGGTGTAGATATTTCCATGTTTATAGAGATAGCAGTGTAGATATTTACATGTTTATACAGATGTCTGTGTAGATATTTCCATGTGTATACAGATGGCATTGTAGATATTTCCATGTTTATACAGATGACTGTATAGGTATTTCCATGTTTTTACAGGTGGCAGTGCAGATATTTCCATGTTTATAGAGATAGCGGTGTTGATATTTCCATGTTTCTACAGATGGCGGTGTTGATATTTCCATCTATACACAAATGGCCGTGTAGATATTTCCATGTTTATACAGATGGCGGCGTAGATATTTCCATGGACATGCAGATGGCGGTGTAGATATTTTCAAGTTTAAACAGATAGCGGTGTAGATATTTCCATGTTTACACAGATAGTGGTGTAGATATTTCCGTGTTTATACACATGGCAGAGTAGTTACTTCCATCTTTATGGAGATGGCAGTGTAGATATTTTCATGTTTATAGAGATGGCGGTGTAGATATTTCCATATTTATAGAGATAGCGGTGTAGATATTTCCATCTTTCTACAGATGGCAGTGTAGATATTTCCATGTTTATACAGATGGCGGTGTAGATATTTCCATATTTATACAGATGTCTGTGTAGATATTTCCATCTGTATACAGATGGTATTGTAGGTATTTCCATGTTTATACAGATGGTGGTGAAGATATTTCCATGTTTATTCAGATGGCTGTGTAGATATTTCCATGTTTTTACAGATGGCAGTGTGGATATTTCAATGTTTATAGAGATGGACTGTAGATATTTCCAAGTTTATACAGATAACGGTGGAGATATTTCCATGTTTATACAGAGAGGAGTCGAGATATTTCCATGTTTATACACATAGCGGTGTACATATTTCCATGATTATAGAGACAGCGGTGTAGGTATTTCCATGTTTATGCAGATAGCGTTGCAGATATTTCCATGTTTACACAGATGCCTATGCAGATATTTCCATATTTACACAGAGGGCTGTGTAGATATTTCTATGTTTATACAGAAGACAGTGTAAATATTTAAATGTTCCTACACATGACTGTGTAGGTATTTCCATGTTTATACAGATGTCTTTGTAGATATTTCCATGTTAATAGAGATAGCGGTGTAGACATTTCCATGTTTATACAGATAGCGGTGTAGATATTTCCATGTTTATACAGATAGTGGTGTAGATATTTCCATGTTTATACAAATAGCGGTGCAGATATTTCCATGTTTGTACAGATGGCGGTGTTGATATTTCCATTTATACACAGATGACCGTGTAGATGTTTCCATGTTTATACAGATGGCGGCGCAGATATTTCCATGGATATGTAGATGGCGGTGTAGATATTTCCATGTTTATACAGATTGCGGTGTAGTTATTTCCATGTTTATATAGATAGCGGTGTAGTTATTTCCATGTATATACACATGGCTGTGTAGATATTTCCATGTTTATACTGATGGCGGTGTAGATATTTCCATGTTTATACAGATAACTTTGTATTTCCATGTTTATACAGATGGCGGTGTAGATATTTCCATGTCTATAGAGATAGCAGTGGAGATAATTCCATGTTTATACAGATAGCGGTGTAGATATTTCCATGTTTATTCTGATCGTGGTGTAGATATTTCCATGTTTATAGAGATGGCGGTGTAGATATTTACATGTTCATAGAGATAGCGGTGTTGATTTTTCCATGTTGATAGAGACAGCGGTGTGGATATTTCCTTGCTTATACAGATAGGGGTGTAGATATTTCCATGTTTATAGAGATAGCGGTGAAGATATTTCCCTGTTTATACAGATCACGGTGTAGATATTTCCTTGCTTGTACTAATAGCGGTGTAGTTATTTCCATGTTTATACAGATAGCGGTGTAGATATTTCCATGTATATACAGATGGCTGTGTAGATATTTCCATGTTTATACAGATAGCGGTGTAGATATTTCCATGTTTATACAGATAGTGGTGTAGATATTTCCATGTTTATACAGACCGCGGTGTAGATATTTCCATGTTTATACAAATAGCGGTGCAGATATTTCCATGTTTGTACAGATGGCGGTGTTGATATTTCCATTTATACACAGATGACCGTGTAGATATTTCCATGTTTATACAGATGGCGGCGCAGATATTTCCATGGATATGTAGATGGCGGTGTAGGTATTTCCATGTTTATACAGATTGCGGTGTAGTTATTTCCATGTTTATATAGATAGCGGTGTAGTTATTTCCATGTATATACACATGGCTGTGTAGATATTTCCATGTTTATACAGATGGCGGTGTAGATATTTCCATGTTTATACAGATAACTTTGTATTTCCATGTTTATACAGATGGCGGTGTAGATATTTCCATGTCTATAGAGATAGCAGTGGAGATAATTCCATGTTTATACAGATAGCGGTGTAGATATTTCCATGTTTATTCTGATCGTGGTGTAGATATTTCCATGTTTATAGAGATGGCGGTGTAGATATTTACATGTTCATAGAGATAGCGGTGTTGATTTTTCCATGTTTATAGAGACAGCGGTGTGGATATTTCCTTGCTTATACAGATAGGGGTGTAGATATTTCCATGTTTATAGAGATAGCGGTGAAGATATTTCCATGTTTATACAGATCACGGTGTAGATATTTCCTTGCTTGTACTAATAGCGGTGTAGTTATTTCCATGTTTATACAGATAGCGGTGTAGATATTTCCATGTATATACAGATGGCTGTGTAGATATTTCCATGTTTATACAGATGGCTGTGTAGATATTTCCATGTTTATACAGATGACTTTGTAGGTATTTGCATGTTTATACAGATGGCGGTGTAGGTTTTCCATGTTTATAGTGATAGCTGTGTAGATATTTCCATGTTTATACAGATAGCGGTGTTGATATTTCCATGTTTATAAAGATCGCAGTGTAGATATTTCCATGTTTATACAGATCGCGGTGCAGATATTTATATCTTTATACAGATGGCATTGTAGATATTTCCTTATTCACACAGATGGCGGTGTAGATGTTTCCATGTTTATACAGATGGCAGGGTAGTTAGTTCCATGTTTATGGAGATGGCAGTGTAGATACTTTCATGTTTACAGAGATGGCGGTGTAGATATTTCCATGTTTATAGAGATAGCAGTGTAGATATTTACATGTTTATACAGATGTCTGTGTAGATATTTCCATGTGTATACAGATGGCATTGTAGATATTTCCATGTTTATACAGATGACTGTATAGGTATTTCCATGTTTTTACAGGTGGCAGTGCAGATATTTCCATGTTTATAGAGATAGCGGTGTTGATATTTCCATGTTTCTACAGATGGCGGTGTTGATATTTCCATCTATACACAGATGGCCGTGTAGATATTTCCATGTTTATACAGATGGCGGCGTAGATATTTCCATGGACATGCAGATGGCGGTGTAGATATTTCCATGTTTAAACAGATAGCGGTGTAGATATTTCCATGTTTACACAGATAGTGGTGTAGATATTTCCGTGTTTATACACATGGCAGAGTAGATACTTCCATCTTTATGGAGATGGCAGTGTAGATATTTTCATGTTTATAGAGATGGCGGTGTAGATATTTCCATATTTATAGAGATAGCGGTGTAGATAATTCCATCTTTCTACAGATGGCAGTGTAGATATTTCCATGTTTATACAGATGGCGGTGTAGATATTTCCATATTTATACAGATGTCTGTGTAGATATTTCCATCTGTATACAGATGGTATTGTAGGTATTTCCATGTTTATACAGATGGTGGTGAAGATATTTCCATGTTTATTCAGATGACTGTGTAGATATTTCCATGTTTTTACAGATGGCAGTGTGGATATTTCAATGTTTATAGAGATGGCGCTGTAGATATTTCCAAGTTTATACAGATAACGGTGGAGATATTTCCATGTTTATACAGAGAGGAGTCGAGATATTTCCATGTTCATACACATAGCGGTGTACATATTTCCATGATTATGGAGACAGCGGTGTAGGTATTTCCATGTTTATGCAGATAGCGGTGCAGATATTTCCATGTTTACACAGATGCCTATGCAGATATTTCCATATTTACACAGAGGGCTGTGTAGATATTTCTATGTTTATAGAGAAGACAGTGTAGATATTTAAATGTTCCTACACATGACTGTGTAGGTATTTCCATGTTTATACAGATGTCTTTGTAGATATTTCCATGTTAATAGAGATAGCGGTGTAGACATTTCCATGTTTATACAGATAGCGGTGTAGATATTTCCATGTTTATACAGATAGTGGTGTAGATATTTCCATGTTTATACAGACCGCGGTGTAGATATTTCCATGTTTATACAAATAGCGGTGCAGATATTTCCATGTTTGTACAGATGGCGGTGTTGATATTTCCATTTATACACAGATGACCGTGTAGATATTTCCATGTTTATACAGATGGCGGCGCAGATATTTCCATGGATATGTAGATGGCGGTGTAGGTATTTCCATGTTTATACAGATTGCGGTGTAGTTATTTCCATGTTTATATAGATAGCGGTGTAGTTATTTCCATGTATATACACATGGCTGTGTAGATATTTCCATGTTTATACAGATGGCGGTGTAGATATTTCCATGTTTATACAGATAACTTTGTATTTCCATGTTTATACAGATGGCGGTGTAGATATTTCCATGTCTATAGAGATAGCAGTGGAGATAATTCCATGTTTATACAGATAGCGGTGTAGATATTTCCATGTTTATTCTGATCGTGGTGTAGATATTTCCATGTTTATAGAGATGGCGGTGTAGATATTTACATGTTCATAGAGATAGCGGTGTTGATTTTTCCATGTTTATAGAGACAGCGGTGTGGATATTTCCTTGCTTATACAGATAGGGGTGTAGATATTTCCATGTTTATAGAGATAGCGGTGAAGATATTTCCATGTTTATACAGATCACGGTGTAGATATTTCCTTGCTTGTACTAATAGCGGTGTAGTTATTTCCATGTTTATACAGATAGCGGTGTAGATATTTCCATGTATATACAGATGGCTGTGTAGATATTTCCATGTTTATACAGATGGCTGTGTAGATATTTCCATGTTTATACAGATGACTTTGTAGGTATTTGCATGTTTATACAGATGGCGGTGTAGGTTTTCCATGTTTATAGTGATAGCTGTGTAGATATTTCCATGTTTATACAGATAGCGGTGTTGATATTTCCATGTTTATAAAGATCGCGGTGTAGATATTTCCATGTTTATACAGATCGCGGTGCAGATATTTATATCTTTATACAGATGGCATTGTAGATATTTCCTTATTCACACAGATGGCGGTGTAGATGTTTCCATGTTTATACAGATGGCAGGGTAGTTAGTTCCATGTTTATGGAGATGGCAGTGTAGATACTTTCATGTTTACAGAGATGGCGGTGTAGATATTTCCATGTTTATAGAGATAGCAGTGTAGATATTTACATGTTTATACAGATGTCTGTGTAGATATTTCCACGTGTATACAGATGGCATTGTAGATATTTCCATGTTTATACAGATGACTGTATAGGTATTTCCATGTTTTTACAGGTGGCAGTGCAGATATTTCCATGTTTATAGAGATAGCGGTGTTGATATTTCCATGTTTCTACAGATGGCGGTGTTGATATTTCCATCTATACACAAATGGCCGTGTAGATATTTCCATGTTTATACAGATGGCGGCGTAGATATTTCCATGGACATGCAGATGGCGGTGTAGATATTTTCAAGTTTAAACAGATAGCGGTGTAGATATTTCCATGTTTACACAGATAGTGGTGTAGATATTTCCGTGTTTATACACATGGCAGAGTAGTTACTTCCATCTTTATGGAGATGGCAGTGTAGATATTTTCATGTTTATAGAGATGGCGGTGTAGATATTTCCATATTTATAGAGATAGCGGTGTAGATATTTCCATCTTTCTACAGATGGCAGTGTAGATATTTCCATGTTTATACAGATGGCGGTGTAGATATTTCCATATTTATACAGATGTCTGTGTAGATATTTCCATCTGTATACAGATGGTATTGTAGGTATTTCCATGTTTATACAGATGGTGGTGAAGATATTTCCATGTTTATTCAGATGACTGTGTAGATATTTCCATGTTTTTACAGATGGCAGTGTGGATATTTCAATGTTTATAGAAATGGACTGTAGATATTTCCAAGTTTATACAGATAACGGTGGAGATATTTCCATGTTTATACAGAGAGGAGTCGAGATATTTCCATGTTTATACACATAGCGGTGTACATATTTCCATGATTATAGAGACAGCGGTGTAGGTATTTCCATGTTTATGCAGATAGCGTTGCAGATATTTCCATGTTTACACAGATGCCTATGCAGATATTTCCATATTTACACAGAGGGCTGTGTAGATATTTCTATGTTTATACAGAAGAGAGTGTAGATATTTAAATGTTCCTACACATGACTGTGTAGGTATTTCCATGTTTATACAGATGTCTTTGTAGATATTTCCATGTTAATAGAGATAGCGGTGTAGACATTTCCATGTTTATACAGATAGCGGTGTAGATATTTCCATGTTTATACAGATAGTGGTGTAGATATTTCCATGTTTATACAAATAGCGGTGCAGATATTTCCATGTTTGTACAGATGGCGGTGTTGATATTTCCATTTATACACAGATGACCGTGTAGATGTTTCCATGTTTATACAGATGGCGGCGCAGATATTTCCATTGATATGTAGATGGCGGTGTAGATATTTCCATGTTTATACAGATTGCGGTGTAGTTATTTCCATGTTTATATAGATAGCGGTGTAGTTATTTCCATGTATATACACATGGCTGTGTAGATATTTCCATGTTTATACTGATGGCGGTGTAGATATTTCCATGTTTATACAGATAACTTTGTATTTCCATGTTTATACAGATGGCGGTGTAGATATTTCCATGTCTATTGAGATAGCAGTGGAGATAATTCCATGTTTATACAGATAGCGGTGTAGATATTTCCATGTTTATTCTGATCGTGGTGTAGATATTTCCATGTTTATAGAGATGGCGGTGTAGATATTTACATGTTCATAGAGATAGCGGTGTTGATTTTTCCATGTTGATAGAGACAGCGGTGTGGATATTTCCTTGCTTATACAGATAGGGGTGTAGATATTTCCATGTTTATAGAGATAGCGGTGAAGATATTTCCATGTTTATACAGATCACGGTGTAGATATTTCCTTGCTTGTACTAATAGCGGTGTAGTTATTTCCATGTTTATACAGATAGCGGTGTAGATATTTCCATGTATATACAGATGGCTGTGTAGATATTTCCATGTTTATACAGATGGCTGTGTAGATATTTCCATGTTTATACAGATGACTTTGTAGGTATTTGCATGTTTATACAGATGGCGGTGTAGGTTTTCCATGTTTATAGTGATAGCTGTGTAGATATTTCCATGTTTATACAGATAGCGGTGTTGATATTTCCATGTTTATAAAGATCGCGGTGTAGATATTTCCATGTTTATACAGATCGCGGTGCAGATATTTATATCTTTATACAGATGGCATTGTAGATATTTCCTTATTCACACAGATGGCGGTGTAGATGTTTCCATGTTTATACAGATGGCAGAGTAGTTAGTTCCATGTTTATGGAGATGGCAGTGTAGATACTTTCATGTTTACAGAGATGGCGGTGTAGATATTTCCATGTTTATAGAGATAGCAGTGTAGATATTTACATGTTTATACAGATGTCTGTGTAGATATTTCCATGTGTATACAGATGGCAATGTAGATATTTCCATGTTTATACAGATGACTGTATAGGTATTTCCATGTTTTTACAGGTGGCAGTGCAGATATTTCCATGTTTATAGAGATAGCGGTGTAGATATTTCCATGTTTCTACAGATGGCGGTGTTGATATTTCCATCTATACACAGATGGCCGTGTAGATATTTCCATGTTTATACAGATGGCGGCGTAGATATTTCCATGGACATGCAGATGGCGGTGTAGATATTTCCATGTTTAAACAGATAGCGGTGTAGATATTTCCATGTTTACACAGATAGTGGTGTAGATATTTCCGTGTTTATACACATGGCAGAGTAGATACTTCCATCTTTATGGAGATGGCAGTGTAGATATTTTCATGTTTATAGAGATGGCGGTGTAGATATTTCCATATTTATAGAGATAGCGGTGTAGATATTTCCATCTTTCTACAGATGGCAGTGTAGATATTTCCATGTTTATACAGATGGCGGTGTAGATATTTCCATATTTATACAGATGTCTGTGTAGATATTTCCATCTGTATACAGATGGTATTGTAGGTATTTCCATGTTTATACAGATGGTGGTGAAGATATTTCCATGTTTATTCAGATGACTGTGTAGATATTTCCATGTTTTTACAGATGGCAGTGTGGATATTTCAATGTTTATAGAGATGGACTGTAGATATTTCCAAGTTTATACAGATAACGGTGGAGATATTTCCATGTTTATACAGAGAGGAGTCGAGATATTTCCATGTTTATACACATAGCGGTGTACATATTTCCATGATTATAGAGACAGCGGTGTAGGTATTTCCATGTTTATGCAGATAGCGTTGCAGATATTTCCATGTTTACACAGATGCCTATGCAGATATTTCCATATTTACACAGAGGGCTGTGTAGATATTTCTATGTTTATACAGAAGACAGTGTAAATATTTAAATGTTCCTACACATGACTGTGTAGGTATTTCCATGTTTATACAGATGTCTTTGTAGATATTTCCATGTTAATAGAGATAGCGGTGTAGACATTTCCATGTTTATACAGATAGCGGTGTAGATATTTCCATGTTTATACAGATAGTGGTGTAGATATTTCCATGTTTATACAAATAGCGGTGCAGATATTTCCATGTTTGTACAGATGGCGGTGTTGATATTTCCATTTATACACAGATGACCGTGTAGATGTTTCCATGTTTATACAGATGGCGGCGCAGATATTTCCATGGATATGTAGATGGCGGTGTAGATATTTCCATGTTTATACAGATTGCGGTGTAGTTATTTCCATGTTTATATAGATAGCGGTGTAGTTATTTCCATGTATATACACATGGCTGTGTAGATATTTCCATGTTTATACTGATGGCGGTGTAGATATTTCCATGTTTATACAGATAACTTTGTATTTCCATGTTTATACAGATGGCGGTGTAGATATTTCCATGTCTATAGAGATAGCAGTGGAGATAATTCCATGTTTATACAGATAGCGGTGTAGATATTTCCATGTTTATTCTGATCGTGGTGTAGATATTTCCATGTTTATAGAGATGGCGGTGTAGATATTTACATGTTCATAGAGATAGCGGTGTTGATTTTTCCATGTTGATAGAGACAGCGGTGTGGATATTTCCTTGCTTATACAGATAGGGGTGTAGATATTTCCATGTTTATAGAGATAGCGGTGAAGATATTTCCCTGTTTATACAGATCACGGTGTAGATATTTCCTTGCTTGTACTAATAGCGGTGTAGTTATTTCCATGTTTATACAGATAGCGGTGTAGATATTTCCATGTATATACAGATGGCTGTGTAGATATTTCCATGTTTATACAGATAGCGGTGTAGATATTTCCATGTTTATACAGATAGTGGTGTAGATATTTCCATGTTTATACAGACCGCGGTGTAGGTATTTCCATGTTTATACAAATAGCCGTGCAGATATTTCCATGTTTGTACAGATGGCGGTGTTGATATTTCCATTTATACACAGATGACCGTGTAGATATTTCCATGTTTATACAGATGGCGGCGCAGATATTTCCATGGATATGTAGATGGCGGTGTAGGTATTTCCATGTTTATACAGATTGCGGTGTAGTTATTTCCATGTTTATATAGATAGCGGTGTAGTTATTTCCATGTATATACACATGGCTGTGTAGATATTTCCATGTTTATACAGATGGCGGTGTAGATATTTCCATGTTTATACAGATAACTTTGTATTTCCATGTTTATACAGATGGCGGTGTAGATATTTCCATGTCTATAGAGATAGCAGTGGAGATAATTCCATGTTTATACAGATAGCGGTGTAGATATTTCCATGTTTATTCTGATCGTGGTGTAGATATTTCCATGTTTATAGAGATGGCGGTGTAGATATTTACATGTTCATAGAGATAGCGGTGTTGATTTTTCCATGTTTATAGAGACAGCGGTGTGGATATTTCCTTGCTTATACAGATAGGGGTGTAGATATTTCCATGTTTATAGAGATAGCGGTGAAGATATTTCCATGTTTATACAGATCACGGTGTAGATATTTCCTTGCTTGTACTAATAGCGGTGTAGTTATTTCCATGTTTATACAGATAGCGGTGTAGATATTTCCATGTATATACAGATGGCTGTGTAGATATTTCCATGTTTATACAGATGGCTGTGTAGATATTTCCATGTTTATACAGATGACTTTGTAGGTATTTGCATGTTTATACAAATGGCGGTGTAGGTTTTCCATGTTTATAGTGATAGCTGTGTAGATATTTCCATGTTTATACAGATAGCGGTGTTGATATTTCCATGTTTATAAAGATCGCGGTGTAGATATTTCCATGTTTATACAGATCGCGGTGCAGATATTTATATCTTTATACAGATGGCATTGTAGATATTTCCTTATTCACACAGATGGCGGTGTAGATGTTTCCATGTTTATACAGATGGCAGGGTAGTTAGTTCCATGTTTATGGAGATGGCAGTGTAGATACTTTCATGTTTACAGAGATGGCGGTGTAGATATTTCCATGTTTATAGAGATAGCAGTGTAGATATTTACATGTTTATACAGATGTCTGTGTAGATATTTCCATGTGTATACAGATGGCATTGTAGATATTTCCATGTTTATACAGATGACTGTATAGGTATTTCCATGTTTTTACAGGTGGCAGTGCAGATATTTCCATGTTTATAGAGATAGCGGTGTTGATATTTCCATGTTTCTACAGATGGCGGTGTTGATATTTCCATCTATACACAGATGGCCGTGTAGATATTTCCATGTTTATACAGATGGCGGCGTAGATATTTCCATGGACATGCAGATGGCGGTGTAGATATTTCCATGTTTAAACAGATAGCGGTGTAGATATTTCCATGTTTACACAGATAGTGGTGTAGATATTTCCGTGTTTATACACATGGCAGAGTAGATACTTCCATCTTTATGGAGATGGCAGTTTAGATATTTTCATGTTTATAGAGATGGCGGTGTAGATATTTCCATATTTATAGAGATAGCGGTGTAGATAATTCCATCTTTCTACAGATGGCAGTGTAGATATTTCCATGTTTATACAGATGGCGGTGTAGATATTTCCATATTTATACAGATGTCTGTGTAGATATTTCCATCTGTATACAGATGGTATTGTAGGTATTTCCATGTTTATACAGATGGTGGTGAAGATATTTCCATGTTTATTCAGATGACTGTGTAGATATTTCCATGTTTTTACAGATGGCAGTGTGGATATTTCAATGTTTATAGAGATGGCGCTGTAGATATTTCCAAGTTTATACAGATAACGGTGGAGATATTTCCATGTTTATACAGAGAGGAGTCGAGATATTTCCATGTTCATACACATAGCGGTGTACATATTTCCATGATTATGGAGACAGCGGTGTAGGTATTTCCATGTTTATGCAGATAGCGGTGCAGATATTTCCATGTTTACACAGATGCCTATGCAGATATTTCCATATTTACACAGAGGGCTGTGTAGATATTTCTATGTTTATAGAGAAGACAGTGTAGATATTTAAATGTTCCTACACATGACTGTGTAGGTATTTCCATGTTTATACAGATGTCTTTGTAGATATTTCCATGTTAATAGAGATAGCGGTGTAGACATTTCCATGTTTATACAGATAGCGGTGTAGATATTTCCATGTTTATACAGATAGTGGTGTAGATATTTCCATGTTTATACAGACCGCGGTGTAGATATTTCCATGTTTATACAAATAGCGGTGCAGATATTTCCATGTTTGTACAGATGGCGGTGTTGATATTTCCATTTATACACAGATGACCGTGTAGATATTTCCATGTTTATACAGATGGCGGCGCAGATATTTCCATGGATATGTAGATGGCGGTGTAGGTATTTCCATGTTTATACAGATTGCGGTGTAGTTATTTCCATGTTTATATAGATAGCGGTGTAGTTATTTCCATGTATATACACATGGCTGTGTAGATATTTCCATGTTTATACAGATGGCGGTGTAGATATTTCCATGTTTATACAGATAACTTTGTATTTCCATGTTTATACAGATGGCGGTGTAGATATTTCCATGTCTATAGAGATAGCAGTGGAGATAATTCCATGTTTATACAGATAGCGGTGTAGATATTTCCATGTTTATTCTGATCGTGGTGTAGATATTTCCATGTTTATAGAGATGGCGGTGTAGATATTTACATGTTCATAGAGATAGCGGTGTTGATTTTTCCATGTTTATAGAGACAGCGGTGTGGATATTTCCTTGCTTATACAGATAGGGGTGTAGATATTTCCATGTTTATAGAGATAGCGGTGAAGATATTTCCATGTTTATACAGATCACGGTGTAGATATTTCCTTGCTTGTACTAATAGCGGTGTAGTTATTTCCATGTTTATACAGATAGCGGTGTAGATATTTCCATGTATATAGAGATGGCTGTGTAGATATTTCCATGTTTATACAGATGGCTGTGTAGATATTTCCATGTTTATACAGATGACTTTGTAGGTATTTGCATGTTTATACAGATGGCGGTGTAGGTTTTCCATGTTTATAGTGATAGCTGTGTAGATATTTCCATGTTTATACAGATAGCGGTGTTGATATTTCCATGTTTATAAAGATCGCGGTGTAGATATTTCCATGTTTATACAGATCGCGGTGCAGATATTTATATCTTTATACAGATGGCATTGTAGATATTTCCTTATTCACACAGATGGCGGTGTAGATGTTTCCATGTTTATACAGATGGCAGGGTAGTTAGTTCCATGTTTATGGAGATGGCAGTGTAGATACTTTCATGTTTACAGAGATGGCGGTGTAGATATTTCCATGTTTATAGAGATAGCAGTGTAGATATTTACATGTTTATACAGATGTCTGTGTAGATATTTCCATGTGTATACAGATGGCATTGTAGATATTTCCATGTTTATACAGATGACTGTATAGGTATTTCCATGTTTTTACAGGTGGCAGTGCAGATATTTCCATGTTTATAGAGATAGCGGTGTTGATATTTCCATGTTTCTACAGATGGCGGTGTTGATATTTCCATCTATACACAAATGGCCGTGTAGATATTTCCATGTTTATACAGATGGCGGCGTAGATATTTCCATGGACATGCAGATGGCGGTGTAGATATTTTCAAGTTTAAACAGATAGCGGTGTAGATATTTCCATGTTTACACAGATAGTGGTGTAGATATTTCCGTGTTTATACACATGGCAGAGTAGTTACTTCCATCTTTATGGAGATGGCAGTGTAGATATTTTCATGTTTATAGAGATGGCGGTGTAGATATTTCCATATTTATAGAGATAGCGGTGTAGATATTTCCATCTTTCTACAGATGGCAGTGTAGATATTTCCATGTTTATACAGATGGCGGTGTAGATATTTCCATATTTATACAGATGTCTGTGTAGATATTTCCATCTGTATACAGATGGTATTGTAGTTATTTCCATGTTTATACAGATGGTGGTGAAGATATTTCCATGTTTATTCAGATGACTGTGTAGATATTTCCATGTTTTTACAGATGGCAGTGTGGATATTTCAATGTTTATAGAGATGGACTGTAGATATTTCCAAGTTTATACAGATAACGGTGGAGATATTTCCATGTTTATACAGAGAGGAGTCGAGATATTTCCATGTTTATACACATAGCGGTGTACATATTTCCATGATTATAGAGACAGCGGTGTAGGTATTTCCATGTTTATGCAGATAGCGTTGCAGATATTTCCATGTTTACACAGATGCCTATGCAGATATTTCCATATTTACACAGAGGGCTGTGTAGATATTTCTATGTTTATACAGAAGACAGTGTAAATATTTAAATGTTCCTACACATGACTGTGTAGGTATTTCCATGTTTATACAGATGTCTTTGTAGATATTTCCATGTTAATAGAGATAGCGGTGTAGACATTTCCATGTTTATACAGATAGCGGTGTAGATATTTCCATGTTTATACAGATAGTGGTGTAGATATTTCCATGTTTATACAAATAGCGGTGCAGATATTTCCATGTTTGTACAGATGGCGGTGTTGATATTTCCATTTATACACAGATGACCGTGTAGATGTTTCCATGTTTATACAGATGGCGGCGCAGATATTTCCATGGATATGTAGATGGCGGTGTAGATATTTCCATGTTTATACAGATTGCGGTGTAGTTATTTCCATGTTTATATAGATAGCGGTGTAGTTATTTCCATGTATATACACATGGCTGTGTAGATATTTCCATGTTTATACTGATGGCGGTGTAGATATTTCCATGTTTATACAGATAACTTTGTATTTCCATGTTTATACAGATGGCGGTGTAGATATTTCCATGTCTATAGAGATAGCAGTGGAGATAATTCCATGTTTATACAGATAGCGGTGTAGATATTTCCATGTTTATTCCGATCGTGGTGTAGATATTTCCATGTTTATAGAGATGGCGGTGTAGATATTTACATGTTCATAGAGATAGCGGTGTTGATTTTTCCATGTTGATAGAGACAGCGGTGTGGATATTTCCTTGCTTATACAGATAGGGGTGTAGATATTTCCATGTTTATAGAGATAGCGGTGAAGATATTTCCCTGTTTATACAGATCACGGTGTAGATATTTCCTTGCTTGTACTAATAGCGGTGTAGTTATTTCCATGTTTATACAGATAGCGGTGTAGATATTTCCATGTATATACAGATGGCTGTGTAGATATTTCCATGTTTATACAGATAGCGGTGTAGATATTTCCATGTTTATAAAGATCGCGGTGTAGATATTTCCATGTTTATACAGATCGCGGTGCAGATATTTATATCTTTATACAGATGGCATTGTAGATATTTCCTTATTCACACAGATGGCGGTGTAGATGTTTCCATGTTTATACAGATGGCAGGGTAGTTAGTTCCATGTTTATGGAGATGGCAGTGTAGATACTTTCATGTTTACAGAGATGGCGGTGTAGATATTTCCATGTTTATAGAGATAGCAGTGTAGATATTTACATGTTTATACAGATGTCTGTGTAGATATTTCCATGTGTATACAGATGGCATTGTAGATATTTCCATGTTTATACAGATGACTGTATAGGTATTTCCATGTTTTTACAGGTGGCAGTGCAGATATTTCCATGTTTATAGAGATAGCGGTGTTGATATTTCCATGTTTCTACAGATGGCGGTGTTGATATTTCCATCTATACACAAATGGCCGTGTAGATATTTCCATGTTTATACAGATGGCGGCGTAGATATTTCCATGGACATGCAGATGGCGGTGTAGATATTTTCAAGTTTAAACAGATAGCGGTGTAGATATTTCCATGTTTACACAGATAGTGGTGTAGATATTTCCGTGTTTATACACATGGCAGAGTAGTTACTTCCATCTTTATGGAGATGGCAGTGTAGATATTTTCATGTTTATAGAGATGGCGGTGTAGATATTTCCATATTTATAGAGATAGCGGTGTAGATATTTCCATCTTTCTACAGATGGCAGTGTAGATATTTCCATGTTTATACAGATGGCGGTGTAGATATTTCCATATTTATACAGATGTCTGTGTAGATATTTCCATCTGTATACAGATGGTATTGTAGGTATTTCCATGTTTATACAGATGGTGGTGAAGATATTTCCATGTTTATTCAGATGACTGTGTAGATATTTCCATGTTTTTACAGATGGCAGTGTGGATATTTCAATGTTTATAGAGATGGACTGTAGATATTTCCAAGTTTATACAGATAACGGTGGAGATATTTCCATGTTTATACAGAGAGGAGTCGAGATATTTCCATGTTTATACACATAGCGGTGTACATATTTCCATGATTATAGAGACAGCGGTGTAGGTATTTCCATGTTTATGCAGATAGCGTTGCAGATATTTCCATGTTTACACAGATGCCTATGCAGATATTTCCATATTTACACAGACGGCTGTGTAGATATTTCTATGTTTATACAGAAGACAGTGTAAATATTTAAATGTTCCTACACATGACTGTGTAGGTATTTCCATGTTTATACAGATGTCTTTGTAGATATTTCCATGTTAATAGAGATAGCGGTGTAGACATTTCCATGTTTATACAGATAGCGGTGTAGATATTTCCATGTTTATACAGATAGTGGTGTAGATATTTCCATGTTTATACAAATAGCGGTGCAGATATTTCCATGTTTGTACAGATGGCGGTGTTGATATTTCCATTTATACACAGATGACCGTGTAGATGTTTCCATGTTTATACAGATGGCGGCGCAGATATTTCCATGGATATGTAGATGGCGGTGTAGATATTTCCATGTTTATACAGATTGCGGTGTAGTTATTTCCATGTTTATATAGATAGCGGTGTAGTTATTTCCATGTATATACACATGGCTGTGTAGATATTTCCATGTTTATACTGATGGCGGTGTAGATATTTCCATGTTTATACAGATAACTTTGTATTTCCATGTTTATACAGATGGCGGTGTAGATATTTCCATGTCTATAGAGATAGCAGTGGAGATAATTCCATGTTTATACAGATAGCGGTGTAGATATTTCCATGTTTATTCTGATCGTGGTGTAGATATTTCCATGTTTATAGAGATGGCGGTGTAGATATTTACATGTTCATAGAGATAGCGGTGTTGATTTCTCCATGTTGATAGAGACAGCGGTGTGGATATTTCCTTGCTTATACAGATAGGGGTGTAGATATTTCCATGTTTATAGAGATAGCGGTGAAGATATTTCCCTGTTTATACAGATCACGGTGTAGATATTTCCTTGCTTGTACTAATAGCGGTGTAGTTATTTCCATGTTTATACAGATAGCGGTGTAGATATTTCCATGTATATACAGATGGCTGTGTAGATATTTCCATGTTTATACAGATAGCGGTGTAGATATTTCCATGTTTATAAAGATCGCGGTGTAGATATTTCCATGTTTATACAGATCGCGGTGCAGATATTTATATCTTTATACAGATGGCATTGTAGATATTTCCTTATTCACACAGATGGCGGTGTAGATGTTTCCATGTTTATACAGATGGCAGGGTAGTTAGTTCCATGTTTATGGAGATGGCAGTGTAGATACTTTCATGTTTACAGAGATGGCGGTGTAGATATTTCCATGTTTATAGAGATAGCAGTGTAGATATTTACATGTTTATACAGATGTCTGTGTAGATATTTCCATGTGTATACAGATGGCATTGTAGATATTTCCATGTTTATACAGATGACTGTATAGGTATTTCCATGTTTTTACAGGTGGCAGTGCAGATATTTCCATGTTTATAGAGATAGCGGTGTTGATATTTCCATGTTTCTACAGATGGCGGTGTTGATATTTCCATCTATACACAGATGGCCGTGTAGGTATTTCCATGTTTATACAGATGGCGGCGTAGATATTTCCATGGACATGCAGATGGCGGTGTAGATATTTCCATGTTTAAACAGATAGCGGTGTAGATATTTCCATGTTTACACAGATAGTGGTGTAGATATTTCCGTGTTTATACACATGGCAGAGTAGATACTTCCATCTTTATGGAGATGGCAGTGTAGATATTTTCATGTTTATAGAGATGGCGGTGTAGATATTTCCATATTTATAGAGATAGCGGTGTAGATATTTCCATCTTTCTACAGATGGCAGTGTAGATATTTCCATGTTTATACAGATGGCGGTGTAGATATTTCCATATTTATACAGATGTCTGTGTAGATATTTCCATCTGTATACAGATGGTATTGTAGGTATTTCCATGTTTATACAGATGGTGGTGAAGATATTTCCATGTTTATTCAGATGACTGTGTAGATATTTCCATGTTTTTACAGATGGCAGTGTGGATATTTCAATGTTTATAGAGATGGCGCTGTAGATATTTCCAAGTTTATACAGATAACGGTGGAGATATTTCCATGTTTATACAGAGAGGAGTCGACATATTTCCATGTTTATACACATAGCGGTGTACATATTTCCATGATTATAGAGACAGCGGTGTAGGTATTTCCATGTTTATGCAGATAGTGGTGCAGATATTTCCATGTTTACACAGATGCCTATGCAGATATTTCCATATTTACACAGAGGGCTGTGTAGATATTTCTATGTTTATACAGAAGACAGTGTAGATATTTAAATGTTCCTACACATGACTGTGTAGGTATTTCCATGTTTATACAGATGTCTTTGTAGATATTTCCATGTTAATAGAGATAGCGGTGTAGACATTTCCATGTTTATACAGATAGCGGTGTAGATATTTCCATGTTTATACAGATAGTGGTGTAGATATTTCCATGTTTATACAGACCGCGGTGTAGATATTTCCATGTTTATACAAATAGCGGTGCAGATATTTCCATGTTTGTACAGATGGCGGTGTTGATATTTCCATTTATACACAGATGACCGTGTAGATATTTCCATGTTTATACAGACGGCGGCGCAGATATTTCCATGGATATGTAGATGGCGGTGTAGATATTTCCATGTTTATACAGATTGCGGTGTAGTTATTTCCATGTTTATATAGATAGCGGTGTAGTTATTTCCATGTATATACACATGGCTGTGTAGATATTTCCATGTTTATACAGATGGCGGTGTAGGTATTTCCATGTTTATACAGATAACTTTGTATTTCCATGTTTATACAGATGGCGGTGTAGATATTTCCATGTCTATAGAGATAGCAGTGGAGATAATTCCATGTTTATACAGATAGCGGTGTAGATATTTCCATGTTTATTCTGATCGTGGTGTAGATATTTCCATGTTTATAGAGATGGCGGTGTAGATATTTACATGTTCATAGAGATAGCGGTGTTGATTTTTCCATGTTTATAGAGACAGCGGTGTGGATATTTCCTTGCTTATACAGATAGGGGTGTAGATATTTCCATGTTTATAGAGATAGCGGTGAAGATATTTCCATGTTTATACAGATCACGGTGTAGATATTTCCTTGCTTGTACTAATAGCGGTGTAGTTATTTCCATGTTTATACAGATAGCGGTGTAGATATTTCCATGTATATAGAGATGGCTGTGTAGATATTTCCATGTTTATACAGATGGCTGTGTAGATATTTCCATGTTTATACAGATGACTTTGTAGGTATTTGCATGTTTATACAAATGGCGGTGTAGGTTTTCCATGTTTATAGTGATAGCTGTGTAGATATTTCCATGTTTATACAGATAGCGGTGTTGATATTTCCATGTTTATAAAGATCGCGGTGTAGATATTTCCATGTTTATACAGATCGCGGTGCAGATATTTATATCTTTATACAGATGGCATTGTAGATATTTCCTTATTCACACAGATGGCGGTGTAGATGTTTCCATGTTTATACAGATGGCAGGGTAGTTAGTTCCATGTTTATGGAGATGGCAGTGTAGATACTTTCATGTTTACAGAGATGGCGGTGTAGATATTTCCATGTTTATAGAGATAGCAGTGTAGATATTTACATGTTTATACAGATGTCTGTGTAGATATTTCCATGTGTATACAGATGGCATTGTAGATATTTCCATGTTTATACAGATGACTGTATAGGTATTTCCATGTTTTTACAGGTGGCAGTGCAGATATTTCCATGTTTATAGAGATAGCGGTGTTGATATTTCCATGTTTCTACAGATGGCGGTGTTGATATTTCCATCTATACACAGATGGCCGTGTAGATATTTCCATGTTTATACAGATGGCGGCGTAGATATTTCCATGGACATGCAGATGGCGGTGTAGATATTTCCATGTTTAAACAGATAGCGGTGTAGATATTTCCATGTTTACACAGATAGTGGTGTAGATATTTCCGTGTTTATACACATGGCAGAGTAGATACTTCCATCTTTATGGAGATGGCAGTGTAGATATTTTCATGTTTATAGAGATGGCGGTGTAGATATTTCCATATTTATAGAGATAGCGGTGTAGATAATTCCATCTTTCTACAGATGGCAGTGTAGATATTTCCATGTTTATACAGATGGCGGTGTAGATATTTCCATATTTATACAGATGTCTGTGTAGATATTTCCATCTGTATACAGATGGTATTGTAGGTATTTCCATGTTTATACAGATGGTGGTGAAGATATTTCCATGTTTATTCAGATGACTGTGTAGATATTTCCATGTTTTTACAGATGGCAGTGTGGATATTTCAATGTTTATAGAGATGGCGCTGTAGATATTTCCAAGTTTATACAGATAACGGTGGAGATATTTCCATGTTTATACAGAGAGGAGTCGAGATATTTCCATGTTCATACACATAGCGGTGTACATATTTCCATGATTATGGAGACAGCGGTGTAGGTATTTCCATGTTTATGCAGATAGCGGTGCAGATATTTCCATGTTTACACAGATGCCTATGCAGATATTTCCATATTTACACAGAGGGCTGTGTAGATATTTCTATGTTTATAGAGAAGACAGTGTAGATATTTAAATGTTCCTACACATGACTGTGTAGGTATTTCCATGTTTATACAGATGTCTTTGTAGATATTTCCATGTTAATAGAGATAGCGGTGTAGACATTTCCATGTTTATACAGATAGCGGTGTAGATATTTCCATGTTTATACAGATAGTGGTGTAGATATTTCCATGTTTATACAGACCGCGGTGTAGATATTTCCATGTTTATACAAATAGCGGTGCAGATATTTCCATGTTTGTACAGATGGCGGTGTTGATATTTCCATTTATACACAGATGACCGTGTAGATATTTCCATGTTTATACAGATGGCGGCGCAGATATTTCCATGGATATGTAGATGGCGGTGTAGGTATTTCCATGTTTATACAGATTGCGGTGTAGTTATTTCCATGTTTATATAGATAGCGGTGTAGTTATTTCCATGTATATACACATGGCTGTGTAGATATTTCCATGTTTATACAGATGGCGGTGTAGATATTTCCATGTTTATACAGATAACTTTGTATTTCCATGTTTATACAGATGGCGGTGTAGATATTTCCATGTCTATAGAGATAGCAGTGGAGATAATTCCATGTTTATACAGATAGCGGTGTAGATATTTCCATGTTTATTCTGATCGTGGTGTAGATATTTCCATGTTTATAGAGATGGCGGTGTAGATATTTACATGTTCATAGAGATAGCGGTGTTGATTTTTCCATGTTTATAGAGACAGCGGTGTGGATATTTCCTTGCTTATACAGATAGGGGTGTAGATATTTCCATGTTTATAGAGATAGCGGTGAAGATATTTCCATGTTTATACAGATCACGGTGTAGATATTTCCTTGCTTGTACTAATAGCGGTGTAGTTATTTCCATGTTTATACAGATAGCGGTGTAGATATTTCCATGTATATAGAGATGGCTGTGTAGATATTTCCATGTTTATACAGATGGCTGTGTAGATATTTCCATGTTTATACAGATGACTTTGTAGGTATTTGCATGTTTATACAGATGGCGGTGTAGGTTTTCCATGTTTATAGTGATAGCTGTGTAGATATTTCCATGTTTATACAGATAGCGGTGTTGATATTTCCATGTTTATAAAGATCGCGGTGTAGATATTTCCATGTTTATACAGATCGCGGTGCAGATATTTATATCTTTATACAGATGGCATTGTAGATATTTCCTTATTCACACAGATGGCGGTGTAGATGTTTCCATGTTTATACAGATGGCAGGGTAGTTAGTTCCATGTTTATGGAGATGGCAGTGTAGATACTTTCATGTTTACAGAGATGGCGGTGTAGATATTTCCATGTTTATAGAGATAGCAGTGTAGATATTTACATGTTTATACAGATGTCTGTGTAGATATTTCCATGTGTATACAGATGGCATTGTAGATATTTCCATGTTTATACAGATGACTGTATAGGTATTTCCATGTTTTTACAGGTGGCAGTGCAGATATTTCCATGTTTATAGAGATAGCGGTGTTGATATTTCCATGTTTCTACAGATGGCGGTGTTGATATTTCCATCTATACACAAATGGCCGTGTAGATATTTCCATGTTTATACAGATGGCGGCGTAGATATTTCCATGGACATGCAGATGGCGGTGTAGATATTTTCAAGTTTAAACAGATAGCGGTGTAGATATTTCCATGTTTACACAGATAGTGGTGTAGATATTTCCGTGTTTATACACATGGCAGAGTAGTTACTTCCATCTTTATGGAGATGGCAGTGTAGATATTTTCATGTTTATAGAGATGGCGGTGTAGATATTTCCATATTTATAGAGATAGCGGTGTAGATATTTCCATCTTTCTACAGATGGCAGTGTAGATATTTCCATGTTTATACAGATGGCGGTGTAGATATTTCCATATTTATACAGATGTCTGTGTAGATATTTCCATCTGTATACAGATGGTATTGTAGGTATTTCCATGTTTATACAGATGGTGGTGAAGATATTTCCATGTTTATTCAGATGACTGTGTAGATATTTCCATGTTTTTACAGATGGCAGTGTGGATATTTCAATGTTTATAGAGATGGACTGTAGATATTTCCAAGATTATACAGATAACGGTGGAGATATTTCCATGTTTATACAGAGAGGAGTCGAGATATTTCCATGTTTATACACATAGCGGTGTACATATTTCCATGATTATAGAGACAGCGGTGTAGGTATTTCCATGTTTATGCAGATAGCGTTGCAGATATTTCCATGTTTACACAGATGCCTATGCAGATATTTCCATATTTACACAGAGGGCTGTGTAGATATTTCTATGTTTATACAGAAGACAGTGTAAATATTTAAATGTTCCTACACATGACTGTGTAGGTATTTCCATGTTTATACAGATGTCTTTGTAGATATTTCCATGTTAATAGAGATAGCGGTGTAGACATTTCCATGTTTATACAGATAGCGGTGTAGATATTTCCATGTTTATACAGATAGTGGTGTAGATATTTCCATGTTTATACAAATAGCGGTGCAGATATTTCCATGTTTGTACAGATGGCGGTGTTGATATTTCCATTTATACACAGATGACCGTGTAGATGTTTCCATGTTTATACAGATGGCGGCGCAGATATTTCCATGGATATGTAGATGGCGGTGTAGATATTTCCATGTTTATACAGATTGCGGTGTAGTTATTTCCATGTTTATATAGATAGCGGTGTAGTTATTTCCATGTATATACACATGGCTGTGTAGATATTTCCATGTTTATACTGATGGCGGTGTAGATATTTCCATGTTTATACAGATAACTTTGTATTTCCATGTTTATACAGATGGCGGTGTAGATATTTCCATGTCTATAGAGATAGCAGTGGAGATAATTCCATGTTTATACAGATAGCGGTGTAGATATTTCCATGTTTATTCCGATCGTGGTGTAGATATTTCCATGTTTATAGAGATGGCGGTGTAGATATTTACATGTTCATAGAGATAGCGGTGTTGATTTTTCCATGTTGATAGAGACAGCGGTGTGGATATTTCCTTGCTTATACAGATAGGGGTGTAGATATTTCCATGTTTATAGAGATAGCGGTGAAGATATTTCCCTGTTTATACAGATCACGGTGTAGATATTTCCTTGCTTGTACTAATAGCGGTGTAGTTATTTCCATGTTTATACAGATAGCGGTGTAGATATTTCCATGTATATACAGATGGCTGTGTAGATATTTCCATGTTTATACAGATAGCGGTGTAGATATTTCCATGTTTATAAAGATCGCGGTGTAGATATTTCCATGTTTATACAGATCGCGGTGCAGATATTTATATCTTTATACAGATGGCATTGTAGATATTTCCTTATTCACACAGATGGCGGTGTAGATGTTTCCATGTTTATACAGATGGCAGGGTAGTTAGTTCCATGTTTATGGAGATGGCAGTGTAGATACTTTCATGTTTACAGAGATGGCGGTGTAGATATTTCCATGTTTATAGAGATAGCAGTGTAGATATTTACATGTTTATACAGATGTCTGTGTAGATATTTCCATGTGTATACAGATGGCATTGTAGATATTTCCATGTTTATACAGATGACTGTATAGGTATTTCCATGTTTTTACAGGTGGCAGTGCAGATATTTCCATGTTTATAGAGATAGCGGTGTTGATATTTCCATGTTTCTACAGATGGCGGTGTTGATATTTCCATCTATACACAAATGGCCGTGTAGATATTTCCATGTTTATACAGATGGCGGCGTAGATATTTCCATGGACATGCAGATGGCGGTGTAGATATTTTCAAGTTTAAACAGATAGCGGTGTAGATATTTCCATGTTTACACAGATAGTGGTGTAGATATTTCCGTGTTTATACACATGGCAGAGTAGTTACTTCCATCTTTATGGAGATGGCAGTGTAGATATTTTCATGTTTATAGAGATGGCGGTGTAGATATTTCCATATTTATAGAGATAGCGGTGTAGATATTTCCATCTTTCTACAGATGGCAGTGTAGATATTTCCATGTTTATACAGATGGCGGTGTAGATATTTCCATATTTATACAGATGTCTGTGTAGATATTTCCATCTGTATACAGATGGTATTGTAGGTATTTCCATGTTTATACAGATGGTGGTGAAGATATTTCCATGTTTATTCAGATGACTGTGTAGATATTTCCATGTTTTTACAGATGGCAGTGTGGATATTTCAATGTTTATAGAGATGGACTGTAGAAATTTCCAAGTTTATACAGATAACGGTGGAGATATTTCCATGTTTATACAGAGAGGAGTCGAGATATTTCCATGTTTATACACATAGCGGTGTACATATTTCCATGATTATAGAGACAGCGGTGTAGGTATTTCCATGTTTATGCAGATAGCGTTGCAGATATTTCCATGTTTACACAGATGCCTATGCAGATATTTCCATATTTACACAGAGGGCTGTGTAGATATTTCTATGTTTATACAGAAGACAGTGTAAATATTTAAATGTTCCTACACATGACTGTGTAGGTATTTCCATGCTTATACAGATGTCTTTGTAGATATTTCCATGTTAATAGAGATAGCGGTGTAGACATTTCCATGTTTATACAGATAGCGGTGTAGATATTTCCATGTTTATACAGATAGTGGTGTAGATATTTCCATGTTTATACAAATAGCGGTGCAGATATTTCCATGTTTGTACAGATGGCGGTGTTGATATTTCCATTTATACACAGATGACCGTGTAGATGTTTCCATGTTTATACAGATGGCGGCGCAGATATTTCCATGGATATGTAGATGGCGGTGTAGATATTTCCATGTTTATACAGATTGCGGTGTAGTTATTTCCATGTTTATATAGATAGCGGTGTAGTTATTTCCATGTATATACACATGGCTGTGTAGATATTTCCATGTTTATACTGATGGCGGTGTAGATATTTCCATGTTTATACAGATAACTTTGTATTTCCATGTTTATACAGATGGCGGTGTAGATATTTCCATGTCTATAGAGATAGCAGTGGAGATAATTCCATGTTTATACAGATAGCGGTGTAGATATTTCCATGTTTATTCTGATCGTGGTGTAGATATTTCCATGTTTATAGAGATGGCGGTGTAGATATTTACATGTTCATAGAGATAGCGGTGTTGATTTTTCCATGTTGATAGAGACAGCGGTGTGGATATTTCCTTGCTTATACAGATAGGGGTGTAGATATTTCCATGTTTATAGAGATAGCGGTGAAGATATTTCCCTGTTTATACAGATCACGGTGTAGATATTTCCTTGCTTGTACTAATAGCGGTGTAGTTATTTCCATGTTTATACAGATAGCGGTGTAGATATTTCCATGTATATACAGATGGCTGTGTAGATATTTCCATGTTTATACAGATAGCGGTGTAGATATTTCCATGTTTATAAAGATCGCGGTGTAGATATTTCCATGTTTATACAGATCGCGGTGCAGATATTTATATCTTTATACAGATGGCATTGTAGATATTTCCTTATTCACACAGATGGCGGTGTAGATGTTTCCATGTTTATACAGATGGCAGGGTAGTTAGTTCCATGTTTATGGAGATGGCAGTGTAGATACTTTCATGTTTACAGAGATGGCGGTGTAGATATTTCCATGTTTATAGAGATAGCAGTGTAGATATTTACATGTTTATACAGATGTCTGTGTAGATATTTCCATGTGTATACAGATGGCATTGTAGATATTTCCATGTTTATACAGATGACTGTATAGGTATTTCCATGTTTTTACAGGTGGCAGTGCAGATATTTCCATGTTTATAGAGATAGCGGTGTTGATATTTCCATGTTTCTACAGATGGCGGTGTTGATATTTCCATCTATACACAGATGGCCGTGTAGGTATTTCCATGTTTATACAGATGGCGGCGTAGATATTTCCATGGACATGCAGATGGCGGTGTAGATATTTCCATGTTTAAACAGATAGCGGTGTAGATATTTCCATGTTTACACAGATAGTGGTGTAGATATTTCCGTGTTTATACACATGGCAGAGTAGATACTTCCATCTTTATGGAGATGGCAGTGTAGATATTTTCATGTTTATAGAGATGGCGGTGTAGATATTTCCATATTTATAGAGATAGCGGTGTAGATATTTCCATCTTTCTACAGATGGCAGTGTAGATATTTCCATGTTTATACAGATGGCGGTGTAGATATTTCCATATTTATACAGATGTCTGTGTAGATATTTCCATCTGTATACAGATGGTATTGTAGGTATTTCCATGTTTATACAGATGGTGGTGAAGATATTTCCATGTTTATTCAGATGACTGTGTAGATATTTCCATGTTTTTACAGATGGCAGTGTGGATATTTCAATGTTTATAGAGATGGCGCTGTAGATATTTCCAAGTTTATACAGATAACGGTGGAGATATTTCCATGTTTATACAGAGAGGAGTCGACATATTTCCATGTTTATACACATAGCGGTGTACATATTTCCATGATTATAGAGACAGCGGTGTAGGTATTTCCATGTTTATGCAGATAGTGGTGCAGATATTTCCATGTTTACACAGATGCCTATGCAGATATTTCCATATTTACACAGAGGGCTGTGTAGATATTTCTATGTTTATACAGAAGACAGTGTAGATATTTAAATGTTCCTACACATGACTGTGTAGGTATTTCCATGTTTATACAGATGTCTTTGTAGATATTTCCATGTTAATAGAGATAGCGGTGTAGACATTTCCATGTTTATACAGATAGCGGTGTAGATATTTCCATGTTTATACAGATAGTGGTGTAGATATTTCCATGTTTATACAGACCGCGGTGTAGATATTTCCATGTTTATACAAATAGCGGTGCAGATATTTCCATGTTTGTACAGATGGCGGTGTTGATATTTCCATTTATACACAGATGACCGTGTAGATATTTCCATGTTTATACAGACGGCGGCGCAGATATTTCCATGGATATGTAGATGGCGGTGTAGATATTTCCATGTTTATACAGATTGCGGTGTAGTTATTTCCATGTTTATATAGATAGCGGTGTAGTTATTTCCATGTATATACACATGGCTGTGTAGATATTTCCATGTTTATACAGATGGCGGTCTAGATATTTCCATGTTTATACAGATAACTTTGTATTTCCATGTTTATACAGATGGCGGTGTAGATATTTCCATGTCTATAGAGATAGCAGTGGAGATAATTCCATGTTTATACAGATAGCGGTGTAGATATTTCCATGTTTATTCTGATCGTGGTGTAGATATTTCCATGTTTATAGAGATGGCGGTGTAGATATTTACATGTTCATAGAGATAGCGGTGTTGATTTTCCCATGTTGATAGAGACAGCGGTGTGGATATTTCCTTGCTTATACAGAGAGGGGTGTAGATATTTCCATGTTTATAGAGATAGCGGTGAAGATATTTCCATGTTTATACAGATCACGGTGTAGATATTTCCTTGCTTGTACTAATAGCGGTGTAGTTATTTCCATGTTTATACAGATAGCAGTGTAGATATTTCCATGTATATACAGATGGCTGTGTAGATATTTCCATGTTTATACAGATGGCTGTGTAGATATTTCCATGTTTATACAGATGACTTTGTAGGTATTTGCATGTTTATACAGATGGCGGTGTAGGTTTTCCATGTTTATAGTGATAGCTGTGTAGATATTTCCATGTTTATACAGATAGCGGTGTTGATATTTCCATGTTTATAAAGATCGCGGTGTAGATATTTCCATGTTTATACAGATCGCGGTGCAGATATTTATATCTTTATACAGATGGCATTGTAGATATTTCCTTATTCACACAGATGGCGGTGTAGATGTTTCCATGTTTATACAGATGGCAGAGTAGTTAGTTCCATGTTTATGGAGATGGCAGTGTAGATACTTTCATGTTTACAGAGATGGCGGTGTAGATATTTCCATGTTTATAGAGATAGCAGTGTAGATATTTACATGTTTATACAGATGTCTGTGTAGATATTTCCATGTGTATACAGATGGCAATGTAGATATTTCCATGTTTATACAGATGACTGTATAGTTATTTCCATGTTTTTACAGGTGGCAGTGCAGATATTTCCATGTTTATAGAGATAGCGGTGTAGATATTTCCATGTTTCTACAGATGGCGGTGTTGATATTTCCATCTATACACAGATGGCCGTGTAGATATTTCCATGTTTATACAGATGGCGGCGTAGATATTTCCATGGACATGCAGATGGCGGTGTAGATATTTCCATGTTTAAACAGATAGCGGTGTAGATATTTCCATGTTTACACAGATAGTGGTGTAGATATTTCCGTGTTTATACACATGGCAGAGTAGATACTTCCATCTTTATGGAGATGGCAGTGTAGATATTTTCATGTTTATAGAGATGGCGGTGTAGATATTTCCATATTTATAGAGATAGCGGTGTAGATATTTCCATCTTTCTACAGATGGCAGTGTAGATATTTCCATGTTTATACAGATGGCGGTGTAGATATTTCCATATTTATACAGATGTCTGTGTAGATATTTCCATCTGTATACAGATGGTATTGTAGGTATTTCCATGTTTATACAGATGGTGGTGAAGATATTTCCATGTTTATTCAGATGACTGTGTAGATATTTCCATGTTTTTACAGATGGCAGTGTGGATATTTCAATGTTTATAGAGATGGACTGTAGATATTTCCAAGTTTATACAGATAACGGTGGAGATATTTCCATGTTTATACAGAGAGGAGTCGAGATATTTCCATGTTTATACACATAGCGGTGTACATATTTCCATGATTATAGAGACAGCGGTGTAGGTATTTCCATGTTTATGCAGATAGCGTTGCAGATATTTCCATGTTTACACAGATGCCTATGCAGATATTTCCATATTTACACAGAGGGCTGTGTAGATATTTCTATGTTTATACAGAAGACAGTGTAAATATTTAAATGTTCCTACACATGACTGTGTAGGTATTTCCATGTTTATACAGATGTCTTTGTAGATATTTCCATGTTAATAGAGATAGCGGTGTAGACATTTCCATGTTTATACAGATAGCGGTGTAGATATTTCCATGTTTATACAGATAGTGGTGTAGATATTTCCATGTTTATACAAATAGCGGTGCAGATATTTCCATGTTTGTACAGATGGCGGTGTTGATATTTCCATTTATACACAGATGACCGTGTAGATGTTTCCATGTTTATACAGATGGCGGCGCAGATATTTCCATGGATATGTAGATGGCGGTGTAGATATTTCCATGTTTATACAGATTGCGGTGTAGTTATTTCCATGTTTATATAGATAGCGGTGTAGTTATTTCCATGTATATACACATGGCTGTGTAGATATTTCCATGTTTATACTGATGGCGGTGTAGATATTTCCATGTTTATACAGATAACTTTGTATTTCCATGTTTATACAGATAAAGGTGGAGATATTTCCATGTCTATAGAGATAGCAGTGGAGATAATTCCATGTTTATACAGATAGCGGTGTAGATATTTCCATGTTTATTCTGATCGTGGTGTAGATATTTCCATGTTTATAGAGATGGCGGTGTAGATATTTACATGTTCATAGAGATAGCGGTGTTGATTTTTCCATGTTGATAGAGACAGCGGTGTGGATATTTCCTTGCTTATACAGATAGGGGTGTAGATATTTCCATGTTTATAGAGATAGCGGTGAAGATATTTCCCTGTTTATACAGATCACGGTGTAGATATTTCCTTGCTTGTACTAATAGCGGTGTAGTTATTTCCATGTTTATACAGATAGCGGTGTAGATATTTCCATGTATATACAGATGGCTGTGTAGATATTTCCATGTTTATACAGATAGCGGTGTAGATATTTCCATGTTTATACAGATAGTGGTGTAGATATTTCCATGTTTATACAGACCGCTGTGTAGATATTTCCATGTTTATACAAATAGCCGTGCAGATATTTCCATGTTTGTACAGATGGCGGTGTTGATATTTCCATTTATACACAGATGACCGTGTAGATATTTCCATGTTTATACAGATGGCGGCGCAGATATTTCCATGGATATGTAGATGGCGGTGTAGGTATTTCCATGTTTATACAGATTGCGGTGTAGTTATTTCCATGTTTATATAGATAGCGGTGTAGTTATTTCCATGTATATACACATGGCTGTGTAGATATTTCCATGTTTATACAGATGGCGGTGTAGATATTTCCATGTTTATACAGATAACTTTGTATTTCCATGTTTATACAGATGGCGGTGTAGATATTTCCATGTCTATAGAGATAGCAGTGGAGATAATTCCATGTTTATACAGATAGCGGTGTAGATATTTCCATGTTTATTCTGATCGTGGTGTAGATATTTCCATGTTTATAGAGATGGCGGTGTAGATATTTACATGTTCATAGAGATAGCGGTGTTGATTTTTCCATGTTTATAGAGACAGCGGTGTGGATATTTCCTTGCTTATACAGATAGGGGTGTAGATATTTCCATGTTTATAGAGATAGCGGTGAAGATATTTCCATGTTTATACAGATCACGGTGTAGATATTTCCTTGCTTGTACTAATAGCGGTGTAGTTATTTCCATGTTTATACAGATAGCGGTGTAGATATTTCCATGTATATACAGATGGCTGTGTAGATATTTCCATGTTTATACAGATGGCTGTGTAGATATTTCCATGTTTATACAGATGACTTTGTAGGTATTTGCATGTTTATACAAATGGCGGTGTAGGTTTTCCATGTTTATAGTGATAGCTGTGTAGATATTTCCATGTTTATACAGATAGCGGTGTTGATATTTCCATGTTTATAAAGATCGCGGTGTAGATATTTCCATGTTTATACAGATCGCGGTGCAGATATTTATATCTTTATACAGATGGCATTGTAGATATTTCCTTATTCACACAGATGGCGGTGTAGATGTTTCCATGTTTATACAGATGGCAGGGTAGTTAGTTCCATGTTTATGGAGATGGCAGTGTAGATACTTTCATGTTTACAGAGATGGCGGTGTAGATATTTCCATGTTTATAGAGATAGCAGTGTAGATATTTACATGTTTATACAGATGTCTGTGTAGATATTTCCATGTGTATACAGATGGCATTGTAGATATTTCCATGTTTATACAGATGACTGTATAGGTATTTCCATGTTTTTACAGGTGGCAGTGCAGATATTTCCATGTTTATAGAGATAGCGGTGTTGATATTTCCATGTTTCTACAGATGGCGGTGTTGATATTTCCATCTATACACAGATGGCCGTGTAGATATTTCCATGTTTATACAGATGGCGGCGTAGATATTTCCATGGACATGCAGATGGCGGTGTAGATATTTCCATGTTTAAACAGATAGCGGTGTAGATATTTCCATGTTTACACAGATAGTGGTGTAGATATTTCCGTGTTTATACACATGGCAGAGTAGATACTTCCATCTTTATGGAGATGGCAGTGTAGATATTTTCATGTTTATAGAGATGGCGGTGTAGATATTTCCATATTTATAGAGATAGCGGTGTAGATAATTCCATCTTTCTACAGATGGCAGTGTAGATATTTCCATGTTTATACAGATGGCGGTGTAGATATTTCCATATTTATACAGATGTCTGTGTAGATATTTCCATCTGTATACAGATGGTATTGTAGGTATTTCCATGTTTATACAGATGGTGGTGAAGATATTTCCATGTTTATTCAGATGACTGTGTAGATATTTCCATGTTTTTACAGATGGCAGTGTGGATATTTCAATGTTTATAGAGATGGCGCTGTAGATATTTCCAAGTTTATACAGATAACGGTGGAGATATTTCCATGTTTATACAGAGAGGAGTCGAGATATTTCCATGTTCATACACATAGCGGTGTACATATTTCCATGATTATGGAGACAGCGGTGTAGGTATTTCCATGTTTATGCAGATAGCGGTGCAGATATTTCCATGTTTACACAGATGCCTATGCAGATATTTCCATATTTACACAGAGGGCTGTGTAGATATTTCTATGTTTATAGAGAAGACAGTGTAGATATTTAAATGTTCCTACACATGACTGTGTAGGTATTTCCATGTTTATACAGATGTCTTTGTAGATATTTCCATGTTAATAGAGATAGCGGTGTAGACATTTCCATGTTTATACAGATAGCGGTGTAGATATTTCCATGTTTATACAGATAGTGGTGTAGATATTTCCATGTTTATACAGACCGCGGTGTAGATATTTCCATGTTTATACAAATAGCGGTGCAGATATTTCCATGTTTGTACAGATGGCGGTGTTGATATTTCCATTTATACACAGATGACCGTGTAGATATTTCCATGTTTATACAGATGGCGGCGCAGATATTTCCATGGATATGTAGATGGCGGTGTAGGTATTTCCATGTTTATACAGATTGCGGTGTAGTTATTTCCATGTTTATATAGATAGCGGTGTAGTTATTTCCATGTATATACACATGGCTGTGTAGATATTTCCATGTTTATACAGATGGCGGTGTAGATATTTCCATGTTTATACAGATAACTTTGTATTTCCATGTTTATACAGATGGCGGTGTAGATATTTCCATGTCTATAGAGATAGCAGTGGAGATAATTCCATGTTTATACAGATAGCGGTGTAGATATTTCCATGTTTATTCTGATCGTGGTGTAGATATTTCCATGTTTATAGAGATGGCGGTGTAGATATTTACATGTTCATAGAGATAGCGGTGTTGATTTTTCCATGTTTATAGAGACAGCGGTGTGGATATTTCCTTGCTTATACAGATAGGGGTGTAGATATTTCCATGTTTATAGAGATAGCGGTGAAGATATTTCCATGTTTATACAGATCACGGTGTAGATATTTCCTTGCTTGTACTAATAGCGGTGTAGTTATTTCCATGTTTATACAGATAGCGGTGTAGATATTTCCATGTATATAGAGATGGCTGTGTAGATATTTCCATGTTTATACAGATGGCTGTGTAGATATTTCCATGTTTATACAGATGACTTTGTAGGTATTTGCATGTTTATACAGATGGCGGTGTAGGTTTTCCATGTTTATAGTGATAGCTGTGTAGATATTTCCATGTTTATACAGATAGCGGTGTTGATATTTCCATGTTTATAAAGATCGCGGTGTAGATATTTCCATGTTTATACAGATCGCGGTGCAGATATTTATATCTTTATACAGATGGCATTGTAGATATTTCCTTATTCACACAGATGGCGGTGTAGATGTTTCCATGTTTATACAGATGGCAGGGTAGTTAGTTCCATGTTTATGGAGATGGCAGTGTAGATACTTTCATGTTTACAGAGATGGCGGTGTAGATATTTCCATGTTTATAGAGATAGCAGTGTAGATATTTACATGTTTATACAGATGTCTGTGTAGATATTTCCATGTGTATACAGATGGCATTGTAGATATTTCCATGTTTATACAGATGACTGTATAGGTATTTCCATGTTTTTACAGGTGGCAGTGCAGATATTTCCATGTTTATAGAGATAGCGGTGTTGATATTTCCATGTTTCTACAGATGGCGGTGTTGATATTTCCATCTATACACAAATGGCCGTGTAGATATTTCCATGTTTATACAGATGGCGGCGTAGATATTTCCATGGACATGCAGATGGCGGTGTAGATATTTTCAAGTTTAAACAGATAGCGGTGTAGATATTTCCATGTTTACACAGATAGTGGTGTAGATATTTCCGTGTTTATACACATGGCAGAGTAGTTACTTCCATCTTTATGGAGATGGCAGTGTAGATATTTTCATGTTTATAGAGATGGCGGTGTAGATATTTCCATATTTATAGAGATAGCGGTGTAGATATTTCCATCTTTCTACAGATGGCAGTGTAGATATTTCCATGTTTATACAGATGGCGGTGTAGATATTTCCATATTTATACAGATGTCTGTGTAGATATTTCCATCTGTATACAGATGGTATTGTAGGTATTTCCATGTTTATACAGATGGTGGTGAAGATATTTCCATGTTTATTCAGATGACTGTGTAGATATTTCCATGTTTTTACAGATGGCAGTGTGGATATTTCAATGTTTATAGAGATGGACTGTAGATATTTCCAAGTTTATACAGATAACGGTGGAGATATTTCCATGTTTATACAGAGAGGAGTCGAGATATTTCCATGTTTATACACATAGCGGTGTACATATTTCCATGATTATAGAGACAGCGGTGTAGGTATTTCCATGTTTATGCAGATAGCGTTGCAGATATTTCCATGTTTACACAGATGCCTATGCAGATATTTCCATATTTACACAGAGGGCTGTGTAGATATTTCTATGTTTATACAGAAGACAGTGTAAATATTTAAATGTTCCTACACATGACTGTGTAGGTATTTCCATGTTTATACAGATGTCTTTGTAGATATTTCCATGTTAATAGAGATAGCGGTGTAGACATTTCCATGTTTATACAGATAGCGGTGTAGATATTTCCATGTTTATACAGATAGTGGTGTAGATATTTCCATGTTTATACAAATAGCGGTGCAGATATTTCCATGTTTGTACAGATGGCGGTGTTGATATTTCCATTTATACACAGATGACCGTGTAGATGTTTCCATGTTTATACAGATGGCGGCGCAGATATTTCCATGGATATGTAGATGGCGGTGTAGATATTTCCATGTTTATACAGATTGCGGTGTAGTTATTTCCATGTTTATATAGATAGCGGTGTAGTTATTTCCATGTATATACACATGGCTGTGTAGATATTTCCATGTTTATACTGATGGCGGTGTAGATATTTCCATGTTTATACAGATAACTTTGTATTTCCATGTTTATACAGATGGCGGTGTAGATATTTCCATGTCTATAGAGATAGCAGTGGAGATAATTCCATGTTTATACAGATAGCGGTGTAGATATTTCCATGTTTATTCTGATCGTGGTGTAGATATTTCCATGTTTATAGAGATGGCGGTGTAGATATTTACATGTTCATAGAGATAGCGGTGTTGATTTTTCCATGTTGATAGAGACAGCGGTGTGGATATTTCCTTGCTTATACAGATAGGGGTGTAGATATTTCCATGTTTATAGAGATAGCGGTGAAGATATTTCCCTGTTTATACAGATCACGGTGTAGATATTTCCTTGCTTGTACTAATAGCGGTGTAGTTATTTCCATGTTTATACAGATAGCGGTGTAGATATTTCCATGTATATACAGATGGCTGTGTAGATATTTCCATGTTTATACAGATAGCGGTGTAGATATTTCCATGTTTATACAGATAGTGGTGTAGATATTTCCATGTTTATACAGACCGCGGTGTAGATATTTCCATGTTTATACAAATAGCGGTGCAGATATTTCCATGTTTGTACAGATGGCGGTGTTGATATTTCCATTTATACACAGATGACCGTGTAGATATTTCCATGTTTATACAGATGGCGGCGCAGATATTTCCATGGATATGTAGATGGCGGTGTAGGTATTTCCATGTTTATACAGATTGCGGTGTAGTTATTTCCATGTTTATATAGATAGCGGTGTAGTTATTTCCATGTATATACACATGGCTGTGTAGATATTTCCATGTTTATACAGATGGCGGTGTAGATATTTCCATGTTTATACAGATAACTTTGTATTTCCATGTTTATACAGATGGCGGTGTAGATATTTCCATGTCTATAGAGATAGCAGTGGAGATAATTCCATGTTTATACAGATAGCGGTGTAGATATTTCCATGTTTATTCTGATCGTGGTGTAGATATTTCCATGTTTATAGAGATGGCGGTGTAGATATTTACATGTTCATAGAGATAGCGGTGTTGATTTTTCCATGTTTATAGAGACAGCGGTGTGGATATTTCCTTGCTTATACAGATAGGGGTGTAGATATTTCCATGTTTATAGAGATAGCGGTGAAGATATTTCCATGTTTATACAGATCACGGTGTAGATATTTCCTTGCTTGTACTAATAGCGGTGTAGTTATTTCCATGTTTATACATATAGCGGTGTAGATATTTCCATGTATATAGAGATGGCTGTGTAGATATTTCCATGTTTATACAGATGGCTGTGTAGATATTTCCATGTTTATACAGATGACTTTGTAGGTATTTGCATGTTTATACAGATGGCGGTGTAGGTTTTCCATGTTTATAGTGATAGCTGTGTAGATATTTCCATGTTTATACAGATAGCGGTGTTGATATTTCCATGTTTATAAAGATCGCGGTGTAGATATTTCCATGTTTATACAGATCGCGGTGCAGATATTTATATCTTTATACAGATGGCATTGTAGATATTTCCTTATTCACACAGATGGCGGTGTAGATGTTTCCATGTTTATACAGATGGCAGGGTAGTTAGTTCCATGTTTATGGAGATGGCAGTGTAGATACTTTCATGTTTACAGAGATGGCGGTGTAGATATTTCCATGTTTATAGAGATAGCAGTGTAGATATTTACATGTTTATACAGATGTCTGTGTAGATATTTCCATGTTAATAGAGATAGCGGTGTAGACATTTCCATGTTTATACAGATAGCGGTGTAGATATTTCCATGTTTATACAGATAGTGGTGTAGATATTTCCATGTTTATACAGACCGCGGTGTAGATATTTCCATGTTTATACAAATAGCGGTGCAGATATTTCCATGTTTGTACAGATGGCGGTGTTGATATTTCCATTTATACACAGATGACCGTGTAGATATTTCCATGTTTATACAGATGGCGGCGCAGATATTTCCATGGATATGTAGATGGCGGTGTAGGTATTTCCATCTTTATACAGATTGCGGTGTAGTTATTTCCATGTTTATATAGAAAGCGGTGTAGTTATTTCCATGTATATACACATGGCTGTGTAGATATTTCCATGTTTATACAGATGGCGGTGTAGATATTTCCATGTTTATACAGATAACTTTGTATTTCCATGTTTATACAGATGGCGGTGTAGATATTTCCATGTCTATAGAGATAGCAGTGGAGATAATTCCATGTTTATACAGATAGCGGTGTAGATATTTCCATGTTTATTCTGATCGTGGTGTAGATATTTCCATGTTTATAGAGATGGCGGTGTAGATATTTACATGTTCATAGAGATAGCGGTGTTGATTTTTCCATGTTTATAGAGACAGCGGTGTGGATATTTCCTTGCTTATACAGATAGGGGTGTAGATATTTCCATGTTTATAGAGATAGCGGTGAAGATATTTCCATGTTTATACAGATCACGGTGTAGATATTTCCTTGCTTGTACTAATAGCGGTGTAGTTATTTCCATGTTTATACAGATAGCGGTGTAGATATTTCCATGTATATACAGATGGCTGTGTAGATATTTCCATGTTTATACAGATGGCTGTGTAGATATTACCATGTTTATACAGATGACTTTGTAGGTATTTGCATGTTTATACAGATGGCGGTGTAGGTTTTCCATGTTTATAGTGATAGCTGTGTAGATATTTCCATGTTTATACAGATAGCGGTGTTGATATTTCCATGTTTATAAAGATCGCGGTGTAGATATTTCCATGTTTATACAGATCGCGGTGCAGATATTTATATCTTTATACAGATGGCATTGTAGATATTTCCTTATTCACACAGATGGCGGTGTAGATGTTTCCATGTTTATACAGATGGCAGGGTAGTTAGTTCCATGTTTATGGAGATGGCAGTGTAGATACTTTCATGTTTACAGAGATGGCGGTGTAGATATTTCCATGTTTATAGAGATAGCAGTGTAGATATTTACATGTTTATACAGATGTCTGTGTAGATATTTCCATGTGTATACAGATGGCATTGTAGATATTTCCATGTTTATACAGATGACTGTATAGGTATTTCCATGTTTTTACAGGTGGCAGTGCAGATATTTCCATGTTTATAGAGATAGCGGTGTTGATATTTCCATGTTTCTACAGATGGCGGTGTTGATATTTCCATCTATACACAAATGGCCGTGTAGATATTTCCATGTTTATACAGATGGCGGCGTAGATATTTCCATGGACATGCAGATGGCGGTGTAGATATTTTCAAGTTTAAACAGATAGCGGTGTAGATATTTCCATGTTTACACAGATAGTGGTGTAGATATTTCCGTGTTTATACACATGGCAGAGTAGTTACTTCCATCTTTATGGAGATGGCAGTGTAGATATTTTCATGTTTATAGAGATGGCGGTGTAGATATTTCCATATTTATAGAGATAGCGGTGTAGATATTTCCATCTTTCTACAGATGGCAGTGTAGATATTTCCATGTTTATACAGATGGCGGTGTAGATATTTCCATATTTATACAGATGTCTGTGTAGATATTTCCATCTGTATACAGATGGTATTGTAGGTATTTCCATGTTTATACAGATGGTGGTGAAGATATTTCCATGTTTATTCAGATGACTGCGTAGATATTTCCATGTTTTTACAGATGGCAGTGTGGATATTTCAATGTTTATAGAAATGGACTGTAGATATTTCCAAGTTTATACAGATAACGGTGGAGATATTTCCATGTTTATACAGAGAGGAGTCGAGATATTTCCATGTTTATACACATAGCGGTGTACATATTTCCATGATTATAGAGACAGCGGTGTAGGTATTTCCATGTTTATGCAGATAGCGTTGCAGATATTTCCATGTTTACACAGATGCCTATGCAGATATTTCCATATTTACACAGAGGGCTGTGTAGATATTTCTATGTTTATACAGAAGAGAGTGTAGATATTTAAATGTTCCTACACATGACTGTGTAGGTATTTCCATGTTTATACAGATGTCTTTGTAGATATTTCCATGTTAATAGAGATAGCGGTGTAGACATTTCCATGTTTATACAGATAGCGGTGTAGATATTTCCATGTTTATACAGATAGTGGTGTAGATATTTCCATGTTTATACAAATAGCGGTGCAGATATTTCCATGTTTGTACAGATGGCGGTGTTGATATTTCCATTTATACACAGATGACCGTGTAGATGTTTCCATGTTTATACAGATGGCGGCGCAGATATTTCCATTGATATGTAGATGGCGGTGTAGATATTTCCATGTTTATACAGATTGCGGTGTAGTTATTTCCATGTTTATATAGATAGCGGTGTAGTTATTTCCATGTATATACACATGGCTGTGTAGATATTTCCATGTTTATACTGATGGCGGTGTAGATATTTCCATGTTTATACAGATAACTTTGTATTTCCATGTTTATACAGATGGCGGTGTAGATATTTCCATGTCTATTGAGATAGCAGTGGAGATAATTCCATGTTTATACAGATAGCGGTGTAGATATTTCCATGTTTATTCTGATCGTGGTGTAGATATTTCCATGTTTATAGAGATGGCGGTGTAGATATTTACATGTTCATAGAGATAGCGGTGTTGATTTTTCCATGTTGATAGAGACAGCGGTGTGGATATTTCCTTGCTTATACAGATAGGGGTGTAGATATTTCCATGTTTATAGAGATAGCGGTGAAGATATTTCCATGTTTATACAGATCACGGTGTAGATATTTCCTTGCTTGTACTAATAGCGGTGTAGTTATTTCCATGTTTATACAGATAGCGGTGTAGATATTTCCATGTATATACAGATGGCTGTGTAGATATTTCCATGTTTATACAGATGGCTGTGTAGATATTTCCATGTTTATACAGATGACTTTGTAGGTATTTGCATGTTTATACAGATGGCGGTGTAGGTTTTCCATGTTTATAGTGATAGCTGTGTAGATATTTCCATGTTTATACAGATAGCGGTGTTGATATTTCCATGTTTATAAAGATCGCGGTGTAGATATTTCCATGTTTATACAGATCGCGGTGCAGATATTTATATCTTTATACAGATGGCATTGTAGATATTTCCTTATTCACACAGATGGCGGTGTAGATGTTTCCATGTTTATACAGATGGCAGAGTAGTTAGTTCCATGTTTATGGAGATGGCAGTGTAGATACTTTCATGTTTACAGAGATGGCGGTGTAGATATTTCCATGTTTATAGAGATAGCAGTGTAGATATTTACATGTTTATACAGATGTCTGTGTAGATATTTCCATGTGTATACAGATGGCATTGTAGATATTTCCATGTTGATACAGATGACTGTATAGGTATTTCCATGTTTTTACAGGTGGCAGTGCAGATATTTCCATGTTTATAGAGATAGCGGTGTAGATATTTCCATGTTTCTACAGATGGCGGTGTTGATATTTCCATCTATACACAGATGGCCGTGTAGATATTTCCATGTTTATACAGATGGCGGCGTAGATATTTCCATGGACATGCAGATGGCTGTGTAGATATTTCCATGTTTAAACAGATAGCGGTGTAGATATTTCCATGTTTACACAGATAGTGGTGTAGATATTTCCGTGTTTATACACATGGCAGAGTAGATACTTCCATCTTTATGGAGATGGCAGTGTAGATATTTTCATGTTTATAGAGATGGCGGTGTAGATATTTCCATATTTATAGAGATAGCGTTGTAGATAATTCCATCTTTCTACAGATGGCAGTGTAGATATTTCCATGTTTATACAGATGGCGGTGTAGATATTTCCATATTTATACAGATGTCTGTGTAGATATTTCCATCTGTATACAGATGGTATTGTAGGTATTTCCATGTTTATACAGATGGTGGTGAAGATATTTCCATGTTTATTCAGATGACTGTGTAGATATTTCCATGTTTTTACAGATGGCAGTGTGGATATTTCAATGTTTATAGAGATGGCGCTGTAGATATTTCCAAGTTTATACAGATAACGGTGGAGATATTTCCATGTTTATACAGAGAGGAGTCGAGATATTTCCATGTTTATACACATAGCGGTGTACATATTTCCATGATTATAGAGACAGCGGTGTAGGTATTTCCATGTTTATGCAGATAGCGGTGCAGATATTTCCATGTTTACACAGATGCCTATGCAGATATTTCCATATTTACACAGAGGGCTGTGTAGATATTTCTATGTTTATACAGAAGACAGTGTAGATATTTAAATGTTCCTACACATGACTGTGTAGGTATTTCCATGTTTATACAGATGTCTTTGTAGATATTTCCATGTTAATAGAGATAGCGGTGTAGACATTTCCATGTTTATACAGATAGCGGTGTAGATATTTCCATGTTTATACAGATAGTGGTGTAGATATTTCCATGTTTATACAGACCGCAGTGTAGATATTTCCATGTTTATACAAATAGCGGTGCAGATATTTCCATGTTTGTACAGATGGCGGTGTTGATATTTCCATTTATACACAGATGACCGTGTAGATATTTCCATGTTTATACAGACGGCGGCGCAGATATTTCCATGGATATGTAGATGGCGGTGTAGATATTTCCATGTTTATACAGATTGCGGTGTAGTTATTTCCATGTTTATATAGATAGCGGTGTAGTTATTTCCATGTATATACACATGGCTGTGTAGATATTTCCATGTTTATACAGATGGCGGTGTAGATATTTCCATGTTTATACAGATAACTTTGTATTTCCATGTTTATACAGATGGCGGTGTAGATATTTCCATGTCTATAGAGATAGCAGTGGAGATAATTCCATGTTTATACAGATAGCGGTGTAGATATTTCCATGTTTATTCTGATCGTGGTGTAGATATTTCCATGTTTATAGAGATGGCGGTGTAGATATTTACATGTTCATAGAGATAGCGGTGTTGATTTTTCCATGTTGATAGAGACAGCGGTGTGGATATTTCCTTGCTTATACAGATAGGGGTGTAGATATTTCCATGTTTATAGAGATAGCGGTGAAGATATTTCCATGTTTATACAGATCACGGTGTAGATATTTCCTTGCTTGTACTAATAGCGGTGTAGTTATTTCCATGTTTATACAGATAGCGGTGTAGATATTTCCATGTATATACAGATGGCTGTGTAGATATTTCCATGTTTATACAGATGGCTGTGTAGATATTTCCATGTTTATACAGATGACTTTGTAGGTATTTGCATGTTTATACAGATGGCGGTGTAGGTTTTCCATGTTTATAGTGATAGCTGTGTAGATATTTCCATGTTTATACAGATAGCGGTGTTGATATTTCCATGTTTATAAAGATCGCGGTGTAGATATTTCCATGTTTATACAGATCGCGGTGCAGATATTTATATCTTTATACAGATGGCATTGTAGATATTTCCTTATTCACACAGATGGCGGTGTAGATGTTTCCATGTTTATACAGATGGCAGTGTAGTTAGTTCCATGTTTATGGAGATGGCAGTGTAGATACTTTCATGTTTGCAGAGATGGCGGTGTAGATATTTCCATGTTTATAGAGATAGCAGTGTAGATATTTACATGTTTATACAGATGTCTGTGTAGATATTTCCATGTGTATACAGATGGCATTGTAGATATTTCCATGTTTATACAGATGACTGTATAGGTATTTCCATGTTTTTACAGGTGGCAGTGCAGATATTTCCATGTTTATAGAGATAGCGGTGTAGATATTTCCATGTTTCTACAGATGGCGGTGTTGATATTTCCATCTATACACAGATGGCCGTGTAGATATTTCCATGTTTATACAGATGGCGGCGTAGATATTTCCATGGATATGCAGATGGCGGTGTAGATATTTCCATATTTAAACAGATAGCGGTGTAGATATTTCCATGTTTACACAGATAGTGGTGTAGATATTTCCGTGTTTATACACATGGCAGAGTAGATACTTCCATCTTTATGGAGATGGCAGTGTAGATATTTTCATGTTTATAGAGATGGCGGTGTAGATATTTCCATATTTATAGAGATAGCGGTGTAGATATTTCCATCTTTCTACAGATGGCAGTGTAGATATTTCCATGTTTATACAGATGGCGGTGTAGATATTTCCATATTTATACAGATGTCTGTGTAGATATTTCCATCTGTATACAGATGGTATTGTAGGTATTTCCATGTTTATACAGATGGTGGTGAAGATATTTCCATGTTTATTCAGATGACTGTGTAGATATTTCCATGTTTTTACAGATGGCAGTGTGGATATTTCAATGTTTATAGAGATGGCGCTGTAGATATTTCCAAGTTTATACAGATAACGGTGGAGATATTTCCATGTTTATACAGAGAGGAGTCGAGATATTTCCATGTTTATACACATAGCGGTGTACATATTTCCATGATTATAGAGACAGCGGTGTAGGTATTTCCATGTTTATGCAGATAGCGGTGCAGATATTTCCATGTTTACACAGATGCCTATGCAGATATTTCCATATTTACACAGAGGGCTGTGTAGATATTTCTATGTTTATACAGAAGACAGTGTAGATATTTAAATGTTCCTACACATGACTGTGTAGGTATTTCCATGTTTATACAGACGTCTTTGTAGATATTTCCATGTTAATACAGATAGCGGTGTAGACATTTCCATGTTTATACAGATAGCGGTGTAGATATTTCCATGTTTATACAGATAGTGGTGTAGATATTTCCATGTTTATACAAATAGCGGTGCAGATATTTCCATATTTGTACAGATGGCGGTGTTGATATTTCCATTTATACACAGATGACCGTGTAGATGTTTCCATGTTTATACAGATGGCGGCGCAGATATTTCCATGGATATGTAGATGGCGGTGTAGATATTTCCATGTTTATACAGATTGCGGTGTAGTTATTTCCATGTTTATATAGATAGCGGTGTAGTTATTTCCATGTATATACACATGGCTGTGTAGATATTTCCATGTTTATACAGATGGCGGTGTAGATATTTCCATGTTTATACAGATAACTGTGTATTTCTATGTTTATACAGATGGCGGTGTAGATATTTCCATGTCTATAGAGATAGCAGTGGAGATAATTCCATGTTTATACAGATAGCGGTGTAGATATTTCCATGTTTATTCTGATCGTGGTGTAGATATTTCCATGTTTATAGAGATGGCGGTGTAGATATTTACATGTTCATAGAGATAGCGGTGTTGATTTTTCCATGTTGATAGAGACAGCGGTGTGGATATTTCCTTGCTTATACAGATAGGGGTGTAGATATTTCCATGTTTATAGAGATAGCGGTGAAGATATTTCCATGTTTATACAGATCACGGTGTAGATATTTCCTTGCTTGTACTAATAGCGGTGTAGTTATTTCCATGTTTATACAGATAGCGGTGTAGATATTTCCATGTATATACAGATGGCTGTGTAGATATTTCCATGTTTATACAGATGGCTGTGTAGATATTTCCATGTTTATACAGATGACTTTGTAGGTATTTGCATGTTTATACAGATGGCGGTGTAGGTTTTCCATGTTTATAGTGATAGCTGTGTAGATATTTCCATGTTTATACAGATAGCGGTGTTGATATTTCCATGTTTATAAAGATCGCGGTGTAGATATTTCCATGTTTATACAGATCGCGGTGCAGATATTTATATCTTTATACAGATGGCATTGTAGATATTTCCTTATTCACACAGATGGCGGTGTAGATGTTTCCATGTTTATACAGATGGCAGAGTAGTTAGTTCCATGTTTATGGAGATGGCAGTGTAGATACTTTCATGTTTACAGAGATGGCGGTGTAGATATTTCCATGTTTATAGAGATAGCAGTGTAGATATTTACATGTTTATACAGATGTCTGTGTAGATATTTCCATGTGTATACAGATGGCATTGTAGATATTTCCATGTTTATACAGATGACTGTATAGGTATTTCCATGTTTTTACAGGTGGCAGTGCAGATATTTCCATGTTTATAGAGATAGCGGTGTAGATATTTCCATGTTTCTACAGATGGCGGTGTTGATATTTCCATCTATACACAGATGGCCGTGTAGATATTTCCATGTTTATACAGATGGCGGCGTAGATATTTCCATGGACATGCAGATGGCGGTGTAGATATTTCCATGTTTAAACAGATAGCGGTGTAGATATTTCCATGTTTACACAGATAGTGGTGTAGATATTTCCGTGTTTATACACATGGCAGAGTAGATACTTCCATCTTTATGGAGATGGCAGTGTAGATATTTTCATGTTTATAGAGATGGCGGTGTAGATATTTCCATATTTATAGAGATAGCGGTGTAGATAATTCCATCTTTCTACAGATGGCAGTGTAGATATTTCCATGTTTATACAGATGGCGGTGTAGATATTTCCATATTTATACAGATGTCTGTGTAGATATTTCCATCTGTATACAGATGGTATTGTAGGTATTTCCATGTTTATACAGATGGTGGTGAAGATATTTCCATGTTTATTCAGATGACTGTGTAGATATTTCCATGTTTTTACAGATGGCAGTGTGGATATTTCAATGTTTATAGAGATGGCGCTGTAGATATTTCCAAGTTTATACAGATAACGGTGGAGATATTTCCATGTTTATACAGAGAGGAGTCGAGATATTTCCATGTTTATACACATAGCGGTGTACATATTTCCATGATTATAGAGACAGCGGTGTAGGTATTTCCATGTTTATGCAGATAGCGGTGCAGATATTTCCATGTTTACACAGATGCCTATGCAGATATTTCCATATTTACACAGAGGGCTGTGTAGATATTTCTATGTTTATACAGAAGACAGTGTAGATATTTAAATGTTCCTACACATGACTGTGTAGGTATTTCCATGTTTATACAGATGTCTTTGTAGATATTTCCATGTTAATAGAGATAGCGGTGTAGACATTTCCATGTTTATACAGATAGCGGTTTAGATATTTCCATGTTTATACAGATAGTGGTGTAGATATTTCCATGTTTATACAGACCGTGGTGTAGATATTTCCATGTTTATACAAATAGCGGTGCAGATATTTCCATGTTTGTACAGATGGCGGTGTTGATATTTCCATTTATACACAGATGACCGTGTAGATATTTCCATGTTTATACAGACGGCGGCGCAGATATTTCCATGGATATGTAGATGGCGGTGTAGATATTTCCATGTTTATACAGATTGCGGTGTAGTTATTTCCATGTTTATATAGATAGCGGTGTAGTTATTTCCATGTATATACACATGGCTGTGTAGATATTTCCATGTTTATACAGATGGCGGTGTAGATATTTCCATGTTTATACAGATAACTTTGTATTTCCATGTTTATACAGATGGCGGTGTAGATATTTCCATGTCTATAGAGATAGCAGTGGAGATAATTCCATGTTTATACAGATAGCGGTGTAGATATTTCCATGTTTATTCTGATCGTGGTGTAGATATTTCCATGTTTATAGAGATGGCGGTGTAGATATTTACATGTTCATAGAGATAGCGGTGTTGATTTTTCCATGTTTATAGAGACAGCGGTGTGGATATTTCCTTGCTTATACAGATAGGGGTGTAGATATTTCCATGTTTATAGAGCTAGCGGTGAAGATATTTCCATGTTTATACAGATCACGGTGTAGATATTTCCTTGCTTGTACTAATAGCGGTGTAGTTATTTCCATGTTTATACAGATAGTGGTGTAGATATTTCCATGTATATACAGATGGCTGTGTAGATATTTCCATGTTTATACAGATGGCTGTGTAGATATTTCCATGTTTATACAGATGACTTTGTAGGTATTTGCATGTTTATACAGATGGCGGTGTAGGTTTTCCATGTTTATAGTGATAGCTGTGTAGATATTTCCATGTTTATACAGATAGCGGTGTTGATATTTCCATGTTTATAAAGATCGCGGTGTAGATATTTCCATGTTTATACAGATCGCGGTGCAGATATTTATATCTTTATACAGATGGCATTGTAGATATTTCCTTATTCACACAGATGGCGGTGTAGATGTTTCCATGTTTATACAGATGGCAGAGTAGTTAGTTCCATGTTTATGGAGATGGCAGTGTAGATACTTTCATGTTTACAGAGATGGCGGTGTAGATATTTCCATGTTTATAGAGATAGCAGTGTAGATATTTACATGTTTATACAGATGTCTGTGTAGATATTTCCATGTGTATACAGATGGCATTGTAGATATTTCCATGTTTATACAGATGACTGTATAGGTATTTCCATGTTTTTACAGGTGGCAGTGCAGATATTTCCATGTTTATAGAGATAGCGGTGTAGATATTTCCATGTTTCTACAGATGGCGGTGTTGATATTTCCATCTATACACAGATGGCCGTGTAGATATTTCCATGTTTATACAGATGGCGGCGTAGATATTTCCATGGACATGCAGATGGCGGTGTAGATATTTCCATGTTTAAACAGATAGCGGTGTAGATATTTCCATGTTTACACAGATAGTGGTGTAGATATTTCCGTGTTTATACACATGGCAGAGTAGATACTTCCATCTTTATGGAGATGGCAGTGTAGATATTTTCATGTTTATAGAGATGGCGGTGTAGATATTTCCATATTTATAGAGATAGCGGTGTAGATAATTCCATCTTTCTACAGATGGCAGTGTAGATATTTCCATGTTTATACAGATGGCGGTGTAGATATTTCCATATTTATACAGATGTCTGTGTAGATATTTCCATCTGTATACAGATGGTATTGTAGGTATTTCCATGTTTATACAGATGGTGGTGAAGATATTTCCATGTTTATTCAGATGACTGTGTAGATATTTCCATGTTTTTACAGATGGCAGTGTGGATATTTCAATGTTTATAGAGATGGCGCTGCAGATATTTCCAAGTTTATACAGATAACGGTGGAGATATTTCCATGTTTATACAGAGAGGAGTCGAGATATTTCCATGTTTATACACATAGCGGTGTACATATTTCCATGATTATAGAGACAGCGGTGTAGGTATTTCCATGTTTATGCAGATAGCGGTGCAGATATTTCCATGTTTACACAGATGCCTATGCAGATATTTCCATATTTACACAGAGTGCTGTGTAGATATTTCTATGTTTATACAGAAGACAGTGTAGATATTTAAATGTTCCTACACATGACTGTGTAGGTATTTCCATGTTTATACAGATGTCTTTGTAGATATTTCCATGTTAATAGAGATAGCGGTGTAGACATTTCCATGTTTATACAGATAGCGGTGTAGATATTTCCATGTTTATACAGATAGTGGTGTAGATATTTCCATGTTTATACAGACCGCGGTGTAGATATTTCCATGTTTATACAAATAGCGGTGCAGATATTTCCATGTTTGTACAGATGGCGGTGTTGATATTTCCATTTATACACAGATGACCGTGTAGATATTTCCATGTTTATACAGACGGCGGCGCAGATATTTCCATGGATATGTAGATGGCGGTGTAGATATTTCCATGTTTATACAGATTGCGGTGTAGTTATTTCCATGTTTATATAGATAGCGGTGTAGTTATTTCCATGTATATACACATGGCTGTGTAGATATTTCCATGTTTATACAGATGGCGGTGTAGATATTTCCATGTTTATACAGATAACTTTGTATTTCCATGTTTATACAGATGGCGGTGTAGATATTTCCATGTCTATAGAGATAGCAGTGGAGATAATTCCATGTTTATACAGATAGCGGTGTAGATATTTCCATGTTTATTCTGATCGTGGTGTAGATATTTCCATGTTTATAGAGATGGCGGTGTAGATATTTACATGTTCATAGAGATAGCGGTGTTGATTTTTCCATGTTTATAGAGACAGCGGTGTGGATATTTCCTTGCTTATACAGATAGGGGTGTAGATATTTCCATGTTTATAGAGATAGCGGTGAAGATATTTCCATGTTTATACAGATCACGGTGTAGATATTTCCTTGCTTGTACTAATAGCGGTGTAGTTATTTCCATGTTTATACAGATAGCGGTGTAGATATTTCCATGTATATACAGATGGCTGTGTAGATATTTCCATGTTTATACAGATGGCTGTGTAGATATTTCCATGTTTATACAGATGACTTTGTAGGTATTTGCATGTTTATACAGATGGCGGTGTAGGTTTTCCATGTTTATAGTGATAGCTGTGTAGATATTTCCATGTTTATACAGATAGCGGTGTTGATATTTCCATGTTTATAAAGATCGCGGTGTAGATATTTCCATGTTTATACAGATCGCGGTGCAGATATTTATATCTTTATACAGATGGCATTGTAGATATTTCCTTATTCACACAGATGGCGGTGTAGATGTTTCCATGTTTATACAGATGGCAGAGTAGTTAGTTCCATGTTTATGGAGATGGCAGTGTAGATACTTTCATGTTTACAGAGATGGCGGTGTAGATATTTCCATGTTTATAGAGATAGCAGTGTAGATATTTACATGTTTATACAGATGTCTGTGTAGATATTTCCATGTGTATACAGATGGCATTGTAGATATTTCCATGTTTATACAGATGACTGTATAGGTATTTCCATGTTTTTACAGGTGGCAGTGCAGATATTTCCATGTTTATAGAGATAGCGGTGTAGATATTTCCATGTTTCTACAGATGGCGGTGTTGATATTTCCATCTATACACAGATGGCCGTGTAGATATTTCCATGTTTATACAGATGGCGGCATAGATATTTCCATGGACATGCAGATGGCGGTGTAGATATTTCCATGTTTAAACAGATAGCGGTGTAGATATTTCCATGTTTACACAGATAGTGGTGTAGATATTTCCGTGTTTATACACATGGCAGAGTAGATACTTCCATCTTTATGGAGATGGCAGTGTAGATATTTTCATGTTTATAGAGATGGCGGTGTAGATATTTCCATATTTATAGAGATAGCGGTGTAGATATTTCCATCTTTCTACAGATGGCAGTGTAGATATTTCCATGTTTATACAGATGGCGGTGTAGATATTTCCATATTTATACAGATGTCTGTGTAGATATTTCCATCTGTATACAGATGGTATTGTAGGTATTTCCATGTTTATACAGATGGTGGTGAAGATATTTCCATGTTTATTCAGATGACTGTGTAGATATTTCCATGTTTTTACAGATGGCAGTGTGGATATTTCAATGTTTATAGAGATGGCGCTGCAGATATTTCCAAGTTTATACAGATAACGGTGGAGATATTTCCATGTTTACACAGAGAGGAGTCGAGATATTTCCATGTTTATACACATAGCGGTGTACATATTTCCATGATTATAGAGACAGCGGTGTAGGTATTTCCATGTTTATGCAGATAGCGGTGCAGATATTTCCATGTTTACACAGATGCCTATGCAGATATTTCCATATTTACACAGAGGGCTGTGTAGATATTTCTATGTTTATACAGAAGACAGTGTAGGTATTTAAATGTTCCTACACATGACTGTGTAGGTATTTCCATGTTTATACAGATGTCTTTGTAGATATTTCCATGTTAATAGAGATAGCGGTGTAGACATTTCCATGTTTATACAGATAGCGGTGTAGATATTTCCATGTTTATACAGATAGTGGTGTAGATATTTCCATGTTTATACAGACCGCGGTGTAGATATTTCCATGTTTATACAAATAGCGGTGCAGATATTTCCATGTTTGTACAGATGGCGGTGTTGATATTTCCATTTATACACAGATGACCGTGTAGATATTTCCATGTTTATACAGACGGCGGCGCAGATATTTCCATGGATATGTAGATGGCGGTGTAGATATTTCCATGTTTATACAGATTGCGGTGTCGTTATTTCCATGTTTATATAGATAGCGGTGTAGTTATTTCCATGTATATACACATGGCTGTGTAGATATTTCCATGTTTATACAGATGGCGGTGTAGATATTTCCATGTTCATACAGATAACTTTGTATTTCCATGTTTATACAGATGGCGGTGTAGATATTTCCATGTCTATAGAGATAACAGTGGAGATAATTCCATGTTTATACAGATAGCGGTGTAGATATTTCCATGTTTATTCTGATCGTGGTGTAGATATTTCCATGTTTATAGAGATGGCGGTGTAGATATTTACATGTTCATAGAGATAGCGGTGTTGATTTTTCCATGTTTATAGAGACAGCGGTGTGGATATTTCCTTGCTTATACAGATAGGGGTGTAGATATTTCCATGTTTATAGAGATAGCGGTGAAGATATTTCCATGTTTATACAGATCACGGTGTAGATATTTCCTTGCTTGTACTAATAGCGGTGTAGTTATTTCCATGTTTATACAGATAGCGGTGTAGATATTTCCATGTATATACAGATGGCTGTGTAGATATTTCCATGTTTATACAGATGGCTGTGTAGATATTTCCATGTTTATACAGATGACTTTGTAGGTATTTGCATGTTTATACAGATGGCGGTGTAGGTTTTCCATGTTTATAGTGATAGCTGTGTAGATATTTCCATGTTTATACAGATAGCGGTGTTGATATTTCCATGTTTATAAAGATCGCGGTGTAGATATTTCCATGTTTATACAGATCGCGGTGCAGATATTTATATCTTTATACAGATGGCATTGTAGATATTTCCTTATTCACACAGATGGCGGTGTAGATGTTTCCATGTTTATACAGATGGCAGAGTAGTTAGTTCCATGTTTATGGAGATGGCAGTGTAGATACTTTCATGTTTACAGAGATGGCGGTGTAGATATTTCCATGTTTATAGAGATAGCAGTGTAGATATTTACATGTTTATACAGATGTCTGTGTAGATATTTCCATGTGTATACAGATGGCAATGTAGATATTTCCATGTTTATACAGATGACTGTATAGGTATTTCCATGTTTTTACAGGTGGCAGTGCAGATATTTCCATGTTTATAGAGATAGCGGTGTAGATATTTCCATGTTTCTACAGATGGCGGTGTTGATATTTCCATCTATACACAGATGGCCGTGTAGATATTTCCATGTTTATACAGATGGCGGCATAGATATTTCCATGGACATGCAGATGGCGGTGTAGATATTTCCATGTTTAAACAGATAGCGGTGTAGATATTTCCATGTTTAAACAGATAGTGGTGTAGATATTTCCGTGTTTATACACATGGCAGAGTAGATACTTCCATCTTTATGGAGATGGCAGTGTAGATATTTTCATGTTTATAGAGATGGCGGTGTAGATATTTCCATATTTATAGAGATAGCGGTGTAGATATTTCCATCTTTCTACAGATGGCAGTGTAGATATTTCCATGTTTATACAGATGCCGGTGTAGATATTTCCATATTTATACAGATGTCTGTGTAGATATTTCCATCTGTATACAGATGGTATTGTAGGTATTTCCATGTTTATACAGATGGTGGTGAAGATATTTCCATGTTTATTCAGATGACTGTGTAGATATTTCCATGTTTTTACAGATGGCAGTGTGGATATTTCAATGTTTATAGAGATGGACTGTAGATATTTCCAAGTTTATACAGATAACGGTGGAGATATTTCCATGTTTATACAGAGAGGAGTCGAGATATTTCCATGTTTATACACATAGCGGTGTACATATTTCCATGATTATAGAGACAGCGGTGTAGGTATTTCCATGTTTATGCAGATAGCGTTGCAGATATTTCCATGTTTACACAGATGCCTATGCAGATATTTCCATATTTACACAGAGGGCTGTGTAGATATTTCTATGTTTATACAGAAGACAGTGTAAATATTTAAATGTTCCTACACATGACTGTGTAGGTATTTCCATGTTTATACAGATGTCTTTGTAGATATTTCCATGTTAATAGAGATAGCGGTGTAGACATTTCCATGTTTATACAGATAGCGGTGTAGATATTTCCATGTTTATACAGATAGTGGTGTAGATATTTCCATGTTTATACAAATAGCGGTGCAGATATTTCCATGTTTGTACAGATGGCGGTGTTGATATTTCCATTTATACACAGATGACCGTGTAGATGTTTCCAAGTTTATACAGATGGCGGCGCAGATATTTCCATGGATATGTAGATGGCGGTGTAGATATTTCCATGTTTATACAGATTGCGGTGTAGTTATTTCCATGTTTATATAGATAGCGGTGTAGTTATTTCCATGTATATACACATGGCTGTGTAGATATTTCCATGTTTATACTGATGGCGGTGTAGATATTTCCATGTTTATACAGATAACTTTGTATTTCCATGTTTATACAGATGGCGGTGTAGATATTTCCATGTCTATAGAGATAGCAGTGGAGATAATTCCATGTTTATACAGATAGCGGTGTAGATATTTCCATGTTTATTCTGATCGTGGTGTAGATATTTCCATGTTTATAGAGATGGCGGTGTAGATATTTACATGTTCATAGAGATAGCGGTGTTGATTTTTCCATGTTGATAGAGACAGCGGTGTGGATATTTCCTTGCTTATACAGATAGGGGTGTAGATATTTCCATGTTTATAGAGATAGCGGTGAAGATATTTCCCTGTTTATACAGATCACGGTGTAGATATTTCCTTGCTTGTACTAATAGCGGTGTAGTTATTTCCATGTTTATACAGATAGCGGTGTAGATATTTCCATGTATATACAGATGGCTGTGTAGATATTTCCATGTTTATACAGATAGCGGTGTAGATATTTCCATGTTTATACAGATAGTGGTGTAGATATTTCCATGTTTATACAGACCGCGGTGTAGATATTTCCATGTTTATACAAATAGCCGTGCAGATATTTCCATGTTTGTACAGATGGCGGTGTTGATATTTCCATTTATACACAGATGACCGTGTAGATATTTCCATGTTTATACAGATGGCGGCGCAGATATTTCCATGGATATGTAGATGGCGGTGTAGGTATTTCCATGTTTATACAGATTGCGGTGTAGTTATTTCCATGTTTATATAGATAGCGGTGTAGTTATTTCCATGTATATACACATGGCTGTGTAGATATTTCCATGTTTATACAGATGGCGGTGTAGATATTTCCATGTTTATACAGATAACTTTGTATTTCCATGTTTATACAGATGGCGGTGTAGATATTTCCATGTCTATAGAGATAGCAGTGGAGATAATTCCATGTTTATACAGATATCGGTGTAGATATTTCCATGTTTATTCTGATCGTGGTGTAGATATTTCCATGTTTATAGAGATGGCGGTGTAGATATTTACATGTTCATAGAGATAGCGGTGTTGATTTTTCCATGTTTATAGAGACAGCGGTGTGGATATTTCCTTGCTTATACAGATAGGGGTGTAGATATTTCCATGTTTATAGAGATAGCGGTGAAGATATTTCCATGTTTATACAGATCACGGTGTAGATATTTCCTTGCTTGCACTAATAGCGGTGTAGTTATTTCCATGTTTATACAGATAGCGGTGTAGATATTTCCATGTATATACAGATGGCTGTGTAGATATTTCCATGTTTATACAGATGGCTGTGTAGATATTTCCATGTTTATACAGATGACTTTGTAGGTATTTGCATGTTTATACAGATGGCGGTGTAGGTTTTCCATGTTTATAGTGATAGCTGTGTAGATATTTCCATGTTTATACAGATAGCGGTGTTGATATTTCCATGTTTATAAAGATCGCGGTGTAGATATTTCCATGTTTATACAGATCGCGGTGCAGATATTTATATCTTTATACAGATGGCATTGTAGATATTTCCTTATTCACACAGATGGCGGTGTAGATGTTTCCATGTTTATACAGATGGCAGGGTAGTTAGTTCCATGTTTATGGAGATGGCAGTGTAGATACTTTCATGTTTACAGAGATGGCGGTGTAGATATTTCCATGTTTATAGAGATAGCAGTGTAGATATTTACATGTTTATACAGATGTCTGTGTAGATATTTCCATGTGTATACAGATGGCATTGTAGATATTTCCATGTTTATACAGATGACTGTATAGGTATTTCCATGTTTTTACAGGTGGCAGTGCAGATATTTCCATGTTTATAGAGATAGCGGTGTTGATATTTCCATGTTTCTACAGATGGCGGTGTTGATATTTCCATCTATACACAGATGGCCGTGTAGATATTTCCATGTTTATACAGATGGCGGCGTAGATATTTCCATGGACATGCAGATGGCGGTGTAGATATTTCCATGTTTAAACAGATAGCGGTGTAGATATTTCCATGTTTACACAGATAGTGGTGTAGATATTTCCGTGTTTATACACATGGCAGAGTAGATACTTCCATCTTTATGGAGATGGCAGTGTAGATATTTTCATGTTTATAGAGATGGCGGTGTAGATATTTCCATATTTATAGAGATAGCGGTGTAGATAATTCCATCTTTCTACAGATGGCAGTGTAGATATTTCCATGTTTATACAGATGGCGGTGTAGATATTTCCATATTTATACAGATGTCTGTGTAGATATTTCCATCTGTATACAGATGGTATTGTAGGTATTTCCATGTTTATACAGATGGTGGTGAAGATATTTCCATGTTTATTCAGATGACTGTGTAGATATTTCCATGTTTTTACAGATGGCAGTGTGGATATTTCAATGTTTATAGAGATGGCGCTGTAGATATTTCCAAGTTTATACAGATAACGGTGGAGATATTTCCATGTTTATACAGAGAGGAGTCGAGATATTTCCATGTTCATACACATAGCGGTGTACATATTTCCATGATTATGGAGACAGCGGTGTAGGTATTTCCATGTTTATGCAGATAGCGGTGCAGATATTTCCATGTTTACACAGATGCCTATGCAGATATTTCCATATTTCTCAGAGGGCTGTGTAGATATTTCTATGTTTATAGAGAAGACAGTGTAGATATTTAAATGTTCGTACACATGACTGTGTAGGTATTTCCATGTTTATACAGATGTCTTTGTAGATATTTCCATGTTAATAGAGATAGCGGTGTAGACATTTCCATGTTTATACAGATAGCGGTGTAGATATTTCCATGTTTATACAGATAGTGGTGTAGATATTTCCATGTTTATACAGACCGCGGTGTAGATATTTCCATGTTTATACAAATAGCGGTGCAGATATTTCCATGTTTGTACAGATGGCGGTGTTGATATTTCCATTTATACACAGATGACCGTGTAGATATTTCCATGTTTATACAGATGGCGGCGCAGATATTTCCATGGATATGTAGATGGCGGTGTAGGTATTTCCATGTTTATACAGATTGCGGTGTAGTTATTTCCATGTTTATATAGATAGCGGTGTAGTTATATCCATGTATATACACATGGCTGTGTAGATATTTCCATGTTTATACAGATGGCGGTGTAGATATTTCCATGTTTATACAGATAACTTTGTATTTCCATGTTTATACAGATGGCGGTGTAGATATTTCCATGTCTATAGAGATAGCAGTGGAGATAATTCCATGTTTATACAGATAGCGGTGTAGATATTTCCATGTTTATTCTGATCGTGGTGTAGATATTTCCATGTTTATAGAGATGGCGGTGTAGATATTTACATGTTCATAGAGATAGCGGTGTTGATTTTTCCATGTTTATAGAGACAGCGGTGTGGATATTTCCTTGCTTATACAGATAGGGGTGTAGATATTTCCATGTTTATAGAGATAGCGGTGAAGATATTTCCCTGTTTATACAGATCACGGTGTAGATATTTCCTTGCTTGTACTAATAGCGGTGTAGTTATTTCCATGTTTATACAGATAGCGGTGTAGATATTTCCATGTATATACAGATGGCTGTGTAGATATTTCCATGTTTATACAGATAGCGGTGTAGATATTTCCATGTTTATACAGATAGTGGTGTAGATATTTCCATGTTTATACAGACCGCGGTGTAGATATTTCCATGTTTATACAAATAGCGGTGCAGATATTTCCATGTTTGTACAGATGGCGGTGTTGATATTTCCATTTATACACAGATGACCGTGTAGATATTTCCATGTTTATACAGATGGCGGCGCAGATATTTCCATGGATATGTAGATGGCGGTGTAGGTATTTCCATGTTTATACAGATTGCGGTGTAGTTATTTCCATGTTTATATAGATAGCGGTGTAGTTATTTCCATGTATATACACATGGCTGTGTAGATATTTCCATGTTTATACAGATGGCGGTGTAGATATTTCCATGTTTATACAGATAACTTTGTATTTCCATGTTTATACAGATGGCGGTGTAGATATTTCCATGTCTATAGAGATAGCAGTGGAGATAATTCCATGTTTATACAGATATCGGTGTAGATATTTCCATGTTTATTCTGATCGTGGTGTAGATATTTCCATGTTTATAGAGATGGCGGTGTAGATATTTACATGTTCATAGAGATAGCGGTGTTGATTTTTCCATGTTTATAGAGACAGCGGTGTGGATATTTCCTTGCTTATACAGATAGGGGTGTAGATATTTCCATGTTTATAGAGATAGCGGTGAAGATATTTCCATGTTTATACAGATCACGGTGTAGATATTTCCTTGCTTGCACTAATAGCGGTGTAGTTATTTCCATGTTTATACAGATAGCGGTGTAGATATTTCCATGTATATACAGATGGCTGTGTAGATATTTCCATGTTTATACAGATGGCTGTGTAGATATTTCCATGTTTATACAGATGACTTTGTAGGTATTTGCATGTTTATACAGATGGCGGTGTAGGTTTTCCATGTTTATAGTGATAGCTGTGTAGATATTTCCATGTTTATACAGATAGCGGTGTTGATATTTCCATGTTTATAAAGATCGCGGTGTAGATATTTCCATGTTTATACAGATCGCGGTGCAGATATTTATATCTTTATACAGATGGCATTGTAGATATTTCCTTATTCACACAGATGGCGGTGTAGATGTTTCCATGTTTATACAGATGGCAGGGTAGTTAGTTCCATGTTTATGGAGATGGCAGTGTAGATACTTTCATGTTTACAGAGATGGCGGTGTAGATATTTCCATGTTTATAGAGATAGCAGTGTAGATATTTACATGTTTATACAGATGTCTGTGTAGATATTTCCATGTGTATACAGATGGCATTGTAGATATTTCCATGTTTATACAGATGACTGTATAGGTATTTCCATGTTTTTACAGGTGGCAGTGCAGATATTTCCATGTTTATAGAGATAGCGGTGTTGATATTTCCATGTTTCTACAGATGGCGGTGTTGATATTTCCATCTATACACAGATGGCCGTGTAGATATTTCCATGTTTATACAGATGGCGGCGTAGATATTTCCATGGACATGCAGATGGCGGTGTAGATATTTCCATGTTTAAACAGATAGCGGTGTAGATATTTCCATGTTTACACAGATAGTGGTGTAGATATTTCCGTGTTTATACACATGGCAGAGTAGATACTTCCATCTTTATGGAGATGGCAGTGTAGATATTTTCATGTTTATAGAGATGGCGGTGTAGATATTTCCATATTTATAGAGATAGCGGTGTAGATAATTCCATCTTTCTACAGATGGCAGTGTAGATATTTCCATGTTTATACAGATGGCGGTGTAGATATTTCCATATTTATACAGATGTCTGTGTAGATATTTCCATCTGTATACAGATGGTATTGTAGGTATTTCCATGTTTATACAGATGGTGGTGAAGATATTTCCATGTTTATTCAGATGACTGTGTAGATATTTCCATGTTTTTACAGATGGCAGTGTGGATATTTCAATGTTTATAGAGATGGCGCTGTAGATATTTCCAAGTTTATACAGATAACGGTGGAGATATTTCCATGTTTATACAGAGAGGAGTCGAGATATTTCCATGTTCATACACATAGCGGTGTACATATTTCCATGATTATGGAGACAGCGGTGTAGGTATTTCCATGTTTATGCAGATAGCGGTGCAGATATTTCCATGTTTACACAGATGCCTATGCAGATATTTCCATATTTCTCAGAGGGCTGTGTAGATATTTCTATGTTTATAGAGAAGACAGTGTAGATATTTAAATGTTCGTACACATGACTGTGTAGGTATTTCCATGTTTATACAGATGTCTTTGTAGATATTTCCATGTTAATAGAGATAGCGGTGTAGACATTTCCATGTTTATACAGATAGCGGTGTAGATATTTCCATGTTTATACAGATAGTGGTGTAGATATTTCCATGTTTATACAGACCGCGGTGTAGATATTTCCATGTTTATACAAATAGCGGTGCAGATATTTCCATGTTTGTACAGATGGCGGTGTTGATATTTCCATTTATACACAGATGACCGTGTAGATATTTCCATGTTTATACAGATGGCGGCGCAGATATTTCCATGGATATGTAGATGGCGGTGTAGGTATTTCCATGTTTATACAGATTGCGGTGTAGTTATTTCCATGTTTATATAGATAGCGGTGTAGTTATTTCCATGTATATACACATGGCTGTGTAGATATTTCCATGTTTATACAGATGGCGGTGTAGATATTTCCATGTTTATACAGATAACTTTGTATTTCCATGTTTATACAGATGGCGGTGTAGATATTTCCATGTCTATAGAGATAGCAGTGGAGATAATTCCATGTTTATACAGATAGCGGTGTAGATATTTCCATGTTTATTCTGATCGTGGTGTAGATATTTCCATGTTTATAGAGATGGCGGTGTAGATATTTACATGTTCATAGAGATAGCGGTGTTGATTTTTCCATGTTTATAGAGACAGCGGTGTGGATATTTCCTTGCTTATACAGATAGGGGTGTAGATATTTCCATGTTTATAGAGATAGCGGTGAAGATATTTCCCTGTTTATACAGATCACGGTGTAGATATTTCCTTGCTTGTACTAATAGCGGTGTAGTTATTTCCATGTTTATACAGATAGCGGTGTAGATATTTCCATGTATATACAGATGGCTGTGTAGATATTTCCATGTTTATACAGATAGCGGTGTAGATATTTCCATGTTTATACAGATAGTGGTGTAGATATTTCCATGTTTATACAGACCGCGGTGTAGATATTTCCATGTTTATACAAATAGCGGTGCAGATATTTCCATGTTTGTACAGATGGCGGTGTTGATATTTCCATTTATACACAGATGACCGTGTAGATATTTCCATGTTTATACAGATGGCGGCGCAGATATTTCCATGGATATGTAGATGGCGGTGTAGGTATTTCCATGTTTATACAGATTGCGGTGTAGTTATTTCCATGTTTATATAGATAGCGGTGTAGTTATTTCCATGTATATACACATGGCTGTGTAGATATTTCCATGTTTATACAGATGGCGGTGTAGATATTTCCATGTTTATACAGATAACTTTGTATTTCCATGTTTATACAGATGGCGGTGTAGATATTTCCATGTCTATAGAGATAGCAGTGGAGATAATTCCATGTTTATACAGATATCGGTGTAGATATTTCCATGTTTATTCTGATCGTGGTGTAGATATTTCCATGTTTATAGAGATGGCGGTGTAGATATTTACATGTTCATAGAGATAGCGGTGTTGATTTTTCCATGTTTATAGAGACAGCGGTGTGGATATTTCCTTGCTTATACAGATAGGGGTGTAGATATTTCCATGTTTATAGAGATAGCGGTGAAGATATTTCCATGTTTATACAGATCACGGTGTAGATATTTCCTTGCTTGTACTAATAGCGGTGTAGTTATTTCCATGTTTATACAGATAGCGGTGTAGATATTTCCATGTATATACAGATGGCTGTGTAGATATTTCCATGTTTATACAGATGGCTGTGTAGATATTTCCATGTTTATACAGATGACTTTGTAGGTATTTGCATGTTTATACAGATGGCGGTGTAGGTTTTCCATGTTTATAGTGATAGCTGTGTAGATATTTCCATGTTTATACAGATAGCGGTGTTGATATTTCCATGTTTATAAAGATCGCGGTGTAGATATTTCCATGTTTATACAGATCGCGGTGCAGATATTTATATCTTTATACAGATGGCATTGTAGATATTTCCTTATTCACACAGATGGCGGTGTAGATGTTTCCATGTTTATACAGATGGCAGGGTAGTTAGTTCCATGTTTATGGAGATGGCAGTGTAGATACTTTCATGTTTACAGAGATGGCGGTGTAGATATTTCCATGTTTATAGAGATAGCAGTGTAGATATTTACATGTTTATACAGATGTCTGTGTAGATATTTCCATGTGTATACAGATGGCATTGTTGATATTTCCATGTTTATACAGATGACTGTATAGGTATTTCCATGTTTTTACAGGTGGCAGTGCAGATATTTCCATGTTTATAGAGATAGCGGTGTTGATATTTCCATGTTTCTACAGATGGCGGTGTTGATATTTCCATCTATACACAGATGGCCGTGTAGATATTTCCATGTTTATACAGATGGCGGCGTAGATATTTCCATGGACATGCAGATGGCGGTGTAGATATTTCCATGTTTAAACAGATAGCGGTGTAGATATTTCCATGTTTACAGAGATAGTGGTGTAGATATTTCCGTGTTTATACACATGGCAGAGTAGATACTTCCATCTTTATGGAGATGGCAGTGTAGATATTTTCATGTTTATAGAGATGGCGGTGTAGATATTTCCATATTTATAGAGATAGCGGTGTAGATAATTCCATCTTTCTACAGATGGCAGTGTAGATATTTCCATGTTTATACAGATGGCGGTGTAGATATTTCCATATTTATACAGATGTCTGTGTAGATATTTCCATCTGTATACAGATGGTATTGTAGGTATTTCCATGTTTATACAGATGGTGGTGAAGATATTTCCATGTTTATTCAGATGACTGTGTAGATATTTCCATGTTTTTACAGATGGCAGTGTGGATATTTCAATGTTTATAGAGATGGCGCTGTAGATATTTCCAAGTTTATACAGATAACGGTGGAGATATTTCCATGTTTATACAGAGAGGAGTCGAGATATTTCCATGTTCATACACATAGCGGTGTACATATTTCCATGATTATGGAGACAGCGGTGTAGGTATTTCCATGTTTATGCAGATAGCGGTGCAGATATTTCCATGTTTACACAGATGCCTATGCAGATATTTCCATATTTACACAGAGGGCTGTGTAGATATTTCTATGTTTATAGAGAAGACAGTGTAGATATTTAAATGTTCCTACACATGACTGTGTAGGTATTTCCATGTTTATACAGATGTCTTTGTAGATATTTCCATGTTAATAGAGATAGCGGTGTAGACATTTCCATGTTTATACAGATAGCGGTGTAGATATTTCCATGTTTATACAGATAGTGGTGTAGATATTTCCATGTTTATACAGACCGCGGTGTAGATATTTCCATGTTTATACAAATAGCGGTGCAGATATTTCCATGTTTGTACAGATGGCGGTGTTGATATTTCCATTTATACACAGATGACCGTGTAGATATTTCCATGTTTATACAGATGGCGGCGCAGATATTTCCATGGATATGTAGATGGCGGTGTAGGTATTTCCATGTTTATACAGATTGCGGTGTAGTTATTTCCATGTTTATATAGATAGCGGTGTAGTTATTTCCATGTATATACACATGGCTGTGTAGATATTTCCATGTTTATACAGATGGCGGTGTAGATATTTCCATGTTTATACAGATAACTTTGTATTTCCATGTTTATACAGATGGCGGTGTAGATATTTCCATGTCTATAGAGATAGCAGTGGAGATAATTCCATGTTTATACAGATAGCGGTGTAGATATTTCCATGTTTATTCTGATCGTGGTGTAGATATTTCCATGTTTATAGAGATGGCGGTGTAGATATTTACATGTTCATAGAGATAGCGGTGTTGATTTTTCCATGTTTATAGAGACAGCGGTGTGGATATTTCCTTGCTTATACAGATAGGGGTGTAGATATTTCCATGTTTATAGAGATAGCGGTGAAGATATTTCCATGTTTATACAGATCACGGTGTAGATATTTCCTTGCTTGTACTAATAGCGGTGTAGTTATTTCCATGTTTATACAGATAGCGGTGTAGATATTTCCATGTATATAGAGATGGCTGTGTAGATATTTCCATGTTTATACAGATGGCTGTGTAGATATTTCCATGTTTATACAGATGACTTTGTAGGTATTTGCATGTTTATACAGATGGCGGTGTAGGTTTTCCATGTTTATAGTGATAGCTGTGTAGATATTTCCATGTTTATACAGATAGCGGTGTTGATATTTCCATGTTTATAAAGATCGCGGTGTAGATATTTCCATGTTTATACAGATCGCGGTGCAGATATTTATATCTTTATACAGATGGCATTGTAGATATTTCCTTATTCACACAGATGGCGGTGTAGATGTTTCCATGTTTATACAGATGGCAGGGTAGTTAGTTCCATGTTTATGGAGATGGCAGTGTAGATACTTTCATGTTTACAGAGATGGCGGTGTAGATATTTCCATGTTTATAGAGATAGCAGTGTAGATATTTACATGTTTATACAGATGTCTGTGTAGATATTTCCATGTGTATACAGATGGCATTGTAGATATTTCCATGTTTATACAGATGACTGTATAGGTATTTCCATGTTTTTACAGGTGGCAGTGCAGATATTTCCATGTTTATAGAGATAGCGGTGTTCATATTTCCATGTTTCTACAGATGGCGGTGTTGATATTTCCATCTATACACAAATGGCCGTGTAGATATTTCCATGTTTATACAGAAGGCGGCGTAGATATTTCCATGGACATGCAGATGGCGGTGTAGATATTTTCAAGTTTAAACAGATAGCGGTGTAGATATTTCCATGTTTACACAGATAGTGGTGTAGATATTTCCGTGTTTATACACATGGCAGAGTAGTTACTTCCATCTTTATGGAGATGGCAGTGTAGATATTTTCATGTTTATAGAGATGGCGGTGTAGATATTTCCATATTTATAGAGATAGCGGTGTAGATATTTCCATCTTTCTACAGATGGCAGTGTAGATATTTCCATGTTTATACAGATGGCGGTGTAGATATTTCCATATTTATACAGATGTCTGTGTAGATATTTCCATCTGTATACAGATGGTATTGTAGGTATTTCCATGTTTATACAGATGGTGGTGAAGATATTTCCATGTTTATTCAGATGACTGTGTAGATATTTCCATGTTTTTACAGATGGCAGTGTGGATATTTCAATGTTTATAGAAATGGACTGTAGATATTTCCAAGTTTATACAGATAACGGTGGAGATATTTCCATGTTTATACAGAGAGGAGTCGAGATATTTCCATGTTTATACACATAGCGGTGTACATATTTCCATGATTATAGAGACAGCGGTGTAGGTATTTCCATGTTTATGCAGATAGCGTTGCAGATATTTCCATGTTTACACAGATGCCTATGCAGATATTTCCATATTTACACAGAGGGCTGTGTAGATATTTCTATCTTTATACAGAAGAGAGTGTAGATATTTAAATGTTCCTACACATGACTGTGTAGGTATTTCCATGTTTATACAGATGTCTTTGTAGATATTTCCATGTTAATAGAGATAGCGGTGTAGACATTTCCATGTTTATACAGATAGCGGTGTAGATATTTCCATGTTTATACAGATAGTGGTGTAGATATTTCCATGTTTATACAAATAGCGGTGCAGATATTTCCATGTTTGTACAGATGGCGGTGTTGATATTTCCATTTATACACAGATGACCGTGTAGATGTTTCCATGTTTATACAGATGGCGGCGCAGATATTTCCATTGATATGTAGATGGCGGTGTAGATATTTCCATGTTTATACAGATTGCGGTGTAGTTATTTCCATGTTTATATAGATAGCGGTGTAGTTATTTCCATGTATATACACATGGCTGTGTAGATATTTCCATGTTTATACTGATGGCGGTGTAGATATTTCCATGTTTATACAGATAACTTTGTATTTCCATGTTTATACAGATGGCGGTGTAGATATTTCCATGTCTATTGAGATAGCAGTGGAGATAATTCCATGTTTATACAGATAGCGGTGTAGATATTTCCATGTTTATTCTGATCGTGGTGTAGATATTTCCATGTTTATAGAGATGGCGGTGTAGATATTTACATGTTCATAGAGATAGCGGTGTTGATTTTTCCATGTTGATAGAGACAGCGGTGTGGATATTTCCTTGCTTATACAGATAGGGGTGTAGATATTTCCATGTTTATAGAGATAGCGGTGAAGATATTTCCATGTTTATACAGATCACGGTGTAGATATTTCCTTGCTTGTACTAATAGCGGTGTAGTTATTTCCATGTTTATACAGATAGCGGTGTAGATATTTCCATGTATATACAGATGGCTGTGTAGATATTTCCATGTTTATACAGATGGCTGTGTAGATATTTCCATGTTTATACAGATGACTTTGTAGGTATTTGCATGTTTATACAGATGGCGGTGTAGGTTTTCCATGTTTATAGTGATAGCTGTGTAGATATTTCCATGTTTATACAGATAGCGGTGTTGATATTTCCATGTTTATAAAGATCGCGGTGTAGATATTTCCATGTTTATACAGATCGCGGTGCAGATATTTATATCTTTATACAGATGGCATTGTAGATATTTCCTTATTCACACAGATGGCGGTGTAGATGTTTCCATGTTTATACAGATGGCAGAGTAGTTAGTTCCATGTTTATGGAGATGGCAGTGTAGATACTTTCATGTTTACAGAGATGGCGGTGTAGATATTTCCATGTTTATAGAGATAGCAGTGTAGATATTTACATGTTTATACAGATGTCTGTGTAGATATTTCCATGTGTATACAGATGGCATTGTAGATATTTCCATGTTTATACAGATGACTGTATAGGTATTTCCATGTTTTTACAGGTGGCAGTGCAGATATTTCCATGTTTATAGAGATAGCGGTGTAGATATTTCCATGTTTCTACAGATGGCGGTGTTGATATTTCCATCTATACACAGATGGCCGTGTAGATATTTCCATGTTTATACAGATGGCGGCGTAGATATTTCCATGGACATGCAGATGGCGGTGTAGATATTTCCATGTTTAAACAGATAGCGGTGTAGATATTTCCATGTTTACACAGATAGTGGTGTAGATATTTCCGTGTTTATACACATGGCAGAGTAGATACTTCCATCTTTATGGAGATGGCAGTGTAGATATTTTCATGTTTATAGAGATGGCGGTGTAGATATTTCCATATTTATAGAGATAGCGGTGTAGATAATTCCATCTTTCTACAGATGGCAGTGTAGATATTTCCATGTTTATACAGATGGCGGTGTAGATATTTCCATATTTATACAGATGTCTGTGTAGATATTTCCATCTGTATACAGATGGTATTGTAGGTATTTCCATGTTTATACAGATGGTGGTGAAGATATTTCCATGTTTATTCAGATGACTGTGTAGATATTTCCATGTTTTTACAGATGGCAGTGTGGATATTTCAATGTTTATAGAGATGGCGCTGTAGATATTTCCAAGTTTATACAGATAACGGTGGAGATATTTCCATGTTTATACAGAGAGGAGTCGAGATATTTCCATGTTTATACACATAGCGGTGTACATATTTCCATGATTATAGAGACAGCGGTGTAGGTATTTCCATGTTTATGCAGATAGCGGTGCAGATATTTCCATGTTTACACAGATGCCTATGCAGATATTTCCATATTTACACAGAGTGCTGTGTAGATATTTCTATGTTTATACAGAAGACAGTGTAGATATTTAAATGTTCCTACACATGACTGTGTAGGTATTTCCATGTTTATACAGATGTCTTTGTAGATATTTCCATGTTAATAGAGATAGCGGTGTAGACATTTCCATGTTTATACAGATAGCGGTGTAGATATTTCCATGTTTATACAGATAGTGGTGTAGATATTTCCATGTTTATACAGACCGCGGTGTAGATATTTCCATGTTTATACAAATAGCGGTGCAGATATTTCCATGTTTGTACAGATGGCGGTGTTGATATTTCCATTTATACACAGATGACCGTGTAGATATTTCCATGTTTATACAGACGGCGGCGCAGATATTTCCATGGATATGTAGATGGCGGTGTAGATATTTCCATGTTTATACAGATTGCGGTGTCGTTATTTCCATGTTTATATAGATAGCGGTGTAGTTATTTCCATGTATATACACATGGCTGTGTAGATATTTCCATGTTTATACAGATGGCGGTGTAGATATTTCCATGTTTATACAGATAACTTTGTATTTCCATGTTTATACAGATGGCGGTGTAGATATTTCCATGTCTATAGAGATAGCAGTGGAGATAATTCCATGTTTATACAGATAGCGGTGTAGATATTTCCATGTTTATTCTGATCGTGGTGTAGATATTTCCATGTTTATAGAGATGGCGGTGTAGATATTTACATGTTCATAGAGATAGCGGTGTTGATTTTTCCATGTTTATAGAGACAGCGGTGTGGATATTTCCTTGCTTATACAGATAGGGGTGTAGATATTTCCATGTTTATAGAGATAGCGGTGAAGATATTTCCATGTTTATACAGATCACGGTGTAGATATTTCCTTGCTTGTACTAATAGCGGTGTAGTTATTTCCATGTTTATACAGATAGCGGTGTAGATATTTCCATGTATATACAGATGGCTGTGTAGATATTTCCATGTTTATACAGATGGCTGTGTAGATATTTCCATGTTTATACAGATGACTTTGTAGGTATTTGCATGTTTATACAGATGGCGGTGTAGGTTTTCCATGTTTATAGTGATAGCTGTGTAGATATTTCCATGTTTATACAGATAGCGGTGTTGATATTTCCATGTTTATAAAGATCGCGGTGTAGATATTTCCATGTTTATACAGATCGCGGTGCAGATATTTATATCTTTATACAGATGGCATTGTAGATATTTCCTTATTCACACAGATGGCGGTGTAGATGTTTCCATGTTTATACAGATGGCAGAGTAGTTAGTTCCATGTTTATGGAGATGGCAGTGTAGATACTTTCATGTTTACAGAGATGGCGGTGTAGATATTTCCATGTTTATAGAGATAGCAGTGTAGATATTTACATGTTTATACAGATGTCTGTGTAGATATTTCCATGTGTATACAGATGGCATTGTAGATATTTCCATGTTTATACAGATGACTGTATAGGTATTTCCATGTTTTTACAGGTGGCAGTGCAGATATTTCCATGTTTATAGAGATAGCGGTGTAGATATTTCCATGTTTCTACAGATGGCGGTGTTGATATTTCCATCTATACACAGATGGCCGTGTAGATATTTCCATGTTTATACAGATGGCGGCGTAGATATTTCCATGGACATGCAGATGGCGGTGTAGATATTTCCATGTTTAAACAGATAGCGGTGTAGATATTTCCATGTTTACACAGATAGTGGTGTAGATATTTCCGTGTTTATACACATGGCAGAGTAGATACTTCCATCTTTATGGAGATGGCAGTGTAGATATTTTCATGTTTATAGAGATGGCGGTGTAGATATTTCCATATTTATAGAGATAGCGGTGTAGATATTTCCATCTTTCTACAGATGGCAGTGTAGATATTTCCATGTTTATACAGATGGCGGTGTAGATATTTCCATATTTATACAGATGTCTGTGTAGATATTTCCATCTGTATACAGATGGTATTGTAGGTATTTCCATGTTTATACAGATGGTGGTGAAGATATTTCCATGTTTATTCAGATGACTGTGTAGATATTTCCATGTTTTTACAGATGGCAGTGTGGATATTTCAATGTTTATAGAGATGGCGCTGTAGATATTTCCAAGTTTATACAGATAACGGTGGAGATATTTCCATGTTTATACAGAGAGGAGTCGAGATATTTCCATGTTTATACACATAGCGGTGTACATATTTCCATGATTATAGAGACAGCGGTGTAGGTATTTCCATGTTTATGCAGATAGCGGTGCAGATATTTCCATGTTTACACAGATGCCTATGCAGATATTTCCATATTTACACAGAGGGCTGTGTAGATATTTCTATGTTTATACAGAAGACAGTGTAGATATTTAAATGTTCCTACACATGACTGTGTAGGTATTTCCATGTTTATACAGATGTCTTTGCAGATATTTCCATGTTAATAGAGATAGCGGTGTAGACATTTCCATGTTTATACAGATAGCGGTGTAGATATTTCCATGTTTATACAGATAGTGGTGTAGATATTTCCATGTTTATACAGACCGCGGTGTAGATATTTCCATGTTTATACAAATAGCGGTGCAGATATTTCCATGTTTGTACAGATGGCGGTGTTGATATTTCCATTTATACACAGATGACCGTGTAGATATTTCCATGTTTATACAGACGGCGGCGCAGATATTTCCATGGATATGTAGATGGCGGTGTAGATATTTCCATGTTTATACAGATTGCGGTGTCGTTATTTCCATGTTTATATAGATAGCGGTGTAGTTATTTCCATGTATATACACATGGCTGTGTAGATATTTCCATGTTTATACAGATGGCGGTGTAGATATTTCCATGTTCATACAGATAACTTTGTATTTCCATGTTTATACAGATGGCCGTGTAGATATTTCCATGTCTATAGAGATAGCAGTGGAGATAATTCCATGTTTATACAGATAGCGGTGTAGATATTTCCATGTTTATTCTGATCGTGGTGTAGATATTTCCATGTTTATAGAGATGGCGGTGTAGATATTTACATGTTCATAGAGATAGCGGTGTTGATTTTTCCATGTTTATAGAGACAGCGGTGTGGATATTTCCTTGCTTATACAGATAGGGGTGTAGATATTTCCATGTTTATAGAGATAGCGGTGAAGATATTTCCATGTTTATACAGATCACGGTGTAGATATTTCCTTGCTTGTACTAATAGCGGTGTAGTTATTTCCATGTTTATACAGATAGCGGTGTAGATATTTCCATGTATATACAGATGGCTGTGTAGATATTTCCATGTTTATACAGATGGCTGTGTAGATATTTCCATGTTTATACAGATGACTTTGTAGGTATTTGCATGTTTATACAGATGGCGGTGTAGGTTTTCCATGTTTATAGTGATAGCTGTGTAGATATTTCCATGTTTATACAGATAGCGGTGTTGATATTTCCATGTTTATAAAGATCGCGGTGTAGATATTTCCATGTTTATACAGATCGCGGTGCAGATATTTATATCTTTATACAGATGGCATTGTAGATATTTCCTTATTCACACAGATGGTGGTGTAGATGTTTCCATGTTTATACAGATGGCAGAGTAGTTAGTTCCATGTTTATGGAGATGGCAGTGTAGATACTTTCGTGTTTACAGAGATGGCGGTGTAGATATTTCCATGTTTATAGAGATAGCAGTGGAGATATTTACATGTTTATACAGATGTCTGTGTAGATATTTCCATGTGTATACAGATGGCATTGTAGATATTTCCATGTTTATACAGATGACTGTATAGGTTTTTCCATGTTTTTACAGGTGGCAGTGCAGATATTTCCATGTTTATAGAGATAGCGGTGTAGATATTTCCATGTTTCTACAGATGGCGGTGTTGATATTTCCATCTATACACAGATGGCCGTGTAGATATTTCCATGTTTATACAGATGGCGGCGTAGATATTTCCATGGACATGCAGATGGCGGTGTAGATATTTCCATGTTTAAACAGATAGCGGTGTAGATATTTCCATGTTTACACAGATAGTGGTGTAGATATTTCCGTGTTTATACACATGGCAGAGTAGATACTTCCATCTTTATGGAGATGGCAGTGTAGATATTTTCATGTTTATAGAGATGGCGGTGTAGATATTTCCATATTTATAGAGATAGCGGTGTAGATATTTCCATCTTTCTACAGATGGCAGTGTAGATATTTCCATGTTTATACAGATGGCGGTGTAGATATTTCCATATTTATACAGATGTCTGTGTAGATATTTCCATCTGTATACAGATGGTATTGTAGGTATTTCCATGTTTATACAGATGGTGGTGAAGATATTTCCATGTTTATTCAGATGACTGTGTAGATATTTCCATGTTTTTACAGATGGCAGTGTGGATATTTCAATGTTTATAGAGATGGCGCTGTAGATATTTCCAAGTTTATACAGATAACGGTGGAGATATTTCCATGTTTATACAGAGAGGAGTCGAGATATTTCCATGTTTATACACATAGCGGTGTACATATTTCCATGATTATAGAGACAGCGGTGTAGGTATTTCCATGTTTATGCAGATAGCGGTGCAGATATTTCCATGTTTACACAGATGCCTATGCAGATATTTCCATATTTACACAGAGGGCTGTGTAGATATTTCTATGTTTATACAGAAGACAGTGTAGATATTTAAATGTTCCTACACATGACTGTGTAGGTATTTCCATGTTTATACAGATGTCTTTGCAGATATTTCCATGTTAATAGAGATAGCGGTGTAGACATTTCCATGTTTATACAGATAGCGGTGTAGATATTTCCATGTTTATACAGATAGTGGTGTAGATATTTCCATGTTTATACAGACCGCGGTGTAGATATTTCCATGTTTATACAAATAGCGGTGCAGATATTTCCATGTTTGTACAGATGGCGGTGTTGATATTTCCATTTATACACAGATGACCGTGTAGATATTTCCATGTTTATACAGACGGCGGCGCAGATATTTCCATGGATATGTAGATGGCGGTGTAGATATTTCCATGTTTATACAGATTGCGGTGTCGTTATTTCCATGTTTATATAGATAGCGGTGTAGTTATTTCCATGTATATACACATGGCTGTGTAGATATTTCCATGTTTATACAGATGGCGGTGTAGATATTTCCATGTTCATACAGATAACTTTGTATTTCCATGTTTATACAGATGGCGGTGTAGATATTTCCATGTCTATAGTGATAGCAGTGGAGATAATTCCATGTTTATACAGATAGCGGTGTAGATATTTCCATGTTTATTCTGATCGTGGTGTAGATATTTCCATGTTTATAGAGATGGCGGTGTAGATATTTACATGTTCATAGAGATAGCGGTGTTGATTTTTCCATGTTTATAGAGACAGCGGTGTGGATATTTCCTTGCTTATACAGATAGGGGTGTAGATATTTCCATGTTTATAGAGATAGCGGTGAAGATATTTCCATGTTTATACAGATCACGGTGTAGATATTTCCTTGCTTGTACTAATAGCGGTGTAGTTATTTCCATGTTTATACAGATAGCGGTGTAGATATTTCCATGTATATACAGATGGCTGTGTAGATATTTCCATGTTTATACAGATGGCTGTGTAGATATTTCCATGTTTATACAGATGACTTTGTAGGTATTTGCATGTTTATACAGATGGCGGTGTAGGTTTTCCATGTTTATAGTGATAGCTGTGTAGATATTTCCATGTTTATACAGATAGCGGTGTTGATATTTCCATGTTTATAAAGATCGCGGTGTAGATATTTCCATGTTTATACAGATCGCGGTGCAGATATTTATATCTTTATACAGATGGCATTGTAGATATTTCCTTATTCACACCCATGGCGGTGTAGATGTTTCCATGTTTATACAGATGGCAGAGTAGTTAGTTCCATGTTTATGGAGATGGCAGTGTAGATACTTTCATGTTTACAGAGATGGCGGTGTAGATATTTCCATGTTTATAGAGATAGCAGTGTAGATATTTACATGTTTATACAGATGTCTGTGTAGATATTTCCATGTGTATACAGATGGCATTGTAGATATTTCCATGTTTATACAGATGACTGTATAGGTATTTCCATGTTTTTACAGGTGGCAGTGCAGATATTTCCATGTTTATAGAGATAGCGGTGTAGATATTTCCATGTTTCTACAGATGGCGGTGTTGATATTTCCATCTATACACAGATGGCCGTGTAGATATTTCCATGTTTATACAGATGGCGGCGTAGATATTTCCATGGACATGCAGATGGCGGTGTAGATATTTCCATGTTTAAACAGATAGCGGTGTAGATATTTCCATGTTTACACAGATAGTGGTGTAGATATTTCCGTGTTTATACACATGGCAGAGTAGATACTTCCATCTTTATGGAGATGGCAGTGTAGATATTTTCATGTTTATAGAGATGGCGGTGTAGATATTTCCATATTTATAGAGATAGCGGTGTAGATATTTCCATCTTTCTACAGATGGCAGTGTAGATATTTCCATGTTTATACAGATGGCGGTGTAGATATTTCCATATTTATACAGATGTCTGTGTAGATATTTCCATCTGTATACAGATGGTATTGTAGGTATTTCCATGTTTATACAGATGGTGGTGAAGATATTTCCATGTTTATTCAGATGACTGTGTAGATATTTCCATGTTTATACAGATGGCGGTGTAGCTATTTCCATGTTCATACAGATAACTTTGTATTTCCATGTTTATACAGATGGCCGTGTAGATATTTCCATGTCTATAGAGATAGCAGTGGAGATAATTCCATGTTTATACAGATAGCGGTGTAGATATTTCCATGTTTATTCTGATCGTGGTGTAGATATTTCCATGTTTATAGAGATGGCGGTGTAGATATTTACATGTTCATAGAGATAGCGGTGTTGATTTTTCCATGTTTATAGAGACAGCGGTGTGGATATTTCCTTGCTTATACAGATAGGGGTGTAGATATTTCCATGTTTATAGAGATAGCGGTGAAGATATTTCCATGTTTATACAGATCACGGTGTAGATATTTCCTTGCTTGTACTAATAGCGGTGTAGTTATTTCCATGTTTATACAGATAGCGGTGTAGATATTTCCATGTATATACAGATGGCTGTGTAGATATTTCCATGTTTATACAGATGGCTGTGTAGATATTTCCATGTTTATACAGATGACTTTGTAGGTATTTGCATGTTTATACAGATGGCGGTGTAGGTTTTCCATGTTTATAGTGATAGCTGTGTAGATATTTCCATGTTTATACAGATAGCGGTGTTGATATTTCCATGTTTATAAAGATCGCGGTGTAGATATTTCCATGTTTATACAGATCGCGGTGCAGATATTTATATCTTTATACAGATGGCATTGTATATATTTCCTTATTCACACAGATGGTGGTGTAGATGTTTCCATGTTTATACAGATGGCAGAGTAGTTAGTTCCATGTTTATGGAGATGGCAGTGTAGATACTTTCGTGTTTACAGAGATGGCGGTGTAGATATTTCCATGTTTATAGAGATAGCAGTGTAGATATTTACATGTTTATACAGATGTCTGTGTAGATATTTCCATGTGTATACAGATGGCATTGTAGATATTTCCATGTTTATACAGATGACTGTATAGGTTTTTCCATGTTTTTACAGGTGGCAGTGCAGATATTTCCATGTTTATAGAGATAGCGGTGTAGATATTTCCATGTTTCTACAGATGGCGGTGTTGATATTTCCATCTATACACAGATGGCCGTGTAGATATTTCCATGTTTATACAGATGGCGGCGTAGATATTTCCATGGACATGCAGATGGCGGTGTAGATATTTCCATGTTTAAACAGATAGCGGTGTAGATATTTCCATGTTTACACAGATAGTGGTGTAGATATTTCCGTGTTTATACACATGGCAGAGTAGATACTTCCATCTTTATGGAGATGGCAGTGTAGATATTTTCATGTTTATAGAGATGGCGGTGTAGATATTTCCATATTTATAGAGATAGCGGTGTAGATATTTCCATCTTTCTACAGATGGCAGTGTAGATATTTCCCTGTTTATACAGATGGCGGTGTAGATATTTCCATATTTATACAGATGTCTGTGTAGATATTTCCATCTGTATACAGATGGTATTGTAGGTATTTCCATGTTTATACAGATGGTGGTGAAGATATTTCCATGTTTATTCAGATGACTGTGTAGATATTTCCATGTTTTTACAGATGGCAGTGTGGATATTTCAATGTTTATAGAGATGGCGCTGTAGATATTTCCAAGTTTATACAGATAACGGTGGAGATATTTCCATGTTTATACAGAGAGGAGTCGAGATATTTCCATGTTTATACACATAGCGGTGTACATATTTCCATGATTATAGAGACAGCGGTGTAGGTATTTCCATGTTTATGCAGATAGCGGTGCAGATATTTCCATGTTTACACAGATGCCTATGCAGATATTTCCATATTTACACAGAGGGCTGTGTAGATATTTCTATGTTTATACAGAAGACAGTGTAGATATTTAAATGTTCCTACACATGACTGTGTAGGTATTTCCATGTTTATACAGATGTCTTTGTAGATATTTCCATGTTAATAGAGATAGCGGTGTAGACATTTCCATGTTTATACAGATAGCGGTGTAGATATTTCCATGTTTATACAGATAGTGGTGTAGATATTTCCATGTTTATACAGACCGCGGTGTAGATATTTCCATGTTTATACAAATAGCGGTGCAGATATTTCCATGTTTGTACAGATGGCGGTGTTGATATTTCCATTTATACACAGATGACCGTGTAGATATTTCCATGTTTATACAGATGGCGGCGCAGATATTTCCATGGATATGTAGATGGCGGTGTAGATATTTCCATGTTTATACAGATTGCGGTGTAGTTATTTCCATGTTTATATAGATAGCGGTGTAGTTATTTCCATGTATATACACATGGCTGTGTAGATATTTCCATGTTTATACAGATGGCGGTGTAGATATTTCCATGTTCATACAGATAACTTTGTATTTCCATGTTTATACAGATGGCGGTGTAGATATTTCCACGTCTATAGTGATAGCAGTGGAGATAATTCCATGTTTATACAGATAGCGGTGTAGATATTTCCATGTTTATTCTGATCGTGGTGTAGATATTTCCATGTTTATAGAGATGGCGGTGTAGATATTTACATGTTCATAGAGATAGCGGTGTTGATTTTTCCATGTTTATAGAGACAGCGGTGTGGATATTTCCTTGCTTATACAGATAGGGGTGTAGATATTTCCATGTTTATAGAGATAGCGGTGAAGATATTTCCATGTTTATACAGATCACGGTGTAGATATTTCCTTGCTTGTACTAATAGCGGTGTAGTTATTTCCATGTTTATACAGATAGCGGTGTAGATATTTCCATGTATATACAGATGGCTGTGTAGATATTTCCATGTTTATACAGATGGCTGTGTAGATATTTCCATGTTTATACAGATGACTTTGTAGGTATTTGCATGTTTATACAGATGGCGGTGTAGGTTTTCCATGTTTATAGTGATAGCTGTGTAGATATTTCCATGTTTATACAGATAGCGGTGTTGATATTTCCATGTTTATAAAGATCGCGGTGTAAATATTTCCATGTTTATACAGATCGCGGTGCAGATATTTATATCTTTATACAGATGGCATTGTAGATATTTCCTTATTCACACCCATGGCGGTGTAGATGTTTCCATGTTTATACAGATGGCAGAGTAGTTAGTTCCATGTTTATGGAGATGGCAGTGTAGATACTTTCATGTTTACAGAGATGGCGGTGTAGATATTTCCATGTTTATAGAGATAGCAGTGTAGATATTTACATGTTTATACAGATGTCTGTGTAGATATTTCCATGTGTATACAGATGGCATTGTAGATATTTCCATGTTTATACAGATGACTGTATAGGTATTTCCATGTTTTTACAGGTGGCAGTGCAGATATTTCCATGTTTATAGAGATAGCGGTGTAGATATTTCCATGTTTCTACAGATGGCGGTGTTGATATTTCCATCTATACACAGATGGCCGTGTAGATATTTCCATGTTTATACAGATGGCGGCGTAGATATTTCCATGGACATGCAGATGGCGGTGTAGATATTTCCATGTTTAAACAGATAGCGGTGTAGATATTTCCATGTTTACACAGATAGTGGTGTAGATATTTCCGTGTTTATACACATGGCAGAGTAGATACTTCCATCTTTATGGAGATGGCAGTGTAGATATTTTCATGTTTATAGAGATGGCGGTGTAGATATTTCCATATTTATAGAGATAGCGGTGTAGATATTTCCATCTTTCTACAGATGGCAGTGTAGATATTTCCATGTTTATACAGATGGCGGTGTAGATATTTCCATATTTATACAGATGTCTGTGTAGATATTTCCATCTGTATACAGATGGTATTGTAGGTATTTCCATGTTTATACAGATGGTGGTGAAGATATTTCCATGTTTATTCAGATGACTGTGTAGATATTTCCATGTTTTTACAGATGGCAGTGTGGATATTTCAATGTTTATAGAGATGGCGCTGTAGATATTTCCAAGTTTATACAGATAACGGTGGAGATATTTCCATGTTTATACAGAGAGGAGTCGAGATATTTCCATGTTTATACACATAGCGGTGTACATATTTCCATGATTATAGAGACAGCGGTGTAGGTATTTCCATGTTTATGCAGATAGCGGTGCAGATATTTCCATGTTTACACAGATGCCTATGCAGATATTTCCATATTTACACAGAGGGCTGTGTAGATATTTCTATGTTTATACAGAAGACAGTGTAGATATTTAAATGTTCCTACACATGACTGTGTAGGTATTTCCATGTTTATACAGATGTCTTTGTAGATATTTCCATGTTAATAGAGATAGCGGTGTAGACATTTCCATGTTTATACAGATAGCGGTGTAGATATTTCCATGTTTATACAGATAGTGGTGTAGATATTTCCATGTTTATACAGACCGCGGTGTAGATATTTCCATGTTTATACAAATAGCGGTGCAGATATTTCCATGTTTGTACAGATGGCGGTGTTGATATTTCCATTTATACACAGATGACCGTGTAGATATTTCCATGTTTATACAGATGGCGGCGCAGATATTTCCATGGATATGTAGATGGCGGTGTAGATATTTCCATGTTTATACAGATTGCGGTGTAGTTATTTCCATGTTTATATAGATAGCGGTGTAGTTATTTCCATGTATATACACATGGCTGTGTAGATATTTCCATGTTTATACAGATGGCGGTGTAGATATTTCCATGTTCATACAGATAACTTTGTATTTCCATGTTTATACAGATGGCGGTGTAGATATTTCCATGTCTATAGTGATAGCAGTGGAGATAATTCCATGTTTATACAGATAGCGGTGTAGATATTTCCATGTTTATTCTGATCGTGGTGTAGATATTTCCATGTTTATAGAGATGGCGGTGTAGATATTTACATGTTCATAGAGATAGCGGTGTTGATTTTTCCATGTTTATAGAGACAGCGGTGTGGATATTTCCTTGCTTATACAGATAGGGGTGTAGATATTTCCATGTTTATAGAGATAGCGGTGAAGATATTTCCATGTTTATACAGATCACGGTGTAGATATTTCCTTGCTTGTACTAATAGCGGTGTAGTTATTTCCATGTTTATACAGATAGCGGTGTAGATATTTCCATGTATATACAGATGGCTGTGTAGATATTTCCATGTTTATACAGATGGCTGTGTAGATATTTCCATGTTTATACAGATGACTTTGTAGGTATTTGCATGTTTATACAGATGGCGGTGTAGGTTTTCCATGTTTATAGTGATAGCTGTGTAGATATTTCCATGTTTATACAGATAGCGGTGTTGATATTTCCATGTTTATAAAGATCGCGGTGTAAATATTTCCATGTTTATACAGATCGCGGTGCAGATATTTATATCTTTATACAGATGGCATTGTAGATATTTCCTTATTCACACCCATGGCGGTGTAGATGTTTCCATGTTTATACAGATGGCAGAGTAGTTAGTTCCATGTTTATGGAGATGGCAGTGTAGATACTTTCATGTTTACAGAGATGGCGGTGTAGATATTTCCATGTTTATAGAGATAGCAGTGTAGATATTTACATGTTTATACAGATGTCTGTGTAGATATTTCCATGTGTATACAGATGGCATTGTAGATATTTCCATGTTTATACAGATGACTGTATAGGTATTTCCATGTTTTTACAGGTGGCAGTGCAGATATTTCCATGTTTATAGAGATAGCGGTGTAGATATTTCCATGTTTCTACAGATGGCGGTGTTGATATTTCCATCTATACACAGATGGCCGTGTAGATATTTCCATGTTTATACAGATGGCGGCGTAGATATTTCCATGGACATGCAGATGGCGGTGTAGATATTTCCATGTTTAAACAGATAGCGGTGTAGATATTTCCATGTTTACACAGATAGTGGTGTAGATATTTCCGTGTTTATACACATGGCAGAGTAGATACTTCCATCTTTATGGAGATGGCAGTGTAGATATTTTCATGTTTATAGAGATGGCGGTGTAGATATTTCCATATTTATAGAGATAGCGGTGTAGATATTTCCATCTTTCTACAGATGGCAGTGTAGATATTTCCATGTTTATACAGATGGCGGTGTAGATATTTCCATATTTATACAGATGTCTGTGTAGATATTTCCATCTGTATACAGATGGTATTGTAGGTATTTCCATGTTTATACAGATGGTGGTGAAGATATTTCCATGTTTATTCAGATGACTGTGTAGATATTTCCATGTTTTTACAGATGGCAGTGTGGATATTTCAATGTTTATAGAGATGGCGCTGTAGATATTTCCAAGTTTATACAGATAACGGTGGAGATATTTCCATGTTTATACAGAGAGGAGTCGAGATATTTCCATGTTTATACACATAGCGGTGTACATATTTCCATGATTATAGAGACAGCGGTGTAGGTATTTCCATGTTTATGCAGATAGCGGTGCAGATATTTCCATGTTTACACAGATGCCTATGCAGATATTTCCATATTTACACAGAGGGCTGTGTAGATATTTCTATGTTTATACAGAAGACAGTGTAGATATTTAAATGTTCCTACACATGACTGTGTAGGTATTTCCATGTTTATACAGATGTCTTTGTAGATATTTCCATGTTAATAGAGATAGCGGTGTAGACATTTCCATGTTTATACAGATAGCGGTGTAGATATTTCCATGTTTATACAGATAGTGGTGTAGATATTTCCATGTTTATACAGACCGCGGTGTAGATATTTCCATGTTTATACAAATAGCGGTGCAGATATTTCCATGTTTGTACAGATGGCGGTGTTGATATTTCCATTTATACACAGATGACCGTGTAGATATTTCCATGTTTATACAGATGGCGGCGCAGATATTTCCATGGATATGTAGATGGCGGTGTAGATATTTCCATGTTTATACAGATTGCGGTGTAGTTATTTCCATGTTTATATAGATAGCGGTGTAGTTATTTCCATGTATATACACATGGCTGTGTAGATATTTCCATGTTTATACAGATGGCGGTGTAGATATTTCCATGTTCATACAGATAACTTTGTATTTCCATGTTTATACAGATGGCGGTGTAGATATTTCCATGTCTATAGTGATAGCAGTGGAGATAATTCCATGTTTATACAGATAGCGGTGTAGATATTTCCATGTTTATTCTGATCGTGGTGTAGATATTTCCATGTTTATAGAGATGGCGGTGTAGATATTTACATGTTCATAGAGATAGCGGTGTTGATTTTTCCATGTTTATAGAGACAGCGGTGTGGATATTTCCTTGCTTATACAGATAGGGGTGTAGATATTTCCATGTTTATAGAGATAGCGGTGAAGATATTTCCATGTTTATACAGATCACGGTGTAGATATTTCCTTGCTTGTACTAATAGCGGTGTAGTTATTTCCATGTTTATACAGATAGCGGTGTAGATATTTCCATGTATATACAGATGTCTGTGTAGATATTTCCATGTTTATACAGATGGCTGTGTAGATATTTCCATGTTTATACAGATGACTTTGTAGGTATTTGCATGTTTATACAGATGGCGGTGTAGGTTTTCCATGTTTATAGTGATAGCTGTGTAGATATTTCCATGTTTATACAGATAGCGGTGTTGATATTTCCATGTTTATAAAGATCGCGGTGTAAATATTTCCATGTTTATACAGATCGCGGTGCAGATATTTATATCTTTATACAGATGGCATTGTAGATATTTCCTTATTCACACCCATGGCGGTGTAGATGTTTCCATGTTTATACAGATGGCAGAGTAGTTAGTTCCATGTTTATGGAGATGGCAGTGTAGATACTTTCATGTTTACAGAGATGGCGGTGTAGATATTTCCATGTTTATAGAGATAGCAGTGTAGATATTTACATGTTTATACAGATGTCTGTGTAGATATTTCCATGTGTATACAGATGGCATTGTAGATATTTCCATGTTTATACAGATGACTGTATAGGTATTTCCATGTTTTTACAGGTGGCAGTGCAGATATTTCCATGTTTATAGAGATAGCGGTGTAGATATTTCCATGTTTCTACAGATGGCGGTGTTGATATTTCCATCTATACACAGATGGCCGTGTAGATATTTCCATGTTTATACAGATGGCGGCGTAGATATTTCCATGGACATGCAGATGGCGGTGTAGATATTTCCATGTTTAAACAGATAGCGGTGTAGATATTTCCATGTTTACACAGATAGTGGTGTAGATATTTCCGTGTTTATACACATGGCAGAGTAGATACTTCCATCTTTATGGAGATGGCAGTGTAGATATTTTCATGTTTATAGAGATGGCGGTGTAGATATTTCCATATTTATAGAGATAGCGGTGTAGATATTTCCATCTTTCTACAGATGGCAGTGTAGATATTTCCATGTTTATACAGATGGCGGTGTAGATATTTCCATATTTATACAGATGTCTGTGTAGATATTTCCATCTGTATACAGATGGTATTGTAGGTATTTCCATGTTTATACAGATGGTGGTGAAGATATTTCCATGTTTATTCAGATGACTGTGTAGATATTTCCATGTTTTTACAGATGGCAGTGTGGATATTTCAATGTTTATAGAGATGGCGCTGTAGATATTTCCAAGTTTATACAGATAACGGTGGAGATATTTCCATGTTTATACAGAGAGGAGTCGAGATATTTCCATGTTTATACACATAGCGGTGTACATATTTCCATGATTATAGAGACAGCGGTGTAGGTATTTCCATGTTTATGCAGATAGCGGTGCAGATATTTCCATGTTTACACAGATGCCTATGCAGATATTTCCATATTTACACAGAGGGCTGTGTAGATATTTCTATGTTTATACAGAAGACAGTGTAGATATTTAAATGTTCCTACACATGACTGTGTAGGTATTTCCATGTTTATACAGATGTCTTTGTAGATATTTCCATGTTAATAGAGATAGCGGTGTAGACATTTCCATGTTTATACAGATAGCGGTGTAGATATTTCCATGTTTATACAGATAGTGGTGTAGATATTTCCATGTTTATACAGACCGCGGTGTAGATATTTCCATGTTTATACAAATAGCGGTGCAGAAATTTCCATGTTTGTACAGATGGCGGTGTTGATATTTCCATTTATACACAGATGACCGTGTAGATATTTCCATGTTTATACAGACGGCGGCGCAGATATTTCCATGGATATGTAGATGGCGGTGTAGATATTTCCATGTTTATACAGATTGCGGTGTCGTTATTTCCATGTTTATATAGATAGCGGTGTAGTTATTTCCATGTATATACACATGGCTGTGTAGATATTTCCATGTTTATACAGATGGCGGTGTAGATATTTCCATGTTCATACAGATAACTTTGTATTTCCATGTTTATACAGATGGCGGTGTAGATATTTCCATATCTATAGAGATAGCAGTGGAGATAATTCCATGTTTATACAGATAGCGGTGTAGATATTTCCATGTTTATTCTGATCGTGGTGTAGATATTTCCATGTTTATAGAGATGGCGGTGTAGATATTTACAGGTTCATAGAGATAGCGGTGTTGATTTTTCCATGTTTATAGAGACAGTGGTGTGGATATTTCCTTGCTTATACAGATAGGGGTGTAGATATTTCCATGTTTATAGAGATAGCGGTGAAGATATTTCCATGTTTATACAGATCACGGTGTAGATATTTCCTTGCTTGTACTAATAGCGGTGTAGTTATTTCCATGTTTATACAGATAGCGGTGTAGATATTTCCATGTATATACAGATGGCTGTGTAGATATTTCCATGTTTATACAGATGGCTGTGTAGATATTTCCATGTTTATACAGATGACTTTGTAGGTATTTGCATGTTTATACAGATGGCGGTGTAGGTTTTCCATGTTTATAGTGATAGCTGTGTAGATATTTCCATGTTTATACAGATAGCGGTGTTGATATTTCCATGTTTATAAAGATCGCGGTGTAGATATTTCCATGTTTATACAGATCGCGGTGCAGATATTTATATCTTTATACAGATGGCATTGTAGATATTTCCTTATTCACACAGATGGCGGTGTAGATGTTTCCATGTTTATACAGATGGCAGAGTAGTTAGTTCCATGTTTATGGAGATGGCAGTGTAGATACTTTCATGTTTACAGAGATGGCGGTGTAGATATTTCCATGTTTATAGAGATAGCAGTGTAGATATTTACATGTTTATACAGATGTCTGTGTAGATATTTCCATGTGTATACAGATGGCATTGTAGATATTTCCATGTTTATACAGATGACTGTATAGGTATTTCCATGTTTTTACAGGTGGCAGTGCAGATATTTCCATGTTTATAGAGATAGCGGTGTAGATATTTCCATGTTTCTACAGATGGCGGTGTTGATATTTCCATCTATACACAGATGGCCGTGTAGATATTTCCATGTTTATACAGATGGCGGCGTAGATATTTCCATGGACATGCAGATGGCGGTGTAGATATTTCCATGTTTAAACAGATAGCGGTGTAGATATTTCCATGTTTACACAGATAGTGGTGTAGATATTTCCGTGTTTATACACATGGCAGAGTAGATACTTCCATCTTTATGGAGATGGCAGTGTAGATATTTTCATGTTTATAGAGATGGCGGTGTAGATATTTCCATATTTATAGAGATAGCGGTGTAGATATTTCCATCTTTCTACAGATGGCAGTGTAGATATTTCCATGTTTATACAGATGGCGGTGTAGATATTTCCATATTTATACAGATGTCTGTGTAGATATTTCCATCTGTATACAGATGGTATTGTAGGTATTTCCATGTTTATACAGATGGTGGTGAAGATATTTCCATGTTTATTCAGATGACTGTGTAGATATTTCCATGTTTTTACAGATGGCAGTGTGGATATTTCAATGTTTATAGAGATGGCGCTGTAGATATTTCCAAGTTTATACAGATAACGGTGGAGATATTTCCATGTTTATACAGAGAGGAGTCGAGATATTTCCATGTTTATACACATAGCGGTGTACATATTTCCATGATTATAGAGACAGCGGTGTAGGTATTTCCATGTTTATGCAGATAGCGGTGCAGATATTTCCATGTTTACACAGATGCCTATGCAGATATTTCCATATTTACACAGAGGGCTGTGTAGATATTTCTATGTTTATACAGAAGACAGTGTAGATATTTAAATGTTCCTACACATGACTGTGTAGGTATTTCCATGTTTATACAGATGTCTTTGTAGATATTTCCATGTTAATAGAGATAGCGGTGTAGACATTTCCATGTTTATACAGATAGCGGTGTAGATATTTCCATGTTTATACAGATAGTGGTGTAGATATTTCCATGTTTATACAGACCGCGGTGTAGATATTTCCATGTTTATACAAATAGCGGTGCAGATATTTCCATGTTTGTACAGATGGCGGTGTTGATATTTCCATTTATACACAGATGACCGTGTAGATATTTCCATGTTTATACATATGGCGGCGCAGATATTTCCATGGATATGTAGATGGCGGTGTAGATATTTCCATGTTTATACAGATTGCGGTGTAGTTATTTCCATGTTTATATAGATAGCGGTGTAGTTATTTCCATGTATATACACATGGCTGTGTAGATATTTCCATGTTTATACAGATGGCGGTGTAGATATTTCCATGTTCATACAGATAACTTTGTATTTCCATGTTTATACAGATGGCGGTGTAGATATTTCCATGTCTATAGTGATAGCAGTGGAGATAATTCCATGTTTATACAAATAGCGGTGTAGATATTTCCATGTTTATTCTGATCGTGGTGTAGATATTTCCATGTTTATAGAGATGGCGGTGTAGATATTTACATGTTCATAGAGATAGCGGTGTTGATTTTTCCATGTTGATAGAGACAGCGGTGTGGATATTTCCTTGCTTATACAGATAGGGGTGTAGATATTTCCATGTTTATAGAGATAGCGGTGAAGATATTTCCATGTTTATACAGATCACGGTGTAGATATTTCCTTGCTTGTACTAATAGCGGTGTAGTTATTTCCATGTTTATACAGATAGCGGTGTAGATATTTCCATGTATATACAGATGGCTGTGTAGATATTTCCATGTTTATACAGATGGCTGTGTAGATATTTCCATGTTTATACAGATTACTTTGTAGGTATTTGCATGTTTATACAGATGGCGGTGTAGGTTTTCCATGTTTATAGTGATAGCTGTGTAGATATTTCCATGTTTATACAGATAGCGGTGTTGATATTTCCATGTTTATAAAGATCGCGGTGTAGATATTTCCATGTTTATACAGATCGCGGTGCAGATATTTATATCTTTGTACAGATGGCATTGTAGATATTTCCTTATTCACACAGATGACGGTGTAGATGTTTCCATGTTTATACAGATGGCAGAGTAGTTAGTTCCATGTTTATGGAGATGGCAGTGTAGATACTTTCATGTTTACAGAGATGGCGGTGTAGATATTTCCATGTTTATAGAGATAGCAGTGTAGATATTTACATGTTTATACAGATGTCTGTGTAGATATTTCCATGTGTATACAGATGGCATTGTAGATATTTCCATGTTTATACAGATGACTGTATAGGTATTTCCATGTTTTTACAGGTGGCAGTGCAGATATTTCCATGTTTATAGAGATAGCGGTGTAGATATTTCCATGTTTCTACAGATGGCGGTGTTGATATTTCCATCTATACACAGATGGCCGTGTAGATATTTCCATGTTTATACAGATGGCGGCGTAGATATTTCCATGGACATGCAGATGGCGGTGTAGATATTTCCATGTTTAAACAGATAGCGGTGTAGATATTTCCATGTTTACACAGATAGTGGTGTAGATATTTCCGTGTTTATACACATGGCAGAGTAGATACTTCCATCTTTATGGAGATGGCAGTGTAGATATTTTCATGTTTATAGAGATGGCGGTGTAGATATTTCCATATTTATAGAGATAGCGGTGTAGATATTTCCATCTTTCTACAGATGGCAGTGTAGATATTTCCATGTTTATACAGATGGCGGTGTAGATATTTCCATATTTATACAGATGTCTGTGTAGATATTTCCATCTGTATACAGATGGTATTGTAGGTATTTCCATGTTTATACAGATGGTGGTGAAGATATTTCCATGTTTATTCAGATGACTGTGTAGATATTTCCATGTTTTTACAGATGGCAGTGTGGATATTTCAATGTTTATAGAGATGGCGCTGTAGATATTTCCAAGTTTATACAGATAACGGTGGAGATATTTCCATGTTTATACAGAGAGGAGTCGAGATATTTCCATGTTTATACACATAGCGGTGTACATATTTCCATGATTATAGAGACAGCGGTGTAGGTATTTCCATGTTTATGCAGATAGCGGTGCAGATATTTCCATGTTTACACAGATGCCTATGCAGATATTTCCATATTTACACAGAGGGCTGTGTAGATATTTCTATGTTTATACAGAAGACAGTGTAGATATTTAAATGTTCCTACACATGACTGTGTAGGTATTTCCATGTTTATACAGATGTCTTTGTAGATATTTCCATGTTAATAGAGATAGCGGTGTAGACATTTCCATGTTTATACAGATAGCGGTGTAGATATTTCCATGTTTATACAGATAGTGGTGTAGATATTTCCATGTTTATACAGACCGCGGTGTAGATATTTCCATGTTTATACAAATAGCGGTGCAGATATTTCCATGTTTGTACAGATGGCGGTGTTGATATTTCCATTTATACACAGATGACCGTGTAGATATTTCCATGTTTATACAGATGGCGGCGCAGATATTTCCATGGATATGTAGATGGCGGTGTAGATATTTCCATGTTTATACAGATTGCGGTGTAGTTATTTCCATGTTTATATAGATAGCGGTGTAGTTATTTCCATGTATATACACATGGCTGTGTAGATATTTCCATGTTTATACAGATGGCGGTGTAGATATTTCCATGTTCATACAGATAACTTTGTATTTCCATGTTTATACAGATGGCGGTGTAGATATTTCCATGTCTATAGTGATAGCAGTGGAGATAATTCCATGTTTATACAAATAGCGGTGTAGATATTTCCATGTTTATTCTGATCGTGGTGTAGATATTTCCATGTTTATAGAGATGGCGGTGTAGATATTTACATGTTCATAGAGATAGCGGTGTTGATTTTTCCATGTTGATAGAGACAGCGGTGTGGATATTTCCTTGCTTATACAGATAGGGGTGTAGATATTTCCATGTTTATAGAGATAGCGGTGAAGATATTTCCATGTTTATACAGATCACGGTGTAGATATTTCCTTGCTTGTACTAATAGCGGTGTAGTTATTTCCATGTTTATACAGATAGCGGTGTAGATATTTCCATGTATATACAGATGGCTGTGTAGATATTTCCATGTTTATACAGATGGCTGTGTAGATATTTCCATGTTTATACAGATTACTTTGTAGGTATTTGCATGTTTATACAGATGGCGGTGTAGGTTTTCCATGTTTATAGTGATAGCTGTGTAGATATTTCCATGTTTATACAGATAGCGGTGTTGATATTTCCATGTTTATAAAGATCGCGGTGTAGATATTTCCATGTTTATACAGATCGCGGTGCAGATATTTATATCTTTGTACAGATGGCATTGTAGATATTTCCTTATTCACACAGATGGCGGTGTAGATGTTTCCATGTTTATACAGATGGCAGAGTAGTTAGTTCCATGTTTATGGAGATGGCAGTGTAGATACTTTCATGTTTACAGAGATGGCGGTGTAGATATTTCCATGTTTATAGAGATAGCAGTGGAGATATTTACATGTTTATACAGATGTCTGTGTAGATATTTCCATGTGTATACAGATGGCATTGTAGATATTTCCATGTTTATACAGATGACTGTATAGGTATTTCCATGTTTTTACAGGTGGCAGTGCAGATATTTCCATGTTTATAGAGATAGCGGTGTAGATATTTCCATGTTTCTACAGATGGCGGTGTTGATATTTCCATCTATACACAGATGGCCGTGTAGATATTTCCATGTTTATACAGATGGCGGCGTAGATATTTCCATGGACATGCAGATGGCGGTGTAGATATTTCCATGTTTAAACAGATAGCGGTGTAGATATTTCCATGTTTACACAGATAGTGGTGTAGATATTTCCGTGTTTATACACATGGCAGAGTAGATACTTCCATCTTTATGGAGATGGCAGTGTAGATATTTTCATGTTTATAGAGATGGCGGTGTAGATATTTCCATATTTATAGAGATAGCGGTGTAGATATTTCCATCTTTCTACAGATGGCAGTGTAGATATTTCCATGTTTATACAGATGGCGGTGTAGATATTTCCATATTTATACAGATGTCTGTGTAGATATTTCCATCTGTATACAGATGGTATTGTAGGTATTTCCATGTTTATACAGATGGTGGTGAAGATATTTCCATGTTTATTCAGATGACTGTGTAGATATTTCCATGTTTTTACAGATGGCAGTGTGGATATTTCAATGTTTATAGAGATGGCGCTGTAGATATTTCCAAGTTTATACAGATAACGGTGGAGATATTTCCATGTTTATACAGAGAGGAGTCGAGATATTTCCATGTTTATACACATAGCGGTGTACATATTTCCATGATTATAGAGACAGCGGTGTAGGTATTTCCATGTTTATGCAGATAGCGGTGCAGATATTTCCATGTTTACACAGATGCCTATGCAGATATTTCCATATTTACACAGAGGGCTGTGTAGATATTTCTATGTTTATACAGAAGACAGTGTAGATATTTAAATGTTCCTACACATGACTGTGTAGGTATTTCCATGTTTATACAGATGTCTTTGTAGATATTTCCATGTTAATAGAGATAGCGGTGTAGACATTTCCATGTTTATACAGATAGCGGTGTAGATATTTCCATGTTTATACAGATAGTGGTGTAGATATTTCCATGTTTATACAAATAGCGGTGCAGATATTTCCATGTTTGTACAGATGGCGGTGTTGATATTTCCATTTATACACAGATGACCGTGTAGATATTTCCATGTTTATACAGATGGCGGCGCAGATATTTCCATGGATATGTAGATGGCGGTGTAGATATTTCCATGATTATACAGATTGCGATGTAGTTATTTCCATGTTTATATAGATAGCGGTGTAGTTATTTCCATGTATATACACATGGCTGTGTAGATATTTCCATGTTTATACAGATGGCGGTGTAGATATTTCCATGTTCATACAGATAACTTTGTATTTCCATGTTTATACAGATGGCGGTGTAGATATTTTCATGTCTATAGTGATAGCAGTGGAGATAATTCCATGTTTATACAGATAGCGGTGTAGATATTTCCATGTTTATTCTGATCGTGGTGTAGATATTTCCATGTTTATAGAGATGGCGGTGTAGATATTTACATGTTCATAGAGATAGCGGTGTTGATTTTTCCATGTTTATAGAGACAGCGGTGTGGATATTTCCTTGCTTATACAGATAGGGGTGTAGATATTTCCATGTTTATAGAGATAGCGGTGAAGATATTTCCATGTTTATACAGATCACGGTGTAGATATTTCCTTGCTTGTACTAATAGCGGTGTAGTTATTTCCATGTTTATACAGATAGCGGTGTAGATATTTCCATGTATATACAGATGGCTGTGTAGATATTTCCATGTTTATACAGATGGCTGTGTAGATATTTCCATGTTTATACAGATGACTTTGTAGGTATTTGCATGTTTATACAGATGGCGGTGTAGGTTTTCCATGTTTATAGTGATAGCTGTGTAGATATTTCCATGTTTATACAGATAGCGGTGTTGATATTTCCATGTTTATAAAGATCGCGGTGTAGATATTTCCATGTTTATACAGATCGCGGTGCAGATATTTATATCTTTATACAGATGGCATTGTAGATATTTCCTTATTCACACAGATGGCGGTGTAGATGTTTCCATGTTTATACAGATGGCAGAGTAGTTAGTTCCATGTTTATGGAGATGGCAGTGTAGATACTTTCATGTTTACAGAGATGGCGGTGTAGATATTTCCATGTTTATAGAGATAGCAGTGTAGATATTTACATGTTTATACAGATGTCTGTGTAGATATTTCCATGTGTATACAGATGGCATTGTAGATATTTCCATGTTTATACAGATGACTGTATAGGTATTTCCATGTTTTTACAGGTGGCAGTGCAGATATTTCCATGTTTATAGAGATAGCGGTGTAGATATTTCCATGTTTCTACAGATGGCGGTGTTGATATTTCCATCTATACACAGATGGCCGTGTAGATATTTCCATGTTTATACAGATGGCGGCGTAGATATTTCCATGGACATGCAGATGGCGGTGTAGATATTTCCATGTTTAAACAGATAGCGGTGTAGATATTTCCATGTTTACACAGATAGTGGTGTAGATATTTCCGTGTTTATACACATGGCAGAGTAGATACTTCCATCTTTATGGAGATGGCAGTGTAGATATTTTCATGTTTATAGAGATGGCGGTGTAGATATTTCCATATTTATAGAGATAGCGGTGTAGATATTTCCATCTTTCTACAGATGGCAGTGTAGATATTTCCATGTTTATACAGATGGCGGTGTAGATATTTCCATATTTATACAGATGTCTGTGTAGATATTTCCATCTGTATACAGATGGTATTGTAGGTATTTCCATGTTTATACAGATGGTGGTGAAGATATTTCCATGTTTATTCAGATGACTGTGTAGATATTTCCATGTTTTTACAGATGGCAGTGTGGATATTTCAATGTTTATAGAGATGGCGCTGTAGATATTTCCAAGTTTATACAGATAACGGTGGAGATATTTCCATGTTTACACAGAGAGGAGTCGAGATATTTCCATGTTTATACACATAGCGGTGTACATATTTCCGTGATTATAGAGACAGCGGTGTAGGTATTTCCATGTTTATGCAGATAGCGGTGCAGATATTTCCATGTTTACACAGATGCCTATGCAGATATTTCCATATTTACACAGAGGGCTGTGTAGATATTTCTATGTTTATACAGAAGACAGTGTAGATATTTAAATGTTCCTACACATGACTGTGTAGGTATTTCCATGTTTATACAGATGTCTTTGTAGATATTTCCATGTTAATAGAGATAGCGGTGTAGACATTTCCATGTTTATACAGATAGCGGTGTAGATATTTCCATGTTTATACAGATAGTGGTGTAGATATTTCCATGTTTATACAGACCGCGGTGTAGATATTTCCATGTTTATACAAATAGCGGTGCAGTTATTTCCATGTTTGTACAGATGGCGGTGTTGATATTTCCATTTATACGCAGATGACCGTGTAGATATTTCCATGTTTATACAGACGGCGGCGCAGATATTTCCATGGATATGTAGATGGCGGTGTAGATATTTCCATGTTTATACAGATTGCGGTGTCGTTATTTCCATGTTTATATAGATAGCGGTGTAGTTATTTCCATGTATATACACATGGCTGTGTAGATATTTCCATGTTTATACAGATGGCGGTGTAGATATTTCCATGTTCATACAGATAACTTTGTATTTCCATGTTTATACAGATGGCGGTGTAGATATTTCCATGTCTATAGAGATAGCAGTGGAGATAATTCCATGTTTATACAGATAGCGGTGTAGATATTTCCATGTTTATTCTGATCGTGGTGTAGATATTTCCATGTTTATAGAGATGGCGGTGTAGATATTTACATGTTCATAGAGATAGCGGTGTTGATTTTTCCATGTTTATAGAGACAGCGGTGTGGATATTTCCTTGCTTATACAGATAGGGGTGTAGATATTTCCATGTTTATAGAGATAGCGGTGAAGATATTTCCATGTTTATACAGATCACGGTGTAGATATTTCCTTGCTTGTACTAATAGCGGTGTAGTTATTTCCATGTTCATACAGATAGCGGTGTAGATGTTTCCATGTATATACAGATGGCTGTGTAGATATTTCCATGTTTATACAGATGGCTGTGTAGATATTTCCATGTTTATACAGATGACTTTGTAGGTATTTGCATGTTTATACAGATGGCGGTGTAGGTTTTCCATGTTTATAGTGATAGCTGTGTAGATATTTCCATGTTTATACAGATAGCGGTGTTGATATTTCCATGTTTATAAAGATCGCGGTGTAGATATTTCCATGTTTATACAGATCGCGGTGCAGATATTTATATCTTTATACAGATGGCATTGTAGATATTTCCTTATTCACACAGATGGCGGTGTAGATGTTTCCATGTTTATACAGATGGCAGAGTAGTTAGTTCCATGTTTATGGAGATGGCAGTGTAGATACTTTCATGTTTACAGAGATGGCGGTGTAGATATTTCCATGTTTATAGAGATAGCAGTGTAGATATTTACATGTTTATACAGATGTCTGTGTAGATATTTCCATGTGTATACAGATGGCATTGTAGATATTTCCATGTTTATACAGATGACTGTATAGGTATTTCCATGTTTTTACAGGTGGCAGTGCAGATATTTCCATGTTTATAGAGATAGCGGTGTAGATATTTCCATGTTTCTACAGATGGCGGTGTTGATATTTCCATCTATACACAGATGGCCGTGTAGATATTTCCATGTTTATACAGATGGCGGCGTAGATATTTCCATGGACATGCAGATGGCGGTGTAGATATTTCCATGTTTAAACAGATAGCGGTGTAGATATTTCCATGTTTACACAGATAGTGGTGTAGATATTTCCGTGTTTATACACATGGCAGAGTAGATACTTCCATCTTTATGGAGATGGCAGTGTAGATATTTTCATGTTTATAGAGATGGCGGTGTAGATATTTCCATATTTATAGAGATAGCGGTGTAGATATTTCCATCTTTCTACAGATGGCAGTGTAGATATTTCCATGTTTATACAGATGGCGGTGTAGATATTTCCATATTTATACAGATGTCTGTGTAGATATTTCCATCTGTATACAGATGGTATTGTAGGTATTTCCATGTTTATACAGATGGTGGTGAAGATATTTCCATGTTTATTCAGATGACTGTGTAGATATTTCCATGTTTTTACAGATGGCAGTGTGGATATTTCAATGTTTATAGAGATGGCGCTGTAGATATTTCCAAGTTTATACAGATAACGGTGGAGATATTTCCATGTTTACACAGAGAGGAGTCGAGATATTTCCATGTTTATACACATAGCGGTGTACATATTTCCATGATTATAGAGACAGCGGTGTAGGTATTTCCATGTTTATGCAGATAGCGGTGCAGATATTTCCATGTTTACACAGATGCCTATGCAGATATTTCCATATTTACACAGAGGGCTGTGTAGATATTTCTATGTTTATACAGAAGACAGTGTAGATATTTAAATGTTCCTACACATGACTGTGTAGGTATTTCCATGTTTATACAGATGTCTTTGTAGATATTTCCATGTTAATAGAGATAGCGGTGTAGACATTTCCATGTTTATACAGATAGCGGTGTAGATATTTCCATGTTTATACAGATAGTGGTGTAGATATTTCCATGTTTATACAGACCGTGGTGTAGATATTTCCATGTTTATACAAATAGCGGTGCAGTTATTTCCATGTTTGTACAGATGGCGGTGTTGATATTTCCATTTATACGCAGATGACCGTGTAGATATTTCCATGTTTATACAGACGGCGGCGCAGATATTTCCATGGATATGTAGATGGCGGTGTAGATATTTCCATGTTTATACAGATTGCGGTGTCGTTATTTCCATGTTTATATAGATAGCGGTGTAGTTATTTCCATGTATATACACATGGCTGTGTAGATATTTCCATGTTTATACAGATGGCGGTGTAGATATTTCCATGTTCATACAGATAACTTTGTATTTCCATGTTTATACAGATGGCGGTGTAGATATTTCCATGTCTATAGAGATAGCAGTGGAGATAATTCCATGTTTATACAGATAGCGGTGTAGATATTTCCATGTTTATTCTGATCGTGGTGTAGATATTTCCATGTTTATAGAGATGGCGGTGTAGATATTTACATGTTCATAGAGATAGCGGTGTTGATTTTTCCATGTTTATAGAGACAGCGGTGTGGATATTTCCTTGCTTATACAGATAGGGGTGTAGATATTTCCATGTTTATAGAGATAGCGGTGAAGATATTTCCATGTTTATACAGATCACGGTGTAGATATTTCCTTGCTTGTACTAATAGCGGTGTAGTTATTTCCATGTTTATACAGATAGCGGTGTAGATGTTTCCATGTATATACAGATGGCTGTGTAGATATTTCCATGTTTATACAGATGGCTGTGTAGATATTTCCATGTTTATACAGATGACTTTGTAGGTATTTGCATGTTTATACAGATGGCGGTGTAGGTTTTCCATGTTTATAGTGATAGCTGTGTAGATATTTCCATGTTTATACAGATAGCGGTGTTGATATTTCCATGTTTATAAAGATCGCGGTGTAGATATTTCCATGTTTATACAGATCGCGGTGCAGATATTTATATCTTTATACAGATGGCATTGTAGATATTTCCTTATTCACACAGATGGCGGTGTAGATGTTTCCATGTTTATACAGATGGCAGAGTAGTTAGTTCCATGTTTATGGAGATGGCAGTGTAGATACTTTCATGTTTACAGAGATGGCGGTGTAGATATTTCCATGTTTATAGAGATAGCAGTGTAGATATTTACATGTTTATACAGATGTCTGTGTAGATATTTCCATGTGTATACAGATGGCATTGTAGATATTTCCATGTTTATACAGATGACTGTATAGGTATTTCCATGTTTTTACAGGTGGCAGTGCAGATATTTCCATGTTTATAGAGATAGCGGTGTAGATATTTCCATGTTTCTACAGATGGCGGTGTTGATATTTCCATCTATACACAGATGGCCGTGTAGATATTTCCATGTTTATACAGATGGCGGCGTAGATATTTCCATGGACATGCAGATGGCGGTGTAGATATTTCCATGTTTAAACAGATAGCGGTGTAGATATTTCCATGTTTACACAGATAGTGGTGTAGATATTTCCGTGTTTATACACATGGCAGAGTAGATACTTCCATCTTTATGGAGATGGCAGTGTAGATATTTTCATGTTTATAGAGATGGCGGTGTAGATATTTCCATATTTATAGAGATAGCGGTGTAGATATTTCCATCTTTCTACAGATGGCAGTGTAGATATTTCCATGTTTATACAGATGGCGGTGTAGATATTTCCATATTTATACAGATGTCTGTGTAGATATTTCCATCTGTATACAGATGGTATTGTAGGTATTTCCATGTTTATACAGATGGTGGTGAAGATATTTCCATGTTTATTCAGATGACTGTGTAGATATTTCCATGTTTTTACAGATGGCAGTGTGGATATTTCAATGTTTATAGAGATGGCGCTGTAGATATTTCCAAGTTTATACAGATAACGGTGGAGATATTTCCATGTTTATACAGAGAGGAGTCGAGATATTTCCATGTTTATACACATAGCGGTGTACATATTTCCATGATTATAGAGACAGCGGTGTAGGTATTTCCATGTTTATGCAGATAGCGGTGCAGATATTTCCATGTTTACACAGATGCCTATGCAGATATTTCCATATTTACACAGAGGGCTGTGTAGATATTTCTATGTTTATACAGAAGACAGTGTAGATATTTAAATGTTCCTACACATGACTGTGTAGGTATTTCCATGTTTATACAGATGTCTTTGTAGATATTTCCATGTTAATAGAGATAGCGGTGTAGACATTTCCATGTTTATACAGATAGCGGTGTAGATATTTCCATGTTTATACAGATAGTGGTGTAGATATTTCCATGTTTATACAGACCGCGGTGTAGATATTTCCATGTTTATACAAATAGCGGTGCAGATATTTCCATGTTTGTACAGATGGCGGTGTTGATATTTCCATTTATACACAGATGACCGTGTAGATATTTCCATGTTTATACAGATGGCGGCGCAGATATTTCCATGGATATGTAGATGGCGGTGTAGATATTTCCATGTTTATACAGATTGCGGTGTAGTTATTTCCATGTTTATATAGATAGCGGTGTAGTTATTTCCATGTATATACACATGGCTGTGTAGATATTTCCATGTTTATACAGATGGCGGTGTAGATATTTCCATGTTTATACAGATAACTTTGTATTTCCATGTTTATACAGATGGCGGTGTAGATATTTCCATGTCTATAGTGATAGAAGTGGAGATAATTCCATGTTTATACAGATAGCGGTGTAGATATTTCCATGTTTATTCTGATCGTGGTGTAGATATTTCCATGTTTATAGAGATGGCGGTGTAGATATTTACATGTTCATAGAGATAGCGGTGTTGATTTTTCCATGTTGATAGAGACAGCGGTGTGGATATTTCCTTGCTTATACAGATAGGGGTGTAGATATTTCCATGTTTATAGAGATAGCGGTGAAGATATTTCCATGTTTATACAGATCACGGTGTAGATATTTCCTTGCTTGTACTAATAGCGGTGTAGTTATTTCCATGTTTATACAGATAGCGGTGTAGATATTTCCATGTATATACAGATGGCTGTGTAGATATTTCCATGTTTATACAGATGGCTGTGTAGATATTTCCATGTTTATACAGATGACTTTGTAGGTATTTGCATGTTTATACAGATGGCGGTGTAGGTTTTCCATGTTTATAGTGATAGCTGTGTAGATATTTCCATGTTTATACAGATAGCGGTGTTGATATTTCCATGTTTATAAAGATCGCGGTGTAGATATTTCCATGTTTATACAGATCGCGGTGCAGATATTTATATCTTTATACAGATGGCATTGTAGATATTTCCTTATTCACACAGATGGCGGTGTAGATGTTTCCATGTTTATACAGATGGCAGAGTAGTTAGTTCCATGTTTATGGAGATGGCAGTGTAGATACTTTCATGTTTACAGAGATGGCGGTGTAGATATTTCCATGTTTATAGAGATAGCAGTGTAGATATTTACATGTTTATACAGATGTCTGTGTAGATATTTCCATGTGTATACAGATGGCATTGTAGATATTTCCATGTTTATACAGATGACTGTATAGGTATTTCCATGTTTTTACAGGTGGCAGTGCAGATATTTCCATGTTTATAGAGATAGCGGTGTGGATATTTCCATGTTTCTACAGATGGCGGTGTTGATATTTCCATCTATACACAGATGGCCGTGTAGATATTTCCATGTTTATACAGATGGCGGCGTAGATATTTCCATGGACATGCAGATGGCGGTGTAGATATTTCCATGTTTAAACAGATAGCGGTGTAGATATTTCCATGTTTACACAGATAGTGGTGTAGATATTTCCGTGTTTATACACATGGCAGAGTAGATACTTCCATCTTTATGGAGATGGCAGTGTAGATATTTTCATCTTTATAGAGATGGCGGTGTAGATATTTCCATATTTATAGAGATACCGGTGTAGATATTTCCATCTTTCTACAGATGGCAGTGTAGATATTTCCATCTTTCTACAGATGGCAGTGTAGATATTTCCATGTTTATACAGATGGCGGTGTAGATATTTCCATATTTATACAGATGTCTGTGTAGATATTTCCATCTGTATACAGATGGTATTGTAGGTATTTCCATGTTTATACAGATGGTGGTGAAGATATTTCCATGTTTATTCAGATGACTGTGTAGATATTTCCATGTTTTTACAGATGGCAGTGTGGATATTTCAATGTTTATAGAGATGGCGCTGTAGATATTTCCAAGTTTATACAGATAACGGTGGAGATATTTCCATGTTTATACAGAGAGGAGTCGAGATATTTCCATGTTTATACACATAGCGGTGTACATATTTCCATGATTGTAGAGACAGCGGTGTAGGTATTTCCATGTTTATGCAGATAGCAGTGCAGATATTTCCATGTTTACACAGATGCCTATGCAGATATTTCCATATTTACACAGAGGGCTGTGTAGATATTTCTATGTTTATACAGAAGACAGTGTAGATATTTAAATGTTCCTACACATGACTGTGTAGGTATTTCCATGTTTATACAGATGTCTTTGTAGATATTTCCATGTTAATAGAGATAGCGGTGTAGACATTTCCATGTTTATACAGATAGCGGTGTAGATATATCCATGTTTATACAGATAGTGGTGTAGATATTTCCATGTTTATACAGACCGCGGTGTAGATATTTCCATGTTTATACAAATAGCGGTGCAGATATTTCCATGTTTGTACAGATGGCGGTGTTGATATTTCCATTTATACACAGATGACCGTGTAGATATTTCCATGTTTATACAGACGGCGGCGCAGATATTTCCATGGATATGTAGATGGCGGTGTAGATATTTCCATGTTTATACAGATTGCGGTGTAGTTATTTCCAGGTTTATATAGATAGCGGTGTAGTTATTTCCATGTATATACACATGGCTGTGTAGATATTTCCATGTTTATACAGATGGCGGTGTAGATATTTCCATGTTTATACAGATAACTTTGTATTTCCATGTTTATACAGATGGCGGTGTAGATATTTCCATGTCTATAGAGATAGCAGTGGAGATAATTCCATGTTTATACAGATAGCGGTGTAGATATTTCCATGTTTATTCTGATCGTGGTGTAGATATTTCCATGTTTATAGAGATGGCAGTGTAGATATTTACATGTTCATAGAGATAGCGGTGTTGATTTTTCCATGTTTATAGAGACAGCGGTGTGGATATTTCCTTGCTTATACAGATAGGGGTGTAGATATTTCCATGTTTATAGAGATAGCGGTGAAGATATTTCCATGTTTATACAGATCACGGTGTAGATATTTCCTTGCTTGTACTAATAGCGGTGTAGTTATTTCCATGTTTATACAGATAGCGGTGTAGATATTTCCATGTATATACAGATGGCTGTGTAGATATTTCCATGTTTATACAGATGGCTGTGTAGATATTTCCATGTTTATACAGATGACTTTGTAGGTATTTGCATGTTTATACAGATGGCGGTGTAGGTTTTCCATGTTTATAGTGATAGCTGTGTAGATATTTCCATGTTTATACAGATAGCGGTGTTGATATTTCCATGTTTATAAAGATCGCGGTGTAGATATTTCCATGTTTATACAGATCGCGGTGCAGATATTTATATCTTTATACAGATGGCATTGTAGATATTTCCTTATTCACACAGATGGCGGTGTAGATGTTTCCATGTTTATACAGATGGCAGAGTAGTTAGTTCCATGTTTATGGAGATGGCAGTGTAGATACTTTCATGTTTACAGAGATGGCGGTGTAGATATTTCCATGTTTATAGAGATAGCAGTGTAGATATTTACATGTTTATACAGATGTCTGTGTAGATATTTCCATGTGTATACAGATGGCATTGTAGATATTTCCATGTTTATACAGATGACTGTATAGGTATTTCCATGTTTTTACAGGTGGCAGTGCAGATATTTCCATGTTTATAGAGATAGCGGTGTAGATATTTCCATGTTTCTACAGATGGCGGTGTTGATATTTCCATCTATACACAGATGGCCGTGTAGATATTTCCATGTTTATACAGATGGCGGCGTAGATATTTCCATGGACATGCAGATGGCGGTGTAGATATTTCCATGTTTAAACAGATAGCGGTGTAGATATTTCCATGTTTACACAGATAGTGGTGTAGATATTTCCGTGTTTATACACATGGCAGAGTAGATACTTCCATCTTTATGGAGATGGCAGTGTAGATATTTTCATGTTTATAGAGATGGCGGTGTAGATATTTCCATATTTATAGAGATAGCGGTGTAGATATTTCCATCTTTCTACAGATGGCAGTGTAGATATTTCCATGTTTATACAGATGGCGGTGTAGATATTTCCATATTTATACAGATGTCTGTGTAGATATTTCCATCTGTATACAGATGGTATTGTAGGTATTTCCATGTTTATACAGATGGTGGTGAAGATATTTCCATGTTTATTCAGATGACTGTGTAGATATTTCCATGTTTTTACAGATGGCAGTGTGGATATTTCAATGTTTATAGAGATGGCGCTGTAGATATTTCCAAGTTTATACAGATAACGGTGGAGATATTTCCATGTTTACACAGAGAGGAGTCGAGATATTTCCATGTTAATACACATAGCGGTGTACATATTTCCATGATTATAGAGACAGCGGTGTAGGTATTTCCATGTTTATGCAGATAGCGGTGCAGATATTTCCATGTTTACACAGATGCCTATGCAGATATTTCCATATTTACACAGAGGGCTGTGTAGATATTTCTATGTTTATACAGAAGACAGTGTAGATATTTAAATGTTCCTACACATGACTGTGTAGGTATTTCCATGTTTATACAGATGTCTTTGTAGATATTTCCATGTTAATAGAGATAGCGGTGTAGACATTTCCATGTTTATACAGATAGCGGTGTAGATATTTCCATGTTTATACAGATAGTGGTGTAGATATTTCCATGTTTATACAGACCGCGGTGTAGATATTTCCATGTTTATACAAATAGCGGTGCAGTTATTTCCATGTTTGTACAGATGGCGGTGTTGATATTTCCATTTATACGCAGATGACCGTGTAGATATTTCCATGTTTATACAGACGGCGGCGCAGATATTTCCATGGATATGTAGATGGCGGTGTAGATATTTCCATGTTTATACAGATTGCGGTGTCGTTATTTCCATGTTTATATAGATAGCGGTGTAGTTATTTCCATGTATATACACATGGCTGTGTAGATATTTCCATGTTTATACAGATGGCGGTGTAGATATTTCCATGTTCATACAGATAACTTTGTATTTCCATGTTTATACAGATGGCGGTGTAGATATTTCCATGTCTATAGAGATAGCAGTGGAGATAATTCCATGTTTATACAGATAGCGGTGTAGATATTTCCATGTTTATTCTGATCGTGGTGTAGATATTTCCATGTTTATGGAGATGGCGGTGTAGATATTTACATGTTCATAGAGATAGCGGTGTTGATTTTTCCATGTTTATAGAGACAGCGGTGTGGATATTTCCTTGCTTATACAGATAGGGGTGTAGATATTTCCATGTTTATAGAGATAGCGGTGAAGATATTTCCATGTTTATACAGATCACGGTGTAGATATTTCCTTGCTTGTACTAATAGCGGTGTAGTTATTTCCATGTTTATACAGATAGCGGTGTAGATGTTTCCATGTATATACAGATGGCTGTGTAGATATTTCCATGTTTATACAGATGGCTGTGTAGATATTTCCATGTTTATACAGATGACTTTGTAGGTATTTGCATGTTTATACAGATGGCGGTGTAGGTTTTCCATGTTTATAGTGATAGCTGTGTAGATATTTCCATGTTTATACAGATAGCGGTGTTGATATTTCCATGTTTATAAAGATCGCGGTGTAGATATTTCCATGTTTATACAGATCGCGGTGCAGATATTTATATCTTTATACAGATGGCATTGTAGATATTTCCTTATTCACACAGATGGCGGTGTAGATGTTTCCATGTTTATACAGATGGCAGAGTAGTTAGTTCCATGTTTATGGAGATGGCAGTGTAGATACTGTCGTGTTTACAGAGATGGCGGTGTAGATATTTCCATGTTTATAGAGATAGCAGTGTAGATATTTACATGTTTATACAGATGTCTGTGTAGATATTTCCATGTGTATACAGATGGCATTGTAGATATTTCCATGTTTATACAGATGACTGTATAGGTTTTTCCATGTTTTTACAGGTGGCAGTGCAGATATTTCCATGTTTATAGAGATAGCGGTGTAGATATTTCCATGTTTCTACAGATGGCGGTGTTGATATTTCCATCTATACACAGATGGCCGTGTAGATATTTCCATGTTTATACAGATGGCGGCGTAGATATTTCCATGGACATGCAGATGGCGGTGTAGATATTTCCATGTTTAAACAGATAGCGGTGTAGATATTTCCATGTTTACACAGATAGTGGTGTAGATATTTCCGTGTTTATACACATGGCAGAGTAGATACTTCCATCTTTATGGAGATGGCAGTGTAGATATTTTCATGTTTATAGAGATGGCGGTGTAGATATTTCCATATTTATAGAGATAGCGGTGTAGATATTTCCATCTTTCTACAGATTGCAGTGTAGATATTTCCATGTTTATACAGATGGCGGTGTAGATATTTCCATATTTATACAGATGTCTGTGTAGATATTTCCATCTGTATACAGATGGTATTGTAGGTATTTCCATGTTTATACAGATGGTGGTGAAGATATTTCCATGTTTATTCAGATGACTGTGTAGATATCTCCATGTTTTTACAGATGGCAGTGTGGATATTTCAATGTTTATAGAGATGGCGCTGTAGATATTTCCAAGTTTATACAGATAACGGTGGAGATATTTCCATGTTTATACAGAGAGGAGTCGAGATATTTCCATGTTTATACACATAGCGGTGTACATATTTCCATGATTATAGAGACAGCAGTGTAGGTATTTCCATGTTTATGCAGATAGCGGTGCAGATATTTCCATGTTTACACAGATGCCTATGCAGATATTTCCATATTTACACAGAGGGCTGTGTAGATATTTCTATGTTTATACAGAAGACAGTGTAGATATTTAAATGTTCCTACACATGACTGTGTAGGTATTTCCATGTTTATACAGATGTCTTTGTAGATATTTCCATGTTAATAGAGATAGCGGTGTAGACATTTCCATGTTTATACAGATAGCGGTGTAGATATTTCCATGTTTATACAGATAGTGGTGTAGATATTTCCATGTTTATACAGACTGCGGTGTAGATATTTCCATGTTTATACAAATAGCGGTGCAGATATTTCCATGTTTGTACAGATGGCGGTGTTGATATTTCCATTTATACACAGATGACCGTGTAGATATTTCCATGTTTATACAGATGGCGGCGCAGATATTTCCATGGATATGTAGATGGCGGTGTAGATATTTCCATGTTTATACAGATTGCGGTGTAGTTATTTCCATGTTTATATAGATAGCGGTGTAGTTATTTCCATGTATATACACATGGCTGTGTAGATATTTCCATGTTTATACAGATGGCGGTGTAGATATTTCCATGTTCATACAGATAACTTTGTATTTCCATGTTTATACAGATGGCGGTGTAGATATTTCCATGTCTATAGTGATAGCACTGGAGATAATTCCATGTTTATACAGATAGCGGTGTAGATATTTCCATGTTTATTCTGATCGTGGTGTAGATATTTCCATGTTTATAGAGATGGCGGTGTAGATATTTACATGTTCATAGAGATAGCGGTGTTGATTTTTCCATGTTTATAGAGACAGCGGTGTGGATATTTCCTTGCTTATACAGATAGGGGTGTAGATATTTCCATGTTTATAGAGATAGCGGTGAAGATATTTCCATGTTTATACAGATCACGGTGTAGATATTTCCTTGCTTGTACTAATAGCGATGTAGTTATTTCCATGTTTATACAGATAGCGGTGTAGATATTTCCATGTATATACAGATGGCTGTGTAGATATTTCCATGTTTATACAGATGGCTGTGTAGATATTTCCATGTTTATACAGATGACTTTGTAGGTATTTGCATGTTTATACAGATGGCGGTGTAGGTTTTCCATGTTTATAGTGATAGCTGTGTAGATATTTCCATGTTTATACAGATAGCGGTGTTGATATTTCCATGTTTATAAAGATCGCGGTGTAGATATTTCCATGTTTATACAGATCGCGGTGCAGATATTTATATCTTTATACAGATGGCATTGTAGATATTTCCTTATTCACACAGATGGCGGTGTAGATGTTTCCATGTTTATACAGATGGCAGAGTAGTTAGTTCCATGTTTATGGAGATGGCAGTGTAGATACTTTCATGTTTACAGAGATGGCGGTGTAGATATTTCCATGTTTATAGAGATAGCAGTGTAGATATTTACATGTTTATACAGATGTCTGTGTAGATATTTCCATGTGTATACAGATGGCATTGTAGATATTTCCATGTTTATACAGATGACTGTATAGGTATTTCCATGTTTTTACAGGTGGCAGTGCAGATATTTCCATGTTTATAGAGATAGCGGTGTGGATATTTCCATGTTTCTACAGATGGCGGTGTTGATATTTCCATCTATACACAGATGGCCGTGTAGATATTTCCATGTTTATACAGATGGCGGCGTAGATATTTCCATGGACATGCAGATGGCGGTGTAGATATTTCCATGGTTAAACAGATAGCGGTGTAGATATTTCCATGTTTACACAGATAGTGGTGTAGATATTTCCGTGTTTATACACATGGCAGAGTAGATACTTCCATCTTTATGGAGATGGCAGTGTAGATATTTTCATGTTTATAGAGATGGCGGTGTAGATATTTCCATATTTATAGAGATAGCGGTGTAGATATTTCCATCTTTCTACAGATGGCAGTGTAGATATTTCCATGTTTATACAGATGGCGGTGTAGATATTTCCATATTTATACAGATGTCTGTGTAGATATTTCCATATTTATACAGATGTCTGTGTAGATATTTCCATCTGTATACAGATGGTATTGTAGGTATTTCCATGTTTATACAGATGGTGGTGAAGATATTTCCATGTTTATTCAGATGACTGTGTAGATATTTCCATGTTTTTACAGATGGCAGTGTGGATATTTCAATGTTTATAGAGATGGCGCTGTAGATATTTCCAAGTTTATACAGCTAACGGTGGAGATATTTCCATGTTTATACAGAGAGGAGTCGAGATATTTCCATGTTTATACACATAGCGGTGTACATATTTCCATGATTATAGAGACAGCGGTGTAGGTATTTCCATGTTTATGCAGATAGCGGTGCAGATATTTCCATGTTTACACAGATGCCTATGCAGATATTTCCATATTTACACAGAGGGCTGTGTAGATATTTCTATGTTTATACAGAAGACAGTGTAGATATTTAAATGTTCCTACACATGACTGTGTAGGTATTTCCATGTTTATACAGATGTCTTTGTAGATATTTCCATGTTAATAGAGATAGCGGTGTAGACATTTCCATGTTTATACAGATAGCGGTGTAGATATATCCATGTTTATACAGATAGTGGTGTAGATATTTCCATGTTTATACAGACCGCGGTGTAGATATTTCCATGTTTATACAAATAGCGGTGCAGATATTTCCATGTTTGTACAGATGGCGGTGTTGATATTTCCATTTATACACAGATGACCGTGTAGATATTTCCATGTTTATACAGACGGCGGCGCAGATATTTCCATGGATATGTAGATGGCGGTGTAGATATTTCCATGTTTATACAGATTGCGGTGTCGTTATTTCCATGTTTATATAGATAGCGGTGTAGTTATTTCCATGTATATACACATGGCTGTGTAGATATTTCCATGTTTATACAGATGGCGGTGTAGATATTTCCATGTTCATACAGATAACTTTGTATTTCCATGTTTATACAGATGGCGGTGTAGATATTTCCATGTCTATAGAGATAGCAGTGGAGATAATTCCATGTTTATACAGATAGCGGTGTAGATATTTCCATGTTTATTCTGATCGTGGTGTAGATATTTCCATGTTTATAGAGATGGCGGTGTAGATATTTACATGTTCATAGAGATAGCGGTGTTGATTTTTCCATGTTTATAGAGACAGCGGTGTGGATATTTCCTTGCTTATACAGATAGGGGTGTAGATATTTCCATGTTTATAGAGATAGCGGTGAAGATATTTCCATGTTTATACAGATCACGGTGTAGATATTTCCTTGCTTGTACTAATAGCGGTGTAGTTATTTCCATGTTTATACAGATAGCGGTGTAGATATTTCCATGTATATACAGATGGCTGTGTAGATATTTCCATGTTTATACAGATGGCTGTGTAGATATTTCCATGTTTATACAGATGACTTTGTAGGTATTTGCATGTTTATACAGATGGCGGTATAGGTTTTCCATGTTTATAGTGATAGCTGTGTAGATATTTCCATGTTTATACAGATGGCGGTGTAGATATTTCCATATTTATACAGATGTCTGTGTAGATATTTCCATCTGTATACAGATGGTATTGTAGGTATTTCCATGTTTATACAGATGGTGGTGAAGATATTTCCATGTTTATTCAGATGACTGTGTAGATATTTCCATGTTTTTACAGATGGCAGTGTGGATATTTCAATGTTTATAGAGATGGCGCTGTAGATATTTCCAAGTTTATACAGATAACGGTGGAGATATTTCCATGTTTATACAGAGAGGAGTCGAGATATTTCCATGTTTATACACATAGCGGTGTACATATTTCCATGATTATAGAGACAGCGGTGTAGGTATTTCCATGTTTATGCAGATAGCGGTGCAGATATTTCCATGTTTACACAGATGCCTATGCAGATATTTCCATATTTACACAGAGGGCTGTGTAGATATTTCTATGTTTATACAGAAGACAGTGTAGATATTTAAATGTTCCTACACATGACTGTGTAGGTATTTCCATGTTTATACAGATGTCTTTGTAGATATTTCCATGTTAATAGAGATAGCGGTGTAGACATTTCCATGTTTATACAGATATCGGTGTAGATATATCCATGTTTATACAGATAGTGGTGTAGATATTTCCATGTTTATACAGACCGCGGTGTAGATATTTCCATGTTTATGCAAATAGCGGTGCAGTTATTTCCATGTTTGTACAGATGGCGGTGTTGATATTTCCATTTATACACAGATGACCGTGTAGATATTTCCATGTTTATACAGACGGCGGCGCAGGTATTTCCATGGATATGTAGATGGCGGTGTAGATATTTCCATGTTTATACAGATTGCGGTGTAGTTATTTCCATGTTTATATAGATAGCGGTGTAGTTATTTCCATGTATATACACATGGCTGTGTAGATATTTCCATGTTTATACAGATGGCGGTGTAGATATTTCCATGTTTATACAGATAACTTTGTATTTCCATGTTTATACAGATGGCGGTGTAGATATTTCCATGTCTATAGTGATAGCAGTGGAGATAATTCCATGTTTATACAGATAGCGGTGTAGATATTTCCATGTTTATTCTGATCGTGGTGTAGATATTTCCATGTTTATAGAGATGGCGGTGTAGATATTTACATGTTCATAGAGATAGCGGTGTTGATTTTTCCATGTTTATAGAGACAGCGGTGTGGATATTTCCTTGCTTATACAGATAGGGGTGTAGATATTTCCATGTTTATAGAGATAGCGGTGAAGATATTTCCATGTTTATACAGATCACGGTGTAGATATTTCCTTGCTTGTACTAATAGCGGTGTAGTTATTTCCATGTTTATACAGATAGCGGTGTAGATGTTTCCATGTATATACAGATGGCTGTGTAGATATTTCCATGTTTATACAGATGGCTGTGTAGATATTTCCATGTTTATACAGATGACTTTGTAGGTATTTGCATGTTTATACAGATGGCGGTGTAGGTTTTCCATGTTTATAGTGATAGCTGTGTAGATATTTCCATGTTTATACAGATAGCGGTGTTGATATTTCCATGTTTATAAAGATCGCGGTGTAGATATTTCCATGTTTATACAGATCGCGGTGCAGATATTTATATCTTTATACAGATGGCATTGTAGATATTTCCTTATTCACACAGATGGCGGTGTAGATGTTTCCATGTTTATACAGATGGCAGAGTAGTTAGTTCCATGTTTATGGAGATGGCAGTGTAGATACTTTCATGTTTACAGAGATGGCGGTGTAGATATTTCCATGTTTATAGAGATAGCAGTGTAGATATTTACATGTTTATACAGATGTCTGTGTAGATATTTCCATGTGTATACAGATGGCAATGTAGATATTTCCATGTTTATACAGATGACTGTATAGGTATTTCCATGTTTTTACAGGTGGCAGTGCAGATATTTCCATGTTTATAGAGATAGCGGTGTAGATATTTCCATGTTTCTACAGATGGCGGTGTTGATATTTCCATCTATACACAGATGGCCGTGTAGATATTTCCATGTTTATACAGATGGCGGCGTAGATATTTCCATGGACATGCAGATGGCGGTGTAGATATTTCCATGTTTAAACAGATAGCGGTGTAGATATTTCCATGTTTACACAGATAGTGGTGTAGATATTTCCGTGTTTATACACATGGCAGAGTAGATACTTCCATCTTTATGGAGATGGCAGTGTAGATATTTTCATGTTTATAGAGATGGCGGTGTAGATATTTCCATATTTATAGAGATAGCGGTGTAGATATTTCCATCTTTCTACAGATGGCAGTGTAGATATTTCCATGTTTATACAGATGGCGGTGTAGATATTTCCATATTTATACAGATGTCTGTGTAGATATTTCCATCTGTATACAGATGGTATTGTAGGTATTTCCATGTTTATACAGATGGTGGTGAAGATATTTCCATGTTTATTCAGATGACTGTGTAGATATTTCCATGTTTTTACAGATGGCAGTGTGGATATTTCAATGTTTATAGAGATGGCGCTGTAGATATTTCCAAGTTTATACAGATAACGGTGGAGATATTTCCATGTTTATACAGAGAGGAGTCGAGATATTTCCATGTTTATACACATAGCGGTGTACATATTTCCATGATTATAGAGACAGCGGTGTAGGTATTTCCATGTTTATGCAGATAGCGGTGCAGATATTTCCATGTTTACACAGATGCCTATGCAGATATTTCCATATTTACACAGAGGGCTGTGTAGATATTTCTATGTTTATACAGAAGACAGTGTAGATATTTAAATGTTCCTACACATGACTGTGTAGGTATTTCCATGTTTATACAGATGTCTTTGTAGATATTTCCATGTTAATAGAGATAGCGGTGTAGACATTTCCATGTTTATACAGATATCGGTGTAGATATATCCATGTTTATACAGATAGTGGTGTAGATATTTCCATGTTTATACAGACCGCGGTGTAGATATTTCCATGTTTATGCAAATAGCGGTGCAGTTATTTCCATGTTTGTACAGATGGCGGTGTTGATATTTCCATTTATACACAGATGACCGTGTAGATATTTCCATGTTTATACAGACGGCGGCGCAGGTATTTCCATGGATATGTAGATGGCGGTGTAGATATTTCCATGTTTATACAGATTGCGGTGTAGTTATTTCCATGTTTATATAGATAGCGGTGTAGTTATTTCCATGTATATACACATGGCTGTGTAGATATTTCCATGTTTATACAGATGGCGGTGTAGATATTTCCATGTTTATACAGATAACTTTGTATTTCCATGTTTATACAGATGGCGGTGTAGATATTTCCATGTCTATAGTGATAGCAGTGGAGATAATTCCATGTTTATACAGATAGCGGTGTAGATATTTCCATGTTTATTCTGATCGTGGTGTAGATATTTCCATGTTTATAGAGATGGCGGTGTAGATATTTACATGTTCATAGAGATAGCGGTGTTGATTTTTCCATGTTGATAGAGACAGCGGTGTGGATATTTCCTTGCTTATACAGATAGGGGTGTAGATATTTCCATGTTTATAGAGATAGCGGTGAAGATATTTCCATGTTTATACAGATCACGGTGTAGATATTTCCTTGCTTGTACTAATAGCGGTGTAGTTATTTCCATGTTTATACAGATAGCGGTGTAGATGTTTCCATGTATATACAGATGGCTGTGTAGATATTTCCATGTTTATACAGATGGCTGTGTAGATATTTCCATGTTTATACAGATGACTTTGTAGGTATTTGCATGTTTATACAGATGGCGGTGTAGGTTTTCCATGTTTATAGTGATAGCTGTGTAGATATTTCCATGTTTATACAGATAGCGGTGTTGATATTTCCATGTTTATAAAGATCGCGGTGTAGATATTTCCATGTTTATACAGATCGCGGTGCAGATATTTATATCTTTATACAGATGGCATTGTAGATATTTCCTTATTCACACAGATGGCGGTGTAGATGTTTCCATGTTTATACAGATGGCAGAGTAGTTAGTTCCATGTTTATGGAGATGGCAGTGTAGATACTTTCATGTTTACAGAGATGGCGGTGTAGATATTTCCATGTTTATAGAGATAGCAGTGTAGATATTTACATGTTTATACAGATGTCTGTGTAGATATTTCCATGTGTATACAGATGGCAATGTAGATATTTCCATGTTTATACAGATGACTGTATAGGTATTTCCATGTTTTTACAGGTGGCAGTGCAGATATTTCCATGTTTATAGAGATAGCGGTGTAGATATTTCCATGTTTCTACAGATGGCGGTGTTGATATTTCCATCTATACACAGATGGCCGTGTAGATATTTCCATGTTTATACAGATGGCGGCGTAGATATTTCCATGGACATGCAGATGGCGGTGTAGATATTTCCATGTTTAAACAGATAGCGGTGTAGATATTTCCATGTTTACACAGATAGTGGTGTAGATATTTCCGTGTTTATACACATGGCAGAGTAGATACTTCCATCTTTATGGAGATGGCAGTGTAGATATTTTCATGTTTATAGAGATGGCGGTGTAGATATTTCCATATTTATAGAGATAGCGGTGTAGATATTTCCATCTTTCTACAGATGGCAGTGTAGATATTTCCATGTTTATACAGATGGCGGTGTAGATATTTCCATATTTATACAGATGTCTGTGTAGATATTTCCATCTGTATACAGATGGTATTGTAGGTATTTCCATGTTTATACAGATGGTGGTGAAGATATTTCCATGTTTATTCAGATGACTGTGTAGATATTTCCATGTTTTTACAGATGGCAGTGTGGATATTTCAATGTTTATAGAGATGGCGCTGTAGATATTTCCAAGTTTATACAGATAACGGTGGAGATATTTCCATGTTTATACAGAGAGGAGTCGAGATATTTCCATGTTTATACACATAGCGGTGTACATATTTCCATGATTATAGAGACAGCGGTGTAGGTATTTCCATGTTTATGCAGATAGCGGTGCAGATATTTCCATGTTTACACAGATGCCTATGCAGATATTTCCATATTTACACAGAGGGCTGTGTAGATATTTCTATGTTTATACAGAAGACAGTGTAGATATTTAAATGTTCCTACACATGACTGTGTAGGTATTTCCATGTTTATACAGATGTCTTTGTAGATATTTCCATGTTAATAGAGATAGCGGTTTAGACATTTCCATGTTTATACAGATATCGGTGTAGATATATCCATGTTTATACAGATAGTGGTGTAGATATTTCCATGTTTATACAGACCGCGGTGTAGATATTTCCATGTTTATGCAAATAGCGGTGCAGTTATTTCCATGTTTGTACAGATGGCGGTGTTGATATTTCCATTTATACACAGATGACCGTGTAGATATTTCCATGTTTATACAGACGGCGGCGCAGGTATTTCCATGGATATGTAGATGGCGGTGTAGATATTTCCATGTTTATACAGATTGCGGTGTAGTTATTTCCATGTTTATATAGATAGCCGTGTAGTTATTTCCATGTATATACACATGGCTGTGTAGATATTTCCATGTTTATACAGATGGCGGTGTAGATATTTCCATGTTTATACAGATAACTTTGTATTTCCATGTTTATACAGATGGCGGTGTAGATATTTCCATGTCTATAGTGATAGCAGTGGAGATAATTCCATGTTTATACAGATAGCGGTGTAGATATTTCCATGTTTATTCTGATCGTGGTGTAGATATTTCCATGTTTATAGAGATGGCGGTGTAGATATTTACATGTTCATAGAGATAGCGGTGTTGATTTTTCCATGTTTATAGAGACAGCGGTGTGGATATTTCCTTGCTTATACAGATAGCGGTGTAGATATTTCCATGTTTATAGAGATAGCGGTGAAGATATTTCCATGTTTATACAGATCACGGTGTAGATATTTCCTTGCTTGTACTAATAGCGGTGTAGTTATTTCCATGTTTATACAGATAGCGGTGTAGATGTTTCCATGTATATACAGATGGCTGTGTAGATATTTCCATGTTTATACAGATGGCTGTGTAGATATTTCCATGTTTATACAGATGACTTTGTAGGTATTTGCATGTTTATACAGATGGCGGTGTAGGTTTTCCATGTTTATAGTGATAGCTGTGTAGATATTTCCATGTTTATACAGATGGCGGTGTAGATATTTCCATGTTCATACAGATAACTTTGTATTTCCATGTTTATACAGATGGCGGTGTAGATATATCCATGTCTTTAGAGATAGCAGTGGAGATAATTCCATGTTTATACAGATAGCGGTGTAGATATTTCCATGTTTATTCTGATAGTGGTGTAGATATTTCCATGTTTATAGAGATGGCGGTGTAGATATTTACATGTTCATAGAGATAGCGGTGTTGATTTTTCCATGTTTATAGAGACAGCGGTGTGGATATTTCCTTGCTTATACAGATAGGGGTGTAGATATTTCCATGTTTATAGAGATAGCGGTGAAGATATTTCCATGTTTATACAGATCACGGTGTAGATATTTCCTTGCTTGTACTAATAGCGGTGTAGTTATTTCCATGTTTATACAGATAGCGGTGTAGATATTTCCATGTATATACAGATGGCTGTGTAGATATTTCCATGTTTATACAGATGGCTGTGTAGATATTTCCATGTTTATACAGATGACTTTGTAGGTATTTGCATGTTTATACAGATGGCGGTATAGGTTTTCCATGTTTATAGTGATAGCTGTGTAGATATTTCCATGTTTATACAGATGGCGGTGTAGATATTTCCATATTTATACAGATGTCTGTGTAGATATTTCCATCTGTATACAGATGGTATTGTAGGTATTTCCATGTTTATACAGATGGTGGTGAAGATATTTCCATGTTTATTCAGATGACTGTGTAGATATTTCCATGTTTTTACAGATGGCAGTGTGGATATTTCAATGTTTATAGAGATGGCGCTGTAGATATTTCCAAGTTTATACAGATAACGGTGGAGATATTTCCATGTTTATACAGAGAGGAGTCGAGATATTTCCATGTTTATACACATAGCGGTGTACATATTTCCATGATTATAGAGACAGCGGTGTAGGTATTTCCATGTTTATGCAGATAGCGGTGCAGATATTTCCATGTTTACACAGATGCCTATGCAGATATTTCCATATTTACACAGAGGGCTGTGTAGATATTTCTATGTTTATACAGAAGACAGTGTAGATATTTAAATGTTCCTACACATGACTGTGTAGGTATTTCCATGTTTATACAGATGTCTTTGTAGATATTTCCATGTTAATAGAGATAGCGGTGTAGACATTTCCATGTTTATACAGATAGCGGTGTAGATATATCCATGTTTATACAGATAGTGGTGTAGATATTTCCATGTTTATACAGACCGCGGTGTAGATATTTCCATGTTTATGCAAATAGCGGTGCAGTTATTTCCATGTTTGTACAGATGGCGGTGTTGATATTTCCATTTATACACAGATGACCGTGTAGATATTTCCATGTTTATACAGACGGCGGCGCAGGTATTTCCATGGATATGTAGATGGCGGTGTAGATATTTCCATGTTTATACAGATTGCGGTGTAGTTATTTCCATGTTTATATAGATAGCGGTGTAGTTATTTCCATGTATATACACATGGCTGTGTAGATATTTCCATGTTTATACAGATGGCGGTGTAGATATTTCCATGTTTATACAGATAACTTTGTATTTCCATGTTTATACAGATGGCGGTGTAGATATTTCCATGTCTATAGTGATAGCAGTGGAGATAATTCCATGTTTATACAGATAGCGGTGTAGATATTTCCATGTTTATTCTGATCGTGGTGTAGATATTTCCATGTTTATAGAGATGGCGGTGTAGATATTTACATGTTCATAGAGATAGCGGTGTTGATTTTTCCATGTTGATAGAGACAGCGGTGTGGATATTTCCTTGCTTATACAGATAGGGGTGTAGATATTTCCATGTTTATAGAGATAGCGGTGAAGATATTTCCATGTTTATACAGATCACGGTGTAGATATTTCCTTGCTTGTACTAATAGCGGTGTAGTTATTTCCATGTTTATACAGATAGCGGTGTAGATGTTTCCATGTATATACAGATGGCTGTGTAGATATTTCCATGTTTATACAGATGGCTGTGTAGATATTTCCATGTTTATACAGATGACTTTGTAGGTATTTGCATGTTTATACAGATGGCGGTGTAGGTTTTCCATGTTTATAGTGATAGCTGTGTAGATATTTCCATGTTTATACAGATAGCGGTGTTGATATTTCCATGTTTATAAAGATCGCGGTGTAGATATTTCCATGTTTATACAGATCGCGGTGCAGATATTTATATCTTTATACAGATGGCATTGTAGATATTTCCTTATTCACACAGATGGCGGTGTAGATGTTTCCATGTTTATACAGATGGCAGAGTAGTTAGTTCCATGTTTATGGAGATGGCAGTGTAGATACTTTCATGTTTACAGAGATGGCGGTGTAGATATTTCCATGTTTATAGAGATAGCAGTGTAGATATTTACATGTTTATACAGATGTCTGTGTAGATATTTCCATGTGTATACAGATGGCAATGTAGATATTTCCATGTTTATACAGATGACTGTATAGGTATTTCCATGTTTTTACAGGTGGCAGTGCAGATATTTCCATGTTTATAGAGATAGCGGTGTAGATATTTCCATGTTTCTACAGATGGCGGTGTTGATATTTCCATCTATACACAGATGGCCGTGTAGATATTTCCATGTTTATACAGATGGCGGCGTAGATATTTCCATGGACATGCAGATGGCGGTGTAGATATTTCCATGTTTAAACAGATAGCGGTGTAGATATTTCCATGTTTACACAGATAGTGGTGTAGATATTTCCGTGTTTATACACATGGCAGAGTAGATACTTCCATCTTTATGGAGATGGCAGTGTAGATATTTTCATGTTTATAGAGATGGCGGTGTAGATATTTCCATATTTATAGAGATAGCGGTGTAGATATTTCCATCTTTCTACAGATGGCAGTGTAGATATTTCCATGTTTATACAGATGGCGGTGTAGATATTTCCATATTTATACAGATGTCTGTGTAGATATTTCCATCTGTATACAGATGGTATTGTAGGTATTTCCATGTTTATACAGATGGTGGTGAAGATATTTCCATGTTTATTCAGATGACTGTGTAGATATTTCCATGTTTTTACAGATGGCAGTGTGGATATTTCAATGTTTATAGAGATGGCGCTGTAGATATTTCCAAGTTTATACAGATAACGGTGGAGATATTTCCATGTTTATACAGAGAGGAGTCGAGATATTTCCATGTTTATACACATAGCGGTGTACATATTTCCATGATTATAGAGACAGCGGTGTAGGTATTTCCATGTTTATGCAGATAGCGGTGCAGATATTTCCATGTTTACACAGATGCCTATGCAGATATTTCCATATTTACACAGAGGGCTGTGTAGATATTTCTATGTTTATACAGAAGACAGTGTAGATATTTAAATGTTCCTACACATGACTGTGTAGGTATTTCCATGTTTATACAGATGTCTTTGTAGATATTTCCATGTTAATAGAGATAGCGGTTTAGACATTTCCATGTTTATACAGATATCGGTGTAGATATATCCATGTTTATACAGATAGTGGTGTAGATATTTCCATGTTTATACAGACCGCGGTGTAGATATTTCCATGTTTATGCAAATAGCGGTGCAGTTATTTCCATGTTTGTACAGATGGCGGTGTTGATATTTCCATTTATACACAGATGACCGTGTAGATATTTCCATGTTTATACAGACGGCGGCGCAGGTATTTCCATGGATATGTAGATGGCGGTGTAGATATTTCCATGTTTATACAGATTGCGGTGTAGTTATTTCCATGTTTATATAGATAGCCGTGTAGTTATTTCCATGTATATACACATGGCTGTGTAGATATTTCCATGTTTATACAGATGGCGGTGTAGATATTTCCATGTTTATACAGATAACTTTGTATTTCCATGTTTATACAGATGGCGGTGTAGATATTTCCATGTCTATAGTGATAGCAGTGGAGATAATTCCATGTTTATACAGATAGCGGTGTAGATATTTCCATGTTTATTCTGATCGTGGTGTAGATATTTCCATGTTTATAGAGATGGCGGTGTAGATATTTACATGTTCATAGAGATAGCGGTGTTGATTTTTCCATGTTTATAGAGACAGCGGTGTGGATATTTCCTTGCTTATACAGATAGCGGTGTAGATATTTCCATGTTTATAGAGATAGCGGTGAAGATATTTCCATGTTTATACAGATCACGGTGTAGATATTTCCTTGCTTGTACTAATAGCGGTGTAGTTATTTCCATGTTTATACAGATAGCGGTGTAGATGTTTCCATGTATATACAGATGGCTGTGTAGATATTTCCATGTTTATACAGATGGCTGTGTAGATATTTCCATGTTTATACAGATGACTTTGTAGGTATTTGCATGTTTATACAGATGGCGGTGTAGGTTTTCCATGTTTATAGTGATAGCCGTGTAGATATTTCCATGTTTATACAGATGGCGGTGTAGATATTTCCATGTTCATACAGATAACTTTGTATTTCCATGTTTATACAGATGGCGGTGTAGATATATCCATGTCTATAGAGATAGCAGTGGAGATAATTCCATGTTTATACAGATAGCGGTGTAGATATTTCCATGTTTATTCTGATAGTGGTGTAGATATTTCCATGTTTATAGAGATGGCGGTGTAGATATTTACATGTTCATAGAGATAGCGGTGTTGATTTTTCCATGTTTATAGAGACAGCGGTGTGGATATTTCCTTGCTTATACAGATAGGGGTGTAGATATTTCCATGTTTATAGAGATAGCGGTGAAGATATTTCCATGTTTATACAGATCACGGTGTAGATATTTCCTTGCTTGTACTAATAGCGGTGTAGTTATTTCCATGTTTATACAGATAGCGGTGTAGATATTTCCATGTATATACAGATGGCTGTGTAGATATTTCCATGTTTATACAGATGGCTGTGTAGATATTTCCATGTTTATACAGATGACTTTGTAGGTATTTGCATGTTTATACAGATGGCGGTATAGGTTTTCCATGTTTATAGTGATAGCTGTGTAGATATTTCCATGTTTATACAGATGGCGGTGTAGATATTTCCATATTTATACAGATGTCTGTGTAGATATTTCCATCTGTATACAGATGGTATTGTAGGTATTTCCATGTTTATACAGATGGTGGTGAAGATATTTCCATGTTTATTCAGATGACTGTGTAGATATTTCCATGTTTTTACAGATGGCAGTGTGGATATTTCAATGTTTATAGAGATGGCGCTGTAGATATTTCCAAGTTTATACAGATAACGGTGGAGATATTTCCATGTTTATACAGAGAGGAGTCGAGATATTTCCATGTTTATACACATAGCGGTGTACATATTTCCATGATTATAGAGACAGCGGTGTAGGTATTTCCATGTTTATGCAGATAGCGGTGCAGATATTTCCATGTTTACACAGATGCCTATGCAGATATTTCCATATTTACACAGAGGGCTGTGTAGATATTTCTATGTTTATACAGAAGACAGTGTAGATATTTAAATGTTCCTACACATGACTGTGTAGGTATTTCCATGTTTATACAGATGTCTTTGTAGATATTTCCATGTTAATAGAGATAGCGGTGTAGACATTTCCATGTTTATACAGATAGCGGTGTAGATATATCCATGTTTATACAGATAGTGGTGTAGATATTTCCATGTTTATACAGACCGCGGTGTAGATATTTCCATGTTTATACAAATAGCGGTGCAGTTATTTCCATGTTTGTACAGATGGCGGTGTTGATATTTCCATTTATACACAGATGACCGTGTAGATATTTCCATGTTTATACAGACGGCGGCGCAGATATTTCCATGGATATGTAGATGGCGGTGTAGATATTTCCATGTTTATACAGATTGCGGTGTAGTTATTTCCATGTTTATACAGATAGTGGTGTAGATATTTCCATGTTTATACAGACCGCGGTGTAGATATTTCCATGTTTATACAAATAGCGGTGCAGATATTTCCATGTTTGTACAGATGGCGGTGTTGATATTTCCATTTATACACAGATGACCGTGTAGATATTTCCATGTTTATACAGATGGCGGCGCAGATATTTCCATGGATATGTAGATGGCGGTGTAGATATTTCCATGTTTATACAGATTGCGGTGTAGTTATTTCCATGTTTATATAGATAGCGGTGTAGTTATTTCCATGTATATACACATGGCTGTGTAGATATTTCCATGTTTATACAGATGGCGGTGTAGATATTTCCATGTTCATACAGATAACTTTGTATTTCCATGTTTATACAGATGGCGGTGTAGATATTTCCATGTCTATAGTGATAGCAGTGGAGATAATTCCATGTTTATACAGATAGCGGTGTAGATATTTCCATGTTTATTCTGATCGTGGTGTAGATATTTCCATGTTTATAGAGATGGCGGTGTAGATATTTACATGTTCATAGAGATAGCGGTGTTGATTTTTCCATGTTTATAGAGACAGCGGTGTGGATATTTCCTTGCTTATACAGATAGGGGTGTAGATATTTCCATGTTTATAGAGATAGCGGTGAAGATATTTCCATGTTTATACAGATCACGGTGTAGATATTTCCTTGCTTGTACTAATAGCGGTGTAGTTATTTCCATGTTTATACAGATAGCGGTGTAGATATTTCCATGTATATACAGATGGCTGTGTAGATATTTCCATGTTTATACAGATGGCTGTGTAGATATTTCCATGTTTATACAGATGACTTTGTAGGTATTTGCATGTTTATACAGATGGCGGTGTAGGTTTTCCATGTTTATAGTGATAGCTGTGTAGATATTTCCATGTTTATACAGATAGCGGTGTTGATATTTCCATGTTTATAAAGATCGCGGTGTAGATATTTCCATGTTTATACAGATCGCGGTGCAGATATTTATATCTTTATACAGATGGCATTGTAGATATTTCCTTATTCACACAGATGTCGGTGTAGATGTTTCCATGTTTATACAGATGGCAGAGTAGTTAGTTCCATGTTTATGGAGATGGCAGTGTAGATACTTTCATGTTTACAGAGATGGCTGTGTAGATATTTCCATGTTTATAGAGATAGCAGTGTAGATATTTACATGTTTATACAGATGTCTGTGTAGATATTTCCATGTGTATACAGATGGCATTGTAGATATTTCCATGTTTATACAGATGACTGTATAGGTATTTCCATGTTTTTACAGGTGGCAGTGCAGATATTTCCATGTTTATAGAGATAGCGGTGTAGATATTTCCATGTTTCTACAGATGGCGGTGTTGATATTTCCATCTATACACAGATGGCCGTGTAGATATTTCCATGTTTATACAGATGGCGGCGTAGATATTTCCATGGACATGCAGATGGCGGTGTAGATATTTCCATGTTTAAACAGATAGCGGTGTAGATATTTCCATGTTTACACAGATAGTGGTGTAGATATTTCCGTGTTTATACACTTGGCAGAGTAGATACTTCCATCTTTATGGAGATGGCAGTGTAGATATTTTCATGTTTATAGAGATGGCGGTGTAGATATTTCCATATTTATAGAGATAGCTGTGTAGATATTTCCATCTTTCTACAGATGGCAGTGTAGATATTTCCATGTTTATACAGATGGCGGTGTAGATATTTCCATATTTATACAGATGTCTGTGTAGATATTTCCATCTGTATACAGATGGTATTGTAGGTATTTCCATGTTTATACAGATGGTGGTGAAGATATTTCCATGTTTATTCAGATGACTGTGTAGATATTTCCATGTTTTTACAGATGGCAGTGTGGATATTTCAATGTTTATAGAGATGGCGCTGTAGATATTTCCAAGTTTATACAGATAACGGTGGAGATATTTCCATGTTTATACAGAGAGGAGTCGAGATATTTCCATGTTTATACACATAGCGGTGTACATATTTCCATGATTATAGAGACAGCAGTGTAGGTATTTCCATGTTTATGCAGATAGCGGTGCAGATATTTCCATGTTTACACAGATGCCTATGCAGATATTTCCATATTTACACAGAGGGCTGTGTAGATATTTCTATGTTTATACAGAAGACAGTGTAGATATTTAAATGTTCCTACACATGACTGTGTAGGTATTTCCATGTTTATACAGATGTCTTTGTAGATATTTCCATGTTAATAGAGATAGCGGTGTAGACATTTCCATGTTTATACAGATAGCGGTGTAGATATATCCATGTTTATACAGATAGTGGTGTAGATATTTCCATGTTTATACAGACCGCGGTGTAGATATTTCCATGTTTATACAAATAGCGGTGCAGATATTTCCATGTTTGTACAGATGGCGGTGTTGATATTTCCATTTATACACAGATGACCGTGTAGATATTTCCATGTTTATACAGACGGCGGCGCAGATATTTCCATGGATATGTAGATGGCGGTGTAGATATTACCATGTTTATACAGATTGCGGTGTCGTTATTTCCATGTTTATATAGATAGCGGTGTAGTTATTTCCATGTATATACACATGGCTGTGTAGATATTTCCATGTTTATACAGATGGCGGTGTAGATATTTCCATGTTCATACAGATAACTTTGTATTTCCATGTTTATACAGATGGCGGTGTAGATATTTACATGTTCATAGAGATAGCGGTGTTGATTTTTCCATGTTTATAGAGACAGCGGTGTGGATATTTCCTTGCTTATACAGATAGGGGTGTAGATATTTCCATGTTTATAGAGATAGCGGTGAAGATATTTCCATGTTTATACAGATCACGGTGTAGATATTTCCTTGCTTGTACTAATAGCGGTGTAGTTATTTCCATGTTTATACAGATAGCGGTGTAGATATTTCCATGTATATACAGATGGCTGTGTACATATTTCCATGTTTATACAGATGGCTGTGTTGATATTTCCATGTTTATACAGATGACTTTGTAGGTATTTGCATGTTTATACAGATGGCGGTATAGGTTTTCCATGTTTATAATGATAGCTGTGTAGATATTTCCATGTTTATACAGATAGCGGTGTTGATATTTCCATGTTTATAAAGATCGCAGTGTAGATATTTCCATGTTTATACAGATCGCGGTGCAGATATTTATATCTTTATACAGATGGCATTGTATATATTTCCTTATTCACACAGATGGCGGTGTAGATGTTTCCATGATTATACAGATGGCAGAGTAGTTAGTTCCATGTTTATGGAGATGGCAGTGTAGATACTTTCGTGTTTACAGAGATGGCGGTGTAGATATTTCCATGTTTATAGAGATAGCAGTGTAGATATTTACATGTTTATACAGATGTCTGTGTAGATATTTCCATGTGTATACAGATGGCATTGTAGATATTTCCATGTTTATACAGATGACTGTATAGGTTTTTCCATGTTTTTACAGGTGGCAGTGCAGATATTTCCATGTTTATAGAGATAGCGGTGTAGATATTTCCTTGTTTAAACAGATAGCGGTGTAGATATTTCCATGTTTACACAGATAGTGGTGTAGATATTTCCGTGTTTATACACATGGCAGAGTAGATACTTCCATCTTTATGGAGATGGCAGTGTAGATATTTTCATGTTTATAGAGATGGCGGTGTAGATATTTCCATATTTATAGAGATAGCGGTGTAGATATTTCCATCTTTCTACAGATGGCAGTGTAGATATTTCCATGTTTATACAGATGGCGGTGTAGATATTTCCATATTTATACAGATGTCTGTGTAGATATTTCCATCTGTATACAGATGGTATTGTAGGTATTTCCATGTTTATACAGATGGTGGTGAAGATATTTCCATGTTTATTCAGATGACTGTGTAGATATTTCCATGTTTTTACAGATGGCAGTGTGGATATTTCAATGTTTATAGAGATGGCGCTGTAGATATTTCCAAGTTTATACAGATAACGGTGGAGATATTTCCATGTTTATACAGAGAGGAGTCGAGATATTTCCATGTTTATACACATAGCGGTGTACATATTTCCATGATTATAGAGACAGCGGTGTAGGTATTTCCATGTTTATGCAGATAGCGGTGCAGATATTTCCATGTTTACACAGATGCCTATGCAGATATTTCCATATTTACACAGAGGGCTGTGTAGATATTTCTATGTTTATACAGAAGACAGTGTAGATATTTAAATGTTCCTACACATGACTGTGTAGGTATTTCCATGTTTATACAGATGTCTTTGTAGATATTTCCATGTTAATAGAGATAGCGGTGTAGACATTTCCATGTTTATACAGATAGCGGTGTAGATATTTCCATGTTTATACAGATAGTGGTGTAGATATTTCCATGTTTATACAGACCGCGGTGTAGATATTTCCATGTTTATACAAATAGCGGTGCAGATATTTCCATGTTTGTACAGATGGCGGTGTTGATATTTCCATTTATACACAGATGACCGTGTAGATATTTCCATGTTTATACAGACGGCGGCGCAGATATTTCCATGGATATGTAGATGGCGGTGTAGATATTTCCATGTTTATACAGATTGCGGTGTAGTTATTTCCACGTTTATATAGATAGCGGTGTAGTTATTTCCATGTATATACACATGGCTGTGTAGATATTTCCATGTTTATACAGATGGCGGTGTAGATATTTCCATGTTCATACAGATAACTTTGTATTTCCATGTTTATACAGATGGCGGTGTAGATATTTCCATGTCTATAGTGATAGCAGTGGAGGTAATTCCATGTTTATACAGATAGCGGTGTAGATATTTCCATGTTTATTCTGATCGTGGTGTAGATATTTCCATGTTTATAGAGATGGCGGTGTAGATATTTACATGTTCATAGAGATAGCGGTGTTGATTTTTCCATGTTTATAGAGACAGCGGTGTGGATATTTCCTTGCTTATACAGATAGGGGTGTAGATATTTCCATGTTTATAGAGATAGCGGTGAAGATATTTCCATGTTTATACAGATCACGGTGTAGATATTTCCTTGCTTGTACTAATAGCGGTGTAGTTATTTCCATGTTTATACAGATAGCGGTGTAGATATTTCCATGTATATACAGATGGCTGTGTAGATATTTCCATGTTTATACAGATGGCTGTGTAGATATTTCCATGTTTATACAGATTACTTTGTAGGTATTTGCATGTTTATACAGATGGCGGTGTAGGTTTTCCATGTTTATAGTGATAGCTGTGTAGATATTTCCATGTTTATACAGATAGCGGTGTTGATATTTCCATGTTTATAAAGATCGCGGTGTAGATATTTCCATGTTTATACAGATCGCGGTGCAGATATTTATATCTTTATACAGATGGCATTGTAGATATTTCCTTATTCACACAGATGGCGGTGTAGATGTTTCCATGTTTATACAGATGGCAGAGTAGTTAGTTCCATGTTTATGGAGATGGCAGTGTAGATACTTTCGTGTTTACAGAGATGGCGGTGTAGATATTTCCATGTTTATAGAGATAGCAGTGTAGATATTTACATGTTTATACAGATGTCTGTGTAGATATTTCCATGTGTATACAGATGGCATTGTAGATATTTCCATGTTTATACAGATGACTGTATAGGTTTTTCCATGTTTTTACAGGTGGCAGTGCAGATATTTCCATGTTTATAGAGATAGCGGTGTAGATATTTCCATGTTTCTACAGATGGCGGTGTTGATATTTCCATCTATACACAGATGGCCGTGTAGATATTTCCATGTTTATACAGATGGCGGCGTAGATATTTCCATGGACATGCAGATGGCGGTGTAGATATTTCCATGTTTAAACAGATAGCGGTGTAGATATTTCCATGTTTACACAGATAGTGGTGTAGATATTTCCGTGTTTATACACATGGCAGAGTAGATACTTCCATCTTTATGGAGATGGCAGTGTAGATATTTTCATGTTTATAGAGATGGCGGTGTAGATATTTCCATATTTATAGAGATAGCGGTGTAGATATTTCCATCTTTCTACAGATGGCAGTGTAGATATTTCCATGTTTATACAGATGGCGGTGTAGATATTTCCATATTTATACAGATGTCTGTGTAGATATTTCCATCTGTATACAGATGGTATTGTAGGTATTTCCATGTTTATACAGATGGTGGTGAAGATATTTCCATGTTTATTCAGATGACTGTGTAGATATTTCCATGTTTTTACAGATGGCAGTGTGGATATTTCAATGTTTATAGAGATGGCGCTGTAGATATTTCCAAGTTTATACAGATAACGGTGGAGATATTTCCATGTTTATACAGAGAGGAGTCGAGATATTTCCATGTTTATACACATAGCGGTGTACATATTTCCATGATTATAGAGACAGCGGTGTAGGTATTTCCATGTTTATGCAGATAGCGGTGCAGATATTTCCATGTTTACACAGATGCCTATGCAGATATTTCCATATTTACACAGAGGGCTGTGTAGATATTTCTATGTTTATACAGAAGACAGTGTAGATATTTAAATGTTCCTACACATGACTGTGTAGGTATTTCCATGTTTATACAGATGTCTTTGTAGATATTTCCATGTTAATAGAGATAGCGGTGTAGACATTTCCATGTTTATACAGATAGCGGTGTAGATATTTCCATGTTTATACAGATAGTGGTGTAGATATTTCCATGTTTATACAGACCGCGGTGTAGATATTTCCATGTTTATACAAATAGCGGTGCAGATATTTCCATGTTTGTACAGATGGCGGTGTTGATATTTCCATTTATACACAGATGACCGTGTAGATATTTCCATGTTTATACAGATGGCGGCGCAGATATTTCCATGGATATGTAGATGGCGGTGTAGATATTTCCATGTTTATACAGATTGCGGTGTAGTTATTTCCACGTTTATATAGATAGCGGTGTAGTTATTTCCATGTATATACACATGGCTGTGTAGATATTTCCATGTTTATACAGATGGCGGTGTAGATATTTCCATGTTCATACAGATAACTTTGTATTTCCATGTTTATACAGATGGCGGTGTAGATATTTCCATGTCTATAGTGATAGCAGTGGAGGTAATTCCATGTTTATACAGATAGCGGTGTAGATATTTCCATGTTTATTCTGATCGTGGTGTAGATATTTCCATGTTTATAGAGATGGCGGTGTAGATATTTACATGTTCATAGAGATAGCGGTGTTGATTTTTCCATGTTTATAGAGACAGCGGTGTGGATATTTCCTTGCTTATACAGATAGGGGTGTAGATATTTCCATGTTTATAGAGATAGCGGTGAAGATATTTCCATGTTTATACAGATCACGGTGTAGATATTTCCTTGCTTGTACTAATAGCGGTGTAGTTATTTCCATGTTTATACAGATAGCGGTGTAGATATTTCCATGTATATACAGATGGCTGTGTAGATATTTCCATGTTTATACAGATGGCTGTGTAGATATTTCCATGTTTATACAGATGACTTTGTAGGTATTTGCATGTTTATACAGATGGCGGTGTAGGTTTTCCATGTTTATAGTGATAGCTGTGTAGATATTTCCATGTTTATACAGATAGCGGTGTTGATATTTCCATGTTTATAAAGATCGCGGTGTAGATATTTCCATGTTTATACAGATCGCGGTGCAGATATTTATATCTTTATACAGATGGCATTGTAGATATTTCCTTATTCACACAGATGGCGGTGTAGATGTTTCCATGTTTATACAGATGGCAGAGTAGTTAGTTCCATGTTTATGGAGATGGCAGTGTAGATACTTTCATGTTTACAGAGATGGCGGTGTAGATATTTCCATGTTTATAGAGATAGCAGTGTAGATATTTACATGTTTATACAGATGTCTGTGTAGATATTTCCATGTGTATACAGATGGCATTGTAGATATTTCCATGTTTATACAGATGACTGTATAGGTATTTCCATGTTTTTACAGGTGGCAGTGCAGATATTTCCATGTTTATAGAGATAGCGGTGTAGATATTTCCATGTTTCTACAGATGGCGGTGTTGATATTTCCATCTATACACAGATGGCCGTGTAGATATTTCCATGTTTATACAGATGGCGGCGTAGATATTTCCATGGACATGCAGATGGCGGTGTAGATATTTCCATGTTTAAACAGATAGCGGTGTAGATATTTCCATGTTTACACAGATAGTGGTGTAGATATTTCCGTGTTTATACACATGGCAGAGTAGATACTTCCATCTTTATGGAGATGGCAGTGTAGATATTTTCATGTTTATAGAGATGGCGGTGTAGATATTTCCATATTTATAGAGATAGCGGTGTAGATATTTCCATCTTTCTACAGATGGCAGTGTAGATATTTCCATGTTTATACAGATGGCGGTGTAGATATTTCCATATTTATACAGATGTCTGTGTAGATATTTCCATCTGTATACAGATGGTATTGTAGGTATTTCCATGTTTATACAGATGGTGGTGAAGATATTTCCATGTTTATTCAGATGACTGTGTAGATATTTCCATGTTTTTACAGATGGCAGTGTGGATATTTCAATGTTTATAGAGATGGCGCTGTAGATATTTCCAAGTTTATACAGATAACGGTGGAGATATTTCCATGTTTATACAGAGAGGAGTCGAGATATTTCCATGTTTATACACATAGCGGTGTACATATTTCCATGATTATAGAGACAGCGGTGTAGGTATTTCCATGTTTATGCAGATAGCGGTGCAGATATTTCCATGTTTACACAGATGCCTATGCAGATATTTCCATATTTACACAGAGGGCTGTGTAGATATTTCTATGTTTATACAGAAGACAGTGTAGATATTTAAATGTTCCTACACATGACTGTGTAGGTATTTCCATGTTTATACAGATGTCTTTGTAGATATTTCCATGTTAATAGAGATAGCGGTGTAGACATTTCCATGTTTATACAGATAGCGGTGTAGATATTTCCATGTTTATACAGATAGTGGTGTAGATATTTCCATGTTTATACAGACCGCGGTGTAGATATTTCCATGTTTATACAAATAGCGGTGCAGATATTTCCATGTTTGTACAGATGGCGGTGTTGATATTTCCATTTATACACAGATGACCGTGTAGATATTTCCATGTTTATACAGATGGCGGCGCAGATATTTCCATGGATATGTAGATGGCGGTGTAGATATTTCCATGTTTATACAGATTGCGGTGTAGTTATTTCCATGTTTATATAGATAGCGGTGTAGTTATTTCCATGTATATACACATGGCTGTGTAGATATTTCCATGTTTATACAGATGGCGGTGTAGATATTTCCATGTTCATACAGATAACTTTGTATTTCCATGTTTATACAGATGGCGGTGTAGATATTTCCATGTCTATAGTGATAGCAGTGGAGGTAATTCCATGTTTATACAGATAGCGGTGTAGATATTTCCATGTTTATTCTGATCGTGGTGTAGATATTTCCATGTTTATAGAGATGGCGGTGTAGATATTTACATGTTCATAGAGATAGCGGTGTTGATTTTTCCATGTTTATAGAGACAGCGGTGTGGATATTTCCTTGCTTATACAGATAGGGGTGTAGATATTTCCATGTTTATAGAGATAGCGGTGAAGATATTTCCATGTTTATACAGATCACGGTGTAGATATTTCCTTGCTTGTACTAATAGCGGTGTAGTTATTTCCATGTTTATACAGATAGCGGTGTAGATATTTCCATGTATATACAGATGGCTGTGTAGATATTTCCATGTTTATACAGATGGCTGTGTAGATATTTCCATGTTTATACAGATGACTTTGTAGGTATTTGCATGTTTATACAGATGGCGGTGTAGGTTTTCCATGTTTATAGTGATAGCTGTGTAGATATTTCCATGTTTATACAGATAGCGGTGTTGATATTTCCATGTTTATAAAGATCGCGGTGTAGATATTTCCATGTTTATACAGATCGCGGTGCAGATATTTATATCTTTATACAGATGGCATTGTAGATATTTCCTTATTCACACAGATGGCGGTGTAGATGTTTCCATGTTTATACAGATGGCAGAGTAGTTAGTTCCATGTTTATGGAGATGGCAGTGTAGATACTTTCATGTTTACAGAGATGGCGGTGTAGATATTTCCATGTTTATAGAGATAGCAGTGTAGATATTTACATGTTTATACAGATGTCTGTGTAGATATTTCCATGTGTATACAGATGGCATTGTAGATATTTCCATGTTTATACAGATGACTGTATAGGTATTTCCATGTTTTTACAGGTGGCAGTGCAGATATTTCCATGTTTATAGAGATAGCGGTGTAGATATTTCCATGTTTCTACAGATGGCGGTGTTGATATTTCCATCTATACACAGATGGCCGTGTAGATATTTCCATGTTTATACAGATGGCGGCGTAGATATTTCCATGGACATGCAGATGGCGGTGTAGATATTTCCATGTTTAAACAGATAGCGGTGTAGATATTTCCATGTTTACACAGATAGTGGTGTAGATATTTCCGTGTTTATACACATGGCAGAGTAGATACTTCCATCTTTATGGAGATGGCAGTGTAGATATTTTCATGTTTATAGAGATGGCGGTGTAGATATTTCCATATTTATAGAGATAGCGGTGTAGATATTTCCATCTTTCTACAGATGGCAGTGTAGATATTTCCATGTTTATACAGATGGCGGTGTAGATATTTCCATATTTATACAGATGTCTGTGTAGATATTTCCATCTGTATACAGATGGTATTGTAGGTATTTCCATGTTTATACAGATGGTGGTGAAGATATTTCCATGTTTATTCAGATGACTGTGTAGATATTTCCATGTTTTTACAGATGGCAGTGTGGATATTTCAATGTTTATAGAGATGGCGCTGTAGATATTTCCAAGTTTATACAGATAACGGTGGAGATATTTCCATGTTTATACAGAGAGGAGTCGAGATATTTCCATGTTTATACACATAGCGGTGTACATATTTCCATGATTATAGAGACAGCGGTGTAGGTATTTCCATGTTTATGCAGATAGCGGTGCAGATATTTCCATGTTTACACAGATGCCTATGCAGATATTTCCATATTTACACAGAGGGCTGTGTAGATATTTCTATGTTTATACAGAAGACAGTGTAGATATTTAAATGTTCCTACACATGACTGTGTAGGTATTTCCATGTTTATACAGATGTCTTTGTAGATATTTCCATGTTAATAGAGATAGCGGTGTAGACATTTCCATGTTTATACAGATAGCGGTGTAGATATTTCCATGTTTATACAGATAGTGGTGTAGATATTTCCATGTTTATACAGACCGCGGTGTAGATATTTCCATGTTTATACAAATAGCGGTGCAGATATTTCCATGTTTGTACAGATGGCGGTGTTGATATTTCCATTTATACACAGATGACCGTGTAGATATTTCCATGTTTATACAGATGGCGGCGCAGATATTTCCATGGATATGTAGATGGCGGTGTAGATATTTCCATGTTTATACAGATTGCGGTGTAGTTATTTCCATGTTTATATAGATAGCGGTGTAGTTATTTCCATGTATATACACATGGCTGTGTAGATATTTCCATGTTTATACAGATGGCGGTGTAGATATTTCCATGTTCATACAGATAACTTTGTATTTCCATGTTTATACAGATGGCGGTGTAGATATTTCCATGTCTATAGTGATAGCAGTGGAGGTAATTCCATGTTTATACAGATAGCGGTGTAGATATTTCCATGTTTATTCTGATCGTGGTGTAGATATTTCCATGTTTATAGAGATGGCGGTGTAGATATTTACATGTTCATAGAGATAGCGGTGTTGATTTTTCCATGTTTATAGAGACAGCGGTGTGGATATTTCCTTGCTTATACAGATAGGGGTGTAGATATTTCCATGTTTATAGAGATAGCGGTGAAGATATTTCCATGTTTATACAGATCACGGTGTAGATATTTCCTTGCTTGTACTAATAGCGGTGTAGTTATTTCCATGTTTATACAGATAGCGGTGTAGATATTTCCATGTATATACAGATGGCTGTGTAGATATTTCCATGTTTATACAGATGGCTGTGTAGATATTTCCATGTTTATACAGATGACTTTGTAGGTATTTGCATGTTTATACAGATGGCGGTGTAGGTTTTCCATGTTTATAGTGATAGCTGTGTAGATATTTCCATGTTTATACAGATAGCGGTGTTGATATTTCCATGTTTATAAAGATCGCGGTGTAGATATTTCCATGTTTATACAGATCGCGGTGCAGATATTTATATCTTTATACAGATGGCATTGTAGATATTTCCTTATTCACACAGATGGCGGTGTAGATGTTTCCATGTTTATACAGATGGCAGAGTAGTTAGTTCCATGTTTATGGAGATGGCAGTGTAGATACTTTCATGTTTACAGAGATGGCGGTGTAGATATTTCCATGTTTATAGAGATAGCAGTGTAGATATTTACATGTTTATACAGATGTCTGTGTAGATATTTCCATGTGTATACAGATGGCATTGTAGATATTTCCATGTTTATACAGATGACTGTATAGGTATTTCCATGTTTTTACAGGTGGCAGTGCAGATATTTCCATGTTTATAGAGATAGCGGTGTAGATATTTCCATGTTTCTACAGATGGCGGTGTTGATATTTCCATCTATACACAGATGGCCGTGTAGATATTTCCATGTTTATACAGATGGCGGCGTAGATATTTCCATGGACATGCAGATGGCGGTGTAGATATTTCCATGTTTAAACAGATAGCGGTGTAGATATTTCCATGTTTACACAGATAGTGGTGTAGATATTTCCGTGTTTATACACATGGCAGAGTAGATACTTCCATCTTTATGGAGATGGCAGTGTAGATATTTTCATGTTTATAGAGATGGCGGTGTAGATATTTCCATATTTATAGAGATAGCGGTGTAGATATTTCCATCTTTCTACAGATGGCAGTGTAGATATTTCCATGTTTATACAGATGGCGGTGTAGATATTTCCATATTTATACAGATGTCTGTGTAGATATTTCCATCTGTATACAGATGGTATTGTAGGTATTTCCATGTTTATACAGATGGTGGTGAAGATATTTCCATGTTTATTCAGATGACTGTGTAGATATTTCCATGTTTTTACAGATGGCAGTGTGGATATTTCAATGTTTATAGAGATGGCGCTGTAGATATTTCCAAGTTTATACAGATAACGGTGGAGATATTTCCATGTTTATACAGAGAGGAGTCGAGATATTTCCATGTTTATACACATAGCGGTGTACATATTTCCATGATTATAGAGACAGCGGTGTAGGTATTTCCATGTTTATGCAGATAGCGGTGCAGATATTTCCATGTTTACACAGATGCCTATGCAGATATTTCCATATTTACACAGAGGGCTGTGTAGATATTTCTATGTTTATACAGAAGACAGTGTAGATATTTAAATGTTCCTACACATGACTGTGTAGGTATTTCCATGTTTATACAGATGTCTTTGTAGATATTTCCATGTTAATAGAGATAGCGGTGTAGACATTTCCATGTTTATACAGATAGCGGTGTAGATATTTCCATGTTTATACAGATAGTGGTGTAGATATTTCCATGTTTATACAGACCGCGGTGTAGATATTTCCATGTTTATACAAATAGCGGTGCAGATATTTCCATGTTTGTACAGATGGCGGTGTTGATATTTCCATTTATACACAGATGACCGTGTAGATATTTCCATGTTTATACAGACGGCGGCGCAGATATTTCCATGGATATGTAGATGGCGGTGTAGATATTTCCATGTTTATACAGATTGCGGTGTAGTTATTTCCATGTTTATATAGATAGCGGTGTAGTTATTTCCATGTATATACACATGGCTGTGTAGATATTTCCATGTTTATACAGATGGCGGTGTAGATATTTCCATGTTCATACAGATAACTTTGTATTTCCATGTTTATACAGATGGCGGTGTAGATATTTCCATGTCTATAGTGATAGCAGTGGAGGTAATTCCATGTTTATACAGATAGCGGTGTAGATATTTCCATGTTTATTCTGATCGTGGTGTAGATATTTCCATGTTTATAGAGATGGCGGTGTAGATATTTACATGTTCATAGAGATAGCGGTGTTGATTTTTCCATGTTTATAGAGACAGCGGTGTGGATATTTCCTTGCTTATACAGATAGGGGTGTAGATATTTCCATGTTTATAGAGATAGCGGTGAAGATATTTCCATGTTTATACAGATCACGGTGTAGATATTTCCTTGCTTGTACTAATAGCGGTGTAGTTATTTCCATGTTTATACAGATAGCGGTGTAGATATTTCCATGTATATACAGATGGCTGTGTAGATATTTCCATGTTTATACAGATGGCTGTGTAGATATTTCCATGTTTATACAGATGACTTTGTAGGTATTTGCATGTTTATACAGATGGCGGTGTAGGTTTTCCATGTTTATAGTGATAGCTGTGTAGATATTTCCATGTTTATACAGATAGCGGTGTTGATATTTCCATGTTTATAAAGATCGCGGTGTAGATATTTCCATGTTTATACAGATCGCGGTGCAGATATTTATATCTTTATACAGATGGCATTGTAGATATTTCCTTATTCACACAGATGGCGGTGTAGATGTTTCCATGTTTATACAGATGGCAGAGTAGTTAGTTCCATGTTTATGGAGATGGCAGTGTAGATACTTTCATGTTTACAGAGATGGCGGTGTAGATATTTCCATGTTTATAGAGATAGCAGTGTAGATATTTACATGTTTATACAGATGTCTGTGTAGATATTTCCATGTGTATACAGATGGCATTGTAGATATTTCCATGTTTATACAGATGACTGTATAGGTATTTCCATGTTTTTACAGGTGGCAGTGCAGATATTTCCATGTTTATAGAGATAGCGGTGTAGATATTTCCATGTTTCTACAGATGGCGGTGTTGATATTTCCATCTATACACAGATGGCCGTGTAGATATTTCCATGTTTATACAGATGGCGGCGTAGATATTTCCATGGACATGCAGATGGCGGTGTAGATATTTCCATGTTTAAACAGATAGCGGTGTAGATATTTCCATGTTTACACAGATAGTGGTGTAGATATTTCCGTGTTTATACACATGGCAGAGTAGATACTTCCATCTTTATGGAGATGGCAGTGTAGATATTTTCATGTTTATAGAGATGGCGGTGTAGATATTTCCATATTTATAGAGATAGCGGTGTAGATATTTCCATCTTTCTACAGATGGCAGTGTAGATATTTCCATGTTTATACAGATGGCGGTGTAGATATTTCCATATTTATACAGATGTCTGTGTAGATATTTCCATCTGTATACAGATGGTATTGTAGGTATTTCCATGTTTATACAGATGGTGGTGAAGATATTTCCATGTTTATTCAGATGACTGTGTAGATATTTCCATGTTTTTACAGATGTCAGTGTGGATATTTCAATGTTTATAGAGATGGCGCTGTAGATATTTCCAAGTTTATACAGCTAACGGTGGAGATATTTCCATGTTTATACAGAGAGGAGTCGAGATATTTCCATGTTTATACACATAGCGGTGTACATATTTCCATGATTATAGAGACAGCGGTGTAGGTATTTCCATGTTTATGCAGATAGCGGTGCAGATATTTCCATGTTTACACAGATGCCTATGCAGATATTTCCATATTTACACAGAGGGCTGTGTAGATATTTCTATGTTTATACAGAAGACAGTGTAGATATTTAAATGTTCCTACACATGACTGTGTAGGTATTTCCATGTTTATACAGATGTCTTTGTAGATATTTCCATGTTAATAGAGATAGCGGTGTAGACATTTCCATGTTTATACAGATAGCGGTGTAGATATATCCATGTTTATACAGATAGTGGTGTAGATATTTCCATGTTTATACAGACCGCGGTGTAGATATTTCCATGTTTATACAAATAGCGGTGCAGATATTTCCATGTTTGTACAGATGGCGGTGTTGATATTTCCATTTATACACAGATGACCGTGTAGATATTTCCATGTTTATACAGACGGCGGCGCAGATATTTCCATGGATATGTAGATGGCGGTGTAGATATTTCCATGTTTATACAGATTGCGGTGTCGTTATTTCCATGTTTATATAGATAGCGGTGTAGTTATTTCCATGTATATACACATGGCTGTGTAGATATTTCCATGTTTATACAGATGGCGGTGTAGATATTTCCATGTTCATACAGATAACTTTGTATTTCCATGTTTATACAGATGGCGGTGTAGATATTTCCATGTCTATAGAGATAGCAGTGGAGATAATTCCATGTTTATACAGATAGCGGTGTAGATATTTCCATGTTTATTCTGATCGTGGTGTAGATATTTCCATGTTTATAGAGATGGCGGTGTAGATATTTACATGTTCATAGAGATAGCGGTGTTGATTTTTCCATGTTTATAGAGACAGCGGTGTGGATATTTCCTTGCTTATACAGATAGGGGTGTAGATATTTCCATGTTTATAGAGATAGCGGTGAAGATATTTCCATGTTTATACAGATCACGGTGTAGATATTTCCTTGCTTGTACTAATAGCGGTGTAGTTATTTCCATGTTTATACAGATAGCGGTGTAGATATTTCCATGTATATACAGATGGCTGTGTACATATTTCCATGTTTATACAGATGGCTGTGTTGATATTTCCATGTTTATACAGATGACTTTGTAGGTATTTGCATGTTTATACAGATGGCGGTATAGGTTTTCCATGTTTATAGTGATAGCTGTGTAGATATTTCCATGTTTATACAGATAGCGGTGTTGATATTTCCATGTTTATAAAGATCGCGGTGTAGATATTTCCATGTTTATACAGATCGCGGTGCAGATATTTATATCTTTATACAGATGGCATTGTATATATTTCCTTATTCACACAGATGGCGGTGTAGATGTTTCCATGTTTATACAGATGGCAGAGTAGTTAGTTCCATGTTTATGGAGATGGCAGTGTAGATACTTTCGTGTTTACAGAGATGGCGGTGTAGATATTTCCATGTTTATAGAGATAGCAGTGTAGATATTTACATGTTTATACAGATGTCTGTGTAGATATTTCCATGTGTATACAGATGGCATTGTAGATATTTCCATGTTTATACAGATGACTGTATAGGTTTTTCCATGTTTTTACAGGTGGCAGTGCAGATATTTCCATGTTTATAGAGATAGTGGTGTAGATATTTCCATGTTTCTACAGATGGCGGTGTTGATATTTCCATCTATACACAGATGGCCGTGTAGATATTTCCATGTTTATACAGATGGCGGCGTAGATATTTCCATGGACATGCAGATGGCGGTGTAGATATTTCCTTGTTTAAACAGATAGCGGTGTAGATATTTCCATGTTTACACAGATAGTGGTGTAGATATTTCCGTGTTTATACACATGGCAGAGTAGATACTTCCATCTTTATGGAGATGGCAGTGTAGATATTTTCATGTTTATAGAGATGGCGGTGTAGATATTTCCATATTTATAGAGATAGCGGTGTAGATATTTCCATCTTTCTACAGATGGCAGTGTAGATATTTCCATGTTTATACAGATGGCGGTGTAGATATTTCCATATTTATACAGATGTCTGTGTAGATATTTCCATCTGTATACAGATGGTATTGTAGGTATTTCCATGTTTATACAGATGGTGGTGAAGATATTTCCATGTTTATTCAGATGACTGTGTAGATATTTCCATGTTTTTACAGATGGCAGTGTGGATATTTCAATGTTTATAGAGATGGCGCTGTAGATATTTCCAAGTTTATACAGATAACGGTGGAGATATTTCCATGTTTATACAGAGAGGAGTCGAGATATTTCCATGTTTATACACATAGCGGTGTACATATTTCCATGATTATAGAGACAGCGGTGTAGGTATTTCCATGTTTATGCAGATAGCGGTGCAGATATTTCCATGTTTACACAGATGCCTATGCAGATATTTCCATATTTACACAGAGGGCTGTGTAGATATTTCTATGTTTATACAGAAGACAGTGTAGATATTTAAATGTTCCTACACATGACTGTGTAGGTATTTCCATGTTTATACAGATGTCTTTGTAGATATTTCCATGTTAATAGAGATAGCGGTGTAGACATTTCCATGTTTATACAGATAGCGGTGTAGATATTTCCATGTTTATACAGATAGTGGTGTAGATATTTCCATGTTTATACAGACCGCGGTGTAGATATTTCCATGTTTATACAAATAGCGGTGCAGATATTTCCATGTTTGTACAGATGGCGGTGTTGATATTTCCATTTATACACAGATGACCGTGTAGATATTTCCATGTTTATACAGATGGCGGCGCAGATATTTCCATGGATATGTAGATGGCGGTGTAGATATTTCCATGATTATACAGATTGCGATGTAGTTATTTCCATGTTTATATAGATAGTGGTGTAGTTATTTCCATGTATATACACATGGCTGTGTAGATATTTCCATGTTTATACAGATGGCGGTGTAGATATTTCCATGTTCATACAGATAACTTTGTATTTCCATGTTTATACAGATGGCGGTGTAGATATTTCCATGTCTATAGTGATAGCAGTGGAGATAATTCCATGTTTATACAGATAGCGGTGTAGATATTTCCATGTTTATTCTGATCGTGGTGTAGATATTTCCATGTTTATAGAGATGGCGGTGTAGATATTTACATGTTCATAGAGATAGCGGTGTTGATTTTTCCATGTTTATAGAGACAGCGGTGTGGATATTTCCTTGCTTATACAGATAGGGGTGTAGATATTTCCATGTTTATAGAGATAGCGGCGAAGATATTTCCATGCTTATACAGATCACGGTGTAGATATTTCCTTGCTTGTACTAATAGCGGTGTAGTTATTTCCATGTTTATACAGATAGCGGTGTAGATATTTCCATGTATATACAGATGGCTGTGTAGATATTTCCATGTTTATACAGATGGCTGTGTAGATATTTCCATGTTTATACAGATGACTTTGTAGGTATTTGCATGTTTATACAGATGGCGGTGTAGGTTTTCCATGTTTATAGTGATAGCTGTGTAGATATTTCCATGTTTATACAGATAGCGGTGTTGATATTTCCATGTTTATAAAGATCGCGGTGTAGATATTTCCATGTTTATACAGATCGCGGTGCAGATATTTATATCTTTATACAGATGGCATTGTAGATATTTCCTTATTCACACAGATGGCGGTGTAGATGTTTCCATGTTTATACAGATGGCAGAGTAGTTAGTTCCATGTTTATGGAGATGGCAGTGTAGATACTTTCATGTTTACAGAGATGGCGGTGTAGATATTTCCATGTTTATAGAGATAGCAGTGTAGATATTTACATGTTTATACAGATGTCTGTGTAGATATTTCCATGTGTATACAGATGGCATTGTAGATATTTCCATGTTTATACAGATGACTGTATAGGTATTTCCATGTTTTTACAGGTGGCAGTGCAGATATTTCCATGTTTATAGAGATAGCGGTGTAGATATTTCCATGTTTCTACAGATGGCGGTGTTGATATTTCCATCTATACACAGATGGCCGTGTAGATATTTCCATGTTTATACAGATGGCGGCGTAGATATTTCCATGGACATGCAGATGGCGGTGTAGATATTTCCATGTTTAAACAGATAGCGGTGTAGATATTTCCATGTTTACACAGATAGTGGTGTAGATATTTCCGTGTTTATACACATGGCAGAGTAGATACTTCCATCTTTATGGAGATGGCAGTGTAGATATTTTCATGTTTATAGAGATGGCGGTGTAGATATTTCCATATTTATAGAGATAGCGGTGTAGATATTTCCATCTTTCTACAGATGGCAGTGTAGATATTTCCATGTTTATACAGATGGCGGTGTAGATATTTCCATATTTATACAGATGTCTGTGTAGATATTTCCATCTGTATACAGATGGTATTGTAGGTATTTCCATGTTTATACAGATGGTGGTGAAGATATTTCCATGTTTATTCAGATGACTGTGTAGATATTTCCATGTTTTTACAGATGGCAGTGTGGATATTTCAATGTTTATAGAGATGGCGCTGTAGATATTTCCAAGTTTATACAGATAACGGTGGAGATATTTCCATGTTTACACAGAGAGGAGTCGAGATATTTCCATGTTTATACACATAGCGGTGTACATATTTCCATGATTATAGAGACAGCGGTGTAGGTATTTCCATGTTTATGCAGATAGCGGTGCAGATATTTCCATGTTTACACAGATGCCTATGCAGATATTTCCATATTTACACAGAGGGCTGTGTAGATATTTCTATGTTTATACAGAAGACAGTGTAGATATTTAAATGTTCCTACACATGACTGTGTAGGTATTTCCATGTTTATACAGATGTCTTTGTAGATATTTCCATGTTAATAGAGATAGCGGTGTAGACATTTCCATGTTTATACAGATAGCGGTGTAGATATTTCCATGTTTATACAGATAGTGGTGTAGATATTTCCATGTTTATACAGACCGCGGTGTAGATATTTCCATGTTTATACAAATAGCGGTGCAGATATTTCCATGTTTGTACAGATGGCGGTGTTGATATTTCCATTTATACACAGATGACCGTGTAGATATTTCCATGTTTATACAGACGGCGGCGCAGATATTTCCATGGATATGTAGATGGCGGTGTAGATATTTCCATGTTTATACTGATTGCGGTGTCGTTATTTCCATGTTTATATAGATAGCGGTGTAGATATTTCCATGTATATACACATGGCTGTGTAGATATTTCCATGTTTATACAGATGGCGGTGTAGATATTTCCATGTTCATACAGATAACTTTGTATTTCCATGTTTATACAGATGGCGGTGTAGATATTTCCATATCTATAGAGATAGCAGTGGAGATAATTCCATGTTTATACAGATAGCGGTGTAGATATTTCCATGTTTATTCTGATCGTGGTGTAGATATTTCCATGTTTATAGAGATGGCGGTGTAGATATTTACATGTTCATAGAGATAGCGGTGTTGATTTTTCCATGTTTATAGAGACAGCGGTGTGGATATTTCCTTGCTTATACAGATAGGGGTGTAGATATTTCCATGTTTATAGAGATAGCGGTGAAGATATTTCCATGTTTATACAGATCACGGTGTAGATATTTCCTTGCTTGTACTAATAGCGGTGTAGTTATTTCCATGTTTATACAGATAGCGGTGTAGATATTTCCATGTATATACAGATGGCTGTGTAGATATTTCCATGTTTATACAGATGGCTGTGTAGATATTTCCATGTTTATACAGATGACTTTGTAGGTATTTGCATGTTTATACAGATGGCAGTGTAGGTTTTCCATGTTTATAGTGATAGCTGTGTAGATATTTCCATGTTTATACAGATAGCGGTGTTGATATTTCCATGTTTATAAAGATCGCGGTGTAGATATTTCCATGTTTATACAGATCGCGGTGCAGATATTTATATCTTTATACAGATGGCATTGTAGATATTTCCTTATTCACACAGATGGCGGTGTAGATGTTTCCATGTTTATACAGATGGCAGAGTAGTTAGTTCCATGTTTATGGAGATGGCAGTGTAGATACTTTCATGTTTACAGAGATGGCGGTGTAGATATTTCCATGTTTATAGAGATAGCAGTGTAGATATTTACATGTTTATACAGATGTCTGTGTAGATATTTCCATGTGTATACAGATGGCATTGTAGATATTTCCATGTTTATACAGATGACTGTATAGGTATTTCCATGTTTTTACAGGTGGCAGTGCAGATATTTCCATGTTTATAGAGATAGCGGTGTAGATATTTCCATGTTTCTACAGATGGCGGTGTTGATATTTCCATCTATACACAGATGGCCGTGTAGATATTTCCATGTTTATACAGATGGCGGCGTAGATATTTCCATGGACATGCAGATGGCGGTGTAGATATTTCCATGTTTAAACAGATAGCGGTGTAGATATTTCCATGTTTACACAGATAGTGGTGTAGATATTTCCGTGTTTATACACATGGCAGAGTAGATACTTCCATCTTTATGGAGATGGCAGTGTAGATATTTTCATGTTTATAGAGATGGCGGTGTAGATATTTCCATATATATAGAGATAGCGGTGTAGATATTTCCATCTTTCTACAGATGGCAGTGTAGATATTTCCATGTTTATACAGATGGCGGTGTAGATATTTCCATATTTATACAGATGTCTGTGTAGATATTTCCATCTGTATACAGATGGTATTGTAGGTATTTCCATGTTTATACAGATGGTGGTGAAGATATTTCCATGTTTATTCAGATGACTGTGTAGATATTTCCATGTTTTTACAGATGGCAGTGTGGATATTTCAATGTTTATAGAGATGGCGCTGTAGATATTTCCAAGTTTATACAGATAACGGTGGAGATATTTCCATGTTTATACATAGAGGAGTCGAGATATTTCCATGTTTATACACATAGCGGTGTACATATTTCCATGATTATAGAGACAGCGGTGTAGGTATTTCCATGTTTATGCAGATAGCGGTGCAGATATTTCCATGTTTACACAGATGCCTATGCAGATATTTCCATATTTACACAGAGGGCTGTGTAGATATTTCTATGTTTATACAGAAGACAGTGTAGATATTTAAATGTTCCTACACATGACTGTGTAGGTATTTCTATGTTTATACAGATGTATTTGTAGATATTTCCATGTTAATAGAGATAGCGGTGTAGACATTTCCATGTTTATACAGATAGCGGTGTAGATATTTCCATGTTTATACAGATAGTGGTGTAGATATTTCCATGTTTATACAGACCGCGGTGTAGATATTTCCATGTTTATACAAATAGCGGTGCAGATATTTCCATGTTTGTACAGATGGCGGTGTTGATATTTCCATTTATACACAGATGACCGTGTAGATATTTCCATGTTTATACAGATGGCGGCGCAGATATTTCCATGGATATGTAGATGGCGGTGTAGATATTTCCATGTTTATACAGATTGCGGTGTAGTTATTTCCATGTTTATATAGATAGCGGTGTAGTTATTTCCATGTATATACACATGGCTGTGTAGATATTTCCATGTTTATACAGATGGCGGTGTAGATATTTCCATGTTTATACAGATAACTTTGTATTTCCATGTTTATACAGATGGCGGTGTAGATATTTCCATGTCTATAGTGATAGCAGTGGAGATAATTCCATGTTTATACAGATAGCGGTGTAGATATTTCCATGTTTATTCTGATCGTGGTGTAGATATTTCCATGTTTATAGAGATGGCGGTGTAGATATTTACATGTTCATAGAGATAGCGGTGTTGATTTTTCCATGTTGATAGAGACAGCGGTGTGGATATTTCCTTGCTTATACAGATAGGGGTGTAGATATTTCCATGTTTATAGAGATAGCGGTGAAGATATTTCCATGTTTATACAGATCACGGTGTAGATATTTCCTTGCTTGTACTAATAGCGGTGTAGTTATTTCCATGTTTATACAGATAGCGGTGTAGATATTTCCATGTATATACAGATGGCTGTGTAGATATTTCCATGTTTATACAGATGGCTGTGTAGATATTTCCATGTTTATACAGATTACTTTGTAGGTATTTGCATGTTTATACAGATGGCGGTGTAGGTTTTCCATGTTTATAGTGATAGCTGTGTAGATATTTCCATGTTTATACAGATAGCGGTGTTGATATTTCCATGTTTATAAAGATCGCGGTGTAGATATTTCCATGTTTATACAGATCGCGGTGCAGATATTTATATCTTTATACAGATGGCATTGTAGATATTTCCTTATTCACACAGATGGCGGTGTAGATGTTTCCATGTTTATACAGATGGCAGAGTAGTTAGTTCCATGTTTATGGAGATGGCAGTGTAGATACTTTCGTGTTTACAGAGATGGCGGTGTAGATATTTCCATGTTTATAGAGATAGCAGTGTAGATATTTCCATGTTTATACAGATGTCTGTGTAGATATTTCCATGTGTATACAGATGGCATTGTAGATATTTCCATGTTTATACAGATGACTGTATAGGTATTTCCATGTTTTTACAGGTGGCAGTGCAGATATTTCCATGTTTATAGAGATAGCGGTGTAGATATTTCCATGTTTCTACAGATGGCGGTGTTGATATTTCCATCTATACACAGATGGCCGTGTAGATATTTCCATGTTTATACAGATGGCGGCGTAGATATTTCCATGGACATGCAGATGGCGGTGTAGATATTTCCATGTTTAAACAGATAGCGGTGTAGATATTTCCATGTTTACACAGATAGTGGTGTAGATATTTCCGTGTTTATACACATGGCAGAGAAGATACTTCCATCTTTATGGAGATGGCAGTGTAGATATTTTCATCTTTATAGAGATGGCGGTGTAGATATTTCCATATTTATAGAGATAGCGGTGTAGATATTTCCATCTTTCTACAGATGGCAGTGTAGATATTTCCATCTTTCTACAGATGGCAGTGTAGATATTTCCATGTTTATACAGATGGCGGTGTAGATATTTCCATATTTATACAGATGTCTGTGTAGATATTTCCATCTGTATACAGATGGTATTGTAGGTATTTCCATGTTTATACAGATGGTGGTGAAGATATTTCCATGTTTATTCAGATGACTGTGTAGATATTTCCATGTTTTTACAGATGGCAGTGTGGATATTTCAATGTTTATAGAGATGGCGCTGTAGATATTTCCAAGTTTATACAGATAACGGTGGAGATATTTCCATGTTTATACATAGAGGAGTCGAGATATTTCCATGTTTATACACATAGCGGTGTACATATTTCCATGATTATAGAGACAGCGGTGTAGGTATTTCCATGTTTATGCAGATAGCGGTGCAGATATTTCCATGTTTACACAGATGCCTATGCAGATATTTCCATATTTACACAGAGGGCTGTGTAGATATTTCTATGTTTATACAGAAGACAGTGTAGATATTTAAATGTTCCTACACATGACTGTGTAGGTATTTCCATGTTTATACAGATGTATTTGTAGATATTTCCATGTTAATAGAGATAGCGGTGTAGACATTTCCATGTTTATACAGATAGCGGTGTAGATATTTCCATGTTTATACAGATAGTGGTGTAGATATTTCCATGTTTATACAGACCGCGGTGTAGATATTTCCATGTTTATACAAATAGCGGTGCAGATATTTCCATGTTTGTACAGATGGCGGTGTTGATATTTCCATTTATACACAGATGACCGTGTAGATATTTCCATGTTTATACAGATGGCGGCGCAGATATTTCCATGGATATGTAGATGGCGGTGTAGATATTTCCATGTTTATACAGATTGCGGTGTAGTTATTTCCATGTTTATATAGATAGCGGTGTAGTTATTTCCATGTATATACACATGGCTGTGTAGATATTTCCATGTTTATACAGATGGCGGTGTAGATATTTCCATGTTTATACAGATAACTTTGTATTTCCATGTTTATACAGATGGCGGTGTAGATATTTCCATGTCTATAGTGATAGCAGTGGAGATAATTCCATGTTTATACAGATAGCGGTGTAGATATTTCCATGTTTATTCTGATCGTGGTGTAGATATTTCCATGTTTATAGAGATGGCGGTGTAGATATTTACATGTTCATAGAGATAGCGGTGTTGATTTTTCCATGTTGATAGAGACAGCGGTGTGGATATTTCCTTGCTTATACAGATAGGGGTGTAGATATTTCCATGTTTATAGAGATAGCGGTGAAGATATTTCCATGTTTATACAGATCACGGTGTAGATATTTCCTTGCTTGTACTAATAGCGGTGTAGTTATTTCCATGTTTATACAGATAGCGGTGTAGATATTTCCATGTATATACAGATGGCTGTGTAGATATTTCCATGTTTATACAGATGGCTGTGTAGATATTTCCATGTTTATACAGATTACTTTGTAGGTATTTGCATGTTTATACAGATGGCGGTGTAGGTTTTCCATGTTTATAGTGATAGCTGTGTAGATATTTCCATGTTTATACAGATAGCGGTGTTGATATTTCCATGTTTATAAAGATCGCGGTGTAGATATTTCCATGTTTATACAGATCGCGGTGCAGATATTTATATCTTTATACAGATGGCATTGTAGATATTTCCTTATTCACACAGATGGCGGTGTAGATGTTTCCATGTTTATACAGATGGCAGAGTAGTTAGTTCCATGTTTATGGAGATGGCAGTGTAGATACTTTCGTGTTTACAGAGATGGCGGTGTAGATATTTCCATGTTTATAGAGATAGCAGTGTAGATATTTACATGTTTATACAGATGTCTGTGTAGATATTTCCATGTGTATACAGATGGCATTGTAGATATTTCCATGTTTATACAGATGACTGTATAGGTATTTCCATGTTTTTACAGGTGGCAGTGCAGATATTTCCATGTTTATAGAGATAGCGGTGTAGATATTTCCATGTTTCTACAGATGGCGGTGTTGATATTTCCATCTATACACAGATGGCCGTGTAGATATTTCCATGTTTATACAGATGGCGGCGTAGATATTTCCATGGACATGCAGATGGCGGTGTAGATATTTCCATGTTTAAACAGATAGCGGTGTAGATATTTCCATGTTTACACAGATAGTGGTGTAGATATTTCCGTGTTTATACACATGGCAGAGTAGATACTTCCATCTTTATGGAGATGGCAGTGTAGATATTTTCATCTTTATAGAGATGGCGGTGTAGATATTTCCATATTTATAGAGATAGCGGTGTAGATATTTCCATCTTTCTACAGATGGCAGTGTAGATATTTCCATCTTTCTACAGATGGCAGTGTAGATATTTCCATGTTTATACAGATGGCGGTGTAGATATTTCCATATTTATACAGATGTCTGTGTAGATATTTCCATCTGTATACAGATGGTATTGTAGGTATTTCCATGTTTATACAGATGGTGGTGAAGATATTTCCATGTTTATTCAGATGACTGTGTAGATATTTCCATGTTTTTACAGATGGCAGTGTGGATATTTCAATGTTTATAGAGATGGCGCTGTAGATATTTCCAAGTTTATACAGATAACGGTGGAGATATTCCCATGTTTATACAGAGAGGAGTCGAGATATTTCCATGTTTATACACATAGCGGTGTACATATTTCCATGATTATAGAGACAGCGGTGTAGGTATTTCCATGTTTATGCAGATAGCGGTGCAGATATTTCCATGTTTACACAGATGCCTATGCAGATATTTCCATATTTACACAGAGGGCTGTGTAGATATTTCTATGTTTATACAGAAGACAGTGTAGATATTTAAATGTTCCTACACATGACTGTGTAGGTATTTCCATGTTTATACAGATGTCTTTGTAGATATTTCCATGTTAATAGAGATAGCGGTGTAGACATTTCCATGTTTATACAGATAGCGGTGTAGATATATCCATGTTTATACAGATAGTGGTGTAGATATTTCCATGTTTATACAGACCGCGGTGTAGATATTTCCATGTTTATACAAATAGCGGTGCAGATATTTCCATGTTTGTACAGATGGCGGTGTTGATATTTCCATTTATACACAGATGACCGTGTAGATATTTCCATGTTTATACAGACGGCGGCACAGATATTTCCATGGATATGTAGATGGCGGTGTAGATATTTCCATGTTTATACAGATTGCGGTGTAGTTATTTCCATGTTTATATAGATAGCGGTGTAGTTATTTCCATGTATATACACATGGCTGTGTAGATATTTCCATGTTTATACAGATGGCGGTGTAGATATTTCCATGTTTATACAGATAACTTTGTATTTCCATGTTTATACAGATGGCGGTGTAGATATTTCCATGTCTATAGTGATAGCAGTGGAGATAATTCCATGTTTATACAGATAGCGGTGTAGATATTTCCATGTTTATTCTGATCGTGGTGTAGATATTTCCATGTTTATAGAGATGGCGGTGTAGATATTTACATGTTCATAGAGATAGCGGTGTTGATTTTTCCATGTTTATAGAGACAGCGGTGTGGATATTTCCTTGCTTATACAGATAGGGGTGTAGATATTTCCATGTTTATAGAGATAGCGGTGAAGATATTTCCATGTTTATACAGATCACGGTGTAGATATTTCCTTGCTTGTACTAATAGCGGTGTAGTTATTTCCATGTTTATACAGATAGCGGTGTAGATGTTTCCATGTATATACAGATGGCTGTGTAGATATTTCCATGTTTATACAGATGGCTGTGTAGATATTTCCATGTTTATACAGATGACTTTGTAGGTATTTGCATGTTTATACAGATGGCGGTGTAGGTTTTCCATGTTTATAGTGATAGCTGTGTAGATATTTCCATGTTTATACAGATAGCGGTGTTGATATTTCCATGTTTATAAAGATCGCGGTGTAGATATTTCCATGTTTATACAGATCGCGGTGCAGATATTTATATCTTTATACAGATGGCATTGTAGATATTTCCTTATTCACACAGATGGCGGTGTAGATGTTTCCATGTTTATACAGATGGCAGAGTAGTTAGTTCCATGTTTATGGAGATGGCAGTGTAGATACTTTCATGTTTACAGAGATGGCGGTGTAGATATTTCCATGTTTATAGAGATAGCAGTGTAGATATTTACATGTTTATACAGATGTCTGTGTAGATATTTCCATGTGTATACAGATGGCAATGTAGATATTTCCATGTTTATACAGATGACTGTATAGGTATTTCCATGTTTTTACAGGTGGCAGTGCAGATATTTCCATGTTTATAGAGATAGCGGTGTAGATATTTCCATGTTTCTACAGATGGCGGTGTTGATATTTCCATCTATACACAGATGGCCGTGTAGATATTTCCATGTTTATACAGATGGCGGCGTAGATATTTCCATGGACATGCAGATGGCGGTGTAGATATTTCCATGTTTAAACAGATAGCGGTGTAGATATTTCCATGTTTACACAGATAGTGGTGTAGATATTTCCGTGTTTATACACATGGCAGAGTAGATACTTCCATCTTTATGGAGATGGCAGTGTAGATATTTTCATGTTTATAGAGATGGCGGTGTAGATATTTCCATATTTATAGAGATAGCGGTGTAGATATTTCCATCTTTCTACAGATGGCAGTGTAGATATTTCCATGTTTATACAGATGGCGGTGTAGATATTTCCATATTTATACAGATGTCTGTGTAGATATTTCCATCTGTATACAGATGGTATTGTAGGTATTTCCATGTTTATACAGATGGTGGTGAAGTTATTTCCATGTTTATTCAGATGACTGTGTAGATATTTCCATGTTTTTACAGATGGCAGTGTGGATATTTCAATGTTTATAGAGATGGCGCTGTAGATATTTCCAAGTTTATACAGATAACGGTGGAGATATTTCCATGTTTATACAGAGAGGAGTCGAGATATTTCCATGTTTATACACATAGCGGTGTACATATTTCCATGATTATAGAGACAGCGGTGTAGGTATTTCCATGTTTATGCAGATAGCGTTGCAGATATTTCCATATTTACACAGAGGGCTGTGTAGATATTTCTATGTTTATACAGAAGACAGTGTAGATATTTAAATGTTCCTACACATGACTGTGTAGGTATTTCCATGTTTATACAGATGTCTTTGTAGATATTTCCATGTTAATAGAGATAGCGGTGTAGACATTTCCATGTTTATACAGATAGCGGTGTAGATATTTCCATGTTTATACAGATAGTGATGTAGATATTTCCATGTTTATACAAATAGCGGTGCAGATATTTCCATGTTTGTACAGATGGCGGTGTTGATATTTCCATTTATACACAGATGACCGTGTAGATGTTTCCATGTTTATACAGATTGCGGCGCAGATATTTCCATGGATATGTAGATGGTGGTGTAGATATTTCCATGTTTATACAGATTGCGGTGTAGTTATTTCCATGTTTATATAGATAGCGGTGTAGTTATTTCCATGTATATACACATGGCTGTGTAGATATTTCCATGTTTATACTGATGGCGGTGTAGATATTTCCATGTTTATACAGATAACTTTGTATTTCCATGTTTATACAGATGGCGGTGTAGATATTTCCATGTCTATAGAGATAGCAGTGGAGATAATTCCATGTTTATACAGATAGCGGTGTAGATATTTCCATGTTTATTCTGATCGTGGTGTAGATATTTCCATGTTTATAGAGATGGCAGTGTAGATATTTACATGTTCATAGAGATAGCGGTGTTGATTTTTCCATGTTTATAGAGACAGCGGTGTGGATATTTCCTTGCTTATACAGATAGGGGTGTAGATATTTCCATGTTTATAGAGATAGCGGTGAAGATATTTCCATGTTTATACAGATCACGGTGTAGATATTTCCTTGCTTGTACTAATAACGGTGTAGTTATTTCCATGTTTATACAGATAGCGGTGTAGATATTTCCATGTATATACAGATGGCTGTGTAGATATTTCCATGTTTATACAGATGGCTGTGTAGATATTTCCATGTTTATACAGATGACTTTGTAGGTATTTGCATGTTTATACAGATGGCGGTGTAGGTTTTCCATGTTTATAGTGATAGCTGTGTAGATATTTCCATGTTTATACAGATAGCGGTGTTGATATTTCCATGTTTATAAAGATCGCGGTGTAGATATTTCCATGTTTATACAGATCGCGGTGCAGATATTTATATCTTTATACAGATGGCATTGTAGATATTTCCTTATTCACACAGATGGCGGTGTAGATGTTTCCATGTTTATACAGATGGCAGAGTAGTTAGTTCCATGTTTATGGAGATGGCAGTGTAGATACTTTCATGTTTACAGAGATGGCGGTGTAGATATTTCCATGTTTATAGAGATAGCAGTGTAGATATTTACATGTTTATACAGATGTCTGTGTAGATATTTCCATGTGTATACAGATGGCATTGTAGATATTTCCATGTTTATACAGATGACTGTATAGGTATTTCCATGTTTTTACAGGTGGCAGTGCAGATATTTCCATGTTTATAGAGATAGCGGTGTAGATATTTCCATGTTTCTACAGATGGCGGTGTTGATATTTCCATCTATACACAGATGGCCGTGTAGATATTTCCATGTTTATACAGATGGCGGCGTAGATATTTCCATGGACATGCAGATGGCGGTGTAGATATTTCCATGTTTAAACAGATAGCGGTGTAGATATTTCCATGTTTACACAGATAGTGGTGTAGATATTTCCGTGTTTATACACATGGCAGAGTAGATACTTCCATCTTTATGGAGATGGCAGTGTAGATATTTTCATGTTTATAGAGATGGCGGTGTAGATATTTCCATATTTATAGAGATAGCGGTGTAGATATTTCCATCTTTCTACAGATGGCAGTGTAGATATTTCCATGTTTATACAGATGGCGGTGTAGATATTTCCATATTTATACAGATGTCTGTGTAGATATTTCCATCTGTATACAGATGGTATTGTAGGTATTTCCATGTTTATACAGATGGTGGTGAAGTTATTTCCATGTTTATTCAGATGACTGTGTAGATATTTCCATGTTTTTACAGATGGCAGTGTGGATATTTCAATGTTTATAGAGATGGCGCTGTAGATATTTCCAAGTTTATACAGATAACGGTGGAGATATTTCCATGTTTATACAGAGAGGAGTCGAGATATTTCCATGTTTATACACATAGCGGTGTACATATTTCCATGATTATAGAGACAGCGGTGTAGGTATTTCCATGTTTATGCAGATAGCGTTGCAGATATTTCCATATTTACACAGAGGGCTGTGTAGATATTTCTATGTTTATACAGAAGACAGTGTAGATATTTAAATGTTCCTACACATGACTGTGTAGGTATTTCCATGTTTATACAGATGTCTTTGTAGATATTTCCATGTTAATAGAGATAGCGGTGTAGACATTTCCATGTTTATACAGATAGCGGTGTAGATATTTCCATGTTTATACAGATAGTGGTGTAGATATTTCCATGTTTATACAGACCGCGGTGTAGATATTTCCATGTTTATACAAATAGCGGTGCAGATATTTCCATGTTTGTACAGATGGCGGTGTTGATATTTCCATTTATACACAGATGACCGTGTAGATGTTTCCATGTTTATACAGATTGCGGCGCAGATATTTCCATGGATATGTAGATGGCGGTGTAGATATTTCCATGTTTATACAGATTGCGGTGTAGTTATTTCCATGTTTATATAGATAGTGGTGTAGTTATTTCCATGTATATACACATGGCTGTGTAGATATTTCCATGTTTATACTGATGGCGGTGTAGATATTTCCATGTTTATACAGATAACTTTGTATTTCCATGTTTATACAGATGGCGGTGTAGATATTTCCATGTCTATAGAGATAGCAGTGGAGATAATTCCATGTTTATACAGATAGCGGTGTAGATATTTCCATGTTTATTCTGATCGTGGTGTAGATATTTCCATGTTTATAGAGATGGCAGTGTAGATATTTACATGTTCATAGAGATAGCGGTGTTGATTTTTCCATGTTTATAGAGACAGCGGTGTGGATATTTCCTTGCTTATACAGATAGGGGTGTAGATATTTCCATGTTTATAGAGATAGCGGTGAAGATATTTCCATGTTTATACAGATCACGGTGTAGATATTTCCTTGCTTGTACTAATAGCGGTGTAGTTATTTCCATGTTTATACAGATAGCGGTGTAGATATTTCCATGTATATACAGATGGCTGTGTAGATATTTCCATGTTTATACAGATGGCTGTGTAGATATTTCCATGTTTATACAGATGACTTTGTAGGTATTTGCATGTTTATACAGATGGCGGTGTAGGTTTTCCATGTTTATAGTGATAGCTGTGTAGATATTTCCATGTTTATACAGATAGCGGTGTTGATATTTCCATGTTTATAAAGATCGCGGTGTAGATATTTCCATGTTTATACAGATCGCGGTGCAGATATTTATATCTTTATACAGATGGCATTGTAGATATTTCCTTATTCACACAGATGGCGGTGTAGATGTTTCCATGTTTATACAGATGGCAGAGTAGTTAGTTCCATGTTTATGGAGATGGCAGTGTAGATACTTTCATGTTTACAGAGATGGCGGTGTAGATATTTCCATGTTTATAGAGATAGCAGTGTAGATATTTACATGTTTATACAGATGTCTGTGTAGATATTTCCATGTGTATACAGATGGCATTGTAGATATTTCCATGTTTATACAGATGACTGTATAGGTATTTCCATGTTTTTACAGGTGGCAGTGCAGATATTTCCATGTTTATAGAGATAGCGGTGTAGATATTTCCATGTTTCTACAGATGGCGGTGTTGATATTTCCATCTATACACAGATGGCCGTGTAGATATTTCCATGTTTATACAGATGGCGGCGTAGATATTTCCATGGACATGCAGATGGCGGTGTAGATATTTCCATGTTTAAACAGATAGCGGTGTAGATATTTCCATGTTTACACAGATAGTGGTGTAGATATTTCCGTGTTTATACACATGGCAGAGTAGATACTTCCATCTTTATGGAGATGGCAGTGTAGATATTTTCATCTTTATAGAGATGGCGGTGTAGATATTTCCATATTTATAGAGATAGCGGTGTAGATATTTCCATCTTTCTACAGATGGCAGTGTAGATATTTCCATCTTTCTACAGATGGCAGTGTAGATATTTCCATGTTTATACAGATGGCGGTGTAGATATTTCCATATTTATACAGATGTCTGTGTAGATATTTCCATCTGTATACAGATGGTATTGTAGGTATTTCCATGTTTATACAGATGGTGGTGAAGATATTTCCATGTTTATTCAGATGACTGTGTAGATATTTCCATGTTTTTACAGATGGCAGTGTGGATATTTCAATGTTTATAGAGATGGCGCTGTAGATATTTCCAAGTTTATACAGATAACGGTGGAGATATTCCCATGTTTATACAGAGAGGAGTCGAGATATTTCCATGTTTATACACATAGCGGTGTACATATTTCCATGATTATAGAGACAGCGGTGTAGGTATTTCCATGTTTATGCAGATAGCGGTGCAGATATTTCCATGTTTACACAGATGCCTATGCAGATATTTCCATATTTACACAGAGGGCTGTGTAGATATTTCTATGTTTATACAGAAGACAGTGTAGATATTTAAATGTTCCTACACATGACTGTGTAGGTATTTCCATGTTTATACAGATGTCTTTGTAGATATTTCCATGTTAATAGAGATAGCGGTGTAGACATTTCCATGTTTATACAGATAGCGGTGTAGATATATCCATGTTTATACAGATAGTGGTGTAGATATTTCCATGTTTATACAGACCGCGGTGTAGATATTTCCATGTTTATACAAATAGCGGTGCAGATATTTCCATGTTTGTACAGATGGCGGTGTTGATATTTCCATTTATACACAGATGACCGTGTAGATATTTCCATGTTTATACAGACGGCGGCACAGATATTTCCATGGATATGTAGATGGCGGTGTAGATATTTCCATGTTTATACAGATTGCGGTGTAGTTATTTCCATGTTTATATAGATAGCGGTGTAGTTATTTCCATGTATATACACATGGCTGTGTAGATATTTCCATGTTTATACAGATGGCGGTGTAGATATTTCCATGTTTATACAGATAACTTTGTATTTCCATGTTTATACAGATGGCGGTGTAGATATTTCCATGTCTATAGTGATAGCAGTGGAGATAATTCCATGTTTATACAGATAGCGGTGTAGATATTTCCATGTTTATTCTGATCGTGGTGTAGATATTTCCATGTTTATAGAGATGGCGGTGTAGATATTTACATGTTCATAGAGATAGCGGTGTTGATTTTTCCATGTTTATAGAGACAGCGGTGTGGATATTTCCTTGCTTATACAGATAGGGGTGTAGATATTTCCATGTTTATAGAGATAGCGGTGAAGATATTTCCATGTTTATACAGATCACGGTGTAGATATTTCCTTGCTTGTACTAATAGCGGTGTAGTTATTTCCATGTTTATACAGATAGCGGTGTAGATGTTTCCATGTATATACAGATGGCTGTGTAGATATTTCCATGTTTATACAGATGGCTGTGTAGATATTTCCATGTTTATACAGATGACTTTGTAGGTATTTGCATGTTTATACAGATGGCGGTGTAGGTTTTCCATGTTTATAGTGATAGCTGTGTAGATATTTCCATGTTTATACAGATAGCGGTGTTGATATTTCCATGTTTATAAAGATCGCGGTGTAGATATTTCCATGTTTATACAGATCGCGGTGCAGATATTTATATCTTTATACAGATGGCATTGTAGATATTTCCTTATTCACACAGATGGCGGTGTAGATGTTTCCATGTTTATACAGATGGCAGAGTAGTTAGTTCCATGTTTATGGAGATGGCAGTGTAGATACTTTCATGTTTACAGAGATGGCGGTGTAGATATTTCCATGTTTATAGAGATAGCAGTGTAGATATTTACATGTTTATACAGATGTCTGTGTAGATATTTCCATGTGTATACAGATGGCAATGTAGATATTTCCATGTTTATACAGATGACTGTATAGGTATTTCCATGTTTTTACAGGTGGCAGTGCAGATATTTCCATGTTTATAGAGATAGCGGTGTAGATATTTCCATGTTTCTACAGATGGCGGTGTTGATATTTCCATCTATACACAGATGGCCGTGTAGATATTTCCATGTTTATACAGATGGCGGCGTAGATATTTCCATGGACATGCAGATGGCGGTGTAGATATTTCCATGTTTAAACAGATAGCGGTGTAGATATTTCCATGTTTACACAGATAGTGGTGTAGATATTTCCGTGTTTATACACATGGCAGAGTAGATACTTCCATCTTTATGGAGATGGCAGTGTAGATATTTTCATGTTTATAGAGATGGCGGTGTAGATATTTCCATATTTATAGAGATAGCGGTGTAGATATTTCCATCTTTCTACAGATGGCAGTGTAGATATTTCCATGTTTATACAGATGGCGGTGTAGATATTTCCATATTTATACAGATGTCTGTGTAGATATTTCCATCTGTATACAGATGGTATTGTAGGTATTTCCATGTTTATACAGATGGTGGTGAAGTTATTTCCATGTTTATTCAGATGACTGTGTAGATATTTCCATGTTTTTACAGATGGCAGTGTGGATATTTCAATGTTTATAGAGATGGCGCTGTAGATATTTCCAAGTTTATACAGATAACGGTGGAGATATTTCCATGTTTATACAGAGAGGAGTCGAGATATTTCCATGTTTATACACATAGCGGTGTACATATTTCCATGATTATAGAGACAGCGGTGTAGGTATTTCCATGTTTATGCAGATAGCGTTGCAGATATTTCCATATTTACACAGAGGGCTGTGTAGATATTTCTATGTTTATACAGAAGACAGTGTAGATATTTAAATGTTCCTACACATGACTGTGTAGGTATTTCCATGTTTATACAGATGTCTTTGTAGATATTTCCATGTTAATAGAGATAGCGGTGTAGACATTTCCATGTTTATACAGATAGCGGTGTAGATATTTCCATGTTTATACAGATAGTGATGTAGATATTTCCATGTTTATACAAATAGCGGTGCAGATATTTCCATGTTTGTACAGATGGCGGTGTTGATATTTCCATTTATACACAGATGACCGTGTAGATGTTTCCATGTTTATACAGATTGCGGCGCAGATATTTCCATGGATATGTAGATGGTGGTGTAGATATTTCCATGTTTATACAGATTGCGGTGTAGTTATTTCCATGTTTATATAGATAGCGGTGTAGTTATTTCCATGTATATACACATGGCTGTGTAGATATTTCCATGTTTATACTGATGGCGGTGTAGATATTTCCATGTTTATACAGATAACTTTGTATTTCCATGTTTATACAGATGGCGGTGTAGATATTTCCATGTCTATAGAGATAGCAGTGGAGATAATTCCATGTTTATACAGATAGCGGTGTAGATATTTCCATGTTTATTCTGATCGTGGTGTAGATATTTCCATGTTTATAGAGATGGCAGTGTAGATATTTACATGTTCATAGAGATAGCGGTGTTGATTTTTCCATGTTTATAGAGACAGCGGTGTGGATATTTCCTTGCTTATACAGATAGGGGTGTAGATATTTCCATGTTTATAGAGATAGCGGTGAAGATATTTCCATGTTTATACAGATCACGGTGTAGATATTTCCTTGCTTGTACTAATAGCGGTGTAGTTATTTCCATGTTTATACAGATAGCGGTGTAGATATTTCCATGTATATACAGATGGCTGTGTAGATATTTCCATGTTTATACAGATGGCTGTGTAGATATTTCCATGTTTATACAGATGACTTTGTAGGTATTTGCATGTTTATACAGATGGCGGTGTAGGTTTTCCATGTTTATAGTGATAGCTGTGTAGATATTTCCATGTTTATACAGATAGCGGTGTTGATATTTCCATGTTTATAAAGATCGCGGTGTAGATATTTCCATGTTTATACAGATCGCGGTGCAGATATTTATATCTTTATACAGATGGCATTGTAGATATTTCCTTATTCACACAGATGGCGGTGTAGATGTTTCCATGTTTATACAGATGGCAGAGTAGTTAGTTCCATGTTTATGGAGATGGCAGTGTAGATACTTTCATGTTTACAGAGATGGCGGTGTAGATATTTCCATGTTTATAGAGATAGCAGTGTAGATATTTACATGTTTATACAGATGTCTGTGTAGATATTTCCATGTGTATACAGATGGCATTGTAGATATTTCCATGTTTATACAGATGACTGTATAGGTATTTCCATGTTTTTACAGGTGGCAGTGCAGATATTTCCATGTTTATAGAGATAGCGGTGTAGATATTTCCATGTTTCTACAGATGGCGGTGTTGATATTTCCATCTATACACAGATGGCCGTGTAGATATTTCCATGTTTATACAGATGGCGGCGTAGATATTTCCATGGACATGCAGATGGCGGTGTAGATATTTCCATGTTTAAACAGATAGCGGTGTAGATATTTCCATGTTTACACAGATAGTGGTGTAGATATTTCCGTGTTTATACACATGGCAGAGTAGATACTTCCATCTTTATGGAGATGGCAGTGTAGATATTTTCATGTTTATAGAGATGGCGGTGTAGATATTTCCATATTTATAGAGATAGCGGTGTAGATATTTCCATCTTTCTACAGATGGCAGTGTAGATATTTCCATGTTTATACAGATGGCGGTGTAGATATTTCCATATTTATACAGATGTCTGTGTAGATATTTCCATCTGTATACAGATGGTATTGTAGGTATTTCCATGTTTATACAGATGGTGGTGAAGTTATTTCCATGTTTATTCAGATGACTGTGTAGATATTTCCATGTTTTTACAGATGGCAGTGTGGATATTTCAATGTTTATAGAGATGGCGCTGTAGATATTTCCAAGTTTATACAGATAACGGTGGAGATATTTCCATGTTTATACAGAGAGGAGTCGAGATATTTCCATGTTTATACACATAGCGGTGTACATATTTCCATGATTATAGAGACAGCGGTGTAGGTATTTCCATGTTTATGCAGATAGCGTTGCAGATATTTCCATATTTACACAGAGGGCTGTGTAGATATTTCTATGTTTATACAGAAGACAGTGTAGATATTTAAATGTTCCTACACATGACTGTGTAGGTATTTCCATGTTTATACAGATGTCTTTGTAGATATTTCCATGTTAATAGAGATAGCGGTGTAGACATTTCCATGTTTATACAGATAGCGGTGTAGATATTTCCATGTTTATACAGATAGTGATGTAGATATTTCCATGTTTATACAAATAGCGGTGCAGATATTTCCATGTTTGTACAGATGGCGGTGTTGATATTTCCATTTATACACAGATGACCGTGTAGATGTTTCCATGTTTATACAGATTGCGGCGCAGATATTTCCATGGATATGTAGATGGCGGTGTAGATATTTCCATGTTTATACAGATTGCGGTGTAGTTATTTCCATGTTTATATAGATAGTGGTGTAGTTATTTCCATGTATATACACATGGCTGTGTAGATATTTCCATGTTTATACTGATGGCGGTGTAGATATTTCCATGTTTATACAGATAACTTTGTATTTCCATGTTTATACAGATGGCGGTGTAGATATTTCCATGTCTATAGAGATAGCAGTGGAGATAATTCCATGTTTATACAGATAGCGGTGTAGATATTTCCATGTTTATTCTGATCGTGGTGTAGATATTTCCATGTTTATAGAGATGGCAGTGTAGATATTTACATGTTCATAGAGATAGCGGTGTTGATTTTTCCATGTTTATAGAGACAGCGGTGTGGATATTTCCTTGCTTATACAGATAGGGGTGTAGATATTTCCATGTTTATAGAGATAGCGGTGAAGATATTTCCATGTTTATACAGATCACGGTGTAGATATTTCCTTGCTTGTACTAATAGCGGTGTAGTTATTTCCATGTTTATACAGATAGCGGTGTAGATATTTCCATGTATATACAGATGGCTGTGTAGATATTTCCATGTTTATACAGATGGCTGTGTAGATATTTCCATGTTTATACAGATGACTTTGTAGGTATTTGCATGTTTATACAGATGGCGGTGTAGGTTTTCCATGTTTATAGTGATAGCTGTGTAGATATTTCCATGTTTATACAGATAGCGGTGTTGATATTTCCATGTTTATAAAGATCGCGGTGTAGATATTTCCATGTTTATACAGATCGCGGTGCAGATATTTATATCTTTATACAGATGGCATTGTAGATATTTCCTTATTCACACAGATGGCGGTGTAGATGTTTCCATGTTTATACAGATGGCAGAGTAGTTAGTTCCATGTTTATGGAGATGGCAGTGTAGATACTTTCATGTTTACAGAGATGGCGGTGTAGATATTTCCATGTTTATAGAGATAGCAGTGTAGATATTTACATGTTTATACAGATGTCTGTGTAGATATTTCCATGTGTATACAGATGGCATTGTAGATATTTCCATGTTTATACAGATGACTGTATAGGTATTTCCATGTTTTTACAGGTGGCAGTGCAGATATTTCCATGTTTATAGAGATAGCGGTGTAGATATTTCCATGTTTCTACAGATGGCGGTGTTGATATTTCCATCTATACACAGATGGCCGTGTAGATATTTCCATGTTTATACAGATGGCGGCGTAGATATTTCCATGGACATGCAGATGGCGGTGTAGATATTTCCATGTTTAAACAGATAGCGGTGTAGATATTTCCATGTTTACACAGATAGTGGTGTAGATATTTCCGTGTTTATACACATGGCAGAGTAGATACTTCCATCTTTATGGAGATGGCAGTGTAGATATTTTCATGTTTATAGAGATGGCGGTGTAGATATTTCCATATTTATAGAGATAGCGGTGTAGATATTTCCATCTTTCTACAGATGGCAGTGTAGATATTTCCATGTTTATACAGATGGCGGTGTAGATATTTCCATATTTATACAGATGTCTGTGTAGATATTTCCATCTGTATACAGATGGTATTGTAGGTATTTCCATGTTTATACAGATGGTGGTGAAGATATTTCCATGTTTATTCAGATGACTGTGTAGATATTTCCATGTTTTTACAGATGGCAGTGTGGATATTTCAATGTTTATAGAGATGGCGCTGTAGATATTTCCAAGTTTATACAGATAACGGTGGAGATATTTCCATGTTTATACAGAGAGGAGTCGAGATATTTCCATGTTTATACACATAGCGGTGTACATATTTCCATGATTATAGAGACAGCGGTGTAGGTATTTCCATGTTTATGCAGATAGCGTTGCAGATATTTCCATGTTTACACAGATGCCTATGCAGATATTTCCATATTTACACAGAGGGCTGTGTAGATATTTCTATGTTTATACAGAAGACAGTGTAGATATTTAAATGTTCCTACACATGACTGTGTAGGTATTTCCATGTTTATACAGATGTCTTTGTAGATATTTCCATGTTAATAGAGATAGCGGTGTAGACATTTCCATGTTTATACAGATAGCGGTGTAGATATTTCCATGTTTATACAGATAGTGGTGTAGATATTTCCATGTTTATACAGACCGCGGTGTAGATATTTCCATGTTTATACAAATAGCGGTGCAGATATTTCCAAGTTTGTACAGATGGCGGTGTTGATATTTCCATTTATACACAGATGACCGTGTAGATATTTCCATGTTTATACAGAGGGCGGCGCAGATATTTCCATGGATATGTAGATGGCGGTGTAGATATTTCCATGTTTATACAGATTGCGGTGTCGTTATTTCCATGTTTGTATAGATAGCGGTGTAGTTATTTCCATGTATATACACATGGCTGTGTAGATATTTCCATGTTTATACAGATGGCGGTGTAGATATTTCCATGTTCATACAGATAACTTTGTATTTCCATGTTTATACAGATGGCGGTGTAGATATTTCCATGTCTATAGAGATAGCAGTGGAGATAATTCCATGTTTATACAGATAGCGGTGTAGATATTTCCATGTTTATTCTGATCGTGGTGTAGATATTTCCATGTTTATAGAGATGGCGGTGTAGATATTTACATGTTCATAGAGATAGCGGTGTTGATTTTTCCATGTTTATAGAGACAGCGGTGTGGATATTTCCTTGCTTATACAGATAGGGGTGTAGATATTTCCATGTTTATAGAGATAGCGGTGAAGATATTTCCATGTTTATACAGATCACGGTGTAGATATTTCCTTGCTTGTACTAATAGCGGTGTAGTTATTTCCATGTTTATACAGATAGCGGTGTAGATATTTCCATGTATATACAGATGGCTGTGTAGATATTTCCATGTTTATACAGATGGCTGTGTAGATATTTCCATGTTTATACAGATGACTTTGTAGGTATTTGCATGTTTATACAGATGGCGGTGTAGGTTTTCCATGTTTATAGTGATAGCTGTGTAGATATTTCCATGTTTATACAGATAGCGGTGTTGATATTTCCATGTTTATAAAGATCGCGGTGTAGATATTTCCATGTTTATACAGATCGCGGTGCAGATATTTATATCTTTATACAGATGGCATTGTAGATATTTCCTTATTCACACAGATGGCGGTGTAGATGTTTCCATGTTTATACAGATGGCAGAGTAGTTAGTTCCATGTTTATGGAGATGGCAGTGTAGATACTTTCGTGTTTACAGAGATGGCGGTGTAGATATTTCCATGTTTATAGAGATAGCAGTGTAGATATTTACATGTTTATACAGATGTCTGTGTAGATATTTCCATGTGTATACAGATGGCATTGTAGATATTTCCATGTTTATACAGATGACTGTATAGGTATTTCCATGTTTTTACAGGTGGCAGTGCAGATATTTCCATGTTTATAGAGATAGCGGTGTAGATATTTCCATGTTTCTACAGATGGCGGTGTTGATATTTCCATCTATACACAGATGGCCGTGTAGATATTTCCATGTTTATACAGATGGCGGCGTAGATATTTCCATGGACATGCAGATGGCGGTGTAGATATTTCCATGTTTAAACAGATAGCGGTGTAGATATTTCCATGTTTACACAGATAGTGGTGTAGATATTTCCGTGTTTATACACATGGCAGAGTAGATACTTCCATCTTTATGGAGATGGCAGTGTAGATATTTTCATGTTTATAGAGATGGCGGTGTAGATATTTCCATATTTATAGAGATAGCGGTGTAGATATTTCCATCTTTCTACAGATGGCAGTGTAGATATTTCCATGTTTATACAGATGGCGGTGTAGATTTTCCATATTTATACAGATGTCTGTGTAGATATTTCCATCTGTATACAGATGGTATTGTAGGTATTTCCATGTTTATACAGATGGTGGTGAAGATATTTCCATGTTTATTCAGATGACTGTGTAGATATTTCCATGTTTTTACAGATGGCAGTGTGGATATTTCAATGTTTATAGAGATGGCGCTGTAGATATTTCCAAGTTTATACAGATAACGGTGGAGATATTTCCATGTTTATACAGAGAGGAGTCGAGATATTTCCATGTTTATACACATAGCGGTGTACATATTTCCATGATTATAGAGACAGCGGTGTAGGTATTTCCATGTTTATGCAGATAGCGGTGCAGATATTTCCATGTTTACACAGATGCCTATGCAGATATTTCCATATTTACACAGAGGGCTGTGTAGATATTTCTATGTTTATACAGAAGACAGTGTAGATATTTAAATGTTCCTACACATGACTGTGTAGGTATTTCCATGTTTATACAGATGTCTTTGTAGATATTCCCATGTTAATAGAGATAGCGGTGTAGACATTTCCATGTTTATACAGATAGCGGTGTAGATATTTCCATGTTTATACAGATAGTGGTGTAGATATTTCCATGTTTATACAAATAGCGGTGCAGATATTTCCATGTTTGTACAGATGGCGGTGTTGATATTTCCATTTATACACAGATGACCGTGTAGATGTTTCCATGTTTATACAGACGGCGGCGCAGATATTTCCATGGATATGTAGATGGCGGTGTAGATATTTCCATGTTTATACAGATTGCGGTGTAGTTATTTCCATGTTTATATAGATAGCGGTGTAGTTATTTCCATGTATATACACATGGCTGTGTAGATATTTCCATGTTTATACTGATGGCGGTGTAGATATTTCCATGTTTATACAGATAACTTTGTATTTCCATGTTTATACAGATGGCGGTGTAGATATTTCCATGTCTATAGAGATAGCAGTGGAGATAATTTCATGTTTATACAGATAGCGGTGTAGATATTTCCATGTTTATTCTGATCGTGGTGTAGATATTTCCATGTTTATAGAGATGGCGGTGTAGATATTTACATGTTCATAGAGATAGCGGTGTTGATTTTTCCATGTTTATAGAGACAGCGGTGTGGATATTTCCTTGCTTATACAGATAGGGGTGTAGATATTTCCATGTTTATAGAGATAGCGGTGAAGATATTTCCATGTTTATACAGATCACGGTGTAGATATTTCCTTGCTTGTACTAATAGCGGTGTAGTTATTTCCATGTTTATACAGATAGCGGTGTAGATATTTCCATGTATATACAGATGGCTGTGTAGATATTTCCATGTTTATACAGATGGCTGTGTAGATATTTCCATGTTTATACAGATGACTTTGTAGGTATTTGCATGTTTATACAGATGGCGGTGTAGGTTTTCCATGTTTATAGTGATAGCTGTGTAGATATTTCCATGTTTATACAGATAGCGGTGTTGATATTTCCATGTTTATAAAGATCGCGGTGTAGATATTTCCATGTTTATACAGATCGCGGTGCAGATATTTATATCTTTATACAGATGGCATTATAGATATTTCCTTATTCACACAGATGGCGGTGTAGATGTTTCCATGTTTATACAGATGGCAGAGTAGTTAGTTCCATGTTTATGGAGATGGCAGTGTAGATACTTTCATGTTTACAGAGATGGCGGTGTAGATATTTCCATGTTTATAGAGATAGCAGTGTAGATATTTACATGTTTATACAGATGTCTGTGTAGATATTTCCATGTGTATACAGATGGCATTGTAGATATTTCCATGTTTATACAGATGACTGTATAGGTATTTCCATGTTTTTACAGGTGGCAGTGCAGATATTTCCATGTTTACAGAGATAGCGGTGTAGATATTTCCATGTTTCTACAGATGGCGGTGTTGATATTTCCATCTATACACAGATGGCCGTGTAGATATTTCCATGTTTATACAGATGGCGGCGTAGATATTTCCATGGACATGCAGATGGCGGTGTAGATATTTCCATGTTTAAACAGATAGCGGTGTAGATATTTCCATGTTTACACAGATAGTGGTGTAGATATTTCCGTGTTTATACACATGGCAGAGTAGATACTTCCATCTTTATGGAGATGGCAGTGTAGATATTTTCATGTTTATAGAGATGGCGGTGTAGATATTTCCATATTTATAGAGATAGCGGTGTAGATATTTCCATCTTTCTAGAGATGGCAGTGTAGATATTTCCATGTTTATACAGATGGCGGTGTAGATATTTCCATATTTATACAGATGTCTGTGTAGATATTTCCATCTGTATACAGATGGTATTGTAGGTATTTCCATGTTTATACAGATGGTGGTGAAGATATTTCCATGTTTATTCAGATGACTGTGTAGATATTTCCATGTTTTTACAGATGGCAGTGTGGATATTTCAATGTTTATAGAGATGGCGCTGTAGATATTTCCAAGTTTATACAGATAACGGTGGAGATATTTCCATGTTTATACAGAGAGGAGTCGAGATATTTCCATGTTTATACACATAGCGGTGTACATATTTCCATGATTATAGAGACTGCGGTGTAGGTATTTCCATGTTTATGCAGATAGCGGTGCAGATATTTCCATGTTTACACAGATGCCTATGCAGATATTTCCATATTTACACAGAGGGCTGTGTAGATATTTCTATGTTTATACAGAAGACAGTGTAGATATTTAAATGTTCCTACACATGACTGTGTAGGTATTTCCATGTTTATACAGATGTCTTTGTAGATATTTCCATGTTAATAGAGATAGCGGTGTAGACATTTCCATGTTTATACAGATAGCGGTGTAGATATTTCCATGTTTATACAGATAGTGGTGTAGATATTTCCATGTTTATACAGACCGCGGTGTAGATATTTCCATGTTTATACAAATAGCGGTGCAGATATTTCCATGTTTGTACAGATGGCGGTGTTGATATTTCCATTTATACACAGATGACCGTGTAGATATTTCCATGTTTATACAGACGGCGGCGCAGATATTTCCATGGATATGTAGATGGCGGTGTAGATATTTCCATGTTTATACAGATTGCGGTGTCGTTATTTCCATGTTTATATAGATAGCGGTGTAGTTATTTCCATGTATATACACATGGCTGTGTAGATATTTCCATGTTTATACAGATGGCGGTGTAGATATTTCCATGTTCATACAGATAACTTTGTATTTCCATGTTTATACAGATGGCGGTGTAGATATTTCCATGTCTATAGAGATAGCAGTGGAGATAATTCCATGTTTATACAGATAGCGGTGTAGATATTTCCATGTTTATTCTGATCGTGGTGTAGATATTTCCATGTTTATAGAGATGGCGGTGTAGATATTTACATGTTCATAGAGATAGCGGTGTTGATTTTTCCATGTTTATAGAGACAGCGGTGTGGATATTTCCTTGCTTATACAGATAGGGGTGTAGATATTTCCATGTTTATAGAGATAGCGGTGAAGATATTTCCATGTTTATACACATCACGGTGTAGATATTTCCTTGCTTGTACTAATAGCGGTGTAGTTATTTCCATGTTTATACAGATAGCGGTGTAGATATTTCCATGTATATACAGATGGCTGTGTAGATATTTCCATGTTTATACAGATGGCTGTGTAGATATTTCCATGTTTATACAGATGACTTTGTAGGTATTTGCATGTTTATACAGATGGCGGTGTAGGTTTTCCATGTTTATAGTGATAGCTGTGTAGATATTTCCATGTTTATACAGATAGCGGTGTTGATATTTCCATGTTTATAAAGATCGCGGTGTAGATATTTCCATGTTTATACAGATCGCGGTGCAGATATTTATATCTTTATACAGATGGCATTGTAGATATTTCCTTATTCACACAGATGGCGGTGTAGATGTTTCCATGTTTATACAGATGGCAGAGTAGTTAGTTCCATGTTTATGGAGATGGCAGTGTAGATACTTTCGTGTTTACAGAGATGGCGGTGTAGATATTTCCATGTTTATAGAGATAGCAGTGTAGATATTTACATGTTTATACAGATGTCTGTGTAGATATTTCCATGTGTATACAGATGGCATTGTAGATATTTCCATGTTTATACAGATGACTGTATAGGTATTTCCATGTTTTTACAGGTGGCAGTGCAGATATTTCCATGTTTATAGAGATAGCGGTGTAGATATTTCCATGTTTCTACAGATGGCGGTGTTGATATTTCCATCTATACACAGATGGCCGTGTAGATATTTCCATGTTTATACAGATGGCGGCGTAGATATTTCCATGGACATGCAGATGGCGGTGTAGATATTTCCATGTTTAAACAGATAGCGGTGTAGATATTTCCATGTTTACACAGATAGTGGTGTAGATATTTCCGTGTTTATACACATGGCAGAGTAGATACTTCCATCTTTATGGAGATGGCAGTGTAGATATTTTCATGTTTATAGAGATGGCGGTGTAGATATTTCCATATTTATAGAGATAGCGGTGTAAATATTTCCATCTTTCTACAGATGGCAGTGTAGATATTTCCATGTTTATACAGATGGCGGTGTAGATATTTCCATATTTATACAGATGTCTGTGTAGATATTTCCATCTGTATACAGATGGTATTGTAGGTATTTCCATGTTTATACAGATGGTGGTGAAGATATTTCCATGTTTATTCAGATGACTGTGTAGATATTTCCATGTTTTTACAGATGGCAGTGTGGATATTTCAATGTTTATAGAGATGGCGCTGTAGATATTTCCAAGTTTATACAGATAACGGTGGAGATATTTCCATGTTTATACAGAGAGGAGTCGAGATATTTCCATGTTTATACACATAGCGGTGTACATATTTCCATGATTATAGAGACAGCGGTGTAGGTATTTCCATGTTTATGCAGATAACGGTGCAGATATTTCCATGTTTACACAGATGCCTATGCAGATATTTCCATATTTACACAGAGGGCTGTGTAGATATTTCTATGTTTATACAGAAGACAGTGTAGATATTTAAATGTTCCTACACATGACTGTGTAGGTATTTCCATGTTTATACAGATGTCTTTGTAGACATTTCCATGTTAATAGAGATAGCGGTGTAGACATTTCCATGTTTATACAGATAGCGGTGTAGATATTTCCATGTTTATACAGATAGTGGTGTAGATATTTCCATGTTTATACAGACCGCGGTGTAGATATTTCCATGTTTATACAAATAGCGGTGCAGATATTTCCATGTTTGTACAGATGGCGGTGTTGATATTTCCATTTATACACAGATGACCGTGTAGATATTTCCATGTTTATACAGATGGCGGCGCAGATATTTCCATGGATATGTAGATGGCGGTGTAGATATTTCCATGTTTATACAGATTGCGGTGTAGTTATTTCCATGTTTATATAGATAGCGGTGTAGTTATTTCCATGTATATACACATGGCTGTGTAGGTATTTCCATGTTTATACAGATGGCGGTGTAGATATTTCCATGTTTATACAGATAACTTTGTATTTCCATGTTTATACAGATGGCGGTGTAGATATTTCCATGTCTATAGTGATAGCAGTGGAGATAATTCCATGTTTATACAGATAGCGGTGTAGATATTTCCATGTTTATTCTGATCGTGGTGTAGATATTTCCATGTTTATAGAGATGGCGGTGTAGATATTTACATGTTCATAGAGATAGCGGTGTTGATTTTTCCATGTTGATAGAGACAGCGGTGTGGATATTTCCTTGCTTATACAGATAGGGGTGTAGATATTTCCATGTTTATAGAGATAGCGGTGAAGATATTTCCATGTTTATACAGATCACGGTGTAGATATTTCCTTGCTTGTACTAATAGCGGTGTAGTTATTTCCATGTTTATACAGATAGCGGTGTAGATATTTCCATGTATATACAGATGGCTGTGTAGATATTTCCATGTTTATACAGATGACTTTGTAGGTATTTGCATGTTTATACAGATGGCGGTGTAGGTTTTCCATGTTTATAGTGATAGCTGTGTAGATATTTCCATGTTTATACAGATAGCGGTGTTGATATTTCCATGTTTATAAAGATCACGGTGTAGATATTTCCATGTTTATACAGATCGCGGTGCAGATATTTATATCTTTATACAGATGGCATTGTAGATATTTCCTTATTCACACAGATGGCGGTGTAGATGTTTCCATGTTTATACAGATGGCAGAGTAGTTAGTTCCATGTTTATGGAGATGGCAGTGTAGATACTTTCATGTTTACAGAGATGGCGGTGTAGATATTTCCATGTTTATAGAGATAGCAGTGTAGATATTTACATGTTTATACAGATGTCTGTGTAGATATTTCCATGTGTATACAGATGGCATTGTAGATATTTCCATGTTTATACAGATGACTGTATAGGTATTTCCATGTTTTTACAGGTGGCAGTGCAGATATTTCCATGTTTATAGAGATAGCGGTGTAGATATTTCCATGTTTCTACGGATGGCGGTGTTGATATTTCCATCTATACACAGATGGCCGTGTAGATATTTCCATGTTTATACAGATGGCGGCATAGATATTTCCATGGACATGCAGATGGCGGTGTAGATATTTCCATGTTTAAACAGATAGCAGTGTAGATATTTCCATGTTTACACAGATAGTGGTGTAGATATTTCCGTGTTTATACACATGGCAGAGTAGATACTTCCATCTTTATGGAGATGGCAGTGTAGATATTTTCATGTTTATAGAGATGGCGGTGTAGATATTTCCATATTTATAGAGATAGCGGTGTAGATATTTCCATCTTTCTACAGATGGCAGTGTAGATATTTCCATGTTTATACAGATGGCGGTGTAGATATTTCCATATTTATACAGATGTCTGTGTAGATATTTCCATCTGTATACAGATGGTATTGTAGGTATTTCCATGTTTATACAGATGGTGGTGAAGATATTTCCATGTTTATTCAGATGACTGTGTAGATATTTCCATGTTTTTACAGATGGCAGTGTGGATATTTCAATGTTTATAGAGATGGCGCTGTAGATATTTCCAAGTTTATACAGATAACGGTGGAGATATTTCCATGTTTACACAGAGAGGAGTCGAGATATTTCCATGTTTATACACATAGCGGTGTACATATTTCCATGATTATAGAGACAGCGGTGTAGGTATTTCCATGTTTATGCAGATAGCGGTGCAGATATTTCCATGTTTACACAGATGCCTATGCAGATATTTCCATATTTACACAGAGGGCTGTGTAGATATTTCTATGTTTATACAGAAGACAGTGTAGATATTTAAATGTTCCTACACATGACTGTGTAGGTATTTCCATGTTTATACAGATGTCTTTGTAGATATTTCCATGTTAATAGAGATAGCGGTGTAGACATTTCCATGTTTATACAGATAGCGGTGTAGATATTTCCATGTTTATACAGATAGTGGTGTAGATATTTCCATGTTTATACAGACCGCGGTGTAGATATTTCCATGTTTATACAAATAGCGGTGCAGATATTTCCATGTTTGTACAGATGGCGGTGTTGATATTTCCATTTATACACAGATGACCGTGTAGATATTTCCATGTTTATACAGATGGCGGCGCAGATATTTCCATGGATATGTAGATGGCGGTGTAGATATTTCCATGTTTATACAGATTGCGGTGTAGTTATTTCCATGTTTATATAGATAGCGGTGTAGTTATTTCCATGTATATACACATGGCTGTGTAGATATTTCCATGTTTATACAGATGGCGGTGTAGATATTTCCATGTTTATACAGATAACTTTGTATTTCCATGTTTATACAGATGGCGGTGTAGATATTTCCATGTCTATAGTGATAGCAGTGGAGATAATTCCATGTTTATACAGATAGCGGTGTAGATATTTCCATGTTTATTCTGATCGTGGTGTAGATATTTCCATGTTTATAGAGATGGCGGTGTAGATATTTACATGTTCATAGAGATAGCGGTGTTGATTTTTCCATGTTGATAGAGACAGCGGTGTGGATATTTCCTTGCTTATACAGATAGGGGTGTAGATATTTCCATGTTTATAGAGATAGCGGTGAAGATATTTCCATGTTTATACAGATCACGGTGTAGATATTTCCTTGCTTGTACTAATAGCGGTGTAGTTATTTCCATGTTTATACAGATAGCGGTGTAGATATTTCCATGTATATACAGATGGCTGTGTAGATATTTCCATGTTTATACAGATGGCTGTGTAGATATTTCCATGTTTATACAGATGACTTTGTAGGTATTTGCATGTTTATACAGATGGCGGTGTAGGTTTTCCATGTTTATAGTGATAGCTGTGTAGATATTTCCATGTTTATACAGATAGCGGTGTTGATATTTCCATGTTTATAAAGATCGCGGTGTAGATATTTCCATGTTTATACAGATCGCGGTGCAGATATTTATATCTTTATACAGATGGCATTGTAGATATTTCCTTATTCACACAGATGGAGGTGTAGATGTTTCCATGTTTATACAGATGGCAGAGTAGTTAGTTCCATGTTTATGGAGATGGCAGTGTAGATACTTTCATGTTTACAGAGATGGCGGTGTAGATATTTCCATGTTTATAGAGATAGCAGTGTAGATATTTACATGTTTATACAGATGTCTGTGTAGATATTTCCATGTGTATACAGATGGCATTGTAGATATTTCCATGTTTATACAGATGACTGTATAGGTATTTCCATGTTTTTACAGGTGGCAGTGCAGATATTTCCATGTTTATAGAGATAGCGGTGTAGATATTTCCATGTTTCTACAGATGGCGGTGTTGATATTTCCATCTATACACAGATGGCCGTGTAGATATTTCCATGTTTATACAGATGGCGGCATAGATATTTCCATGGACATGCAGATGGCGGTGTAGATATTTCCATGTTTAAACAGATAGCGGTGTAGATATTTCCATGTTTACACAGATAGTGGTGTAGATATTTCCGTGTTTATACACATGGCAGAGTAGATACTTCCATCTTTATGGAGATGGCAGTGTAGATATTTTCATGTTTATAGAGATGGCGGTGTAGATATTTCCATATTTATAGAGATAGCGGTGTAGATATTTCCATCTTTCTACAGATGGCAGTGTAGATATTTCCATGTTTATACAGATGGCGGTGTAGATATTTCCATATTTATACAGATGTCTGTGTAGATATTTCCATCTGTATACAGATGGTATTGTAGGTATTTCCATGTTTATACAGATGGTGGTGAAGATATTTCCATGTTTATTCAGATGACTGTGTAGATATTTCCATGTTTTTACAGATGGCAGTGTGGATATTTCAATGTTTATAGAGATGGCGCTGTAGATATTTCCAAGTTTATACAGATAAAGGTGGAGATATTTCCATGTTTACACAGAGAGGAGTCGAGATATTTCCATGTTTATACACATAGCGGTGTACATATTTCCATGATTATAGAGACAGCGGTGTAGGTATTTCCATGTTTATGCAGATAGCGGTGCAGATATTACCATGTTTACACAGATGCCTATGCAGATATTTCCATATTTACACAGAGGGCTGTGTAGATATTTCTATGTTTATACAGAAGACAGTGTAGATATTTAAATGTTCCTACACATGACTGTGTAGGTATTTCCATGTTTATACAGATGTCTTTGTAGATATTTCCATGTTAATAGAGATAGCGGTGTAGACATTTCCATGTTTATACAGATAGCGGTGTAGATATTTCCATGTTTATACAGATAGTGGTGTAGATATTTCCATGTTTATACAGACCGTGGTGTAGATATTTCCATGTTTATACAAATAGCGGTGCAGATATTTCCATGTTTGTACAGATGGCGGTGTTGATATTTCCATTTATACACAGATGACCGTGTAGATATTTCCATGTTTATACAGACGGCGGCGCAGATATTTCCATGGATATGTAGATGGCGGTGTAGATATTTCCATGTTTATACAGATTGCGGTGTCGTTATTTCCATGTTTATATAGATAGCGGTGTAGTTATTTCCATGTATATACACATGGCTGTGTAGATATTTCCATGTTTATACAGATGGCGGTGTAGATATTTCCATGTTCATACAGATAACTTTGTATTTCCATGTTTATACAGATGGCGGTGTAGATATTTCCATGTCTATAGAGATAGCAGTGGAGATAATTCCATGTTTATACAGATAGCGGTGTAGATATTTCCATGTTTATTCTGATCGTGGTGTGGATATTTCCATGTTTATAGAGATGGCGGTGTAGATATTTACATGTTCATAGATATAGCGGTGTTGATTTTTCCATGTTTATAGAGACAGCGGTGTGGATATTTCCTTGCTTATACAGATAGGGGTGTAGATATTTCCATGTTTATAGAGATAGCGGTGAAGATATTTCCATGTTTATACAGATCACGGTGTAGATATTTCCTTGCTTGTACTAATAGCGGTGTAGTTATTTCCATGTTTATACAGATAGCGGTGTAGATATTTCCATGTATATACAGATGGCTGTGTAGATATTTCCATGTTTATACAGATGGCTGTGTAGATATTTCCATGTTTATACAGATGACTTTGTAGGTATTTGCATGTTTATACAGATGGCGGTGTAGGTTTTCCATGTTTATAGTGATAGCTGTGTAGATATTTCCATGTTTATACAGATAGCGGTGTTGATATTTCCATGTTTATAAAGATCGCGGTGTAGATATTTCCATGTTTATACAGATCGCGGTGCAGATATTTATATCTTTATACAGATGGCATTGTAGATATTTCCTTATTCACACAGATGGCGGTGTAGATGTTTCCATGTTTATACAGATGGCAGAGTAGTTAGTTCCATGTTTATGGAGATGGCAGTGTAGATACTTTCATGTTTACAGAGATGGCGGTGTAGATATTTCCATGTTTATAGAGATAGCAGTGTAGATATTTACATGTTTATACAGATGTCTGTGTAGATATTTCCATGTGTATACAGATGGCATTGTAGATATTTCCATGTTTATACAGATGACTGTATAGGTATTTCCATGTTTTTACAGGTGGCAGTGCAGATATTTCCATGTTTATAGAGATAGCGGTGTAGATATTTCCATGTTTCTACAGATGGCGGTGTTGATATTTCCATCTATACACAGATGGCCGTGTAGATATTTCCATGTTTATACAGATGGCGGCGTAGATATTTCCATGGACATGCAGATGGCGGTGTAGATATTTCCATGTTTAAACAGATAGCGGTGTAGATATTTCCATGTTTACACAGATAGTGGTGTAGATATTTCCGTGTTTATACACATGGCAGAGTAGATACTTCCATCTTTATGGAGATGGCAGTGTAGATATTTTCATGTTTATAGAGATGGCGGTGTAGATATTTCCATATTTATAGAGATAGCGGTGTAGATATTTCCATCTTTCTACAGATGGCAGTGTAGATATTTCCATGTTTATACAGATGGCGGTGTAGATATTTCCATATTTATACAGATGTCTGTGTAGATATTTCCATCTGTATACAGATGGTATTGTAGGTATTTCCATGTTTATACAGATGGTGGTGAAGATATTTCCATGTTTATTCAGATGACTGTGTAGATATTTCCATGTTTATACAGATGACTTTGTAGGTATTTGCATGTTTATACAGATGGCGGTGTAGGTTTTCCATGTTTATAGTGATAGCTGTGTAGATATTTCCATGTTTATACAGATAGCGGTGTTGATATTTCCATGTTTATAAAGATCGCGGTGTAGATATTTCCATGTTTATACAGATCGCGGTGCAGATATTTATATCTTTATACAGATGGCATTGTAGATATTTCCTTATTCACACAGATGGCGGTGTAGATGTTTCCATGTTTATACAGATGGCAGAGTAGTTAGTTCCATGTTTATGGAGATGGCAGTGTAGATACTTTCGTGTTTACAGAGATGGCGGTGTAGATATTTCCATGTTTATAGAGATAGCAGTGTAGATATTTACATGTTTATACAGATGTCTGTGTAGATATTTCCATGTGTATACAGATGGCATTGTAGATATTTCCATGTTTATACAGATGACTGTATAGGTATTTCCATGTTTTTACAGGTGGCAGTGCAGATATTTCCATGTTTATAGAGATAGCGGTGTAGATATTTCCATGTTTCTACAGATGGCGGTGTTGATATTTCCATCTATACACAGATGGCCGTGTAGATATTTCCATGTTTATACAGATGGCGGCGTAGATATTTCCATGGACATGCAGATGGCGGTGTAGATATTTCCATGTTTAAACAGATAGCGGTGTAGATATTTCCATGTTTACACAGATAGTGGTGTAGATATTTCCGTGTTTATACACATGGCAGAGTAGATACTTCCATCTTTATGGAGATGGCAGTGTAGATATTTTCATGTTTATAGAGATGGCGGTGTAGATATTTCCATATTTATAGAGATAGCGGTGTAGATATTTCCATCTTTCTACAGATGGCAGTGTAGATATTTCCATGTTTATACAGATGGCGGTGTAGATATTTCCATATTTATACAGATGTCTGTGTAGATATTTCCATCTGTATACAGATGGTATTGTAGGTATTTCCATGTTTATACAGATGGTGGTGAAGATATTTCCATGTTTATTCAGATGACTGTGTAGATATTTCCATGTTTTTACAGATGGCAGTGTGGATATTTCAATGTTTATAGAGATGGCGCTGTAGATATTTCCAAGTTTATACAGATAACGGTGGAGATATTTCCATGTTTATACAGAGAGGAGTCGAGATATTTCCATGTTTATACACATAGCGGTGTACATATTTCCATGATTATAGAGACAGCGGTGTAGGTATTTCCATGTTTATGCAGATAGCGGTGCAGATATTTCCATGTTTACACAGATGCCTATGCAGATATTTCCATATTTACACAGAGGGCTGTGTAGATATTTCTATGTTTATACAGAAGACAGTGTAGATATTTAAATGTTCCTACACATGACTGTGTAGGTATTTCCATGTTTATACAGATGTCTTTGTAGATATTTCCATGTTAATAGAGATAGCGGTGTAGACATTTCCATGTTTATACAGATAGCGGTGTAGATATTTCCATGTTTATACAGATAGTGGTGTAGATATTTCCATGTTTATACAGACCGCGGTGTAGATATTTCCATGTTTATACAAATAGCGGTGCAGATATTTCCATGTTTGTACAGATGGCGGTGTTGATATTTCCATTTATACACAGATGACCGTGTAGATATTTCCATGTTTATACAGATGGCGGTGTAGTTATTTCCATGTTTATATAGATAGCGGTGTAGTTATTTCCATGTATATACACATGGCTGTGTAGATATTTCCATGTTTATACAGATGGCGGTGTAGATATTTCCATGTTTATACAGATAACTTTGTATTTCCATGTTTATACAGATGGCGGTGTAGATATTTCCATGTCTATAGTGATAGCAGTGGAGATAATTCCATGTTTATACAGATAGCGGTGTAGATATTTCCATGTTTATTCTGATCGTGGTGTAGATATTTCCATGTTTATAGAGATGGCGGTGTAGATATTTACATGTTCATAGAGATAGCGGTGTTGATTTTTCCATGTTGATAGAGACAGCGGTGTGGATATTTCCTTGCTTATACAGATAGGGGTGTAGATATTTCCATGTTTATAGAGGTAGCGGTGAAGATATTTCCATGTTTATACAGATCACGGTGTAGATATTTCCTTGCTTGTACTAATAGCGGTGTAGTTATTTCCATGTTTATACAGATAGCGGTGTAGATATTTCCATGTATATACAGATGGCTGTGTAGATATTTCCATGTTTATACAGATGGCTGTGTAGATATTTCCATGTTTATACAGATGACTTTGTAGGTATTTGCATGTTTATACAGATGGCGGTGTAGGTTTTCCATGTTTATAGTGATAGCTGTGTAGATATTTCCATGTTTATACAGATAGCGGTGTTGATATTTCCATGTTTATAAAGATCGCGGTGTAGATATTTCCATGTTTATACAGATCGCGGTGCAGATATTTATATCTTTATACAGATGGCATTGTAGATATTTCCTTATTCACACAGATGGAGGTGTAGATGTTTCCATGTTTATACAGATGGCAGAGTAGTTAGTTCCATGTTTATGGAGATGGCAGTGTAGATACTTTCATGTTTACAGAGATGGTGGTGTAGATATTTCCATGTTTATAGAGATAGCAGTGTAGATATTTACATGTTTATACAGATGTCTGTGTAGATATTTCCATGTGTATACAGATGGCATTGTAGATATTTCCATGTTTATACAGATGACTGTATAGGTATTTCCATGTTTTTACAGGTGGCAGTGCAGATATTTCCATGTTTATAGAGATAGCGGTGTAGATATTTCCATGTTTCTACAGATGGCGGTGTTGATATTTCCATCTATACACAGATGGCCGTGTAGATATTTCCATGTTTATACAGATGGCGGCATAGATATTTCCATGGACATGCAGATGGCGGTGTAGATATTTCCATGTTTAAACAGATAGCGGTGTAGATATTTCCATGTTTACACAGATAGTGGTGTAGATATTTCCGTGTTTATACACATGGCAGCGTAGATACTTCCATCTTTATGGAGATGGCAGTGTAGATATTTTCATGTTTATAGAGATGGCGGTGTAGATATTTCCATATTTATAGAGATAGCGGTGTAGATATTTCCATCTTTCTACAGATGGCAGTGTAGATATTTCCATGTTTATACAGATGGCGGTGTAGATATTTCCATATTTATACAGATGTCTGTGTAGATATTTCCATCTGTATACAGATGGTATTGTAGGTATTTCCATGTTTATACAGATGGTGGTGAAGATATTTCCATGTTTATTCAGATGACTGTGTAGATATTTCCATGTTTTTACAGATGGCAGTGTGGATATTTCAATGTTTATAGAGATGGCGCTGTAGATATTTCCAAGTTTATACAGATAACGGTGGAGATATTTCCATGTTTATACAGAGAGGAGTCGAGATATTTCCATGTTTATACACATAGCGGTGTACATATTTCCATGATTATAGAGACAGCGGTGTAGGTATTTCCATGTTTATGCAGATAGCGGTGCAGATATTTCCATGTTTACACAGATGCCTATGCAGATATTTCCATATTTACACAGAGGGCTGTGTAGATATTTCTATGTTTATACAGAAGACAGTGTAGATATTTAAATGTTCCTACACATGACTGTGTAGGTATTTCCATGTTTATACAGATGTCTTTGTAGATATTTCCATGTTAATAGAGATAGCGGTGTAGACATTTCTATGTTTATACAGATAGCGGTGTAGATATTTCCATGTTTATACAGATAGTGGTGTAGATATTTCCATGTTTATACAGACCGCGGTGTAGATATTTCCATGTTTATACAAATAGCGGTGCAGATATTTCCATGTTTGTACAGATGGCGGTGTTGATATTTCCATTTATACACAGATGACCGTGTAGATATTTCCATGTTTATACAGACGGCGGCACAGATATTTCCATGGATATGTAGATGGCGGTGTAGATATTTCCATGTTTATACAGATTGCGGTGTCGTTATTTCCATGTTTATATAGATAGCGGTGTAGTTATTTCCATGTATATACACATGGCTGTGTAGATATTTCCATGTTTATACAGATGGCGGTGTAGATATTTCCATGTTCATACAGATAACTTTGTATTTCCATGTTTATACAGATGGCGGTGTAGATATTTCCATGTCTATAGAGATAGCAGTGGAGATAATTCCATGTTTATACAGATAGCAGTGTAGATATTTCCATGTTTATTCTGATCGTGGTGTAGATATTTCCATGTTTATAGAGATGGCGGTGTAGATATTTACATGTTCATAGAGATAGCGGTGTTGATTTTTCCATGTTGATAGAGACAGCGGTGTGGATATTTCCTTGCTTATACAGATAGGGGTGTAGATATTTCCATGTTTATAGAGATAGCGGTGAAGATATTTCCATGTTTATACAGATCACGGTGTAGATATTTCCTTGCTTGTACTAATAGCGGTGTAGTTATTTCCATGTTTATACAGATAGCGGTGTAGATATTTCCATGTATATACAGATGGCTGTGTAGATATTTCCATGTTTATACAGATGGCTGTGTAGATATTTCCATGTTTATACAGATGACTTTGTAGGTATTTGCATGTTTATACAGATGGCGGTGTAGGTTTTCCATGTTTATAGTGATAGCTGTGTAGATATTTCCATGTTTATACAGATAGCGGTGTTGATATTTCCATGTTTATAAAGATCGCGGTGTAGATATTTCCATGTTTATACAGATCGCGGTGCAGATATTTATATCTTTATACAGATGGCATTGTAGATATTTCCTTATTCACACAGATGGCGGTGTAGATGTTTCCATGTTTATACAGATGGCAGAGTAGTTAGTTCCATGTTTATGGAGATGGCAGTGTAGATACTTTCATGTTTACAGAGATGGCGGTGTAGATATTTCCATGTTTATAGAGATAGCAGTGTAGATATTTACATGTTTATACAGATGTCTGTGTAGATATTTCCATGTGTATACAGATGGCATTGTAGATATTTCCATGTTTATACAGATGACTGTATAGGTATTTCCATGTTTTTACAGGTGGCAGTGCAGATATTTCCATGTTTATAGAGATAGCGGTGTAGATATTTCCATGTTTCTACGGATGGCGGTGTTGATATTTCCATCTATACACAGATGGCCGTGTAGATATTTCCATGTTTATACAGATGGCGGCATAGATATTTCCATGGACATGCAGATGGCGGTGTAGATATTTCCATGTTTAAACAGATAGCGGTGTAGATATTTCCATGTTTACACAGATAGTGGTGTAGATATTTCCGTGTTTATACACATGGCAGAGTAGATACTTCCATCTTTATGGAGATGGCAGTGTAGATATTTTCATGTTTATAGAGATGGCGGTGTAGATATTTCCATATTTATAGAGATAGCGGTGTAGATATTTCCATCTTTCTACAGATGGCAGTGTAGATATTTCCATGTTTATACAGATGGCGGTGTAGATATTTCCATATTTATACAGATGTCTGTGTAGATATTTCCATCTGTATACAGATGGTATTGTAGGTATTTCCATGTTTATACAGATGGTGGTGAAGATATTTCCATGTTTATTCAGATGACTGTGTAGATATTTCCATGTTTTTACAGATGGCAGTGTGGATATTTCAATGTTTATAGAGATGGCGCTGTAGATATTTCCAAGTTTATACAGATAACGGTGGAGATATTTCCATGTTTACACAGAGAGGAGTCGAGATATTTCCATGTTTATACACATAGCGGTGTACATATTTCCATGATTATAGAGACAGCGGTGTAGGTATTTCCATGTTTATGCAGATAGCGGTGCAGATATTTCCATGTTTACACAGATGCCTATGCAGATATTTCCATATTTACACAGAGGGCTGTGTAGATATTTCTATGTTTATACAGAAGACAGTGTAGATATTTAAATGTTCCTACACATGACTGTGTAGGTATTTCCATGTTTATACAGATGTCTTTGTAGATATTTCCATGTTAATAGAGATAGCGGTGTAGACATTTCCATGTTTATACAGATAGCGGTGTAGATATTTCCATGTTTATACAGATAGTGGTGTAGATATTTCCATGTTTATACAGACCGCGGTGTAGATATTTCCATGTTTATACAAATAGCGGTGCAGATATTTCCATGTTTGTACAGATGGCGGTGTTGATATTTCCATTTATACACAGATGACCGTGTAGATATTTCCATGTTTATACAGATGGCGGCGCAGATATTTCCATGGATATGTAGATGGCGGTGTAGATATTTCCATGTTTATACAGATTGCGGTGTAGTTATTTCCATGTTTATATAGATAGCGGTGTAGTTATTTCCATGTATATACACATGGCTGTGTAGATATTTCCATGTTTATACAGATGGCGGTGTAGATATTTCCATGTTTATACAGATAACTTTGTATTTCCATGTTTATACAGATGGCGGTGTAGATATTTCCATGTCTATAGTGATAGCAGTGGAGATAATTCCATGTTTATACAGATAGCGGTGTAGATATTTCCATGTTTATTCTGATCGTGGTGTAGATATTTCCATGTTTATAGAGATGGCGGTGTAGATATTTACATGTTCATAGAGATAGCGGTGTTGATTTTTCCATGTTTATAGAGACAGCGGTGTGGATATTTCCTTGCTTATACAGATAGGGGTGTAGATATTTCCATGTTTATAGACATAGCGGTGAAGATATTTCCATGTTTATACAGATCACGGTGTAGATATTTCCTTGCTTGTACTAATAGCGGTGTAGTTATTTCCATGTTTATACAGATAGCGGTGTAGATATTTCCATGTATATACAGATGGCTGTGTAGATATTTCCATGTTTATACAGATGGCTGTGTAGATATTTCCATGTTTATACAGATGACTTTGTAGGTATTTGCATGTTTATACAGATGGCGGTGTAGGTTTTCCATGTTTATAGTGATAGCTGTGTAGATATTTCCATGTTTATACAGATAGCGGTGTTGATATTTCCATGTTTATAAAGATCGCGGTGTAGATATTTCCATGTTTATACAGATCGCGGTGCAGATATTTATATCTTTATACAGATGGCATTGTAGATATTTCCTTATTCACACAGATGGAGGTGTAGATGTTTCCATGTTTATACAGATGGTAGAGTAGTTAGTTCCATGATTATGGAGATGGCAGTGTAGATACTTTCATGTTTACAGAGATGGCGGTGTAGATATTTCCATGTTTATAGAGATAGCAGTGTAGATATTTACATGTTTATACAGATGTCTGTGTAGATATTTCCATGTGTATACAGATGGCATTGTAGATATTTCCATGTTTATACAGATGACTGTATAGGTATTTCCATGTTTTTACAGGTGGCAGTGCAGATATTTCCATGTTTATAGAGATAGCGGTGTAGATATTTCCATGTTTCTACAGATGGCGGTGTTGATATTTCCATCTATACACAGATGGCCGTGTAGATATTTCCATGTTTATACAGATGGCGGCATAGATATTTCCATGGACATGCAGATGGCGGTGTAGATATTTCCATGTTTAAACAGATAGCGGTGTAGATATTTCCATGTTTACACAGATAGTGGTGTAGATATTTCCGTGTTTATACACATGGCAGAGTAGATACTTCCATCTTTATGGAGATGGCAGTGTAGATATTTTCATGTTTATAGAGATGGCGGTGTAGATATTTCCATATTTATAGAGATAGCGGTGTAGATATTTCCATCTTTCTACAGATGGCAGTGTAGATATTTCCATGTTTATACAGATGGCGGTGTAGATATTTCCATATTTATACAGATGTCTGTGTAGATATTTCCATCTGTATACAGATGGTATTGTAGGTATTTCCATGTTTATACAGATGGTGGTGAAGGTATTTCCATGTTTATTCAGATGACTGTGTAGATATTTCCATGTTTTTACAGATGGCAGTGTGGATATTTCAATGTTTATAGAGATGGCGCTGTAGATATTTCCAAGTTTATACAGATAACGGTGGAGATATTTCCATGTTTATACAGAGAGGAGTCGAGATATTTCCATGTTTATACACATAGCGGTGTACATATTTCCATGATTATAGAGACAGCGGTGTAGGTATTTCCATGTTTATGCAGATAGCGGTGCAGATATTTCCATGTTTACACAGATGCCTATGCAGATATTTCCATATTTACACAGAGGGCTGTGTAGATATTTCTATGTTTATACAGAAGACAGTGTAGATATTTAAATGTTCCTACACATGACTGTGTAGGTATTTCCATGTTTATACAGATGTCTTTGTAGATATTTCCATGTTAATAGAGATAGCGGTGTAGACATTTCCATGTTTATACAGATAGCGGTGTAGATATTTCCATGTTTATACAGATAGTGGTGTAGATATTTCCATGTTTATACAGACCGCGGTGTAGATATTTCCATGTTTATACAAATAGCGGTGCAGATATTTCCATGTTTGTACAGATGGCGGTGTTGATATTTCCATTTATACACAGATGACCGTGTAGATATTTCCATGTTTATACAGATGGCGGCGCAGATATTTCCATGGATATGTAGATGGCGGTGTAGATATTTCCATGTTTATACAGATTGCGGTGTAGTTATTTCCATGTTTATATAGATAGCGGTGTAGTTATTTCCATGTATATACACATGGCTGTGTAGATATTTCCATGTTTATACAGATGGCGGTGTAGATATTTCCATGTTTATACAGATAACTTTGTATTTCCATGTTTATACAGATGGCGGTGTAGATATTTCCATGTCTATAGTGATAGCAGTGGAGATAATTCCATGTTTATACAGATAGCGGTGTAGATATTTCCATGTTTATTCTGATCGTGGTGTAGATATTTCCATGTTTATAGAGATGGCGGTGTAGATATTTACATGTTCATAGAGATAGCGGTGTTGATTTTTCCATGTTGATAGAGACAGCGGTGTGGATATTTCCTTGCTTATACAGATAGGGGTGTAGATATTTCCATGTTTATAGAGATAGCGGTGAAGATATTTCCATGTTTATACAGATCACGGTGTAGATATTTCCTTGCTTGTACTAATAGCGGTGTAGTTATTTCCATGTTTATACAGATAGCGGTGTAGATATTTCCATGTATATACAGATGGCTGTGTAGATATTTCCATGTTTATACAGATGGCTGTGTAGATATTTCCATGTTTATACAGATGACTTTGTAGGTATTTGCATGTTTATACAGATGGCGGTGTAGGTTTTCCATGTTTATAGTGATAGCTGTGTAGATATTTCCATGTTTATACAGATAGCGGTGTTGATATTTCCATGTTTATAAAGATCGCGGTGTAGATATTTCCATGTTTATACAGATCGCGGTGCAGATATTTATATCTTTATACAGATGGCATTGTAGATATTTCCTTATTCACACAGATGGAGGTGTAGATGTTTCCATGTTTATACAGATGGCAGAGTAGTTAGTTCCATGTTTATGGAGATGGCAGTGTAGATACTTTCATGTTTACAGAGATGGCGGTGTAGATATTTCCATGTTTATAGAGATAGCAGTGTAGATATTTACATGTTTATACAGATGTCTGTGTAGATATTTCCATGTGTATACAGATGGCATTGTAGATAATTCCATGTTTATACAGATGACTGTATAGGTATTTCCATGTTTTTACAGGTGGCAGTGCAGATATTTCCATGTTTATAGAGATAGCGGTGTAGATATTTCCATGTTTCTACGGATGGCGGTGTTGATATTTCCATCTATACACAGATGGCCGTGTAGATATTTCCATGTTTATACAGATGGCGGCATAGATATTTCCATGGACATGCAGATGGCGGTGTAGATATTTCCATGTTTAAACAGATAGCGGTGTAGATATTTCCATGTTTACACAGATAGTGGTGTAGATATTTCCGTGTTTATACACATGGCAGAGTAGATACTTCCATCTTTATGGAGATGGCAGTGTAGATATTTTCATGTTTATAGAGATGGCGGTGTAGATATTTCCATATTTATAGAGATAGCGGTGTAGATATTTCCATCTTTCTACAGATGGCAGTGTAGATATTTCCATGTTTATACAGATGGCGGTGTAGATATTTCCATATTTATACAGATGTCTGTGTAGATATTTCCATCTGTATACAGATGGTATTGTAGGTATTTCCATGTTTATACAGATGGTGGTGAAGATATTTCCATGTTTATTCAGATGACTGTGTAGATATTTCCATGTTTTTACAGATGGCAGTGTGGATATTTCAATGTTTATAGAGATGGCGCTGTAGATATTTCCAAGTTTATACAGATAACGGTGGAGATATTTCCATGTTTATACAGAGAGGAGTTGAGATATTTCCATGTTTATACACATAGCGGTGTACATATTTCCATGATTATAGAGACAGCGGTGTAGGTATTTCCATGTTTATGCAGATAGCGGTGCAGATATTTCCATGTTTACACAGATGCCTATGCAGATATTTCCATATTTACACAGAGGGCTGTGTAGATATTTCTATGTTTATACAGAAGACAGTGTAGATATTTAAATGTTCCTACACATGACTGTGTAGGTATTTCCATGTTTATACAGATGTCTTTGTAGATATTTCCATGTTAATAGAGATAGCGGTGTAGACATTTCTATGTTTATACAGATAGCGGTGTAGATATTTCCATGTTTATACAGATAGTGGTGTAGATATTTCCATGTTTATACAGACCGCGGTGTAGATATTTCCATGTTTATACAAATAGCGGTGCAGATATTTCCATGTTTGTACAGATGGCGGTGTTGATATTTCCATTTATACACAGATGACCGTGTAGATATTTCCATGTTTATACAGACGGCGGCACAGATATTTCCATGGATATGTAGATGGCGGTGTAGATATTTCCATGTTTATACAGATTGCGGTGTCGTTATTTCCATGTTTATATAGATAGCGGTGTAGTTATTTCCATGTATATACACATGGCTGTGTAGATATTTCCATGTTTATACAGATGGCGGTGTAGATATTTCCATGTTCATACAGATAACTTTGTATTTCCATGTTTATACAGATGGCGGTGTAGATATTTCCATGTCTATAGAGATAGCAGTGGAGATAATTCCATGTTTATACAGATAGCGGTGTAGATATTTCCATGTTTATTCTGATCGTGGTGTAGATATTTCCATGTTTATAGAGATGGCGGTGTAGATATTTACATGTTCATAGAGATAGCGGTGTTGATTTTTCCATGTTGATAGAGACAGCGGTGTGGATATTTCCTTGCTTATACAGATAGGGGTGTAGATATTTCCATGTTTATAGAGATAGCGGTGAAGATATTTCCATGTTTATACAGATCACGGTGTAGATATTTCCTTGCTTGTACTAATAGCGGTGTAGTTATTTCCATGTTTATACAGATAGCGGTGTAGATATTTCCATGTATATACAGATGGCTGTGTAGATATTTCCATGTTTATACAGATGGCTGTGTAGATATTTCCATGTTTATACAGATGACTTTGTAGGTATTTGCATGTTTATACAGATGGCGGTGTAGGTTTTCCATGTTTATAGTGATAGCTGTGTAGATATTTCCATGTTTATACAGATAGCGGTGTTGATATTTCCATGTTTATAAAGATCGCGGTGTAGATATTTCCATGTTTATACAGATCGCGGTGCAGATATTTATATCTTTATACAGATGGCATTGTAGATATTTCCTTATTCACACAGATGGCGGTGTAGATGTTTCCATGTTTATACAGATGGCAGAGTAGTTAGTTCCATGTTTATGGAGATGGCAGTGTAGATACTTTCATGTTTACAGAGATGGCGGTGTAGATATTTCCATGTTTATAGAGATAGCAGTGTAGATATTTACATGTTTATACAGATGTCTGTGTAGATATTTCCATGTGTATACAGATGGCATTGTAGATATTTCCATGTTTATACAGATGACTGTATAGGTATTTCCATGTTTTTACAGGTGGCAGTGCAGATATTTCCATGTTTATAGAGATAGCGGTGTAGATATTTCCATGTTTCTACGGATGGCGGTGTTGATATTTCCATCTATACACAGATGGCCGTGTAGATATTTCCATGTTTATACAGATGGCGGCATAGATATTTCCATGGACATGCAGATGGCGGTGTAGATATTTCCATGTTTAAACAGATAGCGGTGTAGATATTTCCATGTTTACACAGATAGTGGTGTAGATATTTCCGTGTTTATACACATGGCAGAGTAGATACTTCCATCTTTATGGAGATGGCAGTGTAGATATTTTCATGTTTATAGAGATGGCGGTGTAGATATTTCCATATTTATAGAGATAGCGGTGTAGATATTTCCATCTTTCTACAGATGGCAGTGTAGATATTTCCATGTTTATACAGATGGCGGTGTAGATATTTCCATATTTATACAGATGTCTGTGTAGATATTTCCATCTGTATACAGATGGTATTGTAGGTATTTCCATGTTTATACAGATGGTGGTGAAGATATTTCCATGTTTATTCAGATGACTGTGTAGATATTTCCATGTTTTTACAGATGGCAGTGTGGATATTTCAATGTTTATAGAGATGGCGCTGTAGATATTTCCAAGTTTATACAGATAACGGTGGAGATATTTCCATGTTTACACAGAGAGGAGTCGAGATATTTCCATGTTTATACACATAGCGGTGTACATATTTCCATGATTATAGAGACAGCGGTGTAGGTATTTCCATGTTTATGCAGATAGCGGTGCAGATATTTCCATGTTTACACAGATGCCTATGCAGATATTTCCATATTTACACAGAGGGCTGTGTAGATATTTCTATGTTTATACAGAAGACAGTGTAGATATTTAAATGTTCCTACACATGACTGTGTAGGTATTTCCATGTTTATACAGATGTCTTTGTAGATATTTCCATGTTAATAGAGATAGCGGTGTAGACATTTCCATGTTTATACAGATAGCGGTGTAGATATTTCCATGTTTATACAGATAGTGGTGTAGATATTTCCATGTTTATACAGACCGCGGTGTAGATATTTCCATGTTTATACAAATAGCGGTGCAGATATTTCCATGTTTGTACAGATGGCGGTGTTGATATTTCCATTTATACACAGATGACCGTGTAGATATTTCCATGTTTATACAGATGGCGGCGCAGATATTTCCATGGATATGTAGATGGCGGTGTAGATATTTCCATGTTTATACAGATTGCGGTGTAGTTATTTCCATGTTTATATAGATAGCGGTGTAGTTATTTCCATGTATATACACATGGCTGTGTAGATATTTCCATGTTTATACAGATGGCGGTGTAGATATTTCCATGTTTATACAGATAACTTTGTATTTCCATGTTTATACAGATGGCGGTGTAGATATTTCCATGTCTATAGTGATAGCAGTGGAGATAATTCCATGTTTATACAGATAGCGGTGTAGATATTTCCATGTTTATTCTGATCGTGGTGTAGATATTTCCATGTTTATAGAGATGGCGGTGTAGATATTTACATGTTCATAGAGATAGCGGTGTTGATTTTTCCATGTTTATAGAGACAGCGGTGTGGATATTTCCTTGCTAATACAGATAGGGGTGTAGATATTTCCATGTTTATAGACATAGCGGTGAAGATATTTCCATGTTTATACAGATCACGGTGTAGATATTTCCTTGCTTGTACTAATAGCGGTGTAGTTATTTCCATGTTTATACAGATAGCGGTGTAGATATTTCCATGTATATACAGATGGCTGTGTAGATATTTCCATGTTTATACAGATGGCTGTGTAGATATTTCCATGTTTATACAGATGACTTTGTAGGTATTTGCATGTTTATACAGATGGCGGTGTAGGTTTTCCATGTTTATAGTGATAGCTGTGTAGATATTTCCATGTTTATACAGATAGCGGTGTTGATATTTCCATGTTTATAAAGATCGCGGTGTAGATATTTCCATGTTTATACAGATCGCGGTGCAGATATTTATATCTTTATACAGATGGCATTGTAGATATTTCCTTATTCACACAGATGGAGGTGTAGATGTTTCCATGTTTATACAGATGGCAGAGTAGTTAGTTCCATGATTATGGAGATGGCAGTGTAGATACTTTCATGTTTACAGAGATGGCGGTGTAGATATTTCCATGTTTATAGAGATAGCAGTGTAGATATTTACATGTTTATACAGATGTCTGTGTAGATATTTCCATGTGTATACAGATGGCATTGTAGATATTTCCATGTTTATACAGATGACTGTATAGGTATTTCCATGTTTTTACAGGTGGCAGTGCAGATATTTCCATGTTTATAGAGATAGCGGTGTAGATATTTCCATGTTTCTACAGATGGCGGTGTTGATATTTCCATCTATACACAGATGGCCGTGTAGATATTTCCATGTTTATACAGATGGCGGCATAGATATTTCCATGGACATGCAGATGGCGGTGTAGATATTTCCATGTTTAAACAGATAGCGGTGTAGATATTTCCATGTTTACACAGATAGTGGTGTAGATATTTCTGTGTTTATACACATGGCAGAGTAGATACTTCCATCTTTATGGAGATGGCAGTGTAGATATTTTCATGTTTATAGAGATGGCGGTGTAGATATTTCCATATTTATAGAGATAGCGGTGTAGATATTTCCATCTTTCTACAGATGGCAGTGTAGATATTTCCATGTTTATACAGATGGCGGTGTAGATATTTCCATATTTATACAGATGTCTGTGTAGATATTTCCATCTGTATACAGATGGTATTGTAGGTATTTCCATGTTTATACAGATGGTGGTGAAGATATTTCCATGTTTATTCAGATGACTGTGTAGATATTTCCATGTTTTTACAGATGGCAGTGTGGATATTTCAATGTTTATAGAGATGGCGCTGTAGATATTTCCAAGTTTATACAGATAACGGTGGAGATATTTCCATGTTTACACAGAGAGGAGTCGAGATATTTCCATGTTTATACACATAGCGGTGTACATATTTCCATGATTATAGAGACAGCGGTGTAGGTATTTCCATGTTTATGCAGATAGCGGTGCAGATATTTCCATGTTTACACAGATGCCTATGCAGATATTTCCATATTTACACAGAGGGCTGTGTAGATATTTCTATGTTTATACAGAAGACAGTGTAGATATTTAAATGTTCCTACACATGACTGTGTAGGTATTTCCATGTTTATACAGATGTCTTTGTAGATATTTCCATGTTAATAGAGATAGCGGTGTAGACATTTCCATGTTTATACAGATAGCGGTGTAGATATTTCCATGTTTATACAGATAGTGGTGTAGATATTTCCATGTTTATACAGACCGCGGTGTAGATATTTCCATGTTTATACAAATAGCGGTGCAGATATTTCCAAGTTTGTACAGATGGCGGTGTTGATATTTCCATTTATACACAGATGACCGTGTAGATATTTCCATGTTTATACAGAGGGCGGCGCAGATATTTCCATGGATATGTAGATGGCGGTGTAGATATTTCCATGTTTATACAGATAGCGGTGTTGATATTTCCATGTTTATAAAGATCGCGGTGTAGATATTTCCATGTTTATACAGATCGCGGTGCAGATATTTATATCTTTATACAGATGGCATTGTAGATATTTCCTTATTCACACAGATGGCGGTGTAGATGTTTCCATGTTTATACACATGGCAGAGTAGTTAGTTCCATGTTTATGGAGATGGCAGTGTAGATACTTTCATGTTTACAGAGAGGCGGTGTAGATATTTCCATGTTTATAGAGATAGCAGTGTAGATATTTACATGTTTATACAGATGTCTGTGTAGATATTTCCATGTGTATACAGATGGCATTGTAGATATTTCCATGTTTATACAGATGACTGTATAGGTATTTCCATGTTTTTACAGGTGGCAGTGCAGATATTTCCATGTTTATAGAGATAGCGGTGTAGATATTTCCATGTTTCTACAGATGGCGGTGTTGATATTTCCATCTATACACAGATGGCCGTGTAGATATTTCCATGTTTATACAGATGGCGGCGTAGATATTTCCATATTTATAGAGATAGCGGTGTAGATAATTCCATCTTTCTACAGATGGCGGTGTAGATATTTCCATGTTTAAACAGATAGCGGTGTAGATATTTCCATGTTTACACAGATAGTGGTGTAGATATTTCCGTGTTTATACACATGGCAGAGTAGATAGTTCCATCTTTATGGAGATGGCAGTGTAGATATTTTCATGTTTATAGAGATGGCGGTGTAGATATTTCCATATTTATAGAGATAGCGGTGTAGATAATTCCATCTTTCTACAGATGGCAGTGTAGATATTTCCATGTTTATACAGATGGCGGTGTAGATATTTCCATATTTATACAGATGTCTGTGTAGATATTTCCATCTGTATACAGATGGTATTGTAGGTATTTCCATGTTTATACAGATGGTGGTGAAGATATTTCCATGTTTATTCAGATGACTGTGTAGATATTTCCATGTTTTTACAGATGGCAGTGTGGATATTTCAATGTTTATAGAGATGGCGCTGTAGATATTTCCAAGTTTATACAGATAACGGTGGAGATATTTCCATGTTTATACAGAGAGGAGTCGAGATATTTCCATGTTTATACACATAGCGGTGTACATATTTCCATGATTATAGAGACAGCGGTGTAGGTATTTCCATGTTTATGCAGATAGCGGTGCAGATATTTCCATGTTTACACAGATGCCTATGCAGATATTTCCATATTTACACAGAGGGCTGTGTAGATATTTCTATGTTTATACAGAAGACAGTGTAGATATTTAAATGTTCCTACACATGACTGTGTAGGTATTTCCATGTTTATACAGATGTCTTTGTAGATATTTCCATGTTAATAGAGATAGCGGTGTAGACATTTCCATGTTTATACAGATAGCGGTGTAGATATTTCCATGTTTATACAGATAGTGGTGTAGATATTTCCATGTTTATACAGACCGCGGTGTAGATATTTCCATGTTTATACAAATAGCGGTGCAGATATTTCCATGTTTGTACAGATGGCGGTGTTGATATTTCCATTTATACACAGATGACCGTGTAGATATTTCCATGTTTATACAGACGGCGGCGCAGATATTTCCATGGATATGTAGATGGCGGTGTAGATATTTCCATGTTTATACAGATTGCGGTGTAGTTATTTCCATGTTTATATAGATAGCGGTGTAGATATTTCCATGTATATACACATGGCTGTGTAGATATTTCCATGTTTATACAGATGGCGGTGTAGATATTTCCATGTTCATACAGATAACTTTGTATTTCCATGTTTATACAGATGGCGGTGTAGATATTTCCATGTCTATAGAGATAGCAGTGGAGATAATTCCATGTTTATACAGATAGCGGTGTAGATATTTCCATGTTTATTCTGATCGTGGTGTAGATATTTCCATGTTTATAGAGATGGCGGTGTAGATATTTACATGTTCATAGAGATAGCGGTGTTGATTTTTCCATGTTTATAGAGACAGCGGTGTGGATATTTCCTTGCATATACAGATAGGGGTGTAGATATTTCCATGTTTATAGAGATAGCGGTGAAGATATTTCCATGTTTATACAGATCACGGTGTAGATATTTCCTTGCTTGTACTAATAGCGGTGTAGTTATTTCCATGTTTATACAGATAGCGGTGTAGATATTTCCATGTATATACAGATGGCTGTGTAGATATTTCCATGTTTATACAGATGGCTGTGTAGATATTTCCATGTTTATACAGATGACTTTGTAGGTATTTGCATGTTTATACAGATGGCGGTGTAGGTTTTCCATGTTTATAGTGATAGCTGTGTAGATATTTCCATGTTTATACAGATAGCGGTGTTGATATTTCCATGTTTATAAAGATCGCGGTGTAGATATTTCCATGTTTATACAGATCGCGGTGCAGATATTTATATCTTTATACAGATGGCATTGTAGATATTTCCTTATTCACACAGATGGCGGTGTAGATGTTTCCATGTTTATACAGATGGCAGAGTAGTTAGTTCCATGTTTATGGAGATGGCAGTGTAGATACTTTCATGTTTACAGAGATGGCGGTGTAGATATTTCCATGTTTATAGAGATAGCAGTGTAGATATTTACATGTTTATACAGATGTCTGTGTAGATATTTCCATGTGTATACAGATGGCATTGTAGATATTTCCATGTTTATACAGATGACTGTATAGGTATTTCCATGTTTTTACAGGTGGCAGTGCAGATATTTCCATGTTTATAGAGATAGCGGTGTAGATATTTCCATGTTTCTACAGATGGCGGTGTTGATATTTCCATCTATACACAGATGGCCGTGTAGATATTTCCATGTTTATACAGATGGCGGCATAGATATTTCCATGGACATGCAGATGGCGGTGTAGATATTTCCATGTTTAAACAGATAGCGGTGTAGATATTTCCATGTTTACACAGATAGTGGTGTAGATATTTCCGTGTTTATACACATGGCAGAGTAGATACTTCCATCTTTATGGAGATGGCAGTGTAGATATTTTCATGTTTATAGAGATGGCGGTGTAGATATTTCCATATTTATAGAGATAGCGGTGTAGATATTTCCATCTTTCTACAGATGGCAGTGTAGATATTTCCATGTTTATACAGATGGCGGTGTAGATATTTCCATATTTATACAGATGTCCTTGTAGATATTTCCATCTGTATACAGATGGTATTGTAGGTATTTCCATGTTTATACAGATGGTGGTGAAGATATTTCCATGTTTATTCAGATGACTGTGTAGATATTTCCATGTTTTTACAGATGGCAGTGTGGATATTTCAATGTTTATAGAGATGGCGCTGTAGATATTTCCAAGTTTATACAGATAACGGTGGAGATATTTCCATGTTTATACAGAGAGGAGTCGAGATATTTCCATGTTTATACACATAGCGGTGTACATATTTCCATGATTATAGAGACAGCGGTGTAGGTATTTCCATGTTTATGCAGATAGCGGTGCAGATATTTCCATGTTTACACAGATGCCTATGCAGATATTTCCATATTTACACAGAGGGCTGTGTAGATATTTCTATGTTTATACAGAAGACAGTGTAGATATTTAAATGTTCCTACACATGACTGTGTAGGTATTTCCATGTTTATACAGATGTCTTTGTAGATATTTCCATGTTAATAGAGATAGCGGTGTAGACATTTCTATGTTTATACAGATAGCGGTGTAGATATTTCCATGTTTATACAGATAGTGGTGTAGATATTTCCATGTTTATACAGACCGCGGTGTAGATATTTCCATGTTTATACAAATAGCGGTGCAGATATTTCCATGTTTGTACAGATGGCGGTGTTGATATTTCCATTTATACACAGATGACCGTGTAGATATTTCCATGTTTATACAGACGGCGGCGCAGATATTTCCATGGATATGTAGATGGCGGTGTAGATATTTCCATGTTTATACAGATTGCGGTGTCGTTATTTCCATGTTTATATAGATAGCGGTGTAGTTATTTCCATGTATATACACATGGCTGTGTAGATATTTCCATGTTTATACAGATGGCGGTGTAGATATTTCCATGTTCATACAGATAACTTTGTATTTCCATGTTTATACAGATGGCGGTGTAGATATTTCCATGTCTATAGAGATAGCAGTGGAGATAATTCCATGTTTATACAGATAGCGGTGTAGATATTTCCATGTTTATTCTGATCGTGGTGTAGATATTTCCATGTTTATAGAGATGGCGGTGTAGATATTTACATGTTCATAGAGATAGCGGTGTTGATTTTTCCATGTTGATAGAGACAGCGGTGTGGATATTTCCTTGCTTATACAGATAGGGGTGTAGATATTTCCATGTTTATAGAGATAGCGGTGAAGATATTTCCATGTTTATACAGATCACGGTGTAGATATTTCCTTGCTTGTACTAATAGCGGTGTAGTTATTTCCATGTTTATACAGATAGCGGTGTAGATATTTCCATGTATATACAGATGGCTGTGTAGATATTTCCATGTTTATACAGATGGCTGTGTAGATATTTCCATGTTTATACAGATGACTTTGTAGGTATTTGCATGTTTATACAGATGGCGGTGTAGGTTTTCCATGTTTATAGTGATAGCTGTGTAGATATTTCCATGTTTATACAGATAGCGGTGTTGATATTTCCATGTTTATAAAGATCGCGGTGTAGATATTTCCATGTTTATACAGATCGCGGTGCAGATATTTATATCTTTATACAGATGGCATTGTAGATATTTCCTTATTCACACAGATGGCGGTGTAGATGTTTCCATGTTTATACAGATGGCAGAGTAGTTAGTTCCATGTTTATGGAGATGGCAGTGTAGATACTTTCATGTTTACAGAGATGGCGGTGTAGATATTTCCATGTTTATAGAGATAGCAGTGTAGATATTTACATGTTTATACAGATGTCTGTGTAGATATTTCCATGTGTATACAGATGGCATTGTAGATATTTCCATGTTTATACAGATGACTGTATAGGTATTTCCATGTTTTTACAGGTGGCAGTGCAGATATTTCCATGTTTATAGAGATAGCGGTGTAGATATTTCCATGTTTCTACGGATGGCGGTGTTGATATTTCCATCTATACACAGATGGCCGTGTAGATATTTCCATGTTTATACAGATGGCGGCATAGATATTTCCATGGACATGCAGATGGCGGTGTAGATATTTCCATGTTTAAACAGATAGCGGTGTAGATATTTCCATGTTTACACAGATAGTGGTGTAGATATTTCCGTGTTTATACACATGGCAGAGTAGATACTTCCATCTTTATGGAGATGGCAGTGTAGATATTTTCATGTTTATAGAGATGGCGGTGTAGATATTTCCATATTTATAGAGATAGCGGTGTAGATATTTCCATCTTTCTACAGATGGCAGTGTAGATATTTCCATATTTATACAGATGTCTGTGTAGATATTTCCATCTGTATACAGATGGTATTGTAGGTATTTCCATGTTTATACAGATGGTGGTGAAGATATTTCCATGTTTATTCAGATGACTGTGTAGATATTTCCATGTTTTTACAGATGGCAGTGTGGATATTTCAATGTTTATAGAGATGGCGCTGTAGATATTTCCAAGTTTATACAGATAACGGTGGAGATATTTCCATGTTTATACAGAGAGGAGTCGAGATATTTCCATGTTTATACACATAGCGGTGTACATATTTCCATGATTATAGAGACAGCGGTGTAGGTATTTCCATGTTTATGCAGATAGCGGTGCAGATATTTCCATGTTTACACAGATGCCTATGCAGATATTTCCATATTTACACAGAGGGCTGTGTAGATATTTCTATGTTTATACAGAAGACAGTGTAGATATTTAAATGTTCCTACACATGACTGTGTAGGTATTTCCATGTTTATACAGATGTCTTTGTAGATATTTCCATGTTAATAGAGATAGCGGTGTAGACATTTCCATGTTTATACAGATAGCGGTGTAGATATTTCCATGTTTATACAGATAGTGGTGTAGATATTTCCATGTTTATACAGACCGCGGTGTAGATATTTCCATGTTTATACAAATAGCGGTGCAGATATTTCCATGTTTGTACAGATGGCGGTGTTGATATTTCCATTTATACACAGATGACCGTGTAGATATTTCCATGTTTATACAGACGGCGGTGCAGATATTTCCATGGATATGTAGATGGCGGTGTAGATATTTCCATGTTTATACAGATTGCGGTGTCGTTATTTCCATGTTTATATAGATAGCGGTGTAGTTATTTCCATGTATATACACATGGCTGTGTAGATATTTCCATGTTTATACAGATGGCGGTGTAGATATTTCCATGTTCATACAGATAACTTTGTATTTCCATGTTTATACAGATGGCGGTGTAGATATTTCCATGTCTATAGAGATAGCAGTGGAGATAATTCCATGTTTATACAGATAGCGGTGTAGATATTTCCATGTTTATTCTGATCGTGGTGTAGATATTTCCATGTTTATAGAGATGGCGGTGTAGATATTTACATGTTCATAGAGATAGCGGTGTTGATTTTTCCATGTTGATAGAGACAGCGGTGTGGATATTTCCTTGCTTATACAGATAGGGGTGTAGATATTTCCATGTTTATAGAGATAGCGGTGAAGATATTTCCATGTTTATACAGATCACGGTGTAGATATTTCCTTGCTTGTACTAATAGCGGTGTAGTTATTTCCATGTTTATACAGATAGCGGTGTAGATATTTCCATGTATATACAGATGGCTGTGTAGATATTTCCATGTTTATACAGATGGCTGTGTAGATATTTCCATGTTTATACAGATGACTTTGTAGGTATTTGCATGTTTATACAGATGGCGGTGTAGGTTTTCCATGTTTATAGTGATAGCTGTGTAGATATTTCCATGTTTATACAGATAGCGGTGTTGATATTTCCATGTTTATAAAGATCGCGGTGTAGATATTTCCATGTTTATACAGATCGCGGTGCAGATATTTATATCTTTATACAGATGGCATTGTAGATATTTCCTTATTCACACAGATGGCGGTGTAGATGTTTCCATGTTTATACAGATGGCAGAGTAGTTAGTTCCATGTTTATGGAGATGGCAGTGTAGATACTTTCATGTTTACAGAGATGGCGGTGTAGATATTTCCATGTTTATAGAGATAGCAGTGTAGATATTTACATGTTTATACAGATGTCTGTGTAGATATTTCCATGTGTATACAGATGGCATTGTAGATATTTCCATGTTTATACAGATGACTGTATAGGTATTTCCATGTTTTTACAGGTGGCAGTGCAGATATTTCCATGTTTATAGAGATAGCGGTGTAGATATTTCCATGTTTCTACGGATGGCGGTGTTGATATTTCCATCTATACACAGATGGCCGTGTAGATATTTCCATGTTTATACAGATGGCGGCATAGATATTTCCATGGACATGCAGATGGCGGTGTAGATATTTCCATGTTTAAACAGATAGCGGTGTAGATATTTCCATGTTTACACAGATAGTGGTGTAGATATTTCCGTGTTTATACACATGGCAGAGTAGATACTTCCATCTTTATGGAGATGGCAGTGTAGATATTTTCATGTTTATAGAGATGGCGGTGTAGATATTTCCATATTTATAGAGATAGCGGTGTAGATATTTCCATCTTTCTACAGATGGCAGTGTAGATATTTCCATGTTTATACAGATGGCGGTGTAGATATTTCCATATTTATACAGATGTCTGTGTAGATATTTCCATCTGTATACAGATGGTATTGTAGGTATTTCCATGTTTATACAGATGGTGGTGAAGATATTTCCATGTTTATTCAGATGACTGTGTAGATATTTCCATGTTTTTACAGATGGCAGTGTGGATATTTCAATGTTTATAGAGATGGCGCTGTAGATATTTCCAAGTTTATACAGATAACGGTGGAGATATTTCCATGTTTACACAGAGAGGAGTCGAGATATTTCCATGTTTATACACATAGCGGTGTACATATTTCCATGATTATAGAGACAGCGGTGTAGGTATTTCCATGTTTATGCAGATAGCGGTGCAGATATTTCCATGTTTACACAGATGCCTATGCAGATATTTCCATATTTACACAGAGGGCTGTGTAGATATTTCTATGTTTATACAGAAGACAGTGTAGATATTTAAATGTTCCTACACATGACTGTGTAGGTATTTCCATGTTTATACAGATGTCTTTGTAGATATTTCCATGTTAATAGAGATAGCGGTGTAGACATTTCTATGTTTATACAGATAGCGGTGTAGATATTTCCATGTTTATACAGATAGTGGTGTAGATATTTCCATGTTTATACAGACCGCGGTGTAGATATTTCCATGTTTATACAAATAGCGGTGCAGATATTTCCATGTTTGTACAGATGGCGGTGTTGATATTTCCATTTATACACAGATGACCGTGTAGATATTTCCATGTTTATACAGACGGCGGCGCAGATATTTCCATGGATATGTAGATGGCGGTGTAGATATTTCCATGTTTATACAGATTGCGGTGTCGTTATTTCCATGTTTATATAGATAGCGGTGTAGTTATTTCCATGTATATACACATGGCTGTGTAGATATTTCCATGTTTATACAGATGGCGGTGTAGATATTTCCATGTTCATACAGATAACTTTGTATTTCCATGTTTATACAGATGGCGGTGTAGATATTTCCATGTCTATAGAGATAGCAGTGGAGATAATTCCATGTTTATACAGATAGCGGTGTAGATATTTCCATGTTTATTCTGATCGTGGTGTAGATATTTCCATGTTTATAGAGATGGCGGTGTAGATATTTACATGTTCATAGAGATAGCGGTGTTGATTTTTCCATGTTGATAGAGACAGCGGTGTGGATATTTCCTTGCTTATACAGATAGGGGTGTAGATATTTCCATGTTTATAGAGATAGCGGTGAAGATATTTCCATGTTTATACAGATCACGGTGTAGATATTTCCTTGCTTGTACTAATAGCGGTGTAGTTATTTCCATGTTTATACAGATAGCGGTGTAGATATTTCCATGTATATACAGATGGCTGTGTAGATATTTCCATGTTTATACAGATGGCTGTGTAGATATTTCCATGTTTATACAGATGACTTTGTAGGTATTTGCATGTTTATACAGATGGCGGTGTAGGTTTTCCATGTTTATAGTGATAGCTGTGTAGATATTTCCATGTTTATACAGATAGCGGTGTTGATATTTCCATGTTTATAAAGATCGCGGTGTAGATATTTCCATGTTTATACAGATCGCGGTGCAGATATTTATATCTTTATACAGATGGCATTGTAGATATTTCCTTATTCACACAGATGGCGGTGTAGATGTTTCCATGTTTATACAGATGGCAGAGTAGTTAGTTCCATGTTTATGGAGATGGCAGTGTAGATACTTTCATGTTTACAGAGATGGCGGTGTAGATATTTCCATGTTTATAGAGATAGCAGTGTAGATATTTACATGTTTATACAGATGTCTGTGTAGATATTTCCATGTGTATACAGATGGCATTGTAGATATTTCCATGTTTATACAGATGACTGTATAGGTATTTCCATGTTTTTACAGGTGGCAGTGCAGATATTTCCATGTTTATAGAGATAGCGGTGTAGATATTTCCATGTTTCTACGGATGGCGGTGTTGATATTTCCATCTATACACAGATGGCCGTGTAGATATTTCCATGTTTATACAGATGGCGGCATAGATATTTCCATGGACATGCAGATGGCGGTGTAGATATTTCCATGTTTAAACAGATAGCGGTGTAGATATTTCCATGTTTACACAGATAGTGGTGTAGATATTTCCGTGTTTATACACATGGCAGAGTAGATACTTCCATCTTTATGGAGATGGCAGTGTAGATATTTTCATGTTTATAGAGATGGCGGTGTAGATATTTCCATATTTATAGAGATAGCGGTGTAGATATTTCCATCTTTCTACAGATGGCAGTGTAGATATTTCCATATTTATACAGATGTCTGTGTAGATATTTCCATCTGTATACAGATGGTATTGTAGGTATTTCCATGTTTATACAGATGGTGGTGAAGATATTTCCATGTTTATTCAGATGACTGTGTAGATATTTCCATGTTTTTACAGATGGCAGTGTGGATATTTCAATGTTTATAGAGATGGCGCTGTAGATATTTCCAAGTTTATACAGATAACGGTGGAGATATTTCCATGTTTATACAGAGAGGAGTCGAGATATTTCCATGTTTATACACATAGCGGTGTACATATTTCCATGATTATAGAGACAGCGGTGTAGGTATTTCCATGTTTATGCAGATAGCGGTGCAGATATTTCCATGTTTACACAGATGCCTATGCAGATATTTCCATATTTACACAGAGGGCTGTGTAGATATTTCTATGTTTATACAGAAGACAGTGTAGATATTTAAATGTTCCTACACATGACTGTGTAGGTATTTCCATGTTTATACAGATGTCTTTGTAGATATTTCCATGTTAATAGAGATAGCGGTGTAGACATTTCCATGTTTATACAGATAGCGGTGTAGATATTTCCATGTTTATACAGATAGTGGTGTAGATATTTCCATGTTTATACAGACCGCGGTGTAGATATTTCCATGTTTATACAAATAGCGGTGCAGATATTTCCATGTTTGTACAGATGGCGGTGTTGATATTTCCATTTATACACAGATGACCGTGTAGATATTTCCATGTTTATACAGACGGCGGTGCAGATATTTCCATGGATATGTAGATGGCGGTGTAGATATTTCCATGTTTATACAGATTGCGGTGTCGTTATTTCCATGTTTATATAGATAGCGGTGTAGTTATTTCCATGTATATACACATGGCTGTGTAGATATTTCCATGTTTATACAGATGGCGGTGTAGATATTTCCATGTTCATACAGATAACTTTGTATTTCCATGTTTATACAGATGGCGGTGTAGATATTTCCATGTCTATAGAGATAGCAGTGGAGATAATTCCATGTTTATACAGATAGCGGTGTAGATATTTCCATGTTTATTCTGATCGTGGTGTAGATATTTCCATGTTTATAGAGATGGCGGTGTAGATATTTACATGTTCATAGAGATAGCGGTGTTGATTTTTCCATGTTGATAGAGACAGCGGTGTGGATATTTCCTTGCTTATACAGATAGGGGTGTAGATATTTCCATGTTTATAGAGATAGCGGTGAAGATATTTCCATGTTTATACAGATCACGGTGTAGATATTTCCTTGCTTGTACTAATAGCGGTGTAGTTATTTCCATGTTTATACAGATAGCGGTGTAGATATTTCCATGTATATACAGATGGCTGTGTAGATATTTCCATGTTTATACAGATGGCTGTGTAGATATTTCCATGTTTATACAGATGACTTTGTAGGTATTTGCATGTTTATACAGATGGCGGTGTAGGTTTTCCATGTTTATAGTGATAGCTGTGTAGATATTTCCATGTTTATACAGATAGCGGTGTTGATATTTCCATGTTTATAAAGATCGCGGTGTAGATATTTCCATGTTTATACAGATCGCGGTGCAGATATTTATATCTTTATACAGATGGCATTGTAGATATTTCCTTATTCACACAGATGGCGGTGTAGATGTTTCCATGTTTATACAGATGGCAGAGTAGTTAGTTCCATGTTTATGGAGATGGCAGTGTAGATACTTTCATGTTTACAGAGATGGCGGTGTAGATATTTCCATGTTTATAGAGATAGCAGTGTAGATATTTACATGTTTATACAGATGTCTGTGTAGATATTTCCATGTGTATACAGATGGCATTGTAGATATTTCCATGTTTATACAGATGACTGTATAGGTATTTCCATGTTTTTACAGGTGGCAGTGCAGATATTTCCATGTTTATAGAGATAGCGGTGTAGATATTTCCATGTTTCTACGGATGGCGGTGTTGATATTTCCATCTATACACAGATGGCCGTGTAGATATTTCCATGTTTATACAGATGGCGGCATAGATATTTCCATGGACATGCAGATGGCGGTGTAGATATTTCCATGTTTAAACAGATAGCGGTGTAGATATTTCCATGTTTACACAGATAGTGGTGTAGATATTTCCGTGTTTATACACATGGCAGAGTAGATACTTCCATCTTTATGGAGATGGCAGTGTAGATATTTTCATGTTTATAGAGATGGCGGTGTAGATATTTCCATATTTATAGAGATAGCGGTGTAGATATTTCCATCTTTCTACAGATGGCAGTGTAGATATTTCCATGTTTATACAGATGGCGGTGTAGATATTTCCATATTTATACAGATGTCTGTGTAGATATTTCCATCTGTATACAGATGGTATTGTAGGTATTTCCATGTTTATACAGATGGTGGTGAAGATATTTCCATGTTTATTCAGATGACTGTGTAGATATTTCCATGTTTTTACAGATGGCAGTGTGGATATTTCAATGTTTATAGAGATGGCGCTGTAGATATTTCCAAGTTTATACAGATAACGGTGGAGATATTTCCATGTTTACACAGAGAGGAGTCGAGATATTTCCATGTTTATACACATAGCGGTGTACATATTTCCATGATTATAGAGACAGCGGTGTAGGTATTTCCATGTTTATGCAGATAGCGGTGCAGATATTTCCATGTTTACACAGATGCCTATGCAGATATTTCCATATTTACACAGAGGGCTGTGTAGATATTTCTATGTTTATACAGAAGACAGTGTAGATATTTAAATGTTCCTACACATGACTGTGTAGGTATTTCCATGTTTATACAGATGTCTTTGTAGATATTTCCATGTTAATAGAGATAGCGGTGTAGACATTTCCATGTTTATACAGATAGCGGTGTAGATATTTCCATGTTTATACAGATAGTGGTGTAGATATTTCCATGGTTATACAGACCGCGGTGTAGATATTTCCATGTTTATACAAATAGCGGTGCAGATATTTCCATGTTTGTACAGATGGCGGTGTTGATATTTCCATTTATACACAGATGACCGTGTAGATATTTCCATGTTTATACAGATGGCGGCGCAGATATTTCCATGGATATGTAGATGGCGGTGTAGATATTTCCATGTTTATACAGATTGCGGTGTAGTTATTTCCATGTTTATATAGATAGCGGTGTAGTTATTTCCATGTATATACACATGGCTGTGTAGATATTTCCATGTTTATACAGATGGCGGTGTAGATATTTCCATGTTTATACAGATAACTTTGTATTTCCATGTTTATACAGATGGCGGTGTAGATATTTCCATGTCTATAGTGATAGCAGTGGAGATAATTCCATGTTTATACAGATAGCGGTGTAGATATTTCCATGTTTATTCTGATCGTGGTGTAGATATTTCCATGTTTATAGAGATGGCGGTGTAGATATTTACATGTTCATAGAGATAGCGGTGTTGATTTTTCCATGTTTATAGAGACAGCGGTGTGGATATTTCCTTGCTTATACAGATAGGGGTGTAGATATTTCCATGTTTATAGACATAGCGGTGAAGATATTTCCATGTTTATACAGATCACGGTGTAGATATTTCCTTGCTTGTACTAATAGCGGTGTAGTTATTTCCATGTTTATACAGATAGCGGTGTAGATATTTCCATGTATATACAGATGGCTGTGTAGATATTTCCATGTTTATACAGATGGCTGTGTAGATATTTCCATGTTTATACAGATGACTTTGTAGGTATTTGCATGTTTATACAGATGGCGGTGTAGGTTTTCCATGTTTATAGTGATAGCTGTGTAGATATTTCCATGTTTATACAGATAGCGGTGTTGATATTTCCATGTTTATAAAGATCGCGGTGTAGATATTTCCATGTTTATACAGATCGCGGTGCAGATATTTATATCTTTATACAGATGGCATTGTAGATATTTCCTTATTCACACAGATGGAGGTGTAGATGTTTCCATGTTTATACAGATGGCAGAGTAGTTAGTTCCATGTTTATGGAGATGGCAGTGTAGATACTTTCATGTTTACAGAGATGGCGGTGTAGATATTTCCATGTTTATAGAGATAGCAGTGTAGATATTTACATGTTTATACAGATGTCTGTGTAGATATTTCCATGTGTATACAGATGGCATTGTAGATATTTCCATGTTTATACAGATGACTGTATAGGTATTTCCATGTTTTTACAGGTGGCAGTGCAGATATTTCCATGTTTATAGAGATAGCGGTGTAGATATTTCCATGTTTCTACAGATGGCGGTGTTGATATTTCCATCTATACACAGATGGCCGTGTAGATATTTCCATGTTTATACAGATGGCGGCATAGATATTTCCATGGACATGCAGATGGCGGTGTAGATATTTCCATGTTTAAACAGATAGCGGTGTAGATATTTCCATGTTTACACAGATAGTGGTGTAGATATTTCCGTGTTTATACACATGGCAGAGTAGATACTTCCATCTTTATGGAGATGGCAGTGTAGATATTTTCATGTTTATAGAGATGGCGGTGTAGATATTTCCATATTTATAGAGATAGCGGTGTAGATATTTCCATCTTTCTACAGATGGCAGTGTAGATATTTCCATGTTTATACAGATGGCGGTGTAGATATTTCCATATTTATACAGATGTCTGTGTAGATATTTCCATCTGTATACAGATGGTATTGTAGGTATTTCCATGTTTATACAGATGGTGGTGAAGATATTTCCATGTTTATTCAGATGACTGTGTAGATATTTCCATGTTTTTACAGATGGCAGTGTGGATATTTCAATGTTTATAGAGATGGCGCTGTAGATATTTCCAAGTTTATACAGATAACGGTGGAGATATTTCCATGTTTACACAGAGAGGAGTCGAGATATTTCCATGTTTATACACATAGCGGTGTACATATTTCCATGATTATAGAGACAGCGGTGTAGGTATTTCCATGTTTATGCAGATAGCGTTGCAGATATTTCCATGTTTACACAGATGCCTATGCAGATATTTCCATATTTACACAGAGGGCTGTGTAGATATTTCTATGTTTATACAGAAGACAGTGTAGATATTTAAATGTTCCTACACATGACTGTGTAGGTATTTCCATGTTTATACAGATGTCTTTGTAGATATTTCCATGTTAATAGAGATAGCGGTGTAGACATTTCCATGTTTATACAGATAGCAGTGTAGATATTTCCATGTTTATACAGATAGTGGTGTAGATATTTCCATGTTTATACAGACCGCGGTGTAGATATTTCCATGTTTATACAAATAGCGGTGCAGATATTTCCATGTTTGTACAGATGGCGGTGTTGATATTTCCATTTATACACAGATGACCGTGTAGATATTTCCATGTTTATACAGACGGCGGCGCAGATATTTCCATGGATATGTAGATGGCGGTGTAGATATTTCCATGTTTATACAGATTGCGGTGTAGTTATTTCCATGTTTATATAGATAGCGGTGTAGATATTTCCATGTATATACACATGGCTGTGTAGATATTTCCATGTTTATACAGATGGCGGTGTAGATATTTCCATGTTCATACAGATAACTTTGTATTTCCATGTTTATACAGATGGCGGTGTAGATATTTCCATGTCTATAGAGATAGCAGTGGAGATAATTCCATGTTTATACAGATAGCGGTGTAGATATTTCCATGTTTATTCTGATCGTGGTGTAGATATTTCCATGTTTATAGAGATGGCGGTGTAGATATTTACATGTTCATAGAGATAGCGGTGTTGATTTTTCCATGTTTATAGAGACAGCGGTGTGGATATTTCCTTGCTTATACAGATAGGGGTGTAGATATTTCCATGTTTATAGAGATAGCGGTGAAGATATTTCCATGTTTATACAGATCACGGTGTAGATATTTCCTTGCTTGTACTAATAGCGGTGTAGTTATTTCCATGTTTATACAGATAGCGGTGTAGATATTTCCATGTATATACAGATGGCTGTGTAGATATTTCCATGTTTATACAGATGGCTGTGTAGATATTTCCATGTTTATACAGATGACTTTGTAGGTATTTGCATGTTTATACAGATGGCGGTGTAGGTTTTCCATGTTTATAGTGATAGCTGTGTAGATATTTCCATGTTTATACAGATAGCGGTGTTGATATTTCCATGTTTATAAAGATCGCGGTGTAGATATTTCCATGTTTATACAGATCGCGGTGCAGATATTTATATCTTTATACAGATGGCATTGTAGATATTTCCTTATTCACACAGATGGCGGTGTAGATGTTTCCATGTTTATACACATGGCAGAGTAGTTAGTTCCATGTTTATGGAGATGGCAGTGTAGATACTTTCATGTTTACAGAGAGGCGGTGTAGATATTTCCATGTTTATAGAGATAGCAGTGTAGATATTTACATGTTTATACAGATGTCTGTGTAGATATTTCCATGTGTATACAGATGGCATTGTAGATATTTCCATGTTTATACAGATGACTGTATAGGTATTTCCATGTTTTTACAGGTGGCAGTGCAGATATTTCCATGTTTATAGAGATAGCGGTGTAGATATTTCCATGTTTCTACAGATGGCGGTGTTGATATTTCCATCTATACACAGATGGCCGTGTAGATATTTCCATGTTTATACAGATGGCGGCATAGATATTTCCATGGACATGCAGATGGCGGTGTAGATATTTCCATGTTTAAACAGATAGCGGTGTAGATATTTCCATGTTTACACAGATAGTGGTGTAGATATTTCCGTGTTTATACACATGGCAGAGTAGATACTTCCATCTTTATGGAGATGGCAGTGTAGATATTTTCATGTTTATAGAGATGGCGGTGTAGATATTTCCATATTTATAGAGATAGCGGTGTAGATATTTCCATCTTTCTACAGATGGCAGTGTAGATATTTCCATGTTTATACAGATGGCGGTGTAGATATTTCCATATTTATACAGATGTCTGTGTAGATATTTCCATCTGTATACAGATGGTATTGTAGGTATTTCCATGTTTATACAGATGGTGGTGAAGATATTTCCATGTTTATTCAGATGACTGTGTAGATATTTCCATGTTTTTACAGATGGCAGTGTGGATATTTCAATGTTTATAGAGATGGCGCTGTAGATATTTCCAAGTTTATACAGATAACGGTGGAGATATTTCCATGTTTACACAGAGAGGAGTCGAGATATTTCCATGTTTATACACATAGCGGTGTACATATTTCCATGATTATAGAGACAGCGGTGTAGGTATTTCCATGTTTATGCAGATAGCGGTGCAGATATTTCCATGTTTACACAGATGCCTATGCAGATATTTCCATATTTACACAGAGGGCTGTGTAGATATTTCTATGTTTATACAGAAGACAGTGTAGATATTTAAATGTTCCTACACATGACTGTGTAGGTATTTCCATGTTTATACAGATGTCTTTGTAGATATTTCCATGTTAATAGAGATAGCGGTGTAGACATTTCCATGTTTATACAGATAGCGGTGTAGATATTTCCATGTTTATACAGATAGTGGTGTAGATATTTCCATGTTTATACAGACCGCGGTGTAGATATTTCCATGTTTATACAAATAGCGGTGCAGATATTTCCATGTTTGTACAGATGGCGGTGTTGATATTTCCATTTATACACAGATGACCGTGTAGTTATTTCCATGTTTATACAGACGGCGGCGCAGATATTTCCATGGATATGTAGATGGCGGTGTAGATATTTCCATGTTTATACAGATTGCGGTGTAGTTATTTCCATGTTTATATAGATAGCGGTGTAGTTATTTCCATGTATATACACATGGCTGTGTAGATATTTCCATGTTTATACAGATGGCGGTGTAGATATTTCCATGTTCATACAGATAACTTTGTATTTCCATGTTTATACAGATGGCGGTGTAGATATTTCCATGTCTATAGAGATAGCAGTGGAGATAATTCCATGTTTATACAGATAGCGGTGTAGATATTTCCATGTTTATTCTGATCGTGGTGTAGATATTTCCATGTTTATAGAGATGGCGGTGTAGATATTTACATGTTCATAGAGATAGCGGTGTTGATTTTTCCATGTTTATAGAGACAGCGGTGTGGATATTTCCTTGCTTATACAGATAGGGGTGTAGATATTTCCATGTTTATAGAGATAGCGGTGAAGATATTTCCATGTTTATACAGATCACGGTGTAGATATTTCCTTGCTTGTACTAATAGCGGTGTAGTTATTTCCATGTTTATACAGATAGCGGTGTAGATATTTCCATGTATATACAGATGGCTGTGTAGATATTTCCATGTTTATACAGATGGCTGTGTAGATATTTCCATGTTTATACAGATGACTTTGTAGGTATTTGCATGTTTATACAGATGGCGGTGTAGGTTTTCCATGTTTATAGTGATAGCTGTGTAGATATTTCCATGTTTATACAGATAGCGGTGTTGATATTTCCATGTTTATAAAGATCGCGGTGTAGATATTTCCATGTTTATACAGATCGCGGTGCAGATATTTATATCTTTATACAGATGGCATTGTAGATATTTCCTTATTCACACAGATGGCGGTGTAGATGTTTCCATGTTTATACAGATGGCAGAGTAGTTAGTTCCATGTTTATGGAGATGGCAGTGTAGATACTTTCATGTTTACAGAGAGGCGGTGTAGATATTTCCATGTTTATAGAGATAGCAGTGTAGATATTTACATGTTTATACAGATGTCTGTGTAGATATTTCCATGTGTATACAGATGGCATTGTAGATATTTCCATGTTTATACAGATGACTGTATAGGTATTTCCATGTTTTTACAGGTGGCAGTGCAGATATTTCCATGTTTATAGAGATAGCGGTGTAGATATTTCCATGTTTCTACAGATGGCGGTGTTGATATTTCCATCTATACACAGATGGCCGTGTAGATATTTCCATGTTTATACAGATGGCGGCGTAGATATTTCCATATTTATAGAGATAGCGGTGTAGATAATTCCATCTTTCTACAGATGGCGGTGTAGATATTTCCATGTTTAAACAGATAGCGGTGTAGATATTTCCATGTTTACACAGATAGTGGTGTAGATATTTCCGTGTTTATACACATGGCAGAGTAGATAGTTCCATCTTTATGGAGATGGCAGTGTAGATATTTTCATGTTTATAGAGATGGCGGTGTAGATATTTCCATATTTATAGAGATAGCGGTGTAGATAATTCCATCTTTCTACAGATGGCAGTGTAGATATTTCCATGTTTATACAGATGGCGGTGTAGATATTTCCATATTTATACAGATGTCTGTGTAGATATTTCCATCTGTATACAGATGGTATTGTAGGTATTTCCATGTTTATACAGATGGTGGTGAAGATATTTCCATGTTTATTCAGATGACTGTGTAGATATTTCCATGTTTTTACAGATGGCAGTGTGGATATTTCAATGTTTATAGAGATGGCGCTGTAGATATTTCCAAGTTTATACAGATAACGGTGGAGATATTTCCATGTTTATACAGAGAGGAGTCGAGATATTTCCATGTTTATACACATAGCGGTGTACATATTTCCATGATTATAGAGACAGCGGTGTAGGTATTTCCATGTTTATGCAGATAGCGGTGCAGATATTTCCATGTTTACACAGATGCCTATGCAGATATTTCCATATTTACACAGAGGGCTGTGTAGATATTTCTATGTTTATACAGAAGACAGTGTAGATATTTAAATGTTCCTACACATGACTGTGTAGGTATTTCCATGTTTATACAGATGTCTTTGTAGATATTTCCATGTTAATAGAGATAGCGGTGTAGACATTTCCATGTTTATACAGATAGCGGTGTAGATATTTCCATGTTTATACAGATAGTGGTGTAGATATTTCCATGTTTATACAGACCGCGGTGTAGATATTTCCATGTTTATACAAATAGCGGTGCAGATATTTCCATGTTTGTACAGATGGCGGTGTTGATATTTCCATTTATACACAGATGACCGTGTAGATATTTCCATGTTTATACAGACGGCGGCGCAGATATTTCCATGGATATGTAGATGGCGGTGTAGATATTTCCATGTTTATACAGATTGCGGTGTAGTTATTTCCATGTTTATATAGATAGCGGTGTAGATATTTCCATGTATATACACATGGCTGTGTAGATATTTCCATGTTTATACAGATGGCGGTGTAGATATTTCCATGTTCATACAGATAACTTTGTATTTCCATGTTTATACAGATGGCGGTGTAGATATTTCCATGTCTATAGAGATAGCAGTGGAGATAATTCCATGTTTATACAGATAGCGGTGTAGATATTTCCATGTTTATTCTGATCGTGGTGTAGATATTTCCATGTTTATAGAGATGGCGGTGTAGATATTTACATGTTCATAGAGATAGCGGTGTTGATTTTTCCATGTTTATAGAGACAGCGGTGTGGATATTTCCTTACTTATACAGATAGGGGTGTAGATATTTCCATGTTTATAGAGATAGCGGTGAAGATATTTCCATGTTTATACAGATCACGGTGTAGATATTTCCTTGCTTGTACTAATAGCGGTGTAGTTATTTCCATGTTTATACAGATAGCGGTGTAGATATTTCCATGTATATACAGATGGCTGTGTAGATATTTCCATGTTTATACAGATGGCTGTGTAGATATTTCCATGTTTATACAGATGACTTTGTAGGTATTTGCATGTTTATACAGATGGCGGTGTAGGTTTTCCATGTTTATAGTGATAGCTGTGTAGATATTTCCATGTTTATACAGATAGCGGTGTTGATATTTCCATGTTTATAAAGATCGCGGTGTAGATATTTCCATGTTTATACAGATCGCTGTGCAGATATTTATATCTTTATACAGATGGCATTGTAGATATTTCCTTATTCACACAGATGGCGGTGTAGATGTTTCCATGTTTATACAGATGGCAGAGTAGTTAGTTCCATGTTTATGGAGATGGCAGTGTAGATACTTTCATGTTTACAGAGATGGCGGTGTAGATATTTCCATGTTTATAGAGATAGCAGTGTAGATATTTACATGTTTATACAGATGTCTGTGTAGATATTTCCATGTGTATACAGATGGCATTGTAGATATTTCCATGTTTATACAGATGACTGTATAGGTATTTCCATGTTTTTACAGGTGGCAGTGCAGATATTTCCATGTTTATAGAGATAGCGGTGTAGATATTTCCATGTTTCTACAGATGGCGGTGTTGATATTTCCATCTATACACAGATGGCCGTGTAGATATTTCCATGTTTATACAGATGGCGGCGTAGATATTTCCATATTTATAGAGATAGCGGTGTAGATAATTCCATCTTTCTACAGATGGCGGTGTAGATATTTCCATGTTTAAACAGATAGCGGTGTAGATATTTCCATGTTTACACAGATAGTGGTGTAGATATTTCCGTGTTTATACACATGGCAGAGTAGATAGTTCCATCTTTATGGAGATGGCAGTGTAGATATTTTCATGTTTATAGAGATGGCGGTGTAGATATTTCCATATTTATAGAGATAGCGGTGTAGATAATTCCATCTTTCTACAGATGGCAGTGTAGATATTTCCATGTTTATACAGATGGCGGTGTAGATATTTCCATATTTATACAGATGTCTGTGTAGATATTTCCATCTGTATACAGATGGTATTGTAGGTATTTCCATGTTTATACAGATGGTGGTGAAGATATTTCCATGTTTATTCAGATGACTGTGTAGATATTTCCATGTTTTTACAGATGGCAGTGTGGATATTTCAATGTTTATAGAGATGGCGCTGTAGATATTTCCAAGTTTATACAGATAACGGTGGAGATATTTCCATGTTTATACAGAGAGGAGTCGAGATATTTCCATGTTTATACACATAGCGGTGTACATATTTCCATGATTATAGAGACAGCGGTGTAGGTATTTCCATGTTTATGCAGATAGCGGTGCAGATATTTCCATGTTTACACAGATGCCTATGCAGATATTTCCATATTTACACAGAGGGCTGTGTAGATATTTCTATGTTTATACAGAAGACAGTGTAGATATTTAAATGTTCCTACACATGACTGTGTAGGTATTTCCATGTTTATACAGATGTCTTTGTAGATATTTCCATGTTAATAGAGATAGCGGTGTAGACATTTCCATGTTTATACAGATAGCGGTGTAGATATTTCCATGTTTATACAGATAGTGGTGTAGATATTTCCATGTTTATACAGACCGCGGTGTAGATATTTCCATGTTTATACAAATAGCGGTGCAGATATTTCCATGTTTGTACAGATGGCGGTGTTGATATTTCCATTTATACACAGATGACCGTGTAGATATTTCCATGTTTATACAGACGGCGGCGCAGATATTTCCATGGATATGTAGATGGCGGTGTAGATATTTCCATGTTTATACAGATTGCGGTGTAGTTATTTCCATGTTTATATAGATAGCGGTGTAGTTATTTCCATGTATATACACATGGCTGTGTAGATATTTCCATGTTTATACAGATGGCGGTGTAGATATTTCCATGTTTATACAGATAACTTTGTATTTCCATGTTTATACAGATGGCGGTGTAGATATTTCCATGTCTATAGTGATAGCAGTGGAGATAATTCCATGTTTATACAGATAGCGGTGTAGATATTTCCATGTTTATTCTGATCGTGGTGTAGATATTTCCATGTTTATAGAGATGGCGGTGTAGATATTTACATGTTCATAGAGATAGCGGTGTTGATTTTTCCATGTTGATAGAGACAGCGGTGTGGATATTTCCTTGCTTATACAGATAGGGGTGTAGATATTTCCATGTTTATAGAGATAGCGGTGAAGATATTTCCATGTTTATACAGATCACGGTGTAGATATTTCCTTGCTTGTACTAATAGCGGTGTAGTTATTTCCATGTTTATACAGATAGCGGTGTAGATATTTCCATGTATATACAGATGGCTGTGTAGATATTTCCATGTTTATACAGATGGCTGTGTAGATATTTCCATGTTTATACAGATGACTTTGTAGGTATTTGCATGTTTATACAGATGGCGGTGTAGGTTTTCCATGTTTATAGTGATAGCTGTGTAGATATTTCCATGTTTATACAGATAGCGGTGTTGATATTTCCATGTTTATAAAGATCGCGGTGTAGATATTTCCATGTTTATACAGATCGCGGTGCAGATATTTATATCTTTATACAGATGGCATTGTAGATATTTCCTTATTCACACAGATGGCGGTGTAGATGTTTCCATGTTTATACAGATGGCAGAGTAGTTAGTTCCATGTTTATGGAGATGGCAGTGTAGATACTTTCATGTTTACAGAGATGGCGGTGTAGATATTTCCATGTTTATAGAGATAGCAGTGTAGATATTTACATGTTTATACAGATGTCTGTGTAGATATTTCCATGTGTATACAGATGGCATTGTAGATATTTCCATGTTTATACAGATGACTGTATAGGTATTTCCATGTTTTTACAGGTGGCAGTGCAGATATTTCCATGTTTATAGAGATAGCGGTGTAGATATTTCCATGTTTCTACGGATGGCGGTGTTGATATTTCCATCTATACACAGATGGCCGTGTAGATATTTCCATGTTTATACAGATGGCGGCATAGATATTTCCATGGACATGCAGATGGCGGTGTAGATATTTCCATGTTTAAACAGATAGCGGTGTAGATATTTCCATGTTTACACAGATAGTGGTGTAGATATTTCCGTGTTTATACACATGGCAGAGTAGATACTTCCATCTTTATGGAGATGGCAGTGTAGATATTTTCATGTTTATAGAGATGGCGGTGTAGATATTTCCATATTTATAGAGATAGCGGTGTAGATATTTCCATCTTTCTACAGATGGCAGTGTAGATATTTCCATGTTTATACAGATGGCGGTGTAGATATTTCCATATTTATACAGATGTCTGTGTAGATATTTCCATCTGTATACAGATGGTATTGTAGGTATTTCCATGTTTATACAGATGGTGGTGAAGATATTTCCATGTTTATTCAGATGACTGTGTAGATATTTCCATGTTTTTACAGATGGCAGTGTGGATATTTCAATGTTTATAGAGATGGCGCTGTAGATATTTCCAAGTTTATACAGATAACGGTGGAGATATTTCCATGTTTACACAGAGAGGAGTCGAGATATTTCCATGTTTATACACATAGCGGTGTACATATTTCCATGATTATAGAGACAGCGGTGTAGGTATTTCCATGTTTATGCAGATAGCGGTGCAGATATTTCCATGTTTACACAGATGCCTATGCAGATATTTCCATATTTACACAGAGGGCTGTGTAGATATTTCTATGTTTATACAGAAGACAGTGTAGATATTTAAATGTTCCTACACATGACTGTGTAGGTATTTCCATGTTTATACAGATGTCTTTGTAGATATTTCCATGTTAATAGAGATAGCGGTGTAGACATTTCCATGTTTATACAGATAGCGGTGTAGATATTTCCATGTTTATACAGATAGTGGTGTAGATATTTCCATGTTTATACAGACCGCGGTGTAGATATTTCCATGTTTATACAAATAGCGGTGCAGATATTTCCATGTTTGTACAGATGGCGGTGTTGATATTTCCATTTATACACAGATGACCGTGTAGATATTTCCATGTTTATACAGATGGCGGCGCAGATATTTCCATGGATATGTAGATGGCGGTGTAGATATTTCCATGTTTATACAGATTGCGGTGTAGTTATTTCCATGTTTATATAGATAGCGGTGTAGTTATTTCCATGTATATACACATGGCTGTGTAGATATTTCCATGTTTATACAGATGGCGGTGTAGATATTTCCATGTTTATACAGATAACTTTGTATTTCCATGTTTATACAGATGGCGGTGTAGATATTTCCATGTCTATAGTGATAGCAGTGGAGATAATTCCATGTTTATACAGATAGCGGTGTAGATATTTCCATGTTTATTCTGATCGTGGTGTAGATATTTCCATGTTTATAGAGATGGCGGTGTAGATATTTACATGTTCATAGAGATAGCGGTGTTGATTTTTCCATGTTTATAGAGACAGCGGTGTGGATATTTCCTTGCTTATACAGATAGGGGTGTAGATATTTCCATGTTTATAGAGATAGCGGTGAAGATATTTCCATGTTTATACAGATCACGGTGTAGATATTTCCTTGCTTGTACTAATAGCGGTGTAGTTATTTCCATGTTTATACAGATAGCGGTGTAGATATTTCCATGTATATACAGATGGCTGTGTAGATATTTCCATGTTTATACAGATGGCTGTGTAGATATTTCCATGTTTATACAGATGACTTTGTAGGTATTTGCATGTTTATACAGATGGCGGTGTAGGTTTTCCATGTTTATAGTGATAGCTGTGTAGATATTTCCATGTTTATACAGATAGCGGTGTTGATATTTCCATGTTTATAAAGATCGCGGTGTAGATATTTCCATGTTTATACAGATCGCGGTGCAGATATTTATATCTTTATACAGATGGCATTGTAGATATTTCCTTATTCACACAGATGGCGGTGTAGATGTTTCCATGTTTATACAGATGGCAGAGTAGTTAGTTCCATGTTTATGGAGATGGCAGTGTAGATACTTTCATGTTTACAGAGATGGCGGTGTAGATATTTCCATGTTTATAGAGATAGCAGTGTAGATATTTACATGTTTATACAGATGTCTGTGTAGATATTTCCATGTGTATACAGATGGCATTGTAGATATTTCCATGTTTATACAGATGACTGTATAGGTATTTCCATGTTTTTACAGGTGGCAGTGCAGATATTTCCATGTTTATAGAGATAGCGGTGTAGATATTTCCATGTTTCTACAGATGGCGGTGTTGATATTTCCATCTATACACAGATGGCCGTGTAGATATTTCCATGTTTATACAGATGGCGGCGTAGATATTTCCATATTTATAGAGATAGCGGTGTAGATAATTCCATCTTTCTACAGATGGCGGTGTAGATATTTCCATGTTTAAACAGATAGCGGTGTAGATATTTCCATGTTTACACAGATAGTGGTGTAGATATTTCCGTGTTTATACACATGGCAGAGTAGATAGTTCCATCTTTATGGAGATGGCAGTGTAGATATTTTCATGTTTATAGAGATGGCGGTGTAGATATTTCCATATTTATAGAGATAGCGGTGTAGATAATTCCATCTTTCTACAGATGGCAGTGTAGATATTTCCATGTTTATACAGATGGCGGTGTAGATATTTCCATATTTATACAGATGTCTGTGTAGATATTTCCATCTGTATACAGATGGTATTGTAGGTATTTCCATGTTTATACAGATGGTGGTGAAGATATTTCCATGTTTATTCAGATGACTGTGTAGATATTTCCATGTTTTTACAGATGGCAGTGTGGATATTTCAATGTTTATAGAGATGGCGCTGTAGATATTTCCAAGTTTATACAGATAACGGTGGAGATATTTCCATGTTTATACAGAGAGGAGTCGAGATATTTCCATGTTTATACACATAGCGGTGTACATATTTCCATGATTATAGAGACAGCGGTGTAGGTATTTCCATGTTTATGCAGATAGCGGTGCAGATATTTCCATGTTTACACAGATGCCTATGCAGATATTTCCATATTTACACAGAGGGCTGTGTAGATATTTCTATGTTTATACAGAAGACAGTGTAGATATTTAAATGTTCCTACACATGACTGTGTAGGTATTTCCATGTTTATGCAGATGTCTTTGTAGATATTTCCATGTTAATAGAGATAGCGGTGTAGACATTTCCATGTTTATACAGATAGCGGTGTAGATATATCCATGTTTATACAGATAGTGGTGTAGATATTTCCATGTTTATACAGACCGCGGTGTAGATATTTCCATGTTTATACAAATAGCGGTGCAGATATTTCCATGTTTGTACAGATGGCGGTGTTGATATTTCCATTTATACACAGATGACCGTGTAGATATTTCCATGTTTATACAGACGGCGGCGCAGATATTTCCATGGATATGTAGATGGCGGTGTAGATATTTCCATGTTTATACAGATTGCGGTGTAGTTATTTCCATGTTTATATAGATAGCGGTGTAGTTATTTCCATGTATATACACATGGCTGTGTAGATATTTCCATGTTTATACAGATGGCGGTGTAGATATTTCCATGTTTATACAGATAACTTTGTATTTCCATGTTTATACAGATGGCGGTGTAGATATTTCCATGTCTACAGTGATAGCAGTGGAGATAATTCCATGTTTATACAGATAGCGGTGTAGATATTTCCATGTTTATTCTGATCGTGGTGTAGATATTTCCATGTTTATAGAGATGGCGGTGTAGATATTTACATGTTCATAGAGATAGCGGTGTTGATTTTTCCATGTTTATAGAGACAGCGGTGTGGATATTTCCTTGCTTATACAGATAGGGGTGTAGATATTTCCATGTTTATAGAGATAGCGGTGAAGATATTTCCATGTTTATACAGATCACGGTGTAGATATTTCCTTGCTTGTACTAATAGCGGTGTAGTTATTTCCATGTTTATACAGATAGCGGTGTAGATATTTCCATGTATATACAGATGGCTGTGTAGATATTTCCATGTTTATACAGATGGCTGTGTAGATATTTCCATGTTTATACAGATGACTTTGTTGGTATTTGCATGTTTATACAGATGGCGGTGTAGGTTTTCCATGTTTATAGTGATAGCTGTGTAGATATTTCCATGTTTATACAGATAGCGGTGTTGATATTTCCATGTTTATAAAGATCGCGGTGTAGATATTTCCATGTTTATACAGACCGCGGTGCAGATATTTATATCTTTATACAGATGGCATTGTAGATATTTCCTTATTCACACAGATGGAGGTGTAGATGTTTCCATGTTTATACAGATGGCAGAGTAGTTAGTTCCATGTTTATGGAGATGGCAGTGTAGATACTTTCATGTTTACAGAGATGGCGGTGTAGATATTTCCATGTTTATAGAGATAGCAGTGTAGATATTTACATGTTTATACAGATGTCTGTGTAGATATTTCCATGTGTATACAGATGGCATTGTAGATATTTCCATGTTTATACAGATGACTGTATAGGTATTTCCATGTTTTTACAGGTGGCAGTGCAGATATTTCCATGTTTATAGAGATAGCGGTGTAGATATTTCCATGTTTCTACAGATGGCGGTGTTGATATTTCCATCTATACACAGATGGCCGTGTAGATATTTCCATGTTTATACAGATGGCGGCATAGATATTTCCATGGACATGCAGATGGCGGTGTAGATATTTCCATGTTTAAACAGATAGCGGTGTAGATATTTCCATGTTTACACAGATAGTGGTGTAGATATTTCCGTGTTTATACACATGGCAGAGTAGATACTTCCATCTTTATGGAGATGGCAGTGTAGATATTTTCATGTTTATAGAGATGGCGGTGTAGATATTTCCATATTTATAGAGATAGCGGTGTAGATATTTCCATCTTTCTACAGATGGCAGTGTAGATATTTCCATGTTTATACAGATGGCGGTGTAGATATTTCCATATTTATACAGATGTCTGTGTAGATATTTCCATCTGTATACAGATGGTATTGTAGGTATTTCCATGTTTATACAGATGGTGGTGAAGATATTTCCATGTTTATTCAGATGACTGTGTAGATATTTCCATGTTTTTACAGATGGCAGTGTGGATATTTCAATGTTTATAGAGATGGCGCTGTAGATATTTCCAAGTTTATACAGATAACGGTGGAGATATTTCCATGTTTACACAGAGAGGAGTCGAGATATTTCCATGTTTATACACATAGCGGTGTACATATTTCCATGATTATAGAGACAGCGGTGTAGGTATTTCCATGTTTATGCAGATAGCGGTGCAGATATTTCCATGTTTACACAGATGCCTATGCAGATATTTCCATATTTACACAGAGGGCTGTGTAGATATTTCTATGTTTATACAGAAGACAGTGTAGATATTTAAATGTTCCTACACATGACTGTGTAGGTATTTCCATGTTTATACAGATGTCTTTGTAGATATTTCCATGTTAATAGAGATAGCGGTGTAGACATTTCCATGTTTATACAGATAGCGGTGTAGATATTTCCATGTTTATACAGATAGTGGTGTAGATATTTCCATGTTTATACAGACCGCGGTGTAGATATTTCCATGTTTATACAAATAGCGGTGCAGATATTTCCATGTTTGTACAGATGGCGGTGTTGATATTTCCATTTATACACAGATGACCGTGTAGATATTTCCATGTTTATACAGACGGCGGCGCAGATATTTCCATGGATATGTAGATGGCGGTGTAGATATTTCCATGTTTATACAGATTGCGGTGTCGTTATTTCCATGTTTATATAGATAGCGGTGTAGTTATTTCCATGTATATACACATGGCTGTGTAGATATTTCCATGTTTATACAGATGGCGGTGTAGATATTTCCATGTTCATACAGATAACTTTGTATTTCCATGTTTATACAGATGGCGGTGTAGATATTTCCATGTCTATAGAGATAGCAGTGGAGATAATTCCATGTTTATACAGATAGCGGTGTAGATATTTCCATGTTTATTCTGATCGTGGTGTAGATATTTCCATGTTTATAGAGATGGCGGTGTAGATATTTACATGTTCATAGAGATAGCGGTGTTGATTTTTCCATGTTTATAGAGACAGCGGTGTGGATATTTCCTTGCTTATACAGATGGGGTGTAGATATTTCCATGTTTATAGAGATAGCGGTGAAGATATTTCCATGTTTATACAGATCACGGTGTAGATATTTCCTTGCTTGTACTAATAGCGGTGTAGTTATTTCCATGTTTATACAGATAGCGGTGTAGATATTTCCATGTATATACAGATGGCTGTGTAGATATTTCCATGTTTATACAGATGGCTGTGTAGATATTTCCATGTTTATACAGATGACTTTGTAGGTATTTGCATGTTTATACAGATGGCGGTGTAGGTTTTCCATGTTTATAGTGATAGCTGTGTAGATATTTCCATGTTTATACAGATAGCGGTGTTGATATTTCCATGTTTATAAAGATCGCGGTGTAGATATTTCCATGTTTATACAGATCGCGGTGCAGATATTTATATCTTTATACAGATGGCATTGTAGATATTTCCTTATTCACACAGATGGCGGTGTAGATGTTTCCATGTTTATACAGATGGCAGAGTAGTTAGTTCCATGTTTATGGAGATGGCAGTGTAGATACTTTCATGTTTACAGAGATGGCGGTGTAGATATTTCCATGTTTATAGAGATAGCAGTGTAGATATTTACATGTTTATACAGATGTCTGTGTAGATATTTCCATGTGTATACAGATGGCATTGTAGATATTTCCATGTTTATACAGATGACTGTATAGGTATTTCCAGGTTTTTACAGGTGGCAGTGCAGATATTTCCATGTTTATAGAGATAGCAGTGTAGATATTTCCATGTTTCTACAGATGGCGGTGTTGATATTTCCATCTATACACAGATGGCCGTGTAGATATTTCCATGTTTATACAGATGGCGGCGTAGATATTTCCATATTTATAGAGATAGCGGTGTAGATAATTCCATCTTTCTACAGATGGCGGTGTAGATATTTCCATGTTTAAACAGATAGCGGTGTAGATATTTCCATGTTTACACAGATAGTGGTGTAGATATTTCCGTGTTTATACACATGGCAGAGTAGATAGTTCCATCTTTATGGAGATGGCAGTGTAGATATTTTCATGTTTATAGAGATGGCGGTGTAGATATTTCCATATTTATAGAGATAGCGGTGTAGATAATTCCATCTTTCTACAGATGGCAGTGTAGATATTTCCATGTTTATACAGATGGCGGTGTAGATATTTCCATATTTATACAGATGTCTGTGTAGATATTTCCATCTGTATACAGATGGTATTGTAGGTATTTCCATGTTTATACAGATGGTGGTGAAGATATTTCCATGTTTATTCAGATGACTGTGTAGATATTTCCATGTTTTTACAGATGGCAGTGTGGATATTTCAATGTTTATAGAGATGGCGCTGTAGATATTTCCAAGTTTATACAGATAACGGTGGAGATATTTCCATGTTTATACAGAGAGGAGTCGAGATATTTCCATGTTTATACACATAGCGGTGTACATATTTCCATGATTATAGAGACAGCGGTGTAGGTATTTCCATGTTTATGCAGATAGCGGTGCAGATATTTCCATGTTTACACAGATGCCTATGCAGATATTTCCATATTTACACAGAGGGCTGTGTAGATATTTCTATGTTTATACAGAAGACAGTGTAGATATTTAAATGTTCCTACACATGACTGTGTAGGTATTTCCATGTTTATACAGATGCCTTTGTAGATATTTCCATGTTAATAGAGATAGCGGTGTAGACATTTCCATGTTTATACAGATAGCGGTGTAGATATTTCCATGTTTATACAGATAGTGGTGTAGATATTTCCATGTTTATACAGACCGCGGTGTAGATATTTCCATGTTTATACAAATAGCGGTGCAGATATTTCCATGTTTGTACAGATGGCGGTGTTGATATTTCCATTTATACACAGATGACCGTGTAGATATTTCCATGTTTATACAGACGGCGGCGCAGATATTTCCATGGATATGTAGATGGCGGTGTAGATATTTCCATGTTTATACAGATTGCGGTGTAGTTATTTCCATGTTTATATAGATAGCGGTGTAGTTATTTCCATGTATATACACATGGCTGTGTAGATATTTCCATGTTTATACAGATGGCGGTGTAGATATTTCCATGTTTATACAGATAACTTTGTATTTCCATGTTTATACAGATGGCGGTGTAGATATTTCCATGTCTATAGTGATAGCAGTGGAGATAATTCCATGTTTATACAGATAGCGGTGTAGATATTTCCATGTTTATTCTGATCGTGGTGTAGATATTTCCATGTTTATAGAGATGGCGGTGTAGATATTTACATGTTCATAGAGATAGCGGTGTTGATTTTTCCATGTTGATAGAGACAGCGGTGTGGATATTTCCTTGCTTATACAGATAGGGGTGTAGATATTTCCATGTTTATAGAGATAGCGGTGAAGATATTTCCATGTTTATACAGATCACGGTGTAGATATTTCCTTGCTTGTACTAATAGCGGTGTAGTTATTTCCATGTTTATACAGATAGCGGTGTAGATATTTCCATGTATATACAGATGGCTGTGTAGATATTTCCATGTTTATACAGATGGCTGTGTAGATATTTCCATGTTTATACAGATGACTTTGTAGGTATTTGCATGTTTATACAGATGGCGGTGTAGGTTTTCCATGTTTATAGTGATAGCTGTGTAGATATTTCCATGTTTATACAGATAGCGGTGTTGATATTTCCATGTTTATAAAGATCGCGGTGTAGATATTTCCATGTTTATACAGATCGCGGTGCAGATATTTATATCTTTATACAGATGGCATTGTAGATATTTCCTTATTCACACAGATGGCGGTGTAGATGTTTCCATGTTTATACAGATGGCAGAGTAGTTAGTTCCATGTTTATGGAGATGGCAGTGTAGATACTTTCATGTTTACAGAGATGGCGGTGTAGATATTTCCATGTTTATAGAGATAGCAGTGTAGATATTTACATGTTTATACAGATGTCTGTGTAGATATTTCCATGTGTATACAGATGGCATTGTAGATATTTCCATGTTTATACAGATGACTGTATAGGTATTTCCATGTTTTTACAGGTGGCAGTGCAGATATTTCCATGTTTATAGAGATAGCGGTGTAGATATTTCCATGTTTCTACGGATGGCGGTGTTGATATTTCCATCTATACACAGATGGCCGTGTAGATATTTCCATGTTTATACAGATGGCGGCATAGATATTTCCATGGACATGCAGATGGCGGTGTAGATATTTCCATGTTTAAACAGATAGCGGTGTAGATATTTCCATGTTTACACAGATAGTGGTGTAGATATTTCCGTGTTTATACACATGGCAGAGTAGATACTTCCATCTTTATGGAGATGGCAGTGTAGATATTTTCATGTTTATAGAGATGGCGGTGTAGATATTTCCATATTTATAGAGATAGCGGTGTAGATATTTCCATCTTTCTACAGATGGCAGTGTAGATATTTCCATGTTTATACAGATGGCGGTGTAGATATTTCCATATTTATACAGATGTCTGTGTAGATATTTCCATCTGTATACAGATGGTATTGTAGGTATTTCCATGTTTATACAGATGGTGGTGAAGATATTTCCATGTTTATTCAGATGACTGTGTAGATATTTCCATGTTTTTACAGATGGCAGTGTGGATATTTCAATGTTTATAGAGATGGCGCTGTAGATATTTCCAAGTTTATACAGATAACGGTGGAGATATTTCCATGTTTACACAGAGAGGAGTCGAGATATTTCCATGTTTATACACATAGCGGTGTACATATTTCCATGATTATAGAGACAGAGGTGTAGGTATTTCCATGTTTATGCAGATAGCGGTGCAGATATTTCCATGTTTACACAGATGCCTATGCAGATATTTCCATATTTACACAGAGGGCTGTGTAGATATTTCTATGTTTATACAGAAGACAGTGTAGATATTTAAATGTTCCTACACATGACTGTGTAGGTATTTCCATGTTTATACAGATGTCTTTGTAGATATTTCCATGTTAATAGAGATAGCGGTGTAGACATTTCCATGTTTATACAGATAGCGGTGTAGATATTTCCATGTTTATACAGATAGTGGTGTAGATATTTCCATGTTTATACAGACCACGGTGTAGATATTTCCATGTTTATACAAATAGCGGTGCAGATATTTCCATGTTTGTACAGATGGCGGTGTTGATATTTCCATTTATACACAGATGACCGTGTAGATATTTCCATGTTTATACAGATGGCGGCGCAGATATTTCCATGGATATGTAGATGGCGGTGTAGATATTTCCATGTTTATACAGATTGCGGTGTAGTTATTTCCATGTTTATATAGATAGCGGTGTAGTTATTTCCATGTATATACACATGGCTGTGTAGATATTTCCATGTTTATACAGATGGCGGTGTAGATATTTCCATGTTTATACAGATAACTTTGTATTTCCATGTTTATACAGATGGCGGTGTAGATATTTCCATGTCTATAGTGATAGCAGTGGAGATAATTCCATGTTTATACAGATAGCGGTGTAGATATTTCCATGTTTATTCTGATCGTGGTGTAGATATTTCCATGTTTATAGAGATGGCGGTGTAGATATTTACATGTTCATAGAGATAGCGGTGTTGATTTTTCCATGTTTATAGAGACAGCGGTGTGGATATTTCCTTGCTTATACAGATAGGGGTGTAGATATTTCCATGTTTATAGAGATAGCGGTGAAGATATTTCCATGTTTATACAGATCACGGTGTAGATATTTCCTTGCTTGTACTAATAGCGGTGTAGTTATTTCCATGTTTATACAGATAGCGGTGTAGATATTTCCATGTATATACAGATGGCTGTGTAGATATTTCCATGTTTATACAGATGGCTGTGTAGATATTTCCATGTTTATACAGATGACTTTGTAGGTATTTGCATGTTTATACAGATGGCGGTGTAGGTTTTCCATGTTTATAGTGATAGCTGTGTAGATATTTCCATGTTTATACAGATAGCGGTGTTGATATTTCCATGTTTATAAAGATCGCGGTGTAGATATTTCCATGTTTATACAGATCGCGGTGCAGATATTTATATCTTTATACAGATGGCATTGTAGATATTTCCTTATTCACACAGATGGAGGTGTAGATGTTTCCATGTTTATACAGATGGCAGAGTAGTTAGTTCCATGTTTATGGAGATGGCAGTGTAGATACTTTCATGTTTACAGAGATGGCGGTGTAGATATTTCCATGTTTATAGAGATAGCAGTGTAGATATTTACATGTTTATACAGATGTCTGTGTAGATATTTCCATGTGTATACAGATGGCATTGTAGATATTTCCATGTTTATACAGATGACTGTATAGGTATTTCCATGTTTTTACAGGTGGCAGTGCAGATATTTCCATGTTTATAGAGATAGCGGTGTAGATATTTCCATGTTTCTACAGATGGCGGTGTTGATATTTCCATCTATACACAGATGGCCGTGTAGATATTTCCATGTTTATACAGATGGCGGCATAGATATTTCCATGGACATGCAGATGGCGGTGTAGATATTTCCATGTTTAAACAGATAGCGGTGTAGATATTTCCATGTTTACACAGATAGTGGTGTAGATATTTCCGTGTTTATACACATGGCAGAGTAGATACTTCCATCTTTATGGAGATGGCAGTGTAGATATTTTCATGTTTATAGAGATGGCGGTGTAGATATTTCCATATTTATAGAGATAGCGGTGTAGATATTTCCATCTTTCTACAGATGGCAGTGTAGATATTTCCATGTTTATACAGATGGCGGTGTAGATATTTCCATATTTATACAGATGTCTGTGTAGATATTTCCATCTGTATACAGATGGTATTGTAGGTATTTCCATGTTTATACAGATGGTGGTGAAGATATTTCCATGTTTATTCAGATGACTGTGTAGATATTTCCATGTTTTTACAGATGGCAGTGTGGATATTTCAATGTTTATAGAGATGGCGCTGTAGATATTTCCAAGTTTATACAGATAACGGTGGAGATATTTCCATGTTTACACAGAGAGGAGTCGAGATATTTCCATGTTTATACACATAGCGGTGTACATATTTCCATGATTATAGAGACAGCGGTGTAGGTATTTCCATGTTTATGCAGATAGCGGTGCAGATATTTCCATGTTTACACAGATGCCTATGCAGATATTTCCATATTTACACAGAGGGCTGTGTAGATATTTCTATGTTTATACAGAAGACAGTGTAGATATTTAAATGTTCCTACACATGACTGTGTAGGTATTTCCATGTTTATACAGATGTCTTTGTAGATATTTCCATGTTAATAGAGATAGCGGTGTAGACATTTCCATGTTTATACAGATAGCGGTGTAGATATTTCCATGTTTATACAGATAGTGGTGTAGATATTTCCATGTTTATACAGACCGCGGTGTAGATATTTCCATGTTTATACAAATAGCGGTGCAGATATTTCCATGTTTGTACAGATGGCGGTGTTGATATTTCCATTTATACACAGATGACCGTGTAGATATTTCCATGTTTATACAGACGGCGGCGCAGATATTTCCATGGATATGTAGATGGCGGTGTAGATATTTCCATGTTTATACAGATTGCGGTGTCGTTATTTCCATGTTTATATAGATAGCGGTGTAGTTATTTCCATGTATATACACATGGCTGTGTAGATATTTCCATGTTTATACAGATGGCGGTGTAGATATTTCCATGTTCATACAGATAACTTTGTATTTCCATGTTTATACAGATGGCGGTGTAGATATTTCCATGTCTATAGAGATAGCAGTGGAGATAATTCCATGTTTATACAGATAGCGGTGTAGATATTTCCATGTTTATTCTGATCGTGGTGTAGATATTTCCATGTTTATAGAGATGGCGGTGTAGATATTTACATGTTCATAGAGATAGCGGTGTTGATTTTTCCATGTTTATAGAGACAGCGGTGTGGATATTTCCTTGCTTATACAGATAGGGGTGTAGATATTTCCATGTTTATAGAGATAGCGGTGAAGATATTTCCATGTTTATACAGATCACGGTGTAGATATTTCCTTGCTTGTACTAATAGCGGTGTAGTTATTTCCATGTTTATACAGATAGCGGTGTAGATATTTCCATGTATATACAGATGGCTGTGTAGATATTTCCATGTTTATACAGATGGCTGTGTAGATATTTCCATGTTTATACAGATGACTTTGTAGGTATTTGCATGTTTATACAGATGGCGGTGTAGGTTTTCCATGTTTATAGTGATAGCTGTGTAGATATTTCCATGTTTATACAGATAGCGGTGTTGATATTTCCATGTTTATAAAGATCGCGGTGTAGATATTTCCATGTTTATACAGATCGCGGTGCAGATATTTATATCTTTATACAGATGGCATTGTAGATATTTCCTTATTCACACAGATGGCGGTGTAGATGTTTCCATGTTTATACAGATGGCAGAGTAGTTAGTTCCATGTTTATGGAGATGGCAGTGTAGATACTTTCATGTTTACAGAGATGGCGGTGTAGATATTTCCATGTTTATAGAGATAGCAGTGTAGATATTTACATGTTTATACAGATGTCTGTGTAGATATTTCCATGTGTATACAGATGGCATTGTAGATATTTCCATGTTTATACAGATGACTGTATAGGTATTTCCATGTTTTTACAGGTGGCAGTGCAGATATTTCCATGTTTATAGAGATAGCGGTGTAGATATTTCCATGTTTCTACAGATGGCGGTGTTGATATTTCCATCTATACACAGATGGCCGTGTAGATATTTCCATGTTTATACAGATGGCGGCGTAGATATTTCCATATTTATAGAGATAGCGGTGTAGATAATTCCATCTTTCTACAGATGGCGGTGTAGATATTTCCATGTTTAAACAGATAGCGGTGTAGATATTTCCATGTTTACACAGATAGTGGTGTAGATATTTCCGTGTTTATACACATGGCAGAGTAGATAGTTCCATCTTTATGGAGATGGCAGTGTAGATATTTTCATGTTTATAGAGATGGCGGTGTAGATATTTCCATATTTATAGAGATAGCGGTGTAGATAATTCCATCTTTCTACAGATGGCAGTGTAGATATTTCCATGTTTATACAGATGGCGGTGTAGATATTTCCATATTTATACAGATGTCTGTGTAGATATTTCCATCTGTATACAGATGGTATTGTAGGTATTTCCATGTTTATACAGATGGTGGTGAAGATATTTCCATGTTTATTCAGATGACTGTGTAGATATTTCCATGTTTTTACAGATGGCAGTGTGGATATTTCAATGTTTATAGAGATGGCGCTGTAGATATTTCCAAGTTTATACAGATAACGGTGGAGATATTTCCATGTTTATACAGAGAGGAGTCGAGATATTTCCATGTTTATACACATAGCGGTGTACATATTTCCATGATTATAGAGACAGCGGTGTAGGTATTTCCATGTTTATGCAGATAGCGGTGCAGATATTTCCATGTTTACACAGATGCCTATGCAGATATTTCCATATTTACACAGAGGGCTGTGTAGATATTTCTATGTTTATACAGAAGACAGTGTAGATATTTAAATGTTCCTACACATGACTGTGTAGGTATTTCCATGTTTATGCAGATGTCTTTGTAGATATTTCCATGTTAATAGAGATAGCGGTGTAGACATTTCCATGTTTATACAGATAGCGGTGTAGATATATCCATGTTTATACAGATAGTGGTGTAGATATTTCCATGTTTATACAGACCGCGGTGTAGATATTTCCATGTTTATACAAATAGCGGTGCAGATATTTCCATGTTTGTACAGATGGCGGTGTTGATATTTCCATTTATACACAGATGACCGTGTAGATATTTCCATGTTTATACAGACGGCGGCGCAGATATTTCCATGGATATGTAGATGGCGGTGTAGATATTTCCATGTTTATACAGATTGCGGTGTAGTTATTTCCATGTTTATATAGATAGCGGTGTAGTTATTTCCATGTATATACACATGGCTGTGTAGATATTTCCATGTTTATACAGATGGCGGTGTAGATATTTCCATGTTTATACAGATAACTTTGTATTTCCATGTTTATACAGATGGCGGTGTAGATATTTCCATGTCTACAGTGATAGCAGTGGAGATAATTCCATGTTTATACAGATAGCGGTGTAGATATTTCCATGTTTATTCTGATCGTGGTGTAGATATTTCCATGTTTATAGAGATGGCGGTGTAGATATTTACATGTTCATAGAGATAGCGGTGTTGATTTTTCCATGTTTATAGAGACAGCGGTGTGGATATTTCCTTGCTTATACAGATAGGGGTGTAGATATTTCCATGTTTATAGAGATAGCGGTGAAGATATTTCCATGTTTATACAGATCACGGTGTAGATATTTCCTTGCTTGTACTAATAGCGGTGTAGTTATTTCCATGTTTATACAGATAGCGGTGTAGATATTTCCATGTATATACAGATGGCTGTGTAGATATTTCCATGTTTATACAGATGGCTGTGTAGATATTTCCATGTTTATACAGATGACTTTGTTGGTATTTGCATGTTTATACAGATGGCGGTGTAGGTTTTCCATGTTTATAGTGATAGCTGTGTAGATATTTCCATGTTTATACAGATAGCGGTGTTGATATTTCCATGTTTATAAAGATCGCGGTGTAGATATTTCCATGTTTATACAGACCGCGGTGCAGATATTTATATCTTTATACAGATGGCATTGTAGATATTTCCTTATTCACACAGATGGAGGTGTAGATGTTTCCATGTTTATACAGATGGCAGAGTAGTTAGTTCCATGTTTATGGAGATGGCAGTGTAGATACTTTCATGTTTACAGAGATGGCGGTGTAGATATTTCCATGTTTATAGAGATAGCAGTGTAGATATTTACATGTTTATACAGATGTCTGTGTAGATATTTCCATGTGTATACAGATGGCATTGTAGATATTTCCATGTTTATACAGATGACTGTATAGGTATTTCCATGTTTTTACAGGTGGCAGTGCAGATATTTCCATGTTTATAGAGATAGCGGTGTAGATATTTCCATGTTTCTACAGATGGCGGTGTTGATATTTCCATCTATACACAGATGGCCGTGTAGATATTTCCATGTTTATACAGATGGCGGCATAGATATTTCCATGGACATGCAGATGGCGGTGTAGATATTTCCATGTTTAAACAGATAGCGGTGTAGATATTTCCATGTTTACACAGATAGTGGTGTAGATATTTCCGTGTTTATACACATGGCAGAGTAGATACTTCCATCTTTATGGAGATGGCAGTGTAGATATTTTCATGTTTATAGAGATGGCGGTGTAGATATTTCCATATTTATAGAGATAGCGGTGTAGATATTTCCATCTTTCTACAGATGGCAGTGTAGATATTTCCATGTTTATACAGATGGCGGTGTAGATATTTCCATATTTATACAGATGTCTGTGTAGATATTTCCATCTGTATACAGATGGTATTGTAGGTATTTCCATGTTTATACAGATGGTGGTGAAGATATTTCCATGTTTATTCAGATGACTGTGTAGATATTTCCATGTTTTTACAGATGGCAGTGTGGATATTTCAATGTTTATAGAGATGGCGCTGTAGATATTTCCAAGTTTATACAGATAACGGTGGAGATATTTCCATGTTTACACAGAGAGGAGTCGAGATATTTCCATGTTTATACACATAGCGGTGTACATATTTCCATGATTATAGAGACAGCGGTGTAGGTATTTCCATGTTTATGCAGATAGCGGTGCAGATATTTCCATGTTTACACAGATGCCTATGCAGATATTTCCATATTTACACAGAGGGCTGTGTAGATATTTCTATGTTTATACAGAAGACAGTGTAGATATTTAAATGTTCCTACACATGACTGTGTAGGTATTTCCATGTTTATACAGATGTCTTTGTAGATATTTCCATGTTAATAGAGATAGCGGTGTAGACATTTCCATGTTTATACAGATAGCGGTGTAGATATTTCCATGTTTATACAGATAGTGGTGTAGATATTTCCATGTTTATACAGACCGCGGTGTAGATATTTCCATGTTTATACAAATAGCGGTGCAGATATTTCCATGTTTGTACAGATGGCGGTGTTGATATTTCCATTTATACACAGATGACCGTGTAGATATTTCCATGTTTATACAGACGGCGGCGCAGATATTTCCATGGATATGTAGATGGCGGTGTAGATATTTCCATGTTTATACAGATTGCGGTGTCGTTATTTCCATGTTTAAATAGATAGCGGTGTAGTTATTTCCATGTATATACACATGGCTGTGTAGATATTTCCATGTTTATACAGATGGCGGTGTAGATATTTCCATGTTCATACAGATAACTTTGTATTTCCATGTTTATACAGATGGCGGTGTAGATATTTCCATGTCTATAGAGATAGCAGTGGAGATAATTCCATGTTTATACAGATAGCGGTGTAGATATTTCCATGTTTATTCTGATCGTGGTGTAGATATTTCCATGTTTATAGAGATGGCGGTGTAGATATTTACATGTTCATAGAGATAGCGGTGTTGATTTTTCCATGTTTATAGAGACAGCGGTGTGGATATTTCCTTGCTTATACAGATGGGGTGTAGATATTTCCATGTTTATAGAGATAGCGGTGAAGATATTTCCATGTTTATACAGATCACGGTGTAGATATTTCCTTGCTTGTACTAATAGCGGTGTAGTTATTTCCATGTTTATACAGATAGCGGTGTAGATATTTCCATGTATATACAGATGGCTGTGTAGATATTTCCATGTTTATACAGATGGCTGTGTAGATATTTCCATGTTTATACAGATGACTTTGTAGGTATTTGCATGTTTATACAGATGGCGGTGTAGGTTTTCCATGTTTATAGTGATAGCTGTGTAGATATTTCCATGTTTATACAGATAGCGGTGTTGATATTTCCATGTTTATAAAGATCGCGGTGTAGATATTTCCATGTTTATACAGATCGCGGTGCAGATATTTATATCTTTATACAGATGGCATTGTAGATATTTCCTTATTCACACAGATGGCGGTGTAGATGTTTCCATGTTTATACAGATGGCAGAGTAGTTAGTTCCATGTTTATGGAGATGGCAGTGTAGATACTTTCATGTTTACAGAGATGGCGGTGTAGATATTTCCATGTTTATAGAGATAGCAGTGTAGATATTTACATGTTTATACAGATGTCTGTGTAGATATTTCCATGTGTATACAGATGGCATTGTAGATATTTCCATGTTTATACAGATGACTGTATAGGTATTTCCAGGTTTTTACAGGTGGCAGTGCAGATATTTCCATGTTTATAGAGATAGCGGTGTAGATATTTCCATGTTTCTACAGATGGCGGTGTTGATATTTCCATCTATACACAGATGGCCGTGTAGATATTTCCATGTTTATACAGATGGCGGCGTAGATATTTCCATATTTATAGAGATAGCGGTGTAGATAATTCCATCTTTCTACAGATGGCGGTGTAGATATTTCCATGTTTAAACAGATAGCGGTGTAGATATTTCCATGTTTACACAGATAGTGGTGTAGATATTTCCGTGTTTATACACATGGCAGAGTAGATAGTTCCATCTTTATGGAGATGGCAGTGTAGATATTTTCATGTTTATAGAGATGGCGGTGTAGATATTTCCATATTTATAGAGATAGCGGTGTAGATAATTCCATCTTTCTACAGATGGCAGTGTAGATATTTCCATGTTTATACAGATGGCGGTGTAGATATTTCCATATTTATACAGATGTCTGTGTAGATATTTCCATCTGTATACAGATGGTATTGTAGGTATTTCCATGTTTATACAGATGGTGGTGAAGATATTTCCATGTTTATTCAGATGACTGTGTAGATATTTCCATGTTTTTACAGATGGCAGTGTGGATATTTCAATGTTTATAGAGATGGCGCTGTAGATATTTCCAAGTTTATACAGATAACGGTGGAGATATTTCCATGTTTATACAGAGAGGAGTCGAGATATTTCCATGTTTATACACATAGCGGTGTACATATTTCCATGATTATAGAGACAGCGGTGTAGGTATTTCCATGTTTATGCAGATAGCGGTGCAGATATTTCCATGTTTACACAGATGCCTATGCAGATATTTCCATATTTACACAGAGGGCTGTGTAGATATTTCTATGTTTATACAGAAGACAGTGTAGATATTTAAATGTTCCTACACATGACTGTGTAGGTATTTCCATGTTTATGCAGATGTCTTTGTAGATACTTCCATGTTAATAGAGATAGCGGTGTAGACATTTCCATGTTTATACAGATAGCGGTGTAGATATATCCATGTTTATACAGATAGTGGTGTAGATATTTCCATGTTTATACAGACCGCGGTGTAGATATTTCCATGTTTATACAAATAGCGGTGCAGATATTTCCATGTTTGTACAGATGGCGGTGTTGATATTTCCATTTATACACAGATGACCGTGTAGATATTTCCATGTTTATACAGACGGCGGCGCAGATATTTCCATGGATATGTAGATGGCGGTGTAGATATTTCCATGTTTATACACATTGCGGTGTAGTTATTTCCATGTTTATATAGATAGCGGTGTAGTTATTTCCATGTATATACACATGGCTGTGTAGATATTTCCATGTTTATACAGATGGCGGTGTAGATATTTCCATGTTTATACAGATAACTTTGTATTTCCATGTTTATACAGATGGCGGTGTAGATATTTCCATGTCTATAGTGATAGCAGTGGAGATAATTCCATGTTTATACAGATAGCGGTGTAGATATTTCCATGTTTATTCTGATCGTGGTGTAGATATTTCCATGTTTATAGAGATGGCGGTGTAGATATTTACATGTTCATAGAGATAGCGGTGTTGATTTTTCCATGTTTATAGAGACAGCGGTGTGGATATTTCCTTGCTTATACAGATAGGGGTGTAGATATTTCCATGTTTATAGAGATAGCGGTGAAGATATTTCCATGTTTATACAGATCACGGTGTAGATATTTCCTTGCTTGTACTAATAGCGGTGTAGTTATTTCCATGTTTATACAGATAGCGGTGTAGATGTTTCCATGTATATACAGATGGCTGTGTAGATATTTCCATGTTTATACAGATGGCTGTGTAGATATTTCCATGTTTATACAGATGACTTTGTAGGTATTTGCATGTTTATACAGATGGCGGTGTAGGTTTTCCATGTTTATAGTGATAGCTGTGTAGATATTTCCATGTTTATACAGATAGCGGTGTTGATATTTCCATGTTTATAAAGATCGCGGTGTAGATATTTCCATGTTTATACAGATCGCGGTGCAGATATTTATATCTTTATACAGATGGCATTGTAGATATTTCCTTATTCACACAGATGGCGGTGTAGATGTTTCCATGTTTATACAGATGGCAGAGTAGTTAGTTCCATGTTTATGGAGATGGCAGTGTAGATACTTTCATGTTTACAGAGATGGCGGTGTAGATATTTCCATGTTTATAGAGATAGCAGTGTAGATATTTACATGTTTATACAGATGTCTGTGTAGATATTTCCATGTGTATACAGATGGCAATGTAGATATTTCCATGTTTATACAGATGACTGTATAGGTATTTCCATGTTTTTACAGGTGGCAGTGCAGATATTTCCATGTTTATAGAGATAGCGGTGTAGATATTTCCATGTTTCTACAGATGGCGGTGTTGATATTTCCATCTATACACAGATGGCCGTGTAGATATTTCCATGTTTATACAGATGGCGGCGTAGATATTTCCATGGACATGCAGATGGCGGTGTAGATATTTCCATGTTTAAACAGATAGCGGTGTAGATATTTCCATGTTTACACAGATAGTGGTGTAGATATTTCCGTGTTTATACACATGGCAGAGTAGATACTTCCATCTTTATGGAGATGGCAGTGTAGATATTTTCATGTTTATAGAGATGGCGGTGTAGATATTTCCATATTTATAGAGATAGCGGTGTAGATATTTCCATCTTTCTACAGATGGCAGTGTAGACATTTCCATGTTTATACAGATGGTGGTGTAGATATTTCCATATTTATACAGATGTCTGTGTAGATATTTCCATCTGTATACAGATGGTATTGTAGGTATTTCCATGTTTATACAGATGGTGGTGAAGATATTTCCATGTTTATTCAGATGACTGTGTAGATATTTCCATGTTTTTACAGATGGCAGTGTGGATATTTCAATGTTTATAGAGATGGCGCTGTAGATATTTCCAAGTTTATACAGATAACGGTGGAGATATTTCCATGTTTATACAGAGAGGAGTCGAGATATTTCCATGTTTATACACATAGCGGTGTACATATTTCCATGATTATAGAGACAGCGGTGTAGGTATTTCCATGTTTATGCAGATAGCGTTGCAGATATTTCCATGTTTACACAGATGCCTATGCAGATATTTCCATATTTACACAGAGGGCTGTGTAGATATTTCTATGTTTATACAGAAGACAGTGTAGATATTTAAATGTTCCTACACATGACTGTGTAGGTATTTCCATGTTTATACAGATGTCTTTGTAGATATTTCCATGTTAATAGAGATAGCGGTGTAGACATTTCCATGTTTATACAGATAGCGGTGTAGATATTTCCATGTTTATACAGATAGTGGTGTAGATATTTCCATGTTTATACAAATAGCGGTGCAGATATTTCCATGTTTGTACAGATGGCGGTGTTGATATTTCCATTTATACACAGATGACCGTGTAGATGTTTCCATGTTTATACAGATGGCGGCGCAGATATTTCCATGGATATGTAGATGGCGGTGTAGATATTTCCATGTTTATACAGATTGCGGTGTAGTTATTTCCATGTTTATATAGATAGCGGTGTAGTTATTTCCATGTATATACACATGGCTGTGTAGATATTTCCATGTTTATACTGATGGCGGTGTAGATATTTCCATGTTTATACAGATAACTTTGTATTTCCATGTTTATACAGATGGCGGTGTAGATATTTCCATGTCTATAGAGATAGCAGTGGAGATAATTCCATGTTTATACAGATAGCGGTGTAGATATTTCCATGTTTATTCTGATCGTGGTGTAGATATTTCCATGTTTATAGAGATGGCAGTGTAGATATTTACATGTTCATAGAGATAGCGGTGTTGATTTTTCCATGTTGATAGAGACAGCGGTGTGGATATTTCCTTGCTTATACAGATAGGGGTGTAGATATTTCCATGTTTATAGAGATAGCGGTGAAGATATTTCCATGTTTATACAGATCACGGTGTAGATATTTCCTTGCTTGTACTAATAGCGGTGTAGTTATTTCCATGTTTATACAGATAGCGGTGTAGATATTTCCATGTATATACAGATGGCTGTGTAGATATTTCCATGTTTATACAGATGGCTGTGTAGATATTTCCATGTTTATACAGATGACTTTGTAGGTATTTGCATGTTTATACAGATGGCGGTGTAGGTTTTCCATGTTTATAGTGATAGCTGTGTAGATATTTCCATGTTTATACAGATAGCGGTGTTGATATTTCCATGTTTATAAAGATCGCGGTGTAGATATTTCCATGTTTATACAGATCGCGGTGCAGATATTTATATCTTTATACAGATGGCATTGTAGATATTTCCTTATTCACACAGATGGCGGTGTAGATGTTTCCATGTTTATACAGATGGCAGAGTAGTTAGTTCCATGTTTATGGAGATGGCAGTGTAGATACTTTCATGTTTACAGAGATGGCGGTGTAGATATTTCCATGTTTATAGAGATAGCAGTGTAGATATTTACATGTTTATACAGATGTCTGTGTAGATATTTCCATGTGTATACAGATGGCATTGTAGATATTTCCATGTTTATACAGATGACTGTATAGGTATTTCCATGTTTTTACAGGTGGCAGTGCAGATATTTCCATGTTTATAGAGATAGCGGTGTAGATATTTCCATGTTTCTACAGATGGCGGTGTTGATATTTCCATCTATACACAGATGGCCGTGTAGATATTTCCATGTTTATACAGATGGCGGCGTAGATATTTCCATGGACATGCAGATGGCGGTGTAGATATTTCCATGTTTAAACAGATAGCGGTGTAGATATTTCCATGTTTACACAGATAGTGGTGTAGATATTTCCGTGTTTATACACATGGCAGAGTAGATACTTCCATCTTTATGGAGATGGCAGTGTAGATATTTTCATGTTTATAGAGATGGCGGTGTAGATATTTCCATATTTATAGAGATAGCGGTGTAGATAATTCCATCTTTCTACAGATGGCAGTGTAGATATTTCCATGTTTATACAGATGGCAGTGTAGATATTTCCATATTTATACAGATGTCTGTGTAGATATTTCCATCTGTATACAGATGGTATTGTAGGTATTTCCATGTTTATACAGATGGTGGTGAAGATATTTCCATGTTTATTCAGATGACTGTGTAGATATTTCCATGTTTTTACAGATGGCAGTGTGGATATTTCAATGTTTATAGAGATGGCGCTGTAGATATTTCCAAGTTTATACAGATAACGGTGGAGATATTTCCATGTTTATACAGAGAGGAGTCGAGATATTTCCATGTTTATACACATAGCGGTGTACATATTTCCATGATTATAGAGACAGAGGTGTAGGTATTTCCATGTTTATGCAGATAGCGTTGCAGATATTTCCATGTTTACACAGATGCCTATGCAGATATTTCCATATTTACACAGAGGGCTGTGTAGATATTTCTATGTTTATACAGAAGACAGTGTAGATATTTAAATGTTCCTACACATGACTGTGTAGGTATTTCCATGTTTATACAGATGTCTTTGTAGATATTTCCATGTTAATAGAGATAGCGGTGTAGACATTTCCATGTTTATACAGATAGCGGTGTAGATATTTCCATGTTTATACAGATAGTGGTGTAGATATTTCCATGTTTATACAGACCGCGGTGTAGATATTTCCATGTTTATACAAATAGCGGTGCAGATATTTCCATGTTTGTACAGATGGCGGTGTTGATATTTCCATTTATACACAGATGACCGTGTAGATATTTCCATGTTTATACAGATGGCGGCGCAGATATTTCCATGGATATGTAGATGGCGGTGTAGATATTTCCATGTTTATACAGATTGCGGTGTAGTTATTTCCATGTTTATATAGATAGCGGTGTAGTTATTTCCATGTATATACACATGGCTGTGTAGATATTTCCATGTTTATACAGATGGCGGTGTAGATATTTCCATGTTTATACAGATAACTTTGTATTTCCATGTTTATACAGATGGCGGTGTAGATATTTCCATGTCTATAGTGATAGCAGTGGAGATAATTCCATGTTTATACAGATAGCGGTGTAGATATTTCCATGTTTATTCTGATCGTGGTGTAGATATTTCCATGTTTATAGAGATGGCGGTGTAGATATTTACATGTTCATAGAGATAGCGGTGTTGATTTTTCCATGTTTATAGAGACAGCGGTGTGGATATTTCCTTGCTTATACAGATAGGGGTGTAGATATTTCCATGTTTATAGAGATAGCGGTGAAGATATTTCCATGTTTATACAGATCACGGTGTAGATATTTCCTTGCTTGTACTAATAGCGGTGTAGTTATTTCCATGTTTATACAGATAGCGGTGTAGATATTTCCATGTATATACAGATGGCTGTGTAGATATTTCCATGTTTATACAGATGGCTGTGTAGCTATTTCCATGTTTATACAGATGACTTTGTAGGTATTTGCATGTTTATACAGATGGCGGTGTAGGTTTTCCATGTTTATAGTGATAGCTGTGTAGATATTTCCATGTTTATACAGATAGCGGTGTTGATATTTCCATGTTTATAAAGATCGCGGTGTAGATATTTCCATGTTTATACAGATCGCGGTGCAGATATTTATATCTTTATACAGATGGCATTGTAGATATTTCCTTATTCACACAGATGGCGGTGTAGATGTTTCCATGTTTATACAGATGGCAGAGTAGTTAGTTCCATGTTTATGGAGATGGCAGTGTAGATACTTTCGTGTTTACAGAGATGGCGGTGTAGATATTTCCATGTTTATAGAGATAGCAGTGTAGATATTTACATGTTTATACAGATGTCTGTGTAGATATTTCCATGTGTATACAGATGGCATTGTAGATATTTCCATGTTTATACAGATGACTGTATAGGTATTTCCATGTTTTTACAGGTGGCAGTGCAGATATTTCCATGTTTATAGAGATAGCGGTGTAGATATTTCCATGTTTCTACAGATGGCGGTGTTGATATTTCCATCTATACACAGATGGCCGTGTAGATATTTCCATGTTTATACAGATGGCGGCGTAGATATTTCCATGGACATGCAGATGGCGGTGTAGATATTTCCATGTTTAAACAGATAGCGGTGTAGATATTTCCATGTTTACACAGATAGTGGTGTAGATATTTCCGTGTTTATACACATGGCAGAGTAGATACTTCCATCTTTATGGAGATGGCAGTGTAGATATTTTCATGTTTATAGAGATGGCGGTGTAGATATTTCCATATTTATAGAGATAGCGGTGTAGATATTTCCATCTTTCTACAGATGGCAGTGTAGATATTTCCATGTTTATACAGATGGCGGTGTAGATATTTCCATATTTATACAGATGTCTGTGTAGATATTTCCATCTGTATACAGATGGTATTGTAGGTATTTCCATGTTTATACAGATGGTGGTGAAGATATTTCCATGTTTATTCAGATGACTGTGTAGATATTTCCATGTTTTTACAGATGGCAGTGTGGATATTTCAATGTTTATAGAGATGGCGCTGTAGATATTTCCAAGTTTATACAGATAACGGTGGAGATATTTCCATGTTTATACAGAGAGGAGTCGAGATATTTCCATGTTTATACACATAGCGGTGTACATATTTCCATGATTATAGAGACAGCGGTGTAGGTATTTCCATGTTTATGCAGATAGCGGTGCAGATATTTCCATGTTTACACAGATGCCTATGCAGATATTTCCATATTTACACAGAGGGCTGTGTAGATATTTCTATGTTTATACAGAAGACAGTGTAGATATTTAAATGTTCCTACACATGACTGTGTAGGTATTTCCATGTTTATACAGATGTCTTTGTAGATATTTCCATGTTAATAGAGATAGCGGTGTAGACATTTCCATGTTTATACAGATAGCGGTGTAGATATTTCCATGTTTATACAGATAGTGGTGTAGATATTTCCATGTTTATACAGACCGCGGTGTAGATATTTCCATGTTTATACAAATAGCGGTGCAGATATTTCCATGTTTGTACAGATGGCGGTGTTGATATTTCCATTTATACACAGATGACCGTGTAGATATTTCCATGTTTATACAGACGGCGGCGCAGATATTTCCATGGATATGTAGATGGCGGTGTAGATATTTCCATGTTTATACAGATTGCGGTGTCGTTATTTCCATGTTTATATAGATAGCGGTGTAGTTATTTCCATGTATATACACATGGCTGTGTAGATATTTCCATGTTTATACAGATGGCGGTGTAGATATTTCCATGTTCATACAGATAACTTTGTATTTCCATGTTTATACAGATGGCGGTGTAGATATTTCCATGTCTATAGAGATAGCAGTGGAGATAATTCCATGTTTATACAGATAGCGGTGTAGATATTTCCATGTTTATTCTGATCGTGGTGTAGATATTTCCATGTTTATAGAGATGGCGGTGTAGATATTTACATGTTCATAGAGATAGCGGTGTTGATTTTTCCATGTTTATAGAGACAGCGGTGTGGATATTTCCTTGCTTATACAGATAGGGGTGTAGATATTTCCATGTTTATAGAGATAGCGGTGAAGATATTTCCATGTTTATACAGATCACGGTGTAGATATTTCCTTGCTTGTACTAATAGCGGTGTAGTTATTTCCATGTTTATACAGATAGCGGTGTAGATATTTCCATGTATATACAGATGGCTGTGTAGATATTTCCATGTTTATACAGATGGCTGTGTAGCTATTTCCATGTTTATACAGATGACTTTGTAGGTATTTGCATGTTTATACAGATGGCGGTGTAGGTTTTCCATGTTTATAGTGATAGCTGTGTAGATATTTCCATGTTTATACAGATAGCGGTGTTGATATTTCCATGTTTATAAAGATCGCGGTGTAGATATTTCCATGTTTATACAGATCGCGGTGCAGATATTTATATCTTTATACAGATGGCATTGTAGATATTTCCTTATTCACACAGATGGCGGTGTAGATGTTTCCATGTTTATACAGATGGCAGAGTAGTTAGTTCCATGTTTATGGAGATGGCAGTGTAGATACTTTCGTGTTTACAGAGATGGCGGTGTAGATATTTCCATGTTTATAGAGATAGCAGTGTAGATATTTACATGTTTATACAGATGTCTGTGTAGATATTTCCATGTGTATACAGATGGCATTGTAGATATTTCCATGTTTATACAGATGACTGTATAGGTATTTCCATGTTTTTACAGGTGGCAGTGCAGATATTTCCATGTTTATAGAGATAGCGTTGTAGATATTTCCATGTTTCTACAGATGGCGGTGTTGATATTTCCATCTATACACAGATGGCCGTGTAGATATTTCCATGTTTATACAGATGGCGGCGTAGATATTTCCATGGACATGCAGATGGCGGTGTAGATATTTCCATGTTTAAACAGATAGCGGTGTAGATATTTCCATGTTTACACAGATAGTGGTGTAGATATTTCCGTGTTTATACACATGGCAGAGTAGATACTTCCATCTTTATGGAGATGGCAGTGTAGATATTTTCATGTTTATAGAGATGGCGGTGTAGATATTTCCATATTTATAGAGATAGCGGTGTAGATATTTCCATCTTTCTACAGATGGCAGTGTAGATATTTCCATGTTTATACAGATGGCGGTGTAGATATTTCCATATTTATACAGATGTCTGTGTAGATATTTCCATCTGTATACAGATGGTATTGTAGGTATTTCCATGTTTATACAGATGGTGGTGAAGATATTTCCATGTTTATTCAGATGACTGTGTAGATATTTCCATGTTTTTACAGATGGCAGTGTGGATATTTCAATGTTTATAGAGATGGCGCTGTAGATATTTCCAAGTTTATACAGATAACGGTGGAGATATTTCCATGTTTATACAGAGAGGAGTCGAGATATTTCCATGTTTATACACATAGCGGTGTACATATTTCCATGATTATAGAGACAGCGGTGTAGGTATTTCCATGTTTATGCAGATAGCGGTGCAGATATTTCCATGTTTACACAGATGCCTATGCAGATATTTCCATATTTACACAGAGGGCTGTGTAGATATTTCTATGTTTATACAGAAGACAGTGTAGATATTTAAATGTTCCTACACATGACTGTGTAGGTATTTCCATGTTTATACAGATGTCTTTGTAGATATTTCCATGTTAATAGAGATAGCGGTGTAGACATTTCCATGTTTATACAGATAGCGGTGTAGATATTTCCATGTTTATACAGATAGTGGTGTAGATATTTCCATGTTTATACAGACCGCGGTGTAGATATTTCCATGTTTATACAAATAGCGGTGCAGATATTTCCATGTTTGTACAGATGGCGGTGTTGATATTTCCATTTATACACAGATGACCGTGTAGATATTTCCATGTTTATACAGATGGCGGCGCAGATATTTCCATGGATATGTAGATGGCGGTGTAGATATTTCCATGTTTATACAGATTGCGGTGTCGTTATTTCCATGTTTATATAGATAGCGGTGTAGTTATTTCCATGTATATACACATGGCTGTGTAGATATTTCCATGTTTATACAGATGGCGGTGTAGATATTTCCATGTTCATACAGATAACTTTGTATTTCCATGTTTATACAGATGGCGGTGTAGATATTTCCATGTCTATAGAGATAGCAGTGGAGATAATTCCATGTTTATACAGATAGCGGTGTAGATATTTCCATGTTTATTCTGATCGTGGTGTAGATATTTCCATGTTTATAGAGATGGCGGTGTAGATATTTACATGTTCATAGAGATAGCGGTGTTGATTTTTCCATGTTTATAGAGACAGCGGTGTGGATATTTCCTTGCTTATACAGATAGGGGTGTAGATATTTCCATGTTTATAGAGATAGCGGTGAAGATATTTCCATGTTTATACAGATCACGGTGTAGATATTTCCTTGCTTGTACTAATAGCGGTGTAGTTATTTCCATGTTTATACAGATAGCGGTGTAGATATATCCATGTATATACAGATGGCTGTGTAGATATTTCCATGTTTATACAGATGGCTGTGTAGATATTTCCATGTTTATACAGATGACTTTGTAGGTATTTGCATGTTTATACAGATGGCGGTGTAGGTTTTCCATGTTTATAGTGATAGCTGTGTAGATATTTCCATGTTTATACAGATAGCGGTGTTGATATTTCCATGTTTATAAAGATCGCGGTGTAGATATTTCCATGTTTATACAGATCGCGGTGCAGATATTTATATCTTTATACAGATGGCATTGTAGATATTTCCTTATTCACACAGATGGCGGTGTAGATGTTTCCATGTTTATACAGATGGCAGAGTAGTTAGTTCCATGTTTATGGAGATGGCAGTGTAGATACTTTCGTGTTTACAGAGATGGCGGTGTAGATATTTCCATGTTTATAGAGATAGCAGTGTGGATATTTACATGTTTATACAGATGTCTGTGTAGATATTTCCATGTGTATACAGATGGCATTGTAGATATTTCCATGTTTATACAGATGACTGTATAGGTATTTCCATGTTTTTACAGGTGGCAGTGCAGATATTTCCATGTTTATAGAGATAGCGGTGTAGATATTTCCATGTTTCTACAGATGGCGGTGTTGATATTTCCATCTATACACAGATGGCCGTGTAGATATTTCCATGTTTATACAGATGGCGGCGTAGATATTTCCATGGACATGCAGATGGCGGTGTAGATATTTCCATGTTTAAACAGATAGCGGTGTAGATATTTCCATGTTTACACAGATAGTGGTGTAGATATTTCCGTGTTTATACACATGGCAGAGTAGATACTTCCATCTTTATGGAGATGGCAGTGTAGATATTTTCATGTTTATAGAGATGGCGGTGTAGATATTTCCATATTTATAGAGATAGCGGTGTAGATATTTCCATCTTTCTACAGATGGCAGTGTAGATATTTCCATGTTTATACAGATGGCGGTGTAGATATTTCCATATTTATACAGATGTCTGTGTAGATATTTCCATCTGTATACAGATGGTATTGTAGGTATTTCCATGTTTATACAGATGGTGGTGAAGATATTTCCATGTTTATTCAGATGACTGTGTAGATATTTCCATGTTTTTACAGATGGCAGTGTGGATATTTCAATGTTTATAGAGATGGCGCTGTAGATATTTCCAAGTTTATACAGATAACGGTGGAGATATTTCCATGTTTATACAGAGAGGAGTCGAGATATTTCCATGTTTATACACATAGCGGTGTACATATTTCCATGATTATAGAGACAGCGGTGTAGGTATTTCCATGTTTATGCAGATAGCGGTGCAGATATTTCCATGTTTACACAGATGCCTATGCAGATATTTCCATATTTACACAGAGGGCTGTGTAGATATTTCTATGTTTATACAGAAGACAGTGTAGATATTTAAATGTTCCTACACATGACTGTGTAGGTATTTCCATGTTTATACAGATGTCTTTGTAGATATTTCCATGTTAATAGAGATAGCGGTGTAGACATTTCCATGTTTATACAGATAGCGGTGTAGATATTTCCATGTTTATACAGATAGTGGTGTAGATATTTCCATGTTTATACAGACCGCGGTGTAGATATTTCCATGTTTATACAAATAGCGGTGCAGATATTTCCATGTTTGTACAGATGGCGGTGTTGATATTTCCATTTATACACAGATGACCGTGTAGATATTTCCATGTTTATACAGATGGCGGCGCAGATATTTCCATGGATATGTAGATGGCGGTGTAGATATTTCCATGTTTATACAGATTGCGGTGTAGTTATTTCCATGTTTATATAGATAGCGGTGTAGTTATTTCCATGTATATACACATGGCTGTGTAGATATTTCCATGTTTATACAGATGGCGGTGTAGATATTTCCATGTTTATACAGATAACTTTGTATTTCCATGTTTATACAGATGGCGGTGTAGATATTTCCATGTCTATAGTGATAGCAGTGGAGATAATTCCATGTTTATACAGATAGCGGTGTAGATATTTCCATGTTTATTCTGATCGTGGTGTAGATATTTCCATGTTTATAGAGATGGCGGTGTAGATATTTACATGTTCATAGAGATAGCGGTGTTGATTTTTCCATGTTGATAGAGACAGCGGTGTGGATATTTCCTTGCTTATACAGATAGGGGTGTAGATATTTCCATGTTTATAGAGATAGCGGTGAAGATATTTCCATGTTTATACAGATCACGGTGTAGATATTTCCTTGCTTGTACTAATAGCGGTGTAGTTATTTCCATGTTTATACAGATAGCGGTGTAGATATTTCCATGTATATACAGATGGCTGTGTAGATATTTCCATGTTTATACAGATGGCTGTGTAGATATTTCCATGTTTATACAGATTACTTTGTAGGTATTTGCATGTTTATACAGATGGCGGTGTAAGTTTTCCATGTTTATAGTGATAGCTGTGTAGATATTTCCATGTTTATACAGATAGCGGTGTTGATATTTCCATGTTTATAAAGATCGCGGTGTAGATATTTCCATGTTTATACAGATCGCGGTGCAGATATTTATATCTTTATACAGATGGCATTGTAGATATTTCCTTATTCACACAGATGGCGGTGTAGATGTTTCCATGTTTATACAGATGGCAGAGTAGTTAGTTCCATGTTTATGGAGATGGCAGTGTAGATACTTTCATGTTTACAGAGATGGCGGTGTAGATATTTCCATGTTTATAGAGATAGCAGTGTAGATATTTACATGTTTATACAGATGTCTGTGTAGATATTTCCATGTGTATACAGATGGCATTGTAGATATTTCCATGTTTATACAGATGACTGTATAGGTATTTCCATGTTTTTACAGGTGGCAGTGCAGATATTTCCATGTTTATAGAGATAGCGGTGTAGATATTTCCATGTTTCTACGGATGGCGGTGTTGATATTTCCATCTATACACAGATGGCCGTGTAGATATTTCCATGTTTATACAGATGGCGGCATAGATATTTCCATGGACATGCAGATGGCGGTGTAGATATTTCCATGTTTAAACAGATAGCGGTGTAGATATTTCCATGTTTACACAGATAGTGGTGTAGATATTTCCGTGTTTATACACATGGCAGAGTAGATACTTCCATCTTTATGGAGATGGCAGTGTAGATATTTTCATGTTTATAGAGATGGCGGTGTAGATATTTCCATATTTATAGAGATAGCGGTGTAGATATTTCCATCTTTCTACAGATGGCAGTGTAGATATTTCCATGTTTATACAGATGGCGGTGTAGATATTTCCATATTTATACAGATGTCTGTGTAGATATTTCCATCTGTATACAGATGGTATTGTAGGTATTTCCATGTTTATACAGATGGTGGTGAAGATATTTCCATGTTTATTCAGATGACTGTGTAGATATTTCCATGTTTTTACAGATGGCAGTGTGGATATTTCAATGTTTATAGAGATGGCGCTGTAGATATTTCCAAGTTTATACAGATAACGGTGGAGATATTTCCATGTTTACACAGAGAGGAGTCGAGATATTTCCATGTTTATACACATAGCGGTGTACATATTTCCATGATTATAGAGACAGCGGTGTAGGTATTTCCATGTTTATGCAGATAGCGGTGCAGATATTTCCATGTTTACACAGATGCCTATGCAGATATTTCCATATTTACACAGAGGGCTGTGTAGATATTTCTATGTTTATACAGAAGACAGTGTAGATATTTAAATGTTCCTACACATGACTGTGTAGGTATTTCCATGTTTATACAGATGTCTTTGTAGATATTTCCATGTTAATAGAGATAGCGGTGTAGACATTTCCATGTTTATACAGATAGCGGTGTAGATATTTCCATGTTTATACAGATAGTGGTGTAGATATTTCCATGTTTATACAGACCGTGGTGTAGATATTTCCATGTTTATACAAATAGCGGTGCAGATATTTCCATGTTTGTACAGATGGCGGTGTTGATATTTCCATTTATACACAGATGACCGTGTAGATATTTCCATGTTTATACAGATGGCGGCGCAGATATTTCCATGGATATGTAGATGGCGGTGTAGATATTTCCATGTTTATACAGATTGCGGTGTAGTTATTTCCATGTTTATATAGATAGCGGTGTAGTTATTTCCATGTATATACACATGGCTGTGTAGATATTTCCATGTTTATACAGATGGCGGTGTAGACGTTTCCATGTTTATACAGATAAATTTGTATTTCCATGTTTATACAGATGGCGGTGTAGATATTTCCATGTCTATAGTGATAGCAGTGGAGATAATTCCATGTTTATACAGATAGCGGTGTAGATATTTCCATGTTTATTCTGATCGTGGTGTAGATATTTCCATGTTTATAGAGATGGCGGTGTAGATATTTACATGTTCATAGAGATAGCGGTGTTGATTTTTCCATGTTTATAGAGACAGCAGTGTGGATATTTCCTTGCTTATACAGATAGGGGTGTAGATATTTCCATGTTTATAGAGATAGCGGTGAAGATATTTCCATGTTTATACAGATCAAGGTGTAGATATTTCCTTGCTTGTACTAATAGCGGTGTAGTTATTTCCATGTTTATACAGATAGCGGTGTAGATATTTCCATGTATATACAGATGGCTGTGTAGATATTTCCATGTTTATACAGATGGCTGTGTAGATATTTCCATGTTTATACAGATGACTTTGTAGGTATTTGCATGTTTATACAGATGGCGGTGTAGGTTTTCCATGTTTATAGTGATAGCTGTGTAGATATTTCCATGTTTACACAGATAGCGGTGTTGATATTTCCATGTTTATAAAGATCGCGGTGTAGATATTTCCATGTTTATACAGATCGCGGTGCAGATATTTATATCTTTATACAGATGGCATTGTAGATATTTCCTTATTCACACAGATGGAGGTGTAGATGTTTCCATGTTTATACAGATGGCAGAGTAGTTAGTTCCATGTTTATGGAGATGGCAGTGTAGATACTTTCATGTTTACAGAGATGGCGGTGTAGATATTTCCATGTCTATAGTGATAGCAGTGGAGATAATTCCATGTTTATACAGATAGCGGTGTAGATATTTCCATGTTTATTCTGATCGTGGTGTAGATATTTCCATGTTTATAGAGATGGCGGTGTAGATATTTACATGTTCATAGAGATAGCGGTGTTGATTTTTCCATGTTGATAGAGACAGCGGTGTGGATATTTCCTTGCTTATACAGATAGGGGTGTAGATATTTCCATGTTTATAGAGATAGCGGTGAAGATATTTCCATGTTTATACAGATCACGGTGTAGATATTTCCTTGCTTGTACTAATAGCGGTGTAGTTATTTCCATGTTTATACAGATAGCGGTGTAGATATTTCCATGTATATACAGATGGCTGTGTAGATATTTCCATGTTTATACAGATGGCTGTGTAGATATTTCCATGTTTATACAGATGACTTTGTAGGTATTTGCATGTTTATACAGATGGCGGTGTAGGTTTTCCATGTTTATAGTGATAGCTGTGTAGATATTTCCATGTTTATACAGATAGCGGTGTTGATATTTCCATGTTTATAAAGATCGCGGTGTAGATATTTCCATGTTTATACAGATCGCGGTGCAGATATTTATATCTTTATACAGATGGCATTGTAGATATTTCCTTATTCACACAGATGGCGGTGTAGATGTTTCCATGTTTATACAGATGGCAGAGTAGTTAGTTCCATGTTTATGGAGATGGCAGTGTAGATACTTTCATGTTTACAGAGATGGCGGTGTAGATATTTCCATGTTTATAGAGATAGCAGTGTAGATATTTACATGTTTATACAGATGTCTGTGTAGATATTTCCATGTGTATACAGATGGCATTGTAGATATTTCCATGTTTATACAGATGACTGTATAGGTATTTCCATGTTTTTACAGGTGGCAGTGCAGATATTTCCATGTTTATAGAGATAGCGGTGTAGATATTTCCATGTTTCTACGGATGGCGGTGTTGATATTTCCATCTATACACAGATGGCCGTGTAGATATTTCCATGTTTATACAGATGGCGGCATAGATATTTCCATGGACATGCAGATGGCGGTGTAGATATTTCCATGTTTAAACAGATAGCGGTGTAGATATTTCCATGTTTACACAGATAGTGGTGTAGATATTTCCGTGTTTATACACATGGCAGAGTAGATACTTCCATCTTTATGGAGATGGCAGTGTAGATATTTTCATGTTTATAGAGATGGCGGTGTAGATATTTCCATATTTATAGAGATAGCGGTGTAGATATTTCCATCTTTCTACAGATGGCAGTGTAGATATTTCCATGTTTATACAGATGGCGGTGTAGATATTTCCATATTTATACAGATGTCTGTGTAGATATTTCCATCTGTATACAGATGGTATTGTAGGTATTTCCATGTTTATACAGATGGTGGTGAAGATATTTCCATGTTTATTCAGATGACTGTGTAGATATTTCCATGTTTTTACAGATGGCAGTGTGGATATTTCAATGTTTATAGAGATGGCGCTGTAGATATTTCCAAGTTTATACAGATAACGGTGGAGATATTTCCATGTTTACACAGAGAGGAGTCGAGATATTTCCATGTTTATACACATAGCGGTGTACATATTTCCATGATTATAGAGACAGCGGTGTAGGTATTTCCATGTTTATGCAGATAGCGGTGCAGATATTTCCATGTTTACACAGATGCCTATGCAGATATTTCCATATTTACACAGAGGGCTGTGTAGATATTTCTATGTTTATACAGAAGACAGTGTAGATATTTAAATGTTCCTACACATGACTGTGTAGGTATTTCCATGTTTATACAGATGTCTTTGTAGATATTTCCATGTTAATAGAGATAGCGGTGTAGACATTTCCATGTTTATACAGATAGCGCTGTAGATATTTCCATGTTTATACAGATAGTGGTGTAGATATTTCCATGTTTATACAGACCGTGGTGTAGATATTTCCATGTTTATACAAATAGCGGTGCAGATATTTCCATGTTTGTACAGATGGCGGTGTTGATATTTCCATTTATACACAGATGACCGTGTAGATATTTCCATGTTTATACAGATGGCGGCGCAGATATTTCCATGGATATGTAGATGGCGGTGTAGATATTTCCATGTTTATACAGATTGCGGTGTCGTTATTTCCATGTTTATATAGATAGCGGTGTAGTTATTTCCATGTATATACACATGGCTGTGTAGATATTTCCATGTTTATACAGATGGCGGTGTAGACATTTCCATGTTTATACAGATAAATTTGTATTTCCATGTTTATACAGATGGCGGTGTAGATATTTCCATGTCTATAGTGATAGCAGTGGAGATAATTCCATGTTTATACAGATAGCGGTGTAGATATTTCCATGTTTATTCTGATCGTGGTGTAGATATTTCCATGTTTATAGAGATGGCGGTGTAGATATTTACATGTTCATAGAGATAGCGGTGTTGATTTTTCCATGTTTATAGAGACAGCAGTGTGGATATTTCCTTGCTTATACAGATAGGGGTGTAGATATTTCCATGTTTATAGAGATAGCGGTGAAGATATTTCCATGTTTACACAGATCACGGTGTAGATATTTCCTTGCTTGTACTAATAGCGGTGTAGTTATTTCCATGTTTATACAGATAGCGGTGTAGATATTTCCATGTATATACAGATGGCTGTGTAGATATTTCCATGTTTATACAGATGGCTGTGTAGATATTTCCATGTTTATACAGATGACTTTGTAGGTATTTGCATGTTTATACAGATGGCGGTGTAGGTTTTCCATGTTTATAGTGATAGCTGTGTAGATATTTCCATGTTTATACAGATAGCGGTGTTGATATTTCCATGTTTATAAAGATCGCGGTGTAGATATTTCCATGTTTATACAGATCGCGGTGCAGATATTTATATCTTTATACAGATGGCATTGTAGATATTTCCTTATTCACACAGATGGCGGTGTAGATGTTTCCATGTTTATACAGATGGCAGAGTAGTTAGTTCCATGTTTATGGAGATGGCAGTGTAGATACTTTCATGTTTACAGAGATGGCGGTGTAGATATTTCCATGTTTATAGAGATAGCAGTGTAGATATTTACATGTTTATACAGATGTCTGTGTAGATATTTCCATGTGTATACAGATGGCATTGTAGATATTTCCATGTTTATACAGATGACTGTATAGGTATTTCCATGTTTTTACAGGTGGCAGTGCAGATATTTCCATGTTTATAGAGATAGCGGTGTAGATATTTCCATGTTTCTACAGATGGCGGTGTTGATATTTCCATCTATACACAGATGGCCGTGTAGATATTTCCATGTTTATACAGATGGCGGCGTAGATATTTCCATGGACATGCAGATGGCGGTGTAGATATTTCCATGTTTAAACAGATAGCGGTGTAGATATTTCCATGTTTACACAGATAGTGGTGTAGATATTTCCGTGTTTATACACATGGCAGAGTAGATACTTCCATCTTTATGGAGATGGCAGTGTAGATATTTTCATGTTTATAGAGATGGCGGTGTAGATATTTCCATATTTATAGAGATAGCGGTGTAGATAATTCCATCTTTCTACAGATGGCAGTGTAGATATTTCCATGTTTATACAGATGGCAGTGTAGATATTTCCATATTTATACAGATGTCTGTGTAGATATTTCCATCTGTATACAGATGGTATTGTAGGTATTTCCATGTTTATACAGATGGTGGTGAAGATATTTCCATGTTTATTCAGATGACTGTGTAGATATTTCCATGTTTTTACAGATGGCAGTGTGGATATTTCAATGTTTATAGAGATGGCGCTGTAGATATTTCCAAGTTTATACAGATAACGGTGGAGATATTTCCATGTTTATACAGAGAGGAGTCGAGATATTTCCATGTTTATACACATAGCGGTGTACATATTTCCATGATTATAGAGACAGAGGTGTAGGTATTTCCATGTTTATGCAGATAGCGTTGCAGATATTTCCATGTTTACACAGATGCCTATGCAGATATTTCCATATTTACACAGAGGGCTGTGTAGATATTTCTATGTTTATACAGAAGACAGTGTAGATATTTAAATGTTCCTACACATGACTGTGTAGGTATTTCCATGTTTATACAGATTGCGGTGTAGTTATTTCCATGTTTATATAGATAGCGGTGTAGTTATTTCCATGTATATACACATGGCTGTGTAGATATTTCCATGTTTATACAGATGGCGGTGTAGACGTTTCCATGTTTATACAGATAAATTTGTATTTCCATGTTTATACAGATGGCGGTGTAGATATTTCCATGTCTATAGTGATAGCAGTGGAGATAATTCCATGTTTATACAGATAGCGGTGTAGATATTTCCATGTTTATTCTGATCGTGGTGTAGATATTTCCATGTTTATAGAGATGGCGGTGTAGATATTTACATGTTCATAGAGATAGCGGTGTTGATTTTTCCATGTTTATAGAGACAGCAGTGTGGATATTTCCTTGCTTATACAGATAGGGGTGTAGATATTTCCATGTTTATAGAGATAGCGGTGAAGATATTTCCATGTTTATACAGATCAAGGTGTAGATATTTCCTTGCTTGTACTAATAGCGGTGTAGTTATTTCCATGTTTATACAGATAGCGGTGTAGATATTTCCATGTATATACAGATGGCTGTGTAGATATTTCCATGTTTATACAGATGGCTGTGTAGATATTTCCATGTTTATACAGATGACTTTGTAGGTATTTGCATGTTTATACAGATGGCGGTGTAGGTTTTCCATGTTTATAGTGATAGCTGTGTAGATATTTCCATGTTTACACAGATAGCGGTGTTGATATTTCCATGTTTATAAAGATCGCGGTGTAGATATTTCCATGTTTATACAGATCGCGGTGCAGATATTTATATCTTTATACAGATGGCATTGTAGATATTTCCTTATTCACACAGATGGAGGTGTAGATGTTTCCATGTTTATACAGATGGCAGAGTAGTTAGTTCCATGTTTATGGAGATGGCAGTGTAGATACTTTCATGTTTACAGAGATGGCGGTGTAGATATTTCCATGTCTATAGTGATAGCAGTGGAGATAATTCCATGTTTATACAGATAGCGGTGTAGATATTTCCATGTTTATTCTGATCGTGGTGTAGATATTTCCATGTTTATAGAGATGGCGGTGTAGATATTTACATGTTCATAGAGATAGCGGTGTTGATTTTTCCATGTTGATAGAGACAGCGGTGTGGATATTTCCTTGCTTATACAGATAGGGGTGTAGATATTTCCATGTTTATAGAGATAGCGGTGAAGATATTTCCATGTTTATACAGATCACGGTGTAGATATTTCCTTGCTTGTACTAATAGCGGTGTAGTTATTTCCATGTTTATACAGATAGCGGTGTAGATATTTCCATGTATATACAGATGGCTGTGTAGATATTTCCATGTTTATACAGATGGCTGTGTAGATATTTCCATGTTTATACAGATGACTTTGTAGGTATTTGCATGTTTATACAGATGGCGGTGTAGGTTTTCCATGTTTATAGTGATAGCTGTGTAGATATTTCCATGTTTATACAGATAGCGGTGTTGATATTTCCATGTTTATAAAGATCGCGGTGTAGATATTTCCATGTTTATACAGATCGCGGTGCAGATATTTATATCTTTATACAGATGGCATTGTAGATATTTCCTTATTCACACAGATGGCGGTGTAGATGTTTCCATGTTTATACAGATGGCAGAGTAGTTAGTTCCATGTTTATGGAGATGGCAGTGTAGATACTTTCATGTTTACAGAGATGGCGGTGTAGATATTTCCATGTTTATAGAGATAGCAGTGTAGATATTTACATGTTTATACAGATGTCTGTGTAGATATTTCCATGTGTATACAGATGGCATTGTAGATATTTCCATGTTTATACAGATGACTGTATAGGTATTTCCATGTTTTTACAGGTGGCAGTGCAGATATTTCCATGTTTATAGAGATAGCGGTGTAGATATTTCCATGTTTCTACGGATGGCGGTGTTGATATTTCCATCTATACACAGATGGCCGTGTAGATATTTCCATGTTTATACAGATGGCGGCATAGATATTTCCATGGACATGCAGATGGCGGTGTAGATATTTCCATGTTTAAACAGATAGCGGTGTAGATATTTCCATGTTTACACAGATAGTGGTGTAGATATTTCCGTGTTTATACACATGGCAGAGTAGATACTTCCATCTTTATGGAGATGGCAGTGTAGATATTTTCATGTTTATAGAGATGGCGGTGTAGATATTTCCATATTTATAGAGATAGCGGTGTAGATATTTCCATCTTTCTACAGATGGCAGTGTAGATATTTCCATGTTTATACAGATGGCGGTGTAGATATTTCCATATTTATACAGATGTCTGTGTAGATATTTCCATCTGTATACAGATGGTATTGTAGGTATTTCCATGTTTATACAGATGGTGGTGAAGATATTTCCATGTTTATTCAGATGACTGTGTAGATATTTCCATGTTTTTACAGATGGCAGTGTGGATATTTCAATGTTTATAGAGATGGCGCTGTAGATATTTCCAAGTTTATACAGATAACGGTGGAGATATTTCCATGTTTACACAGAGAGGAGTCGAGATATTTCCATGTTTATACACATAGCGGTGTACATATTTCCATGATTATAGAGACAGCGGTGTAGGTATTTCCATGTTTATGCAGATAGCGGTGCAGATATTTCCATGTTTACACAGATGCCTATGCAGATATTTCCATATTTACACAGAGGGCTGTGTAGATATTTCTATGTTTATACAGAAGACAGTGTAGATATTTAAATGTTCCTACACATGACTGTGTAGGTATTTCCATGTTTATACAGATGTCTTTGTAGATATTTCCATGTTAATAGAGATAGCGGTGTAGACATTTCCATGTTTATACAGATAGCGCTGTAGATATTTCCATGTTTATACAGATAGTGGTGTAGATATTTCCATGTTTATACAGACCGTGGTGTAGATATTTCCATGTTTATACAAATAGCGGTGCAGATATTTCCATGTTTGTACAGATGGCGGTGTTGATATTTCCATTTATACACAGATGACCGTGTAGATATTTCCATGTTTATACAGATGGCGGCGCAGATATTTCCATGGATATGTAGATGGCGGTGTAGATATTTCCATGTTTATACAGATTGCGGTGTCGTTATTTCCATGTTTATATAGATAGCGGTGTAGTTATTTCCATGTATATACACATGGCTGTGTAGATATTTCCATGTTTATACAGATGGCGGTGTAGACATTTCCATGTTTATACAGATAAATTTGTATTTCCATGTTTATACAGATGGCGGTGTAGATATTTCCATGTCTATAGTGATAGCAGTGGAGATAATTCCATGTTTATACAGATAGCGGTGTAGATATTTCCATGTTTATTCTGATCGTGGTGTAGATATTTCCATGTTTATAGAGATGGCGGTGTAGATATTTACATGTTCATAGAGATAGCGGTGTTGATTTTTCCATGTTTATAGAGACAGCAGTGTGGATATTTCCTTGCTTATACAGATAGGGGTGTAGATATTTCCATGTTTATAGAGATAGCGGTGAAGATATTTCCATGTTTACACAGATCACGGTGTAGATATTTCCTTGCTTGTACTAATAGCGGTGTAGTTATTTCCATGTTTATACAGATAGCGGTGTAGATATTTCCATGTATATACAGATGGCTGTGTAGATATTTCCATGTTTATACAGATGGCTGTGTAGATATTTCCATGTTTATACAGATGACTTTGTAGGTATTTGCATGTTTATACAGATGGCGGTGTAGGTTTTCCATGTTTATAGTGATAGCTGTGTAGATATTTCCATGTTTATACAGATAGCGGTGTTGATATTTCCATGTTTATAAAGATCGCGGTGTAGATATTTCCATGTTTATACAGATCGCGGTGCAGATATTTATATCTTTATACAGATGGCATTGTAGATATTTCCTTATTCACACAGATGGCGGTGTAGATGTTTCCATGTTTATACAGATGGCAGAGTAGTTAGTTCCATGTTTATGGAGATGGCAGTGTAGATACTTTCATGTTTACAGAGATGGCGGTGTAGATATTTCCATGTTTATAGAGATAGCAGTGTAGATATTTACATGTTTATACAGATGTCTGTGTAGATATTTCCATGTGTATACAGATGGCATTGTAGATATTTCCATGTTTATACAGATGACTGTATAGGTATTTCCATGTTTTTACAGGTGGCAGTGCAGATATTTCCATGTTTATAGAGATAGCGGTGTAGATATTTCCATGTTTCTACAGATGGCGGTGTTGATATTTCCATCTATACACAGATGGCCGTGTAGATATTTCCATGTTTATACAGATGGCGGCGTAGATATTTCCATGGACATGCAGATGGCGGTGTAGATATTTCCATGTTTAAACAGATAGCGGTGTAGATATTTCCATGTTTACACAGATAGTGGTGTAGATATTTCCGTGTTTATACACATGGCAGAGTAGATACTTCCATCTTTATGGAGATGGCAGTGTAGATATTTTCATGTTTATAGAGATGGCGGTGTAGATATTTCCATATTTATAGAGATAGCGGTGTAGATAATTCCATCTTTCTACAGATGGCAGTGTAGATATTTCCATGTTTATACAGATGGCAGTGTAGATATTTCCATATTTATACAGATGTCTGTGTAGATATTTCCATCTGTATACAGATGGTATTGTAGGTATTTCCATGTTTATACAGATGGTGGTGAAGATATTTCCATGTTTATTCAGATGACTGTGTAGATATTTCCATGTTTTTACAGATGGCAGTGTGGATATTTCAATGTTTATAGAGATGGCGCTGTAGATATTTCCAAGTTTATACAGATAACGGTGGAGATATTTCCATGTTTATACAGAGAGGAGTCGAGATATTTCCATGTTTATACACATAGCGGTGTACATATTTCCATGATTATAGAGACAGAGGTGTAGGTATTTCCATGTTTATGCAGATAGCGTTGCAGATATTTCCATGTTTACACAGATGCCTATGCAGATATTTCCATATTTACACAGAGGGCTGTGTAGATATTTCTATGTTTATACAGAAGACAGTGTAGATATTTAAATGTTCCTACACATGACTGTGTAGGTATTTCCATGTTTATACAGATGTCTTTGTAGATATTTCCATGTTAATAGAGATAGCGGTGTAGACATTTCCATGTTTATACAGATAGCGGTGTAGATATTTCCATGTTTATACAGATAGTGGTGTAGATATTTCCATGTTTATACAGACCGCGGTGTAGATATTTCCATGTTTATACAAATAGCGGTGCAGATATTTCCATGTTTGTACAGATGGCGGTGTTGATATTTCCATTTATACACAGATGACCGTGTAGATATTTCCATGTTTATACAGATGGCGGCGCAGATATTTCCATGGATATGTAGATGGCGGTGTAGATATTTCCATGTTTATACAGATTGCGGTGTAGTTATTTCCATGTTTATATAGATAGCGGTGTAGTTATTTCCATGTATATACACATGGCTGTGTAGATATTTCCATGTTTATACAGATGGCGGTGTAGATATTTCCATGTTTATACAGATAACTTTGTATTTCCATGTTTATACAGATGGCGGTGTAGATATTTCCATGTCTATAGTGATAGCAGTGGAGATAATTCCATGTTTATACAGATAGCGGTGTAGATATTTCCATGTTTATTCTGATCGTGGTGTAGATATTTCCATGTTTATAGAGATGGCGGTGTAGATATTTACATGTTCATAGAGATAGCGGTGTTGATTTTTCCATGTTTATAGAGACAGCGGTGTGGATATTTCCTTGCTTATACAGATAGGGGTGTAGATATTTCCATGTTTATAGAGATAGCGGTGAAGATATTTCCATGTTTATACAGATCACGGTGTAGATATTTCCTTGCTTGTACTAATAGCGGTGTAGTTATTTCCATGTTTATACAGATAGCGGTGTAGATATTTCCATGTATATACAGATGGCTGTGTAGATATTTCCATGTTTATACAGATGGCTGTGTAGCTATTTCCATGTTTATACAGATGACTTTGTAGGTATTTGCATGTTTATACAGATGGCGGTGTAGGTTTTCCATGTTTATAGTGATAGCTGTGTAGATATTTCCATGTTTATACAGATAGCGGTGTTGATATTTCCATGTTTATAAAGATCGCGGTGTAGATATTTCCATGTTTATACAGATCGCGGTGCAGATATTTATATCTTTATACAGATGGCATTGTAGATATTTCCTTATTCACACAGATGGCGGTGTAGATGTTTCCATGTTTATACAGATGGCAGAGTAGTTAGTTCCATGTTTATGGAGATGGCAGTGTAGATACTTTCGTGTTTACAGAGATGGCGGTGTAGATATTTCCATGTTTATAGAGATAGCAGTGTAGATATTTACATGTTTATACAGATGTCTGTGTAGATATTTCCATGTGTATACAGATGGCATTGTAGATATTTCCATGTTTATACAGATGACTGTATAGGTATTTCCATGTTTTTACAGGTGGCAGTGCAGATATTTCCATGTTTATAGAGATAGCGGTGTAGATATTTCCATGTTTCTACAGATGGCGGTGTTGATATTTCCATCTATACACAGATGGCCGTGTAGATATTTCCATGTTTATACAGATGGCGGCGTAGATATTTCCATGGACATGCAGATGGCGGTGTAGATATTTCCATGTTTAAACAGATAGCGGTGTAGATATTTCCATGTTTACACAGATAGTGGTGTAGATATTTCCGTGTTTATACACATGGCAGAGTAGATACTTCCATCTTTATGGAGATGGCAGTGTAGATATTTTCATGTTTATAGAGATGGCGGTGTAGATATTTCCATATTTATAGAGATAGCGGTGTAGATATTTCCATCTTTCTACAGATGGCAGTGTAGATATTTCCATGTTTATACAGATGGCGGTGTAGATATTTCCATATTTATACAGATGTCTGTGTAGATATTTCCATCTGTATACAGATGGTATTGTAGGTATTTCCATGTTTATACAGATGGTGGTGAAGATATTTCCATGTTTATTCAGATGACTGTGTAGATATTTCCATGTTTTTACAGATGGCAGTGTGGATATTTCAATGTTTATAGAGATGGCGCTGTAGATATTTCCAAGTTTATACAGATAACGGTGGAGATATTTCCATGTTTATACAGAGAGGAGTCGAGATATTTCCATGTTTATACACATAGCGGTGTACATATTTCCATGATTATAGAGACAGCGGTGTAGGTATTTCCATGTTTATGCAGATAGCGGTGCAGATATTTCCATGTTTACACAGATGCCTATGCAGATATTTCCATATTTACACAGAGGGCTGTGTAGATATTTCTATGTTTATACAGAAGACAGTGTAGATATTTAAATGTTCCTACACATGACTGTGTAGGTATTTCCATGTTTATACAGATGTCTTTGTAGATATTTCCATGTTAATAGAGATAGCGGTGTAGACATTTCCATGTTTATACAGATAGCGGTGTAGATATTTCCATGTTTATACAGATAGTGGTGTAGATATTTCCATGTTTATACAGACCGCGGTGTAGATATTTCCATGTTTATACAAATAGCGGTGCAGATATTTCCATGTTTGTACAGATGGCGGTGTTGATATTTCCATTTATACACAGATGACCGTGTAGATATTTCCATGTTTATACAGACGGCGGCGCAGATATTTCCATGGATATGTAGATGGCGGTGTAGATATTTCCATGTTTATACAGATTGCGGTGTCGTTATTTCCATGTTTATATAGATAGCGGTGTAGTTATTTCCATGTATATACACATGGCTGTGTAGATATTTCCATGTTTATACAGATGGCGGTGTAGATATTTCCATGTTCATACAGATAACTTTGTATTTCCATGTTTATACAGATGGCGGTGTAGATATTTCCATGTCTATAGAGATAGCAGTGGAGATAATTCCATGTTTATACAGATAGCGGTGTAGATATTTCCATGTTTATTCTGATCGTGGTGTAGATATTTCCATGTTTATAGAGATGGCGGTGTAGATATTTACATGTTCATAGAGATAGCGGTGTTGATTTTTCCATGTTTATAGAGACAGCGGTGTGGATATTTCCTTGCTTATACAGATAGGGGTGTAGATATTTCCATGTTTATAGAGATAGCGGTGAAGATATTTCCATGTTTATACAGATCACGGTGTAGATATTTCCTTGCTTGTACTAATAGCGGTGTAGTTATTTCCATGTTTATACAGATAGCGGTGTAGATATTTCCATGTATATACAGATGGCTGTGTAGATATTTCCATGTTTATACAGATGGCTGTGTAGCTATTTCCATGTTTATACAGATGACTTTGTAGGTATTTGCATGTTTATACAGATGGCGGTGTAGGTTTTCCATGTTTATAGTGATAGCTGTGTAGATATTTCCATGTTTATACAGATAGCGGTGTTGATATTTCCATGTTTATAAAGATCGCGGTGTAGATATTTCCATGTTTATACAGATCGCGGTGCAGATATTTATATCTTTATACAGATGGCATTGTAGATATTTCCTTATTCACACAGATGGCGGTGTAGATGTTTCCATGTTTATACAGATGGCAGAGTAGTTAGTTCCATGTTTATGGAGATGGCAGTGTAGATACTTTCGTGTTTACAGAGATGGCGGTGTAGATATTTCCATGTTTATAGAGATAGCAGTGTAGATATTTACATGTTTATACAGATGTCTGTGTAGATATTTCCATGTGTATACAGATGGCATTGTAGATATTTCCATGTTTATACAGATGACTGTATAGGTATTTCCATGTTTTTACAGGTGGCAGTGCAGATATTTCCATGTTTATAGAGATAGCGGTGTAGATATTTCCATGTTTCTACAGATGGCGGTGTTGATATTTCCATCTATACACAGATGGCCGTGTAGATATTTCCATGTTTATACAGATGGCGGCGTAGATATTTCCATGGACATGCAGATGGCGGTGTAGATATTTCCATGTTTAAACAGATAGCGGTGTAGATATTTCCATGTTTACACAGATAGTGGTGTAGATATTTCCGTGTTTATACACATGGCAGAGTAGATACTTCCATCTTTATGGAGATGGCAGTGTAGATATTTTCATGTTTATAGAGATGGCGGTGTAGATATTTCCATATTTATAGAGATAGCGGTGTAGATATTTCCATCTTTCTACAGATGGCAGTGTAGATATTTCCATGTTTATACAGATGGCGGTGTAGATATTTCCATATTTATACAGATGTCTGTGTAGATATTTCCATCTGTATACAGATGGTATTGTAGGTATTTCCATGTTTATACAGATGGTGGTGAAGATATTTCCATGTTTATTCAGATGACTGTGTAGATATTTCCATGTTTTTACAGATGGCAGTGTGGATATTTCAATGTTTATAGAGATGGCGCTGTAGATATTTCCAAGTTTATACAGATAACGGTGGAGATATTTCCATGTTTATACAGAGAGGAGTCGAGATATTTCCATGTTTATACACATAGCGGTGTACATATTTCCATGATTATAGAGACAGCGGTGTAGGTATTTCCATGTTTATGCAGATAGCGGTGCAGATATTTCCATGTTTACACAGATGCCTATGCAGATATTTCCATATTTACACAGAGGGCTGTGTAGATATTTCTATGTTTATACAGAAGACAGTGTAGATATTTAAATGTTCCTACACATGACTGTGTAGGTATTTCCATGTTTATACAGATGTCTTTGTAGATATTTCCATGTTAATAGAGATAGCGGTGTAGACATTTCCATGTTTATACAGATAGCGGTGTAGATATTTCCATGTTTATACAGATAGTGGTGTAGATATTTCCATGTTTATACAGACCGCGGTGTAGATATTTCCATGTTTATACAAATAGCGGTGCAGATATTTCCATGTTTGTACAGATGGCGGTGTTGATATTTCCATTTATACACAGATGACCGTGTAGATATTTCCATGTTTATACAGATGGCGGCGCAGATATTTCCATGGATATGTAGATGGCGGTGTAGATATTTCCATGTTTATACAGATTGCGGTGTCGTTATTTCCATGTTTATATAGATAGCGGTGTAGTTATTTCCATGTATATACACATGGCTGTGTAGATATTTCCATGTTTATACAGATGGCGGTGTAGATATTTCCATGTTCATACAGATAACTTTGTATTTCCATGTTTATACAGATGGCGGTGTAGATATTTCCATGTCTATAGAGATAGCAGTGGAGATAATTCCATGTTTATACAGATAGCGGTGTAGATATTTCCATGTTTATTCTGATCGTGGTGTAGATATTTCCATGTTTATAGAGATGGCGGTGTAGATATTTACATGTTCATAGAGATAGCGGTGTTGATTTTTCCATGTTTATAGAGACAGCGGTGTGGATATTTCCTTGCTTATACAGATAGGGGTGTAGATATTTCCATGTTTATAGAGATAGCGGTGAAGATATTTCCATGTTTATACAGATCACGGTGTAGATATTTCCTTGCTTGTACTAATAGCGGTGTAGTTATTTCCATGTTTATACAGATAGCGGTGTAGATATATCCATGTATATACAGATGGCTGTGTAGATATTTCCATGTTTATACAGATGGCTGTGTAGATATTTCCATGTTTATACAGATGACTTTGTAGGTATTTGCATGTTTATACAGATGGCGGTGTAGGTTTTCCATGTTTATAGTGATAGCTGTGTAGATATTTCCATGTTTATACAGATAGCGGTGTTGATATTTCCATGTTTATAAAGATCGCGGTGTAGATATTTCCATGTTTATACAGATCGCGGTGCAGATATTTATATCTTTATACAGATGGCATTGTAGATATTTCCTTATTCACACAGATGGCGGTGTAGATGTTTCCATGTTTATACAGATGGCAGAGTAGTTAGTTCCATGTTTATGGAGATGGCAGTGTAGATACTTTCGTGTTTACAGAGATGGCGGTGTAGATATTTCCATGTTTATAGAGATAGCAGTGTAGATATTTACATGTTTATACAGATGTCTGTGTAGATATTTCCATGTGTATACAGATGGCATTGTAGATATTTCCATGTTTATACAGATGACTGTATAGGTATTTCCATGTTTTTACAGGTGGCAGTGCAGATATTTCCATGTTTATAGAGATAGCGGTGTAGATATTTCCATGTTTCTACAGATCGCGGTGTTGATATTTCCATCTATACACAGATGGCCGTGTAGATATTTCCATGTTTATACAGATGGCGGCGTAGATATTTCCATGGACATGCAGATGGCGGTGTAGATATTTCCATGTTTAAACAGATAGCGGTGTAGATATTTCCATGTTTACACAGATAGTGGTGTAGATATTTCCGTGTTTATACACATGGCAGAGTAGATACTTCCATCTTTATGGAGATGGCAGTGTAGATATTTTCATGTTTATAGAGATGGCGGTGTAGATATTTCCATATTTATAGAGATAGCGGTGTAGATATTTCCATCTTTCTACAGATGGCAGTGTAGATATTTCCATGTTTATACAGATGGCGGTGTAGATATTTCCATATTTATACAGATGTCTGTGTAGATATTTCCATCTGTATACAGATGGTATTGTAGGTATTTCCATGTTTATACAGATGGTGGTGAAGATATTTCCATGTTTATTCAGATGACTGTGTAGATATTTCCATGTTTTTACAGATGGCAGTGTGGATATTTCAATGTTTATAGAGATGGCGCTGTAGATATTTCCAAGTTTATACAGATAACGGTGGAGATATTTCCATGTTTATACAGAGAGGAGTCGAGATATTTCCATGTTTATACACATAGCGGTGTACATATTTCCATGATTATAGAGACAGCGGTGTAGGTATTTCCATGTTTATGCAGATAGCGGTGCAGATATTTCCATGTTTACACAGATGCCTATGCAGATATTTCCATATTTACACAGAGGGCTGTGTAGATATTTCTATGTTTATACAGAAGACAGTGTAGATATTTAAATGTTCCTACACATGACTGTGTAGGTATTTCCATGTTTATACAGATGTCTTTGTAGATATTTCCATGTTAATAGAGATAGCGGTGTAGACATTTCCATGTTTATACAGATAGCGGTGTAGATATTTCCATGTTTATACAGATAGTGGTGTAGATATTTCCATGTTTATACAGACCGCGGTGTAGATATTTCCATGTTTATACAAATAGCGGTGCAGATATTTCCATGTTTGTACAGATGGCGGTGTTGATATTTCCATTTATACACAGATGACCGTGTAGATATTTCCATGTTTATACAGATGGCGGCGCAGATATTTCCATGGATATGTAGATGGCGGTGTAGATATTTCCATGTTTATACAGATTGCGGTGTAGTTATTTCCATGTTTATATAGATAGCGGTGTAGTTATTTCCATGTATATACACATGGCTGTGTAGATATTTCCATGTTTATACAGATGGCGGTGTAGATATTTCCATGTTTATACAGATAACTTTGTATTTCCATGTTTATACAGATGGCGGTGTAGACATTTCCATGTCTATAGTGATAGCAGTGGAGATAATTCCATGTTTATACAGATAGCGGTGTAGATATTTCCATGTTTATTCTGATCGTGGTGTAGATATTTCCATGTTTATAGAGATGGCGGTGTAGATATTTACATGTTCATAGAGATAGCGGTGTTGATTTTTCCATGTTGATAGAGACAGCGGTGTGGATATTTCCTTGCTTATACAGATAGGGGTGTAGATATTTCCATGTTTATAGAGATAGCGGTGAAGATATTTCCATGTTTATACAGATCACGGTGTAGATATTTCCTTGCTTGTACTAATAGCGGTGTAGTTATTTCCATGTTTATACAGATAGCGGTGTAGATATTTCCATGTATATACAGATGGCTGTGTAGATATTTCCATGTTTATACAGATGGCTGTGTAGATATTTCCATGTTTATACAGATTACTTTGTAGGTATTTGCATGTTTATACAGATGGCGGTGTAAGTTTTCCATGTTTATAGTGATAGCTGTGTAGATATTTCCATGTTTATACAGATAGCGGTGTTGATATTTCCATGTTTATAAAGATCGCGGTGTAGATATTTCCATGTTTATACAGATCGCGGTGCAGATATTTATATCTTTATACAGATGGCATTGTAGATATTTCCTTATTCACACAGATGGCGGTGTAGATGTTTCCATGTTTATACAGATGGCAGAGTAGTTAGTTCCATGTTTATGGAGATGGCAGTGTAGATACTTTCATGTTTACAGAGATGGCGGTGTAGATATTTCCATGTTTATAGAGATAGCAGTGTAGATATTTACATGTTTATACAGATGTCTGTGTAGATATTTCCATGTGTATACAGATGGCATTGTAGATATTTCCATGTTTATACAGATGACTGTATAGGTATTTCCATGTTTTTACAGGTGGCAGTGCAGATATTTCCATGTTTATAGAGATAGCGGTGTAGATATTTCCATGTTTCTACGGATGGCGGTGTTGATATTTCCATCTATACACAGATGGCCGTGTAGATATTTCCATGTTTATACAGATGGCGGCATAGATATTTCCATGGACATGCAGATGGCGGTGTAGATATTTCCATGTTTAAACAGATAGCGGTGTAGATATTTCCATGTTTACACAGATAGTGGTGTAGATATTTCCGTGTTTATACACATGGCAGAGTAGATACTTCCATCTTTATGGAGATGGCAGTGTAGATATTTTCATGTTTATAGAGATGGCGGTGTAGATATTTCCATATTTATAGAGATAGCGGTGTAGATATTTCCATCTTTCTACAGATGGCAGTGTAGATATTTCCATGTTTATACAGATGGCGGTGTAGATATTTCCATATTTATACAGATGTCTGTGTAGATATTTCCATCTGTATACAGATGGTATTGTAGGTATTTCCATGTTTATACAGATGGTGGTGAAGATATTTCCATGTTTATTCAGATGACTGTGTAGATATTTCCATGTTTTTACAGATGGCAGTGTGGATATTTCAATGTTTATAGAGATGGCGCTGTAGATATTTCCAAGTTTATACAGATAACGGTGGAGATATTTCCATGTTTACACAGAGAGGAGTCGAGATATTTCCATGTTTATACACATAGCGGTGTACATATTTCCATGATTATAGAGACAGCGGTGTAGGTATTTCCATGTTTATGCAGATAGCGGTGCAGATATTTCCATGTTTACACAGATGCCTATGCAGATATTTCCATATTTACACAGAGGGCTGTGTAGATATTTCTATGTTTATACAGAAGACAGTGTAGATATTTAAATGTTCCTACACATGACTGTGTAGGTATTTCCATGTTTATACAGATGTCTTTGTAGATATTTCCATGTTAATAGAGATAGCGGTGTAGACATTTCCATGTTTATACAGATAGCGGTGTAGATATTTCCATGTTTATACAGATAGTGGTGTAGATATTTCCATGTTTATACAGACCGTGGTGTAGATATTTCCATGTTTATACAAATAGCGGTGCAGATATTTCCATGTTTGTACAGATGGCGGTGTTGATATTTCCATTTATACACAGATGACCGTGTAGATATTTCCATGTTTATACAGATGGCGGCGCAGATATTTCCATGGATATGTAGATGGCGGTGTAGATATTTCCATGTTTATACAGATTGCGGTGTAGTTATTTCCATGTTTATATAGATAGCGGTGTAGTTATTTCCATGTATATACACATGGCTGTGTAGATATTTCCATGTTTATACAGATGGCGGTGTAGACGTTTCCATGTTTATACAGATAAATTTGTATTTCCATGTTTATACAGATGGCGGTGTAGATATTTCCATGTCTATAGTGATAGCAGTGGAGATAATTCCATGTTTATACAGATAGCGGTGTAGATATTTCCATGTTTATTCTGATCGTGGTGTAGATATTTCCATGTTTATAGAGATGGCGGTGTAGATATTTACATGTTCATAGAGATAGCGGTGTTGATTTTTCCATGTTTATAGAGACAGCAGTGTGGATATTTCCTTGCTTATACAGATAGGGGTGTAGATATTTCCATGTTTATAGAGATAGCGGTGAAGATATTTCCATGTTTATACAGATCAAGGTGTAGATATTTCCTTGCTTGTACTAATAGCGGTGTAGTTATTTCCATGTTTATACAGATAGCGGTGTAGATATTTCCATGTATATACAGATGGCTGTGTAGATATTTCCATGTTTATACAGATGGCTGTGTAGATATTTCCATGTTTATACAGATGACTTTGTAGGTATTTGCATGTTTATACAGATGGCGGTGTAGGTTTTCCATGTTTATAGTGATAGCTGTGTAGATATTTCCATGTTTACACAGATAGCGGTGTTGATATTTCCATGTTTATAAAGATCGCGGTGTAGATATTTCCATGTTTATACAGATCGCGGTGCAGATATTTATATCTTTATACAGATGGCATTGTAGATATTTCCTTATTCACACAGATGGAGGTGTAGATGTTTCCATGTTTATACAGATGGCAGAGTAGTTAGTTCCATGTTTATGGAGATGGCAGTGTAGATACTTTCATGTTTACAGAGATGGCGGTGTAGATATTTCCATGTCTATAGTGATAGCAGTGGAGATAATTCCATGTTTATACAGATAGCGGTGTAGATATTTCCATGTTTATTCTGATCGTGGTGTAGATATTTCCATGTTTATAGAGATGGCGGTGTAGATATTTACATGTTCATAGAGATAGCGGTGTTGATTTTTCCATGTTGATAGAGACAGCGGTGTGGATATTTCCTTGCTTATACAGATAGGGGTGTAGATATTTCCATGTTTATAGAGATAGCGGTGAAGATATTTCCATGTTTATACAGATCACGGTGTAGATATTTCCTTGCTTGTACTAATAGCGGTGTAGTTATTTCCATGTTTATACAGATAGCGGTGTAGATATTTCCATGTATATACAGATGGCTGTGTAGATATTTCCATGTTTATACAGATGGCTGTGTAGATATTTCCATGTTTATACAGATGACTTTGTAGGTATTTGCATGTTTATACAGATGGCGGTGTAGGTTTTCCATGTTTATAGTGATAGCTGTGTAGATATTTCCATGTTTATACAGATAGCGGTGTTGATATTTCCATGTTTATAAAGATCGCGGTGTAGATATTTCCATGTTTATACAGATCGCGGTGCAGATATTTATATCTTTATACAGATGGCATTGTAGATATTTCCTTATTCACACAGATGGCGGTGTAGATGTTTCCATGTTTATACAGATGGCAGAGTAGTTAGTTCCATGTTTATGGAGATGGCAGTGTAGATACTTTCATGTTTACAGAGATGGCGGTGTAGATATTTCCATGTTTATAGAGATAGCAGTGTAGATATTTACATGTTTATACAGATGTCTGTGTAGATATTTCCATGTGTATACAGATGGCATTGTAGATATTTCCATGTTTATACAGATGACTGTATAGGTATTTCCATGTTTTTACAGGTGGCAGTGCAGATATTTCCATGTTTATAGAGATAGCGGTGTAGATATTTCCATGTTTCTACGGATGGCGGTGTTGATATTTCCATCTATACACAGATGGCCGTGTAGATATTTCCATGTTTATACAGATGGCGGCATAGATATTTCCATGGACATGCAGATGGCGGTGTAGATATTTCCATGTTTAAACAGATAGCGGTGTAGATATTTCCATGTTTACACAGATAGTGGTGTAGATATTTCCGTGTTTATACACATGGCAGAGTAGATACTTCCATCTTTATGGAGATGGCAGTGTAGATATTTTCATGTTTATAGAGATGGCGGTGTAGATATTTCCATATTTATAGAGATAGCGGTGTAGATATTTCCATCTTTCTACAGATGGCAGTGTAGATATTTCCATGTTTATACAGATGGCGGTGTAGATATTTCCATATTTATACAGATGTCTGTGTAGATATTTCCATCTGTATACAGATGGTATTGTAGGTATTTCCATGTTTATACAGATGGTGGTGAAGATATTTCCATGTTTATTCAGATGACTGTGTAGATATTTCCATGTTTTTACAGATGGCAGTGTGGATATTTCAATGTTTATAGAGATGGCGCTGTAGATATTTCCAAGTTTATACAGATAACGGTGGAGATATTTCCATGTTTACACAGAGAGGAGTCGAGATATTTCCATGTTTATACACATAGCGGTGTACATATTTCCATGATTATAGAGACAGCGGTGTAGGTATTTCCATGTTTATGCAGATAGCGGTGCAGATATTTCCATGTTTACACAGATGCCTATGCAGATATTTCCATATTTACACAGAGGGCTGTGTAGATATTTCTATGTTTATACAGAAGACAGTGTAGATATTTAAATGTTCCTACACATGACTGTGTAGGTATTTCCATGTTTATACAGATGTCTTTGTAGATATTTCCATGTTAATAGAGATAGCGGTGTAGACATTTCCATGTTTATACAGATAGCGGTGTAGATATTTCCATGTTTATACAGATAGTGGTGTAGATATTTCCATGTTTATACAGACCGTGGTGTAGATATTTCCATGTTTATACAAATAGCGGTGCAGATATTTCCATGTTTGTACAGATGGCGGTGTTGATATTTCCATTTATACACAGATGACCGTGTAGATATTTCCATGTTTATACAGATGGCGGCGCAGATATTTCCATGGATATGTAGATGGCGGTGTAGATATTTCCATGTTTATACAGATTGCGGTGTCGTTATTTCCATGTTTATATAGATAGCGGTGTAGTTATTTCCATGTATATACACATGGCTGTGTAGATATTTCCATGTTTATACAGATGGCGGTGTAGACATTTCCATGTTTATACAGATAAATTTGTATTTCCATGTTTATACAGATGGCGGTGTAGATATTTCCATGTCTATAGTGATAGCAGTGGAGATAATTCCATGTTTATACAGATAGCGGTGTAGATATTTCCATGTTTATTCTGATCGTGGTGTAGATATTTCCATGTTTATAGAGATGGCGGTGTAGATATTTACATGTTCATAGAGATAGCGGTGTTGATTTTTCCATGTTTATAGAGACAGCAGTGTGGATATTTCCTTGCTTATACAGATAGGGGTGTAGATATTTCCATGTTTATAGAGATAGCGGTGAAGATATTTCCATGTTTACACAGATCACGGTGTAGATATTTCCTTGCTTGTACTAATAGCGGTGTAGTTATTTCCATGTTTATACAGATAGCGGTGTAGATATTTCCATGTATATACAGATGGCTGTGTAGATATTTCCATGTTTATACAGATGGCTGTGTAGATATTTCCATGTTTATACAGATGACTTTGTAGGTATTTGCATGTTTATACAGATGGCGGTGTAGGTTTTCCATGTTTATAGTGATAGCTGTGTAGATATTTCCATGTTTATACAGATAGCGGTGTTGATATTTCCATGTTTATAAAGATCGCGGTGTAGATATTTCCATGTTTATACAGATCGCGGTGCAGATATTTATATCTTTATACAGATGGCATTGTAGATATTTCCTTATTCACACAGATGGAGGTGTAGATGTTTCCATGTTTATACAGATGGCAGAGTAGTTAGTTCCATGTTTATGGAGATGGCAGTGTAGATACTTTCATGTTTACAGAGATGGCGGTGTAGATATTTCCATGTTTATAGAGATAGCAGTGTAGATATTTACATGTTTATACAGATGTCTGTGTAGATATTTCCATGTGTATACAGATGGCATTGTAGATATTTCCATGTTTATACAGATGACTGTATAGGTATTTCCATGTTTTTACAGGTGGCAGTGCAGATATTTCCATGTTTATAGAGATAGCGGTGTAGATATTTCCATGTTTCTACAGATGGCGGTGTTGATATTTCCATCTATACACAGATGGCCGTGTAGATATTTCCATGTTTATACAGATGGCGGCATAGATATTTCCATGGACATGCAGATGGCGGTGTAGATATTTCCATGTTTAAACAGATAGCGGTGTAGATATTTCCATGTTTACACAGATAGTGGTGTAGATATTTCCGTGTTTATACACATGGCAGAGTAGATACTTCCATCTTTATGGAGATGGCAGTGTAGATATTTTCATGTTTATAGAGATGGCGGTGTAGATATTTCCATATTTATAGAGATAGCGGTGTAGATATTTCCATCTTTCTACAGATGGCAGTGTAGATATTTCCATGTTTATACAGATGGCGGTGTAGATATTTCCATATTTATACAGATGTCTGTGTAGATATTTCCATCTGTATACAGATGGTATTGTAGGTATTTCCATGTTTATACAGATGGTGGTGAAGATATTTCCATGTTTATTCAGATGACTGTGTAGATATTTCCATGTTTTTACAGATGGCAGTGTGGATATTTCAATGTTTATAGAGATGGCGCTGTAGATATTTCCAAGTTTATACAGATAATGGTGGAGATATTTCCATGTTTACACAGAGAGGAGTCGAGATATTTCCATGTTTATACACATAGCGGTGTACATATTTCCATGATTATAGAGACAGCGGTGTAGGTATTTCCATGTTTATGCAGATAGCGGTGCAGATATTTCCATGTTTACACAGATGCCTATGCAGATATTTCCATATTTACACAGAGGGCTGTGTAGATATTTCTATGTTTATACAGAAGACAGTGTAGATATTTAAATGTTCCTACACATGACTGTGTAGGTATTTCCATGTTTATACAGATGTCTTTGTAGATATTTCCATGTTAATAGAGATAGCGGTGTAGACATTTCCATGTTTATACAGATAGCGGTGTAGATATTTCCATGTTTATACAGATAGTGGTGTAGATATTTCCATGTTTATACAGACCGCGGTGTAGATATTTCCATGTTTATACAAATAGCGGTGCAGATATTTCCATGTTTGTACAGATGGCGGTGTTGATATTTCCATTTATACACAGATGACCGTGTAGATATTTCCATGTTTATACAGACGGCGGCGCAGATATTTCCATGGATATGTAGATGGCGGTGTAGATATTTCCATGTTTATACAGATTGCGGTGTAGTTATTTCCATGTTTATATAGATAGCGGTGTAGTTATTTCCATGTATATACACATGGCTGTGTAGATATTTCCATGTTTATACAGATGGCGGTGTAGATATTTCCATGTTCATACAGATAACTTTGTATTTCCATGTTTATACAGATGGCGGTGTAGATATTTCCATGTCTATAGAGATAGCAGTGGAGATAATTCCATGTTTATACAGATAGCGGTGTAGATATTTCCATGTTTATTCTGATCGTGGTGTAGATATTTCCATGTTTATAGAGATGGCGGTGTAGATATTTACATGTTCATAGAGATAGCGGTGTTGATTTTTCCATGTTTATAGAGACAGCGGTGTGGATATTTCCTTGCTTATACAGATAGGGGTGTAGATATTTCCATGTTTATAGAGATAGCGGTGAAGATATTTCCATGTTTATACAGATCACGGTGTAGATATTTCCTTGCTTGTACTAATAGCGGTGTAGTTATTTCCATGTTTATACAGATAGCGGTGTAGATATTTCCATGTATATACAGATGGCTGTGTAGATATTTCCATGTTTATACAGATGGCTGTGTAGCTATTTCCATGTTTATACAGATGACTTTGTAGGTATTTGCATGTTTATACAGATGGCGGTGTAGGTTTTCCATGTTTATAGTGATAGCTGTGTAGATATTTCCATGTTTATACAGATAGCGGTGTTGATATTTCCATGTTTATAAAGATCGCGGTGTAGATATTTCCATGTTTATACAGATCGCGGTGCAGATATTTATATCTTTATACAGATGGCATTGTAGATATTTCCTTATTCACACAGATGGCGGTGTAGATGTTTCCATGTTTATACAGATGGCAGAGTAGTTAGTTCCATGTTTATGGAGATGGCAGTGTAGATACTTTCATGTTTACAGAGATGGCGGTGTAGATATTTCCATGTTTATAGAGATAGCAGTGTAGATATTTACATGTTTATACAGATGTCTGTGTAGATATTTCCATGTGTATACAGATGGCATTGTAGATATTTCCATGTTTATACAGATGACTGTATAGGTATTTCCATGTTTTTACAGGTGGCAGTGCAGATATTTCCATGTTTATAGAGATAGCGGTGTAGATATTTCCATGTTTCTACAGATGGCGGTGTTGATATTTCCATCTATACACAGATGGCCGTGTAGATATTTCCATGTTTATACAGATGGCGGCGTAGATATTTCCATATTTATAGAGATAGCGGTGTAGATAATTCCATCTTTCTACAGATGGCGGTGTAGATATTTCCATGTTTAAACAGATAGCGGTGTAGATATTTCCATGTTTACACAGATAGTGGTGTAGATATTTCCGTGTTTATACACATGGCAGAGTAGATAGTTCCATCTTTATGGAGATGGCAGTGTAGATATTTTCATGTTTATAGAGATGGTGGTGTAGATATTTCCATATTTATAGAGATAGCGGTGTAGATAATTCCATCTTTCTACAGATGGCAGTGTAGATATTTCCATGTTTATACAGATGGCGGTGTAGATATTTCCATATTTATACAGATGTCTGTGTAGATATTTCCATCTGTATACAGATGGTATTGTAGGTATTTCCATGTTTATACAGATGGTGGTGAAGATATTTCCATGTTTATTCAGATGACTGTGTAGATATTTCCATGTTTTTACAGATGGCAGTGTGGATATTTCAATGTTTATAGAGATGGCGCTGTAGATATTTCCAAGTTTATACAGATAACGGTGGAGATATTTCCATGTTTATACAGAGAGGAGTCGAGATATTTCCATGTTTATACACATAGCGGTGTACATATTTCCATGATTATAGAGACAGCGGTGTAGGTATTTCCATGTTTATGCAGATAGCGGTGCAGATATTTCCATGTTTACACAGATGCCTATGCAGATATTTCCATATTTACACAGAGGGCTGTGTAGATATTTCTATGTTTATACAGAAGACAGTGTAGACATTTAAATGTTCCTACACATGACTGTGTAGGTATTTCCATGTTTATGCAGATGTCTTTGTAGATATTTCCATGTTAATAGAGATAGCGGTGTAGACATTTCCATGTTTATGCAGATAGCGGTGTAGATATATCCATGTTTATACAGATAGTGGTGTAGATATTTCCATGTTTATACAGACCGCGGTGTAGATATTTCCATGTTTATACAAATAGCGGTGCAGATATTTCCATGTTTGTACAGATGGCGGTGTTGATATTTCCATTTATACACAGATGACCGTGTAGATATTTCCATGTTTATACAGATGGCGGCGCAGATATTTCCATGGATATGTAGATGGCGGTGTAGATATTTCCATGTTTATACAGATTGCGGTGTAGTTATTTCCATGTTTATATAGATAGCGGTGTAGTTATTTCCATGTATATACACATGGCTGTGTAGATATTTCCATGTTTATACAGATGGCGGTGTAGATATTTCCATGTTTATACAGATAACTTTGTATTTCCATGTTTATACAGATGGCGGTGTAGATATTTCCATGTCTATAGTGATAGCAGTGGAGATAATTCCATGTTTATACAGATAGCGGTGTAGATATTTCCATGTTTATTCTGATCGTGGTGTAGATATTTCCATGTTTATAGAGATGGCGGTGTAGATATTTACATGTTCATAGAGATAGCGGTGTTGATTTTTCCATGTTTATAGAGACAGCGGTGTGGATATTTCCTTGCTTATACAGATAGGGGTGTAGATATTTCCATGTTTATAGAGATAGCGGTGAAGATATTTCCATGTTTATACAGATCACGGTGTAGATATTTCCTTGCTTGTACTAATAGCGGTGTAGTTATTTCCATGTTTATACAGATAGCGGTGTAGATGTTTCCATGTATATACAGATGGCTGTGTAGATATTTCCATGTTTATACAGATGGCTGTGTAGATATTTCCATGTTTATACAGATGACTTTGTAGGTATTTGCATGTTTATACAGATGGCGGTGTAGGTTTTCCATGTTTATAGTGATAGCTGTGTAGATATTTCCATGTTTATACAGATAGCGGTGTTGATATTTCCATGTTTATAAAGATCGCGGTGTAGATATTTCCATGTTTATACAGATCGCGGTGCAGATATTTATATCTTTATACAGATGGCATTGTAGATATTTCCTTATTCACACAGATGGCGGTGTAGATGTTTCCATGTTTATACAGATGGCAGAGTAGTTAGTTCCATGTTTATGGAGATGGCAGTGTAGATACTTTCATGTTTACAGAGATGGCGGTGTAGATATTTCCATGTTTATAGAGATAGCAGTGTAGATATTTACATGTTTATACAGATGTCTGTGTAGATATTTCCATGTGTATACAGATGGCAATGTAGATATTTCCATGTTTATACAGATGACTGTATAGGTATTTCCATGTTTTTACAGGTGGCAGTGCAGATATTTCCATGTTTATAGAGATAGCGGTGTAGATATTTCCATGTTTCTACAGATGGCGGTGTTGATATTTCCATCTATACACAGATGGCCGTGTAGATATTTCCATGTTTATACAGATGGCGGCGTAGATATTTCCATGGACATGCAGATGGCGGTGTAGATATTTCCATGTTTAAACAGATAGCGGTGTAGATATTTCCATGTTTACACAGATAGTGGTGTAGATATTTCCGTGTTTATACACATGGCAGAGTAGATACTTCCATCTTTATGGAGATGGCAGTGTAGATATTTTCATGTTTATAGAGATGGCGGTGTAGATATTTCCATATTTATAGAGATAGCGGTGTAGATATTTCCATCTTTCTACAGATGGCAGTGTAGATATTTCCATGTTTATACAGATGGCGGTGTAGATATTTCCATATTTATACAGATGTCTGTGTAGATATTTCCATCTGTATACAGATGGTATTGTAGGTATTTCCATGTTTATACAGATGGTGGTGAAGATATTTCCATGTTTATTCAGATGACTGTGTAGATATTTCCATGTTTTTACAGATGGCAGTGTGGATATTTCAATGTTTATAGAGATGGCGCTGTAGATATTTCCAAGTTTATACAGATAACGGTGGAGATATTTCCATGTTTATACAGAGAGGAGTCGAGATATTTCCATGTTTATACACATAGCGGTGTACATATTTTCATGATTATAGAGACAGCGGTGTAGGTATTTCCATGTTTATGCAGATAGCGTTGCAGATATTTCCATGTTTACACAGATGCCTATGCAGATATTTCCATATTTACACAGAGGGCTGTGTAGATATTTCTATGTTTATACAGAAGACAGTGTAGATATTTAAATGTTCCTACACATGACTGTGTAGGTATTTCCATGTTTATACAGATGTCTTTGTAGATATTTCCATGTTAATAGAGATAGCGGTGTAGACATTTCCATGTTTATACAGATAGCGGTGTAGATATTTCCATGTTTATACAGATAGTGGTGTAGATATTTCCATGTTTATACAAATAGCGGTGCAGATATTTCCATGTTTGTACAGATGGCGGTGTTGATATTTCCATTTATACACAGATGACCGTGTAGATGTTTCCATGTTTATACAGATGGCGGCGCAGATATTTCCATGGATATGTAGATGGCGGTGTAGATATTTCCATGTTTATACAGATTGCGGTGTAGTTATTTCCATGTTTATATAGATAGCGGTGTAGTTATTTCCATGTATATACACATGGCTGTGTAGATATTTCCATGTTTATACTGATGGCGGTGTAGATATTTCCATGTTTATACAGATAACTTTGTATTTCCATGTTTATACAGATGGCGGTGTAGATATTTCCATGTCTATAGAGATAGCAGTGGAGATAATTCCATGTTTATACAGATAGCGGTGTAGATATTTCCATGTTTATTCTGATCGTGGTGTAGATATTTCCATGTTTATAGAGATGGCAGTGTAGATATTTACATGTTCATAGAGATAGCGGTGTTGATTTTTCCATGTTGATAGAGACAGCGGTGTGGATATTTCCTTGCTTATACAGATAGGGGTGTAGATATTTCCATGTTTATAGAGATAGCGGTGAAGATATTTCCATGTTTATACAGATCACGGTGTAGATATTTCCTTGCTTGTACTAATAGCGGTGTAGTTATTTCCATGTTTATACAGATAGCGGTGTAGATATTTCCATGTATATACAGATGGCTGTGTAGATATTTCCATGTTTATACAGATGGCTGTGTAGATATTTCCATGTTTATACAGATGACTTTGTAGGTATTTGCATGTTTATACAGATGGCATTGTAGGTTTTCCATGTTTATAGTGATAGCTGTGTAGATATTTCCATGTTTATACAGATAGCAGTGTTGATATTTCCATGTTTATAAAGATCGCGGTGTAGATATTTCCATGTTTATACAGATCGCGGTGCAGATATTTATATCTTTATACAGATGGCATTGTAGATATTTCCTTATTCACACAGATGGCGGTGTAGATGTTTCCATGTTTATACAGATGGCAGAGTAGTTAGTTCCATGTTTATGGAGATGGCAGTGTAGATACTTTCATGTTTACAGAGATGGCGGTGTAGATATTTCCATGTTTATAGAGATAGCAGTGTAGATATTTACATGTTTATACAGATGTCTGTGTAGATATTTCCATGTGTATACAGATGGCATTGTAGATATTTCCATGTTTATACAGATGACTGTATAGGTATTTCCATGTTTTTACAGGTGGCAGTGCAGATATTTCCATGTTTATAGAGATAGCGGTGTAGATATTTCCATGTTTCTACAGATGGCGGTGTTGATATTTCCATCTATACACAGATGGCCGTGTAGATATTTCCATGTTTATACAGATGGCGGCGTAGATATTTCCATGGACATGCAGATGGCGGTGTAGATATTTCCATGTTTAAACAGATAGCGGTGTAGATATTTCCATGTTTACACAGATAGTGGTGTAGATATTTCCGTGTTTATACACATGGCAGAGTAGATAGTTCCATCTTTATGGAGATGGCAGTGTAGATATTTTCATGTTTATAGAGATGGCGGTGTAGATATTTCCATATTTATAGAGATAGCGGTGTAGATAATTCCATCTTTCTACAGATGGCAGTGTAGATATTTCCATGTTTATACAGATGGCGGTGTAGATATTTCCATATTTATACAGATGTCTGTGTAGATATTTCCATCTGTATACAGATGGTATTGTAGGTATTTCCATGTTTATACAGATGGTGGTGAAGATATTTCCATGTTTATTCAGATGACTGTGTAGATATTTCCATGTTTTTACAGATGGCAGTGTGGATATTTCAATGTTTATAGAGATGGCGCTGTAGATATTTCCAAGTTTATACAGATAACGGTGGAGATATTTCCATGTTTATACAGAGAGGAGTCGAGATATTTCCATGTTTATACACATAGCGGTGTACATATTTCCATGATTATAGAGACAGCGGTGTAGGTATTTCCATGTTTATGCAGATAGCGTTGCAGATATTTCCATGTTTACACAGATGCCTATGCAGATATTTCCATATTTACACAGAGGGCTGTGTAGATATTTCTATGTTTATACAGAAGACAGTGTAGATATTTAAATGTTCCTACACATGACTGTGTAGGTATTTCCATGTTTATACAGATGTCTTTGTAGATATTTCCATGTTAATAGAGATAGCGGTGTAGACATTTCCATGTTTATACAGATAGCGGTGTAGATATTTCCATGTTTATACAGATAGTGGTGTAGATATTTCCATGTTTATACAAATAGCGTTGCAGATATTTCCATGTTTGTACAGATGGCGGTGTTGATATTTCCATTTATACACAGATGACCGTGTAGATGTTTCCATGTTTATACAGATGGCGGCGCAGATATTTCCATGGATATGTAGATGGCGGTGTAGATATTTCCATGTTTATACAGATTGCGGTGTAGTTATTTCCATGTTTATATAGATAGCGGTGTAGTTATTTCCATGTATATACACATGGCTGTGTAGATATTTCCATGTTTATACTGATGGCGGTGTAGATATTTCCATGTTTATACAGATAACTTTGTATTTCCATGTTTATACAGATGGCGGTGTAGATATTTCCATGTCTATAGAGATAGCAGTGGAGATAATTCCATGTTTATACAGATAGCGGTGTAGATATTTCCATGTTTATTCTGATCGTGGTGTAGATATTTCCATGTTTATAGAGATGGCAGTGTAGATATTTACATGTTCATAGAGATAGCGGTGTTGATTTTTCCATGTTGATAGAGACAGCGGTGTGGATATTTCCTTGCTTATACAGATAGGGGTGTAGATATTTCCATGTTTATAGAGATAGCGGTGAAGATATTTCCATGTTTATACAGATCACGGTGTAGATATTTCCTTGCTTGTACTAATAGCGGTGTAGTTATTTCCATGTTTATACAGATAGCGGTGTAGATATTTCCATGTATATACAGATGGCTGTGTAGATATTTCCATGTTTATACAGATGGCTGTGTAGATATTTCCATGTTTATACAGATGACTTTGTAGGTATTTGCATGTTTATACAGATGGCGGTGTAGGTTTTCCATGTTTATAGTGATAGCTGTGTAGATATTTCCATGTTTATACAGATAGCAGTGTTGATATTTCCATGTTTATAAAGATCGCGGTGTAGATATTTCCATGTTTATACAGATCGCGGTGCAGATATTTATATCTTTATACAGATGGCATTGTAGATATTTCCTTATTCACACAGATGGCGGTGTAGATGTTTCCATGTTTATACAGATGGCAGAGTAGTTAGTTCCATGTTTATGGAGATGGCAGTGTAGATACTTTCATGTTTACAGAGATGGCGGTGTAGATATTTCCATGTTTATAGAGATAGCAGTGTAGATATTTACATGTTTATACAGATGTCTGTGTAGATATTTCCATGTGTATACAGATGGCATTGTAGATATTTCCATGTTTATACAGATGACTGTATAGGTATTTCCATGTTTTTACAGGTGGCAGTGCAGATATTTCCATGTTTATAGAGATAGCGGTGTAGATATTTCCATGTTTCTACAGATGGCGGTGTTGATATTTCCATCTATACACAGATGGCCGTGTAGATATTTCCATGTTTATACAGATGGCGGCGTAGATATTTCCATGGACATGCAGATGGCGGTGTAGATATTTCCATGTTTAAACAGATAGCGGTGTAGATATTTCCATGTTTACACAGATAGTGGTGTAGATATTTCCGTGTTTATACACATGGCAGAGTAGATAGTTCCATCTTTATGGAGATGGCAGTGTAGATATTTTCATGTTTATAGAGATGGCGGTGTAGATATTTCCATATTTATAGAGATAGCGGTGTAGATAATTCCATCTTTCTACAGATGGCAGTGTAGATATTTCCATGTTTATACAGATGGCGGTGTAGATATTTCCATATTTATACAGATGTCTGTGTAGATATTTCCATCTGTATACAGATGGTATTGTAGGTATTTCCATGTTTATACAGATGGTGGTGAAGATATTTCCATGTTTATTCAGATGACTGTGTAGATATTTCCATGTTTTTACAGATGGCAGTGTGGATATTTCAATGTTTATAGAGATGGCGCTGTAGATATTTCCAAGTTTATACAGATAACGGTGGAGATATTTCCATGTTTATACAGAGAGGAGTCGAGATATTTCCATGTTTATACACATAGCGGTGTACATATTTCCATGATTATAGAGACAGCGGTGTAGGTATTTCCATGTTTATGCAGATAGCGTTGCAGATATTTCCATGTTTACACAGATGCCTATGCAGATATTTCCATATTTACACAGAGGGCTGTGTAGATATTTCTATGTTTATACAGAAGACAGTGTAGATATTTAAATGTTCCTACACATGACTGTGTAGGTATTTCCATGTTTATACAGATGTCTTTGTAGATATTTCCATGTTAATAGAGATAGCGGTGTAGACATTTCCATGTTTATACAGATAGCGGTGTAGATATTTCCATGTTTATACAGATAGTGGTGTAGATATTTCCATGTTTATACAGACCGCGGTGTAGATATTTCCATGTTTATACAAATAGCGGTGCAGATATTTCCATGTTTGTACAGATGGCGGTGTTGATATTTCCATTTATACACAGATGACCGTGTAGATATTTCCATGTTTATAGAGACGGCGGCGCAGATATTTCCATGGATATGTAGATGGCGGTGTAGATATTTCCATGTTTATACAGATTGCGGTGTAGTTATTTCCATGTTTATATAGATAGCGGTGTAGTTATTTCCATGTATATACACATGGCTGTGTAGATATTTCCATGTTTATACAGATGGCGGTGTAGATATTTCCATGTTTATACAGATAACTTTGTATTTCCATGTTTATACAGATGGCGGTGTAGATATTTCCATGTCTATAGAGATAGCAGTGGAGATAATTCCATGTTTATACAGATAGCGGTGTAGATATTTCCATGTTTATTCTGATCGTGGTGTAGATATTTCCATGTTTATAGAGATGGCGGTGTAGATATTTACATGTTCATAGAGATAGCGGTGTTGATTTTTCCATGTTTATAGAGACAGCGGTGTGGATATTTCCTTGCTTATACAGATAGGGGTGTAGATATTTCCATGTTTATAGAGATAGCGGTGAAGATATTTCCATGTTTATACAGATCACGGTGTAGATATTTCCTTGCTTGTACTAATAGCGGTGTAGTTATTTCCATGTTTATACAGATAGCGGTGTAGATATTTCCATGTATATACAGATGGCTGTGTAGATATTTCCATGTTTATACAGATGGCTGTGTAGATATTTCCATGTTTATACAGATGACTTTGTAGGTATTTGCATGTTTATACAGATGGCGGTGTAGGTTTTCCATGTTTATAGTGATAGCTGTGTAGATATTTCCATGTTTATACAGATAGCGGTGTTGATATTTCCATGTTTATAAAGATCGCGGTGTAGATATTTCCATGTTTATACAGATCGCGGTGCAGATATTTATATCTTTATACAGATGGCATTGTAGATATTTCCTTATTCACACAGAGGGCGGTGTAGATGTTTCCATGTTTATACAGATGGCAGAGTAGTTAGTTCCATGTTTATGGAGATGGCAGTGTAGATACTTTCATGTTTACAGAGATGGCGGTGTAGATATTTCCATGTTTATAGAGATAGCAGTGTAGATATTTACATGTTTATACAGATGTCTGTGTAGATATTTCCATGTGTATACAGATGGCATTGTAGATATTTCCATGTTTATACAGATGACTGTATAGGTATTTCCATGTTTTTACAGGTGGCAGTGCAGATATTTCCATGTTTATAGAGATAGCGGTGTAGATATTTCCATGTTTCTACAGATGGCGGTGTTGATATTTCCATCTATACACAGATGGCCGTGTAGATATTTCCATGTTTATACAGATGGCGGCGTAGATATTTCCATGGACATGCAGATGGCGGTGTAGATATTTCCATGTTTAAACAGATAGCGGTGTAGATATTTCCATGTTTACACAGATAGTGGTGTAGATATTTCCGTGTTTATACACATGGCAGAGTAGATACTTCCATCTTTATGGAGATGGCAGTGTAGATATTTTCATGTTTATAGAGATGGCGGTGTAGATATTTCCATATTTATAGAGTTAGCAGTGTAGATATTTCCATCTTTCTACAGATGGCAGTGTAGATATTTCCATGTTTATACAGATGGCGGTGTAGATATTTCCATATTTATACAGATGTCTGTGTAGATATTTCCATCTGTATACAGATGGTATTGTAGGTATTTCCATGTTTATACAGATGGTGGTGAAGATATTTCCATGTTTATTCAGATGACTGTGTAGATATTTCCATGTTTTTACAGATGGCAGTGTGGATATTTCAATGTTTATAGAGATGGCGCTGTAGATATTTCCAAGTTTATACAGATAACGGTGGAGATATTTCCATGTTTATACAGAGAGGAGTCGAGATATTTCCATGTTTATACACATAGCGGTGTACATATTTCCATGATTATAGAGACAGCGGTGTAGGTATTTCCATGTTTATGCAGATAGCGGTGCAGATATTTCCATGTTTACACAGATGCCTATGCAGATATTTCCATATTTACACAGAGGGCTGTGTAGATATTTCTATGTTTATACAGAAGACAGTGTAGATATTTAAATGTTCCTACACATGACTGTGTAGGTATTTCCATGTTTATACAGATGTCTTTGTAGATATTTCCATGTTAATAGAGATAGCGGTGTAGACATTTCCATGTTTATACAGATAGCGGTGTAGATATTTCCATGTTTATACAGATAGTGGTGTAGATATTTCCATGTTTATACAGACCGCGGTGTAGATATTTCCATGTTTATACAAATAGCGGTGCAGATATTTCCATGTTTGTACAGATGGCGGTGTTGATATTTCCATTTATACACAGATGACCGTGTAGATATTTCCATGTTTATACAGACGGCGGCGCAGATATTTCCATGGATATGTAGATGGCGGTGTAGATATTTCCATGTTTATACAGATTGCGGTGTCGTTATTTCCATGTTTATATAGATAGCGGTGTAGTTATTTCCATGTATATACACATGGCTGTGTAGATATTTCCATGTTTATACAGATGGCGGTGTAGATATTTCCATGTTCATACAGATAACTTTGTATTTCCATGTTTATACAGATGGCGGTGTAGATATTTCCATGTCTATAGAGATAGCAGTGGAGATAATTCCATGTTTATACAGATAGCGGTGTAGATATTTCCATGTTTATTCTGATCGTGGTGTAGATATTTCCATTTTTATAGAGATGGCGGTGTAGATATTTACATGCTCATAGAGATAGCGGTGTTGATTTTTCCATGTTTATAGAGACAGCGGTGTGGATATTTCCTTGCTTATACAGATAGGGGTGTAGATATTTCCATGTTTATAGAGATAGCGGTGAAGATATTTCCATGTTTATACAGATCACGGTGTAGATATTTCCTTGCTTGTACTAATAGCGGTGTAGTTATTTCCATGTTTATACAGATAGCGGTGTAGATATTTCCATGTATATACAGATGGCTGTGTAGATATTTCCATGTTTATACAGATGGCTGTGTAGATATTTCCATGTTTATACAGATGACTTTGTAGGTATTTGCATGTTTATACAGATGGCGGTGTAGGTTTTCCATGTTTATAGTGATAGCTGTGTAGATATTTCCATGTTTATACAGATAGCGGTGTTGATATTTCCATGTTTATAAAGATCGCGGTGTAGATATTTCCATGTTTATACAGATCGCGGTGCAGATATTTATATCTTTATACAGATGGCATTGTATATATTTCCTTATTCACACAGATGGCGGTGTAGATGTTTCCATGTTTATACAGATGGCAGAGTAGTTAGTTCCATGTTTATGGAGATGGCAGTGTAGATACTTTCGTGTTTACAGAGATGGCAGTGTAGATATTTCCATGTTTATAGAGATAGCAGTGTAGATATTTACATGTTTATACAGATGTCTGTGTAGATATTTCCATGAGTATACAGATGGCATTGTAGATATTTCCATGTTTATACAGATGACTGTATAGGTATTTCCATGTTTTTACAGGTGGCAGTGCAGATATTTCCATGTTTATAGAGATAGCGGTGTAGATATTTCCATGTTTCTACAGATGGCGGTGTTGATATTTCCATCTATACACAGATGGCCGTGTGGATATTTCCATGTTTATACAGATGGCGGCGTAGATATTTCCATGGACATGCAGATGGCGGTGTAGATATTTCCATGTTTAAACAGATAGCGGTGTAGATATTTCCATGTTTACACAGATAGTGGTGTAGATATTTCCGTGTTTATACACATGGCAGAGTAGATACTTCCATCTTTATGGAGATGGCAGTGTAGATATTTTCATGTTTATAGAGATGGCGGTGTAGATATTTCCATATTTATAGAGATAGCGGTGTAGATATTTCCATCTTTCTACAGATGGCAGTGTAGATATTTCCATGTTTATACAGATGGTGGTGTAGATATTTCCATATTTATACAGATGTCTGTGTAGATATTTCCATCTGTATACAGATGGTATTGTAGGTATTTCCATGTTTATACAGATGGTGGTGAAGATATTTCCATGTTTATTCAGATGACTGTGTAGATATTTCCATGTTTTTACAGATGGCAGTGTGGATATTTCAATGTTTATAGAGATGGCGCTGTAGATATTTCCAAGTTTATACAGATAACGGTGGAGATATTTCCATGTTTATACAGAGAGGAGTCGAGATATTTCCATGTTTATACACATAGCGGTGTACATATTTCCATGATTATAGAGACAGCGGTGTAGGTATTTCCATGTTTATGCAGATAGCGGTGCAGATATTTCCATGTTTACACAGATGCCTATGCAGATATTTCCATATTTACACAGAGGGCTGTGTAGATATTTCTATGTTTATACAGAAGACAGTGTAGATATTTAAATGTTCCTACACATGACTGTGTAGGTATTTCCATGTTTATACAGATGTCTTTGTAGATATTTCCATGTTAATAGAGATAGCGGTGTAGACATTTCCATGTTTATACAGATAGCGGTGTAGATATTTCCATGTTTATACAGATAGTGGTGTAGATATTTCCATGTTTATACAGACCGCGGTGTAGATATTTCCATGTTTATACAAATAGCGGTGCAGATATTTCCATGTTTGTACAGATGGCGGTGTTGATATTTCCATTTATACACAGATGACCGTGTAGATATTTCCATGTTTATACAGATGGCGGCGCAGATATTTCCATGGATATGTAGATGGCGGTGTAGATATTTCCATGTTTATACAGATTGCGGTGTCGTTATTTCCATGTTTATATAGATAGCGGTGTAGTTATTTCCATGTATATACAGATAGCGGTGTAGATATTTCCATGTATATACAGATGGCTGTGTAGATATTTCCATGTTTATACAGATGGCTGTGTAGATATTTCCATGTTTATACAGATGACTTTGTAGGTATTTGCATGTTTATACAGATGGCGGTGTAGGTTTTCCATGTTTATAGTGATAGCTGTGTAGATATTTCCATGTTTATACAGATAGCGGTGTTGATATTTCCATGTTTATAAAGATCGCGGTGTAGATATTTCCATGTTTATACAGATCGCGGTGCAGATATTTATATCTTTATACAGATGGCATTGTAGATATTTCCTTATTCACACAGATGGCGGTGTAGATGTTTCCATGTTTATACAGATGGCAGAGTAGTTAGTTCCATGTTTATGGAGATGGCAGTGTAGATACTTTCATGTTTACAGAGATGGCGGTGTAGATATTTCCATGTTTATAGAGATAGCAGTGTAGATATTTACATGTTTATACAGATGCCTGTGTAGATATTTCCATGTGTATACAGATGGCATTGTAGATATTTCCATGTTTATACAGATGACTGTATAGGTATTTCCATGTTTTTACAGGTGGCAGTGCAGATATTTCCATGTTTATAGAGATAGCGGTGTAGATATTTCCATGTTTCTACAGATGGCGGTGTTGATATTTCCATCTATACACAGATGGCCGTGTGGATATTTCCATGTTTATACAGATGGCGGCGTAGATATTTCCATGGACATGCAGATGGCGGTGTAGATATTTCCATGTTTAAACAGATAGCGGTGTAGATATTTCCATGTTTACACAGATAGTGGTGTAGATATTTCCGTGTTTATACACATGGCAGAGTAGATACTTCCATCTTTATGGAGATGGCAGTGTAGATATTTTCATGTTTATAGAGATGGCGGTGTAGATATTTCCATATTTATAGAGATAGCGGTGTAGATATTTCCATCTTTCTACAGATGGCAGTGTAGATATTTCCATGTTTATACAGATGGTGGTGTAGATATTTCCATATTTATACAGATGTCTGTGTAGATATTTCCATCTGTATACAGATGGTATTGTAGGTATTTCCATGTTTATACAGATGGTGGTGAAGATATTTCCATGTTTATTCAGATGACTGTGTAGATATTTCCATGTTTTTACAGATGGCAGTGTGGATATTTCAATGTTTATAGAGATGGCGCTGTAGATATTTCCAAGTTTATACAGATAACGGTGGAGATATTTCCATGTTTATACAGAGAGGAGTCGAGATATTTCCATGTTTATACACATAGCGGTGTACATATTTCCATGATTATAGAGACAGCGGTGTAGGTATTTCCATGTTTATGCAGATAGCGGTGCAGATATTTCCATGTTTACACAGATGCCTATGCAGATATTTCCATATTTACACAGAGGGCTGTGTAGATATTTCTATGTTTATACAGAAGACAGTGTAGATATTTAAATGTTCCTACACATGACTGTGTAGGTATTTCCATGTTTATACAGATGTCTTTGTAGGTATTTCCATGTTAATAGAGATAGCGGTGTAGACATTTCCATGTTTATACAGATAGCGGTGTAGATATTTCCATGTTTATACAGATAGTGGTGTAGATATTTCCATGTTTATACAGACCGCGGTGTAGATATTTCCATGTTTATACAAATAGCGGTGCAGATATTTCCATGTTTGTACAGATGGCGGTGTTGATATTTCCATTTATACACAGATGACCGTGTAGATATTTCCATGTTTATACAGATGGCGGCGCAGATATTTCCATGGATATGTAGATGGCGGTGTAGATATTTCCATGTTTATACAGATTGCGGTGTCGTTATTTCCATGTTTATATAGATAGCGGTGTAGTTATTTCCATGTATATACACATGGCTGTGTAGATATTTCCATGTTTATACAGATGGCGGTGTAGATATTTCCATGTTTATACAGATATCTTTGTATTTCCATGTTTATACAGATGGCGGTGTAGATATTTCCATGTCTATAGTGATAGCAGTGGAGATAATTCCATGTTTATACAGATAGCGGTGTAGATATTTCCATGTTTATTCTGATCGTGGTGTAGATATTTCCATGTTTATAGAGATGGCGGTGTAGATATTTACATGTTCATAGAGATAGCGGTGTTGATTTTTCCATGTTTATAGAGACAGCGGTGTGGATATTTCCTTGCTTATACAGATAGGGGTGTAGATATTTCCATGTTTATAGAGATAGCGGTGAAGATATTTCCATGTTTATACAGATCACGGTGTAGATATTTCCTTGCTTGTACTAATAGCGGTGTAGTTATTTCCATGTTTATACAGATAGCGGTGTAGATATTTCCATGTATATACAGATTGCTGTGTAGATATTTCCATGTTTATACAGATGGCTGTGTAGATATTTCCATGTTTATACAGATGACTTTGTAGGTATTTGCATGTTTATACAGATGGCGGTGTAGGTTTTCCATGTTTATAGTGATAGCTGTGTAGATATTTCCATGTTTATACAGATAGCGGTGTTGATATTTCCATGTTTAAAAAGATCGCGGTGTAGATATTTCCATGTTTATACAGATCGCGGTGCAGATATTTATATCTTTATACAGATGGCATTGTAGATATTTCCTTATTCACACAGATGGCGGTGTAGATGTTTCCATGTTTATACAGATGGCAGAGTAGTTAGTTCCATGTTTATGGAGATGGCAGTGTAGATACTTTCATGTTTACAGAGATGGCGGTGTAGATATTTCCATGTTTATAGAGATAGCAGTGTAGATATTTACATGTTTATACAGATGCCTGTGTAGATATTTCCATGTGTATACAGATGGCATTGTAGATATTTCCATGTTTATACAGATGACTGTATAGGTATTTCCATGTTTTTACAGGTGGCAGTGCAGATATTTCCATGTTTATAGAGATAGCGGTGTAGATATTTCCATGTTTCTACAGATGGCGGTGTTGATATTTCCATCTATACACAGATGGCCGTGTGGATATTTCCATGTTTATACAGATGGCGGCATAGATATTTCCATGGACATGCAGATGGCGGTGTAGATATTTCCATGTTTAAACAGATAGCGGTGTAGATATTTCCATGTTTACACAGATAGTGGTGTAGATATTTCCGTGTTTATACACATGGCAGAGTAGATACTTCCATCTTTATGGAGATGGCAGTGTAGATATTTTCATGTTTATAGAGATGGCGGTGTAGATATTTCCATATTTATAGAGATAGCGGTGTAGATATTTCCATCTTTCTACAGATGGCAGTGTAGATATTTCCATGTTTATACAGATGGCGGTGTAGATATTTCCATATTTATACAGATGTCTGTGTAGATATTTCCATCTGTATACAGATGGTATTGTAGGTATTTCCATGTTTATACAGATGGTGGTGAGGATATTTCCATGTTTATTCAGATGACTGTGTAGATATTTCCATGTTTTTACAGATGGCAGTGTGGATATTTCAATGTTTATAGAGATGGCGCTGTAGATATTTCCAAGTTTATACAGATAACGGTGGAGATATTTCCATGTTTACACAGAGAGGAGTCGAGATATTTCCATGTTTATACACATAGCGGTGTACATATTTCCATGATTATAGAGACAGCGGTGTAGGTATTTCCATGTTTATGCAGATAGCGGTGCAGATATTTCCATGTTTACACAGATGCCTATGCAGATATTTCCATATTTACACAGAGGGCTGTGTAGATATTTCTATGTTTATACAGAAGACAGTGTAGATATTTAAATGTTCCTACACATGACTGTGTAGGTATTTCCATGTTTATACAGATGTCTTTGTAGATATTTCCATGTTAATAGAGATAGCGGTGTAGACATTTCCATGTTTATACAGATAGCGGTGTAGATATTTCCATGTTTATACAGATAGTGGTGTAGATATTTCCATGTTTATACAGACCGCGGTGTAGATATTTCCATGTTTATACAAATAGCGGTGCAGATATTTCCATGTTTGTACAGATGGCGGTGTTGATATTTCCATTTATACACAGATGACCGTGTAGATATTTCCATGTTTATACAGACGGCGGCGCAGATATTTCCATGGATATGTAGATGGCGGTGTAGATATTTCCATGTTTATACAGACTGCGGTGTAGTTATTTCCATGTTTATATAGATAGCGGTGTAGTTATTTCCATGTATATACACATGGCTGTGTAGATATTTCCATGTTTATACAGATGGCGGTGTAGATATTTCCATGTTCATACAGATAACTTTGTATTTCCATGTTTATACAGATGGCGGTGTAGATATTTCCATGTCTATAGAGATAGCAGTGGAGATAATTCCATGTTTATACAGATAGCGGTGTAGATATTTCCATGTTTATTCTGATCGTGGTGTAGATATTTCCATGTTTATAGAGATGGCGGTGTAGATATTTACATGCTCATAGAGATAGCGGTGTTGATTTTTCCATGTTTATAGAGACAGCGGTGTGGATATTTCCTTGCTTATACAGATAGGGGTGTAGATATTTCCATGTTTATAGAGATAGCGGTGAAGATATTTCCATGTTTATACAGATCACGGTGTAGATATTTCCTTGCTTGTACTAATAGCGGTGTAGTTATTTCCATGTTTATACAGATAGCGGTGTAGATATTTCCATGTATATACAGATGGCTGTGTAGATATTTCCATGTTTATACAGATGGCTGTGTAGATATTTCCATGTTTATACAGATGACTTTGTAGGTATTTGCATGTTTATACAGATGGCGGTGTAGGTTTTCCATGTTTATAGTGATAGCTGTGTAGATATTTCCATGTTTATACAGATAGCGGTGTTGATATTTCCATGTTTATAAAGATCGCGGTGTAGATATTTCCATGTTTATACAGATCGCGGTGCAGATATTTATATCTTTATACAGATGGCATTGTAGATATTTCCTTATTCACACAGATGGCTGTGTAGATGTTTCCATGTTTATACAGATGGCAGAGTAGTTAGTTCCATGTTTATGGAGATGGCAGTGTAGATACTTTCATGTTTACAGAGATGGCGGTGTAGATATTTTCATGTTTATAGAGATAGCAGTGTAGATATTTACATGTTTATACAGATGTCTGTGTAGATATTTCCATGTGTATACAGATGGCATTGTAGATATTTCCATGTTTATACAGATGACTGTATAGGTATTTCCATGTTTTTACAGGTGGCAGTGCAGATATTTCCATGTTTATAGAGATAGCGGTGTAGATATTTCCATGTTTCTACAGATGGCGTTGTTGATATTTCCATCTATACACAGATGGCCGTGTAGATATTTCCATGTTTATACAGATGGCGGCGTAGATATTTCCATGGACATGCAGATGGCGGTGTAGATATTTCCATGTTTAAACAGATAGCGGTGTAGATATTTCCATGTTTACACAGATAGTGGTGTAGATATTTCCGTGTTTATACACATGGCAGAGTAGATACTTCCATCTTTATGGAGATGGCAGTGTAGATATTTTCATGTTTATAGAGATGGCGGTGTAGATATTTCCATATTTATAGAGATAGCGGTGTAGATATTTCCATCTTTCTACAGATGGCAGTGTAGATATTTCCATGTTTATACAGATGGCGGTGTAGATATTTCCATATTTATACAGATGTCTGTGTAGATATTTCCATCTGTATACAGATGGTATTGTAGGTATTTCCATGTTTATACAGATGGTGGTGAAGATATTTCCATGTTTATTCAGATGACTGTGTAGATATTTCCATGTTTTTACAGATGGCAGTGTGGATATTTCAATGTTTATAGAGATGGCGCTGTAGATATTTCCAAGTTTATACAGATAACGGTGGAGATATTTCCATGTTTATACAGAGAGGAGTCGAGATATTTCCATGTTTATACACATAGCGGTGTACATATTTCCATGATTATAGAGACAGCGGTGTAGGTATTTCCATGTTTATGCAGATAGCGGTGCAGATATTTCCATGTTTACACAGATGCCTATGCAGATATTTCCATATTTACACAGAGGGCTGTGTAGATATTTCTATGTTTATACAGAAGACAGTGTAGATATTTAAATGTTCCTACACATGACTGTGTAGGTATTTCCATGTTTATACAGATGTCTTTTTAGATATTTCCATGTTAATAGAGATAGCGGTGTAGACATTTCCATGTTTATACAGATAGCGGTGTAGATATTTCCATGTTTATACAGATAGTGGTGTAGATATTTCCATGTTTATACAGACCGCGGTGTAGATATTTCCATGTTTATACAAATAGCGGTGCAGATATTTCCATGTTTGTACAGATGGCGGTGTTGATATTTCCATTTATACACAGATGACCGTGTAGATATTTCCATGTTTATACATATGGCATCGCAGATATTTCCATGGATATGTAGATGGCGGTGTAGATATTTCCATGTTTATACAGATTGCGGTGTAGTTATTTCCATGTTTATATAGATAGCGGTGTAGTTATTTCCATGTATATACACATGGCTGTGTAGATATTTCCATGTTTATACAGATGGCGGTGTAGATATTTCCATGTTTATACAGATAACTTTGTATTTCCATGTTTATACAGATGGCGGTGTAGATATTTCCATGTCTATAGTGATAGCAGTGGAGATAATTCCATGTTTATACAGATAGCGGTGTAGATATTTCCATGTTTATTCTGATCGTGGTGTAGATATTTCCATGTTTATAGAGATGGTGGTGTAGATATTTACATGTTCATAGAGATAGCGGTGTTGATTTTTCCATGTTTATAGAGACAGCGGTGTGGATATTTCCTTGCTTATACAGATAGGAGTGTAGATATTTCCATGTTTATAGAGATAGCGGTGAAGATATTTCCATGTTTATACAGATCACGGTGTAGATATTTCCTTGCTTGTACTAATAGCGGTGTAGTTATTTCCATGTTTATACAGATAGCGGTGTAGATATTTCCATGTATATACAGATGGCTGTGTAGATATTTCCATGTTTATACAGATGGCTGTGTAGATATTTCCATGTTTATACAGATGACTTTGTAGGTATTTGCATGTTTATACAGATGGCGGTGTAGGTTTTCCATGTTTATAGTGATATCTGTGTAGATATTTCCATGTTTATACAGATAGCGGTGTTGATATTTCCATGTTTATAAAGATCGCGGTGTAGATATTTCCATGTTTATACAGATCGCGGTGCAGATATTTATATCTTTATACAGATGGCATTGTAGATATTTCCTTATTCACACAGATGGCGGTGTAGATGTTTCCATGTTTATACAGATGGCAGAGTAGTTAGTTCCATGTTTATGGAGATGGCAGTGTAGATACTTTCGTGTTTACAGAGATGGCGGTGTAGATATTTCCATGTTTATAGAGATAGCAGTGTAGATATTTACATGTTTATACAGATGTCTGTGTAGATATTTCCATGTGTATACAGATGGCATTGTAGATATTTCCATGTTTATACAGATGACTGTATAGGTATTTCCATGTTTTTACAGGTGGCAGTGCAGATATTTCCATGTTTATAGAGATAGCGGTGTAGATATTTCCATGTTTCTACAGATGGCGGTGTTGATATTTCCATCTATACACAGATGGCCGTGTAGATATTTCCATGTTTATACAGATGGCGGCGTAGATATTTCCATGGACATGCAGATGGCGGTGTAGATATTTCCATGTTTAAACAGATAGCGGTGTAGATATTTCCATGTTTACACAGATAGTGGTGTAGATATTTCCGTGTTTATACACATGGCAGAGTAGATACTTCCATCTTTATGGAGATGGCAGTGTAGATATTTTCATGTTTATAGAGATGGCGGTGTAGATATTTCCATATTTATAGAGATAGCGGTGTAGATATTTCCATCTTTCTACAGATGGCAGTGTAGATATTTCCATGTTTATACAGATGGCGGTGTAGATATTTCCATATTTATACAGATGTCTGTGTAGATATTTCCATCTGTATACAGATGGTATTGTAGGTATTTCCATGTTTATACAGATGGTGGTGAGGATATTTCCATGTTTATTCAGATGACTGTGTAGATATTTCCATGTTTTTACAGATGGCAGTGTGGATATTTCAATGTTTATAGAGATGGCGCTGTAGATATTTCCAAGTTTATACAGATAACGGTGGAGATATTTCCATGTTTACACAGAGAGGAGTCGAGATATTTCCATGTTTATACACATAGCGGTGTACATATTTCCATGATTATAGAGACAGCGGTGTAGGTATTTCCATGTTTATGCAGATAGCGGTGCAGATATTTCCATGTTTACACAGATGCCTATGCAGATATTTCCATATTTACACAGAGGGCTGTGTAGATATTTCTATGTTTATACAGAAGACAGTGTAGATATTTAAATGTTCCTACACATGACTGTGTAGGTATTTCCATGTTTATACAGATGTCTTTGTAGATATTTCCATGTTAATAGAGATAGCGGTGTAGACATTTCCATGTTTATACAGATAGCGGTGTAGATATTTCCATGTTTATACAGATAGTGGTGTAGATATTTCCATGTTTATACAGACCGCGGTGTAGATATTTCCATGTTTATACAAATAGCGGTGCAGATATTTCCATGTTTGTACAGATGGCGGTGTTGATATTTCCATTTATACACAGATGACCGTGTAGATATTTCCATGTTTATACAGACGGCGGCGCAGATATTTCCATGGATATGTAGATGGCGGTGTAGATATTTCCATGTTTATACAGACTGCGGTGTAGTTATTTCCATGTTTATATAGATAGCGGTGTAGTTATTTCCATGTATATACACATGGCTGTGTAGATATTTCCATGTTTATACAGATGGCGGTGTAGATATTTCCATGTTCATACAGATAACTTTGTATTTCCATGTTTATACAGATGGCGGTGTAGATATTTCCATGTCTATAGAGATAGCAGTGGAGATAATTCCATGTTTATACAGATAGCGGTGTAGATATTTCCATGTTTATTCTGATCGTGGTGTAGATATTTCCATGTTTATAGAGATGGCGGTGTAGATATTTACATGCTCATAGAGATAGCGGTGTTGATTTTTCCATGTTTATAGAGACAGCGGTGTGGATATTTCCTTGCTTATACAGATAGGGGTGTAGATATTTCCATGTTTATAGAGATAGCGGTGAAGATATTTCCATGTTTATACAGATCACGGTGTAGATATTTCCTTGCTTGTACTAATAGCGGTGTAGTTATTTCCATGTTTATACAGATAGCGGTGTAGATATTTCCATGTATATACAGATGGCTGTGTAGATATTTCCATGTTTATACAGATGGCTGTGTAGATATTTCCATGTTTATACAGATGACTTTGTAGGTATTTGCATGTTTATACAGATGGCGGTGTAGGTTTTCCATGTTTATAGTGATAGCTGTGTAGATATTTCCATGTTTATACAGATAGCGGTGTTGATATTTCCATGTTTATAAAGATCGCGGTGTAGATATTTCCATGTTTATACAGATCGCGGTGCAGATATTTATATCTTTATACAGATGGCATTGTAGATATTTCCTTATTCACACAGATGGCTGTGTAGATGTTTCCATGTTTATACAGATGGCAGAGTAGTTAGTTCCATGTTTATGGAGATGGCAGTGTAGATACTTTCATGTTTACAGAGATGGCGGTGTAGATATTTTCATGTTTATAGAGATAGCAGTGTAGATATTTACATGTTTATACAGATGTCTGTGTAGATATTTCCATGTGTATACAGTTGGCATTGTAGATATTTCCATGTTTATACAGATGACTGTATAGGTATTTCCATGTTTTTACAGGTGGCAGTGCAGATATTTCCATGTTTATAGAGATAGCGGTGTAGATATTTCCATGTTTCTACAGATGGCGTTGTTGATATTTCCATCTATACACAGATGGCCGTGTAGATATTTCCATGTTTATACAGATGGCGGCGTAGATATTTCCATGGACATGCAGATGGCGGTGTAGATATTTCCATGTTTAAACAGATAGCGGTGTAGATATTTCCATGTTTACACAGATAGTGGTGTAGATATTTCCGTGTTTATACACATGGCAGAGTAGATACTTCCATCTTTATGGAGATGGCAGTGTAGATATTTTCATGTTTATAGAGATGGCGGTGTAGATATTTCCATATTTATAGAGATAGCGGTGTAGATATTTCCATCTTTCTACAGATGGCAGTGTAGATATTTCCATGTTTATACAGATGGCGGTGTAGATATTTCCATATTTATACAGATGTCTGTGTAGATATTTCCATCTGTATACAGATGGTATTGTAGGTATTTCCATGTTTATACAGATGGTGGTGAAGATATTTCCATGTTTATTCAGATGACTGTGTAGATATTTCCATGTTTTTACAGATGGCAGTGTGGATATTTCAATGTTTATAGAGATGGCGCTGTAGATATTTCCAAGTTTATACAGATAACGGTGGAGATATTTCCATGTTTATACAGAGAGGAGTCGAGATATTTCCATGTTTATACACATAGCGGTGTACATATTTCCATGATTATAGAGACAGCGGTGTAGGTATTTCCATGTTTATGCAGATAGCGGTGCAGATATTTCCATGTTTACACAGATGCCTATGCAGATATTTCCATATTTACACAGAGGGCTGTGTAGATATTTCTATGTTTATACAGAAGACAGTGTAGATATTTAAATGTTCCTACACATGACTGTGTAGGTATTTCCATGTTTATACAGATGTCTTTTTAGATATTTCCATGTTAATAGAGATAGCGGTGTAGACATTTCCATGTTTATACAGATAGCGGTGTAGATATTTCCATGTTTATACAGATAGTGGTGTAGATATTTCCATGTTTATACAGACCGCGGTGTAGATATTTCCATGTTTATACAAATAGCGGTGCAGATATTTCCATGTTTGTACAGATGGCGGTGTTGATATTTCCATTTATACACAGATGACCGTGTAGATATTTCCATGTTTATACATATGGCATCGCAGATATTTCCATGGATATGTAGATGGCGGTGTAGATATTTCCATGTTTATACAGATTGCGGTGTAGTTATTTCCATGTTTATATAGATAGCGGTGTAGTTATTTCCATGTATATACACATGGCTGTGTAGATATTTCCATGTTTATACAGATGGCGGTGTAGATATTTCCATGTTTATACAGATAACTTTGTATTTCCATGTTTATACAGATGGCGGTGTAGATATTTCCATGTCTATAGTGATAGCAGTGGAGATAATTCCATGTTTATACAGATAGCGGTGTAGATATTTCCATGTTTATTCTGATCGTGGTGTAGATATTTCCATGTTTATAGAGATGGTGGTGTAGATATTTACATGTTCATAGAGATAGCGGTGTTGATTTTTCCATGTTTATAGAGACAGCGGTGTGGATATTTCCTTGCTTATACAGATAGGAGTGTAGATATTTCCATGTTTATAGAGATAGCGGTGAAGATATTTCCATGTTTATACAGATCACGGTGTAGATATTTCCTTGCTTGTACTAATAGCGGTGTAGTTATTTCCATGTTTATACAGATAGCGGTGTAGATATTTCCATGTATATACAGATGGCTGTGTAGATATTTCCATGTTTATACAGATGGCTGTGTAGATATTTCCATGTTTATACAGATGACTTTGTAGGTATTTGCATGTTTATACAGATGGCGGTGTAGGTTTTCCATGTTTATAGTGATATCTGTGTAGATATTTCCATGTTTATACAGATAGCGGTGTTGATATTTCCATGTTTATAAAGATCGCGGTGTAGATATTTCCATGTTTATACAGATCGCGGTGCAGATATTTATATCTTTATACAGATGGCATTGTAGATATTTCCTTATTCACACAGATGGCGGTGTAGATGTTTCCATGTTTATACAGATGGCAGAGTAGTTAGTTCCATGTTTATGGAGATGGCAGTGTAGATACTTTCGTGTTTACAGAGATGGCGGTGTAGATATTTCCATGTTTATAGAGATAGCAGTGTAGATATTTACATGTTTATACAGATGTCTGTGTAGATATTTCCATGTGTATACAGATGGCATTGTAGATATTTCCATGTTTATACAGATGACTGTATAGGTATTTCCATGTTTTTACAGGTGGCAGTGCAGATATTTCCATGTTTATAGAGATAGCGGTGTAGATATTTCCATGTTTCTACAGATGGCGGTGTTGATATTTCCATCTATACACAGATGGCCGTGTAGATATTTCCATGTTTATACAGATGGCGGCGTAGATATTTCCATGGACATGCAGATGGCGGTGTAGATATTTCCATGTTTAAACAGATAGCGGTGTAGATATTTCCATGTTTACACAGATAGTGGTGTAGATATTTCCGTGTTTATACACATGGCAGAGTAGATACTTCCATCTTTATGGAGATGGCAGTGTAGATATTTTCATGTTTATAGAGATGGCGGTGTAGATATTTCCATATTTATAGAGATAGCGGTGTAGATATTTCCATCTTTCTACAGATGGCAGTGTAGATATTTCCATGTTTATACAGATGGCGGTGTAGATATTTCCATATTTATACAGATGTCTGTGTAGATATTTCCATCTGTATACAGATGGTATTGTAGGTATTTCCATGTTTATACAGATGGTGGTGAAGATATTTCCATGTTTATTCAGATGACTGTGTAGATATTTCCATGTTTTTACAGATGGCAGTGTGGATATTTCAATGTTTATAGAGATGGCGCTGTAGATATTTCCAAGTTTATACAGATAACGGTGGAGATATTTCCATGTTTATACAGAGAGGAGTCGAGATATTTCCATGTTTATACACATAGCGGTGTACATATTTCCATGATTATAGAGACAGCGGTGTAGGTATTTCCATGTTTATGCAGATAGCGGTGCAGATATTTCCATGTTTACACAGATGCCTATGCAGATATTTCCATATTTACACAGAGGGCTGTGTAGATATTTCTATGTTTATACAGAAGACAGTGTAGATATTTAAATGTTCCTACACATGACTGTGTAGGTATTTCCATGTTTATACAGATGTCTTTGTAGATATTTCCATGTTAATAGAGATAGCGGTGTAGACATTTCCATGTTTATACAGATAGCGGTGTAGATATTTCCATGTTTATACAGATAGTGGTGTAGATATTTCCATGTTTATACAGACCGTGGTGTAGATATTTCCATGTTTATACAAATAGCGGTGCAGATATTTCCATGTTTGTACAGATGGCGGTGTTGATATTTCCATTTATACACAGATGACCGTGTAGATATTTCCATGTTTATACAGATGGCGGCACAGATATTTCCATGGATATGTAGATGGCGGTGTAGATATTTCCATGTTTATACAGATTGTGGTGTAGTTATTTCCATGTTTATATAGATAGCGGTGTAGTTATTTCCATGTATATACACATGGCTGTGTAGATATTTCCATGTTTATACAGATGGCGGTGTAGATATTTCCATGTTTATACAGATAACTTTGTATTTCCATGTTTATACAGATGGCGGTGTAGATATTTCCATGTCTATAGTGATAGCAGTGGAGATAATTCCATGTTTATACAGATAGCGGTGTAGATATTTCCATGTTTATTCTGATCGTGGTGTAGATATTTCCATGTTTATAGAGATGGCGGTGTAGATATTTACATGTTCATAGAGATAGCGGTGTTGATTTTTCCATGTTTATAGAGACAGCGGTGTGGATATTTCCTTGCTTATACAGATAGGGGTGTAGATATTTCCATGTTTATAGAGATAGCGGTGAAGATATTTCCATGTTTATACAGATCACGGTGTAGATATTTCCTTGCTTGTACTAATAGCGGTGTAGTTATTTCCATGTTTATACAGATAGCGGTGTAGATATTTCCATGTATATACAGATGGCTGTGTAGATATTTCCATGTTTATACAGATGGCTGTGTAGATATTTCCATGTTTATACAGATGACTTTGTAGGTATTTGCATGTTTATACAGATGGCGGTGTAGGTTTTCCATGTTTATAGTGATAGCTGTGTAGATATTTCCATGTTTATACAGATAGCGGTGTTGATATTTCCATGTTTATAAAGATCGCGGTGTAGATATTTCCATGTTTATACAGATCGCGGTGCAGATATTTATATCTTTATACAGATGGCATTGTAGATATTTCCTTATTCACACAGATGGCGGTGTAGATGTTTCCATGTTTATACAGATGGCAGAGTAGTTAGTTCCATGTTTATGGAGATGGCAGTGTAGATACTTTCATGTTTACAGAGATGGCAGTGTAGATATTTCCATGTTTATAGAGATAGCAGTGTAGATATTTACATGTTTATACAGATGTCTGTGTAGATATTTCCATGTGTATACAGATGGCATTGTAGATATTTCCATGTTTATACAGATGACTGTATAGGTATTTCCATGTTTTTACAGGTGGCAGTGCAGATATTTCCATGTTTATAGAGATAGCGGTGTAGATATTTCCATGTTTCTACAGATGGCGGTGTTGATATTTCCATCTATACACAGATGTCCGTGTAGATATTTCCATGTTTATACAGATGGCGGCATAGATATTTCCATGGACATGCAGATGGCGGTGTAGATATTTCCATGTTTAAACAGATAGCGGTGTAGATATTTCCATGTTTACACAGATAGTGGTGTAGATATTTCCGTGTTTATACACATGGCAGAGTAGATACTTCCATCTTTATGGAGATGGCAGTGTAGATATTTTCACGTTATTGAGATGGCGGTGTAGATATTTCCATATTTATAGAGATAGCGGTGTAGATATTTCCATCTTTCTACAGATGGCAGTGTAGATATTTCCATGTTTATACAGATGGCGGTGTAGATATTTCCATATTTATACAGATGTCTGTGTAGATATTTCCATCTGTATACAGATGGTATTGTAGGTATTTCCATGTTTATACAGATGGTGGTGAAGATATTTCCATGTTTATTCAGATGACTGTGTAGATATTTCCATGTTTTTACAGATGGCAGTGTGGATATTTCAATGTTTATAGAGATGGCGCTGTAGATATTTCCAAGTTTATACAGATAACGGTGGAGATATTTCCATGTTTACACAGAGAGGAGTCGAGATATTTCCATGTTTATACACATAGCGGTGTACATATTTCCATGATTATAGAGACAGCGGTGTAGGTATTTCCATGTTTATGCAGATAGCGGTGCAGATATTTCCATGTTTACACAGATGCCTATGCAGATATTTCCATATTTACACAGAGGGCTGTGTAGATATTTCTATGTTTATACAGAAGACAGTGTAGATATTTAAATGTTCCTACACATGACTGTGTAGGTATTTCCATGTTTATACAGATGTCTTTGTAGGTATTTCCATGTTAATAGAGATAGCGGTGTAGACATTTCCATGTTTATACAGATAGCGGTGTAGATATTTCCATGTTTATACAGATAGTGGTGTAGATATTTCCATGTTTATACAGACCGCGGTGTAGATATTTCCATGTTTATACAAATAGCGGTGCAGATATTTCCATGTTTGTACAGATGGCGGTGTTGATATTTCCATTTATACACAGATGACCGTGTAGATATTTCCATGTTTATACAGACGGCGGTGCAGATATTTCCATGGATATGTAGATGGCGGTGTAGATATTTCCATGTTTATACAGATTGCGGTGTAGTTATTTCCATGTTTATATAGATAGCGGTGTAGTTATTTCCATGTATATACACATGGCTGTGTAGATATTTCCATGTTTATACAAATGGCGGTGTAGATATTTCCATGTTCATACAGATAACTTTGTATTTCCATGTTTATACAGATGGCGGTGTAGATATTTCCATGTCTATAGAGATAGCAGTGGAGATAATTCCATGTTTATACAGATAGCGGTGTAGATATTTCCATGTTTATTCTGATCGTGGTGTAGATATTTCCATGTTTATAGAGATGGCGGTGTAGATATTTACATGTTCATAGAGATAGCGGTGTTGATTTTTCCATGTTTATAGAGACAGCGGTGTGGATATTTCCTTGCTTATACAGATAGGGGTGTAGATATTTCCATGTTTATAGAGATAGCGGTGAAGATATTTCCATGTTTATACAGATCACGGTGTAGATATTTCCTTGCTTGTACTAATAGCGGTGTAGTTATTTCCATGTTTATACAGATAGCGGTGTAGATATTTCCATGTATATACCGATGGCTGTGTAGATATTTCCATGTTTATACAGATGGCTGTGTAGATATTTCCATGTTTATACAGATGACTTTGTAGGTATTTGCATGTTTATACAGATGGCGGTGTAGGTTTTCCATGTTTATAGTGATATCTGTGTAGATATTTCCATGTTTATACAGATAGCGGTGTTGATATTTCCATGTTTATAAAGATCGCGGTGTAGATATTTCCATGTTTATACAGATCGCGGTGCAGATATTTATATCTTTATACAGATGGCATTGTAGATATTTCCTTATTCACACAGATGGCGGTGTAGATGTTTCCATGTTTATACAGATGGCAGAGTAGTTAGTTCCATGTTTATGGAGATGGCAGTGTAGATACTTTCATGTTTACAGAGATGGCAGTGTAGATATTTCCATGTTTATAGAGATAGCAGTGTAGATATTTACATGTTTATACAGATGTCTGTGTAGATATTTCCATGTGTATACAGATGGCATTGTAGATATTTCCATGTTTATACAGATGACTGTATAGGTATTTCCATGTTTTTACAGGTGGCAGTGCAGATATTTCCATGTTTATAGAGATAGCGGTGTAGATATTTCCATGTTTCTACAGATGGCGGTGTTGATATTTCCATCTATACACAGATGTCCGTGTAGATATTTCCATGTTTATACAGATGGCGGCATAGATATTTCCATGGACATGCAGATGGCGGTGTAGATATTTCCATGTTTAAACAGATAGCCGTGTAGATATTTCCATGTTTACACAGATAGTGGTGTAGATATTTCCGTGTTTATACACATGGCAGAGTAGATACTTCCATCTTTATGGAGATGGCAGTGTAGATATTTTCATGTTTATAGAGATGGCGGTGTAGATATTTCCATATTTATAGAGATAGCGGTGTAGATATTTCCATCTTTCTACAGATGGCAGTGTAGATATTTCCATGTTTATACAGATGGCGGTGTAGATATTTCCATATTTATACAGATGTCTGTGTAGATATTTCCATCTGTATACAGATGGTATTGTAGGTATTTCCATGTTTATACAGATGGTGGTGAAGATATTTCCATGTTTATTCAGATGACTGTGTAGATATTTCCATGTTTTTACAGATGGCAGTGTGGATATTTCAATGTTTATAGAGATGGCGCTGTAGATATTTCCAAGTTTATACAGATAACGGTGGAGATATTTCCATGTTTATACAGAGAGGAGTCGAGATATTTCCATGTTTATACACATAGCGGTGTACATATTTCCATGATTATAGAGACAGCGGTGTAGGTATTTCCATGTTTATGCAGATAGCGGTGCAGATATTTCCATGTTTACACAGATGCCTATGCAGATATTTCCATATTTACACAGAGGGCTGTGTAGATATTTCTATGTTTATACAGAAGACAGTGTAGATATTTAAATGTTCCTACACATGACTGTGTAGGTATTTCCATGTTTATACAGATGTCTTTGTAGATATTTCCATGTTAATAGAGATAGCGGTGTAGACATTTCCATGTTTATACAGATAGCGGTGTAGATATTTCCATGTTTATACAGATAGTGGTGTAGATATTTCCATGTTTATACAGACCGCGGTGTAGATATTTCCATGTTTATACAAATAGCGGTGCAGATATTTCCATGTTTGTACAGATGGCGGTGTTGATATTTCCATTTATACACAGATGACCGTGTAGATATTTCCATGTTTATACATATGGCGGCGCAGATATTTCCATGGATATGTAGATGGCGGTGTAGATATTTCCATGTTTATACAGATTGCGGTGTAGTTATTTCCATGTTTATATAGATAGCGGTGTAGTTATTTCCATGTATATACACATGGCTGTGTAGATATTTCCATGTTTATACAGATGGCGGTGTAGATATTTCCATGTTTATACAGATAACTTTGTATTTCCATGTTTATACAGATGGCGGTGTAGATATTTCCATGTCTATAGTGATAGCAGTGGAGATAATTCCATGTTTATACAGATAGCGGTGTAGATATTTCCATGTTTATTCTGATCGTGGTGTAGATATTTCCATGTTTATAGAGATGGCGGTGTAGATATTTACATGTTCATAGAGATAGCGGTGTTGATTTTTCCATGTTTATAGAGACAGCGGTGTGGATATTTCCTTGCTTATACAGATAGGGGTGTAGATATTTCCATGTTTATAGAGATAGCGGTGAAGATATTTCCATGTTTATACAGATCACGGTGTAGATATTTCCTTGCTTGTACTAATAGCGGTGTAGTTATTTCCATGTTTATACAGATAGCGGTGTAGATATTTCCATGTATATACAGATGGCTGTGTAGATATTTCCATGTTTATACAGATGGCTGTGTAGATATTTCCATGTTTATACAGATGACTTTGTAGGTATTTGCATGTTTATACAGATGGCGGTGTAGGTTTTCCATGTTTATAGTGATAGCTGTGTAGATATTTCCATGTTTATACAGATAGCGGTGTTGATATTTCCATGTTTATAAAGATCGCGGTGTAGATATTTCCATGTTTATACAGATCGCGGTGCAGATATTTATATCTTTATACAGATGGCATTGTAGATATTTCCTTATTCACACAGATGGCGGTGTAGATGTTTCCATGTTTATACAGATGGCAGAGTAGTTAGTTCCATGTTTATGGAGATGGCAGTGTAGATACTTTCATGTTTACAGAGATGGCGGTGTAGATATTTCCAAGTTTATAGAGATAGCAGTGTAGATATTTACATGTTTATACAGATGTCTGTGTAGATATTTCCATGTGTATACAGATGGCATTGTAGATATTTCCATGTTTATACAGATGACTGTATAGGTATTTCCATGTTTTTACAGGTGGCAGTGCAGATATTTCCATGTTTATAGAGATAGCGGTGTAGATATTTCCATGTTTCTACAGATGGCGGTGTTGATATTTCCATCTATACACAGATGGCTGTGTAGATATTTCCATGTTTATACAGATGGCGGCGTAGATATTTCCATGGACATGCAGATGGCGGTGTAGATATTTCCATGTTTAAACAGATAGCGGTGTAGATATTTCCATGTTTACACAGATAGTGGTGTAGTTATTTCCGTGTTTATACACATGGCAGAGTAGATACTTCCATCTTTATGGAGATGGCAGTGTAGATATTTTCATGTTTATAGAGATGGCGGTGTAGATATTTCCATATTTATAGAGATAGCGGTGTAGATATTTCCATCTTTCTACAGATGGCAGTGTAGATATTTCCATGTTTATACAGATGGCGGTGTAGATATTTCCATATTTATACAGATGTCTGTGTAGATATTTCCATCTTTATACAGATGGTATTGTAGGTATTTCCATGTTTATACAGATGGTGGTGAAGATATTTCCATGTTTATTCAGATGACTGTGTAGATATTTCCATGTTTTTACAGATGGCAGTGTGGATATTTCAATGTTTATAGAGATGGCGCTGTAGATATTTCCAAGTTTATACAGATAACGGTGGAGATATTTCCATGTTTATACAGAGAGGAGTCGAGATATTTCCATGTTTATACACATAGCGGTGTACATATTTCCATGATTATAGAGACAGCGGTGTAGGTATTTCCATGTTTATGCAGATAGCGGTGCAGATATTTCCATGTTTACACAGATGCCTATGCAGATATTTCCATATTTACACAGAGGGCTGTGTAGATATTTCTATGTTTATACAGAAGACAGTGTAGATATTTAAATGTTCCTACACATGACTGTGTAGGTATTTCCATGTTTATACAGATGTCTTTGTAGATATTTCCATGTTAATAGAGATAGCGGTGTAGACATTTCCATGTTTATACAGATAGCGGTGTAGATATTTCCATGTTTATACAGATAGTGGTGTAGATATTTCCATGTTTATACAGACCGCGGTGTAGATATTTCCATGTTTATACAAATAGCGGTGCAGATATTTCCATGTTTGTACAGATGGCGGTGTTGATATTTCCATTTATACACAGATGACCGTGTAGATATTTCCATGTTTATACAGATGGCGGCGCAGATATTTCCATGGATATGTAGATGGCGGTGTAGATATTTCCATGTTTATACAGATTGCGGTGTAGTTATTTCCATGTTTATATAGATAGCGGTGTAGTTATTTCCATGTATATACACATGGCTGTGTAGATATTTCCGTGTTTATACAGATGGCGGTGTAGATATTTCCATGTTTATACAGATAACTTTGTATTTCCATGTTTATACAGATGGCGGTGTAGATATTTCCATGTCTATAGAGATAGCAGTGGAGATAATTCCATGTTTATACAGATAGCGGTGTAGATATTTCCATGTTTATTCTGATCGTGGTGTAGATATTTCCATGTTTATAGAGATGGCGGTGTAGATATTTACATGTTCATAGAGATAGCGGTGTTGATTTTTCCATGTTTATAGAGACAGCGGTGTGGATATTTCCTTGCTTATACAGATAGGGGTGTAGATATTTCCATGTTTATAGAGATAGCGGTGAAGATATTTCCATGTTTATACAGATCACGGTGTAGATATTTCCTTGCTTGTACTAATAGCGGTGTAGTTATTTCCATGTTTATACAGATAGCGGTGTAGATATTTCCATGTATATACAGATGGCTGTGTAGATATTTCCATGTTTATACAGATGGCTGTGTAGATATTTCCATGTTTATACAGATGACTTTGTAGGTATTTGCATGTTTATACAGATGGCGGTGTAGGTTTTCCATGTTTATAGTGATAGCTGTGTAGATATTTCCATGTTTATACAGATAGCGGTGTTGATATTTCCATGTTTATAAAGATCGCGGTGTAGATATTTCCATGTTTATACAGATCGTGGTGCAGATATTTATATCTTTATACAGATGGCATTGTAGATATTTCCTTATTCACACAGATGGCGGTGTAGATGTTTCCATGTTTATACAGATGGCAGAGTAGTTAGTTCCATGTTTATGGAGATGGCAGTGTAGATACTTTCATGTTTACAGAGATGGCGGTGTAGATATTTCCATGTTTATAGAGATAGCAGTGTAGATATTTACATGTTTATACAGATGTCTGTGTAGATATTTCCATGTGTATACAGATGGCATTGTAGATATTTCCATGTTTATACAGATGACTGTATAGGTATTTCCATGTTTTTACAGGTGGCAGTGCAGATATTTCCATGTTTATAGAGATAGCGGTGTAGATATTTCCATGTTTCTACAGATGGCGGTGTTGATATTTCCATCTATACACAGATGGCCGTGTAGATATTTCCATGTTTATACAGATGGCGGCGTAGATATTTCCATGGACATGCAGATGGCGGTGTAGATATTTCCATGTTTAAACAGATAGCGGTGTAGATATTTCCATGTTTACACAGATAGTGGTGTAGATATTTCCGTGTTTATACACATGGCAGAGTAGATACTTCCATCTTTATGGAGATGGCAGTGTAGATATTTTCATGTTTATAGAGATGGCGGTGTAGATATTTCCATATTTATAGAGATAGCGGTGTAGATATTTCCATCTTTCTACAGATGGCAGTGTAGATATTTCCATGTTTATACAGATGGCGGTGTAGATATTTCCATATTTATACAGATGTCTGTGTAGATATTTCCATCTGTATACAGATGGTATTGTAGGTATTTCCATGTTTATACAGATGGTGGTGAAGATATTTCCATGTTTATTCAGATGACTGTGTAGATATCTCCATGTTTTTACAGATGGCAGTGTGGATATTTCAATGTTTATAGAGATGGCGCTGTAGATATTTCCAAGTTTATACAGATAACGGTGGAGATATTTCCATGTTTATACAGAGAGGAGTCGAGATATTTCCATGTTTATACACATAGCGGTGTACATATTTCCATGATTATAGAGACAGCGGTGTAGGTATTTCCATGTTTATGCAGATAGCGGTGCAGATATTTCCATGTTTACACAGATGCCTATGCAGATATTTCCATATTTACACAGAGGGCTGTGTAGATATTTCTATGTTTATACAGAAGACAGTGTAGATATTTAAATGTTCCTACACATGACTGTGTAGGTATTTCCATGTTTATACAGATGTCTTTGTAGATATTTCCATGTTAATAGAGATAGCGGTGTAGACATTTCCATGTTTATACAGATAGCGGTGTAGATATTTCCATGTTTATACAGATAGTGGTGTAGATATTTCCATGTTTATACAGACCGCGGTGTAGATATTTCCATGTTTATACAAATAGCGGTGCAGATATTTCCATGTTTGTACAGATGGCGGTGTTGATATTTCCATTTATACACAGATGACCGTGTAGATATTTCCATGTTTATACAGATGGCGGCGCAGATATTTCCATGGATGTGTAGATGGCGGTGTAGATATTTCCATGTTTATACAGATTGCGGTGTAGTTATTTCCATGTTTATATAGATAGCGGTGTAGTTATTTCCATGTATATACACATGGCTGTATAGATATTTCCATGTTTATACAGATGGCGGTGTAGATATTTCCATGTTTATACAGATGGCGGTGTAGATATTTCCATGTCTATAGAGATAGCAGTGGAGATAATTCCATGTTTATACAGATAGCGGTGTAGATATTTCCATGTTTATTCTGATCGTGGTGTAGATATTTCCATGTTTATAGAGATGGCGGTGTAGATATTTACATGTTCATAGAGATAGCGGTGTTGATTTTTCCATGTTTATAGAGACAGCGGTGTGGATATTTCCTTGCTTATACAGATAGGGGTGTAGATATTTCCATGTTTATAGAGATAGCGGTGAAGATATTTCCATGTTTATACAGATCACGGTGTAGATATTTCCTTGCTTGTACTAATAGCGGTGTAGTTATTTCCATGTTTATACAGATAGCGGTGTAGATATTTCCATGTATATACAGATGGCTGTGTAGATATTTCCATGTTTATACAGATGGCTGTGTAGATATTTCCATGTTTATACAGATGACTTTGTAGGTATTTGCATGTTTATACAGATGGCGGTGTAGGTTTTCCATGTTTATAGTGATAGCTGTGTAGATATTTCCATGTTTATACAGATAGCGGTGTTGATATTTCCATGTTTATAAAGATCGCGGTGTAGATATTTCCATGTTTATACAGATCGCGGTGCAGATATTTATATCTTTATACAGATGGCATTGTAGATATTTCCTTATTCACACAGATGGCGGTGAAGATGTTTCCATGTTTATACAGATGGCAGAGTAGTTAGTTCCATGTTTATGGAGATGGCAGTGTAGATACTTTCATGTTTACAGAGATGGCAGTGTAGATATTTCCATGTTTATAGAGATAGCAGTGTAGATATTTACATGTTTATACAGATGTCTGTGTAGATATTTCCATGTGTATACAGATGGCATTGTAGATATTTCCATGTTTATACAGATGACTGTATAGGTATTTCCATGTTTTTACAGGTGGCAGTGCAGATATTTCCATGTTTATAGAGATAGCGATGTAGATATTTCCATGTTTCTACAGATGGCGGTGTTGATATTTCCATCTATACACAGATGTCCGTGTAGATATTTCCATGTTTATACAGATGGCGGCATAGATATTTCCATGGACATGCAGATGGCGGTGTAGATATTTCCATGTTTAAACAGATAGCGGTGTAGATATTTCCATGTTTACACAGATAGTGGTGTAGATATTTCCGTGTTTATACACATGGCAGAGTAGATACTTCCATCTTTATGGAGATGGCAGTGTAGATATTTTCACGTTATTGAGATGGCGGTGTAGATATTTCCATATTTATAGAGATAGCGGTGTAGATATTTCCATCTTTCTACAGATGGCAGTGTAGATATTTCCATGTTTATACAGATGGCGGTGTAGATATTTCCATATTTATACAGATGTCTGTGTAGATATTTCCATCTGTATACAGATGGTATTGTAGGTATTTCCATGTTTATACAGATGGTGGTGAAGATATTTCCATGTTTATTCAGATGACTGTGTAGATATTTCCATGTTTTTACAGATGGCAGTGTGGATATTTCAATGTTTATAGAGATGGCGCTGTAGATATTTCCAAGTTTATACAGATAACGGTGGAGATATTTCCATGTTTACACAGAGAGGAGTCGAGATATTTCCATGTTTATACACATAGCGGTGTACATATTTCCATGATTATAGAGACAGCGGTGTAGGTATTTCCATGTTTATGCAGATAGCGGTGCAGATATTTCCATGTTTACACAGATGCCTATGCAGATATTTCCATATTTACACAGAGGGCTGTGTAGATATTTCTATGTTTATACAGAAGACAGTGTAGATATTTAAATGTTCCTACACATGACTGTGTAGGTATTTCCATGTTTATACAGATGTCTTTGTAGATATTTCCATGTTAATAGAGATAGCGGTGTAGACATTTCCATGTTTATACAGATAGCGGTGTAGATATTTCCATGTTTATACAGATAGTGGTGTAGATATTTCCATGTTTATACAGACCGCGGTGTAGATATTTCCATGTTTATACAAATAGCGGTGCAGATATTTCCATGTTTGTACAGATGGCGGTGTTGATATTTCCATTTATACACAGATGACCGTGTAGATATTTCCATGTTTATACAGACGGCGGCGCAGATATTTCCATGGATATGTAGATGGCGGTGTAGATATTTCCATGTTTATACAGATTGCGGTGTAGTTATTTCCATGTTTATATAGATAGCGGTGTAGTTATTTCCATGTATATACACATGGCTGTGTAGATATTTCCATGTTTATACAAATGGCGGTGTAGATATTTCCATGTTCATACAGATAACTTTGTATTTCCATGTTTATACAGATGGCGGTGTAGATATTTCCATGTCTATAGAGATAGCAGTGGAGATAATTCCATGTTTATACAGATAGCGGTGTAGATATTTCCATGTTTATTCTGATCGTGGTGTAGATATTTCCATGTTTATAGAGATGGCGGTGTAGATATTTACATGTTCATAGAGATAGCGGTGTTGATTTTTCCATGTTTATAGAGACAGCGGTGTGGATATTTCCTTGCTTATACAGATAGGGGTGTAGATATTTCCATGTTTATAGAGATAGCGGTGAAGATATTTCCATGTTTATACAGATCACGGTGTAGATATTTCCTTGCTTGTACTAATAGCGGTGTAGTTATTTCCATGTTTATACAGATAGCGGTGTAGATATTTCCATGTATATACCGATGGCTGTGTAGATATTTCCATGTTTATACAGATGGCTGTGTAGATATTTCCATGTTTATACAGATGACTTTGTAGGTATTTGCATGTTTATACAGATGGCGGTGTAGGTTTTCCATGTTTATAGTGATATCTGTGTAGATATTTCCATGTTTATACAGATAGCGGTGTTGATATTTCCATGTTTATAAAGATCGCGGTGTAGATATTTCCATGTTTATACAGATCGCGGTGCAGATATTTATATCTTTATACAGATGGCATTGTAGATATTTCCTTATTCACACAGATGGCGGTGTAGATGTTTCCATGTTTATACAGATGGCAGAGTAGTTAGTTCCATGTTTATGGAGATGGCAGTGTAGATACTTTCATGTTTACAGAGATGGCGGTGTAGATATTTCCATGTTTATAGAGATAGCAGTGTAGATATTTACATGTTTATACAGATGTCTGTGTAGATATTTCCATGTGTATACAGATGGCATTGTAGATATTTCCATGTTTATACAGATGACTGTATAGGTATTTCCATGTTTTTACAGGTGGCAGTGCAGATATTTCCATGTTTATAGAGATAGCGGTGTAGATATTTCCATGTTTCTACAGATGGCGGTGTTGATATTTCCATCTATACACAGATGGCCGTGTAGATATTTCCATGTTTATACAGATGGCGGCGTAGATATTTCCATGGACATGCAGATGGCGGTGTAGATATTTCCATGTTTAAACAGATAGCGGTGTAGATATTTCCATGTTTACACAGATAGTGGTGTAGATATTTCCGTGTTTATACACATGGCAGAGTAGATACTTCCATCTTTATGGAGATGGCAGTGTAGATATTTTCATGTTTATAGAGATGGCGGTGTAGATATTTCCATATTTATAGAGATAGCGGTGTAGATATTTCCATCTTTCTACAGATGGCAGTGTAGATATTTCCATGTTTATACAGATGGCGGTGTAGATATTTCCATATTTATACAGATGTCTGTGTAGATATTTCCATCTGTATACAGATGGTATTGTAGGTATTTCCATGTTTATACAGATGGTGGTGAAGATATTTCCATGTTTATTCAGATGACTGTGTAGATATTTCCATGTTTTTACAGATGGCAGTGTGGATATTTCAATGTTTATAGAGATGGCGCTGTAGATATTTCCAAGTTTATACAGATAACGGTGGAGATATTTCCATGTTTATACAGAGAGGAGTCGAGATATTTCCATGTTTATACACATAGCGGTGTACATATTTCCATGATTATAGAGACAGCGGTGTAGGTATTTCCATGTTTATGCAGATAGCGGTGCAGATATTTCCATGTTTACACAGATGCCTATGCAGATATTTCCATATTTACACAGAGGGCTGTGTAGATATTTCTATGTTTATACAGAAGACAGTGTAGATATTTAAATGTTCCTACACATGACTGTGTAGGTATTTCCATGTTTATACAGATGTCTTTGTAGATATTTCCATGTTAATAGAGATAGCGGTGTAGACATTTCCATGTTTATACAGATAGCGGTGTAGATATTTCCATGTTTATACAGATAGTGGTGTAGATATTTCCATGTTTATACAGACCGCGGTGTAGATATTTCCATGTTTATACAAATAGCGGTGCAGATATTTCCATGTTTGTACAGATGGCGGTGTTGATATTTCCATTTATACACAGATGACCGTGTAGATATTTCCATGTTTATACAGATGGCGGCGCAGATATTTCCATGGATATGTAGATGGCGGTGTAGATATTTCCATGTTTATACAGATTGCGGTGTAGTTATTTCCATGTTTATATAGATAGCGGTGTAGTTATTTCCATGTATATACACATGGCTGTGTAGATATTTCCATGTTTATACAGATGGCGGTGTAGATATTTCCATGTTTATACAGATAACTTTGTATTTCCATGTTTATACAGATGGCGGTGTAGATATTTCCATGTCTATAGTGATAGCAGTGGAGATAATTCCATGTTTATAAAGATAGCGGTGTAGATATTCCCATGTTTATTCTGATCGTGGTGTAGATATTTCCATGTTTATAGAGATGGCAGTGTAGATATTTACATGTTCATAGAGATAGCGGTGTTGATTTTTCCATGTTTATAGAGACAGCGGTGTGGATATTTCCTTGCTTATACAGATAGGGGTGTAGATATTTCCATGTTTATAGAGATAGCGGTGAAGATATTTCCATGTTTATACAGATCACGGTGTAGATATTTCCTTGCTTGTACTAATAGCGGTGTAGTTATTTCCATGTTTATACAGATAGCGGTGTAGATATTTCCATGTATATACAGATGGCTGTGTAGATATTTCCATGTTTATACAGATGGCTGTGTAGATATTTCCATGTTTATACAGATGACTTTGTAGGTATTTGCATGTTTATACAGATGGCGGTGTAGGTTTTCCATGTTTATAGTGATAGCTGTGTAGATATTTCCATGTTTATACAGATAGCGGTGTTGATATTTCCATGTTTATAAAGATCGCGGTGTAGATATTTCCATGTTTATACAGATCGCGGTGCAGATATTTATATCTTTATACAGATGGCATTGTAGATATTTCCTTATTCACACAGATGGCGGTGTAGATGTTTCCATGTTTATACAGATGGCAGAGTAGTTAGTTCCATGTTTATGGAGATGGCAGTGTAGATAATTTCATGTTTACAGAGATGGCGGTGTAGATATTTCCAAGTTTATAGAGATAGCAGTGTAGATATTTACATGTTTATACAGATGTCTGTGTAGATATTTCCATGTGTATACAGATGGCATTGTAGATATTTCCATGTTTATACAGATGACTGTATAGGTATTTCCATGTTTTTACAGGTGGCAGTGCAGATATTTCCATGTTTATAGAGATAGCGGTGTAGATATTTCCATGTTTCTACAGATGGCGGTGTTGATATTTCCATCTATACACAGATGGCTGTGTAGATATTTCCATGTTTATACAGATGGCGGCGTAGATATTTCCATGGACATGCAGATGGCGGTGTAGATATTTCCATGTTTAAACAGATAGCGGTGTAGATATTTCCATGTTTACACAGATAGTGGTGTAGTTATTTCCGTGTTTATACACATGGCAGAGTAGATACTTCCATCTTTATGGAGATGGCAGTGTAGATATTTTCATGTTTATAGAGATGGCGGTGTAGATATTTCCATATTTATAGAGATAGCGGTGTAGATATTTCCATCTTTCTACAGATGGCAGTGTAGATATTTCCATGTTTATACAGATGGCGGTGTAGATATTTCCATATTTATACAGATGTCTGTGTAGATATTTCCATCTTTATACAGATGGTATTGTAGGTATTTCCATGTTTATACAGATGGTGGTGAAGATATTTCCATGTTTATTCAGATGACTGTGTAGATATTTCCATGTTTTTACAGATGGCAGTGTGGATATTTCAATGTTTATAGAGATGGCGCTGTAGATATTTCCAAGTTTATACAGATAACGGTGGAGATATTTCCATGTTTATACAGAGAGGAGTCGAGATATTTCCATGTTTATACACATAGCGGTGTACATATTTCCATGATTATAGAGACAGCGGTGTAGGTATTTCCATGTTTATGCAGATAGCGGTGCAGATATTTCCATGTTTACACAGATGCCTATGCAGATATTTCCATATTTACACAGAGGGCTGTGTAGATATTTCTATGTTTATACAGAAGACAGTGTAGATATTTAAATGTTCCTACACATGACTGTGTAGGTATTTCCATGTTTATACAGATGTCTTTTTAGATATTTCCATGTTAATAGAGATAGCGGTGTAGACATTTCCATGTTTATACAGATAGCGGTGTAGATATTTCCATGTTTATACAGATAGTGGTGTAGATATTTCCATGTTTATACAGACCGCGGTGTAGATATTTCCATGTTTATACAAATAGCGGTGCAGATATTTCCATGTTTGTACAGATGGCGGTGTTGATATTTCCATTTATACACAGATGACCGTGTAGATATTTCCATGTTTATACAGATGGCGGCGCAGATATTTCCATGGATATGTAGATGGCGGTGTAGATATTTCCATGTTTATACAGATTGCGGTGTAGTTATTTCCATGTTTATATAGATAGCGGTGTAGTTATTTCCATGTATATACACATGGCTGTGTAGATATTTCCATGTTTATACAGATGGCGGTGTAGATATTTCCATGTTTATACAGATAACGTTGTATTTCCATGTTTATACAGATGGCGGTGTAGATATTTCCATGTCTATAGAGATAGCAGTGGAGATAATTCCATGTTTATACAGATAGCGGTGTAGATATTTCCATGTTTATTCTGATCGTGGTGTAGATATTTCCATGTTTATAGAGATGGCGGTGTAGATATTTACATGTTCATAGAGATAGCGGTGTTGATTTTTCCATGTTTATAGAGACAGCGGTGTGGATATTTCCTTGCTTATACAGATAGGGGTGTAGATATTTCCATGTTTATAGAGATAGCGGTGAAGATATTTCCATGTTTATACAGATCACGGTGTAGATATTTCCTTGCTTGTACTAATAGCGGTGTAGTTATTTCCATGTTTATACAGATAGCGGTGTAGATATTTCCATGTATATACAGATGGCTGTGTAGATATTTCCATGTTTATACAGATGGCTGTGTAGATATTTCCATGTTTATACAGATGACTTTGTAGGTATTTGCATGTTTATACAGATGGCGGTGTAGGTTTTCCATGTTTATAGTGATAGCTGTGTAGATATTTCCATGTTTATACAGATAGCGGTGTTGATATTTCCATGTTTATAAAGATCGCGGTGTAGATATTTCCATGTTTATACAGATCGTGGTGCAGATATTTATATCTTTATACAGATGGCATTGTAGATATTTCCTTATTCACACAGATGGCGGTGTAGATGTTTCCATGTTTATACAGATGGCAGAGTAGTTAGTTCCATGTTTATGGAGATGGCAGTGTAGATACTTTCATGTTTACAGAGATGGCGGTGTAGATATTTCCATGTTTATAGAGATAGCAGTGTAGATATTTACATGTTTATACAGATGTCTGTGTAGATATTTCCATGTGTATACAGATGGCATTGTAGATATTTCCATGTTTATACAGATGACTGTATAGGTATTTCCATGTTTTTACAGGTGGCAGTGCAGATATTTCCATGTTTATAGAGATAGCGGTGTAGATATTTCCATGTTTCTACAGATGGCGGTGTTGATATTTCCATCTATACACAGATGGCCGTGTAGATATTTCCATGTTTATACAGATGGCGGCGTAGATATTTCCATGGACATGCAGATGGCGGTGTAGATATTTCCATGTTTAAACAGATAGCGGTGTAGATATTTCCATGTTTACACAGATAGTGGTGTAGATATTTCCGTGTTTATACACATGGCAGAGTAGATACTTCCATCTTTATGGAGATGGCAGTGTAGATATTTTCATGTTTATAGAGATGGCGGTGTAGATATTTCCATATTTATAGAGATAGCGGTGTAGATATTTCCATCTTTCTACAGATGGCAGTGTAGATATTTCCATGTTTATACAGATGGCGGTGTAGATATTTCCATATTTATACAGATGTCTGTGTAGATATTTCCATCTGTATACAGATGGTATTGTAGGTATTTCCATGTTTATACAGATGGTGGTGAAGATATTTCCATGTTTATTCAGATGACTGTGTAGATATCTCCATTTTTTTACAGATGGCAGTGTGGATATTTCAATGTTTATAGAGATGGCGCTGTAGATATTTCCAAGTTTATACAGATAACGGTGGAGATATTTCCATGTTTATACAGAGAGGAGTCGAGATATTTCCATGTTTATACACATAGCGGTGTACATATTTCCATGATTATAGAGACAGCGGTGTAGGTATTTCCATGTTTATGCAGATAGCGGTGCAGATATTTCCATGTTTACACAGATGCCTATGCAGATATTTCCATATTTACACAGAGGGCTGTGTAGATATTTCTATGTTTATACAGAAGACAGTGTAGATATTTAAATGTTCCTACACATGACTGTGTAGGTATTTCCATGTTTATACAGATGTCTTTGTAGATATTTCCATGTTAATAGAGATAGCGGTGTAGACATTTCCATGTTTATACAGATAGCGGTGTAGATATTTCCATGTTTATACAGATAGTGGTGTAGATATTTCCATGTTTATACAGACCGCGGTGTAGATATTTCCATGTTTATACAAATAGCGGTGCAGATATTTCCATGTTTGTACAGATGGCGGTGTTGATATTTCCATTTATACACAGATGACCGTGTAGATATTTCCATGTTTATACAGATGGCGGCGCAGATATTTCCATGGATGTGTAGATGGCGGTGTAGATATTTCCATGTTTATACAGATTGCGGTGTAGTTATTTCCATGTTTATATAGATAGCGGTGTAGTTATTTCCATGTATATACACATGGCTGTATAGATATTTCCATGTTTATACAGATGGCGGTGTAGATATTTCCATGTTTATACAGATGGCGGTGTAGATATTTCCATGTCTATAGAGATAGCAGTGGAGATAATTCCATGTTTATACAGATAGCGGTGTAGATATTTCCATGTTTATTCTGATCGTGGTGTAGATATTTCCATGTTTATAGAGATGGCGGTGTAGATATTTACATGTTCATAGAGATAGCGGTGTTGATTTTTCCATGTTTATAGAGACAGCGGTGTGGATATTTCCTTGCTTATACAGATAGGGGTGTAGATATTTCCATGTTTATAGAGATAGCGGTGAAGATATTTCCATGTTTATACAGATCACGGTGTAGATATTTCCTTGCTTGTACTAATAGCGGTGTAGTTATTTCCATGTTTATACAGATAGCGGTGTAGATATTTCCATGTATATACAGATGGCTGTGTAGATATTTCCATGTTTATACAGATGGCTGTGTAGATATTTCCATGTTTATACAGATGACTTTGTAGGTATTTGCATGTTTATACAGATGGCGGTGTAGGTTTTCCATGTTTATAGTGATAGCTGTGTAGATATTTCCATGTTTATACAGATAGCGGTGTTGATATTTCCATGTTTATAAAGATCGCGGTGTAGATATTTCCATGTTTATACAGATCGCGGTGCAGATATTTATATCTTTATACAGATGGCATTGTAGATATTTCCTTATTCACACAGATGGCGGTGTAGATGTTTCCATGTTTATACAGATGGCAGAGTAGTTAGTTCCATGTTTATGGAGATGGCAGTGTAGATACTTTCATGTTTACAGAGATGGCAGTGTAGATATTTCCATGTTTATAGAGATAGCAGTGTAGATATTTACATGTTTATACAGATGTCTGTGTAGATATTTCCATGTGTATACAGATGGCATTGTAGATATTTCCATGTTTATACAGATGACTGTATAGGTATTTCCATGTTTTTACAGGTGGCAGTGCAGATATTTCCATGTTTATAGAGATAGCGATGTAGATATTTCCATGTTTCTACAGATGGCGGTGTTGATATTTCCATCTATACACAGATGTCCGTGTAGATATTTCCATGTTTATACAGATGGCGGCATAGATATTTCCATGGACATGCAGATGGCGGTGTAGATATTTCCATGTTTAAACAGATAGCGGTGTAGATATTTCCATGTTTGCACAGATAGTGGTGTAGATATTTCCGTGTTTATACACATGGCAGAGTAGATACTTCCATCTTTATGGAGATGGCAGTGTAGACATTTTCACGTTATTGAGATGGCGGTGTAGATATTTCCATATTTATAGAGATAGCGGTGTAGATATTTCCATCTTTCTACAGATGGCAGTGTAGATATTTCCATGTTTATACAGATGGCGGTGTAGATATTTCCATATTTATACAGATGTCTGTGTAGATATTTCCATCTGTATACAGATGGTATTGTAGGTATTTCCATGTTTATACAGATGGTGGTGAAGATATTTCCATGTTTATTCAGATGACTGTGTAGATATTTCCATGTTTTTACAGATGGCAGTGTGGATATTTCAATGTTTATAGAGATGGCGCTGTAGATATTTCCAAGTTTATACAGATAACGGTGGAGATATTTCCATGTTTACACAGAGAGGAGTCGAGATATTTCCATGTTTATACACATAGCGGTGTACATATTTCCATGATTATAGAGACAGCGGTGTAGGTATTTCCATGTTTATGCAGATAGCGGTGCAGATATTTCCATGTTTACACAGATGCCTATGCAGATATTTCCATATTTACACAGAGGGCTGTGTAGATATTTCTATGTTTATACAGAAGACAGTGTAGATATTTAAATGTTCCTACACATGACTGTGTAGGTATTTCCATGTTTATACAGATGTCTTTGTAGATATTTCCATGTTAATAGAGATAGCGGTGTAGACATTTCCATGTTTATACAGATAGCGGTGTAGATATTTCCATGTTTATACAGATAGTGGTGTAGATATTTCCATGTTTATACAGACCGCGGTGTAGATATTTCCATGTTTATACAAATAGCGGTGAAGATATTTCCATGTTTGTACAGATGGCGGTGTTGATATTTCCATTTATACACAGATGACCGTGTAGATATTTCCATGTTTATACAGACGGCGGCGCAGATATTTCCATGGATATGTAGATGGCGGTGTAGATATTTCCATGTTTATACAGATTGCGGTGTAGTTATTTCCATGTTTATATAGATAGCGGTGTAGTTATTTCCATGTATATACACATGGCTGTGTAGATATTTCCATGTTTATACAAATGGCGGTGTAGATATTTCCATGTTCATACAGATAACTTTGTATTTCCATGTTTATACAGATGGCGGTGTAGATATTTCCATGTCTATAGAGATAGCAGTGGAGATAATTCCATGTTTATACAGATAGCGGTGTAGATATTTCCATGTTTATTCTGATCGTGGTGTAGATATTTCCATGTTTATAGAGATGGCGGTGTAGATATTTACATGTTCATAGAGATAGCGGTGTTGATTTCTCCATGTTTATAGAGACAGCGGTGTGGATATTTCCTTGCTTATACAGATAGGGGTGTAGATATTTCCATGTTTATAGAGATAGCGGTGAAGATATTTCCATGTTTATACAGATCACGGTGTAGATATTTCCTTGCTTGTACTAATAGCGGTGTAGTTATTTCCATGTTTATACAGATAGCGGTGTAGATATTTCCATGTTTATACAGATGGCTGTGTAGATATTTCCATGTTTATACAGATGACTTTGTAGGTATTTGCATGTTTATACAGATGGCGGTGTAGGTTTTCCATGTTTATAGTGATAGCTGTGTAGATATTTCCATGTTTATACAGATAGCGGTGTTGATATTTCCATGTTTATAAAGATCGCGGTGTAGATATTTCCATGTTTATACAGATCGCGGTGCAGATATTTATATCTTTATACAGATGGCATTGTAGATATTTCCTTATTCACACAGATGGCGGTGTAGATGTTTCCATGTTTATACAGATGGCAGAGTAGTTAGTTCCATGTTTATGGAGATGGCAGTGTAGATAATTTCATGTTTACAGAGATGGCGGTGTAGATATTTCCAAGTTTATAGAGATAGCAGTGTAGATATTTACATGTTTATACAGATGTCTGTGTAGATATTTCCATGTGTATACAGATGGCATTGTAGATATTTCCATGTTTATACAGATGACTGTATAGGTATTTCCATGTTTTTACAGGTGGCAGTGCAGATATTTCCATGTTTATAGAGATAGCGGTGTAGATATTTCCATGTTTCTACAGATGGCGGTGTTGATATTTCCATCTATACACAGATGGCTGTGTAGATATTTCCATGTTTATACAGATGGCGGCGTAGATATTTCCATGGACATGCAGATGGCGGTGTAGATATTTCCATGTTTAAACAGATAGCGGTGTAGATATTTCCATGTTTACACAGATAGTGGTGTAGTTATTTCCGTGTTTATACACATGGCAGAGTAGATACTTCCATCTTTATGGAGATGGCAGTGTAGATATTTTCATGTTTATAGAGATGGCGGTGTAGATATTTCCATATTTATAGAGATAGCGGTGTAGATATTTCCATCTTTCTACAGATGGCAGTGTAGATATTTCCATGTTTATACAGATGGCGGTGTAGATATTTCCATATTTATACAGATGTCTGTGTAGATATTTCCATCTTTATACAGATGGTATTGTAGGTATTTCCATGTTTATACAGATGGTGGTGAAGATATTTCCATGTTTATTCAGATGACTGTGTAGATATTTCCATGTTTTTACAGATGGCAGTGTGGATATTTCAATGTTTATAGAGATGGCGCTGTAGATATTTCCAAGTTTATACAGATAACGGTGGAGATATTTCCATGTTTATACAGAGAGGAGTCGAGATATTTCCATGTTTATACACATAGCGGTGTACATATTTCCATGATTATAGAGACAGCGGTGTAGGTATTTCCATGTTTATGCAGATAGCGGTGCAGATATTTCCATGTTTACACAGATGCCTATGCAGATATTTCCATATTTACACAGAGGGCTGTGTAGATATTTCTATGTTTATACAGAAGACAGTGTAGATATTTAAATGTTCCTACACATGACTGTGTAGGTATTTCCATGTTTATACAGATGTCTTTTTAGATATTTCCATGTTAATAGAGATAGCGGTGTAGACATTTCCATGTTTATACAGATAGCGGTGTAGATATTTCCATGTTTATACAGATAGTGGTGTAGATATTTCCATGTTTATACAGACCGCGGTGTAGATATTTCCATGTTTATACAAATAGCGGTGCAGATATTTCCATGTTTGTACAGATGGCGGTGTTGATATTTCCATTTATACACAGATGACCGTGTAGATATTTCCATGTTTATACAGATGGCGGCGCAGATATTTCCATGGATATGTAGATGGCGGTGTAGATATTTCCATGTTTATACAGATTGCGGTGTAGTTATTTCCATGTTTATATAGATAGCGGTGTAGTTATTTCCATGTATATACACATGGCTGTGTAGATATTTCCATGTTTATACAGATGGCGGTGTAGATATTTCCATGTTTATACAGATAACGTTGTATTTCCATGTTTATACAGATGGCGGTGTAGATATTTCCATGTCTATAGAGATAGCAGTGGAGATAATTCCATGTTTATACAGATAGCGGTGTAGATATTTCCATGTTTATTCTGATCGTGGTGTAGATATTTCCATGTTTATAGAGATGGCGGTGTAGATATTTACATGTTCATAGAGATAGCGGTGTTGATTTTTCCATGTTTATAGAGACAGCGGTGTGGATATTTCCTTGCTTATACAGATAGGGGTGTAGATATTTCCATGTTTATAGAGATAGCGGTGAAGATATTTCCATGTTTATACAGATCACGGTGTAGATATTTCCTTGCTTGTACTAATAGCGGTGTAGTTATTTCCATGTTTATACAGATAGCGGTGTAGATATTTCCATGTATATACAGATGGCTGTGTAGATATTTCCATGTTTATACAGATGGCTGTGTAGATATTTCCATGTTTATACAGATGACTTTGTAGGTATTTGCATGTTTATACAGATGGCGGTGTAGGTTTTCCATGTTTATAGTGATAGCTGTGTAGATATTTCCATGTTTATACAGATAGCGGTGTTGATATTTCCATGTTTATAAAGATCGCGGTGTAGATATTTCCATGTTTATACAGATCGTGGTGCAGATATTTATATCTTTATACAGATGGCATTGTAGATATTTCCTTATTCACACAGATGGCGGTGTAGATGTTTCCATGTTTATACAGATGGCAGAGTAGTTAGTTCCATGTTTATGGAGATGGCAGTGTAGATACTTTCATGTTTACAGAGATGGCGGTGTAGATATTTCCATGTTTATAGAGATAGCAGTGTAGATATTTACATGTTTATACAGATGTCTGTGTAGATATTTCCATGTGTATACAGATGGCATTGTAGATATTTCCATGTTTATACAGATGACTGTATAGGTATTTCCATGTTTTTACAGGTGGCAGTGCAGATATTTCCATGTTTATAGAGATAGCGGTGTAGATATTTCCATGTTTCTACAGATGGCGGTGTTGATATTTCCATCTATACACAGATGGCCGTGTAGATATTTCCATGTTTATACAGATGGCGGCGTAGATATTTCCATGGACATGCAGATGGCGGTGTAGATATTTCCATGTTTAAACAGATAGCGGTGTAGATATTTCCATGTTTACACAGATAGTGGTGTAGATATTTCCGTGTTTATACACATGGCAGAGTAGATACTTCCATCTTTATGGAGATGGCAGTGTAGATATTTTCATGTTTATAGAGATGGCGGTGTAGATATTTCCATATTTATAGAGATAGCGGTGTAGATATTTCCATCTTTCTACAGATGGCAGTGTAGATATTTCCATGTTTATACAGATGGCGGTGTAGATATTTCCATATTTATACAGATGTCTGTGTAGATATTTCCATCTGTATACAGATGGTATTGTAGGTATTTCCATGTTTATACAGATGGTGGTGAAGATATTTCCATGTTTATTCAGATGACTGTGTAGATATCTCCATGTTTTTACAGATGGCAGTGTGGATATTTCAATGTTTATAGAGATGGCGCTGTAGATATTTCCAAGTTTATACAGATAACGGTGGAGATATTTCCATGTTTATACAGAGAGGAGTCGAGATATTTCCATGTTTATACACATAGCGGTGTACATATTTCCATGATTATAGAGACAGCGGTGTAGGTATTTCCATGTTTATGCAGATAGCGGTGCAGATATTTCCATGTTTACACAGATGCCTATGCAGATATTTCCATATTTACACAGAGGGCTGTGTAGATATTTCTATGTTTATACAGAAGACAGTGTAGATATTTAAATGTTCCTACACATGACTGTGTAGGTATTTCCATGTTTATACAGATGTCTTTGTAGATATTTCCATGTTAATAGAGATAGCGGTGTAGACATTTCCATGTTTATACAGATAGCGGTGTAGATATTTCCATGTTTATACAGATAGTGGTGTAGATATTTCCATGTTTATACAGACCGCGGTGTAGATATTTCCATGTTTATACAAATAGCGGTGCAGATATTTCCATGTTTGTACAGATGGCGGTGTTGATATTTCCATTTATACACAGATGACCGTGTAGATATTTCCATGTTTATACAGATGGCGGCGCAGATATTTCCATGGATGTGTAGATGGCGGTGTAGATATTTCCATGTTTATACAGATTGCGGTGTAGTTATTTCCATGTTTATATAGATAGCGGTGTAGTTATTTCCATGTATATACACATGGCTGTATAGATATTTCCATGTTTATACAGATGGCGGTGTAGATATTTCCATGTTTATACAGATGGCGGTGTAGATATTTCCATGTCTATAGAGATAGCAGTGGAGATAATTCCATGTTTATACAGATAGCGGTGTAGATATTTCCATGTTTATTCTGATCGTGGTGTAGATATTTCCATGTTTATAGAGATGGCGGTGTAGATATTTACATGTTCATAGAGATAGCGGTGTTGATTTTTCCATGTTTATAGAGACAGCGGTGTGGATATTTCCTTGCTTATACAGATAGGGGTGTAGATATTTCCATGTTTATAGAGATAGCGGTGAAGATATTTCCATGTTTATACAGATCACGGTGTAGATATTTCCTTGCTTGTACTAATAGCGGTGTAGTTATTTCCATGTTTATACAGATAGCGGTGTAGATATTTCCATGTATATACAGATGGCTGTGTAGATATTTCCATGTTTATACAGATGGCTGTGTAGATATTTCCATGTTTATACAGATGACTTTGTAGGTATTTGCATGTTTATACAGATGGCGGTGTAGGTTTTCCATGTTTATAGTGATAGCTGTGTAGATATTTCCATGTTTATACAGATAGCGGTGTTGATATTTCCATGTTTATAAAGATCGCGGTGTAGATATTTCCATGTTTATACAGATCGCGGTGCAGATATTTATATCTTTATACAGATGGCATTGTAGATATTTCCTTATTCACACAGATGGCGGTGTAGATGTTTCCATGTTTATACAGATGGCAGAGTAGTTAGTTCCATGTTTATGGAGATGGCAGTGTAGATACTTTCATGTTTACAGAGATGGCAGTGTAGATATTTCCATGTTTATAGAGATAGCAGTGTAGATATTTACATGTTTATACAGATGTCTGTGTAGATATTTCCATGTGTATACAGATGGCATTGTAGATATTTCCATGTTTATACAGATGACTGTATAGGTATTTCCATGTTTTTACAGGTGGCAGTGCAGATATTTCCATGTTTATAGAGATAGCGATGTAGATATTTCCATGTTTCTACAGATGGCGGTGTTGATATTTCCATCTATACACAGATGTCCGTGTAGATATTTCCATGTTTATACAGATGGCGGCATAGATATTTCCATGGACATGCAGATGGCGGTGTAGATATTTCCATGTTTAAACAGATAGCGGTGTAGATATTTCCATGTTTACACAGATAGTGGTGTAGATATTTCCGTGTTTATACACATGGCAGAGTAGATACTTCCATCTTTATGGAGATGGCAGTGTAGATATTTTCACGTTATTGAGATGGCGGTGTAGATATTTCCATATTTATAGAGATAGCGGTGTAGATATTTCCATCTTTCTACAGATGGCAGTGTAGATATTTCCATGTTTATACAGATGGCGGTGTAGATATTTCCATATTTATACAGATGTCTGTGTAGATATTTCCATCTGTATACAGATGGTATTGTAGGTATTTCCATGTTTATACAGATGGTGGTGAAGATATTTCCATGTTTATTCAGATGACTGTGTAGATATTTCCATGTTTTTACAGATGGCAGTGTGGATATTTCAATGTTTATAGAGATGGCGCTGTAGATATTTCCAAGTTTATACAGATAACGGTGGAGATATTTCCATGTTTATACAGAGAGGAGTCGAGATATTTCCATGTTTATACACATAGCGGTGTACATATTTCCATGATTATAGAGACAGCGGTGTAGGTATTTCCATGTTTATGCAGATAGCGGTGCAGATATTTCCATGTTTACACAGATGCCTATGCAGATATTTCCATATTTACACAGAGGGCTGTGTAGATATTTCTATGTTTATACAGAAGACAGTGTAGATATTTAAATGTTCCTACACATGACTGTGTAGGTATTTCCATGTTTATACAGATGTCTTTTTAGATATTTCCATGTTAATAGAGATAGCGGTGTAGACATTTCCATGTTTATACAGATAGCGGTGTAGATATTTCCATGTTTATACAGATAGTGGTGTAGATATTTCCATGTTTATACAGACCGCGGTGTAGATATTTCCATGTTTATACAAATAGCGGTGCAGATATTTCCATGTTTGTACAGATGGCGGTGTTGATATTTCCATTTATACACAGATGACCGTGTAGATATTTCCATGTTTATACATATGGCATCGCAGATATTTCCATGGATATGTAGATGGCGGTGTAGATATTTCCATGTTTATACAGATTGCGGTGTAGTTATTTCCATGTTTATATAGATAGCGGTGTAGTTATTTCCATGTATATACACATGGCTGTGTAGATATTTCCATGTTTATACAGATGGCGGTGTAGATATTTCCATGTTTATACAGATAACTTTGTATTTCCATGTTTATACAGATGGCGGTGTAGATATTTCCATGTCTATAGTGATAGCAGTGGAGATAATTCCATGTTTATACAGATAGCGGTGTAGATATTTCCATGTTTATTCTGATCGTGGTGTAGATATTTCCATGTTTATAGAGATGGTGGTGTAGATATTTACATGTTCATAGAGATAGCGGTGTTGATTTTTCCATGTTTATAGAGACAGCGGTGTGGATATTTCCTTGCTTATACAGATAGGAGTGTAGATATTTCCATGTTTATAGAGATAGCGGTGAAGATATTTCCATGTTTATACAGATCACGGTGTAGATATTTCCTTGCTTGTACTAATAGCGGTGTAGTTATTTCCATGTTTATACAGATAGCGGTGTAGATATTTCCATGTATATACAGATGGCTGTGTAGATATTTCCATGTTTATACAGATGGCTGTGTAGATATTTCCATGTTTATACAGATGACTTTGTAGGTATTTGCATGTTTATACAGATGGCGGTGTAGGTTTTCCATGTTTATAGTGATATCTGTGTAGATATTTCCATGTTTATACAGATAGCGGTGTTGATATTTCCATGTTTATAAAGATCGCGGTGTAGATATTTCCATGTTTATACAGATCGCGGTGCAGATATTTATATCTTTATACAGATGGCATTGTAGATATTTCCTTATTCACACAGATGGCGGTGTAGATGTTTCCATGTTTATACAGATGGCAGAGTAGTTAGTTCCATGTTTATGGAGATGGCAGTGTAGATACTTTCGTGTTTACAGAGATGGCGGTGTAGATATTTCCATGTTTATAGAGATAGCAGTGTAGATATTTACATGTTTATACAGATGTCTGTGTAGATATTTCCATGTGTATACAGATGGCATTGTAGATATTTCCATGTTTATACAGATGACTGTATAGGTATTTCCATGTTTTTACAGGTGGCAGTGCAGATATTTCCATGTTTATAGAGATAGCGGTGTAGATATTTCCATGTTTCTACAGATGGCGGTGTTGATATTTCCATCTATACACAGATGGCCGTGTAGATATTTCCATGTTTATACAGATGGCGGCGTAGATATTTCCATGGACATGCAGATGGCGGTGTAGATATTTCCATGTTTAAACAGATAGCGGTGTAGATATTTCCATGTTTACACAGATAGTGGTGTAGATATTTCCGTGTTTATACACATGGCAGAGTAGATACTTCCATCTTTATGGAGATGGCAGTGTAGATATTTTCATGTTTATAGAGATGGCGGTGTAGATATTTCCATATTTATAGAGATAGCGGTGTAGATATTTCCATCTTTCTACAGATGGCAGTGTAGATATTTCCATGTTTATACAGATGGCGGTGTAGATATTTCCATATTTATACAGATGTCTGTGTAGATATTTCCATCTGTATACAGATGGTATTGTAGGTATTTCCATGTTTATACAGATGGTGGTGAAGATATTTCCATGTTTATTCAGATGACTGTGTAGATATTTCCATGTTTTTACAGATGGCAGTGTGGATATTTCAATGTTTATAGAGATGGCGCTGTAGATATTTCCAAGTTTATACAGATAACGGTGGAGATATTTCCATGTTTATACAGAGAGGAGTCGAGATATTTCCATGTTTATACACATAGCGGTGTACATATTTCCATGATTATAGAGACAGCGGTGTAGGTATTTCCATGTTTATGCAGGTAGCGGTGCAGATATTTCCATGTTTACACAGATGCCTATGCAGATATTTCCATATTTACACAGAGGGCTGTGTAGATATTTCTATGTTTATACAGAAGACAGTGTAGATATTTAAATGTTCCTACACATGACTGTGTAGGTATTTCCATGTTTATACAGATGACTTTGTAGATATTTCCATGTTAATAGAGATAGCGGTGTAGACATTTCCATGTTTATACAGATAGCGGTGTAGATATTTCCATGTTTATACAGATAGTGGTGTAGATATTTCCATGTTTATACAGACCGCGGTGTAGATATTTCCATGTTTATACAAATAGCGGTGCAGATATTTCCATGTTTGTACAGATGGCGGTGTTGATATTTCCATTTATACACAGATGACCGTGTAGATATTTCCATGTTTATACAGATGGCGGCGCAGATATTTCCATGGATATGTAGATGGCGGTGTAGATATTTCCATGTTTATACAGATTGCGGTGTAGTTATTTCCATGTTTATATAGATAGCGGTGTAGTTATTTCCATGTATATACACATGGCTGTGTAGATATTTCCATGTTTATACAGATGGCGGTGTAGATATTTCCATGTTTATACAGATAACTTTGTATTTCCATGTTTATACAGATGGCGGTGTAGATATTTCCATGTCTATAGAGATAGCAGTGGAGATAATTCCATGTTTATACAGATAGCGGTGTAGATATTTCCATGTTTATTCTGATCGTGGTGTAGATATTTCCATGTTTATAGAGATGGCGGTGTAGATATTTACATGTTCATAGAGATAGCGGTGTTGATTTTTCCATGTTTATAGAGACAGCGGTGTGGATATTTCCTTGCTTATACAGATAGGGGTGTAGATATTTCCATGTTTATAGAGATAGCGGTGAAGATATTTCCATGTTTATACAGATCACGGTGTAGATATTTCCTTGCTTGTACTAATAGCGGTGTAGTTATTTCCATGTTTATACAGATAGCGGTGTAGATATTTCCATGTATATACAGATGGCTGTGTAGATATTTCCATGTTTATACAGATGGCTGTGTAGATATTTCCATGTTTATACAGATGACTTTGTAGGTATTTGCATGTTTATACTGATGGCGGTGTAGGTTTTCCATGTTTATAGTGATAGCTGTGTAGATATTTCCATGTTTATACAGATAGCGGTGTTGATATTTCCATGTTTATAAAGATCGCGGTGTAGATATTTCCATGTTTATACAGATCGCGGTGCAGATATTTATATCTTTATACTGATGGCATTATAGATATTTCCTTATTCACACAGATGGCGGTGTAGATGTTTCCATGTTTATACAGATGGCAGAGTAGTTAGTTCCATGTTTATGGAGATGGCAGTGTAGATACTTTCATGTTTACAGAGATGGCGGTGTAGATATTTCCATGTTTATAGAGATAGCAGTGTAGATATTTACATGTTTATACAGATGTCTGTGTAGATATTTCCATGTGTATACAGATGGCATTGTAGATATTTCCATGTTTATACAGATGACTGTATAGGTATTTCCATGTTTTTACAGGTGGCAGTGCAGATATTTCCATGTTTACAGAGATAGCGGTGTAGATATTTCCATGTTTCTACAGATGGCGGTGTTGATATTTCCATCTATACACAGATGGCCGTGTAGATATTTCCATGTTTATACAGATGGCGGCGTAGATATTTCCATGGACATGCAGATGGCGGTGTAGATATTTCCATGTTTAAACAGATAGCGGTGTAGATATTTCCATGTTTACACAGATAGTGGTGTAGATATTTCCGTGTTTATACACATGGCAGAGTAGATACTTCCATCTTTATGGAGATGGCAGTGTAGATATTTTCATGTTTATAGAGATGGCGGTGTAGATATTTCCATATTTATAGAGATAGCGGTGTAGATATTTCCATCTTTCTACAGATGGCAGTGTAGATATTTCCATGTTTATACAGATGGCGGTGTAGATATTTCCATATTTATACAGATGTCTGTGTAGATATTTCCATCTGTATACAGATGGTATTGTAGGTATTTCCATGTTTATACAGATGGTGGTGAAGATATTTCCATGTTTATTCAGATGACTGTGTAGATATTTCCATGTTTTTACAGATGGCAGTGTGGATATTTCAATGTTTATAGAGATGGCGCTGTAGATATTTCCAAGTTTATACAGATAACGGTGGAGATATTTCCATGTTTATACAGAGAGGAGTCGAGATATTTCCATGTTTATACACATAGCGGTGTACATATTTCCATGATTATAGAGACAGCGGTGTAGGTATTTCCATGTTTATGCAGATAGCGGTGCAGATATTTCCATGTTTACACAGATGCCTATGCAGATATTTCCATATTTACACAGAGGGCTGTGTAGATATTTCTATGTTTATACAGAAGACAGTGTAGATACTTAAATGTTCCTACACATGACTGTGTAGGTATTTCCATGTTTATACAGATGACTTTGTAGATATTTCCATGTTAATAGAGATAGCGGTGTAGACATTTCCATGTTTATACAGATAGCGGTGTAGATATTTCCATGTTTATACAGATAGTGGTGTAGATATTTCCATGTTTATACAGACCGCGGTGTAGATATTTCCATGTTTATACAAATAGCGGTGCATATATTTCCATGTTTGTACAGATGGCGGTGTTGATATTTCCATTTATACACAGATGACCGTGTAGATATTTCCATGTTTATACAGATGGCGGCACAGATATTTCCATGGATATGTAGATGGCGGTGTAGATATTTCCATGTTTATACAGATTGCGGTGTAGTTATTTCCATGTTTATATAGATAGCGGTGTAGTTATTTCCATGTATATACACATGGCTGTGTAGATATTTCCATGTTTATACAGATGGCGGTGTAGATATTTCCATGTTTATACAGATAACTTTGTATTTCCATGTTTATACAGATGGCGGTGTAGATATTTCCATGTCTATAGAGATAGCAGTGGAGATAATTCCATGTTTATACAGATAGCGGTGTAGATATTTCCATGTTTATTCTGATCGTGGTGTAGATATTTCCATGTTTATAGAGATGGCGGTGTAGATATTTACATGTTCATAGAGATAGCGGTGTTGATTTTTCCATGTTTATAGAGACAGCGGTGTGGATATTTCCTTGCTTATACAGATAGGGGTGTAGATATTTCCATGTTTATAGAGATAGCGGTGAAGATATTTCCATGTTTATACAGATCACGGTGTAGATATTTCCTTGCTTGTACTAATAGCGGTGTAGTTATTTCCATGTTTATACAGATAGCGGTGTAGATATTTCCATGTATATACAGATGGCTGTGTAGATATTTCCATGTTTATACAGATGGCTGTGTAGATATTTCCATGTTTATACAGATGACTTTGTAGGTATTTGCATGTTTATACAGATGGCGGTGTAGGTTTTCCATGTTTATAGTGATAGCTGTGTAGATATTTCCATGTTTATACAGATAGCGGTGTTGATATTTCCATGTTTATAAAGATCGCGGTGTAGATATTTCCATGTTTATACAGATCGCGGTGCAGATATTTATATCTTTATACAGATGGCATTATAGATATTTCCTTATTCACACAGATGGCGGTGTAGATGTTTCCATGTTTATACAGATGGCAGAGTAGTTAGTTCCATGTTTATGGAGATGGCAGTGTAGATACTTTCATGTTTACAGAGATGGCGGTGTAGATATTTCCATGTTTATAGAGATAGCAGTGTAGATATTTACATGTTTATACAGATGTCTGTGTAGATATTTCCATGTGTATACAGATGGCATTGTAGATATTTCCATGTTTATACAGATGACTGTATAGGTATTTCCATGTTTTTACAGGTGGCAGTGCAGATATTTCCATGTTTACAGAGATAGCGGTGTAGATATTTCCATGTTTCTACAGATGGCGGTGTTGATATTTCCATCTATACACAGATGGCCGTGTAGATATTTCCATGTTTATACAGATGGCGGCGTAGATATTTCCATGGACATGCAGATGGCGGTGTAGATATTTCCATGTTTAAACAGATAGCGGTGTAGATATTTCCATGTTTACACAGATAGTGGTGTAGATATTTCCGTGTTTATACACATGGCAGAGTAGATACTTCCATCTTTATGGAGATGGCAGTGTAGATATTTTCATGTTTATAGAGATGGCGGTGTAGATATTTCCATATTTATAGAGATAGCGGTGTAGATATTTCCATCTTTCTACAGATGGCAGTGTAGATATTTCCATGTTTATACAGATGGCGGTGTAGATATTTCCATATTTATACAGATGTCTGTGTAGATATTTCCATCTGTATACAGATGGTATTGTAGGTATTTCCATGTTTATACAGATGGTGGTGAAGATATTTCCATGTTTATTCAGATGACTGTGTAGATATTTCCATGTTTTTACAGATGGCAGTGTGGATATTTCAATGTTTATAGAGATGGCGCTGTAGATATTTCCAAGTTTATACAGATAACGGTGGAGATATTTCCATGTTTATACAGAGAGGAGTCGAGATATTTCCATGTTTATACACATAGCGGTGTACATATTTCCATGATTATAGAGACAGCGGTGTAGGTATTTCCATGTTTATGCAGATAGCGGTGCAGATATTTCCATGTTTACACAGATGCCTATGCAGATATTTCCATATTTACACAGAGGGCTGTGTAGATATTTCTATGTTTATACAGAAGACAGTGTAGATATTTAAATGTTCCTACACATGACTGTGTAGGTATTTCCATGTTTATACAGATGACTTTGTAGATATTTCCATGTTAATAGAGATAGCGGTGTAGACATTTCCATGTTTATACAGATAGCGGTGTAGATATTTCCATGTTTATACAGATAGTGGTGTAGATATTTCCATGTTTATACAGACCGCGGTGTAGATATTTCCATGTTTATACAAATAGCGGTGCATATATTTCCATGTTTGTACAGATGGCGGTGTTGATATTTCCATTTATACACAGATGACCGTGTAGATATTTCCATGTTTATACAGATGGCGGCGCAGATATTTCCATGGATATGTAGATGGCGGTGTAGATATTTCCATGTTTATACAGATTGCGGTGTAGTTATTTCCATGTTTATATAGATAGCGGTGTAGTTATTTCCATGTATATACACATGGCTGTGTAGATATTTCCATGTTTATACAGATGGCGGTGTAGATATTTCCATGTTTATACAGATAACTTTGTATTTCCATGTTTATACAGATGGCGGTGTAGATATTTCCATGTCTATAGAGATAGCAGTGGAGATAATTCCATGTTTATACAGATAGCGGTGTAGATATTTCCATGTTTATTCTGATCGTGGTGTAGATATTTCCATGTTTATAGAGATGGCGGTGTAGATATTTACATGTTCATAGAAATAGCGGTGTTGATTTTTCCATGTTTATAGAGACAGCGGTGTGGATATTTCCTTGCTTATACAGATAGGGGTGTAGATATTTCCATGTTTATAGAGATAGCGGTGAAGATATTTCCATGTTTATACAGATCACGGTGTAGATATTTCCTTGCTTGTACTAATAGCGGTGTAGTTATTTCCATGTTTATACAGATAGCGGTGTAGATATTTCCATGTATATACAGATGGCTGTGTAGATATTTCCATGTTTATACAGATGGCTGTGTAGATATTTCCATGTTTATACAGATGACTTTGTAGGTATTTGCATGTTTATACAGATGGCGGTGTAGGTTTTCCATGTTTATAGTGATAGCTGTGTAGATATTTCCATGATTATACAGATAGCGGTGTAGATATTTCCATGTTTATACAGATCGCGGTGCAGATATTTATATCTTTATACAGATGGCATTGTAGATATTTCCTTATTCACACAGATGGCGGTGTAGATGTTTCCTTGTTTATACAGATGGCAGAGTAGTTAGTTCCATGTTTATGGAGATGGCAGTGTAGATACTTTCATGTTTACAGAGATGGCGGTGTAGATATTTCCATGTTTATAGAGATAGCAGTGTAGATATTTACATGTTTATACAGATGTCTGTGTAGATATTTCCATGTGTATACAGATGGCATTGTAGATATTTCCATGTTTATACAGATGACTGTATAGGTATTTCCATGTTTTTACAGGTGGCAGTGCAGATATTTCCATGTTTATAGAGATAGCGGTGTAGATATTTCCATGTTTCTACAGATGGCGGTGTTGATATTTCCATCTATACACAGATGGCCGTGTAGATATTTCCATGTTTATACAGATGGCGGCGTAGATATTTCCATGGACATGCAGATGGCGGTGTAGATATTTCCATGTTTAAACAGATAGCGGTGTAGATATTTCCATGTTTACACAGATAGTGGTGTAGATATTTCCGTGTTTATACACATGGCAGAGTAGATACTTCCATCTTTATGGAGATGGCAGTGTAGATATTTTCATGTTTATAGAGATGGCGGTGTAGATATTTCCATATTTATAGAGATAGCGGTGTAGATAATTCCATCTTTCTACAGATGGCAGTGTAGATATTTCCATGTTTATACAGATGGCGGTGTAGATATTTCCATATTTATACAGATGTCTGTGTAGATATTTCCATCTGTATACAGATGGTATTGTAGGTATTTCCATGTTTATACAGATGGTGGTGAAGATATTTCCATGTTTATTCAGATGACTGTGTAGATATTTCCATGTTTTTACAGATGGCAGTGTGGATATTTCAATGTTTATAGAGATGGCGCTGTAGATATTTCCAAGTTTATACAGATAACGGTGGAGATATTTCCATGTTTATACAGAGAGGAGTCGAGATATTTCCATGTTTATACACATAGCGGTGTACATATTTCCATGATTATAGAGACAGCGGTGTAGGTATTTCCATGTTTATGCAGATAGCGTTGCAGATATTTCCATGTTTACACAGATGCCTATGCAGATATTTCCATATTTACACAGAGGGCTGTGTAGATATTTCTATGTTTATACAGAAGACAGTGTAGATATTTAAATGTTCCTACACATGACTGTGTAGGTATTTCCATGTTTATACAGATGTCTTTGTAGATATTTCCATGTTAATAGAGATAGCGGTGTAGACATTTCCATGTTTATACAGATAGCGGTGTAGATATTTCCATGTTTATACAGATAGTGGTGTAGATATTTCCATGTTTATACAGACCGCGGTGTAGATATTTCCATGTTTATACAAATAGCGGTGCAGATATTTCCATGTTTGTACAGATGGCGGTGTTGATATTTCCATTTATACACAGATGACCGTGTAGATATTTCCATGTTTATAGAGACGGCGGCGCAGATATTTCCATGGATATGTAGATGGCGGTGTAGATATTTCCATGTTTATACAGATTGCGGTGTAGTTATTTCCATGTTTATATAGATAGCGGTGTAGTTATTTCCATGTATATACACATGGCTGTGTAGATATTTCCATGTTTATACAGATGGCGGTGTAGATATTTCCATGTTTATACAGATAACTTTGTATTTCCATGTTTATACAGATGGCGGTGTAGATATTTCCATGTCTATAGAGATAGCAGTGGAGATAATTCCATGTTTATACAGATAGCGGTGTAGATATTTCCATGTTTATTCTGATCGTGGTGTAGATATTTCCATGTTTATAGAGATGGCGGTGTAGATATTTACATGTTCATAGAGATAGCGGTGTTGATTTTTCCATGTTTATAGAGACAGCGGTGTGGATATTTCCTTGCTTATACAGATAGGGGTGTAGATATTTCCATGTTTATAGAGATAGCGGTGAAGATATTTCCATGTTTATACAGATCACGGTGTAGATATTTCCTTGCTTGTACTAATAGCGGTGTAGTTATTTCCATGTTTATACAGATAGCGGTGTAGATATTTCCATGTATATACAGATGGCTGTGTAGATATTTCCATGTTTATACAGATGGCTGTGTAGATATTTCCATGTTTATACAGATGACTTTGTAGGTATTTGCATGTTTATACAGATGGCGGTGTAGGTTTTCCATGTTTATAGTGATAGCTGTGTAGATATTTCCATGTTTATACAGATAGCGGTGTTGATATTTCCATGTTTATAAAGATCGCGGTGTAGATATTTCCATGTTTATACAGATCGCGGTGCAGATATTTATATCTTTATACAGATGGCATTGTAGATATTTCCTTATTCACACAGATGGCGGTGTAGATGTTTCCATGTTTATACAGATGGCAGAGTAGTTAGTTCCATGTTTATGGAGATGGCAGTGTAGATACTTTCATGTTTACAGAGATGGCGGTGTAGATATTTCCATGTTTATAGAGATAGCAGTGTAGATATTTACATGTTTATACAGATGTCTGTGTAGATATTTCCATGTGTATACAGATGGCATTGTAGATATTTCCATGTTTATACAGATGACTGTATAGGTATTTCCATGTTTTTACAGGTGGCAGTGCAGATATTTCCATGTTTATAGAGATAGCGGTGTAGATATTTCCATGTTTCTACAGATGGCGGTGTTGATATTTCCATCTATACACAGATGGCCGTGTAGATATTTCCATGTTTATACAGATGGCGGCGTAGATATTTCCATGGACATGCAGATGGCGGTGTAGATATTTCCATGTTTAAACAGATAGCGGTGTAGATATTTCCATGTTTACACAGATAGTGGTGTAGATATTTCCGTGTTTATAGACATGGCAGAGTAGATACTTCCATCTTTATGGAGATGGCAGTGTAGATATTTTCATGTTTATAGAGATGGCGGTGTAGATATTTCCATATTTATAGAGTTAGCGGTGTAGATATTTCCATCTTTCTACAGATGGCAGTGTAGATATTTCCATGTTTATACAGATGGCGGTGTAGATATTTCCATATTTATACAGATGTCTGTGTAGATATTTCCATCTGTATACAGATGGTATTGTAGGTATTTCCATGTTTATACAGATGGTGGTGAAGATATTTCCATGTTTATTCAGATGACTGTGTAGATATTTCCATGTTTTTACAGATGGCAGTGTGGATATTTCAATGTTTATAGAGATGGCGCTGTAGATATTTCCAAGTTTATACAGATAACGGTGGAGATATTTCCATGTTTATACAGAGAGGAGTCGAGATATTTCCATGTTTATACACATAGCGGTGTACATATTTCCATGATTATAGAGACAGCGGTGTAGGTATTTCCATGTTTATGCAGATAGCGGTGCAGATATTTCCATGTTTACACAGATGCCTATGCAGATATTTCCATATTTACACAGAGGGCTGTGTAGATATTTCTATGTTTATACAGAAGACAGTGTAGATATTTAAATGTTCCTACACATGACTGTGTAGGTATTTCCATGTTTATACAGATGTCTTTGTAGATATTTCCATGTTAATAGAGATAGCGGTGTAGACATTTCCATGTTTATACAGATAGCGGTGTAGATATTTCCATGTTTATACAGATAGTGGTGTAGATATTTCCATGTTTATACAGACCGCGGTGTAGATATTTCCATGTTTATACAAATAGCGGTGCAGATATTTCCATGTTTGTACAGATGGCGGTGTTGATATTTCCATTTATACACAGATGACCGTGTAGATATTTCCATGTTTATACAGACGGCGGCGCAGATATTTCCATGGATATGTAGATGGCGGTGTAGATATTTCCATGTTTATACAGATTGCGGTGTCGTTATTTCCATGTTTATATAGATAGCGGTGTAGTTATTTCCATGTATATACACATGGCTGTGTAGATATTTCCATGTTTATACAGATGGCGGTGTAGATATTTCCATGTTCATACAGATAACTTTGTATTTCCATGTTTATACAGATGGCGGTGTAGATATTTCCATGTCTATAGAGATAGCAGTGGAGATAATTCCATGTTTATACAGATAGCGGTGTAGATATTTCCATGTTTATTCTGATCGTGGTGTAGATATTTCCATGTTTATAGAGATGGCGGTGTAGATATTTACATGCTCATAGAGATAGCGGTGTTGATTTTTCCATGTTTATAGAGACAGCGGTGTGGATATTTCCTTGCTTATACAGATAGGGGTGTAGATATTTCCATGTTTATAGAGATAGCGGTGAAGATATTTCCATGTTTATACAGATCACGGTGTAGATATTTCCTTGCTTGTACTAATAGCGGTGTAGTTATTTCCATGTTTATACAGATAGCGGTGTAGATATTTCCATGTATATACAGATGGCTGTGTAGATATTTCCATGTTTATACAGATGGCTGTGTAGATATTTCCATGTTTATACAGATGACTTTGTAGGTATTTGCATGTTTATACAGATGGCGGTGTAGGTTTTCCATGTTTATAGTGATAGCTGTGTAGATATTTCCATGTTTATACAGATAGCGGTGTTGATATTTCCATGTTTATAAAGATCGCGGTGTAGATATTTCCATGTTTATACAGATCGCGGTGCAGATATTTATATCTTTATACAGATGGCATTGTATATATTTCCTTATTCACACAGATGGCGGTGTAGATGTTTCCATGTTTATACAGATGGCAGAGTAGTTAGTTCCATGTTTATGGAGATGGCAGTGTAGATACTTTCGTGTTTACAGAGATGGCAGTGTAGATATTTCCATGTTTATAGAGATAGCAGTGTAGATATTTACATGTTTATACAGATGTCTGTGTAGATATTTCCATGAGTATACAGATGGCATTGTAGATATTTCCATGTTTATACAGATGACTGTATAGGTATTTCCATGTTTTTACAGGTGGCAGTGCAGATATTTCCATGTTTATAGAGATAGCGGTGTAGATATTTCCATGTTTCTACAGATGGCGGTGTTGATATTTCCATCTATACACAGATGGCCGTGTGGATATTTCCATGTTTATACAGATGGCGGCGTAGATATTTCCATGGACATGCAGATGGCGGTGTAGATATTTCCATGTTTAAACAGATAGCGGTGTAGATATTTCCATGTTTACACAGATAGTGGTGTAGATATTTCCGTGTTTATACACATGGCAGAGTAGATACTTCCATCTTTATGGAGATGGCAGTGTAGATATTTTCATGTTTATAGAGATGGCGGTGTAGATATTTCCATATTTATAGAGATAGCGGTGTAGATATTTCCATCTTTCTACAGATGGCAGTGTAGATATTTCCATGTTTATACAGATGGTGGTGTAGATATTTCCATATTTATACAGATGTCTGTGTAGATATTTCCATCTGTATACAGATGGTATTGTAGGTATTTCCATGTTTATACAGATGGTGGTGAAGATATTTCCATGTTTATTCAGATGACTGTGTAGATATTTCCATGTTTTTACAGATGGCAGTGTGGATATTTCAATGTTTATAGAGATGGCGCTGTAGATATTTCCAAGTTTATACAGATAACGGTGGAGATATTTCCATGTTTATACAGAGAGGAGTCGAGATATTTCCATGTTTATACACATAGCGGTGTACATATTTCCATGATTATAGAGACAGCGGTGTAGGTATTTCCATGTTTATGCAGATAGCGGTGCAGATATTTCCATGTTTACACAGATGCCTATGCAGATATTTCCATATTTACACAGAGGGCTGTGTAGATATTTCTATGTTTATACAGAAGACAGTGTAGATATTTAAATGTTCCTACACATGACTGTGTAGGTATTTCCATGTTTATACAGATGTCTTTGTAGATATTTCCATGTTAATAGAGATAGCGGTGTAGACATTTCCATGTTTATACAGATAGCGGTGTAGATATTTCCATGTTTATACAGATAGTGGTGTAGATATTTCCATGTTTATACAGACCGCGGTGTAGATATTTCCATGTTTATACAAATAGCGGTGCAGATATTTCCATGTTTGTACAGATGGCGGTGTTGATATTTCCATTTATACACAGATGACCGTGTAGATATTTCCATGTTTATACAGATGGCGGCGCAGATATTTCCATGGATATGTAGATGGCGGTGTAGATATTTCCATGTTTATACAGATTGCGGTGTAGTTATTTCCATGTTTATATAGATAGCGGTGTAGTTATTTCCATGTATATACAGATAGCGGTGTAGATATTTCCATGTATATACAGATGGCTGTGTAGATATTTCCATGTTTATACAGATGGCTGTGTAGATATTTCCATGTTTATACAGATGACTTTGTAGGTATTTGCATGTTTATACAGATGGCGGTGTAGGTTTTCCATGTTTATAGTGATAGCTGTGTAGATATTTCCATGTTTATACAGATAGCGGTGTTGATATTTCCATGTTTATAAAGATCGCGGTGTAGATATTTCCATGTTTATACAGATCGCGGTGCAGATATTTATATCTTTATACAGATGGCATTGTAGATATTTCCTTATTCACACAGATGGCGGTGTAGATGTTTCCATGTTTATACAGATGGCAGAGTAGTTAGTTCCATGTTTATGGAGATGGCAGTGTAGATACTTTCATGTTTACAGAGATGGCGGTGTAGATATTTCCATGTTTATAGAGATAGCAGTGTAGATATTTACATGTTTATACAGATGCCTGTGTAGATATTTCCATGTGTATACAGATGGCATTGTAGATATTTCCATGTTTATACAGATGACTGTATAGGTATTTCCATGTTTTTACAGGTGGCAGTGCAGATATTTCCATGTTTATAGAGATAGCGGTGTAGATATTTCCATGTTTCTACAGATGGCGGTGTTGATATTTCCATCTATACACAGATGGCCGTGTGGATATTTCCATGTTTATACAGATGGCGGCGTAGATATTTCCATGGACATGCAGATGGCGGTGTAGATATTTCCATGTTTAAACAGATAGCGGTGTAGATATTTCCATGTTTACACAGATAGTGGTGTAGATATTTCCGTGTTTATACACATGGCAGAGTAGATACTTCCATCTTTATGGAGATGGCAGTGTAGATATTTTCATGTTTATAGAGATGGCGGTGTAGATATTTCCATATTTATAGAGATAGCGGTGTAGATATTTCCATCTTTCTACAGATGGCAGTGTAGATATTTCCATGTTTATACAGATGGTGGTGTAGATATTTCCATATTTATACAGATGTCTGTGTAGATATTTCCATCTGTATACAGATGGTATTGTAGGTATTTCCATGTTTATACAGATGGTGGTGAAGATATTTCCATGTTTATTCAGATGACTGTGTAGATATTTCCATGTTTTTACAGATGGCAGTGTGGATATTTCAATGTTTATAGAGATGGCGCTGTAGATATTTCCAAGTTTATACAGATAACGGTGGAGATATTTCCATGTTTATACAGAGAGGAGTCGAGATATTTCCATGTTTATACACATAGCGGTGTACATATTTCCATGATTATAGAGACAGCGGTGTAGGTATTTCCATGTTTATGCAGATAGCGGTGCAGATATTTCCATGTTTACACAGATGCCTATGCAGATATTTCCATATTTACACAGAGGGCTGTGTAGATATTTCTATGTTTATACAGAAGACAGTGTAGATATTTAAATGTTCCTACACATGACTGTGTAGGTATTTCCATGTTTATACAGATGTCTTTGTAGGTATTTCCATGTTAATAGAGATAGCGGTGTAGACATTTCCATGTTTATACAGATAGCGGTGTAGATATTTCCATGTTTATACAGATAGTGGTGTAGATATTTCCATGTTTATACAGACCGCGGTGTAGATATTTCCATGTTTATACAAATAGCGGTGCAGATATTTCCATGTTTGTACAGATGGCGGTGTTGATATTTCCATTTATACACAGATGACCGTGTAGATATTTCCATGTTTATACAGACGGCGGCGCAGATATTTCCATGGATATGTAGATGGCGGTGTAGATATTTCCATGTTTATACAGACTGCGGTGTAGTTATTTCCATGTTTATATAGATAGCGGTGTAGTTATTTCCATGTATATACACATGGCTGTGTAGATATTTCCATGTTTATACAGATGGCGGTGTAGATATTTCCATGTTCATACAGATAACTTTGTATTTCCATGTTTATACAGATGGCGGTGTAGATATTTCCATGTCTATAGAGATAGCAGTGGAGATAATTCCATGTTTATACAGATAGCGGTGTAGATATTTCCATGTTTATTCTGATCGTGGTGTAGATATTTCCATGTTTATAGAGATGGCGGTGTAGATATTTACATGCTCATAGAGATAGCGGTGTTGATTTTTCCATGTTTATAGAGACAGCGGTGTGGATATTTCCTTGCTTATACAGATAGGGGTGTAGATATTTCCATGTTTATAGAGATAGCGGTGAAGATATTTCCATGTTTATACAGATCACGGTGTAGATATTTCCTTGCTTGTACTAATAGCGGTGTAGTTATTTCCATGTTTATACAGATAGCGGTGTAGATATTTCCATGTATATACAGATGGCTGTGTAGATATTTCCATGTTTATACAGATGGCTGTGTAGATATTTCCATGTTTATACAGATGACTTTGTAGGTATTTGCATGTTTATACAGATGGCGGTGTAGGTTTTCCATGTTTATAGTGATAGCTGTGTAGATATTTCCATGTTTATACAGATAGCGGTGTTGATATTTCCATGTTTATAAAGATCGCGGTGTAGATATTTCCATGTTTATACAGATCGCGGTGCAGATATTTATATCTTTATACAGATGGCATTGTAGATATTTCCTTATTCACACAGATGGCTGTGTAGATGTTTCCATGTTTATACAGATGGCAGAGTAGTTAGTTCCATGTTTATGGAGATGGCAGTGTAGATACTTTCATGTTTACAGAGATGGCGGTGTAGATATTTTCATGTTTATAGAGATAGCAGTGTAGATATTTACATGTTTATACAGATGTCTGTGTAGATATTTCCATGTGTATACAGATGGCATTGTAGATATTTCCATGTTTATACAGATGACTGTATAGGTATTTCCATGTTTTTACAGGTGGCAGTGCAGATATTTCCATGTTTATAGAGATAGCGGTGTAGATATTTCCATGTTTCTACAGATGGCGTTGTTGATATTTCCATCTATACACAGATGGCCGTGTAGATATTTCCATGTTTATACAGATGGCGGCGTAGATATTTCCATGGACATGCAGATGGCGGTGTAGATATTTCCATGTTTAAACAGATAGCGGTGTAGATATTTCCATGTTTACACAGATAGTGGTGTAGATATTTCCGTGTTTATACACATGGCAGAGTAGATACTTCCATCTTTATGGAGATGGCAGTGTAGATATTTTCATGTTTATAGAGATGGCGGTGTAGATATTTCCATATTTATAGAGATAGCGGTGTAGATATTTCCATCTTTCTACAGATGGCAGTGTAGATATTTCCATGTTTATACAGATGGCGGTGTAGATATTTCCATATTTATACAGATGTCTGTGTAGATATTTCCATCTGTATACAGATGGTATTGTAGGTATTTCCATGTTTATACAGATGGTGGTGAAGATATTTCCATGTTTATTCAGATGACTGTGTAGATATTTCCATGTTTTTACAGATGGCAGTGTGGATATTTCAATGTTTATAGAGATGGCGCTGTAGATATTTCCAAGTTTATACAGATAACGGTGGAGATATTTCCATGTTTATACAGAGAGGAGTCGAGATATTTCCATGTTTATACACATAGCGGTGTACATATTTCCATGATTATAGAGACAGCGGTGTAGGTATTTCCATGTTTATGCAGATAGCGGTGCAGATATTTCCATGTTTACACAGATGCCTATGCAGATATTTCCATATTTACACAGAGGGCTGTGTAGATATTTCTATGTTTATACAGAAGACAGTGTAGATATTTAAATGTTCCTACACATGACTGTGTAGGTATTTCCATGTTTATACAGATGTCTTTGTAGATATTTCCATGTTAATAGAGATAGCGGTGTAGACATTTCCATGTTTATACAGATAGCGGTGTAGATATTTCCATGTTTATACAGATAGTGGTGTAGATATTTCCATGTTTATACAGACCGCGGTGTAGATATTTCCATGTTTATACAAATAGCAGTGCAGATATTTCCATGTTTGTACAGATGGCGGTGTTGATATTTCCATTTATACACAGATGACCGTGTAGATATTTCCATGTTTATACATATGGCATCGCAGATATTTCCATGGATATGTAGATGGCGGTGTAGATATTTCCATGTTTATACAGATTGCGGTGTAGTTATTTCCATGTTTATATAGATAGCGGTGTAGTTATTTCCATGTATATACACATGGCTGTGTAGATATTTCCATGTTTATACAGATGGCGGTGTAGATATTTCCATGTTTATACAGATAACTTTGTATTTCCATGTTTATACAGATGGCGGTGTAGATATTTCCATGTCTATAGTGATAGCAGTGGAGATAATTCCATGTTTATACAGATAGCGGTGTAGATATTTCCATGTTTATTCTGATCGTGGTGTAGATATTTCCATGTTTATAGAGATGGTGGTGTAGATATTTACATGTTCATAGAGATAGCGGTGTTGATTTTTCCATGTTTATAGAGACAGCGGTGTGGATATTTCCTTGCTTATACAGATAGGAGTGTAGATATTTCCATGTTTATAGAGATAGCGGTGAAGATATTTCCATGTTTATACAGATCACGGTGTAGATATTTCCTTGCTTGTACTAATAGCGGTGTAGTTATTTCCATGTTTATACAGATAGCGGTGTAGATATTTCCATGTATATACAGATGGCTGTGTAGATATTTCCATGTTTATACAGATGGCTGTGTAGATATTTCCATGTTTATACAGATGACTTTGTAGGTATTTGCATGTTTATACAGATGGCGGTGTAGGTTTTCCATGTTTATAGTGATATCTGTGTAGATATTTCCATGTTTATACAGATAGCGGTGTTGATATTTCCATGTTTATAAAGATCGCGGTGTAGATATTTCCATGTTTATACAGATCGCGGTGCAGATATTTATATCTTTATACAGATGGCATTGTAGATATTTCCTTATTCACACAGATGGCGGTGTAGATGTTTCCATGTTTATACAGATGGCAGAGTAGTTAGTTCCATGTTTATGGAGATGGCAGTGTAGATACTTTCGTGTTTACAGAGATGGCGGTGTAGATATTTCCATGTTTATAGAGATAGCAGTGTAGATATTTACATGTTTATACAGATGTCTGTGTAGATATTTCCATGTGTATACAGATGGCATTGTAGATATTTCCATGTTTATACAGATGACTGTATAGGTATTTCCATGTTTTTACAGGTGGCAGTGCAGATATTTCCATGTTTATAGAGATAGCGGTGTAGATATTTCCATGTTTCTACAGATGGCGGTGTTGATATTTCCATCTATACACAGATGGCCGTGTAGATATTTCCATGTTTATACAGATGGCGGCGTAGATATTTCCATGGACATGCAGATGGCGGTGTAGATATTTCCATGTTTAAACAGATAGCGGTGTAGATATTTCCATGTTTACACAGATAGTGGTGTAGATATTTCCGTGTTTATACACATGGCAGAGTAGATACTTCCATCTTTATGGAGATGGCAGTGTAGATATTTTCATGTTTATAGAGATGGCGGTGTAGATATTTCCATATTTATAGAGATAGCGGTGTAGATATTTCCATCTTTCTACAGATGGCAGTGTAGATATTTCCATGTTTATACAGATGGCGGTGTAGATACTTCCATATTTATACAGATGTCTGTGTAGATATTTCCATCTGTATACAGATGGTATTGTAGGTATTTCCATGTTTATACAGATGGTGGTGAAGATATTTCCATGTTTATTCAGATGACTGTGTAGATATTTCCATGTTTTTACAGATGGCAGTGTGGATATTTCAATGTTTATAGAGATGGCGCTGTAGATATTTCCAAGTTTATACAGATAACGGTGGAGATATTTCCATGTTTATACAGAGAGGAGTCGAGATATTTCCATGTTTATACACATAGCGGTGTACATATTTCCATGATTATAGAGACAGCGGTGTAGGTATTTCCATGTTTATGCAGATAGCGGTGCAGATATTTCCATGTTTACACAGATGCCTATGCAGATATTTCCATATTTACACAGAGGGCTGTGTAGATATTTCTATGTTTATACAGAAGACAGTGTAGATATTTAAATGTTCCTACACATGACTGTGTAGGTATTTCCATGTTTATACAGATGTCTTTGTAGATATTTCCATGTTAATAGAGATAGCGGTGTAGACATTTCCATGTTTATACAGATAGCGGTGTAGATATTTCCATGTTTATACAGATAGTGGTGTAGATATTTCCATGTTTATACAGACCGTGGTGTAGATATTTCCATGTTTATACAAATAGCGGTGCAGATATTTCCATGTTTGTACAGATGGCGGTGTTGATATTTCCATTTATACACAGATGACCGTGTAGATATTTCCATGTTTATACAGATGGCGGCACAGATATTTCCATGGATATGTAGATGGCGGTGTAGATATTTCCATGTTTATACAGATTGTGGTGTAGTTATTTCCATGTTTATATAGATAGCGGTGTAGTTATTTCCATGTATATACACATGGCTGTGTAGATATTTCCATGTTTATACAGATGGCGGTGTAGATATTTCCATGTTTATACAGATAACTTTGTATTTCCATGTTTATACAGATGGCGGTGTAGATATTTCCATGTCTATAGTGATAGCAGTGGAGATAATTCCATGTTTATACAGATAGCGGTGTAGATATTTCCATGTTTATTCTGATCGTGGTGTAGATATTTCCATGTTTATAGAGATGGCGGTGTAGATATTTACATGTTCATAGAGATAGCGGTGTTGATTTTTCCATGTTTATAGAGACAGCGGTGTGGATATTTCCTTGCTTATACAGATAGGGGTGTAGATATTTCCATGTTTATAGAGATAGCGGTGAAGATATTTCCATGTTTATACAGATCACGGTGTAGATATTTCCTTGCTTGTACTAATAGCGGTGTAGTTATTTCCATGTTTATACAGATAGCGGTGTAGATATTTCCATGTATATACAGATGGCTGTGTAGATATTTCCATGTTTATACAGATGGCTGTGTAGATATTTCCATGTTTATACAGATGACTTTGTAGGTATTTGCATGTTTATACAGATGGCGGTGTAGGTTTTCCATGTTTATAGTGATAGCTGTGTAGATATTTCCATGTTTATACAGATAGCGGTGTTGATATTTCCATGTTTATAAAGATCGCGGTGTAGATATTTCCATGTTTATACAGATCGCGGTGCAGATATTTATATCTTTATACAGATGGCATTGTAGATATTTCCTTATTCACACAGATGGCGGTGTAGATGTTTCCATGTTTATACAGATGGCAGAGTAGTTAGTTCCATGTTTATGGAGATGGCAGTGTAGATACTTTCATGTTTACAGAGATGGCAGTGTAGATATTTCCATGTTTATAGAGATAGCAGTGTAGATATTTACATGTTTATACAGATGTCTGTGTAGATATTTCCATGTGTATACAGATGGCATTGTAGATATTTCCATGTTTATACAGATGACTGTATAGGTATTTCCATGTTTTTACAGGTGGCAGTGCAGATATTTCCATGTTTATAGAGATAGCGGTGTAGATATTTCCATGTTTCTACAGATGGCGGTGTTGATATTTCCATCTATACACAGATGTCCGTGTAGATATTTCCATGTTTATACAGATGGCGGCATAGATATTTCCATGGACATGCAGATGGCGGTGTAGATATTTCCATGTTTAAACAGATAGCGGTGTAGATATTTCCATGTTTACACAGATAGTGGTGTAGATATTTCCGTGTTTATACACATGGCAGAGTAGATACTTCCATCTTTATGGAGATGGCAGTGTAGATATTTTCACGTTATTGAGATGGCGGTGTAGATATTTCCATATTTATAGAGATAGCGGTGTAGATATTTCCATCTTTCTACAGATGGCAGTGTAGATATTTCCATGTTTATACAGATGGCGGTGTAGATATTTCCATATTTATACAGATGTCTGTGTAGATATTTCCATCTGTATACAGATGGTATTGTAGGTATTTCCATGTTTATACAGATGGTGGTGAAGATATTTCCATGTTTATTCAGATGACTGTGTAGATATTTCCATGTTTTTACAGATGGCAGTGTGGATATTTCAATGTTTATAGAGATGGCGCTGTAGATATTTCCAAGTTTATACAGATAACGGTGGAGATATTTCCATGTTTACACAGAGAGGAGTCGAGATATTTCCATGTTTATACACATAGCGGTGTACATATTTCCATGATTATAGAGACAGCGGTGTAGGTATTTCCATGTTTATGCAGATAGCGGTGCAGATATTTCCATGTTTACACAGATGCCTATGCAGATATTTCCATATTTACACAGAGGGCTGTGTAGATATTTCTATGTTTATACAGAAGACAGTGTAGATATTTAAATGTTCCTACACATGACTGTGTAGGTATTTCCATGTTTATACAGATGTCTTTGTAGATATTTCCATGTTAATAGAGATAGCGGTGTAGACATTTCCATGTTTATACAGATAGCGGTGTAGATATTTCCATGTTTATACAGATAGTGGTGTAGATATTTCCATGTTTATACAGACCGCGGTGTAGATATTTCCATGTTTATACAAATAGCGGTGCAGATATTTCCATGTTTGTACAGATGGCGGTGTTGATATTTCCATTTATACACAGATGACCGTGTAGATATTTCCATGTTTATACAGACGGCGGTGCAGATATTTCCATGGATATGTAGATGGCGGTGTAGATATTTCCATGTTTATACAGATTGCGGTGTAGTTATTTCCATGTTTATATAGATAGCGGTGTAGTTATTTCCATGTATATACACATGGCTGTGTAGATATTTCCATGTTTATACAAATGGCGGTGTAGATATTTCCATGTTCATACAGATAACTTTGTATTTCCATGTTTATACAGATGGCGGTGTAGATATTTCCATGTCTATAGAGATAGCAGTGGAGATAATTCCATGTTTATACAGATAGCGGTGTAGATATTTCCATGTTTATTCTGATCGTGGTGTAGATATTTCCATGTTTATAGAGATGGCGGTGTAGATATTTACATGTTCATAGAGATAGCGGTGTTGATTTTTCCATGTTTATAGAGACAGCGGTGTGGATATTTCCTTGCTTATACAGATAGGGGTGTAGATATTTCCATGTTTATAGAGATAGCGGTGAAGATATTTCCATGTTTATACAGATCACGGTGTAGATATTTCCTTGCTTGTACTAATAGCGGTGTAGTTATTTCCATGTTTATACAGATAGCGGTGTAGATATTTCCATGTATATACAGATGGCTGTGTAGATATTTCCATGTTTATACAGATGGCTGTGTAGATATTTCCATGTTTATACAGATGACTTTGTAGGTATTTGCATGTTTATACAGATGGCGGTGTAGGTTTTCCATGTTTATAGTGATATCTGTGTAGATATTTCCATGTTTATACAGATAGCGGTGTTGATATTTCCATGTTTATAAAGATCGCGGTGTAGATATTTCCATGTTTATACAGATCGCGGTGCAGATATTTATATCTTTATACAGATGGCATTGTAGATATTTCCTTATTCACACAGATGGCGGTGTAGATGTTTCCATGTTTATACAGATGGCAGAGTAGTTAGTTCCATGTTTATGGAGATGGCAGTGTAGATACTTTCATGTTTACAGAGATGGCAGTGTAGATATTTCCATGTTTATAGAGATAGCAGTGTAGATATTTACATGTTTATACAGATGTCTGTGTAGATATTTCCATGTGTATACAGATGGCATTGTAGATATTTCCATGTTTATACAGATGACTGTATAGGTATTTCCATGTTTTTACAGGTGGCAGTGCAGATATTTCCATGTTTATAGAGATAGCGGTGTAGATATTTCCATGTTTCTACAGATGGCGGTGTTGATATTTCCATCTATACACAGATGTCCGTGTAGATATTTCCATGTTTATACAGATGGCGGCATAGATATTTCCATGGACATGCAGATGGCGGTGTAGATATTTCCATGTTTAAACAGATAGCCGTGTAGATATTTCCATGTTTACACAGATAGTGGTGTAGATATTTCCGTGTTTATACACATGGCAGAGTAGATACTTCCATCTTTATGGAGATGGCAGTGTAGATATTTTCATGTTTATAGAGATGGCGGTGTAGATATTTCCATATTTATAGAGATAGCGGTGTAGATATTTCCATCTTTCTACAGATGGCAGTGTAGATATTTCCATGTTTATACAGATGGCGGTGTAGATATTTCCATATTTATACAGATGTCTGTGTAGATATTTCCATCTGTATACAGATGGTATTGTAGGTATTTCCATGTTTATACAGATGGTGGTGAAGATATTTCCATGTTTATTCAGATGACTGTGTAGATATTTCCATGTTTTTACAGATGGCAGTGTGGATATTTCAATGTTTATAGAGATGGCGCTGTAGATATTTCCAAGTTTATACAGATAACGGTGGAGATATTTCCATGTTTATACAGAGAGGAGTCGAGATATTTCCATGTTTATACACATAGCGGTGTACATATTTCCATGATTATAGAGACAGCGGTGTAGGTATTTCCATGTTTATGCAGATAGCGGTGCAGATATTTCCATGTTTACACAGATGCCTATGCAGATATTTCCATATTTACACAGAGGGCTGTGTAGATATTTCTATGTTTATACAGAAGACAGTGTAGATATTTAAATGTTCCTACACATGACTGTGTAGGTATTTCCATGTTTATACAGATGTCTTTGTAGATATTTCCATGTTAATAGAGATAGCGGTGTAGACATTTCCATGTTTATACAGATAGCGGTGTAGATATTTCCATGTTTATACAGATAGTGGTGTAGATATTTCCATGTTTATACAGACCGCGGTGTAGATATTTCCATGTTTATACAAATAGCGGTGCAGATATTTCCATGTTTGTACAGATGGCGGTGTTGATATTTCCATTTATACACAGATGACCGTGTAGATATTTCCATGTTTATACATATGGCGGCGCAGATATTTCCATGGATATGTAGATGGCGGTGTAGATATTTCCATGTTTATACAGATTGCGGTGTAGTTATTTCCATGTTTATATAGATAGCGGTGTAGTTATTTCCATGTATATACACATGGCTGTGTAGATATTTCCATGTTTATACAGATGGCGGTGTAGATATTTCCATGTTTATACAGATAACTTTGTATTTCCATGTTTATACAGATGGCGGTGTAGATATTTCCATGTCTATAGTGATAGCAGTGGAGATAATTCCATGTTTATACAGATAGCGGTGTAGATATTTCCATGTTTATTCTGATCGTGGTGTAGATATTTCCATGTTTATAGAGATGGCGGTGTAGATATTTACATGTTCATAGAGATAGCGGTGTTGATTTTTCCATGTTTATAGAGACAGCGGTGTGGATATTTCCTTGCTTATACAGATAGGGGTGTAGATATTTCCATGTTTATAGAGATAGCGGTGAAGATATTTCCATGTTTATACAGATCACGGTGTAGATATTTCCTTGCTTGTACTAATAGCGGTGTAGTTATTTCCATGTTTATACAGATAGCGGTGTAGATATTTCCATGTATATACAGATGGCTGTGTAGATATTTCCATGTTTATACAGATGGCTGTGTAGATATTTCCATGTTTATACAGATGACTTTGTAGGTATTTGCATGTTTATACAGATGGCGGTGTAGGTTTTCCATGTTTATAGTGATAGCTGTGTAGATATTTCCATGTTTATACAGATAGCGGTGTTGATATTTCCATGTTTATAAAGATCGCGGTGTAGATATTTCCATGTTTATTCTGATCGTGGTGTAGATATTTCCATGTTTATAGAGATGGCGGTGTAGATATTTACATGTTCATAGAGATAGCGGTGTTGATTTTTCCATGTTTATAGAGACAGCGGTGTGGATATTTCCTTGCTTATACAGATAGGGGTGTAGATATTTCCATGTTTATAGAGATAGCGGTGAAGATATTTCCATGTTTATACAGATCACGGTGTAGATATTTCCTTGCTTGTACTAATAGCGGTGTAGTTATTTCCATGTTTATACAGATAGCGGTGTAGATATTTCCATGTATATACAGATGGCTGTGTAGATATTTCCATGTTTATACAGATGGCTGTGTAGATATTTCCATGTTTATACAGATGACTTTGTAGGTATTTGCATGTTTATACAGATGGCGGTGTAGGTTTTCCATGTTTATAGTGATAGCTGTGTAGATATTTCCATGTTTATACAGATAGCGGTGTTGATATTTCCATGTTTATAAAGATCGCGGTGTAGATATTTCCATGTTTATACAGATCGCGGTGCAGATATTTATATCTTTATACAGATGGCATTGTAGATATTTCCTTATTCACACAGATGGCGGTGTAGATGTTTCCATGTTTATACAGATGGCAGAGTAGTTAGTTCCATGTTTATGGAGATGGCAGTGTAGATACTTTCATGTTTACAGAGATGGCGGTGTAGATATTTCCAAGTTTATAGAGATAGCAGTGTAGATATTTACATGTTTATACAGATGTCTGTGTAGATATTTCCATGTGTATACAGATGGCATTGTAGATATTTCCATGTTTATACAGATGACTGTATAGGTATTTCCATGTTTTTACAGGTGGCAGTGCAGATATTTCCATGTTTATAGAGATAGCGGTGTAGATATTTCCATGTTTCTACAGATGGCGGTGTTGATATTTCCATCTATACACAGATGGCTGTGTAGATATTTCCATGTTTATACAGATGGCGGCGTAGATATTTCCATGGACATGCAGATGGCGGTGTAGATATTTCCATGTTTAAACAGATAGCGGTGTAGATATTTCCATGTTTACACAGATAGTGGTGTAGTTATTTCCGTGTTTATACACATGGCAGAGTAGATACTTCCATCTTTATGGAGATGGCAGTGTAGATATTTTCATGTTTATAGAGATGGCGGTGTAGATATTTCCATATTTATAGAGATAGCGGTGTAGATATTTCCATCTTTCTACAGATGGCAGTGTAGATATTTCCATGTTTATACAGATGGCGGTGTAGATATTTCCATATTTATACAGATGTCTGTGTAGATATTTCCATCTTTATACAGATGGTATTGTAGGTATTTCCATGTTTATACAGATGGTGGTGAAGATATTTCCATGTTTATTCAGATGACTGTGTAGATATTTCCATGTTTTTACAGATGGCAGTGTGGATATTTCAATGTTTATAGAGATGGCGCTGTAGATATTTCCAAGTTTATACAGATAACGGTGGAGATATTTCCATGTTTATACAGAGAGGAGTCGAGATATTTCCATGTTTATACACATAGCGGTGTACATATTTCCATGATTATAGAGACAGCGGTGTAGGTATTTCCATGTTTATGCAGATAGCGGTGCAGATATTTCCATGTTTACACAGATGCCTATGCAGATATTTCCATATTTACACAGAGGGCTGTGTAGATATTTCTATGTTTATACAGAAGACAGTGTAGATATTTAAATGTTCCTACACATGACTGTGTAGGTATTTCCATGTTTATACAGATGTCTTTGTAGATATTTCCATGTTAATAGAGATAGCGGTGTAGACATTTCCATGTTTATACAGATAGCGGTGTAGATATTTCCATGTTTATACAGATAGTGGTGTAGATATTTCCATGTTTATACAGACCGCGGTGTAGATATTTCCATGTTTATACAAATAGCGGTGCAGATATTTCCATGTTTGTACAGATGGCGGTGTTGATATTTCCATTTATACACAGATGACCGTGTAGATATTTCCATGTTTATACAGATGGCGGCGCAGATATTTCCATGGATATGTAGATGGCGGTGTAGATATTTCCATGTTTATACAGATTGCGGTGTAGTTATTTCCATGTTTATATAGATAGCGGTGTAGTTATTTCCATGTATATACACATGGCTGTGTAGATATTTCCATGTTTATACAGATGGCGGTGTAGATATTTCCATGTTTATACAGATAACTTTGTATTTCCATGTTTATACAGATGGCGGTGTAGATATTTCCATGTCTATAGAGATAGCAGTGGAGATAATTCCATGTTTATACAGATAGCGGTGTAGATATTTCCATGTTTATTCTGATCGTGGTGTAGATATTTCCATGTTTATAGAGATGGCGGTGTAGATATTTACATGTTCATAGAGATAGCGGTGTTGATTTTTCCATGTTTATAGAGACAGCGGTGTGGATATTTCCTTGCTTATACAGATAGGGGTGTAGATATTTCCATGTTTATAGAGATAGCGGTGAAGATATTTCCATGTTTATACAGATCACGGTGTAGATATTTCCTTGCTTGTACTAATAGCGGTGTAGTTATTTCCATGTTTATACAGATAGCGGTGTAGATATTTCCATGTATATACAGATGGCTGTGTAGATATTTCCATGTTTATACAGATGGCTGTGTAGATATTTCCATGTTTATACAGATGACTTTGTAGGTATTTGCATGTTTATACAGATGGCGGTGTAGGTTTTCCATGTTTATAGTGATAGCTGTGTAGATATTTCCATGTTTATACAGATAGCGGTGTTGATATTTCCATGTTTATAAAGATCGCGGTGTAGATATTTCCATGTTTATACAGATCGTGGTGCAGATATTTATATCTTTATACAGATGGCATTGTAGATATTTCCTTATTCACACAGATGGCGGTGTAGATGTTTCCATGTTTATACAGATGGCAGAGTAGTTAGTTCCATGTTTATGGAGATGGCAGTGTAGATACTTTCATGTTTACAGAGATGGCGGTGTAGATATTTCCATGTTTATAGAGATAGCAGTGTAGATATTTACATGTTTATACAGATGTCTGTGTAGATATTTCCATGTGTATACAGATGGCATTGTAGATATTTCCATGTTTATACAGATGACTGTATAGGTATTTCCATGTTTTTACAGGTGGCAGTGCAGATATTTCCATGTTTATAGAGATAGCGGTGTAGATATTTCCATGTTTCTACAGATGGCGGTGTTGATATTTCCATCTATACACAGATGGCCGTGTAGATATTTCCATGTTTATACAGATGGCGGCGTAGATATTTCCATGGACATGCAGATGGCGGTGTAGATATTTCCATGTTTAAACAGATAGCGGTGTAGATATTTCCATGTTTACACAGATAGTGGTGTAGATATTTCCGTGTTTATACACATGGCAGAGTAGATACTTCCATCTTTATGGAGATGGCAGTGTAGATATTTTCATGTTTATAGAGATGGCGGTGTAGATATTTCCATATTTATAGAGATAGCGGTGTAGATATTTCCATCTTTCTACAGATGGCAGTGTAGATATTTCCATGTTTATACAGATGGCGGTGTAGATATTTCCATATTTATACAGATGTCTGTGTAGATATTTCCATCTGTATACAGATGGTATTGTAGGTATTTCCATGTTTATACAGATGGTGGTGAAGATATTTCCATGTTTATTCAGATGACTGTGTAGATATCTCCATGTTTTTACAGATGGCAGTGTGGATATTTCAATGTTTATAGAGATGGCGCTGTAGATATTTCCAAGTTTATACAGATAACGGTGGAGATATTTCCATGTTTATACAGAGAGGAGTCGAGATATTTCCATGTTTATACACATAGCGGTGTACATATTTCCATGATTATAGAGACAGCGGTGTAGGTATTTCCATGTTTATGCAGATAGCGGTGCAGATATTTCCATGTTTACACAGATGCCTATGCAGATATTTCCATATTTACACAGAGGGCTGTGTAGATATTTCTATGTTTATACAGAAGACAGTGTAGATATTTAAATGTTCCTACACATGACTGTGTAGGTATTTCCATGTTTATACAGATGTCTTTGTAGATATTTCCATGTTAATAGAGATAGCGGTGTAGACATTTCCATGTTTATACAGATAGCGGTGTAGATATTTCCATGTTTATACAGATAGTGGTGTAGATATTTCCATGTTTATACAGACCGCGGTGTAGATATTTCCATGTTTATACAAATAGCGGTGCAGATATTTCCATGTTTGTACAGATGGCGGTGTTGATATTTCCATTTATACACAGATGACCGTGTAGATATTTCCATGTTTATACAGATGGCGGCGCAGATATTTCCATGGATGTGTAGATGGCGGTGTAGATATTTCCATGTTTATACAGATTGCGGTGTAGTTATTTCCATGTTTATATAGATAGCGGTGTAGTTATTTCCATGTATATACACATGGCTGTATAGATATTTCCATGTTTATACAGATGGCGGTGTAGATATTTCCATGTTTATACAGATGGCGGTGTAGATATTTCCATGTCTATAGAGATAGCAGTGGAGATAATTCCATGTTTATACAGATAGCGGTGTAGATATTTCCATGTTTATTCTGATCGTGGTGTAGATATTTCCATGTTTATAGAGATGGCGGTGTAGATATTTACATGTTCATAGAGATAGCGGTGTTGATTTTTCCATGTTTATAGAGACAGCGGTGTGGATATTTCCTTGCTTATACAGATAGGGGTGTAGATATTTCCATGTTTATAGAGATAGCGGTGAAGATATTTCCATGTTTATACAGATCACGGTGTAGATATTTCCTTGCTTGTACTAATAGCAGTGTAGTTATTTCCATGTTTATACAGATAGCGGTGTAGATATTTCCATGTATATACAGATGGCTGTGTAGATATTTCCATGTTTATACAGATGGCTGTGTAGATATTTCCATGTTTATACAGATGACTTTGTAGGTATTTGCATGTTTATACAGATGGCGGTGTAGGTTTTCCATGTTTATAGTGATAGCTGTGTAGATATTTCCATGTTTATACAGATAGCGGTGTTGATATTTCCATGTTTATAAAGATCGCGGTGTAGATATTTCCATGTTTATACAGATCGCGGTGCAGATATTTATATCTTTATACAGATGGCATTGTAGATATTTCCTTATTCACACAGATGGCGGTGAAGATGTTTCCATGTTTATACAGATGGCAGAGTAGTTAGTTCCATGTTTATGGAGATGGCAGTGTAGATACTTTCATGTTTACAGAGATGGCAGTGTAGATATTTCCATGTTTATAGAGATAGCAGTGTAGATATTTACATGTTTATACAGATGTCTGTGTAGATATTTCCATGTGTATACAGATGGCATTGTAGATATTTCCATGTTTATACAGATGACTGTATAGGTATTTCCATGTTTTTACAGGTGGCAGTGCAGATATTTCCATGTTTATAGAGATAGCGATGTAGATATTTCCATGTTTCTACAGATGGCGGTGTTGATATTTCCATCTATACACAGATGTCCGTGTAGATATTTCCATGTTTATACAGATGGCGGCATAGATATTTCCATGGACATGCAGATGGCGGTGTAGATATTTCCATGTTTAAACAGATAGCGGTGTAGATATTTCCATGTTTACACAGATAGTGGTGTAGATATTTCCGTGTTTATACACATGGCAGAGTAGATACTTCCATCTTTATGGAGATGGCAGTGTAGATATTTTCACGTTATTGAGATGGCGGTGTAGATATTTCCATATTTATAGAGATAGCGGTGTAGATATTTCCATCTTTCTACAGATGGCAGTGTAGATATTTCCATGTTTATACAGATGGCGGTGTAGATATTTCCATATTTATACAGATGTCTGTGTAGATATTTCCATCTGTATACAGATGGTATTGTAGGTATTTCCATGTTTATACAGATGGTGGTGAAGATATTTCCATGTTTATTCAGATGACTGTGTAGATATTTCCATGTTTTTACAGATGGCAGTGTGGATATTTCAATGTTTATAGAGATGGCGCTGTAGATATTTCCAAGTTTATACAGATAACGGTGGAGATATTTCCATGTTTACACAGAGAGGAGTCGAGATATTTCCATGTTTATACACATAGCGGTGTACATATTTCCATGATTATAGAGACAGCGGTGTAGGTATTTCCATGTTTATGCAGATAGCGGTGCAGATATTTCCATGTTTACACAGATGCCTATGCAGATATTTCCATATTTACACAGAGGGCTGTGTAGATATTTCTATGTTTATACAGAAGACAGTGTAGATATTTAAATGTTCCTACACATGACTGTGTAGGTATTTCCATGTTTATACAGATGTCTTTGTAGATATTTCCATGTTAATAGAGATAGCGGTGTAGACATTTCCATGTTTATACAGATAGCGGTGTAGATATTTCCATGTTTATACAGATAGTGGTGTAGATATTTCCATGTTTATACAGACCGCGGTGTAGATATTTCCATGTTTATACAAATAGCGGTGCAGATATTTCCATGTTTGTACAGATGGCGGTGTTGATATTTCCATTTATACACAGATGACCGTGTAGATATTTCCATGTTTATACAGACGGCGGCGCAGATATTTCCATGGATATGTAGATGGCGGTGTAGATATTTCCATGTTTATACAGATTGCGGTGTAGTTATTTCCATGTTTATATAGATAGCGGTGTAGTTATTTCCATGTATATACACATGGCTGTGTAGATATTTCCATGTTTATACAAATGGCGGTGTAGATATTTCCATGTTCATACAGATAACTTTGTATTTCCATGTTTATACAGATGGCGGTGTAGATATTTCCATGTCTATAGAGATAGCAGTGGAGATAATTCCATGTTTATACAGATAGCGGTGTAGATATTTCCATGTTTATTCTGATCGTGGTGTAGATATTTCCATGTTTATAGAGATGGCGGTGTAGATATTTACATGTTCATAGAGATAGCGGTGTTGATTTTTCCATGTTTATAGAGACAGCGGTGTGGATATTTCCTTGCTTATACAGATAGGGGTGTAGATATTTCCATGTTTATAGAGATAGCGGTGAAGATATTTCCATGTTTATACAGATCACGGTGTAGATATTTCCTTGCTTGTACTAATAGCGGTGTAGTTATTTCCATGTTTATACAGATAGCGGTGTAGATATTTCCATGTATATACCGATGGCTGTGTAGATATTTCCATGTTTATACAGATGGCTGTGTAGATATTTCCATGTTTATACAGATGACTTTGTAGGTATTTGCATGTTTATACAGATGGCGGTGTAGGTTTTCCATGTTTATAGTGATATCTGTGTAGATATTTCCATGTTTATACAGATAGCGGTGTTGATATTTCCATGTTTATAAAGATCGCGGTGTAGATATTTCCATGTTTATACAGATCGCGGTGCAGATATTTATATCTTTATACAGATGGCATTGTAGATATTTCCTTATTCACACAGATGGCGGTGTAGATGTTTCCATGTTTATACAGATGGCAGAGTAGTTAGTTCCATGTTTATGGAGATGGCAGTGTAGATACTTTCATGTTTACAGAGATGGCGGTGTAGATATTTCCATGTTTATAGAGATAGCAGTGTAGATATTTACATGTTTATACAGATGTCTGTGTAGATATTTCCATGTGTATACAGATGGCATTGTAGATATTTCCATGTTTATACAGATGACTGTATAGGTATTTCCATGTTTTTACAGGTGGCAGTGCAGATATTTCCATGTTTATAGAGATAGCGGTGTAGATATTTCCATGTTTCTACAGATGGCGGTGTTGATATTTCCATCTATACACAGATGGCCGTGTAGATATTTCCATGTTTATACAGATGGCGGCGTAGATATTTCCATGGACATGCAGATGGCGGTGTAGATATTTCCATGTTTAAACAGATAGCGGTGTAGATATTTCCATGTTTACACAGATAGTGGTGTAGATATTTCCGTGTTTATACACATGGCAGAGTAGATACTTCCATCTTTATGGAGATGGCAGTGTAGATATTTTCATGTTTATAGAGATGGCGGTGTAGATATTTCCATATTTATAGAGATAGCGGTGTAGATATTTCCATCTTTCTACAGATGGCAGTGTAGATATTTCCATGTTTATACAGATGGCGGTGTAGATATTTCCATATTTATACAGATGTCTGTGTAGATATTTCCATCTGTATACAGATGGTATTGTAGGTATTTCCATGTTTATACAGATGGTGGTGAAGATATTTCCATGTTTATTCAGATGACTGTGTAGATATTTCCATGTTTTTACAGATGGCAGTGTGGATATTTCAATGTTTATAGAGATGGCGCTGTAGATATTTCCAAGTTTATACAGATAACGGTGGAGATATTTCCATGTTTATACAGAGAGGAGTCGAGATATTTCCATGTTTATACACATAGCGGTGTACATATTTCCATGATTATAGAGACAGCGGTGTAGGTATTTCCATGTTTATGCAGATAGCGGTGCAGATATTTCCATGTTTACACAGATGCCTATGCAGATATTTCCATATTTACACAGAGGGCTGTGTAGATATTTCTATGTTTATACAGAAGACAGTGTAGATATTTAAATGTTCCTACACATGACTGTGTAGGTATTTCCATGTTTATACAGATGTCTTTGTAGATATTTCCATGTTAATAGAGATAGCGGTGTAGACATTTCCATGTTTATACAGATAGCGGTGTAGATATTTCCATGTTTATACAGATAGTGGTGTAGATATTTCCATGTTTATACAGACCGCGGTGTAGATATTTCCATGTTTATACAAATAGCGGTGCAGATATTTCCATGTTTGTACAGATGGCGGTGTTGATATTTCCATTTATACACAGATGACCGTGTAGATATTTCCATGTTTATACAGATGGCGGCGCAGATATTTCCATGGATATGTAGATGGCGGTGTAGATATTTCCATGTTTATACAGATTGCGGTGTAGTTATTTCCATGTTTATATAGATAGCGGTGTAGTTATTTCCATGTATATACACATGGCTGTGTAGATATTTCCATGTTTATACAGATGGCGGTGTAGATATTTCCATGTTTATACAGATAACTTTGTATTTCCATGTTTATACAGATGGCGGTGTAGATATTTCCATGTCTATAGTGATAGCAGTGGAGATAATTCCATGTTTATAAAGATAGCGGTGTAGATATTCCCATGTTTATTCTGATCGTGGTGTAGATATTTCCATGTTTATAGAGATGGCAGTGTAGATATTTACATGTTCATATAGATAGCGGTGTTGATTTTTCCATGTTTATAGAGACAGCGGTGTGGATATTTCCTTGCTTATACAGATAGGGGTGTAGATATTTCCATGTTTATAGAGATAGCGGTGAAGATATTTCCATGTTTATACAGATCACGGTGTAGATATTTCCTTGCTTGTACTAATAGCGGTGTAGTTATTTCCATGTTTATACAGATAGCGGTGTAGATATTTCCATGTATATACAGATGGCTGTGTAGATATTTCCATGTTTATACAGATGGCTGTGTAGATATTTCCATGTTTATACAGATGACTTTGTAGGTATTTGCATGTTTATACAGATGGCGGTGTAGGTTTTCCATGTTTATAGTGATAGCTGTGTAGATATTTCCATGTTTATACAGATAGCGGTGTTGATATTTCCATGTTTATAAAGATCGCGGTGTAGATATTTCCATGTTTATACAGATCGCGGTGCAGATATTTATATCTTTATACAGATGGCATTGTAGATATTTCCTTATTCACACAGATGGCGGTGTAGATGTTTCCATGTTTATACAGATGGCAGAGTAGTTAGTTCCATGTTTATGGAGATGGCAGTGTAGATACTTTCATGTTTACAGAGATGGCGGTGTAGATATTTCCAAGTTTATAGAGATAGCAGTGTAGATATTTACATGTTTATACAGATGTCTGTGTAGATATTTCCATGTGTATACAGATGGCATTGTAGATATTTCCATGTTTATACAGATGACTGTATAGGTATTTCCATGTTTTTACAGGTGGCAGTGCAGATATTTCCATGTTTATAGAGATAGCGGTGTAGATATTTCCATGTTTCTACAGATGGCGGTGTTGATATTTCCATCTATACACAGATGGCTGTGTAGATATTTCCATGTTTATACAGATGGCGGCGTAGATATTTCCATGGACATGCAGATGGCGGTGTAGATATTTCCATGTTTAAACAGATAGCGGTGTAGATATTTCCATGTTTACACAGATAGTGGTGTAGTTATTTCCGTGTTTATACACATGGCAGAGTAGATACTTCCATCTTTATGGAGATGGCAGTGTAGATATTTTCATGTTTATAGAGATGGCGGTGTAGATATTTCCATATTTATAGAGATAGCGGTGTAGATATTTCCATCTTTCTACAGATGGCAGTGTAGATATTTCCATGTTTATACAGATGGCGGTGTAGATATTTCCATATTTATACAGATGTCTGTGTAGATATTTCCATCTTTATACAGATGGTATTGTAGGTATTTCCATGTTTATACAGATGGTGGTGAAGATATTTCCATGTTTATTCAGATGACTGTGTAGATATTTCCATGTTTTTACAGATGGCAGTGTGGATATTTCAATGTTTATAGAGATGGCGCTGTAGATATTTCCAAGTTTATACAGATAACGGTGGAGATATTTCCATGTTTATACAGAGAGGAGTCGAGATATTTCCATGTTTATACACATAGCGGTGTACATATTTCCATGATTATAGAGACAGCGGTGTAGGTATTTCCATGTTTATGCAGATAGCGGTGCAGATATTTCCATGTTTACACAGATGCCTATGCAGATATTTCCATATTTACACAGAGGGCTGTGTAGATATTTCTATGTTTATACAGAAGACAGTGTAGATATTTAAATGTTCCTACACATGACTGTGTAGGTATTTCCATGTTTATACAGATGTCTTTGTAGATATTTCCATGTTAATAGAGATAGCGGTGTAGACATTTCCATGTTTATACAGATAGCGGTGTAGATATTTCCATGTTTATACAGATAGTGGTGTAGATATTTCCATGTTTATACAGACCGCGGTGTAGATATTTCCATGTTTATACAAATAGCGGTGCAGATATTTCCATGTTTGTACAGATGGCGGTGTTGATATTTCCATTTATACACAGATGACCGTGTAGATATTTCCATGTTTATACAGATGGCGGCGCAGATATTTCCATGGATATGTAGATGGCGGTGTAGATATTTCCATGTTTATACAGATTGCGGTGTAGTTATTTCCATGTTTATATAGATAGCGGTGTAGTTATTTCCATGTATATACACATGGCTGTGTAGATATTTCCATGTTTATACAGATGGCGGTGTAGATATTTCCATGTTTATACAGATAACGTTGTATTTCCATGTTTATACAGATGGCGGTGTAGATATTTCCATGTCTATAGAGATAGCAGTGGAGATAATTCCATGTTTATACAGATAGCGGTGTAGATATTTCCATGTTTATTCTGATCGTGGTGTAGATATTTCCATGTTTATAGAGATGGCGGTGTAGATATTTACATGTTCATAGAGATAGCGGTGTTGATTTTTCCATGTTTATAGAGACAGCGGTGTGGATATTTCCTTGCTTATACAGATAGGGGTGTAGATATTTCCATGTTTATAGAGATAGCGGTGAAGATATTTCCATGTTTATACAGATCACGGTGTAGATATTTCCTTGCTTGTACTAATAGCGGTGTAGTTATTTCCATGTTTATACAGATAGCGGTGTAGATATTTCCATGTATATACAGATGGCTGTGTAGATATTTCCATGTTTATACAGATGGCTGTGTAGATATTTCCATGTTTATACAGATGACTTTGTAGGTATTTGCATGTTTATACAGATGGCGGTGTAGGTTTTCCATGTTTATAGTGATAGCTGTGTAGATATTTCCATGTTTATACAGATAGCGGTGTTGATATTTCCATGTTTATAAAGATCGCGGTGTAGATATTTCCATGTTTATACAGATCGCGGTGCAGATATTTATATCTTTATACAGATGGCATTGTAGATATTTCCTTATTCACACAGATGGCGGTGTAGATGTTTCCATGTTTATACAGATGGCAGAGTAGTTAGTTCCATGTTTATGGAGATGGCAGTGTAGATACTTTCATGTTTACAGAGATGGCAGTGTAGATATTTCCATGTTTATAGAGATAGCAGTGTAGATATTTACATGTTTATACAGATGTCTGTGTAGATATTTCCATGTGTATACAGATGGCATTGTAGATATTTCCATGTTTATACAGATGACTGTATAGGTATTTCCATGTTTTTACAGGTGGCAGTGCAGATATTTCCATGTTTATAGAGATAGCGATGTAGATATTTCCATGTTTCTACAGATGGCGGTGTTGATATTTCCATCTATACACAGATGTCCGTGTAGATATTTCCATGTTTATACAGATGGCGGCATAGATATTTCCATGGACATGCAGATGGCGGTGTAGATATTTCCATGTTTAAACAGATAGCGGTGTAGATATTTCCATGTTTACACAGATAGTGGTGTAGATATTTCCGTGTTTATACACATGGCAGAGTAGATACTTCCATCTTTATGGAGATGGCAGTGTAGACATTTTCACGTTATTGAGATGGCGGTGTAGATATTTCCATATTTATAGAGATAGCGGTGTAGATATTTCCATCTTTCTACAGATGGCAGTGTAGATATTTCCATGTTTATACAGATGGCGGTGTAGATATTTCCATATTTATACAGATGTCTGTGTAGATATTTCCATCTGTATACAGATGGTATTGTAGGTATTTCCATGTTTATACAGATGGTGGTGAAGATATTTCCATGTTTATTCAGATGACTGTGTAGATATTTCCATGTTTTTACAGATGGCAGTGTGGATATTTCAATGTTTATAGAGATGGCGCTGTAGATATTTCCAAGTTTATACAGATAACGGTGGAGATATTTCCATGTTTACACAGAGAGGAGTCGAGATATTTCCATGTTTATACACATAGCGGTGTACATATTTCCATGATTATAGAGACAGCGGTGTAGGTATTTCCATGTTTATGCAGATAGCGGTGCAGATATTTCCATGTTTACACAGATGCCTATGCAGATATTTCCATATTTACACAGAGGGCTGTGTAGATATTTCTATGTTTATACAGAAGACAGTGTAGATATTTAAATGTTCCTACACATGACTGTGTAGGTATTTCCATGTTTATACAGATGTCTTTGTAGATATTTCCATGTTAATAGAGATAGCGGTGTAGACATTTCCATGTTTATACAGATAGCGGTGTAGATATTTCCATGTTTATACAGATAGTGGTGTAGATATTTCCATGTTTATACAGACCGCGGTGTAGATATTTCCATGTTTATACAAATAGCGGTGCAGATATTTCCATGTTTGTACAGATGGCGGTGTTGATATTTCCATTTATACACAGATGACCGTGTAGATATTTCCATGTTTATACAGACGGCGGCGCAGATATTTCCATGGATATGTAGATGGCGGTGTAGATATTTCCATGTTTATACAGATTGCGGTGTAGTTATTTCCATGTTTATATAGATAGCGGTGTAGTTATTTCCATGTATATACACATGGCTGTGTAGATATTTCCATGTTTATACAAATGGCGGTGTAGATATTTCCATGTTCATACAGATAACTTTGTATTTCCATGTTTATACAGATGGCGGTGTAGATATTTCCATGTCTATAGAGATAGCAGTGGAGATAATTCCATGTTTATACAGATAGCGGTGTAGATATTTCCATGTTTATTCTGATCGTGGTGTAGATATTTCCATGTTTATAGAGATGGCGGTGTAGATATTTACATGTTCATAGAGATAGCGGTGTTGATTTCTCCATGTTTATAGAGACAGCGGTGTGGATATTTCCTTGCTTATACAGATAGGGGTGTAGATATTTCCATGTTTATAGAGATAGCGGTGAAGATATTTCCATGTTTATACAGATCACGGTGTAGATATTTCCTTGCTTGTACTAATAGCGGTGTAGTTATTTCCATGTTTATACAGATAGCGGTGTAGATATTTCCATGTTTATACAGATGGCTGTGTAGATATTTCCATGTTTATACAGATGACTTTGTAGGTATTTGCATGTTTATACAGATGGCGGTGTAGGTTTTCCATGTTTATAGTGATATCTGTGTAGATATTTCCATGTTTATACAGATAGCGGTGTTGATATTTCCATGTTTATAAAGATCGCGGTGTAGATATTTCCATGTTTATACAGATCGCGGTGCAGATATTTATATCTTTATACAGATGGCATTGTAGATATTTCCTTATTCACACAGATGGCGGTGTAGATGTTTCCATGTTTATACAGATGGCAGAGTAGTTAGTTCCATGTTTATGGAGATGGCAGTGTAGATACTTTCATGTTTACAGAGATGGCGGTGTAGATATTTCCATGTTTATAGAGATAGCAGTGTAGATATTTACATGTTTATACAGATGTCTGTGTAGATATTTCCATGTGTATACAGATGGCATTGTAGATATTTCCATGTTTATACAGATGACTGTATAGGTATTTCCATGTTTTTACAGGTGGCAGTGCAGATATTTCCATGTTTATAGAGATAGCGGTGTAGATATTTCCATGTTTCTACAGATGGCGGTGTTGATATTTCCATCTATACACAGATGGCCGTGTAGATATTTCCATGTTTATACAGATGGCGGCGTAGATATTTCCATGGACATGCAGATGGCGGTGTAGATATTTCCATGTTTAAACAGATAGCGGTGTAGATATTTCCATGTTTACACAGATAGTGGTGTAGATATTTCCGTGTTTATACACATGGCAGAGTAGATACTTCCATCTTTATGGAGATGGCAGTGTAGATATTTTCATGTTTATAGAGATGGCGGTGTAGATATTTCCATATTTATAGAGATAGCGGTGTAGATATTTCCATCTTTCTACAGATGGCAGTGTAGATATTTCCATGTTTATACAGATGGCGGTGTAGATATTTCCATATTTATACAGATGTCTGTGTAGATATTTCCATCTGTATACAGATGGTATTGTAGGTATTTCCATGTTTATACAGATGGTGGTGAAGATATTTCCATGTTTATTCAGATGACTGTGTAGATATTTCCATGTTTTTACAGATGGCAGTGTGGATATTTCAATGTTTATAGAGATGGCGCTGTAGATATTTCCAAGTTTATACAGATAACGGTGGAGATATTTCCATGTTTATACAGAGAGGAGTCGAGATATTTCCATGTTTATACACATAGCGGTGTACATATTTCCATGATTATAGAGACAGCGGTGTAGGTATTTCCATGTTTATGCAGATAGCGGTGCAGATATTTCCATGTTTACACAGATGCCTATGCAGATATTTCCATATTTACACAGAGGGCTGTGTAGATATTTCTATGTTTATACAGAAGACAGTGTAGATATTTAAATGTTCCTACACATGACTGTGTAGGTATTTCCATGTTTATACAGATGTCTTTGTAGATATTTCCATGTTAATAGAGATAGCGGTGTAGACATTTCCATGTTTATACAGATAGCGGTGTAGATATTTCCATGTTTATACAGATAGTGGTGTAGATATTTCCATGTTTATACAGACCGCGGTGTAGATATTTCCATGTTTATACAAATAGCGGTGCAGATATTTCCATGTTTGTACAGATGGCGGTGTTGATATTTCCATTTATACACAGATGACCGTGTAGATATTTCCATGTTTATACATATGGCGGCGCAGATATTTCCATGGATATGTAGATGGCGGTGTAGATATTTCCATGTTTATACAGATTGCGGTGTAGTTATTTCCATGTTTATATAGATAGCGGTGTAGTTATTTCCATGTATATACACATGGCTGTGTAGATATTTCCATGTTTATACAGATGGCGGTGTAGATATTTCCATGTTTATACAGATAACTTTGTATTTCCATGTTTATACAGATGGCGGTGTAGATATTTCCATGTCTATAGTGATAGCAGTGGAGATAATTCCATGTTTATAAAGATAGCGGTGTAGATATTTCCATGTTTATTCTGATCGTGGTGTAGATATTTCCATGTTTATAGAGATGGCGGTGTAGATATTTACATGTTCATAGAGATAGCGGTGTTGATTTTTCCATGTTTATAGAGACAGCGGTGTGGATATTTCCTTGCTTATACAGATAGGGGTGTAGATATTTCCATGTTTATAGAGATAGCGGTGAAGATATTTCCATGTTTATACAGATCACGGTGTAGATATTTCCTTGCTTGTACTAATAGCGGTGTAGTTATTTCCATGTTTATACAGATAGCGGTGTAGATATTTCCATGTATATACAGATGGCTGGGTAGATATTTCCATGTTTATACAGATGGCTGTGTAGATATTTCCATGTTTATACAGATGACTTTGTAGGTATTTGCATGTTTATACAGATGGCGGTGTAGGTTTTCCATGTTTATAGTGATAGCTGTGTAGATATTTCCATGTTTATACAGATAGCGGTGTTGATATTTCCATGTTTATAAAGATCGCGGTGTAGATATTTCCATGTTTATACAGATCGCGGTGCAGATATTTATATCTTTATACAGATGGCATTGTAGATATTTCCTTATTCACACAGATGGCGGTGTAGATGTTTCCATGTTTATACAGATGGCAGAGTAGTTAGTTCCATGTTTATGGAGATGGCAGTGTAGATAATTTCATGTTTACAGAGATGGCGGTGTAGATATTTCCAAGTTTATAGAGATAGCAGTGTAGATATTTACATGTTTATACAGATGTCTGTGTAGATATTTCCATGTGTATACAGATGGCATTGTAGATATTTCCATGTTTATACAGATGACTGTATAGGTATTTCCATGTTTTTACAGGTGGCAGTGCAGATATTTCCATGTTTATAGAGATAGCGGTGTAGATATTTCCATGTTTCTACAGATGGCGGTGTTGATATTTCCATCTATACACAGATGGCTGTGTAGATATTTCCATGTTTATACAGATGGCGGCGTAGATATTTCCATGGACATGCAGATGGCGGTGTAGATATTTCCATGTTTAAACAGATAGCGGTGTAGATATTTCCATGTTTACACAGATAGTGGTGTAGTTATTTCCGTGTTTATACACATGGCAGAGTAGATACTTCCATCTTTATGGAGATGGCAGTGTAGATATTTTCATGTTTATAGAGATGGCGGTGTAGATATTTCCATATTTATAGAGATAGCGGTGTAGATATTTCCATCTTTCTACAGATGGCAGTGTAGATATTTCCATGTTTATACAGATGGCGGTGTAGATATTTCCATATTTATACAGATGTCTGTGTAGATATTTCCATCTTTATACAGATGGTATTGTAGGTATTTCCATGTTTATACAGATGGTGGTGAAGATATTTCCATGTTTATTCAGATGACTGTGTAGATATTTCCATGTTTTTACAGATGGCAGTGTGGATATTTCAATGTTTATAGAGATGGCGCTGTAGATATTTCCAAGTTTATACAGATAACGGTGGAGATATTTCCATGTTTATACAGAGAGGAGTCGAGATATTTCCATGTTTATACACATAGCGGTGTACATATTTCCATGATTATAGAGACAGCGGTGTAGGTATTTCCATGTTTATGCAGATAGCGGTGCAGATATTTCCATGTTTACACAGATGCCTATGCAGATATTTCCATATTTACACAGAGGGCTGTGTAGATATTTCTATGTTTATACAGAAGACAGTGTAGATATTTAAATGTTCCTACACATGACTGTGTAGGTATTTCCATGTTTATACAGATGTCTTTTTAGATATTTCCATGTTAATAGAGATAGCGGTGTAGACATTTCCATGTTTATACAGATAGCGGTGTAGATATTTCCATGTTTATACAGATAGTGGTGTAGATATTTCCATGTTTATACAGACCGCGGTGTAGATATTTCCATGTTTATACAAATAGCGGTGCAGATATTTCCATGTTTGTACAGATGGCGGTGTTGATATTTCCATTTATACACAGATGACCGTGTAGATATTTCCATGTTTATACAGATGGCGGCGCAGATATTTCCATGGATATGTAGATGGCGGTGTAGATATTTCCATGTTTATACAGATTGCGGTGTAGTTATTTCCATGTTTATATAGATAGCGGTGTAGTTATTTCCATGTATATACACATGGCTGTGTAGATATTTCCATGTTTATACAGATGGCGGTGTAGATATTTCCATGTTTATACAGATAACGTTGTATTTCCATGTTTATACAGATGGCGGTGTAGATATTTCCATGTCTATAGAGATAGCAGTGGAGATAATTCCATGTTTATACAGATAGCGGTGTAGATATTTCCATGTTTATTCTGATCGTGGTGTAGATATTTCCATGTTTATAGAGATGGCGGTGTAGATATTTACATGTTCATAGAGATAGCGGTGTTGATTTTTCCATGTTTATAGAGACAGCGGTGTGGATATTTCCTTGCTTATACAGATAGGGGTGTAGATATTTCCATGTTTATAGAGATAGCGGTGAAGATATTTCCATGTTTATACAGATCACGGTGTAGATATTTCCTTGCTTGTACTAATAGCGGTGTAGTTATTTCCATGTTTATACAGATAGCGGTGTAGATATTTCCATGTATATACAGATGGCTGTGTAGATATTTCCATGTTTATACAGATGGCTGTGTAGATATTTCCATGTTTATACAGATGACTTTGTAGGTATTTGCATGTTTATACAGATGGCGGTGTAGGTTTTCCATGTTTATAGTGATAGCTGTGTAGATATTTCCATGTTTATACAGATAGCGGTGTTGATATTTCCATGTTTATAAAGATCGCGGTGTAGATATTTCCATGTTTATACAGATCGTGGTGCAGATATTTATATCTTTATACAGATGGCATTGTAGATATTTCCTTATTCACACAGATGGCGGTGTAGATGTTTCCATGTTTATACAGATGGCAGAGTAGTTAGTTCCATGTTTATGGAGATGGCAGTGTAGATACTTTCATGTTTACAGAGATGGCGGTGTAGATATTTCCATGTTTATAGAGATAGCAGTGTAGATATTTACATGTTTATACAGATGTCTGTGTAGATATTTCCATGTGTATACAGATGGCATTGTAGATATTTCCATGTTTATACAGATGACTGTATAGGTATTTCCATGTTTTTACAGGTGGCAGTGCAGATATTTCCATGTTTATAGAGATAGCGGTGTAGATATTTCCATGTTTCTACAGATGGCGGTGTTGATATTTCCATCTATACACAGATGGCCGTGTAGATATTTCCATGTTTATACAGATGGCGGCGTAGATATTTCCATGGACATGCAGATGGCGGTGTAGATATTTCCATGTTTAAACAGATAGCGGTGTAGATATTTCCATGTTTACACAGATAGTGGTGTAGATATTTCCGTGTTTATACACATGGCAGAGTAGATACTTCCATCTTTATGGAGATGGCAGTGTAGATATTTTCATGTTTATAGAGATGGCGGTGTAGATATTTCCATATTTATAGAGATAGCGGTGTAGATATTTCCATCTTTCTACAGATGGCAGTGTAGATATTTCCATGTTTATACAGATGGCGGTGTAGATATTTCCATATTTATACAGATGTCTGTGTAGATATTTCCATCTGTATACAGATGGTATTGTAGGTATTTCCATGTTTATACAGATGGTGGTGAAGATATTTCCATGTTTATTCAGATGACTGTGTAGATATCTCCATGTTTTTACAGATGGCAGTGTGGATATTTCAATGTTTATAGAGATGGCGCTGTAGATATTTCCAAGTTTATACAGATAACGGTGGAGATATTTCCATGTTTATACAGAGAGGAGTCGAGATATTTCCATGTTTATACACATAGCGGTGTACATATTTCCATGATTATAGAGACAGCGGTGTAGGTATTTCCATGTTTATGCAGATAGCGGTGCAGATATTTCCATGTTTACACAGATGCCTATGCAGATATTTCCATATTTACACAGAGGGCTGTGTAGATATTTCTATGTTTATACAGAAGACAGTGTAGATATTTAAATGTTCCTACACATGACTGTGTAGGTATTTCCATGTTTATACAGATGTCTTTGTAGATATTTCCATGTTAATAGAGATAGCGGTGTAGACATTTCCATGTTTATACAGATAGCGGTGTAGATATTTCCATGTTTATACAGATAGTGGTGTAGATATTTCCATGTTTATACAGACCGCGGTGTAGATATTTCCATGTTTATACAAATAGCGGTGCAGATATTTCCATGTTTGTACAGATGGCGGTGTTGATATTTCCATTTATACACAGATGACCGTGTAGATATTTCCATGTTTATACAGATGGCGGCGCAGATATTTCCATGGATGTGTAGATGGCGGTGTAGATATTTCCATGTTTATACAGATTGCGGTGTAGTTATTTCCATGTTTATATAGATAGCGGTGTAGTTATTTCCATGTATATACACATGGCTGTATAGATATTTCCATGTTTATACAGATGGCGGTGTAGATATTTCCATGTTTATACAGATGGCGGTGTAGATATTTCCATGTCTATAGAGATAGCAGTGGAGATAATTCCATGTTTATACAGATAGCGGTGTAGATATTTCCATGTTTATTCTGATCGTGGTGTAGATATTTCCATGTTTATAGAGATGGCGGTGTAGATATTTACATGTTCATAGAGATAGCGGTGTTGATTTTTCCATGTTTATAGAGACAGCGGTGTGGATATTTCCTTGCTTATACAGATAGGGGTGTAGATATTTCCATGTTTATAGAGATAGCGGTGAAGATATTTCCATGTTTATACAGATCACGGTGTAGATATTTCCTTGCTTGTACTAATAGCGGTGTAGTTATTTCCATGTTTATACAGATAGCGGTGTAGATATTTCCATGTATATACAGATGGCTGTGTAGATATTTCCATGTTTATACAGATGGCTGTGTAGATATTTCCATGTTTATACAGATGACTTTGTAGGTATTTGCATGTTTATACAGATGGCGGTGTAGGTTTTCCATGTTTATAGTGATAGCTGTGTAGATATTTCCATGTTTATACAGATAGCGGTGTTGATATTTCCATGTTTATAAAGATCGCGGTGTAGATATTTCCATGTTTATACAGATCGCGGTGCAGATATTTATATCTTTATACAGATGGCATTGTAGATATTTCCTTATTCACACAGATGGCGGTGTAGATGTTTCCATGTTTATACAGATGGCAGAGTAGTTAGTTCCATGTTTATGGAGATGGCAGTGTAGATACTTTCATGTTTACAGAGATGGCAGTGTAGATATTTCCATGTTTATAGAGATAGCAGTGTAGATATTTACATGTTTATACAGATGTCTGTGTAGATATTTCCATGTGTATACAGATGGCATTGTAGATATTTCCATGTTTATACAGATGACTGTATAGGTATTTCCATGTTTTTACAGGTGGCAGTGCAGATATTTCCATGTTTATAGAGATAGCGATGTAGATATTTCCATGTTTCTACAGATGGCGGTGTTGATATTTCCATCTATACACAGATGTCCGTGTAGATATTTCCATGTTTATACAGATGGCGGCATAGATATTTCCATGGACATGCAGATGGCGGTGTAGATATTTCCATGTTTAAACAGATAGCGGTGTAGATATTTCCATGTTTACACAGATAGTGGTGTAGATATTTCCGTGTTTATACACATGGCAGAGTAGATACTTCCATCTTTATGGAGATGGCAGTGTAGATATTTTCACGTTATTGAGATGGCGGTGTAGATATTTCCATATTTATAGAGATAGCGGTGTAGATATTTCCATCTTTCTACAGATGGCAGTGTAGATATTTCCATGTTTATACAGATGGCGGTGTAGATATTTCCATATTTATACAGATGTCTGTGTAGATATTTCCATCTGTATACAGATGGTATTGTAGGTATTTCCATGTTTATACAGATGGTGGTGAAGATATTTCCATGTTTATTCAGATGACTGTGTAGATATTTCCATGTTTTTACAGATGGCAGTGTGGATATTTCAATGTTTATAGAGATGGCGCTGTAGATATTTCCAAGTTTATACAGATAACGGTGGAGATATTTCCATGTTTATACAGAGAGGAGTCGAGATATTTCCATGTTTATACACATAGCGGTGTACATATTTCCATGATTATAGAGACAGCGGTGTAGGTATTTCCATGTTTATGCAGATAGCGGTGCAGATATTTCCATGTTTACACAGATGCCTATGCAGATATTTCCATATTTACACAGAGGGCTGTGTAGATATTTCTATGTTTATACAGAAGACAGTGTAGATATTTAAAGGTTCCTACACATGACTGTGTAGGTATTTCCATGTTTATACAGATGTCTTTGTAGATATTTCCATGTTAATAGAGATAGCGGTGTAGACATTTCCATGTTTATACAGATAGCGGTGTAGATATTTCCATGTTTATACAGATAATGGTGTAGATATTTCCATGCTTATACAGACCGCGGTGTAGATATTTCCATGTTTATACAAATAGCGGTGCAGATATTTCCATGTTTGTACAGATGGCGGTGTTGATATTTCCATTTATACACAGATGACCGTGTAGATATTTCCATGTTTATACAGATGGCGGCGCAGATATTTCCATGGATATGTAGATGGCGGTGTAGATATTTCCATGTTTATACAGATTGCGGTGTAGTTATTTCCATGTTTATATAGATAGCGGTGTAGTTATTTCCATGTATATACACATGGCTGTGTAGATATTTCCATGTTTATACAGATGGCGGTGTAGCTATTTCCATGTTTATACAGATAACTTTGTATTTCCATGTTTATACAGATGGCGGTGTAGATATTTCCATGTCTATAGAGATAGCACTGGAGATAATTCCATGTTTATACAGATAGCGGTGTAGATATTTCCATGTTTATTCTGAGCGTGGTCTAGATATTTCCATGTTTATGGAGATGGCGGTGTAGATATTTACATGTTCATAGAGATAGCGGTGTTGATTTTTCCATGTTTATAGAGACAGCGGTGTGGATATTTCCTTGCTTATACAGATAGGGGTGTAGATATTTCCATGTTTATAGAGATAGCGGTGAAGATATTTCCATGTTTATACAGATCACGGTGTAGATATTTCCTTGCTTGTACTAATAGCGGTGTAGTTATTTCCATGTTTGTACAGATAGCGGTGTAGATATTTCCATGTGTATACAGATGGCTGTGTAGATATTTCCATGTTTATACAGATGGCTGTGTAGATATTTCCATGTTTATACAGATGACTTTGTAGGTATTTGCATGTTTATACAGATGGCGGTGTAGGTTTTCCATGTTTATAGTGATAGCTGTGTAGATATTTCCATGTTTATACAGATAGCGGTGTTGATATTTCCATGTTTATAAAGATCGCGGTGTAGATATTTCCATGTTTATACAGATCGCGGTGCAGATATTTATATCTTTATACAGATGGCATTGTAGATATTTCCTTATTCACACAGATGGTGGTGTAGATGTTTCCATGTTTATACAGATGGCAGAGTAGTTAGTTCCATGTTTATGGAGATGGCAGTGTAGATACTTTCATGTTTACAGAGATGGCGGTGTAGATATTTCCATGTTTATAGAGATAGCAGTGTAGATATTTACATGTTTATACAGATGTCTGTGTAGATATTTCCATGTGTATACAGATGGCATTGTAGGTATTTCCATGTTTATACAGATGACTGTATAGGTATTTCCATGTTTTTACAGGTGGCAGTGCAGATATTTCCATGTTTATAGAGATAGCGGTGTAGATATTTCCATGTTTCTACAGATGGCGGTGTTGATATTTCCATCTATACACAGATGGCCGTGTAGATATTTCCATGTTTATACAGATGGCGGCGTAGATATTTCCATGGACATGCAGATGGCGGTGTAGATATTTCCATGTTTAAACAGATAGCGGTGTAGATATTTCCATGTTTACACAGATAGTGGTGTAGATATTTCCGTGTTTATACACATGGCAGAGTAGATACTTCCATCTTTATGGAGATGGCAGTGTAGATATTTTCATGTTTATAGAGATGGCGGTGTAGATATTTCCATATTTATAGAGATAGCGGTGTAGATATTTCCATCTTTCTACAGATGGCAGTGTAGATATTTCCATGTTTATACAGATGGCGGTGTAGATATTTCCATATTTATACAGATGTCTGTGTAGATATTTCCATCTGTATACAGATGGTATTGTAGGTATTTCCATGTTTATACAGATGGTGGTGAAGATATTTCCATGTTTATTCAGATGACTGTGTAGATATTTCCATGTTTTTACAGATGGCAGTGTGGATATTTCAATGTTTATAGAGATGGCGCTGTAGATATTTCCAAGTTTATACAGATAACGGTGGAGATATTTCCATGTTTATACAGAGAGGAGTCGAGATATTTCCATGTTTATACACATAGCGGTGTACATATTTCCATGATTATAGAGACAGCGGTGTAGGTATTTCCATGTTTATGCAGGTAGCGGTGCAGATATTTCCATGTTTACACAGATGCCTATGCAGATATTTCCATATTTACACAGAGGGCTGTGTAGATATTTCTATGTTTATACAGAAGACAGTGTAGATATTTAAATGTTCCTACACATGACTGTGTAGGTATTTCCATGTTTATACAGATGACTTTGTAGATATTTCCATGTTAATAGAGATAGCGGTGTAGACATTTCCATGTTTATACAGATAGCGGTGTAGATATTTCCATGTTTATACAGATAGTGGTGTAGATATTTCCATGTTTATACAGACCGCGGTGTAGATATTTCCATGTTTATACAAATAGCGGTGCAGATATTTCCATGTTTGTACAGATGGCGGTGTTGATATTTCCATTTATACACAGATGACCGTGTAGATATTTCCATGTTTATACAGATGGCGGCGCAGATATTTCCATGGATATGTAGATGGCGGTGTAGATATTTCCATGTTTATACAGATTGCGGTGTAGTTATTTCCATGTTTATATAGATAGCGGTGTAGTTATTTCCATGTATATACACATGGCTGTGTAGATATTTCCATGTTTATACAGATGGCGGTGTAGATATTTCCATGTTTATACAGATAACTTTGTATTTCCATGTTTATACAGATGGCGGTGTAGATATTTCCATGTCTATAGAGATAGCAGTGGAGATAATTCCATGTTTATACAGATAGCGGTGTAGATATTTCCATGTTTATTCTGATCGTGGTGTAGATATTTCCATGTTTATAGAGATGGCGGTGTAGATATTTACATGTTCATAGAGATAGCGGTGTTGATTTTTCCATGTTTATAGAGACAGCGGTGTGGATATTTCCTTGCTTATACAGATAGGGGTGTAGATATTTCCATGTTTATAGAGATAGCGGTGAAGATATTTCCATGTTTATACAGATCACGGTGTAGATATTTCCTTGCTTGTACTAATAGCGGTGTAGTTATTTCCATGTTTATACAGATAGCGGTGTAGATATTTCCATGTATATACAGATGGCTGTGTAGATATTTCCATGTTTATACAGATGGCTGTGTAGATATTTCCATGTTTATACAGATGACTTTGTAGGTATTTGCATGTTTATACAGATGGCGGTGTAGGTTTTCCATGTTTATAGTGATAGCTGTGTAGATATTTCCATGTTTATACAGATAGCGGTGTTGATATTTCCATGTTTATAAAGATCGCGGTGTAGATATTTCCATGTTTATACAGATCGCGGTGCAGATATTTATATCTTTATACAGATGGCATTATAGATATTTCCTTATTCACACAGATGGCGGTGTAGATGTTTCCATGTTTATACAGATGGCAGAGTAGTTAGTTCCATGTTTATGGAGATGGCAGTGTAGATACTTTCATGTTTACAGAGATGGCGGTGTAGATATTTCCATGTTTATAGAGATAGCAGTGTAGATATTTACATGTTTATACAGATGTCTGTGTAGATATTTCCATGTGTATACAGATGGCATTGTAGATATTTCCATGTTTATACAGATGACTGTATAGGTATTTCCATGTTTTTACAGGTGGCAGTGCAGATATTTCCATGTTTACAGAGATAGCGGTGTAGATATTTCCATGTTTCTACAGATGGCGGTGTTGATATTTCCATCTATACACAGATGGCCGTGTAGATATTTCCATGTTTATACAGATGGCGGCGTAGATATTTCCATGGACATGCAGATGGCGGTGTAGATATTTCCATGTTTAAACAGATAGCGGTGTAGATATTTCCATGTTTACACAGATAGTGGTGTAGATATTTCCGTGTTTATACACATGGCAGAGTAGATACTTCCATCTTTATGGAGATGGCAGTGTAGATATTTTCATGTTTATAGAGATGGCGGTGTAGATATTTCCATATTTATAGAGATAGCGGTGTAGATATTTCCATCTTTCTACAGATGGCAGTGTAGATATTTCCATGTTTATACAGATGGCGGTGTAGATATTTCCATATTTATACAGATGTCTGTGTAGATATTTCCATCTGTATACAGATGGTATTGTAGGTATTTCCATGTTTATACAGATGGTGGTGAAGATATTTCCATGTTTATTCAGATGACTGTGTAGATATTTCCATGTTTTTACAGATGGCAGTGTGGATATTTCAATGTTTATAGAGATGGCGCTGTAGATATTTCCAAGTTTATACAGATAACGGTGGAGATATTTCCATGTTTATACAGAGAGGAGTCGAGATATTTCCATGTTTATACACATAGCGGTGTACATATTTCCATGATTATAGAGACAGCGGTGTAGGTATTTCCATGTTTATGCAGATAGCGGTGCAGATATTTCCATGTTTACACAGATGCCTATGCAGATATTTCCATATTTACACAGAGGGCTGTGTAGATATTTCTATGTTTATACAGAAGACAGTGTAGATACTTAAATGTTCCTACACATGACTGTGTAGGTATTTCCATGTTTATACAGATGACTTTGTAGATATTTCCATGTTAATAGAGATAGCGGTGTAGACATTTCCATGTTTATACAGATAGCGGTGTAGATATTTCCATGTTTATACAGATAGTGGTGTAGATATTTCCATGTTTATACAGACCGCGGTGTAGATATTTCCATGTTTATACAAATAGCGGTGCATATATTTCCATGTTTGTACAGATGGCGGTGTTGATATTTCCATTTATACACAGATGACCGTGTAGATATTTCCATGTTTATACAGATGGCGGCACAGATATTTCCATGGATATGTAGATGGCGGTGTAGATATTTCCATGTTTATACAGATTGCGGTGTAGTTATTTCCATGTTTATATAGATAGCGGTGTAGTTATTTCCATGTATATACACATGGCTGTGTAGATATTTCCATGTTTATACAGATGGCGGTGTAGATATTTCCATGTTTATACAGATAACTTTGTATTTCCATGTTTATACAGATGGCGGTGTAGATATTTCCATGTCTATAGAGATAGCAGTGGAGATAATTCCATGTTTATACAGATAGCGGTGTAGATATTTCCATGTTTATTCTGATCGTGGTGTAGATATTTCCATGTTTATAGAGATGGCGGTGTAGATATTTACATGTTCATAGAGATAGCGGTGTTGATTTTTCCATGTTTATAGAGACAGCGGTGTGGATATTTCCTTGCTTATACAGATAGGGGTGTAGATATTTCCATGTTTATAGAGATAGCGGTGAAGATATTTCCATGTTTATACAGATCACGGTGTAGATATTTCCTTGCTTGTACTAATAGCGGTGTAGTTATTTCCATGTTTATACAGATAGCGGTGTAGATATTTCCATGTATATACAGATGGCTGTGTAGATATTTCCATGTTTATACAGATGGCTGTGTAGATATTTCCATGTTTATACAGATGACTTTGTAGGTATTTGCATGTTTATACAGATGGCGGTGTAGGTTTTCCATGTTTATAGTGATAGCTGTGTAGATATTTCCATGTTTATACAGATAGCGGTGTTGATATTTCCATGTTTATAAAGATCGCGGTGTAGATATTTCCATGTTTATACAGATCGCGGTGCAGATATTTATATCTTTATACAGATGGCATTATAGATATTTCCTTATTCACACAGATGGCGGTGTAGATGTTTCCATGTTTATACAGATGGCAGAGTAGTTAGTTCCATGTTTATGGAGATGGCAGTGTAGATACTTTCATGTTTACAGAGATGGCGGTGTAGATATTTCCATGTTTATAGAGATAGCAGTGTAGATATTTACATGTTTATACAGATGTCTGTGTAGATATTTCCATGTGTATACAGATGGCATTGTAGATATTTCCATGTTTATACAGATGACTGTATAGGTATTTCCATGTTTTTACAGGTGGCAGTGCAGATATTTCCATGTTTACAGAGATAGCGGTGTAGATATTTCCATGTTTCTACAGATGGCGGTGTTGATATTTCCATCTATACACAGATGGCCGTGTAGATATTTCCATGTTTATACAGATGGCGGCGTAGATATTTCCATGGACATGCAGATGGCGGTGTAGATATTTCCATGTTTAAACAGATAGCGGTGTAGATATTTCCATGTTTACACAGATAGTGGTGTAGATATTTCCGTGTTTATACACATGGCAGAGTAGATACTTCCATCTTTATGGAGATGGCAGTGTAGATATTTTCATGTTTATAGAGATGGCGGTGTAGATATTTCCATATTTATAGAGATAGCGGTGTAGATATTTCCATCTTTCTACAGATGGCAGTGTAGATATTTCCATGTTTATACAGATGGCGGTGTAGATATTTCCATATTTATACAGATGTCTGTGTAGATATTTCCATCTGTATACAGATGGTATTGTAGGTATTTCCATGTTTATACAGATGGTGGTGAAGATATTTCCATGTTTATTCAGATGACTGTGTAGATATTTCCATGTTTTTACAGATGGCAGTGTGGATATTTCAATGTTTATAGAGATGGCGCTGTAGATATTTCCAAGTTTATACAGATAACGGTGGAGATATTTCCATGTTTATACAGAGAGGAGTCGAGATATTTCCATGTTTATACACATAGCGGTGTACATATTTCCATGATTATAGAGACAGCGGTGTAGGTATTTCCATGTTTATGCAGATAGCGGTGCAGATATTTCCATGTTTACACAGATGCCTATGCAGATATTTCCATATTTACACAGAGGGCTGTGTAGATATTTCTATGTTTATACAGAAGACAGTGTAGATATTTAAATGTTCCTACACATGACTGTGTAGGTATTTCCATGTTTATACAGATGACTTTGTAGATATTTCCATGTTAATAGAGATAGCGGTGTAGACATTTCCATGTTTATACAGATAGCGGTGTAGATATTTCCATGTTTATACAGATAGTGGTGTAGATATTTCCATGTTTATACAGACCGCGGTGTAGATATTTCCATGTTTATACAAATAGCGGTGCATATATTTCCATGTTTGTACAGATGGCGGTGTTGATATTTCCATTTATACACAGATGACCGTGTAGATATTTCCATGTTTATACAGATGGCGGCACAGATATTTCCATGGATATGTAGATGGCGGTGTAGATATTTCCATGTTTATACAGATTGCGGTGTAGTTATTTCCATGTTTATATAGATAGCGGTGTAGTTATTTCCATGTATATACACATGGCTGTGTAGATATTTCCATGTTTATACAGATGGCGGTGTAGATATTTCCATGTTTATACAGATAACTTTGTATTTCCATGTTTATACAGATGGCGGTGTAGATATTTCCATGTCTATAGAGATAGCAGTGGAGATAATTCCATGTTTATACAGATAGCGGTGTAGATATTTCCATGTTTATTCTGATCGTGGTGTAGATATTTCCATGTTTATAGAGATGGCGGTGTAGATATTTACATGTTCATAGAAATAGCGGTGTTGATTTTTCCATGTTTATAGAGACAGCGGTGTGGATATTTCCTTGCTTATACAGATAGGGGTGTAGATATTTCCATGTTTATAGAGATAGCGGTGAAGATATTTCCATGTTTATACAGATCACGGTGTAGATATTTCCTTGCTTGTACTAATAGCGGTGTAGTTATTTCCATGTTTATACAGATAGCGGTGTAGATATTTCCATGTATATACAGATGGCTGTGTAGATATTTCCATGTTTATACAGATGGCTGTGTAGATATTTCCATGTTTATACAGATGACTTTGTAGGTATTTGCATGTTTATACAGATGGCGGTGTAGGTTTTCCATGTTTATAGTGATAGCTGTGTAGATATTTCCATGATTATACAGATAGCGGTGTAGATATTTCCATGTTTATACAGATCGCGGTGCAGATATTTATATCTTTATACAGATGGCATTGTAGATATTTCCTTATTCACACAGATGGCGGTGTAGATGTTTCCATGTTTATACAGATGGCAGAGTAGTTAGTTCCATGTTTATGGAGATGGCAGTGTAGATACTTTCATGTTTACAGAGATGGCGGTGTAGATATTTCCATGTTTATAGAGATAGCAGTGTAGATATTTACATGTTTATACAGATGTCTGTGTAGATATTTCCATGTGTATACAGATGGCATTGTAGATATTTCCATGTTTATACAGATGACTGTATAGGTATTTCCATGTTTTCACAGGTGGCAGTGCAGATATTTCCATGTTTATAGAGATAGCGGTGTAGATATTTCCATGTTTCTACAGATGGCGGTGTTGATATTTCCATCTATACACAGATGGCCGTGTAGATATTTCCATGTTTATACAGATGGCGGCGTAGATATTTCCATGGACATGCAGATGGCGGTGTAGATATTTCCATGTTTAAACAGATAGCGGTGTAGATATTTCCATGTTTACACAGATAGTGGTGTAGATATTTCCGTGTTTATACACATGGCAGAGTAGATACTTCCATCTTTATGGAGATGGCAGTGTAGATATTTTCATGTTTATAGAGATGGCGGTGTAGATATTTCCATATTTATAGAGATAGCGGTGTAGATATTTCCATCTTTCTACAGATGGCAGTGTAGATATTTCCATGTTTATACAGATGGCGGTGTAGATATTTCCATATTTATACAGATGTCTGTGTAGATATTTCCATCTGTATACAGATGGTATTGTAGGTATTTCCATGTTTATACAGATGGTGGTGAAGATATTTCCATGTTTATTCAGATGACTGTGTAGATATTTCCATGTTTTTACAGATGGCAGTGTGGATATTTCAATGTTTATAGAGATGGCGCTGTAGATATTTCCAAGTTTATACAGATAACGGTGGAGATATTTCCATGTTTATACAGAGAGGAGTCGAGATATTTCCATGTTTATACACATAGCGGTGTACATATTTCCATGATTATAGAGACAGCGGTGTAGGTATTTCCATGTTTATGCAGATAGCGGTGCAGATATTTCCATGTTTACACAGATGCCTATGCAGATATTTCCATATTTACACAGAGGGCTGTGTAGATATTTCTATGTTTATACAGAAGACAGTGTAGATATTTAAATGTTCCTACACATGACTGTGTAGGTATTTCCATGTTTATACAGATGACTTTGTAGATATTTCCATGTTAATAGAGATAGCGGTGTAGACATTTCCATGTTTATAAAGATAGCGGTGTAGATATTTCCATGTTTATACAGATAGTGGTGTAGATATTTCCATGTTTATACAGACCGCGGTGTAGATATTTCCATGTTTATACAAATAGCGGTGCATATATTTCCATGTTTGTACAGATGGCGGTGTTGATATTTCCATTTATACACAGATGACCGTGTAGATATTTCCATGTTTATACAGATGGCGGCGCAGATATTTCCATGGATATGTAGATGGCGGTGTAGATATTTCCATGTTTATACAGATTGCGGTGTAGTTATTTCCATGTTTATATAGATAGCGGTGTAGTTATTTCCATGTATATACACATGGCTGTGTAGATATTTCCATGTTTATACAGATGGCGGTGTAGATATTTCCATGTTTATACAGATAACTTTGTATTTCCATGTTTATACAGATGGCGGTGTAGATATTTCCATGTCTATAGAGATAGCAGTGGAGATAATTCCATGTTTATACAGATAGCGGTGTAGATATTTCCATGTTTATTCTGATCGTGGTGTAGATATTTCCATGTTTATAGAGATGGCGGTGTAGATATTTACATGTTCATAGAAATAGCGGTGTTGATTTTTCCATGTTTATAGAGACAGCGGTGTGGATATTTCCTTGCTTATACAGATAGGGGTGTAGATATTTCCATGTTTATAGAGATAGCGGTGAAGATATTTCCATGTTTATACAGATCACGGTGTAGATATTTCCTTGCTTGTACTAATAGCGGTGTAGTTATTTCCATGTTTATACAGATAGCGGTGTAGATATTTCCATGTATATACAGATGGCTGTGTAGATATTTCCATGTTTATACAGATGGCTGTGTAGATATTTCCATGTTTATACAGATGACTTTGTAGGTATTTGCATGTTTATACAGATGGCGGTGTAGGTTTTCCATGTTTATAGTGATAGCTGTGTAGATATTTCCATGATTATACAGATAGCGGTGTAGATATTTCCATGTTTATACAGATCGCGGTGCAGATATTTATATCTTTATACAGATGGCATTGTAGATATTTCCTTATTCACACAGATGGCGGTGTAGATGTTTCCATGTTTATACAGATGGCAGAGTAGTTAGTTCCATGTTTATGGAGATGGCAGTGTAGATACTTTCATGTTTACAGAGATGGCGGTGTAGATATTTCCATGTTTATAGAGATAGCAGTGTAGATATTTACATGTTTATACAGATGTCTGTGTAGATATTTCCATGTGTATACAGATGGCATTGTAGATATTTCCATGTTTATACAGATGACTGTATAGGTATTTCCATGTTTTTACAGGTGGCAGTGCAGATATTTCCATGTTTATAGAGATAGCGGTGTAGATATTTCCATGTTTCTACAGATGGCGGTGTTGATATTTCCATCTATACACAGATGGCCGTGTAGATATTTCCATGTTTATACAGATGGCGGCGTAGATATTTCCATGGACATGCAGATGGCGGTGTAGATATTTCCATGTTTAAACAGATAGCGGTGTAGATATTTCCATGTTTACACAGATAGTGGTGTAGATATTTCCGTGTTTATACACATGGCAGAGTAGATACTTCCATCTTTATGGAGATGGCAGTGTAGATATTTTCATGTTTATAGAGATGGCGGTGTAGATATTTCCATATTTATAGAGATAGCGGTGTAGATATTTCCATCTTTCTACAGATGGCAGTGTAGATATTTCCATGTTTATACAGATGGCGGTGTAGATATTTCCATATTTATACAGATGTCTGTGTAGATATTTCCATCTGTATACAGATGGTATTGTAGGTATTTCCATGTTTATACAGATGGTGGTGAAGATATTTCCATGTTTATTCAGATGACTGTGTAGATATTTCCATGTTTTTACAGATGGCAGTGTGGATATTTCAATGTTTATAGAGATGGCGCTGTAGATATTTCCAAGTTTATACAGATAACGGTGGAGATATTTCCATGTTTATACAGAGAGGAGTCGAGATATTTCCATGTTTATACACATAGCGGTGTACATATTTCCATGATTATAGAGACAGCGGTGTAGGTATTTCCATGTTTATGCAGATAGCGGTGCAGATATTTCCATGTTTACACAGATGCCTATGCAGATATTTCCATATTTACACAGAGGGCTGTGTAGACATTTCTATGTTTATACAGAAGACAGTGTAGATACTTAAATGTTCCTACACATGACTGTGTAGGTATTTCCATGTTTATACAGATGACTTTGTAGATATTTCCATGTTAATAGAGATAGCGGTGTAGACATTTCCATGTTTATACAGATAGCGGTGTAGATATTTCCATGTTTATACAGATAGTGGTGTAGATATTTCCATGTTTATACAGACCGCGGTGTAGATATTTCCATGTTTATACAAATAGCGGTGCAGATATTTCCATGTTTGTACAGATGGCGGTGTTGATATTTCCATTTATACACAGATGACCGTGTAGATATTTCCATGTTTATACAGATGGCGGCGCAGATATTTCCATGGATATGTAGATGGCGGTGTAGATATTTCCATGTTTATACAGATTGCGGTGTAGTTATTTCCATGTTTATATAGATAGCGGTGTAGTTATTTCCATGTATATACACATGGCTGTGTAGATATTTCCATGTTTATACAGATGGAGGTGTAGATATTTCCATGTTTATACAGATAACTTTGTATTTCCATGTTTATACAGATGGCGGTGTAGATATTTCCATGTCTATAGAGATAGCAGTGGAGATAATTCCATGTTTATACAGACAGCGGTGTAGATATTTCCATGTTTATTCTGATCGTGGTGTAGATATTTCCATGTTTATAGAGATGGCGGTGTAGATATTTACATGTTCATAGAGATAGCGGTGTTGATTTTTCCATGTTTATAGAGACAGCGGTGTGGATATTTCCTTGCTTATACAGATAGGGGTGTAGATATTTCCATGTTTATAGAGATAGCGGTGAAGATATTTCCATGTTTATACAGATCACGGTGTAGATATTTCCTTGCTTGTACTAATAGCGGTGTAGTTATTTCCATGTTTATACAGATAGCGGTGTAGATATTTCCATGTATATACAGATGGCTGTGTAGATATTTCCATGTTTATACAGATGGCTGTGTAGATATTTCCATGTTTATACAGATGACTTTGTAGGTATTTGCATGTTTATACAGATGGCGGTGTAGGTTTTCCATGTTTATAGTGATAGCTGTGTAGATATTTCCATGTTTATACAGATAGCGGTGTAGATATTTCCATGTTTATACAGATCGCGGTGCAGATATTTATATCTTTATACAGATGGCATTGTAGATATTTCCTTATTCACACAGATGGCGGTGTAGATGTTTCCATGTTTATACAGATGGCAGAGTAGTTAGTTCCATGTTTATGGAGATGGCAGTGTAGATACTTTCATGTTTACAGAGATGGCGGTGTAGATATTTCCATGTTTATAGAGATAGCAGTGTAGATATTTACATGTTTATACAGATGTCTGTGTAGATATTTCCATGTGTATACAGATGGCATTGTAGATATTTCCATGTTTATACAGATGACTGTATAGGTATTTCCATGTTTTTACAGGTGGCAGTGCAGATATTTCCATGTTTACAGAGATAGCGGTGTAGATATTTCCATGTTTCTACAGATGGCGGTGTTGATATTTCCATCTATACACAGATGGCCGTGTAGATATTTCCATGTTTATACAGATGGCGGCGTAGATATTTCCATGGACATGCAGATGGCGGTGTAGATATTTCCATGTTTAAACAGATAGCGGTGTAGATATTTCCATGTTTACACAGATAGTGGTGTAGATATTTCCGTGTTTATACACATGGCAGAGTAGATACTTCCATCTTTATGGAGATGGCAGTGTAGATATTTTCATGTTTATAGAGATGGCGGTGTAGATATTTCCATATTTATAGAGATAGCGGTGTAGATATTTCCATCTTTCTACAGATGGCAGTGTAGATATTTCCATGTTTATACAGATGGCGGTGTAGATATTTCCATATTTATACAGATGTCTGTGTAGATATTTCCATCTGTATACAGATGGTATTGTAGGTATTTCCATGTTTATACAGATGGTGGTGAAGATATTTCCATGTTTATTCAGATGACTGTGTAGATATTTCCATGTTTTTACAGATGGCAGTGTGGATATTTCAATGTTTATAGAGATGGCGCTGTAGATATTTCCAAGTTTATACAGATAACGGTGGAGATATTTCCATGTTTATACAGAGAGGAGTCGAGATATTTCCATGTTTATACACATAGCGGTGTACATATTTCCATGATTATAGAGACAGCGGTGTAGGTATTTCCATGTTTATGCAGATAGCGGTGCAGATATTTCCATGTTTACACAGATGCCTATGCAGATATTTCCATATTTACACAGAGGGCTGTGTAGACATTTCTATGTTTATACAGAAGACAGTGTAGATACTTAAATGTTCCTACACATGACTGTGTAGGTATTTCCATGTTTATACAGATGACTTTGTAGATATTTCCATGTTAATAGAGATAGCGGTGTAGACATTTCCATGTTTATACAGATAGCGGTGTAGATATTTCCATGTTTATACAGATAGTGGTGTAGATATTTCCATGTTTATACAGACCGCGGTGTAGATATTTCCATGTTTATACAAATAGCGGTGCAGATATTTCCATGTTTGTACAGATGGCGGTGTTGATATTTCCATTTATACACAGATGACCGTGTAGATATTTCCATGTTTATACAGATGGCGGCGCAGATATTTCCATGGATATGTAGATGGCGGTGTAGATATTTCCATGTTTATACAGATTGCGGTGTAGTTATTTCCATGTTTATATAGATAGCGGTGTAGTTATTTCCATGTATATACACATGGCTGTGTAGATATTTCCATGTTTATACAGATGGCGGTGTAGATATTTCCATGTTTATACAGATAACTTTGTATTTCCATGTTTATACAGATGGCGGTGTAGATATTTCCATGTCTATAGAGATAGCAGTGGAGATAATTCCATGTTTATACAGATAGCGGTGTAGATATTTCCATGTTTATTCTGATCGTGGTGTAGATATTTCCATGTTTATAGAGATGGCGGTGTAGATATTTACATGTTCATAGAGATAGCGGTGTTGATTTTTCCATGTTTATAGAGACAGCGGTGTGGATATTTCCTTGCTTATACAGATAGGGGTGTAGATATTTCCATGTTTATACAGATAGCGGTGAAGATATTTCCATGTTTATACAGATCACGGTGTAGATATTTCCTTGCTTGTACTAATAGCGGTGTAGTTATTTCCATGTTTATACAGATAGCGGTGTAGATATTTCCATGTATATACAGATGGCTGTGTAGATATTTCCATGTTTATACAGATGGCTGTGTAGATATTTCCATGTTTATACAGATGACTTTGTAGGTATTTGCATGTTTATACAGATGGCGGTGTAGGTTTTCCATGTTTATAGTGATAGCTGTGTAGATATTTCCATGTTTATACAGATAGCGGTGTTGATATTTCCATGTTTATAAAGATCGCGGTGTAGATATTTCCATGTTTATACAGATCGCGGTGCAGATATTTATATCTTTATACAGATGGCATTGTAGATATTTCCTTATTCACACAGATGGCGGTGTAGATGTTTCCATGTTTATACAGATGGCAGAGTAGTTAGTTCCATGTTTATGGAGATGGCAGTGTAGATACTTTCATGTTTACAGAGATGGCGGTGTAGATATTTCCATGTTTATAGAGATAGCAGTGTAGATATTTACATGTTTATACAGATGTCTGTGTAGATATTTCCATGTGTATACAGATGGCATTGTAGATATTTCCATGTTTATACAGATGACTGTATAGGTATTTCCATGTTTTTACAGGTGGCAGTGCAGATATTTCCATGTTTATAGAGATAGCGGTGTAGATATTTCCATGTTTCTACAGATGGCGGTGTTGATATTTCCATCTATACACAGATGGCCGTGTAGATATTTCCATGTTTATACAGATGGCGGCGTAGATATTTCCATGGACATGCAGATGGCGGTGTAGATATTTCCATGTTTAAACAGATAGCGGTGTAGATATTTCCATGTTTACACAGATAGTGGTGTAGATATTTCCGTGTTAATACACATGGCAGAGTAGATACTTCCATCTTTATGGAGATGGCAGTGTAGATATTTTCATGTTTATAGAGATGGCGGTGTAGATATTTCCATATTTATAGAGATAGCGGTGTAGATATTTCCATCTTTCTACAGATGGCAGTGTAGATATTTCCATGTTTATACAGATGGCGGTGTAGATATTTCCATATTTATACAGATGTCTGTGTAGATATTTCCATCTGTATACAGATGGTATTGTAGGTATTTCCATGTTTATACAGATGGTGGTGAAGATATTTCCATGTTTATTCAGATGACTGTGTAGATATTTCCATGTTTTTACAGATGGCAGTGTGGATGTTTCAATGTTTATAGAGATGGCGCTGTAGATATTTCCAAGTTTATACAGATAACGGTGGAGATATTTCCATGTTTATACAGAGAGGAGTCGAGATATTTCCATGTTTATACACATAGCGGTGTACATATTTCCATGATTATAGAGACAGCGGTGTAGGTATTTCCATGTTTATGCAGATAGCGGTGCAGATATTTCCATGTTTACACAGATGCCTATGCAGATATTTCCATATTTACACAGAGGGCTGTGTAGATATTTCTATGTTTATACAGAAGACAGTGTAGATATTTAAATGTTCCTACACATGACTGTGTAGGTATTTCCATGTTTATACAGATGACTTTGTAGATATTTCCATGTTAATAGAGATAGCGGTGTAGACATTTCCATGTTTATACAGATAGCGGTGTAGATATTTCCATGTTTATACAGATAGTGGTGTAGATATTTCCATGTTTATACAGACCGCGGTGTAGATATTTCCATGTTTATACAAATAGCGGTGCAGATATTTCCATGTTTGTACAGATGGCGGTGTTGATATTTCCATTTATACACAGATGACCGTGTAGATATTTCCATGTTTATACAGATGGCGGCGCAGATATTTCCATGGATATGTAGATGGCGGTGTAGATATTTCCATGTTTATACAGATTGCGGTGTAGTTATTTCCATGTTTATATAGATAGCGGTGTAGTTATTTCCATGTATATACACATGGCTGTGTAGATATTTCCATGTTTATACAGATGGCGGTGTAGATATTTCCATGTTCATACAGATAACTTTGTATTTCCATGTTTATACAGATGGCGGTGTAGATATTTCCATGTCTATAGAGATAGCAGTGGAGATAATTCCATGTTTATACAGATAGCGGTGTAGATATTTCCATGTTTATTCTGATCGTGGTGTAGATATTTCCATGTTTATAGAGATGGCGGTGTAGATATTTACATGTTCATAGAGATAGCGGTGTTGATTTTTCCATGTTTATAGAGACAGCGGTGTGGATATTTCCTTGCTTATACAGATAGGGGTGTAGATATTTCCATGTTTATAGAGATAGCGGTGAAGATATTTCCATGTTTATACAGATCACGGTGTAGATATTTCCTTGCTTGTACTAATAGCGGTGTAGTTATTTCCATGTTTATACAGATAGCGGTGTAGATATTTCCATGTATATACAGATGGCTGTGTAGATATTTCCATGTTTATACAGATGGCTGTGTAGATATTTCCATGTTTATACAGATGACTTTGTAGGTATTTGCATGTTTATACAGATGGCGGTGTAGGTTTTCCATGTTTATAGTGATAGCTGTGTAGATATTTCCATGTTTATACAGATAGCGGTGTTGATATTTCCATGTTTATAAAGATCGCGGTGTAGATATTTCCATGTTTATACAGATCGCGGTGCAGATATTTATATCTTTATACAGATGGCATTATAGATATTTCCTTATTCACACAGATGGCGGTGTAGATGTTTCCATGTTTATACAGATGGCAGAGTAGTTAGTTCCATGTTTATGGAGATGGCAGTGTAGATACTTTCATGTTTACAGAGATGGCGGTGTAGATATTTCCATGTTTATAGAGATAGCAGTGTAGATATTTACATGTTTATACAGATGTCTGTGTAGATATTTCCATGTGTATACAGATGGCATTGTAGATATTTCCATGTTTATACAGATGACTGTATAGGTATTTCCATGTTTTTACAGGTGGCAGTGCAGATATTTCCATGTTTACAGAGATAGCGGTGTAGATATTTCCATGTTTCTACAGATGGCGGTGTTGATATTTCCATCTATACACAGATGGCCGTGTAGATATTTCCATGTTTATACAGATGGCGGCGTAGATATTTCCATGGACATGCAGATGGCGGTGTAGATATTTCCATGTTTAAACAGATAGCGGTGTAGATATTTCCATGTTTACACAGATAGTGGTGTAGATATTTCCGTGTTTATACACATGGCAGAGTAGATACTTCCATCTTTATGGAGATGGCAGTGTAGATATTTTCATGTTTATAGAGATGGCGGTGTAGATATTTCCATATTTATAGAGATAGCGGTGTAGATATTTCCATCTTTCTACAGATGGCAGTGTAGATATTTCCATGTTTATACAGATGGCGGTGTAGATATTTCCATATTTATACAGATGTCTGTGTAGATATTTCCATCTGTATACAGATGGTATTGTAGGTATTTCCATGTTTATACAGATGGTGGTGAAGATATTTCCATGTTTATTCAGATGACTGTGTAGATATTTCCATGTTTTTACAGATGGCAGTGTGGATATTTCAATGTTTATAGAGATGGCGCTGTAGATATTTCCAAGTTTATACAGATAACGGTGGAGATATTTCCATGTTTATACAGAGAGGAGTCGAGATATTTCCATGTTTATACACATAGCGGTGTACATATTTCCATGATTATAGAGACAGCGGTGTAGGTATTTCCATGTTTATGCAGATAGCGGTGCAGATATTTCCATGTTTACACAGATGCCTATGCAGATATTTCCATATTTACACAGAGGGCTGTGTAGACATTTCTATGTTTATACAGAAGACAGTGTAGATACTTAAATGTTCCTACACATGACTGTGTAGGTATTTCCATGTTTATACAGATGACTTTGTAGATATTTCCATGTTAATAGAGATAGCGGTGTAGACATTTCCATGTTTATACAGATAGCGGTGTAGATATTTCCATGTTTATACAGATAGTGGTGTAGATATTTCCATGTTTATACAGACCGCGGTGTAGATATTTCCATGTTTATACAAATAGCGGTGCAGATATTTCCATGTTTGTACAGATGGCGGTGTTGATATTTCCATTTATACACAGATGACCGTGTAGATATTTCCATGTTTATACAGATGGCGGCGCAGATATTTCCATGGATATGTAGATGGCGGTGTAGATATTTCCATGTTTATACAGATTGCGGTGTAGTTATTTCCATGTTTATATAGATAGCGGTGTAGTTATTTCCATGTATATACACATGGCTGTGTAGATATTTCCATGTTTATACAGATGGCGGTGTAGATATTTCCATGTTTATACAGATAACTTTGTATTTCCATGTTTATACAGATGGCGGTGTAGATATTTCCATGTCTATAGAGATAGCAGTGGAGATAATTCCATGTTTATACAGATAGCGGTGTAGATATTTCCATGTTTATTCTGATCGTGGTGTAGATATTTCCATGTTTATAGAGATGGCGGTGTAGATATTTACATGTTCATAGAGATAGCGGTGTTGATTTTTCCATGTTTATAGAGACAGCGGTGTGGATATTTCCTTGCTTATACAGATAGGGGTGTAGATATTTCCATGTTTATACAGATAGCGGTGAAGATATTTCCATGTTTATACAGATCACGGTGTAGATATTTCCTTGCTTGTACTAATAGCGGTGTAGTTATTTCCATGTTTATACAGATAGCGGTGTAGATATTTCCATGTATATACAGATGGCTGTGTAGATATTTCCATGTTTATACAGATGGCTGTGTAGATATTTCCATGTTTATACAGATGACTTTGTAGGTATTTGCATGTTTATACAGATGGCGGTGTAGGTTTTCCATGTTTATAGTGATAGCTGTGTAGATATTTCCATGTTTATACAGATAGCGGTGTTGATATTTCCATGTTTATAAAGATCGCGGTGTAGATATTTCCATGTTTATACAGATCGCGGTGCAGATATTTATATCTTTATACAGATGGCATTGTAGATATTTCCTTATTCACACAGATGGCGGTGTAGATGTTTCCATGTTTATACAGATGGCAGAGTAGTTAGTTCCATGTTTATGGAGATGGCAGTGTAGATACTTTCATGTTTACAGAGATGGCGGTGTAGATATTTCCATGTTTATAGAGATAGCAGTGTAGATATTTACATGTTTATACAGATGTCTGTGTAGATATTTCCATGTGTATACAGATGGCATTGTAGATATTTCCATGTTTATACAGATGACTGTATAGGTATTTCCATGTTTTTACAGGTGGCAGTGCAGATATTTCCATGTTTATAGAGATAGCGGTGTAGATATTTCCATGTTTCTACAGATGGCGGTGTTGATATTTCCATCTATACACAGATGGCCGTGTAGATATTTCCATGTTTATACAGATGGCGGCGTAGATATTTCCATGGACATGCAGATGGCGGTGTAGATATTTCCATGTTTAAACAGATAGCGGTGTAGATATTTCCATGTTTACACAGATAGTGGTGTAGATATTTCCGTGTTAATACACATGGCAGAGTAGATACTTCCATCTTTATGGAGATGGCAGTGTAGATATTTTCATGTTTATAGAGATGGCGGTGTAGATATTTCCATATTTATAGAGATAGCGGTGTAGATATTTCCATCTTTCTACAGATGGCAGTGTAGATATTTCCATGTTTATACAGATGGCGGTGTAGATATTTCCATATTTATACAGATGTCTGTGTAGATATTTCCATCTGTATACAGATGGTATTGTAGGTATTTCCATGTTTATACAGATGGTGGTGAAGATATTTCCATGTTTATTCAGATGACTGTGTAGATATTTCCATGTTTTTACAGATGGCAGTGTGGATGTTTCAATGTTTATAGAGATGGCGCTGTAGATATTTCCAAGTTTATACAGATAACGGTGGAGATATTTCCATGTTTATACAGAGAGGAGTCGAGATATTTCCATGTTTATACACATAGCGGTGTACATATTTCCATGATTATAGAGACAGCGGTGTAGGTATTTCCATGTTTATGCAGATAGCGGTGCAGATATTTCCATGTTTACACAGATGCCTATGCAGATATTTCCATATTTACACAGAGGGCTGTGTAGATATTTCTATGTTTATACAGAAGACAGTGTAGATATTTAAATGTTCCTACACATGACTGTGTAGGTATTTCCATGTTTATACAGATGACTTTGTAGATATTTCCATGTTAATAGAGATAGCGGTGTAGACATTTCCATGTTTATACAGATAGCGGTGTAGATATTTCCATGTTTATACAGATAGTGGTGTAGATATTTCCATGTTTATACAGACCGCGGTGTAGATATTTCCATGTTTATACAAATAGCGGTGCAGATATTTCCATGTTTGTACAGATGGCGGTGTTGATATTTCCATTTATACACAGATGACCGTGTAGATATTTCCATGTTTATACAGATGGCGGCGCAGATATTTCCATGGATATGTAGATGGCGGTGTAGATATTTCCATGTTTATACAGATTGCGGTGTAGTTATTTCCATGTTTATATAGATAGCGGTGTAGTTATTTCCATGTATATACACATGGCTGTGTAGATATTTCCATGTTTATACAGATAACTTTGTATTTCCATGTTTATACAGATGGCGGTGTAGATATTTCCATGTCTATAGAGATAGCAGTGGAGATAATTCCATGTTTATACAGATAGCGGTGTAGATATTTCCATGTTTATTCTGATCGTGGTGTAGATATTTCCATGTTTATAGAGATGGCGGTGTAGATATTTACATGTTCATAGAGATAGCGGTGTTGATTTTTCCATGTTTATAGAGACAGCGGTGTGGATATTTCCTTGCTTATACAGATAGGGGTGTAGATATTTCCATGTTTATAGAGATAGCGGTGAAGATATTTCCATGTTTATACAGATCACGGTGTAGATATTTCCTTGCTTGTACTAATAGCGGTGTAGTTATTTCCATGTTTATACAGATAGCGGTGTAGATATTTCCATGTATATACAGATGGCTGTGTAGATATTTCCATGTTTATACAGATGGCTGTGTAGATATTTCCATGTTTATACAGATGACTTTGTAGGTATTTGCATGTTTATACAGATGGCGGTGTAGGTTTTCCATGTTTATAGTGATAGCTGTGTAGATATTTCCATGTTTATACAGATAGCGGTGTTGATATTTCCATGTTTATAAAGATCGCGGTGTAGATATTTCCATGTTTATACAGATCGCGGTGCAGATATTTATATCTTTATACAGATGGCATTATAGATATTTCCTTATTCACACAGATGGCGGTGTAGATGTTTCCATGTTTATACAGATGGCAGAGTAGTTAGTTCCATGTTTATGGAGATGGCAGTGTAGATACTTTCATGTTTACAGAGATGGCGGTGTAGATATTTCCATGTTTATAGAGATAGCAGTGTAGATATTTACATGTTTATACAGATGTCTGTGTAGATATTTCCATGTGTATACAGATGGCATTGTAGATATTTCCATGTTTATACAGATGACTGTATAGGTATTTCCATGTTTTTACAGGTGGCAGTGCAGATATTTCCATGTTTACAGAGATAGCGGTGTAGATATTTCCATGTTTCTACAGATGGCGGTGTTGATATTTCCATCTATACACAGATGGCCGTGTAGATATTTCCATGTTTATACAGATGGCGGCGTAGATATTTCCATGGACATGCAGATGGCGGTGTAGATATTTCCATGTTTAAACAGATAGCGGTGTAGATATTTCCATGTTTACACAGATAGTGGTGTAGATATTTCCGTGTTTATACACATGGCAGAGTAGATACTTCCATCTTTATGGAGATGGCAGTGTAGATATTTTCATGTTTATAGAGATGGCGGTGTAGATATTTCCATATTTATAGAGATAGCGGTGTAGATATTTCCATCTTTCTACAGATGGCAGTGTAGATATTTCCATGTTTATACAGATGGTGGTGTAGATATTTCCATATTTATACAGATGTCTGTGTAGATATTTCCATCTGTATACAGATGGTATTGTAGGTATTTCCATGTTTATACAGATGGTGGTGAAGATATTTCCATGTTTATTCAGATGACTGTGTAGATATTTCCATGTTTTTACAGATGGCAGTGTGGATATTTCAATGTTTATAGAGATGGCGCTGTAGATATTTCCAAGTTTATACAGATAACAGTGGAGATATTTCCATGTTTATACAGAGAGGAGTCGAGATATTTCCATGTTTATACACATAGCGGTGTACATATTTCCATGATTATAGAGACAGCGGTGTAGGTATTTCCATGTTTATGCAGATAGCGGTGCAGATATTTCCATGTTTACACAGATGCCTATGCAGATATTTCCATATTTACACAGAGGGCTGTGTAGATATTTCTATGTTTATACAGAAGACAGTGTAGATATTTAAATGTTCCTACACATGACTGTGTAGGTATTTCCATGTTTATACAGATGACTTTGTAGATATTTCCATGTTAATAGAGATAGCGGTGTAGACATTTCCATGTTTATACAGATAGCGGTGTAGATATTTCCATGTTTATACAGATAGTGGTGTAGATATTTCCATGTTTATACAGACCGCGGTGTAGATATTTCCATGTTTATACAAATAGCGGTGCAGATATTTCCATGTTTGTACAGATGGCGGTGTTGATATTTCCATTTATACACAGATGACCGTGTAGATATTTCCATGTTTATACAGATGGCGGCGCAGATATTTCCATGGATATGTAGATGGCGGTGTAGATATTTCCATGTTTATACAGATTGCGGTGTAGTTATTTCCATGTTTATATAGATAGCGGTGTAGTTATTTCCATGTATATACACATGGCTGTGTAGATATTTCCATGTTTATACAGATGGCGGTGTAGATATTTCCATGTTTATACAGATAACTTTGTATTTCCATGTTTATACAGATGGCGGTGTAGATATTTCCATGTCTATAGAGATAGCAGTGGAGATAATTCCATGTTTATACAGATAGCGGTGTAGATATTTCCATGTTTATTCTGATCGTGGTGTAGATATTTCCATGTTTATAGAGATGGCGGTGTAGATATTTACATGTTCATAGAAATAGCGGTGTTGATTTTTCCATGTTTATAGAGACAGCGGTGTGGATATTTCCTTGCTTATACAGATAGGGGTGTAGATATTTCCATGTTTATAGAGATAGCGGTGAAGATATTTCCATGTTTATACAGATCACGGTGTAGATATTTCCTTGCTTGTACTAATAGCGGTGTAGTTATTTCCATGTTTATACAGATAGCGGTGTAGATATTTCCATGTATATACAGATGGCTGTGTAGATATTTCCATGTTTATACAGATGGCTGTGTAGATATTTCCATGTTTATACAGATGACTTTGTAGGTATTTGCATGTTTATACAGATGGCGGTGTAGGTTTTCCATGTTTATAGTGATAGCTGTGTAGATATTTCCATGATTATACAGATAGCGGTGTAGATATTTCCATGTTTATACAGATCGCGGTGCAGATATTTATATCTTTATACAGATGGCATTGTAGATATTTCCTTATTCACACAGATGGCGGTGTAGATGTTTCCATGTTTATACAGATGGCAGAGTAGTTAGTTCCATGTTTATGGAGATGGCAGTGTAGATACTTTCATGTTTACAGAGATGGAGGTGTAGATATTTCCATGTTTATAGAGATAGCAGTGTAGATATTTACATGTTTATACAGATGTCTGTGTAGATATTTCCATGTGTATACAGATGGCATTGTAGATATTTCCATGTTTATACAGATGACTGTATAGGTATTTCCATGTTTTTACAGGTGGCAGTGCAGATATTTCCATGTTTATAGAGATAGCGGTGTAGATATTTCCATGTTTCTACAGATGGCGGTGTTGATATTTCCATCTATACACAGATGGCCGTGTAGATATTTCCATGTTTATACAGATGGCGGCGTAGATATTTCCATGGACATGCAGATGGCGGTGTAGATATTTCCATGTTTAAACAGATAGCGGTGTAGATATTTCCATGTTTACACAGATAGTGGTGTAGATATTTCCGTGTTTATACACATGGCAGAGTAGATACTTCCATCTTTATGGAGATGGCAGTGTAGATATTTTCATGTTTATAGAGATGGCGGTGTAGATATTTCCATATTTATAGAGATAGCGGTGTAGATATTTCCATCTTTCTACAGATGGCAGTGTAGATATTTCCATGTTTATACAGATGGCGGTGTAGATATTTCCATATTTATACAGATGTCTGTGTAGATATTTCCATCTGTATACAGATGGTATTGTAGGTATTTCCATGTTTATACAGATGGTGGTGAAGATATTTCCATGTTTATTCAGATGACTGTGTAGATATTTCCATGTTTTTACAGATGGCAGTGTGGATATTTCAATGTTTATAGAGATGGCGCTGTAGATATTTCCAAGTTTATACAGATAACGGTGGAGATATTTCCATGTTTATACAGAGAGGAGTCGAGATATTTCCATGTTTATACACATAGCGGTGTACATATTTCCATGATTATAGAGACAGCGGTGTAGGTATTTCCATGTTTATGCAGATAGCGGTGCAGATATTTCCATGTTTACACAGATGCCTATGCAGATATTTCCATATATACACAGAGGGCTGTGTAGATATTTCTATGTTTATACAGAAGACAGTGTAGATATTTAAATGTTCCTACACATGACTGTGTAGGTATTTCCATGTTTATACAGATGTCTTTGTAGATATTTCCATGTTAATAGAGATAGCGGTGTAGACATTTCCATGTTTATACAGATAGCGGTGTAGATATTTCCATGTTTATACAGATAGTGGTGTAGATATTTCCATGTTTATACAGACCGCGGTGTAGATATTTCCATGTTTATACAAATAGCGGTGCAGATATTTCCATGTTTGTACAGATGGCGGTGTTGATATTTCCATTTATACACAGATGACCGTGTAGATATTTCCATGTTTATACAGATGGCGGCGCAGATATTTCCATGGATATGTAGATGGCGGTGTAGATATTTCCATGTTTATACAGATTGCGGTGTAGTTATTTCCATGTTTATATAGATAGCGGTGTAGTTATTTCCATGTATATACACATGGCTGTGTAGATATTTCCATGTTTATACAGATGGCGGTGTAGATATTTCCATGTTTATACAGATAACTTTGTATTTCCATGTTTATACAGATGGCGGTGTAGATATTTCCATGTCTATAGAGATAGCAGTGGAGATAATTCCATGTTTATACAGATAGCGGTGTAGATATTTCCATGTTTATTCTGATCGTGGTGTAGATATTTCCATGTTTATAGAGATGGCGGTGTAGATATTTACATGTTCATAGAGATAGCGGTGTTGATTTTTCCATGTTTAAAGAGACAGCGGTGTGGATATTTCCTTGCTTATACAGATAGGGGTGTAGATATTTCCATGTTTATAGAGATAGCGGTGAAGATATTTCCATGTTTATACAGATCACGGTGTAGGTATTTCCTTGCTTGTACTAATAGCGGTGTAGTTATTTCCATGTTTATACAGATAGCGGTGTAGATATTTCCATGTATATACAGATGGCTGTGTAGATATTTCCATGTTTATACAGATGGCTGTGTAGATATTTCCATGTTTATACAGATGACTTTGTAGGTATTTGCATGTTTATACAGATGGCGGTGTAGGTTTTCCATGTTTATAGTGATAGCTGTGTAGATATTTCCATGTTTATACAGATAGCGGTGTTGATATTTCCATGTTTATAAAGATCGCGGTGTAGATATTTCCATGTTTATACAGATCGCGGTGCAGATATTTATATCTTTATACAGATGGCATTGTAGATATTTCCTTATTCACACAGATGGCGGTGTAGATGTTTCCATGTTTATACAGATGGCAGAGTAGTTAGTTCCATGTTTATGGAGATGGCAGTGTAGATACTTTCATGTTTACAGAGATGGCGGTGTAGATATTTCCATGTTTATAGAGATAGCAGTGTAGATATTTACATGTTTATACAGATGTCTGTGTAGATATTTCCATGTGTATACAGATGGCATTGTAGATATTTCCATGTTTATACAGATGACTGTATAGGTATTTCCATGTTTTTACAGGTGGCAGTGCAGATATTTCCATGTTTATAGAGATAGCGGTGTAGATATTTCCATGTTTCTACAGATGGCGGTGTTGATATTTCCATCTATACACAGATGGCCGTGTAGATATTTCCATGTTTATACAGATGGCGGCGTAGATATTTCCATGGACATGCAGATGGCGGTGTAGATATTTCCATGTTTAAACAGATAGCGGTGTAGATATTTCCATGTTTACACAGATAGTGGTGTAGATATTTCCGTGTTTATACACATGGCAGAGTAGATACTTCCATCTTTATGGAGATGGCAGTGTAGATATTTTCATGTTTATAGAGATGGCGGTGTAGATATTTCCATATTTATAGAGATAGCGGTGTAGATATTTCCATCTTTCTACAGATGGCAGTGTAGATATTTCCATGTTTATACAGATGGCGGTGTAGATATTTCCATATTTATACAGATGTCTGTGTAGATATTTCCATCTGTATACAGATGGTATTGTAGGTATTTCCATGTTTATACAGATGGTGGTGAAGATATTTCCATGTTTATTCAGATGACTGTGTAGATATTTCCATGTTTTTACAGATGGCAGTGTGGATATTTCAATGTTTATAGAGATGGCGCTGTAGATATTTCCAAGTTTATACAGATAACGGTGGAGATATTTCCATGTTTATACAGAGAGGAGTCGAGATATTTCCATGTTTATACACATAGCGGTGTACATATTTCCATGATTATAGAGACAGCGGTGTAGGTATTTCCATGTTTATGCAGATAGCGGTGCAGATATTTCCATGTTTACACAGATGCCTATGCAGATATTTCCATATTTACACAGAGGGCTGTGTAGATATTTCTATGTTTATACAGAAGACAGTGTAGATATTTAAATGTTCCTACACATGACTGTGTAGGTATTTCCATGTTTATACAGATGACTTTGTAGATATTTCCATGTTAATAGAGATAGCGGTGTAGACATTTCCATGTTTATACAGATAGCGGTGTAGATATTTCCATGTTTATACAGATAGTGGTGTAGATATTTCCATGTTTATACAGACCGCGGTGTAGATATTTCCATGTTTATACAAATAGCGGTGCAGATATTTCCATGTTTGTACAGATGGCGGTGTTGATATTTCCATTTATACACAGATGACCGTGTAGATATTTCCATGTTTATACAGATGGCGGCGCAGATATTTCCATGGATATGTAGATGGCGGTGTAGATATTTCCATGTTTATACAGATTGCGGTGTAGTTATTTCCATGTTTATATAGATAGCGGTGTAGTTATTTCCATGTATATACACATGGCTGTGTAGATATTTCCATGTTTATACAGATGGAGGTGTAGATATTTCCATGTTTATACAGATAACTTTGTATTTCCATGTTTATACAGATGGCGGTGTAGATATTTCCATGTCTATAGAGATAGCAGTGGAGATAATTCCATGTTTATACAGATAGCGGTGTAGATATTTCCATGTTTATTCTGATCGTGGTGTAGATATTTCCATGTTTATAGAGATGGCGGTGTAGATATTTACATGTTCATAGAGATAGCGGTGTTGATTTTTCCATGTTTATAGAGGCAGCGGTGTGGATATTTCCTTGCTTATACAGATAGGGGTGTAGATATTTCCATGTTTATAGAGATAGCGGTGAAGATATTTCCATGTTTATACAGATCACGGTGTAGATATTTCCTTGCTTGTACTAATAGCGGTGTAGTTATTTCCATGTTTATACAGATAGCGGTGTAGATATTTCCATGTATATACAGATGGCTGTGTAGATATTTCCATGTTTATACAGATGACTTTGTAGGTATTTGCATGTTTATACAGATGGCGGTGTAGGTTTTCCATGTTTATAGTGATAGCTGTGTAGATATTTCCATGTTTATACAGATAGCGGTGTTGATATTTCCATGTTTATACAGATCGCGGTGCAGATATTTATATCTTTATACAGATGGCATTGTAGATATTTCCTTATTCACACAGATGGCGGTGTAGATGTTTCCATGTTTATACAGATGGCAGAGTAGTTAGTTCCATGTTTATGGAGATGGCAGTGTAGATACTTTCATGTTTACAGAGATGGCGGTGTAGATATTTCCATGTTTATAGAGATAGCAGTGTAGATATTTACATGTTTATACAGATGTCTGTGTAGATATTTCCATGTGTATACAGATGGCATTGTAGATATTTCCATGTTTATACAGATGACTGTATAGGTATTTCCATGTTTTTACAGGTGGCAGTGCAGATATTTCCATGTTTATAGAGATAGCGGTGTAGATATTTCCATGTTTCTACAGATGGCGGTGTTGATATTTCCATCTATACACAGATGGCCGTGTAGATATTTCCATGTTTATACAGATGGCGGCGTAGATATTTCCATGGACATGCAGATGGCGGTGTAGATATTTCCATGTTTAAACAGATAGCGGTGTAGATATTTCCATGTTTACACAGATAGTGGTGTAGATATTTCCGTGTTTATACACATGGCAGAGTAGATACTTCCATCTTTATGGAGATGGCAGTGTAGATATTTTCATGTTTATAGAGATGGCGGTGTAGATATTTCCATATTTATAGAGATAGCGGTGTAGATATTTCCATCTTTCTACAGATGGCAGTGTAGATATTTCCATGTTTATACAGATGGCGGTGTAGATATTTCCATATTTATACAGATGTCTGTGTAGATATTTCCATCTGTATACAGATGGTATTGTAGGTATTTCCATGTTTATACAGATGGTGGTGAAGATATTTCCATGTTTATTCAGATGACTGTGTAGATATTTCCATGTTTTTACAGATGGCAGTGTGGATATTTCAATGTTTATAGAGATGGCGCTGTAGATATTTCCAAGTTTATACAGATAACGGTGGAGATATTTCCATGTTTATACAGAGAGGAGTCGAGATATTTCCATGTTTATACACATAGCGGTGTACATATTTCCATGATTATAGAGACAGCGGTGTAGGTATTTCCATGTTTATGCAGATAGCGGTGCAGATATTTCCATGTTTACACAGATGCCTATGCAGATATTTCCATATATACACAGAGGGCTGTGTAGATATTTCTATGTTTATACAGAAGACAGTGTAGATATTTAAATGTTCCTACACATGACTGTGTAGGTATTTCCATGTTTATACAGATGTCTTTGTAGATATTTCCATGTTAATAGAGATAGCGGTGTAGACATTTCCATGTTTATACAGATAGCGGTGTAGATATTTCCATGTTTATACAGATAGTGGTGTAGATATTTCCATGTTTATACAGACCGCGGTGTAGATATTTCCATGTTTATACAAATAGCGGTGCAGATATTTCCATGTTTGTACAGATGGCGGTGTTGATATTTCCATTTATACACAGATGACCGTGTAGATATTTCCATGTTTATACAGATGGCGGCGCAGATATTTCCATGGATATGTAGATGGCGGTGTAGATATTTCCATGTTTATACAGATTGCGGTGTAGTTATTTCCATGTTTATATAGATAGCGGTGTAGTTATTTCCATGTATATACACATGGCTGTGTAGATATTTCCATGTTTATACAGATGGCGGTGTAGATATTTCCATGTTTATACAGATAACTTTGTATTTCCATGTTTATACAGATGGCGGTGTAGATATTTCCATGTCTATAGAGATAGCAGTGGAGATAATTCCATGTTTATACAGATAGCGGTGTAGATATTTCCATGTTTATTCTGATCGTGGTGTAGATATTTCCATGTTTATAGAGATGGCGGTGTAGATATTTACATGTTCATAGAGATAGCGGTGTTGATTTTTCCATGTTTAAAGAGACAGCGGTGTGGATATTTCCTTGCTTATACAGATAGGGGTGTAGATATTTCCATGTTTATAGAGATAGCGGTGAAGATATTTCCATGTTTATACAGATCACGGTGTAGGTATTTCCTTGCTTGTACTAATAGCGGTGTAGTTATTTCCATGTTTATACAGATAGCGGTGTAGATATTTCCATGTATATACAGATGGCTGTGTAGATATTTCCATGTTTATACAGATGGCTGTGTAGATATTTCCATGTTTATACAGATGACTTTGTAGGTATTTGCATGTTTATACAGATGGCGGTGTAGGTTTTCCATGTTTATAGTGATAGCTGTGTAGATATTTCCATGTTTATACAGATAGCGGTGTTGATATTTCCATGTTTATAAAGATCGCGGTGTAGATATTTCCATGTTTATACAGATCGCGGTGCAGATATTTATATCTTTATACAGATGGCATTGTAGATATTTCCTTATTCACACAGATGGCGGTGTAGATGTTTCCATGTTTATACAGATGGCAGAGTAGTTAGTTCCATGTTTATGGAGATGGCAGTGTAGATACTTTCATGTTTACAGAGATGGCGGTGTAGATATTTCCATGTTTATAGAGATAGCAGTGTAGATATTTACATGTTTATACAGATGTCTGTGTAGATATTTCCATGTGTATACAGATGGCATTGTAGATATTTCCATGTTTATACAGATGACTGTATAGGTATTTCCATGTTTTTACAGGTGGCAGTGCAGATATTTCCATGTTTATAGAGATAGCGGTGTAGATATTTCCATGTTTCTACAGATGGCGGTGTTGATATTTCCATCTATACACAGATGGCCGTGTAGATATTTCCATGTTTATACAGATGGCGGCGTAGATATTTCCATGGACATGCAGATGGCGGTGTAGATATTTCCATGTTTAAACAGATAGCGGTGTAGATATTTCCATGTTTACACAGATAGTGGTGTAGATATTTCCGTGTTTATACACATGGCAGAGTAGATACTTCCATCTTTATGGAGATGGCAGTGTAGATATTTTCATGTTTATAGAGATGGCGGTGTAGATATTTCCATATTTATAGAGATAGCGGTGTAGATATTTCCATCTTTCTACAGATGGCAGTGTAGATATTTCCATGTTTATACAGATGGCGGTGTAGATATTTCCATATTTATACAGATGTCTGTGTAGATATTTCCATCTGTATACAGATGGTATTGTAGGTATTTCCATGTTTATACAGATGGTGGTGAAGATATTTCCATGTTTATTCAGATGACTGTGTAGATATTTCCATGTTTTTACAGATGGCAGTGTGGATATTTCAATGTTTATAGAGATGGCGCTGTAGATATTTCCAAGTTTATACAGATAACGGTGGAGATATTTCCATGTTTATACAGAGAGGAGTCGAGATATTTCCATGTTTATACACATAGCGGTGTACATATTTCCATGATTATAGAGACAGCGGTGTAGGTATTTCCATGTTTATGCAGATAGCGGTGCAGATATTTCCATGTTTACACAGATGCCTATGCAGATATTTCCATATTTACACAGAGGGCTGTGTAGATATTTCTATGTTTATACAGAAGACAGTGTAGATATTTAAATGTTCCTACACATGACTGTGTAGGTATTTCCATGTTTATACAGATGACTTTGTAGATATTTCCATGTTAATAGAGATAGCGGTGTAGACATTTCCATGTTTATACAGATAGCGGTGTAGATATTTCCATGTTTATACAGATAGTGGTGTAGATATTTCCATGTTTATACAGACCGCGGTGTAGATATTTCCATGTTTATACAAATAGCGGTGCAGATATTTCCATGTTTGTACAGATGGCGGTGTTGATATTTCCATTTATACACAGATGACCGTGTAGATATTTCCATGTTTATACAGATGGCGGCGCAGATATTTCCATGGATATGTAGATGGCGGTGTAGATATTTCCATGTTTATACAGATTGCGGTGTAGTTATTTCCATGTTTATATAGATAGCGGTGTAGTTATTTCCATGTATATACACATGGCTGTGTAGATATTTCCATGTTTATACAGATGGCGGTGTAGATATTTCCATGTTTATACAGATAACTTTGTATTTCCATGTTTATACAGATGGCGGTGTAGATATTTCCATGTCTATAGAGATAGCAGTGGAGATAATTCCATGTTTATACAGATAGCGGTGTAGATATTTCCATGTTTATTCTGATCGTGGTGTAGATATTTCCATGTTTATAGAGATGGCGGTGTAGATATTTACATGTTCATAGAGATAGCGGTGTTGATTTTTCCATGTTTATAGAGGCAGCGGTGTGGATATTTCCTTGCTTATACAGATAGGGGTGTAGATATTTCCATGTTTATAGAGATAGCGGTGAAGATATTTCCATGTTTATACAGATCACGGTGTAGATATTTCCTTGCTTGTACTAATAGCGGTGTAGTTATTTCCATGTTTATACAGATAGCGGTGTAGATATTTCCATGTATATACAGATGGCTGTGTAGATATTTCCATGTTTATACAGATGACTTTGTAGGTATTTGCATGTTTATACAGATGGCGGTGTAGGTTTTCCATGTTTATAGTGATAGCTGTGTAGATATTTCCATGTTTATACAGATAGCGGTGTTGATATTTCCATGTTTATACAGATCGCGGTGCAGATATTTATATCTTTATACAGATGGCATTGTAGATATTTCCTTATTCACACAGATGGCGGTGTAGATGTTTCCATGTTTATACAGATGGCAGAGTAGTTAGTTCCATGTTTATGGAGATGGCAGTGTAGATACTTTCATGTTTACAGAGATGGCGGTGTAGATATTTCCATGTTTATAGAGATAGCAGTGTAGATATTTACATGTTTATACAGATGTCTGTGTAGATATTTCCATGTGTATACAGATGGCATTGTAGATATTTCCATGTTTATACAGATGACTGTATAGGTATTTCCATGTTTTTACAGGTGGCAGTGCAGATATTTCCATGTTTATAGAGATAGCGGTGTAGATATTTCCATGTTTCTACAGATGGCGGTGTTGATATTTCCATCTATACACAGATGGCCGTGTAGATATTTCCATGTTTATACAGATGGCGGCGTAGATATTTCCATGGACATGCAGATGGCGGTGTAGATATTTCCATGTTTAAACAGATAGCGGTGTAGATATTTCCATGTTTACACAGATAGTGGTGTAGATATTTCCGTGTTTATACACATGGCAGAGTAGATACTTCCATCTTTATGGAGATGGCAGTGTAGATATTTTCATGTTTATAGAGATGGCGGTGTAGATATTTCCATATTTATAGAGATAGCGGTGTAGATATTTCCATCTTTCTACAGATGGCAGTGTAGATATTTCCATGTTTATACAGATGGCGGTGTAGATATTTCCATATTTACACTGATGTCTGTGTAGATATTTCCATCTGTATACAGATGGTATTGTAGGTATTTCCATGTTTATACAGATGGTGGTGAAGATATTTCCATGTTTATTCAGATGACTGTGTAGATATTTCCATGTTTTTACAGATGGCAGTGTGGATATTTCAATGTTTATAGAGATGGCGCTGTAGATATTTCCAAGTTTATACAGATAACGGTGGAGATATTTCCATGTTTATACAGAGAGGAGTCGAGATATTTCCATGTTTATACACATAGCGGTGTACATATTTCCATGATTATAGAGACAGCGGTGTAGGTAGTTCCATGTTTATGCAGATAGCGGTGCAGATATTTCCATGTTTACACAGATGCCTATGCAGATATTTCCATATTTACACAGAGGGCTGTGTAGATATTTCTATATTTATACAGAAGACAGTGTAGATATTTAAATGTTCCTACACATGACTGTGTAGGTATTTCCATGTTTATACAGATGTCTTTGTAGATATTTCCATGTTAATAGAGATAGCGGTGTAGACATTTCCATGTTTATACAGATAGCGGTGTAGATATTTCCATGTTTATACAGATAGTGGTGTAGATATTTCCATGTTTATACAGACCGCAGTGTAGATATTTCCATGTTTATACAAATAGCGGTGCAGATATTTCCATGTTTGTACAGATGGCGGTGTTGATATTTCCATTTATACACAGATGACCGTGTAGATATTTCCATGTTTATACAGATGGCGGTGTAGTTATTTCCATGTTTATATAGATAGCAGTGTAGTTATTTCCATGTATATACACATGGCTGTGTAGATATTTCCATGTTTATACAGATGGCGGTGTAGATATTTCCATGTTTATACAGATAACTTTGTATTTCCATGTTTATACAGATGGCGGTGTAGATATTTCCATGTCTATAGAGATAGCAGTGGAGATAATTCCATGTTTATACAGATAGCGGTGTAGATATTTCCATGTTTATTCTGATCGTGGTGTAGATATTTCCATGTTTATAGAGATGGCGGTGTAGATATTTACATGTTCATAGAGATAGCGGTGTTGATTTTTCCATGTTTATAGAGACAGCGGTGTGGATATTTCCTTGCTTATACAGATAGGGGTGTAGATATTTCCATGTTTATAGAGATAGCGGTGAAGATATTTCCATGTTTATACAGATCACGGTGTAGATATTTCCTTGCTTGTACTAATAGCGGTGTAGTTATTTCCATGTTTATACAGATAGCGGTGTAGATATTTCCATGTATATACAGATGGCTGTGTAGATATTTCCATGTTTATACAGATGGCTGTGTAGATATTTCCATGTTTATACAGATGACTTTGTAGGTATTTGCATGTTTATACAGATGGCGGTGTAGGTTTTCCATGTTTATAGTGATAGCTGTGTAGATATTTCCATGTTTATACAGATGGCGGTGTAGATATTTCCATATTTATACAGATGTCTGTGTAGATATTTCCATCTTTATACAGATGGTATTGTAGGTATTTCCATGTTTATACAGATGGTGGTGAAGATATTTCCATGTTTATTCAGATGACTGCGTAGATATTTCCATGTTTTTACAGATGGCAGTGTGGATATTTCAATGTTTATAGAGATGGCGCTGTAGATATTTCCAAGTTTATACAGATAACGGTGGAGATATTTCCATGTTTATACAGAGAGGAGTCGAGATATTTCCATGTTTATACACATAGCGGTGTACATATTTCCATGATTATATAGACAGCGGTGTAGGTATTTCCATGTTTATGCAGATAGCGGTGCAGATATTTCCATGTTTACACACATGCCTATGCAGATATTTCCATATTTACACAGAGGGCTGTGTAGATATTTCTATGTTTATACAGAAGACAGTGTAGATATTTAAATGTTCCTACACATGACTGTGTAGGTATTTCCATGTTTATACAGATGTCTTTGTAGATATTTCCATGTTAATAGAGATAGCGGTGTAGACATTTCCATGTTTATACAGATAGCGGTGTAGATATTTCCATGTTTATACAGACCGCGGTGTAGATATTTCCATGTTTATACAAATAGCGGTGCAGATATTTCCATGTTTGTACAGATGGCGGTGTTGATATTTCCATTTATACACAGATGACCGTGTAGATATTTCCATGTTTATACAGATGGCGGCGCAGATATTTCCATGGATATGTAGATGGCGGTGTAGATATTTCCATGTTTATACAGATTGCGGTGTAGTTATTTCCATGTTTATATAGATAGCGGTGTAGTTATTTCCATGTATATACACATGGCTGTGTAGATATTTCCATGTTTATACAGACGGCGGTGTAGATATTTCCATGTTTATACAGATAACTTTGTATTTCCATGTTTATACAGATGGCGGTGTAGATATTTCCATGTCTATAGAGATAGCAGTGGAGATAATTCCATGTTTATACAGATAGCGGTGTAGATATTTCCATGTTTATTCTGATCGTGGTGTAGATATTTCCATGTTTATAGAGATGGCGGTGTAGATATTTACATGTTCATAGAGATAGCGGTGTTGATTTTTCCATGTTTATAGAGACAGCGGTGTGGATATTTCCTTGCTTATACAGATAGGGGTGTAGATATTTCCATGTTTATAGAGATAGCGGTGAAGATATTTCCATGTTTATACAGATCACGGTGTAGATATTTCCTTGCTTGTACTAATAGCGGTGTAGTTATTTCCATGTTTATACAGATAGCGGTGTAGATATTTCCATGTATATACAGATGGCTGTGTAGATATTTCCATGTTTATACAGATGGCTGTGTAGATATTTCCATGTTTATACAGATGACTTTGTAGGTATTTGCATGTTTATACAGATGGCGGTGTAGGTTTTCCATGTTTATAGTGATAACTGTGTAGATATTTCCATGTTTATACAGATAGCGGTGTTGATATTTCCATGTTTATAAAGATCGCGGTGTAGATATTTCCATGTTTATACAGATCGCGGTGCAGATATTTATATCTTTATACAGATGGCATTGTAGATATTTCCTTATTCACACAGATGGCGGTGTAGATGTTTCCATGTTTATACAGATGGCAGAGTAGTTAGTTCCATGTTTATGGAGATGGCAGTGTAGATACTTTCATGTTTACAGAGATGGCGGTGTAGATATTTCCATGTTTATAGAGATAGCAGTGTAGATATTTACATGTTTATACAGATGTCTGTGTAGATATTTCCATGTGTATACAGATGGCATTGTAGATATTTCCATGTTTATACAGATGACTGTATAGGTATTTCCATGTTTTTACAGGTGGCAGTGCAGATATTTCCATGTTTATAGAGATAGTGGTGTAGATATTTCCATGTTTCTACAGATGGCGGTGTTGATATTTCCATCTATACACAGATGGCCGTGTAGATATTTCCATGTTTATACAGATGGCGGCGTAGATATTTCCATGGACATGCAGATGGCGGTGTAGATATTTCCATGTTTAAACAGATAGCGGTGTAGATATTTCCATGTTTACACAGATAGTGGTGTAGATATTTCCGTGTTTATACACATGGCAGAGTAGATACTTCCATCTTTATGGAGATGGCAGTGTAGATATTTTCATGTTTATAGAGATGGCGGTGTAGATATTTCCATATTTATAGAGATAGCGGTGTAGATATTTCCATCTTTCTACAGATGGCAGTGTAGATATTTCCATGTTTATACAGATGGCAGTGTAGATATTTCCATATTTATACAGATGTCTGTGTAGATATTTCCATCTGTATACAGATGGTATTGTAGGTATTTCCATGTTTATACAGATGGTTGTGAAGATATTTCCATGTTTATTCAGATGACTGTGTAGATATTTCCATGTTTTTACAGATGGCAGTGTGGATATTTCAATGTTTATAGAGATGGCGCTGTAGATATTTCCAAGTTTATACAGATAACGGTGGAGATATTTCCATGTTTATACAGAGAGGAGTCGAGATATTTCCATGTTTATACACATAGCGGTGTACATATTTCCATGATTATAGAGACAGCGGTGTAGGTATTTCCATGTTTATGCAGATAGCGGTGCAGATATTTCCATGTTTACACACATGCCTATGCAGATATTTCCATATTTACACAGAGGGCTGTGTAGATATTTCTATGTTTATACAGAAGACAGTGTAGATATTTAAATGTTCCTACACATGACTGTGTAGGTATTTCCATGTTTATACAGATGTCTTTGTAGATATTTCCATGTTAATAGAGATAGCGGTGTAGACATTTCCATGTTTATACAGATAGCGGTGTAGATATTTCCATGTTTATACAGATAGTTGTGTAGATATTTCCATGTTTATACAGACCGCGGTGTAGATATTTCCATGTTTATACAAATAGCGGTGCAGATATTTCCATGTTTGTACAGATGGCGGTGTTGATATTTCCATTTATACACAGATGACCGTGTAGATATTTCCATGTTTATACAGATGGCGGTGTAGTTATTTCCATGTTTATATAGATAGCGGTGTAGTTATTTCCATGTATATACACATGGCTGTGTAGATATTTCCATGTTTATACAGATGGCGGTGTAGATATTTCCATGTTTATACAGATAACTTTGTATTTCCATGTTTATACAGATGGCGGTGTAGATATTTCCATGTCTATAGAGATAGCAGTGGAGATAATTCCATGTTTATACAGATAGCGGTGTAGATATTTCCATGTTTATTCTGATCGTGGTGTAGATATTTCCATGTTTATAGAGATGGCGGTGTAGATATTTACATGTTCATAGAGATAGCGGTGTTGATTTTTCCATGTTTATAGAGACAGCGGTGTGGATATTTCCTTGCTTATACAGATAGGGGTGTAGATATTTCCATGTTTATAGAGATAGCGGTGAAGATATTTCCATGTTTATACAGATCACGGTGTAGATATTTCCTTGCTTATACTAATAGCGGTGTAGTTATTTCCATGTTTATACAGATAGCGGTGTAGATATTTCCATGTATATACAGATGGCTGTGTAGATATTTCCATGTTTATACAGATGGCTGTGTAGATATTTCCATGTTTATACAGATGACTTTGTAGGTATTTGCATGTTTATACAGATGGCGGTGTAGGTTTTCCATGTTTATAGTGATAGCTGTGTAGATATTTCCATGTTTATACAGATAGCGGTGTTGATATTTCCATGTTTATAAAGATCGCGGTGTAGATATTTCCATGTTTATACAGATCGCGGTGCAGATATTTATATCTTTATACAGATGGCATTGTAGATATTTCCTTATTCACACAGATGGCGGTGTAGATGTTTCCATGTTTATACAGATGGCAGAGTAGTTAGTTCCATGTTTATGGAGATGGCAGTGTAGATACTTTCATGTTTACAGAGATGGCGGTGTAGATATTTCCATGTTTATAGAGATAGCAGTGTAGATATTTACATGTTTATACAGATGTCTGTGTAGATATTTCCATGTGTATACAGATGGCATTGTAGATATTTCCATGTTTATACAGATGACTGTATAGGTATTTCCATGTTTTTACAGGTGGCAGTGCAGATATTTCCATGTTTATAGAGATAGCGGTGTAGATATTTCCATGTTTCTACAGATGGCGGTGTTGATATTTCCATCTATACACAGATGGCCGTGTAGATATTTCCATGTTTATACAGATGGCGGCGTAGATATTTCCATGGACATGCAGATGGCAGTGTAGATTTTTCCATGTTTAAACAGATAGCGGTGTAGATATTTCCATGTTTACACAGATAGTGGTGTAGATATTTCCGTGTTTATACACATGGCAGAGTAGATACTTCCATCTTTATGGAGATGGCAGTGTAGATATTTTCATGTTTATAGAGATGGCGGTGTAGATATTTCCATATTTATAGAGATAGCGGTGTAGATATTTCCATCTTTCTACAGATGGCAGTGTAGATATTTCCATGTTTATACAGATGGCGGTGTAGATATTTCCATATTTATACAGATGTCTGTGTAGATATTTCCATCTGTATACAGATGGTATTGTAGGTATTTCCATGTTTATACAGATGGTGGTGAAGATATTTCCATGTTTATTCAGATGACTGTGTAGATATTTCCATGTTTTTACAGATGGCAGTGTGGATATTTCAATGTTTATAGAGATGGCGCTGTAGATATTTCCAAGTTTATACAGATAACGGTGGAGATATTTCCATGTTTATACAGAGAGGAGTCGAGATATTTCCATGTTTATACACATAGCGGTGTACATATTTCCATGATTATAGAGACAGCGGTGTAGGTATTTCCATGTTTATGCAGATAGCGGTGCAGATATTTCCATGTTTACACAGATGCCTATGCAGATATTTCCATATTTACACAGAGGGCTGTGTAGATATTTCTATGTTTATACAGAAGACAGTGTAGATATTTAAATGTTCCTACACATGACTGTGTAGGTATTTCCATGTTTATACAGATGTCTTTGTAGATATTTCCATGTTAATAGAGATAGCGGTGTAGACATTTCCATGTTTATACAGATAGCGGTGTAGATATTTCCATGTTTATACAGATAGTGGTGTAGATATTTCCATGTTTATACAGACCGCGGTGTAGATATTTCCATGTTTATACAAATAGCGGTGCAGATATTTCCATGTTTGTACAGATGGCGGTGTTGATATTTCCATTTATACACAGATGACCGTGTAGATATTTCCATGTTTATACAGATGGCGGCACAGATATTTCCATGGATATGTAGATGGCGGTGTAGATATTTCCATGTTTATACAGATTGCGGTGTAGTTATTTCCATGTTTATATAGATAGCGGTGTAGTTATTTCCATGTATATACACATGGCTGTGTAGATATTTCCATGTTTATACAGATGGCGGTGTAGATATTTCCATGTTTATACAGATAACTTTGTATTTCCATGTTTATACAGATGGCGGTGTAGATATTTCCATGTCTATAGAGATAGCAGTGGAGATAATTCCATGTTTATACAGATAGCGGTGTAGATATTTCCATGTTTATTCTGATCGTGGTGTAGATATTTCCATGTTTATAGAGATGGCGGTGTAGATATTTACATGTTCATAGAGATAGCGGTGTTGATTTTTCCATGTTTATAGAGACAGCGGTGTGGATATTTCCTTGCTTATACAGATAGGGGTGTAGATATTTCCATGTTTATAGAGATAGCGGTGAAGATATTTCCATGTTCATACAGATCACGGTGTAGATATTTCCTTGCTTGTACTAATAGCGGTGTAGTTATTTCCATGTTTATACAGATAGCGGTGTAGATATTTCCATGTATATACAGATGGCTGTGTAGATATTTCCATGTTTATACAGATGGCTGTGTAGATATTTCCATGTTTATACAGATGACTTTGTAGGTATTTGCATGTTTATACAGATGGCGGTGTAGGTTTTCCATGTTTATAGTGATAGCTGTGTAGATATTTCCATGTTTATACAGATAGCGGTGTTGATATTTCCATGTTTATAAAGATCGCGGTGTAGATATTTCCATGTTTATACAGATCGCGGTGCAGATATTTATATCTTTATACAGATGGCATTGTAGATATTTCCTTATTCACACAGATGGCGGTGTAGATGTTTCCATGTTTATACAGATGGCAGAGTAGTTAGTTCCATGTTTATGGAGATGGCAGTGTAGATACTTTCATGTTTACAGAGATGGCGGTGTAGATATTTCCATGTTTATAGAGATAGCAGTGTAGATATTTCCATGTTTATACAGATAGTGGTGTAGATATTTCCATGTTTATACAGACCGCGGTGTAGATATTTCCATGTTTATACAAATAGCGGTGCAGATATTTCCATGTTTGTACAGATGGCGGTGTTGATATTTCCATTTATACACAGATGACCGTGTAGATATTTCCATGTTTATACAGATGGCAGTGTAGTTATTTCCATGTTTATATAGATAGCGGTGTAGTTATTTCCATGTATATACACATGGCTGTGTAGATATTTCCATGTTTATACAGATGGCGGTGTAGATATTTCCATGTTTATACAGATAACTTTGTATTTCCATGTTTATACAGATGGCGGTGTAGATATTTCCATGTCTATAGAGATAGCAGTGGAGATAATTCCATGTTTATACAGATAGCGGTGTAGATATTTCCATGTTTATTCTGATCGTGGTGTAGATATTTCCATGTTTATAGAGATGGCGGTGTAGATATTTACATGTTCATAGAGATAGCGGTGTTGATTTTTCCATGTTTATAGAGACAGCGGTGTGGATATTTCCTTGCTTATACAGATAGGGGTGTAGATATTTCCATGTTTATAGAGATAGCGGTGAAGATATTTCCATGTTTATACAGATCACGGTGTAGATATTTCCTTGCTTGTACTAATAGCGGTGTAGTTATTTCCATGTTTATACAGATAGCGGTGTAGATATTTCCATGTATATACAGATGGCTGTGTAGATATTTCCATGTTTATACAGATGGCTGTGTAGATATTTCCATGTTTATACAGATGACTTTGTAGGTATTTGCATGTTTATACAGATGGCGGTGTAGGTTTTCCATGTTTATAGTGATAGCTGTGTAGATATTTCCATGTTTATACAGATAGCGGTGTTGATATTTCCATGTTTATAAAGATCGCGGTGTAGATATTTCCATGTTTATACAGATCGCGGTGCAGATATTTATATCTTTATACAGATGGCATTGTAGATATTTCCTTATTCACACAGATGGCGGTGTAGATGTTTCCATGTTTATACAGATGGCAGAGTAGTTAGTTCCATGTTTATGGAGATGGCAGTGTAGATACTTTCATGTTTACAGAGATGGCGGTGTAGATATTTCCATGTTTATAGAGATAGCAGTGTAGATATTTACATGTTTATACAGATGTCTGTGTAGATATTTCCATGTGTATACAGATGGCATTGTAGATATTTCCATGTTTATACAGATGACTGTATAGGTATTTCCATGTTTTTACAGGTGGCAGTGCAGATATTTCCATGTTTATAGAGATAGCGGTGTAGATATTTCCATGTTTCTACAGATGGCGGTGTTGATATTTCCATCTATACACAGATGGCCGTGTAGATATTTCCATGTTTATACAGATGGCGGCGTAGATATTTCCATGGACATGCAGATGGCGGTGTAGATATTTCCATGTTTAAACAGATAGCGGTGTAGATATTTCCATGTTTACACAGATAGTGGTGTAGATATTTCCGTGTTTATACACATGGCAGAGTAGATACTTCCATCTTTATGGAGATGGCAGTGTAGATATTTTCATGTTTATAGAGATGGCGGTGTAGATATTTCCATATTTATAGAGATAGCGGTGTAGATATTTCCATCTTTCTACAGATGGCAGTGTAGATATTTCCATGTTTATACAGATGGCGGTGTAGATATTTCCATATTTATACAGATGTCTGTGTAGATATTTCCATCTGTATACAGATGGTATTGTAGGTATTTCCATGTTTATACAGATGGTGGTGAAGATATTTCCATGTTTATTCAGATGACTGTGTAGATATTTCCATGTTTTTACAGATGGCAGTGTGGATATTTCAATGTTTATAGAGATGGCGCTGTAGATATTTCCAAGTTTATACAGATAACGGTGGAGATATTTCCATGTTTATACAGAGAGGAGTCGAGATATTTCCATGTTTATACACATAGCGGTGTACATATTTCCATGATTATAGAGACAGCGGTGTAGGTATTTCCATGTTTATGCAGATAGCGGTGCAGATATTTCCATGTTTACACAGATGCCTATGCAGATATTTCCATATTTACACAGAGGGCTGTGTAGATATTTCTATGTTTATACAGAAGACAGTGTAGATATTTAAATGTTCCTACACATGACTGTGTAGGTATTTCCATGTTTATACAGATGTCTTTGTAGATATTTCCATGTTAATAGAGATAGCGGTGTAGACATTTCCATGTTTATACAGATAGCGGTGTAGATATTTCCATGTTTATACAGATAGTGGTGTAGATATTTCCATGTTTATACAGACCGCGGTGTAGATATTTCCATGTTTATACAAATAGCGGTGCAGATATTTCCATGTTTGTACAGATGGCGGTGTTGATATTTCCATTTATACACAGATGACCGTGTAGATATTTCCATGTTTATACAGATGGCGGCGCAGATATTTCCATGGATATGTAGATGGCGGTGTAGATATTTCCATGTTTATACAGATTGCGGTGTAGTTATTTCCATGTTTATATAGATAGCGGTGTAGTTATTTCCATGTATATACACATGGCTGTGTAGATATTTCCATGTTTATACAGATGGCGGTGTAGATATTTCCATGTTTATACAGATAACTTTGTATTTCCATGTTTATACAGATGGCGGTGTAGATATTTCCATGTCTATAGAGATAGCAGTGGAGATAATTCCATGTTTATACAGATAGCGGTGTAGATATTTCCATGTTTATTCTGATCGTGGTGTAGATATTTCCATGTTTATAGAGATGGCGGTGTAGATATTTACATGTTCATAGAGATAGCGGTGTTGATTTTTCCATGTTTATAGAGACAGCGGTGTGGATATTTCCTTGCTTATACAGATAGGGGTGTAGATATTTCCATGTTTATAGAGATAGCGGTGAAGATATTTCCATGTTCATACAGATCACGGTGTAGATATTTCCTTGCTTGTACTAATAGCGGTGTAGTTATTTCCATGTTTATACAGATAGCGGTGTAGATATTTCCATGTATATACAGATGGCTGTGTAGATATTTCCATGTTTATACAGATGGCTGTGTAGATATTTCCATGTTTATACAGATGACTTTGTAGGTATTTGCATGTTTATACAGATGGCGGTGTAGGTTTTCCATGTTTATAGTGATAGCTGTGTAGATATTTCCATGTTTATACAGATAGCGGTGTTGATATTTCCATGTTTATAAAGATCGCGGTGTAGACATTTCCATGTTTATACAGATCGCGGTGCAGATATTTATATCTTTATACAGATGGCATTGTAGATATTTCCTTATTCACACAGATGGCGGTGTAGATGTTTCCATGTTTATACAGATGGCAGAGTAGTTAGTTCCATGTTTATGGAGATGGCAGTGTAGATACTTTCATGTTTACAGAGATGGCGGTGTAGATATTTCCATGTTTATAGAGATAGCAGTGTAGATATTTCCATGTTTATACAGATAGTGGTGTAGATATTTCCATGTTTATACAGACCGCGGTGTAGATATTTCCATGTTTATACAAATAGCGGTGCAGATATTTCCATGTTTGTACAGATGGCGGTGTTGATATTTCCATTTATACACAGATGACCGTGTAGATATTTCCATGTTTATACAGATGGCAGTGTAGTTATTTCCATGTTTATATAGATAGCGGTGTAGTTATTTCCATGTATATACACATGGCTGTGTAGATATTTCCATGTTTATACAGATGGCGGTGTAGATATTTCCATGTTTATACAGATAACTTTGTATTTCCATGTTTATACAGATGGCGGTGTAGATATTTCCATGTCTATAGAGATAGCAGTGGAGATAATTCCATGTTTATACAGATAGCGGTGTAGATATTTCCATGTTTATTCTGATCGTGGTGTAGATATTTCCATGTTTATAGAGATGGCGGTGTAGATATTTACATGTTCATAGAGATAGCGGTGTTGATTTTTCCATGTTTATAGAGACAGCGGTGTGGATATTTCCTTGCTTATACAGATAGGGGTGTAGATATTTCCATGTTTATAGAGATAGCGGTGAAGATATTTCCATGTTTATACAGATCACGGTGTAGATATTTCCTTGCTTGTACTAATAGCGGTGTAGTTATTTCCATGTTTATACAGATAGCGGTGTAGATATTTCCATGTATATACAGATGGCTGTGTAGATATTTCCATGTTTATACAGATGGCTGTGTAGATATTTCCATGTTTATACAGATGACTTTGTAGGTATTTGCATGTTTATACAGATGGCGGTGTAGGTTTTCCATGTTTATAGTGATAGCTGTGTAGATATTTCCATGTTTATACAGATAGCGGTGTTGATATTTCCATGTTTATAAAGATCGCGGTGTAGATATTTCCATGTTTATACAGATCGCGGTGCAGATATTTATATCTTTATACAGATGGCATTGTAGATATTTCCTTATTCACACAGATGGCGGTGTAGATGTTTCCATGTTTATACAGATGGCAGAGTAGTTAGTTCCATGTTTATGGAGATGGCAGTGTAGATACTTTCATGTTTACAGAGATGGCGGTGTAGATATTTCCATGTTTATAGAGATAGCAGTGTAGATATTTACATGTTTATACAGATGTCTGTGTAGATATTTCCATGTGTATACAGATGGCATTGTAGATATTTCCATGTTTATACAGATGACTGTATAGGTATTTCCATGTTTTTACAGGTGGCAGTGCAGATATTTCCATGTTTATAGAGATAGCGGTGTAGATATTTCCATGTTTCTACAGATGGCGGTGTTGATATTTCCATCTATACACAGATGGCCGTGTAGATATTTCCATGTTTATACAGATGGCGGCGTAGATATTTCCATGGACATGCAGATGGCGGTGTAGATATTTCCATGTTTAAACAGATAGCGGTGTAGATATTTCCATGTTTACACAGATAGTGGTGTAGATATTTCCGTGTTTATACACATGGCAGAGTAGATACTTCCATCTTTATGGAGATGGCAGTGTAGATATTTTCATGTTTATAGAGATGGCGGTGTAGATATTTCCATATTTATAGAGATAGCGGTGTAGATATTTCCATCTTTCTACAGATGGCAGTGTAGATATTTCCATGTTTATACAGATGGCGGTGTAGATATTTCCATATTTATACAGATGTCTGTGTAGATATTTCCATCTGTATACAGATGGTATTGTAGGTATTTCCATGTTTATACAGATGGTGGTGAAGATATTTCCATGTTTATTCAGATGACTGTGTAGATATTTCCATGTTTTTACAGATGGCAGTGTGGATATTTCAATGTTTATAGAGATGGCGCTGTAGATATTTCCAAGTTTATACAGATAACGGTGGAGATATTTCCATGTTTATACAGAGAGGAGTCGAGATATTTCCATGTTTATACACATAGCGGTGTACATATTTCCATGATTATAGAGACAGCGGTGTAGGTATTTCCATGTTTATGCAGATAGCGGTGCAGATATTTCCATGTTTACACAGATGCCTATGCAGATATTTCCATATTTACACAGAGGACTGTGTAGATATTTCTATGTTTATACAGAAGACAGTGTAGATATTTAAATGTTCCTACACATGACTGTGTAGGTATTTCCATGTTTATACAGATGTCTTTGTAGATATTTCCATGTTAATAGAGATAGCGGTGTAGACATTTCCATGTTTATACAGATAGCGGTGTAGATATTTCCATGTTTATACAGATAGTGGTGTAGATATTTCCATGTTTATACAGACCGCGGTGTAGATATTTCCATGTTTATACAAATAGCGGTGCAGATATTTCCATGTTTGTACAGATGGCGGTGTTGATATTTCCATTTATACACAGATGACCGTGTAGATATTTCCATGTTTATACAGATGGCGGCGCAGATATTTCCATGGATATGTAGATGGCGGTGTAGATATTTCCATGTTTATACAGATTGCGGTGTAGTTATTTCCATGTTTATATAGATAGCGGTGTAGTTATTTCCATGTATATACACATGGCTGTGTAGATATTTCCATGTTTATACAGATGGCGGTGTAGATATTTCCATGTTTATACAGATAACTTTGTATTTCCATGTTTATACAGATGGCGGTGTAGATATTTCCATGTCTATAGAGATAGCAGTGGAGATAATTCCATGTTTATACAGATAGCGGTGTAGATATTTCCATGTTTATTCTGATCGTGGTGTAGATATTTCCATGTTTATAGAGATGGCGGTGTAGATATTTACATGTTCATAGAGATAGCGGTGTTGATTTTTCCATGTTTATAGAGACAGCGGTGTGGATATTTCCTTGCTTATACAGATAGGGGTGTAGATATTTCCATGTTTATAGAGATAGCGGTGAAGATATTTCCATGTTCATACAGATCACGGTGTAGATATTTCCTTGCTTGTACTAATAGCGGTGTAGTTATTTCCATGTTTATACAGATAGCGGTGTAGATATTTCCATGTATATACAGATGGCTGTGTAGATATTTCCATGTTTATACAGATGGCTGTGTAGATATTTCCATGTTTATACAGATGACTTTGTAGGTATTTGCATGTTTATACAGATGGCGGTGTAGGTTTTCCATGTTTATAGTGATAGCTGTGTAGATATTTCCATGTTTATACAGATAGCGGTGTTGATATTTCCATGTTTATAAAGATCGCGGTGTAGATATTTCCATGTTTATACAGATCGCGGTGCAGATATTTATATCTTTATACAGATGGCATTGTAGATATTTCCTTATTCACACAGATGGCGGTGTAGATGTTTCCATGTTTATACAGATGGCAGAGTAGTTAGTTCCATGTTTATGGAGATGGCAGTGTAGATACTTTCATGTTTACAGAGATGGCGGTGTAGATATTTCCATGTTTATAGAGATAGCAGTGTAGATATTTACATGTTTATACAGATGTCTGTGTAGATATTTCCATGTGTATACAGATGGCATTGTAGATATTTCCATGTTTATACAGATGACTGTATAGGTATTTCCATGTTTTTACAGGTGGCAGTGCAGATATTTCCATGTTTATAGAGATAGCGGTGTAGATATTTCCATGTTTCTACAGATGGCGGTGTTGATATTTCCATCTATACACAGATGGCCGTGTAGATATTTCCATGTTTATACAGATGGCGGCGTAGATATTTCCATGGACATGCAGATGGCGGTGTAGATATTTCCATGTTTAAACAGATAGCGGTGTAGATATTTCCATGTTTACACAGATAGTGGTGTAGATATTTCCGTGTTTATACACATGGCAGAGTAGATACTTCCATCTTTATGGAGATGGCAGTGTAGATATTTTCATGTTTATAGAGATGGCGGTGTAGATATTTCCATATTTATAGAGATAGCGGTGTAGATATTTCCATCTTTCTACAGATGGCAGTGTAGATATTTCCATGTTTATACAGATGGCGGTGTAGATATTTCCATATTTATACAGATGTCTGTGTAGATATTTCCATCTGTATACAGATGGTATTGTAGGTATTTCCATGTTTATACAGATGGTGGTGAAGATATTTCCATGTTTATTCAGATGACTGTGTAGATATTTCCATGTTTTTACAGATGGCAGTGTGGATATTTCAATGTTTATAGAGATGGCGCTGTAGATATTTCCAAGTTTATACAGATAACGGTGGAGATATTTCCATGTTTATACAGAGAGGAGTCGAGATATTTCCATGTTTATACACATAGCGGTGTACATATTTCCATGATTATAGAGACAGCGGTGTAGGTATTTCCATGTTTATGCAGATAGCGGTGCAGATATTTCCATGTTTACACAGATGCCTATGCAGATATTTCCATATTTACACAGAGGGCTGTGTAGATATTTCTATGTTTATACAGAAGACAGTGTAGATATTTAAATGTTCCTACACATGACTGTGTAGGTATTTCCATGTTTATACAGATGTCTTTGTAGATATTTCCATGTTAATAGAGATAGCGGTGTAGACATTTCCATGTTTATACAGATAGCGGTGTAGATATTTCCATGTTTATACAGATAGTGGTGTAGATATTTCCATGTTTATACAGACCGCGGTGTAGATATTTCCATGTTTATACAAATAGCGGTGCAGATATTTCCATGTTTGTACAGATGGCGGTGTTGATATTTCCATTTATACACAGATGACCGTGTAGATATTTCCATGTTTATACAGATGGCGGCGCAGATATTTCCATGGATATGTAGATGGCGGTGTAGATATTTCCATGTTTATACAGATTGCGGTGTAGTTATTTCCATGTTTATATAGATAGCGGTGTAGTTATTTCCATGTATATACACATGGCTGTGTAGATATTTCCATGTTTATACAGATGGCGGTGTAGATATTTCCATGTTTATACAGATAACTTTGTATTTCCATGTTTATACAGATGGCGGTGTAGATATTTCCATGTCTATAGAGATAGCAGTGGAGATAATTCCATGTTTATACAGATAGCGGTGTAGATATTTCCATGTTTATTCTGATCGTGGTGTAGATATTTCCATGTTTATAGAGATGGCGGTGTAGATATTTACATGTTCATAGAGATAGCGGTGTTGATTTTTCCATGTTTATAGAGACAGCGGTGTGGATATTTCCTTGCTTATACAGATAGGGGTGTAGATATTTCCATGTTTATAGAGATAGCGGTGAAGATATTTCCATGTTCATACAGATCACGGTGTAGATATTTCCTTGCTTGTACTAATAGCGGTGTAGTTATTTCCATGTTTATACAGATAGCGGTGTAGATATTTCCATGTATATACAGATGGCTGTGTAGATATTTCCATGTTTATACAGATGGCTGTGTAGATATTTCCATGTTTATACAGATGACTTTGTAGGTATTTGCATGTTTATACAGATGGCGGTGTAGGTTTTCCATGTTTATAGTGATAGCTGTGTAGATATTTCCATGTTTATACAGATAGCGGTGTTGATATTTCCATGTTTATAAAGATCGCGGTGTAGATATTTCCATGTTTATACAGATCGCGGTGCAGATATTTATATCTTTATACAGATGGCATTGTAGATATTTCCTTATTCACACAGATGGCGGTGTAGATGTTTCCATGTTTATACAGATGGCAGAGTAGTTAGTTCCATGTTTATGGAGATGGCAGTGTAGATACTTTCATGTTTACAGAGATGGCGGTGTAGATATTTCCATGTTTATAGAGATAGCAGTGTAGATATTTACATGTTTATACAGATGTCTGTGTAGATATTTCCATGTGTATACAGATGGCATTGTAGATATTTCCATGTTTATACAGATGACTGTATAGGTATTTCCATGTTTTTACAGGTGGCAGTGCAGATATTTCCATGTTTATAGAGATAGCGGTGTAGATATTTCCATGTTTCTACAGATGGCGGTGTTGATATTTCCATCTATACACAGATGGCCGTGTAGATATTTCCATGTTTATACAGATGGCGGCGTAGATATTTCCATGGACATGCAGATGGCGGTGTAGATATTTCCATGTTTAAACAGATAGCGGTGTAGATATTTCCATGTTTACACAGATAGTGGTGTAGATATTTCCGTGTTTATACACATGGCAGAGTAGATACTTCCATCTTTATGGAGATGGCAGTGTAGATATTTTCATGTTTATAGAGATGGCGGTGTAGATATTTCCATATTTATAGAGATAGCGGTGTAGATATTTCCATCTTTCTACAGATGGCAGTGTAGATATTTCCATGTTTATACAGATGGCGGTGTAGATATTTCCATATTTATACAGATGTCTGTGTAGATATTTCCATCTGTATACAGATGGTATTGTAGGTATTTCCATGTTTATACAGATGGTGGTGAAGATATTTCCATGTTTATTCAGATGACTGTGTAGATATTTCCATGTTTTTACAGATGGCAGTGTGGATATTTCAATGTTTATAGAGATGGCGCTGTAGATATTTCCAAGTTTATACAGATAACGGTGGAGATATTTCCATGTTTATACAGAGAGGAGTCGAGATATTTCCATGTTTATACACATAGCGGTGTACATATTTCCATGATTATAGAGACAGCGGTGTAGGTATTTCCATGTTTATGCAGATAGCGGTGCAGATATTTCCATGTTTACACACATGCCTATGCAGATATTTCCATATTTACACAGAGGGCTGTGTAGATATTTCTATGTTTATACAGAAGACAGTGTAGATATTTAAATGTTCCTACACATGACTGTGTAGGTATTTCCATGTTTATACAGATGTCTTTGTAGATATTTCCATGTTAATAGAGATAGCGGTGTAGACATTTCCATGTTTATACAGATAGCGGTGTAGATATTTCCATGTTTATACAGATAGTGGTGTAGATATTTCCATGTTTATACAGACCGCGGTGTAGATATTTCCATGTTTATACAAATAGCGGTGCAGATATTTCCATGTTTGTACAGATGGCGGTGTTGATATTTCCATTTATACACAGATGACCGTGTAGATATTTCCATGTTTATACAGATGGCGGCGCAGATATTTCCATGGATATGTAGATGGCGGTGTAGATATTTCCATGTTTATACAGATTGCGGTGTAGTTATTTCCATGTTTATATAGATAGCGGTGTAGTTATTTCCATGTATATACACATGGCTGTGTAGATATTTCCATGTTTATACAGATGGCGGTGTAGATATTTCCATGTTCATACAGATAACTTTGTATTTCCATGTTTATACAGATGGCGGTGTAGATATTTCCATGTCTATGGAGATAGCAGTGGAGATAATTCCATGTTTATACAGATAGCGGTGTAGATATTTCCATGTTTATTCTGATCGTGGTGTAGATATTTCCATGTTTATAGAGATGGCGGTGTAGATATTTACATGTTCATAGAGATAGCGGTGTTGATTTTTCCATGTTTATAGAGACAGCGGTGTGGATATTTCCTTGCTTATACAGATAGGGGTGTAGATATTTCCATGTTTATAGAGATAGCGGTGAAGATATTTCCATGTTTATACAGATCACGGTGTAGATATTTCCTTGCTTGTACTAATAGCGGTGTAGTTATTTCCATGTTTATACAGATAGCGGTGTAGATATTTCCATGTATATACAGATGGCTGTGTAGATATTTCCATGTTTATACAGATGGCTGTGTAGATATTTCCATGTTTATACAGATGACTTTGTAGGTATTTGCATGTTTATACAGATGGCGGTGTAGGTTTTCCATGTTTATAGTGATAGCTGTGTAGATATTTCCATGTTTATACAGATAGCGGTGTTGATATTTCCATGTTTATAAAGATCGCGGTGTAGATATTTCCATGTTTATGCAGATCGCGGGGCAGATATTTATATCTTTATACAGATGGCATTGTAGATATTTCCTTATTCACACAGATGGCGGTGTAGATGTTTCCATGTTTATACAGATGGCAGAGTAGTTAGTTCCATGTTTATGGAGATGGCAGTGTAGATACTTTCATGTTTACAGAGATGGCGGTGTAGATATTTCCATGTTTATAGAGATAGCAGTGTAGATATTTACATGTTTATACAGATGTCTGTGTAGATATTTCCATGTGTATACAGATGGCATTGTAGATATTTCCATGTTTATACAGATGACTGTATAGGTATTTCCATGTTTTTACAGGTGGCAGTGCAGATATTTCCATGTTTATAGAGATAGCGGTGTAGATATTTCCATGTTTCTACAGATGGCGGTGTTGATATTTCCATCTATACACAGATGGCCGTGTAGATATTTCCATGTTTATACAGATGGCGGCGTAGATATTTCCATGGACATGCAGATGGCGGTGTAGATATTTCCATGTTTAAACAGATAGCGGTGTAGATATTTCCATGTTTACACAGATAGTGGTGTAGATATTTCCGTGTTTATACACATGGCAGAGTAGATACTTCCATCTTTATGGAGATGGCAGTGTAGATATTTTCATGTTTATAGAGATGGCGGTGTAGATATTTCCATATTTATAGAGATAGCGGTGTAGATATTTCCATCTTTCTACAGATGGCAGTGTAGATATTTCCATGTTTATACAGATGGCGGTGTAGATATTTCCATATTTATACAGATGTCTGTGTAGATATTTCCATCTGTATACAGATGGTATTGTAGGTATTTCCATGTTTATACAGATGGTGGTGAAGATATTTCCATGTTTATTCAGATGACTGTGTAGATATTTCCATGTTTTTACAGATGGCAGTGTGGATATTTCAATGTTTATAGAGATGGCGCTGTAGATATTTCCAAGTTTATACAGATAACGGTGGAGATATTTCCATGTTTATACAGAGAGGAGTCGAGATATTTCCATGTTTATACACATAGCGGTGTACATATTTCCATGATTATAGAGACAGCGGTGTAGGTATTTCCATGTTTATGCAGATAGCGGTGCAGATATTTCCATGTTTACACAGATGCCTATGCAGATATTTCCATATTTACACAGAGGGCTGTGTAGATATTTCTATGTTTATACAGAAGACAGTGTAGATATTTAAATGTTCCTACACATGACTGTGTAGGTATTTCCATGTTTATACAGATGTCTTTGTAGATATTTCCATGTTAATAGAGATAGCGGTGTAGACATTTCCATGTTTATACAGATAGCGGTGTAGATATTTCCATGTTTATACAGATAGTGGTGTAGATATTTCCATGTTTATACAGACCGCGGTGTAGATATTTCCATGTTTATACAAATAGCGGTGCAGATATTTCCATGTTTGTACAGATGGCGGTGTTGATATTTCCATTTATACACAGATGACCGTGTAGATATTTCCATGTTTATACAGATGGCGGCACAGATATTTCCATGGATATGTAGATGGTGGTGTAGATATTTCCATGTTTATACAGATTGCGGTGTAGTTATTTCCATGTTTATATAGATAGCGGTGTAGTTATTTCCATGTATATACACATGGCTGTGTAGATATTTCCATGTTTATACAGATGGCGGTGTAGATATTTCCATGTTTATACAGATAACTTTGTATTTCCATGTTTATACAGATGGCGGTGTAGATATTTCCATGTCTATAGAGATAGCAGTGGAGATAATTCCATGTTTATACAGATAGCGGTGTAGATATTTCCATGTTTATTCTGATCGTGGTGTAGATATTTCCATGTTTATAGAGATGGCGGTGTAGATATTTACATGTTCATAGAGATAGCGGTGTTGATTTTTCCATGTTTATAGAGACAGCGGTGTGGATATTTCCTTGCTTATACAGATAGGGGTGTAGATATTTCCATGTTTATAGAGATAGCGGTGAAGATATTTCCATGTTTATACAGATCACGGTGTAGATATTTCCTTGCTTGTACTAATAGCGGTGTAGTTATTTCCATGTTTATACAGATAGCGGTGTAGATATTTCCATGTATATACAGATGGCTGTGTAGATATTTCCATGTTTATACAGATGGCTGTGTAGATATTTCCATGTTTATACAGATGACTTTGTAGGTATTTGCATGTTTATACAGATGGCGGTGTAGGTTTTCCATGTTTATAGTGATAGCTGTGTAGATATTTCCATGTTTATACAGATAGCGGTGTTGATATTTCCATGTTTATAAAGATCGCGGTGTAGATATTTCCATGTTTATACAGATCGCGGTGCAGATATTTATATCTTTATACAGATGGCATTGTAGATATTTCCTTATTCACACAGATGGCGGTGTAGATGTTTCCATGTTTATACAGATGGCAGAGTAGTTAGTTCCATGTTTATGGAGATGGCAGTGTAGATACTTTCATGTTTACAGAGATGGCGGTGTAGATATTTCCATGTTTATAGAGATAGCAGTGTAGATATTTACATGTTTATACAGATGTCTGTGTAGATATTTCCATGTGTATACAGATGGCATTGTAGATATTTCCATGTTTATACAGATGACTGTATAGGTATTTCCATGTTTTTACAGGTGGCAGTGCAGATATTTCCATGTTTATAGAGATAGCGGTGTAGATATTTCCATGTTTCTACAGATGGCGGTGTTGATATTTCCATCTATACACAGATGGCCGTGTAGATATTTCCATGTTTATACAGATGGCGGCGTAGATATTTCCATGGACATGCAGATGGCGGTGTAGATATTTCCATGTTTAAACAGATAGCGGTGTAGATATTTCCATGTTTACACAGATAGTGGTGTAGATATTTCCGTGTTTATACACATGGCAGAGTAGATACTTCCATCTTTATGGAGATGGCAGTGTAGATATTTTCATGTTTATAGAGATGGCGGTGTAGATATTTCCATATTTATAGAGATAGCGGTGTAGATATTTCCATCTTTCCACAGATGGCAGTGTAGATATTTCCATGTTTATACAGATGGCGGTGTAGATATTTCCATATTTATACAGATGTCTGTGTAGATATTTCCATCTGTATACAGATGGTATTGTAGGTATTTCCATGTTTATACAGATGGTGGTGAAGATATTTCCATGTTTATTCAGATGACTGTGTAGATATTTCCATGTTTTTACAGATGGCAGTGTGGATATTTCAATGTTTATAGAGATGGCGCTGTAGATATTTCCAAGTTTATACAGATAACGGTGGAGATATTTCCATGTTTATACAGAGAGGAGTCGAGATATTTCCATGTTTATACACATAGCGGTGTACATATTTCCATGATTATAGAGACAGCGGTGTAGGTAGTTCCATGTTTATGCAGATAGCTGTGCAGATATTTCCATGTTTACACACATGCCTATGCAGATATTTCCATATTTACACAGAGGGCTGTGTAGATATTTCTATGTTTATACAGAAGACAGTGTAGATATTTAAATGTTCCTACACATGACTGTGTAGGTATTTCCATGTTTATACAGATGTCTTTGTAGATATTTCCATGTTAATAGAGATAGCGGTGTAGACATTTCCATGTTTATACAGATAGCGGTGTAGATATTTCCATGTTTATACAGATAGTGGTGTAGATATTTCCATGTTTATACAGACCGCGGTGTAGATATTTCCATGTTTATACAAATAGCGGTGCAGATATTTCCATGTTTGTACAGATGGCGGTGTTGATATTTCCATTTATACACAGATGACCGTGTAGATATTTCCATGTTTATACAGATGGCGGTGTAGTTATTTCCATGTTTATATAGATAGCGGTGTAGTTATTTCCATGTATATACACATGGCTGTGTAGATATTTCCATGTTTATACAGATGGCGGTGTAGATATTTCCATGTTTATACAGATAACTTTGTATTTCCATGTTTATACAGATGGCGGTGTAGATATTTCCATGTCTATAGAGATAGCAGTGGAGATAATTCCATGTTTATACAGATAGCGGTGTAGATATTTCCATGTTTATTCTGATCGTGGTGTAGATATTTCCATGTTTATAGAGATGGCGGTGTAGATATTTACATGTTCATAGAGATAGCGGTGTTGATTTTTCCATGTTTATAGAGACAGCGGTGTGGATATTTCCTTGCTTATACAGATAGGGGTGTAGATATTTCCATGTTTATAGAGATAGCGGTGAAGATATTTCCATGTTTATACAGATCACGGTGTATATATTTCCTTGCTTGTACTAATAGCGGTGTAGTTATTTCCATGTTTATACAGATAGCGGTGTAGATATTTCCATGTATATACAGATGGCTGTGTAGATATTTCCATGTTTATACAGATGGCTGTGTAGATATTTCCATGTTTATACAGATGACTTTGTAGGTATTTGCATGTTTATACAGATGGCGGTGTAGGTTTTCCATGTTTATAGTGATAGCTGTGTAGATATTTCCATGTTTATACAGATAGCGGTGTTGATATTTCCATGTTTATAAAGATCGCGGTGTAGATATTTCCATGTTTATACAGATCGCGGTGCAGATATTTATATCTTTATACAGATGGCATTGTAGATATTTCCTTATTCACACAGATGGCGGTGTAGATGTTTCCATGTTTATACAGATGGCAGAGTAGTTAGTTCCATGTTTATGGAGATGGCAGTGTAGATACTTTCATGTTTACAGAGATGGCGGTGTAGATATTTCCATGTTTATAGAGATAGCAGTGTAGATATTTACATGTTTATACAGATGTCTGTGTAGATATTTCCATGTGTATACAGATGGCATTGTAGATATTTCCATGTTTATACAGATGACTGTATAGGTATTTCCATGTTTTTACAGGTGGCAGTGCAGATATTTCCATGTTTATAGAGATAGCGGTGTAGATATTTCCATGTTTCTACAGATGGCGGTGTTGATATTTCCATCTATACACAGATGGCCGTGTAGATATTTCCATGTTTATACAGATGGCGGCGTAGATATTTCCATGGACATGCAGATGGCGGTGTAGATATTTCCATGTTTAAACAGATAGCGGTGTAGATATTTCCATGTTTACACAGATAGTGGTGTAGATATTTCCGTGTTTATACACATGGCAGAGTAGATACTTCCATCTTTATGGAGATGGCAGTGTAGATATTTTCATGTTTATAGAGATGGCGGTGTAGATATTTCCATATTTATAGAGATAGCGGTGTAGATATTTCCATCTTTCTACAGATGGCAGTGTAGATATTTCCATGTTTATACAGATGGCGGTGTAGATATTTCCATATTTATACAGATGTCTGTGTAGATATTTCCATCTGTATACAGATGGTATTGTAGGTATTTCCATGTTTATACAGATGGTGGTGAAGATATTTCCATGTTTATTCAGATGACTGTGTAGATATTTCCATGTTTTTACAGATGGCAGTGTGGATATTTCAATGTTTATAGAGATGGCGCTGTAGATATTTCCAAGTTTATACAGATAACGGTGGAGATATTTCCATGTTTATACAGAGAGGAGTCGAGATATTTCCATGTTTATACACATAGCGGTGTACATATTTCCATGATTATAGAGACAGCGGTGTAGGTATTTCCATGTTTATGCAGATAGCGGTGCAGATATTTCCATGTTTACACACATGCCTATGCAGATATTTCCATATTTACACAGAGGGCTGTGTAGATATTTCTATGTTTATACAGAAGACAGTGTAGATATTTAAATGTTCCTACACATGACTGTGTAGGTATTTCCATGTTTATACAGATGTCTTTGTAGATATTTCCATGTTAATAGAGATAGCGGTGTAGACATTTCCATGTTTATACAGATAGCGGTGTAGATATTTCCATGTTTATACAGATAGTGGTGTAGATATTTCCATGTTTATACAGACCGCGGTGTAGATATTTCCATGTTTATACAAATAGCGGTGCAGATATTTCCATGTTTGTACAGATGGCGGTGTTGATATTTCCATTTATACACAGATGACCGTGTAGATATTTCCATGTTTATACAGATGGCGGCGCAGATATTTCCATGGATATGTAGATGGCGGTGTAGATATTTCCATGTTTATACAGATTGCGGTGTAGTTATTTCCATGTTTATATAGATAGCGGTGTAGTTATTTCCATGTATATACACATGGCTGTGTAGATATTTCCATGTTTATACAGATGGCGGTGTAGATATTTCCATGTTTATACAGATAACTTTGTATTTCCATGTTTATACAGATGGCGGTGTAGATATTTCCATGTCTATAGAGATAGCAGTGGAGATAATTCCATGTTTATACAGATAGCGGTGTAGATATTTCCATGTTTATTCTGATCGTGGTGTAGATATTTCCATGTTTATAGAGATGGCGGTGTAGATATTTACATGTTCATAGAGATAGCGGTGTTGATTTTTCCATGTTTATAGAGACAGCGGTGTGGATATTTCCTTGCTTATACAGATAGGGGTGTAGATATTTCCATGTTTATAGAGATAGCGGTGAAGATATTTCCATGTTTATACAGATCACGGTGTAGATATTTCCTTGCTTGTACTAATAGCGGTGTAGTTATTTCCATGTTTATACAGATAGCGGTGTAGATATTTCCATGTATATACAGATGGCTGTGTAGATATTTCCATGTTTATACAGATGGCTGTGTAGATATTTCCATGTTTATACAGATGACTTTGTAGGTATTTGCATGTTTATACAGATGGCGGTGTAGGTTTTCCATGTTTATAGTGATAGCTGTGTAGATATTTCCATGTTTATACAGATAGCGGTGTTGATATTTCCATGTTTATAAAGATCGCGGTGTAGATATTTCCATGTTTATACAGATCGCGGTGCAGATATTTATATCTTTATACAGATGGCATTGTAGATATTTCCTTATTCACACAGATGGCGGTGTAGATGTTTCCATGTTTATACAGATGGCAGAGTAGTTAGTTCCATGTTTATGGAGATGGCAGTGTAGATACTTTCATGTTTACAGAGATGGCGGTGTAGATATTTCCATGTTTATAGAGATAGCAGTGTAGATATTTACATGTTTATACAGATGTCTGTGTAGATATTTCCATGTGTATACAGATGGCATTGTAGATATTTCCATGTTTATACAGATGACTGTATAGGTATTTCCATGTTTTTACAGGTGGCAGTGCAGATATTTCCATGTTTATAGAGATAGCGGTGTAGATATTTCCATGTTTCTACAGATGGCGGTGTTGATATTTCCATCTATACACAGATGGCCGTGTAGATATTTCCATGTTTATACAGATGGCGGCGTAGATATTTCCATGGACATGCAGATGGCGGTGTAGATATTTCCATGTTTAAACAGATAGCGGTGTAGATATTTCCATGTTTACACAGATAGTGGTGTAGATATTTCCGTGTTTATACACATGGCAGAGTAGATACTTCCATCTTTATGGAGATGGCAGTGTAGATATTTTCATGTTTATAGAGATGGCGGTGTAGATATTTCCATATTTATAGAGATAGCGGTGTAGATATTTCCATCTTTCTACAGATGGCAGTGTAGATATTTCCATGTTTATACAGATGGCGGTGTAGATATTTCCATATTTATACAGATGTCTGTGTAGATATTTCCATCTGTATACAGATGGTATTGTAGGTATTTCCATGTTTATACAGATGGTGGTGAAGATATTTCCATGTTTATTCAGATGACTGTGTAGATATTTCCATGTTTTTACAGATGGCAGTGTGGATATTTCAATGTTTATAGAGATGGCGCTGTAGATATTTCCAAGTTTATACAGATAACGGTGGAGATATTTCCATGTTTATACAGAGAGGAGTCGAGATATTTCCATGTTTATACACATAGCGGTGTACATATTTCCATGATTATAGAGACAGCGGTGTAGGTAGTTCCATGTTTATGCAGATAGCTGTGCAGATATTTCCATGTTTACACACATGCCTATGCAGATATTTCCATATTTACACAGAGGGCTGTGTAGATATTTCTATGTTTATACAGAAGACAGTGTAGATATTTAAATGTTCCTACACATGACTGTGTAGGTATTTCCATGTTTATACAGATGTCTTTGTAGATATTTCCATGTTAATAGAGATAGCGGTGTAGACATTTCCATGTTTATACAGATAGCGGTGTAGATATTTCCATGTTTATACAGATAGTGGTGTAGATATTTCCATGTTTATACAGACCGCGGTGTAGATATTTCCATGTTTATACAAATAGCGGTGCAGATATTTCCATGTTTGTACAGATGGCGGTGTTGATATTTCCATTTATACACAGATGACCGTGTAGATATTTCCATGTTTATACAGATGGCGGTGTAGTTATTTCCATGTTTATATAGATAGCGGTGTAGTTATTTCCATGTATATACACATGGCTGTGTAGATATTTCCATGTTTATACAGATGGCGGTGTAGATATTTCCATGTTTATACAGATAACTTTGTATTTCCATGTTTATACAGATGGCGGTGTAGATATTTCCATGTCTATAGAGATAGCAGTGGAGATAATTCCATGTTTATACAGATAGCGGTGTAGATATTTCCATGTTTATTCTGATCGTGGTGTAGATATTTCCATGTTTATAGAGATGGCGGTGTAGATATTTACATGTTCATAGAGATAGCGGTGTTGATTTTTCCATGTTTATAGAGACAGCGGTGTGGATATTTCCTTGCTTATACAGATAGGGGTGTAGATATTTCCATGTTTATAGAGATAGCGGTGAAGATATTTCCATGTTTATACAGATCACGGTGTAGATATTTCCTTGCTTGTACTAATAGCGGTGTAGTTATTTCCATGTTTATACAGATAGCGGTGTAGATATTTCCATGTATATACAGATGGCTGTGTAGATATTTCCATGTTTATACAGATGGCTGTGTAGATATTTCCATGTTTATACAGATGACTTTGTAGGTATTTGCATGTTTATACAGATGGCGGTGTAGGTTTTCCATGTTTATAGTGATAGCTGTGTAGATATTTCCATGTTTATACAGATAGCGGTGTTGATATTTCCATGTTTATAAAGATCGCGGTGTAGATATTTCCATGTTTATACAGATCGCGGTGCAGATATTTATATCTTTATACAGATGGCATTGTAGATATTTCCTTATTCACACAGATGGCGGTGTAGATGTTTCCATGTTTATACAGATGGCAGAGTAGTTAGTTCCATGTTTATGGAGATGGCAGTGTAGATACTTTCATGTTTACAGAGATGGCGGTGTAGATATTTCCATGTTTATAGAGATAGCAGTGTAGATATTTACATGTTTATACAGATGTCTGTGTAGATATTTCCATGTGTATACAGATGGCATTGTAGATATTTCCATGTTTATACAGATGACTGTATAGGTATTTCCATGTTTTTACAGGTGGCAGTGCAGATATTTCCATGTTTATAGAGATAGCGGTGTAGATATTTCCATGTTTCTACAGATGGCGGTGTTGATATTTCCATCTATACACAGATGGCCGTGTAGATATTTCCATGTTTATACAGATGGCGGCGTAGATATTTCCATGGACATGCAGATGGCGGTGTAGATATTTCCATGTTTAAACAGATAGCGGTGTAGATATTTCCATGTTTACACAGATAGTGGTGTAGATATTTCCGTGTTTATACACATGGCAGAGTAGATACTTCCATCTTTATGGAGATGGCAGTGTAGATATTTTCATGTTTATAGAGATGGCGGTGTAGATATTTCCATATTTATAGAGATAGCGGTGTAGATATTTCCATCTTTCTACAGATGGCAGTGTAGATATTTCCATGTTTATACAGATGGCGGTGTAGATATTTCCATATTTATACAGATGTCTGTGTAGATATTTCCATCTGTATACAGATGGTATTGTAGGTATTTCCATGTTTATACAGATGGTGGTGAAGATATTTCCATGTTTATTCAGATGACTGTGTAGATATTTCCATGTTTTTACAGATGGCAGTGTGGATATTTCAATGTTTATAGAGATGGCGCTGTAGATATTTCCAAGTTTATACAGATAACGGTGGAGATATTTCCATGTTTATACAGAGAGGAGTCGAGATATTTCCATGTTTATACACATAGCGGTGTACATATTTCCATGATTATAGAGACAGCGGTGTAGGTATTTCCATGTTTATGCAGATAGCGGTGCAGATATTTCCATGTTTACACACATGCCTATGCAGATATTTCCATATTTACACAGAGGGCTGTGTAGATATTTCTATGTTTATACAGAAGACAGTGTAGATATTTAAATGTTCCTACACATGACTGTGTAGGTATTTCCATGTTTATACAGATGTCTTTGTAGATATTTCCATGTTAATAGAGATAGCGGTGTAGACATTTCCATGTTTATACAGATAGCGGTGTAGATATTTCCATGTTTATACAGATAGTGGTGTAGATATTTCCATGTTTATACAGACCGCGGTGTAGATATTTCCATGTTTATACAAATAGCGGTGCAGATATTTCCATGTTTGTACAGATGGCGGTGTTGATATTTCCATTTATACACAGATGACCGTGTAGATATTTCCATGTTTATACAGATGGCGGCGCAGATATTTCCATGGATATGTAGATGGCGGTGTAGATATTTCCATGTTTATACAGATTGCGGTGTAGTTATTTCCATGTTTATATAGATAGCGGTGTAGTTATTTCCATGTATATACACATGGCTGTGTAGATATTTCCATGTTTATACAGATGGCGGTGTAGATATTTCCATGTTTATACAGATAACTTTGTATTTCCATGTTTATACAGATGGCGGTGTAGATATTTCCATGTCTATAGAGATAGCAGTGGAGATAATTCCATGTTTATACAGATAGCGGTGTAGATATTTCCATGTTTATTCTGATCGTGGTGTAGATATTTCCATGTTTATAGAGATGGCGGTGTAGATATTTACATGTTCATAGAGATAGCGGTGTTGATTTTTCCATGTTTATAGAGACAGCGGTGTGGATATTTCCTTGCTTATACAGATAGGGGTGTAGATATTTCCATGTTTATAGAGATAGCGGTGAAGATATTTCCATGTTTATACAGATCACGGTGTAGATATTTCCTTGCTTGTACTAATAGCGGTGTAGTTATTTCCATGTTTATACAGATAGCGGTGTAGATATTTCCATGTATATACAGATGGCTGTGTAGATATTTCCATGTTTATACAGATGGCTGTGTAGATATTTCCATGTTTATACAGATGACTTTGTAGGTATTTGCATGTTTATACAGATGGCGGTGTAGGTTTTCCATGTTTATAGTGATAGCTGTGTAGATATTTCCATGTTTATACAGATAGCGGTGTTGATATTTCCATGTTTATAAAGATCGCGGTGTAGATATTTCCATGTTTATACAGATCGCGGTGCAGATATTTATATCTTTATACAGATGGCATTGTAGATATTTCCTTATTCACACAGATGGCGGTGTAGATGTTTCCATGTTTATACAGATGGCAGAGTAGTTAGTTCCATGTTTATGGAGATGGCAGTGTAGATACTTTCATGTTTACAGAGATGGCGGTGTAGATATTTCCATGTTTATAGAGATAGCAGTGTAGATATTTACATGTTTATACAGATGTCTGTGTAGATATTTCCATGTGTATACAGATGGCATTGTAGATATTTCCATGTTTATACAGATGACTGTATAGGTATTTCCATGTTTTTACAGGTGGCAGTGCAGATATTTCCATGTTTATAGAGATAGCGGTGTAGATATTTCCATGTTTCTACAGATGGCGGTGTTGATATTTCCATCTATACACAGATGGCCGTGTAGATATTTCCATGTTTATACAGATGGCGGCGTAGATATTTCCATGGACATGCAGATGGCGGTGTAGATATTTCCATGTTTAAACAGATAGCGGTGTAGATATTTCCATGTTTACACAGATAGTGGTGTAGATATTTCCGTGTTTATACACATGGCAGAGTAGATACTTCCATCTTTATGGAGATGGCAGTGTAGATATTTTCATGTTTATAGAGATGGCGGTGTAGATATTTCCATATTTATAGAGATAGCGGTGTAGATATTTCCATCTTTCTACAGATGGCAGTGTAGATATTTCCATGTTTATACAGATGGCGGTGTAGATATTTCCATATTTATACAGATGTCTGTGTAGATATTTCCATCTGTATACAGATGGTATTGTAGGTATTTCCATGTTTATACAGATGGTGGTGAAGATATTTCCATGTTTATTCAGATGACTGTGTAGATATTTCCATGTTTTTACAGATGGCAGTGTGGATATTTCAATGTTTATAGAGATGGCGCTGTAGATATTTCCAAGTTTATACAGATAACGGTGGAGATATTTCCATGTTTATACAGAGAGGAGTCGAGATATTTCCATGTTTATACACATAGCGGTGTACATATTTCCATGATTATAGAGACAGCGGTGTAGGTAGTTCCATGTTTATGCAGATAGCGGTGCAGATATTTCCATGTTTACACAGATGCCTATGCAGATATTTCCATATTTACACAGAGGGCTGTGTAGATATTTCTATGTTTATACAGAAGACAGTGTAGATATTTAAATGTTCCTACACATGACTGTGTAGGTATTTACATGTTTATACAGATGTCTTTGTAGATATTTCCATGTTAATAGAGATAGCGGTGTAGACATTTCCATGTTTATACAGATAGCGGTGTAGATATTTCCATGTTTATACAGATAGTGGTGTAGATATTTCCATGTTTATACAGACCGCGGTGTAGATATTTCCATGTTTATACAAATAGCGGTGCAGATATTTCCATGTTTGTACAGATGGCGGTGTTGATATTTCCATTTATACACAGATGACCGTGTAGATATTTCCATGTTTATACAGATGGCGGTGTAGTTATTTCCATGTTTATATAGATAGCGGTGTAGTTATTTCCATGTATATACACATGGCTGTGTAGATATTTCCATGTTTATACAGATGGCGGTGTAGGTATTTCCATGTTTATACAGATAACTTTGTATTTCCATGTTTATACAGATGGCGGTGTAGATATTTCCATGTCTATAGAGATAGCAGTGGAGATAATTCCATGTTTATACAGATAGCGGTGTAGATATTTCCATGTTTATTCTGATCGTGGTGTAGATATTTCCATGTTTATAGAGATGGCGGTGTAGATATTTACATGTTCATAGAGATAGCGGTGTTGATTTTTCCATGTTTATAGAGACAGCGGTGTGGATATTTCCTTGCTTATACAGATAGGGGTGTAGATATTTCCATGTTTATAGAGATAGCGGTGAAGATATTTCCATGTTTATACAGATCACGGTGTAGATATTTCCTTGCTTGTACTAATAGCGGTGTAGTTATTTCCATGTTTATACAGATAGCGGTGTAGATATTTCCATGTATATACAGATGGCTGTGTAGATATTTCCATGTTTATACAGATGGCTGTGTAGATATTTCCATGTTTATACAGATGACTTTGTAGGTATTTGCATGTTTATACAGATGGCGGTGTAGGTTTTCCATGTTTATAGTGATAGCTGTGTAGATATTTCCATGTTTATACAGATAGCGGTGTTGATATTTCCATGTTTATAAAGATCGCGGTGTAGATATTTCCATGTTTATACAGATCGCGGTGCAGATATTTATATCTTTATACAGATGGCATTGTAGATATTTCCTTATTCACACAGATGGCGGTGTAGATGTTTCCATGTTTATACAGATGGCAGAGTAGTTAGTTCCATGTTTATGGAGATGGCAGTGTAGATACTTTCATGTTTACAGAGATGGCGGTGTAGATATTTCCATGTTTATAGAGATAGCAGTGTAGATATTTACATGTTTATACAGATGTCTGTGTAGATATTTCCATGTGTATACAGATGGCATTGTAGATATTTCCATGTTTATACAGATGACTGTATAGGTATTTCCATGTTTTTACAGGTGGCAGTGCAGATATTTCCATGTTTATAGAGATAGCGGTGTAGATATTTCCATGTTTCTACAGATGGCGGTGTTGATATTTCCATCTATACACAGATGGCCGTGTAGATATTTCCATGTTTATACAGATGGCGGCGTAGATATTTCCATGGACATGCAGATGGCGGTGTAGATATTTCCATGTTTAAACAGATAGCGGTGTAGATATTTCCATGTTTACACAGATAGTGGTGTAGATATTTCCGTGTTTATACACATGGCAGAGTAGATACTTCCATCTTTATGGAGATGGCAGTGTAGATATTTTCATGTTTATAGAGATGGCGGTGTAGATATTTCCATATTTATAGAGATAGCGGTGTAGATATTTCCATCTTTCTACAGATGGCAGTGTAGATATTTCCATGTTTATACAGATGGCGGTGTAGATATTTCCATATTTATACAGATGTCTGTGTAGATATTTCCATCTGTATACAGATGGTATTGTAGGTATTTCCATGTTTATACAGATGGTGGTGAAGATATTTCCATGTTTATTCAGATGACTGTGTAGATATTTCCATGTTTTTACAGATGGCAGTGTGGATATTTCAATGTTTATAGAGATGGCGCTGTAGATATTTCCAAGTTTATACAGATAACGGTGGAGATATTTCCATGTTTATACAGAGAGGAGTCGAGATATTTCCATGTTTATACACATAGCGGTGTACATATTTCAATGATTATAGAGACAGCGGTGTAGGTAGTTCCATGTTTATGCAGATAGCTGTGCAGATATTTCCATGTTTACACACATGCCTATGCAGATATTTCCATATTTACACAGAGGGCTGTGTAGATATTTCTATGTTTATACAGAAGACAGTGTAGATATTTAAATGTTCCTACACATGACTGTGTAGGTATTTCCATGTTTATACAGATGTCTTTGTAGATATTTCCATGTTAATAGAGATAGCGGTGTAGACATTTCCATGTTTATACAGATAGCGGTGTAGATATTTCCATGTTTATACAGATAGTGGTGTAGATATTTCCATGTTTATACAGACCGCGGTGTAGATATTTCCATGTTTATACAAATAGCGGTGCAGATATTTCCATGTTTGTACAGATGGCGGTGTTGATATTTCCATTTATACACAGATGACCGTGTAGATATTTCCATGTTTATACAGATGGCGGTGTAGTTATTTCCATGTTTATATAGATAGCGGTGTAGTTATTTCCATGTATATACACATGGCTGTGTAGATATTTCCATGTTTATACAGATGGCGGTGTAGATATTTCCATGTTTATACAGATAACTTTGTATTTCCATGTTTATACAGATGGCGGTGTAGATATTTCCATGTCTATAGAGATAGCAGTGGAGATAATTCCATGTTTATACAGATAGCGGTGTAGATATTTCCATGTTTATTCTGATCGTGGTGTAGATATTTCCATGTTTATAGAGATGGCGGTGTAGATATTTACATGTTCATAGAGATAGCGGTGTTGATTTTTCCATGTTTATAGAGACAGCGGTGTGGATATTTCCTTGCTTATACAGATAGGGGTGTAGATATTTCCATGTTTATAGAGATAGCGGTGAAGATATTTCCATGTTTATACAGATCACGGTGTAGATATTTCCTTGCTTGTACTAATAGCGGTGTAGTTATTTCCATGTTTATACAGATAGCGGTGTAGATATTTCCATGTATATACAGATGGCTGTGTAGATATTTCCATGTTTATACAGATGGCTGTGTAGATATTTCCATGTTTATACAGATGACTTTGTAGGTATTTGCATGTTTATACAGATGGCGGTGTAGGTTTTCCATGTTTATAGTGATAGCTGTGTAGATATTTCCATGTTTATACAGATAGCGGTGTTGATATTTCCATGTTTATAAAGATCGCGGTGTAGATATTTCCATGTTTATACAGATCGCGGTGCAGATATTTATATCTTTATACAGATGGCATTGTAGATATTTCCTTATTCACACAGATGGCGGTGTAGATGTTTCCATGTTTATACAGATGGCAGAGTAGTTAGTTCCATGTTTATGGAGATGGCAGTGTAGATACTTTCATGTTTACAGAGATGGCGGTGTAGATATTTCCATGTTTATAGAGATAGCAGTGTAGATATTTACATGTTTATACAGATGTCTGTGTAGATATTTCCATGTGTATACAGATGGCATTGTAGATATTTCCATGTTTATACAGATGACTGTATAGGTATTTCCATGTTTTTACAGGTGGCAGTGCAGATATTTCCATGTTTATAGAGATAGCGGTGTAGATATTTCCATGTTTCTACAGATGGCGGTGTTGATATTTCCATCTATACACAGATGGCCGTGTAGATATTTCCATGTTTATACAGATGGCGGCGTAGATATTTCCATGGACATGCAGATGGCGGTGTAGATATTTCCATGTTTAAACAGATAGCGGTGTAGATATTTCCATGTTTACACAGATAGTGGTGTAGATATTTCCGTGTTTATACACATGGCAGAGTAGATACTTCCATCTTTATGGAGATGGCAGTGTAGATATTTTCATGTTTATAGAGATGGCGGTGTAGATATTTCCATATTTATAGAGATAGCGGTGTAGATATTTCCATCTTTCTACAGATGGCAGTGTAGATATTTCCATGTTTATACAGATGGCGGTGTAGATATTTCCATATTTATACAGATGTCTGTGTAGATATTTCCATCTGTATACAGATGGTATTGTAGGTATTTCCATGTTTATACAGATGGTGGTGAAGATATTTCCATGTTTATTCAGATGACTGTGTAGATATTTCCATGTTTTTACAGATGGCAGTGTGGATATTTCAATGTTTATAGAGATGGCGCTGTAGATATTTCCAAGTTTATACAGATAACGGTGGAGATATTTCCATGTTTATACAGAGAGGAGTCGAGATATTTCCATGTTTATACACATAGCGGTGTACATATTTCAATGATTATAGAGACAGCGGTGTAGGTAGTTCCATGTTTATGCAGATAGCTGTGCAGATATTTCCATGTTTACACAGATGCCTATGCAGATATTTCCATATTTACACAGAGGGCTGTGTAGATATTTCTATGTTTATACAGAAGACAGTGTAGATATTTAAATGTTCCTACACATGACTGTGTAGGTATTTCCATGTTTATACAGATGTCTTTGTAGATATTTCCATGTTAATAGAGATAGCGGTGTAGACATTTCCATGTTTATACAGATAGCGGTGTAGATATTTCCATGTTTATACAGATAGTGGTGTAGATATTTCCATGTTTATACAGACCGCGGTGTAGATATTTCCATGTTTATACAAATAGCGGTGCAGATATTTCCATGTTTGTACAGATGGCGGTGTTGATATTTCCATTTATACACAGATGACCGTGTAGATATTTCCATGTTTATACAGATGGCGGTGTAGTTATTTCCATGTTTATATAGATAGCGGTGTAGTTATTTCCATGTATATACACATGGCTGTGTAGATATTTCCATGTTTATACAGATGGCGGTGTAGATGTTTCCATGTTTATACAGATAACTTTGTATTTCCATGTTTATACAGATGGCGGTGTAGATATTTCCATGTCTATAGAGATAGCAGTGGAGATAATTCCATGTTTATACAGATAGCGGTGTAGATATTTCCATGTTTATTCTGATCGTGGTGTAGATATTTCCATGTTTATAGAGATGGCGGTGTAGATATTTACATGTTCATAGAGATAGCGGTGTTGATTTTTCCATGTTTATAGAGACAGCGGTGTGGATATTTCCTTGCTTATACAGATAGGGGTGTAGATATTTCCATGTTTATAGAGATAGCGGTGAAGATATTTCCATGTTTATACAGATCACGGTGTAGATATTTCCTTGCTTGTACTAATAGCGGTGTAGTTATTTCCATGTTTATACAGATAGCGGTGTAGATATTTCCATGTATATACAGATGGCTGTGTAGATATTTCCATGTTTATACAGATGGCTGTGTAGATATTTCCATGTTTATACAGATGACTTTGTAGGTATTTGCATGTTTATACAGATGGCGGTGTAGGTTTTCCATGTTTATAGTGATAGCTGTGTAGATATTTCCATGTTTATACAGATAGCGGTGTTGATATTTCCATGTTTATAAAGATCGCGGTGTAGATATTTCCATGTTTATACAGATCGCGGTGCAGATATTTATATCTTTATACAGATGGCATTGTAGATATTTCCTTATTCACACAGATGGCGGTGTAGATGTTTCCATGTTTATACAGATGGCAGAGTAGTTCGTTCCATGTTTATGGAGATGGCAGTGTAGATAGTTTCATGTTTACAGAGATGGCGGTGTAGATATTTCCATGTTTATAGAGATAGCAGTGTAGATATTTACATGTTTATACAGATGTCTGTGTAGATATTTCCATGTGTATACAGATGGCATTGTAGATATTTCCATGTTTATACAGATGACTGTATAGGTATTTCCATGTTTTTACAGGTGGCAGTGCAGATATTTCCATGTTTATAGAGATAGCGGTGTAGATATTTCCATGTTTCTACAGATGGCGGTATTGATATTTCCATCTATACACAGATGGCCGTGTAGATATTTCCATGTTTATACAGATGGCGGTGTAGATATTTCCATGGACATGCAGATGGCGGTGTAGATATTTCCATGTTTAAACAGATAGCGGTGTAGATATTTCCATGTTTACACAGATAGTGGTGTAGATATTTCCGTGTTTATACACATGGCAGAGTAGATACTTCCATCTTTATGGAGATGGCAGTGTAGATATTTTCATGTTTATAGAGATGGCGGTGTAGATATTTCCATATTTATAGAGATAGCGGTGTAGATATTTCCATCTTTCTACAGATGGCAGTGTAGATATTTCCATGTTTATACAGATGGCGGTGTAGATATTTCCATATTTATACAGATGTCTGTGTAGATATTTCCATCTGTATACAGATGGTATTGTAGGTATTTCCATGTTTATACAGATGGTGGTGAAGATATTTCCATGTTTATTCAGATGACTGTGTAGATATTTCCATGTTTTTACAGATGGCAGTGTGGATATTTCAATGTTTATAGAGATGGCGCTGTAGATATTTCCAAGTTTATACAGATAACGGTGGAGATATTTCCATGTTTATACAGAGAGGAGTCGAGATATTTCCATGTTTATACACGTAGCGGTGTACATATTTCCATGATTATAGAGACAGCGGTGTAGGTATTTCCATGTTTATGCAGATAGCGGTGCAGATATTTCCATGTTTACACACATGCCTATGCAGATATTTCCATATTTACACAGAGGGCTGTGTAGATATTTCTATGTTTATACAGAAGACAGTGTAGATATTTAAATGTTCCTACACATGACTGTGTAGGTATTTCCATGTTTATACAGATGTCTTTGTAGATATTTCCATGTTAATAGAGATAGCGGTGTAGACATTTCCATGTTTATACAGATAGCGGTGTAGATATTTCCATGTTTATACAGATAGTGGTGTAGATATTTCCATGTTTATACAGACCGCGGTGTAGATATTTCCATGTTTATACAAATAGCGGTGCAGATATTTCCATGTTTGTACAGATGGCGGTGTTGATATTTCCATTTATACACAGATGACCGTGTAGATATTTCCATGTTTATACAGATGGCGGCGCAGATATTTCCATGGATATGTAGATGGCGGTGTAGATATTTCCATGTTTATACAGATTGCGGTGTAGTTATTTCCATGTTTATATAGATAGCGGTGTAGTTATTTCCATGTATATACACATGGCTGTGTAGATATTTCCATGTTTATACAGATGGCGGTGTAGATATTTCCATGTTTATACAGATAACTTTGTATTTCCATGTTTATACAGATGGCGGTGTAGATATTTCCATGTCTATAGAGATAGCAGTGGAGATAATTCCATGTTTATACAGATAGCGGTGTAGATATTTCCATGTTTATTCTGATCGTGGTGTAGATATTTCCATGTTTATAGAGATGGCGGTGTAGATATTTACATGTTCATAGAGATAGCGGTGTTGATTTTTCCATGTTTATAGAGACAGCGGTGTGGATATTTCCTTGCTTATACAGATAGGGGTGTAGATATTTCCATGTTTATAGAGATAGCGGTGAAGATATTTCCATGTTTATACAGATCACGGTGTAGATATTTCCTTGCTTGTACTAATAGCGGTGTAGTTATTTCCATGTTTATACAGATAGCGGTGTAGATATTTCCATGTATATACAGATGGCTGTGTAGATATTTCCATGTTTATACAGATGGCTGTGTAGATATTTCCATGTTTATACAGATGACTTTGTAGGTATTTGCATGTTTATACAGATGGCGGTGTAGGTTTTCCATGTTTATAGTGATAGCTGTGTAGATATTTCCATGTTTATACAGATAGCGGTGTTGATATTTCCATGTTTATAAAGATCGCGGTGTAGATATTTCCATGTTTATACAGATCGCGGTGCAGATATTTATATCTTTATACAGATGGCATTGTAGATATTTCCTTATTCACACAGATGGCGGTGTAGATGTTTCCATGTTTATACAGATGGCAGAGTAGTTAGTTCCATGTTTATGGAGATGGCAGTGTAGATAGTTTCATGTTTACAGAGATGGCGGTGTAGATATTTCCATGTTTATAGAGATAGCAGTGTAGATATTTACATGTTTATACAGATGTCTGTGTAGATATTTCCATGTGTATACAGATGGCATTGTAGATATTTCCATGTTTATACAGATGACTGTATAGGTATTTCCATGTTTTTACAGGTGGCAGTGCAGATATTTCCATGTTTATAGAGATAGCGGTGTAGATATTTCCATGTTTCTACAGATGGCGGTGTTGATATTTCCATCTATACACAGATGGCCGTGTAGATATTTCCATGTTTATACAGATGGCGGCGTAGATATTTCCATGGACATGCAGATGGCGGTGTAGATATTTCCATGTTTAAACAGATAGCGGTGTAGATATTTCCATGTTTACACAGATAGTGGTGTAGATATTTCCGTGTTTATACACATGGCAGAGTAGATACTTCCATCTTTATGGAGATGGCAGTGTAGATATTTTCATGTTTATAGAGATGGCGGTGTAGATATTTCCATATTTATAGAGATAGCGGTGTAGATATTTCCATCTTTCTACAGATGGCAGTGTAGATATTTCCATGTTTATACAGATGGCGGTGTAGATATTTCCATATTTATACAGATGTCTGTGTAGATATTTCCATCTGTATACAGATGGTATTGTAGGTATTTCCATGTTTATACAGATGGTGGTGAAGATATTTCCATGTTTATTCAGATGACTGTGTAGATATTTCCATGTTTTTACAGATGGCAGTGTGGATATTTCAATGTTTATAGAGATGGCGCTGTAGATATTTCCAAGTTTATACAGATAACGGTGGAGATATTTCCATGTTTATACAGAGAGGAGTCGAGATATTTCCATGTTTATACACATAGCGGTGTACATATTTCCATGATTATAGAGACAGCGGTGTAGGTATTTCCATGTTTATGCAGATAGCGGTGCAGATATTTCCATGTTTACACACATGCCTATGCAGATATTTCCATATTTACACAGAGGGCTGTGTAGATATTTCTATGTTTATACAGAAGACAGTGTAGATATTTAAATGTTCCTACACATGACTGTGTAGGTATTTCCATGTTTATACAGATGTCTTTGTAGATATTTCCATGTTAATAGAGATAGCGGTGTAGACATTTCCATGTTTATACAGATAGCGGTGTAGATATTTCCATGTTTATACAGATAGTGGTGTAGATATTTCCATGTTTATACAGACCGCGGTGTAGATATTTCCATGTTTATACAAATAGCGGTGCAGATATTTCCATGTTTGTACAGATGGCGGTGTTGATATTTCCATTTATACACAGATGACCGTGTAGATATTTCCATGTTTATACAGATGGCGGCGCAGATATTTCCATGGATATGTAGATGGCGGTGTAGATATTTCCATGTTTATACAGATTGCGGTGTAGTTATTTCCATGTTTATATAGATAGCGGTGTAGTTATTTCCATGTATATACACATGGCTGTGTAGATATTTCCATGTTTATACAGATGGCGGTGTAGATATTTCCATGTTTATACAGATAACTTTGTATTTCCATGTTTATACAGATGGCGGTGTAGATATTTCCATGTCTATAGAGATAGCAGTGGAGATAATTCCATGTTTATACAGATAGCGGTGTAGATATTTCCATGTTTATTCTGATCGTGGTGTAGATATTTCCATGTTTATAGAGATGGCGGTGTAGATATTTACATGTTCATAGAGATAGCGGTGTTGATTTTTCCATGTTTATAGAGACAGCGGTGTGGATATTTCCTTGCTTATACAGATAGGGGTGTAGATATTTCCATGTTTATAGAGATAGCGGTGAAGATATTTCCATGTTTATACAGATCACGGTGTAGATATTTCCTTGCTTGTACTAATAGCGGTGTAGTTATTTCCATGTTTATACAGATAGCGGTGTAGATATTTCCATGTATATACAGATGGCTGTGTAGATATTTCCATGTTTATACAGATGGCTGTGTAGATATTTCCATGTTTATACAGATGACTTTGTAGGTATTTGCATGTTTATACAGATGGCGGTGTAGGTTTTCCATGTTTATAGTGATAGCTGTGTAGATATTTCCATGTTTATACAGATAGCGGTGTTGATATTTCCATGTTTATAAAGATCGCGGTGTAGATATTTCCATGTTTATACAGATCGCGGTGCAGATATTTATATCTTTATACAGATGGCATTGTAGATATTTCCTTATTCACACAGATGGCGGTGTAGATGTTTCCATGTTTATACAGATGGCAGAGTAGTTAGTTCCATGTTTATGGAGATGGCAGTGTAGATACTTTCATGTTTACAGAGATGGCGGTGTAGATATTTCCATGTTTATAGAGATAGCAGTGTAGATATTTACATGTTTATACAGATGTCTGTGTAGATATTTCCATGTGTATACAGATGGCATTGTAGATATTTCCATGTTTATACAGATGACTGTATAGGTATTTCCATGTTTTTACAGGTGGCAGTGCAGATATTTCCATGTTTATAGAGATAGCGGTGTAGATATTTCCATGTTTCTACAGATGGCGGTGTTGATATTTCCATCTATACACAGATGGCCGTGTAGATATTTCCATGTTTATACAGATGGCGGCGTAGATATTTCCATGGACATGCAGATGGCGGTGTAGATATTTCCATGTTTAAACAGATAGCGGTGTAGATATTTCCATGTTTACACAGATAGTGGTGTAGATATTTCCGTGTTTATACACATGGCAGAGTAGATACTTCCATCTTTATGGAGATGGCAGTGTAGATATTTTCATGTTTATAGAGATGGCGGTGTAGATATTTCCATATTTATAGAGATAGCGGTGTAGATATTTCCATCTTTCTACAGATGGCAGTGTAGATATTTCCATGTTTATACAGATGGCGGTGTAGATATTTCCATATTTATACAGATGTCTGTGTAGATATTTCCATCTGTATACAGATGGTATTGTAGGTATTTCCATGTTTATACAGATGGTGGTGAAGATATTTCCATGTTTATTCAGATGACTGTGTAGATATTTCCATGTTTTTACAGATGGCAGTGTGGATATTTCAATGTTTATAGAGATGGCGCTGTAGATATTTCCAAGTTTATACAGATAACGGTGGAGATATTTCCATGTTTATACAGAGAGGAGTCGAGATATTTCCATGTTTATACACATAGCGGTGTACATATTTCCATGATTATAGAGACAGCGGTGTAGGTAGTTCCATGTTTATGCAGATAGCGGTGCAGATATTTCCATGTTTACACAGATGCCTATGCAGATATTTCCATATTTACACAGAGGGCTGTGTAGATATTTCTATGTTTATACAGAAGACAGTGTAGATATTTAAATGTTCCTACACATGACTGTGTAGGTATTTCCATGTTTATACAGATGTCTTTGTAGATATTTCCATGTTAATAGAGATAGCGGTGTAGACATTTCCATGTTTATACAGATAGCGGTGTAGATATTTCCATGTTTATACAGATAGTGGTGTAGATATTTCCATGTTTATACAGACCGCGGTGTAGATATTTCCATGTTTATACAAATAGCGGTGCAGATATTTCCATGTTTGTACAGATGGCGGTGTTGATATTTCCATTTATACACAGATGACCGTGTAGATATTTCCATGTTTATACAGATGGCGGCGCAGATATTTCCATGGATATGTAGATGGCGGTGTAGATATTTCCATGTTTATACAGATTGCGGTGTAGTTATTTCCATGTTTATATAGATAGCGGTGTAGTTATTTCCATGTATATACACATGGCTGTGTAGATATTTCCATGTTTATACAGATGGCGGTGTAGATATTTCCATGTTTATACAGATAGTGGTGTAGATATTTCCATGTTTATACAGACCGCGGTGTAGATATTTCCATGTTTATACAAATAGCGGTGCAGATATTTCCATGTTTGTACAGATGGCGGTGTTGATATTTCCATTTATACACAGATGACCGTGTAGATATTTCCATGTTTATACAGATGGCGGTGTAGTTATTTCCATGTTTATATAGATAGCGGTGTAGTTATTTCCATGTATATACACATGGCTGTGTAGATATTTCCATGTTTATACAGATGGCGGTGTAGGTATTTCCATGTTTATACAGATAACTTTGTATTTCCATGTTTATACAGATGGCGGTGTAGATATTTCCATGTCTATAGAGATAGCAGTGGAGATAATTCCATGTTTATACAGATAGCGGTGTAGATATTTCCATGTTTATTCTGATCGTGGTGTAGATATTTCCATGTTTATAGAGATGGCGGTGTAGATATTTACATGTTCATAGAGATAGCGGTGTTGATTTTTCCATGTTTATAGAGACAGCGGTGTGGATATTTCCTTGCTTATACAGATAGGGGTGTAGATATTTCCATGTTTATACAGATAGCGGTGAAGATATTTCCATGTTTATACAGATCACGGTGTAGATATTTCCTTGCTTGTACTAATAGCGGTGTAGTTATTTCCATGTTTATACAGATAGCGGTGTAGATATTTCCATGTATATACAGATGGCTGTGTAGATATTTCCATGTTTATACAGATGGCTGTGTAGATATTTCCATGTTTATACAGATGACTTTGTAGGTATTTGCATGTTTATACAGATGGCGGTGTAGGTTTTCCATGTTTATAGTGATAGCTGTGTAGATATTTCCATGTTTATACAGATAGCGGTGTTGATATTTCCATGTTTATAAAGATCGCGGTGTAGATATTTCCATGTTTATACAGATCGCGGTGCAGATATTTATATCTTTATACAGATGGCATTGTAGATATTTCCTTATTCACACAGATGGCGGTGTAGATGTTTCCATGTTTATACAGATGGCAGAGTAGTTAGTTCCATGTTTATGGAGATGGCAGTGTAGATACTTTCATGTTTACAGAGATGGCGGTGTAGATATTTCCATGTTTATAGAGATAGCAGTGTAGATATTTACATGTTTATACAGATGTCTGTGTAGATATTTCCATGTGTATACAGATGGCATTGTAGATATTTCCATGTTTATACAGATGACTGTATAGGTATTTCCATGTTTTTACAGGTGGCAGTGCAGATATTTCCATGTTTATAGAGATAGCGGTGTAGATATTTCCATGTTTCTACAGATGGCGGTGTTGATATTTCCATCTATACACAGATGGCCGTGTAGATATTTCCATGTTTATACAGATGGCGGCGTAGATATTTCCATGGACATGCAGATGGCGGTGTAGATATTTCCATGTTTAAACAGATAGCGGTGTAGATATTTCCATGTTTACACAGATAGTGGTGTAGATATTTCCGTGTTTATACACATGGCAGAGTAGATACTTCCATCTTTATGGAGATGGCAGTGTAGATATTTTCATGTTTATAGAGATGGCGGTGTAGATATTTCCATATTTATAGAGATAGCGGTGTAGATATTTCCATCTTTCTACAGATGGCAGTGTAGATATTTCCATGTTTATACAGATGGCGGTGTAGATATTTCCATATTTATACAGATGTCTGTGTAGATATTTCCATCTGTATACAGATGGTATTGTAGGTATTTCCATGTTTATACAGATGGTGGTGAAGATATTTCCATGTTTATTCAGATGACTGTGTAGATATTTCCATGTTTTTACAGATGGCAGTGTGGATATTTCAATGTTTATAGAGATGGCGCTGTAGATATTTCCAAGTTTATACAGATAACGGTGGAGATATTTCCATGTTTATACAGAGAGGAGTCGAGATATTTCCATGTTTATACACATAGCGGTGTACATATTTCCATGATTATAGAGACAGCGGTGTAGGTAGTTCCATGTTTATGCAGATAGCTGTGCAGATATTTCCATGTTTACACACATGCCTATGCAGATATTTCCATATTTACACAGAGGGCTGTGTAGATATTTCTATGTTTATACAGAAGACAGTGTAGATATTTAAATGTTCCTACACATGACTGTGTAGGTATTTCCATGTTTATACAGATGTCTTTGTAGATATTTCCATGTTAATAGAGATAGCGGTGTAGACATTTCCATGTTTATACAGATAGCGGTGTAGATATTTCCATGTTTATACAGATAGTGGTGTAGATATTTCCATGTTTATACAGACCGCGGTGTAGATATTTCCATGTTTATACAAATAGCGGTGCAGATATTTCCATGTTTGTACAGATGGCGGTGTTGATATTTCCATTTATACACAGATGACCGTGTAGATATTTCCATGTTTATACAGACGGCGGCGCAGATATTTCCATGGATATGTAGATGGCGGTGTAGATATTTCCATGTTTATACAGATTGCGGTGTCGTTATTTCCATGTTTATATAGATAGCGGTGTAGTTATTTCCATGTATATACACATGGCTGTGTAGATATTTCCATGTTTATACAGATGGCGGTGTAGATATTTCCATGTTCATACAGATAACTTTGTATTTCCATGTTTATACAGATGGCGGTGTAGATATTTCCATGTCTATAGAGATAGCAGTGGAGATAATTCCATGTTTATACAGATAGCGGTGTAGATATTTCCATGTTTATTCTGATCGTGGTGTAGATATTTCCATGTTTATAGAGATGGCGGTGTAGATATTTACATGTTCATAGAGATAGCGGTGTTGATTTTTCCATGTTTATAGAGACAGCGGTGTGGATATTTCCTTGCTTATACAGATAGGGGTGTAGATATTTCCATGTTTATAGAGATAGCGGTGAAGATATTTCCATGTTTATACAGATCACGGTGTAGATATTTCCTTGCTTGTACTAATAGCGGTGTAGTTATTTCCATGTTTATACAGATAGCGGTGTAGATATTTCCATGTATATACAGATGGCTGTGTAGATATTTCCATGTTTATACAGATGGCTGTGTAGATATTTCCATGTTTATACAGATGACTTTGTAGGTATTTGCATGTTTATACAGATGGCGGTGTAGGTTTTCCATGTTTATAGTGATAGCTGTGTAGATATTTCCATGTTTATACAGATAGCGGTGTTGATATTTCCATGTTTATAAAGATCGCGGTGTAGATATTTCCATGTTTATGCAGATCGCGGTGCAGATATTTATATCTTTATACAGATGGCATTGTAGATATTTCCTTATTCACACAGATGGCGGTGTAGATGTTTCCATGTTTATACAGATGGCAGAGTAGTTAGTTCCATGTTTATGGAGATGGCAGTGTAGATACTTTCATGTTTACAGAGATGGCGGTGTAGATATTTCCATGTTTATAGAGATAGCAGTGTAGATATTTACATGTTTATACAGATGTCTGTGTAGATATTTCCATGTGTATACAGATGGCATTGTAGATATTTCCATGTTTATACAGATGACTGTATAGGTATTTCCATGTTTTTACAGGTGGCAGTGCAGATATTTCCATGTTTATAGAGATAGCGGTGTAGATATTTCCATGTTTCTACAGATGGCGGTGTTGATATTTCCATCTATACACAGATGGCCGTGTAGATATTTCCATGTTTATACAGATGGCGGCGTAGATATTTCCATGGACATGCAGATGGCGGTGTAGATATTTCCATGTTTAAACAGATAGCGGTGTAGATATTTCCATGTTTACACAGATAGTGGTGTAGATATTTCCGTGTTTATACACATGGCAGAGTAGATACTTCCATCTTTATGGAGATGGCAGTGTAGATATTTTCATGTTTATAGAGATGGCGGTGTAGATATTTCCATATTTATAGAGATAGCGGTGTAGATATTTCCATCTTTCTACAGATGGCAGTGTAGATATTTCCATGTTTATACAGATGGCGGTGTAGATATTTCCATATTTATACAGATGTCTGTGTAGATATTTCCATCTGTATACAGATGGTATTGTAGGTATTTCCATGTTTATACAGATGGTGGTGAAGATATTTCCATGTTTATTCAGATGACTGTGTAGATATTTCCATGTTTTTACAGATGGCAGTGTGGATATTTCAATGTTTATAGAGATGGCGCTGTAGATATTTCCAAGTTTATACAGATAACGGTGGAGATATTTCCATGTTTATACAGAGAGGAGTCGAGATATTTCCATGTTTATACACATAGCGGTGTACATATTTCCATGATTATAGAGACAGCGGTGTAGGTAGTTCCATGTTTATGCAGATAGCGGTGCAGATATTTCCATGTTTACACACATGCCTATGCAGATATTTCCATATTTACACAGAGGGCTGTGTAGATATTTCTATGTTTATACAGAAGACAGTGTAGATATTTAAATGTTCCTACACATGACTGTGTAGGTATTTCCATGTTTATACAGATGTCTTTGTAGATATTTCCATGTTAATAGAGATAGCGGTGTAGACATTTCCATGTTTATACAGATAGCGGTGTAGATATTTCCATGTTTATACAGATAGTGGTGTAGATATTTCCATGTTTATACAGACCGCGGTGTAGATATTTCCATGTTTATACAAATAGCGGTGCAGATATTTCCATGTTTGTACAGATGGCGGTGTTGATATTTCCATTTATACACAGATGACCGTGTAGATATTTCCATGTTTATACAGACGGCGGCGCAGATATTTCCATGGATATGTAGATGGCGGTGTAGATATTTCCATGTTTATACAGATTGCGGTGTCGTTATTTCCATGTTTATATAGATAGCGGTGTAGTTATTTCCATGTATATACACATGGCTGTGTAGATATTTCCATGTTTATACAGATGGCGGTGTAGATATTTCCATGTTCATACAGATAACTTTGTATTTCCATGTTTATACAGATGGCGGTGTAGATATTTCCATGTCTATAGAGATAGCAGTGGAGATAATTCCATGTTTATACAGATAGCGGTGTAGATATTTCCATGTTTATTCTGATCGTGGTGTAGATATTTCCATGTTTATAGAGATGGCGGTGTAGATATTTACATGTTCATAGAGATAGCGGTGTTGATTTTTCCATGTTTATAGAGACAGCGGTGTGGATATTTCCTTGCTTATACAGATAGGGGTGTAGATATTTCCATGTTTATAGAGATAGCGGTGAAGATATTTCCATGTTTATACAGATCACGGTGTAGATATTTCCTTGCTTGTACTAATAGCGGTGTAGTTATTTCCATGTTTATACAGATAGCGGTGTAGATATTTCCATGTATATACAGATGGCTGTGTAGATATTTCCATGTTTATACAGATGGCTGTGTAGATATTTCCATGTTTATACAGATGACTTTGTAGGTATTTGCATGTTTATACAGATGGCGGTGTAGGTTTTCCATGTTTATAGTGATAGCTGTGTAGATATTTCCATGTTTATACAGATAGCGGTGTTGATATTTCCATGTTTATAAAGATCGCGGTGTAGATATTTCCATGTTTATGCAGATCGCGGTGCAGATATTTATATCTTTATACAGATGGCATTGTAGATATTTCCTTATTCACACAGATGGCGGTGTAGATGTTTCCATCTTTATACAGATGGCAGAGTAGTTAGTTCCATGTTTATGGAGATGGCAGTGTAGATACTTTCATGTTTACAGAGATGGCGGTGTAGATATTTCCATGTTTATAGAGATAGCAGTGTAGATATTTACATGTTTATACAGATGTCTGTGTAGATATTTCCATGTGTATACAGATGGCATTGTAGATATTTCCATGTTTATACAGATGACTGTATAGGTATTTCCATGTTTTTACAGGTGGCAGTGCAGATATTTCCATGTTTATAGAGATAGCGGTGTAGATATTTCCATGTTTCTACAGATGGCGGTGTTGATATTTCCATCTATACACAGATGGCCGTGTAGATATTTCCATGTTTATACAGATGGCGGCGTAGATATTTCCATGGACATGCAGATGGCGGTGTAGATATTTCCATGTTTAAACAGATAGCGGTGTAGATATTTCCATGTTTACACAGATAGTGGTGTAGATATTTCCGTGTTTATACACATGGCAGAGTAGATACTTCCATCTTTATGGAGATGGCAGTGTAGATATTTTCATGTTTATAGAGATGGCGGTGTAGATATTTCCATATTTATAGAGATAGCGGTGTAGATATTTCCATCTTTCTACAGATGGCAGTGTAGATATTTCCATGTTTATACAGATGGCGGTGTAGATATTTCCATATTTATACAGATGTCTGTGTAGATATTTCCATCTGTATACAGATGGTATTGTAGGTATTTCCATGTTTATACAGATGGTGGTGAAGATATTTCCATGTTTATTCAGATGACTGTGTAGATATTTCCATGTTTTTACAGATGGCAGTGTGGATATTTCAATGTTTATAGAGATGGCGCTGTAGATATTTCCAAGTTTATACAGATAACGGTGGAGATATTTCCATGTTTATACAGAGAGGAGTCGAGATATTTCCATGTTTATACACATAGCGGTGTACATATTTCCATGATTATAGAGACAGCGGTGTAGGTATTTCCATGTTTATGCAGATAGCGGTGCAGATATTTCCATGTTTACACACATGCCTATGCAGATATTTCCATATTTACACAGAGGGCTGTGTAGATATTTCTATGTTTATACAGAAGACAGTGTAGATATTTAAATGTTCCTACACATGACTGTGTAGGTATTTCCATGTTTATACAGATGTCTTTGTAGATATTTCCATGTTAATAGAGATAGCGGTGTAGACATTTCCATGTTTATACAGATAGCGGTGTAGATATTTCCATGTTTATACAGATAGTGGTGTAGATATTTCCATGTTTATACAGACCGCGGTGTAGATATTTCCATGTTTATACAAATAGCGGTGCAGATATTTCCATGTTTGTACAGATGGCGGTGTTGATATTTCCATTTATACACAGATGACCGTGTAGATATTTCCATGTTTATACAGACGGCGGCGCAGATATTTCCATGGATATGTAGATGGCGGTGTAGATATTTCCATGTTTATACAGATTGCGGTGTCGTTATTTCCATGTTTATATAGATAGCGGTGTAGTTATTTCCATGTATATACACATGGCTGTGTAGATATTTCCATGTTTATACAGATGGCGGTGTAGATATTTCCATGTTCATACAGATAACTTTGTATTTCCATGTTTATACAGATGGCGGTGTAGATATTTCCATGTCTATAGAGATAGCAGTGGAGATAATTCCATGTTTATACAGATAGCGGTGTAGATATTTCCATGTTTATTCTGATCGTGGTGTAGATATTTCCATGTTTATAGAGATGGCGGTGTAGATATTTACATGTTCATAGAGATAGCGGTGTTGATTTTTCCATGTTTATAGAGACAGCGGTGTGGATATTTCCTTGCTTATACAGATAGGGGTGTAGATATTTCCATGTTTATAGAGATAGCGGTGAAGATATTTCCATGTTTATACAGATCACGGTGTAGATATTTCCTTGCTTGTACTAATAGCGGTGTAGTTATTTCCATGTTTATACAGATAGCGGTGTAGATATTTCCATGTATATACAGATGGCTGTGTAGATATTTCCATGTTTATACAGATGGCTGTGTAGATATTTCCATGTTTATACAGATGACTTTGTAGGTATTTGCATGTTTATACAGATGGCGGTGTAGGTTTTCCATGTTTATAGTGATAGCTGTGTAGATATTTCCATGTTTATACAGATAGCGGTGTTGATATTTCCATGTTTATAAAGATCGCGGTGTAGATATTTCCATGTTTATGCAGATCGCGGTGCAGATATTTATATCTTTATACAGATGGCATTGTAGATATTTCCTTATTCACACAGATGGCGGTGTAGATGTTTCCATCTTTATACAGATGGCAGAGTAGTTAGTTCCATGTTTATGGAGATGGCAGTGTAGATACTTTCATGTTTACAGAGATGGCGGTGTAGATATTTCCATGTTTATAGAGATAGCAGTGTAGATATTTACATGTTTATACAGATGTCTGTGTAGATATTTCCATGTGTATACAGATGGCATTGTAGATATTTCCATGTTTATACAGATGACTGTATAGGTATTTCCATGTTTTTACAGGTGGCAGTGCAGATATTTCCATGTTTATAGAGATAGCGGTGTAGATATTTCCATGTTTCTACAGATGGCGGTGTTGATATTTCCATCTATACACAGATGGCCGTGTAGATATTTCCATGTTTATACAGATGGCGGCGTAGATATTTCCATGGACATGCAGATGGCGGTGTAGATATTTCCATGTTTAAACAGATAGCGGTGTAGATATTTCCATGTTTACACAGATAGTGGTGTAGATATTTCCGTGTTTATACACATGGCAGAGTAGATACTTCCATCTTTATGGAGATGGCAGTGTAGATATTTTCATGTTTATAGAGATGGCGGTGTAGATATTTCCATATTTATAGAGATAGCGGTGTAGATATTTCCATCTTTCTACAGATGGCAGTGTAGATATTTCCATGTTTATACAGATGGCGGTGTAGATATTTCCATATTTATACAGATGTCTGTGTAGATATTTCCATCTGTATACAGATGGTATTGTAGGTATTTCCATGTTTATACAGATGGTGGTGAAGATATTTCCATGTTTATTCAGATGACTGTGTAGATATTTCCATGTTTTTACAGATGGCAGTGTGGATATTTCAATGTTTATAGAGATGGCGCTGTAGATATTTCCAAGTTTATACAGATAACGGTGGAGATATTTCCATGTTTATACAGAGAGGAGTCGAGATATTTCCATGTTTATACACATAGCGGTGTACATATTTCCATGATTATAGAGACAGCGGTGTAGGTATTTCCATGTTTATGCAGATAGCGGTGCAGATATTTCCATGTTTACACACATGCCTATGCAGATATTTCCATATTTACACAGAGGGCTGTGTAGATATTTCTATGTTTATACAGAAGACAGTGTAGATATTTAAATGTTCCTACACATGACTGTGTAGGTATTTCCATGTTTATACAGATGTCTTTGTAGATATTTCCATGTTAATAGAGATAGCGGTGTAGACATTTCCATGTTTATACAGATAGCGGTGTAGATATTTCCATGTTTATACAGATAGTGGTGTAGATATTTCCATGTTTATACAGACCGCGGTGTAGATATTTCCATGTTTATACAAATAGCGGTGCAGATATTTCCATGTTTGTACAGATGGCGGTGTTGATATTTCCATTTATACACAGATGACCGTGTAGATATTTCCATGTTTATACAGACGGCGGCGCAGATATTTCCATGGATATGTAGATGGCGGTGTAGATATTTCCATGTTTATACAGATTGCGGTGTCGTTATTTCCATGTTTATATAGATAGCGGTGTAGTTATTTCCATGTATATACACATGGCTGTGTAGATATTTCCATGTTTATACAGATGGCGGTGTAGATATTTCCATGTTCATACAGATAACTTTGTATTTCCATGTTTATACAGATGGCGGTGTAGATATTTCCATGTCTATAGAGATAGCAGTGGAGATAATTCCATGTTTATACAGATAGCGGTGTAGATATTTCCATGTTTATTCTGATCGTGGTGTAGATATTTCCATGTTTATAGAGATGGCGGTGTAGATATTTACATGTTCATAGAGATAGCGGTGTTGATTTTTCCATGTTTATAGAGACAGCGGTGTGGATATTTCCTTGCTTATACAGATAGGGGTGTAGATATTTCCATGTTTATAGAGATAGCGGTGAAGATATTTCCATGTTTATACAGATCACGGTGTAGATATTTCCTTGCTTGTACTAATAGCGGTGTAGTTATTTCCATGTTTATACAGATAGCGGTGTAGATATTTCCATGTATATACAGATGGCTGTGTAGATATTTCCATGTTTATACAGATGGCTGTGTAGATATTTCCATGTTTATACAGATGACTTTGTAGGTATTTGCATGTTTATACAGATGGCGGTGTAGGTTTTCCATGTTTATAGTGATAGCTGTGTAGATATTTCCATGTTTATACAGATAGCGGTGTTGATATTTCCATGTTTATAAAGATCGCGGTGTAGATATTTCCATGTTTATGCAGATCGCGGTGCAGATATTTATATCTTTATACAGATGGCATTGTAGATATTTCCTTATTCACACAGATGGTGGTGTAGATGTTTCCATCTTTATACAGATGGCAGAGTAGTTAGTTCCATGTTTATGGAGATGGCAGTGTAGATACTTTCATGTTTACAGAGATGGCGGTGTAGATATTTCCATGTTTATAGAGATAGCAGTGTAGATATTTACATGTTTATACAGATGTCTGTGTAGATATTTCCATGTGTATACAGATGGCATTGTAGATATTTCCATGTTTATACAGATGACTGTATAGGTATTTCCATGTTTTTACAGGTGGCAGTGCAGATATTTCCATGTTTATAGAGATAGCGGTGTAGATATTTCCATGTTTCTACAGATGGCGGTGTTGATATTTCCATCTATACACAGATGGCCGTGTAGATATTTCCATGTTTATACAGATGGCGGCGTAGATATTTCCATGGACATGCAGATGGCGGTGTAGATATTTCCATGTTTAAACAGATAGCGGTGTAGATATTTCCATGTTTACACAGATAGTGGTGTAGATATTTCCGTGTTTATACACATGGCAGAGTAGATACTTCCATCTTTATGGAGATGGCAGTGTAGATATTTTCATGTTTATAGAGATGGCGGTGTAGATATTTCCATATTTATAGAGATAGCGGTGTAGATATTTCCATCTTTCTACAGATGGCAGTGTAGATATTTCCATGTTTATACAGATGGCGGTGTAGATATTTCCATATTTATACAGATGTCTGTGTAGATATTTCCATCTGTATACAGATGGTATTGTAGGTATTTCCATGTTTATACAGATGGTGGTGAAGATATTTCCATGTTTATTCAGATGACTGTGTAGATATTTCCATGTTTTTACAGATGGCAGTGTGGATATTTCAATGTTTATAGAGATGGCGCTGTAGATATTTCCAAGTTTATACAGATAACGGTGGAGATATTTCCATGTTTATACAGAGAGGAGTCGAGATATTTCCATGTTTATACACATAGCGGTGTACATATTTCCATGATTATAGAGACAGCGGTGTAGGTATTTCCATGTTTATGCAGATAGCGGTGCAGATATTTCCATGTTTACACAGATGCCTATGCAGATATTTCCATATTTACACAGAGGGCTGTGTAGATATTTCTATGTTTATACAGAAGACAGTGTAGATATTTAAATGTTCCTACACATGACTGTGTAGGTATTTCCATGTTTATACAGATGTCTTTGTAGATATTTCCATGTTAATAGAGATAGCGGTGTAGACATTTCCATGTTTATACAGATAGCGGTGTAGATATTTCCATGTTTATACAGATAGTGGTGTAGATATTTCCATGTTTATACAGACCGCGGTGTAGATATTTCCATGTTTATACAAATAGCGGTGCAGATATTTCCATGTTTGTACAGATGGCGGTGTTGATATTTCCATTTATACACAGATGACCGTGTAGATATTTCCATGTTTATACAGATGGCGGCGCAGATATTTCCATGGATATGTAGATGGCGGTGTAGATATTTCCATGTTTATACAGATTGCGGTGTAGTTATTTCCATGTTTATATAGATAGCGGTGTAGTTATTTCCATGTATATACACATGGCTGTGTAGATATTTCCATGTTTATACAGATGGCGGTGTAGATATTTCCATGTTCATACAGATAACTTTGTATTTCCATGTTTATACAGATGGCGGTGTAGATATTTCCATGTCTATAGAGATAGCAGTGGAGATAATTCCATGTTTATACAGATAGCGGTGTAGATATTTCCATGTTTATTCTGATCGTGGTGTAGATATTTCCATGTTTATAGAGATGGCGGTGTAGATATTTACATGTTCATAGAGATAGCGGTGTTGATTTTTCCATGTTTATAGAGACAGCGGTGTGGATATTTCCTTGCTTATACAGATAGGGGTGTAGATATTTCCATGTTTATAGAGATAGCGGTGAAGATATTTCCATGTTTATACAGATCACGGTGTAGATATTTCCTTGCTTGTACTAATAGCGGTGTAGTTATTTCCATGTTTATACAGATAGCGGTGTAGATATTTCCATGTATATACAGATGGCTGTGTAGATATTTCCATGTTTATACAGATGGCTGTGTAGATATTTCCATGTTTATACAGATGACTTTGTAGGTATTTGCATGTTTATACAGATGGCGGTGTAGGTTTTCCATGTTTATAGTGATAGCTGTGTAGATATTTCCATGTTTATACAGATAGCGGTGTTGATATTTCCATGTTTATAAAGATCGCGGTGTAGATATTTCCATGTTTATGCAGATCGTGGTGCAGATATTTATATCTTTATACAGATGGCATTGTAGATATTTCCTTATTCACACAGATGGCGGTGTAGATGTTTCCATGTTTATACAGATGGCAGAGTAGTTAGTTCCATGTTTATGGAGATGGCAGTGTAGATACTTTCATGTTTACAGAGATGGCGGTGTAGATATTTCCATGTTTATAGAGATAGCAGTGTAGATATTTACATGTTTATACAGATGTCTGTGTAGATATTTCCATGTGTATACAGATGGCATTGTAGATATTTCCATGTTTATACAGATGACTGTATAGGTATTTCCATGTTTTTACAGGTGGCAGTGCAGATATTTCCATGTTTATAGAGATAGCGGTGTAGATATTTCCATGTTTCTACAGATGGCGGTGTTGATATTTCCATCTATACACAGATGGCCGTGTAGATATTTCCATGTTTATACAGATGGCGGCGTAGATATTTCCATGGACATGCAGATGGCGGTGTAGATATTTCCATGTTTAAACAGATAGCGGTGTAGATATTTCCATGTTTACACAGATAGTGGTGTAGATATTTCCGTGTTTATACACATGGCAGAGTAGATACTTCCATCTTTATGGAGATGGCAGTGTAGATATTTTCATGTTTATAGAGATGGCGGTGTAGATATTTCCATATTTATAGAGATAGCGGTGTAGATATTTCCATCTTTCTACAGATGGCAGTGTAGATATTTCCATGTTTATACAGATGGCGGTGTAGATATTTCCATATTTATACAGATGTCTGTGTAGATATTTCCATCTGTATACAGATGGTATTGTAGGTATTTCCATGTTTATACAGATGGTGGTGAAGATATTTCCATGTTTATTCAGATGACTGTGTAGATATTTCCATGTTTTTACAGATGGCAGTGTGGATATTTCAATGTTTATAGAGATGGCGCTGTAGATATTTCCAAGTTTATACAGATAACGGTGGAGATATTTCCATGTTTATACAGAGAGGAGTCGAGATATTTCCATGTTTATACACATAGCGGTGTACATATTTCCATGATTATAGAGACAGCGGTGTAGGTATTTCCATGTTTATGCAGATAGCGGTGCAGATATTTCCATGTTTACACAGATGCCTATGCAGATATTTCCATATTTACACAGAGGGCTGTGTAGATATTTCTATGTTTATACAGAAGACAGTGTAGATATTTAAATGTTCCTACACATGACTGTGTAGGTATTTCCATGTTTATACAGATGTCTTTGTAGATATTTCCATGTTAATAGAGATAGCGGTGTAGACATTTCCATGTTTATACAGATAGCGGTGTAGATATTTCCATGTTTATACAGATAGTGGTGTAGATATTTCCATGTTTATACAGACCGCGGTGTAGATATTTCCATGTTTATACAAATAGCGGTGCAGATATTTCCATGTTTGTACAGATGGCGGTGTTGATATTTCCATTTATACACAGATGACCGTGTAGATATTTCCATGTTTATACAGATGGCGGCGCAGATATTTCCATGGATATGTAGATGGCGGTGTAGATATTTCCATGTTTATACAGATTGCGGTGTAGTTATTTCCATGTTTATATAGATAGCGGTGTAGTTATTTCCATGTATATACACATGGCTGTGTAGATATTTCCATGTTTATACAGATGGCGGTGTAGATATTTCCATGTTCATACAGATAACTTTGTATTTCCATGTTTATACAGATGGCGGTGTAGATATTTCCATGTCTATAGAGATAGCAGTGGAGATAATTCCATGTTTATACAGATAGCGGTGTAGATATTTCCATGTTTATTCTGATCGTGGTGTAGATATTTCCATGTTTATAGAGATGGCGGTGTAGATATTTACATGTTCATAGAGATAGCGGTGTTGATTTTTCCATGTTTATAGAGACAGCGGTGTGGATATTTCCTTGCTTATACAGATAGGGGTGTAGATATTTCCATGTTTATAGAGATAGCGGTGAAGATATTTCCATGTTTATACAGATCACGGTGTAGATATTTCCTTGCTTGTACTAATAGCAGTGTAGTTATTTCCATGTTTATACAGATAGCGGTGTAGATATTTCCATGTATATACAGATGGCTGTGTAGATATTTCCATGTTTATACAGATGGCTGTGTAGATATTTCCATGTTTATACAGATGACTTTGTAGGTATTTGCATGTTTATACAGATGGCGGTGTAGGTTTTCCATGTTTATAGTGATAGCTGTGTAGATATTTCCATGTTTATACAGATAGCGGTGTTGATATTTCCATGTTTATAAAGATCGCGGTGTAGATATTTCCATGTTTATGCAGATCGTGGTGCAGATATTTATATCTTTATACAGATGGCATTGTAGATATTTCCTTATTCACACAGATGGCGGTGTAGATGTTTCCATGTTTATACAGATGGCAGAGTAGTTAGTTCCATGTTTATGGAGATGGCAGTGTAGATACTTTCATGTTTACAGAGATGGCGGTGTAGATATTTCCATGTTTATAGAGATAGCAGTGTAGATATTTACATGTTTATACAGATGTCTGTGTAGATATTTCCATGTGTATACAGATGGCATTGTAGATATTTCCATGTTTATACAGATGACTGTATAGGTATTTCCATGTTTTTACAGGTGGCAGTGCAGATATTTCCATGTTTATAGAGATAGCGGTGTAGATATTTCCATGTTTCTACAGATGGCGGTGTTGATATTTCCATCTATACACAGATGGCCGTGTAGATATTTCCATGTTTATACAGATGGCGGCGTAGATATTTCCATGGACATGCAGATGGCGGTGTAGATATTTCCATGTTTAAACAGATAGCGGTGTAGATATTTCCATGTTTACACAGATAGTGGTGTAGATATTTCCGTGTTTATACACATGGCAGAGTAGATACTTCCATCTTTATGGAGATGGCAGTGTAGATATTTTCATGTTTATAGAGATGGCGGTGTAGATATTTCCATATTTATAGAGATAGCGGTGTAGATATTTCCATCTTTCTACAGATGGCAGTGTAGATATTTCCATGTTTATACAGATGGCGGTGTAGATATTTCCATATTTATACAGATGTCTGTGTAGATATTTCCATCTGTATACAGATGGTATTGTAGGTATTTCCATGTTTATACAGATGGTGGTGAAGATATTTCCATGTTTATTCAGATGACTGTGTAGATATTTCCATGTTTTTACAGATGGCAGTGTGGATATTTCAATGTTTATAGAGATGGCGCTGTAGATATTTCCAAGTTTATACAGATAACGGTGGAGATATTTCCATGTTTATACAGAGAGGAGTCGAGATATTTCCATGTTTATACACATAGCGGTGTACATATTTCCATGATTATAGAGACAGCGGTGTAGGTATTTCCATGTTTATGCAGATAGCGGTGCAGATATTTCCATGTTTACACAGATGCCTATGCAGATATTTCCATATTTACACAGAGGGCTGTGTAGATATTTCTATGTTTATACAGAAGACAGTGTAGATATTTAAATGTTCCTACACATGACTGTGTAGGTATTTCCATGTTTATACAGATGTCTTTGTAGATATTTCCATGTTAATAGAGATAGCGGTGTAGACATTTCCATGTTTATACAGATAGCGGTGTAGATATTTCCATGTTTATACAGATAGTGGTGTAGATATTTCCATGTTTATACAGACCGCGGTGTAGATATTTCCATGTTTATACAAATAGCGGTGCAGATATTTCCATGTTTGTACAGATGGCGGTGTTGATATTTCCATTTATACACAGATGACCGTGTAGATATTTCCATGTTTATACAGATGGCGGCGCAGATATTTCCATGGATATGTAGATGGCGGTGTAGATATTTCCATGTTTATACAGATTGCGGTGTAGTTATTTCCATGTTTATATAGATAGCGGTGTAGTTATTTCCATGTATATACACATGGCTGTGTAGATATTTCCATGTTTATACAGATGGCGGTGTAGATATTTCCATGTTCATACAGATAACTTTGTATTTCCATGTTTATACAGATGGCGGTGTAGATATTTCCATGTCTATAGAGATAGCAGTGGAGATAATTCCATGTTTATACAGATAGCGGTGTAGATATTTCCATGTTTATTCTGATCGTGGTGTAGATATTTCCATGTTTATAGAGATGGCGGTGTAGATATTTACATGTTCATAGAGATAGCGGTGTTGATTTTTCCATGTTTATAGAGACAGCGGTGTGGATATTTCCTTGCTTATACAGATAGGGGTGTAGATATTTCCATGTTTATAGAGATAGCGGTGAAGATATTTCCATGTTTATACAGATCACGGTGTAGATATTTCCTTGCTTGTACTAATAGTGGTGTAGTTATTTCCATGTTTATACAGATAGCGGTGTAGATATTTCCATGTATATACAGATGGCTGTGTAGATATTTCCATGTTTATACAGATGGCTGTGTAGATATTTCCATGTTTATACAGATGACTTTGTAGGTATTTGCATGTTTATACAGATGGCGGTGTAGGTTTTCCATGTTTATAGTGATAGCTGTGTAGATATTTCCATGTTTATACAGATAGCGGTGTTGATATTTCCATGTTTATAAAGATCGCGGTGTAGATATTTCCATGTTTATGCAGATCGCGGTGCAGATATTTATATCTTTATACAGATGGCATTGTAGATATTTCCTTATTCACACAGATGGCGGTGTAGATGTTTCCATGTTTATACAGATGGCAGAGTAGTTAGTTCCATGTTTATGGAGATGGCAGTGTAGATACTTTCATGTTTACAGAGATGGCGGTGTAGATATTTCCATGTTTATAGAGATAGCAGTGTAGATATTTACATGTTTATACAGATGTCTGTGTAGATATTTCCATGTGTATACAGATGGCATTGTAGATATTTCCATGTTTATACAGATGACTGTATAGGTATTTCCATGTTTTTACAGGTGGCAGTGCAGATATTTCCATGTTTATAGAGATAGCGGTGTAGATATTTCCATGTTTCTACAGATGGCGGTGTTGATATTTCCATCTATACACAGATGGCCGTGTAGATATTTCCATGTTTATACAGATGGCGGCGTAGATATTTCCATGGACATGCAGATGGCGGTGTAGATATTTCCATGTTTAAACAGATAGCGGTGTAGATATTTCCATGTTTACACAGATAGTGGTGTAGATATTTCCGTGTTTATACACATGGCAGAGTAGATACTTCCATCTTTATGGAGATGGCAGTGTAGATATTTTCATGTTTATAGAGATGGCGGTGTAGATATTTCCATATTTATAGAGATAGCGGTGTAGATATTTCCATCTTTCTACAGATGGCAGTGTAGATATTTCCATGTTTATACAGATGGCGGTGTAGATATTTCCATATTTATACAGATGTCTGTGTAGATATTTCCATCTGTATACAGATGGTATTGTAGGTATTTCCATGTTTATACAGATGGTGGTGAAGATATTTCCATGTTTATTCAGATGACTGTGTAGATATTTCCATGTTTTTACAGATGGCAGTGTGGATATTTCAATGTTTATAGAGATGGCGCTGTAGATATTTCCAAGTTTATACAGATAACGGTGGAGATATTTCCATGTTTATACAGAGAGGAGTCGAGATATTTCCATGTTTATACACATAGCGGTGTACATATTTCCATGATTATAGAGACAGCGGTGTAGGTATTTCCATGTTTATGCAGATAGCGGTGCAGATATTTCCATGTTTACACACATGCCTATGCAGATATTTCCATATTTACACAGAGGGCTGTGTAGATATTTCTATGTTTATACAGAAGACAGTGTAGATATTTAAATGTTCCTACACATGACTGTGTAGGTATTTCCATGTTTATACAGATGTCTTTGTAGATATTTCCATGTTAATAGAGATAGCGGTGTAGACATTTCCATGTTTATACAGATAGCGGTGTAGATATTTCCATGTTTATACAGATAGTGGTGTAGATATTTCCATGTTTATACAGACCGCGGTGTAGATATTTCCATGTTTATACAAATAGCGGTGCAGATATTTCCATGTTTGTACAGATGGCGGTGTTGATATTTCCATTTATACACAGATGACCGTGTAGATATTTCCATGTTTATACAGATGGCGGCGCAGATATTTCCATGGATATGTAGATGGCGGTGTAGATATTTCCATGTTTATACAGATTGCGGTGTAGTTATTTCCATGTTTATATAGATAGCGGTGTAGTTATTTCCATGTATATACACATGGCTGTGTAGATATTTCCATGTTTATACAGATGGCGGTGTAGATATTTCCATGTTTATACAGATAACTTTGTATTTCCATGTTTATACAGATGGCGGTGTAGATATTTCCATGTCTATAGAGATAGCAGTGGAGATAATTCCATGTTTATACAGATAGCGGTGTAGATATTTCCATGTTTATTCTGATCGTGGTGTAGATATTTCCATGTTTATAGAGATGGCGGTGTAGATATTTACATGTTCATAGAGATAGCGGTGTTGATTTTTCCATGTTTATAGAGACAGCGGTGTGGATATTTCCTTGCTTATACAGATAGGGGTGTAGATATTTCCATGTTTATAGAGATAGCGGTGAAGATATTTCCATGTTTATACAGATCACGGTGTAGATATTTCCTTGCTTGTACTAATAGCGGTGTAGTTATTTCCATGTTTATACAGATAGCGGTGTAGATATTTCCATGTATATACAGATGGCTGTGTAGATATTTCCATGTTTATACAGATGGCTGTGTAGATATTTCCATGTTTATACAGATGACTTTGTAGGTATTTGCATGTTTATACAGATGGCGGTGTAGGTTTTCCATGTTTATAGTGATAGCTGTGTAGATATTTCCATGTTTATACAGATAGCGGTGTTGATATTTCCATGTTTATAAAGATCGCGGTGTAGATATTTCCATGTTTATGCAGATCGCGGTGCAGATATTTATATCTTTATACAGATGGCATTGTAGATATTTCCTTATTCACACAGATGGCGGTGTAGATGTTTCCATGTTTATACAGATGGCAGAGTAGTTAGTTCCATGTTTATGGAGATGGCAGTGTAGATACTTTCATGTTTACAGAGATGGCGGTGTAGATATTTCCATGTTTATAGAGATAGCAGTGTAGATATTTACATGTTTATACAGATGTCTGTGTAGATATTTCCATGTGTATACAGATGGCATTGTAGATATTTCCATGTTTATACAGATGACTGTATAGGTATTTCCATGTTTTTACAGGTGGCAGTGCAGATATTTCCATGTTTATAGAGATAGCGGTGTAGATATTTCCATGTTTCTACAGATGGCGGTGTTGATATTTCCATCTATACACAGATGGCCGTGTAGATATTTCCATGTTTATACAGATGGCGGCGTAGATATTTCCATGGACATGCAGATGGCGGTGTAGATATTTCCATGTTTAAACAGATAGCGGTGTAGATATTTCCATGTTTACACAGATAGTGGTGTAGATATTTCCGTGTTTATACACATGGCAGAGTAGATACTTCCATCTTTATGGAGATGGCAGTGTAGATATTTTCATGTTTATAGAGATGGCGGTGTAGATATTTCCACATTTATAGAGATAGCGGTGTAGATATTTCCATCTTTCTACAGATGGCAGTGTAGATATTTCCATGTTTATACAGATGGCGGTGTAGATATTTCCATATTTATACAGATGTCTGTGTAGATATTTCCATCTGTATACAGATGGTATTGTAGGTATTTCCATGCTTATACAGATGGTGGTGAAGATATTTCCATGTTTATTCAGATGACTGTGTAGATATTTCCATGTTTTTACAGATGGCAGTGTGGATATTTCAATGTTTATAGAGATGGCGCTGTAGATATTTCCAAGTTCATACAGATAACGGTGGAGATATTTCCATGTTTATACAGAGAGGAGTCGAGATATTTCCATGTTTATACACATAGCGGTGTACATATTTCCATGATTATAGAGACAGCGGTGTAGGTATTTCCATGTTTATGCAGATAGCGGTGCAGATATTTCCATGTTTACACAGATGCCTATGCAGATATTTCCATATTTACACAGAGGGCTGTGTAGATATTTCTATGTTTATACAGAAGACAGTGTAGATATTTAAATGTTCCTACACATGACTGTGTAGGTATTTCCATGTTTATACAGATGTCTTTGTAGATATTTCCATGTTAATAGAGATAGCGGTGTAGACATTTCCATGTTTATACAGATAGCGGTGTAGATATTTCCATGTTTATACAGATAGTGGTGTAGATATTTCCATGTTTATACAGACCGCGGTGTAGATATTTCCATGTTTATACAAATAGCGGTGCAGATATTTCCATGTTTGTACAGATGGCGGTGTTGATATTTCCATTTATACACAGATGACCGTGTAGATATTTCCATGTTTATACAGATGGCGGCGCAGATATTTCCATGGATATGTAGATGGCGGTGTAGATATTTCCATGTTTATACAGATTGCGGTGTAGTTATTTCCATGTTTATATAGATAGCGGTGTAGTTATTTCCATGTATATACACATGGCTGTGTAGATATTTCCATGTTTATACAGATGGCGGTGAAGATATTTCCATGTTTATACAGATAACTTTGTATTTCCATGTTTATACAGATGGCGGTGTAGATATTTCCATGTCTATAGAGATAGCAGTGGAGATAATTCCATGTTTATACAGATAGCGGTGTAGATATTTCCATGTTTATTCTGATCGTGGTGTAGATATTTCCATGTTTATAGAGATGGCGGTGTAGATATTTACATGTTCATAGAGATAGCGGTGTTGATTTTTCCATGTTTATAGAGACAGCGGTGTGGATATTTCCTTGCTTATACAGATAGGGGTGTAGATATTTCCATGTTTATAGAGATAGCGGTGAAGATATTTCCATGTTCATACAGATCACGGTGTAGATATTTCCTTGCTTGTACTAATAGCGGTGTAGTTATTTCCATGTTTATACAGATAGCGGTGTAGATATTTCCATGTATATACAGATGGCTGTGTAGATATTTCCATGTTTATACAGATGGCTGTGTAGATATTTCCATGTTTATACAGATGACTTTGTAGGTATTTGCATGTTTATACAGATGGCGGTGTAGGTTTTCCATGTTTATAGTGATAGCTGTGTAGATATTTCCATGTTTATACAGATAGCGGTGTTGATATTTCCATGTTTATAAAGATCGCGGTGTAGATATTTCCATGTTTATACAGATCGCGGTGCAGATATTTATATCTTTATACAGATGGCATTGTAGATATTTCCTTATTCACACAGATGGCGGTGTAGATGTTTCCATGTTTATACAGATGGCAGAGTAGTTAGTTCCATGTTTATGGAGATGGCAGTGTAGATACTTTCGTGTTTACAGAGATGGCGGTGTAGATATTTCCATGTTTATAGAGATAGCAGTGTAGATATTTACATGTTTATACAGATGTCTGTGTAGATATTTCCATGTGTATACAGATGGCATTGTAGATATTTCCATGTTTATACAGATGACTGTATAGGTATTTCCATGTTTTTACAGGTGGCAGTGCAGATATTTCCATGTTTATAGAGATAGCGGTGTAGATATTTCCATGTTTCTACAGATGGCGGTGTTGATATTTCCATCTATACACAGATGGCCGTGTAGATATTTCCATGTTTATACAGATGGCGGCGTAGATATTTCCATGGACATGCAGATGGCGGTGTAGATATTTCCATGTTTAAACAGATAGCGGTGTAGATATTTCCATGTTTACACAGATAGTGGTGTAGATATTTCCGTGTTTATACACATGGCAGAGTAGATACTTCCATCTTTATGGAGATGGCAGTGTAGATATTTTCATGTTTATAGAGATGGCGGTGTAGATATTTCCATATTTATAGAGATAGCGGTGTAGATATTTCCATCTTTCTACAGATGGCAGTGTAGATATTTCCATGTTTATACAGATGGCGGTGTAGATATTTCCATATTTATACAGATGTCTGTGTAGATATTTCCATCTGTATACAGATGGTATTGTAGGTATTTCCATGTTTATACAGATGGTGGTGAAGATATTTCCATGTTTATTCAGATGACTGTGTAGATATTTCCATGTTTTTACAGATGGCAGTGTGGATATTTCAATGTTTATAGAGATGGCGCTGTAGATATTTCCAAGTTTATACAGATAACGGTGGAGATATTTCCATGTTTATACAGAGAGGAGTCGAGATATTTCCATGTTTATACACATAGCGGTGTACATATTTCCATGATTATAGAGACAGCGGTGTAGGTATTTCCATGTTTATGCAGATAGCGGTGCAGATATTTCCATGTTTACACAGATGCCTATGCAGATATTTCCATATTTACACAGAGGGCTGTGTAGATATTTCTATGTTTATACAGAAGACAGTGTAGATATTTAAATGTTCCTACACATGACTGTGTAGGTATTTCCATGTTTATACAGATGTCTTTGTAGATATTTCCATGTTAATAGAGATAGCGGTGTAGACATTTCCATGTTTATACAGATAGCGGTGTAGATATTTCCATGTTTATACAGATAGTGGTGTAGATATTTCCATGTTTATACAGACCACGGTGTAGATATTTCCATGTTTACACAAATAGCGGTGCAGATATTTCCATGTTTGTACAGATGGCGGTGTTGATATTTCCATTTATACACAGATGACCGTGTAGATATTTCCATGTTTATACAGATGGCGGCGCAGATATTTCCATGGATATGTAGATGGCGGTGTAGATATTTCCATGTTTATACAGATTGCGGTGTAGTTATTTCCATGTTTATATAGATAGCGGTGTAGTTATTTCCATGTATATACACATGGCTGTGTAGATATTTCCATGTTTATACAGATGGCGGTGTAGATATTTCCATGTTCATACAGATAACTTTGTATTTCCATGTTTATACAGATGGCGGTGTAGATATTTCCATGTCTATAGAGATAGCAGTGGAGATAATTCCATGTTTATACAGATAGCGGTGTAGATATTTCCATGTTTATTCTGATCGTGGTGTAGATATTTCCATGTTTATAGAGATGGCGGTGTAGATATTTACATGTTCATAGAGATAGCGGTGTTGATTTTTCCATGTTTATAGAGACAGCGGTGTGGATATTTCCTTGCTTATACAGATAGGGGTGTAGATATTTCCATGTTTATAGAGATAGCGGTGAAGATATTTCCATGTTTATACAGATCACAGTGTAGATATTTCCTTGCTTGTACTAATAGCGGTGTAGTTATTTCCATGTTTATACAGATAGCGGTGTAGATATTTCCATGTATATACAGATGGCTGTGTAGATATTTCCATGTTTATACAGATGGCTGTGTAGATATTTCCATGTTTATACAGATGACTTTGTAGGTATTTGCATGTTTATACAGATGGCGGTGTAGGTTTTCCATGTTTATAGTGATAGCTGTGTAGATATTTCCATGTTTATACAGATAGCGGTGTTGATATTTCCATGTTTATAAAGATCGCGGTGTAGATATTTCCATGTTTATGCAGATCGTGGTGCAGATATTTATATCTTTATACAGATGGCATTGTAGATATTTCCTTATTCACACAGATGGCGGTGTAGATGTTTCCATGTTTATACAGATGGCAGAGTAGTTAGTTCCATGTTTATGGAGATGGCAGTGTAGATACTTTCGTGTTTACAGAGATGGCGGTGTAGATATTTCCATGTTTATAGAGATAGCAGTGTAGATATTTACATGTTTATACAGATGTCTGTGTAGATATTTCCATGTGTATACAGATGGCATTGTAGATATTTCCATGTTTATACAGATGACTGTATAGGTATTTCCATGTTTTTACAGGTGGCAGTGCAGATATTTCCATGTTTATAGAGATAGCGGTGTAGATATTTCCATGTTTCTACAGATGGCGGTGTTGATATTTCCATCTATACACAGATGGCCGTGTAGATATTTCCATGTTTATACAGATGGCGGCGTAGATATTTCCATGGACATGCAGATGGCGGTGTAGATATTTCCATGTTTAAACAGATAGCGGTGTAGATATTTCCATGTTTACACAGATAGTGGTGTAGATATTTCCGTGTTTATACACATGGCAGAGTAGATACTTCCATCTTTATGGAGATGGCAGTGTAGATATTTTCATGTTTATAGAGATGGCGGTGTAGATATTTCCATATTTATAGAGATAGCGGTGTAGATATTTCCATCTTTCTACAGATGGCAGTGTAGATATTTCCATGTTTATACAGATGGCGGTGTAGATATTTCCATATTTATACAGATGTCTGTGTAGATATTTCCATCTGTATACAGATGGTATTGTAGGTATTTCCATGTTTATACAGATGGTGGTGAAGATATTTCCATGTTTATTCAGATGACTGTGTAGATATTTCCATGTTTTTACAGATGGCAGTGTGGATATTTCAATGTTTATAGAGATGGCGCTGTAGATATTTCCAAGTTTATACAGATAACGGTGGAGATATTTCCATGTTTATACAGAGAGGAGTCGAGATATTTCCATGTTTATACACATAGCGGTGTACATATTTCCATGATTATAGAGACAGCGGTGTAGGTATTTCCATGTTTATGCAGATAGCGGTGCAGATATTTCCATGTTTACACACATGCCTATGCAGATATTTCCATATTTACACAGAGGGCTGTGTAGATATTTCTATGTTTATACAGAAGACAGTGTAGATATTTAAATGTTCCTACACATGACTGTGTAGGTATTTCCATGTTTATACAGATGTCTTTGTAGATATTTCCATGTTAATAGAGATAGCGGTGTAGACATTTCCATGTTTATACAGATAGCGGTGTAGATATTTCCATGTTTATACAGATAGTGGTGTAGATATTTCCATGTTAATACAGACCGCGGTGTAGATATTTCCATGTTTATACAAATAGCGGTGCAGATATTTCCATGTTTGTACAGATGGCGGTGTTGATATTTCCATTTATACACAGATGACCGTGTAGATATTTCCATGTTTATACAGACGGCGGCGCAGATATTTCCATGGATATGTAGATGGCGGTGTAGATATTTCCATGTTTATACAGATTGCGGTGTAGTTATTTCCATGTTTATATAGATAGCGGTGTAGTTATTTCCATGTATATACACATGGCTGTGTAGATATTTCCATGTTTATACAGATGGCGGTGTAGATATTTCCATGTTTATACAGATAACTTTGTATTTCCATGTTTATACAGATGGCGGTGTAGATATTTCCATGTCTATAGAGATAGCAGTGGAGATAATTCCATGTTTATACAGATAGCGGTGTAGATATTTCCATGTTTATTCTGATCGTGGTGTAGATATTTCCATGATTATGGAGATGGCGGTGTAGATATTTACATGTTCATAGAGATAGCGGTGTTGATTTTTCCATGTTTATAGAGACAGCGGTGTGGATATTTCCTTGCTTATACAGATAGGGGTGTAGATATTTCCATGTTTATAGAGATAGCGGTGAAGATATTTCCATGTTTATACAGATCACGGTGTAGATATTTCCTTGCTTGTACTAATAGCGGTGTAGTTATTTCCATGTTTATACAGATAGCGGTGTAGATATTTCCATGTATATACAGATGGCTGTGTAGATATTTCCATGTTTATACAGATGGCTGTGTAGATATTTCCATGTTTATACAGATGACTTTGTAGGTATTTGCATGTTTATACAGATGGCGGTGTAGGTTTTCCATGTTTATAGTGATAGCTGTGTAGATATTTCCATGTTTATACAGATAGCGGTGTTGATATTTCCATGTTTATAAAGATCGCGGTGTAGATATTTCCATGTTTATACAGATCGCGGTGCAGATATTTATATCTTTATACAGATGGCATTGTAGATATTTCCTTATTCACACAGATGGCGGTGTAGATGTTTCCATGTTTATGCAGATGGCAGAGTAGTTAGTTCCATGTTTATGGAGATGGCAGTGTAGATACTTTCATGTTTACAGAGATGGCGGTGTAGATATTTCCATGTTTATAGAGATAGCAGTGTAGATATTTACATGTTTATACAGATGTCTGTGTAGATATTTCCATGTGTATACAGATGGCATTGTAGATATTTCCATGTTTATACAGATGACTGTATAGGTATTTCCATGTTTTTACAGGTGGCAGTGCAGATATTTCCATGTTTATAGAGATAGCGGTGTAGATATTTCCATGTTTCTACAGATGGCGGTGTTGATAATTCCATCTATACACAGATGGCCGTGTAGATATTTCCATGTTTATACAGATGGCGGCATAGATATTTCCATGGACATGCAGATGGCGGTGTAGATATTTCCATGTTTAAACAGATAGCGGTGTAGATATTTCCATGTTTACACAGATAGTGGTGTAGATATTTCCGTGTTTATACACATGGCAGAGTAGATACTTCCATCTTTATGGAGATGGCAGTGTAGATATTTTCATGTTTATAGAGATTGCGGTGTAGATATTTCCATATTTATAGAGATAGCGGTGTAGATATTTCCATCTTTCTACAGATGGCAGTGTAGATATTTCCATGTTTATACAGATGGCGGTGTAGATATTTCCATATTTATACAGATGTCTGTGTAGATATTTCCATCTGTATACAGATGGTATTGTAGGTATTTCCATGTTTATACAGATGGTGGTGAAGATATTTCCATGTTTATTCAGATGACTGTGTAGATATTTCCATGTTTTTACAGATGGCAGTGTGGATATTTCAATGTTTATAGAGATGGCGCTGTAGATATTTCCAAGTTTATACAGATAACGGTGGAGATATTTCCATGTTTATACAGAGAGGAGTCGAGATATTTCCATGTTTATACACATAGCGGTGTACATATTTCCATGATTATAGAGACAGCGGTGTAGGTATTTCCATGTTTATGCAGATAGCGGTGCAGATATTTCCATGTTTACACAGATGCCTATGCAGATATTTCCATATTTACACAGAGGGCTGTGTAGATATTTCTATGTTTATACAGAAGACAGTGTAGATATTTAAATGTTCCTACACATGACTGTGTAGGTATTTCCATGTTTATACAGATGTCTTTGTAGATATTTCCATGTTAAGAGATAGCGGTGTAGACATTTCCATGTTTATACAGATAGCGGTGTAGATATTTCCATGTTTATACAGATAGTGGTGTAGATATTTCCATGTTAATACAGACCGCGGTGTAGATATTTCCATGTTTATACAAATAGCGGTGCAGATATTTCCATGTTTGTACAGATGGCGGTGTTGATATTTCCATTTATACACAGATGACCGTGTAGATATTTCCATGTTTATACAGACGGCGGCGCAGATATTTCCATGGATATGTAGATGGCGGTGTAGATATTTCCATGTTTATACAGATTGCGGTGTAGTTATTTCCATGTTTATATAGATAGCGGTGTAGTTATTTCCATGTATATACACATGGCTGTGTAGATATTTCCATGTTTATACAGATGGCGGTGTAGATATTTCCATGTTTATACAGATATCTTTGTATTTCCATGTTTATACAGATGGCGGTGTAGATATTTCCATGTCTATAGAGATAGCAGTGGAGATAATTCCATGTTTATACAGATAGCGGTGTAGATATTTCCATGTTTATTCTGATCGTGGTGTAGATATTTCCATGATTATGGAGATGGCGGTGTAGATATTTACATGTTCATAGAGATAGCGGTGTTGATTTTTCCATGTTTATAGAGACAGCGGTGTGGATATTTCCTTGCTTATACAGATAGGGGTGTAGATATTTCCATGTTTATAGAGATAGCGGTGAAGATATTTCCATGTTTATACAGATCACGGTGTAGATATTTCCTTGCTTGTACTAATAGCGGTGTAGTTATTTCCATGTTTATACAGATAGCGGTGTAGATATTTCCATGTATATACAGATGGCTGTGTAGATATTTCCATGTTTATACAGATGGCTGTGTAGATATTTCCATGTTTATACAGATGACTTTGTAGGTATTTGCATGTTTATACAGATGGCGGTGTAGGTTTTCCATGTTTATAGTGATAGCTGTGTAGATATTTCCATGTTTATACAGATAGCGGTGTTGATATTTCCATGTTTATAAAGATCGCGGTGTAGATATTTCCATGTTTATACAGATCGCGGTGCAGATATTTATATCTTTATACAGATGGCATTGTAGATATTTCCTTATTCACACAGATGGCGGTGTAGATGTTTCCATGTTTATGCAGATGGCAGAGTAGTTAGTTCCATGTTTATGGAGTTGGCAGTGTAGATACTTTCATGTTTACAGAGATGGCGGTGGAGATATTTCCATGTTTATAGAGATAGCAGTGTAGATATTTACATGTTTATACAGATGTCTGTGTAGATATTTCCATGTGTATACAGATGGCATTGTAGATATTTCCATGTTTATACAGATGACTGTATAGGTATTTCCATGTTTTTACAGGTGGCAGTGCAGATATTTCCATGTTTATAGAGATAGCGGTGTAGACATTTCCATGTTTCTACAGATGGCGGTGTTGATATTTCCATCTATACACAGATGGCCGTGTAGATATTTCCATGTTTATACAGATGGCGGCGTAGATATTTCCATGGACATGCAGATGGCGGTGTAGATATTTCCATGTTTAAACAGATAGCGGTGTAGATATTTCCATGTTTACACAGATAGTGGTGTAGATATTTCCGTGTTTATACACATGGCAGAGTAGATACTTCCATCTTTATGGAGATGGCAGTGTAGATATTTTCATGTTTATAGAGATGGCGGTGTAGATATTTCCATATTTATAGAGATAGCGGTGTAGATATTTCCATCTTTCTACAGATGGCAGTGTAGATATTTCCATGTTTATACAGATGGCGGTGTAGATATTTCCATATTTATACAGATGTCTGTGTAGATATTTCCATCTGTATACAGATGGTATTGTAGGTATTTCCATGTTTATACAGATGGTGGTGAAGATATTTCCATGTTTATTCAGATGACTGTGTAGATATTTCCATGTTTTTACAGATGGCAGTGTGGATATTTCAATGTTTATAGAGATGGCGCTGTAGATATTTCCAAGTTTATACAGATAACGGTGGAGATATTTCCATGTTTATACAGAGAGGAGTCGAGATATTTCCATGTTTATACACATAGCGGTGTACATATTTCCATGATTATAGAGACAGCGGTGTAGGTATTTCCATGTTTATGCAGATAGCGGTGCAGATATTTCCATGTTTACACAGATGCCTATGCAGATATTTCCATATTTACACAGAGGGCTGTGTAGATATTTCTATGTTTATACAGAAGACAGTGTAGATATTTAAATGTTCCTACACATGACTGTGTAGGTATTTCCATGTTTATACAGATGTCTTTGTAGATATTTCCATGTTAATAGAGATAGCGGTGTAGACATTTCCATGTTTATACAGATAGCGGTGTAGATATTTCCATGTTTATACAGATAGTGGTGTAGATATTTCCATGTTTATACAGACCGCGGTGTAGATATTTCCATGTTTATACAAATAGCGGTGCAGATATTTCCATGTTTGTACAGATGGCGGTGTTGATATTTCCATTTATACACAGATGACCGTGTAGATATTTCCATGTTTATACAGATGGCGGCGCAGATATTTCCATGGATATGTAGATGGCGGTGTAGATATTTCCATGTTTATACAGATTGCGGTGTAGTTATTTCCATGTTTATATAGATAGCGGTGTAGTTATTTCCATGTATATACACATGGCTGTGTAGATATTTCCATGTTTATACAGATGGCGGTGAAGATATTTCCATGTTTATACAGATAACTTTGTATTTCCATGTTTATACAGATGGCGGTGTAGATATTTCCATGTCTATAGAGATAGCAGTGGAGATAATTCCATGTTTATACAGATAGCGGTGTAGATATTTCCATGTTTATTCTGATCGTGGTGTAGATATTTCCATGTTTATAGAGATGGCGGTGTAGATATTTACATGTTCATAGAGATAGCGGTGTTGATTTTTCCATGTTTATAGAGACAGCGGTGTGGATATTTCCTTGCTTATACAGATAGGGGTGTAGATATTTCCATGTTTATAGAGATAGCGGTGAAGATATTTCCATGTTCATACAGATCACGGTGTAGATATTTCCTTGCTTGTACTAATAGCGGTGTAGTTATTTCCATGTTTATACAGATAGCGGTGTAGATATTTCCATGTATATACAGATGGCTGTGTAGATATTTCCATGTTTATACAGATGGCTGTGTAGATATTTCCATGTTTATACAGATGACTTTGTAGGTATTTGCATGTTTATACAGATGGCGGTGTAGGTTTTCCATGTTTATAGTGATAGCTGTGTAGATATTTCCATGTTTATACAGATGACTGTGTAGGTATTTCCATGTTTTTACAGATGGCGGTGTAGATATTTCCATGTTTATGCAGATAGCGGTGTGGCTATTTCCATGTTCATACAGATAGCGGTGTTGATATTTCCATGTTTATAAAGATCGCGGTGTAGATATTTCCATGTTTATACAGATCGCGGTGCAGATATTTATATCTTTATACAGATGGCATTGTAGATATTTCCTTATTCACACAGATGGCGGTGTAGATGTTTCCATGTTTATACAGATGGCAGAGTAGTTAGTTCCATGTTTATGGAGATGGCAGTGTAGATACTTTCGTGTTTACAGAGATGGCAGTGTAGATATTTCCATGTTTATAGAGATAGCAGTGTAGATATTTACATGTTTATACAGATGTCTGTGTAGATATTTCCATGTGTATACAGATGGCATTGTAGATATTTCCATGTTTATACAGATGACTGTATAGGTATTTCCATGTTTTTACAGGTGGCAGTGCAGATATTTCCATGTTTATAGAGATAGCGGTGTAGATATTTCCATGTTTCTACAGATGGCGGTGTTGATATTTCCATCTATACACAGATGGCCGTGTAGATATTTCCATGTTTATACAGATGGCGGCGTAGATATTTCCATGGACATGCAGATGGCGGTGTAGATATTTCCATGTTTAAACAGATAGCGGTGTAGATATTTCCATGTTTACACAGATAGTGGTGTAGATATTTCCGTGTTTATACACATGGCAGAGTAGATACTTCCATCTTTATGGAGATGGCAGTGTAGATATTTTCATGTTTATAGAGATGGCGGTGTAGATATTTCCATATTTATAGAGATAGCGGTGTAGATATTTCCATCTTTCTACAGATGGCAGTGTAGATATTTCCATGTTTATACAGATGGCGGTGTAGATATTTCCATATTTATACAGATGTCTGTGTAGATATTTCCATCTGTATACAGATGGTATTGTAGGTATTTCCATGTTTATACAGATGGTGGTGAAGATATTTCCATGTTTATTCAGATGACTGTGTAGATATTTCCATGTTTTTACAGATGGCAGTGTGGATATTTCAATGTTTATAGAGATGGCGCTGTAGATATTTCCAAGTTTATACAGATAACGGTGGAGATATTTCCATGTTTATACAGAGAGGAGTCGAGATATTTCCATGTTTATACACATAGCGGTGTACATATTTCCATGATTATAGAGACAGCGGTGTAGGTATTTCCATGTTTATGCAGATAGCGGTGCAGATATTTCCATGTTTACACAGATGCCTATGCAGATACTTCCATATTTACACAGAGGGCTGTGTAGATATTTCTATGTTTATACAGAAGACAGTGTAGATATTTAAATGTTCCTACACATGACTGTGTAGGTATTTCCATGTTTATACAGATGTCTTTGTAGATATTTCCATGTTAATAGAGATAGCGGTGTAGACATTTCCATGTTTATACAGATAGCGGTGTAGATATTTCCATGTTTATACAGATAGTGGTGTAGATATTTCCATGTTTATACAGACCGCGGTGTAGATATTTCCATGTTTATACAAATAGCGGTGCAGATATTTCCATGTTTGTACAGATGGCGGTGTTGATATTTCCATTTATACACAGATGACCGTGTAGATATTTCCATGTTTATACAGATGGCGGCGCAGATATTTCCATGGATATGTAGATGGCGGTGTAGATATTTCCATGTTTATACAGATTGCGGTGTAGTTATTTCCATGTTTATATAGATAGCGGTGTAGTTATTTCCATGTATATACACATGGCTGTGTAGATATTTCCATGTTTATACAGATGGCGGTGTAGATATTTCCATGTTCATACAGATAACTTTGTATTTCCATGTTTATACAGATGGCGGTGTAGATATTTCCATGTCTATAGAGATAGCAGTGGAGATAATTCCATGTTTATACAGATAGCGGTGTAGATATTTCCATGTTTATTCTGATCGTGGTGTAGATATTTCCATGTTTATAGAGATGGCGGTGTAGATATTTACATGTTCATAGAGATAGCGGTGTTGATTTTTCCATGTTTATAGAGACAGCGGTGTGGATATTTCCTTGCTTATACAGATAGGGGTGTAGATATTTCCATGTTTATAGAGATAGCGGTGAAGATATTTCCATGTTTATACAGATCACGGTGTAGATATTTCCTTGCTTGTACTAATAGCGGTGTAGTTATTTCCATGTTTATACAGATAGCGGTGTAGATATTTCCATGTATATACAGATGGCTGTGTAGATATTTCCATGTTTATACAGATGGCTGTGTAGATATTTCCATGTTTATACAGATGACTTTGTAGGTATTTGCATGTTTATACAGATGGCGGTGTAGGTTTTCCATGTTTATAGTGATAGCTGTGTAGATATTTCCATGTTTATACAGATAGCGGTGTTGATATTTCCATGTTTATAAAGATCGCGGTGTAGATATTTCCATGTTTATACAGATCGCGGTGCAGATATTTATATCTTTATACAGATGGCATTGTAGATATTTCCTTATTCACACAGATGGCGGTGTAGATGTTTCCATGTTTATGCAGATGGCAGAGTAGTTAGTTCCATGTTTATGGAGTTGGCAGTGTAGATACTTTCATGTTTACAGAGATGGCGGTGGAGATATTTCCATGTTTATAGAGATAGCAGTGTAGATATTTACATGTTTATACAGATGTCTGTGTAGATATTTCCATGTGTATACAGATGGCATTGTAGATATTTCCATGTTTATACAGATGACTGTATAGGTATTTCCATGTTTTTACAGGTGGCAGTGCAGATATTTCCATGTTTATAGAGATAGCGGTGTAGACATTTCCATGTTTCTACAGATGGCGGTGTTGATATTTCCATCTATACACAGATGGCCGTGTAGATATTTCCATGTTTATACAGATGGCGGCGTAGATATTTCCATGGACATGCAGATGGCGGTGTAGATATTTCCATGTTTAAACAGATAGCGGTGTAGATATTTCCATGTTTACACAGATAGTGGTGTAGATATTTCCGTGTTTATACACATGGCAGAGTAGATACTTCCATCTTTATGGAGATGGCAGTGTAGATATTTTCATGTTTATAGAGATGGCGGTGTAGATATTTCCACATTTATAGAGATAGCGGTGTAGATATTTCCATCTTTCTACAGATGGCAGTGTAGATATTTCCATGTTTATACAGATGGCGGTGTAGATATTTCCATATTTATACAGATGTCTGTGTAGATATTTCCATCTGTATACAGATGGTATTGTAGGTATTTCCATGCTTATACAGATGGTGGTGAAGATATTTCCATGTTTATTCAGATGACTGTGTAGATATTTCCATGTTTTTACAGATGGCAGTGTGGATATTTCAATGTTTATAGAGATGGCGCTGTAGATATTTCCAAGTTCATACAGATAACGGTGGAGATATTTCCATGTTTATACAGAGAGGAGTCGAGATATTTCCATGTTTATACACATAGCGGTGTACATATTTCCATGATTATAGAGACAGCGGTGTAGGTATTTCCATGTTTATGCAGATAGCGGTGCAGATATTTCCATGTTTACACAGATGCCTATGCAGATATTTCCATATTTACACAGAGGGCTGTGTAGATATTTCTATGTTTATACAGAAGACAGTGTAGATATTTAAATGTTCCTACACATGACTGTGTAGGTATTTCCATGTTTATACAGATGTCTTTGTAGATATTTCCATGTTAATAGAGATAGCGGTGTAGACATTTCCATGTTTATACAGATAGCGGTGTAGATATTTCCATGTTTATACAGATAGTGGTGTAGATATTTCCATGTTTATACAGACCGCGGTGTAGATATTTCCATGTTTATACAAATAGCGGTGCAGATATTTCCATGTTTGTACAGATGGCGGTGTTGATATTTCCATTTATACACAGATGACCGTGTAGATATTTCCATGTTTATACAGATGGCGGCGCAGATATTTCCATGGATATGTAGATGGCGGTGTAGATATTTCCATGTTTATACAGATTGCGGTGTAGTTATTTCCATGTTTATATAGATAGCGGTGTAGTTATTTCCATGTATATACACATGGCTGTGTAGATATTTCCATGTTTATACAGATGGCGGTGAAGATATTTCCATGTTTATACAGATAACTTTGTATTTCCATGTTTATACAGATGGCGGTGTAGATATTTCCATGTCTATAGAGATAGCAGTGGAGATAATTCCATGTTTATACAGATAGCGGTGTAGATATTTCCATGTTTATTCTGATCGTGGTGTAGATATTTCCATGTTTATAGAGATGGCGGTGTAGATATTTACATGTTCATAGAGATAGCGGTGTTGATTTTTCCATGTTTATAGAGACAGCGGTGTGGATATTTCCTTGCTTATACAGATAGGGGTGTAGATATTTCCATGTTTATAGAGATAGCGGTGAAGATATTTCCATGTTCATACAGATCACGGTGTAGATATTTCCTTGCTTGTACTAATAGCGGTGTAGTTATTTCCATGTTTATACAGATAGCGGTGTAGATATTTCCATGTATATACAGATGGCTGTGTAGATATTTCCATGTTTATACAGATGGCTGTGTAGATATTTCCATGTTTATACAGATGACTTTGTAGGTATTTGCATGTTTATACAGATGGCGGTGTAGGTTTTCCATGTTTATAGTGATAGCTGTGTAGATATTTCCATGTTTATACAGATAGCGGTGTTGATATTTCCATGTTTATAAAGATCGCGGTGTAGATATTTCCATGTTTATACAGATCGCGGTGCAGATATTTATATCTTTATACAGATGGCATTGTAGATATTTCCTTATTCACACAGATGGCGGTGTAGATGTTTCCATGTTTATACAGATGGCAGAGTAGTTAGTTCCATGTTTATGGAGATGGCAGTGTAGATACTTTCGTGTTTACAGAGATGGCGGTGTAGATATTTCCATGTTTATAGAGATAGCAGTGTAGATATTTACATGTTTATACAGATGTCTGTGTAGATATTTCCATGTGTATACAGATGGCATTGTAGATATTTCCATGTTTATACAGATGACTGTATAGGTATTTCCATGTTTTTACAGGTGGCAGTGCAGATATTTCCATGTTTATAGAGATAGCGGTGTAGATATTTCCATGTTTCTACAGATGGCGGTGTTGATATTTCCATCTATACACAGATGGCCGTGTAGATATTTCCATGTTTATACAGATGGCGGCGTAGATATTTCCATGGACATGCAGATGGCGGTGTAGATATTTCCATGTTTAAACAGATAGCGGTGTAGATATTTCCATGTTTACACAGATAGTGGTGTAGATATTTCCGTGTTTATACACATGGCAGAGTAGATACTTCCATCTTTATGGAGATGGCAGTGTAGATATTTTCATGTTTATAGAGATGGCGGTGTAGATATTTCCATATTTATAGAGATAGCGGTGTAGATATTTCCATCTTTCTACAGATGGCAGTGTAGATATTTCCATGTTTATACAGATGGCGGTGTAGATATTTCCATATTTATACAGATGTCTGTGTAGATATTTCCATCTGTATACAGATGGTATTGTAGGTATTTCCATGTTTATACAGATGGTGGTGAAGATATTTCCATGTTTATTCAGATGACTGTGTAGATATTTCCATGTTTTTACAGATGGCAGTGTGGATATTTCAATGTTTATAGAGATGGCGCTGTAGATATTTCCAAGTTTATACAGATAACGGTGGAGATATTTCCATGTTTATACAGAGAGGAGTCGAGATATTTCCATGTTTATACACATAGCGGTGTACATATTTCCATGATTATAGAGACAGCGGTGTAGGTATTTCCATGTTTATGCAGATAGCGGTGCAGATATTTCCATGTTTACACAGATGCCTATGCAGATATTTCCATATTTACACAGAGGGCTGTGTAGATATTTCTATGTTTATACAGAAGACAGTGTAGATATTTAAATGTTCCTACACATGACTGTGTAGGTATTTCCATGTTTATACAGATGTCTTTGTAGATATTTCCATGTTAATAGAGATAGCGGTGTAGACATTTCCATGTTTATACAGATAGCGGTGTAGATATTTCCATGTTTATACAGATAGTGGTGTAGATATTTCCATGTTTATACAGACCGCGGTGTAGATATTTCCATGTTTATACAAATAGCGGTGCAGATATTTCCATGTTTGTACAGATGGCGGTGTTGATATTTCCATTTATACACAGATGACCGTGTAGATATTTCCATGTTTATACAGATGGCGGCGCAGATATTTCCATGGATATGTAGATGGCGGTGTAGATATTTCCATGTTTATACAGATTGCGGTGTAGTTATTTCCATGTTTATATAGATAGCGGTGTAGTTATTTCCATGTATATACACATGGCTGTGTAGATATTTCCATGTTTATACAGATGGCGGTGTAGATATTTCCATGTTCATACAGATAACTTTGTATTTCCATGTTTATACAGATGGCGGTGTAGATATTTCCATGTCTATAGAGATAGCAGTGGAGATAATTCCATGTTTATACAGATAGCGGTGTAGATATTTCCATGTTTATTCTGATCGTGGTGTAGATATTTCCATGTTTATAGAGATGGCGGTGTAGATATTTACATGTTCATAGAGATAGCGGTGTTGATTTTTCCATGTTTATAGAGACAGCGGTGTGGATATTTCCTTGCTTATACAGATAGGGGTGTAGATATTTCCATGTTTATAGAGATAGCGGTGAAGATATTTCCATGTTTATACAGATCACGGTGTAGATATTTCCTTGCTTGTACTAATAGCGGTGTAGTTATTTCCATGTTTATACAGATAGCGGTGTAGATATTTCCATGTATATACAGATGGCTGTGTAGATATTTCCATGTTTATACAGATGGCTGTGTAGATATTTCCATGTTTATACAGATGACTTTGTAGGTATTTGCATGTTTATACAGATGGCGGTGTAGGTTTTCCATGTTTATAGTGATAGCTGTGTAGATATTTCCATGTTTATACAGATGGCGGCGTAGGTATTTCCATGGACATGCAGATGGCGGTGTAGATATTTCAATGTTTAAACAGATAGCGGTGTAGATATTTCCATGTTTACACAGATAGTGGTGTAGATATTTCCGTGTTTATACACATGGCAGAGTAGATACTTCCATCTTTATGGAGATGGCAGTGTAGATATTTTCATGTTTATAGAGATGGCGGTGTAGATATTTCCATATCTATAGAGATAGCGGTGTACATATTTCCCTCTTTCTACAGATGGCTGTGTAGATATTTCCATGTTTATACAGATGGCGGTGTAGATATTTCCCTATTTAAACAGATTTGTGTGTTGATATTTCCATGTATATACAGATGGTATTTTAGGTATTTCCATGTTTATACCGATGGTGGTGTACATATTTCCATGTTTATTCAGATGACTGTGTAGATATTTCCATGTTTTTACAGATGGCAGTGTAGATATTTCAATGTTTATAGAGATGGCACTGTAGATATTTCCATGTTTATACAGATAACTGTGGAGATATTTCCATGTTTATACAGAGAGCAGTGGAGATATTTCCATGTTTATACACATAGCAGTGTACATATTTCCATGTTTATAGAGACAGCGGTGTAGGTATTTCCATGTTTATACAGATAGCGGTGCAGATATTTCCATGATTATACATATGCGTATACAGATATTTCCATATTTATACAGAGGGCTGTGTAGTTATTTCTATGTTTATACAGATGGCAGTGTAGATATTTAAATGTTCCTACACATGACTGTGTAGGTATTTCCATGTTTATACAGATGTCTTTGTAGATATTTCCATGTTTATAGAGATAGCGGTGCTGATATTTCCATGTTTATACAGATAGCGGTGTAGATATTTCCATGTTTATAGAGATAGCGGTGTAGATATTTCCATGTTTATACAGATAGCGGTGTAGATATTTCCATGTTTATACAGATCACGGTGTAGATATTTTCATGTTTATAGAGATAGCGGTGTAGATATTTCCATGTTTATACAGACAGCGGTGTAGATATTTCCATGTTTATACAGCCCACGGCGTATATATTTCCATGTTTATACAGATAGCGTTGCAGATATTTCCATGTTTGTACAGATGACGGTGTTGATATTTCCATCTATACACAGATGACCGTGTAGATATTTCCATGTTTACACAGATGGCGGCACAGATATTTCCATGGATATGTAGATGGCGGTGTAGATATTTCCATGTTTATACAGATAGCTGTGTAGTTATTTCCATGTTTATATCGATAGCGGTGTAGATATTTCCATGTATATACACATGGCTGTGTAGATATTTCCATGTTTATACAGATGGCGGTGTAGATATTTCCATGTTTATAAAGAGAACTTTGTAAGTATTTCCATGTTTATACAGATGGCGGTGTAGATATTTCGATGTTTATAGAGATAGCAGTGGAGATATTTCCATGTTTATACAGATAGGGGTGTAGATATTTCCATGTTTATGGAGATGGCGGTGTAGATATTTCCATGTTTATACAGATCGCGGTGTAGATATTTCCTTGTTTATACAAATAGCGGTGTAGTTATTTCCATGTTTATACAGATAGTGGTGTAGATATTTCCATGTATATACAGATGGCTGTGTAGATATTTCCATGTTTATACAGATGGCTGTGTAGATATTTCCATGTTTATACAGATGACTTTGTAGGTATTTCCATGTTTATACAGATGGCGTTGTAGATATTTCCATGTTTATAGAGATAGTTGTGTAGATATTTCCATGTTTATACAGATAGCAGTGTAGATATTTCCATGTTTATAGAGATCGCGGTGTAGATAATTCCATGTTTATTCAGATCGTGGTGTAGATATTTCCATGTTTATACAGATTGCGGTGTAGATATTTCCATGTTTTTACAGATAGCGGTTCAGTTATTTCCATGTTTACACAGATTGCGGTGTAGATATTTCCATCTTTCTACAGATGGCATTGTAGATATTTCCATGTTTATAAAGATGGCGGTGTAGATATTTCCATGTTTATATAGATGGTGGTGTAGATATTACCATGTTTATACAGGTAGCGGTGTAGATATTTAGATGTTTATACAGATTGTGGTGAAGATATTTCCATGTTTATACAGATCGCCTTGTAGATATTTCCATGTTTATACAGATCACGGTGTAGATATTTCCATGTTTATACAGATAGCGGTGTAGATATTTCCATGTTTATACAGATCATGGTGTAGATATTTCCATGTTTATAAGATAGCGGTGTAGATATTTCCATGTTTATACAGATAGCGGTGAAGATATTTCCATGTTTATAGAGACCGCGGTGTAGATATTTCATGTTTGTACAGATGGCGGTGTTGATATTTCCATTTATACACAGATGGCCGTGTAGATATTTCCATGTTTATACAGATGGCGGCGCAGATATTTCTATGGATATGTAGATGGCGGTGTAGATATTTCCATGTATATAGAGATAGCGGTGTAGTTATTTCCATGTTTATACAGATAGCGGTGTAGATATTTCCATGTATTAACAGATGTCTGTGTATATATTTCCAAGTTTAAACAGATGGCGGTGTAGATATTTCCTTGTATACACAGATGACTTTGTAGTTATTTCCATGTTTATACAGATGGCGGAGTAGGTATTTCCAAGTTTATAGAGATAGATGTGTAGATATTTCCATGTTTATACAGATAGCGGTGTAGATATTTCCATGTTTACACAGATTGCGGTGTAGATATTTCCATCTTTCTACAGATGGCATTGTAGATATTTCCATGTTTATACAGATGGCGGTGTAGATATTTCCATGTTTATATAGATGGTGGTGTAGATATTACCATGTTTATACAGGTTGTGGTGTAGATATTTCCATGTTTATACAGATTGTGGTGAAGATATTTCCATGTTTATACAGATCGCGGTGTAGATATTTCCATGTTTATACAGATCGCGGTGTAGATATTTCCATGTTTATACAGATAGCGGTGTAGACATTTCCATGTTTATACAGATAGCGGTGTAGATATTTCCATGTTTATAGAGATAGCGGTGTAGGTATTTTCTTGTTTATAGACATAGCGGTGTAGATATTTCCATGTTTATATAGATGGCGTTGTAGATATTTCCATGTTTATACCGATAGCGGTGTTGGTATTTCCACGTTTATACAGATAGCGATGTAGATATTTCCATGTTTATACAACTCGCGGTGCAGATATTTATATCTTTATACAGATGGCATTGTAGATATATCCTTATTCACAAAGATGGCGGTGTAGATGTTTCCAAGTTTATACAGATGGCAGAGTAGTTAGTTCCATGTTTATGGAGATGGCATTGTAGATATTTTCATGTTTATAGAGATGGTGGTGTAGATATTTCCATGTTTATAGAGATAGCAGTATAGATATTTACATGTTTATACAGATGGCTTTGTAGATATTTCCATGAGTATACAGATGGCCTTGTAGATGTTTCCATGTTTATACAGATGACTGTATACGTATTTCCATGTTTTTACAGATGGCAGTGTAGTTATTTCCATGTTTATAGAGATAGCGGTGTAGATATTTCCATGCTTGTACAGATGGCGGTGTTGATATTTCCATCTATACACAGATGGCCGTGTAGATATTTCCATGTTTATACAGATGGCGGCGTAGGTATTTCCATGGACATGCAGATGGCGGTGTAGATATTTCAATGTTTAAACAGATAGCGGTGTAGATATTTCCATGTTTACACAGATAGTGGTGTAGATATTTCCGTGTTTATACACATGGCAGAGTAGATACTTCCATCTTTATGGAGATGGCAGTGTAGATATTTTCATGTTTATAGAGATGGCGGTGTAGATATTTCCATATCTATAGAGATAGCGGTGTACATATTTCCCTCTTTCTACAGATGGCTGTGTAGATATTTCCATGTTTATACAGATGGCGGTGTAGATATTTCCCTATTTAAACAGATTTGTGTGTTGATATTTCCATGTATATACAGATGGTATTGTAGGTATTTCCATGTTTATACCGATGGTGGTGTACATATTTCCATGTTTATTCAGATGACTGTGTAGATATTTCCATGTTTTTACAGATGGCAGTGTAGATATTTCAATGTTTATAGAGATGGCACTGTAGATATTTCCATGTTTATACAGATAACTGTGGAGATATTTCCATGTTTATACAGAGAGCAGTGGAGATATTTCCATGTTTATACACATAGCAGTGTACATATTTCCATGTTTATAGAGACAGCGGTGTAGGTATTTCCATGTTTATACAGATAGCGGTGCAGATATTTCCATGATTATACATATGCGTATACAGATATTTCCATATTTATACAGAGGGCTGTGTAGTTATTTCTATGTTTATACAGATGGCAGTGTAGATATTTAAATGTTCCTACACATGACTGTGTAGGTATTTCCATGTTTATACAGATGTCTTTGTAGATATTTCCATGTTTATAGAGATAGCGGTGCTGATATTTCCATGTTTATACAGATAGCGGTGTAGATATTTCCATGTTTATAGAGATAGCGGTGTAGATATTTCCATGTTTATACAGATAGCGGTGTAGATATTTCCATGTTTATACAGATCACGGTGTAGATATTTTCATGTTTATAGAGATAGCGGTGTAGATATTTCCATGTTTATACAGACAGCGGTGTAGATATTTCCATGTTTATACAGCCCACGGCGTATATATTTCCATGTTTATACAGATAGCGTTGCAGATATTTCCATGTTTGTACAGATGACGGTGTTGATATTTCCATCTATACACAGATGACCGTGTAGATATTTCCATGTTTACACAGATGGCGGCACAGATATTTCCATGGATATGTAGATGGCGGTGTAGATATTTCCATGTTTATACAGATAGCTGTGTAGTTATTTCCACGTTTATATCGATAGCGGTGTAGATATTTCCATGTATATACACATGGCTGTGTAGATATTTCCATGTTTATACAGATGGCGGTGTAGATATTTCCATGTTTATAAAGAGAACTTTGTAAGTATTTCCATGTTTATACAGATGGCGGTGTAGATATTTCGATGTTTATAGAGATAGCAGTGGAGATATTTCCATGTTTATACAGATAGGGGTGTAGATATTTCCATGTTTATGGAGATGGCGGTGTAGATATTTCCATGTTTATACAGATCGCGGTGTAGATATTTCCTTGTTTATACAAATAGCGGTGTAGTTATTTCCATGTTTATACAGATAGTGGTGTAGATATTTCCATGTATATACAGATGGCTGTGTAGATATTTCCATGTTTATACAGATGGCTGTGTAGATATTTCCATGTTTATACAGATGACTTTGTAGGTATTTCCATGTTTATACAGATGGCGTTGTAGATATTTCCATGTTTATAGAGATAGTTGTGTAGATATTTCCATGTTTATACAGATAGCAGTGTAGATATTTCCATGTTTATAGAGATCGCGGTGTAGATAATTCCATGTTTATTCAGATCGTGGTGTAGATATTTCCATGTTTATACAGATTGCGGTGTAGATATTTCCATGTTTTTACAGATAGCGGTTCAGTTATTTCCATGTTTACACAGATTGCGGTGTAGATATTTCCATCTTTCTACAGATGGCATTGTAGATATTTCCATGTTTATAAAGATGGCGGTGTAGATATTTCCATGTTTATATAGATGGTGGTGTAGATATTACCATGTTTATACAGGTAGCGGTGTAGATATTTAGATGTTTATACAGATTGTGGTGAAGATATTTCCATGTTTATACAGATCGCCTTGTAGATATTTCCATGTTTATACAGATCACGGTTTAGATATTTCCATGTTTATACAGATAGCGGTGTAGATATTTCCATGTTTATACAGATCATGGTGTAGATATTTCCATGTTTATAAGATAGCGGTGTAGATATTTCCATGTTTATACAGATAGCGGTGAAGATATTTCCATGTTTATAGAGACCGCGGTGTAGATATTTCATGTTTGTACAGATGGCGGTGTTGATATTTCCATTTATACACAGATGGCCGTGTAGATATTTCCATGTTTATACAGATGGCGGCGAAGATATTTCTATGGATATGTAGATGGCGGTGTAGATATTTCCATGTATATAGAGATAGCGGTGTAGTTATTTCCATGTTTATATAGAGAGCGGTGTAGATATTTCCATGTATGTACACATGGCTGTGTAGATATTTCCATGTTTATACAGATGGCGGTGTAGATATTTCCATGTTTATACAGATAACTTTGTAAGTATTTCCATGTTTTTACAGATGGCAGTGTAGATAGTTCGATGTTTATAGAGATAGCAGTGGAGATATTTCCATGTTTATACAAATAGCCGTGTAGTTATTTCCATGTTTATATAGATAGTGGTGTAGATATTTCCATGTATATACACATGGCTGTTTAGATATGTCCATGTTTATACAGATGGCGGTGTAGATATTTCCATGTTTATACAGATAACTTTGTAAGTATTTCCATGTTTATACAGATGGCTGTGTAGATATTTTGATGTTTATAGAGATAGCAGTGGAGATATTTCCATGTTAATGCTGATAGCGGTGTAGATATTTCCATGTTTATACTGATCGCGGTGTAGATATTTCCATGTTTATAGAGATGGCGGTGTAGATATTTCCATGTTCATAGAGATAGCGGTGTTGATTTTTCCGTGTTTATAGAGATAGCGGTGTGGATATTTCCATGTTTATACAGATAGGGGTGTAGATACTTCCATGTTTTTAGAGATGGCGGTGTAGATATTTCCATGTTTATATAGATCATGGTGTAGATATTTCCATGTTTATACACATCGCGGTGTTGATATTACCATGTTTATAGGGATAGCCATGCAAATATTTCCACATTTATACAGATAGTGGTGTAGTTATTAGCATGTTTATACAGATAGCGGTGTAGATATTTCCATGTATTAACAGATGTCTGTGTATATATTTCCAAGTTTAAACAGATGGCGGTGTAGATATTTCCTTGTTTACACAGATGACTTTGTAGTTATTTCCATGTTTATACAGATGGCGGAGTAGGTATTTCCAAGTTTATAGAGATAGATGTGTAGATATTTCCATGTTTATACAGATAGCGGTGTAGATATTTCCATGTTTACACAGATTGCGGTGTAGATATTTCCATCTTTCTACAGATGGCATTGTAGATATTTCCATGTTTATACAGATGGCGGTGTAGATATTTCCATGTTTATATAGATGGTGGTGTAGATATTACCATGTTTATACAGGTTGTGGTGTAGATATTTCCATGTTTATACAGATTGCGGTGAAGATATTTCCATGTTTATACAGATCGCGGTGTAGATATTTCCATGTTTATACAGATCGCGGTGTAGATATTTCCATGTTTATACAGATAGCGGTGTAGACATTTCCATGTTTATACAGATAGCGGTGTAGATATTTCCATGTTTATAGAGATAGCGGTGTAGGTATTTTCTTGTTTATAGACATAGCGGTGTAGATATTTCCATGTTTATATAGATGGCGTTGTAGATATTTCCATGTTTATACCGATAGCGGTGTTGGTATTTCCACGTTTATACAGATAGCGATGTAGATATTTCCATTTTTATACAACTCGCGGTGCAGATATTTATATCTTTATACAGATGGCATTGTAGATATATCCTTATTCACAAAGATGGCGCTGTAGATGTTTCCAAGTTTATACAGATGGCAGAGTAGTTAGTTCCATGTTTATGGAGATGGCATTGTAGATATTTTCATGTTTATAGAGATGGTGGTGTAGATATTTCCATGTTTATAGAGATAGCAGTATAGATATTTACATGTTTATACAGATGGCTTTGTAGATATTTCCATGAGTATACAGATGGCCTTGTAGATGTTTCCATGTTTATACAGATGACTGTATACGTATTTCCATGTTTTTACAGATGGCAGTGTAGTTATTTCCATGTTTATAGAGATAGCGGTGTAGATATTTCCATGCTTGTACAGATGGCGGTGTTGATATTTCCATCTATACACAGATGGCCGTGTAGATATTTCCATGTTTATACAGATGGCGGCGTAGGTATTTCCATGGACATGCAGATGGCGGTGTAGATATTTCAATGTTTAAACAGATAGCGGTGTAGATATTTCCATGTTTACACAGATAGTGGTGTAGATATTTCCGTGTTTATACACATGGCAGAGTAGATACTTCCATCTTTATGGAGATGGCAGTGTAGATATTTTCATGTTTATAGAGATGGCGGTGTAGATATTTCCATATCTATAGAGATAGCGGTGTACATATTTCCCTCTTTCTACAGATGGCTGTGTAGATATTTCCATGTTTATACAGATGGCGGTGTAGATATTTCCCTATTTAAACAGATTTGTGTGTTGATATTTCCATGTATATACAGATGGTATTGTAGGTATTTCCATGTTTATACCGATGGTGGTGTACATATTTCCATGTTTATTCAGATGACTGTGTAGATATTTCCATGTTTTTACAGATGGCAGTGTAGATATTTCAATGTTTATAGAGATGGCACTGTAGATATTTCCATGTTTATACAGATAACTGTGGAGATATTTCCATGTTTATACAGAGAGCAGTGGAGATATTTCCATGTTTATACACATAGCGGTGTACATATTTGCATGTTTATAGAGACAGCGGTGTAGGTATTTCCATGTTTATACAGATAGCGGTGCAGATATTTCCATGATTATACATATGCGTATACTGATATTTCCATATTTATACAGAGGGCTGTGTAGTTATTTCTATGTTTATACAGATGGCAGTGTAGATATTTAAATGTTCCTACACATGACTGTGTAGGTATTTCCATGTTTATACAGATGTCTTTGTAGATATTTCCATGTTTATAGAGATAGCGGTGCAGATATTTCCATGTTTATACAGATAGCGGTGTAGATATTTCCATGTTTATAGAGATAGCGGTGTAGATATTTCCATGTTTATACAGATAGCGGTGTAGATATTTCCATGTTTATACAGATCACGGTGTAGATATTTTCATGTTTATAGAGATAGCGGTGTAGATATTTCCATGTTTATACAGACAGCGGTGTAGATATTTCCATGTTTATACAGCCCGCGGCGTATATATTTCCATGTTTATACAGATAGCGTTGCAGATATTTCCATGTTTGTACAGATGACGGTGTTGATATTTCCATCTATACACAGATGACCGTGTAGATATTTCCATGTTTACACAGATGGCGGCACAGATATTTCCATGGATATGTAGATGGCGGTGTAGATATTTCCATGTTTATACAGATAGCTGTGTAGTTATTTCCATGTTTATATCGATAGCGGTGTAGATATTTCCATGTATATACACATGGCTGTGTAGATATTTCCATGTTTATACAGATGGCGGTGTAGATATTTCCATGTTTATAAAGAGAACTTTGTAAGTATTTCCATGTTTATACAGATGGCGGTGTAGATATTTCGATGTTTATAGAGATAGCAGTGGAGATATTTCCATGTTTATACAGATAGGGGTGTAGATATTTCCATGTTTATGGAGATGGCGGTGTAGATATTTCCATGTTTATACAGATCGCGGTGTAGATATTTCCTTGTTTATACAAATAGCGGTGTAGTTATTTCCATGTTTATACAGATAGTGGTGTAGATATTTCCATGTATATACAGATGGCTGTGTAGATATTTCCATGTTTATAAAGATGGCTGTGTAGATATTTCCATGTTTATACAGATGACTTTGTAGGTATTTCCATGTTTATACAGATGGCGTTGTAGATATTTCCATGTTTATAGAGATAGTTGTGTAGATATTTCCATGTTTATACAGATAGCAGTGTAGATATTTCCATGTTTATAGAGATCGCGGTGTAGATAATTCCATGTTTATTCAGATCGTGGTGTAGATATTTCCATGTTTATACAGATTGCGGTGTAGATATTTCCATGTTTTTACAGATAGCGGTTCAGTTATTTCCATGTTTACACAGATTGCGGTGTAGATATTTCCATCTTTCTACAGATGGCATTGTAGATATTTCCATGTTTATAAAGATGGCGGTGTAGATATTTCCATGTTTATATAGATGGTGGTGTAGATATTACCATGTTTATACAGGTAGCGGTGTAGATATTTAGATGTTTATACAGATTGTGGTGAAGATATTTCCATGTTTATACAGATCGCCTTGTAGATATTTCCATGTTTATACAGATCGCGGTGTAGATATTTCCATGTTTATACAGATAGCGGTGTAGATATTTCCATGTTTATACAGATCATGGTGTAGATATTTCCATGTTTATAAGATAGCGGTGTAGATATTTCCATGTTTATACAGATAGCGGTGAAGATATTTCCATGTTTATAGAGACCGCGGTGTAGATATTTCATGTTTGTACAGATGGCGGTGTTGATATTTCCATTTATACACAGATGGCCGTGTAGATATTTCCATGTTTATACAGATGGCGGCGCAGATATTTCTATGGATATGTAGATGGCGGTGTAGATATTTCCATGTATATAGAGATAGCGGTGTAGTTATTTCCATGTTTATATAGAGAGCGGTGTAGATATTTCCATGTATGTACACATGGCTGTGTAGATATTTCCATGTTTATACAGATGGAGGTGTAGATATTTCCATGTTTATACAGATAACTTTGTAAGTATTTCCATGTTTTTACAGATGGCAGTGTAGATAGTTCGATGTTTATAGAGATAGCAGTGGAGATATTTCCATGTTTATACAAATAGCCGTGTAGTTATTTCCATGTTTATATAGATAGTGGTGTAGATATTTCCATGTATATACACATGGCTGTTTAGATATGTCCATGTTTATACAGATGGCGGTGTAGATATTTCCATGTTTATACAGATAACTTTGTAAGTATTTCCATGTTTATACAGATGGCTGTGTAGATATTTTGATGTTTATAGAGATAGCAGTGGAGATATTTCCATGTTAATGCTGATAGCGGTGTAGATATTTCCATGTTTATACTGATCGCGGTGTAGATATTTCCATGTTTATAGAGATGGCGGTGTAGATATTTCCATGTTCATAGAGATAGCGGTGTTGATTTTTCCGTGTTTATAGAGATAGCGGTGTGGATATTTCCATGTTTATACAGATAGGGGTGTAGATACTTCCATGTTTTTAGAGATGGCGGTGTAGATATTTCCATGTTTATATAGATCATGGTGTAGATATTTCCATGTTTATACACATCGCGGTGTTGATATTACCATGTTTATAGGGATAGCCATGCAAATATTTCCACATTTATACAGATAGTGGTGTAGTTATTAGCATGTTTATACAGATAGCGGTGTAGATATTTCCATGTATTAACAGATGTCTGTGTATATATTTCCAAGTTTAAACAGATGGCGGTGTAGATATTTCCTTGTTTACACAGATGACTTTGTAGTTATTTCCATGTTTATACAGATGGCGGAGTAGGTATTTCCAAGTTTATAGAGATAGATGTGTAGATATTTCCATGTTTATACAGATAGCGGTGTAGATATTTCCATGTTTACACAGATTGCGGTGTAGATATTTCCATCTTTCTACAGATGGCATTGTAGATATTTCCATGTTTATACAGATGGTGGTGTAGATATTTCCATGTTTATATAGATGGTGGTGTAGATATTACCATGTTTATACAGGTTGTGGTGTAGATATTTCCATGTTTATACAGATTGTGGTGAAGATATTTCCATGTTTATACAGATCGCGGTGTAGATATTTCCATGTTTATACAGATCGCGGTGTAGATATTTCCATGTTTATACAGATAGCGTTGTAGACATTTCCATGTTTATACAGATAGCGGTGTAGATATTTCCATGTTTATAGAGATAGCGGTGTAGGTATTTTCTTGTTTATAGACATAGCGGTGTAGATATTTCCATGTTTATATAGATGGCGTTGTAGATATTTCCATGTTTATACCGATAGCGGTGTTGGTATTTCCACGTTTATACAGATAGCGATGTAGATATTTCCATGTTTATACAACTCGCGGTGCAGATATTTATATCTTTATACAGATGGCATTGTAGATATATCCTTATTCACAAAGATGGCGCTGTAGATGTTTCCAAGTTTATACAGATGGCAGAGTAGTTAGTTCCATGTTTATGGAGATGGCATTGTAGATATTTTCATGTTTATAGAGATGGTGGTGTAGATATTTCCATGTTTATAGAGATAGCAGTATAGATATTTACATGTTTATACAGATGGCTTTGTAGATATTTCCATGAGTATACAGATGGCCTTGTAGATGTTTCCATGTTTATACAGATGACTGTATACGTATTTCCATGTTTTTACAGATGGCAGTGTAGTTATTTCCATGTTTATAGAGATAGCGGTGTAGATATTTCCATGCTTGTACAGATGGCGGTGTTGATATTTCCATCTATACACAGATGGCCGTGTAGATATTTCCATGTTTATACAGATGGCGGCGTAGGTATTTCCATGGACATGCAGATGGCGGTGTAGATATTTCAATGTTTAAACAGATAGCGGTGTAGATATTTCCATGTTTACACAGATAGTGGTGTAGATATTTCCGTGTTTATACACATGGCAGAGTAGATACTTCCATCTTTATGGAGATGGCAGTGTAGATATTTTCATGTTTATAGAGATGGCGGTGTAGATATTTCCATATCTATAGAGATAGCGGTGTACATATTTCCCTCTTTCTACAGATGGCTGTGTAGATATTTCCATGTTTATACAGATGGCGGTGTAGATATTTCCCTATTTAAACAGATTTGTGTGTTGATATTTCCATGTATATACAGATGGTATTGTAGGTATTTCCATGTTTATACCGATGGTGGTGTACATATTTCCATGTTTATTCAGATGACTGTGTAGATATTTCCATGTTTTTACAGATGGCAGTGTAGATATTTCAATGTTTATAGAGATGGCACTGTAGATATTTCCATGTTTATACAGATAACTGTGGAGATATTTCCATGTTTATACAGAGAGCAGTGGAGATATTTCCATGTTTATACACATAGCGGTGTACATATTTGCATGTTTATAGAGACAGCGGTGTAGGTATTTCCATGTTTATACAGATAGCGGTGCAGATATTTCCATGATTATACATATGCGTATACTGATATTTCCATATTTATACAGAGGGCTGTGTAGTTATTTCTATGTTTATACAGATGGCAGTGTAGATATTTAAATGTTCCTACACATGACTGTGTAGGTATTTCCATGTTTATACAGATGTCTTTGTAGATATTTCCATGTTTATAGAGATAGCGGTGCAGATATTTCCATGTTTATACAGATAGCGGTGTAGATATTTCCATGTTTATAGAGATAGCGGTGTAGATATTTCCATGTTTATACAGATAGCGGTGTAGATATTTCCATGTTTATACAGATCACGGTGTAGATATTTTCATGTTTATAGAGATAGCGGTGTAGATATTTCCATGTTTATACAGACAGCGGTGTAGATATTTCCATGTTTATACAGCCCGCGGCGTATATATTTCCATGTTTATACAGATAGCGTTGCAGATATTTCCATGTTTGTACAGATGACGGTGTTGATATTTCCATCTATACACAGATGACCGTGTAGATATTTCCATGTTTACACAGATGGCGGCACAGATATTTCCATGGATATGTAGATGGCGGTGTAGATATTTCCATGTTTATACAGATAGCTGTGTAGTTATTTCCATGTTTATATCGATAGCGGTGTAGATATTTCCATGTATATACACATGGCTGTGTAGATATTTCCATGTTTATACAGATGGCGGTGTAGATATTTCCATGTTTATAAAGAGAACTTTGTAAGTATTTCCATGTTTATACAGATGGCGGTGTAGATATTTCGATGTTTATAGAGATAGCAGTGGAGATATTTCCATGTTTATACAGATAGGGGTGTAGATATTTCCATGTTTATGGAGATGGCGGTGTAGATATTTCCATGTTTATACAGATCGCGGTGTAGATATTTCCTTGTTTATACAAATAGCGGTGTAGTTATTTCCATGTTTATACAGATAGTGGTGTAGATATTTCCATGTATATACAGATGGCTGTGTAGATATTTCCATGTTTATAAAGATGGCTGTGTAGATATTTCCATGTTTATACAGATGACTTTGTAGGTATTTCCATGTTTATACAGATGGCGTTGTAGATATTTCCATGTTTATAGAGATAGTTGTGTAGATATTTCCATGTTTATACAGATAGCAGTGTAGATATTTCCATGTTTATAGAGATCGCGGTGTAGATAATTCCATGTTTATTCAGATCGTGGTGTAGATATTTCCATGTTTATACAGATTGCGGTGTAGATATTTCCATGTTTTTACAGATAGCGGTTCAGTTATTTCCATGTTTACACAGATTGCGGTGTAGATATTTCCATCTTTCTACAGATGGCATTGTAGATATTTCCATGTTTATAAAGATGGCGGTGTAGATATTTCCATGTTTATATAGATGGTGGTGTAGATATTACCATGTTTATACAGGTAGCGGTGTAGATATTTAGATGTTTATACAGATTGTGGTGAAGATATTTCCATGTTTATACAGATCGCCTTGTAGATATTTCCATGTTTATACAGATCGCTGTGTAGATATTTCCATGTTTATACAGATAGCGGTGTAGATATTTCCATGTTTATACAGATCATGGTGTAGATATTTCCATGTTTATAAGATAGCGGTGTAGATATTTCCATGTTTATACAGATAGCGGTGAAGATATTTCCATGTTTATAGAGACCGCGGTGTAGATATTTCATGTTTGTACAGATGGCGGTGTTGATATTTCCATTTATACACAGATGGCCGTGTAGATATTTCCATGTTTATACAGATGGCGGCGCAGATATTTCTATGGATATGTAGATGGCTGTGTAGATATTTCCATGTATATAGAGATAGCGGTGTAGTTATTTCCATGTTTATATAGAGAGCGGTGTAGATATTTCCATGTATGTACACATGGCTGTGTAGATATTTCCATGTTTATACAGATGGCGGTGTAGATATTTCCATGTTTATACAGATAACTTTGTAAGTATTTCCATGTTTTTACAGATGGCAGTGTAGATAGTTCGATGTTTATAGAGATAGCAGTGGAGATATTTCCATGTTTATACAAATAGCCGTGTAGTTATTTCCATGTTTATATAGATAGTGGTGTAGATATTTCCATGTATATACACATGGCTGTTTAGATATGTCCATGTTTATACAGATGGCGGTGTAGATATTTCCATGTTTATACAGATAACTTTGTAAGTATTTCCATGTTTATACAGATGGCTGTGTAGATATTTTGATGTTTATAGAGATAGCAGTGGAGATATTTCCATGTTAATGCTGATAGCGGTGTAGATATTTCCATGTTTATACTGATCGCGGTGTAGATATTTCCATGTTTATAGAGATGGCGGTGTAGATATTTCCATGTTCATAGAGATAGCGGTGTTGATTTTTCCGTGTTTATAGAGATAGCGGTGTGGATATTTCCATGTTTATACAGATAGGGGTGTAGATACTTCCATGTTTTTAGAGATGGCGGTGTAGATATTTCCATGTTTATATAGATCATGGTGTAGATATTTCCATGTTTATACACATCGCGGTGTTGATATTACCATGTTTATAGGGATAGCCATGCAAATATTTCCACATTTATACAGATAGTGGTGTAGTTATTAGCATGTTTATACAGATAGCGGTGTAGATATTTCCATGTATTAACAGATGTCTGTGTATATATTTCCAAGTTTAAACAGATGTCGGTGTAGATATTTCCTTGTTTACACAGATGACTTTGTAGTTATTTCCATGTTTATACAGATGGCGGAGTAGGTATTTCCAAGTTTATAGAGATAGATGTGTAGATATTTCCATGTTTATACAGATAGCGGTGTAGATATTTCCATGTTTACACAGATTGCGGTGTAGATATTTCCATCTTTCTACAGATGGCATTGTAGATATTTCCATGTTTATACAGATGGTGGTGTAGATATTTCCATGTTTATATAGATGGTGGTGTAGATATTACCATGTTTATACAGGTTGTGGTGTAGATATTTCCATGTTTATACAGATTGTGGTGAAGATATTTCCATGTTTATACAGATCGCGGTGTAGATATTTCCATGTTTATACAGATCGCGGTGTAGATATTTCCATGTTTATACAGATAGCGTTGTAGACATTTCCATGTTTATACAGATAGCGGTGTAGATATTTCCATGTTTATAGAGATAGCGGTGTAGGTATTTTCTTGTTTATAGACATAGCGGTGTAGATATTTCCATGTTTATATAGATGGCGTTGTAGATATTTCCATGTTTATACCGATAGCGGTGTTGGTATTTCCACGTTTATACAGATAGCGATGTAGATATTTCCATGTTTATACAACTCGCGGTGCAGATATTTATATCTTTATACAGATGGCATTGTAGATATATCCTTATTCACAAAGATGGCGCTGTAGATGTTTCCAAGTTTATACAGATGGCAGAGTAGTTAGTTCCATGTTTATGGAGATGGCATTGTAGATATTTTCATGTTTATAGAGATGGTGGTGTAGATATTTCCATGTTTATAGAGATAGCAGTATAGATATTTACATGTTTATACAGATGGCTTTGTAGATATTTCCATGAGTATACAGATGGCCTTGTAGATGTTTCCATGTTTATACAGATGACTGTATACGTATTTCCATGTTTTTACAGATGGCAGTGTAGTTATTTCCATGTTTATAGAGATAGCGGTGTAGATATTTCCATGCTTGTACAGATGGCGGTGTTGATATTTCCATCTATACACAGATGGCCGTGTAGATATTTCCATGTTTATACAGATGGCGGCGTAGGTATTTCCATGGACATGCAGATGGCGGTGTAGATATTTCAATGTTTAAACAGATAGCGGTGTAGATATTTCCATGTTTACACAGATAGTGGTGTAGATATTTCCGTGTTTATACACATGGCAGAGTAGATACTTCCATCTTTATGGAGATGGCAGTGTAGATATTTTCATGTTTATAGAGATGGCGGTGTAGATATTTCCATATCTATAGAGATAGCGGTGTACATATTTCCCTCTTTCTACAGATGGCTGTGTAGATATTTCCATGTTTATACAGATGGCGGTGTAGATATTTCCCTATTTAAACAGATTTGTGTGTTGATATTTCCATGTATATACAGATGGTATTGTAGGTATTTCCATGTTTATACCGATGGTGGTGTACATATTTCCATGTTTATTCAGATGACTGTGTAGATATTTCCATGTTTTTACAGATGGCAGTGTAGATATTTCAATGTTTATAGAGATGGCACTGTAGATATTTCCATGTTTATACAGATAACTGTGGAGATATTTCCATGTTTATACAGAGAGCAGTGGAGATATTTCCATGTTTATACACATAGCGGTGTACATATTTGCATGTTTATAGAGACAGCGGTGTAGGTATTTCCATGTTTATACAGATAGCGGTGCAGATATTTCCATGATTATACATATGCGTATACTGATATTTCCATATTTATACAGAGGGCTGTGTAGTTATTTCTATGTTTATACAGATGGCAGTGTAGATATTTAAATGTTCCTACACATGACTGTGTAGGTATTTCCATGTTTATACAGATGTCTTTGTAGATATTTCCATGTTTATAGAGATAGCGGTGCAGATATTTCCATGTTTATACAGATAGCGGTGTAGATATTTCCATGTTTATAGAGATAGCGGTGTAGATATTTCCATGTTTATACAGATAGCGGTGTAGATATTTCCATGTTTATACAGATCACGGTGTAGATATTTTCATGTTTATAGAGATAGCGGTGTAGATATTTCCATGTTTATACAGACAGCGGTGTAGATATTTCCATGTTTATACAGCCCGCGGCGTATATATTTCCATGTTTATACAGATAGCGTTGCAGATATTTCCATGTTTGTACAGATGACGGTGTTGATATTTCCATCTATACACAGATGACCGTGTAGATATTTCCATGTTTACACAGATGGCGGCACAGATATTTCCATGGATATGTAGATGGCGGTGTAGATATTTCCATGTTTATACAGATAGCTGTGTAGTTATTTCCATGTTTATATCGATAGCGGTGTAGATATTTCCATGTATATACACATGGCTGTGTAGATATTTCCATGTTTATACAGATGGCGGTGTAGATATTTCCATGTTTATAAAGAGAACTTTGTAAGTATTTCCATGTTTATACAGATGGCGGTGTAGATATTTCGATGTTTATAGAGATAGCAGTGGAGATATTTCCATGTTTATACAGATAGGGGTGTAGATATTTCCATGTTTATGGAGATGGCGGTGTAGATATTTCCATGTTTATACAGATCGCGGTGTAGATATTTCCTTGTTTATACAAATAGCGGTGTAGTTATTTCCATGTTTATACAGATAGTGGTGTAGATATTTCCATGTATATACAGATGGCTGTGTAGATATTTCCATGTTTATACAGATGGCTGTGTAGATATTTCCATGTTTATACAGATGACTTTGTAGGTATTTCCATGTTTATACAGATGGCGTTGTAGATATTTCCATGTTTATAGAGATAGTTGTGTAGATATTTCCATGTTTATACAGATAGCAGTGTAGATATTTCCATGTTTATAGAGATCGCGGTGTAGATAATTCCATGTTTATTCAGATCGTGGTGTAGATATTTCCATGTTTATACAGATTGCGGTGTAGATATTTCCATGTTTTTACAGATAGCGGTTCAGTTATTTCCATGTTTACACAGATTGCGGTGTAGATATTTCCATCTTTCTACAGATGGCATTGTAGATATTTCCATGTTTATAAAGATGGCGGTGTAGATATTTCCATGTTTATATAGATGGTGGTGTAGATATTACCATGTTTATACAGGTAGCGGTGTAGATATTTAGATGTTTATACAGATTGTGGTGAAGATATTTCCATGTTTATACAGATCGCCTTGTAGATATTTCCATGTTTATACAGATCGCGGTGTAGATATTTCCATGTTTATACAGATAGCGGTGTAGATATTTCCATGTTTATACAGATCATGGTGTAGATATTTCCATGTTTATAAGATAGCGGTGTAGATATTTCCATGTTTATACAGATAGCGGTGAAGATATTTCCATGTTTATAGAGACCGCGGTGTAGATATTTCATGTTTGTACAGATGGCGGTGTTGATATTTCCATTTATACACAGATGGCCGTGTAGATATTTCCATGTTTATACAGATGGCGGCGCAGATATTTCTATGGATATGTAGATGGCTGTGTAGATATTTCCATGTATATAGAGATAGCGGTGTAGTTATTTCCATGTTTATATAGAGAGCGGTGTAGATATTTCCATGTATGTACACATGGCTGTGTAGATATTTCCATGTTTATACAGATGGCGTTGTAGATATTTCCATGTTTATACAGATAACTTTGTAAGTATTTCCATGTTTTTACAGATGGCAGTGTAGATAGTTCGATGTTTATAGAGATAGCAGTGGAGATATTTCCATGTTTATACAAATAGCCGTGTAGTTATTTCCATGTTTATATAGATAGTGGTGTAGATATTTCCATGTATATACACATGGCTGTTTAGATATGTCCATGTTTATACAGATGGCGGTGTAGATATTTCCATGTTTATACAGATAACTTTGTAAGTATTTCCATGTTTATACAGATGGCTGTGTAGATATTTTGATGTTTATAGAGATAGCAGTGGAGATATTTCCATGTTAATGCTGATAGCGGTGTAGATATTTCCATGTTTATACTGATCGCGGTGTAGATATTTCCATGTTTATAGAGATGGCGGTGTAGATATTTCCATGTTCATAGAGATAGCGGTGTTGATTTTTCCGTGTTTATAGAGATAGCGGTGTGGATATTTCCATGTTTATACAGATAGGGGTGTAGATACTTCCATGTTTTTAGAGATGGCGGTGTAGATATTTCCATGTTTATATAGATCATGGTGTAGATATTTCCATGTTTATACACATCGCGGTGTTGATATTACCATGTTTATAGGGATAGCCATGCAAATATTTCCACATTTATACAGATAGTGGTGTAGTTATTAGCATGTTTATACAGATAGCGGTGTAGATATTTCCATGTATTAACAGATGTCTGTGTATATATTTCCAAGTTTAAACAGATGGCGGTGTAGATATTTCCTTGTTTACACAGATGACTTTGTAGTTATTTCCATGTTTATACAGATGGCGGAGTAGGTATTTCCAAGTTTATAGAGATAGATGTGTAGATATTTCCATGTTTATACAGATAGCGGTGTAGATATTTCCATGTTTACACAGATTGCGGTGTAGATATTTCCATCTTTCTACAGATGGCATTGTAGATATTTCCATGTTTATACAGATGGTGGTGTAGATATTTCCATGTTTATATAGATGGTGGTGTAGATATTACCATGTTTATACAGGTTGTGGTGTAGATATTTCCATGTTTATACAGATTGTGGTGAAGATATTTCCATGTTTATACAGATCGTGGTGTAGATATTTCCATGTTTATACAGATCGCGGTGTAGATATTTCCATGTTTATACAGATAGCGTTGTAGACATTTCCATGTTTATACAGATAGCGGTGTAGATATTTCCATGTTTATAGAGATAGCGGTGTAGGTATTTTCTTGTTTATAGACATAGCGGTGTAGATATTTCCATGTTTATATAGATGGCGTTGTAGATATTTCCATGTTTATACCGATAGCGGTGTTGGTATTTCCACGTTTATACAGATAGCGATGTAGATATTTCCATGTTTATACAACTCGCGGTGCAGATATTTATATCTTTATACAGATGGCATTGTAGATATATCCTTATTCACAAAGATGGCGCTGTAGATGTTTCCAAGTTTATACAGATGGCAGAGTAGTTAGTTCCATGTTTATGGAGATGGCATTGTAGATATTTTCATGTTTATAGAGATGGTGGTGTAGATATTTCCATGTTTATAGAGATAGCAGTATAGATATTTACATGTTTATACAGATGGCTTTGTAGATATTTCCATGAGTATACAGATGGCCTTGTAGATGTTTCCATGTTTATACAGATGACTGTATACGTATTTCCATGTTTTTACAGATGGCAGTGTAGTTATTTCCATGTTTATAGAGATAGCGGTGTAGATATTTCCATGCTTGTACAGATGGCGGTGTTGATATTTCCATCTATACACAGATGGCCGTGTAGATATTTCCATGTTTATACAGATGGCGGCGTAGGTATTTCCATGGACATGCAGATGGCGGTGTAGATATTTCAATGTTTAAACAGATAGCGGTGTAGATATTTCCATGTTTACACAGATAGTGGTGTAGATATTTCCGTGTTTATACACATGGCAGAGTAGATACTTCCATCTTTATGGAGATGGCAGTGTAGATATTTTCATGTTTATAGAGATGGCGGTGTAGATATTTCCATATCTATAGAGATAGCGGTGTACATATTTCCCTCTTTCTACAGATGGCTGTGTAGATATTTCCATGTTTATACAGATGGCGGTGTAGATATTTCCCTATTTAAACAGATTTGTGTGTTGATATTTCCATGTATATACAGATGGTATTGTAGGTATTTCCATGTTTATACCGATGGTGGTGTACATATTTCCATGTTTATTCAGATGACTGTGTAGATATTTCCATGTTTTTACAGATGGCAGTGTAGATATTTCAATGTTTATAGAGATGGCACTGTAGATATTTCCATGTTTATACAGATAACTGTGGAGATATTTCCATGTTTATACAGAGAGCAGTGGAGATATTTCCATGTTTATACACATAGCGGTGTACATATTTGCATGTTTATAGAGACAGCGGTGTAGGTATTTCCATGTTTATACAGATAGCGGTGCAGATATTTCCATGATTATACATATGCGTATACTGATATTTCCATATTTATACAGAGGGCTGTGTAGTTATTTCTATGTTTATACAGATGGCAGTGTAGATATTTAAATGTTCCTACACATGACTGTGTAGGTATTTCCATGTTTATACAGATGTCTTTGTAGATATTTCCATGTTTATAGAGATAGCGGTGCAGATATTTCCATGTTTATACAGATAGCGGTGTAGATATTTCCATGTTTATAGAGATAGCGGTGTAGATATTTCCATGTTTATACAGATAGCGGTGTAGATATTTCCATGTTTATACAGATCACGGTGTAGATATTTTCATGTTTATAGAGATAGCGGTGTAGATATTTCCATGTTTATACAGACAGCGGTGTAGATATTTCCATGTTTATACAGCCCGCGGCGTATATATTTCCATGTTTATACAGATAGCGTTGCAGATATTTCCATGTTTGTACAGATGACGGTGTTGATATTTCCATCTATACACAGATGACCGTGTAGATATTTCCATGTTTACACAGATGGCGGCACAGATATTTCCATGGATATGTAGATGGCGGTGTAGATATTTCCATGTTTATACAGATAGCTGTGTAGTTATTTCCATGTTTATATCGATAGCGGTGTAGATATTTCCATGTATATACACATGGCTGTGTAGATATTTCCATGTTTATACAGATGGCGGTGTTGATATTTCCATGTTTATAAAGAGAACTTTGTAAGTATTTCCATGTTTATACAGATGGCGGTGTAGATATTTCGATGTTTATAGAGATAGCAGTGGAGATATTTCCATGTTTATACAGATAGGGGTGTAGATATTTCCATGTTTATGGAGATGGCGGTGTAGATATTTCCATGTTTATACAGATCGCGGTGTAGATATTTCCTTGTTTATACAAATAGCGGTGTAGTTATTTCCATGTTTATACAGATAGTGGTGTAGATATTTCCATGTATATACAGATGGCTGTGTAGATATTTCCATGTTTATACAGATGGCTGTGTAGATATTTCCATGTTTATACAGATGACTTTGTAGGTATTTCCATGTTTATACAGATGGCGTTGTAGATATTTCCATGTTTATAGAGATAGTTGTGTAGATATTTCCATGTTTATACAGATAGCAGTGTAGATATTTCCATGTTTATAGAGATCGCGGTGTAGATAATTCCATGTTTATTCAGATCGTGGTGTAGATATTTCCATGTTTATACAGATTGCGGTGTAGATATTTCCATGTTTTTACAGATAGCGGTTCAGTTATTTCCATGTTTACACAGATTGCGGTGTAGATATTTCCATCTTTCTACAGATGGCATTGTAGATATTTCCATGTTTATAAAGATGGCGGTGTAGATATTTCCATGTTTATATAGATGGTGGTGTAGATATTACCATGTTTATACAGGTAGCGGTGTAGATATTTAGATGTTTATACAGATTGTGGTGAAGATATTTCCATGTTTATACAGATCGCCTTGTAGATATTTCCATGTTTATACAGATCGCGGTGTAGATATTTCCATGTTTATACAGATAGCGGTGTAGATATTTCCATGTTTATACAGATCATGGTGTAGATATTTCCATGTTTATAAGATAGCGGTGTAGATATTTCCATGTTTATACAGATAGCGGTGAAGATATTTCCATGTTTATAGAGACCGCGGTGTAGATATTTCATGTTTGTACAGATGGCGGTGTTGATATTTCCATTTATACACAGATGGCCGTGTAGATATTTCCATGTTTATACAGATGGCGGCGCAGATATTTCTATGGATATGTAGATGGCTGTGTAGATATTTCCATGTATATAGAGATAGCGGTGTAGTTATTTCCATGTTTATATAGAGAGCGGTGTAGATATTTCCATGTATGTACACATGGCTGTGTAGATATTTCCATGTTTATACAGATGGCGTTGTAGATATTTCCATGTTTATACAGATAACTTTGTAAGTATTTCCATGTTTTTACAGATGGCAGTGTAGATAGTTCGATGTTTATAGAGATAGCAGTGGAGATATTTCCATGTTTATACAAATAGCCGTGTAGTTATTTCCATGTTTATATAGATAGTGGTGTAGATATTTCCATGTATATACACATGGCTGTTTAGATATGTCCATGTTTATACAGATGGCGGTGTAGATATTTCCATGTTTATACAGATAACTTTGTAAGTATTTCCATGTTTATACAGATGGCTGTGTAGATATTTTGATGTTTATGGAGATAGCAGTGGAGATATTTCCATGTTAATGCTGATAGCGGTGTAGATATTTCCATGTTTATACTGATCGCGGTGTAGATATTTCCATGTTTATAGAGATGGCGGTGTAGATATTTCCATGTTCATAGAGATAGCGGTGTTGATTTTTCCGTGTTTATAGAGATAGCGGTGTGGATATTTCCATGTTTATACAGATAGGGGTGTAGATACTTCCATGTTTTTAGAGATGGCGGTGTAGATATTTCCATGTTTATATAGATCATGGTGTAGATATTTCCATGTTTATACACATCGCGGTGTTGATATTACCATGTTTATAGGGATAGCCATGCAAATATTTCCACATTTATACAGATAGTGGTGTAGTTATTAGCATGTTTATACAGATAGCGGTGTAGATATTTCCATGTATTAACAGATGTCTGTGTATATATTTCCAAGTTTAAAGAGATGGCGGTGTAGATATTTCCTTGTTTACACAGATGACTTTGTAGTTATTTCCATGTTTATACAGATGGCGGAGTAGGTATTTCCAAGTTTATAGAGATAGATGTGTAGATATTTCCATGTTTATACAGATAGCGGTGTAGATATTTCCATGTTTACACAGATTGCGGTGTAGATATTTCCATCTTTCTACAGATGGCATTGTAGATATTTCCATGTTTATACAGATGGCGGTGTAGATATTTCCATGTTTATATAGATGGTGGTGTAGATATTACCATGTTTATACAGATTGTGGTGTAGATATTTCCATGTTTATACAGATTGTGGTGAAGATATTTCCATGTTTATACAGATCGCGGTGTAGATATTTCCATGTTTATACAGATCGCGGTGTAGATATTTCCATGTTTATACAGATAGCGGTGTAGACATTTCCATGTTTATACAGATAGCGGTGTAGATATTTCCATGTTTATAGAGATAGCGGTGTAGGTATTTTCTTGTTTATAGACATAGCGGTGTAGATATTTCCATGTTTATATAGATGGCGTTGTAGATATTTCCATGTTTATACCGATAGCGGTGTTGGTATTTCCACGTTTATACAGATAGCGATGTAGATATTTCCATGTTTATACAACTCGCGGTGCAGATATTTATATCTTTATACAGATGGCATTGTAGATATATCCTTATTCACAAAGATGGCGGTGTAGATGTTTCCAAGTTTATACAGATGGCAGAGTAGTTAGTTCCATGTTTATGGAGATGGCATTGTAGATATTTTCATGTTTATAGAGATGGTGGTGTAGATATTTCCATGTTTATAGAGATAGCAGTATAGATATTTACATGTTTATACAGATGGCTTTGTAGATATTTCCATGAGTATACAGATGGCCTTGTAGATGTTTCCATGTTTATACAGATGACTGTATACGTATTTCCATGTTTTTACAGATGGCAGTGTAGTTATTTCCATGTTTATAGAGATAGCGGTGTAGATATTTCCATGCTTGTACTGATGGCGGTGTTGATATTTCCATCTATACACAGATGGCCGTGTAGATATTTCCATGTTTATACAGATGGCGGCATAGGTATTTCCATGGACATGCAGATGGCGGTGTAGATATTTCAATGTTTAAACAGATAGCGGTGTAGATATTTCCATGTTTACACAGATAGTGGTGTAGATATTTCCGTGTTTATACACATGGCAGAGTAGATACTTCCATCTTTATGGAGATGGCAGTGTAGATATTTTCATGTTTATAGAGATGGCGGTGTAGATATTTCCATATCTATAGAGATAGCGGTGTACATATTTCCCTCTTTCTACAGATGGCTGTGTAGATATTTCCCTATTTAAACAGATTTGTGTGTTGATATTTCCATGTATATACAGATAGTATTGTAGGTATTTCCATGTTTATACCGATGGTGGTGTACATATTTCCATGTTTATTCAGATGACTGTGTAGATATTTCCATGTTTTTACAGATGGCAGTGTAGATATTTCAATGTTTATAGAGATGGCACTGTAGATATTTCCATGTTTATACAGATAACTGTGGAGATATTTCCATGTTTATACAGAGAGCAGTGGAGATATTTCCATGTTTATACACATAGCGGTGTACATATTTCCATGTTTATAGAGACAGCGGTGTAGGTATTTCCATGTTTATACAGATAGCGGTGCAGATATTTCAATGATTATACATATGCGTATACAGATATTTCCATATTTATACAGAGGGCTGTGTAGTTATTTCTATGTTTATACAGATGGCAGTGTAGATATTTAAATGTTCCTACACATGACTGTGTAGGTATTTCCATGTTTATACAGATGTCTTTGTAGATATTTCCATGTTTATAGAGATAGCGGTGCAGATATTTCCATGTTTATACAGATAGCGGTGTAGATATTTCCATGTTTATAGAGATAGCGGTGTAGATATTTCCATGTTTATACAGATAGCAGTGTAGATATTTCCATGTTTATACAGATCACGGTGTAGATATTTTCATGTTTATAGAGATAGCGGTGTAGATATTTCCATGTTTATACAGACAGCGGTGTAGATATTTCCATGTTTATACAGCCCACGGCGTATATATTTCCATGTTTATACAGATAGCGTTGCAGATATTTCCATGTTTGTACAGATGACGGTGTTGATATTTCCATCTATACACAGATGACCGTGTAGATATTTCCATGTTTACACAGATGGCGGCACAGATATTTCCATGGATATGTAGATGGCGGTGTAGATATTTCCATGTTTATACAGATAGCTGTGTAGTTATTTCCATGTTTATATCGATAGCGGTGTAGATATTTCCATGTATATACACATGGCTGTGTAGATATTTCCATGTTTATACAGATGGCGGTGTAGATATTTCCATGTTTATAAAGAGAACTTTGTAAGTATTTCCATGTTTATACAGATGGCGGTGTAGATATTTCGATGTTTATAGAGATAGCAGTGGAGATATTTCCATGTTTATACAGATAGGGGTGTAGATATTTCCATGTTTATGGAGATGGCGGTATAGATATTTCCATGTTTATACAGATCGCGGTGTAGATATTTCCTTGTTTATACAAATAGCGGTGTAGTTATTTCCATGTTTATACAGATAGTGGTGTAGATATTTCCATGAATATACAGATGGCTGTGTAGATATTTCCATGTTTAAACAGATGGCTGTGTAGATATTTCCATGTTTATACAGATGACTTTGTAGGTATTTGCATGTTTATACAGATGGCGTTGTAGATATTTCCATGTTTATAGAGATAGTTGTGTAGATATTTCCATGTTTATACAGATAGCAGTGTAGATATTTCCATGTTTATAGAGATCATGGTGTAGATATTTCCATGTTTATACAGATTGCGGTGTAGATATTTCCAGGTTTTTACAGATAGCGGTTCAGTTATTTCCATGTTTACACAGATTGCGGTGTAGATATTTCCATCTTTCTACAGATGGCAATGTAGATATTTCCATGTTTATAAAGATGGCGGTGTAGATATTTCCATGTTTATATAGATGGTGGTGTAGATATTACCATGTTTATACAGGTAGCGGTGTAGATATTTAGATGTTTATACAGATTGTGGTGAAGATATTTCCATGTTTATACAGATCGCCTTGTAGATATTTCCATGTTTATACAGATCGCGGTGTAGATATTTCCATGTTTATACAGATAGCGGTGTAGATATTTCCATGTTTATACAGATATCGGTGTAGATATTTCCATGTTTATAGAGATAGCGGTGTAGGTATTTCCATGTTCATAGACATAGCGGTGTACATATTTCCATGTTTATATAGATGGCGTTGTAGATAATTCCATGTTTATACCGATAGCGGTGTTGGTATTTCCACGTTTATACAGATAGCTATGTAGACTTTCCAAGTTTATGCTGCTCGCGGTGCAGATATTTATATCTTTATACAGATGGCAATGTAGATATTTCCTTATTCACACAGATGTCGGTGTAGGTGTTTCCATGTTTATACAGATGGCGGAGTAGTTAGTTCCATGTTTATGGAGATGGCAGTGTAGTTATTTTCATGTTCATAGAGATGGCGGTTTTGATATTTCCATCTATACACAGATGGCCGTGTAGATATTTCCATGTTTGCACAGATGGCGGCATAGATATTTCCATGGACATACAGATGGCGGTGTAGATATTTCCATGTTTATACAGATAGCGGGGTATTATTTCCATGTTTACACAGATGGTGGCGTAGATATTTCCGTGTTTATACGCATCACGGGGTAGATACTTCCATCTTTATGGAGATTACAGTGTAGATATTTTCATGTTTATAGAGATGGCGGTGTAGATTTTTCATATTTATAGAGATAGCGGTGTACATTTTTCCATCTTTCTACCCATGGCAGTGTAGATATTTACATGTTTATACAGATGGTCGAGTAGATATTTCCATATTTCTACAGATGTCTGTGTAGATATTTCCATGTGTATACAGATGGTATTGTAGGTATTTCCATGTTTATACAGATGGTGGTGTAGATATTTCCATGTTTATTCAGATGACTGTGTAGATATTTCCATGTTTTTGCAGATGGCAGTGTAGATATTTCAATGTTTATAGAGATGGCGCTGTAGATTTTCCATGATTAAACAGATAACGGTGGAAATATTTCCATGTTTATACAGACAGCAGTGGAGATATTTCCATGTTTATACACATAGCGGTGTACATATTTCCATGTTTATAGAGACAGTGGTGTAGGTATTTCCATGTTTATACAGATAGCGGTGCAGATATTTCCATGTTTACACAGATGCCTATGCAGATATTTCCATATTTATACAGAAGTCTGTGTAGATATTTCTAGGTTTATACAGATGGCAGTGTAGATGTTTCCATGTTCCTACACATGACTGTGGAGGTATTTCCAAGTTTATACAGATGGCTTTGTAGATATTTCCATGTTTATAGAGATAGCGGTGCAGATATTTCCATGTTTATACAGATGACGTTGTAGATATTTTGATGTTTATAGAGAGAGCCGTGGAGATATTTCCATGTTTATACAGATAGCGGTGTAGATATTTTCATGTTTATACTGATCGCGGTGTAGATATTTCCATGTTTATAGAGATGGCGGTGTAGATATTTCCATGTTCATAGAGATAGCGGTGTTGATTTTTCCATGTTTATAGAGATAGCTGTGTGGATATTTCCATGTTTATACAGATAGGGTTGTAGATATTTCCCTGTTTATAGCGATGGCGGTGTACATAGTTCCATGTTTATACAGATCACGGTGTAGATATTTCCATGTTTATACAGATCGCGGTGTAGATATTTCCATGTTTATACAGCTCATGGTGTAGAGATTTCCATGTTTATACAGATCGCGATGTTGATATTATCATGTTTATAGGGATGGCGGTGCAAATATTTCCAAATTTATTCAGATAGCGGTGTAGTTATTAGCATGTTTATACAGATAGTGGTGTAGATATTTCCATGTATAAACAGATGTCTGTGTATATATTTCCATGTTTATACAGATAGCGGTGTAGATATTTCCATGTATATACGGATTTCTGTGTAGATATTTCCATGTTTATACAGATGGCTGTGTAGATATTTCCATGTTTATATAGATGACTTTGTAGGTATTTCCTTGTTTATACAGATGGCGGTGTAGATATTCCCATGTTTATAGAGATAGCTGTGAAGATATTTCCATGTTTATACAGATAGCGATCTAGGTATTTTCATGTTTATACAGATCGCAGTGTAGATATTTCCATGTTTAGAGAGATCGCGGTGTAGATATTTCCATGTTTATACAGATAGCGGTGTAGATATATCCATGTTCATAGAGATAGCAGTGAGGATATTTCCATGTTTATACAGATAGCAGTGTAGATATTTCCACTTTTATAGAGATAGCGGTTTAGATATTTCATATTTATACAGATATCGGTGTAGATATTTCCATGATTATACAGATGGCGGTGCAGATATTTCCATGTTTATACAGATAGCAGTGTAGATATTTACACGTTTATACAGATGGCGGTGTACATATTTCCATCTTTCTACAAATGGCAGTGTAGATATTTCCATGTTTATAGAGATGGCGGTGTAGATATTTCCATGTTTATATAGAATGGCAGTGTAGATATTTTCTTGTTTATGTAGATGGCGTTGTAGATAACTCCATGTTTAAAGAGATGGCGGTGTGTATATTTCCATGTTGATGGAGATAGCGGTGTAGATATTTCCATGTTTATAGAGATAGCGGTGTAGTTATTTCCATGTTTATAGAGATAGCGGTGTAGATATTTCCATGTTTATAGAGATAGCCGTGTAGATATTTTCATGTTTCTACAGATTGCGGTGGAGGTATGTCCATGTTTATACAGATAGAAATGGAGATATTTCCACGTTAATACACATTGCGGTGTAGATATTTCCATGTTTATACAGATAGCGGTGTAGATATTTCCATGTTTATACAGATGGCTATGCCGATATTTCCATGTTTATACAGAGTTCTCTCTAGATATTTCCATGTTTATATAGATGACAGTGTAGATATTTCCAGGTTTATACAGATGACTGTGTAGATATTTCCATGTTAATACAGATGGCGGTGCAGATATTTCCACGTTTAGAGAGATAGCCGTGTAGGTATTTCCATGTTTATAGAGATAGTGGTTTAAATATTTCCATCTTTATACAGATAGTGGTGTAGATATTACCATGTTTATACAGATGGCGGTGTAGATACAGCCATGTTTCTGAAGATGGCAATGTAGATATTTTCATGTTTACATAGATGGCGGTGTACATATTTCCATGTTTACAGAGATTGCAGTGTAGATATTTCCATGTTTATAGTGCAAGTGGTGTAGGTATTTCCATGTTTATAGAGATAGCGGTGCAGACATTTCCATATTTATACAGGTAGTGGTGTGGGTATTTCCATGTTTATACTGATGGCGGTGTAGATATTTCCATGTCTCTAAAGATGGCGGTGTAGAAATTTCCTTGTTTATACAGATAGCGGTTTAAGTATTTCCATCTTTATACAGATAGTGGTGTAGATATTTCCATGTTAAAACAGATGGCGGTGTAGATATTTCCATGTTTATAGAGATAGCGGTGTAGTTATTTCCATGTTTATAGTGATAGCGGTTTAAATATTTCCATCTTTATACAGATAGTGGTGTAGATATTTCCATGTTTATACAGGTAGCGGTGTAGGTATTTCCATGTTTATACAGATGGCGTTGTAGATGTTTCCATGTTTCTAAAGATGGCGGTGTAGATATTTCCTTGTTTATACAGATAGCGGTGTAGACATTTCCATGTATATACAGATAGCGGTGTAGATATTTCCATGTTTACACAGATAGCGGTGGAGATATTTACCTGTTTATACAGATAGCGATGTAGATATTTCCATGTTTATACAGATAGCGGTGTAGATATTTCCATGTTTATAGAGATAGTGGTGTAGATATATCCATGTTTATACAGATGGCTGTGTAGATATTTCCATGTATATACAGATGGCGGTGTAGATATTTCCATGTTTATATATATAGCGGTGTAGATATTTCCATGTTTGCAGATATAGCAGTAAAGATGTTTCCATCTTTGCACAGATTGCGGTGTAGATATTGCAAACTTTACACAGATAGCGGTGTAGATATTTCCAAGTTTACACAGAAAACTGTGTCGATATTTCCATGTTTACAGAGATATCATTGTAGATATTTCCATTTTTATACAGATAGCGGTGTAGTTATTTACATGTTGATACAGATAGCGGTGTAGATATTTTCAGGCTTATACAGCTAGTGGTGTAGATATTTCCACGTTTTACAGATAGATGTGTAGATATTTCCCTGTTTACACAGATAGCGTTGTAAATATTTCCATGTTTACAAAGATAGCGTTGTAGATATTTCCATGCTTACACAGATTGCGGTGTAGATATTTCCAAGTTTACACAGATAGCTGTGTAGATATTTCCATGTTTACACAGATAGCGTTGTTGATATTTCATTGTTTACAGAGATAGCGGTGTAGGTATTTCCATGTTTTTAAAGATACCGGTGTAGTTATTTCCGTGTTTATAAGATAGCGGTGGAGATATTTCCATGTTTATACAGATAGCAGTGTAAAAATTTCCATGTTTCTACAGATAGCGGTGTAGTTGTTTCCATGTTTCCACAGATAGCGGTGTAGATATTTCCATGTTTATAGTGACTGCGGTGTAGATATTTCCATCTTTGCACAGATTGCTGTGTAGATATTTCCATGTTTATACAGATTGCGGTGTAGTTATTTCCATGTTGATACAGATAGCGGTGTAGATATTTCCATGTTTATACAGGTAGCGGTGTAGAAATTCCCATTTTTATACAGATCGCTTTGTAGATATTTCCAGATTTCTACACATGTCAGTGTAGATATTTCCAAGTTTATTCTGATGTCTGTATAGATATTTCTTTGTTTATGCAAATGGCGGTGTAGATATTTCCATATATATAGAGATGGCGGTGTGGTTATTTCTATGTTTATAGAGAAAGCGGTGTAAATATTTCCATGTTTATAGAAAAGGTGGTGTAAGTATTTTCATGTTTATAGAGATAGCGGTGTAGATATTTCCATGTTTCTACAGAAGACTGTGTAGATATTTCCATGTTTGTACAGATGGCAGTGTAGATATTTCCATGTTTATAGAGATAGCCGTGTAGATATTTTCATGTTTATACACATTGTGTTGGAGGTATGTCCATGTTTATACAGATAGATATGGAGATATTTCCACGTTAATACACATAGCGGTGTATTTATTTCCATGTTTATACAGATAGCGGTGTAGATATTTCCATGTTTATACAGATGGCTGTGCCGATATTTCCATGTTTATACAGCGTACACTCTAGATATTGTCATGTTTATATAGATGACAGTGTAGATATTTCCCGGTTTATACAGATGACTGTGTAGTTATTTCCATGTTAATACAGATGGCGGTGTAGATATTTCCATGTTTATAGAGATAGCGGTGTAGATATTTCCATGTTTATAGAGATAGCGGTTTAAATATTTCCATCTTTATACAGATAGTGGTGTAGATATTTCCATGTTTACACAGATGGCGGTGTAGATACAGCCATGTTTCTGAAGATGACAGTGTAGATATTTTCATGTTTACATAGATGGCAGTGTAGATATTTCCTTGTTTACAGAGATTGCTTTATAGATATTTCCATGTTTATAGTACAAGTGGTGTAGGTATTTCCATGTTTATAGAGATAGCGGTGCAGACATTTCCATATTTATACAGGTAGCGGTGTAGGTATTTCCATGTTTATACAGACGGCGGTTTACATATTTCCATGTTTCTAAAGATGGTGGTGTAGATATTTCCTTGTTTATACAGATAGCGGTGTAGATATTTCCATGTATATACAGATAGCGGTGTAGATATTTCCATGTTTACAGAGATAGCGGTGGAGATATTTCCCTGTTTATACAGATAGCGATGTAGATATTTCCATCTCTATACAGATAGCGGTGTAGATATTTCCACGTTTATATAGATAGCGGTGTAGATATTTCCATGTTTATACAGATGGCTGTGTAGATATTTCCATGTGTATACAGATGGCGGTGTAGATATTTCCATGTTTATACATATTGCAGTGTAGATATTTCCATGTTTGCAGATATAGCGGTAAAGATGTTGCCATCTTTGCACAGATTGTGGTGTAGACATTGCAAACTTTACACAGATAGCGGTGTAGATATTTCCAAGTTTACACAGATAACTGTGTCGATATTTCCATGTTTACAGAGATATCATTGTAGATATTTCCATGTTTATACTAATGGCAGTGTAGATATTTCCATGTTCCTACACATGACTGTGTAGGTATTTCCATATTTATACAGATGGCTTTGTAGATATTTCCATGTTTATAGTGATAGCGGTGCAGATATTTCCATGTTTATACAGATAGCGGTGTAAATATTTCCATGTTTATACTGATCGTGTTGTAGATATTTCCATATTTATTCAGATACCGGTGTAGATATTTCCATGTTTATACAGACCGCAATGTAGATATTTCCATGTTTATGGAGATAGCGGTGTAGATATTTCCATGTTTGTACAGATGGCGGTGTTGATGTTTCCATCTATACACAGATTGCCGTGTAGTTTTTCCATGTGTATACAGATGGCATTGTAGATATTTCTATGTTTATACAGATGGTGGTGTAGATATTTCCATGTTTATACAGATGACTGTATACGTATTTCCATGTTTTTACAGATGGCATTGTAGATATTTCCATGTTTATAGAGTTAGCGGTTTAGATATTTCCATATTTAAACAGATAACTGTGTAGATATTTCCATGTTTATACAGATAGCGGTGTAAATATTTCCATGTTTACACAGATCATGGTGTAGATATTTCCATGATTAGAGATAGCGGTTTAGATATTTCCATGTTTATACAGACCGCGGGGTAGATATTTCCATGTTTATACAGATAGCGGTGCAGATAATTCCATGTTTGTACAGATGGCGGTGTTGATATTTCCATCTATACACAGATGACCGTGTTGATATTTCCATGTTTATACAGATGGCGGCACAGATATTTCTATGGATAAGTAGATGGCGATGTAGGTATTTCCATGTTTATACAGATAGCGGTGTAGTTATTTCCGTGTTTATATAGATAGTGGTGTAGATATTTCCATGTATATACACATGGCTGTGTAGATATTTCCATGTTTATACAGATGGCGGTGCAGTTGTTTCCATGTTTATACAGAGAACTTTGTAAGTATTTCCATGTTTATACAGATGGCGTTGTAGATATTTTGATGTTTATAGAGAGAGCAGTGGAGATATTTCCATGTTTATACAGATAGCGGTGTAGATATTTCCATGTTTATAGTGATCGCGGTGTAGATATTTCCATGTTTATAGAGAGGGCGTTGTAGATATTTCCATGTTTATAGAGATAGCGGTGTTGATTTTTCCATGTTTATAGAGATAGCTTTGTGGGTATTTCCATGTTTATACAGATAGGGGTGTAGATATTTCCATGTTTATAGAGATGTCGGTGTAGATATTTCCATGTTTATACTGATCACGGTGTAGGTATTTCCATGTTTATTCAGATCGCGGTGTAGATATTTCCATGTGTATACAGATCATGGTGTAGATATTTCCAAGTTTATGCAGATCGCGATGTTGACATTACCATGTTTATAGGGATGGCGGTGCAAATATTTCCACATTTATACAGATAGCGGTGTAGTTATTAGCATGTTTATACAGATAGTGCTGTAGATATTTCCATGTATAAACAGATGTCTGTGTATATATTTCCATGTTTATACAGATAGCGGTGTAGATATTTCCATGTATATACAGATGGCTGTGTAGATATTTCCATGTTTATACAGATGGCTGTGTAGATATTTCCATGTTTATTCTGAAGACTTTGTAGGTATTTCCATGTTTTTACAGATGGCGGTGTAGATATTTCCATGTTTATAGAGATATCTGTGTAGATATTTCCATGTTTATACAGATAGCGATCTAGATATTTCCATGTTTATACAGATCGCAGTGTAGATATTTGCATGTTTATACAGGTCGCGGTGTAAATATTTCCATGTTTATACTGATGGCGGTGTAGATATTTCCATGTTTATAGAGATAGCGTTGTAGATATATCCATGTTCATAGAGATAGCAGTGAGGGTATTTCCATGTTTATACAGATAGCAGTGTAGATATTTCCACTTTTACAGAGATAGCGGTTTAGATATTTCATATTTATACAGATATCGGTGTAGATATTTCCATGATTATACATATTGCGGTGCAGATATTTCCATGTTTATACAGATAGCGGTGTAAGTATTTCCACGTTTATACAGATGGCGGTGTAGATATTTCCATGTTTCTACAAATGGCAGTGTAGATATTTCCATGTTTATAGAGATGGCGGTGTAGATATTTCCTTGTTCATATAGATGGCAGTGTGGATATTTTCTTGTTTATGTAGATGGCGTTGTAGATACCTCCATGTTTAAAGAGATGGCGGTGTGTATATTTCCATGTTGATGGAGATAGCGGTGTAGATATTTCCATGTTTATAGAGATAGCGGTGAAGTTATTTCCATGTTTATAGAGATAGCGGTGTAGATATTTCCATGTTTCTACAGATGACTGTGTAGATATTTCCATGTTTACAGATATAGCGGTAAAGATATTTCCATCTTTCACAGATTGCGGTGTAGACATTACAAACTTTACACAGATAGCGGTGTAGATATTGCCAAGTTTACACAGATAACTTTGTCAATATTTCCATGTTTACGGAGATATCAATGTAGATATTTCCATGTTTATACAGATAGCGGTGTAGTTATTTACATGTTGATACAGATAGCGGTGTAGATATTTTCAGCGTTATACAGATAGTGGTGTAGATATTTCCACGTTTTACAAATAGCTGTGTAGATATTTCCCTGTTTACAGAGATAGCGTTGTAAATATTTTCATGTTTACACAGATAGCGTTGTAGATATTTCATTGTTTACAGAGATAGCGGTGTAGGTGTTTCCATGTTTTTAAAGACACCGGTGTAGGTATTTCCGTGTTTATAAAGATAGCGGTGGAAATATTTCCATGTTTATACAGATAGCGGTGTAAAAACTTCCATGTTTATACAGACAGCGGTGTTTTTATTTCCATGTTTATACAGATAGCGGTGTAGATATTTCCATGTTTATAGATACTGCAGTGTAGATATTTCCATCTTTGCACAGATTGCTGTGTAGATATTTCCATGTTTATACAGATAGCGGTGTAGTTATTTCCATGTTGATACAGATAGCGGTGTAGGTATTTCCATGTTTGTACAGGTAGCGGTGTAGAAATTCCCATGTTAATACAGATCGCTTTGTAGATATTTCCATCTATCTACACATGTCAGTGTCGATATTTCCAAGTTTATACAGATGTCTGTGAAGATATTTCCATGTTTATGCAGATGGCGGTGTAGATGTTTCCATGTTTATACAGATGGCGGAGAAGTTAGTTCCATGTTTATGGAGATGGCAGTGTAGATATTTCCGTGTTTATACAGATAGCGGTGTAGTTATTTACATGTCTATAGAGATAGCGGTGTAGGTATTTCCATATTTATACAGATTGCGGTGGAGATATTTCCAACTTTATGCAGATGGCGGTGTAGATATTTCCATATTTATACAGATGGCAGTGAAGATATTTCCATGTTTATACAGATAGTGGTGTAGATATTTCCATGTTTATACAAATGGCGGTGTAGATACATCCATGTTTCTGAAGATGGCGGTGTAGATATTTTCATGTTTATAGAGATGGCCGTGTAGATATTTTCATGTTTATACAGATGTCTCTGTAGATATTTCCATGTTTATGAAGATAGGGGTGTAGATATTTCCATGTTCATAGAGATGGTGGTATAGTTATTTCTAAGTTTATAGAGATAGCGGTGTAAATATTTCCATGTTTATAGAGATGGTGGTGTAAGTATTTTCATGTTTATAGAGATAGCGGTGTAGCTATTTCCATGTTTATACAGATAGCGGTGTTGGTATTTCCATCTTTATACAGATAGCGGTGTAGATATTTCCATGTTTATACAGCTCGCGGTATAGATATTTCCAACTTTATACAGATGGCAGTGTAGATATTTCCATGTTTATTCAGATAGCGGTGTAGATATTTCCATGTCTATAGTGATAGCGGTGTAGTTATTTCCATATTTATACAGATTGCGGTGTAGTTATTTCCATGTTTATACAGATGGCAGTGAAGATATTTCCATGTTTATACAGATAGTGGTGTAGATATTTCCATGTTTATACCAATGGCGGTGTAGATACATCCATGTTTCTGAAGATGGCGGTGTAAATATTTTCATGTTTATAGAGATGAAGGTGTAGATATTTCCATGTATATAGAGATAGCAGTGTAGATATTTTCATGTTTATAGAGAAAGCGGTGTAGGTATTTCCATGTTTATAGAGATAGCGGTGTAGATGTTTCCATATTTACAGAAAGCGGTGTAGGTATTTCCATGTCTATACAGATTGCGGTGTAGATATTTCCATGTTTCTACAGATGGCGGTGTAGATATTTCCTTGTTTATACAGACATCGGTGTAGATATTTCCATGTTTATACAGGTTGCGGTGTAGTTATTTCCAAGTTTACAGAGATAGCGGTGTAGTTATTTCCATCTTTGCACAGATTGCCGTGTAGCTATTTCCATGTTTACGCAGATAGCTGTGTAGATATTTCCAAGCATACACAGATAGCTGTGTAGATATTTCCATGTTTACACACATACCGTTGTAGATATTTCCATGTATATACAGATTGCGGTTTAGATATTTCCATGATTATACAGATAGCGGTGTAGATAATTTCATGTTTATACAGATGGCGGTGGAGATATTTCCATGTTTATAGAGACTGCGGTATAGATATTTCCATGTTTATACAGATAGCGGTGTAGACATTTCCATGTTTACAGAGATAGCAGAGTAGATATTTCGTTCTTTGCCCAGATTGCTGTGTAGATATTTCCATTTTTACACAGATAGCTGTTTAGATATTTTCCAGTTTACACAGATAGCTGTGTAGATATTTCCATATTTATGCAGATAGCATTGTATATATTTCCATGTTTATACAGATAGCGGTGTAGATAATTCCATGTTTATTCTGAAGGCGGTGTAGATATTTCCATGTTTATACAGATAGCGGTGGAGATATTTCCCTGTTTATACAGATAGCGATGTAGATATTTCCATGTTTATACAGATATCGGTGTAGATATTTCCATGTTTATAGAGATAGCGGTGTAGATATTTCCATGTTTATACAGATGGCTGTGTAGATATTTCCATGTTTGTACAGATGGCAGTGTAGATATTTCCATGTTTTTACAAATGGCGCTGTAGATATTTCCATGTTTATACACATGGCACTGTAGATATTTCCATGTTTATACAGATAGCTGTGTAGAGATTTCCATGTTTACAGAGACAGCGGTGTAGATATTTCCATCTTTGCACAGATTGTGGTGTAGGTATTGCCAAATTTACACAGATTGCGGTGTAGATATTTCCAAGTTTACACAGATAGCTGTGTAGATATTTCCATGTTTACAGAGATAGCATTGTAGATATTTCCATGTTTATACAGATTGCGGTGTAGTTATTTCCATGTTGATACATATAGTGGTGTAGATATTTCCATGTTTATACAGGTAGCGGTGTAGAAATTCCCATGTTTATACAGATCGCTTTGTAGACATTTCCATCTTTCTACAGATGTCAGCGTAGATATTTCCAAGTTTATACAGATGGCAGTGTAGATATTTCCATGTTTATACAGATGTGTGTGGAGATATTTCCATGTATATGCAGATGGCGGTGTAGATATTTCCATGTTTATAGGGATCGCGGTGTAGTTATTTCTATGTTTATAGAGATAGCGGTGTAAATATTTCCATGCTTATAGAGATGGTGGTGTAAGTATTTTCATGTTTATAGAGATAGCGGTGTAGATATTTCCATGTTTATAAAGATAACGGTGTTGGTAGTTCCATGATTATAGATATAGCGGTGTAGATATTTCCATGTTTATGCAGATAGCATTGTATATATTTCCATGTTTATACAGATAGCGGTGTAGATATTTCCATGTTTATACACAAAGCGGTGTAGATATCTTCATGTTTATACAGATAGCGGTGCAGATATTTCCCTGTTCATACAGATAGAGGTGTACATATTTCCATCTTTATACAGATTGCAGTGTAGATATTTCCATGTTTATACAGATAGCGGTATAGGTATTTACATGTCTATAGAGGTAGCGGTGTAGCTATTTCCATATTTATACAGATTGCAGTGTAGATATTTCCATCTTTATACAGATGGCGGTGTAGATATTTCCAGGTTTATACAGATAGAAGTGAAGATATTTCCTTGTTTATACAGATAGTGGTGTAGATATTTCCAAGTTTATATAGATGGCGGTGTAGATGTATCCATGTTTCTGAAGATGGCGGTGTAGATATTTTCATGTTTATAGAGATGGCGGTGTAGAAATTTCCATGTATATAGAGATTTTTGTGTAGATATTTCCATGTTTATAGAGATAGCGGTGTAGATATTTCCATATTTATACAGATAGCGGTGTAGGTATTTCCATGTTTATACAGATTGCGGTGTAGATATTTCCATGTTTCTACAGATGCTGGTGTAGATATTTCCTTGTTTATACAGACAGCGGTGTAGATATTTCCATGTTTATACAGGTAGCGGTGTAGATATTTCCATGTTTACAGAGATAGCGCTGTAGTTATTTCCATCTTTGCACAGATTGCCGTGTAGATATTTCCATGTTTATGCAGATAGCTGTGTAGATATTTCCAAGTTTACACAGATAGCTGTGTAGATATTTCCATGTTTACACACATACCGTTGTAGATATTTCCATGTTAATACAGATTTCGGTTTAGATATGTCCATGATTATACAGATAGCGGTGTAGATATTCCCATGTTTATACAGGTAGCGGTGTAGATATTTCCATGTTTACAGAGATAGCGGTGTAGGTATTTCCATCTTTGCATAGATTGCGGTGTAGGTATTGCCAAATTTACACAGACAGCGGTGTAGATATTTCCTAGTTTAAACAGGTAGCTGTGTAGATATTTCCATGTTTACAGAGATAGCATTGTACATATTTCCATGTTTATACAGATTGTGGTGTAGTTATTTCCATGTTGATACATATAGCGGTGTAGATATTTCCATGTTTATAGAGGTAGCGGTGTGGAAATTCCCATGTTGATACAGATCGCTTTGTAGACAGTTCCATCTTTCTACAGATGTCAGTGTTGATATTTCCAAATTTATACAGACGGCAGTGTAGATATTTCCATGTTTATACAGTTGTCTGTGTAGATATTTCCATGTTTATGCAGATAGCGGTGTAGATATTTCCATGTTCATAGAGATGGCGGTATAGTTACTTCTAAGTTTATAGAGATAGCGGTGTAAATATTTCCATGTTTATAGAGATGGTGGTGTGAGTATTTTCATGTTTATAGAGATAGCGGTGTAGATATTTCCATGTTTATACAGATAGCGGTGTTGGTATTTCCATCTTTATACAGATAGCGTTGTAGATATTTCCATGTTTATACAGCTCGCGGTGTAGATATTTCCATCTTTATACAGATGGCGGTGTAGATATTTCCATGTTTATACAGATGGCAGTGAAGGTATTTCCATGTTTATACAGATAGTGGTGTAGATATATCCATGTTTATACCGATGGCGGTGTAGGTACATCCATGTTTCTGAAGATGGCGGTGTAGATATTTTCATGTTTATAGAGATGAAGGTGTAGATATTTCCATGTTTATAGATATAGCGGTGTAGATATTTCCATATTTATAGAGATAGCGGTGTAGGTATTTCCACGTTTATACAGATTGCGGTGTAGATATTTCCATGTTTCTACAGATGATGGTGTAGATATTTCCTTGTTTATACAGACAGCGGTGTAGATATTTCCATGTTTATACAGGTAGCGGTGTAGATATTTCCCTGTTTACAGAGATAGCGGTGTAGTTATTTCCATCTTTGCACAGATTGCCGTGTAGATATTTCCATGTTTATGCAGATAGCTGTGTAGATATTTCCAAGTTTACACAGATAGCTGTGTAGATATTTCCATGTTTACACACATAGCGTTGTAGATATTTCCATGTTTATACAGATAGCGGTGTAGATATTTCCATGTTTACAGAGATAGCAGTGTAGCTATTTCCATCTTTGCACAGATTGCTGTGTAGATATTTCCATTTTTACACAGATAGCTGTGTACATATTTCAAAGTTTACACAGATAGCTGTGTAGATATTTCCATGTTTCTACAGATAGCGGTGTAGATATTTCCATGTTTATAGAGATAGCAGTGTAGATATTTCCATGTTTATACAGATGTCTTTGTAGATATTTCCATGTGTGTACAGATGGCGGTGTAGATATTCCCATGTTTATACAGATGGCAGTGTAGATATTTCCATGTTTATACAGATATCGGTGTAGATATTTCCATGTTTACAGAGATAGCGGTGTAGGTATTTCCATCTTTGCTCAGATTGCGGTGTAGGTATTGCCAAATTTACACAGATAGTGGTGTAGTTATTTCCAAGTTTACACAGATAGCTGTGTAGATATTTCCAGGTTTACAGAGATAGCATTGTAGATATTTCCGTGTTTATACAGATTGCGGTGTAGTTATTTCCCTGTTGATACAGATAGCGGTGTAGATATTTCCATGTTTCTACAGTTAGCGGTGTAGATATTTCCATGTTTATACAGATGGCGGTGTAGATACATTCATGTTTCTGAAGATGGCGGGGTAGATATTTTCATGTTTATAGAGACGGAGGTGTGGATATTTCCATTTATATAGTGATAGCAGTGTAGATATTTTCATGTTTATACAGATAGCGGTGTAGGTATTTCCATGTTTATACAGATTGGGGTGTAGATATTTCCATGTTTCTACAGATGGCGATGTAGATATTTCCTTGTTTATACAGACAGCGGTGTAGATATTTCCATGTTTATACAGGTAGCAGTGTAGATATTTCCAAGTTTACCGAGATAGCGGTGTAGTTATTTCCATCTTTGCGCAGATTGCCATGTAGATATTTCCATGTTTAAGCAGATAGCTGTGTAGATATTCTCAAGTTTACACAGATAGCTGTGTAGATATTTCCATGTTTACACACATACCGTGGTAGATATTTCCATGTTTATACAGATTGCGGTTTAGATATGTCCATGATTATACAGATAGCGGTGTAGATATTCTCATGTTTATACAGATAGCGGTGGAGATATTTCCATGTTTATATATGTAACAGTGTAGAAATTCCCGTATTTATACAGATCGCTTTGTAGACATTTCCAGTTTTCTACAGATGTCAGTGTAGATATTTCCAAGTTTATACAGATGGCAGTGTAGATATTTCCATGTTTATACAGATGTCTGTGTTGATATTTCCATGTTTATTCAGATGACGGTGTAGATATTTCCATGTTTATAGAAATGGGGGTGTAGTTATTTCTATGTTTATAGAGATAGCGGTGTAAATATCTCCATGTTTATAGAGATGGTGGTGTAAGTATTTTCATGTTTATAGAGATAGCGGTGTAGATATTTCCATATTTCTACAGATGACTGTGTAGATATTTCCATGTTTTTACAGATGGCGGTGTAGATATTTCCATGTGTATACAGATGGCATTGTAAATATTTCCATGTTTATACAGATGACTGTATAGGTATTTCCATGTTTTTACAGATGGCAGTGCAGATATTTCCATGTTTATAGAGATAGCGGTGTAGATATTTTCATGTTTATACAGATTGCGGTGGAGATATTTCCATGTTTATACAGATAGCAATGGAGATATTTTCACGTTAATACACATAGCGGTGTAGATATTTCCATGTTTATACAGATAGTAGTGTAGATATTTCCATGTTTATACAGATGGCTGTGCCGATATTTCCATGTTTATACAGAGTTCTCTGTAGATATTTCCATGTTTATATAGATGACAGTGCAGAAATTTCCAGGTTTTTACAGATGACTGTGCAGATATTTCCATGTTAATACAGATGGCAGTGTAGATATTTCCATGTTTATACAGATCGCGTTCTAGATATTTCCATGTTTATACAGATCGCGGTGTAGTTATTTCCATATTTATACAGATAGAGGTGTAGATATTTCCATGTTTATACAGATGGCGGTGTAGATATTTCCATGTTAATAGAGATAGCGGTGTAGATATTTCCATGTATATTGAGATAGCGGTGTAAATATTTCCATATTTATACAGATAGTGGTTTAGATATTTCCATGTTTTTACAGATAGCGGTGTAGATAGTTCCATCTTTATTCAGAGAGTGCAGTACATATTTCCATGTTTATACAGATCACTGTGTAGATATTTCCATGTTTAAACAGATAACGTTGTAGGTATTTCCATCTTTATACAAACGGTGCTGTAGATATTTCCATGTTCCTACACATGACTGTGTAGCTATTTCCATGTTTATACAGATGGCGGTGTAGATATTTCCATATTTATAGAGATAGCAGTGTAGATATTTCCAGGTTTATACAGATAGTGGTGTAAATATTTCCATGTTTATACAGATCGTGGTGTAGATATTTCCATGTTTATACACATACCGGTGTAGATATTTCCATGTTTATACAGACTGCAGTTTAGGTATTTCTATGTTTATACAGATAGCGGTGTAGGTATTTCCATGTGTATACAGATGGCATTGTAGATATTTCCATGTTTATACAGATGACTGTATAGGTATTTCCATGTTTTTACAGATGGCAGTGCTGATATTCCCATGTTTATACAGATAGCGGTGTAGATATTTCCATGTATAAACAGATGTCTCTGTAGATATTTCCATGTTTAAACAGATGGTGGTGTAGATATTTCCTTGTTTACACAAATAGTGGTATATTTGTTTCCACGTTTATACAGATAGCGGTGTAGATATTTCCATGTATATACAGACGGCTCTGTAGATATTTCCATGTTTATACAGATGGCTGTGCAGATATTTCCATGTTTAAACAGATGACTTTGTAGGTATTTCCATGTTTATACAGATTGCGGTGTAGATATTTCCATGCTTATAGAGATAGCTGTGTAGATATTACCATGTTTATACAGATAGCGGTGTAGATATTTCCATGTTATACAGATCGCGGTGTAGATATTTCCATGTTTATACAGATCGCGGTGTAGATATTTCCATCTATACACAGATGACCGTGTAGATATTTCCATGTTTATACAGATGGCGGCGCAGGTATTTCCATGGATATGTAGATGGCGGTGTAGATATTTCCATGTTTATACAGATAGCGGTGTAGTTATTTCCATATATATACAGATAACGGTGTAGATATTTCCATGTTTATACAGATAGCGGTGTAAATATTTCCATGTTTATACAGATCACGGTGTAGATATTTCCATGTTTATAGAGATAGCTGTGTAGATATTTCCATGTTTATACAGATAGCGGTTTAGATATTTCCATGTTTATACAGACCGCGGTGTAGGTATTTCCATGTTTATACAGATAGCGGTGTAGATATTTACATGTTTCTACAGATGGCGGTGTTGATATTTCCATCTATACACAGACGACCGTGTAGATATTTCCAGGTTTATACAGATGGCGGCGCAGATATTTCCATGGATATGTAGATGGCGGTGTAGATATTTCTATGTTTATACAGATAGCGGTGTAGTTATTTCCATTTTTATATAGATAGCAGTGTAGATATTTCCATGTATATACACATGTCTGTGTAGGTATTTCCATGTTTATGCAGATGGCGGTGTTGATATTTCCATGTTTATACCGATAACTTTGTATGTATTTCCATGTTTATACAGATGGCGGTGTAGATATTTCGATGTTTATAGAGATAGCAGTGGAGATATTTCCATAGTTATAGAGATAGCGGTGTAGACATTTCCACGTTTATACTGATCGCAGTGTAGATATTTTCATGTTTATAGAGATGGCGGTGTAGATATTTCCATGCTCATAGAGATAGTGGTGTTGATTTTTCCATGTTTATAGAGATAGGGGTGTGGATATTTCCATGTTTATACAGATCGCGTTGTTGATATTACAATGTTTATAGGGATAGCGGTGCAAATATTTCCACATTTATGCAGAGAGCGGTGTAGTTATTAGCATGTTTATACAGATAGCGGTGTAGATATTTCCATGTATAAACAGATGTCTGTGTATATATTTCGATGTTTAAACAGATGGCGATGTAGATATTTCCTTGTTTATACAATTAGCGGTGTCGTTTTTTCCAAATTTATACAGATCACGGTGTAGATATTTCCTTCTTTATACAAATAGCGGTGTAGTTATTCCCATGTTTATACAGATAGCGGTGTAGATATTTCCTTGTTTATACAAATAGCGGTGTAGATATTTACATGTTTCTACAGATCATGGTGTAGATATTTCCTTGTTTATACAAATAGCGGTGTAGTTATTTCCAGGTTTATACAGATAGCGGTGTAGATATTTCCATGTATGTACAGTTGGCAGTGTAGATATTTCCATGTTTATACAGATGGCTGTGTAGATATTTCCATGTTTATACAGATGACTGTGTAGGTATTTCCATGTTTATACAGATGGCAGTGTAGATATTTCCATGTTTATAGAGATAGCTGTGTAGATGTTTCCATGTTTATAGAGATAGCGCTGTAGATATTTCCATGTTTATACAGATCGCGGTGTAGATATTTGCATGTTTATACAGATCGCGGTGTAGATATTTCCATGTTTATACAGATAGCGGTGTAGTTTTTTCCATGTTTTTACAGATATTGGTGTAGATATTTCCATGTTTGCGCAGATTGCGGTGTAGATATTTCCATGTTTATACAGATGGCGGTGTAGATATTTCCATGTTTATACACATGGCGGTGTAGATATTTCCATGTTTATATAGATGGTGGTGTAGATATTACCATGTTTATACAGATAGCGGTGTAGATATTTCCATGTTTATACAGATCGTGGTGAAGATATTTCCATGTATATACAGATCGCGGTGTAGATATTTCCATGTTTATACAGATCGCAGTGTAGATATTTCCATGTTTATACAGATAGCGGTGTAGATATTTCCATGTTTATACAGATAGATGTGTAGATATTTCCATGTTTATACAGATGGCGGTGTAGATATTTCCATGTTTATAGAGATGGCGGTGTAGATATTTCCATGTTCATAGAGATAGCGGTGTAGATATATCCATGTTCATAGAGATAGCAGTGAGGATATTTCCATGTTTATACAGATAGCTGTGTAGATATTTCCATTTTTATAGAGATAGCGGTTTTGATATTTCATATTTATACAGATAGCGGTGTAGATATTTCCATGTTTATACAGATTGCGGTGTAGATATTTCCATGTTTATACAGATAGCGGTGTAGATATTTCCACGTTTATACAGACAGCGGTGCAGATATTTCCATCTTTCTGCAAATGGCAGTGTAGATATTTCCATGTTTATAGAGATGGCGGTATATATATTTCCATGTTTATATAGATGGCAACGTAGATATTTTCTTTATTATGTAGATGGTGTTGTAGATATCTCCATGTTTAAAGAGAAGGCGGTGTATATATTTCCATGTTGATGGAGATAGCGCTGTAGATACTTCCATGTTTATAGAGATAGCGGTGTAGTTATTTCCATGTTTATACAGATCACAGTGTAGATATTTCCTTGTTTATACAAATAGCGGTGTAGTTATTTGCATGTTTATACAGATAGCGGTGTTTTTATTTCCTTGTTTATACAAAGAGTGGTGTAGATATTTACATGTTTATACAGATCATGGTGTAGATATTTCCTTGTTTATACAAATAGCGGTGTAGTTATTTCCATGTTTATACAGATAGCGGTGTAGGTATTTCCATGTATATACAGATGGCTGTGTAGATATTTCCATGTTTATACAGATGGCTGTGTAGATATTTCCATGTTTATACAGATGACTTTGTAGGTATTTCCATGTTTATACAGATGGCGGTGTAGATATTTCCATGTTTATAGAGATAGCTGTGTAGATGTTTCCATGTTTATAGAGATAGCGCTGTAGATATTTCCTTGTTTATACAGATGGCGGTGTAGATATTTCCATGTTTATACAGACAGCGGTGTAGTTATTTCCATGTTTTTACAGATATTGGTGTAGATATTTCCATGTTTCCCCAGATTGCGGTGTAGATATTTCCATGTTTATACAGATGGCGGTGTAGATATTTCCATGTTTATACACATGGCGGTGTAGATATTTCCATGTTTATATAGATGGTGGTGTAGATATTACCATGTTTATACAGATAGCAGTGTAGATATTTCCATGTTTATACAGATCGTACTGAAGATATTTCCATGTTTATACAGATCGCGGTGTAGATATTTCCATGTTTATACAGATCGCAGTGTAGTTATTTCCATGTTTATACAGATAGCGATGTAGGTATTTCCATGTTTATACAGATAGCTGTGTAGATATTTCCACGTTTATACCGATGGCGGTGTAGATATTTCCTTGTTTATAGAGATGGCGGTGTAGATATTTCCATGTTCATAGAGATAGCAGTGACGATTTTTCCATGTTTATACAGATAGCTGTGTAGATATTTCCATTTTTATAGAGATAGCGGTTTTGATATTTCATATTTATACAGTTAGCGGTGTAGATATTTCCATGTTTATACAGATTGCGGTGTAGATATTTCCATGTTTATACAGATAGCTGTGTAGATATTTCCACGTTTATACAGATGGCGGTGCAGATATTTCCATCTTTCTCCAAATGGCAGTGTAGATATTTCCATGTTTATAGAGATGGCGGTGTATATATTTCCATGTTTATATAGATGGCAATGTAGATATTTTCCTGTTTATGTAGATGGCGTTGTAGATATCTCCATGTTTAAAGAGATGGCGGTGTATATATTTCCATGTTGATGGAGATAGCGGTGTAGGTATTTCCATGTTAATAGAGATAGCGGTGTAGTTATTGCCATGTTTATAGTGATAGCATTGTAGATATTTCCATATTTCTACAGATGACTGTGTAGATATTTCCATGTTCGTACAGATGGCAGTGTAGATATTTCCATCTATATAGAGATAGCGGTGTAGATATTTTCATGTTTATACAGATTGGGGTGGAGGTATGTCCATGTATATACAGATAGCAATGGAGATATTTCCACGTTAATACACATAGCGGTGTAGATATTTCCATGTTTATACAGATAGCGGTGTAGATATTTCCATGTTTATACTGATGGCTGTGTCGATATTTCCATGTTTATGCAGAGTTCTCTGTAGATATTTCCATGTTTATATAGATGACAGTGTAGATATTTCCAGGTTTATACAGATGACTGTGTAGATATTTCCATGTTAATACAGATGGCGGTGTAGATATTTCCATGTTTATAGAGATAGCGGTGTAGATATTTCCATGTTTATTGAGATAGCGGTGTAAACATTTCCAAATTTTTACAGATAGTGGTGTAGATATTTCCATGTTTTTACAGATAGCGGTGTAGTTATTTCCATCTTTATTCAGAGAGTGCTGTACATATTTCCATGTTTATACACATCCCTGTGTAGATATTTCCATATTTATACAGATAACGTTGTAGATATTTCCATCTTTATACAAATGGTGTTGTAGATATTTTCATGTTCCTACACATGACTGTGTAGTTATTTCCATGTTTATACAGATGGCGGTGTAGATACATCCATATTTATAGAGATATCATTGTAGATATTTCCAGGTTTATACAGATCGTGTTGTAGATATTTCCATGTTTATACAGATACCGGTGTAGATATTTCCATGTTTATACAGACGGCAGTGTAGGTATTTCTATGTTTATACTGATATCAGTGTAGATATTTCCATGTATGTAGAGATGGCGGTGTTGATATTTCCATCTGTACACAGATTTCCGTGTAGATATTTCCATCTTTATACAGATGGCGTTGTAGATATTTCCATGGATATGCAGATGGCGGTGTGGATATTTCCATGTTTATAGAGATAGCGATGTAGGTATTTTCATGTTTATAGACATAGCGGTGTAGATATTTCCATGTTTATACAGACTGCAATGTCGGTACTTCTATGTTTATGCAGATAGCGGTGTAGATATTTCCATGTTTGTACAGATGGCGGTGTTGATATTTCCATCTGTACACAGATTGCCGTGTAGATATTTCCATCTTTATACAGATGGCATTGTAGATACTTCCATGGATATGCAGATGGCGGTGTGGATATTTCCATGTTTATAGAGATAGCGGTGTAGGTATTTCCATGTTTATAGACATAGCGGTGTAGATATTTCCATGTTTATATAGATGGCGTTGTAGATATTTCCATGTTTATACCGATAGCGGTGTTGGTATTTCCACGTTTATACAGATATCGATGTGGATATTTCCATGTTTATACAGCTCGCGGTGCAGATATTTATATCTTTATACAGATGGCATTATAGATATTTCCTTATTCACACAGACGGCGGTGTAGATGTTTCCATGTTTATACAGATGGCAGAGTAGTTAGTTCCATGTTTATGGAGATGGCAGTGTAGATATTTTCATGTTTATAGAGATGGCGGTGAAGATATTTCCATCATTATAGAGATAGCAGTGTAGATATTTACATGTTTATACAGATGTCTGTGTAGATATTTCCATGTGTATACAGATAGCATTGTAGATATTTCCATGTTTATACAGATGACTGTATAGGTATTTCCATGTTTTTACCGATGGCAGTGCTGATATTTCCTTGTTTATACAGATAGCGGTGTAGATATTTCCATGTATAAACAGATGTCTCTGTAGATATTTCCATGTTTAAACAGATGGTGGTGTAGATATCTCCTTGTTTATACAAATAGTGGTATATTTATTTCCATGTTTATACAGATAGCAGTGTAGATATTTCCATGTATATACAGACGGCTCTGTATATATTTCCATGTTTATACAGATGGCTCTGTAGATATTTCCATGTTTAAACAGATGACTTTGTAGGTATTTCCATGTTTATATAGATTGCGGTGTAGATATTTCCATGTTTATAGAGATAGCAGTGTAGATATTTCCATGTTTATACAGATAGCGGTGTAGATATTTCCATTTTATACAGATCGCGGTGTAGATATTTCCATGTTTATACAGATCGCGGTGTAGATATTTCCATGTTCCTACACATGACTGTGTTGGTATTTGCATGTTTATACAGATGGCTTTGTAGATATTTCCATGTTTATAGAGATAGCGGTGTAGATATTTCCATGTTTATACAGATAGCAGTGTAAATATTTCCATGTTTATACAGACAGCGGTGTAGATATTTCCATGTTATACAGATCGCGGTGTAGATATTTCCATGTTTATACAGATCGCGGTGTAGATATTTCCATGTTCCTACACATGACTGTGTTGGTATATCCATGTTTATACAGATGGCTTTGTAGATATTTCCATGTTTATAGAGATAGCGGTGTAGATATTTCCATGTTTATACAGATAGCAGTGTAAATATTTCCATGTTTATACAGATCGTGGTGTAGAAATTTCCATGTTTATACAGACCGCAGTGTAGATATTTCCATGTTTATACAGATGGCGGTGTAGATATTTCCATGTTTATAGAGATAGCGGTGTAGGTATTTCCATATTTATACAGATAACGGTGTACATATTTTCATGTTTATACAGATAGCAGTGTAAATATTTCCATGTTTATACAGATCACGGTGTAGATATTTCCATTTTTATAGAGATAGCAGTGTAGATATTTCCATGTTTATACAGATAGCGGTTTAGATATTTCCATGTTTATACAGGCTGCGGTGTAGATATTTCCATGTTTATACAGATAGCGGTGTAGATATTTCCATGTTTGTACAGATGGCGGTGTTGATATTTCCATGTTTATACAGATGGCTGTGTAGATATTTCCATGTTTATACAGATGACTTCGTAGGTATTTCCATGTTTATACAGATGGCGGTGTAGAGATTTCCATATTTATAGACATAGCTGTGTAGATGTTTTCATGTTTATAGAGATAGCGCTGTAGATATTTCCATGTTTATACAGATCGCGGTGTAGGTATTTCCATGTTTATACAGATCGCGGTGTAGGTATTTCCATGTTTATACAGATAGCGGTGTAGTTATTTCCATGTTTTTACAGATATTGTTGTAGATATTTCCATGTTTGCCCAGATTGCAGTGTAGGTATTTCCATGTTTATACAGATGGCGGTGTAGATATTTCCATGTTTATACACATGGCGGTGTAGATATTTCCATGTTTATAGAGATGGCGGTGTAGATATTTCCATGTTCATAGAGATAGCGGTGGAGATATATCCATGTTCATAGAGATAGCAGTGAGGATTTTTCCATGTTTATACAGATACAGGTGGAGATATTTCAATGTTTATACAGACTGCAGTGTAGGTATTTCTATGTTTATACAGATAGCAGTGTAGATATTTCCATGTATGTACAGATGGCGGTGTTGATATTTCCATCTGTACACAGATGTCCGTGTAGATATTTCCATCTTTATACAGATGGCGTTGTAGATATTTCCATGGATATGCAGATGGCGGTGTGGATATTTCCATGTTTATAGAGATAGCGGTGTAGGTATTTCCATGTTCATAGACATAGCGGAGTAGATATTTCCATGTTTATACAGACTGCAGTGTCGGTATTTCTATGTTTATAAGATAGCGGTGTAGATATTTCCATGTTTGTACAGATGGCGGTGTTGATATTTCCATCTGTACACAGATTGCCGTGTAGATATTTCCATCTTTATACAGATGGCATTGTATATATTGCCATGGATATGCAGATGGCGGTGTAGGTATTTCCATATTTATACAGATAACGGTGTACATATTTTCATGTTTATACAGATAGCAGTGTAAATATTTCCATGTTTATACAGATCACGGTGTAGATATTTCCATGTTTATAGAGATAGCGGTGTAGATATTTCCATGTTTATACAGATAGCGGTTTAGATATTTCCATGTTTATACAGGCTGCGGTGTAGATATTTCCATGTTTATACAGATAGCGGTGTAGATATTTCCATGTTTGTACAGATGGCGGTGTTGATATTTCCATGTTTATACAGATGGCTGTGTAGATATTTCCATGTTTATAAAGGTGACTTTGTAGGTATTTCCATGTTTATACAGATGGCGGTGTAGATATTTCCATGTTTATAGAGATAGCTGTGTAGATGTTTCCATGTTTATGGAGATAGCGCTGTAGATATTTCCATGTTTATACAGATCGCGGTGTAGATATTTCCATGTTTATACAGATCGCGGTGTAGATATTTCCATGTTTGTACAGATAGCGGTGTAGTTATTTCCATGTTTTTACAGATATTGGTGTAGATATTTCCATGTTTGCCCAGATTGCGGTGTAGATATTTCCATGTTTATACAGATGGCGGTGTAGATATTTCCATGTTTATACACATGGTGGTGTAGATATTTCCATGTTTACATAGATGGTGGTGTAGATATTACCATGTTTATACAGATAGCGGTGTAGATATTTCCATGTTTATACAGATCGTGGTGAAGATATTTCCATGTTTATACAGATCGCGGTGTAGATATTTCCATGTTTATACAGATCGCAGTGTAGATATTTCCATGTTTATACAGATAGCGGTGTAGGTATTTCCATGTTTATACAGATAGCTGTGTAGATATTTCCATGTTTATACAGATGGCAGTGTAGATATTTCCATGTTTATAGAGATAGCGGTGTAGATATTTCCATGTTTATTGAGATAGCGGTGTAAATATTTCCATATTTTTACAGATGGTGTAGATATTTCCATGTTATTACAGATAGCGGTGTAGTTATTTCCATCTTTATTCAGAGAATGCTGTACATATTTCCATGTTTATACACGGATACTTATACAGATAGCGGTGTAGATATTTCCATGTTTATAAAGATTGCGGTGTAGAAATTTCCATGTTTATACAAATAGCGGTGTAGATATTTCCACGTTTATACAGATGGCGGTGTAGATATTTCCATCTTTCTACAAATGGCAGTGTAGATATTTCCATGTTTATAGAGACGGCGGTGTATATATTTCCATGTATTTATAGATGGCAATGTAGATATTTTCTTGTTTATGTAGATGGTGTTGTAGATATCTCCATGTTTAAAGAGATGGTGGTGTATATATTTCCATGTTGATGGAGATAGCGGTGTAGATATTTCCATGTTTATAGAGATAGCGGTGAAGTTATTTCCATGTTTATAGAGATAGCGGTGTAGATATTTCCATATTTCTACAGATGACTGTGTAGATATTTCCATGTTCGTACAGATGGCAGTGTAGATATTTCCATGTTTACAGAGATAGCGGTGTAGATATTTTCATGTTTATACAGATTGCGGTGGAGATATGTCCATGTTTATACAGATAGCAATGGAGATATTTCCACGTTAATACACATAGCGGTGTAGATATTTACATGTTTATACAGATAGCGGTGTAGATATTTCCATGTTTATATAGATGGCGTTGTAGATATTTCCATGTTTATACCGATAGCGGTGTTGGTATTTCCACGTTTATACAGATAGCGATGTAGGTTTTCCATGTTTATACAGCTTGCGGTGCAGATATTTATATCGTTACACAGATGGCATTGTAGATATTTCCTTATCCACACAGATGACGGTGTAGATGTTTCCATGTTTATACAGATGGCAGAGTAGTTAGTTCCATGTTTATGGAGATGGCAGTGTAGATATTTTCATGTTCATAGAGATGGCGGTGTAGATATTTCCATGTTTAGAGAGATAGCAGTATAGATATTTACATGTTTATACTGATGGCTGTGTAGATATTTCCATTTGTATACAGATGGCATTGTAGATATTTCCATGTTTACACAGATGACTGTACAGGTATTTCCATGTTTTCACAGATGGCAGTGCAGATATTTCCATGTTTATAGAGATAGCGGTGTAGATATTTCCATGTTTGTACAGATGGCGGTGTTGATATTTCCATCTATACAATGATGGCCGTGTAGATATTTCCATGTTTATACAGTTGGCGGCGCAGATATTTCCATGGACATGCAGATGGCGGTGTAGCTATTTCCATGTTTATACAGATAGCAGTGTAGATATTTCTATGTTTACACAGATGGTGGTGTAGATATTTCCGTGTTTATACACATGGTGGAGTAGATACTTCCATCTTTATGGAGATGGCAGTGAAGATATCTTCATGTTTATAGAGATGGCGGTGTAGATATTTCCATATTTATAGAGATTGCGGTGTAGGTATTTCCATCTTTCTACAGATGGCAGTGTAGATATTTTCATGTTTATACAGATGGCGGTGTACATATTTCCATATTTTACAGATGTCTGTGTAGATGTTTCCATGTGTATACAGATGGTATTGTAGCTATTTCCATGTTTATACAGATGGTGGTGTAGATATTTCCATGTATATTCAGATGACTGTGTAGATATTTCCATGTTTTTACAGATGGCAGTGTAGATATTTCAATGTTTATAGAGATGGCGCTGTAGATATTTCCAAGTTTATACAGATAACGGTGGAGATATTTCCATGTTTATACAGAGAGGAGTCGAGATATTTCCATGTTTATACACATAGCGGTGTACATATTTCCATGATTATAGAGACAGCGGTGTAGGTATTTCCATGTTTATGCAGATAGCGGTGCAGATATTTCCATGTTTACACAGATGCCTATGCAGATATTTCCATATTTATACAGAGGGCTGTGTAGATAATTCTATGTTTATACAGATGGCAGTGAAGATATTTCCATATTCCTACACATGACTGTGTAGGTATTTCCATGTTTATACAGATGGCTTTGTAGTTATTTCCATGTTTATAGAGAAAGCGGTGCAGATATTTTCAAGTTTATACAGATAGCGGTGTATATATTTCCATGTTTATACAGATCGTGGGGTAGATATTTCCATGTATATAAAGATACCGGTGTAGATATTTCCATGTTTATACAGACCGCAGTGTAGATATTTCCATGTTTATAGAGATAGCAGTGTAGATATTTCCATGTTTCTGCAGATGGCGGTGTTGATGTTTCCATCTATACACAGATTGCCGTGTAGGTATGTCCATGTGTATACAGATGTCATTGTAGATATTTCCATGTTTATACAGATGGAGGTTTAGATATTTCCATGTTTACACAGATGACTGTATAGGAATTTCCATGTTTATACAGATGGTGGTGTAGATATTTCCATCTTTATAGAGAAAGCGGTGTAGATATTTCCATATTTATACAGATAACGGAGTAGAAATTTCATTGTTTACACAGATATCGGAGTAAATATTACCATGTTTATACAGATCGTGGTGTAGATATTTCCATGTTTATACAGATACCGGTGTAGATATTTCCATGTTTATAGAGACAGCGGTGTAGGTATTTCCATGTTTATACAGATAGCGGTGCAGATATTTCCAGGTTTACACAGATGCCCATGCAGATATTTCCATATTTATACAGAAGGCTGTGAAGATATTTCTATGTTTATACAGATGACAGTGTAGATATTTCAATGTTCCTACATATGACTGTGTAGGTATTTCCATATTTATACAGATGTCTTTGTAGATATTTCCATGTTTATAGAGATAGCGATGTAGATATTTCCATGTTTATACAGATAGCGGTGTAGATATTTCCATGTTTATACAGACCGCGGTGTAGATATTTCCAAATTTATACAGATAGCGGTGCAGATATTTCCATGTTTCTACAGATTGCGTTGTTGATATTTCCATCTATACGCAGATGACCGTGTAGATATTTCCATGTTTATACAGATGGTGGCGCAGATATTTCCATGGAAATGTAGATGGCGGTGTAGATATTTCCATGTTTATACAGATACCGGTGTAGTTATTCCCATGTTTATATAGATAGTGGTGTCGATATTTCCATGTATACACACCTGGCTGTGTAGATATTTCCATGTTTATACAGATGGCGGTGTAGATATTTCCATGTTTATACAGATAACTTTGTAAGTATTTCCATGTTTATACAGATGGCGGTGTAGATATTTCGATGTTTATAGAGATAGCAGTGGAGATATTTCCATGTTTATACAGATAGCGGTGTAGATATTTCCATGTTTATACTGATCGTGGTGTAGATATTTCCATGTTTATAGAGATGGTGGTGTAGATATTTCCAAGGTCATAGAGATAGCGGTGTTGATTTTTCCATGTTTATAGAGATAGCGGTGTGGATATTTCCATGTTTATACAGATAGTGGTGAAGATATTTCCTTGTTTTTACAGATATCGGTGTAGATATTTCCATGTTTACACAGATTGCGGTGTAGACATTTCCATCTTTCTACAGATGGCATTGTAGATATTTCCATGTTTATACGGATGGCGGAGTAGATATTTCCATGTTTATACAGATAGCGATGTAGATATTTCCATGTTTATACAGATCGTGGTGAAGATATTTCCATGTTTATAAAGATCGCGGTGTAGATATTTCCATGTTTATACAGATCGCGGTGTAGATATTTCCATGTTTATACAGATAGAGGTGTAGGTATTTCCATGTTTATACAGATAGCGGTGTAGATATTTCCGTGTTTATAGACATAGCGGTGTAGATATTTCCATGTTTATATAGATAGCGGTGTAGATATTTCCATGTTTGTACAGATGGCGGTGTTGATATTTCCATCTATAAAAGATGACCGTGTAGATATTTCCATGTTTATACAGATGTCGGCGCAGATATTTCCATGGATATGTAGATGGAGGTGTAGATATTTCCATGTTTATACAGATAGCGGTGTAGATTTTCCATGTTTATACAGTTGACGGTGTAGGTATTTCCATGATTATACAGATATCTTTGTAAGTATTTCCATGTTTATACAGATGGCGGTGATGATATTTCGATGTTTATAGAGATAGCAGTGGAGTTATTTCCATGTTTATACAGATAGCGGTGTAGATATTTCGATGTTTATAGAGATAGCAGTGGAGATATTTCCATATTTATACAGAGAGCGGTGTAGATATTTCCATGTTTATACTGATCGTGGTGTAGATATCTCCATCTTTATAGAGATGGCGGTGTAGATATTTCCATGTTCATAGAGATAACGGTGTTTATTTTTCCATGTTTAAAGAGATAGCGGTGTGGATATTTCCATGTTTATACAGATCACGGTGTAGATATTTCCATCTGTCTACAGATGTCTTTGTAGATATTTCCATGTTTATAGAGATAGCGGTGCAGATATTTCCATGTTTATACAGATCGTGGTGAAGATATTTCCATGTTTATACAGATCGCGGTGTAGATATTTCCATGTTTATACAGATCACGGTGTAGATATTTCCATGTTTATACAGATAGCCGTGTAGATATTTCCATGTATGTACACATGGGTGTGTAGATATTTCCATGTTTACACAGATGGCGGTGTAGATGTTTGCATGTTTATACAGATAACTTTGAAAGTATTTCCAAGTTTATACAGATGGCGGTGAAAATATTTCGATGTTTATAGAGATAGCAGTGGAGATATTTCCAAGCTTATAAAGTTAGCGGTGTAGATATTTCCATGTTTATACTGATCGTGGTGTAGATATTTTCAGTTTTATAGAGATGGCAGTGTAGATATTTCCATGTTCATAGAGATAGCGGTGTTGATTTTTCCATGTTTATAGAGATATCGGTGTGGATATTTCCATGTTTATACAGATAAGAGTGTAGATATTTCCATGTTTATAGAGATGGCAGTGTAGATATTTCCATGTTTACACAGATCACAGTGTAGATATTTCCTTGTTTATACAAATAGCGGTGTTGTTATTTCCATGTTTATACAGATAGCGGTGTAGATATTTCCATATTTATACAGATGGCTGTGCAGATATTTCCATCTTTATACAGATGACTTTGTAGGTATTTCAATGTTTATACAGATGGCGGGGTAGATATTTCCATTTTTATGGAGATAGCTTTGTAGATATTTCCATGTTTATACAGATAGCGGTGTAGATATTTCCATATTTATACTGATCGTGGTGTAGATATTTCCATGTTTATACAGATCGCGGTGTAGATATTTCCATGTTTATACAGAGAGCGGTGTAGATATTTCCATGTTTTTACAGATATCGGTGTAGATATTTCCATGTTTATACAGATAGAGGTGTAGATATTTCCATGTTTATACAGATAGCGGTGTAGATATTTCCATGTTTATAGACATAGCGGTGTAGATATTTCCATGTTTATAGAGATAGCTGTGTAGATATTTCCATGTTTGTACAGATGGCGGTGTTGATATTTCCATCTATAAAAGATGACCGTGTAGATATTTCCATGTTTATACAGATGGCGGCGCAGATATTTCCATGGATATGTAGATGGAGGTGTAGATATTTCCATGTTTATACAGATAGCGGTGTAGATTTTCCATGTTTATACAGTTGACAGTGTAGGTATTTCCATGTTTATACAGATATCTTTGTAAGTATTTCCATGTTTATACAGATGGCGGTGTAGATATTTCGATGTATATAGAGATAGCAGTGGAGTTATTTCCATGTTTATACAGATAGCGGTGTAGATATTTCGATGTTTATAGAGATAGCAGTGGAGATATTTCCATGTTTATACAGATAGCGGTGTAGATATTTCCATGTTTGTACTGATCGTGGTGTAGATATTTCCATCTTTATAGAGATGGCGGTGTAGATATTTCCATGTTCATAGAGATAACGGTGTTGATTTTTCCACGTTTATAGAGATAGCGGTGTGGATATTTCCATGTTTATACAGAACACGGTGTAGATATTTCCATGTTTATACAGATCGCGGTGTAGATATTTCCATGTTTATACAGATAGCGGTTTAGATATTTCCATGTTTTTACAGATATCAGTGTAGATATTTCCATGTTTACACAGATTGCGGTGTAGATATTTCCATCTTTCTACAGATGGCATTGTCGATATTTCCATGTTTATACAGATGGCAGTGTAGATATTTCCATGTTTATATAGATGGAGGTGTAGATATTACCATGTTTATACAGATAGCGGTGTAGATATTTCCATGTTTATACAGATCGTGGTGAAGATATTTCCATGTTTATACAGATCGTGGTGTAGATATTTCCATGTTTATACAGATCACGGTGTAGATATTTCCATCTTTATACAGATAACGGTGTAGATATTTCCATGTATGTACACATGGGTGTGTAGATATTTCCATGTTTACACAGATGGCGGTGTAGATATTTGCATGTTTATACAGATAACTTTGAAAGTATTTCCATGTTTATACAGATGGCGGTGTAGATATTTCGATGTTTATAGAGATAGCAGTGGAGATATTTCCATGTTTTTAAAGATAGCGGTGTAGATATTTCCATGTTTATACTGATCGTGGTGTAGATATTTCCAGTTTTATAGAGATGGCAGTGTAGATATTTACATGTTCATAGAGATATTGGTGTTGATTTTTCCATGTTTATAGAGATATCGGTGTGGATATTTCCATGTTTATACAGATAAGAGTGTAGATATTTCCATGTTTATAGAGATGGCAGTGTTGATATTTCCATGTTTATACAGATCACAGTGTAGATATTTCCTTGTTTATACAAATAGCGGTGTAGTTATTTCCATGTTTATACAGATAGCGGTGTAGATATTTCCATATTTATACAGATGGCTGTGCAGCTATTCCCATGTTTATACAGATGACTTTGTAGGTATTTCCATGTTTATACAGATGTCGGTGTAGATATTTCCATTTTTATGGAGATAGCTGTGTAGATATTTCCATGTTTATACAGATAGCGGTGTAGATATTTCCATATTTATACAGATCGCGGTGTAGATATTTCCAGGTTTATACAGATCGCGGTGTAGATATTTCCATGTTTATACAGAGAGCGGAGTAGATATTTCCATGTTTTTACAGATATCGGTGTAGATATTTCCATCTTTACACAGATTGCGGTGTAGATATTTCCATCTTTCTACAGATGGCATTATAGATATTTCCGTGTTTATGCAGATGGCGGTGTAGATATTTCCATGTTTATATAGATGGTGGTGTAGATAGTTCCATGTTTATACAGATAGCGGTGTAGATATTTCCATGTTTATAGAGATAGCGCTGTTGTTTTTTCCATCTTTATACACATAGCGGTGTAGATATTTCCATGTTTATATAGATGGCGTTGTAGATATTTCCATGTTTATACCGATAGCGGTGTTGGTATTTCCATGATTATACAGATAGCGATGTAGATATTTCCATGTTTATACAGCTCACGGTGCAGATATTTATATCTTTATACAGATGGCATTGTAGATATTTCCTTATTCACACAGATGGCACTGTAGATGTTTCCATGTTTATACAGATGACTGTACAGGTATTTCCAGGTTTTTACAGATGGCAGTGCAGATATTTCCATGTTTATAGAGATAGCGGTGTAGATATTTCTATGTTTCTACAGATGGCGGTGTTGATATTTCCATCTATAAACAGATGACCGTGTAGATATATCCATGTTTATACAGATGGCGGCGCAGATATTTCCATGGATATGAAGATGGTGGTGTAGATATTTCCATGTTTATACAGATAGCGGTGTAGTTATTTCCATGTTTATATAGATAGCGGTGTAGATATTTCCAAGTTTATATAGATGGCGTTGTAGATATTTCCTTGTTTATACCGATAGCGGTGTTGTTATTTCCACGTTTATACAGATAGCTATGTAGATTTTCCATGTTTATACAGCTCGCGGTGCAGATATTTATATCTTTATACATATGGCATTGTAGATATTTCCTTATTCACACAGATGGCGGTGTAGATGTTTCCATGTTTATACAGATGGCGGAGTAGTTATTTCCATGTTTATGGAGACGGCAGTGTAGATATATTCACGTTTATAGAGATGGCGGTGTAGATATTTCCATGTTTATAGAGATAGCATTGTAGATATTTACATGTTTATACAGATGGCTGTGTAGATATTTCCATATGTATACAGATGGCATTGTATATATTTCCATGTTTATACAGATGACTGTATATGTATTTCCATGTTTTTACAGATGGCAGTGCAGATATTTCCATGTTTATAGAGATAGCGATGGAGATATTTCCATGTTTGCACAGATGGCGGTGTTGATATTTCCATCTATACACAGATGGCCGTGTAGATATTTCCATGTTTATACAGATGGCGGCGTAGATATTTCCATGGACATGCAGATGGCGGTGTAGATATTCCCATGTATATAAAGATAGCGGTGTAGATATTTCCATGTTTACACAGATTGCGGTGTAGATATTTCCATCTTTCTACAGATGGCATTGTAGATATTTCCATGTTTATACAGATGGTCATGTAGATATTTCCATATTTATACAGATGTCTGTGTAGATATTTCCATGTGTATACAGATGGTATTGTAGGTATTTCCATGTTTATACAGATGGTGCTGTAGATATTTCCATGTTTATTCAGATGACTGTGTAGATATTTCCATGTTTTTAGAGATGGCAGTGTAGATATTTCAATGTTTATAGAGATGGCGCTGTAGATATTTCCATGTTTAAACAGATACCGGTGTAGATATTTCCATGTTTATACAGACCTCAGTGTAGATATTTCCATGTTTATAGAGATAGCAGTGTAGATATTTTCATGTTTGTACAGATGGCGGTGTTGATGTTTCCATCTATACACAGATTGCCATGTAGTTATTTCCATGTGTATACAGATGGCATTGTAGATATTTCCATGTTTATACAGATGGCGGTGCAGATATTTCCATGTTTATAGAGATAGCGGTGTATATATTTCCATATTAATACAGATAACGGTGCAGAAATTTCCATCTTTATACAGATAGCGTTGTAAATATTTCCATGTTTATACAGATCACGGTGTAGATATGTTCATGTTTATAGAGATAGCCGTGTAGATATTTCCACGTTTATACAGATCGTGGTGTAGATATTTCCATGTTTGTACAGATCGTGGTGTAGATATTTCCATGTTTATACAGATAGCGATGAAGATATTTCCATGTTTATACAGAGAGCGGTGTAGTTATTTCCATGTTTATAGAGATAGCGGTGTAGGTATTTCCATGTTTATAGACATAGCAGTGTAGATATTTCCATGTTTATATAGATGGCGTTGTAGATATTACCATGTTTATACCGATAGCGGTGTTGGTATTTCCCCGTTTATACAGATAGCGATGTAGATATTTCCATGTTCATGCAGCTCACGGTGCAGATATTTATATCTTTATAAAGATGGCATTGTAGATATTTCCTTGTTCACACAGATGGCGATGTAGATGTTTCCATGTTTATACAGATGGCGGAGTAGTTAGTTCCATGTTTATGGAGATGGCAGTGTAGATATTTTCATCTTTATAGAGATGGCGGTGTAGATATTTCCATGTTCATAGAGATAGCGGTGTTGATTTTTCCATGTTTATACAGATGGCTGTGTGGATATTTCCATGTTTATACAGACAGGGGTGTAGATATTTCTATGTTTATAGAGATTGCGGAGTAGATATTTCCATGTTTATACATATCACGGTGTAGATATTTGCTTGTTTATACAAATAGCGGTGTAGATATTTCCATGTTTATACAGATAGCGGTGTAGATATTTCCATGTATATACAGATGGCTGTGTAGATATTTCCATGTTTACACCGATGGCTGTGTAGATATTTCCATGTTTATACAGATGACTTTGTAGGTATTTCCATGTTTATACAGATAGCGGTGTAGATATTTCCATGTGTATACAGATGGCATTGAAGATATTTCCATGTTTATACCGATAGCGGTGGAGATATTTCCATGTTTATACTGATCGTGGTGTAGATATTTCCATGTTTATACGGATCGCGTTGTAGATATTTCCATGTTTATACAGATAGCGGTGTAGATATTTCCATGTTTATAGAGATATCGGTGCAGATATTTCCATGTTAATAGAGATAGCGGTGTAAATATTTCCATGTTTATAGAGATAGCGGTGTAGATATTTCCATGTTTATACAGATAGTGGTGTAGATATTTCCATGTTTATACAGATCACGGTGTAGATATTTCCAAGTTTATAGAGATAGCGGTGTAGATATTTCCATGTTTATACAGATAGCGGTGTAGATATTTCCATGTTTATACAGACTGTGGTGTAGATATTTCCATGTTTATTCAGATAGCGGTGCAGATATTTCCATGTTTGTACAGATGGCGGTGTTGATATTTCCATCTATACACAGATGACCGTGTAGATATTTCCATGTTTATACAGATGGCGGCGCAGATATTTCCATGGATATGTAGATGGCGGTGTAGATATTTCCATGTTTATACAGATTGCGGTGTATTTATTTCCATGTTTATATGGATAGTGGTGTAGATATTTCCATGTATATACACATGGCTGTGTAGATATTTCCATGTTTATACAGATGGCGGTGTAGATATTTCCATGTTTATACAGAGAACTTTGTAAGTACTTCCATGTTTATACAGATGGCGGTGTAGATATTTCGATGTTTATAGAGATAGCAGTGGAGATATTTTCATGTTTATACAGATAGGGCTGTAGATATTTCCATGTTTATAGAGATGGTGGTGTAGGTATTACCATGTTTATACAGGTAGCGGTGTAGATATTTCCATGTTTATTCAGATGGCGGTGGAGATAATTCCATGTTTATACAGATGGCGGTGTAGATATTTCCATGTTTATACAGATATCAGTGTAGACATTTCCATGTTTATACAGATAGCGGTTTAGGTATTTCCATGTTTATAGAGATAGCAGTGTAGATATTTCCATGTTAATACATATGGCTGTGTAGATATTTCCAAGTGTATACATATGGCAGTGTAGATATTTCCATGTTGATACAGATGGAGGTGTAGATAATTCCATGTTTATGCACATGACTGTTTAGATATTTCCATATTTTTACAAATGGCGGTGTAGATATTTCCATGTTTCCAGAGATGGCTGTGTAGATATTTCCATGTTTATACAGATAGTGGTGTCTATATTTCTATGTTTATACAGATGACTGTTTAGGTATTTACATGTATACACAGATGGCGGTGTAGATATATCCATATTTATAGAAATATCTACTTAGATATTTCCATGTTTATACAGATAGCGGTGTAGACATTTCCATGTTTATAGAGATAGCGGTGTATATATTTCCATATTTATACAGATAGCGGTGTAGATATTTCCATGTTTATACAGATTTCGGAGTAGATGTTTCCATGTTTACACAGATAGCGGTGTAGATATATCCATGTTTATACAGATCGTGGTGTAGATATTTCCATGTTTATACAGATAGCGGTGTAGATATTTCCATGTTTACAGAGATAGAGGTATAGATATTTCCATATTTGCACAGATAGCTGTGTAGATATTTCCATGATTATACAGATAGCGGTGGAGCTATTTCCATGTTTACACAGATAGTGGTGTAGATATTTCCATGTTTTTACAGATGACTGTGTAGGTATTTACATGTTTATACAGATGGCAGTGTAGATATTTCCATTTTTATGCAGATGGTGGTGTAGATATTTCCATGTTTATAGAGAAGGCGGTATAGATATTTCCGTTTATAGAGATAGCGGTGTAGATATTTCCATGTTTATAAAGATGGCGGTTTAGGTATTTCCATGTTTATAGTGATAGTGTTGTAGATATTTCCATGTTTATACAGATAGCGGTGTAGATATTTCCATGTTTATAGAGATAGTGGTGTGGTTATGTCCATGTTTAAACAGATAGCGGTGTAGATATTTCCATGTTTATACTGATAGCGGTGTAGATATTTCCATGTTTATAGAGTTAGTGGTGTGGTTATGTCCATGTTTATACAGATAGCGGTGTAGATACTTCCATGTTTATACAGATAGCGGTGTAGATATTTCCATGTTTATACAGATGGCAGTGTAGACATTTCCATGTTTATACCGATAGCGGTGTAGATATTTCCATGTTTACACAGATGGCTGTGTTGGTATATCCATGTATATACAGATGGCGTAGATATTTCCATGTTTATAGAGATAGCCATGTAGATATTTCCATGTTTATACAGATGGCGGTGTAGATATTTCCAAGAGTATACATATGGCGGTGTAGGTATTTCCATGTTTATCCACATAGCGGTGTAGATATTTCCATGTTTATACAGATAGCGGTGTAGGTATTTCCATGTTTATAGAGATAGCGGTGTAGATATTGCCATGTTTATACAGATGGCGGTGGAGATAATTCCAGGTTTATACAGACGGCTGTGTAGATATATCCAAGTTTATACAGATGGCGCTGTAGATATTTCCATGTTTATACAGATAGCAGTGTATATATTTCCATGTTTATACATATAGCGGTGTAGGTATTTCCATGTTTATAGAGATAGCAGTGTAGATATTTCCGTGTTTATACAGATGGGTGTGTAGATATTTCCATGTGTATACAGATGGCATTGTAGTTATTTCCATGTTTATACAGATGGAGGTGTAGATATTTCCAAGTTTATGTAGATAGCGGTGTAGATATTTAAAAGTTTATACAGATAGCGGTGTACATATTTGCATGTTTACACAGATAGCGATGCAGTTATTTCTATGTTTATAGAGATAGCAGTGTAGATATCTCCATGTTTATTCAGATGGCGGTATAGATATTTCCATGAATTTACAGACGGCGGGGTAGATATTTCCATGTTTATACAGATAGCGGTGTAGATATTTCCACGTTTATACAGACAGCGGTGAAGATATTCCCAACTTTACACAGATAGCGGTGTAGACATTCCCAACAAGGCAGAGATTGCGGTGTAGATATTTCCATCTTTACACAGATTGCGGTGTATATATTTCCATGTTTACACAGATAGCGGTGTAGATATTTCATGTTTACACAGATAGCGGTGTAGATATTTCCATGTTTACACAGATAGTGGTGTAGATATTTCCCTGTTTTTACAGATGACTGTGTAGGTAATTCCATGTTTATACAGATGACAGTGTAGATATTTCTATGCTTATACAGATGGTGGTGCAGATATTTCCATGTTTACAGATGGCGGTGTAGATATTTCAATTTTTATGCAGATGGTGGTGTAGATATTTCCATGTTTATAGAGATAGCGGTGCAACTATTTCCATGTTGTACAGATAACGGTGTAGATATTTCTATGTTTGTAGAGATAGCGGTGTAGATATTTCCATGTTTATATAGATGGCGGTGTAGATATTTCCATATTTATACAAATAGCGGTGTAGATATTTCCATGTTTACACAGACAGCGATGTGGATATTTCCATCTTTTTAGAGGTCGTGGTGTAGATAGTTCTATGCTTATACAGATTGCGGTGTAGTTCCATGTTTATACAGGCAGCGGTGTAGATATTTCCATGTTTATACAGATGGTGGTATAGATATTTCTATGTTTATAGAGATAGTGTTGTAGATACTTCCATGTTTATAGAGATGGCGGTGGAAATATTTCCTTGTTTGTAGTGAAAGCGGTTCAGATATTTCCATGTTTATACAGATTGCGGTGTAGATATTTCCATGTTTCTAGAGATAGCAGTGTAGACATTTCCATATTTATACAGATAGCTGTGTAGCTGTTTCCATGTTTCTACAGATGGTGGTGTAGATATTTCCATGTTTTTACAGATAGCAGTGGAGATATCTCCTTGTTTATACAGATCGTGGTGTAGCTATTTCCATGTTTATAAAGAGAGCGGTGTAGATAATTCCAGGTTTATAAATGTAGCGGTTTAGATATTTCCATATTTATACAGATCGTGATGTAGATATTTCCATCTTTCCACAGACAGCAGTGTAAATATTTTCATGTTTATACAGATGTTGCTGTAGATATTTCCATGTTTACACATATAGCGGTGTAGATATTTCAATGTTCATGCAGATGGCTGTGTAGATATTTTCATGTTTATAGAGATGGCGGTGTAGATATTTCAATGTTTGTAGAGATAGCGGTGTAGGTATTTCCATGATAATAGAGATGGCGGTGTAAATATTTCCATGTTTACAGAGATAGCACTGTAGATATTTCCTTCTTTATACAGATATCGGTGTAGTTATTTCCATGTTTATACAGATAGCGGTGTTGGTATTTCCATGTTTTTACAGATAGCGGTGTAGATATTTCCATGCTTATACAGCTCACGGTGTAGATATTTCCATGTTTATACAGATGGCAGTGTATCTATTTCCATGTTTATACAGATAGCGGTGTAGATATTTCTATGTTTACACAGATGGCTGTGTAGGTATTTCCATGTGTATACAGATGGCCGTGTAGATATTTCCATGTTTATAGAGATGGTGGTGTAGATATTTCCATGTTTACACAGATCACTGTTGAGATATTTCCATGTTTATACTGATTGCGGTGTAGATATTTCCATGTTTACAGAGATAGCGTTGTGGATATTTCCATGTTTACACTGATAGCGTTGTAGATATTTCCAAGTTAATACAGATAGCGGTGTAGTTATTTCCAAGTTTACACAGATAGCTGTAAAGATATTTCCATGTTTACACAGATAGCGGTGTAGATATTTCCATGTTGATACAGATAGCGGTGTAGATATATCCAGGTTTATAAAGATAGCAGTGGAGATGTTTACACGTTTTTACAGATAGCGATGTAGATATATCAACGTTTATACAGATAGCGTTATAGATATTTCCATATTTATTCAGATAGCAGTGTAGATATTTCCATCTTTGCACAGATTGCGGTGTAGATATTTCCAGGTTTACACAGATAGCGGTGTAGATATTTCCATCTTTGCACAGATTGCAGTGTAGATATTTCCATGTTTATCCAGGTAACGGTGTAGAGATTTCCATGTTTACACAGATATCTCTGTAGATATTTCCATGTTTATACAGATAGCGGTGTAGATAATTCCATGTTTGTAGAGATAGCGGTTTAGATAATTCCATGTTTATACAGACGTCGGTGGAGGCATTTCCGTGTTTATAGAGATAGTGGTGAACATATTTCCATATTTATACAGATAGCGGTGTAGATATTTCCATGTTTATACAGATAGCGGTGAAGATATTTCCATGTTTATACAGATAATGGTGTAGATATTTCCATGATTATACAGATCGTGGTGTAGATACTTCCATGTTTATACAGATAGCGGTGTAGGTATTTCCATGTTTATACAGGTAGCGGTGTACAAATTTCCATGGTTATACAGATTGCGGTGTAGATATTTCCAATTTTCTAAAGATGGCAGTGTAGATATTTCCATCTTTATACAGCTCACGGTGTAGATATTTCCATCTTTATACAGCTGGCAGTGTATATATTTCCATGTTTATACATATGGCGGTGTAGATACTTCCATGTTTATGGAGATGGCGGTGTAGATATTCTCACGTTTATGGAGATAGCAGTGTAGATATTTCCAAGTTTATACAGTTAGCTGTGAAGTTATTTCCACGTGTATACAGATGGCAGTGTAGATATTTCCATGTTTATAGAGATGGTGGTGTAGATATTTCCATGTTTATGCAGATGACTGTGTAGATATTTCCATGTTTATACAGACGGCAGTGTAGATATTTCGATGTTTATATAGAGACCGGTGTAGATATTTCCATGTTTATTCAGATGTTGGTGTAGATATTTCCATGTTTATTCAGATGGCGGTGTAGATTTTCCATGTTTATACACATAGCGGTGTGGCTATTTCCATGTTTATACAGATAACGAAGTAGATATTTCCATGTTCATAGAGATGGCTGTGTAGGTATTTCCATGTTTATACAGATAGTGGTGTAGATATTTCCATGTTTTAGAGATGGCTGCATAGGTATTTCCAAGTGTGTAGAGATAGCGGTGCAGATGTTTCCATGTGAATAGAGATAGCAGTGTAATTATTTCCATGTTTATACAGATAGCGGTGCAGATATTTATATGTTTACAGAGATAGCGGTGTAGATATTTCCATCTTTGCACAGATTGCGGTGTAGATATTTCCATCTTTACACAGATAGCGATATAGATATTTCCATGTTTACACAGATTGCTGTGTATTTATTTCCATGTTTACACAGATAGCGTTGTAGATATTACCATGTTTTTACAGATAGCGGTGTAGATATTTCCATGCTTATATAGATATGATTGTTGGTAATTCCATGTTTATACAGAGAGCAGTGTAGATGTTTCGATGTTTATACAGCTCACGGTGTAGATATTTCCATCTTTATACAGATGTCAGTGTAGATATTTCCATGTTTACACAGATAATGGTGTAGACATTTCCATTATTATAAAGATAGCGCAGTGGATATTTCAATGTTTATAGAGATAGCGGTGGAGATATTTCCACGTTTATACATATAGCGGTGGAAATATTACCATATTTACACAGATAGCGGTGTAGATATTTCCCTGTTTATACAGACAGCCGTGAAGATATTTCCATGTTTATAAAGATAGCAGTGTAGATGTTTCCATGTTTATAGAGGTAGCGTTGGAGATATTTCCATGTTTATACAGATATCGATGAAGAAATTTCCATGTTTATGCAGATAGCGGTGTAGATATTTCCATGTTTATAGAGATATCGGTGTACATATTTCTATGTTCATAGAGAGAACGGTGTAGATATTTCCATGACTATACAGATGGCTGTGTAGATATTTCCATGTGTATACAGATGGCTGTGTAGATATTTCCAAGTTTATACAGATGTAGGTGTAGATATTTCCATGTTTATACAGATAAGTGTGTAGATATTTCCAAGTTTTTACAGTTGGTGGTGTAGATTTTCCATGTTTATACAGATAGCGGTGTGGCTATTTCCATGTTTATACAGATAGCGGTGAAGATATTTCCATGTTTATAGAGATGGCTGTGTAGATATTTCCATGTTTATACAGATGGCAGTGTAGATATTTCCATGCTAATACAGATAGTGGTGTAGATATTTCCGTGTTTATACAGATGACTGTGTTGGCATTTCCATGTTTATACAGAGGGTGGTGTAGATATTTCCATGTTTCTAGAGATAGCCATGTAGATATTTTGATGTTTATACAGATAGCGGTGTACACATTTAAATGTTTATAGAGATAGCGGTGTAGATATTGCCATATCTATACATATACCTGTGTAGATCATTCCATGTTTATACAGAAAACGGTGTAGATATTTGCATTTATACAGATAGTGGTGTAGATATTTCCATGTTTATACAGATCATGGCGTAGATATTTCCATGTTTATACAGATAGCGTTGTAGATATTTCCATGTTTATACAGATAGCGGTGTAGTTATTTGCATGTTTACAGAGATAGTGGTGTAGATATTTCAATATTTGCACAGATTGCGTTGTAGATATTTCCAACTTCACACAGAAAGCCTCGTACATATTTCCATGCTTACCCACATAGCGGTGTAGATATTTCCATGTTTATACAGATAGCCGTGTAGATATTTCCATGTTTATATAGACATCAGTGTAGATATTTCCATGTTTACATTTCACAGTGTAGATATTTCCATGTTTATACAGATAGCGGTGTAGATATTTCCATGTTTATACAGAATCGGTGTTGATATTGCCATGTTTATACAGATGGCAGTGTAGATATTCCCATGTTTATACAGATAGCGTTGTAGATAATTGCACCTTTATACAAAAGGCAGTGTAGATAGTTCCATGTTTATACAGATGGCGGTGTAGATTATTTCCACGTTTATAAAGTTACCGTTGTAGATATTTTCACGTTTCTACAGATAGCGGTGTAGATATATCCACATAAATACAGATAGCGGTGTAGATATTTCCACTTTTATACAGATAGCTTTATAGATATTTCCATGTTTATACAGATAGCGGTGTAGATATTTCCATGTTTACATAGATTGTGTTGGAGATATTTCCATGTTTATACAGATAGTGGTGTAGATATTTACATGTTTATGCAGACTGCGGTGTAGACATTTCCATGTTTATGCAGATGGCGGTGTAGATAGTTCCAGGTTTATAGAGATGACGGTTTAGATAATTCCATGTTTATAGAGATAGCGGTGTAGATATTTCCATGTTTATAGAGATAGCAGTGTAGGTATTTCCATGTTTATAGTGATAGTGGTGTAGATATTTGCGTGTTTATACAGATAGCGGTGTAGTTATTTCCATGTTTATACGGATAGCGGACTTGATATTTCCATGTTTATAGGGATAGCGTTGTAGATATTTTCATGTTTATACAGATAGCGGTGTAGGTATTTCCTTGTCTATACAGATAAGAGTGTAGGTATTTCCATGTTTATAGAGATACCGGTGTAGGTATTTCCACGTTTATACAGATAGCGGTGAAGATATTTCCATGTTTATACAGAAAGCGGTGTAGGTATTTGTATGTTTATACAGATAGCGGTGTAAATATTTCCACGTTAACTCAAATTGCGTTGTAGAAATTTCCATCTTTGCACAGATTGTGGTGCAGATATTTCCATGTTTATTCAGATAGCGTTGTAGATATTTCCATGTTGACACAGATAGCTCTGTAGATATTTCCATGTTTACACAGATAGCATTGTAGGTATTTCCCTGTTTATAGAGATAGCGGTTTAGATATTTCCATGTGTATACAGATTGCGGGGTAGACATTTCTGTGTTTATAAAGAGAGCGGTGTAGATATTTCCATGTTTATACAGATAGTGGTGTAGGTATTCCCATGTTTATACAGATAACACTGTAGGTATTTCCATGTTAATAGAGATACCGGTGTAGGGATTTCCATGTTTATACAGATAGCGGTGTAGATAGGTTCATGTTTATGCAGATGGCGGTGTAGGTATTTCCATGTTTATAGAGATAGCGGTGTAGATAGTTCTATGTTTATAGTAATAGCGGTGTAGATATTTCCATGTTTATACAGATAGCGGTGTAGATATTTCCGTTTATACGGATAGCGGTGTTGATATTTCCATTTTTATAGGGATAGCGGTGTAGATATTTACATGTTTATACAGATAGCGGTGCGGGTATTTCCATGATTATACAGATAGCAGTTTAGATATTTCCATGTTTGTAGAGATGACTGTCTAGATATTTCCATGTTTATACAGATTTCAGTGTAGACATTTCCATGTTTATACAGATGGTGGTGTAGATATTTCCCTGTTTATACAGATGACTGTGTAGGTACTTCCATGTTTATACAGATGTCGGTGTAGATATTTTCATGTTTATACAGATAGCGGTGTATATATTTCCAACTTTATACAGATAGCGGTGTAGACATTTCCAAGTTTACAGAGATAGCAGTGTAGATATTTCCATATTTATACAGAGAGCAGTGTAGATCTTTCCATGTTTATACAGAGAGCGTTGTAGATATTTCCATGATTATATAGATAGCGGCGTAGATATTTCCATGTTTATAGAGATGGCGGTGTAGGTATTTCCATGTTTATAGAGATTGTGGTGTAGATATTTCCATGTTTATACAGAACGCGGTGTAGACATTTCCATGTTTATACAGATAGCAGTTTTGGTATTTCCATGTTTATACAGATAGTGGTGTAGATATTTCCATGTTTATACAGCTCACGGTTTAGATATTTCCATCTTTACACAGATGGCAGTGAAGTTATTTCCATGTTTATACAGAAGCGGTGTAGATATTTCCACGTTTATACAGATAGCGGTGTAGATATTACCACTTTTTACAGATAGCGGTGTAGATATTTCCATCTTTATACAGATGGCGGTGTAGTTATTTCCATGTTTATACAGATGGCGGTGTAGATATTTCCATGTTTATGCAGATGGCGGTGTAGATAATTCCATGCTTATGCAGATGGCGGTGTAAATATTTCCAAGTTTATAGATTGGCTGTGTAGATATTTCCATGTTTATAGAGATAGCAGTGTAGATAATTCCATGTTCATAGAGATAGCGGTGTAGATATTTCCATGTTTATACAGATGTCTGTGTTGATATTTCCATGTTTATACAGATGGCGGTGTAGATATTTCATGCTTATAGAGATAGCGGTGTAGATATTTCCATATTTATACAGATGGCGGTGTAGATATTTCCATGTTTATACAAATAGTGGTGTAGATATTTTTATGTTTATATAGATAGCAGTGTAGATATTTCCATGTATATACGGATCACGGTGTAGATATTTCCATGTTTATACAGATAGCGGTGTAGATATTTCCATGTTTATAAAGAAGCGGTGTTGATATTGACATGTTTATACAGATGGCAGTGTACATATTCCCATGTTTATACAAATGATGGTGTAGACATTTCCTCGTTTATACAGATAGTGTTGTAGTTATTTCCACGTTTATACAGATAGCGGTGTAGATATTTCCACGTTTATACAGATAGCGGTGCAGATATTTCCATGTCAACACAGATAGCGCTGTATATATTTCCATCTTTGCACAGATTGTGGTGTAGATATTTCCATGTTTATTTAGGTAGCGGTGTAGATATTTCCATGTTTACACAGATATCTCTGCAGATATTTCCATGTTTACACAGATAGCGTTGTAGGTATTTCCATGTTTATAGAGATAGCGGTGTAGGTATTTCCATGTTTATAGTGATAGCGGTGTAGATATTTACATGTTTATACAGATAGCGGTGTGGGTATTTCCATGTTTATACACATAGCAGTATGGATATTTCCATGTTTATTGAGTTGACTGTCTAGATATTTCCATTGTTATACAGATTTCAGTGTAGACATTTCCATGTTTATACAGATGGTGGTGTAGATATTTCCCTGTTTATACAGATGACTGTGTTATTATTTCCATGTTTATACAGATGTCGGTGTAGATATTTTCATGTTTATACAGATAGCGGTGTAGATATTTCCAAGTCTATACAGATAGCGGTGTAGACATTTCCAAGCTTACAGAGATAGTGGTGTAGATATTTCCATATTTATACAGATAGCAGTGTAGATCTTTCCATGTTTCTACAGAGAGCGTTGTAGACATTTCCATGTTTATATAGATAGCGGTGTAGATATTTCCATGTTTATAGAGATGGCGGTGTAGGTATTTCCATGCTTATAGAGATAGTGGTGTAGATATTTCCATGTTTAAACAGATCTCTGTGTCGATATTTCCATGTTTATACAGATAGCTGTTTTGTTATTTCCATGTTTATACAGATAGCGGTGTAGATATTTTCATGATTATACAGCTCGCGATGAAGATATTTCCATCTTTACACAGATGGCAGTGAAGTTATTTCCATGTTTATACAGAAGCGGTGTTGATATTGCCATGTTTATACAGATGGCAGTGTAGATATTTCCATGTTTATACAGATGGTAGTGTAGATATTTCCATGTTTACAGAGATATCGGTGTAGATATTTCCATCTTTGCACAGATTGCGGTGTAGGTATTTCCATCTTTACACAGATAGCGGTGTAGATATTTCCATGTTTACACAGACAGCTCTGTAGATATTTCCATGTTTACGCAGATAGCGTTGTAAATATTTCCATGTTTACACAGATAGCTGTGTAGATATTTCCAAGTTTCCACAGATAGCGTTTTAGATATTTCCATGATAATACAGATAGCGGTGTAGATATTTCCATGTTTATACACATAGAGGTGTAGTTATTTCCATGTTTATAGAGACAGCGGTGAGGATATTTCCATGTTTATACAGATGGCTGTGTAGATATTTCCATGTGAATAGAGATCGCTGTGTAGTTATTTCCATGTTTATAGAGATGGTGGTGTAGATATTTCCATGTTTATGCAGATGACTGTGTAGATACATGCAAGTATTTACAGAAGGCGGTGTAGATATTTCCATGTTTATGGAGATATTGGTGTAGATATTTCCATATTTATAAAGATAGCGGTGTATATATTTCCATGTTTACAGAGATAGCAGTGTAGATATTTCCATATTTGTGCAGATAGCGGTGTACATATTTCCATCTTTACACAGATGGAGGTGTAGTTATTTCCATGTATATACAGGTGGCGGTGTAGATATTTCCATGTTTATGCAGATGGCGGTGTAGGTATTTCCATGTTTATGCAGATGGCGGTGTAGATATTTCCATGTTTATTCAGATAGCGTTGTAAATACTTCCAGGTTTATATAGATATTGGTGTAGATATTTCCATGATTATACAGATCACGGTGTAGATATCTCCAGCTTTCTGCAGATGGCAATGCAGATATTTCCATGTTTATACAGATGGCGGTGTAGACATTTCCATGTTTATATAGATGGCGATGTACATATTTCCTTGTTTATGTAGATGGCGTTGTAGATATTTCCATGTTTGTAGAGATGGCAGTGTAGATATTTCCGTGTTTATACCGATGGCAGTGTACATATATCCATGTTTATATAGATGGCAGTGTAGATATTTCCAGGTTTATAGAGATGGCTGTGTAGATATTTCAATGTTTATACAGATGGCTGTTTAGATATTTCCATGTCTATACATAAGACTTTGTAGATATTTCCATGTTTATACAGATGGCGGTGTAGATATTTCCATGTTTTTACAGAACATGGTGTAGATATTTCCATGTTTATACAGATAGCATTGTAGATATTTCCATGTTTTTACAGATAGCAGTGTAGATATTTCCATGTTTATACAGATCGCGGTGTACATATGTTCATCTTTCTAAAGAAGGCAGAGTAGATATTTCCATGTTTATACAGATGTTGGTGCAGATATTTCCATGCTTATATAGATGGCGGTGTAGATATCTCCTTGTTTATGTAGATGGCCGTGTGGATATTTCCATGTTTATAAAGACGGCGGTGTATATATTTCCAAGTTTTAGAGAGAGCGGTGAAGATAATTCCAAGTTTATACAGATGACTGTGTAGTTATTTCCATGTTTCTACAGATGGCGGTGTTGATATTTCCATGTTTATAGAGATAGCGGTGTAGATATTTCCATGTTTATACAGATAGCGGTGTTGATATCTCCATGTTTATAGGGATAGCGGTGTAGATATTTCCATGTTTATACAGATAGCGGTGTAGATATTTCCATGTTTATACAGATAGTGGGGTAGATATTTCCATGTTTATATAGATGGCTGAGTAGATATTACCAAGTTTATACATAAAGCGGTGTAGATATTTCCATGTTTATACAGATGGTGTTGTAGATATTTCCAAATTTATAAAGATGACTGTGAAGCTATTTCCATGTCAATACAGATGGCAATGAAGATATTTCCATGTTTATAGAGATAGCGGTGTAAATATTTCCATGTTTATACAGATAGCGGTGTATATTGTTCCATGTTTATACAGATACCGGTGTTGTTATTTCCATGCTTATACAGATAGCGGTGTAGATATTTCCATGTTTATACAGCTCGCGGTATGGATATTTCCATCTTTATACACATGGCAGTGTAGATATTTCCATGTTTATACAGATGGCGGTGTAGATATTTCCATGTTTACACAGATGGCTGTGTAGATATTTCCAAGTTTTTACAGATGGCAGTGTAGATATTTCCATGTTTATAGAAATGGCATTGTAGTTAGTTCCATGTTTATGGAGATGGCAGTGTAGATATTTTCATGTTTATAGAGATGGCGGTGTAGATATTTCCATGTTTATAGAGATAGCGGTGTAGGTATTTCCTTGTTTATACAGATGGCTGTGTAGAAATTTCCATGTGTGTAGAGATGGCATTGTAGTTATTTCCATGTTTATACAGACGGTGGTGTTGATATTACCATGATTATACAGATGACTGTGTAGATATTTCCATGTATTTACAGATGGCGGAGAAGTTATTTCCATGTTTTTCAGATGGCGGTGTAAATATTTCCATGTTTATACAGATAGCGGTGTAGGTATTTCCATGTTCATACAGATAGCTGTGTAGATATTTCCATATTTATACAGATAGCGGGGTAGATATATCCATGTTTATACAGAGAGTGGTGTAGATCTTTCCATGCTTATAAAGATGGTGGTGCAGATATTTCCATGTATATACAGATATCGGTGTAGATATGTCCATGTTTTTACAGATGGTTGTGTAGATACTTCCATATTATACAGATATCTGTGTTGATATTTCCATGTTTATACAGATAGCGGTGTGGATATTTCCATGTTTATATAGATTGCGGTATAGGTATTTGCATGTTTATAGGAATAGCGGTGTAGATATTTCCATGTTTATACAGATGACAGTGTAGATATTTCCATGTTTTTACAGATGGTGCTGTAGATATTTCCATGTTTAAACATATAGCGGAGTAGATATTTCCATGTTTATAGAGATAGCGGTGTAGATATTTCCACGTTTATACAGCTCGCGATGTAGACATTTCCATCTTTATACAGGTGGCAGTGTAGATATTTCCAGGTTTATACAGATACCGTTGTAGATATTTCCATGTTTATTCAGATAGCGGTGTAGATATTTCCATGTTTATGGAGATCGCGGTGCAGATATTTCCACGTGTATACAGATGGCGGTGTAGATATTTCCATGTTTATAGAGATAGCGGTGTAGATATTTCCAGGTTTATTCAGATAGCGGTGTAGATATTTCCATGTTCATAGAGATAGCGGTGTAAATATTTCTATATTTGTACAGATAGCGGTGTAGATATTTCCATGTTTACACAGATAGCGGTGTAGATATTTCCATGTTTATACAGATAGCGGTGGAGTTATTTCCATGTTTCTACAGGTCATGGTGTACATATTTCCATGTTTATACATACAGCATTGTAGATATTTCCATGTTTATACAGATAGTGGTGTATATATATACATGTTTATACAGATAGCAGTGTAGATATTTCAATGTTGACAAAGAACACGGTGTAGATATTTCCATGTTTATAGAGATAGCGGTGTAGATATTTCCATGTTTATACAGAACGTGGTGTAGATATTTCCATCTTTCTACAAATGACGTTGTAGATATTTCCATGATTATAGAGATAGCGGTTGAGATATTTCCATGTTTATACAGATAGCGCTGTAGATATTTCCATGATCATACAGATAGCGGTGTAGATATTTCCATGTTTATACAGATAGCGCTGCAGATATTCCTAGTTTATACACATCATGGTGTATATATTTCCATGTTTATACAGATAACGTTGTAAATACTTCCAGGTTTATGTAGATAGCGGTGTAGATATTTCCATGACTATACAGATCACGGTGAAGATATTTCCAGCTTTCTCCAGATGGCAATGCGGATATTTCCATGTTTATACAGATGGCGGTGTAGACATTTCCATGTTTATATAGATGGTGATGGAGATATTTCCTTCTTTATGTAGATGGCGTTGTAGATAATTCCATGTTAGTAGAGATGGCAGTCTAGATATTTCCACGTGTATACAGATGGCAGTGTAGATATTTCCAGGTTTATAGAGATGGCTGTGTAGATATTTCCATGTTTATACAGATGGCTTTTTAGATATTTCAATGTCTATACATATGACTGTGTAGATATTTCCATGTTTATACACATGGCGGTGTAGATATTCTCAAGTTTATAGAGAAAGTGGTGTAGATATTTCCATGTTTATACTGATAGCGATGTAGATATTTCATTTTTATACAGATAGTGGTGTAGACATTTCCATGTTTATACAGATGGCTGTGTAGATATTTCCATGTGTATACAGATGACAGTGTAGATATTTCCATGTTTATACTGATGCAGGTGTAGATAATTCCATGTTTACACAGATGACTGTGTAGATATTTCCATGTTTTCACAGATGGCGGTGTAGATATTTCCAAGTTTATGCAGAAAACGTTGTGGCTATTTCCATGTTTAAACAGATAGCGATGTAGATATTTCCATGTTTATAGAGATGGCTGTGTAGATATTTCCATGTCTATACAGATCGCAGTGATCATATTTCCATGTTTATACGGAGAGTCTTGTAGATATTTCCATGTTTATACAGATGACTGTGTAGGTATTTCAATGTTTATACAGATGGCGGTGTAGATATTTCCAAGTTTATACAGATAGCGGTGTAGATATTTCCATGTTTATACAGTTAACGGTGAAGATATTTCCATGTTTATACAGATAGCGGTGTAGGTATTTCCATGTTTATACAGATAGCGGTGTAGATATTTCCATGTTTATACAGATGGCTGTGTTGATATTTCCATGTGTATACAGATGTCACTGCAGATATTTCCATGTTTATATAGATGGATGTTTAGATATTTCCATATTTCTACAGATGACTGTGTAGATATTTCCAGGCTTTTACAGATGGCGGTGTAGATATTTCTATGTTTATAAAGATAGCGGTGTGGCTATTTCCATGTTTATAGAGATAGCGATGTAGATATTTCCATGTTTATACAGATAGCAGTGTAGATATTTCCATGTTTATACAGATAGAAGTGGAGATATTTCCATGTTTATACAGATGGTGTCGTAGATATTTCGAAGTTTATGCAGATTGTGGTGTAGATATTTCCATATTTATAGAGATAGCGGTGTAGATATTTCCATGTTTATTCATATGGCCGGGTAGATATTTCCATGTTTATAGAGATAGCGGTGTGGCTGTTTCCATGTTTATACAGATAGCAGTGTAGGTATTTCCATGTTTACACACATAGTGGTGTAGATATTTCCATGTTTATAAAGATAGCGATGTAGATATTTCCATCTTTATAAAGATAGCGGTGAAGATATTTCCTTGTTTATAGAGATAGCGGTCGAGATGTTTCCATGTTAATCCAGATAATGATGTAGATATTTCCATGTTCATACAGATAGCGGTGAAGATATTTCCATGTTTATAGAGATGGCTTTGTAGATATTTCCATGTTTATGCAGATGGCAGTGTAGATATTTCCATGTTTATACAGATAGTGGTGTAGGTATTTCCATTTTTATAAAGATGACTGTGTAGGTATTTCCATGTTCAGAGAGATGGCGGTGTAGATATTTCCAAGTTTATAGAGATAGCCATGTAGATATTTCCATGTTTATACAGATAGCGGATTAGACATTTCCATGTTTATAGAGATAGCGGTGTTGATATTCCCATATTTATACCGATAGCCATGTAGATATTTCCATGTTTATTCAGATGACTGTGTAGATATTTCCATGTTTATACAGATAACGGTGTGGCTATTTCCATGTTTATACAGATGGCAGTGTAGATATTTCCATGTTAATACAGATGGCAGTGTAGATATTTCCATGTTAATACAGATAGCGATATAGATATTTCCACTTTTATACAGATATCAGTGCAGATATTTCCATGTTTATACCTATAGCGTTGTAGATAATTCCATGTTTATACAGATAGCGGTGTAGATATATCCATGTTTATACAGATAGCGGTGGAGATATTTCCATGTTTATACAGATAGCAGTGGAGATATTTCATTGTTTATTCAGATGGCGGTGTAGATATTTCCATGTTTATATAGATGGCGGTGTAGATATTTCCAAGTTTATACAGACAGCGGTGTAGATATTTCCATGTTTATACAGATAGCGGTGGAGATATTTCCATGTTTATACTGATAGTGGTGGAGTTATTTCCATGTTTATACAGATGGCGGTGTAGATATTTCCAAGTTTATGAAGATAGCGGTGTAGATATTTCCATATTTATAGAGATAGCGGTGTAGATATTTCCATGTTTATACAGATGGCTGTGTAGATATTTCCATTTGTATACAGATGGCAATGTAGATATTTCCATGTTTACAGAGATAGCGGAGTAGATATTTACATGTTTCTACAGATAGCTTGGTAGATATTTCCATGTTTATACAGATAGCAGTGTAGGCATTTCCATGTTTATAGAGATAGCAATGCAGGTATTTCCATATTTATACAGATAGCAGTGTAGATATTTCCATGTTTATACAGATAGCAGTGTAGATATTTCCATGTTTATACAAATAGCGGTGTGGTTGCTTCCATGTTTGTACAGATGTCTGTGTATATATTCCCATGTTTATACAGACGGCGGTGTAGATATTTCCATGTTTACAAAGATAGCGGAGTAGATATTTCCATGTTTCTATAGGTAGCTTGGTAGATATTTCCATGTTTATAGAGATAGCGTTGTATATATTTCCATATATACAGATAGCCGTGTAGATATTTCCATGTTTATTCAGATGGCGCTGTTGATATTTCCATGTTTATTCAGATGGCGCTGTTGATATTTCCATGTTTATTCAGAGAGCGGTGTGGCTATTTCCATGTTTATACAGATGGCATTGTAGATTTTTCCATGTTAATACAGATAGCGATGCAGATATTTCCATGTTTATACAGATAGCGGTGAAGATATTTCCATGTTTATAGAGATATTGATGGAGATATTTCCATGTTTATACAGATGGCGGTGTAGATATTTTCAAGTTCATACAGATGGATGTGTAGATATTTCCATGTTTATACAGATAGGGGTTTTGGTATTTCCATGTTTATAGAGATAGCGGTGGAGATATTTCCATGTTTATACAGATGGCTGTGTGGATATTTCCATGGGTATACAGATGGCAGTGGAGATATTTCCATGTTTACATAGATGGATGTGTGGATAATTCCATGTTTATACAGATGACTCTGTACATATTTCCATGTTTATACAGATAGCGGTGTACATATTTCCATGTTGATACAGATACTGGTGTAGATATTTCCATGTTTATGCAGATAACGGTGGAGATATTTCCATGTTTATACAGATAGCGGTGGAGATATTTCCATGTTCATACAAATGGCGGTGTAGATATTTCCGTGTTTATACAGATGGCTGTGGAGTTATTTCCATGTTTATACAGATAGTGGTGTAGATATTTCCATGTTTATACAGATGACTGTGGAGGTATTTCCATGTTTATCAAGATGGCGTTGTAGATATTTCCATGTTTATAGAGATAGCCATGTAGATATTTCCATGTTTATACAGATAGCTGTGTAGACATTTCCATGTTTATAGAGATATTCGTGTAGGTATGTCCATATTTATACAGATAGCAGTGTAGTTATTTCCATGTTTATACAGACAGCGGTGTAGGTATTTCCATGTTTATACAGATAGCGGTGTAGATATATCCATGTTTATACAGATCTTGGTGTAGATATTTCCATGTTTATACAGAGAGCGGTGTAGATATTTCCATATTTATAGAGATAGCAGTGTAGATATTTCCATATTTTCAGAGATAGAGGTGTAGATATTTCCATGTTTATACAGATAGCGGTGTAGATATTTCAATGTTTATACAGATGGCTGTGTAGATATTTTCATGTGTATACAGATGGCAGTGTAGATATTTCCATGTGTATAAAGATGGAGGTGCAAATATTTCCATATTTATACGGATGACTGTGTACGTATTTCCATCTTTTTACAGATGGCGGTGTAGGTATTTCCATGTTTATATAGATATCGGTGTGGCTATTTCCATGTTTATACAGATATCGATGTAGATATTATCATGTTTATACAGATGACTGTGTAGTTATTTCCATGTTTATACAGATGGCGGTTTGGATATTTCCATGTTTATAGAGATAACCATGTAGATTTTTCCATGTTTATACAGATAGCGGTGTAGACATTTCCATGTTTATAGAGATAGCAGTGTAGATATTTCCATAATTATACAGATAGCTGTGTAGATATTTCCAAGTTTATAAAGATAGCAGTTTAGATATTTCCATGTTTATGGAGATAGCAGCGTAGATATTTCCATGTTTATACAGATAGCAGCAGAGATATTTCCATATTAATACAGATAGCGGTGGAGATATTTCCATGTTTATACAGATGGCGGTGTAGACATTTCCAAGTTTATACAGATAGCGGTGTAGGTATTTCCATGTTTATACAGATCGCGGTGTAGATACTTCCAAGTTTATACAGATAGCGGTGTAGATTTTCCATGTTTATAGAGATAGCAGTGTAGATATTTCCAGGTTTATACAGATGGCTGTGTAGATATTTACGTTTGTATACAGATGGCAGTGTAAATATTTCCATTTTTTTACAGATGGAGGTGTAGATACTTCCAATTTTATACAGATGACTGTGAAGATAATTCCATGTTTTTACAGATGGTGGTGTAGGTATTTCCATGTTTACACAGATGGAGGTGTAGATATTTCCACGTTTATACAGATGACTGTGTAGATATTTCCATGTTTTTACAGATGGCGGTGTAGATATTTCCATGTTTACATAGATAGCAGTGTGGCTATTTCCATGTTTATACAGATTGCGTTGTAGCTATTTCCATGTTCATAGAGATGGCTGTGAAGATATTTCCATGTTTATACAGATGGCATTGTACATATTTCCAGGTTTATACGGATAGTGGTGTAGATATCTCCATGCTTATGGAGATGACTGTGTATATATTTCCATGTTTATACAGACAGTTGTGTAGATATTTCCATGTTTATAGAAATAGCAGTGTAGATATTTCCATATTCATTCAGATAGCCATGTAGATATTTCCATGTTTATTCAGATTGCGGTGTAGATATTTCCATGTTTATAGAGATAGCAGTGTAGATATTTCCAGGTTTATGCAGATGGTTGTGTAGATATTTCCATGTGTATACAGATGGCAGTGAAGTTATTTCTAAGTTTATACAGATGGAGTAGAAGATACTTCCAAGTTTAAACAGATGACTGTGTAGATATTTCCATGTTTTTAGAGATGGCGGTGTAGATATTTCCATGTTTATACAGATAGCGCTGTAGATATTTCCATGTTTATACAGATGGCTGTGTAGATATTTCCATGTGTATACAGATGTCATTGTAGATATTTCCATTTTTATACAGATGGAGGTGTAGATATTTCCATGTTTATACAGATGACTTTGTAGATATTTCCATGTTTTTACAGATTGCGGTGCAGATATTTCCATGTTTATAAAGATAGCGGTGTGGGTGTTTCCCTGTTTATACAGATAGCGATATAGATATTTCCATGTTTATAGAGATGGCGGTGTAGATATTTCGAAGTTTATACAGATAGCGGTGTAGATATTTCCATGTTTATACAGATAGCAGTGTAGATATTTCCATGTTTATAGAGATAGTGGTCTGTTTACTTCCATGTTCATACAGATGACTGAGTATATATTTCCAGGTTTATACAGATGGCGGTGTAGATATTTCCAAGTTTATAGACGTAGCGGTGTAGATATTTCCATGTTTATACAGATGACCGTGTAATTATTTCCATGTTTATACAGAGGGCGGTTTAGATATTTCCATATTTATAGAGATAGCCGCATAGATATTTCCATGTTTATACAGATAGCGGTGTAGACATTTCCATGTTAATAGATATAGCAGTGCAGGTATTTCCATATATATACAGATCGTGGTGTAGATATTTGCATGTTTATACAGATAGCGATATAGATATTTCCTTGTTGGTACAGACAGCACTGTAGATATCTCCATTTTTATGCAGATCGTGGAGTAGTTGTTTCCATGTTTATACAGATAGCGGTGTAGATATTTCCATGTTTATACAAGTAGCATTGCATATGATTCCATGTTTGTACAGATCGCGGTGTAGACATTTCCATCTTTCTGAAGATGGCAGTGTAGATATTTCTATGTTTATACAGATGGCGGTGTAGATATTTCCATGTTAATGCTGATGGCAGTGTAGATATTTCCATGTTTATAGAGATTGCGGTGTAGATATTTCTATGTTTATTGAGATAGCGGTGTAGATAATTACATGTTTACACAGGTAGCAGTGTAGGTAATTCCATGTTTATAGAGAGAGAGGTGTATATATTTCCATATTTGTACACATAGCAGTGTAGATATTTCCATGTTTATTCAGATGGCAGTATAGATATTTCCATGTTTATACAGATAGCGGTGGAGATATTTCCATGCTTATAAAGATAGCGGTGTGGGTATTTCCCTGTTTATACAGATAGCGATATAGATATTTCCATGTTTATAGAGGTGGCGGTGTAGATATTTCCAAGTTTGTACAGATAGCCGTGCAGATATTTCCATGTTTATACAGATAGCGGTGTAGGTATTTCCAGGTTTATACAGATAGCGGTTAAGATATTTCCACGTTTACAGAGATAGCAGTGTAGATATTTCCATGTTTATACTGATGTCTGTGTAGATTTTTCCATGTGTATACAGATGGCACTGTAGATATTTCCATGTTTATACTGATGGAGGTGTAGATATTTCCATGTTTATACAGAAGACTGTGTAGATATTTCCATGTTTTTACAGATGTCGGTGTAGATATTTCCATGATTATACAGATAGCAGTATGGATATTTCCATGATTATACAGATGGCGGTGTTGATATTTCCATGTTTATACAGATAGCGTTGTAGATATTTCCATGTTTATACAGATAGCGGTGTTGGTATTTCTATGTTTATGCAGATAGCGGTGTAGATATTTCCATGTTTGCATAGCTCGCGGTGTTGATATTTCCATCTTTATAGAGAAGGAAGTGCAGATATTTCCATGTTTACAGAGATAGCGGTGTACATATTTCCATGTTTATACAGATAGCAGTTTAAATATTTACACATTTACAGAGATTGCGGTGTAGATATTTCCTCGTTTATACAGAAAGTGGTGTAGATATTTCCACGTTTACAGAGATCGCGGTGTAGATATTTCCACGTTTATACAGATAGCGGTGTAGATATTTAAACGTTTATACACATAACGGTGTAGATATTTCCACGTTTATAGAGATAGCGGTGTAGGTATTTCCATGTTTATACAGACAGCTTTGTAGATATTTCCATGTTTATACAGATGGTGGTGTAGATATTTCCATGGTTATACAGATGTTGGTGTAGATATTTCCATGTTTATACTGATGACTTTGTAGTTATTTCCATGTTTATACAGATGGCAGTTTAGATATTTCCATTTTTATAGAGATAGCAGTGTAGATATTTCCATGTTTATAGAGATAGCGGTGTAGATATTTCCATATTTATACAGATATTAGTGTAGCTGTTTCCTTGTTTATTTAGATGGCGGTGTAGATATTTCCATGTTTATACAGTTGGCGGTGTAGATATTTCCATGTTTATACAGATAGCGGTGTAGATATTTTCATGCTTATACAGATAACGGTGTAGATATTTCCATGCTTATACAGATAGCGGTGGAGATATTTCCATGTTTATAAAGATAGCGGTGCAGATATTTCCATGTTTATACAGATGGCGGTGTAGAAATTTTCATGTTTATACAGATAGCGGTTTTGGTATTTCCAGGTTTATACAGATAGCGGTTTAGATATTTCCACATTTACAGATATAGCGGTGTAGATATTTCAATGTTTATACTGTTGGCTATTTAGATTTTTCCATGTGTATACCGATGGCAGTGTAGATTTTTCCATGTTTATACTGATGGAGGTGTAGATATTTCCATGTTTATACAGATGACTGTGTGGATATTTCCATGTTTTTACAGATGGCGGTGTAGATATTTCCATGTTTATACAGATAGCAGTATGGATATTTCCATGATTATACAGATGGCGATGTTGATATTTCCATGTTTATACAGATAGCGTTGTACATATTTCCATGTTTATACACATAGCGGTGTTGGTATTTCTATGTTTACAGATAGCGGTGTACATATTACCATGTTTGTACAGCTCGTGGTGTGGATATTTCCATCTTTCTACAGATGGCAGTGTAGATATTTCCATGTTTACAGAGATAGCAGTGTACATATTCCCATGTTTAAACAAATAGCATTGTAAATATTTCCATGTTTATAGAGATAGCGGTGTAAATATTTCCAAGTTTATACAGATAGCGGTTTAAATGTTTACACATTTACAGAGATTGCAGTGTAGATATTTCCATATTTATACAGATAGCGGTGTAGATATTTCCTTGTTTATTCAGATGCCGGTGTAGATATTTCCATTTTTATAGAGATGACGGTGTAGATATTTCAATGTTTATACAGATAGCGGTGTAGATATTTCCATGTTTATACAGATCGTGGTGTAGATATTTCCATGTTTATACAGATAGCAGTGTAGATATTTCCATGTTTATACAGGTAGCAGTGTAGATAATTCCATGTTTATACAGATCTCGGTGTAGACATTTCCATCTTTCAACAGATGGCATTGTAGATATTTCTATGTTTATACAGATGGCGGTGTAGATATTTCCATGTTTATACAGATGGTGGTGTAGATATATCCATGTTTATGCAGATGGAGGTGTAGATACTTCCATGTTTATAGAGATGACTACGTAGATATTTCCATGTTCTTACAGATGGCACTGTATTTATTTCCATGTTTATATAGACAGCGTTGTGGATATCTCCATGTTTAAACAGATAGCGATGTAGATATTTCCATGTTTATAGAGATGGCTATGTATATATTTCCATGTTTGTACAGATGGTTGTGTAGATATTTCCATGTTTATACAGATAGTGGTGTAGGTATTTCCATGTATATAGAGATAGCTGTGTAGACATATCCATGTTTATACAGATGGCTGTGTAGATATTTCCATTTTTATACAGATGTCAGTGTAGATATTACCATGTTTATAGAGACGGAGGTGTAGATATTTCCACGTTTATACAGATGTCTGTGTAGATATTTCCATTTTTTTACAGATGGCGATGTAGATAATTCCATGTTTATACAGATAGCGGTGTAGATATTTCCATGTTTAAACAGATGGCTGTGTAGATATTTCCAGGTGAATATAGATGGGAGGGTAGACATTTCCATGTTTACAGAGATGGTGTTGTAGATATTTCCATGTTTATAGAGATGACTGTGTAGATATTTCCATGTTTATACAGATAGCGGTGTAAATATTTCAATGTATATACAGATAGCGGTGTAGATGTTTCCATGTTTATACAGATAGCGGTTGAGGTATTTCCATGTTTATAGAGATAGCCATGTAGATATTTCCATGTTTATACAGAGAGCTGTGTAGACATTTCCAGGTTTATAGAGATAGCGGTGTAGATATTTCCATGTTTATACAGAAAGTGGTGTACATATTTCCACGTTTATACAGATAGCGGTGTAGATATTTCCACGTTTATACAGATAGCGGTGTAGATATTTGCATGTTTATAAAGATAGTGGTGAAGTTATTTCCATGTTTATACATATAGCGGTGTACATATTTCCATGTTAATAGAGATAGCGGTGTAGATATTTCCACGTTTATGCACATAGCGGTGTAGGTATTTCCACATTTATAGACATAGCGGTGTAGATATTTGCATGTGTATACAGATAGCGGTGTAGATATTTCCATGTTTATAACGATAGCGGTGTAGATATTTCCATCTTTGCACAGATTGCGGTGTAGATATTTCCATCTTTACACAGATAGCGTTGTAGATATTTCCAAGTTTAAACGGATAGCTGTGTAGATATTTCCATGTTTACACAGATAGCATTGTAGATATTTCCATATTTATACAGATAGCGGTTTAGATATTTCCATGTTTATACAGATAGCGGTGTAGGTATTTCCATGTTCATACAGTTAGCGGCGGAGATATTTCCATGTTTATACAGATAGCGATGTAGATACTTCCATGTTTATACAAATAGCTTTGTAGATATTTCCATGTTTATACAGATAGCAGTGTAGATATTTCCAAGCTTATAAAGATAGTGATGTAGATAGTTCCATGTTTATACATATAGCGGTGGAGATATTTCCATGCTTAAGCAGATAGCAGTGGAGATATTTCCATGTTTATACTCATGGTGGTGTAGATATTTTCATGTTTATACGGATAACGGTGTAGATATTTCCAAGTTTATACAGATAGCCGTGTATTTCCATGTTTATACAGATAGCAGTGTAGATATTTCCATGTTTATAGAGTTATCGGTGTAGATATTTCAATATTTATAGAGTTAGTTGTGTAGATATTTCCATGTTTATTCTGATGGATGTGTAGTTATTTCCATGTTTATACAGATGGCGGTGTAGATATTTTCCTGTTTATACAGATAGCGGTGTAGATATTTCCACGTTTATACAGATAGCGGTGTAGGTGTTTCCATGTTTATATAGATGACTGTGTAGATATTTCCATGTTTTTACAGATGGCAGTGTAGATATTTCCATGTTTATACAGTTAGCAGTATGGATATTTCCATGATTATACAGATGGCGGTGTTGATATTTCCATGTTTATACAGGTAGCGTTGTAGAGATTTCTATGTTTATACAGATAGCGGTGTTGGTATTTCTATGTTGATACAGATAGCGGTGTAGATATTTCCATGTTTGTGCAGTTCGTGGTGTTGATATTTCCACCTTTATACAGATGGCAGTGTAGATATTTCCATGTTTGCAGAGATAGGGGTGTACATATTTCCATGTATATACAAATAGCATTGTAAATGTTTCCATGTTTGTAGAGATAGCGGTGTAAATATTTCCATGTTTATACAGATAGCGGTTTAAATATTTACACATTTACAGATATAGCGGTGTAGATATTTCCAATTTTATACAAAAAGTGGTGCAGATATTTCCACGGTTTTAGAGAGAGTGGTGTAGATATTTCCACGTTTATACAGATAGCGGTGTAGATATTTAAACGTTTATACACATAGCGGTGTGGATATTTCCAAGTATATAGAGATAACGCTGTAGATATTTGCATGTTTATACAGATAGCTTTGTAGATATTTCCATGTTTACACAGATTTTGGTGTAGATGTTTCCATGTTTATACAGATTTGGGTGTAGATCTTTCCATGTTTATACAGATGACTGTGTAGTTATTTCCTGGTTTATAAAGATGGCGGTTTTGATATTTCCATTTTTATAGAGATAGCAGTGTAGATATTTCCATGTTTATACAGATAGCGGTGTAGATATTTCCATGTTTATACAGATGGCGCTGTTGATAGTTGCATGTTTCTGCAGATGGCAGTGTAGATATTTTCATGTTTATAGAGATGGCGGGGTAGATATTTCCATGTTTATGGAGCTTGCGTTGTAGTTATTTCCATGTTTATAGAGATAGCAGTGTAGGTATTTCCATGTTTATAGAGATAGAGGTGTAGATATTTTCATGTTTATACAGATGGCGATGTAGACAGATCCATGTTTTTGGAGATGGCGGTGTAGATATATTCATGTTTATAGAGATGGCGGTGTAGATATTTCCATGTTTATAGAGACTGCGGTGTAGATATTTCCATGTTTATAGAGATAGCGCTGTAGGTATTTCCATGTTTATAGAAATAGCGATGAAGATATTTCCATATTTATACAACTAGCGATGTAGATATTTCCATGTTTATACAGATGGAGGTGTAGGTATTTCCATGTTTATACAGATGGTGGTGTAGATATTTTCTTGTTTATACGGATACAGGTGTAGATATTTCCATGTTTATGCAGATATCGGTGCAGATATTTCCATGTTTACAGACATAGCAGCGTAGACATTTCCATCTTTGCAAAGATTGCGGTGTAGATAATTCCATCTTTACACAGATAGCTGTGTAGATATTTCCAAGTTTACATAGATAGCTGTGTATATATTTCCATGTTTACACAGATAGCGTTGTAGGTATTTCCATGTTTATACAGATAGCAGTGTGTATATTTCCATGTTTATACAGATAGCAGTGTAGATATTTCCATGTTTATACAGAAAGCGGTGGAGATATTTGCATGTTTATATAGATGGTGGTGTAGATATTTCCATATTTATAGAGATGGCAGTGTGGATATTTCCATGTTTACAGAGATAGCGGTGTAGATATTTCCATATTTATAGAGATGGCATTGTAGATATTTCCATGTTGATACAGATGGTGGTGTACATATTTCCATGTTTATACAGATGACTGTGTAGATATTTCTTGTATTTACAGATGGTGGTGTGGAGATTTCCATTTTTATACAGATGGCGGTGTAGATATTTCCATGTTTATACAGATGGCGGTGTAGATATTTCCATGTTTACACAGATGGCACTGTGGATATTTCCATGTTTATGGAGATGGCAGTGTAGATGTTTTCAGGTTTATAGCTATGGCGGTGTAGATATTTCCATGTTTATAGAGAAGGCGGTGTAGATATTTCCATGTTTTTAGAGATAGTGCTGTAGATATTTCCATGCTTATACAGTTGGCGGTGTAGATATTTCCTTGTTTACCCAGATAGCACTGTGGATATTTCCATGTTTATGGAGATGGCAGTGTAGATATTTTCAGGTTTATAGCCATGGCGGTGTAGATATTTCCATGTTTATAGAGAAGGCGGTGTAGATATTTCCATGTTTATAGAGATAGTGCTGCAGATATTTCCATGGTTATACAGATGGCAGTGTAGATATTTCCATGTTTATACGGATGGCGGTGTAGATATTTCCATGTTTATACAGATAGCGGTTTAGATGTTTCCATGTTTAAACAGCTCGCGGTGTATATATTTACATCTTTATTCAGATGGCAGTGTAGATATTTCCATGTTTATACGGATGGCGGTGTAGATATTTCCATGTTTATACAGATACCGGTGTAGATAATTCCATCTTTCCACAGTTGGCAGTGTAGTTATTTCCATGTATATACAGATGGTGTTGTATATGTTTCCAAGTTAATACAGATAGCGGTGTAGGTATTTCCATGTTTATGCAGATGTCGGTGTAGATATTTCCATGTTTATAGAGATGGCGGTGTAGATATTTCTATGTTTATAGAGATAGCGGCGTAGATATTTCCATGTGTATAGAGATGGCGATGTAGCTATTTCCATGTTTACAGACATAGTGTTGTACATATTTCCATGTATATACAGATAGCAGTGTAGATATTTCCAAGCTTATAGAGATGGCAGTGTAGATATTTCCATGTTTGTACAGATAACGGTGTAGATATTTGCAAGTTCATAGATATAGCGGTGTAGATATTAGCATATTTATACATAGAGCGGTGAAGGTATTTCCATGTTTATACAGATGACGATGTAGATATTTCCATGGTTATACAGATGGATGTGTAGATATTTCCATGTTTATACAGATGGCGCAGTAGATATTTCCATGTTTATACAGATAGCTGTGTAGATGTTTCCATGTTTATACAGAAGTCGATGTAGATATTTCCATGTTTATACAGATGGCGGTGTAGATATTTCCATGTTTATACAGATGGCAGTGTAGATATTTCCATGTTTATACAGATAGCTGTGTAGATATTTCCATGTTTATACAGATAGCGGTGTAGATATTTCCATGTTTACAGAGATATTGGTGTAGATATTTCAATCTTTGCACAGATAGCGGTGTAGATATTTCCATCTTTACACATATTGCCGTGTAGATATTTCCATGTTTATACAGATGGCGTTGGAGTTATTTCCAAGTTTATACAGATGGCGGTGAATATATTTCCATGTTTATACAGATAGCAGTGAAGATATTTCCAAGTTTATACAGATAGTGGTGTACGTTTTTTCAGGTTTATAGAGATTGCGGTGTAGATATTTCCATGTTTATACAAATGGCTGTGTAGATATTTCCATGTGTATACAGATGGAGGTGTAGATATATCCATGTTTATACAGAGGACTGTGTAGATATTTCCAAGTTTTTACAGATGGCGGTGTAGATACTTACATGTTTATACAGATATCGGTGTGGTTATTTCCATGTTGATACGGATATTTGTGTAGATATTTCCATGTTTATAGAGATGGCTGTGTAGATATTTCCATGTTTATACATATAGCGGTGTAGATATTACCATTTTTATACAGATGGTGGTGTAGTTAGTTCCATGTTTATGGAAATGGCGATGTATGTATTTTCACATTTATAGAGATGGCGGTGTAGACATTTCCATGTTTATAGAGATTGCGGTGTAGATATTTCCATGTTTATAGAGATAGCCGTGTCGTTGTTTCCATGTTTATAGAGATAGCGGTGTAGGTATTTCCATGTTTACAGATGGAAGTGTAGATATTTCCATGTTTATACAGATGACAGTGTACATATTTCCATTTTTATTCAGAGGGTGGTGGAAATATTTACATGTTTATACAGATGACTGTGTAGATATTTCCGTGTTTATACTGATGGCAGTGTTGATATTACCAGGTTAATACAGATGGCGGTGTAGATATTTCCATGATAGAGATGGTGGTGTAGATATTTCCATGTTTATACAGATAGCGGTGTAGGTATTTCCATGTTTATACAGATAGCCGTGTAGATATTTCCATGTTTACAGACATAGCGGGGTAGATATTTCCATGTTTATACAGATGGCGCTGTAGATATTTTGATGTTTATACACATAGCGGTGTAGATATTTTCAGGTTTACACAGATAGCGGAGTAGATATTTCCATGTTTATACAGATGGCGGTGTAGATATTTCCATGTTTATAGAGATGGTGTTGTAGATATATCCATGTTTATACAGATGGCGGTTTAGGTATTCCCATATTTATACAGAGAGCGGGGTAAATGTTCCTATGTTTACACCCATAGCGGTGTAGATATTTCCATGTTTTTACAGATGGCGGTGTGGATATTTCCATGTTTATACAGATAGCGGTGTAGATATTTCCATGTTTACACAGATAGCGATGTAGATATTTCCATGTTTATACAGATGGCGGTGTATATATTTCTATGGTTATAGAGATAGTGGTGCAGATATTTCCATGTTTAGACAGATAGCAGTATAGTTATTGGCATGTTTGTACAGATGGCGGTGTAGATATTTCCTTGTTTATACAGATGGCTGTGTAGATAACTCCATGTTTATAGAAATGGCGGTGTAGATATTTCCATGTATAGAAAGATGGCGTTGTAGATATTTCCATGTTTATGGAGATGGCAGTGGAGATATTTCTATGTTTATGCAGATAGCGGGGTAGATATTTCCATGTTTACGCAGATAGCGGTGTTGATATTTCCATGTTTATACAGATGGCGGTGTAGATATTTCCACGTTTATACAGATAGCGGTGTAGTTATTTCCATGTTTATACAGATAGCTTTGTTGATATTTCCATGTTTATAGGGATAGCGGTGTAGATATTTCCATGTTTATAGACATAGCGGTGTAGGTATTTCCATGTTTATACAGATAGCTGTGTAGATATTTCCATGTTTATACAGATGGCTGTGTAAATATTTCCAAGTTTATACAGATGGCAGTGTGGGTATTTCCATCTTTATACAGATGGCTTTGTAGAAATTTCCATGTTTATAGAAATGGCGGTGTAGATATAACCATGAAAATGCAGATGGCGGTGTAGATATTTCCATGTTTATAGAGATGGCGGTGAAGATATTTCCACATTTATAGAGATGGCAGAGTAGATATTTCCATGTTTACACGGAAAGAGGTGTAGATATTTCCATGTTTATACAGATAGCAGTGTAGTTATTTCCATGTTTATACAGATGATGGTGTAGATATTTCCATTTTTATGGAGATTGTGGTGTGGATATTTCCATATTTTCACAGATAGCGGTGTAGATATATCCATGTTTATACATATGGCTGTGTAGATATTTCCATGTTAATAGAAATGGTGGTGTAGATATTTCCATGTATATACAGATGACGTTGTAGATATTTCCATGTTTATAGAGATGACGGTGTAGATATTTCCATATTTATAGAGATGGCGGTGTAGATATTTGCATACTTATGGCGATTGCAGTGTAGATAATTCTATGTTTATACAGATAGCGTGGTAGATATTTCCATGTTTACAAAGACAGCGTCGTAGATATTTTCATGTTTATACAGATGGCAGTGTAGTTATTTCCATGTTTATACAGATAGCGGTGTAGTTATTTCCATGTTTATACAGATAACGGTGTTGATATTTCCATCTTTATAGGGATAGCGCTGTAGATATTTCCATGTTTATATACATAGCGGTGTAGGTATTTCCATGTTTATACATATAGCGGTGTAGATATTTCCATGTTTATACAGATTGCTGAGTAAATATTTCCATGATTATAAAGTTGGCAGTGTAGATAACTCCATGTTTATGGAGATGGTCGTGTAGATATTTCCATGTTTATAGAGATTACTGTGTAAATATTTCCAGGTTTATACTGATTGCGGTGTTGAAATATCCATGTTTATAGAGATGGCGGTGTAGATATTTCCATGTTTATACAGATGGCGGTGTAGGTATTTCCATGTTTAAAGAGATGGCGGTGTAGATATTTCCATGTTTATACAGATGGTGGTGTAGATATTTCCATGTTTATAGAGATTCTGTGTAGATATTTCCATGTTTATACAGATACCGGTGTAGATATTTCCATGTTTACACAGATACTGTTTTAGGTATTTCCATGTTTATACAGATATCGGTGTAGATATTTCCATGTTTACGTAGATAGCGGAGTAGATATTTCCACCTTTACACAGATAGCGGTCTAGATATTTCCATGTTTATACAGATAGCGGTGTTGATATTTCCATGTTTATAGGGACAGTGGTGTAGGTAATTCAATGTTTATACAGATAGCATTGTAGTTATTTCCCTGTTTATACAGAGAGCGGTGTAGATATTTCCATGTTTATAGATATGGCAGTGTAGGTATTTCCATGTTTATACAGATGGCAGTATAGATATTTCCATGTTTATACAGATGGAGGTGGAGATATTTCCATGTTTATACATATGACTGTGTAGATATTTCCATGTTTATACAGATTTCAGTGTAGATATTTCCATGTTTATACAGATGGTGGTGTAGATATTTCCAATCATATACAGATGGCAGTTTAGATATTTCAATGTTTATACAGATGGCGGTGTAAATATTTCCATGTTTATAGAGATAGCGGTGCAGGCATTTCCACGTTTATACAGACAGCGGTGTAGGAATTTGCATGTTTATACAAGTGGCTGTGTACATATTTCCATGTGTATACAGACTGCAGTGTAGATATTTCCATATTTATACTCATGGAGGTGTAGATATTTCCATGTTTATACAGATGACTGTGTAGATATTTCCATGTTTTTACTGATGGCGGTGTAGATATTTCCATGTTGATATAGATGGCGGTGTGGATATTTACATGTTTACAGAGATGGCAGTGTAGTTATTTCTATGTTTATACAGAAGATGGTGTAGATATTTCCATGTTTATACAGATAGTGATTTAGATATTTCCACGTTCATACAGATGACGGTGTAGATATTTCCAATTTTATAGAGATTGCGGTGTAGATATTTCAATGTTTATACAGATGGCGTTGTAGATATTTCCATGTTTATAGAGATGGCGGTGTAGATATTTCCATGTATATACAGCTGGCGGTGTAGAAATTTCCATGTTTATAGAGATGGCGGTGTAGATATTTCCATGTTTATACAGATTGTGGTGTAGTGATTTCCATGATTACACAGATAGCGGTGTAGATATTTCCATGTTTATACAGGAAGTGTTGTAGATATTTCCATGTTTATACAGATAGCGTTGTAGTCATTTTCATGTTTATACAGACAGCGGAGTTGATATTTCCATGTTTATAGGGATAGCGGTGTAGATTTTTCCATGTTTATACAGATAGCGTTGTAGGTATTTCCATGTATATACTGATAGCGGTGTAGATATTTTCATATTTGTACAGATGGCTGTGAAGATATATCCATGTTTATACAGATGGCCGTGAAGATATTTCCATGTTTATACATATTGAGGTGTAGATATTTCCTTGTTTATACATACGACTGTGTAGATATTTCCATGTTTATTCAGATGGCGGTATAGATATTTCCATGTTTATACAGATGGCGGTGTAGATATTTCCATGTTTATAGAGATGGCGGTGTAGATATTTCCATGTATATACAGATGGCGGTGTAGAAATTTCCATGTTTATAGAGATGGTGGTGTAGATATTTCCATATTCATACCGATGGCAGTGTAGATATTTCCAAGTTTGGGGAGATGGCAGTGTAGATATTTCTATGTTTATACAAATAGCGGGGCAGGTAGTTCCATGTTTACACAGATGGCGGTGTAGATATTTCCATGTATATAGAGATGACTGTGTAAATATTGCCACGTTTATTCAGATGGCGGTGTAGATATTTCCATGTTTATACAGACGGCGGTGTAGATATTTCCATTTTTATAAAGATGGCGGTGTAGGTATTTCCATGTTTATAGAGATGTCGATGTAGATATTTAAATGTTTATTCAGGTGGCAGTGTAGATATATCCATGGTTATACAGAGAGCGGTGTGGCTATTTCCATGTGTATACAGATGGCAGTGTAGATACTTCCATCTTTACACAGATAGCGGTGTAGATATTTCCATGTTTACACAGATACCTTTGTAGAAATCTCCATGTCTACAAAGATAGCGTTGTAGATCTTTCCATGTTTATACAGATAGCGGTGTAGATATTTCCGTGTTTTTACAGATAGCGGTGGAGATACTTCCATATTTATACAGATGGCGGTGAACATATTTCCATGTTTATACAGATGGCAGTGTAGATATTTATATGTTTACATAGATAGCGTTGCAGATATTTCCATGTTTATACAGATAGCGGTGTAGTTATTTCCGTGTTTATACAGATAGCGGAGTTGATATTTTCATGTTTACAAGGATAGCGGTGTAGATTTTTGCACGTTTATACAGTCAGCATTGTAGGTATTTCCATGTTTATACAGATAGCGGTGTAGATATTTTCATGTTTATACAGATGGCTGTGTAGATATATGCAAGTTTATACAGATGGCCGTGTAGATTTTCCATGTTTATATAGATTGAGGTGTAGATATTTACATGTTTATACAGACGACTGTGTAGATATTTCCATGTTTATACAGATGGCGGTGTAGATATTTCTATGTTTATACAAATGGCACTGTAGATATTTCAATGCTTATACAGATAGCGGTGTAGATATTTCCATGTTTATACACATAGCGGTTTAGATATTTCCATGTTTATACAGATAGCGGTGGAGATAATTCCATATTTATACAGATTGCAGTGGAGATATTTCCATGTTTATACAGATGGCAGTGTAGATATTTCCAAGTTTATACAGAAAGCGGTGTAGATACTTCCGTGTTAATACAGATAGCAGTGTAGATATTTCCATGTTTATACAGATAGCGGTGTATGTATTTCCATGTTTATAGAGATAGCGATGTAGATATTTCCATGTTTATACAGATGGCTGTGTAGTTAATTCCATGTGTATACAGATGGCAGTGTAGATATTTCGATGTTTATACAGATGGAGGTGTAGATATTTCCATGTTTATACTGATGATTGTGTAGATATTTCCATATTTTTACAGATGGTGGTGTAGTTATTTCCCTGTTTATACAGATTGCGCTGTGGCTATTTCCATGTTTATAGAGATAGCGGTGTAGATATTTCCATGTTTATAGAGATAGCAAAGGAGATATTTCCATGTTTATACAGATAGCGATGTAGATATTTCCATGTTTATACAGATAGCAGTGCAGATATTTCCATGTTTATACAGATAGCGGTGTAGATATTTCCAATTTTGTACATATTGCAGTGCAGATATTTCCATCTTTACACAATTAGAGCTGTAGATATTTCCATCTCTGCACAGATTGCGGTGCAGATATTTCCATCTTTACACAATTAGAGGTGTAGGTATTTCCATCTTTGCACAGATTGCGGTGTAGATATTTCCATCTTTATACAGATAGCGGTGTATATATTTCCATGTTTATACAGATAGTGGTGTAGATATTTCCATGTTTATGCAGATAGCGGTGTAGATATTTCCTTGTTTATACAGACAGCGGTGTAGATATTTCCATGTTTATACAGATAGCGGTGGAGATATTTCCATGTTTATACAGATAGCGGTTGAGATATTTCCATGTTTATACAGATGGCGTTGTAGATATTTCCAAGTTTACACAGATGGCGGTGCAGTTATTTCCATGTTTATACAGATAGCGGTGTGGATATTTCCATGTTTATGCAGCCGGCGGTGTAGGTATTTCTATGTTTATAGAGATAGCCGTGTAGATATTTCCATATTTATACAGATGGCTGTGTAGATATTTCCATGTGCAAACTGATGGCAGTGTAGATATTTCCATGTTTATACAGATGGAGGTGTATATATTTCCATGTTTATACTGATGACTGTGTAGGTATTTCCATATTTATGCAGATGGAGTTGTAGTTATTTCCATGTTTATAGAGATGGCGGTGTAGATATTTCTATGTTTATAGAGATAGCGGTGTAGATAATTCCATGTTTATAGAGATGGTGGTGTAGATGTTTCCATCTTTATATAGTTACTGTTATAGATATTTCTATGTTTATACAGATAGCGGAGTAAATATTTCCATGTTTATGCATATAGTGGTGTTGTTATTTCCATGTTTATACAGATAGCGGTGTAGATATTTCCAGGTTTACACAGATAGCTGTGTAGATATTTCCGTGTTTATACAGATTGCGGTGCAGGTATTTCCATGTTTATAGAGATAGCAGTGTAGATATTTCCATGTTTTTACAGATGGCTGTGTAGATATTTCCATGTGTATACAGATCTCAGTGTAGATATTTCCATGTTATGCAGATGGAGGTGTAGATATTTCCATGTTTATACAGATGACTGTGTATATATTTCCTTGTTTTTACAGATGGCCTTGTAGATATGTCCATGTTTATACAGACATCGTTGTGGCTATTTCCATGTTTATACAGATAGCCGTGTAAATATTTCCATGTTTATAGAGATGGCTGTGTAGGTACTTCCATGTTTAGGCAGATGGCAGTGTAGATATGTCCATGTTTATACAGATAGTGGTGGAGACATTTCCATGTTTATACCGATGATTGTGTAGGTAATTCCATGTTTATACACATGGCGGTTTAGATATTTCCATGTTAATAGAGATAGCCATGTAGATATTTCCATGTTTATACAGATAGAGGTGTAGACATTTTCATGTTTATAGAGATAGCGGTGTAGATATTTCCATATTTATATGGATAGCAGTGTAGATATTTCCTTGTTTATGCAGATATCGGTGTAGATATTTCCATGTTTATACAGATAGCGGTGTAGGTATTTCCATGTTTATAGAGATTGCCGTGTAGATATTAACATGTTTAGAGAGATGGCGGTGTAGGTATTTCCATGTACATACAGATAGCGGTGTAGGTATTTCCATGTTTATAGACATTGCCGTGTAGATATTTCCTTGTTTATACAGATGGCTGTGTTGTTATTTCCATGTGTATACAGATGGCTGTGTAGATATTTCCATGTTTACACAGATGGAGGTGTAGATATTTCCATGTTTATACTGATGATTGTGTATATATTTCCATATTTTTACAGATCGTGGTGTAGTTATTTCCATGTTTATACAGATAGCGCTGTGGCTATTTCCATGTTTATACATATAGCGGTGAAGATATTTCCATGTTTATAGAGATGGCTGTGTAGATATTTCCATGTTTATACAGATAGCGGTGTAGATATTTCCATGTTTATAGAGATAGCGGTGGAGATATTTCCATGTTGATACAGATAGCGATGTAGATATTTCCATGTTTATACAGATAGCGGTTCAGATATTTCCATGTTTATACAGATAGCGGTGTAGATATTTCCATCTTTGTACAGAATGCGGAGCAGATATTTCCATCTTTACACAATTAGAGGTGTAGATATTTCCATCTTTGCACAGATTGCGGTGTAGATATTGCCATCTTTACACAGATAGTCATGTGGATAATTCCATGTTTACACAGATAGCAGTGCAGATATTTCCATCTTTACACAGATAGCGTTGTAGATATTTCCATGTTTATACAGATCATGTTGTAGATATTTCCATGTTTATATAGATAGCGGTGTAGATATTTCCATGTTTACCTAGATACCGGTGTGGATTTTTCCATGTTTACGCAGATTGCGGTGTAGGTATTTCCATGTTTATTGAGATAGCGGTGTAGATATTTCCATGTTTATGCAGATGGCTGTGTAGATATTTCCATGTGTATACAGATGGCAGTGCAGATATTTCCATGTTTATAGAGATAGCGGTGTAGATATTTCCATGTTTATACAGATAGCGGTGAAAATATTACCATCTTTACACAGATTGTGGTGTAGTTATTTCCATCTTTGCACAGATTGCGGTGTAGATATTTCCATCTTTACAGAGATAGCGGTGTAGTTATTTCCATCTTTGCACAGATTGCGGTGTAGGTATTTCGATCTTTACACTGATTGCGGTGTAGATATTTCCATGTTTATAGAGATAGCGGTGTAGATATTTCCATGTTTACACAGATAGCCTTGTAGATAGTGGCATGTTTACAGATTGTGGTGTAGATATTTCCATGTTTATGCAGATATTGGTGGAGATGTTTCCATGTTTATGCAGAGAACGGTGGAGATATTTCCATGTTTATACAGATAGCGTTGTAGATATTTACATGCTTATTCAGATGGCTGTGTAGATATTTCCTTGTTTATACAGTGGGCGGTGTAGATATTTCCGTGTTTATACAGATAGCGGTGTAGATATTTCCATGTTTATACAGATAGCGGTGTAGATATTACCATCTTTACACAGACAGCGTTGTAGTTACTCCATCTTTGCACAGATTGCGGTGTAGATATTTCCATTTTTACACAGATATCTGTGAAGATACTTCCATCTTTGCACTGATTGCTGTGTAGAAATTTACATATTTACACAGACAGCAGTGTAGATATTTCTATGTTTACACAGATAGCGGTGTAGATATTTCCATGTTTATACAGATAGCAGTGTGGCTATTTCCATGTTTATACAGATGGCAGTGTGGATATTTCCATGTTTATACAGATTGTGGTGTAGATATTTCCAGGTTTATACAGATAGTGGTGTAGATATTTCCATGTTTACACAGATAGCGGTGTAGATATTTCCACGTTTACACAGATAGCCTTGTAGATATTTGCATGTTTATACAGATAGCGGTGTAGATAGTTCCATGTTTATACAGATAGAGGTGTAGATGTTTCCATGTTTATACAGAGAACGGTGGAAATAGTTCCACGTTTATACAGATAGTGGTGTAGATATTTCCATGTTAATTCAGATGGCGGTGTAGATATCTCCATGTTTATACAGATGGCAGTGTAGATATTTCCTTATTTATACAGATAGCAGTGTAGATATTTCCATGTTTATAAAGAGAGCGGTGTAGATGTTACCATCTATACACAGATAGCGGTGTAGTTATTTCCATCGTTGCACAGATTGCGGTGTAGATATTTCCATCTTTCAGAGATAGCGGTGAAGATATGTCCATCTTTGCACAGATTGCGGTGCAGATATTTCCATCTTTACACAGATAGCGGTGTAAATATTTCCATGTTGACACAGATAGCGGTGTAGATATTTCCATGTCAACACTGATAGCCTTGTAGATATTTCCTTGTTTATAGAGATGGTGGTGTAGATATTTCTATGTTTATAGAGATAGCATTGCAGGTAATTCCATGTTTATAGAGATGGCGGTGTAGTTATTTCCATGTTTATAGAGATAGTGGTGTATATATTTCCATTTTTATACAGATAGCGGTGCAGATATTTCCATGTTTATACAGATAGTGGTGTTGTTATTTCAATGTTTATACAGATAGCAGTGTATATATTTCTATGTTTATACAGACAGCGGTGGAGATATTTCCATGTTTATACAGATAGCAGTGGAGATATTTCTATGTTTATACAGATGGCGGTGTAGATATTTCCAAGTTTATGCAAATAGCGGTGTAGATATTTCCACGTTTATAGAGATAGCGGTGTAGATATTTCCATGTTTATACAGATAGCGGTGTAGATATTTCCTAGTTTATTAAGATGGCGGTGTAGATATTTCCATGTTTATACAGATAGTGGTGTGGCTATTTCCATGTTTATACAGATGGCTGTGCAGATATTTCCATGTGTGTACAGATGGCAGTGTAGATATTTTCATGTTTATACAGATGGAGGTGTAGATATTTCCATGTTTATACACATGACTGTGTAGATATTTCCACGTCTTTAGAGATGGCGGTGTAGTTATTTCCAAGTTTATACAGATAGCGGTGTGGCTATTTCCAAGTTTATATAGATAGTGATGTAGATATTTCCATATTTATAGAGATGGCTGTATAGATATTTCCAAGTTTATACAGATGGCAGTGTAGATATTTCCTCGTTTATACAGATAGTGGTGTAGGTATTTCCATGTTTATACAGATGACTGTGTAGGTATTTCCATGTTTATACAGTTGGTGGTGTAGACAGTTCCATGTTTATAGAGATAGTGGTGCAGATATTTCCATGTTTATAAAGAAAGCGGTGGAGATATTTCTATGTTTATACAGATAGCGGTGTAGATATTTCCATGTTTATACAGATAGCGGTGTAGATGTTTCCATGTTTATACAGAAAGCGGTGGAGATATTTCCATTTTTGTACACATAACGGTGTAGATGTTTCCATGTTTATACAGAAATCGGTGGAGATATTTCCATGATTATACAGATAGCGGTGTAGATATTTCCATGTTTTTACAGATAGCGGTGGAGATATTTCCAGGTTTATACAGATAGCAGTGGAGATATTTCCATGTTTATACAGATGGCGGTGGAGATATTTTCATGTTTATACAGATGGCTGTGTAGATATTTCCATGTTTTCACAGATGGTGGTGTAGATATTTCCATGTTTATACAGATGACTGTGTAGATATTTCCATGTTTATACAGAGGGTGGTTTACATATTTCCATATTTATAGAGATAGCCGTGTAGATATTTCAATGTTTATACAGATAGCGGTGTAGACATTTCCATGTTTATAAAGATAGCGGTGTAGATATTTCCATATTTATACAGATCACGGTGTAGATATTTGCATGTTTATACAGATAACGTTGTAGATATTTCCATGTATATACAGATAGTGGTGTAGATATTTCCATTTTTATGTAGATCGTGGTGTAGATTTTTCCATTTTTATACAGATAGCGCTGTAGATATTTCCATGTTTATACAAGTAGCGATGTAGATATTTCCATGTTTATACAGATCACGGTGTAGACATTTCCATCTTTCTACAGATGGCAGTGTAGATATTTCTATGTTTATACAAATGGCGGTGTAGATATTTCCATGTTTACACAGATGGCGTTGTAGATATTTCCATGTTTATGCAGATGGCTGTGTAGATATTTCCATGTTTAAAGAGATGGCTGTGTAGATATTTCTATGTTTAGAGAGATAGCGGTGTAGATAATTCCATGTTTATAGAGATGTTGGTGTAGGTGTTTCCATGTTCATAGAGATATAGATTGATATAGATAGATATTTCCATTTTTATACAGATCGCGGTGTAGATGTTTCCATTTTTATACAGATAGCGGTGTAGTTATTCCCATATTTATACAGATCGCGGTGTAGATATTTGCTTGTTTATACAGACAGCGGTATTGGTATTTCCATGTTTATACAGATAGCGGTTAATATATTTCCATGTTTATACAGCTCGCGGTGTAGATATTTCCATTTTAATAAAAATGGCAGTGTAGGTATTTCCGTGTTTATACAGATATAGGTGTAGATATTTCCATTTTCACACAGATGGTGTTGTAGATAGTTTCATGTTTATGGAGATGGCGTTGTAGATATTTTCATGGTTATAAAGATGGCGGTGGAGATATTTCCATGTTTATAGAGATGGCCGAGTAGATATTTCCATGTTAATAGAGATAGCTTTGTAAGTATTTCCATGTCTATAGAGGTAGCGGTGTAGATATTTCCATGTTTATATAGATGGCTCTGTAAATATTTCCATGTTTATACACATGGCAGTGTAGATATTTCCATGTTTATAGAGATGGTGGTGCAGAAATTTCCATGTTTATACAGATGACTGTGTAGATATTTCCATGTTTACAGTTGGCGGTGTAGATATTTCCGTGTTTATAGAGACAGCGGTGTAGATATTTCCATGTTTACACAGATAGCAGCGTAGATATTTCCATGTTTATAGAGAGAGCGGTGTATATATTTCCATATTAATACAGAGAGCGGTGTAGATATTTCCAAGTTTATTCAGATGGCGTTATAGATATTTCCTTGTTTATACAGTTAGCGGGGTTTCTATTTCCATGTTTATACAGATAGCGGTGTAAATATTTCCATGTTTATACAGATGTCTGTGTATATATTTCCATGTATATACAGATGGCATTGGAGATATTCCCATGTTTACACAGATGGCGGTGTATATATTTCCATGTTTATAGAGATAGCCATGTAGGTATTTCCATGTTTATTCAGATAGCGGTGAAGACATTTCTATGTTTATAGAGATAGTGGTGTAGATATTTCCATATTTATAGAGATAGCAGTGTAGATATTTCCAGGTTTAAACAGATGACTGTGTAGGTATTTCCATGTTTATACATATTGCGGTGTAGGTATTTCCATGTTTATAGAGATAGCCAGGTAGATATTTCCATGTTTATACAGATACCACTGTAGATATTTCCATCTTTATAAAGATAGCGGTGTAGATATTTCCATATTTATACAGATAGCGTTGTAGATATTTCTATGTTTCTACAGAGAGTAGTGTAGATATTTCCATGTTTATACAGATCGTGGTGTAGATATTTCCATGTTTATACAGATAGCGGTGTAGATATTTCCATGCTTTTACAGATGGCGGTGAAGGTATTTCCATGTTTATGCCGATGGCGGTTTGCATATTTCCATGTTTATAGAGATAGCGGTGTAGGTAATTCCATGTCTATAGAGATGGTGGTGTAGTTATTTCCATGTTTATAGAGATAGTGGTGTAGATATTTCCATGTTTATAACAGATAGCGGTGTAGATATTTCCATGTTTATAGAGATAGTGGTTTTGGTATTTCCATGTTTATACAGATCGCGATGTAGATATTTGCATCTTTATACAGGTGGCACTGTAGGTATTTCCATGTTTATGCAGATCGCAGTGTAGATATTTCCATGTTTGTACAAATAGCATTGTAGTATTTCCATGTTTATAGAGATAGCAGTGTAGGTATTTCGATATGTAGAGATAGTGGTGCAGATGTTTCCATGTTTATACTGATGTCTGTGTAGATATTTCCATGTGTATACAGATGGCAGTATAGTTATTTCCATGTTTATACAGATGGCAGTGTAGATATGTCCATGTTTATAGAGATAGCGGTGTAGATATTTCCATGTTTATACAGATAGCAGTGCAGATATTTCCATGTTTATAGAGATATCGGTGTAGAGATTTCCATCTTTCCACAGATTGCAGTGAAGATATTTCCATCTTTACACAGACAGCGTTGTAAATATTTCCATGTTTACACTGATAGCTGTGTAGATATTTCCATGTTTACACTGATAGCTGTGTAGATATTTCCATGTTTACACAGATAGCGTTGTAGATATTTCCATGCTTATACAGATAGCGGTGTAGATATTTCCATGTTTATACACATAGCGGTGTAGATGTTTCCGTGTTTATACAGATAGCGGTGCAGATATTTCCATGTTTATACAGATAGCGGTGTAGATATTTCCATGTTTATTGAGATGGCGGTGAAGATATTTCCATATTTATACTGATAGCGTTGTAGATATTTCCATGTTTATCCAGATGGCGGTGAGGATATTTCCAGGTTTATACAGACGGCGGTGTAGATATTTCCATGTTTATACTGATAACGGTGTAGATAATTCCATATTTATAAAGATAGCGGTGGAGACATTTCCATGTTTATAGAGTTATCGTTGTAGATATTTCCATGTTTATAGTGATGGCGATTTAAATAGTTCCATGTTTATACAGATAGCGTTGTAAATGTTTACACATTTACAGAGATAGCGGTGTAGATATTTCCACGTTTATACAGAAAGCGGTGTAGATATTTCCACGTTTACAGAGATTTTATGAAAAGTTATTTTATGAAGACCAAACAAGTCATTGAGGTACCTACCTTATGTCATTTTTTACATTGAGAGTGTTAAAAATACCCCTACCCTAACCAAAAGCCTGACATATAGAGCCAGGAAAGGCCATGCAATAATGGATTCTTGGGCTTGTATGCCTGATAACAAAAACTTATCACAGAAGACTGCAAAAAACACAATCTTGCACAAAGCCCATTGCAACTTTGCACACAACAATGCTTCTGAAGGATATTTGCCCAACAACTGCCTGTCCAACCTGGACCTCGCATCACCTTTGTTATTGATCTTTGTAGCCAAGGATAGTCATTTCCAAATGATCATAAAATCTTCCTCATTTTTTCTTTTGTCTTCCTTTACCTCCGTGAATATGCGTATAGTTTACTCTGGCTTGCCTGTTTCTATTGCAAGGCTCTGTTTCCAAACGAATATCTTTTTCTTGTGGAGAGCCTCTCTCTGTTTGTTATTTAGGTTGATAAGAGAAATGGGAACATTTGAGAGCTCAGGTAAAAGGCCTTAGTCTACAGTGAAACTTTTTTGCACCCTTAGATGCTTACTTCCACTACAACTTGCAGGTGGGCCTTGAAAAGTTCTTGGAATAAGTTTGAGCTTTGGTCTTCTCCGATTCATTTAGCATAGATTCTCATAATGTGGTCCCTGGACCCACAGCATCAGCATCACCTGGAGATTGTTAGAAATGCAAATCATCGGGCCTCATTCCAGACCCCCAGCTGGAGACTCTAGGGGCATGGCCAGACCCTCTGTAGCTGAACAAGCCATCCAGGTGGTTTTGATGCAGCTAAAGTTTTGGAACAACTAATGTAGCCCCATTTGGAAAACTTGGCTCTACAGGCCTCCCTAGCTGGTAAGCTGCTAGCATTTTTTGTTTGTTTGTTTGTTTGTTTTGATACAGGGTCTTGCTCTGTTGACCAGACCGTGACCTCCTGGGTTCAAGCGAGGACTCAGCCTCCTGAGTAGCCGGGACTACAGGTATGTGCCACCACCATGCCCAACTACTTTTTGTATTTTTTTTTGTAGGGATGGGGTTTTAGCCCAGGCTAGTCTCAAATTCCTGTACTCAAGCAATCTGCCCACTTTGGCCTCACAAAGTGCTGGGATTATAGGCATGAGCCACTGCGCCCGGCCCTGCCAGCTTTGTATAAGCTGAGGAGTTTTTAAAAATACCTAGACTCAGGGCAAACCCCAGACACTTAAGTCAGATTCTCTGGGAGGTGAAGCCCAGGCACTGGTATTTTTAAAATCTCTACAGATGGTTCTAATGTGCTGCTAAGTTAGAGAACCGCTGATCTAGACCAGGCCTTTTCAAACTTAATGTGCACGTGAATTACCTGGACCTTGTTAAAATGCAGATTCAGTCTGCATAGGCCTGGGGTGGAGCCTGAGCTTCTGCATTTTTAACAAGTCTCTAGAGGATGCTGCTGCATCTGGGCTGCTAACTACACTTGGAGATAGGAGGTTCTGGAGAGCAGAGGAAAGAGCATGAACCATAACCTAGGGGCTGGTAGTCCTGACTTCCGAGCCAAGGTTTGCCTTTATGTGGCTGGCAACTTGCTTGGACTCCTACCTCAATTCTTTGGGCCCAAGGTTTGTCCTGCCTCAGAAGGATGTCAAGAAAATTGAGTGAGTAATGCAGAATTGTTTCTTAAAGTGTGTGCAGATGCTCCATGAATTTAGAGAGTATGTGGATGCACATTAGTAAATTTTAATAGTTGTGACCATGTGGTTATGAGTACTTAGAACAAATAATAATGGCTTTTGATGTATAGTAGTAAGAAAGCTTCCTTTCAAAAGGCATGTATTTAAGTTTCAAAAGTGGGGCTATTTAAAAATATATGAAATAAATAATAGTAGAGGTAATTGACAGAGCAAAATTAGGAAGGCAGGATGAGAATGACTCAAGTTTGGGAAATGCTGAGAAAGCAGATGCCCAAGGGCTATGAAAACTTAAAAAAATAGGTAGCACTTGATTTTGATTGGCTGAATGAGATGATGTGTTTGATCATTTATGGGGTTGGCAGTTGGCAACATGCACTGGGTGGCTGGGATCACTGTTTATTAAAAAATATTTGAGTCTCTACTTTGCACTAGATACTCTTTTAGTCTCTTGGAAAAGGGATTGGGAGGCAGGCAGGATAAAAACAAATAATTTATGCCCACAAGAAAATTGCAGGAAGATAAAAGTCATGAAATAAACTCTATGCTTCTAATTTAATATTTTTTATAGATTATGAGAAAAAGTTTTGCTCACTATCAGCTAGGAAAGCTGTCTTAGCACAACCATTCATTCTTGCACAAATCAAAATCAAGACGAGCCAGATTTAATTTAATATTTTTTCACAGATTATGAGAAAAAAGTTCTAATTTAATTTTTTTATAGATGATGAGAAAAAAGTTTCGCTCTCTATCAGCTAGGAAAGCTGTCTTAGCACAACCATTCATTCTTGCACAAATCAAAATCAAGATGAGCCAGAAGGCTCCATTCTGACAGCTTCTAATGGAGAAGCTACATTTACTGGACATGGGGAAAGTTGCTGGGCTCTAAGGACTGTGCTCATTTCTTGAACTAGATAAATGGTCTTGGTGTAGCCTAATACCAAAACTTCTTGTCGCAGCCCGTAAGGACAGAACTCAATCAGCCTGAAAAGGAAGTCAGTGACTCCGACTCAACACAGGAATGTTCTGTGATTCCTAAAGAAGGATGTAGGAGTGTGGCACAATTCAACCACAGTCTGTGGCCCTGTGCCTCTGCCTTGACATGAGTGGGATTTCCCAGCTGGTCATTTTCTTCTTCTCTAAGACATTGGGAACAAATTACTTGACCTCCTCTGGGCTTCAGTACTCCCACTCATCAAATTAGAGGACTGGGCAGTCGCTAGGCTCTCTTTAGGCATCATATTTTAGTTTCTGTGATTTTAAATTTGAGAAGGGGTGTCTAAGGGAGAATACATAGGGGAGGGGGAAAGGCTTATTAAAAGTGTAGTTAGACACTGAATGTTTAAGAATTGCATTTTGTAATAATACCTTTACCTAATCAGGACTGACAATCTTACCTGATGACAGCACATGGAGGAATGGCTGCAGTCAAAACTAAAAATGAAATAAAACAAGACCTTATTTGAACTTAGCAATAATGCTGATTCCTCTTTTTGATTTGAGGAGGTTATAGCTGTTGTAAATGCTTGAATTGGGTCTGCCCAGGCAAAACGGAGTCAAGAGTCCATGTCTGATGAATTTTAACAATGTAGACAATAGAAAGGGTTGCTTAAACTGCCCCTCTTTTACCAAAACACATTTACAAATGAAAGAACAACACTTCCATTTTTTAAAAACATTTTTTGAGATGAAGTCTTCCTTTGTCACCCAGAGTGGAGTGCAGTGGTGCGATCTTGTCTCACTGCAAACTTTGCCTCCCGAGTTCAAGTGATTCTCCTGCCTCATCCTCCCGAGTAGCTGGGACTACAGGCGCCCACCACCATTCCTAGCTAATTTTTGTATTTTTAGTAGAGACAGGGTTTCACCATGTTGGCCAGGCTGGTCTCGAACTCCTGACCCCAGGTGATCCGCCGACCTCGGCCTCTGAAAGTGCTGGGATTCCAGGCGTGAGCCAACACGCGTGGCCAAAAAATTTCCATTTTTAATTGCAGGGTCTGGGGAATTAAAATGCATCCGTAATTTCTTGCATCTCTCCGCTCGGGCTTGCATGAATGCAGAGGGATGGGGAGGACTTCTTGAGGCAAGCATCCCCCTCTTGTCGCCTGCCATCTGGAGAGAGAGGGCTGTGATTTATCTCACTTTAATCAGGAAGGACCCGATGGGTGGATGGAGAGGTCTGACGGCTTTGTTGCTCCATGTGGGAAAGAAACGGACAGAGTGAATTTGTGTATGATCCCTAAGGAGAAAGCGTCTTTGTGCTCTATTTCTTTTTGACCTGGAGCCCCTGAAAGCAAGCTAGTTACAAGTTGAAATAGGCCGTTTCTAAAGTGTGATTTTGTTTGTGTATGAGCCTTGATTACAAAGGGGAAAAAAACCCGCTTAATTTACATACACCACATGTAGTGCAGGATCCCCTGGGCTGTCTTTTCAGGTATCAGGAAACTTTGATGAAAGTCGCTTGTCTCATCTAGGAGTCATTTCATATTGTTTAGCAGAGACTGGTATTAACATTTCCTTCCAACTGTTTACTGGAATCTGTGTGTTCCCTTCAAGTGATGCATACTAGGTGCACAGGCTTCCTGCCACTGTCATCCTAATCTTTCCGTGCAGACAGGAGCAGATGGGAGAGCGCTGAGCCAGGCCCCAGCTTGCTTTTCTTTCCTGAAACAGCCCGGCTCCACTGCACTTCTCAGCTCTTGCTCTAGGTGGTGCTGTTTGACCATTTTCTTCATGTGACCCTCCACTCGGTAATATAAATTCATTCGGAGGATGACCTGATATCAAAAAAAAATTCCTTTTGATTAGTAGAATCAACTTGTTACTTCACACGATACTCTTCCCACTGAGACACATGGAGACAATTCTGACTCCAGGTTTGCAACCTTGAGATTTCTCTCAGATGCAATAAAAAAAACAAAAAAGCATTTTGAGTGGCACAGTGATGCCTAGTGCATGATCATGTTTGTCTGCTCAAACATTAAAGGGAAACTTGTGGGTTTGAGGATGCCCAGCAGCACGACAGCTGCCAATGTAAATGAGCCATATAGAGAGAGAGGGGGCGGGAGGGGACTCCAAACTTCAGAATATGAGCTGATCGTTTATAAGTTAAAAAAAAAAAAAGTCAAAAGGGAGCCCAGGATGGTGCAAGAAAGAGGAGAAACGAAGATTTTCCTTGCAGCTAATCAGGAGAGTTCATAAGGGCTGATTACATGAGTGGAAGCCTTAAGTTCTGTTTTTAAAAAAATTTGAAAATTTGCATGTATGTATGTATGTATGTATGTATGTATAGCTTCGTGTATTACCATTATTATTGCAATCAGCAAATGGATTTACTTCCTTTATCTCATGGGCTCTTTCCCACTCACTTCTGGCAGCACATTTTCCTTTCTCCTTCATCCCAGAACACCAAAGAACAGATGCGCTTCCTAACCCTGGCTCCAGGGGACTTTATACAATGTAAACAGTGCACCTCTAATATGGTTCCCTGCTTAGAGAACGTGTGTCCCATTTCAAAACTGTGACTCCTTTATATTTTGCAGTGCTTATTTTAATAAGAGACATTGGACTTGTGACTTATTTTTCATGGAGGAGTGAGCTTAATGGTTGAAAGTAATCGATAAACTTCTCTTTCCTCTGATGCCATCAGCCAAGATCCTATGGCAATAGTAAGAGGATGACACTGGGCTGGCACCCCCTCCATAACGTATTTGGACCATGTTTTTCCCCCAGAATGCAAATGCAATAGCTTTGGTTTGGTAAGAGAGAGATGGTGTACTTGGTTTCCTTCTGTCACACTTTTGGTGAAATGAATTAGACTTTAAATCAGGAAATTCAGCAAGATGAGTTAGATTTTTACACAAGAGCAGTGGAGGACTTCCAGCTGGTTGGGGGAATGATACGGAAATATCTTGCTAAATCAGGGTCTGGTGGAATGCTGCTCCCCTGGCAGGCTCCTCTTCACAGGGAGCAATCTGTGGGTTGCTTATAGAACAGAGCGAGCAGGAGGCATAGCATGGTCTTGCTCAGGGGAAGACCCGGTGTTCAGATGTTTGTCATTAGGAACTGGGTGTGGGCTTTTTCAAGTTAAACTGAAGCAGCAGTTCTATTAGGAAGAGCCTCCCAGATCAGCATCTTCTGTTTCTGGATACTCTCCCTTTGAAAAGCCAGATTTCAGCAAAAAGCTTTGCTAATGGTGAAATTGCACAACTGAAACCCTATGGGAGCAATGGGAAAGATGGAGAAAGAGGTGGTTATATCATGTACTTCAACAGTTTATTTAGAGGCTGTTGACGTTAGAATAACAAGCCAAGACAAACAAAAATACTCATTTTGGATGAAAATATTGTCTTTTCATGTTATTATAGATAGCTGAGTCCTAAGACTTCTACAGAAACACATTTTCCTAATGAGTGGCTGATTTTTCTGGTTGTGCAAGTAATATCCAAATTATTGTACAAAGTTTTGGCTCAGGAGCAAACATTGTATTGCATATTGAGCTAATCACTTGCCCTTTCTAAGGTAAGCCCTTACCTCTGCTTTCCCTTCATCTTGTCATTTCTGTTTGTTGGGTACAGGTTTCCTGTTGGTTCTTTCTGTTGGCTCTGATGTAACATGAATGAAGTTCTTAACATCCTTTCAGACATAAACACAACTTAGCTCATTGTTTCTGAGTTCATATAGAGGTTTTCTTGCCCCTGAGACTTTCGTGTCACACAGCTGGATGTTGCTGTGTTCAAGGCTCTATATGTTGATTTTGTATCCTACAACTTTACTGATTTCACCTATCAGTTCAGTTCTAACAGTTTTCAAAATGTATTTATTTGTTTTTGTTTTTTAAATATTGCATGTTTCATTTTAGAGTCAGGAGGGTAGATGTACAGGTTTCTTAAACAGGTATATTGCATGGTGCTGAGGTTTGGGCTTCTAATGATCCCACCAGCCAAGCAGTGAGCATAGTAATCGATAGGTAGTTTTTCAACCCTTGCTCCCACCATCCTTCCCTCCCACCTTTGGAGTCCCCCAGTGTCTATTTTTCCCTTCTTTGTGTGGAGTTCTAACCTTTTTTTAGTGAAGTTTGTAGGGTTTTCTATATATAACAAGATCATGCCGTCAGTAGAGACAGTTTCACTTCTTCCTTTCCTATTAGGATGCCTTTTATTTCTTTCTTTTGCCTAATTACCCTGAGAAGTGGTGTCTGTGGGCATCCTTGTCTTGTTCCTGATGGTAGAGGAAAAGTTTCAACTTTTCACCATTGATTATGGTGTTAGCTATGGGTTTGTCATATATGGCCTTTATTTTCTTGGGATACAGTCCCTCAATACGTGATCTGTTGGGTGTTTTTTTTTTTCACCATGAAAGGGTTTCGAATTTTGTCAAAAGCTTTTTCTATATCTATTGTGATGGCCATATAGTTTCTATCCTTTATTTTTCTAATATGGTATATTATATGTATTGATTTGCTTATGTTGAACCATGACATGATCATGGTGAATGATTCTTTCAATGTGCTATTGAATTTGGTTTGCTAGGATTTTGTTGAGGATTTTTGCATCTATGTAGATCAAGGATATTGGCCTGTCATTTTCCTTTCTTGTAGTGTTCTTGTCTGGCTTTGGAATCAGGGTAATGCTGGCCCTGTAAGATGAGTTTGGAAGTATTCCCTCCACTTCAGCTTTTTGGAAGAGTTTGAGAAGGACTGGTATTAGTTCTTCTTAAAATATTTGGTAGAATTAATCTGGGAAGCCATCTGGTTTTGGGTTTTTCATTGATAGGAGACATTTTCTTACGGATTCAACCTCCTTGCTTGCTATTAGTCTGTTCAGATTTTTAAATTTCTTCATGAGTCAATCTTGGTAGGTTTTATGTGTCTGGGAATTTATCCATTTCTTCTAGATGATCCAATTAGTTAGTGTGTAATTATACCTAGCAGTTTCTTAGGATCCTTTGTAATTCTGTGATATTGGCTATGATGTTTCATCTTTCATTTCTGATTTTATGCTCTATTGAAAACATGAGGCATAGCAGGTAGGGGGCACTGGTCAGGACTTGGGGTATAAACTGGCAGATGTTAAGGTGGGTGATTCTGGTTAACTCAGAAACTCCGAAGTCCCGTGTGGAAGAATTAACTGCCTGTACTCACCTAGTAATGTATATCCTTGGTCAAAAAAGATCCAGCTGAGAATGTTGGATGAAGGGACCAAATCAATATTCATCATTATATTGAAAACAAGTCAGATTGGCTGTGGTCTTTTGACAGCAGGTCAGTGGCTAAGTCTATTTGAACAAAGTTAGGGCAGGTTCAAGGGAGAATCCTGAGATCGGTATTCTTTGTTCCATACAAACTTGCCTTTCAGTTTCTTCTCCCCATGCCTCCAGGATGTCCCTGCACAGCCCGTAGGGCCCCCTCCTTCAGTACCTTGCCTTCCGAAGGGGAGAAAATGAGTTTTCCAATGTTAGCATATATTTAGCCTTCCAAAATTTTCTATTTCTATTTTAGGGGAGCTCTAGGAAAACAGCAGATTACTCTAAATCCCCAGGTAAAAATCTGAAATGGTGGAATTTCATATGACCAGGAGACATATTTTGGGGCAAGTGGGCTTTTCACAATCACTTGGACATGAAGGCATCTGCTTCTTCTATGCCTAAAATAGTCCTTCAATGTAGTAGTTTAATTCCTCTTCCTCTTTTTCAAATTTCAAGACAATACATGTAGTGACTGAACAATTTGGATCCAAGTTTCACTATTTAACTGCCAGTGTGACCTTGGGCGAGTCACTTAATCTTTTCAAGGCTCAATTTCATCATGTAAAGTAGAAGTACAAACAATCCCTGACTTAGAATATTTTAACTTACGATTTTTCAACTTTAAGATAGTTTGAAAGCAAATACACATTCAGCAGAAGCTGTACTTTGAGTACTCATACAACCATTCTGTTTTCCACTTTCAGTACAGTATTCATTATATTACATGAGATATTCAAAGCCCACTTTATTATAAAATGGGCTTTCTGTTATATGATTTTGCCTAACTGTAGGTTAATGTGAGTGTTTAATGTAGGCCGAGCTAAGCTATGATGTTTAGTAAGTTAAGTGTATTAAATGCATTTTCAGCTTACAATATTTTCATAAGTTTATTGGAATATAACCCTATTGTAAATTGAGGGGTATTTGTAATAATGATATCTCTTCAAGGAGACTTTGTGAGCCTCTCATAGGAAAATGCATACACAGATGCATATAAATATATAATCTTTCTTTTCCATACATATGATATTCTTTAAGGATATTCAAAAATCTGGAAACAGTTGCCTCCAGGGAGATAAATGGTAGTGGGTTGGGAAACTTTTAACTGTATACACTTTTGTACGTTTTGCATTTTGAATCAGATGAATGTATAATCTACAGAAAATATTAAGATTAAAACATCACCGAATAACTTATCAGGAGTTTGGTGAACATAAGGGAAGGCCACCTATGGTGGCTGTATTTTATTCAGTGTTGGTCACTGTTGGGAACTTCATAGAGCTTATTTCATTTCATCCTCACAAGCGCCGTAGGAGGAAGGGGCCCCAGAGGGATTCATGGTTAGAATAGCAGAGTAGGAGCATTTGGCAGCTATATTCTGTGTAGGTGATAACTTTAAAGATATTTTTGTTATAAAATGTTTCAAACATACAAAAAATATAGAGAAGCAGTTTTCTATAGTTATTAAATATTCTTAATGGGTAGTCACAGAAATTATCATCCAAAGTGGGATATTCTTGAGAGAAAAAGGAGGTTCTATTTATAATTATGGTGGGATAACAAACTTAAGATGAACAGCTCTGGACAAACTGGGTTGTATGGTCCCTGGAAAACAAGGATTACTGTAAATGTGAGTCCCGCCTTGTGCTTCTCTCTGTCCCACCAAGAAAATATGATCTTGATACAGATGTTCATTGTGTCAAGGCAACCATGGCAACCATGATCTAGATACACTGTTCAAGTTTTATGCTGATCCTACCTAGGTATGTCTCAGGAACTTTCCAGAGTTTCCTTTGAGTGCTTCTAAATTTTGCATAAATGACATGTTGTCCCTTGTCTCTTTTTAAAACCAATAAGCCATTTTCCCTTCTTTTCCTGGAAAATTAAAGGAACAAAGACCAGGAAATAACAACGTATTAGCTAAGGTTCTGTTGATTGAAAGCAACAGAACCTAATGCTGGCTAGCTTAAACCATGCTAGGATTTAATGAAGAATACTGCAGAATCTTAGATATCTTATGACTGGGAAAGAGGAGGTTCAGGCAGTTCCTGGGATGTCAGCAACAGGTAACTGTCAATTAACTGCTCCCACACCACCCACTGCTGCCGTCATCAATATAGCACACCACGATGGCTCCCAGCCTCTGTAGGTCTGGTTTCCGGTGTTCAAATTCTAGAGACAGCAAGAGAAATCCCATTGAGTCAGGGATCCTTCCCTGGGTCACACTCCCTGCATATGGTCAGAAATGCAGGATTATGTACTAAAGACACAGCTAAAGAGGACCCACTTCACTGTTTTGGGACCATTTGCAGGGGAGGCAAAATTATGAGCTACTCACTTAAAGAGGTGATAACCATAAGTTTGCAGGAAAAAAAAATTGGAGAAGAGAAGGTTAACACTATCCTACGGTTTCTTCTGAAAATGGACGAAGGGAACAGCATTTCCATTTGGAAATTCTCTCCTGGCATTTCAATATTTATGGATTCTGAATTCTGAGAAAAATCAGTTGAGAAATTAGGAAAATGGGAAGGAACATTCTAATTTTCCTGTGAAAATTACAGCTTAATAGTCAGTATAGAGAACTTACTGGCTTGAAGAAATGCACTGACTTCAAGTCAAGCAAGATGAGGAAGCACTGACATGTGGAGATGAAAGTTAAGGTGAACAGGACAGGAGCAGTAAAGGAGCCTCAGTCAGACTTTCTTGTATCTGTTGCTGTGTTACAAGTGTGTGTTCATGGCCTTGTCCACTGCTAACAGTGAACCATTTCTGCAAATAAATATTAATGTGTTCATAGGCATAGTATATGTTTTACAAATCCTATGAGAGGTTTTCTAAGAAATGCCAAGTTTTAGAAACAAAATATGCCCTTAAATCGGCCATTTTGACAGTTGCTTCTTTCTAGTGCTATTCATCTTGCCAGGAGATCAGAATGTTATGTTATTTAAATGGTATTGGAGGGGATGATTGATGCCTTGTTTAACAATGTCATGTAAACAACGATTAAAGCATTAAGTATTTGTGGTGTTACCTTTCAATCTTTAAAGGACTTTTCTTTAGCATTTATTTTGTGATAATATTCATTTCTTTTTAATGTTTTCTCTATTAATGCTATTGGATTTTATAATCTTGTTACAATATGTTGGCTCATAATAATAATAAATCATCATTTGTTATCATATCTCTTTAAAACAGAAGACTACTAAAACTTTTCATATAATCCTGTTACAGAAAAAAACGACTATTTGCTTGTTATTATAGTCACTTATTATTTTTTCAAAAACTTGTAAGTGAAGTGTTATGCAAATCATATGAATTTGGGAATTCCCAAGCATTCTCAGAAATTCTATTTCCTTGTTCCCAAATCCCAATGATTAATATCTGCCAGGAGTCGGAAAACAGTGAAAGGAAGTAACATCCTATGTTGGTTACCTGGTAGGGTTAGTGAAGAAACGTTATTGCTGAGCTCTGTGTTACGCTCACGAATGATGCCATTGAGGAAGTCACGCTTGTTGAAAGGAACGCAGATACACAAAGAGTTTTGCTGCTGTCTGTTGGATAAGAACCCCCTGGTCGATTTCAGCTCCTACTGCAAGTTACAAAAATCAATCCAATGATAAATGAAAAGTGCCCAGCGTGCTGGGAAATAACTTATTTTTTGGCTTCAGAGGAAATTTTAGAAACAGTGCCAAGTGAAACGTAAAAACAAACTACGAAGACGTTCATGAATTTCCCTCTGAAGCTGACAGCCGTATTTTAACAGATGGAACTCCTACTATTAGCCCAACTCTTGGGTTGAAACAGTGTGTCCAGGAAACCCAATGTTAAAATGCAATGTGTTGGGGATATTGTTCCACTATTTGCTTGAGTTAATTTTCAAATTAGTGTACTCTTGCTTAGCTGTGCTCTGAGGGAATGAACAAAAGATTGGTAAACTCTGATGGAGAACACTGGTCAGGCAGGGCACATAGAATCCCTGGGAATGGTGGTTCCTGACAAATGGGGGAGGAGGCCCTGAGCCAGGCTTGGGCTGGGCTGGAGGAACATGAAGATGGGATCTACTCACAACCCCCAAAACTGACGAGTCCTGGTAACACATTATTTCACCCTCAGCCATGCAAATTTATTATTTTTATGGATAAAATAGCTTTAAAAAACTAATTTACATTGAAATGTTAAAATATTTATATAGAGATTAGAAATATTTATATAGAGATTATTGGGAATCCCCTCCTAAAGCCAAACATAAAAACTACCAAAAAAAGAAATTCCGTGTAGGCTAAGATTGCAAATGACTGATGGAATGTAATTTAAATTAAACATGGAAAATATATTTCCACTTTAATAAAGATCTAAATTCTATTCTTTTTAGGAGCCTTCAGAAATGAAATTCAACTATTAAAAAAAGTATAGAGAAGCCTTTAGAAAAGAAACTTTTCTTTTGCTGTATTATATATTAAAGAACTTTGATGAGAATAGTTCTAAAGTGTTTAATAATCGATTCCACTGATGTTTCTAGGTATTGTGGGGAACACCTAGAAATTAAATCTTCATCTTTGGCAGATCAGAGGCCTATTATTTTTAGGTAAAACAATTAAAATCTGCTTTTAATAAATCACAAATTTTGCAAGTTAGCCATTAATAGTAAGTGCTTTTCAAAGTTTGGCCCAATACATGAAAAAGCCAGAAAAACATACCTGCATTAGTTTTCCCATCACCTTCTTATGCTTGCCTCAGGAGATTTATTAACAGCATTCAATATTTTAGGTAGGCTGGATGTGGTGGCTCATGCATGTAATCCCAGCACTTTGGGAGGCTGAGGTGGGAGGATGGCTTGAGACCAGGAGTTCAAGACCAGCCTGGTCAACCTAGTGAGCCCCTCGGTCTCTCTGAAAAGAAAAAAAATGTAGGTATCCTGTGGCTACCTCCAAAAACAAGCTCCAGAAGAACTGAATTTTTTTTTTTTATTTCATGTGTTGGGATAATGGCTTCTTTTGCAGTTACGAAGAATTTAAGGGTCAGTAAAAATATTTTTTCATCCTTAATAACATGAATTCTCTAATTTGTGTGTGATATAATGCTAGATATTGTGCCAAAAGTGTTACATAGACATAATCCATGCCCATTTTCAAAGATAATACTAATATAGAGAATAAGAATCATTATTATTGTAGTAATTATTATTTTAGTAATAGTAGTAATAATCAAAACAATTACATCAAACACTTATTAAACCCTTATTATGTGATAGGTACTGTGTAAGCAATTTCCACATATTAGCTCCTTAAATGTGATCACTAACCCCATGAGGTAGGTAGCATTATGTCCATTTAATAGATGCAGAAACTGAGCTTTGAAGAGGGAAAGCAACTTGCCCAAGCCATGCAGGCAGTCATTGATAAGGGTGGGGAGCGAGAAGTTGAAGTCTGAGATGTAAGTTCACAGACACGAGTACACAAACACGTACAAGATACTCGTATGACATGTGGGCTTGCTTGAAATATGTAATTGACTTTCCCTAGCACAAGAAAGTGTTTGGACAGATTTCAAAGGGATCTAACACTTCCTCAGAGGACTGCCCTACGACATTTTTCCGTGTGCTTTTCTGCCTCTTGTCCTATACTTTTGGCATTTCTTCTGCTCTTAGAGGCAATGAGTCAACAGCATATTTTTAGCACCTCCTGTGTGCATAGAAGTGGCCCCTGACTCAATGGGAGTGTATAACTACCATGGGCCAAATCAGTCTGCTTTCCTGTTAGCCAGGGGATTATAGAAGAACACGCTCCCCTGATTCCAACAGAACTTGCTGCCACTCTGATGTCTTCATTGTAAGGCCTCTAAATGAATGTTCAAGAAATTCATGTTAAAGGCACGTGTCATATGTGTAACTTGTAAACATTTGTGTACTTGTCTCTGTGTCCTTACACCTCAGGCTTCAACTCTTGTTTTTACCTTTATCAATGACTACCTGTGTGCTGTGTGGCTTTGGACCAATTACTCACCCCCTCTAAAGCTCAGTTTCTGCATCTGTAAAATGGATATAATGCCATATATACATAGATATAGATATACATACACCAATATATATACACACATATATATGTGTGTATATACGTATATACACACATATATGTGTGTATATACATATATATATAATATACAAACTGAAATATATAGTTATATAAATATTTCAGTTTAAGTTTCAAAAATCACTGGAGGGTATTTTTATAATACCCTTCAGCAATTTTACCTGCTGCCTTTGCACATTCTGGTGAATTTCTAAATGGAAGTCTGATAGAGATTAATCTTTTAATGCATCATAAATAAAAAAGAAAATCACAGAATGATGTAGCTGGAGAGGACCCTGGGGATCTAGTGTTTCATGAAAGATTAATGTCCTTGATCTGTTTGTAAGTGTTTTGGAAAAATCTTCCATGGTCAAATAAAACTTGGCAATGTTGGATTAAAGTTAAATAGGTTTTTTTTTCCTGCAGAACTTCATAGTCTTTAATATGCTAATATGTTTTGTGAATCTACAAGGAATGAAGTGTTTCAATGCTTATTTTACCCAGATTCTCATTTTGGTACAGGCTGGTCAAGCTGAGTCAGATAGTATATTCTCTAGATGGAGATGATGGCTGATTCCTTTTTGAGAGCAAGAGAGTCCCCAGGGGAAGCAAGGGTATATCAGTTGCTCCATTTCATGCCAAGGATCCTCAGTCTTTAGAGGCTCAGAGAAGGCTGAAAGGCTACTCTAGGCTATCAGGGCTACCATTCATTGTGACCCATGCTACAGAGAAGCTTTGAGCTCAGTGCAAAGGAGTGACCAGCCCTTGAGAATCAGGAAAATTTATTTATTCCTGACCTAGTCCACTGAGGACATACAAGGAATGGGGCAGGGGAGTGTCACCAGCTATGGTTACAAGCTAGTCGGATTCTCTTTCATTAAGAAAACTGGTCCCTGTGAGTTTAGATTGGGAAGTACCAGGTTAAAAAAATTGTAGGCCAGGGTGGTGGCCACTGTACTCCAGCCTGGGTGACAGAGTGAGAATCTGTCTTAAAAAAAAAAAAAAAAAAAGTTAAGTTATGTCTTCTGTTGAGGACCTCTCAGAACTTTTAATATGAAAGTGTGCATTGTGAAGAATGGGAGTAGAGTGTACAGGAGTTTTAAAAGCTACTTGGTCATGAAACTCTTGCTTTGTGCAGGATTCGAGGGGCACTAACATTCTGAGGAAAATATTTTGGGAAACATTGATCTAATCCAAACTTCTCATTTTACCAGCAAACAACTGTGGGGCCCTCTAAGTTTCCTTTCTCCATCATTGTGACAAATTCATTGGAATTAATTCAATTAAACCTGGGGTCAGCTTTGAAGAGATTTATTTAGCAGGTAAATCTGTTTTGTACATTTTGAGGGACTTCTGAGTTTCCAGAGTCAAAAACCACAGATCTATTTAACCAACCTTTATGGAATATCACCTATGGCCCAAAGACCCTTTAGCTACAGTGATGGTCTACAAAAATATAAACTGTAATTCTTGCAATACAGGAGATTAGTAATAATGGTAAATATAATGATGATGACACCATGAATAGCTAACATTTATTGAATGCCTTTCTATTAGTCAGGCACTTTACTAAGTATTTTAATCCTCCCAACAATTTATGAGGTAGGGATTATAATAATTCCCATCTTATAGTGAGGACACTGAGGTTAGGAAATTAGCCTAGCCTAAATGTTAAGTATAAGCATGAATAGAAAGGTGTTATCAGCCTATAAGACATTCCTTTATGAGTGATACAAAGTCCTCTGTAAATTCAGAGAAAAGAAAAGTGGTTTTAGAAATCCTTGATCAGTGAGTGTGAAGCATGTGGTGGCCCGGTTACTGTTTGGTTGCCCATCTGTCCTCCCTCTGGGATCAGCACCTCCTTACTTTGGAAGAATTGTTTTCCTTTTCACTGTAAGGTTCTTTCTGGCTATGCGATGGGGCACATTGCCTCAAACTAGCCCTGTTCCAGTCTTTGAGAACCTTGAAATTGGAACCAAGGGAAGAGGATTGCCTCTTGAATGGTAATTCTCTAAAATCTAGTCTGAGGTGCTGGTGCCTAATCCCTGGGTCTGTGGAAGGAGCTGGGCTGTGAGAGGGGAGAATGATGTTGATGTCAAGAGAGAGGCAGGTGCTAGGAGCAGAGAAATGGAGGCCTGGAGGGTTTCTGGGCTTCTCTGAGGCTTAGGGTTTGGATCATTGTCTTCGTTACTGGAACAAAGGATTTACCATACCTGCTCTTCTGGGAATGAAACTGTCCTACTTTGCAAAATAAAGTGTCATTAGAAAGAGATCTTAAAAACCCCACACCATAGACAGGTGCACAGATCCGTAGAAGTGTTAAAGTTCTGTCTGTTGGATGCTAAGCCAAGACTCTTAAGTATGTTCTAAAGAGAAACTGGTGTGTGTAGGCTGTGCACTCCCAGGGAGATAAAAAGTTAGGAACTTTATGGGTTGGGCTTGGTGGCTCCCACCTGTAATCCCAACACTGTGGGAGGCTAAAGTGGGCAGATTGATTGAGCTGAGGAGTTCGAGACCAGCCTAGGCAACATGGTGAAACCCCATGTCTACAAAAACTACAAAAATTAGCTGGGCGTGGTGGCATGTACCTGTAGGCGGGAGGATCGCTTGAGCCCAAGAGGGAGAGGGTGCAGTGAGCAATGATTGTGCCACTGCACTCCACCTGGGTGACAGGAACTTTATGGGGAATGGGATCTTGGAGACTGAGTAGAGACTAGAGGAAAAAAAAAAAAAACTACCTCCCCAACTGGCCACACTATTCTTTTAAAAAAATGTTAATTGACAAATTAAAATTGTATGTATTTACGGAGGTATAATGTGATGTTATGATATATGTATACATTGTGGAATAATTAAATCCAGAGAATTAATAGATTCATCACCTCAAAACCTATCTTTTTTGTGGTGAGAACATTTGAAATTTATTGTCTTAGCAATTTTGAAATACACAATACTTCATTGTTAACTACAGTCACCATGCTGTGCTGTAGATCTCAACAAAATGTATTCTTCCTGTCTCAACTAAAACATTGTACTCTTTGACAACATTTCCCCATTCCTCTCACCCCCTCCAAAAACACCCATTCTTTATGTTGAAGAGAATGGCTAAAAAGTCCCAGCAGGTTTCAACTGACGGCTTCAGTGGTTGTCCCATCACACTTCAATGTTATTAATAGAAAGGGGAGGGGCAATATATAATTCAGACAGGCAGAAAGTACCATTGTAACCACTTCCCTGACTTCACAGAAAAAGTCCTCTTGTTTTCATCTGTAAAATGGGAACTGCGTGAATACCATTCTTCTTTTCTTCAGCCTCCAAAGAAAAAACAGATGCAAAGCCTTTTATCAATTGCAAAACAGTATACAATGTGTATTATTACTCACAGTTGTCTTACTGTGACCAAACACTTTACAAGCCTGTGGCAAGTCAGCCTTACTCTCAGGAAGTGGACAATATTTGGGGAAGGAGAAGCAGCAGGATCTTTCAGGACAGTAGCCTTGGTGGGTCCAAAAATTCCTTGAGCGAAATGGGAGACAAAACTTTCTTCCTGCTTTGGGGTTTATCCTGTTAGTCTTTTCTCTCTTCACTCCTATTTCCTATGGAGAATTTCCTGGTTTTGGAGTTTGGGTGCGTTTTATGGAGAGGAGGCAGAACATCTTTAGCTCCAGCAGAATGAAAGGATACATGCAAAGGAACCTAGCACAGTATGTGGTACCCAGTTCCCCTTTAACTTGGCTTTATTCATTCACTCCTGGTAGGGCATTAATAAGGGATTTAGCCCCCTCCTATTGAAAACGATTAATTCAGGGAAGAGTTCAGGCAGTGTGGACAGATACAGTGTAGGCCAAGCCTGTTTCTAAGGCAGGAGCTGGGTAGGGAGGGTGAGAAGGGCGAGAAGAATAGGGAAATATGTGTCGTCTGTGTTGCTGCTGTTGCAACCACCACAACAAACAAACAAGTGAAAAAAAAAAAAAAGAATTGTCCATACCGGAAAGTGTGCTGTTTTGGAGGAGGCTGGGGAAAGTGTGGATGGCTCGAATGGGTCCTGTTGGATTGAAGTCTGACAGTGGTGATTCCCTTCAACAAATGGTCGGGGTGGGAGGGTACACACACACACACACACACACACACGCACCCCCCACACGCAGCGCCCAGCCTCCGATATCAGTGCTGGCAGGAGATAACCATTCTTAGCTCGCCTTTCCAGGGTTATTTTTGGCTGAGGCTGTTCGCTGATGGCAAAAGTTTTCAGCCCCCTCCCAAATCCCTCCCCGTGCTTGTTCTAAAGAGAAACTGGTGCGTGTAGGCTGCGCACTCCCAGGGAGACAGGGAGACGGGCCTGGCGCTGGAGAGGAACCCGGACTCTGCCCAAAGTCTCGCCACCCGCCGGCTGTTTTCTGGCAGAGGGTGTGCCCCGGAGGGCGGCGATCGCGCGTGAAGGCTGGGGCCACGCGCGGGTGCAGGCGTCACCGGGGTCGAGCTAGCAGGCCCTGGAATCAGGCTTTTGGGACACCCCGAAAGTGAGTCCAACTTGGCTAGCAACTTAGGGCACCTCGGGCGGTCTGGCAGCAGAGAAGGTGGGCGGGAGAAAACTTTACAGGAAGGCAGAAGCAATCTCCGCCGAGGGAGTCAGCGAGCGGCCGGGTGGAGAGGAGGGGCGGGCGGTCCCCAGGGGGGCGGGCACAGGGCGCAGGGTGCCGACCTGCCGGAGAGGGGGCCCGGGCGCCAGGCGGAGTCCCGGCACGCGTCCAGGCTGGTGGAGGCCCCCGGCAGGCTGCAGATTCCCTCCAGCCCCGGGAGCCGCAGCAGGACCGGCCAGGAGGCACCACGGAGGGGAGCCCCATCCCGGTGCTGACAGTGCCCACCGTGCCCTACGAGGACTCGCGGCCGGCCGGCGGCGGGGGTCTGCGGCAACCTACCAGCCTCTTCGAGGGCCAGTGCAACTACCTGCCCAAATTCATCCAGAGCGTGCTGTCGTCCATCGACCTGCGCGACCGTCGGGGCTGCACCATGGTGGTGGGCAGCGATGGCATGTACTTTAGCAGGACGGCCATCGAGATCGTGGGGCAGATGGCCGCGGCCAACGGAGTGAGTGTCCGGATGCCCGTCGCTTCCCGCCACGCTGCTGCCATGCCCTCTCCTAGCCCTTGTCCCCCTGCTGCCTCCGGGCCCAGCTGGGAGGCCCCTGCCCGGCCCCGGCTTTGCTTCCTCACTCCCGCATCCTCACCCTTCAGTGCCCCACTCCCGCCGTGCTTGCAGCCTCCCCGGCGCACCCCGGACACTGGGTTCTATTAGTACCCACCGCCCCCAAAAGCCTTGAGGGGTGTCCGTCGTTCCTGGAGCCACTCCGGGCGCCCTGGACTCTTCTCCGACTCTGCACACATCCAGCACCTGCTCATTTTTCTTTCGGACCTTCTCTTACCCGGCCCTGTAGATTCCAAGGCAGCTACCAGTTTTCCATATTGTTCCCAACGCGTTCACTGCCCACAGTCCCCACACAAACTTCTTTCCCAGGCTCACAACATAGTCCCTCTGCCCTGTGCCCTTTTTGCAATAATCTGTCAGTCCCCTAAGTCTTAGCTCTGCCTATTTAACAGTAGTGGTGTCTCAGAACACACACACACACACACACACACACACACACACACACACACACACACGATCCCTGACATATTTGGCAAGAGTAGGCCCTGAAGGTTTTTAATATTTTGGTTCTTTAACCCAGTGGAATTACTGAATGTTTTATTTAATTAGGGTAGGGATGGAGTGGATCCATTTGTTTGATGCTAAACAGCCTGAGCTCGCAGTTCCCAGGGGGCATATCTCTAAATGGTCTGAAATGAGATTTGCAGTGGTTTTCTTAATGCAATTCCCAACTTCTCTCCAAATGCCTTTTGACATTTGACAACATTTCAAGCCTCTTCCCCTTTCGCTTTTCATCCTTGTTTTCTCTCCCTTCTCCCACGACCTCAGTAGTCTTCTGCAATCCAGATTCTCAGACTTCGGGTTTTTCTCCCTCTGCCCCTTTCCTCTCTGTCCTATAACTAGAAGCACCTTTTGGCATAGACCCGTATCCCAGTTTCCTCTTTCCCAGGTCCAGCAGCATCTCAAGGACATCTACAAGAGGGATACCTAACTTCAGGGGTCTCTGAATGATATGTGGGAAACATCGTCTAAAAAAGTAATTTTATCCTTATTCATGCAACCAGACCCACACTCATAGAACTTTTCTTTAAGGGGAGTGTCTTGCAGATGTATAAATGAGTGTTAACATCTTTAAAAGCGAAACTGAACAATTCCCTGGCATTTGAATTCCCTCCTTCCTTCCCAACCCTCTCCTTTTCATTTTCTCATTTATTATTAAAAACATTTTTAAAGGATCTCCATGCTTCATATTTATCTACTATAATTCCTCCTTCTCGGTGTTGCAGGGATGGGGAAAGAGGATTTTTAAAAAAACACAATAAAAAGCAATTGGGAGAAACAGGGCCAATGGTGTTGGGGTGGGTAGTGGAATTGTGATTTTTGACTCCAGTAGACAATGATGCTGGATATATGGGGTTTGATTTCTCCCTGGCTCCTCACTTGAGATTGATGAAGTTTGGCTAGAATCAGGGAGTTGAAGAGAGGTTGACAAATGGTCTTTCACTCTTCTCTGACAGGCTGTTCCTGTGGAGTGATGGAGAATAATGAGCCTTGGGAGAGCTATGGGAGCTCTCATACTCCTTCCTGAGCCAATTTTTTAGGGAGTGAGAGAAACATGGCCTGTCCAATACTTGTTGTGGGTCAAGATATTTTTGAAGCTACGGTTGTTGATTTGCATGGGAAAATTATTATGTCTTATTATTTCTTGTCCCACTTTACCATAAGGGCTCCTCAGCTTCTTACTTCAATGGGTCTTCCATGACAAACACACTTTATTAACTCTAAGAGTGGAATTTATTTTAACAGATAATTAGCACAGGTCAATATATGCTGAAAATAGAGTCAAATTAAACCTACTAGCTGTTATAAAGGACAGATGACAAAATCCACATAGAAGCATCGACTCTTAAATAATCTGAAAGTACTACTTCTAAGAGGGGCGGGCATGGGTGAAGGGAATGGTGGACATGTTTCAGAATTTCAAATGCCAACTTTAACCAATCGTTTCCTCATTTTGTTCACCTTCTTGGGGGCTTATGCTAAAGTGAAGTGAATAGCCATAAGGCTGGCTTCAGGAGAAAGGTGGTCTAAAAGAACTGGATAATTATAAGCAAAATTGGTCTCGAATGATTGAAAATTGATGAGAATGTGCTTGTCTCCTGATTTGGCATCCTGAGTTAGACTCAGGAATATTGAACATGGATCCCAAAGGCTTTGGTCTTTTTTGATATCCTATTGGATAATCATAAGCAGGCTAGAAAAATAGGAAACTAGAATTTATTCTCTTTGAACTGAGAAATCTGACCAGTGGGCTGCATTCTCTATATCTGAAAAATCTTGGTTTTGATTGAAAAAGTTAATTTTACAAAGCAATTTTCTTTTTTTAAATTAAATTTCATTTTTTTTTTTTGACACAGGGTCTCACTTTGTTGCCCAGGCTGGAGTGCAATGGTACAGTCTTGGCTCACTGTAGCCTTGACCTCCCCAGATTCAGGTGATCTTCCCACCTCAGCCTCCTGAGTAGCTGGGGCTATAGGTGCACGCCTCTACGCACAGCTGATTTTTGTGTTTTTACTACTCATAGGGTTTCTCTGTGTTGCCCAGTCTAGTCTCAAACTCCTGATCTCAGGAGATCTGCCTGCCTTGGCCTCCTAAAGTGTCATGAACCACCATGCCCAGCCTACAAAGCAATGTTCTAGGAAAAACTACAGTTACTCTTTGATTTTGTAATTGCTGGAGAAGAAAAGCATGGCATTTCTAAAATGATGAACTATATTACTTATATTTTAATATCTCATAAAGTTTGAAATAGACATTTCAAACATAAACATGTATAAAAATTTTTATAAATTATAAAATCAAAAACATTTTACAATTATTTTATTATAAAATTATTATAGAATCTAAAACATTATAAATTTAAACAACTTTTTAAAAAATTTATTTTGGGATTTCCCATGCAGTGATGGAGAATAATGAGCCTTGGGAGAGCTATGGCAGCTCTCGTACTCCTTCCTGGGCCAACTTTTTTAGGAAATGGGAGAAATATACCCTGTTCAATGTTTATTGTGGGTCAGGATATTTTTGAAGCTATAGTTGTTGATTTGCTTCAAACTTTAAAAAAATTATTATAAAATTATGGGATGTAAAAAAATGTATTATAAAACTTTGAAATTTTCAAACTTTCAGAAAAGCAGAGAGATGAGATTAATGGCACTCACAGGCAAGCATAGAACATAGATTGTAAACATTTTGCTATATTTGTGTCATGACTATTTTTTGCTTGTGTTTGAAAGTCTATTAAAGAAAATGATATTTTACCCCTAAATTCTTTAGTACAGATTTCTAAAAAAAAAGAACATTTTCCTGTATAGTTACAAAATCATCTTTTCAAACAAAATAAAAAATGGCTTTTTTATATCATTTATTACCCAGTCCACATTCAGATTTCCTCAATTATTATGAAATGTCCTTTTATTTTTTGAGACAAAGTCTTGCTCTTTCACACAGCCTGAAGTGCAGTGAAACAATCATAGCTCATTGCAGCCTCAAACTCCTGGGCTCAAGTGATCTTCCTGCCTCAGCTTCCTGAGTAGCTAGGACTATAGGTGCACACCACCATGCCCAGCTAATTTATTGTTTTTGTAGAGATGGAGGTCTTACTACATTGCCCAGGCTGGTCTCAAACTCCTGGCCTCAAGTGATCCTTCCAGCTTGGTCTCCCTGAAATATCTTTTGTGGCTGGTTTGTTCAAATTAGTTTCTTCTAATGAAGGGATACACATTGCATTTGATTATTTAGCTCAAGACTTTTTTAACCTGGAAAATACCCATACTCTTTGTTTATGTATTTATTTAGTGAAATTGACTTGTTGAAAAACTAGTCAGTTGTCCTGTAGAATATTTCCCCTTCTGGAATTTTCTGGTTGCTTTTTATGGTGTCATTTAACTTTTCACTCTGTTTTTTCCTGGTTAACTGGAAGTTAGTTCTAAAGGCTTTTAGGCCTGCTATAACAAAATACCAAAAACTGGATGACTTATAAAGAACAGAAATTTATTTCTCACAGTCCTAGAGGCTAGCAAGTTTAAAATCAAGGAGCATGTGGTTTTGATATCTGGTTAGGACCAACTTTCTGGTTCATAGATTGGCCTTCTTGCTGGGCCCTCACATAGTGGGAGAGACTAGCTAGCTCTCTGGGGCCTCTTTGATAAGGGCACTAATTCCAATCATGAAGCCTCTGTCCTTATGATCTAATGACCCCCTAAAGGCCCCACCTTTTAATACCAGCACCTTTGGGGTTAGGATGTCAACATATTAATTTTGGGAAGACATACACGTTCAGCCCATTGCAAGGTTTAGTTAGATTCAGGTTCAACTTCTTTTTTTAAAGACTATTTCATAGGCAATAATGTGTATTCACATCCCATCATTAGTGATGGTGAGATGATCGCAAGGTTAGGGTGATCACTGCCTATCTCCTCTGCTATATTCCCCCTTGGGTCAAGCCAGTAGTCTGTGACGTGAACTTTGTACCATGTGTATATTCAGTTATATTCTGTATCAATAGTTACTTGATTGTTTTAGCATTTATTAATGATCCTTGCTTGAGTTGATTATTTCATTAGGGGTTTCAAAATGGTGAATTTCTAATTCTCTAATTCTATCTACATGCTTTAGCTGGCATTTTTCTATAAGCAGACCATTTTCTTCACAACTGGGTTATTTGGCTACCCTGAAACATAGTTCCTTCCGGGAAGGCAGAACATATGTTTATTTCTGTCTTTTAAAAATTACTGGTGTTTGGAGTGAAGATTAGGTGAGCTAACTACCTCCACAGGTGACAAATGAATTTTGTTTTGTCTCACTTTTGCTTTTTTGAATATCACTGTGGCTGCTTGGATTTTTATATTTAATTTGAATGGATTAGGGAATAAATGAGAAGATAGGTTTTATCTGTTTCTGTAGTTTCTATGTGGCTGTGTGAACTTACTTTTAAAAATTCCCAGAAATATTTTAATTCCCCTTTAATGATATAAACTATGTCATACTATAAAGCAAAAGAAAAACCAATCATGTGAAGAGTAAATAGTATCGTTTAAACGAATTGTGGTTAAGCTTAGTTTGTAACTAATTAGTTTTTTATTTTCTTTCTACTTTTATCTGCTTCAGAGCCTCTTCAGTGGTTTAGATCTTCTATGTGTCAAATTATTCTAATCTCTTAAAAAGTTTAAGAGCTAAAATACAACACAATGACTACAAGAATGCCCTTGTCCTTTTCTGGGTAGGTACACCTAAGGCAACTTCTTTTTCTCTTCTTTGTTCTCTTCTTCTTTCTTATTCTTAAATCATCTTCAATATTGGACAGATGACAGCACTATGCCTGCCTCAAGATGTTTCTGACATTTTCTTTTTCTTTTTTTTTTTTGAGATGGAGTCTTGCTCTGTCACCCAGGCTAGAGTGCAGTGGCACAATCTTGGCTCACTACAACTTCTGTCTCCTGGGTTCCAGTGATTCTCCCAACTCAGCCTCCTGAGTAGCTGGGGTTACAGGCATGCACCACCACGCCTAGCTAATTTTTTGTATTTTTACTAGAGACGGGGTTTCACCATGTTGGCCAGGCTGGTCTTGAACTCCTGACCTCAAGGGATCTGCCTGCCTTGGCCTCCCAAAGGGCTGGGATTACACGTGTGAGCCACTGCGCCTGGCCGTTTCTGACTTTTTCTAAAGTCTTCTTTCTCTGGAGATGACATTATATAATAGCACTGTTCAATAGAAGTTTCTTTGATGATGGAACTGTTCTATAATCTGCATTGTCCAAGCCACTAGCCATATGTGACTACTGTAACACTTGAAATGTGGCTAGAGCAACTGAAGAACTGAATTTTGCATTTTACTTAATTTTAATTAATTAAAATAGAAATGCAAATAACCATAAGTGGTTAGTATCTACCATACTGGACAGTAAAGATCTATAATTCAGCATTTAAAATCGATTTAGTTTTGTTTTCAAAAATGGAGTCAGACTGTTACAACCCAAAAGAACTGTAGGTTAAATTAAGGTAAATCACCAAATACTACATACACATTTGGGAAATCCAAACCAGATTTTTTCATGTGATAACCACACCCTCTTTTGACTTTAGCCTTGGAGGTAATGGAGTATGGCAGAAAAAACCCTGTATCAGCAGCTGGAAGACTAACTTTCTTTTCCTAGCTCTGCCATATATTGACCAAAAGAGTCAAAGTCCATTCAGATGGTTGAAGGGCCTTGGAATTTTGTTTTTGGTTTTCACATACAAGTTGGAGGGCAGATGCGTTAGCCTCTTGAAATACCCAGAAACCACTTGTTTCCTCATCTAAAAATCAGGTATGACAGGATCATTTAATTATCCTGGAAATCAGATGAAGCACTGCATATGAAAGCACTTTGTAATCTCTATAGCACTGGGAAATGTAAAGACCTTTTACTGAAATATAAAGGTGTATGGTCAACTGAATATATCTCAGATAGTTATGATTTGACTGTATATATTGAATATAACCTGTAGTGGGCCCCTTGTTAAACAGCTTACAGTTTTGTTGCAAGTTTTAGCCAAGAGAAAATTTATTTGTTGACTAGTCATGCCCTTTATTGGCCACATGATGAGCAGCAAAGATATTAACACACAGTGCACCTTGCAGAATTCAAGAATGTCTCAGTGTCTTGTGAACTAGGAAGGTGAAATGCAGTGGTATGCAGAAGGCTGGCTCAGTAGGAGCCTTGGGAGTGTCCTCCAGATAGATGTTTGTGCAGGTTGTATTTGATTCCAGTTGGCCATGAAAAGCTGGTTGCTCTAAAGAATGAGAATATACTTGGTTTTGCATTTACTAGAACTATCTGGGGAACAAATCTTGGGGTGGAAGAAAGAAGGGAGGGAGGGAAAGCTGTGCTTCAATACCTAGGGCTTCTTTCCTGGAATGGATCTGAGAATCTGGGATTGGGTGGCTAATAGCTCATCTCTAGAAGGGAGAAAGAACTGGGTGGTGATGGCTTTGTATTTTCTATTGGAGTTCACTACGGAATAGATGAATGGAATGGGCTGCTATGATCCAGACATTAGGGAGGACAGGTTTGTGATACATTAGAAAACTTGAATGAGCCCTTCTATGATTCTCTCTTCCCTCTTTCTGCTTCCCGTTCTTAATCACCATCCGCAGGTTGTGGAATTAGCAAATCTATTATGTGAGCAATAGCAAACTTACAGGAGCACTTGGCTCCATCTATCTCCCTGTTTGTGTCAGTTCCTTCTGGATGCTTTTAGTCTGTGGTCTTCATTCACTCTTTTTATGGGGAAGTAAAAGGAGTGGGACAGATTATGAGAACAGCTGGGTCCTCCCAGTTGCTGGGGTGGTTATTTTAAGCTTTGTTTAATGTGTCCAGAGACCCAGATGGCATTTTTAACCTGCTTTATTAACTCTTGTGATAAAGCATAGTGATGTTTATTGAAAAGGCAGACACGCATCAGCAACATCATGCGTGAAACTTGCTCTAAGAATTTTCTATAAAACATCTGTTCTCTTTGAGCCTTTTGTGAACTCTGGAAGTTTGCTAGTTTCTATACAGACTTGAGGACAAGAAGTTGGAACCCACTTTTGGAGATGTCCAAGCATAGGTATTGGAATCATTAATCCTAACCCTCTCAGTTTTAAGGCCCCGGATACCCTTCTGTTAGACAACAGTAACATGAGCAAGCACTGTAATAACATTTAAACAAGATTATTTGGAAATAATGGACAAGAAAAATTAGTATAAATTGTTTGGGGATTTTAAAATTAAAGATAAAAAGCTAGGGCTTCAATGACCTGTGCCAGCCTATAGCCTTAAAAGTCAATTTGCAAACACTCAAGATTTGGCCAATATGCCTCTACTACTTCTACTTAACACAGTCAAAGGGAAATTTTTAGATTCTTTCATCTGATTTGACTCTCTTAGTTACGAATAAGAGGATATCTAGAATATATATGTGACTTGTTAAAATGAAAATCCACCTTCTCTGAGTCTTCAAATATCTTTCATATCTTCCAATTTTAGTCACATCAACTTTTGAAGTCATGTCCGTAGTTGTATGAAAAGAAAAATTTCAGGAACATTCAACCTCAAAAGTTCTTTTTCTTAGTCTGAAGTCGTAGAAGCATTTGACTTTTACTTTCTCTTTTTAAATTTGTACTAGTAGGTATTTTGTATAAATATAATATTTAATTATTGCCTTTGTATTCTTTTTCTCTAGTAAACATCCTGGTTTTTAGCTATCAATATGTAGTTTTACATTTAGGGATTTCTAATGGAAAGAGAAAGGAATCTGAAATCAGAGGACGAGAGTTTATTCTACTTGACCAAACACATACAAAATACTGGAAAGGGAGTTTTACCATAAATATTTAATATCTATGACATGTAAAACATTTTTTGAAATCAAGAAAATTCAAACAATTCAATACAAATATCATCAATAATAACACATGAACAGGTGGCCAACCTTATTAATAACCGGAGAAATATAAATTAAAACAATCCATCAACTTGTAAAAAGATGAAATTACCCAGAGTTGGTGTAGGTGATGGAAAATTGTCATGTTTGTATACTGTTCATAGAAGTTAAATTGACATAACTTTTTGGTCAGGCAATTTGGAAGTATATATCTAAATTAATAGAGTAGTTTTCTAATAACCTGGGAATCTCTTAATCTAAGAATCTTTACTGTAGATTTTTCTAGAACAAATGTAAAAACATCTGTGTACAAGGGTACTCACTGCAGCATTTTGCTAAGGAAAAACTCAGAAAAAATCTATATTTTCAACAGAGAACAGGTACATAATTTATGACACAACTGCACAATATACACCACTAAAATAAAGGATATAAATTTATATGTAGTATGAAAAAGATGTGAATGATAGCTTGTTGGTGAAAAACAGCAATGACTGGAATATTGTGTGTAACGTAATCCTGCTTTTCTGTATATAATGTAGGCATAGAAAATAGGATTGAAAGGACATACTCTAGTCAACAGTGTATATAGCTTGGGTGGAGGGGGTGTATAATGGGGAAGGAGAGTCCCTTTTCCTATCTATTCCATATACATCTCTGGATTTAAAAGATCATACATGCATATGCATTACCTTCAAAATTAAAATGATAAAGACAAAAGGAGAAGCTTTGGATTTGAATCATGATACTACTTTTTGCAACTTCTATGACCGTGGGGAAGTCGCCTAGCCTCCTGGGCTTTATTTCCTCATTTATAAAAATAGGGAAAGTAATAATACTTGTCTACATATCTTCTAGGGTTGTTGGGAGGATTGAATGTGATAATGGGTTACAGCATTATGAATTATTTATTCATATAACACAATTATTATAAAAATAGTTTGCTCTGATTAAAATAAAAGAAGGACGAGATCGTGTGTGTTTTTTAGTCCCAGTAGCTTTACTAACCAGAAAGCGCCTGCTGATGTGGTGATCACAGTTGCTTTGGTGCAGCTTCCTGTTGACTTTTGGCAATTCTCCACGTTGCTAGCTAAGGCTGAGGTGGCGACTGTGGAAGGTGTGATCTCCTCCCCCTCCCAGCACACATTTGTGTGCATAGTCACACTGATGCACACACAAACACACACATGCACACTCTATCACAGTACATGAGGTGGCAGCAGCTGCTCCGGCATAGAGTTTCACACAACATAAAGGGCTTTTTTGGTGTGGTCTGTGAATTATTTCCTGTTAAGCATGAGCTGAGTCAGTGCCATGCTTTTCCATCTGAAACCTTTCTGAAGCTCAGGCTGTGTTAAGAGCAAACCCTCTCCCCTCCATGCCTACCCCATGGCCTTCTACTGAAGCCAGATCATAATCTGCTCATTTCATGAGGATTTTCAAACCGAATGGACTGGGCCATGTGAGAGATCAATGAAAGGAACAGACCAAGCAGAGGCTAAGAGACTCCACGCTAATCTGCTGAGTCATCTGAAAATGCACAGCTGTGGCAGCTCACGGTGCTTTAAAGTACTTTGGCAGGATGTTTGATCAGGGGGCCTGTTCCTGCAGCCCTGCTGAATGTTTGGTTAGGAGGCATAATCATTTTTTGGACAGGATCTCCCAAATGTAAAGTGATAGATGCTAATGTGGAATATAATACAGAAGATAGAGCTTGGATGTCATAAATAACAATAAATTGTTTAATCTTGCTGAGTTGTAAATATATGATTGCCAGAGGTTTTTAGTTCACTGGAACATAGTATTGGGGCAGGGGCACTTAGAAAATAGGCAGTTATTATTTTCCAACCAGACAGAAACTGGTCTGATGAAATTTATCTAAAAAGGCATACACATGTATTTTAATTAATTGTGAAAATTACTCAGAGAAAACACATGGCCCTAAAGAGGCTGAGGGTTTTTTTGTTCTACCTATAAATGTATATGTATATTCACCTATATTCTACCTATGTATAAGTAAGAGAATGAGTTTTTGTTTTGGGGATATATATTTATACGTATCTATACAGACAGATATACACATACTTAATTTCTGTCTACCTATTAAGGTGCGGTGACAGATGGAAAGTATTTTTAAGCATTTAGATAGCTTATTCTGTTGCATATGTGTGCATATAGCCCCCCCCATAAAGCTTTGTCTCTTTTCTGGATATATTTAACAAGAGGCTAGAACAGAGTCCAAAATGTAAGAAATGTTTGAACATTCCATAGAAATGAAGGAGGTGTTTCCAAATGACCTATGTTTCTATGGCAATAAATAGAACTTGTGCTGCGTTGGATGGGTCAGGAGTAAGGAATATAAACAGTGTAAGTATCGCTATTCCAGGCAGAAATCTACCTTGTAAGAACAGCTTTGTGAAGTGAGCTCAACAACATTGATCAGTTAGCAGTCCGGTTCAGTACAACATTGATCAGGTAACAAGACGGTTCGGCAGTGCCAGTCGGAGACACAGATGGGGACAATCAAAGAAGATGCAGGTCAGGAAAAGGATGCAGACATGTACCTGTCACTACCATGGACTTCAGCAGCTTCTTAGTGAGCAGGTTTATGATCAAAGAAGAAAGACATCGTTGATATGTAAGCATGTTAAAATTAATTTGCTGTTTAGTTACAAGCAAACTACATCCAGTTTTTAGTTTTTAGGTTTTTTTTTTTCTTTTTTCTTTTTTGAAACAGGTTCTTGTTCTGTCATCCAGGCTGGAGTGCAGTCGTTATGCAAGCTCACTGCAGCCTTAAACTCCTGGGCTCCGTGGATCCTCCCAACTCAGACTCCCAAGAAGCTGGGACTACAGGTGCACACGACCATGGCCAGCTAATTTTTCTTATTTTTTTGTAGAGATGAGGCCTTGCTGTATTGCCCAGGCTGCTCTTGAGCTCCTGGCAGTGTAGTTATTTCCACGTTTATACAGATGTCTGTGTAGATATTTCCATGTTAATAGAGACAGCCATGTAGACATGTCCATGTTTATACAGATAGCGGTGTAGACATTTCCATGTTTATAGAGATAGCGGTGTAGATATTTCCATGTTTATACAGATAACGGGGTAGATATTTCCATGTTTACAGGGATAGCGGTGTAGATATTTTGATATTTGCACAGATTGCGGTGTACATATTTCCATGTTTGCACAGATAACTGTGTAGATATTTCCATGTTTACACAGATATTGTGTAGATATTTCCATGTTTATACAGATAGCGTTGTAGATATTTCCATGTTTATAAAGATAGCGGTATAGATATTTCCATGTTTATACATACAGCGGTGTAGATATTTCCATGTTTATACAGATAACGGGGTAGATATTTCCATGTTTATACAGATTGCGGTGTAGGTATTTCCATGTTTATAGAGATAGCGGTGTAGATATTTCCATGCTTATACAGATAGCGGTGTAGGTATTTCCATGTGTATACAGATGGCAGTGTAGATATTTCCATGTTTATAGAGATGGCAGTGTAGATATTTCCATGTCTATACAGATAGCAGTGTAGATATTTCCATGTTTATGGAGACAGCTGTGTAGATATTTCCATGTTTATACAGATGGAAGTATAGATATTTCCATGTTTATACAGACAGTGGTGTGGATATGTCCATGTTTATACAGGTAGAGGCGTAGATATTTACATGTTTATGCAGATCTCTGTGTAGATATTTCCGTCTTTCTTGAGATGACAGTGTAGATGTTTCTATGTTTATAGAGTTGGCGGTGTAGATATTTCCATGTTTATACAGATGGCGGTGCAGTTATTTCCATGTATATGCTCATGGTGGTATAGATATTTCCATGTTTACAGAGTTGGCGTTTTAGATATTTCTATGTTTATAGAGATAGCGGTGTAGATAATTCCATGTTTATACACATAGCGGTGTAGGTATATCCATGTTTAGGCAGATAGCGGTGTAGATATTTCCATATTTATACACATAGCGGTGTAGATATTTCCATGTTTATACAGATAGTGGTGTAGATATTTCCATGTTTATGCAATTTACTCTGTAGGTATTTCCATGTTTTTACAGATGGCGGTGTAGTTATTACCATGTTTATAGAGATAGTCATGTAGATATTTCCATGTTTATACTGTTAGCGGTGTAGATATTTCCATGTTTCTGCAGATAGAGGTGTAGATATTTCCATGTTTATACAGACTGCGGTGTAGGTATTTCCATGTTTATGGAGATAGCGCTGCAGATATTTCCATGTTTATACAGATGGCTGTGTAGATATTTCCGTGTGTATACAGATGGTGGTGTAGGTATTTCCATGTTTATACACATGGAGTTGTAGATATTTCCATGTTTTTACAGATGGCGGTGTAGATATTTCCATGTTTATACAGATAGCGGTGTGGCTATTTCCATGTTTATACAGATATCTGGGTAGATATTTCCATGTTTATAGATATGGCTGTGTAGATATTTCCATGTTTATACAGATGGCTGTGTAGATATTTCCAAGTTTATACAGATGGCAGTGAAGATATTTCCATGTTAATACAGATAGCGGTGTAGATTTTTCTATGTTTATACAGATTGCGGTGTAGGTATTTCCAAGTTTATGTAGATAGCGGTGTAGACATTTCCATGTTTACACAGATAGCGGTGTAGATATTTCCATGTTTATAGAGTTGGTTGTGTAGATATTTCCAGGTTTATTCAGATGACTGTGTCGATATTTCCATGTTTATACAGATGGCGGTGTAGATGTTTCCATGTTTATAGAGAAAGCGGTGTAGATATTTCCATATTTATACAGATAGCGGTGTCACTATTTCCATGTTTATACAGATAGCGGTGTAGATATTTCCATGTTTATACAGATAGCGGTATTGATTTTTCCATGTTTATACAGGTTGCGGGGTAGGTATTTCCATGTTTATGTAGATTGCGGTGTAGATATTTCCAAGTTTATACAGATGGCAATGTAGATATATCCATGTTTATACAGATGGATGTGTAGATATTTCCATGTTTATACAGATGACTCTAGATATTTTCATGTTTTTACTGATGGCGGTGTTGATATTTCCATGTTTATAGAGATATCGGTGTAGATATTTCCATGTTCATACAGTTGGCTGTGTAGATATTTCCATGTTTATGCAGATGGCTTTGTAGATACTTCCATGTTTATACAGATGGCTGTGTAGATTTTCCATGTTTATACAGATAGTGGTGTAGATATTTCCACGTTTATACAGACGACTCTGGAGGTATTTCCATGTTTATACAGATGGCAGTGTAGACATTTCCACGTTTTTAGACATAGCCATGTGGATATTTTCATGTTTATACAGATAGTGGTGTAGACATTTCGATGTTTATAGAGATAATGGTGTAGAAATTTCCATATTTATACAGATAGCGTTGTAGGCATTTCCATGTTTATACAGATAGCGGTGTAGATATTTCCATGTTTATACAGATAGTGGTGTAGATATTTCCATGTTTACAGAGATGGCGCTGTAGATATTTCCGTATTTGCACAGATTGCGGTGTAGATATTTCCATCTTTATACAGATAGCGATGGAGATATTTACATGTTTATAAAGATAGCGTTGTAGGTATTTCCATGTTTAAACACATAGCGGTGGAGGTATTTCCATGTGTGTACACATAGCGGTGGAGTTTTTTCCATGTTTATAGAGATAGCAGTGTAGATATTTACATGTTTATGCAGATTGCGGTGTGGCTATTTCCATGTTCATACAGATAGAGGTGTAGATATTTCCATGTTTATGCAGATTGCGGTGTGGCTATTTCCATGTTCATACAGATAGCGGTGTAGATATTTCCATGTTTATAGAGTTGGCTGTGTAGATATTTACATGTTTATGCACATGTCAGTGTAGATATTTCCATGTTTATACAGATAGTGGTTTAGATAATTCCAGGTTTATTCAGATGACTCTGTAGCTATTTCCATGTTTATACAGATCACGGTGTAGATATTTCCATGTTTATAGAGATAGCCATGTAGATATTTCCTTGTTTATACAAATAGCGGTGTAGATATTTCCATGTTTATAGAGATAGGGATGTAGATATTTCCATATTTATACAGATAGAGGTGTCACTATTTCCATGTTTATACAGATAGCGGTGTAGATATTTCCAGGTTTATACAGATAGCGGTGTAGATATTTTCATGTTTATACAGATCCTGGTGTAGATATTTCCATGTTTATACAGAGAGCGGTGTAGAGATTTCCATGTTTATACAGATAGCGGTGTAGATATTTCCATGTTTACTGGGATAACGGTTTATATATTTCCATATTTGCACAGACTGCGGTGTAGATATTCCCATCTTTACACAGATAGCGGTGTACATATTTCCATGTTTACACAGATAGCTGTGTAGATATTTCCATGTTTACACAGACCGTTGTAGATATTTCCATGTTTATACAGATAGTGGTGTAGATATATCCATGTTTATACAGATGACTGTGTAGGTAATTCCATGTTTATACAGATGGTGGTGTAGATATTTCCATGTTTATTCAGACAGCGGTGTAGATATTTCCATGTTTATACAGATAGCGGTGTAGACAATTCCATGTTTATAGAGATAGCGGTGTAGATATTTCCATATTTATACAGATAGCCGTGTAGATATTTCCATGTTTATACAGATAGCGGTGTAGATATTTACATGTTTATACAGATAGCGGTGTAGATATTTCCATGTTTATACAGGTTGCGGTGTAGGTATTTCCAAATTTATATAGACAGCGGTGTAGATATTTCCATGTTTATACAGATGACAGTGTAGATATTTCCATGTTTATACAGACGGAGGTGTAGGTATTTCCATGTTTACACACATGACTGTGTAGATATTTCCATGTTTTTACAGATTGAGGTGTTGATATTTCAATGCTTATACAGATAGTGGTGTAGATATGTCCATGTTTATAGAGATGGCAGTGTAGATATTTCCATGGTTATACAGATGGCATTGTAGATATTTCCATGTTTATAGAGATAGTGGTGTAGATATTTCCATGTTTATACAGATGACTGTGTAGGTATTTCCATGTTTATACAGATGGCGGTGTAGATATTTCCATGTTTATAGAGATAGCCATGTAGATATTTCCATGTTTACAGATAGCGGTGTAGCCATTTCCATGTTTATAGAGATAGCGGTGTAGATATTTCCATATTTATACAGATATCGGTGTAGATATTTCCATGTTTATACAGATAACGGTGTAGATATTTCCATGTTTATACAGATAGCGGTGTAGTTATTTCCATGATTATTCAGATAGCGGTGTAGACAATTCCATGTATATAGAGATATTGGTGTAGGTATTTCCATTTTTATACAGATGGCAGTGTAGATATTTTCATGTTTATACAGATGGAGGTGTAGATATTTCCGTGTTTATATAGATGACTGTGTAGATATTTCCTTGTTTTTACAGATGGCGGTGTTGCTATTTCCATGTTTATAGAGATAGCGGTGTGGCTATTTCCATGTTTATACGGATAGCGGTGTAGATGTTTCCAGGTTTATAGAGATGGCTGTGTAGATATTTCCATGTTTATGCACATGGCTTTGTAGTTACTTCCATGTTTATACAGATGGCAGTGTAGGGTTTCCATGTTTATACTGACAGTGGTGTAGATATTTCCACATATATACAGAAGATTGTGTAGGTATTTCCATGTTTATACGGATGGCAGTGCAGACCTTTCCATGTTTATAGACATAGCCATGTGGTTATTTCCATGTTTAAACAGATAGCGATGGAGACATTTCGATTTTTATAGAGATAGCGGTGGAGATATTTCAAAGTTTATACACATAGCGGTGTAGATATTGCCATGTTTACAGAGATAGCGCTGTAGATATTTCCGTATTTGCTCAGATTGCGGTGTAGATATTTCCATCTTACCACAGATAGCGGTGCACATATTTCCATGTTTACACAGCTGTGTATATATTTCCATGTTTCCACAGATAGTGTTGTAGATATTTCCATGTTTATACAGATAGCGGTGTTGATATTTACATGTTTATGAAGATAGCGCTGTAGATATTTCCATGTTTATACAGATAGCGGTGTAGTTATTTCCATGTTTATTCAGATAGCGGTGTAGACAATTCCATGTATATAGAGATAGCGGTGTAGGTATTTACATGTTTATACAGATGGCAGTGTAGATATTTTCATGTTTATACAGATGGAGGTGTAGATATTTCCATGTTTATACAGATGACTGTGTAGATATTTCCATGTTTTTACAGATGGCAGTGTTCTCATTTCCATGTTTATACAGATAGTGGTGAGGCTATTTCCAAGTTTATACAGATAGTGGTGTAGATATTTCCATGTTTATAAGGATGGCTGTGTAGCTATTTCCATGTTTATGCAGATGGCTGTGTAGATACTTCCATGTTTATACAGATGGCAGTGTAGATATTTCCATGTTTATACAGATATTGTTGTAGATATTTCCACGTTTATACAGATGACTGTGTAGGTATTTCGAAGTTTATACAGATGGCGGTGTAGACATTTCCATGTTTATAGACATAGCCATGTGGATATTTGCATGTTTATACAGATAGCAGTGTAGACACTTTGATGATTATAGAGATAGCGGTGTAGATATTTCTATATATATACAGATAGCAGTGTATATATCTTCATGTTTATACAGATAACGGTGTTGATATCTCCATGTTTATACAGATAGCGGTGTAGATATTTCCATGTTTATACAGATAGCGGTGTAGATATTTCCATGTTTACAGTGATAGCGCTGTAGATATTTGCATATTTGCACAGATTGCGGTGTAGATATTTCCAGCTTTACACAGATAGCGGAGTACATGTTTCCAAGTTTACCCAGATAGTTGTGTAGATATATCCATGTTTAAACAGATAGTGTTGTAGATATTTCCATGTTTATACAGATAGCGGTGTAGATATTCCTATGTTTATAAACATAGCTGTGTAGATATTTCCATGTTTATAGAGATAGCGGTGGAGATATTTCCATGTTTATACAGATAGCGATGTAGATAATTCCATGTTTATACAGATAGCGGTGTAGGTATTTCCATGTTTATACAGATAGCGTTGTAGATATTTCCATGTTTATACAGATAGCGGTGTAGATTTTTCCATGTTTATACAGATAGCGGTGGAGATATTTCCATGTTTATACAGATAGCGGTGGAGATATTTACATGTTTATACAGATGGTGTTGTAGATATTTCCAAGTTTATACAGATAGCGGTGTAGATATTTCCATGTTTATACAGATAGCGGTGCCGTTATTTCCAAGATTATAAAGATTGCGGTTTAGGTTTTTCCAGGTTTATAGAGATAGCGGTGTAGATATTTAAATGTTTATACAGACGGCTGTGTAGATATTTCCATGTCTATAGAGATGGCAGTGTAGATATTTCCATGTTTATACAGGTGGAGTTGTAGACATTTCCATGTTTATACAGATGACTGAGAAGATATTTTCATGTTATCACAGATGGCGGTGTAGATATTTCCTTGTTTATAGAGATGGCTGTGTAGATATTTCCATGTTTATACAGATAGTGGTGTAGCTATTTCCATGTTTATACAGATGACTGTGTAGGTATTTGCATGTTTATACAGATGGCGATGTAGTTATTTCCACGTTTATAGAGATAGCCATGTAGATAGTTCCACGTTTATACACATAGCGGTGTAGGCATTTCCATGTTTATAGAGATAGCGGTGTAGATATTTCCATATTTATACAGATAGCGGTGCAGATATTTCCATGTTTTTACAGATAGCGGTGGAGATATTTCCATGTTTATACAGATGGCGGTGTTGATATTTCCATGTTTATACATATAGCGGTGTGGCTATTTCCATGTTTATACAGATAGCGGTGTAGATATTTCCATGTTTATAGAGATGGCTGTGTAGATATTTCCATGTTTATACAGATGGCTGTGTAGATACTTCCATATTTATACAGATGACAGTGTAGATATTTCCATGTTTATACAGATAGTGGTGTAGATATTTCCACGTTTATACAGATGACTGTGTAGTTATATCCATGATTATGCAGATGGCAGTGTAGGCATTTCCATGTTTATACACATAGCCATGTGGTTATTTCCATATTTTTACAGATAGCGATGGAGACATTTCGATTTTTATAGAGATAGCGGTGGAGATATTTCAATGTTTATACACATAGCGGTGTAGATATTGCCATGTTTACAGAGATAGCGCTGTAGATATTTCCGTATTTGCTTCGATTGCGGTGTAGATATTTCCATCTTACCACAGATAGCGGTGTACATATTTCCATGTTTACACAGCTGTGTATATATTTCCATGTTTCCACAGATAGTGTTGTAGATATTTCCTTGTTTATACATATAGCGGTGTAGATATTTACATGTTTATAAAGGTAGCCGTGTATATATTTCCATGTTTATAGAGATAGTGGTGTAGATATTTCCATGTATATACAGATAGCGGTGGAGATATTTCCATGTTTACAGAGATAGCGGTGAAGATATTTCCATATTTATTCAGACAGCGATGTAGATATTTCCATGTCTATACAGATAGCGGTGTAGATATTTCCATGTTTATTCAGATAGCGGTGTAGATATTTCCATGTTTATACAGATAGCGGTGTAGACAATTCCATGTTTATAGAGATAGCGGTGTAGATATTTCCATATTTATACAGATAGCGGTGTAGATATTTCCATGTTTATACAGATAGCGGTGTAGATATTTCCATGTTTATACAGGTTGCGGTGTAGGTATTTCCATGTTTATATAGACAGCGGTGTAGATATTTCCATGTTTATACAGATGACAGTGTAGATATTTCCATGTTTATACAGACGGAGGTGTAGTTATTTCCATGTTTATACACATGACTGTGTAGATATTTCCATGTTTTTACAGATCGAGGTTTTGATATTTCAATGCATATACAGATAGTGGTGTAGATATGTCCATGTTTATAGAGATGGCTGTGTAGATATTTCCAAGGTTATACAGATTGCAGTGTAGATATTTCCATGTTTATACAGATAGTGGTGTAGATATTTCCATGTCTATACAGATGACTGAGTAGGTATTTCCATGTTTATACAGATGGCGGTGTAGATATTTCCATGTTTATAGAAATAGCCATGTAGATATTTCCATGTTTATAGAAATAGCCATGTAGATATTTCCACGTTTATACAGATTGCGGTGTAGCCATTTCCATGCTTATAGAGAAGCGGTGTAGATATTTCCATATTTATACAGATATCGTTGTAGATATTTCCATGATTATACAGATAGCAGTGTAGATATTTCCATGTTTATACAGATAGCGGTGTAGTTATTGCCATGTTTATTCAGATAGCGGTGTACACAATTCCATGTATATAGAGATAGCGGTGTAGGTATTTCCATGTTTATACAGATGGCAGTGTAGATATTTACATGTTTATACAGAGGGAGGTGTAGATATTTCCATGTTTATACAGATGACTGTGTAGATATTTCCATGTTTTTACAGATGGCAGTGTTGTCATTTCCATGTTTATACAGATAGCGTTGAGGCTATTTCCAAGTTTATACAGATAGTGGTGTAGATATTTCCATGTTTATAGGGATGGCTGTGTAGCTATTTCCATGTTTATGCAGATGGCTGTGTAGATACTTCCATGTTTATACAGATGGCAGTATAGATATTTCCATGATTATACAGATATTGTTGTAGATATTTCCTCGTTTATACAGATGACTGTGTAGGTATTTCGAAGTGTAGACATTTCCATGTTTATAGACATAGCCATGTGGATATTTGCATGTTTATACAGAAAGCAGTGTAGACACTTTGATGATTATAGAGATAGCGGTGTAGATATTTCTATATTTATACAGATAGCAGTGTATATATATTCATGTTTATACAGATAACGGTGTAGATATCTCCATGTTTATACAGATAGCGGTGTAGATATTTCCATGTTTATACAGATAGCGGTGTAGATCTTTCCATGTTTATTCAGATAGCGGTGTAGACAATTCCATGTATATAGAGATAGCGGTGTAGATATTTCCATGTTTATACAGATGGCAGTGTAGGTTTTCCATGTTTATACTGATAGTACTGTAGATATTTCCACATTTGTACAGATGACTTTGTATGTATTTCCATGGTAATACAGATGGCAGTGCAGACATTTCCATGTTTATAGACATAGCCATGTGGATATTTCCATGTTTATACAGATAACGGTGTAGACATTTCGATGTTTATAGAGATAGCGGTGTAGATATTTCCATATTTATACAGATAGCGGTGTAGATATTTCCATGTTTATACAGATAGAGGTGTAGATATTTCCATGTTTATGCAGATAGCGGTGCAGTTGTTTCCAAGATTATAAAGATTGCGGTGTAGGTATTTCCAAGTTTATAGAGATAGCAGTGTTGATATTTCCATGTTTATACAGACGGCTGTGTGGATATATCCATGTCTATAGGGATGGCAGTGTAGATATTTCCATGTTTATACAGATGGAGGTGTAGACATTTCCATGTTTATACAGATGACTGAGAAGATATTTTCGTGTTTTCACAGATGGCAGTGTAGATATTTCCATGTTTATAAAGAAGGCTGTGTAGATATTTCCTAGTTTATACATATGGCAGTGTCTATATTTCCATGTTTATACAGATAGTCGTGTACATATTTCCATGTTTATACAGATGACTGTGTAGTTATTTCCATGTTTATACAGATGGCGGTGTAGATATTTCCATGTTTTTAGAGATAGCCATGTAGATATTTCCACGTTTATACAGATAGCGGTGTAGACATTTCCATGCTTATAGAGATAGCGGTGTAGATATTTCCATATTTATACAGATAGCGTTGTAGATATTTCCATGTTTATACAGATAGCGGTGGAGATATTTCCATATTTATACAGATAGCGTTGTTGACATTTCCATGTTTATACAGATAGCGGTGTGGCTATTTCCATGTTTATACAGATAGCGGTGTAGATATTTCCATGTTTATAGAGATGTCTGTGTAGATATTTCCAAGTTTATACAGATGGCTGTGTAGATACTTCCATGTTTATACAGATGGCAGTGTAGATATTTCCATGTTTATACAGATAGCGGTGTACATATTTCCACGTTTATACAGGTGACTGTGTAGTTATATCCATGATTATACAGATGGCAGTTTAGACATTTTCATGTTTATACACATAGCCATGTGTATAATTCCATGTATATACAGATAGAGATGTAGATATTTCGATTTTTATAGAAATTGCGGTGGAGATATTTCAATGTTTATACATATAGCAGTGTAGATATTGCCATGTTTACAGAGATAGCGCTGTAGAAATTTCCGTATTTGCTTAGATTACGGTGAAGATATATATTTCCATGTTTACACACCTGTGTAGATATTTCCATGTTTACACAGATAGTGTTGTAGGTATTTCCATGTTTATACAGATAGCGGTGTAGATATTTCTCTGTTTATAAAGATAGCCGTGTAGATATTTCCATGTTTATAGAGACAGCGGTGTAGATATATCCATGTTTATACAGATAGCGGTGGAGATATTTCCATATTTATACAGATAGCGGTGGAGATATTTCCATGTTTATAGAGAGAGCGGTGTAGATATTTCCATGTTTACACAGATCGCAGTGTCGAAATTTCCATGTTTATGCAGGTAGCGGTGTAGGTATTTCCATGTTTATACAGATGGCAGTGTTGAGATTTCCATGAGTATACAGATGGCACTGTAGATATTTCCATGTTTATAAAATGGTGGTGTAGATATTTCCCTGTTTATACAGTTGACTGTGTAGGTATTTCCATGTTTTTACAGAGGGTGGTCTCGGTATTTCCATGTTTATACAGATAGCAGAGTAGATATTTCCATGTATATAGAGATGGCTGTGTAGATATTTCCAAGTTTATACAGATGGCAGTGTAGATATTTCCATCTTTATACTCATAGCGGTGTAGATATTTCCATGTGTATACAGATGACTGTGTAGATATTTCCATGTTTATGCAGATGGCGGTGTAGATATTTCCATGTTTATAGAGATAGCGGTGAAGATATTTCCAAGTTTATACAGATAGCGGTGTAGATATTTCCATGTTTGTACAGATAGCTGTGTAGATAATTCCATGTTTATACAGATTTCGGTGTAGGTATTTCCATGCTTACAGAAGTACCGGTGTAGATATTTCCATGTTTATACAGATGGAGGTGTAGATATTTCTATGTTTATACAGATGACTCTGTAGATATTTTTATATTTTTACAGAAGGCGGTGTAGATATTTCCATGTTTATACAGATAGCGTTGTGGCTATTTCAATGTCTATACAGATTGCTGTATAGATATTTCCATGTTTATAAAGATGGCTGTGTAGCTATTTCCATGTTTATACAGATGGCAGTGTAGATATTTCCATGTTTATTCCGATATTGGTGAAGATATTTCCATGTTTATACAGATGACTGTGTAGATATTTCCATGTTCATACAGATGGCGGTGTAGATATTTCCATGTTTATAGAGATAGCCATGTAGATATTTCCATGTTTATACAGATAGTGGTGAAGACATTTCCATGTTTATAGAGATAGCGGTGTAGGTATTTCCATATTTATACAGATAGGGGTGTAGATATTTCCAAGTTAATACAGATAGCAGGGTAGATATTTCCATGTTTATACAGATAGCGGTGTAGATATTTCCATGTTTATACAGATAGCGGTGTAGATATTTCCATGTTTATACAGATAGCGGTGAAGGTATTGCCATATTTCTACAGATAGCGGTGTAGATATTTCCATGTTTATACAGATAGCGGTGAAGATATTGCCATATTTATGCAGATAGCGGTGTGGATATTTCCATGTTTATACAGATAGCGGTGTAGATATTTCCATGTTTACGCAGATAGCGGTGTAGATATTTCCATGTTTATACAGATAGTGGTGTAGATATTTCCATGTTTATACAGATACCGGTGGAGATACTTCCATGTTTATACAGATGGCGGTGTAGATATTTCCAAGTTTATACAGATAGCAGTGCAGATATTTCCATGTTTATACAGATAGCGGTGTAGAAATTTCCATGTTTATACAGATTGCGGTTTACGTATTTCCATGTTTATTGAGATAGCGGTGTGGCTATTTCCATGTTTATGCAGATAGCGGTGAATATGTTTCCATGATATAGAGATGGCTGTGTAGATATTTCCATGTTTATACAGATGGTTGTGTAGATATTTCCATGTTTATACAGATTGCTGTGTAGATATTTCCATGTTTATACAGATAGTGCTGTTGATATTTCCATGTATATGCAGATTGCCGTGTAGGTATTTCCCTGTTTATACAGATAGCGGTTTAGATATTTCCATGTTTATACAGATGGCTGTCTAGATATTTCCATGTTTATACAGATGGCAGTGTAGATATTTCTATGTTTATACAGATGGAGGTGTAGGAATTTCCATGTTTATACAGATGACTGTGTAGTTATTTCCATCTTTATACAGATAGTGATGTAGACATTTCCATGTTTATAGAGATAGCGGTGAAGATATTTCCATATTTACTACAGATTGCGGTGTAGATATTTCCATGTTTACACCAATAGCGGAGTTGATATTTCCATGTTTTTACAGATAGCGGTGTAGATATTTCCATGTTTATACAGAAAGCGGTGTAGATATTTCCATGTTTACAGAGAGAGCGTTGTTGATATTTCCATATTTGCACAGATTGCGGTGTAGTTATTTCTATCGTTACACAGATTGTGGTGTACATATTTCCATGTTTACACAGATAGCGGTGTAGATATTTCCATGTTAAAACAGCTAGTGTTGTAGATAATTCCATGTTTATATAGATAGCGGTGTAGTTATTTCCATGTTTATAAATATAGTGGTGTAGATATTTCCATGATTATACAGATAGCGGTGTAGATATTTTCATGTTTTTACAGATGGCGGTGTAGATATTTCCATGTTTTTACAGGTAGCGGTGTAGGTATTTCCATGTTGTTAGAGATATCGGTGAAGATATTTCCATGTTTATAGAGATAGCCATGTAGATATTTCCATGTTTATACAGATAGTGGTGTAGACATTTCCATGTTCATAGAGATAGCAGTGTAGATATTTCCATATTTATAAAGATAGCTGTGTTGATATTTCCATGTTTATGCAGATAGCGGTGGAGAGATTTCCATGTTCACAGAAATAGCGGTGTAGATATTTCCATATTTGCACAGATTGCATTGTAGATATTTCCATCTTTACACAGAGAGCGGTGTACATATTTCCATGTTTACACAGAGAGCTGTGTAGATATTTCCATGTTTAAACAGATAGTGTTGAACATATTTCCATGTTTATACAGGTAGCGGTGTAGGTATTTCCATGTTTATAGAGATAGCGCTGCAGATATATTCATGTTTATACAGATAGCGATGTAGATATTTCCATGTTTATACAGATAGTAGTGTAGATATTTCCATATTTATACAGAGAGTGGTGTCGATATTTCCATGTTTACACAGATAGTGTTGTAGATATTTCCGTGTTTATACAGGTATCGGTGTAGATATTTCCATGTTCATAGAGATAGCGCTGGAGATATTTCCATGTTTATACAGATGGTGGTGTAGATATTTCCAAGTTTATAAAGATAGCGGTATAGATATTTCCAAGTTTATACAGATTGTGGGGTAGGTATTTCCATGTTTATACAGATAGCGGTGTAGATATTTCCATGTTTATACAGATGGCTGTGTAGATGTTTCCATGTGTATACAGATTGCAGTGTAGATATTTCCATGTTTAGACAGATGGAGGTGTAGATATTTCCATGTTTATACAGATGAGTGTGTAGATATTTTCATGTTTTTACAGATGGCGGTGTAGGTATTTCCATGTTTATGCAGATAGTGGTATGGCTGTTTCCATGTTTATACAGATCTTGGTGTAGATATTTCCATGTTTATACAGATAGCGGTGTAGATATTTCCATGTTTATACAGATAGCGGTGCAGCTATTTCCAAGACTTCAGAGATAGCGGTGTAGATATTTCCATATTTGCAAAGATTGCGGTGCAGATATTTCAATCTTTACACAGATAGCGGTGTACATATTTCCATGTTTACACAGATAGCGGTGAAAATATTTACATGTTAACACAGATAGTGTTGTAGATACTTCCATGTTTCTACAGATAGCCGTGTTGATATTTCCATGTTTATAAAGATAGCGGTGCAGATATTTCCATGTTTATTCAGAAAGCGGTGGAGATATTTCCATGTTTTTACAGAAACTGGTGGAAATATTTCCATGTTTATACACATGGCGGTGTATATATTTCCAAGTTTATAAAGATAACGGTGTAGATATTTCCATGTTTATACAGAGAGCGGTGTAGATATTTCCATGTTTATAGAGATCGTGGTGTAGGTATTTCCATATTTATACAGATAGCGGTGTACATATTTCCATGTTTATACAGACAGCGGTTTAGATATTTCCATGTTTAGAGAGAGAGCGGTGTAGATATTTCCATATTTGCACAGACTGTGCTGTAGATATTTCCATCTTTACACAGATAGCTGTGTACATATTTCCATGTTTCCACAGAGAGCGGTCTATTTATTTCCATGTTAACAGAGTTAGTGTTGTAGATATTTCCATGTTTATACAGATAGCGGTTTAGATATTTCCATGTTTATACAGATCGTGGTGTAGATATTTTCATGTTTATACAGATAGCATTGTAGATATTTTCATGTTTATAGAGATAGCAGTGTAGATATTTCCATGTTTACAGAGATAGCGGTTTAGATATTTCCATCTTCGCACAGATAGCGGTGTAGATATTTCCATCTTTACACAGATTGCGGTGTACATATTACCATGTTTACACAGATAGCGGTTTAGATATTTCCATATTTACACAGATAGTGTTGTAGATATTTCCAGGTTTATTCAGATAGCAGTGTAGATATTTATGTGTTTATAAAGATAGCGGTGTAGATGTTTCCATCTTTATACAGATAGCGGTGTAGATATTTCCATGTTCATACAGATGGCGGTGTAGGTATTTCCATATTTATACAGATAGCGGTGTAGGTATTTCCATGTTCATACAGACGGCCGTGTACATATTTCCATGTGTATACAGATGGCAGTGTAGATATTTCCATGTTTATACAGATGAAGGTGTAGGTATTTCCATGTTTATACAGAAGAAAGTGTAGATATTTCCATATTTTTACAGATCGCGTTGTAGATATTTCCATGTTTTTGCAGATGGCGGTGTAGATATTTCCATGTTTATAGAGATGGCGGTGTAGATATTTCTAAGTTCATAGAGATAGCGGTGTAGATAATTCCATGTTTATTGAGATGGTGGTGTTGGTATTTCCATGTTTATAGAGATAGTGGTGTAGATATTTCCATGTTTATTCAGATAGCGGTGTAGATATCTCCCTGTTTATACAGATAGTGGTGCTGATATTTCCATGTTTATACACATAGCGGTGTAGACATTTCCATGTTTATTTAGCTCGCGGTGTAGGTATTTCCATGTTTATAAAGATTGTAGTGTAGGTATTTCCATGTTTATACAGATGGCGGTGTAGATATTTCCATGTTTATACCGATGACTGTGTAGATATTTCCATGTTTTTACAGATGGCGGTGCAGATATTTCCATGTTTATACAGATAGCGGTGTGGCTATTTCCATGTTTATACAGATAGCGATATAGATATTTCCATGTTGATACAGATATCGGTGTGGATATTTCCATGTTTATACAGATGGCGGTGTAGATTTTTCCAAGTTTATGCAGATAGCGGTGTAGATATTTCCGTGTTTATAGAGATACCGGTGTAGATATTTCCATAGTTATACAGATAGCGGTGTAGATATTTCCATGTTTATTCAGATGTCGGTGTAGATATTTCCAGGTTTATACACATAGCGGTGTGGCTGTTTAAATGTTTATACAGATGGCAGTGTAGATATTTCTATGTATATACAGATAGCATTGTGGCTATTTCCATGTTTATACAGATGGCAGTGTAGATATTTCCATGTTAATACAGATAGCATTGTAGATATTTCCATGTTTATACAGATAGCGTTGTATATATTTCCATGATTATACAGAAAGCGATGGAGATATTTCCATGTTTATACAGATAGCGTTGGAGATATTTCCATGTTTATAGAGATGGCGGTGCAGATATTTCCAAGTTAATACAGATGGCGGTGTAGATATTTCCATGTTTATACAGACAGCGGTGTTGATATTTCCATGTATATACAGATAGCGGTGTAGGTAATTCCATGTTTATACAGATAGCGGTGTAGGTATTTCCATGTTTATAGAGATAGCAGTGTATATATTTCCATGTTTATACAGATTGCTGTGTAGATATTTCCATGTTTATACAGATGGAGGAGTAGATACTTCCATGTTTCTACAAACGACTGTGTAGATATTTCCATGTATTTACACATGGCGGTGTAGATATTTCCATGTTTCTACCGATAGTGTTGGATATATTTCCATGTTTATACAGATAGCGGTGTAGATATTTCCATGTTTATACAGCTCGCGGTGTATATATTGCCATCTTTATACAGATGGCAGTGTAGATATTTCCATGTTTATATGGATAGCGGTGTAGATATTTCCATGTTTAAAAGATGGCGGTGTAGACAGTTCCATGTTTATGGAGATGGCGGTGTAGATATTTTCATGTTTAAAGAGATAGCGGTATAGGTGTTTCCATGTGTATAGAGATAGCGGTGTAGATGTTTCCATGTTTATGATGATGGCTGTGTAGATATTTCCATGTGTATACAGATGGCAGTGTAGATATTTCCATGTTTATGGAGATGGCGGTTTAGATATTTTCAGGTTTAAAGAGATAGCGGTATAGGTGTTTCCATGTGTATAGAGATAGAGGTGTAGATGTTTCCATGTTTATATTGATGGCTGTGTAGATATTTCCAGGTGTATACAGATGGCAGTGTAGATATGTCCACGTTTATAAAGATGGTTGTGTAGATAATTCCATGTTTACACAGATTTTATTGTAGATATTTCCATGTTTATACAGATAGCGTTGTAGATATTTCCATGTTTATAGATATGGCTGTGTAGATATTTCCATGTTTATACTGATGGCATTGTAGATATTTCCATGTTTATAAAGATGTTGGTGTAGATATTTCCATGTTTATACAGAAGACTGTGTAGCTATTTCCAAGTTTATACAGATGGCGGTGTAGATATATCCTTGTTTACAGAGATAGCCATGTAGATATTTCCATGTTTATAGAGATGGCGGTGTAGGTATTTCCATGTTTATAGTCACATCACTGTAGATATTTCCATGTTTATACAGATAGCGGTGTAGATATTTCCATGTTTATACAGATGGCTTTGTAGATATTTCCACGTTTATGGAGATGGCGGTGTATATATTTCCATGTTTATACAGATGGCGGTGTAGATATTTCCATGTTTATACAGATATTTGTGTAGATATTTCCATGTTTATATAGTGAGGTGTGTAGATATTTCCATATTTATAAAGATCGCTGGGTAGATATTTCCATCTTTCTAAAGATAGCGGTGTAGTTATTTCCAAGTTTACACAGATCGCGGTGTCGAAATTTCCATGTTTATGCAGGTAGCGGTGTAGGTATTTCCATGTTTATACAGATGGCAGTGTTGAGATTTCCATGAGTATACAGATGGCACTGTAGATATTTCCATGTTTATAAAATGGTGGTGTAGATATTTCCCTGTTTATACAGTTGACTCTGTAGGTATTTCCATGTTTTTACAGAGGGTGGTCTCGGTATTTCCATGTTTATACAGATAGCAGAGTAGATATTTCCATGTTTATAGAGATGGCTGTGTAGATATTTCCAAGTTTATACAGATGGCAGTGTAGATATTTCCATCTTTATACTCATAGCGGTGTAGATATTTCCATGTGTATACAGATGACTGTGTAGATATTTCCATGTTTATGCAGATGGCGGTGTAGATATTTCCATGTTTATAGAGATAGCGGTGAAGATATTTCCAAGTTTATACAGATAGCGGTGTAGATATTTCCATGTTTGTACAGATAGCTGTGTAGATAATTCCATGTTTATACAGATTTCGGTGTAGGTATTTCCATGCTTACAGAAATACCGGTGTAGATATTTCCATGTTTATACAGATGGAGGTGTAGATATTTCTATGTTTATACAGATGACTCTGTAGATATTTTTATATTTTTACAGAAGGCGGTGTCGATATTTCCATGTTTATACAGATAGCGTTGTGGCTATTTCAATGTCTATACAGATTGCTGTATAGATATTTCCATGTTTATAAAGATGGCTGTGTAGCTATTTCCATGTTTATACAGATGGCAGTGTAGATATTTCCATGTTTATTCCGATATTGGTGAAGATATTTCCATGTTTATACAGATGACTGTGTAGATATTTCCATGTTCATACAGATGGCGGTGTAGATATTTCCATGTTTATAGAGATAGCCATGTAGATATTTCCATGTTTATACAGATAGTGGTGAAGACATTTCCATGTTTATAGAGATAGCGGTGTAGGTATTTCCATATTTATACAGATAGGGGTGTAGATATTTCCAAGTTAATACAGATAGCAGGGTAGATATTTCCATGTTTATACAGATAGCGGTGAAGATATTGCCATATTTATGCAGATAGCGGTGTGGATATTTCCATGTTTATACAGATAGCGGTGTAGATATTTCCATGTTTACGCAGATAGCGGTGTAGATATTTCCATGTTTATACAGATAGTGGTGTAGATATTTCCATGTTTATACAGATACCGGTGGAGATACTTCCATGTTTATACAGATGGCGGTGTAGATATTTCCAAGTTTATACAGATAGCAGTGCAGATATTTCCATGTTTATACAGATAGCGGTGTAGATATTTCCATGTTTATACAGATTGCGGTTTACGTATTTCCATGTTTATTGAGATAGCGGTGTGGCTATTTCCATGTTTATGCAGATAGCGGTGAATATGTTTCCATGATATAGAGATGGCTGTGTAGATATTTCCATGTTTATACAGATGGTTGTGTAGATATTTCCATGTTTATACAGATTGCTGTGTAGATATTTCCATGTTTATACAGATAGTGCTGTTGATATTTCCATGTATATGCAGATTGCCGTGTAGGTATTTCCCTGTTTATACAGATAGCGGTTTAGATATTTCCATGTTTATACAGATGGCTGTCTAGATATTTCCATGTTTATACAGATGGCAGTGTAGATATTTCTATGTTTATACAGATGGAGGTGTAGGAATTTCCATGTTTATACAGATGACTGTGTAGTTATTTCCATCTTTATACAGATAGTGATGTAGACATTTCCATGTTTATAGAGATAGCGGTGAAGATATTTCCATATTTACTACAGATTGCGGTGTAGATATTTCCATGTTTACACCAATAGCGGAGTTGATATTTCCATGTTTTTACAGATAGCGGTGTAGATATTTCCATGTTTATACAGAAAGCGGTGTAGATATTTCCATGTTTACAGAGAGAGCGTTGTTGATATTTCCATATTTGCACAGATTGCGGTGTAGTTATTTCTATCATTACACAGATTGCGGTGTACATATTTCCATGTTTACACAGATAGCGGTGTAGATATTTCCATGTTAAAACAGCTAGTGTTGTAGATAATTCCATGTTTATATAGATAGCGGTGTAGTTATTTCCATGTTTATAAATATAGTGGTGTAGATATTTCCATGATTATACAGATAGCGGTGTAGATATTTTCATGTTTTTACAGATGGCGGTGTAGATATTTCCATGTTTTTACAGGTAGCGGTGTAGGTATTTCCATGTTGTTAGAGATATCGGTGAAGATATTTCCATGTTTATAGAGATAGCCATGTAGATATTTCCATGTTTATACAGATAGTGGTGTAGACATTTCCATGTTCATAGAGATAGCAGTGTAGATATTTCCATATTTATAAAGATAGCTGTGTTGATATTTCCATGTTTATGCAGATAGCGGTGGAGAGATTTCCATGTTCACAGAAATAGCGGTGTACATATTTCCATATTTGCACAGATTGCATTGTAGATATTTCCATCTTTACACAGAGAGCGGTGTACATATTTCCATGTTTACACAGAGAGCTGTGTAGATATTTCCATGTTTAAACAGATAGTGTTGTACATATTTCCATGTTTATACAGGTAGCGGTGTAGGTATTTCCATGTTTATAGAGATAGCGCTGCAGATATATTCATGTTTATACAGATAGCGATGTAGATATTTCCATGTTTATACAGATAGTAGTGTAGATATTTCCATATTTATACAGAGAGTGGTGTCGATATTTCCATGTTTACACAGATAGTGTTGTAGATATTTCCGTGTTTATACAGGTATCGGTGTAGATATTTCCATGTTCATAGAGATAGCGCTGGAGATATTTCCATGTTTATACAGATGGTGGTGTAGATATTTCCAAGTTTATAAAGATAGCGGTATAGATATTTCCAAGTTTATACAGATTGTGGGGTAGGTATTTCCATGTTTATACAGATAGCGGTGTAGATATTTCCATGTTTATACAGATGGCTGTGTAGATGTTTCCATGTGTATACAGATTGCAGTGTAGATATTTCCATGTTTAGACAGATGGAGGTGTAGATATTTCCATGTTTATACAGATGAGTGTGTAGATATTTTCATGTTTTTACAGATGGCGGTGTAGGTATTTCCATGTTTATGCAGATAGTGGTATGGCTGTTTCCATGTTTATACAGATCTTGGTGTAGATATTTCCATGTTTATACAGATAGCGGTGTAGATATTTCCATGTTTATACAGATAGCGGTGCAGCTATTTCCAAGACTTCAGAGATAGCGGTGTAGATATTTCCATATTTGCAAAGATTGCGGTGCAGATATTTCAATCTTTACACAGATAGCGGTGTACATATTTCCATGTTTACACAGATAGCGGTGAAAATATTTACATGTTAACACAGATAGTGTTGTAGATATTTCCATGTTTCTACAGATAGCCGTGTTGATATTTCCATGTTTATAAAGATAGCGGTGCAGATATTTCCATGTTTATTCAGAAAGCGGTGGAGATATTTCCATGTTTTTACAGAAACTGGTGGAAATATTTCCATGTTTATACACATGGCGGTGTATATATTTCCAAGTTTATAAAGATAACGGTGTAGATATTTCCATGTTTATACAGAGAGCGGTGTAGATATTTCCATGTTTATAGAGATCGTGGTGTAGGTATTTCCAAATTTATACAGATAGCGGTGTAGATATTTCCATGTTTATACAGACAGCGGTTTAGATATTTCCATATTTACAGAGAGAGCGTTGTAGATATTTCCATATTTGCACAGACTGTGCTGTAGATATTTCCATCTTTACACAGATAGCTGTGTACATATTTCCATGTTTCCACAGAGAGCGGTCTATTTATTTCCATGTTAACACAGTTAGTGTTGTAGATATTTCCATGTTTATACAGATAGCGGTTTAGATATTTCCATGTTTATACAGATCGTGGTGTAGATATTTTCGTGTTTATACAGATAGTATTGTAGATATTTTCATGTTTATAGAGATAGCAGTGTAGATATTTCCATGTTTACAGAGATAGCGGTTTAGATATTTCCATCTTCGCACAGATTGCGGTGTAGATATTTCCATCTTTACGCAGATTGCGGTGTACATATTACCATGTTTACACAGATAGCGGTGTAGATATTTCCATATTTACACAGATAGTGTTGTAGATATTTCCAGGTTTATTCAGATAGCAGTGTAGATATTTATGTGTTTATAAAGATAGCGGTGTAGATGTTTCCATCTTTATACAGATAGCGGTGTAGATATTTCCATGTTCATACAGATGGCGGTGTAGGTATTTCCATATTTATACAGGTAGCGTTGTAGGTATTTCCATGTTCATACAGACGGCCGTGTACATATTTCCATGTGTATACAGATGGCAGTGAAGATATTTCCATGTTTATACAGATGAAGGTGTAGGTATTTCCATGTTTATACAGAAGCAAGTGTAGATATTTCCATATTTTTACAGATCGCGTTGTAGATATTTCCATGTTTTTGCAGATGGCGTTGTAGATATTTCCATGTTTATAGAGATGGCGGTGTAGATATTTCTAAGTTCATAGAGATAGCGGTGTAGATAATTCCATGTTTATTGAGATGGTGGTGTTGGTATTTCCATGTTTATAGAGATAGTGGTGTAGATATTTCCATGTTTATTCAGATAGCGGTGTAGATATCTCCCTGTTTATACAGATAGTGGTGCTGATATTTCCATGTTTATACACATAGCGGTGCAGACATTTCCTTGTTTATTTAGCTCGCGGTGTAGGTATTTCCATGTTTATAAAGATTGTAGTGTAGGTATTTCCATGTTTATGCAGATAGTGGTGTAGATATTTCCATGTTTATACAGATAGCAGTGTAGATTTTTCCATGTTTATAGAGATAGCGGTGTAGGTATTTCCATTTGTATTCAGATAGCGGTGCAGATGTTTCCAAGTTTATACTGATGGCTGTGTAGACATTTCCATGTGTTTACACATGGCAGTGTGGATATTTCCATGTTTATAGAGATTGTGGTGTAGATATTTCCAAGTATATACAGATGACTGGGTAGATATTTCCATGTTTATACAGATGGCGGTGTAGATATTTCGATGTTTACACAGATAGCTGTGTAGACATTTCCATGTTTACACAGATAACGTAGTACATATTTCCATATTTATACTGATAGCGGTGTAGATATTTCCATGACTATACAGATAGCTATCTAGATGTTACCATGTTTATACAGATGAGTGTGTAGGTATTTCCATGTTTATACAGACTGCAGTGTTGATATTTCCATGTTTTTACAGACGGCGGTGTAGATATTTCCATGTATATACAGGTAGCCGTGTGGATATTTCCATGTTTATACCGACAGCGGTGTAGATATTACCATGTTTACACAGATAGCGGTTTAGATATTTTCATCTTTGCACAGATTGCGGTGTAAATATTTCCATCTTTACAAAGATAGCGCTGTAGATATTTCCATGTTTACACAGATAGTGGTGTAGATAGTTCCATATTTACACAGATAGTGGTGTAGATGTTTCCATGTTTATACAGATAACTTTGTAGGAAGTTCCATGTTTATGCAGATGGTAGTGTAGATATTTCTATGTTTATACAGATGGTTGTGCAGATATTTCCATGTTTATACAGATGGCGGTGTAGATATTTCCATGTTTATGCAGATGGCGGTGTAGATATTTCCATGTTGATGGAGATGGCGGTGTACATACTTCTATGTTTATAGAGATAACGGTGTAGATATTTCCATGTTTATAAAGATGGCAGTGTAGGTATTTCCATGTTTATGGAAATAGCGGTGCAGATATTTCCATGTTTATACAGATGGTGGTGTAGATATTTCCATGTTTATAGAGATAGTGGTGTTGTTATGTCCGTGTTTATATGGATATCTGTGTAGATATTTCCATGTTTATACAGCTCACGGTGTAGATATTTCCATCTTTATAGAGATGGCAGTGTAGGTATTTACATGTTTAAGCAGATAGCTGTGTGGATATTTCCATGTTTATATAGATAGCGGTGTAGTTATTTCCATGTTTATAGAGATAGCGGTGTAGATATTTCCATGTTTATACAGATGACTGTAGAGTTATTTCCATGTGTATACAGATGGCAGTGTAGATATTTCCATGTTTATACAGATGGAGGTGTAGATATTTCCATATTTATACAGATGACTCTGTAGATATTTCCATGTTTTCACAGATGGCGGTGTAGATATTTCCATGTTTATACAGATGACTGTGTCGTTTTTTCCATATTTATACAGATGGCGTTGTAGATACTTCCATGTTTATAGAGATAGCCATGTAGATATTTCCATGTTTATACAGATAGCGGTGTAGACATTTCCATGTTTATACAGATAGCGGTGTAGATATTTCCATATTTATACTGATAGCGGTGAAGATATTTCCATGTTTATACAGATAGTGGTGTAGATATTCCCATGTTTATACAGATAGCGGTGTTGATATATCCATGTTTATACAGATCGCGGTGGAGATATTTCCATGTTTATACAGATGTCTGTGTCGGTTTTTCCATATTTATACAGATGGGGTTGTAGATAATTCCATGTTTATAGAGATAGCCATGTAGATATTTCCATGTTTATACAGATAGCGGTGTAGTTATTTCCATATTTGCAGAGATAGAGGTGCAGATATTTCCATATTTGCACAGATAACGGTGTAGATATATCCATCTTCACACAGATAGCGGTGTACATATTTCCATGTTTACAAAGACAGCTGTGTAGATATTTCCATGTTTAAACAGATAGTGTTGTAGATTTTTAAATGTTTATACAAATTGTGGTGTAGATATTTCCATGTTTATGCAGATGGCGGTGGAGATATTTCCATGTTTATGCAGATGGCGGTGTAGATATGTCCATGATTATAGAGATTGCGGTGTAGTTAGTAATATGTTTATAGAGATAGCGGTGTAAATATTTCCATGTTTATGGAGATAGCGGTGTAGATATTTCCATGTTTATACAGATTGCGGTGTTGATACCTCCATGTTTATACAGATAGTGTTGTAGATATTTCCATGTTTATACAGATAGCGGTGTAGATATTTCCATGTTTATACAGATAGCGGTGTAGATATTTCCGTATTTATACAGAGAGCATTGGAGATATTTCCATGTTTATACAGATAGCCTTGTAGGTATTTCCATGTTTATAGAGATAGCGGTGTAGGTATTTCCATGTTTATACAGATGACTGTGTAGATATATCCATGTGTATACAGATGGCAGTGTAAATATTTCCATGTTTATAGAGATGGAGGTGTAGATATTTCCAAGTTTATACAGTTGACTGTGTAGATGTTTCTATGTTTTTAGAGCTGGTGATGTTCATATTTCCATGTTTATTCAGATAGCGGTGTGGCTATTTCCATGTTTATACATAAAGCGATGTTGTTATTTCCATGTTTATACAGATGGCTGTGTAGATATTTCCATGTTTATACAGATTGTGGTGTAGATATTTCCATGTTTATACAGATGGCAGTGTAGATATTGCCATGATTTCAGAGATAGCCATGTAAATATTTCCATGTTTATATAGATATCGGTTTAGACATTTCCATGTTTATGGAGATAGCGGTGTAGATACTTCCATATTTACACAGATAGTAGTGTATATATTTCCATATTTATACCGATAGCGGTGTAGATATTTCCATGTTTATAGACATATCGGTGTAGATATTTCCATGTTTATACAGATGACTGTGGATATATTTCCATGTTTATACAGATGGCGGTGTAGATATTTCCATGTTTATACAGATAGCGGTGCATGTATTTCCATGTTTATACAGATAGTGGTGTAGATATTTCCATGTTTATAGAGATAGCTTTGTAGACATTTCCATATTTATACAAATTGCGGTGTAGATATTTCCATGTTTATTCAGATTGCTGTGTAGATATTTCCATGTTTATATAGACGGCAGTGTAGATATTTCCATGTTTATACAGATAGTGCTGTAGATATTTCCATGTTTATACAGATGACTGTGTCGGTTTTTCCATGTTTATACAGATGGCGTTGTAGATACTTCCATGTTTATAGAGATAGCCATGTACTTATTTCCATGTTTATACACATAGCGGTGTAGACATTTCCATGTTTATACAGATGGCGGTGTAGATATTTCCATATTTATACAGATAGCGGTGTAGATATTTCCATGTTTATACAGATCGCTGTGTAGATATTTCCATGTTTATACAGATAGCGGTGTAGATATTTCCATGTTTATATAGATAGCGGTGTAGGTATTTCCATGTTTACAGAGATAGAGGTGTAGATTTTTCCATATTTACACAGATTGCGGTGTAGTTATATCCATCTTCACAGAGATAGCGGTGTACATATTTCCATGTTTACACAGACAGCTGTGTAGATATTTCCATGTTTATACACATAGCGGTGTAGACATTTCCATGTTTATACAGATGGCGGTGTAGATATTTCCATATTTATACAAATAGCGGTGTAGATATTTCCATGTTTATACAGATCGCAGTGTGGATATTTCCATGTTTATACAGATAGCGGTGTAGATATTTCCATGTTTGAAGAGATAGAGGTGTAGATATTTCCATATTTACAAAGATTGCGGTGTAGTTATATCCATCTTCACACAGATAGCTGTGTACATATTTCCATGTTTACACAGAGAGCTGTGTAGATATTTCCATGTTTATAATGATAGCGGTGTAGATATTTCCATGTTTGTACAGAAATCGGTGGAGATATTTCCATGTTTATTCAGATAGCGCTGTACGTATTTCCATGTTTATACAGATAGCGATGTAGATATTTCCATGTTTATACTGGTGGCTGTGTAGATATCTCCATGTGTATACAGATGGCCGTGTAGATATTTCCATGTTTATAGAGACGGTGGTGTAGATATTTGCATGTATATACAGATGACTCTGTAGATATTTCCATGTTTATACAGATGTTGGTGTAGGTATTTCCATGTATATACAGATAGCGGTGTAGATATTTCCTTGTTTATACAGATAGCGGTGTAGATATTTCCATGTTTTTAGTGATAGCGGTGTAGATATTTCCATATTTATACAGATAGCGGTGTAGATATTTCCATGTTTATACAGATGGCAGTGTAGATATTTCCATGTTTATAGAGATGGCAGTGTAGATATTTTCATCTTTGCACAGATAGCGGTGTAGATATTTCCATGTTTATAGAGATAGCGGTGTAGATATTTCCATGTTTGCACAGATAGCAGTGTGGATATTTCCATCTTTTAACAGATTGCGGTGTAGATATTTGCATGTTTATACAGATTGTTGTGTAGATATTTCCATGTTTATACAGATAGCCGTGTAGATACTTCCGTGTTTATTCAGATAGAAGTGTAGATATTTCCACGTTTACACAAATCGTGGTGTAGATATTTCCATGTTTATACAGATAGAGGTGTAGGCATTTCCATGTTTATACAGGAAGCGGTGTAGACATTCCCATATTCATACAGATCACTTTGTAGATATTTCCATCTTTCTACAGATGGCCCTGTAGATATTTCCATGTTTATACAGATAGCGGTGCAGATATTTCCATGTTTATACAAATTGTGGTGTTGATATTTCCATGTTTATAGAGATAGCGGTGTAGATATTTTCATGTCTATACAGCTCACGTTGTAGATATTTACATCTTTATACAGATGGCAGTGTAGATATTTCCATGTTTATACAGATGGCAGTGTAGATATTTCCATGTTCATAGAGATAGTGGTGTAGATATTTAAATGTTTACAGTGATAGCGGTGTATTTCCATGTTTATAGAAATAGCGGTGTAGTTATTTCCATGTTGATACAGATGGCTGTGAAGATATTTCCATGTGTATAAAGATGGCAGTGTAGGTATATCCATGTTTATGCAGATGGTGGTGTAGATATTTCCATGTTTATAGAGACAGCAGTGTAGATATTTCCATGTTTATACAGATGGAAGTGTAGATATATCCATGTTTATAGAGACAGCAGTGTAGATATTTCCATGTTTATACAGATGGCAGTGTAGATATATCCATGTTTATACAGATAGCGGTGTGGATATTTCCATGTTTACAGAGATGGTGGTGTAGATAGTTCCAGGTTTATGGAGATGGCGGTGAAGAAATTTTCATGTTTATAGAGATGGCGGTGAAGGTATTTCCATGTTTATAGAGATAGCGTTGTAGGTACTTCCATGTTTACAGAGAGAGCGGTGAAGATGTTTCCATGTTTTTACTGATGGCTGTGTAGGTATTTCCAAGTTTATAGGGATAGCGGTGTAGACATTTCCACATTTATACAGATAGCGGTTTAGACATTTCCATGTTTATACAGATGGCGATGGAGATATTTCCATGTTTATACAGATGGCGGTGTAGATATATCCAACTTCATACAGATATCGGTGTAGATATTTCCATGTTTATACAGATAGCGGTGTAGGTATTTCCATGATAACAGAGATAGCGGTGTAGATATTTCTGTCTTTGAACAGATTGAGGTGTAGGTATTTCCATGTTTACACAGATAGCGGTGTAGATATTTTCATGTTTACACAGATAGCTGTGTAGATATTTCCATGTTTACACAGATAACGTTGTAGGTATTTCCATGTTTATACAGATAGCGGTGTAGATAGTTAAATGTCTATAGAGATAGCGGTGGAGATGTTTCCATGTTTATACAGATAGCGATGTAGATATCTCCATGTTTATACGGATAGCTGTGTAGATATTTCCATGTTTATAGAGATAGCGGTGTAGATTTTCCATCTTTGCAGAGATTGCAGTGTGGATATTTCCATGTTTACACATATAGCGGTGTAGATATTTCCGTGTTTACACAGATAGCTGTGTAGATATTTCCATGTTTACACAGATAGCGTTGTAGATATTTCCATGTTTATACAGATAGCGGTGGAGATGTTTCCATGTTTATTCAGATAGCGGTGTAGATATTTCCTCGTTTACACAGATGGTGGTGTAGATAGTTCCATGTTTATGGAGATGGTGGTGTAGATATTTTCATGTTTATAGAGACGTTGGTGCAGTTATTTCCCTGTTTATAGAGATTGCGTTGTAGATATTTCTATGTTTATAGAGATTGCCGTGTAGATATTTCCTTGTTTATTCAGATAACCGTTTAGACATTCCCATGCTTATCGAGATAACAGTGTAGATATTTTCATATTTATACAGATAGCGGCGTACATATTTGCATGTTTATACAGATAACGGTGTAGATATTTCCATGTTTATACATATAGCGGTGTAGATATTTCCATGTTTATACAGATAGCTGTGTAGATATTTCCATGTTTATACAGGTAGCGGTGTAGATATTCCCATGTTTATACAGATCACGGTGTAGACATTTCCATCTTTCTACAGATGGCAGTGTAGATATTTCTATGTTTAAACAGACGGTGTTGTAGATATTTCCATGTTTATAGAGATCGCGGTGCAGATATTTCCATGTTTATGCAGATGGCGGTGTAGATATTTCCATGTTTATAGAGATGGCAATGTAGATATTTCTATGTTTACAGAGATAGCGGTGCAGATAATTCCATGTTTATTGAGATGGCGGTGTTGTTATTTCCATTTTGATAGAGATAGTGGTGTAGATATTTCCATGTTTATACAGATGGCTCTGTAGATACCTGTATGTATATACAGATGGCGGTGTTGGTAATTCCATGTTTATACAGGGAGCCGTGTAGATATTTCCTTGTTTATACAGCTTGCGGTGTAGATATTTCCATCTTTATACAGATGGCAGTGTAGATATTTCCATGCTTATACAGATGGCGGTGTAGATATTTCCATGTCTAAACTAATAGCGGTGTAGATATTTCCATGTTCATGCAGATGGCGGTGTAGATATTTTCATGTTTATACAGATGGCGGTGTAGATATTTCTGTGTTTATACATATGGCGGTGTTGGTATTTCCATGTTTACACAGATAGCGGTTTAGATATTTAAATGTTTATACAGATAGCGGTGTAGTTAATTACATGTTTGCAGAGATAGCAGTGTAGATATTTCCATCTTTGCACAGATAGCTGTGTAGATATTTCCAAGTTTACACAGATATCTGTGTAGATATTTCCATGTTTACACAGATAGCAGTGTAGATATTTCCATGTTTATGCAGCACGCGGTGTAGATATTTCCATGTTTATACAGATGGCAGTGTACGTATTTCCATGTTTGTACAGATAGTGGTGTAGATATTTCCATGTTTGTACAGATCGGAGTGTAGATATTTGCATGTGTATACAGATGGCAGTGTAGGTATTTCCATGTTTTTAGAGATGGTGGTGTAGATATTTCCATGTTTTTCAGATGACTTTGTAGATATATGCAAGTTTATACAGATGGCGATGTAGATATTTCCATGCTTACAGAAATAACAGTGTAGATATTTCCATGTTTATAAAGATAGCGGTGTAGATATTTCAATGTTTACAGAGATAGCGGTGTAGATATTTCAATGTTTATACAGATAGCGGTTTAGATATTTCCATGTTTAAACTGATGGCGGTGTAGATACTTCCATGTTTATACAGATGGTGGCGTAGATATTTCCTTGTTTATACAGATATCGGTGTACATATTTCCATGTTTATACCGATAGCGGTGGAGAAATTTCCATGTTTACAGAGATAGCGGTGTAGATATGTCCATGTTTATAGACATTGCGGTGTAGATATTTCCATGTTTATACAGATAGCGGTGTAGATATTTCCATTTTTATACAGGTAGCGGTGTAGATATTTCCATGTTTATACAGATGGCATTGTTGATATTTCCATGTTTATTCAGATGGTGGTGTAGATATTTCCATGTTCATGCAGATGGCAGTGTGGATATTTCCATGTTTATAGAGATGGCGGTGTAGATATTTCTATGTTTTTAGAGATAGCGGTGTAGATATTTCCATGTGTATAGAGATGGCGGTGCAGGTATTTCCATGTTTATAGAGATAGTGGTGAAGATATTTCCATGTATATACAGACAGCATTGTAGATATTTCCATGTTTATGCAGACAGCGGTGTTGATATTTCCCTGTTTACACTGATAGCGGTGTTGGTAATTCCATGTTTATAAAGATAGTGTTGCATATATTTCCATGTTTACAGAGATAGTGGTGTAGATATTTCCATCTTTGCGCAGATTGCAGTGTAGATATTTCCATCTGTACACAGATGGTTGTGTAGATATTTCCAAGTTTACACTGATAGCTGCGTAGGTATTTCCATGTTTACACAGATAGCATTGCAGATATTTCCTTGTTTATACTGATAGCGGTGTAGATATTTCCATGTTTATACAGATAGCGGTGTTGGTATTTTCATGTTTATACAGATAGCGGTGTAGATATTTCCATGTTTATAGAGCTCGCGTTGTAGATATTTCCATCTTTATACAGAATGCAGTGTAGATGTTTCCATGTTTATATAGATAGTGATGTCGATATTTCCATGTTTATAGAGATGGCGGTGTAGATAGTTCCATGTTTCTGGAGATGGCGGTGTAGATATTTTCAAGTTTATAGAGATGGCGGTGTAGATATTTCAATGTTTATAGAGATTTCATTGTAGATATTTCCATGTATATAGAGATAGTGGTGTAGGAATTTCCATGTTTATAGAGACAGCGGTGTAGATATTTCCATGTTTATACAGATGGCTGTGTAGATATTTCCATGTGTATATAGATGGCAGTGTAGATATTTCCATGTTTATAGAGATGGTGGTGTAGATATTTCCATGTTTATACAGATGACTGTGTAGATATTTCCATGTTTATACAGATGGTGGTGTAGGTATTTCCTTGTTTATACAGATAGCAGTGTAGGTATTTCCATGTTTATACAGATAGCGGTGTAGTTATTTCCATGATAACAGAGATAGCGGTGTTGATATTTCCATCTTTGCACAGATTGCGGAGTAGATATTTCTATCTTTACACAGATTGTTGTGTAGATATTTCCAAGTTTACACAGATAGCTGTGTAGATATTTCTATGTTTACACAGATAGCGTTGTAGATATTTCCATGTTTATAAAGACAGCGGTGTAGATATTTCCAACTTTATACAGATGGCAATATAGATATTTCCTTGTTTATACAGATAGTGGTGTTGACATTTCCATGTTTATACACATGGCGGTGTAGATATTGCCAAGTTCATACAGATAGCGGTTTAGATATTTCAATGTTTATACAGATAGCGTTGTAGATATTTCCATGTTTATACTGATAGCGGCGGAGATATTTCCCTGTTTATACAGATAGCGATGTAGATATTTACATGTTTATAGAGATGGCGGTGTTGATATTTCCATGTTTATAGAGATTGCGGTGTAGATATTTCCATGTTTATAGAGATAGCGGTGTAGGTATTTCCATGTTTATTGTGATAGCGGAGTAGTTATTTCCATGTTTACACTGATGGCTGTGTAGTTATTTCCATGGGTATACAGATGGCAGTGGAGATATTTCCACGTTTATAGAGATTGTGGTGTTGATATTTCCATGTTTATACAGATGAATGTGTACATATTTGCATGTTTACACAGATGGCGTTGTAGATATTTCCATGTTTATAGAGATAACATTGTAGATATTTCCATGTTTATAGAGATAGCGGTGTAGATATTTCCATATTAATACAGATAGCGGTGTAGATAATTCCATGTTTATACAGATGGCTGTGTAGATATTTCCATGTGTATACAGATGGCAGTGTAGATATTTCCATGTTTATAGAGATGGTGGTGTAGATATTTCCATGTTTATAGAGCTGACTGTGTAGATATTTCCACGTTTATACAGATAGCGGTGGTGATATTTCCACGTTTATACAGATGTCGATGTAGATATTTACAGGTTTATACAGATAGCGGTGTAGATACTTCCAAGTTTACACAGATAACAGTGAAGATATTTTCACGTTTTACAGATAGTGGTGTAGATATTTCCATGTTTACACAGATAGCGTTGCAGATATTTCCATGTTTATACAGATAGCGGTGTAGATATTTCCATGTTTATACAGCTGGCGGTGTAGATATTTCCATGTTTATGCAGATGGCGGTGTAGATATTTCCATGTTTTTGCAGCCAGCGGTGTAGATATTTCCAAATTTACACAATGGCTGTGTGGATATTTCCGTGTTTACAGAGATAGCTGTGTAGGTATTTCCATGTTTATAGTGATAGCGGTGAAGATATTTCCAGGTTTTTACAGATAATGGTGTAGATATTTCCATGTTTATGCGGATAGCTGTGTTCATATTTCCATGTTTATAAGGATAGTGGTGTAGATATTTCCATGTTCATACAGATAGCGGTGTAGGTGTTTACATGTTTATACAGATAGCAGTGAAGATATTTCCATCTTTATAGACATGGCTGTGTAGATATTTCCATGTTTATACAGATGGCAGTGTAGATATTTCCATGTTAATACAGGTTGTGGTGTAGATATTTCCATGTTTATACAGATGACTGTGTAGGTATTTCCACGTTTATACAGATGTCGTTGTAGATATTTCCATGTTTATAGGTATAGAGGTGTAGATGTTTCCATGTTTATACAGAGAGCGGTGTATATATCTCCATGTTTATAGAGATGGCTGTGAAGACATTTCCATGTTTATACAGATAGCGGTGTACATATTTCCATGTTTATTCAGCTCCCGATGTTGATATTTCCATCTTTATACTGATGGCAGTGTACATAATTCCATGTTTATACAGATAGTGGTGTAGTTATTTCCACGTTTATACAGATGGCGGTGAAGATAGTTCCATGTTTCTGGAGATGGCGGTGTAGATATTTTCATGTTTATAGAGATGTAGGTTTAGATATTTCCATGTTTATACAGATGGCTGTGTAGATATTTCAATGTGTATACAGATGGCAGTGTAGATATTTCCAAGTTTATAGAGGTGGTGGTGTAGATATTTCCATGTTTATAGAGCTGACTGTGTAGATATTTGCATGTTTATACAGATGCTGGTGTAGGTATTTCCATGTTTATAGAGATAACAGTGTAGATATTTCCATGTTTATAAAGATAGCGGTGTAGATATTTCCATGTTTATAGAGATAGCTGTGTAGATATTTCCATATTTATACAGATAGCGGTGCAGACATTTCCATGTTGAAACAGATGGTGGTGTAGATATTTTCATGTTTATACAGATGGTGGTGTAGATATTTCCTTGTTTATTCAGATAGCGGTGTAGGTATTTCCATGTTTATACAGATAGCGGTTTAGATATTTCCATGTTTACAGACATTGGGTTGTAGATATTTCCATCTTTGCACAGATTGCTGTGTAGATATTTCCATTTTTACACAGATATCTGTGTAGATATTTCCACGTTTACACAGATATATGTGTAGATATTTCCATGTTTATACAGATAGCGTTGTAGATATTTCCATGTATATACTGATAGTGTTGGAGATATTTCCGTGTTTATACAGATAGCAGTGTGGATACTTCACTGTTTATAACGATAGTGGTGTAGATATGTCCATGTTTAAACAGATAGCGGTGTAGAGATTTCCATGTTTATGCAGACAGCGGTGTTGGTATTTCCATGTTTATACAGATAGCAATGTAGATATTTCCATGTATATAGAGCTCGCGGTGTAGATATTCCATCTTTATATGGATGGCAGTGTAGATATTTCCATGTGTATAAAGATGGCAGTCTGGATAGTTCCATGTTTCTGGATATGGCAGTGTTGTTATTTTCATGTTTATAGAGTCCGCGGTGTAGATATTTCCATGTTTATAGAGACTGCGGTGTAGATATTTCCATGTTTATAGAGATAGCGATGTAGGTATTTCCATGTTTATAGAGACAGCGTTGTAGGTATTTCCATGTTTATACAGATAGCGGTGTAGATATTTCCATATTTATACAGATAGTGGTGCAGATATGTCCATGTTTATACAGATTGCGGTGGAGCTATTCCCACGTTTATACAGATATCGATGTAGATATTTCCGCGTTTATACAGATAGCGTTGTAGATATTTCCACGTTTATACAAATAGCGGTGTAGATATTTCCACGTTTATATAGATAGCGGTGTAGATATTTCTACGTTTAACACACAGCAGTGTAGATATTTCCATGTTTATACAGATAACGGTGTTGATATTTCCATGTTTACAGATATAGCGGTGTAGATATTTCCATCTTTGCACAAATTACGGTGTGGATATTTCCATCTTTACACAGATAGCTGTGTAGATATTTCCACGGTTACACAGATTGCTGTGTAGGTATTTCCATGTTGACACAGATAGCGTTGTAGATATTTCCACGTTTATACAGACAGCGTTGAAAATATTTCCATGTTTATACAGATAGCGGTGTCGGTATTTCCATGTTTATACAGATAGCAGTGTAGATTTTTCCATGTTTATACAGCTCGAATTGTATATATTTCCATCTTTATACAGATGGCAGTGTAGATATTTCCATGTTTATACAGATAGTGGTGTAGATATTTCCATGTTTATACAGATGGCGGTGTAGATATTTTCATGTTTATACAGATGGCGGTGTAGATAATTCTGTGTTTATACATATGGCGGTGTTGGTATTTCCATGTTTATACAGATAGCGGTTTAGATATTTAAATGTTTATACAGATAGCGGTGTAGATATTTACATGTTTGCAGAGATATCAGTGTAGATATTTCCATCTTTGCACAGATAGCTGTGTAGATATTTCCAAGTTTACACAGATATCTGTGTAGATATTTCCATGGTTATACAGATAGCAGTGTAGATATTTCCATGTTTATGCAGCACGCGGTGTAGATATTTCCATGTTTATACAGCTGGCAGTGTACGTATTTCCATGTTTATACAGATAGTGGTGTAGATATTTCCATGTTTGTACAGATCGCGGTGTAGATATTGGCATGTGTATACAGATGGCAGTGTAGGTATTTCCATGTTTTTAGAGATGGTAGTGTAGATATTTCCATGTTAATACAGATGACTTTGTAGATATTTGCAAGTTTATACACATGGTGCTGTAGATATTTCCATGCTTATAGAAATAACAGTGTAGATAATTCCATGTTTATAAAGATAGCGGTGTAGATATTTCAATGTTTACAGAGATAGCGGTGTAGATATTACCATGTTTATACAGATAGCGGTTTAGATATTTCCATGTTTATACTGATGGCGGTGTAGATATTTGCATGTTTATACAGATAGCAGTTTAGATATTTCCATGTTTATACTGATGGCGGTGTAGATATTTCCATGTTTATACAGATGGTGTTGTAGATATTTCCTTGTTTATACAGATATCGGTGTACATATTTCCATGTTTATACCGATAGCGGTGGAGAAATTTCCATGTTTACAGAGATAGCACTGTAGATATTTCCATGTTTTAGACATTGCGGTGTAGATATTTCCATGTTTATACAGATAGCGGTGTAGAAATTTCCATTTTTATACAGGTAGCGGTGTAGATATTTCCATGTTTATACAGATGGCGTTGTTGATATTTCCATGTTTATTCAGATGGCGGTGTAGATATTTCCATGTTTATACAGATAGCGGTGTAGATATTTCCATGTTTATGCAGATAGCGCTGTTGGTATTTCCATGTTTATACAGATAGCAGTGTAGATATATCCATGTATATAGAGCTCACGGTGTAGATATTTCCATCTTTATACAGATGGCAGTGTAGATATTTCCATGTTTATAAAGATGGCAGTGTGGATAGTTCCATGTTTCTGGAGATGGCGGTGTTGTTATTTTCATGTTTATAGTGTCGGTGGTGTAGATATTTCCATGTTTATAGAGATTGCGGTGAAGATATTTCCATGTTTATAGAGATAGCGATGTAGGTATTTCCATGTTTATACAGACAGCGTTGTAGGTATTTCCATGTTTATACAGATAGCGGTGTAGATATTTCCATATTTATACAGATAGCAGTGCAGATATGTCCATGTTTATACAGATAGCGGTGGAGATATTTCCTCGTTTATACAGATATCGATGTAGATATTTCCGCGTTTATACAGATAGCGTTGTAGATATTTCCACGTTTATACAGATAGCGGTGTAGATATTTCCACGTTTATATAGATAGCGGTGTAGATATTTCTACGTTTTACACACAGCAGTGTAGATATTTCCATGTTTATACAGATAATGGTGTTGATATTCCCATGTTTACAGAGATAGCGGTGTAGATATTTCCATCTTTGCACAAATTGCGGTGTGGATATTTCCATCTTTACACAGATAGCTGTGTAGATATTTCCACGTTTACACAGATTGTTGTGTAGATATTTCCATGTTGACACAGATAGCGTTGTAGATATTTCCACATTTATACAGACAGCGTTGAAGATATTTCCATGTTTATACAGATAGCGGTGTTGGTATTTCCATGATTATACAGATAGCAGTGGAGATTTTTCCATGTTTATACAGCTCGCATTGTATATATTTCCATCTTTATACAGATGGCAGTGCAGATATTTCCATGTATATACAGATAGTGGTGTAGATATTTCCATGCTTATACAGATGGCGGTGTAGATAGTTCCATGTTTCTGGAGATGGCGGTGTAGATATTTTCATGTTTATAGAGATCGCGGTGTAGGTATTTCCATGGTTATACAGATAGCGGTGTAGATATTTCCATGTTTACACAGATGGATGTGAAGGTATTTCCATGGGTATACAGCTGGCAGTGTAGATATTTCCACGTTTATAGAGATGGTGGTGTAGATATTTCCAAGATTTTAGAGATGACTGTGTAGATACTTGCATGTTTATACAGATGGCGCTGTAGATATTTCCATGTTTATAGAGATAGCGGTGTAGGTATTTCCATGTTTATACAGATAGCGGAGTAGATATTTCCATGTTTATACAATAGCGGTTTAGATATTTCCATGGTTATACAGATAGTGGTGGAGACATTTCCTTGTTAATACAGATCGTAGTGTAGACATTTCCATGTTTTTACAGATAGCGGTGTGGATATTTCCATATATATACACGTAGCGGTGCAGATATCTCCATGTTTATACAGATCACGGTGTAGATATTTCCATCTTTCCACAGATGGCAGTGTAGATATTTCCATGTTTATACAGATGGGTGTGCAGATATTTACATGTTTATGCAGATAGCGGTGTAGTTATTTCCATGTTCATGCAGATGGCGATGTAGATATTTCCATTTGTATAGAGATAGCGGTGTAGGTATTTCCATATTTATGGAGATAGCGGACTAGATATTTCCATGTTTATACATATAGCAGTGTTTGTATTTCCATGTTTATACAGATAGCGGTGTAGATATTTCCATGTTTATACATATACCGGTGTAGATATTTCCATGTTTACAGAGATAGCGGTGTAGATATTTCCAAATTTATACTGATAGCGGTGTAGATATTTCCATGTTTATAGAGATGGCGGAGTAGACATTTCCATGTTTATACAGATGGTGGTGTAGATATATCCTTGTTTATACCGATAGCAGTGTAGAATTTTCCATGTTTATACAGATAGCGGTGGAGATATTTCCATGAATATACAGATAGCAGTTTTGGTATTTTGACAGTTATACAGATAGCGGTGTAGATATTTCCATGTTTATACAGCTGGAGGTTTAGATAGTTCCATGTTTCTGGAGATGGCGGTGTATGTATTTTCATGTTTATAGAGATGGCGGTGTAGATGTTTCCACGTTTATAGAGATGGCGGTGTTGATGTTTCCATGTTTATAGAGATTGTGGTATAGATATTTCCATGTTTATAGGGACAGCGTTGTAGGTATTTCCATGTTTAAAGAGATAGCGATGTAGATATTTCCATGTTTTTACAAATGGCGGTGAAGATATTTCCATGTTTATACAGATGGTTGTGTGGATATTTCCATGATTATACAGATGGCAGTGAAGATATTTCCATGTTTATAGAGATGGTTGTGTGGATATTTCCATGATTATACAGATGGCGGTGTTGATATTTCCACGTTTATACAGATGACGGTGTAGATACTTCCATGTTTATACAGATGTCAGTGTAGAAATTCAGATGTTTATGAAGATGCCGGTGTAGATATTTACATCTTTATACAGACGGCAGTGTAGATATTTCCATGTTTATATAGATGTCAGTGAAGTTATTTCCATTTATTTACAGATGGCGGTGTAGATATTTCCATGATAATGGAGAACGCAGTGTAGATATTTTCATGTTTATAAAGATGGCGGTGTAGATATATCCATGTTTATAGAGATAGCGGTGTATATATTTTCATGATTATAGAGATAGCGGTTTAGGTATTTCCATGTTTATAGAGATAGCGGTGTAGATATTTCCATGTTTATAGAGATGGCTGTGTAGATATTTCCATGTGTATACAGATGGCAGTGTTGATATTTCCATGTTTATACAGATGACTGTGTAGATATATCCATGTTTTTACAGATGGCAATTTAGATATTTCCAAGTTTATAGAGATAGCGGTGTAGATATTTCCATGTTCATATAGATGGCCATGTAGATATTTTCTTGTTTGTGTAGATGGCTGTGTAGGTATTTCCATGTTTATAGAGATGGCAGAGTATGTATTTCCATGTTTGTATAGATAGCGGTGCCGGTATTTCCACGTTTATAGTGATAGCGGTGAAGCTATTTCCATGTTCATACAGATAGCGGTGTAGATATTTCCATGTTTATACAGATAGCGGTGTAGGTATTTCCATGTTTAAACAGATTGCAGTGTTGGTATTTCCATGTTTATACAGATAGCGGTGTAGATATTTCCATGTTTATACAGCTGGCGTTGTAGATATTTACATCTTTATACAGATTGCAGTGTAGATATTTCCATGTTTATTCAGATGGTGGTGTAGATTGTTCCATGTTTATGGAGATAGCAGTGTAGATATTTTCATGTTTATAAAGATGGTAGTGTAGACATTTCCATGTTTATAGAGATAGTGGTGTAGATATTTTCATGTTTATAGAGATAGCGGTGTAGGTATTTCCATGTTTACAGAGATACCGGTATAGATATTTCCATGTTTATACAAATGGTTGTGTAGATATTTCCATGTTCATACAGAATGCGGAGTAGGTATTTCCATGTTTATAGAGATAGCGGTGTAGATATTTCCATGTTTACACAGACAGCGTTGTAGATATTTCCATGTTTATAGAGATAGCGGTTTATGTATGTCCATGTTTACACAGATAGCATTGTAGTTATTTCTACGTTTATATAGATAGCGGTTTCGATATTTCCAAGTTTATACAGATAGCGGTGAAAACATTTCCATGTTTATAGAGATAGCAGTGTAGATATTTCCATATTTAAAGATATAGTGGTGTAGGTATTTCCATGTTTATACAGATAGCGGTGTAGATATTTCCATGTTTATACTGATAGTGGTGTAGTAATTTCCATGTTTATAGAGATAGCGGTGTAGATATTTCCATGTTTATACAGATGACAATTTGGATATTTCCATGTTAATACAGATGGCGGTGTAGATATTTCCATGTTTATACAGATGGCGATGTAGATGTTTAGATGTTTATGCAGATGGCGGTGTAGATATTTCCATGTTTATAGAGATAGCGTTGTACATATTTCCATATTTATACAGATCACGGTGTAGATATTTCCAGGTTTACACAGATAGCGGTGTTTGTATTTCCATGTTTATACAGATAGCGGTGTAGATATTTCCATGTTTCTACAGCTCGCGGTGTAGATATTTCCATGTTTATACAGACGGCGGTGTAGATATTTCCATGTTTATACAGATGACGGTGTAGATATTTCCATGTTTATACAGATGTCGGGGTAGATAGCTACATGTTTATGGAGATATCAGTGTAGATATTTTCATGTCTATAGAGATGGCGGTGTAGATATTTCCATGTTTATGGGGATAGCGGTGTAGATATTTCCATGTTTATAGAGACAGCGGTGTAGGTATTTCCAGGTTTTTAGAGATTGCAGTGTATATATTTCCATGTTCATACGGATGGCTTTGAACATATTTCCATGTGAATACAGATGACAGTGAAGATATTTCCATGTTTATACAGATGGTGTTGTAGATATTGGATGTTTAAACAGATGACTCTGTAGGTATTTCCATATTTTTACAGATGGCAGTGTAGATGTTTCCATGTATATAGAGATAACGGTGTAGATATCTCCATGTTTATACAGATAGCGGTGTAGATATTTCCATGTTTATACAGATGGTGGTGTATGTATTCAGATGTTTATGCAGATGGCGGTGTAGGTATTTCCATGTTTATAGAGATAGCGGTGTAGACATTTCCATATTTATACAGAAAGCGGTGTAGGTATTTCCATGTTTATACAGATAACTGTGAAGTTATTTCCACGTTTATACAGATCGCGGTGTAGATATTTGCATGTTTATACAGATCGCGGTGTAGATATTTCCATGTTTTTACAGATAGCGGTGTAGATCTTTCTATGTTTATACAGATAGCGGTGTTGGTGTTTCCATGTTTATACAGATAGCGGTGTAGATATTTCCATGTTTATACTGATGGCGGTGCAGATATTTCCATGTTTACACAGATGGTGTATTTACATGTTTATACAGATTGCGGTGTAGATAGTTCCATGTTTATGGAGATGGCAGTGTAGTTATTTTCATGTTTATAGAGATTCCGGTGTAGATATTTCTAGGTTTATAGAGATAGCGGTGTAGATATATCTATGTTTATGCTGATGGCTTTGCAGATATTTTCATGTGTATACAGATGGCAGTGTAGATATTTTCATGTTTATACTCACGGAGGTGTAGATATTTCCATGTTTATACAGATGACTGTGGAGATATTTCAATGTTTTTACCAAAGGTGGTGTAGATATTTCTATGTTTATACCGATGGCAGTGTGGATATTTCCATGTTTATACAGATGGCTGTTTAGATATTTCCATGTTTATACAGACAGTGGTGTAGATATGTAGATGTTTATGCAGATGGCGGTGTAGATATTTACATCTTTATGCCGATGGCAGTGTAGATATTTCCATGTTTATACAGACGGCGGTGTAGATTTTTCCATGTTTATGGAGAGGGAAGTGTAGATATTTACATGTTTATGGAGATGGCGGTGTAGATATTTCCATGTTTATAGCGATAGTGGTGTAGATATTTCCCTGTTTATAGAGATAGCGGTGTAGGTATTTCCATGTTTATAGAGATAGCGGTGTAGATATTTCTATGTTTATACAGATGGCTGTGTAGATATTTCTATGTTTATACAGATGGCGGTGTAGATATTTTCATGTTCATACAGATAGTGGTGTAGTTATTTCCATGCTATCACAGATAGCGGTGTAGGTATTTCCATGTTTACACAGATAGCGTTGTATATATTTCCTAGTTTATAGAGATAGCGGTTTATGTTTTCCCATGTTTACACAGATATCGTAGATAATTCCACGTTTATAGACATAGCTGTTTAGATATTTCCAAGTTTATACAGATAGCGGTGTAGACATTTCCATGTTTATAGAGATAGCAGTGTAGATATTTCCATATTTAAAGATACGATCGTGTAATTATTTCCAAGTTTAAGCAGATAGCGGTGAAGATATTTCCATGTTTAGACAGATAGCGGTGAAGGAATTTCCATGTTTATAGAGATAGCGGTGTAGATATTCCCGTGTTTATACTCATGCCTCTGTAGATATTTCCATGTGTATACAGATGGCAGTGTAGATATTTCCAAGTTTTTCAGACGGCGGTTTAGATATTTCCATGTTTATACAGATTGCAGTGTGGATCTTCCCATGATTATTCAGATGGCGTTGTTGAGATTTCCATGTTTATTCAGGTGGCGGTGTAGATATTTCCATGTTTATAACAATGGCAGTGTAGATATTTAGATGTTTATGCAGATGGCGGTGTAGATATTTCCATGTTTATAGAGATAGCGGTGTAGATATTTCCATGTTTATAGAGATACCAGTGCAGATATTTCCATGTTTATAGAGATAGCGCTGTAGGTATTACCATGTTTATAGAGATAGCAGTGTAGATACCTCCATGTATCTACAGATGGCTGTGTAGATATTTCCATGTGTATACAGATGGCACTGTAGATATTTCCATGTTTATAGAGATGGCGGTGTATATATTTCCATGTTTATAGAGACAGCGGTGTAGATATTTCCATGTTTATACAGATGGTGTTGTAGATATTGGATGTTTAAACAGATGACTCTGTAGATATTTCCATATTTTTAAAGATGGCAGTGTAGATGTTTCCATGTATATAGAGATAACGGTGTAGATATCTCCATGTTTATACAGATAGCGGTGTAGATATTTCCATGTTTATACAGATGGTGGTGTATGTATTCATATGTTTATGCAGATGGCGGTGTAGGTATTTCCATGTTTATAGAGATAGCGGTGTAGACATTTCCATATTTATACAGAAAGCGGTGTATGTATTTCCATGTTTATACAGATAACTGTGAAGTTATTTCCACGTTTATACAGATCGCGGTGTAGATATTTGCATGTTTATACAGATCGCGGTGTAGATATTTCCATGTTTTTACAGATAGCGGTGTAGATCTTTCCATGTTTATACAGATAGCGGTGTTGGTGTTTCCATGTTTATACAGATAGCGGTGTAGATATTTCCATGTTTCTACAGCTCGCGGTGGAGATATTTCCATGTTTATACTGATGGCGGTGTAGATATTTCCATGTTTACACAGATGGCGTATTTACATGTTTATACAGATTGCGGTGTAGATAGTTCCATGTTTATGGAGTTGGCAGTGTAGTTATTTTCATGTTTATAGAGATTCCGGTGTAGATATTTCCAGGTTTATAGAGATAGCGGTGTAGATATATCTATGTTTATGCTGATGGCTTTGCAGATATTTTCATGTGTATACAGATGGCAGTGTAGATATTTTCATGTTTATACTCACGGAGGTGTAGATATTTCCATGTTTCTACAGATGACTGTGGAGATATTTCAATGTTTTTACCAAAGGTGGTGTAGAGATTTCTATGTTTATACCGATGGCAGTGTGGATATTTCCATGTTTATACAGATGGCTGTTTAGATATTTCCATGTTTATACAGATAGTGGTGTAGATATGTAGATGTTTATGCAGATGGCGGTGTAGATATTTACATCTTTATACCGATGGCAGTGTAGATATTTCCATGTTTATACAGACGGCGGTGTAGATTTTTCCATGTTTATGGAGAGGGAAGTGTAGATATTTACATGTTTATGGAGATGGTGGTGTAGATATTTCCATGTTTATAGCGATAGTGGTGTAGATATTTCCCTGTTTATAGAGATAGCGGTGTAGATATTTCTATGTTTATACAGATGGCTGTGTAGATATTTCTATGTTTATACAGATGGCGGTGTAGATATTTAAATGTTCATACAGATAGTGGTGTAGTTATTTCCATGCTATCACAGATAGCGGTGTAGGTATTTCCATGTTTACACAGATAGCGTTGTACATATTTCCTTGTTTATAGAGATAGCGGTTTATGTTTTCCCATGTTTACACAGATATCGTAGATAATTCCACGTTTATAGACATAGCTGTTTAGATATTTCCAAGTTTATACAGATAGCGGTGTAGACATTTCCATGTTTATAGAGATAGCAGTGTAGATATTTCCATATTTAAAGATACGATCGTGTAATTATTTCCAAGTTTAAGCAGACAGCGGTAAAGATATTTCCATGTTTATACAGATAGCGGTGAAGGAATTTCCATGTTTATAGAGATAGCGGTGAAGATATTCCCGTGTTTATACTCATGCCTCTGTAGATATTTCCATGTGTATACAGATGGCAGTGTAGATATTTCCATGTTTTTCAGACGGCGGCTTAGGTATTTCCATGTTTATACAGATTGCAGTGTGGATCTTCCCATTATTATTCAGATGGCGTTGTTGAGATTTCCATGTTTATACAGGTGGCGGTGTAGATATTTCCATGTTTATAACAATGGCAGTGTAGATATTTAGATGTTTATGCAGATGGCGGTGTAGATATTTCCATGTTTATAGAGATAGCGGTGTAGATATTTCCATGTTTATAGAGATAGCAGTGCAGATATTTCCATGTTTATAGAGATAGCGCTGTAGTTATTACCATGTTTATAGACATAGCAGTGTAGATACTTCCATGTATCTACAGATGGCTGTGTAGATATTTCCATGTGTATACAGATGGCACTGTAGATATTTCCATGTTTATAGAGATGGCGGTGTATATATTTCCATGTTTATAGAGATAGCGGTGTAGATATTTCCATGTTTATACAGATAGCGGTGTAGATATTTCCATGTTTTTAGAGACAGAGGTGTAGATATTTCCATGTTTATACAGATAGCGGTGTAAATATTTCCATGTTTCTATAGGTAGTGGTCTTGGTATTTCCATGCTTATACACACAGCAGTGTAGATATTTCCATGTTTATACAGATGGCGGTGTAGAAAGTTCCATGTTTATGGAGATGTCAGTGTAGATATTTTCATGTTTATAGAGATGGCGGTGTAGATATTTCCATGTTTATACAGATAGCAGTGTAGATATTTCCATGTTTATGGAGATGGTTGTGTAGATATTTCCATGTTTATAGAGATTGCGGTGTAGATATTTCCTTGTTTACAGAGATAGCGGTGTATATATTTCCATGTTTATAGAGACAGTGGTGCAGATATTTATATGTTTTTACAGATAGCGGTGTAGATGTTTCCATGTTTATGCAGATAGCGGTGTTGATAATTCCATGTTTATAGAGATAGCGGAGTAGATATTTCTATGTTTATACAGATAGCTGTGTAGCTATTTCCATGTTTTTAGAGATAGCTGTGTAGATATTTCCATGTTTATACAGATGGCAGTGTAGATATTTCCATGTTTATATAGATAGTGTTGTAGGTATTTCCATGTTTATACACATCACTGTGTAGGTATTTCCATTTTTATACATATGACGGTGTAGATAATTCCACGTTTATACAGATAGCGGTGTAGATATTTCCATGTTTATACAGATAGCGGTGTAGACATTTCCATGATTACAGACATAGCGGTGTAGATATTTCCATATTTATACAGATTGCGATGTAGATATTTCAATGTTTATACAGATAGCGGTGTATATATTTCCATGTTTATACAGATCGTGGTATAGATATTTCTACGTTTATACAGATAGCGGTGCAGATATTTCCATGTTTATACAGATAGCGACATTGATGTTTCCATGTATATAGAGATAGTGCTTTAGATATGTCCATGTTAATAGAGATAGGGGTGTAGATACTTCCTCGTTCATACAGACAGCGGTGTAGATATATCCATGTTTATAGAGATAGCGCTGTAGGTATTTCCATGTTTATAGAGATAGCGGTCTAGACACTTCCTTGTTTCTATAGATAGCGGTGTAGATATTTCCATGTTTATACAAATAGCATTGAAGATAATTCCATCTTTATGCAGATATAGCTGTAGATATTTCCATGTTTATACAGATAGCGGTGTAGGTATTTCCATGTTTATATGGATAGCGGTGGTGATATTTCGATGTTTATAGGGATAGAAGTGTAGATATTTCCATGTTTATACAGATAGCTGTGAAGGTATTTCGATGTTTATACAGATAGCGGTGTTGATATTTCCATGTTTATAGAGATGGCTGTGTAGATATTTCCAATTTTATACACATGGCAGTTTAGATATTTCCATGTATATACAGATGGTGGTATAGATATTTCCATGTTTATACAGATGACTGTGTAGTTATTTCCATGTTCATACAGATGTCAGCGTAGATATTTTCATGTTTATAGAGATAGCGATATAGATATTTCCACGTTTATACAGATAGCGTTGTAGATATTTCCATGTTTATATAGATAGCGGTGTAGATATTTCCATGTTTATACAGATAGCGGTGTAGATATTTCCATGGTTATACAGACCGTGGTGTAGATGTTTCCATGGTTATACAGATATCGGTGTAAATATTTCCAAGTTTATACAGATAGCGGTGTAGATATTTCGATGTTTATACAGATTGTGGCGCAGTTATTATCATGTTTATACAGTTAACGGTGTAGACATTTCCATGTTTATACAGATAGCGGTGTAGATATTTCCATGTTTATACAGACAGCGCTGGAGATATTTACATGTATATAGAGATAGCGGTTTAGATATTTTCATGTTCTTACAGATGGGGTGTAGAAATTTCCATGTTTATAGAGATAGCGACGTAGATGTTTCCATGTATATAGAGATAGCGCTGTAGATATTTCCATGTTTATAGAGATAGCGGTGTAGATATTTCCATGTTTATACAAATAGCGGTGTAGATATTTCCATGTTTATACAGATAGTGTTGTAGATATTTCCATGATTATACAGATAGCGGTGTAGATATTTCCATGTTTATACAGATAGCGGTGTAGGTATTTCCATGTTTATAAGGATAGCAGTGTTGATATTTCCATGTTGTTAGGGATAGCAGTGTAGATGTTTCCATGTTTATGCAGATAGCGTTGTAGGTATTTCGATGTTTATACAGATAGCGGTGTAGAAATTTCCATGTTTATAGAGATGGCTGTGTAGATATTTCCATTTTTAAACAGATGGCATTGTAGATATTTCCAGTTTATACAGACGGTGGTGTAGATATTTCCATGTTTATACAGATGACAGTGTAGTTATTCCCATGTTTATGCAGATGTCAGTGTAGATATTCCCATGTTTATAGAGATAGCGACGTAGATGTTTCCATTTATATAGAGATAGCACTGTAGATATTTTCATCTTTGTAGAGACGTGGTGTAGATATTTCCTCGATTATACAGATAGCGGTATAAATATTTCCATGTTTATAGAGATAGCGCTGTAGATATTACCATGTTTATAGAGATAGCGGTGTAGATACTTCCTTGTTTATACAGATAGCGGTGTAGATATTTCCATGTTAATACAAATAGCGTTGTAGATATTTCCATGTTTATACAGATAGCGGTGTAGATGTTTCCATGTTTATACAGATAGCGGTGTAGGCATTTCGATGTTTATACAGATAGCGGTGTAGATATTTCCAAGTTTATAGAGATGGCTGTGTAGATATTTCCATTTTTATACACATGGCAGTTTAGCTATTTCCATGTTGATGCAGATGGTTTTGTAGATATTTCCATGTTTATACAGATGACTGTGTAGGTATTTCCATGTTTATACAGATGTCAGCGTAGATATTTTCATGTTTATAGAGATAGCGGTGTAGATAATTCCATGTTTATACAGATAGCAGTGTAGATATTTCCATGTTTATACAGATAGCGATGTAGATATTTCCATGTTTATACAGACAGTGGTGTAGATATTTCCATGTTTATACAGATAGCGGTGTAAATATTTCCATGTTTATACAGATAGCGGGGTAGATATTTTGATGTTCATACAGATAGCGGTGAAGTTATTATCATTTTTATACAGATAACGGTGTAGATATTTCCATGTTTATACAGATAGCGGTGTAGATATTTCCATGTTTGTACAGATAGCGGTGTAGTTATTTCCATGTTTATAAAGACAGTAGTTTAGATATTTTCACGCTTTTTGAGATGGCGGTGTAGGTATTTCCATGTTTATAGAGATGGCGTTGTAGATATTTCCATGTTTAGAGAGACAGCGGTGTAGGTATTTCCATGCATATAGAGATAGCAGTGTTGATATTTCCATCTTTCTACAGATGGCAGTGTAGATATTTCCATGTTTATACAGATGGCGGTGTAGCTATTTCCATGTTTATATAGATGGCGGTGTAGATATTTCTTTGTTTATGTATATGGCAGTGTAGATATTTCCATGTTTATACAGATGGCGGTGTATATATTTCCATGTTTAAAGGGATAGCGGTGTAGATATTTCCCTGTTTATACAGAAAGCGGTGTAGATTTTTCCATGTTTATACTGATAGCGGTGTAGGTATTTACATTTTTATAGAGATGGATGTGTAGATATTTCCATTTTTATACAGATGGCAGTGTAGATATTTCCATGTTTATACAGATGATGGTGTAGATATTTCCACGTTTATACAGATGACTGTGTTCATATTTCCATGTTTTTATAGATGTAAATGTAGATATTTTCATGTTTATAGAGACAGTGGTGTAGATATTTTCATGTTCCTACTGATAGTGGTGTAGATATTTCCATGTTTATAGAGATAGCGACGTAGATGTTTCTATGTATATAGAGATACCGTTGTAGATATTTCCATGTTTATAGAGATAGGGTTGTAGATATTTCCTCGTTTATACAGATAGCGGTGTAGATATTTCCATGTTTATAGAGAGAGCGCTGTAGAATATTTCCATATTTATAGAGATAGCGGTGTAGATACTTCCTTGTTTATACAGATAGCGTTGTAGATATTTCCATGTTTATACAGATAGCGTTGTAGATATTTCCATGTTTATACAGATAGACGTGTAGATATTTCCATGTTTATACAGATAGCGGTGTAGGTATTTCAATGTTTATGCAGATAGCGGTGTTAATATTTCCATGTTTATAGGGATGGCAGTGTATATATTTCCATGTTTATACAGATACCGGAGTATGAATTTCGATGTTTATACACATGGTGGTGTAGATATTTCCATGTTTATACAGATGACTGTGTAGGTATTTCCATGTTTATACAGATGTCAGCATAGATATTTTCATATTTATAGAGATAGCGGTGTAGGTATTTCCATGTTTATACAAATAGCGGTGTAGATATTTCCATGTATATAAAGATAGCGGTGTAGATATTTCCATGTATATACAGACCGTGGTGTAGATATTTCCATGTTTATACAGATAGCGGGGAAGATATTTCCATGTTTATTCAGATAGCGGGGTAGTTATTTCCATGTTTATACAGATAGCGGTGGAGATATTTACATGTTTATAGAGATAGCGGTGTAGATATTTTCATGTTCCTATAGATGGGAGTGTAGATATATCCATGTTTATAGAGATAGCGACGTAGACATTTCCATGTATACAGAGATAGTGCTGTAGATATTTCCATGTTTAAAGAGATAGGGGTGTAGATATCTCCTCGTATATACAGGTAGCGGTGCACATATTTCCATGTTTACACAGATAGCTCTGTAGATATTTCCATGTTTACACAAATAGCGTTGTAGTTATTTCCATGTTTATAGAGATAGCGGTTTAGATATTTCCATGTTTATACAGATAGCAGTGTAAACATTTCCATGTTTATAGAGATAGCGGTTGAGATAGTTCCATATTTATACAAATAGCTCTGTAGATATTTCCCTGTTTATACAGATAGCAGCGTAGATATTTCCATGTTTATACAGATAGCGTTGTAGATATTTCCATGTTTATACAGATAGCGGTGTAGATATTTCCATGTTTATACAGATAGCGGTGTACATATTTCCATGTTCATACAGATCGTGGTGTAGATATTTCCATGTTTATACAGATATCGGTGTAGATATTTCCATCTTTTTACAGGTATCAGTGTTGAAATTTCCATGTTTATACAGATCGTGGTGTAGATATTTCCATCTTTCTACAGATGGCAGTGTAGATATTTCCATGTTTATACAGATGGCGGTGTAGATATTTCCATGTTTATACAGATAGTGGTGTTGGTATTTCCATGTTTATACAGATAGCGGTGTATATATTTAAATGTTTATACAGATCGCGGTGTAGATATTTCCGTCTTTATACAGATGGCGGTGGAGATATTTCCATGTTTATACAGATAGCGGTGTATATATCACCATGTTTATACACATGGCGGTGTAGATATTTCTATGTTTATAGAGTTAGCCATGTAGATATTTCCATGTTTATATAGATAGCGGTGTAGTCATTTCCATGTTTATACAGATAGCGGTTAGATATTTCCATGTTTATACAGGTAGCGGTGTAGAAATTTACTTGTTTATACAGATAGCGGTGTAGATATTTCCATCTTTCTACAGATGGCGGGGTAGATATTTCCATGTTTATACAGATGGCGGTGTGGATATTTCCATGTTTATACAGATTGCAGGGGAGATATTTCCACGTTTATTCAGATTGCGGTGGGGATATTTCCAGGTTTATACAGATAGCGTTTTAGATATTTCCACCTTTATACAGATAGCGTTGCAGCTATTTCCACGTTTATACAGATGGTGGTGTAGATATTTACATGTTGACACTGATAGAGGTGTAGATATTTCCATGTTTACACAGATGTTGGTGAAGATATTTCTATGTTTATACAGATGGCGGGGCAGATAGTTCCATGTTTATGGAGATGGTAGTGTGGATATTTTCATGTTTATAGAGATGGCAGTGTAGATATTTCCATGTTTACACAGATGGCGGTGTAGATATTTCCATGTTTATATAGATGGCGGTGTAGATATTTACATGTATATGGAAATGGCAGTGTAGATATTTCCATGATTATGCAGATGGTGGTGTAGATATTTTCCATATTTATACAGATGACTGTGTGTATATTTCCATATTTTTACAGATGGCGGTGTACATATTTCCATGTTTATAGAGATAGCGGTGTAGATATTTCCATATATATACAGATGGCGGTGTTGATATTTCCATGTTTATACATATAGCGGTGTAGGTAATTCCATGTTTATAATGATAGCGGTGGAGATATTTCCAGGTTTATACAGATAGCTGTGTAGATCCTTCCATGTTTATACTGATCGTGGTGTAGATATTTCCATGTTTATACAGATAGCGGTGTAGATACTTCCATGTTTATACAGATAGCGGTGTTGTAATTTCCATGTTTATACAGATGGCGGTGTAGATATTTCCATATTTATACAGACTGCGTTGTATATATTTCCATCTTTATAGAGACGGTGGTGTAGATATTTCCATGTTTATACAAATCATTGTGTAGATATTTCCATGTTTATACAGATGGCGGTGTAGATATTTCCATGTTTATACAGATGGCGGTGTAGATATTTCCATGTTTACACAGATAGTGGTGTAGGTATTTCCATGTTTATAGTCATAGCAGTGTAAATATTTCCATGTTTGTAGAGATAGCGGTGTAGATATTTCCATGTTTATACAGATAACGGTGTAGATAATTCCATGTTTATACAGACAGCGTTGCAGACATTTCCAAGTTTATATAGGTAGCGGTGAAGATAGTTCCATGTTTACACAGATCGTGGTGTAGATATTTCCATCTTTCTACTGATGGCAGTGTAGATATTTCTGTTTATACAGATGGCGGTGTAGATATTTCCATGTTTATACAGATTGCCGTGTAGATATTTCCTTGTTTATGTAGATGGCGGTGTAGATATTTCCAAGTTTACATAGATGTCGGTGTATATATTTCCATGTTTATAGTGGTAGCGGTGTAGATATTTCCATGTTTATACAGATATTAGTGTAGATATTTCCATGTTTATACCGATAGCGGTGTAGGTATTTGCATGTTTATACAGATAGCGTTGTAGACATTTCCATGTTTATATAGCTCGCGGTGTAGATATTTCCATGTTTACACAGCTCACGGTGTAGATATTTCCATCTTTATACAGACAGCGGAGTAGATATTTCCATGTTTATAGAGAATGTGGTGTAGGTATTTCCATGTTTTTAGTGATAGCGTTGTAGGTATTTCCATGTTTATGCAGATAGCGGTTAAGATATTTCCAAGTTTATACTGATAGTGATGTTAATATTTCCATGTTTATAAATATAGAGCTGTAGATATTTCCATGTTTATACAGATGGCTGTGTAGTTATTTCCATGTTTATAGAGACCGCAGTGTAGATATTTCCATGTTTATACACATGACTTTGTAGATATTTCCATGTTTTTAAAGATGGCGGTGTAGGTATTTCCATGTTTATACAGATGACTGTGTAGATATTTCCATGTGTATACAGATGGCAGTGTAGTTATTTCCATGTTTATACAGATGTCGGTGTAGGTATTTCCATGTTTATGCAGATGACGGTGTAGATATTTAAATGCTTATAGACATGGAGGTGTAGGTATTTCCATGTTTATAGAGATAATGACGTATGTATTTCCATGTTTATACAGATAGCGGTGTAGATATTTCCATGTTTATACAGATCGCGGAGGAGATATTTCCATGTATATACAGATAGCGGTGCGGATATTTCCATGTTTATAGAGATAGCATTGTAGATATTTCCATTTTTACACAGATTGCGGTGTAGATATTTCCATCTTTACACAGATGACGGTGCAGATATTTCCATGTTTACACAGATAGCTGTTTGGATCTTTCCATGTTTACACAGATAGCATTGCAGATATTTCCCGGTTTATACAGATAGCGGTTTAGGTATTTCCATGTTTATACAGACAGCTGTGTAGATGTTTCCATGTCTATACAGATAGCGGTGGAGATATTTCCATGTTTATAGAGATCGTAGTTTAGACTTTCCATGTTTATACAGATAGCGGTGTAGATATTTCCATGTTTATACAGATAGCAGTGTAGATGTTTCCATGTTTACAGAGATAGTGGTGTAGTTATTTCCATGTTTGCACAGATAGCGATGTAGATATTTCCATATTTATACAGATGGCGGCGTAGATATTTTGAAGTTTATACAGATAGCATTGTAGATATTTCCATGTTTACAGATAACGGTGTAGATATGTCCATGTTTATACAGATAGCGGTGTAGGTATTTCCATGTTTATAGTGATAGTGGTGTAGATATTTCAATGTTTATAGAGATGGCAGTGTAGATATTTCCATGTGTATACAGATGGCATTGTTGATATTTCCATGTTTATACAGATGGAGGTGTAGATAGTTGCATGTTTATTCAGATAGCGGTGTGGCTATTTCCATGTTTATACAGATAGCGGTGTAGTTATTTCCATGTTTATAGAGATGTCTGTGTAGATATTTCCATGTTTATACAGATGGCAGTGTAGATATTTCCATTTTTATGCAGATGACTGTGTAGGTATTTCCATGTTTACACAGATGGCAGTGTAGATATTTCAAGGTTTATACAGATACCCATATAGATATTTCCATGTGTATACAGATAGCGGTGTAGACATTTCCATGTTCATAGAGATAGCGGTGTAGATATTTCCATATTTATACAGATAGCTGTGTAGATATTTCCATGTTTATACAGGTAGAGGTGTTGATATTTCCATGTTTATGCAGATCTCGGTGTAGATATTTCTATGTTTCTACAGATGGCAGTGTAGTTATTTCTATGTTTACAGAGATGGCGATGTAGATAATTCCATGTTAATACAGATGGCGGTGTTGTTATTTTCATGTTTACAGAGACAGTGGTGTAGATAATTCCATGTTTATGCATATAGCGGTGTAGATATTTCCATGTTTATACTGATAGTCGTGTTGGTATTTCAATGTTTATACAGATAGCGGTGTAGATATTTCCGTGTTTATACAACTCACGGTGTACATATTTCCATCATTATACAGATGGCAGTGTATATATTTCCATGTTTATACAGATAGCGGTGTAGATATTTCCATGTTTACACAGATGGCGGTGTAGATAGTTCCACGTTTATGGAGATGGCGGTGTAGATATTTTCATGTTTTTAGAGATGGCTGTGTAGATAATTCCATCTTTATAGAGATTGCAGTGTAGATATTTAAATGTTTACAGAGATTGCGGTGTAGGTATTTCCATGTGTATAGTGATAGCGGTGCAGATGCTTCCATGTTTATACTGATGGCTGTGTAGACATTTCCATGTGTATACAGATGGCAGTGTAGATATTTCCATGTTTATAGAGATGGTGGTGTAGATATTTCCATGTATATACAGATGTCTGTGTAGATATTTACATGTTTATACAGATGGCTGTGTAGATATTTCTACACTTATAGTGATCGTGGTGTAGATATTTCCATATTTACGCAGATAGCGGTGTAGGTATTTCCATGTTTACACAGATAGCTGTTTAAATATTTCCATGTTTACACACACGGCGTTGTAGATATATCCAGGTTTATGCAGATAGCGGTGTAGATATTTCCATGTTTATAGAGATGGCGGTGTATATATTTCCATGTTTATAGAGATAGCGGTTTAGATATTTCCATGTTTATACAGATAGCAGTGTACATATTTCCATGTTTTTTCAGTTTTTGGTGTTGGTATTTCCATGTTTATACACATAGCGGTGTATATAATTCCATGTTTATACAGTTCGTGGTGTAGGTATTTACATCTTTATACAGATGGCAGTGTAGATATTTCCATCTTTATACAGATGGCTGTGAAGATGTTTCCATGTTTATGCAGATGGCGGTGTAGATACTTCCTTGTTTATTTAGATGGCGGTGTAGATATTTCCATGTTTATGGAGATGGCTGTGTACATACTTCCATGTTAATGGAGACGGCGCTTTAGGTATTTTCATGTTTATAGAGATGGCGGTGTAGATAATTCCATGTTTATAGAGATAGTGGTGTAGTTATTTCCACGTTTATAGAGATATCGGCGTAGGTACTTCCATGCTTATAGATACAGCGGTGTAGATATTTCCATGTTTACACAGATGGCTGTGTAGATATTATTTCCATGTGTATAGAGATGGCAGTGTAGATATTTGCATGTTTCTACAGATGGCTGTGTAGTTATTTCCATGTGTATAGAGAGACAGTGTAGTTATTTCCATGTTTATACAGATGACTTTGTAGATATTTCCATGTTTTTACAGATGGAAGTGTAGATATTTCCATGTTTATAGAGATGACATTGTAGATATTTCCATGTTTTTACATATGGCAGTGTAGATATTTCCATGTTTATACTGATGGCTCTGTAGATATTTCCATGTGTATACAAATGGTAGTGTAGGTATTTCCATCTCTATACAGATGGTGGTGTAGATATTTTCATGTTTGCACAGATGACTGTCTAGATATTTCCATGATTATAGAGATACTGGTGTAGATATTTCCATGTTTATAGAGATAGCCTTGTAGATATTTCCATGTTTATATAGATAGCGGTGAAGTAATTTCCATGTTTATAGAGATAGCCATGTAGATATTTCCATGTTTATAGAGATAGCGGTGTAGTCATTTCCATGTTTATGGAGATAGCGGTGTAGATATTTCCATATTTATACTGATAGCGTTGTAGATATTTCCATGATTATACAGATAGCAATGTAGATATTTCCATGTTTATACAGATAGCGGTGTGGCTATTTTCATGTTTATACAGATAGCAGTGTAGATATTTCCATGTTTATAGAGATGGCTTTGTAGATATTTCCATTTTTATACTGATAGTGGTGTAGATATTTCCATGCTTATACAGATGACTGTGTAGGCATTTCCATGTTTATGCATATGGCAGTGTAAATATTTCCATATTCATAGAGATTCCCATGTAGATATTTCCATGTTTATACAGCTAGCGGTGTAGATATTTCCATGTTTATACAGATAGCGATGTAGGTGTTTCCATGTTTATACAGATAGCGGTGTTGATATTTCCGTGTTTATACAGATAGCGGTGTAGGTATTTCCATGTTTATACAGATGGCCCTGTAGGTATTTCCATGTTTATAGAGATAGAGGTGTAGATATTTCCATGTTTATACAGATGGCAATGTAGATATTTCCATGTGTATACAGATGGCACTGTAGTGATTTCCATGTTTATACAGATCGTGGTGTAGATATTTCCATGTTTACACAGATGGCGGTGAAGATAGTTCCACGTTTATGGAGATGGCGGTGTAGATATTTTCATGTTTATACTGATAGCTGTGTAGATGTTTCCATGTTTATACAGATAGCATTGAAATTATTTCCATGTTTATACAGATAGCGGTGTAGATATTTCCATGTTTATAGAGACAGTGGTGTAGACATTTCCATGTTTATACTGATAGCGGTGTAGATATTTGCATGTTTATACATATTGCGGTGGAGATATTTCCATGTTTATACAGATAGCGGTGGAGATATTTCCTTGTTTATACAGATGGTGGTGTACATGTTTCCAAGTTTATGCAGACAGCGGTGGAGATATTTCCATGTTTATACAGATTGCGGTGCAGTTATTTCCATTTGTATAGAGTTAGCATTGCAGATATTACCATGTTTATAGTGATAACGGTGTAGATATTTCCATGTTTATATAGATGGCGGTGTAGATATTTCCTTGTTTATGTAGATTACGGTGTAGATATTTCCATGTTTATAGAGATGGCGGTGTATATATTTCCATGTTTATAGAGATAGCGGTTTAGATATTTCCACTTTTATTCAGATTCCAGTGTACATATTTCCATGTTTTTTCAGATAGCAGTGTTGGTATTTCCATATTTAAACAGATAGCGGTGTATATATTTCCATGTTTATTCAGCTCGCGGTGTAGGTATTTATATCTTTATACAGATGGCAGTGTAGATATTTCCATCTTTATACAGATGGCAGTGTAGATGTTTCCATGTTTATGCAGATGGCGGTGTAGATACTTCCTTGTTTATTTAGATGGCGGTGTAGATATTTCCATGTTTATGGAGATGGCTGTGTAGATACTTCCATATTAATGGAGACGGCGGTGTAGGTATTTTAATGTTTATAGAGATAGCGGTGTAGGTATTTCCACGTTTATAGAGATATCGGAGTAGGTACTTCCATTCTTATTGAGACAGCGGTGTAGAAATTTCCATGTTTACACAGATGGCTCTGTAGATATTATTTACATGTGTATAGAGATGGCAGTGTAGATATTTCCATGATTCTACAGATGGCTGTGTAGTTATTTCCATGTGTATAGAGATGACAGTGTAGATATTTCCATGTTTATACAGATGACTTTGTAGATATTTCCATGTTTTTACAGATGGAAGTGTAGATATTTCCATGTTTATACAGATGACTTTGTAGATATTTCCATGTTTTTACAGATGGCAGTGTAGATATTTCCATGTTTATACTGATGGCTCTGTAGATATTTCCATGTGTATACAAATGGTAGTGTAGGTATTTCCATGTTTATAGAGATAGCCATGTAGATATTTCCATGTTTATACAGATAGCGGTTGTAATCATATCCATGTTTATAGAGATAGCGGTGTAGATATTTCCATATTTATACTGATAGCGTTGTAGAGATTTCCATGTGTATACAGATAGCAGTGTAGACATTTCCATGTTTATACAGATCGTTGTGTAGTTATTTCCATGTTTATACAGATAGCTGTGTGGGTATATTCATGTTTATACAGATAGCAGTGTAGATATTTCCATGTTTATAGAGATGGCTTTGTAGATATTTCCATTTTTATACAGATAGTTGTGTAGATATTTCCATGCTTTTACAGATGACAGTGTAGGTATTTCCATGTTTATGCATATGGCAGTGTAAATATTTCCATATTCATAGAGATACCCATGTAGATATTTCCATGTTTATACAGCTAGCGGTGTAGATATTTCCATATTTATAAAGATAGCTGTGTAGATATTTCCATGTTTATACACATAGCTGTGTAGATATTTCCATGTTTATACATGTAGCGATGTAGATATTTCCATGTTTATACAGATAGTAGTGGAGATATTTCCATGTTTATACAGATGGCAGTGTAGTTATATTCAAGTTTATACAGATGGCGGTGTAGATATTTTCATGTTTATACAGATAGCGGTGTAGATATTTCCGTGTTTATACAGATAGCGGTGTAGGTATTTCCATGTTTATACAGATGGCCGTGCAGGTATTTCCATGTTTATAGAGATAGCGGTGTAGATATTTCCATGTTTATACAGATGGCAGTGTAGAAATTTCCATGTGTATACAGATGGCAGTGTAGCTATTTCCATGTTTATACAGATCGTGGTGTATATATTTCCATGTTTACACAGATGGAGGTGTAGATAATTCCATGTTTATGCAGATGGCGATGTATATATTTTCATGTTTATACTGATAGCGGTGTAGATGTTTCCATGTTTATATAATTAGCGGTGAAAATATTTCCATGTTTATACAGATAGCGGTGTAGATATTTCCATGTTTAAAGAGATAGCGGTGTAGATATTTCCATGTTTATACTGATAGCGGTGTAGATATTTCCATGTTTATATAGATAGCGGTGGAGATATTTCCATGTTTATACTGATAGCGGTGGATATATTTCCTTGTTTATAGAGATGGCGGTGTACATATTTCCAAGTTTAAGCAGATAGCGGTGGAGATATTTCCACGTTTATACAGATTGCGGTGTACCTATTTCCATGTTTATAGAGTTAGCATTGTAGATATTTCCATGTTTATACAGATGTCTGTGTAGATATTTCCACGTGTATACAAATGGCAGTGCAGATATTTCCATGTTTATACAGATGGAGCTGTAGATATTCCCATGTGTATAAAGATGACTGTGTAGGTATTTCCATGTTTTTGCAGATGGCGGTGTAGTTATTTCCATGCTTATACAGATAGAGGTGTGGCTATTTCCATGTTTATTCAGATAGTGGTTTACATATTTCCATGTTCATAGAGATGGCTGTGTAGATATTTCCATGTTTATACAGATGGCTGTGTACATATTTCCATGTTTATACCGATGGCTGTGTAGATATTTCCATGTTTATACAGATAGTGTTGTAGACATTTCCATGTTTATGCAGATGACTGTGTAGGTATTTCCATGTTTATACAGATGGCGGTGTAGATAATTCCATGTTTATAGAGATAGCGGTGTAGATATTTCCATCTTTATAGATATAGCGGTGTAGATATTTCCATGTTGATACAGATAGCGGTGTAGATATTTCCATGTTGATAGAGATGACTGTGTAGATATTTCCATGTTTTTAAAGATGACGTTGCAGATATTTCCATGTTTATACAGAAAGCGGTGTAGATATTTCCATGTTTATACAGACAGCGATGTAGATATTTCAATGTTTATGAAGATAGCGGTGTAGATATTTCCATATTTATACAGATATCGGTGGAGATATTTCCATGTTTCTACAGATAGCGGTATAGATATTTCCATGTTTATACAGATGGCCGTGTAGATATTTCCAAGTTTATACGGATTGCGGTGTAGATATTTCCATGATTATACAGTTAGCATTGTAGATATTTCCATGTTTATACAGATAGTGGTGTAGGTATCTCCATGTTTATAGAGATAGCACTCTAGATATTTCTGTGTTTATAAAGATGGCAGTGTAGATATTTCCATGTGTATACAGATGGCAGTGGAGCTAATTCCATGTTTATACAGATGGAGATGTAGGTATTTCCATGTTTATACAGATAACAGTGTAGATATTTCCATGTTTTACAGATCGCGGTGTAGATAATTCCATGTTTATACAGATAGCGGTGTGGTTATTTCCATGTTTGTAGAGATAGCAGTGCAGATATTTCCATGTTTATAGACATGCCTGTGTAGATATTTCCATGTTTATGCAGATGGCAGTGTAGATATTTCCATGTTTACACAGAGAGTGGTGTAGATATTTCCATGTTTATACAGATGACATTTTAGTTATTTCCATGTTTATGCAGATGGCGGTGTAGATATTTCCATGTTTATACAGATATCGGTGTAGATATTTCCATGTTTATATAGATAGCGGTGTACATATTACCATGTTTACACAGAGAGCGGTGTAAATATTTCCATCTTTGCACAGATTGCGGTGTAAATATTTCCAAGTTTAAAAAAATGGCGATGTAGATATTTCAATCTTTGCACATTTTGCGGTATAGAAATTTCCATCTTTACACAGACAGTGGTGTAGATATTTCCATGTTTATACAGATGGTGGTGTAGATATTTCCATGTTTATACAAATGACTCTGAAGTTATTTCCATGTTTATACAGATGGCGGTTTAGATATTTCCAAGTTTATAGAGATAGCCGTGTAGATATTTCCATGTTTATACAGATAGCGGTGTAGATATTTCCATGTTTATACAGATTGCGGTGTTGGCATTTCCATGTTTATACAGATTGCGCTGTAGATATTTCCATGTTTATACAGCTAGCGGTGTAGATATTTACATCTTTATACAAATGGCAGTGTAGATATTTCCATTTTTATTCAGATAGCTGTGTAGTTATTTCCATGTTTACACAGTTGGTGGGGTAGATAGTTCCATATTTATAGAGATAGCGGTGTAGGTATATCCATGTATATAGAGATAGTGGTGTAGATATTTCCATGTTTATACCGATGGCTGTGTAGGTATTTCCATGTGTATACAGATGGCACTGTAGATATCTCCATGTTTATAGAGATGGCGGTGAGGATATTTCCAAGTTTATACAGATGACTATGTAGATATTTCCATGTTTATATAGATGGCGGTGTAGATATTTCCATGTTTATACAGATAGTGGTGTTGGTATTTCCATGTTTATACAGATAGCGATGTAGATATTTCCATGTTTATACAGCTCGTGGTGTAGATATTTACAACTTTATACAGACGGCAGTGTAGATATTCTCAAGTTTATACAGATGGAGGTGTAGATATTTCCATGTTTATACAGATGACTGTGTAGATATTTTCATGTTTTTACAGATGGCGGTGTAGATATTTCCATGTTTATAGAGATAGAGGTGTGGCAATTTCCTTCTATATACAGATAGCCATGTAGATATTTCCATGTTTATTCAGATAGCGGTGTGTCTATTTCCATGTTTATACAGATAGCGGTGTAGATATTTCCTTGTTTATAGAGATGGCTGTTTAGATATTTCCAGGTTTATAGAGATGGCTGTGTAGGCATTTCCCTGTTTATACAGATGGCAGTGTAGATATTTCCATGTTTACAGATTGTGGTGTAGATATTTCCATGTTTTTAAAGATGATTGTGTAGGCAATTCCATGTTTACACAGATGGCGGTGTAGATATTTCCAAGTTTATAGAGATAGCCATGAAGATATTTCCATGTTTATACAGATAGCAGTGTAGATATATCGATGTTTTTAGAGACAGCGGTGTAGATATTTCCATATTTATACAGATAGCGGTGTAGATATTTCCATGTTTGTACATGTAGAGGTGTAGGTATTTCCATGTTTATGCAGATCGCGGTGTAGATATTTCTATTTTTCTACAGATGGCAGTGTAGATATTTCTATGTTCATACAGATGGCGGTGCAGTTATTTACGTTTATACAGATGGCGGTGTAGATGTTTCCAAGTTTATGCAGATAGCGGTGTAGATATTTCCATGTTTATAGAGACGGCGGTGTTGATACTTCTATGTTTATAGAGATAGCGGTGTAGATTATTCTCTGTTTATACAAATGGCGGTGTGGGTTTTTCCAAGTTTATAGATATAGTGGTGTAGATATTTCCATGTTTATACAGATAGCGATGTAGAAATTTCCATGTTTATAGAGATAGCGGTGTAGATATTTCCATGTTTATACAGTTAGCGGTATAGATATTTCCATGTTTATACAGATTGCGGTGTAGATATTTCCATGTTTATACAGATAGCGGTGTAGATATTTCCATGTTTATACAGATAGCTGTGTAGATATTTCCAGGTTTATACAGATATCCGTGTAGATATTTCCATGTTTATAGAGATAGCTGTGTAGATATTTCCATGTTTATACTGAAAACGGTGTACGTATTTCCATGTTTATAGAAATAGCGGTGTATTAATTTCCAGGTTTATACAGATGGCTGTGTAGATATTTCCATGTGCATAAAGATGGCAGCGTAGGTATTTCCATGTTTTTACAGATGGCAGTGTAGATATTTCCATGTTTATGCTGATAGCAGTGTGGCTATTTCCATGTTTATACAGATAGCGATATTGACATTTCCGTGTTTACAGAGATGGCTGTTTAGATATTTCCATGTTAATACAAATGGCAGTGTAGATATTTCCATGTTTATACAAATGGCGGTGTAGATATTTCCATGTTTATACAGATAGCGGTGTAGGTATTTCCATGTTTACAGAGATAGCGGTGAAGATATTTCCAACTTCACACAGATAGCTGTGTATATATTTTCATGCTTTCTGTGATTGCATTGTAGATACTTCCATATTTATACAGTTAGTGGTGCAGATACTTCCATGTTTATACAGATAGCAGTGTAGACATTTCCATGTTTATACAGATAGCGGTGTAGATATTTCCATGTTTATACAGATAGCGGTGTAGATATTTCCATGTTTATACAGATAGCGGTGTAGATATTTTCATGTTTATACAGATGGCGTTGTAGATATTTCCTCGTTTATACATATAGCGCTGTAGATATTTCCATGTTTATACAGATGGCGGTGTAGATAGTTCCATGTTTCTGGAGATGGCGGTGTAGATATTTTCATGTTTATAGGGATGGCGTTGTTGATATTTCCATGTTTAAAGACACTGCGGTGTAGATATATCCATGTTTATAGAGATACTGTAGGTATTTCCAAGTTTATAGAGATAGCGGTTTAAATATATCCATATTTGTACAGATAGCGGTGTAGGTATTTCCATGTTTACAGATGGCGGTGTAGATATTTCCATGTTTATACACATGGTGGTGTAGATATTCCCTTGTTTATACATATACCGGTGTAGATATTTCCATGTTTATACAGATAGCAATGTAGATATTTCCATGTTTACAGAGATAGCGGTGTATATATTTCCATCTTTGTACAGATTGTGGTGTTGATTTTCCATCATTACACAGATAGCTGTGTAGGTATTTCCAAGTTTACACAGATAACTGCGTAGATATTTCCAGGTTCTCACAGATAGCGTTGCAGATATATCCATGTTTATACAGATAGCTTTGTAGATATTTCCATGTTTATACAGATAGCGGTGTAGATATATCCACATTTATACTGATAGCAGTGGAGATATTCCCTGTATATACAGATAGTGATGTAGATATTTCCATGTTTAAACCGAGAGCGGTGTAGATATTTCCATGTTTATGCAGATAGCGGTGTAGATATGTCCATGTTTATACAGATGGCTGTGTAGATATTTCCACGTGTATACAGAAGGCAGTGTAGATATTTCCATGTTTATAAAGATGCTGGTGTAGTTATTTGCATGTTTATACAGATGACTGTGTGGATATTCACATGTTTATACAGATGGCGGTGTAGATATTTCCATGTTTATAGACATATCAGTGTAGATATTTCCATGTCTATGCACACACCTGTGTAGATATTTCCATATTTATTAGAGATAGCGGCGTAGATATTTCCATATTTATACAGATCGCGGTGTAGAGATTTTCATTTTGATACAGATGGCGGTGTAGATATTTCCATGTTTATACAGATACCGGTGTAGATATTTCCACGTTTACAGAGATAGCAGTGCAGATGTTTCCATCTTTGCACAGATTGCGGTGTAAATATTGCCATTTTACACAGATAGCGGTGTAGATATTTCCAACTTTACACAGATAGCTGTGAAGATATTTCCATGTTTACACAGATATCATTGTAGATATTTCCATGTTTATACAGATAGCGGAGTAGATATTTCCATGTTTATACAGATAGCGGTGTAGATATTTCCAGGTTTTTACAGATAGCAGTGTAGATATTTCCATGTTTATACAGATAGCGGTGTAGATATTTCCATGTTTATACAGATAGCTGTGTAGATATTTCCAGTTTTATACAGATAGCCGTGTAGATATTTCCATGTTTATACAGATAGCTTTGTAGACATTTCCATGTTTATTCTGAAAACGGTGTACGTATTTCCATGTTTATAGAGATAGCGGTGTATATATTTCCAGGTTTATACAGATGGCTGTGTAGATATTTCCATGTGCATAAAGATGGCAGTGTAGATATTTCCATGTTTTTACAGATGGCAATGTAGATATTTCCATGTTTATACAGATATCAGTGTGGCTATTTCCATGTTTATACAGATAGCGATGTAGATATTTCCATGTTTATAGAGATGGCTCTGTAGATATTTCCATGTTTATACAGATGGCAGTGTAGATATTTCCATGTTTATACAGATGGCGTTGTAGATATTTCCATGTTTATACAGATAGCGGTGGAGGTATTTCCATGTTTATACAGATAGCGATGTAGATATTTCCATGTTTATACAGATAGCGGTGTAGATATATCCATGTTTATACAGACATCGGTGTAGATATTTCCATGTTTATACAGATAGCGGTGTAGATATTTCCATGTTTATATAGATAGCGGTGAAGATATTTCCATGTTTATAAAGATAGCGGTGGAGATTTTTCCATGTTTATACAGATGGCGGTGGAGATATTTCGAAGTTTATACAGATACCGGTGTAGATATTTCCGTGTTTATACAGACAGCGGTGTAGATATTTCCATGTTTATACTGAAAACGGTGTAGTTATTTCCATGTTTATGGAGATAGAGGTGTATTTATTTCCATGTTTATACAGATGGGTGTGTAGATATTTCCATGTTTTTAAAGATGGCGGTGTAGATATTTCCATGTTTATACAGATAGCAGTGTGGCTATTTCCATGTTTATACAGATAGCGATGTAGACATTTCCATGATTATAGAGATGGCTGTGTAGATATTTCCATGTTTATACAGATGGCAGTGTAGATATTTCCATGATTATACTGATGGCGGTGTAGATATTTCCATGTATATACAGATAGCGGTGTAGATATTTCCATGTTTACAGAGATAGCGGTGTAGATATTTCCATCATTGTACAGATTGCGGTGTAGACATTTCCATTTTTACACAGATAGCTGTGTAGGTATTTCCAAGTTTACCCAGATAGCTGTGTAGATATTTCCATGTTCACACAGATAGCGTTGTAGATATTTCCATGTTTATACAGATAGCTGTGTAGATATTTGCATGTTTATACAGATAGCGGTGTAGGTATTTCCATTTTAATACTGATAACAGTGTAGATATTCCCTGTTTGTACAGATAGCGATGTAAATATTTCCATGTTTATACAGAGAGCGTTGTAGATATTTCAATGTTTATGCAGATAGCGGTGTAGATATTTCCATGCTTATACAGATGGCTGTGTAGATATTTCCACGTGTATACAGATGGCAATGTTGATATTTCCATGTTTATAAAGATGGTGGTTTAGTTATTCCATGTTTATACAGATGGCTGTGTAGATATTTGCATGTTTATACAGATGGCGGTGTAAATATTTCCATGTTCATACAGATAGCGGTGTAGATATTTCCATGTTTATACAGATAGCGGTGTAGATGTTTCCAGGTTTATACAGATAGCCGTGTAGATATTTTCATGTTTATACAGATAGCGGTGTAGATATTTCCATGTTTATAAAGACAGCGGTGGAGTTATTTCCATGTTTATAAAGATAGCGGTGTAGATATCTCCATGTTTATACAGATGGCGGTGTAGATATTTCCATGTTTATACAGATGTCGTTGTAGATATTTCCATTTTGAAAGAGATGGCGGTGTAGATATTTCCAGATTTATACAGATGGCGGTGTAGGTATTTCCATGTTTACAGAGATAGCGGTGTAGATGCTTCCATCTTTGCACAGATTGCGGTGTAGATATTCCCATCTTTACACAGACAGCGGTGTAGATATTTCCAACTTTACACAGATAGCTGTGTAGATATTTCCATGTTTACAGAGAATGCATTGTAGATATTTCCATGTTTATAGATATAGCGGTGTAGATACTTCCATGTTTGTACAGATATCAGTGTGGCTATTTCCATGTTTATACAGATAGCGATGTAGACATTTCCATGTTTATAGAGATAGCTGTGTACATATTACCATGTTTATACAGATGGCAGAGTAGATATTTGCAAGTTAATACAGATGGCGGTGTAGATATTCCCTAGTTTATACTGATAGCGGTGAAGATATTTCCATGTTTACACAGATAGCCCTTTACATATTTCCATCTTTGTACAGATTGCGGTGTAGATGTTTCCATCTTTACACAGATAGCTGTGTAGGTACTTCCAAGTTTACACAGATAGCTGTGTAGATATTTCCATGTTTACACAGATAGCGTTGTAGATATTTCCATGTTTATACAGATAGTTGTGGAGATATATCCATGTTTATACAGATAGCGGTGTAAGTATTTCCATGTTAATACAGATAGCAGTGGAGATATTCCCTGTTTATACAGATAGCGGTGTAGATATTTCCATGTTTATACAGATAGCGGTGGAGTTATTTCCATTTTTATAAAGATAGCGGTGTAGATATTTCATTGTTTATACAGATGGCGATGTAGATATTTCCATGTTTATACAGATGGCGGTGTAGATATTTCCATTTTGATTGAGATGGCGGTGTAGATATTTCCAGGTTTATACAGATAGCAGTGTAGGTTTTTCCATGTTTACAGAGATAGCGGAGTATCTGCTTCCATCTTTGCAAAAATTGCGGTGTAGATATTGCCATCTTTACACAGACAGCGGTGTAGATATTTCTAACTTTACACAGATAGCTGTGTAGATATTTCCATGTTTACAGAGATTGCATTGTAAATATTTCCATGTTTATACAGATAGTGTTGTATATATTTCCATGTTTACATAGATAGCGGTGTAGATATTTCCATGTTTGCACAGATAGTGTTGAAGATATTTCCATGTTTTTAAAGATAGCGCTGTAGATATTTCCATGTATATAGAGATGGCGCTGTAGGTATTTCCATGTTTATAGAGATTGTGGTGTAGATATTTCCACGTGTATACAGATGGCAATGTAGATATTTCCATGTTTTTAAAGATGGTGGTGTAGTTATTTCCATGTTTATAAAGATAGCGGTGTAGATATTTGCATGTTTACACAGATGGCGGTGTAGATATTTCCATGTTTTTACAGATAGCAGTGTAGATATTTCCATGCTTATACAGATTGCGGTGTAGTTATTTCCATGTTTATACAGATGGCAGTGTAGATATTTCCATTATGATAGAGATGGCGTGGTTGATATTTCCAGGTTTATACAGATAGCAGTGTAGGTATTTCCATGTTTACAGAGATAGCGGTGTAGATGCTTCCATCTTTACACAGATTGCGGTGTAGATATTGCCATCTTTACACAGACAGCGGTGTAGATATTTCCGACTTTACACAGATAGCTGTGTAGATATTTCCATGTTTACAGAGATTGCATTGTAGATATTTCCATGTTTATACATATAGCGGTGTAGATACTTCCATGTTTATACAGATATCAGTGTGGATATTTCCATGTTTATACAGATAGCGATGTAGACATTTCCATGTTTGTAGAGATGGCTGTGTAGATATTTCCGTGTTTATACAGGTGGCAGTGTAGATATTTGCATGTTTATACAGATGGCGGTGTAGATATTTCCATGTTTGTACTGATAGCGGTGTAGATATTTCCATGTTTATACAGACATTGGTGTAGATATTTCCATGTTTATACAGATAGCGGTGGACTTATTTCCATATTTATAAAGATAGCGGTGCAGATATTTCCATGTTTATATAGATGGCGGTGTAGATATTTCCATGTTTATACAGATAGAGGTGTAGATATTTCCATGTTTATACAGATAGCGGTGTAGATATTTCCATGTTTATACAGATAGCGGTGGACTTATTTCCACGTTTATAAAGATAGCGTTGTAGATATATCCATATTTGTACAGATGGAGGTGTAGATATTTCCATGTTTATACAGATGGCGGTGTAGATATTTCCATTTTGATAGAGATGGCGGTGTAGATATTTCCAGGTTTATACAGATAGCGGTGTAGATATTTCCATGTTTACAGAGATAGCGGTGTAGATGTTTCCATCTTTGCACAGATTGCGGTGTAGGTATTGCCATCTTTACACAGATAGCTGTGTAGATATTTCCAACTTTACACAGATAGCTGTGTATATATTTTCATGTTTACTGAGATTGCATTGTAGATATTTCCATGTTTATACATATAGCGGTGTAGATATTTCCATGTTTATACAGACAGCAGTGTAGATATTTCCATGTTTATACAGATGGTGGTGTAGATATTTCCATGTGTATACAGATGGCAGTGCAGATATTTCCATGTTTATACAGATGGAGGTGTAGATATTTCCATGTTTATACAGATGATTGTGAAGGTATATCCATGTTTTACAGATGGCGGTGTAGATATTTCCATGTTGATACTGATAGTGGTGTCGCTATTACCATGTTTATACAGATAGCGATGTAGTTATGTCCATGTTTGTACAGATGGCTGTGTAGATATTTCCGTGTTTATACAGATAGCGGTGTAGATATTTCCATGTTTATACAGATAGTGGTGTAGTGATTTCCTTGTTTATAGAGATAGCGGTGTAGGTATTTCCATGATTATACACATGGCTGTGTAGATATTTCCATGTGTATACAGATGGCAGTGTAGATATTTCCATGTGTATACAGATGGCAGTGTAGATATTTCCATGTTTATACTGATGGAGGGGTAGATATTTCCATGTTTATACAGATGAGTTTGTAGATATTTCCATGTTTTACAGATGGCGGTGTAGATAATTCCAGGCTTATGGAGATGACTGTGCATATATTTTCATGTTTTTACAGATGGCTGTGTAGATATTTCCATTTTTATACAGATAGCGGTGTGGCTATTTTCATGTTTATACAGATAGCGCTGTAGATATTTCCATTTTTACATAGATGGTGGTGTAGATAGTTCCATGTTTATGGAGATGGCGGTGTAGATATTTTCATGTTTATAGAGATGGCTGGGTGGATATTTCCTTGTTTATAGAGACGGCAGTGTAGATATTTCTATGTTTATAGAGATAGCGATGAAGATATTTCCATGTTTATAGAGATGGAGGCGTAGCTATTTCCAAGTTTACAAAGATAATGTTGTAGATATTTCCAAGTTTATACAGATAGCCGTGTAGATATTTCCATGTTTATACAGAGAGCGGTGTTGGTAATTCCATGTTTATACAGAGAGTGGTGTAGATATTTCCGTGTTTATACAGCTCACGGTGTAGATATTTCCATGCTTATACTGATGGCAGTGTAGATATTTCCAATTTTATACAGATAGCAATGTAGATATTTCCATTTTTACACAGATGGTGGTGTAGATACTTCCATGTTTATGGAGATGGCGGTGTAGAGATTTTCATGCTAATAGAGACGGCGGTGTGGATATTTCCATGTTTATACAGATGGCGGTGTAGATATTTCCATGTTTATAGAGATGGCGGTGTAGTTATTTCCATGTGTATAGAGATAGCGGTGTAGATATTTCCATGTTTATTCAGATGGCTTTGTAGATATTTCCATGTTTATACAGATGGCAGTGTGGGTATTTTCATGTTTATAGAGATGGTGGTGTAGATATTTCCATGTTTATACAGATGACTCTGAATATAATTCCATGTTTATAAAGATGGCGGTGTAGATATTTCCATGTTTATAGAGATAGCGGTGTAGATATTTCCATGTTTATGGAGACAGCGGTGTAGATATTGCAATATTTACACAAATAGATGTGTAGATATTTCCATATTTATTCAGATGGCGGTGTAGATATTTCCATGTTTATACAGATAGCAGTGTGGCTATTTCCATGTTTATACAGATGGCAGTGTAGTTGTTTCCATGTTTATCCAGATAGAGATGTAGAGATTTCCATGTTCATAGAGATGGTGGTGTAGATATTTCCATGTATATACAGATAGCGGTGTAGATATTTCCATGTTCATAGACATAGCGTTGTAGATATTTCCATGTTTATAGAGATAGCATTGTAGATATTTCCATATTTATGCAGATAGCGTTGAAGGTATTTCCATGTTAATACAGATGGCGGTGTAGATATTTCCATGTTTATACACATAGCGGTGTCGATATTTCCATGTTTATACCGATAGCGGTGTAGATATTTCCATATTTATACAGATAGCGGTGAAGATATTTCCATGTTTATAGAGATAGCGGTGTAGATATTTCCATGTTTATACAGATAGCAGTGTAAGTATTTCCATGTTTATAAAGATAGCAGTGTACATATTTCCAAGTTTATATAGATATCTGTGGAGATATTCCCATGTTTATTCAGATACCGATGTAGATATTTCCATGTTTATACAGATAGCGGTGTAGATACTTCCATGTTTATAAAGAGTGCGGTGGAGATATTTCCATGTTTATACAGATATCGATGTAGATAATTCCATGTTTATCCAGATAGCGGTGTAGACACTTCCATGTTTATACAGAGAGCGGTGGAGATATTTCCATGTTTATACAGATAGCGGTGTAATTATCTCCATGCTTATAGAGATAGCGGTGTAGATATTTCCATGTTTATACAGTTAGCGGTGAAGATATTTCCATCTTCATAGAGATAGCGGTGAAGACTTTTCCATGTTTATACAGATAGCCGTGGGGATATTTCCACGTTTATAAAGATAGCGGTGTAGATATATCCAAGATTATATGGAAAGCCGTGGAGATATTTCCATGTTTATAAAGATATCGATGTAGATAATTCCATGTTTATGCAGATAGCCGTGTATACATTTCCAGGTTTATACAGAGAGCAGTGGAGATATTTGCATGTTTTTACAGATAGCGGTGTAGCTATCTCCATGTTTATAGAGATAGCGGTGTAGATATTTCCATGGTTATACAGATGGCTTTGTGGATATTGCCATGTGCATACAGATGGCAGTGTAGATATTTCCATGTTTATTCAGATGACTGTGTAGGTATTTCCAGGTTTATACAGATTCCGGAGTAGCTATTGCCATGTTACAGAGATAGCCATATAAATATTTCCATGTTTATACAGATAGCGGTGTAGACATTTCCATGTTTATACAGATAGCGGTGTAGATATTTCCGTATTTATACAGATAGCGGTGTAAATACATTCACGTTTATACAGATCGCGGTTTAGATATTTCCATGTTTATACAGATAGTGATGTAGATACTTCCAAGTTTACACAGATAGCTTTGTGGATATTTCCATGTTTTTACAGATAGCGGAGTACATATTTAAATGTTTATACAGATAGGGATATATATATTTCCCTGTTTTTCACACAGCGGTGGAGATATTTCTTTGTTTATATAGATCGTGGTGTTGATATTACCATGTTTATACAGATAGCGGTGTAGATATTTCCAGGTTTATACAGGTAGTGGTGTAGATATTTCCATGTTTATACCGATCGCGGTGTTGATATTTCCATTTTCTCAGATAGCTGTGTAGATATTTCCATGTTTATAGAGATGGCGGTGTTGATATTTAAATGTTTATACCGATGGCGGTGTAGATATTTCCATGTTTATATGGATAGCGGTGTAGATATTTCCATGTTTATACAGAAAGCGTTGTCGATATTTCCGTGTTTACAGAGATAGCGATGCAGATATTTCCATCTTTGCACAGATTGCGGTGTAGATATTTCCATATTTACACATATAGCGGTGTACATATTTCCATGTTTATACAGATCGTGGTGTAGATATTTCCAAGTTTATAGAGATAGCGGTGTAGATATTTCCATGTTTATACAGATCGCGGTGTAGAGATTTCCATGTTTACACAGATGGCGGTTTAGATATTTCCATGTTCCTACTGACTGCGGTATAGACAGTTCCAAGTTTATAGAGTTCTTGGTGTAGATATTTTCATGTTTATAGAGAAGGCGGTGTAGATATTTCAATGTTTGTAGAGATTGCGCTGTAGATATTTCCATGTTATAGAGATACTGGTGTTGGTATTTGCATGTTTATAGTGATAGCGGTGTAGATATTACCACCTTTATACAGATGGCTGTGTTGTTATTTACTTGTGTGTACAGACGGCGGTGTAAGTATTTCAATGTTTATAGAGATAGCGGTGTAGATATATCCATGTTTATGCAGATAGTAGTGTAGATATTTCCATGTTTGTACAGATATCGGTGTTGGTATTTCCATGTTTATACACACTGCGGTGTAAATGTTTCCATGTTTATACAGCTCGCCGCGTAGATATTTCCATTTTTATACAGATAGCGGTGTAGATATTTCCATGTTCGTAGAGATGACGGTGTGGATTCTTCCATGTTTATGGAGATGGCGGTGTAGATATTTCCATGTTTATACAGATAACTTTGTAAATATTTCCATGTTTATACATATGGCGGTGTAGATATTTCCATGTTTACACAGATAGCCGTGTAGATAATTAAATCTTTGCACAGATTACGGTGAAGATATTTCCATCTTTACACAGATAGCTCTGTAGATATTTCTAAGTTTACTCAGATGGCCGTGTAAATATTTCCATGTTTACACAGATAGCATTGTAGATATTTCCATGTTTGTACAGATAGCGGTGGAGATATTTCCATGTTTATACAGATAACGATATAGATATTTCTATCTTTATTCAGATAGCGGTGTAGAGATTTCCTTGTTATAGAGATAGCAGTGTAGATATTTCAATGTTTATACAGATGGCTGTGTAGATATTTCCATGTGTATACAGATGGTAGTGTAGTTATTTCCATGTTTATACAGATGGCTGTGTAGATATTTCCATGTTTATACAGATACCGGTGTAGATATTTCCATGTTTATAGAGACAGCGGTGTACATATTTCCACGTTTATACAGATAGCGGTGTAGTTATTTCCATTTTTATACAGACAGAGGTGTAGATAATTCCATGTTTATACAGATAACGTTGTAGATATTTCTCTGTTTATACAGATCGTGGTGTAGACATTCCCATGTTTATACAGATAGCGGTGTAGATATTTCCTTGTTTATACAGATGGCCGTGTAGACATTTCCATGTTTATACAGATGGTGGTGTACATACTTCCATGTTTATAGAGATATTGGTGTAGATATTTCCATGTTTATGCAGATGGCGTTTTAGATATTTCCATGTCTATAGAGATAGCGGTGTAGATATTTCCATGTTTATACAGATGGTGGTGTTGCTATTTCCATGTTTCTACAGATGACTGTGTAGGTATTTCCATGTGTATACAGATGGCGGTGCAGGTATTTCCATGTTTATGGAGATAGCGGTGTAGATATTTCCATGTTTATACAGATAGCGGTGTAGATATTTCCATGTTTATACAGAACGTGGTGTAGATATTTAAATGTTTATACAGATAGCAGTGTAGATATTTCCATGTTTATACAGACCGTGGTGTAGATATTTCCATGTTTATACAGATAGCGGTGTAGATATTTCCATGTTTGTTCAGATGACATTGTTGATATTTCCATCTATACACAGATGTACGTGTAGATATTTCGATGTTTGTACAGATGGCGGTGTAGATATTTCCATGGATATGCAGATATCGGTGTAGATATTTCCATGTTTATAGAGATGGCGGTGTAGATATTTCCATGTTTATAGAGATGGCGGTGTAGATATTTCCATGTTGATAGAGATAGCAGTGTATATATTTCCATGTTTATACAGATAGCGGTGTAGATATTTCCAAGTTTATACAGATAGCGGTGTAGATATTTCCATCTTTCTACAGATTGCAGTGCAGATATTTCCATGTTTATACCTATGGCGTTGTAGATATTTCCATATTTATAGAGATGGCGGGGTAGACATTTCCATGTGTATACAGATGGCATTGTAAATATTTCCATTTTTATACAGATGGTGGTGTAGATATTTCCATGTTTATACAGGTGACAATAGAGATATTTCCATGTTTTTACAGATGGCAGTGTAGATATTTCCATGTTTATAGAGATAGCGCTGTAGATATTTCCATGTTTATACAGATAGCGGTGTAGATACTTCCATTATTACAGAGATAGCGGTGTAGATATTTCCATGTTTATACAGATCACGGTGTAGATATTTCCATGTTTATGCAGATCGTGTTGTAGATATTTCCATGTTTATACATAGCGGTGTAGATACTTCCATGTTTATAGAGGGAGCGGTGTAGATATTTCCATGTTTATACACATCGTGGTGTAGTTATTTCCATCTTTCTATATATGTCAGCGGAAATATTTCCATGTTTATAGAGATAGCGGTTTAGATATTTCAATATTTATACAGATAGCGGTGTTGATATTTCCATGTATATAGAGATAGCGGTGTAGATATTTCCATGTTTATACAGATAGCGGTGTAGTTATTTCCATTTTTATACAGACAGCGGTGTGGATATTTCCATGTTTATACAGATAGCGCTGTAGATACTTCCCTGTTTAAACAGATCGCGGTGTAGATATTTCCATGTTTATACAGAAGACCGTGTAGATATTTCCATGTTTATACAGATGGTGCTGTAGATATTTCCATGTTAATGCAGATGGCGATGTAGATATTTCCATGTCTATAGAGATAGCGGTGTAGATATTTCCATGTTTATACAGATGGTTGTGTATATATTTCCATGTTTATAAAGATGACTGTGTAGGTATTTCCATGTTTATACAGATGGCGGTGTAGATATTTCCATGTTTATAGAGATAGTGTTGTAGATATTTACGTGTTTATACGGATCGTGCTGTAGATATTTCCATGTTTATGCAGATCGTGGTATAGATATTTCCATGTTTATACAGATAGCGGTGTAGATATTTCCATGTTTATACAGATAGAGGTGTTGGTATTTCCATGTTTATACAGATAGCGGTGTAGATATTTCCATGATTATACAGCTCACTGTGCAGATATTGCCATTTTTATAGAGATGGAAGTGTATATATTTCCATGTTCATACAGATAGCGTTGTAGGTATTTCAATGTTTATACAGATGGCGGTGTAGATAATTCCATGGTTATGGAGATGTCGGTGTAGATATTTTCATATTTATAGAGATTGCAGTGTGGATATTTCCATGTTTATTGTGATTGCAGTGTAGATATTTCCATGTTTATGGGGATAGCAGTGTAGGTATTTCCATTTTTATAGAGACATCGCTGTAGATATTTCCATGTTTACACAGATAGCGGTGTAGATATTTCTATTTTTGCACAGATTGCGGTGTAGATATTTCCATCTTTACACAGATAGCTCTGTAGCTATTTCCAAGTTTACACAGATGGCCGTGTAAATATTTCCATGTTTACACAGATAGCGTTGTTGATATTTCTATGTTTACCAGATAGCGTTGTAGATATTTCCATGTTTACACAGATAGCGGTGTAGATATTTCAATGTTTATACATATAGCGGTGTATATATTTCAATGTTTATACAGATAGCAGTGGAGATATTTCCATGTTTATTGAGATTGCGATATACATATTTCCATGTTTATACAGATAGCGGTGTAGATATTTCCTTGTTTTAGAGAAATCTGTGTAGGTATTTCCATGTTTATACAGATGGCTGTCTAGATATTTCCATGTGTATACAGATAGCGGTGTAGATATTTTCATGTTTATACAGATAGCGGTGTAGATGTTTCCATGTTTATACAGATAGCGGTGTAGATATCTCTATGTTTACAGAGATAGCGGTTTAGTTATTTCCATCTTTGCACAGATTTCGTTGTAGATATTTCCATCTTTACACTGATAGCGTTTTAGGTATTTCCAAGTTTACACACATAGCTGCGTAGATATTTCCAATTTTACACAGATAGCGTTGTAGATATTTCCATGTTTTTACAGATAGTGGTGTAGATATTTAAATGTTTATACAGATAGGGATGTATATATTTCCATGTTTTTCACATAGCGTTGGAGATATTTCTTTGTTTATATACATCGTGGTGTTGATATTACCATGTTTATACAGATAGCGGTGTAGATATTTCCAGGTATATACAGGTAGTGGTGTAGATATTTCCATGTTTATACAGCTCGCGGTGTTGATATTTCCATTTTCTCAGATAGCCGTGTAGATATTTCCATGTTTATAGAGATGGTGGTGCAAGTACTTCCATGTTTATAGAAACAGCAGTGTAGATATATCCATGTTTATACAGACAGCGGTGTAGGTAATTCCATGTTTATACAGATATTGGTGTAGTTATTTCCATGTTTATACAGATAGCGGTGTAGCTCTTTTCATGTTGATACAGCTCGCGGTGTAGATGTTTCCAAGTTTATACAGATAGCGGTGTAGATATTTCCATGTTTATACAAATGGCGGTGAAGGTAGTTCCATGTTTATGGAGATGGCGATGTAGATATTTTCATGTTTATAGAGATGGCGGTGTAGGTATTTCCATGTTTATAGAGATGGCGGTGAAGGTATTTCCATGTTTACAGAGATAGCGGAGTAGGTATTTCCATGTTTATATATATAGTGTTGTAGATGTTTCCATGTATAAACAGATGGCTGTGTATGTATTTCCACGTAAATACAGATGGCTGTGTAGATATCTTCAGGTTTATAGAGATGGTTGTGTAGATATTTCCATGTTTATACAGAAGACTGTGTAGACATTTGCATGTTTATATTGATGGCAGTATAGATATTTCCATGTTTATAGAGATAACGGTGTAGATATTTCCATATTTATGCAGATAGAGATGTATATATTTCCATGTTTATACAGATGTCTGTGTAGATATTTCCATGTTCATACAGGTGGTGGTGTAGACAGTTCCATGTTTATGGAGTTGGCGGTGTAGATATTTCCATGTTTATAGAGATAGCAGTGTAGATATTTTCACGTTTATAGAGATAGCAGTGTAGTTAATTCCATGTTTATAGAGATAGCGGTGTAGATATTTCCACCTTTCTACAGATGGCTGTGTAGTTAATTCCTTGTGTATACAGATGGCAGTGAAGATATTTCCATGTTTATAGAGATGCTGTTGTAGATATTTCCATGTTTATACAGAAGACTGTGTAGATATTTCCATGTTTATACAGATGGCGGTGAAGTTATTTCCATGTTTATGCAGAAGGCGGTTTAGATATTTCCATGTTTATACAGATGGCGGTGTAGATGTTTCTAAATTTATAGTGATAGCGGTGTAGATAATTCCATGTTTATAGAGATGGCGGTGTAAGAATTTCCATGTTTATAGAGACATCGTTGCAGATATATCCATGTTTATACAGATAGAGGTGTAGATATTTCCATGTTTATACAGATAGCGGTGTTGGTATTTCCATGCTTATGCAGTTAGCGGTGTTGGTATTTCCATGTTTATACAGAAAGCGGTTTAAATATTTCCATGTTTATACAGCTCGCCGTGTAGATATTTCAATATTTATACACATGGTGGTGTAGATATTTCCATGTTTATACAGATATCGGTGTAGATATTTCCATGTTTATCTATATGGCGGTGTAGATAGTTCCATGTTTATGGAGATGGCGGTGTAGATATTTTCATGTTTATAGAAATGGCGGTGTAGGTATTTCAAAGTTTATAGAGGTAGCGGTGTAGGTATTTCCATGTGTATACAGATGGAAGTGTAGATATTTCCATCTTTATAGAGATGGTGGTATAGATATTTCCATGTTTATACAGATGGCGGTGTAGATATTTCCACGTTCCTACAGAGTAGCGGTGAATATATATTTCCATGTTTGCAGAGATAGCGGTGTAGATATCTCCATCTTTGCACAGATTGTGGTGTAGATATTTCTAACTTTACACAGATAGCGGTGTAGATATATCCAAGTTTACACAGATAGCTGTGTAGATATTTCCATGTTTACACAGATAGCATTGTAGATATTTACATGTTTACACAGATAGCGGTGTAGATATTTCCATTTTTATACTGATAGCGGTGTATATATTTCCGTGTTTAAACAGATAGGGGTGCAGATATTTCCATGTTTATAGAGATAGCAATGTAGATATTTCTATGTTTATACAGATAGTGGTGTAGATATTTCCGTCTTTGTAGAGATAGCGGTGTCGATACTTCCATGTTTATACAGATGGCTGTGTAGATATTTGTATGTTTATACAGACGGCGGTGTAGATATTTCCATGTTTATAGAGATAGCAGTGGATATATTTCCATGTTTACACAGGTAGCGGTGTAGATATTTCCATGTTTACAGAGATAGCACTGTATATATTTCCATCTTTGCACAGATTGCGGTGTAGATATTTCCATCTTTACACTGATAGCGGTGTAGATATTTACATGTTTACACAGATATCATTCTAGATATTTCCATGTTTATACAGATACCCGTGGAGATATTTCCATGTTTATACACATTGCATTGTAGATATTTCCATGTTTATACAGATAGCGGTGGAGGTATTTCCTTTTTCATACAGATCGTGGTGTAGATATTTCCATGTTTATACAGATAGCGGTGTAGATATTTCTATGTTTATACAGGTAGCGGTGTCGTTATTTCCATGTTTATACAGATTGCGGTGTAAGTATTTCCATTTTCCTCAGATGGTAGTGTAGATAATTCCAAGTTTATACAGATGGCCGTGTAGATATTTCCATGTTTACAGAGATAGCGGTGTAGATATTTCCATCTTTGCACAGATTGCGGTGTAGATATTTCCATCTTTACACTGATAGCTCTGTAGATATTTCCAAGTTTACACAGATAGCGTTGTAGATATTTCCATGTTTATGCAGATAACAGTATAGATATTTCCATGTTTATACACATAGCGGTGTAGATATTTCCATGGTTATACAGATCGCCGTGTAGATATTTCCATTTTCATCAGATGGCAGTGTAGATATTTCGAAGGTTATAAAGATGGCCTTGTAGATATTTCTATGTTTATACAGACGGCGGTGTAGATATTTCCATCTTCATGCAGATGGCAGTGTAGATATTTCTATGTTTATAGAGATGGTGGTGCAGTTTTTTCTATGTTTATAGAGACGGCGGTGTAGATATTTCCAAGCGTATATGGATGGTGGTGTAGGTATTTCCATGTTTGTAGATATATTGATGTAGATATTTCCATGTTTATACAGATAGCGGTGTTGGTATTTCCATATTTATACAGTTAGCGGTGTAGATATTTCCATTTTTATACAGAGGACGGTGTAGATATTTCCATGTTTATACAGATCGCGGTGTAGGTATTTCCATTTTCTCAGAGAGCAGTGAAGATATTTCCATGTTTATACAGAGAGCGGTGTATATATTTCCATGTTTGTACAGATAGTGGTGTATATATTTCCATGTTTCTACAGATGGCAGTGTAGGTATTTCAATGTTTATAGAGATGTTGGTGTAGATATTTCCATGTTTTTACAGATGACTGTGTAGATATTTCCATGTTTATACAGATGGCAGTGTAGATATTGCCATGTATACAGAGATAGCGGTGTAGATATTTCGATGTTTATACAGATAGCGGTGTAGATATTTCCATGTTTATGGAAATAGCGGTGTAGATATTTCCATATTTATACAGATAGCGGTGTAGATATTTGCATGTTTATACAGATCGTGTTGTTGATATTTCCATGTTTATACATATAGCAGTGTAGATATTTCCATGTTTTTGAAGGTAGCGGTGTAGAAATTTCCTTGTTTATACAGATCGCGGTGTATATTTTTCCATCTTTCTACAGATGGCAGTGTAAATATTTCCATGTTTATACTGATGGCGGTGTAGATATTTCCATGTTTATAAAGATGGTGGTGTAGCTATGTCTAAGTTTATTCAGATGGTGGTGTAGATATTTCCATGTTTATACAGATAGCGGTGTAGATATTTCCATCTTTATACAGATGGCGGTGTAGATATTTCCATATTTATACAGATAGCGGTGTAGATAGTTCCATTTTTATACAGATGGCAGTGTAGATATTTCCATGTTTATGGAGATGGTGGTGTAGATATTTTCATATTTATAGAGATGGCGGTGTAGGTATTTCCATGTTTATAGAGATTTCCGTGTAGATATTTCCATGTTTATAGAGATAGTGTTGTAGGTACTTCCATGTTTATAGAGATAGCGATGTAGATAATTCCATGTTTATACAGATGGCTGTGTTGATATTTCCATGTGTATACAGACGGCAGTGTAAATATTTCCATGTTTATAGAGACGGTGGTGTAGATATTTCCATGTTTATACACATGACTGTGTAGATATTTCCATGTTTATTCACATTGTGGTGTAGATATTTCCATATGTATAGAGATATCATTGTAGATATTTCCATGTTTATACAGGTAGCAGTGTAGATATTTCCATGTTTATAGAGATAGCGGTGTAGATATTTCCATATTTATACAGATAGCGGTGTAGATATTTCCATGTTTATAAAGGTAGCGGTGTAGAAATTTCCATGTTTATACAGATTGCGGTGTAGATATTTCTATCTTTCTACAGATGGCTGTGTAGATATTTCCATGTCTATATGGATGGCGGGGTAGATATTTCCATGTTTCTACAGAGGGCGCTGTAGATATTTTCATGTTTATGCAGATGGCAGTGTAGATATTTCTGTGTTTATAGATATAATTATGTAGATATTTCCATGTTTATAAAGATGGCGTTGTAGATATTTCTGTGTTTATATATATTGTTGTGTAAATATTTCCATGTTTATAGAGATGGCGGTGCAAGTATTTCCATGTTTATAGAGATATTGTTGTAGATATATCCATGTTTATACAGATAGCGGTGTAGATATTTCCATGTTTATACAGATAGCGGTGTTGGTATTTCCATGTTTATACAGATAACGGTGTACCTGTTTCCATGTTCATACAGCTCGTGGTGTAGTTAGTTCCATGTTTATACAGATAGCGGAGTAGATATTTCCATATTAATACAGATAGCGGTGTAGATATTTCCATATTTATACAGATCGTGGTGTAGATATCTTCAAGTTTATTCATATATCTGTGTAGATATTTCCATGTTTATAAAGGTAGCGGTGTAGAAATTTCTGTGTTTGTACAGATCACGGTGTAGGTATTTCCATGTTTATACAGATAGGACTGTAGATATTTCCACGTTGATACAGATAGCGGTGTAGTTATTTCCACGTTTATGCAGATATCGACGTAGATAACTCCATGTTTATACAGATGGCTGTATAGATATTTCCATGTGTATAGAAATGGCAGTCTAGATATTTCCATGTTTATAGGGATGGTGGTGTAGATATTTCCATGTTTATACAAATGACTGTGTAGATATTTGCAGGTTTATACAGATGGTGGTGTAGATGTTTCCATCTTTATAGAGATAGCGGTGTAGATATATCCATGTTTACAGAGATTGAGGAGTAGAGATTTGCATCTTTGCACATACTGCGGTGTAGATATTTAAATCTTTACACAGATAGCGGTGTTGATATTTCAATGTTTACACAGATAGCTGTGTAGATATTTCCATGTTTTCACAGATAGCGTTGAATATATTTCCATGTGTATGCAGATAGCGGTCTAGATATTTCCATGTTTGTACAGAAAGCTGTGTAGGTATTTCCATGTTTATAAAGATAGTGGTGTAGGTATTCCCATGGTTATAGTGATAGCGGTGTACATATTTCCATGTTTATACAGATGGCTGTGTAGTTATTTCCATGTGTATTGAGATGGCAGTCTAGATATTTCCATGTTTATAGAGATGGTTTTGTAGATATTTCCATGTTTATACAGATGACTGTGTAGATATTTGCATGTTTATACAGATGGCGGTGTAGACGTTTCCATGTTTATAGAGATAGCGGTGTAGCTATTTCCGTGTTTCTACAGATAGTGGTGTAGATATATCTATGTTTATAGAGATAGCGGTGTAGATATTTCCATGTTTATACAGCTCGCGGTGTAGATATTACAATCTTTATGCAGATGGCAGTGTAGATATTTCCATGTTTATACAGATAGCTGTGTAGATATTTCCATGTTTATAGAGATGGCAGAGAATATATTTCCATGTTTATACATATGGAGGTGTAGATATTTCCATGTTTATACAGATGGCGGTGTAGATATTTCCATGTATATACAGATCGTGGTGTAGATATTTCCATGTTTATACAGATATCGGTGAAGCTGTTTCCATGTTTATACAGGTAGCGGTGTAGATATTTCCATATTTATACAGATCGCTGTGTAGATATTTCCATCTTTCTACAAATGACGGTGTAGATATTTCCATATTTATAGATATAGCGCTTGAGATATTTCCATGTTTATACAGATAGCGGTGTAGATATTTCTATGTATACACAGATCACGGTGCAGATATTTACATGTTTATGCAGGTAGCGGTGTAGTTATTTCCATGTTTATACAGATAGCGGTGTAGATATTTGCATGTTTACTCAGATCGTGTTGTAGAAATTTCCATGTTTATGCAGGTAGCAGTGTAGATATTTCCATGTTTATACAGATGGCAGAGTAGATAGTTCCATGTTTATGGAGATGGCGGTGTAGATATTTTCATGTTATTGAGTTGGCGGTGTTGATATTTCCATGTTTATAGAGATTACGGTGTAGATATTTCCATGTTTATAGAGATAGCGGTGTAGATATTTCCATGTTTATACAGATGGCAGTGTAGATAATTCATGTTTATAGAGATGGTGGTGTAGATATTTTCATGCTTATACAGAAGACTGTGTAGATATTTCCATGTTTATACAGGGAGCTGTGTAGATATTTCCATGTCTATACTGATAGCGATGTATATATTTCCATGTTTACACAGATAGCGCTGTAGATATTTCCATCATTGCACAGATTGCGGTGTAGATATTTCAATCTTTCTACAGATGGCAGTGTAGATATTTCTATGTTTATACAGATGGCAGTGTAGATATTTCCATATGTATACAGATGGCAGTGTAAATATTTCCATGTTTATAGAGATGGTGGTGTAGGTATTTCCATGTTTATACAGATGACTGTGTAGATATTTGAATGTTTATACAGATGACGGTGTAGATATTTCCATGTTTATACAGATGTCGGTGTATGTATTTTCATGTTTATACAGATGGCGGTGTAGATATTTCCATGTTAATACAGATGGTGGTGTAGATATTTCCACGTTTATACAGACGGCGGTGTAGATATTTCCATGTTTGCAGAGATAGTGGTGTAGATATTTCCATCTTTGCACAGATTGCGGTGTAGACATTTCCATCATTATATGGATGGTGGTGTACATATTTCCATGTTTATACAGATAGCGGTGTAGATATTTCCATGTTTTTACAGATGGCGGTGTAGATATTTCCATGTTTATGGAGATGGCGGTGTAGATATTTTCATGTTTATAGAGATGGCAGTGTAGTTATTTTCATGTTTATACAGATGGCTCTTTAAATATTTCCATGTGTTGACAGAAGGCAGTGTAGATATTGCCATGTTTATAGAGATGGTGGTATAGATATTTAAATGTTTATGCAGCTGCCTGTGTATATATTTCCATGTTTACAGGGATAGCTGTGTAGATACTTCCATCTTTGCACAGACTGCGGTGTAGATATTTCCATCTTTAAACAGCGGTGTAGATATTTCCAAGTTTACACAGATAGCTGTGCAGATATTTCCATTTTTACACAGATAGCATTGTAGATATTTCCATGTTTATAGAGATTGCGGTGTAGATATTTGCATGTTTATAGAGATGGCTGTGGAGAAATTTCCAAGTGTAAACAGATGGCAGTGTAGATATTTCCATGTTTATAGAGATGGTGGTGTGGATATTTCCATGCTTGCACAGATGACTGCGTAGAATTTCCATGTTTATAGAGATGGCGGTGTAGATATTTCCATGTTTATAAAGATAGCGGTGTTTATATTTCCATGTTTATACAGATGGTGTTGTAGATATTTCCATGTTTGTAGAGATGGCGATTTAGATATTTCCATGTTTATACAGATAGCGGTGTAGATATTTCAATGAATATACTGATAGCGGTGTAGATATTTCCATGCTTACACAGATGGCTGTGTAGATATTTCCATGTTTACACAGATAGCTCTGCAGATATTTGCATGTTTACACAGATAGCGTTGTAGATATTTCCAAGTTTATAGAAATAGCAGTTTAGATATTTCCATGTATCTAAAGATAGCAGTGTAGACATTTCCATGTTTATAGGGATAGCGGTGTAGATATTTCCCTATTTATAGAGATAGCGGTGTAGATATTTCCATGTTTATACAGATAGCGGTCTAGATATTTCCTTGGTTATATATATAGTGGTGTAGTTATTTCCATGTTCATACAGATCGTGGTGTAGATAGTTCCATGTTTCCACAGATAGCGTTGTAGATAATTCTATGTTTATAGAGATAGCGGTGTAGATATTACCAGGTTTATAGAGATAGCGGTGTATGTATTTCCATTTTTATACTGACAGCGGTTTAGATATATCCATGTTTATACAGATAGCGGTGTAGTTATTTCCATGTTCATGCGGTCAGCCATGTTGACATTTCCACGTTTATAGGGATAGCGGTGTAGATATTTCCATGTTTATACAAATATCGTTGTATGTATTTCCACGTTTATACAGATAGTGGTGTAATTATTTCCATGTTTATACAGATGACTGTTTACGTATTTCCATGTTTATACAGATGTTGGTGTAGATATTTTCAGATTTATAGAGACAGCAGTGTAGATATTTCCATGTTTATACAGATAGCAGTGTAGACATTTCCATATTTACAGAGATAGCGGTGTAGATATTTCCATCTTTACACAGATAGCGGTGCAGATATTTCCATGTTTACACAGATAGTTGTGTAGATATTTCCATGTTTACACAGAGAGCATTGTAGATATTTCCATGTTTATACAGATAGCGGTGTAGATATTTTCATGTTTATATAGATAGCCGTGTAGATATTTGTATGATTATACAGATAGCTGTGTTGGTATTTCCATGTTTATACAGATAGCGGTGTAGATATTTCCATCTTTATACAGCTCGCGGTGTAGATATTTACATCATTATACTGATGGCAGTGTAGATATTTCAATTTTTATACAGACATCGGTGTAGATAGTTCCGTGTTTATGGAGATGGCAGTGCAGATATTTTCATGTTTATAGAGTTGGCGGTGTAGATATTTCCAGGTTTATGGACATAGTGGTGTAGTTATGTCCATATTTATAGAGATAGAGGTGTAGGTATTTCCATGTTTATAGAGATAGCGGTGTAGGTATTTCCGTGTGTATAGAGATAGCAGTGAAGTTATTTCCGTCTATATAGATAGCGGTGTAGATATTTTTATGTTTATAAAGATGGTTGTGTAGATATTTCCATGTTTATACAGGTAGTGGTGTACAAATTTCCATGTTTATAAAGATCGCGGTGCAGATATTTCCATCTTTCTACAGATAGCAGTGTAGATATTTCCATGTTTATACGGATGGCTGTGTAGATATATCCATGTGTATACAGCTGGCAGTGTAGATATATCCATGTTTACAGAGATGGTGGTGTACATATTTCCATGTTTATACAGATCGCGGTGTAGATATTTCCATGTTTATGAAGATCGTGGTGTAGATATTTCCATGTTTATAGAGATAGCGCTGCAGATATTTCCATGTTTATTCAGGTAGTGGTGTAGAAATTTCCATGTTTATACAGATGGCGGTGTAGATATTTCCATCTTTCTACAGACGGCAGTGTAGATATTTCCATGTTTATACATATGGTGGTGTCGATATTTCCATGTTTATACAGCTCGCAATGTAGATATTTCCATCTTTATAGAGATGGCAGTGTAGATATTTCCATGTTTATACAGATAGCGGTGAAGATATTTCCATGTTTACAGAATCTATGGTGTAGATAGTTCCATGTTTCTGGAGATGGCGGTGTATATATTTCCAGGTTTATACAGAGAGTGGTGTAGACCTTTCCTAGATTATACAGATAGCGGTGTAGATATTTCCACGTTCATACAGATAGCGATCTATGTATTTCCACATTTATACAGATAGCGTTGTTGATATTTCCACGTTCATACAGATGGCAGTGTAGATATTTCCATGTTTATACATATAGTGGTGTAGATATTTCCACGTTTATACAGATGACTGTGTAGGTATTTCCATGTTTATACAGATGGCGGTGTAGGCATTTCCATGTTTATAGACATAGACATGTGGTTATTTCCATGTTTATACAGATAGCGGTATAGACATTTCGATGTTTATAGAGATAGCGGTGTAGATATTTCCACATTTATACAGATAGCGGTGTACCTATTTCCATGTTTATAAAGATAGCGGTGTAGATATTTCCTTGTTTATGCAGATTGCAGAGTAGGTATTTCCATGTTTATACTGATAATTGTGCAGATATTTCCATGTTTATACAGATAGCAGTGGAGGTATTTCCATGTTCATATAAATACCGGTGGAGATAATGCCATGTTTATACAGTTGGCGGTGTAGATATTTCCAAGTTTATAAAGATAGTGGTGTAGATATTTCCGTGTTTACACAGCTAGCCGTGTAGATATTTCCATGTTTATTCACATTGCGGTGTAGGTATTTCAATGTTTATAGAGATGGCAGTGTAGATATTTCCATGTTTATAGAGATGGCTGTGTAGATATTTCCATATATATACAGATGACTGTGTAGGTATTTCCAAGTTTATAGAGATGGCGGTGTAGATATTTCCATGTTTATACATTTAGCGGTGAAGATATTCCCATGTTTATAGAGATAGAGTTGTAGATATTTCCATGTTTATAGAGATAGCTGTGGAGATATTTCCATGTTTATACAGTTAGCGATGTAGATATTTCCATATTTATACAGATAGAAGTGTAGATATTTCCAGGTCTCTACAGATAGTGGTGTAGATATTTCCATGTTTATACAGGTAGCGGAGTAGATATTTCCAAGTTTTTACAGATAGCAATTCCATGTATATAGAGATAGCGTTGTTCATATTTCCGTATTTATACAGATAGCGGTGTAGATATTTCAATGTTTATACAGATAGCGGTGTAGATATTTCCATGTCTATACAAATGGAAGTGTAGATATTTCCTTGTTTATACAGATGACTGTGTAGATATTTCCAGGTTTTTACAGATGGCGGTGTTGATATTTCCATGTTTATACAGATAGCGGTGTGGCTATTTCCATGTTTATACAGATAGTGGTGTAGATATTTCCATGTTTATAGGGATGGCTGTGTAGATATTTCCATGTTTATGCAGATGGCTGTGTAGATACTTCCATGTTTATACAGATGGAAGTGTAGATATTTCCATGTTTATACAGATAGTGGTGAAGACGTGTCCATGTTTATAGACATAGCCATGTGGATATTTGCATGTTTATACAGATAGTGGTGTAGACATTTCGATGTTTATAGAGATAGAGGTGTAGATTTTTCCATATTTATACAGATAGCGGTGTAGACATTTCCATGTTTATACAGATAGCGGTGTAGTCATTTCCATGTTTATAAAGATAGCAGTGCAGATATTTCCATGTTTACAGAGATGGCGCGGTAGATATTTCCGTATTTGCACAGATTGCGGTGTAGATATTTACATCTTTACACAGAAAGCGGAGTATATATTTCCATGTTTACACAGATAGCTGTGTAGATATTTCCATGTTTACTCAGATATTGTTGCAGATATTTCCATGTTAATACAGATAGCGGTGTAGATATTTCCATGTTTATTAAGATATCGGTGTAGATATTTCCATCTTTACAGAGATAGCGGTGGAGATATTTCCATGTTTATACAGACAGCGATGTAGATATTTCCATGTTTAAACAGATAGCGGTGTAGGTGTTTCCATGTTTATACATATAGGGGTGTAGATATTTCCTTGTTTATACAGATAGCGGTGTAGATATTTCCATGTTTATACACATAGCGTTGGAGTTATTTCCATGTTTATACACATAGCGGTGGAAATATTTCCATGTTTATAGAATTAGCAGTGTAGATATTTCCATGTTTATACAGATAGCGGTGTGGCTATTTCCATGTTTATACAGAAAGCGATGTAGATATTTCCATGTTTATAGAGATAGCCATGTAGATATTTCCATGTTTATACAGATAGTGTTGTAGCCATTTCCATGTTTATAGAGATAGCGGTGTAGATATTTCCATATTTATACAGATAGCAGTGTAGATATTTCCATGTTTATACAGATAGCGGTGTAGATATTTCCATGCTTATACAGATAGCGGTGTAGATATTTCCATGTTTATACAGATAGCGGTGTAGACAATTCCATGTATATAGAGATAGTGGTGTAGGTATTTCCATGTTTATACAGATGTCAGTGTAGATATTTCCATGTTTATACAGATGGAGGTGTAGATATTTCCATTTTTATACAGATGACTGTAGATATTTCCATGTTTTTACAGATTGCGATGTTGATATTTCCTTGTTTATACAGATAGCGTTGTGGCAATTTCCATGTTTATACAGATAGTGGTGTAGATGTTTCCATGTTTATATAGATAGCAGTGTAGCTATTTCCATGTTTATAGAGTTGGCTGTGAAGACATTTTCATGTTTATAGAGATGGCTGTGTAGAAACTTCAATGCTTATACAGATGGCAGAGTACATATTTCCATGTTTATACAGATGGAGGTGTAGATATTTCCAAGTTTATACAGATGACTGTGTAGACATTTCCATGTTTTTACCGATGGCGGTGTTGATATTTCCATGTTTATATAGATAGCGGTGTAGGTATTTCCATGTTTATAGAGTTGGCTGTGAAGACATTTTCATGTTTATAGAGATGGCTGTGTAGAAACTTCAATGCTTATACAGATGGCAGTGTAGATATTTCCATGTTTATACAGATAGTGGTGTAGTTATTTCCACGTTTATACAGATGACTGTGTAGTTATTTCCATGATTATACAGATGGCATTGTAGGAATTTCCATGTTTATAGACATAGCCATGTGGATATTTCCATGTTTATACAGATAGCCGTGTAGAAATTTCGATGTTTATAGAGATAGCGGTGTAGATACTTCCATATTTATACATATAGCAGTGTAGATATTTCCATGTTTATACAGATAGCGGTGTAAATATTTCCATGTTTATGCAGGTAGCGGTGTAGATATTTCCATGTTTATACTGATAGCTGTGGAGATATATCCATGTTTATACAGAAAGCGATGTAGATATTTCCATGTTTATAGAGATGGCAGTGTATATATTTCCCTGCTTATAGAGATTGCGGTGTAGATATTTCCATGTTAATAGAGATAGCGGTGTAGGTATTTCCATGCTTATAGAGATAGCGGTGTAGATATTTCCATGTTTACAGAGATAGCGGTGAAGATATATCCATCTTTGCACAGATTGCGGTGTAGATGCTTCCATCTTTTCACAGAGAGCTATGTAGATATATCCAAGTTTACACAGATAGTTGTGTAGATATTTCCATGTTTACACAGATAGCGTTGTAGATATTTCCATGTTTATACAGATAGTGGTGTAGATATTTCCATATTTATATAGGTAGCGGTGTAGCTATTTACATGTTTATACAGATGGCAGTGTAGATATTTCCATGTTTATACAGATGATGGTGTAGATATTTCCTTGTTTATACAGATAGCGTTATAGATATTTCCATGTTTATACTGATAGCGGTGGAGATATTTCCACGATAATACAGATAGCGGTGTAGATAATTCCATGTTTATACAGATGGCGGTGTAGATATTTCCTTGTTTATAGGGATAGCGGTGTAGATATTTCCATGTGTATAGAGATGGCGGTGTATGTATTTCCATGTTTATAGAGATAGTGGTGGAGACACTTCCAAGTTTATACAGATAGCATTGAGGATAATTCTATGTTTATACAGATGACGGTCTAGATATTTGCATGTTTATACAGATAGCGGTGCAGATATTTCCATGTTCATGCAGACGGAGGTATAGATATTTCCATGTTTATAGAGATGGCGGTGTAGATATTTCTATGTTTATAGAGATAGCGGTGTAGATATTTCCATGCATATAGAGATGGCGGTGTAGGTATCTCCATGATTATAGACATAGTGGTGAAGGTATTTCCATGGTTATAAAGTTAGCAGTATCGATATTTCCATGTTTATACAGATGACGGTGAAGATAGTTCCATGTTTATGGAGATGGTGGTGTAGATATTTTCATGTTTATAGACATGGCGGTGTAGATATTCCCTTGTTTATAGAGAAAGCAGTGTAGGTATTTCGTTGTTTATAGATATAGCCGTGTAGATATTTCCATGTTTATACAGATGGCTTTGTAGAAATTTCCATGTGTATACAGATGGGTGTGTAGATATTTCCATGTTTATTGAGATGTTGGTGTGGATATTTCCATGCTTATACAGATGACTGTGTAGATATTTCCTTGTTTATACAGATAGCGGTGTAGATGTTTCCATGTTTATACAGATAGCGGTGTAGATATTTCCATGTTTACAGAGATAGCAGTGTAGATATTTCCATCTTTGCACAGATTGCGGTGTAGATATTTCCATCTTTACACAGATAGCTGTGTGGATATTTCCAAGTTTACACAGATAGCTTTGTAGATATTTCCATGATTACAAAGATAGCGGTGTAGATATTTCCATGTTTATACACATGGCTGTGTAGATATTTCCATGTTTATACAGATGGCTGTGTAGATATGTCCATGTGTATACAGATGGCAGTGTAGATATTTCCTTGTTTATAGAGATGGTGGTGTAGATATTTGCATGTTTATACAGAAAAATGTGCAGATATTTGCATGTTTATATAGATGGCAGTGTAGATATTTCCACGATTATAGAGATAACAGTGTAGATATTTCCATGTTTATATAGATAGCGGTGTAGATATTTCCATGTTTATAGAGATAGCGGTGTAGAAATTTCCATATTTATACAGATAGCGGTGTAGTTATTTCCATGTTTATACTGATGGTGGTGTGGACATTTCCATGTTTATAAAGATGATGGTGTAGATTTTTCCTTGTTTATACAAATCCCAGTGTAGATATTACAATGTTTACAGAGGTAGCAGTATAGATATTTCCAACTTTGCACAGACTGCGGTGTAGATATTTCCATGTTTACACAGATAGCATTGTAGATATTTCCATGTTTATAATGATAGCGGTGTAGACATTTCCATGTTTATATAGATAGCAGTGTACATATTTCCATGTTTATACTGATAGCGGTGGAGATATTTCCAGGTTTATACAGATAGCGATGTAGATATTTCCATGTTTATAGAGATGGCGTTGTAGTTATTTCCAAGTTTATAGAGATTACGGTGTAGATATTTCCATGTTTATACAGATAGCGGTGTAGGTATTTACATGTTCATTGAGATAGCGGTGTAGATATTTGCATGTCTATACAGATAGCGGTATTGTTATTTCCATGTATATACACATAGCGGTCTACAGATTTCCATGTATATACAGCTCGCGGTGTAAATATTTCCATCTTTATACAGATGGCAGTGTAGGTATTTCCATGTTTATAAAGATAGTGATGTAGATATCTCCCTGTTTATACAGATGGCGGTGTAGATAGTTCCATGTTTCTGTAGATGGCGGTGTAGGTATTTTCAAGTTTATAGAGATGGCGGCGTAGGTATTTCCATGTTTATAGAGATTGCGGTGTAGATATTTCCATGCTCATAGAGATAGCAGTGTAGGTATTTCCATTTTTATAGAGATAGCGGTGTAGATATTTCCATGTTTATACAGATGGCTGTGTAGATATTTCCATGTGTATGCAGATGGCAGTGTAGATATTTCCATGTTTACACATATGGTGGTGTAGATATTTCCATGTTTATACAGATGACTGTGTAGATATTTGCATGTTTATACAGATGGCGGCGTAGATATTTCCATGTTTATAGAGATTACAGTGTAGATATTTCCATGTTTATAAAGATAGGTTTGTTGATATTTCCACGTATATAGAGATAGCGGTGTAGATATTTCCATATTTATACAGATAGTGGTGTAGACATTTAAATGTTTACACAGATGGCGGTGTAGATATTTCCATGTTTATAGAGATGGCGGTGTAGATATTTCCAAGTTCATACACCTCGCGGTGTAGATATTTCCAAGTTTATACAGATGACTGTGCAGATATTTGCATGTTTATACAGATAGCGGTGTAGATATTCCCATGTTTATACAGATGGCGGTGATGATATGTCCATGTTTATACTGATAGTGGTGTAGGTATTTCCTCGTTTATACAGATAGCGGTGTAGATATTTCCATGTTTATACAGGTAGCGGTGTAGATATTTCCATGTTTACAGACATAGTAGTGTAGATATTTACATCTTTGCACAGATTGCGGTGTGGATATTTCCATCTTTACCCAGATAGCTGTGTAGACATTTCCAAGTTTACACAGATAGCTGTGTAGATATTTCCATGTTTACACAGATAGCGTTGTAGATATATCCATATTTATAGAGATAGCGGTGTAGATATTTGCTCGTTTATACTGATAGCAGTGTAGATATTTCCATGTTTATACAGATAGCGGTGGAGATATTTCCACGTTTCTAAAGATAGCGATGTAGATATTTCCACGGTTATACAGATAGCGTTGTAGATATTTCCACGTTTATACAGATTGTGGTGCAGATATTTCCATGTTTATACAGATAGCGGTGTAGATATTTCCACGTTTTTCCGATAATGGTGTAGATATTTCCATGTTTACACAGATAGCGTTGCAGATATTTACATGTTTATACGGATAGCGTTGTTAATATTTCCATGTTTATAAGGATATCGATGTAGATATTTCCACGATGATACAGATAGCGGTGTAGGTACTTCCATGTTCATAAAGAGAGCAGTGTAGATATTTCCGTGTTTATAGAGATGGCTGTATAGTTATTTCCATGTGTATACAGATGGCCGTGTAGATATTTCCATGATTATAGAGATGGTGGTGTAGATATTTCCATGTTTGTACAGATGATTATGTAGATATTTGCATGTTTATACAGATGGCGGTGTAGATAATTCCATGTTTACACAGATAGCGTTGTAGATATTTCCATGTTTATACATATAGCATTGTAGATATTTCCATGTTTATACAGATAGCGCTGTAGATATTTCCACGTTTATACTGATAGCTGTGTAGATATTTCCATGTTTACACAGATAGTGGTGGAGATATGTCCACGTTTATAAAGATAGCAATGCAGATATTTCCACGTTTATACAGATAGCGTTGTAGATATTTCCACGTTTATACAGATAGCGGTGTAGATAGTTCCACGTTCATAAGATAGCGGTGTAGATATTTCCACGTTTTACAGAGAGCGGTGTAAATATTTCCATGTTTACACAGATAGCGTTGCAGATATTTCCATGTTTATGCGGATAGCGGTGTTAATATTTCCATGTTTATAGGGATATCGGTGTAGATATTTCCACGTTTATACAGATAGCGGTGTAGATAGTTCCACGTTCATAAGATAGCGGTGTAGATATTTCCACGTTTTACAGATAGCGGTGTAGATATTTCCATGTTTACACAGATAGCGTTGCAGATATTTCCATGTTTATGCGGATAGCGGTGTTAATATTTCCATGTTTATAGGGATATCGGTGTAGATATTTCCATGTTTATACAGATAGCGGTGTAGGTATTTCCATGTTTATACAGGTAGCGGTGTAGATATTTCCGTGTTTGTAGAGATGGCCGTGTAGATATTTCCATGTTTATAGAGATGGTGGTGTAGATATTTCCATGTTTATACAGATGATTGTGTAGATATTTGCATGTTTATACAGATGGCAGTGTAGATACTTTCATGTTTATAGAGATGGCAGTGTAGATATTTCCATGTTTATAGAGATAGCGTTGTATACATTCCCAAGTTTATAGAGAAAGCGGTGTACGTATTTCCATGTTTATAGAGAAGGCACTGGAGATATTTCCATATTTATACAGATAGCGATGTAGATATTTCCATGTTTATGCAGATAGCGGTGTTGGTATTTCCATGTTTATACAGCACGTGATGCAGATATTTCCATCTTTATACAGATGGCTGTGTACATATTTCCATGTTTATACAGATAGTGGTGTAGATATTTCCATGTTTATACAGATTGCGGTGTAGATATTTCCATGTATATAGAGATAGCGATGTAGGGATTTCCATGTTTATAGTTATTGCGGTGTAGATATTTCCATGTTTATACAGATGGCTGTGTAGATATTTCCACGTGTATACAGATGGCTGTGTAGATATTTCCAAGTGTATAAAGATGGCCGTGTAGATATTTCCATGGTTATAGAGATGGTGATGTAGATATTTCCATGTTTATACAGATGATTCTGTAGAGATTCGTAAGTTTATACTGATGGCGGTGTAGATATTTCCATGTTTATATTAATAACTGTGTAGATATTTCCATGTTTATAACGATTACGGTGTAGATATTTCCAAGTTTATAGAGATAGCGGTGTAGATATTTCCATATTTATACAGATAGCGGTGTAGATATTTCCATGTTTGTACAGATGGCAGTGTAGATATTTCCTTGTTTATACTGATAGTGGTGTAGATATTTCCATGTTTATACAGATGGTGGTGTAAATAGTTACATGTTTCTGGAGATGGCGGTGTAGATATTTTGATGTTTATAGAGATGGCAGTGTAGATATTTCCATGTTTATAGAGATAGCGTTTTAGATATTTCCATGTTGATAGAGATAACGGTGTAGGTATTTCCATGTTTATAGAGATAGCGGTGTAGATATTTTCATGTTTATACAGATGGCTTTGTAGATATTTCCACGTGTATACAGATGTCATTGTAGAAATTTCCATGTTTATAGAGATGGTGGTGTAGATATTTCCATATTTATGCAGATGACTGTGTAGATATTTGCAAGTTTACCAGATGGCCGTATAGGTATTTCCATGTTTACAGAGATATCGGTGTAGATATTTCCATGTTTATAAGGATAGCGTTTTAGATATTTCCATGTTTATAGAGATAGCGGTGCAGATATTTCCATATTTAAACAGATAGCGGTGTTGATATTTCCATGTTTATACAGATTGCAGTGTGGTTATTTCCATGTTTATACAGATGGCAGTGTGGTTATTTCCTTGTTTATAAAAATAGCGGTGTAGATATTTCCATGTTTACAGAGATAGCGGTGTTGATATTTCCAACTTTGCACAGATTGTGGTGTAGATATTTCCATGCTTACACAGATAGCTATGTAGATACTTCCAAGTTTACACAGATTGCTGTGTAGATACTTCCATGTTTACACAGATAGCGGTGTAGATATTTCCATGTTTATGTGGATAGCGGTGTTGGTATTTCCAGGCTTATTGGGATAGCGGTTTAGATATTTCCATGTCTATACAGATAGCGATGTAGATATTTCCCTGTTTATACAGATAGCGTTGTAGATATTTCCTTGTTTATACAGATAGCGGTGTAGATATTTCCATGTATATAGAGATAGCGGTATAGATATTTGTTTATTTATACAGATAGCGGTGTAGATATTTCCATGTTTATACAAATACCGGTGTGGATATTTCTATGTTTATACGACTAGCGGTGTTGATATTTCCATGTTTATAGGGATAGCGGCGTAGACATTTCCATGTTCATGCAGTAGTGGTGTAGGTAATTCCATCTTTATACAGATAGTGTTGTAGATATTTCCATTATTTTAGAGATGGCTGTGTAGATATTTCCATGTTTATAAAGATGGCGGTGTAGATATTTCCATGTTTACTGAGTTAACATTGTAGATATTTCCATGTTTATACATATAGTGGTGTAGATATTTCCATGTTTATAGAGATAGCGGTGAAGATATTTACATGTTTATACAGATGGCAGGCAAGATATCTCCATGTTTAAAGAGATGGTGGTTTAGATATTTCTATGTATATAGAGATAGGTGTGAACATATTTCCATGTTTACACAGATTGCGGTGTAGATATTTCGATGTTTATAGAGATAGCGGTGTAGATATTTCCATGTTTATACAGATAGCAGAGTAGATATTTCCCTGTTTTAAAGATAGCGCTGTAGATATTTCCATGTTTACAGAGATCATGGTGTAGATATTTCCATCCTTGCACTGATTGCGGTGTAGAGATTTCCTTGTTTACACTGACGGCAGTGTATATATTTACATGTTTATGCAGGTGACAGTGTAGATATTTCCAAGTTTATACAGATGGCAGTGTAGATATTTTCATGTTTATAAAGATAGCGGTGTAGATATTTCCATGTTTATAGAGATAGCAGTGTAGGTATTTCCATGTTTATAGTGATAGCGGTGTAGATATTTCCGTGTTTATACAAATAGCGGTGTGGATATTTCCATGTTTATGTGGATAGCGGTGTTGATATTTCCATGTTTATAGGGATAGCGGTGTAGATATTTCCATGTTTATACAGATTGCGGTTTAGTTATTTCCATGTTTATACAGATAGCGGAGTAGATATTTCCATGTTTACAGAGATAGCGGTGTACATATTTCCAAGTTTACACAGATAGATGTGTAGATATTTCCATGGTTACACAGCGTTGTAGATATTTCCATGTTTATACAGATAGCGTTGTAGGTATTTCCACGTATATACAGATAGCGTTGTAGATGTTTCCACGTTTATACAGATAGCAGTGTAGATATTTCCACGTTTATACAGATAGCGGTGTACATATTTCCATGTTTATACAGATGGCAGTGTAGATATTTCCATGTTTACAGATGGTGGTGTAGATATTTCCATGTTTACAGAGATAGCGGTGTAGATATTTCAATCTTTGCACAGATTGCGGTGTATATATTTCCATGTTTACACAGATAGCGGTGTACATATTTCCATGTTTATACAGTTGTCTCTGTAGATATTTCCATATGTATAGAGATGGCGGTGTAGATATTTCCATGTTTATAGAGATGGTGGTGTAGATATTTCCATGTTTATACAGATGACTGTGTAGATTTTTGCTTGTTTTTACAGATGGCGGTGTAGGTATTTCCATGTTTATATAGATAGTCGTGTATATATTTCCATGTTTACATAGATAGCGGTGTAGGTATTTCCATGTTTATACACATAGCGGTGCAGATATTTCCATGATTATACAGATATTGGTGGAGATATTCCCATGTTTATATAGATAGCGATGTAAATATTTCCATGTTTATACAGATAGCAGTGTAGATATTTCCATGTTTATACAGATGGCAGTGTAGATATTTCCATGTTTATAGAGATAGTGGTGTAGATACTTCCATGTTTATAGAGATAACTGTGTAGATATTTCCATGTGTATGGAGATGGCAGTCTAGATATATCCATGTTTATAGAGATGGTTGTGTAGATATTTCCAGGTTTATACAGATGAGTTTGTAGATATTTGCATGTTTATACAGATGGCGGTGTAGATATTTCCATGTTTTTAGAGATAGCGGTGTAGATGTGTCCATGTTTATACAGATAGCGGTGTAGATATTTCCATGTTTATACAGATAGCAGTGTAGATATTTCCATGTTTATACAGATAGCGTTGTACATATTTCCATGTTTACACAGATAGCGGTGTACATATTTCCATCTTTGCCAGAGTGCGGTGCAGATATATCCATCTTCATGCAGATAGCGCTGTAGATATTTCCAACTTTACACAGATATCTGAGTAGATATTTCCATGTTTACACAGATAGCGTTGTATATATTTCCATATTTATACAGATAGTGGTGCAGATATTTCCATGTTTATACAGATAGCGGTGTAGATATTTCCATGTTTATAAAGATAGCGGTGGATATATTACCAGGTTTCTACAGATAGCGGTGTAGATATTTATATATTTATACAGATAGCGGTGGAGATATTTCCATATTTATAGAGATGGCGGTGTAGGTTTTTCCATGTTCATAGAGATAGCGAATTAGATATTTCCATGTTTATACAGATAGCGGTGTAGGTATTTCCCTGTTTATGCAGATATCGGTGTTGGTATTTCCATGTTCATACAGATAGCGGTGTAGATATTTCCATGTTTATACAGATCGCGGTACAGTTATTTCCATCTTTATGCAGAAGACAGTGTAGATATTTCAATGTTTATTCAGATAGCGGTGTAGATATTTCCATGTTTATTCAGATGGCGGTGCAGTTAGTTCTATGTCTAAGGAGATGGCGGTGTAAGTATTTCCATGTTTATGGAAATAGTTGTGTTGATATTTCCATGTTCATACAGACAGCGGTGTAGATATTTCCATCTTTGTACAGATAACGGTGTTTGTATTTCCATGTTTATAGAGACAGCGGTGTAGATATTTCCATGTTTATAGAGACGGTGTTGTAAATATTTCCATGTTTATACAGATGACTGTGTAGATATTTGCATGTTTATACAGATGGCGGTGTAGATATTTCCATGTTTATAGAGGTAGAAGTGTAGATATTTCCATGTTTATACAGATAGCGGTGTGGATATTTTCATGTTTATAGAGATAGCGGTGTAGACATTTCCATGTTTATACAGCTAGTGCTGTAGATATTTCCATGTTTATGCAGATAGTGGTGTAGATATTTCCATGTTTATAGAGATGGCGGTGTAGGTATTTCCATGTGTATAGAGATGGCAATGTAGATATTTCCATGTTTATACAGATAGCGGTGTAGATACTTCCATGTTTATACAGATAGCGGTGTGGGTTTTTCCATGTTTATACAGATAGTGGTGTAGATATTTCCATGTTCATACAGCTCACGGTATATATATTTCCATCTTTTTACAGATAGCGGTGTAGATATGTCCATGTTTATATAGATAGCGTTGTAGATATTTCCATGTTTAAACAGATGGCGGTGGAGATATTTCCTTGTTTATAGAGATAGCGGTGTAGATATTTCCATGTTTATACAGATAGCGGTGTAGATATTTCCATGTGTATACAGATGGCTATGTAGATATTTCCATGTTCATATAGATGGCTGTGTACATATTTCCATGTGTATAGAGATGACTTTGTAGGTATTTCCATGTTTATACAGATGGCGGTGTAGATATTTCCATGTTTACAGAGATAGCTTTGTGGATATTTCCATGTTTATACAGATAGCGATCTAGATATTTCCATGTTTATACAGATCGCGGTGTAGATATTTCCATGTTTATACAGATAGCGGTGTAGATATTTCCATGTTTATACTGATGGCGGTGTAGATATTTCCATGTTTATAGAGATGGCGGTGTAGATATTTCCATGTTTATACAGATAGCGATGTAGATATTTCCACGTTTATACAGAAGGCGGTGTAGATATTTCCATCTTTCTACAAATGGCAGTATAGATATTTCCATGTTTATAGAGATAGCGGTGTAGATATATCCATGTTCATAGAGATAGCAGTGAGGATATTTCCATGTTTATACAGATAGCAGTGTAGATATTTCCACTTTTATAGAGATAGCGGTTTAGATATTTCATATTTATACAGATAGCGGTGTAGATATTTCCATGTTTATACAGATTGCGGTGTAGATATTTCCATGTTTATACAGATAGCGGTGTAGATATTTCCACGTTTATACAGATGTCGGTGTAGATATTTCCATCTTTGTACAAATGGCAGTGTAGTTATTTCCATGTTTATAGAGATGGCGGTGTAGATATATCCATGTTTATATAGATGGCAGTGTAGACATTTTCTTGTTCATGTAGATGGCGTTGTAGATACCTCCATGTTTAAAGAGATGGCGGTGTGTATATTTCCATGTTGATGGAAATAGCGGTGTAGATATTTCCAAGTTTATAGAGATAGCGGTGTAGATATTTCCATGTTTCTACAGATGACTGTGTAGATATTTGCATGTTTGTACAGATGGCAGTGTAGATATTTCCATTTTATAGAGATAGCAGTGTAGATATTTTGATGTTTATACAGATTGCGGTGGAGATATGTCCATGTTTATACAGATAGAAATGGAGATATTTCCACGTTAATACACATAGCGGTGTAGATATTTCCATGTTTATACAGATGGCTGTGTAGTTATTTCCATGTTTATACATATAGCGGTGTAGATATTTCCATGTTTATACAGATGGCGGTGTAGATACAGCCATGTTTCTGAAGATGGCAGTGTAGATATTTTCATGTTTACATAGATGGCGGTGTAGATATTTCCATGTTTACAGAGATTGCGGTGTAGATATTTCCATGTTTATAGTGCAAGTGGTGTAGGTATTTCCGTGTTTATAGAGATAGCGGTGTAGACATTTCGATATTTATACAGGTAGCGGTGTAGTTATTGCCATGTTTCTACACATGGCGGTGTAGATATTTCCATGTTTCTAAACATGACGGTGTAGATATTTCCTTCTTTATACATATAGCGATGTAGATATTTCCATGTTTATACAGATAGCGGTGTAGACATTTCCATGTTTATAGAGATAGCGGTGTAGATATTTCCATGTTTATACAGATGGCTGTGTAGATATTTCCATGTTTATAGAGATAGCGGTGTAGATATTTCCATGTTTATACAGATGGCTGTGTAGATATTTCCATGTGTATACAGATGGCGGTGTAGATATTTCCATGTTTATTCATATAGCAGTGTAGATATTTCCATGTTTACAGATATAGCGGTAAAGATATTTCCATCTTTGCACAGATTGCGGTGTAGACATTGCAAACTTTACACTGATAGCGGTGTAGATATTTCCAAGTTTACACAGATACCAGTGACGATATTTCCATGTTTACAGAGATATCATTGTAGATATTTCCATGTTTATAGAGATAGCGGTGTAGATATTTACATGTTGATACAGATATCGGTGTAGATATTTTCAGGGTTATACAGATAGTGGTGTAGATATTTCCATGTTTATACAGATAGCGGTGTAGATATTTCCATGTTTATACAGATTGCGGTGTAGATATTTCCATGTTTATACACATGACAGTGTAGGTATTTCCATGTTTATACAGATGGCTTTGTAGATATTTCCATGTTTATAGAGATAGCGGTGAAGATATTTCCATGTTTATAAAGATAGCGGTGTAAATATTTCCATGTTTATACAGATCGTGGTGTAGATATTTCCATGTTTATACAGATTCCGGTGTAGATATTTACATGTTTATACAGACCGCAGTGTAGATATTTCCATGTTTATAGAGATAGCGTTGTAGATATTTCCATGATTGTACAGATGGCGGTGTTGATGTTTCCATCTATACACAGATTGCCGTGTAGGTATTTCCATGTGTATACAGATGGCATTGTAGATATTTCCATGTTTATACAGATGGTGGTGTAGAAATTTCCATGTTGATACATATGACTCTATAGGTATTTCCATGTTTTTACTGATGGCATTGTAGATATTTCCATGTTTATAGAGATAGCAGTGTAGATATTTCCATGTTTATACAGATGGCGGTGTAGATATTTTCATGTTTATAAAAATAGCGGTGTAGATATTTCAATATTTATACAGATAACTGTGTAGATATTTCCATGTTTATAAAGATAGCGGTGTAAATATTTCCATGTTTATACAGATCATGTTGTAGATATTTCCATGTTTATAGAGATAGCGGTGTAGATATTTCCATGTTTATACTTATCACGGTGTAGATATTTCCATGTTTATACAGATCGCGGTGCAGAGATTTCCATGTTTATACAGATCATGGTGTAGATATTTCCATGTTTATACAGATCGTGGTGTTGATATTACCATGTTTATAGGAAAGGCGGTGCAAATATTTCCACATTTATACAGATAGCGTTGTAGTTATTAGCATGTTTATACAGATAGTGGTGTAGATATTTCCATGTATAAACAGATGTCTGTGTATATATTTCCATGTTTAAACAGATGTCGGTGGAGATATTTCCTTGTTTATAGAAATAGCGGTGTATATATTTCCATGTTTATACAGATAGCGGTGTAGATATTTCCATGTGTATACAGATGGCTGTGTAGATATTTCCATGTTCATATAGATGGCTGTGTAGATATTTCCATGTTTATAGAGATGACTTTGTAGGTATTTCCATGTTTATACAGATGGCGGTGTAGATATTTCCATGTTTATAGAGATAGCTGTGTAGATATTTCCATGTTTATACAGATAGTGATCTAGATATTTTCATGTTTATACAGATCGCGGTGTAGATATTTCCATATTTATACAGATCGCGGTGTACGTATTTCCAGGTTTATAGAGATAGCGGTGTAGATATTTCATTGTTTATACAGCTCGCGGTGTAGATATTTCCAAGTTTATAGAGATGGCGGTGTAGATATTTCCATGTTTATACAGGTTGCGGTGTAGTTATTTCCATGTTGATAGAGATAGCGGTGTAGATATTTCCATGTCTATACAGGTAGCGGAGTAGAAATTCCCATGTTTATACAGATGGCAGTGTAGATATTTCCATGTTTATACAGATGGCAGTGAGGATATTTCCATGTTTATGCAGATCGTGGTGTAGATATTTCCATGTTTATACAGATGGCGGTGTAGATACATCCATGTTTCTGAAGATGGCGGTGTAGATATTTTCATGTTTATAGAGATGGCGGTGTAGATATTTCCATGTTTATACAGATGTCTGTGTAGATATTTCCATGTTTATGCAGATGGCGGTGTAGGTATTTCCATATTTATAGAGATGGCGGTGTAGTTATTTCTAGGTTTATAGAGATAGCGGTGTAAATATCTCCATGTTTATAGAGATGCTGGTGTAAGCATTTTCAAGTTTATATATATAGCGGTGTAGTTATTTCCATGTTTATACAGATAACAGTGTTGGTATTTCCATGTTTATACAGATAGCGGTGTAGATATTTCCATGTTTATACAGCTCGCGGTGTAGATACTTCCATCTTTATACAAATGGCATTGTAGATATATCCATGTTTATACAGATAGCGGTGTAGATATTTCCATGTCTATAGAGACAGCGGTGTAGGTATTTCCATATTTATACAGATTGCGGTGTAGATATTTCCATCTTTATACAGATGGCGGTGTAGATATTTCCATGTTTATACAGATATCAGTGAATATATTTCCATGTTTATACAGATAATAGTGTAGATATTTCCGTGTTTATACAGATGGCGGTGTAGATACTTCCATGTTCCTGAAGATGGCGGTGTAGTTATTTTCATGTTTATAGAGATGGCGTTGTAGATATTTCCATGTTTATACAGATGTCTGTGTAGATATTTCCATGTTTATACAGATAGCGGTGTAGATATTTCCATGTTTATAGATATGGCGTTCTAGTTATTTCTAAGTTTATAGAGATAGCTGTGTAAATATTTCCATGTTTATAGACATGGTGGTGTAAGTATTTTCATGTTTACAGAGATAGCGCTGTAGGTATTTCCATTTTTCCACAGATTGCGGTGTAGTTATTGCCAAATTTACACAGATAGCAGTGTAGATATTTCCAAGTTTACACAGATATCTGTGTAGATATTACCAAGTTTACAGAGAGAGCATTGTAGATGCTTCCATGTTTATACAGATTGCGGTGTAGTTATTTCCATGTTTATACAGATAGCGCTGTAGATATTTCCATGTTTATACAGGTAGCGGTGTAGATATTTCCTTGTCTATAGAGATAGCGGTGTAGTTATTTCCATATTTATACAGATTGCGGTGTAGGTATTTCCATCTTTATACAGATGGCGGTGTAGGTATTTCCATGTTTATACAGATGGCAGTGAAGATATTTCCATGTTTATACAGACAGTGGTGTAGATATTTCCATGTTTATACAGATAGCGGTGTAGATACATCCATGTTTCAGAAGATGGCGGTGTAGATATTTTCATGGTTATAGAGATGGAGGTGTAGATATTTCCATGTATATAGAGATAGCAGTGTAGATATTTCCATGTTTATAGAGAAATCGGTGTAGGTATTTTCATGTTTATAGAGTTAGCGGTGTCGATATTTCCATATTTATACAGATAGCGGTGTAGGTATTTCCGTGTTTATACAGATTGCGGTGTAGATATTTCCATGTTTCTACAGATGGCGGTGTAGATATTTCCTTGTTTATACAGGTAGCGGTGTAGATATTTCCATGTTTACAGAGATAGAGGTGTAGATATTTCCATCTTTGCACGGATTGCTGTGTAGATATTTCAATGTTTACGCACATAGCTGTGTAGATATTTCCAAGTTTACACAGATAGCTGTGTAGATATTTCCATATTTACACACATAGCGTGGTAGATATTTCCATGTTTATACTGATTGCGGTGTAGATATGTCCATGATCATACAGATAGCGGTGTAGATATTTTCTTGTTTATACAGATAGCGGTGGAGATATTTCCATGTTTATAGTGACTGCGGTATTGATATTTCCATGTTTATACAGATAGCGGTGTAGGTATTTCCATGTTTACAGAGATAGCGGTGTAGATATTTCCATCTTTGCACAGATTGCTGTGTAGATATTTCCATTTTTACACACATAGCTGGGTAGATATTTCCAAGTTTACACAGATAGGTGTGTAGATATTTCCATGTTTACACAGATAGCATTGTATATATTTCCATGTTTATACAGATAGCGGTGTAGATATTTCCTTGTTTATGCAGATAACGGTGTAGATATTTCCATGTTTATACAGATAGCGGTGGAGATATTTCCCTGTTTATACAGATAGCGATGTAGATATTTCCATGTTTATACAGCTCGCGGTGTAGATATTTTCATCTTTATACAGATGGCGGTGTAGATATTTGCATGTTTATACAGATAGCGGTGTAGATATTTCCATGTCTATAGAGATAGCGGTGTAGATATTTCCATATTTATACAGATTGCGGTGTAGATATTTCCATCTTTATACTAATGGCGGTGTAGATATTTCCATGTTTATACAGATGGCAATGAAGTTATTTCCATGTTTATACAGATAGTGGTGTAGATATTTCCATGTTTATAGAGATGGAGGTGTAGATATTTCCATGTATATAGAGATAGCAGTGTAGATATTTTCATGTTTATAGAGAAAGCGGTGTAGTTATTTCCATGTTTATACAGATGGCACTGTAGATATTTCCATGTTTATACAGATATCGGTGTAGATATTTCCATGTTTACAGAGATAGTGGTGTAGGTATTTCCATTTTTGCAGAGATTGCGGTGTAGTTATTGCCAAATTTACACAGATAGCAGTGTAGATATTTCCAAGTTTACACAAATATCTGTGTAGATATTACCATGTTTACAGAGAGAGCATTGTATATACTTCCATGTTTATACAGATTGTGGTGTAGTTATTTCCATGTTGATACAGATAGCGCTGTATATATTTCCGTGTTTATACAGGTAGCAGTGTAGATATTTGCTTGTCTATAGAGATAGCGGTGTAGATATTTCCATACTTATACAGACTGTGGTGTAGATATTTCCATCTTTATACAGATGGCGGTGTAGATATTTCCATGTTTATACAGATGGCAGTGAAGATATTTCCATGTTTATACAGATAGTGGTGTAGATATTTCCATGTTTATACAGATGGCGGTGTAGATGCATCCATGTTTCTGAAGATGGCGGTGTAGATATTTTCATGTTTATAGAGATGGAGGTTTAGATATTTCCATGTATATAGAGATAGCAGTGTAGATATTTCCATGTTTATAGAGAAATCGGTGTAGGTATTTTCATGTTTATAGAGTTAGCGGTGTCGATATTTCCATATTTATACAGATAGCGTTGTAGGTATTTCCATGTTTATACAGATTGTAGTGTAGATATTTCCATGTTTCTACAGATGGCGGTGTAGATATTTCCTTGTTTATACAGGTAGCGGTGTAGATATTCCCATGTTTACAGAGATAGAGGTGTAGATATTTCCATCTTTGCACGGATTGCTGTGTAGATATTTCCATGTTTATGCAGATAGCTGTGTAGATATTTCCAAGTTTACACAGATAGCTGTGTAGATATTTCCATGTTTACACACATAGCGTGGTAGATATTTCCATGTTTATACAGATTGCGGTGTAGATATGTCCATGATCATTCAGATAGCGGTGTAGATATTTTCATGTTTATACAGATAGCGGTGGAGATATTTCCATGTTTATAGTGTCTGCGGTATAGGTATTTCCATGTTTATACAGATAGCGGTGTAGGTATTTCCATGTTTACAGAGATAGGGGTGTAGATATTTCCATCTTTGCACAGATTACTGTGTAGATATTTACATTTTTATACACATAGCTGGGTAGATATTTCCAAGTTTACACAGATAGGTGTGTAGATATTTCCATGTTTACACAGATAGCATTGTGTATATTTCCATGTTTATACATATAGCGGTGTAGATATTTCCTTGTTTATACAGATAACGGTGTAGATATTTCCATGTTTATACAGATAGCGGTGGAGATATTTTCCTGTTTATACAGATAGCGATGTAGATATTTCCATGTTTATACAGAGAGCGGTGTAGATATTTCCATGTTTATAGAGATAGCGGTGTAGATATTTCCATGTTTATACAGATGGCTGTGTAGGTATTTCCATGTGTGTACAGATGGCAGTGTAGATATTTTCATGTTTATACAGATGGCAGTGTAGATATTTCCATGTTTATACAGATAGCGGTGTAGTTATTTCCATGTTTACAGAGATAGCGGTGTAGATATTTCCATCTTTGCACAGATTGCGGTGTAAGTATTGCCAAATTTACACAGATAGCTGTGTAGATATTTCCAAGTTTACACTGATAGCTGTGTAGATATTTCCATGTTTACAGAGATAGCATTGTAGATATTTCCATGTTTATACAGATTGTGGCATAGATATTTCCATGTTTATACAGCTGGCGGTGTAGATATTTACATCTTTATGCAGATGGCATTGTAGATATTTCCATGTTTATACAGATAGCGGTGTAGGTATTTACATGTCTATAGAGGTAGCGTTGAAGGTATTTCCATATTTATACAGATGGCGGTGTAGACATTTCCATGTTTGTACAGATGGCAGTGAAGATATTTCCATTTTTATACAGATATTGGTGTAGATATTTCCATGTTTATACAGATGGCGGTGTAGATACATCCATGTTTCTGAAGATGGCGGTGTAGATATTTTCATGTTTATAGAGATGGCGGTGTAGATATTTCCATGTATATGGAGATTGCAGTGTAGATATTTCCATGTTTATAGAGAAATCGGTGTAGGTATTTCCATGTTTATAGAGATAGCTGTGTGGATATTTCCATATTTGTACAGATAGCGGTGTAGTTATTTCCATGTTTATACAGATGGTGGTGTAGATATTTCCTTGTTTATACAGATATCTGTGTAGATATTTCCAGGTTTATACTGAGAGCGGTGTAGATATTTCCACGTTTTACAGATAGTGGTGTAGATATTTCCATCTTTATAAAGATAGAGGTGCAGATATTTCCATGTTTACACAAATAGCCGTGTGGATATTTCTATGTTTAAACCGATAGAGTTGCAGATATTTCCATGTTTATACAGATAGCGGTGTGGCTATTTCCATGTTTATACAGATAGCGGTGTGGGTATTTCCATGTTTATACAGATGGCGGTGTAGATACATCCATGTTTCTGAAGATGGCGGTGTAGATATTTTCATGTTTATAGAGATGGAGGTTTAGATATTTCCATGTATATAGAGATAGCAGTGTAGATATTTTCATGTTTCTAGAGAAAGCGGGGTAGTTATTTCCATGTTTATACAGATGGCACAGTAGATATTTCCATGTTTATACAGATATCGGTGTAGATATTTCCACGTTTACAGAGATAGCAGTGTAGGTATTTCCATTTTTCCACAGATTGCGGTGTAGTTATTGCCAAATTTACACAGATAGCAGTGTAGATATTTCCAAGTTTACACAGATATCTGTGTAGATATTACCAAGTTTACAGAGAGAGCATTGTAGATGCTTCCATGTTTATACAGATTGCGGTGTAGTTATTTCCATGTTTATACAGATAGCGCTGTAGATATTTCCATGTTTATACAGGTAGCGGTGTAGATATTTCCTTGTCTATAGAGATAGCGGTGTAGTTATTTCCATATTTATACAGATTGCGGTGTAGGTATTTCCATCTTTATACAGATGGCGGTGTAGGTATTTCCATGTTTATACAGATGGCAGTGAAGATATTTCCATGTTTATACAGACAGTGGTGTAGATATTTCCATGTTTATACAGATAGCGGTGTAGATACATCCATGTTTCAGAAGATGGCGGTGTAGATATTTTCATGGTTATAGAGATGGAGGTGTAGATATTTCCATGTATATAGAGATAGCAGTGTAGATATTTCCATGTTTATAGAGAAATCGGTGTAGGTATTTTCATGTTTATAGAGTTAGCGGTGTCGATATTTCCATATTTATACAGATAGCGGTGTAGGTATTTCCGTGTTTATACAGATTGCGGTGTAGATATTTCCATGTTTCTACAGATGGCGGTGTAGATATTTCCTTGTTTATACAGGTAGCGGTGTAGATATTTCCATGTTTACAGAGATAGAGGTGTAGATATTTCCATCATTGCACGGATTGCTGTGTAGATATTTCAATGTTTACGCACATAGCTGTGTAGATATTTCCAAGTTTACACAGATAGCTGTGTAGATATTTCCATGTTTACACACATAGCGTGGTAGATATTTCCATGTTTATACTGATTGCGGTGTAGATATGTCCATGATCATACAGATAGCGGTGTAGATATTTTCTTGTTTATACAGATAGCGGTGGAGATATTTCCATGTTTATAGTGACTGCGGTATTTATATTTCCATGTTTATACAGATAGCGGTGTAGGTATTTCCATGTTTACAGAGATAGCGGTGTAGATATTTCCATCTTTGCACAGATTGCTGTGTAGTTATTTCCATTTTTACACACATAGCTGGGTAGATATTTCCAAGTTTACACAGATAGGTGTGTAGATATTTCCATGTTTACACAGATAGCATTGTATATATTTCCATGTTTATACAGATAGCGGTGTAGATATTTCCTTGTTTATGCAGATAACGGTGTAGATATTTCCATGTTTATACAGATAGCGGTGGAGATATTTCCCTGTTTATACAGATAGCGATGTAGATATTTCCATGTTTATACAGCTCGCGGTGTAGATATTTTCATCTTTATACAGATGGCGGTGTAGATATTTGCATGTTTATACAGATAGCGGTGTAGATATTTCCATGTCTATAGAGATAGCGGTGTAGATATTTCCATATTTATACTGATGGCGGTGTAGATATTTCCATGTTTATACAGATGGCAGTGAAGTTATTTCCATGTTTATACAGATAGTGGTGTAGATATTTCCATGTTTATAGAGATGGAGGTGTAGATATTTCCATGTATATAGAGATAGCAGTGTAGATATTTTCATGTTTATAGAGAAAGCGGTGTAGTTATTTCCATGTTTATACAGATGGCACTGTAGATATTTCCTTGTTTATACAGATATCGGTGTAGATATTTCCATGTTTACAAAGATAGTGGTGTAGGTATTTCCATTTTTGCAGAGATTGCGGTGTAGTTATTGCCACATTTACACAGATAGCGGTGTAGATATTTCCAAGTTTACACAAATATCTGTGTAGATATTACCATGTTTACAGAGAGAGCATTGTAGATACATCCATGTTTATACAGATTGTGGTGTAGTTATTAACATGTTGATACAGATAGCGCTGTATATATTTCCGTGTTTATACAGGTAGCAGTGTAGATATTTCCTTGTCTATAGAGATAGCGGTGTAGATATTTCCATATTTATACAGATTGCGGTGTAGATATTTCCATCTTTATACAGATGGCGGTGTAGATATTTCCATGTTTATACAGATGGCAGTGAAGATATTTCCATGTTTATACAGATAGTGGTGTAGATATTTCCATGTTTATACAGATGGCGGTGTAGATACATCCATGTTTCTGAAGATGGCGGTGTAGATATTTTCATGTTTATAGAGATGGAGGTTTAGATATTTCCATGTATATAGAGATAGCAGTGTAGATATTTTCATGTTTATAGAGAAAGCGGGGTAGTTATTTCCATGTTTATACAGATGGCACTGTAGATATTTCCATGTTTATACAGATATCGGTGTAGATATTTCCACGTTTACAGAGATAGCGGTGTAGGTATTTCCATTTTTCCACAGATTGCGGTGTAGTTATTGCCAAATTTGCACAGATAGCAGTGTAGATATTTCCAAGTTTATACAGATGGCAGTGTAGATATTTGCATGTTTATACAGATTACGGTGTGGCTATTTTCATGTTTATAGAAATAGCGGTGTAGGTATTTCCATGTTTATAGAGATGGCTGTGTAGATATTTCCATGTTTACACAGATGACTGTGTAGGTATTTCCATGTATATCCAGAAGGCAGTGTTGATATTTCAATGTTTATAGAGATAGCAGTTTAGATATTTCCATGTTTATACAGAAGGCAGTGTAGATATTTCCATGTTTATACAGAAGGCGGTGAAGTTATTTCCATGTTTTTAGGGATAGCCATGTAGATATTTCCATGTTTATACAGATAGCGGTGTTGACATTTCCATGTTTATAGAGATAGCAGTGTAGATATTTCCATATTTATGCAGATAACGTAGTAGATATTTCCATGTTTATACAGACAGCAGTGTAGACATTAACATGTTTATACAGATAGCGGTGTAAATATATCCATGTTTATACAGATTGTGGTGTAGGTATTTCCAAGTTTATACAGATAGCGGTGTAGATATTTCCGTGTTTATACAGATAGTGGTGTAGATATTTCCATGTTTACAGAGACAGCGGTGTAGATATTTCCATATTCACACAGATTGCGGTGTACATATTTCCATATTTACACCGACGGCTGTGAAAATATTCCCATGTTTACACAGATACTGTTGTAGGTGTTTCCATGTTTATAGAGATTGCAGTGTAGATATTTCCATGTTTATATAGATAGCGCTGTAGATATTTGCTTGTTTATACAGATAGCGGTGTAGATATTTCCATGGTTATACAGATAGCGGTGTAGATATTTCCATGTTTATAGAGATAGCGGAGGAGATATTTCCATGTTTTTACAGATAGCAATGTAGATATTTGAATGTTTATACAGATAGCGGTCTAGATATTTCCATGTTTATACATATAACCATGTAGATATTTCCATTTTTATACATATAGCGGTGTAGTTATTTCCATGTTTATACAGATGACTGTGTACATATTTCCATGTTTATACAGATGGCGGTGCAGATATTTCCATGTTTTTAGAGATAGCGGTCTAGATATTTCCATGTTTATATAGATAGCGGTGTAGATATTTCCATGTTTATACAGATAGAGGTGTATATATTTCCATGTTTATAGAGATAGCGGTGGACATATTTTCAAGTTCATACAGATATCGGTGGACATATTTTCATGTTTATACAGGTGGCGGTGTAGATATTTCCAAGTTTATACAGATGGCGGTGTACATATTTCCGTGTTTATACAGATAGCGGTGTAGATATTTCCATGTTTATGCAGATAGCGGTATAGGTTTTACATGTTTACAGAGATTGTGGTGTAGATATTTCCATATTTATACAGATGACTGTGTAGTCTTTTCCATGTGTATTCTGATGGCAGTGTAGATATTTCCATGTTTATACAGATAGAGGGGTAGATATTTCCATGTTTATACGGATGACTGTGTAGATATTTCCATATTTTTACAGATGGCGGTGTAGATATTTCCATGTTTATGCAGATATCGGTGTCATTATTTCCATGTTTATAGGGATAGCGGTGTAGCTATTTCCATGTTTATAGAGATGGCTGTGATGACATTTCCATGTTTATACAGATTGCAGTGTAGATATTTCCATGTTTATACAGATAATGGTGTAGATATTTCCATGTTTATAGAGATGACTGTGTAGGTATTTCCATGTATATACGGAAGGCAGTGTAGATATTTCTAAGTTCATACAGATAGCCATGTAGATATTTCCATGTTTATACAGATAGCCGTGTAGACATTTCCATGTTTACAGAGATAGCAGTGTGGATATTTCCATATTTATTCAGATAGCGGTGTAGATATCTGCATGTTCATACAGGAAGAGGTGTAGATATCTCCATGTTTATACAGATCAAGATGTAGATATTTCCATCTTTCTACAGATGGCAGTGTAGATATTTCTACGTTTATACAGATGGCGGTGTAGATATTTCCATTTTTACACATATTGCGGTGTAGATATTTCCAAGTTTATGCAGATGGCGGTGTAGATATTTCCATGATTACTGAGATTCGTTGTAGATATTTCTGTGTTTATAGAGATAGTGGTGTAGATAATTCCATGTTTATAGAGATGGCTGTGTAGGTATTTCCATGTTCATAGAGATAGCGTTGTATATATTTCCATCTTTGCACACATTGTGGTGCAGATATTTCCATGTTTACAGTCAGCGCTGTAGATATTTCCATGTTTATGCAGATAGTGGTGTTGGTATTTGCATTTTTATACACATAGCTGTGTAGATATTTCCATGTTTCTACAGCTCACGGTGTAGATATTTCCATCTTTATACACATGGCAGTGTAGTTATTCCCATGTTTCTAGAGCTGGCGGTGTAGATATTTCCATGATTATAGAGACGGTGTTGTAGATATATCCATGTCTATAGAGATGATGTTGTAGATATTTCCATGTATATACAGATGACTGTGTAGATATTTCCATGTCTCTACAGAGGGCGGTGTAGATATTACCATGATTATAGAGATAGCGGTGTAGATATTTCCATGTTTATACAGATAGCGGTGCAGATATTTCCATGTTCATAGAGATAGCGTTGTATATATTTCCATCTTTGCACACATTGTGGTGCAGATATTTCCATGTTTACACAGATAACGGTGTAGATATTTCCATGTTTACACAGATAGCGTTGTAGACATTTCCATGTTTAAACAGATAGCGGTGTAGATAATTCCATGTTTATAGATATAGCTGGGTAGATGTTTCAATGTTTATACAGATAGCGATGGAGTTATTTCCTTGTTTATACAGATAGCTGTGTAGATATTTCCATGCTTATAGAGATACCGGTGTAGATATTTCCATGTTAATAGTGTTAGCAGTGTAGATATTTCCATGTTTATACAGATGGTGGTGTAGATATTTCCAAGTTTTTACAGATGGCGGTGTAGATATTTCCATGTTTATACAGAGAGCAGTGTAGATATTTCCATGCTAATACAGAGAGGGGTGTAGATATTACCATGTTTACACAGATAGCGGTGTAGATATTTCCATCTTTGCACAGATTGCGGTGTAGATATTTCCTACTTTGCAAAGATAGCGGTGTAGATATTTCCACCTTTGCACAGATTGCAGTGAAGATATTTTCATCTTTACACAGATAGCATTGTAGATATTTCAATGTTTACACAGATTGCAGTGTAGATATTTCCATGTTTACAGAGATAGCGTTGAAGATATTTGCATGTTTATACAGATAGCGGTGTAGATATTTCCATGTTCATGAAGATAGCGGTGTAGATGTTTCTATGTTTATACAGAATGTGGTGGAAATATTTCCATGTTTTTACAGATCGTGGTGTAGATATTTCCATGTTTATACAGATAGCAGTGGAGAAAATTCCATGTTTATACAGATAGCGGTGGAGATATTAGCATCTTTATACAGATGGCGGTGTAGATATTTCCATGTTTATAGAGATGACTGTGTTGTTATTTCCATGTTTATACGGAAGGCAGTTTAGGTATTTCCATATTTATAGAGTTAGCCTTGTAGATATTTCCATGTTTAAACAGATAACGGTATTGACATTTCCATGTTTATAGAGATAGCGGTGTAGATATTTCCATATTTATACAGAACTCGGTGTAGATATTTGCATGTTTATACAGTTAGCGGTGTACATATTTCCATGTTTATACAGATAGCGGTGTAGATATTTCCATTTTTATACAGATCGTGGTGTAGATATTTCCATGTTTATATAGATAGCGGTGTAGATATTTCCATCTTTATACAAGTAGCGGTGTAGATATTTCCAAGTTTATACAGATCGCGGTGTAGACACTTCCATCTTTCCACAGATGGCAGTGTAGATATTTCTATGTTTATACACACGGTGGCATAGATATTTCCATGTTTATACAGATGGCGATGTAGATATTTCCATGTTTATAGAGATAGTGGTGTTCATATTTCCATGCTTATAGAGATGGCGGTGTAGGTATTTCTATGTTCATAGAGATAGTGGTGTAGATAATTCCATGTTTTTAGGAATGGCAGTGCAGATATTTCCATGTTTATAGAGATAGTGGTGTAGATATTTCCATGTTTACAGATAGTGGTTTAGATATTTCCATGTTTATACAGAGAGCAGTGTTGGTGTTTCCATGTTTATACAGATAGCGTTGAAGATATTTCCATGTTTATACTGCTCACGGGGTAGATATTTCCATCTTTGTACAGATGGCAGTGTAGATATGTCCATGTTTATACAGATAGCGGTTTAGATATTTCCATTTTTACACAGATGTTGCTGTAGATATTTCCATGTTTATGGAGATGGCGGTGTAGATATTTTCATGTTTATAAATATGTCAGTGTAGGTATTTCCAGGTTTATAGAGATGGCGGTGTAGATATGACCATGTTTATAGAGATAGCTGTGTAATTACTTCCATCTGTATAGAGATAGCGGTGTAGTAATTTCCATGTTTATGCAGATGGCTGTGTACATATTTCCATGTTTTTACAGAGGGCAGTCTAGATATTTCCATGTTTATAGAGATGGTGTTGCAGATATTTCCATGTTTATACAGATGACTGTGTAGATATTTCCATGTTTATACAGATGGCGGCATAGATATTTCCATGTTTGTAGAGATAGCGGTGTATATATTTCCATACTGATAGAGATAGCAGTGTAGATATTTCCATGTTTATTCAGAGGGCGGTGTAGATATTTCCATGTTTATACAGAAAGCGGTGTATTTATTTCCATGTTCATACAGAGAGACTTGTAGATATTTCCATGTTTATACAGATCATGGTGTAGACATTTCCACGTTTATACAGATAGCGTTGTTGGTATTTCCCTGTTTATACAGATAGCAGTGCAGATATTTCCATGTTTATACAGCACGGGATGCAGATATTTCCATCTTTATACAGACTGCAGTGTAGATATTTCCATGTTTACACAGATGGCGGTGTAGATAGTTCCATGTTTATAGAGATGGCGGTTTAGATATTTCCATGTTTATAGAGTTTGTGGTGTAGATATTTCCATATTTATACAGATTGCAGTGTAGGTATTTCCATGTTTATAGAGATAGCGGTGTAGATATTTTCATGTTTATACAGATTGCGGTGGAGATATGTCCATGTTTATACAGATAGCAATGGGGATATTTCCAAGTTAATACACATAGCGGTGTAGATATTTCCATGTTTATACAGATAGCGGTGTAGATATTTCCATGTTTATACTGATGGCTGTGCCGATATTTCCATGTTTATTCAGAGTTCTCTGTAGATATTTCCATGTTTACAAAGATGACAGTGTAGATATTTCCAGGTTTATACAGTTGACTGTGTAGATATTTCCATGTTAATACAGATGGCGGTGTAGATATTTCCATGATAATAGAGATAGCGGTGTAGATATTTATATGTTTATAGAGACAGCGTTGTAAATATTTCCATATTTATACAGATAGTGGTGTAGATATTTCCATGTTTTTACAGATAGCGGTGTAGGTATTTCCATCTTTATTCAGAGAGTGCTGTACATATTTCCATGTTTATACAGATCACTGTGTAGATATTTCCATGTTTATACAGGTAACGTTGTAGATATTTCAATCTTTATACAAACGGTGGTGTAGACATTTCCATGTTCCTACACATGACTGTGTAGTTATTTCCATGTTTATACAGATGGCGTTGTAGATATTTCCAGGTTTATACAGATACCGGTGTAGATATTCCCATGTTAATACAGACTGCAGTGTAGATATTTCTATGTTTATACAGATAGCGGTGTAGATATTTCCATGTTTGTACAGATGGCGGTGTTGATATTTCCATCTGTACACAGATTGCCGTGTAGATATTTCCATCTTCATACAGATGGCGTTGTAGATATTTCCATGGATATGCAGATGGCGGTGTGGGTATTTCCATGTTTATAGAGATAGCGGTGTAGGTAATTCCATGTTTATAGACATAGCGGTGTAGATATTTCCATGTTTATTCAGATTACTTTGTAGATATTTCCATTTTTTTACAGATGGCAGTGTAGATATTTCAATGTTTATAGAGATGGCGCTGTAGATATTTCCATGTTTATACAGATAACGGTGGAGGTATTTCCATGTTTATACAGACAGCAGTGGAGATATTTCCATGTTTATACACATAGCGGTGTACATATTTCCATGTTTATAGAGACAGCGGTGTAGGTATTTCCATGTTTATACAGATAGCGGTGCAGATATTTCCATGTTTATACAGATGCCTATGCAGATGTTTCCATATTTATACAGAGGGCTGTGAAGATATTTCCATGTTTATGCAGATACCAGTGTAGAAATTTCCATGTTTATACAGACAGCGGTGTAGATATTTCCATGTTTATTCAGATAGCGGTGTAGATATTTCCATGTTTGTACAGATGGCGGTTTTGATGTTTACATCTATACACAGATTGCCATGTAGGTATTTCCATGTGTATACAGATGGCATTGAAGTTATTTCCATGTTTATACAGATGGTGGTGTAGATATTTCCATGTTTACACAGATGACTGTAAAGGTATTTCCACGCTTATACAGATGGCGGTGTAGATATTTCCATGTTTATAGAGATAGCGGTGTAAATATTTCCATATCTATACACATAACGGTGTAGAAATTTCCATGTTTATACAGATATCGGTGTAAATATTTCCATGTTTATACAGATCACGGTGTAAATATTTCCATGTTTATAGAGATAGCGGTTTATATATTTCCATGTTTATACAGATAGCGGTGTAGATATTTCCATGTTTATACAGACCGCGGTGAAGATATTTCCATGTTTATACAGATAGCGGTGCAGATATTTCCATGTTTGTACAGATGGCGGTGTTGATATTTCCATCTATACACAGATGACCGTGTAGATATTTCCATGTTTATACAGATGGCAGTGCAGGTATTTCTACGCATATGTAGATGGCGGTGTAGATATTTCCATGTATATACGGATATTGCTGTAGTTATTTCCATGTTTACATAGAGAGCGGTGTAGATATTTCCATGTATATACACATAGCTGTGTCGATATTTCCATGTTTATACAGATGGCGGTGTAGATATTTCCATGTTCATACCGATAACTTTGTAAGTATTTCCATGTTTATACAGATGGCGGTGTAGATATTTCCATGTTTATACAGATGGCAGTGAAGATAATTCCATGTTTATACATATAGTGGTGTAGATAATTCCATGTTTATAGAGATGGCGGTGTAGATTCATCCATGTTTCTGAAGATGGCAGTGTTGATATTTTCATGTTTATAGAGATGGAGGTGTAGATATTTCCATGTATATAAAGATAGCAGTGTAGATATTTTTATGTTTATATAGAAAGCGGTGTAGGTATTTCCATGTTTATACAGATGGCAGTGTAGATATTTCCATGTTTATACACATATCGGTTTAGATATTTCCATGTTTACAGAGATAGCGGTGTAGGTATTTCCATCTTTGCACAAATTGCGGTGTAGGTATTGCCAAATTTACACTGATAGCGGTGTAGGTTTTTCCAAGTTTACACAGATATCTGTGCAGATATTTCCATGTTTACAGAGATAGCATTGTAGATACTTCCATGTTTATACAGATTGTTGTGTATTTATTTCCAAGTTGATACAGATAGCACTGTAGATATTTCCATGTTTATACAGGTAGCGGTGTAGAAATTCCCATGTTTATACAGATCGCTTTGTAGACATTTCCATCTATCTACAGATGTCAGTGTAGATATTTCCAAGTTTATACAGATGGCAGTGTAGATATTTCCATGTTTATACAGATGTCTGTGTAGATATTTCCGTGTTTATTCAGATGGCGGTGTAGATATTTCCATGTTTATAGAGATGGCGGTGTAGTTATTTCTATGTTTATAGAGATAGCGGTGTAAATATCTCCATGTTTATAGAGATGTTGGTGTAAGTATTTTCATGTTTATACAGATAGCGGTGTAGATATTTCCATGTTTATACAGCTCACGGTGTAGATATTTCCATCTTTATACAGATGGCAGTGTAGATATTTCCATCTTTGTACAGATAGCGGTGTAGATATTTCCATGTCTATTGTGGTAGCTGTGTAGTTATTTCCATATTCATACAGATTGCAGTGTAGATATTTCCATCTTTATACAAATGGCGGTGTAGATATTTCCATGTTTATACAGATGGCAGTGAAGATATTTCCATGTTTATACAGATAGTGGTGTAGATATTTCCATGTTTATGCAAATGGCGGTGTAGATACATCCATGTTTCTGAAGTTGGCAGTGTAGGTATTTTCATGTTTAAAGAGATGGCGGTGTAGATATTTCCATGTTTATACAGATGTCTGTGTCGATATTTCCAGGTTTATGCAGATAGCGGTGTAGATATTTCCATGTTACTAGAGATGTCGGTCTAGTTATTTCTAAGTTTATAGAGATAGCGGTGTAAATATTTCCATGTTTATAGAGATGGTGGTTTAAGTATTTTCATGTTTATAGAGATAGCGGTGTAGATATTTACATGTTTATACAGGTAGCGGTGTTGGAATTTCCATGTTTATACAGATAGCGGTGTAGATATTTTCATGTTTATACAGCTCGCGGTGTAGTTATTTCCATCTTTATACAGATGGCAATGTAGATATTTCCATGTTTATACAGATAGCGGTGTAGATATTTCCATGTCTATAGAGATAATGGTGTAGTTATTTCCATATTTATACAGATTGCGGTGTACATATTTCCATCTTTATACAGATGGCGGTGTAGATATTTCTATGTTTCTACTGATGGCAGTGTAGATATTTCCATGTTTATACAGACGGCGATGTATGTATTTTCATGTTTGCACAGATAGCGGTGAAGATATTTCCATGTTTATACAGATAGCGGTGTAGATATTTCCATGTTTATACAGATCGTGGTGTAGATATTTCCATGTTTATACAGATCGTGGTGTAGATATTAACATGTGTATACAGATCGCGGTGTAGATATTTCCATGTTTACACACATAGCATGATAGATATTTCCATATTTATAGAGACTGCGGTGTAGTTATGTCCATGATTATACAGATAGCGGTGTAGATCTTTCCATGTTTATACAGATAGCGGTGTAGATATTTCCATGTTTACGGAGATAGTGGTGTAGATATTTCCATCTTTGCACAGATTGCTGTGTAGATATTTCCATTTTTACACAGATAACTGGGTAGATATTTCCAAGTTTACACAGATAACTGTGTAGATATTTCCATGTTTACACAGACAGCATTGTATATATCTCCATGTTTATACTGATAGCGGTGTAGATATTTCCTTGTTTATACAGATATCGGTGTAGATATTTCCAGGTTTATACAGAGAGCGGTGTAGATATTTCCAAGTTTTACAGATAGTGGTGAGGATATTTCCATCTTTATACAGATAGCTGTGCAGATGTTTCCATGTTTACACAAATAGCCGTGTAGATATTTCTATGTTTACACAGATAGATTTGCAGATATTTCCATGTTTATAAAGATAGCGGTGCAGACATTTCCAAGTTTCTACAGATAGCAGTGTGGCTGTTTCCATGTTTATGCAGATAGCGGTGTGTTTATTTCCATGTTTATACAGATAGCGGTATAGATATTTCCATGTTTATAGAGATGACTGTCTAGATATTTCCATGTTTACACAGCTTTCCGTGTAGATATTTCCATGTTTATACAGATGGTTGTGTAGATATTTCCATGTTTATACAGATGACTGTGAAGTTATTTCCATGTTTATACATATGTCAGTGTAGATATTTTCATGTGTATACAGATGGTATTGTAGCTATTTCCATGTTTATACAGATGTTGGTGTAGATATTTCCATGTTTATTCAGATGACTGTGTAGATATTTCAATGTATTTAGAGATGGCAGTGTAGATATTTCAATGTTTATAGAGATGGCGCTGTAGATATTTCCATGTTTATACAGATAACGATGGAGATATTTCATGTTTATACAGACAGCAGTGGAGATATTTCCATGTTTATACACATAGCGGTGTACATATTTCCATGTTCATAGAGACAGCGGTGTAGGTATTTCCATGTTTATACAGATAGCGGTGTAGATATTTCCATGTTTATACAGACAGCGGTATAGATATTTCCATGTTTATAGAGATGACTGTCTAGATATTTCCATGTTTATACAGCTTTCCGTGTAGATATTTCCATGTTTATACAGATAGCGGTGTAGATATTTCCATGTTTATACAAATAGCGGTGGAGGTATTTCCCTGTTTATGCAGATAGCGATGTAGATATTTCCATTTTTATACAGATAGCGGTGTAGATATTTCCATGTTTATAGAGGTAGCAGTGTAGATATTTCCATGTTTATACAGATGGCTGTGTAGATATTTCCATGTTTATAGAGATAGCGGTGTAGATATTTCTATCTTTATACAGATAGTGGTGTAGATATCTCCATGTTTATACAGATGGCGGTGTAGATAGTTCCATGATTATGGAGATGGCGGTGTAGATATTTTCATGTTTATATAGATGGCGGTGTAGATATTTCAATGTTTGTAGAGATTGTGGCGTTGTTGTTTCCATGTTTATAGATATAGCGCTGTAGGTATTTCCTTGTTCATACAGATAGTTGGGTAGATACATCCATGTTTATACAGATGGCTGTGTAGATATTTCCATATGTATACAGATGACTCTGTAGATATTTGTATGTTTACACAAATGGCGGTGCAGATATTTCCATATTTATGCAGATAGCGGTGTAGATATTTCCATGTTTATACAGATAACGGTGTAGATATATCCATGTTTATACAGATAGCGATGTAGCTATTTCCATGTTTATACAGTTAGTGGGGTAGATATTTCCATGTTTACAGAGATAGCGGTGTAGATATTTCCATGTTTGCACAGATCGTGGTGTAGATATTTCCATCTTTCCACAGATGGCAGTTTAGATATTTCCATGTTTATACAGATGACAGTGTAGATATTTCCATGTTTATACAGATTGCGGTGTAGATATTTCCATGTTCATGCAGATGGCGGTGTAGATATTTCCATGTTTATGGAGATGGCGGTGTAGATATTTCTATATTTATAGAGATAGTAGTGTAGATATTTCTATGTGTATAGAGATGGCAGTGTAGGTATTTCCATGTTTATAGAGATGGCGGTGTAGGTATTTCTATATTTATAGAGATAGCAGTGTAGATATTTCTATGTGTATAGAGATGGCGGTGTAGTTATTTCCATGTTTATAGAGATAGTTGTGTAGATATTTCCATGTTTATACAGATGGCTGTGTCGGTATTTCCATGTTTATACAGATAGCGGTGTTGGTATTTCCATGTTTATACAACTAGCGTTGTAGGTATTTACATGTTTATGCAGCTCGCGGTGTAGATATTTCCATGTTTATACAGATAGCGGTGTAGGTATTTCCATTTTTATACAGATAGCGGTGGAGATATTTCCCTGCTTATACAGATAGCGATGTAGATATTTGAATGTTTATGCAGATATCGATGTAGATAATTCCAGGTTTATACAGATGGCTGTGTAGATATTTCCATGTGTGTACTGATGGCAGTGTGGATATTTCCATGTTTATACATATGGCGCTGTAGATATTTCCATGTTTATACAGATGGCAGAGTAGATATTTCCATGTTTATACACATAGCGATGTAGATATTTCCATCTTTGCACAGATTGCGTTGTAATTATTGCCAAATTTACAGATAGCGGTGTAGATATTTCCAAGTTTACACAGATAGCTGTGTAGATATTTCCATGTTTACAGAGATAGCATTGTAGATGTTTCCATGTTTATACAGATTGCAGTGTAGTTATTTCCATGTTGATACAGATAGCGGTGTAGATATTTCCAAGTTTATACAGGTAGCGGTGCAGAAATTCCCATATTTATACAGATCGCTTTGTAGGCATTTCCATCTTTCTACAGATGGCAGTGTAGATATTTCCATGTTTATACAGATGTCTGTGTAGATATTTCCATGTTTATACAGATAGCGGTGTAGATATTTCTATGTGTATAGAGATGGCGGTGTAGTTATTTCCATGTTTATAGAGATAGTTGTGTAGATATTTCCATGTTTATACAGATGGCTGTGTCGGTATTTCCATGTTTATACAGATAGCGGTATTGGTATTTCCATGTTTATACAACTAGCGTTGTAGGTATTTACATGTTTATGCAGCTCGCGGTGTAGATATTTCCATCTTGATAGAGATGGCAGTGTACATATTTCCATGTTTATACAGACGGCGATGTAGATATTTTCATGTTTGCACAGATAGCGGTGAAGATATTTCCATGTTTATACAGATAGCGGTGTAGATATTTCCATGTTTATACAGATCGCGGTGTAGATATTTCCATGTTTATGCAGATAGTGGTGTAGATATTAACATGTGTATACAGACCGCGGTGTAGATATTTCCATGTTTACACACATAGCATGATAGATATTTCCATATTTATAGAGACTGCGTTGTAGTTACGTCCATGATTATACAGATAGCGGTGTAGATATTTTCATGTTTATACAGATAGCGGTGTAGATATTTCCATGTTTATAGAGACTGCGGTGTAGATATTTCCATGTTTATACAGATAGCGGTGTAGATATTTCCATGTTTACGGAGATAGCGGTGTAGATATTTCCATCTTTGCACAGATTGCTGTATAGATATTTCCATTTTTACACAGATAGCTGGGTAGATATTTCCAAGTTTACACAGATAACTTTGTAGATATTTCCATGTTTACACAGGTAGCATTGTATATATTTCCATGTTTATACTGATAGCGGTGTAGATATTTCCATGTTTATACAGATAGCGGTGTAGGTATTTCCATTTTTATACAGATAGCGGTGGAGATATTTCCCTGTTTATACAGATAGCGATGTAGATATTTGAATGTTTATGCAGATAGCGATGTAGATATTTCCATGTTTATACAGATGGCTGTGTAGATATTTCCATGTGTGTACTGATGGCAGTGTGGATATTTTCATGTTTATACATATGGCGCTGTAGATATTTCCATGTTTATACAAATGGCAGAGTAGATATTTCCATGTTTATACACATAGCGGTGTAGATATTTCCATGTTTACAGAGATAGCGGTGTAGATATTTCCATCTTTGCACAGATTGCGTTGTAATTATTGCCAAATTTACAGATAGCGGTGTAGTTATTTCCAAGTTTACACAGATAGCTGTGTAGATATTTCCATGTTTACAGAGATAGCATTGTAGATGTTTCCATGTTTATACAGATTGCAGTGTAGTTATTTCCATGTTGATACAGATAGCGGTGTAGATATTTCCAAGTTTACACAGGTAGCGGTGCAGAAATTTCCATGTTTATACAGATCGCTTTGTAGGCATTTCCATCTTTCTACAGATGTCAGTGTAGAGATTTCCAAGTTTATACAGATGGCATTGTAGATATTTGCATGTTTATACAAATGTCTGTGTAGATATTTCCATGTTTATACAGATAGCGGTGTAGATATTTCCATCTTTATACAGATGGCAGAGTAGATATTTCCATGATTATACAGATAGCGTTGTAGATATTTACATGTCTATAGAGGTAGCGGTGTAGGTATTTCCATATTTATACAGATTGCGGTGTAGATATTTCCATCTTTATACAGATGGCGGTGTGGATATTTCCATGTTTATACAGATGGCAGTGAAGATATTTCCATGTTTATACAGATAGTGGGTTAGATATTTCCATGTTTATACAGTTGGCTGTGTACATACATCCATGTTTCTGAAGATGGCGGTGTAGATATTTTCATGTTTATAGAGATGGCGGTGTAGACATTTCCATGTATATAGAGATTGCAGTGTAGATATTTCCATGTATATAGAGAAATCGGTGTAGGTATTTCCATGTTTATAGAGATAGCGGTGTGGATATTTCCATATTTATATAGATAGCGGTGTAGTTATTTCCGTGTTATACAGATGGCGGTGTAGATATTTCCTTGTTTATTCAGATATCGGTGTAGATATTTCCAGGTTTATACAGAGAGCGGTGTAGATATTTCCAAGTTTTACAGATAGTGGTGAAGATATTTCCATCTTTATACAGATAGCGGTGTAGATGTTTCCATGTTGACACAAATAGCCGTGTAGATATTTCTATGTTTACACAGATATATTTGCAGATATTTCCATCTTTATAAAGATAGCGGTGCAGACATTTCCATGTTTATACAGATAGCAGTGTGGCTGTTTCCATGTTTATGCAGATAGCGGTGTGGGTATTTCCATGTTTATACAGATAGCGGTATAGATATTTCCATGTTTATAGAGATGACTGTCTAGATATTTCCATGTTTATACAGCTTTCCGTGTAGATATTTCCATGTTTATACAGATAGCGGTGTAGATATTTCCATGTTTATACAAATAGCGGTGGAGGTATTTCCCTGTTTATGCAGATAGCGATGTAGATATTTCCATTTTTATACAGATAGCGGTGTAGATATTTCCATGTTTATAGAGGTAGCAGTGTAGATATTTCCATGTTTATACAGATGGCTGTGTAGATATTTCCATGTTTATAGAGATAGCGGTGTAGATATTTCTATCTTTATACAGATAGTGGTGTAGATATCTCCATGTTTATACAGATGGCGGTGTAGATAGTTCCATGATTATGGAGATGGCGGTGTAGATATTTTCATGTTTATATAGATGGCGGTGTAGATATTTCAATGTTTGTAGAGATTGTGGCGTTGTTGTTTCCATGTTTATAGATATAGCGCTGTAGGTATTTCCTTGTTCATACAGATAGTTGGGTAGATACATCCATGTTTATACAGATGGCTGTGTAGATATTTCCATATGTATACAGATGACTCTGTAGATATTTGTATGTTTACACAAATGGCGGTGCAGATATTTCCATATTTATGCAGATAGCGGTGTAGATATTTCCATGTTTATACAGATAACGGTGTAGATATATCCATGTTTATACAGATAGCGATGTAGCTATTTCCATGTTTATACAGTTAGTGGGGTAGATATTTCCATGTTTACAGAGATAGCGGTGTAGATATTTCCATGTTTGCACAGATCGTGGTGTAGATATTTCCATCTTTCCACAGATGGCAGTTTAGATATTTCCATGTTTATACAGATGACAGTGTAGATATTTCCATGTTTATACAGATTGCGGTGTAGATATTTCCATGTTCATGCAGATGGCGGTGTAGATATTTCCATGTTTATAGAGATGGCGGTGTAGATATTTCTATATTTATAGAGATAGTAGTGTAGATATTTCTATGTGTATAGAGATGGCAGTGTAGGTATTTCCATGTTTATAGAGATGGCGGTGTAGGTATTTCTATATTTATAGAGATAGCAGTGTAGATATTTCTATGTGTATAGAGATGGCGGTGTAGTTATTTCCATGTTTATAGAGATAGTTGTGTAGATATTTCCATGTTTATACAGATGGCTGTGTCGGTATTTCCATGTTTATACAGATAGCGGTGTTGGTATTTCCATGTTTATACAACTAGCGTTGTAGGTATTTACATGTTTATGCAGCTCGCGGTGTAGATATTTCCATCTTTATAGAGATGGCAGTGTACATATTTCCATGTTTATACAGACGGCGATGTAGATATTTTCATGTTTGCACAGATAGCGTTGAAGATATTTCCTTGTTTTTACAGATTGCGGTGTAGATATTCCCATGTTTAAACACATCGTGGTGTAGATATTTCCATGTTTATACAGATAGTGGTGTAGACATTAACATGTGTATACAGACCGCGGTGTATATATTTCCATGTTTACACACATAGCATGATAGATATTTCCATGTTTATAGAGACTGCGGTGTAGTTATGTCCATGATTATACAGATAGCGGTGTAGATATTTTCATGCTTATACAGATAGCGGTGGAGATATTTCCATGTTTATAGAGACTACGGTATACATGTTTCCATGTTTATACAGATAGCGGTGTAGATATTTCCATGTTTACGGAGATAGCAGTGTAGATATTTCCATCTTTGCACAGATTGCTGTGTAGATATTTCCATTTTTACACAGATAGCTGGGTAGATATTTCCAAGTTTACACAGATAACTGTGTAGATATTTCCATGTTTACACAGATAGCATTGTACATATTTCCATGTTTATACTGATAGCGGTGTAGATATTTCCATGTTTATTCAGATAGCGGTGTAGATATTTCCATTTTTATACAGATAGCGGTGGAGATATTTCCCTGTTTATACAGATAGCGATGTAGAGATTTGAATGTTTACAGATAGCGATGTAGATATTTCCATGTTTATACAGATGGCTGTGTAGATATTTCCATGTGTGTACTGATGGCAGTGTGCATATTTCCATGTTTATACATATGGCGCTGTAGATATTTCCATGTTTATACAGATGGCAGAGTAGATATTTCCTTGTATATACAGATAGCGGTGTAGATATTTCCATGTTTACAGAGATAGCGGTGTAGATATATCCATCTTTGCACAGATTGGGTTTTAATTATTGCCAAATTTATAGATAGCGGTGTAGATATTTCCAAGTTTACACAGATAGCTGTGTAGATATTTCCATGTTTACAGAGATAGCATTGTAGATGTTTCCATGTTTACAGATTGCGGTGTAGTTATTTCCATGTTGATACAAATAGCGGTGTAGATATTTCCCTGTTTATACAGGTAGCGGTGTAGAAATTCCCATGTTTATACAGATCGCTTTGTAGGCATTTCCATCTTTCTACAGATGTCAGTGTAGGTATTTCCAAGTTTATACAGATGGCAGTGTAAATATTTCCATGTTTATACAGATGTCTGTGTAGATATTTCCATGTTTATGCAGACGGCGGTGAAGATATTTCCATGTTTATAGGGATGGCGGTGTAGTTATTTCTATGTTTATAGAGATAGCGGTGTAAATATTTCCATGCTTATAGAGATGTTGGTGTAAGTATTTCCATGTTTATAGTGATAACGGTGTAGATATTTCCATGTTTATATAGATATCGGTGTTGGTATTTCCATGTTTATACAGATAGCGGTGTAGATATTTCCATGTTTATACAGCTCGCGGTGTAGATATTTCCATCTTTATACAGATGGCAGAGTAGATATTTCCATGTTTATACAGATAGTGGTGTAGATATTTACATGCCTATAGAGGTAGCGGTGTAGGTATTTCCATATTTATACAGATTGCGGTGTAGATATTTCCATCTTTATACAGATGGCAGTGTAGATATTTCCATGTTTATACAGATGGCAGTGAAGGTATTTCCATGTTTATACAGCTAGTGGGGTAGATATTTCCATGTTTATACAGTTGGCGGTGTAGATACATCCATGTTTGTGAAGATGGTGGTGTAGATATTTTCATGTTTATAGAGATGGCGGTGTAGATATTTCCATGTATATAGAGATTGCAATGTAGATATTTCCATGTATATTGAGAAATCGGTGTAGGTATTTCCATGTTTATAGAGATAGCGGTGTGGATATTTCCATATTTATACAGATAGCGGTGTAGCTATTTCCATGTTATATAGATGGCGGTGTAGATATTTCCTTGTTTATACAGATATCAGTGTTGATATTTCCAGGTTTATACAGAGAGTGGTGTAGATATTTCCAAGTTTTACAGATAGTGGTGAAGATATTTCCATCTTTATACAGATAGCGGTGAAGATGTTTCCATGTTTACACAAATAGCCGTGTAGATATTTCTATGTTTACACAGATAGATTTGCAGATACTTCCATGTTTATAAATATTGCGGTGCAGACATTTCCATGTTTATACAGATAGCGTTGCGGCTGTTTCCATGTTTATGCAGATAGCGGTGTGGGTATTTCCATGTTTATACAGATAGAGGTATAGATATTTCCATGTTTATAGAGATGACTGTCTAGATATTTCCATGTTTATACTGCTTTCCGTGTAGATATTTCCATGTTTATACAGATGGCGGTGTAGATATTTCCATGTTTATGGAGATAGCGGTGTAGATATTTCCATATTTATACAGATAACGGTGTAGAAATTTCCATGTTTATACAGATATCGGTGTAAATATTTCCATGTTTATACAGATCACGGTGTAAATATTTCCATGTTCAAAGACATAGCAGTGTATATTTCCATGTTTATACAGATAGCGGTGTAGTTATTTCCATGTTTATACAGACTGCGGTGTAGATATTTCCATGTTTATACAGATAGCGGTGCAGATATTTCCATGTTTGTAGAGATGGCGGTGTTGATATTTCCATCTATACACAGATGACCGTGTAGATATTTCCATGTTTATAGAGATGGCAGCGCAGATATTTCTATGGATATGTAGATGGCGGTGTAGATATTTCCATGTATATAGTGATAGCAGTGTAGTTATTTCCATGTTTATATAGAGAGCGGTGTAGATATTTCCATGTATATAGTGATAGCGGTGTAGTTCTTTCCATGTTTATATAGAGAGCGGTGTAGATATTTCCATGTATGTACACATGGCTGTGTAGTTATTTCCATGTTTATACAGATGGCGGTGTAGATATTTCGATGTTTATAGAGATAGCAGTGGAGACATTTCCATGTGTATACAAATAGCAGTGTAGTTATTTCCATGTTTATATAGATAACGGTGTAGATATTTCCATGTATTTACACATCGATGTGTAGATATTTCCTTGTTTATACAGATGGCGGTGTAGATATTTCTATGCTTATACAGATAACTTTGTAAGTATTTCCATGTTTATACAGATGGCGGTGTAGATATTTCTATATTTAAAGAGATTGCAGTGGAGACATTTCCATGTTTACACAGATAGCGGTGTAGATATTTCCATGTTTACACTGATCACGGTGTAGGTATTTCCATGTTTATAGAGATGGCAGTGTAGATATTTCCATGTTCATAGAGATAGCGGTGTTGATTTTTCCATGTTTATAGAGATAGCTGTGTGTATATTTCCATGTTTATACAGATAGGTGTGTAGATATTTCCATGTTTATAGAGATGGCGGTGTAGATATTTCCATGTTTATACAGATCACAGTGTAGATATTTCCATGTTTTTACAGATCGCGGTGTAGATATTTCCATGTTTATACAGATCATGGAGTAGATATTTCCATGTTTATAAAGATCGTGGTGTTGATTTTACCATCTTTATAGGGATAGCGGTGAAAATATTTCCACATTTATACAGATAGCGGTGTAGTTATTAGCATGTTTATACAGATAGCGGTGTAGATATTTCCATGTATAAACAGATGTCTGTGTATATATTTCCATGTTTAAACAGATGGCGGTGTAGATAATTCCTTGTGTATACAAATAGCGGTGTAGTTATTTCCATGTTTATACAGATAGCGGTGTAGATATTTCCATGTATATACAGATGGCAGTGTACATATTTCCATGTTTATACAGATGGCGGTGTAGATATTTCCAAATTTATACAGATGTCTGTGTAGATATTTCCATGCGTATACAGATGGTATTGTAGCTATTTCCATGTTTATACAGATGTTGGTGTAGATATTTCCATGTTTATACAGATGACTGTGTAGATATTTCCATGTATTTACAGATGGCAGTGTAGATATTTCAATGTTTAGAGAGATGGCGCTGTAGATATTTCCATGTTTATACAGATAACGATGGAGATATTTCCATGTTTATAGAGATAGCGATGCAGATATTTCCATGTTTATACTGATAGCGGTGTAAATATTTCCATGTTTATCAGATCGTGGTGTAGATATTTCCATGTTTATACAGATACCAGTGTAGATATTTCCATGTTTATACAGACCGCAGTGTAGATATTTCCATGTTTATAGAGATAGCAGTGTAGATATTTCCATGTTTGTACAGATGGCGCTGTTGATGTTTCCATCTATACACAGATTGCCGTGTAGGTATTTCCATGTGTATACAGATTGCATTGTAGATATTTCCATGTTTATACAGATGGTGGTGTAGCTATTTCCATGTTTACACAGATGACTGTATAGCTATTTCCATGTTTATACAGATGGCGGTGTAGATATTTCCATGTTTATAGAGATAGCGGTGTAGATATTTCCATATTTATACAGATAACGGTGTAGAAATTTCCATGTTTATACAGATATCGGTGTAAATATTTCCATGTTTGTACAGATCACGACGTAAATATTTCCATGTTTATAGTGATAGCAGTGTATATATTTCCATGTTTATACAGATAGCGGTGTAGTTATTTCCATGTTTATACAGACTGCAGTGTAGATATTTCCATGTTTATAGACATAGCGGTGTAGATATTTCCATATTTCTTCAGATGACTGTGTAGATATTTCCATGTTTGTACAGATGGCAGTGTAGATATTTCCATGTTTATAGAGATAGCAGTGTAGATATTTTCATGTTTATACAGATTGCGGTGGAGATATGTCCATGTTTATACAGATAGCAATGGAGATATTTCCACGTTAATACACATAGCGGTGTAGACATTTCCATGTTTATAGAGATAGCGGTGTAGATATTTCCATGATTATTGAGATAGTGGTGTAAATATTTCCATATTTATACAGATAGTGGTGTAGTTATTTCATTGTTTTTACAGATAGCGGTGTAGCTATTTCCATCTTTATTCAGGGAGTGCTGTACATATTTCCATGTTTATACAGATCACTGTGTAGATATTTCCATGTTTATACAGATAACGTTGTAGATATTTCCATCTTTATACAAACGGTGGTGTAGATATTTCCATGTTCCTACACATGACTGTGTAGTTATTTCCATGTTTATACAGATGGCGGTGTAGATGTTTCCATATTTATAGAGATAGCAGTGTAGATATTTCCAGGTATATACAGATAGCGGTGTAGATATTTCCATGTTTATACAGAAACCGGTGTAGATATTTCCATGTTTATACAGACTGCAGTGTAGTTATTTCTATGTTTATACAGATATCGTTGTAGATATTTCCATGTTTGTACAGATGGCGGTGTTGATATTTCCATCTGTACACAGATTGCCATGTAGATATTTCCATCTTTATACCGATGGCGTTGTAGATATTTCCACGGACATGCAGATGGCGGTGTGGATATTTCCATGTTTATAGAGATAGCGGTGTAGGTATTTCCATGTTTATAGACATAGCGGTATAGATATTTCCATGTTTATATAGATGGCGTTGTAGATATTTCCATGTTTATACCGATAGCGGTGTTGGTATTTCCACGTTTATACAGATAGCGATGTAGATATTTCCATGTTTATACAGCTCGCGGTGCAGATATTTTTATCTTTATACCGATGGCATTGTAGATATTTCCTTATTCACACAGATGGCGGTGTAGATGTTTCCATGTTTATACAGATGGCGGAGTAATTAGTTCCATGTTTATGGAGATGGCAGTGTAGATATTTTCATGTTTATAGAGATGGCGGTGTAGATATTTCCATGTTTATAGAGATAGCAGTGTAGATATTTACATGTGTATTCAGATGGCTGTGAAGATATTTCCATGTGTATACAGATGGCATTGTAGATATTTCCATGTTTATACAGATGACTGTATAGGTATTTCCATGTTTTTACAGATGGCAGTGCAGATATTTCCATGTTTATAGACATAGCGGTGTTGATATTTCCATATTTGTACAGATGGCGGTGTTGATGTTTCCATCTAAACACAGATTGCCGTGTAGGCATTTCCATGTGTATACAGATGGCTTTGTAGATATTTCCATGTTTATACAGATGGTGGTGTAGATATATCCATGTATATACAGAAGACTGTACAGGTATTTCCATGTTTTTACAGATGGCATTGTAGATATTTCCATGTTTATAGAGATAGCAGTGTAGATATTTCCATGTTTATACAGATGGCGGTGTAGATATTTCCATGTTTATAGAGATAGCGGTGTACATATTTCCATATTTATACAGATAACGGTGTAGATATTTCTATGTTTATACAGATAACAGTGTAAGTATTTCCATGTTTATACAGATCGTGGTGTAGATATTTCCATGTTTATACAGATAGCGTAGATATTTCCATGTTTTCTCAGTTATCGGTGTAGGTATTTCCATATTTGCACAGATTGTGGTGCAGATATTACCATCGTTCTACAGATGGCATTGTAGATATTTCCATGGTTATACAGATGGCGGTGTAGATATTTCCATGTGTATATAGATGGTGGTGTAGATATTACCATGTTTATACAGATAGCGGTGTAGATAATTCCATTTTTATACATATCGTGTTGAAGATATTTCCATGTTTATACAGATCGCGGTGTAGATATTTCCATGTTTATACAGATAGCGGTGTAGATATTTCCATGTTTATACAGATACCGGTGTAGATATTTCCATGTTTATACAGATGGCGGTGTAGATATTTCCATGTTTATAGGGATGGCGGTGTAGATATTTCCATGTTCATAGAGATAGCGGCATAGATATATCCATATTCATAGAGATAGCAGTGAGGAAATTTCCATGTTTATACAGATAGCAGTGTAGATATTTCCATTTTTATAGAGATAGCGGTTTTGATATTTCATATTTATACACATAGCGGTGTAGATATTTCCATGATTATACAGATTGCGGTGTAGATATTTCCATATTTATACAGATAGCCGTGTAGATATTTCCAGTTTTATACAGATGGCGGTGTAGATATTTCCATCATTCTACAAATGGCAGTGTATATATTTCCATGTTTATAGAGATGGCGGTGTAGATATTTCCATGTTTATACAGATGGCGGCGTAGATATTTCCATGGACATGCAGATGGCGGTGTAGTTATTTCCGTGTTTATACAGATAGCGGTGTAGATATTTCCATGTTTACACAGATGGTGTTGTAGATATTTCCGTGTTTATACACATGGCAGAGTAGATAATTCCATCTTTATGGAGATGGCAGTGTAGATATTTTCATGTTTATAGAGATGGCGGTGTAGATATTTCCATATTTATAGAGATAGCGGTGTACATATTTCCATCTTTCTACAGATGGCAGTGTAGATATTTCCATGTGTATACAGATGGTATTGTAGCTATTTCCATGTTTATACAGACGATGGTGTAGATATTTCCATGTTTTTACAGATGGCAGTGTAGATATTTCAATGTTTATAGAGATGGCACTGTAGATATTTCCATGTTTATGCAGATGCCTATGCAGATATTTCCATATTTATACAGAGGGCTGTGTAGATATTTCTATGTTTATACACACTGCAGTGTAGTTATTTCCATGTTCCTACACATGACTGTGTAGGCATTTCCCTGTTTATACAGATGGCTTTGTAGATATTTCCATGTTTATAGAGATAGCGATGCAGATATTTCCATGTTTATACAGATAGCGGTGTATATATTTCCATGTTTATACAGATCGTGATGTAGATATTTCCATGTTTATACAGATATCGGTGTAGATATTTCCATGTTTATACAGACCGCAGTGTAGATATTTCCATATTTATAGAGACAGCAGTGTAGATATTTCCATGTTTGTAGAGATGGCGGTGTTGATGTTTCCATATATACACAGATTTCCGTGTAGGTATTTCCATGTGTATACAGATGGCATTGTAGATATTTCCATGTTTATACAGATGGTGATGTAGATATTTCCATGTATACACAGATGACTGTATAGGTATTTCCATGTTTATACAGACGGCGATGTAGATATTTCCATGTTTATAGAGATAGCGGTTTAGATATTTCCATATTTATACAGATAACGGTGTAGAAATTTCCCTGTTTATACAGATATCGATGTGAATATTTCCATGTTTATACAGATCACGGTGTAAATATTTCCATGTTTATAGAGATAGCCGTGTATATATTTCCATGTTTATACAGATAGCGGTGTAGTTATTTCCATGTTTATACAGACGGCGGTGTAGATATTTCCATGTTTATAGAGATAGCGGTGCAGATATTTCCATGTTTGTAGAGATGGCAGTGTTGATATTTCCATCTATACACAGATGACCGTGTAGATATTTCCATATTTATACAGATGGCAGCGCAGATATTTCTATGGATATGTAGATGGCGGTGTAGATATTTCCATGTATATAGAGATAGCGGTGTAGTTATTTCCATGTTGATATAGAGAGCGGTGTAAATATTTCCATGTATGTACACATGGATGTGTAGATATTTCCATGTTTATACAGATGGCGGTGTAGATATTTCCATGTTTATACAGATAACTTTGTAAGTATTTCCATGATTTATACAGATGGCGGTGTAGGCATTTCGATGTTTATAGAGATAGCAGTGGAGATATTTCCATGTTTATACAAATAGCGGTGTAGTTATTTCCATGTTTATATAGATAGCGGTGTTCATATTTCCATGTATATACACATGGCTGTGTAGATATTTCCATGTTTATACAGATAGCGGTGTAGATATTTCCATGTTTATACAGATAACTTTGTATTTCCATGTTTATACAGATGGCGGTGTAGATATTTCCATGTTTATACTTATCACAGTGTAGGTATTTCCATCATTTATACAGATGGCGGTGTAGGCATTTCGATGTTTATAGAGATAGCAGTGGAGATATTTCCATGTTTATACAAATAGCGGTGTAGTTATTTCCATGTTTATACAGATCACGGTGTAGATATTTCCTTGTTTATACAAATAGCTGTGTAGTTATTTCAATGTTTATACAGATAGCGGTGTAGATATTTCCATGTTTATAGAAATAGCGGTGTAGTTATTTCCATGTTTATACAGATAGCGGTGTAGATATTTCCATGTATATACAGATGGCTGTGTAGATATTTCCTTGTTTATTCAAATAGCGGTGTAGTTATTTCTATGTTTATACAGTTACCGGTGTAGATATTTCCATTTATATAGAGATGGCTGTGTAGTTATTTCCATGTTTATAGAGATAGCTATGTAGATATTTCCATGTTTATACAGATAGCGGTGTAGATATTTCCATGTTTATACAGATCGCGATGTAGATATTTCCATGTTTATGCAGATCACGGTGTAGATATTTCCATGTTTATACAGATAGCAGTGTAGATATTTCCATTTTTATAGAGATAGCGGTTTTGTTATTTCATATTTATACAGATAGCGTTGTAGATATTTCCATGTTTATACAGATTGCGGTGTAGATGTTTCCATGTTTATAGAGATAGCGGTGTAGATATTTCCACGTTTATACAGATGGCGGTGTAGATATTTCCATCTTTCTACAAATGGCAGTGTAGATATTTCCATGTTTATAGAGATGGCGGTGTAGATATTTCCATCTATATATGGATGGCAATGTAGATATTTTCTTGTTTATGTAGATGGCGTTGTAGATATCTCCATGTTTAAAGAGATGGTGGTGTGTATATTTCCATGTTGATGGAGATAGCGTTGTAGATATTTCCATGTTTATAGAGATAGCGGTGTAGTTATTTCCATGTTTATAGAGATAGCGGTGTAGATATTTCCATATTTCTACAGATGACTGTGTAGATATTTCCATGTTTGTACTGATGGCAGCGTAGATATTTCCATGTTTATAGAGATAGCGGTGTAGATATTTTCATGTTTATACAGATTGCGGTGGAGTTATGTCCATGTTTACACAGATAGCAATGGAGATATTTCCACGTTAATACACATAGCGGTGTACATATTTCCATGTTTATACAGATAGCGCTGTAGATATTTCCATGTTTATACAGATGGCTGTGGCGATATTTCCATGTTTATACAGAGTTCTCTGTAGCTATTTCCATGTTTTATAGATGACAGTGTAGATATTTGCAGGTTTATAAAGATGACTGTGTAGATATTTCCATGTTAATGCAGATGGCAGTGTAGATATTTCCATGTTTATAGAGATAGCGGTGTAGATATTTCCATGTTTATTGAGATAGCGGTGTAAATATTTCCATATTTATGCAGATAGTGGTGTAGATATTTCCATGTTTTTACAGATAGCGGTGTAGATATTTCCACCTTTATTCAGAGAGTGCTGTACATATTTCCATGTTTATACAGATCACTGTGTAGATATTTCCATGTTTAAACAGATAACGTTGTAGATATTTCCATCTTTATACAAACGGTGGTGTAGATATTTCCATGTTCCTACACATGACTGTGTAATTATTTCCATGTTTATACAGATGGCGGTGTAGTTATTTCCATATTTGTAGATATAGCATTGTAGATATTTCCAGGTTTATAACGATAGTGGTGTAAATATTTCCATGTTTATACAGATCGTGGTGTAGATATTTCCATGTTTACTCAGATGACTGTGTAGATATATCCATGTTTTTACAGATGGCAGTGTAGGTATTTCAAAGTTCATAGAGATGGCAATGTAGATATTTCCATGTTTATACAGATAGCGGTGTAGGTATTTCTATGTTTATACAGATCGTGGTGTAGATATTTCCATGTTTTTACAGATACCGGTGTAGATATTTCCATGTTTATACAGACTGCAGTGTAGGTATTTCTATGTTTATACAGATAGCGGTGTAGGTATTTCCATGTTTATACAGATAGCGGTGTAGATATTTCCATGTTTATACAGATGGCTGTGTAGATATTTCCATGTTTATAGAGATAGCGGTGTAGATATTTCCATTTTATGCAGATATTGGTGTAGATATTTCCATGTTTAAACAGATGGCGGTGCAGATAGTTCCATGTTTATGGAGATGGCGGTGTAGATATTTTCATTTTTAAATAGATGGCGGAATAGATATTTCCATGTTTGTAGAGACTGTGGTGTTGATATTTCCATGTTTATAGAGATAGCGCTGTAGGTATTTCCTTGTTTATACAGATAGTTGTGTAGATACATTCATGTTTATACAGATGGCTGTGTAGATATTTCCATGTGTATACAGATGACTCTGTAGATATTTGTATGTTTACACAAATGGCGGTGTAGATATTTCCATATTTATACAGATAGCGGTGTAGATATTTCCATATTTATACAGACAGTGGTGTAGATATTTCCATGTTTTTAGAGATAGCGGTGTAGATATTTCCACGTTTATACTGATTGCAGTGTAGATATTTCCATGTTTATAGAGATGGCGGTGTACATAATTCCATGTTCATAGAGATAGCGGTGTTGATTTTTCCATGTTTATAGAGATAGCGGTGAGGATATTTTCATGTTTATACAGATAAGGATGTAGATATTTCCATGTTTATAGAGATGGCGGTGTAGATATTTCCATGTTTATATAGATCATGGTGTAGTTATTTCCATGTTTATACAGATCGCGGTGTTGATATTACCATGTTTATAGGGATAGCGGTGCAAATATTTCCACATTTATACAGATAGCAGTGTAGTTATTAGCATGTTTATACAGATAGAGGTCTAGATATTTCCATGTATAAACAGAAGTCTGTGTATACATTTCCATGTTTAAACAGATGGCGGTGTAGATATTTCCTTGTTTATACAAATAGCGGTGTAGTTATTGCCATGTTTATACAGATCATGGTGTAGATATATCCTTGTTTATACAAATAGCGGTGTTATTATTTCCATGTTTATACAGATAGCGGTGTAGATATTTCCTTGTTTATACAAATAGCGGTGTAGATATTTCCATGTTTATACAGATCACAGTGTAGATATTTCCTTGCTTATACAAATAGCGGTGTAATTATTTCCATGTTTATACAGATAGCGGTGTAGATATTTCCATGTATATAGAGATGGCTGTGTAGATATTTCCATGTTTATACAGATGGCTGTGTAGATATTTCCATGTTTATACAGATGACTTGTAGGTATTTCCATGTTTATACAGATGGCGGTGTAGGTATTTCCATGTTTACAGAGATAGCTGTGTAGATATTTCCATGTTTATACAGATAGCAGTGTAGATATTTCCATGTTTATACAGATCGCGGTGTAGATATTTCCATGTTTATGCAGATCGCGTTGTAGATATTTCCGTGTTTATACAGATAGCGGTGTAGATATTTCCATGTTTTCACAGATATTGGTGTAGATATTTCCATGTTTATACAGATGGCAGTGAAGATATTTCCATGTTTATAGAGATAGTGGTGTAGATATTTCCGTGTTTACAGAGATAGCGGTGTAGTTATTTCTATCTTTGCACAGATTGCGGTTTAGGTATTGCCAAACTTACAGAGATAGCGGTGTAGATATTTCCAAGTTTACGCAGATAGCTGTGTAGATATTTCCACGTATACAGAGATAGCATTGTACATATTTCCATATTTATACAGATTGTGGTGTAGTTATTTCCATGTTGATACAGATAGCAGAGTAGATATTTCCATGTTTATACAGGTAGTGGTGTAGAAATTTCCATGTTGATACAGATCGCTTTGTACACATTTCGATCTTTCTACAGATGTCAGTGTAGATATTTACAAGTTTATACAGATGGAAGTGTAGATATTTCCATTTTATACAGATGTCTGTGTAGATATTTCCATGTTTATGCAGATGGCGGTGTAGATATTTCCATGTTTATACAGATGGCGGTGTAGATATTTCCGTGTTTATACAGATGGCAGTGAAGATATTTCCATATTTATACAGATAGTGGTGTAGATATTTCCATGTTTATACAGACTGCAGTGTAGGTATTTCTATGTTTATACAGATAGCGGTGTAGGTATTTCCATGTTTATACAGATAGCGGTGTAGATATTTCCATGTTTATACAGATGGCTGCGTAGATATTTCCATGTTTATAGAGATAGCGGTGTAGATATTTCCATTTTATTCAGATAGTGGTGTAGATATTTCCATGTTTATACAGATGGCGGTGTAGATAGTTCCATGTTTATGGAGATGGCGGTGTAGATATTTTCATTTTTAAATAGATGGCGGAATAGATATTTCCATGTTTGTAGAGATTGTGGTGTTGATATTTCCATGTTTATAGAGATAGCGCTGTAGGTATTTCCTTGTTTATACAGATAGTTGTGTAGATATATCCATGTTTATACAGATGGCTGTGTAGATATTTCCATGTGTATACAGATGGCTGTGTAGGTATTTCCATGTGTATACAGATGACTCTGTAGATATTTGTATGTTTACACAAATGGCGGTGTAGATATTTCCATATTTATACAGATAGCGGTGTAGATATTTCCATGTTTATACAGATGACTCTGTAGATATTTGTATGTTTACACAAATGGCGGTGTAGATATTTCCATATTTATACAGATAGCGGTGTAGATATTTCCATGTTTATACAGACAGTGGTGTAGATATTTCCATGTTTTTAGAAATAGCGGTGTAGATATTTCCACGTTTATACTGATTGCGGTGTAGATATTTCCATGTTTATAGGGATGGCGGTGTAGATATTTCCATGTTCATAGAGATAGCGGTGTTGATTTTTCCATGTTTATAGAGATAGCGGTGAGGATATTTCCATGTTTATACAGGTAAGGATGTAGATATTTCCATGTTTATAGAGATGGCGGTGTAGATATTTCCATGTTTATATAGATCACGGTGTAGTTATTTCCATGTTTATACAGATCATGGTGTAGATAATTCCATGTTTATACAGATCGTGGTGTTGAAATTACCATGTTTGTAGGGATAGCGGTGCAAATATTTCCATATTTATACAGATAGCGGTGTAGTTATTAGCATGTTTATGCAGATAGAGGTCTAGATATTTCCATGTATAAACAGATGTCTGTGTATACATTTCCATGTTTAAACAGATGGCGGTGTAGATATTTCCATGTTTATACAGACAGTGGTGTAGATATTTCCATGTTTTTAGAGATAGCGGTGTAGATATTTCCACGTTTATACTGATTGTGGTGTAGATATTTCCATGTTTATAGAGATGGCGGTGTAGATATTTCCATATTCATAGAGATAGCGGTGTTGATTTTTCCATGTTTATAGAGATAGCGGTGAGGATATTTCCATGTTTATACAGATAAGGATGTAGATATTTCCATGTTTATAGAGATGGCGGTGTAGATATTTCCATGTTTATGTAGATCACGGTGTAGTTATTTCCATGTTTATACAGATCATGGTGTAGATATTTCCATGTTTATACAGATCGTAGTGTTGATATTACCATGTTTATAGGGATAGCGGTGCAAATATTTCCACATTTATACAGATAGCGGTGTAGTTATTAGCATGTTTATACAGATAGAGGTCTAGATATTTCCATGTATAAACAGATGTCTGTGTATACATTTCCATGATTAAACAGATGGCGGTGTAGATATTTCCTTGTTTATACAAATAGCGGTGTAGTTATTGCCATGTTTATACAGATCACGGTGTAGATATTTCCTTGTTTATACAAATAGCGGTGTAGTTATTTCCATGTTTATACCGATAGCGGTGTAGATATTTCCTTGTTTATACAAATAGCGGTGTAGATATTTCCATGTTTATACAGATCACAGTGTAGATATTTCCCTGCTTATACAAATAGCGGTGTAGTTATTTCCATGTTTATAAAGATAGCGGTGTAGATATTTCCATGTATATACAGATGGCTGTGTAGATATTTCCATGTTTATACAGATGGCTGTGTAGATATTTCCATGTTCATACAGATGATTTGTAGGTATTTCCATGTTTATACAGGTGGCGGTGTAGGTATTTCCATGTTTACAGAGATAGCTTTGTAGATATTTCCATGTTTATACAGATAGCGGTGTAGATATTTCCATGTTTATACAGATCGCGTTGTAGATATTTCCATGTTTATGCAGATCGCGTTGTAGATATTTCCGTGTTTATACAGATAGCGGTGTAGATATTTCCATGTTTTCACAGATATTGGTGTAGATATTTCCATGTTTATACAGATGGCAGTGAAGATATTTCCATGTTTATACAGATAGTGGTGTAGATATTTCCGTGTTGACAGAGATAGCGGTGTAGTTATTTCTATCTTTGCACAGATTGCGGTTTAGGTATTGCCAAACTTACAGAGATAGCGGTGTAGATATTTCCAAGTTTACGCAGATAGCTGTATAGATATTTCCATGTTTACAGAGATAACATTGTAGATATTTCCATGGTTATACAGATTGCGGTGTAGTTATATACATGTTGATACAGATAGCGATGTAGATATTTCCATGTTTATACAAGTAGCGGTGTAGAAATTCCCATGTTTATACACATCGCTTTGTAGACATTTCCATCTTTCTACAGATGTCAGTGTAGATACTTCCAAGTTTATACAGATGGCAGTGTAGATATTTCCATGTTTATACAGTTGTCTGTGTAGATATTTCCATGTTTATGCAGATGGCAGTGTAGATATTTCCATGTTTATAGAGATGGACGTGTAGTTCTTTCTATGTTTATAGAGATAGCGGTGTAAATATCTCCATGTTTATAGAGATGGTGGTGTAAGTATTTTCATGTTTATAGAGATAGCGCTGTAGATATTTCCATGTTTATACAGATAACGGTGTTGGTATTTCCATGTTTATACAGATAGCGGTGTAGCTATTTCCATGTTTATACAGCTCGCGGTGTAGATATTTCCATCTTTATACAGATGGCAGTGAAGATATTTCCATGTTTATACAGATAGCGGTGTAGATATTTCCTTGTCTATAGAGATAGCGGTGTAGATATTTCCATCTTTATACAGATTGAGATGTAGATATTTCCATCTTTATACAGATGGCGGTGTAGATATTTCCATGTTTATAGAGATGGCAGTGAAGATATTCCCATGTTTATACAGATAGTGGTGTAGATATTTCCATGTTTATACAGATAGCGGTGTAGTTACATCCATGTTTCTGAAGATGGCGGTGTAGATATTTTCATGTTTATAGAGATGGAGGTGTAGATATTTCCTTGTATATAGAGATAGCACTGTAGATATTTTCATGTATATAGAGAAATCGGTGTAGGTATTTCCATGTTTATAGAGATAGCTGTGTAGATATTTCCATATTTATATAGATAGCGGTGTAGGTATTTCCATGTTTATACAGATTGCAGTGTAGATATTTCCATGTTTCTACAGATGGTGGTGTAGATATTTCCTTGTTTATACAGACAGCGGTGTAGATATTTCCATGTTTATACAGGTAGTGGTGTAGATATTTCCATGTCTATAGAGATAGCGGTGTAGATATTTCCATGTTTATACAGATGGCTGTGTAGATATTTCCATGTGTGTACAGAATGCAGTGTAGATACTTACATGTTTATACAGATGGCTGTGAAGATATTTCCATGTGTGTACAGAATGCTGTGTAGATATTTACATGTTTATACAGATGGCGCTGTAGATATTTCCTTGTTTATACAGATGGCAGTGTAGATATTTCCAAGTTTATACAATTAGCGGTGTAGATATTTCCATGTTTACAGAGATAGCGGTGTAGATATTTCCATCTTTGCACAGATTGCGGTGTAAGTATTGCCAAATTTACACAGACATCGGTGTAGACATTTCCAAGTTTACACAGATAGCTGTGTAGATATTTCCACGTATACAGAGATAGCATTGTACATATTTCCATATTTATACAGATTGCGGTATAGTTATTTCCATGTTGATACAGATAGCGGAGTAGATATTTCCATGTTTATACAGGTAGTGGTGTAGAAATTTCCATGTTGATACAGATCGCTTTGTAGACATTTCCATCTTTCTACAGATGTCAGTGTAGATATTTACAAGTTTATACAGATGGAAGTGTAGATATTTCCATTTTATACAGATGTCTGCGTAGATATTTCCATGTTTATGCAGATGGCGGTGTAGATATTTCCATGTTTATACAGATGGCGGTGTAGATATTTCCATGTTTATACAGATGGCAGTGAAGATATTTCCATACTTATACAGATAGTGTTGTAGATATTTCCCGGTTTATAACGATACTGGTGTAAATATTTCCATGTTTATACAGATCGTGGTGTAGATATTTCCATGTTTATACAGATACCGGGGTAGATATTTCCATGTTTATACAGACTGCAGTGTAGGTATTTCTATGTTTATACAGATCATGGTGTAGATATTTCCATGTTTATAGAGATAGCGGTGTAGATATTTTCATGTTTATACAGATTGCGGTGGAGATATATACATGTTTTTACAGATAGCAATGGAGATTTTCCACGTTAATACACATAGCGGTGTAGATATTTCCATGTTTATACAGATAGCGGTGTAGATATTTCCATGTTTATAGAGATAGCGGTGTAGGTATTTCCATGTTTATAGACATAGCGGTGTAGATATTTCCATGTTTATATAGATGGCGTTGTAGATATTTCCATGTTTATACCGATAGCGGTGTTGTTGTTTCCAAGTTTATACAGATAGCGATGTAGATATTTCCATGTTTATACAGCTCGCGGTGCAGATATTTACATCTTTATACAGACGGCATTGTAGATATTTCCTTATTCACACAGATGGCGGTGTAGATTTTTCCATGTTTACGCAGATGGTGGAGTATTTAGTTCCATGTTCATGGAGATGGCAGTGTAGATATTTTCATGTTTATACAGATGGCGGTGTCGATATTTCCATGTTTATAGAGATAGCAGTGTATATATTTACATGTTTATACAGATGGCTGTGTAGATATTTCCATGTGTATACAGATGGCATTGTAGATATTTCCATGTTTATACGGATGACTGTATAGGTATTTCCATGTTTTTACAGATGGCAGTGCAGATATTTCCATGTTTATAGAGATAGCGGTGTAGATATTTCCATGTTTGTACAGATGGCGATGTTGATATTTCCATATATACAAAAATGGCCGTGTAGATATTTCCATGTTTATACAGATGGCGGCGTAGATATTTCCATGGACGTGCAGATGGCGGAGTAGATATTTCCATGTTTATACAGATAGCAGTGTAGATATTTCCATGTTTACACAAATGGTGGTGTAGATATTTCCGTGTTTATACACATGGCGGAGAAGATACTTCCATCTTTATGGAGATGGCAGTGTAGATATTTTCATGTTTATAGAGATGGCGGTGTACATATTTCCATATTTATAGAGATAGTGGTGTAGATATATTCATCTTTCTACAGATGGCAGTGTAGATATTTCCATGTTTATACATCTGGCTGTGTAGATATTTCCATATTTATACAGATGTCTGTGTAGATATTTCCATGTGTATACAGATGGTATTGTAGCTATTTCCATGTTAATAAATATGGTGGTGTAGATATTTCCATGTTTATTCAGATGACTGTGTAGATATTTCCATGTTTTTACAGATGGCAGTGTAGATATTTCAATGTTTATAGAGATGGTGCTGTAGATATTTCCATGTTTATACAGATAACGGTGGAGATATTTCCATGTTTATACAGACAGCAGTGGAGATATTTCCATGTTTATACAGATGCCTATGCAGATATTTCCATATTTATACAGAGGGCTGTGTAGATATTTCTAAGTTTATACAGACGGCAGTCTAGATATTTCCATGTTCCTACACATGACTGTGTAGGTATTTCCATGTTTATACAGATGGCTTTGAAGATATTTCCATGTTTATAGAGATAGCAGTGCAGATATTTCCATGTTTATACAGATAGCGGTGTATATATTTCCATGTTTATACAGATCGTGGTGTAGATATTTCCATGTTTATACAGATACCGGTTTAGATATTTCCATGTGTATACAGACCGCAGTGTAGATATTTCCATGTTTATAGAGATAGCGGTGTGGATATTTCCATGTTTATACAGTGAGGGGTGTAGTTATTTCCATGTTTATAGAGATGGCGGTGAAGATATTTCCATGTTTATACAGATCACAGTGTAGATATTTCCTTGTTTATACAAATAGCGGTGTAGTTATTTCCATGTTTATACAGATAGCGGTGTAGATATTTCCATGTATATACAGATGGCTGTGTAGATATTTCCCTGTTTATACAGACGGCTTTGTAGATATTTCCATGTTTATACAGATGACTTCGTAGGTATCTCCATGTTTATACAGATGGCGGTGTAGATATTTCCATGTTTATAGAGATAGCTGTGTAGATATTTCCATGTTTATACAGATAGCGGTGTAGATATTTCCATGTTTATACAGATCGCGGTGTAGATATTTCCATGTTTATACAGATAGCGGTGTAGATATTTCCATGTTTATACAGATAGCGGTGTAGATATTTCCATATTTTTACAGATATCGGTGTAGATATTTCCATGTTTACACAGATTGCGGTGTAGTTATTTCCATCTTTCTACAGATGGCATTGTAGATATTTCCATGTTTATACAGATGGCGGTGTAGGTATTTCCATGTTTATATAGATGGTGGTGTAGATATTACCATGTTTATACAGATAGCGGTGTAGATATTACCATGTTTATACAGATAGAGGTGTAGATATTTCCACGTTTATACAGATCGTATTGAAGATATTTCCATGTTTATACAGATTGCGGTGTAGATATTTCCATGTTTATACAGATCACGGTGTAGATATTTCCATGTTTATACAGAGAGAAGTGTAGATATTTCCATGTTTATACAAATCGCGGTGTAGATATTTCCATGTTTATACAGATAGCGGTGTAGATATTTCCATGTTTATAGAGATAGCGGTGTAGATATTTCCATGTTTATAGACATAGCGGTGTAGATGATTCCATGTTTATATAGATGGCGTTGTAGATATTTCCATGTTTATACCGATAGCGGTGTTGGTGTTTCCACGTTTATACAGATAGCGATGTAGATATTTCCATGTTTATACAGCTCGCGGTGCAGATATTTATATCTTTATACAGATGGCATTGTAGATATTTCGTTATTCACACCGATGGCGGTGTTGATGTTTCCATGTTTATACAGATGGTGGAGTAGTTAGTTCCATGTTTATGGAGATGGCATTGTAGATATTTCCATGTTTGTACAGATGGCGATGTTGATATTTCCATCTATACACAGATGGCCGTGAAGATATTTCCATGTTTATACAGATGGCGGCGTAGATATTTCCATGTACGTGCAGATGGCGGTGTAGATATTTCCATGTTTATACAGATAGCGGTGTAGATATTTCCATGTTTACACAGATGGTGGGGTAGATATTTCCGTGTTTATACACATGGCGGAGTAGATACTTCCATCTTTATGGAGATGGCAGTGTAGATATTTTCATGTTTATAGAGATGGCGGTGTACATATTTCCATATTTATAGAGATAGTGGTGTAGATATTTCCATATGTATACAGATAACGGTGTAGAAATAGCCATGTTTATACAGATAGTGGTGTAAATATTTCCATGTTTATACAGATCACGGTGTAGATATTTCCTTGTTAATACAAATAGCGGTGTAGTTATTTCCATGTTTGTACAGATAGCGGTGTAGATATTTCCATGTATATACAGATGGCTGTGTAGATATTTCCATGTTTATACAGATGACTTTGTTGGCATTTCCATGTTTATACAGATGGCGGTGTAGATATTTCCAAGTTTGTAGAGATAGCTGTGTAGATATTTCCATGTTTATACAGATAGCGTTTTAGATATTTCCATGTTTATACAGATCGCGGTGTAGTTACTTCCATGTTTATACAGATAGCGGTGTTGATATTTCCATGTTTTTACAGATATCGGTGTAGATATTTCCATGTTTACACAGATTGCGGTGTAGATATTTCCATCTTTCTACAGAGGGCATTGTAGATATTTCCATGTTTATACAGATGGCGGTGTAGATATTTCCATGTTTATATGGATGGTGGTGTAGATATTACCATGTTTCTACAGTTAGCGGTGTAGATATTTCCATCTTTATACAGATCGTGGTGAAGATATTTCCATGTTTATACAGATCTCGTTGTAGATATTTCCATGTTTATACAGATCGCGGTGTAGATATTTCCATGTTTTCACATATGGTGGTGTAGATATTTCCGTGTTTATACACATGGCGGAGTAGATACTTCCATCTTTATGGAGATGTCAGTGTAGATATTTTCATGTTTATAGAGATGGCGGTGTAGATATTTCCATATTTATAGAGATAGCGGTGTAGATACTTCCATCTTTCTACAGATGGCAGTGTAGATATTTCCATGTTTATGCAGATGGCCCTGTAGATATTTCCATATTTATACAGATGTCTGTGTAGATATTTCCATGTGTATACAGATGGAATTGTAGTTATTTCCATGTTTATACAGATGGTGGTGTAGATATTTCCATGTTTATTCAGATGACTGTGTAGATATTTCCATGTTTGTACAGATGGCAGTGTAGATATTTCCATGTTCCTACACATGACTGTGTAGGTATTTCCATGTTTATACAGATGGCTTTGTAGCTATTTCCATGTCTATAGAGATAGCGGTGCAGATATTTCCATGATTACACAGATAGCGGTGTATATATTTCCATGTTTATACAGATCGTGGTGTAGATATTTCCATGTTTATACATATACCGGTGTAGATATTTCCATGTTTATACAGACCGCAGTGTTGATATTTCCATGTTTATAGAGATAGCAGTGTAGATATTTCCAAGTTTGTGCAGATGGCGGTGTTGATGTTTCCATCTATACACAGATTGCCGTGTAGGTATTTCCCTGTGTATACAGATGGCATTGTAGATATTTCCATGTGTATACAGATGGCATTGTAGATATTTCCATGTTTATACAGATGGTGGTGTAGATATTTCCATGTTTACACAGAAGACTGTATAGGTATTTCCATGTTTATACAGATGGCGGTGTAGCTATTTCCAAGTTTATAGAGATAGCGGTGTAGATATTTCCATATTTATACAGATAACGGTGTAGAAATTTCCATGTTTATACAGATAGCGGTGTAAATATTTCCATGTTTATACAGATCACTGTGTAGATATTTCCTTGTTTATACAAATAGCGGTGTAGATATTTCCATGTTTATACAGATAGCAGTGTAGATATTTCCATGTATATACAGATGGCTGTGTAGATATATCCATGTTTATACAGATGGCTTTGTAGATATTTCCATGTTTATACAGATGACTTTGTAGATATTTCCATGTTTGTACAGATGGCGGTGTTGATATTTCCATCTATACACAGATGGCCGTGTAGATATTTCCATGTTTATACAGATGGTAGCGTAGGTATTTCCATGGACATGCAGATGGCGGTGTAGTTATTTCCTTGTTTATACAGATAGCGGTGTAGATATTTCCATGTTTTCACATATGGTGGAGTAGATATTTCCGTGTTTATACACATGGCGGAGTAGATATTTTCATCTTTATGGAGATGGCAGTGTACATATTTTAATGTTTATAGAGATGTCGGTGTAGATATTTCCATATTTATAGAGATAGCGGTGTAGATATTTCCATCTTTCTACAGATGGCAGTGTAGATATTTCCATGTTTATACAGATGGCGGTGTAGATATTTCCATATTTATACAGATGTCTGTGTAGTTATTTCCATGTGTATACAGATGGTATTGTAGATATTTCCATGTTTATACAGATGGTGGTGTAGAAATTTCCCTGTTTACACAGATGGTGGTGTAGATATTTCCCTGTTTACTCAGATGACTGTGAAGATATTTCCATGTTTTAACAGATGGCAGTGTAGATATTTCAATGTTTATAGAGATGGCACTGTAGATATTTCCATGTTTATACAGATAGCGGTGTAGATATTTCCATGTTTATACAGATAGCGGTGTAGATATTTCCATGTTTTTACAGATATTGGTGTAGATATTTCCATGTTTACACAGATTGCAGTGTAGATATTTCCATCTTTCTACAGATGGCATTGTACATATTTCCATGTTTATACAGATGACGGTGTAGATATTTCCATGTTTATATAGATGGTGGTGTAGATATTACCATGTTTATACAGAGAGCGGTGTAGATATTTCCATGTTTATACAGATCACGGTGTAGATATTTCCATGTTTATATAGATAGCGGTGTAGGTATTTCCATGTTTATAGACATAGCGGTGTAGATATTTCCATGTTTTTATAGATGGCGTTGTAGATATTTCCATGTTTATACTGATTGCGGTGTTGGTATTTCCACGTTTATACAGATAGCGATGTAGATATTTCCATGTTTATACAGCTCGCGGTGCAGATATTTATATCTTTATACAGATGGCATTGTAGATATTTCCTTATCCACACTGATGGCAGTGAAGATGTTTCCATGTTTATACAGATGGCGGAGTAGTTACTTCCATGTTTATGGAGATGGCAGTGTAGATATTTTCATGTTTATAGAGATGGCGGTGTAGATATTTCCATGTTTATAGAGATAGCAGTGTAGATATTTACATGTTTATACAGATGGCTGTGTAGATATTTCCATGTGTATACAGATGTCATTGTAAATATTTCCATGTTTATACAGATGACTGTATAGGTATTTCCATGTTTTTACAGATGGCAGTGCAGATACTTCCATGTTTATAGAGATAGCGATGTAGATATTTCCATGTTTGTACAGATGGCGGTGTTGATATTTCCATCTATACACAGATGGCCGTGTAGATATTTCCATGTTTATATAGATGGCAGCGTAGGTATTTCCATGGACATGCAGATGGCGGTGTACTTATTTCCTTCTTTATACAGATAGTGGTGTAGATATTTCCATGTTTTCACATATGGTGGTGTAGATATTTCCGTGTTTATACACATGGCGGAGTAGATACTTCCATCTTTATGGAGATGTCAGTGTAGATATTTTCAAGTTTATAGAGATGGCGGTGTAGATATTTCCATATTTATAGAGATAGCGGTGTAGATACTTCCATCTTTCTACAGATGTCAGTGTAGATATTTCCATGTTTATGCAGATAGCCCTGTAGATATTTCCATATTTATACAGATGTCTGTGTAGATGTTTCCATGTGTATACAGATGGTATTGTAGTTATCTCCATGTTTATACAGATGGTGGTGTAGATATTTCCATGTTTATTCAGACGACTGTGTAGATATTTCCATGTTTATACAGATGGCATTGTAGATATTTCCATGTTCCTACACATGACTGTGTAGGTATTTCCATGTTTATACAGATGGCTTTGTAGATATTTCCATGTCTATAGAGATAGCGGTGCAGATATTTCCATGATTATACAGATAGCGGTGTATATATTTCCATGTTTATACAGATCGTGGTGTAGATATTTCCATGTTTATACAGATACCGGTGTAGATATTTCCATGTTTATACAGACCGCAGTGTAGATATTTCCATGTTTATAGAGATAGCAGTGTAGATATTTCCAAGTTTGTGCAGATGGCGGTGTTGATGTTTCCATCTATACACAGATTGCCGTGTAGGTATTTCCATGTGTATACAGATGGCATTGTAGATATTTCCATATTTATACAGATGGTGGTGTAGATATTTCCATGTTAACACAGAAGACTGTATAGGTATTTCCATGTTTATACAGATGGCGGTGTAGCTATCTCCATGTTTATAGAGATAGCGGTGTATTTATTTCCATATTTATACAGATAACGGTGTAGAAATTTCCATGTTTATACAGATAGCGGTGTAAATATTTCCATGTTTATGCAGATCACGTTGTAGACATTTCCTTGTTAATACAAATAGCGGTGTAGTTATTTCCATGTTTGTACAGATAGCGGTGTAGATATTTCCATGTATATACAGATGGCTGTGTAGATATTTCCATGTTTATACACATGGCTTTGGAGATATTCCCATGTTTATACAGATGACTTTGTAGGTATTTCCATGTTTATACAGATGGCTGTGTAGATATTTCCATGTTTATAGAGATAGCTGTGTAGATATTTCCATGTTCATACAGATAGCGTTTTAGATATTTCCATGTTTATACAGATCACGGTGTAGTTACTTCCATGTTTATACAGATAGCGGTGTTGATATTTCCATGTTTTTACAGATATCGGTGTAGATATTTCCATGTTTACACAGATTGCGGTGTAGATATTTCCATCTTTCTACAGATGGCATTGTAGATATTTCCATGTTTATACAGATGACGGTGTAGATATTTCCATGTTTATATAGATGGTGGTGTAGATATTACCATGTTTATACAGATAGCGGTGCAGATATTTCCATGTTTATACAGATCGTGGTGAAGATATTTCCATGTTTATACAGATCTCGGTGTAGATATTTCCATGTTTATACAGATCGCGGTGTAGATATTTCCATGTTTTCACATATGGTGTTGTAGATATTTCCGTGTTTATACACATGGCGGAGTAGATACTTCCATCTTTATGGAGATGGCAGTGTAGATATTTTCATGTTTATAGAGATGGCGGTGTAGATATTTCCATATTTATAGAGATAGCGGTGTAGATACTTCCATCTTTCTACAGATGGCAGTGTAGATATTTCCATGTTTATACAGATGGCCATGTAGATATTTCCATATTTATACAGATGTCTGTGTAGATATTTCCATGTGTATACAGATGGTATTGTAGTTATTTCCATGTTTATACAGATGGTGGTGTAGATATTTCCATGTTTATTCAGATGACTGTGTAGATATTTTCATGTTTATACAGATGGCAGTGTAGATATTTCCATGATCCTACACATGACTGTGTAAGTATTTCCATGTTTATACAGATGGTGGTGTAGATATTTCCATGTTTTCTCAGATGACTGTGTAGATATTTCCATGTTTTAACAGATGGCAGTGTAGTTATTTCAATGTTTATAGAGATGGCACTGTAGGTATTTCCATGTTTATACAGATCGCGGTGTAGATATTTCCATGTTTATACAGATAGCGGTGTAGATATTTCCATGTTTTTACAGATATTGGTGTAGATATTTCCATGTTTACACAGATTGCGGTGTAGATATTTCCATCTTTCTACAGATGGCATTGTACATATTTCCATGTTTATACAGATGACGGTGTAGATATTTCCATGTTTATATAGATGGTGGTGTAGATATTACCATGTTTATACAGAGAGCGGTGTAGATATTTCCATGTTTATACAGATAGCGGTGTAGATATTTCCATGTTTATAAAGATAGCGATGCAGATATTTCCATGTTTATACAGCTCGCGGTGCAGATATTTATATCTTTATACAGATGGCATAGTAGATATTTCCTTATTCACACTGATGGCAGTGAAGATGTTTCCATGTTTATACAGATGGCTGAGTAGTTATTTCCATGTTTATGGAGATGGCAGTGTAGATATTTTCATGTTTATAGACATGGCGGTGTAGATATTTCCATGTTTATAGAGATAGCAGTGTAGATATTTACATGTTTATACAGATGGCTGTGTAGATATTTCCATGTGTATACAGATGGCATTGTAAATATTTCCATGTTTACACAGATGACTGTATAGGTATTTCCATGTTTTTACAGATGGCAGTGCAGATATTTCCATGTTTATAGAGATAGCGATGTAGATATTTCCATGTTTGTACAGATGGCGGTGTTGATATTTCCATCTATACACAGATGGCCGTGTAGATATTTCCATGTTTATACAGATGGTAGCGGAGGTATTTCCATGGACATGCAGATGGCGGTGTAGTTATTTCCTTGTTTATACAGATAGCGGTGTAGATATTTCCATGTTTTCACATATGGTCGTGTAGATATTTCCGCGTTTATACACATGGCGGAGTAGATAATTCCATCTTTATGGAGATGGCAGTGTAGATATTTTCATGTTTATAGAGATGTCGGTGTAGATATTTCCATATTTATAGAGATAGCGGTGTAGATATTTCCATCTTTCTACAGATGGCAGTGTAGATATTTCCATGTTTATACAGATGGCGGTGTAGATATTTCCATATTTATACAGATGTCTGTGTAGATATTTCCATGTGTATACAGATGGTATTGTAGATATTTCCATGTTTATACAGATGGTGGTGTAGAAATTTCCCTGTTTACACAGATGGTGGTGTAGATATTTCCCTGTTTACTCAGATGACTGTGTAGATATTTCCATGTTTTAACAGATGGCAGTGTAGATATTTCAATGTTTATAGAGATGGCACTGTAGATATTTCCATGTTTATACAGATAGCGGTGTAGATATTTCCATGTTTATACAGATAGCGGTGTAGATATTTCCATGTTTTTACAGATATTGGTGTAGATATTTCCATGTTTACACAGATTGCAGTGTAGATATTTCCATCTTTCTACAGATGGCATTGTACATATTTCCATGTTTATACAGATGACGGTGTAGATATTTCCATGTTTATATAGATGGTGGTGTAGATATTACCATGTTTATACAGAGAGCGGTGTAGATATTTCCATGTTTATACAGATAGCGGTGTAGATATTTCCATGTTTATATAGATAGCGGTGTAGGTATTTCCATGTTTATAGACATAGCGGTGTAGATATTTCCATGTTTATATAGATGGCGTTGTAGATATTTCCATGTTTATACTGATTGCGGTGTTGGTATTCCCACGTTTATACAGATAGCGATGTAGATATTTCCATGTTTATACAGCTCGCGGTGCAGATATTTATATCTTTATACAGATGGCATTGTAGATATTTCCTTATTCACACTGATGGCAGTGAAGATGTTTCCATGTTTATACAGATGGCGGAGTACTTACTTCCAGGTTTATGGAGATGGCAGTGTAGATATTTTCATGTTTATAGAGATGGCGGTGTAGATATTTCCATGTTTATAGAGATAGCAGTGTAGATATTTACATGTTTATACAGATGGCTGTGTAGATATTTCCATGTGTATACAGATGTCATTGTAAATATTTCCATGTTTATACAGATGACTGTATAGGTATTTCCATGTTTTTACAGATGGCAGTGCAGATACTTCCATGTTTATAGAGATAACGATGTAGATATTTCCATGTTTGTTCAGATGGCAGTGTTGATATTTCCATCTATACACAGATGGCCGTGTAGATATTTCCATGTTTATATAGATGGCAGCGTAGGTATTTCCATGGACATGCAGATGGCGGTGTACTTATTTCCTTCTTTATACAGATAGTGGTGTAGATATTTCCATGTTTTCACATATGGTGGTGTAGATATTTCCCTGTTTATACACATGGCGGTGTAGATACTTCCATCTTTATGGAGATGGCAGTGTAGATATTTTCATGGTTATAGAGATGGCGGTGTAGATATTTCCATATTTATAGAGATAGCGGTGTAGATATTTCCATCTTTCTAGAGATGGCAGTGTAGATATTTCCATGTTTATACAGATGGCGGTGTACATATTTCCATATTTATACAGATGTCTGTGTAGATATTTCCATGTGTATACAGATGGTATTGTAGTTATCTCCATGTTTATACAGATGGTGGTGTAGATATTTCCATGTTTATACAGATGGCAGTGTAGATATTTCCATGTTCCTACACATGACTGTGTAGGTATTTCCATGTTTATACAGATGGCTTTGTAGATATTTCCATGTCTGTAGAGATAGCGGTGCAGATATTTCCATAATTATACAGATAGCGGTGTATATATTTCCATGTTTATACAGATCGTGGTGTAGATATTTCCATGTTTATACAGATACCGGTGTAGATATTTCCATGTTTATACAGACCGCAGTGTAGATATTTCCATGTTTATAGAGATAGCAGTGTAGATATTTCCAAGTTTGTGCAGATGGCGGTGTTGATGTTTCCATCTATACACAGATTGCCGTGTAGGTATTTCCATGTGTATACAGATGGCATTGTAGATATTTCCATATTTATACAGATGGTGGTGTAGATATTTCCATGTTTACACAGAAGACTGTATAGGTATTTCCATGTTTATGCAGATGGCGGTGTAGCTATCTCCATGTTTATAGAGATAGCGGTGTATTTATTTCCATATTTATACAGATAACGGTGTAGAAATTTCCATGTTTATACAGATAGCGGTGTAAATATTTCCATGTTTATGCAGATCACGGTGTAGACAGTTCCTTGTTAATACAAATAGCGGTGTAGTTATTTCCATGTTTGTACACATAGCAGTGTAGATATTTCCATGTATATACAGATGGCTGTGTAGATATTTCCATGTTTATACACATGGCTTTGGAGATATTTCCATGTTTATACAGATGACTTTGTAGGTATTTCCATGTTTATACAGATGGCGGTGTAGATATTTCCATGTTTATAGAGATAGCTGTGTAGATATTTCCATGTTTATACAGATAGCGGTGTAGATAATTCCATGTTTATACAGATCACGGTGTAGTTACTTCCATGTTTGTACAGATAGCGGTGTTGTTATTTCCATGTTTTTACAGATATCGGTGTAGATATTTCCATGTTTACACAGATTGCGGTGTAGGTATTTCCATCTTTCTACAGATGGCAGTGTAGATATTTCCATGTTTATACTCATGGCGGTGTAGATACTTCCATATTTATACAGATGTCTGTGTAGATATTTCCATGTGTATACAGATGGTATTGTAGATATTTCCATGTTTATACAGATGGTGGTGTAGATATTTCTCTGTTTCCTCAGATGACTGTGTAGATATTTCCATGTTTTTACAGATGGCAGTGTAGATATTTCAATGTTTATAGAGATGGAACTGTAGATATTTCCATGTTTATACAGATCGCGGTGTAGATATTTCCATGTTTATACAGATAGCGGTGTAGATATTTCCATGTTTTTACAGATATCGGTGTAGATATTTCCATGTTTACACAGATTGCGGTGTAGATATTTCCATCTTTCTACAGATGGCATTGTAGATATTTCCATGTTTATACAGATGGCGGTGTAGATATTTCCATGTTTATATAGATGCTGGTGTAGATATTACCATGTTTATACAGAGAGCAGTGTAGATATTTCCATGTCTATACAGATAGCGGTGTAGATATTTCCATGTTTATATAGATAGTGGTGTAGGTATTTCCATGTTTATAGACATAGCGGTGTAGATATTTCCATGTTTATATAGATGCCGTTGTAGATATTTCCATGTTTCTACTGATAGCGGTGTTGGTATTTCCACGTTTATACAGATAGCGATGTAGATATTTCCATGTTTATACAGCTGGCGGTGCAGGTATTTATATCTTTATACAGATGGCATTGTAGATATTTCCTTATTCACACTGATGGCGGTGAAGATGTTTCCATGTTTATACAGATGGCGGAGTAGTTACTTCCATGTTTATGGAGATGGCAGTGTAGATATTTTCATGTTTATAGAGATGGCGGTGTAGATATTTCCGTGTTTTTAGAGATAGCAGTGTAGATATTTACATGTTTATACAGATGGCTGTTTAGATATTTCCATGTGTATACAGATGGCATTGTAGATATTTCCATGTTTATACAGATGACTGTATAGGTATTTCCATGTTTTTACAGATGGCAGTACAGATATTTCCATGTTTATAGAGATAGCGATGTAGATATTTCCATGTTTGTACAGATGGCGGTGTTGATATTTCCGTCTCTACACAGATGGCCGTGTAGATATTTCCATGTTTATACAGATGTCAGCGTAGTTATTTCCATGGTCATGCAGATGGCGGTGTAGATATTTCCTTGTTTATACAGATAGCGGTGTAGATATTTCCATCTTTTCACATATGGTGGTGTAGATATTTCCGTGTTTATACACATGGCGGAGTAGATACTTCCATCTTTATGGAGATGGCAGTGTAGATATTTTCATGTTTATAGAGATGGCGGTGTAGATATTTCCATATTTATAGAGATAGCGGTGTAGATACTTCCATCTTTCTACTGATGGCAGTGTAGATATTTCCATGTTTATACAGATGGCCGTGTAGATATTTCCATATTTATACAGATGTCTATGGAGATATTTCCATGTGTATACAGATGGAATTGTAGTTATTTCCATGTTTATGCAGATGGTGGTGTAGATATTTCCATGTTTATTCAGATGACTTTGTAGATATTTCCATGTTTATACAGATGGCAGTGTAGATATTTCCATGTTCCTACACATGACTGTGTAGGTATTTCCATGTTTATACAGATGGCTTTGTAGCTATTTCCATATCTATAGAGATAGCGGTGCAGATATTTCCATGATTATACAGTTAGCGGTGTATATATTTCCATGTTTATACAGATCCAGGTGTAGATGTTTCCATGTTTAAACATATACCGGTGTAGATATTTCCATGTTTATACAGACCGCAGTGTAGATATTTCAATGTTTATAGAGATAGCAGTGTAGATATTTCCAAGTTTGTGCAGATGGCGGTTTTGATGTTTCCATCTATACACAGATTGCCGTGTAGGTATTTCCATGTGTATACAGATGGCATTGTAGATATTTCCATGTTTATACAGATGGTGGTGTAGATATTTCCATGTTTACACAGAAGACTGTATAGGTATTTCCATGTTTATACAGATGGCGGTGTAGCTATTTCCATGTTTATAGAGATAGCGGTGTAGTTATTTCCATATTTACAGATAACGGTGTAGAAATTTCCATGTTTATACAGATAGCGGTGTAAATATTTCCATGTTTATACAGATCACTGTGTAGATATTTCCTTGTTTATACAAATAGCGGTGTAGTTATTTCCATGTTTATACAGATAGCGGTGTAGTTATTTCCATGTATATACAGATGGCTGTGTAGATATTTCCATGTTTATACAGATGGCTTTGTAGATATTTCCATGTTTATACAGATGACTTTGTAGGTATTTCCATGTTTATACAGATGGCGGTGTAGATATTTCCATGTTTATATAGATAGCTGTGTAGATATTTCCATGTTTATACAGATAGCGGTGTAGATAATTCCATGTTTATACAGATCGCGGTGTAGTTACTTCCATGTTTATACAGATAGCGGTGTTGTCATTTCCATGTTTTTACAGATATCGGTGTAGATATTTCCATGTTTACACAGATTGCGGTGTAGATATTTCCATCTTTCTACAGATGGCAGTGTAGATATTTCCATCTCTATACACATGGCTGTGTAGATACTTCCATATTTATACAGATGTCTGTGTAGATATTTCCATGTGTATACAGATGGTATTGTCGATATTTCCATGTTTATACAGATGCTGGTGTAGATATTTCCCTGTTTGCTCAGATGACTGTGTAGATATTTCCATATTTTTACAGATGGCAGTGTAGATATTTCAATGTTTATTGAGATGGCACTGTAGATATTTCCATGTTTATACAGATCGCGGTGTAGATATTTCCATGTTTATACAGATAGCGGTGTAGATATTTCCATGTTTTTACAGATATCGGTGTAGATATTTCCATGTTTACACAGATTGCGGTGTAGATATTTCCATCTTTCTACAGATGGCATTGTAGATATTTCCATGTTTATACAGATGGCGGTGTAGATATTTCCATGTTTATATAGATGGTGGTGTAGATATTACCATGTTTATACAGAGAGCGGTGTAGATATTTCCATGTTTATACAGATAGCGGTGTAGATATTTCCATGTTTATATAGATAGCGGTGTAGGTATTTCCATGTTTATAGACATAGCGGTGTAGATATTTCCATATTTATATAGATGCCGTTGTAGATATTTCCATGTTTATACTGATAGCGGTGTTGGTATTTCCACGTTTATACAGATAGCGATGTAGATATTTCCATGTTTATACAGCTGGCGGTGCAGGTATTTATATCTTTATACAGATGGCATTGTAGATATTTCCTTATTCACACTGATGGCGGTGAAGATGTTTCCATGTTTATACAGATGGCGGAGTAGTTACTTCCATGTTTATGGAGATGGCAGTGTAGATATTTTCATGTTTATAGAGATGGCGGTGTAGATATTTCCGTGTTTTTAGAGATGGCAGTGTAGATATTTACATGTTTATACAGATGGCTGTTTAGATATTTCCAAGTGTATACAGATGGCATTGTAGATATTTCCATGTTTCTACAGATGACTGTATAGGTATTTCCATGTTTTTACAGATGACAGTGCAGATATTTCCATGTTTATAGAGATAGCGATGTAGATATTTCCATGTTTGTACAGATGGCGGTGTTGATATTTCCATCTCTACACAGATGGCCGTGTAGATATTTCCATGTTTATACAGATGTCAGCGTAGTTATTTCCATGGACATGCAGATGGCGGTGTAGATATTTCCTTGTTTATACAGATAGCGGTGTAGATATTTCCATCTTTTCACATCTGGTGGTGTAGATATTTCCATGTGTATACACATGGCGGAGTAGATACTTCCATCTTTATGGAGATGGCAGTGTAGATATTTTCATGTTTATAGAGATGGCGGTGTAGATATTTCCATATTTATAGAGATAGCGGTGTAGATACTTCCATCTTTCTACAGATGGCAGTGTAGATATTTCCATGTTTATACAGATGGCCGTGTAGATATTTCCATACTTATACAGATGTCTGTGGAGATATTTCCATGTGTATACAGATGGAATTGTAGTTATTTCCATGTTTATACAGATGGTGGTGTAGATATTTCCATGTTTATTCAGATGACTGTGTAGATATTTCCATGTTTATACAGATGGCACTGTAGATATTTCCATGTTCCTACACATGACTGTGTAGGTAATTCCATGTTTATACAGATGGCTTTGTAGCTATTTCCATGTCTATAGAGATAGCGGTGCAGTTATTTCCATGATTATACAGTTAGCGGTGTATATATTTCCATGTTTATACAGATCGTGGTGTAGATGTTTCCATGTTTATACATATACCGGTGTAGATATTTCCATGTTTATACAGACCGCAGTGTAGATATTACCATGTTTATAGAGATAGCAGTGTAGATATTTCCAGGTTTGTGCAGATGGCGGTGTTGATGTTTCCATCTATACACAGATTGCCGTGTAGGTATTTCCATGTGTATACAGATGGCATTGTAGATATTTCCATGTTTATACAGATGGTGGTGTAGATATTTCCATGTTTACACAGAAGACTGTATAGGTATTTCCATGTTTATACAGATGGCGGTGTAGCTATTTCCATGTTTATAGAGATAGCGGTGTAGGTATTTCCATATTTACAGATAACGGTGTAGAAATTTCCATGTTTATACAGATAGCGGTGTAAATATTTCCATGTTTATACAGATCACTGTGTAGATATTTCCTTGTTTATACAAATAGCGGTGTAGTTATTTCCATGTTTATACAGATAGCGGTGTAGTTATTTCCATGTATATACAGATGGCTGTGTAGATATTTCCATGTTTATACAGATGGCTTTGTAGATATTTCCATGTTTATACAGATGACTTTGTAGGTATTTCCATGTTTATACAGATGGCGGTGTAGATATTTCCATGTTTATAGAGATAGCTGTGTAGATATTTCCATGTTTATACAGATAGCGGTGTAGATATTTCCATGTTTATACAGATCGCGGTGTAGTTCCTTATATGTTTATACAGATAGCGGTGTTGATATTTCCATGTTTTTACAGATATCGGTGTAGATATTTCCATGTTTACACAGATTGCGGTGTAGATATTTCCATCTTTCTACAGATGGCAGTGTAGATATTTGCATGTTTATACAGATGGCGGTGTAGATATTTCCATATTTATACAGATGTCTGTGCGGATATTTCCATGTTTATACAGATGCTATTGTAGATATTTCCATGTTTATACAGATGGTGGTGTAGATATTTCCATGTTTATTCAGATGACTGTGTAGATATTTCCATGTTTATACAGATGGCAGTGTAGATATTTCCATGTTCCTACACATGACTGTGTAGGTATTTCCATGTTTATACAGATGGCTTTGTAGATATTTCCATGTCTATAGAGATGGCGGTGCAGATATTTCCATGATTATACAGATAGCGGTGTATATATTTCCATGTTTATACAGATCGTGGTGTAGATATTTCCATGTTTATACAGATACCGGTGTAGATATTTCCATGTTTATACAGACCGCAGTGTAGATATTTCCATGTTTATAGAGATAGCAGTGTAGATATTTCCAAGTTTGTGCAGATGGCGGTGTTGACGTTTCCATCTATACACAGATTGCCGTGTAGGTATTTCCATGTGTATACAGATGGCATTGTAGACATTTCCATGTTTATACAGATGGCGGTGTAGCTATTTCCATGTTTATAGAGATAGCGGTGTAGATATTTCCATATTTATACAGATAACGGTGTAGAAATTTCCATGTTTATACAGATAGCGGTGTAAATATTTCCATGTTTATACAGATCACGGTGTAGATATTTCCTTGTTAATACAAATAGCGGTGTAGTTATTTCCATGTTTGTTCAGATAGCGGTGTAGATATTTCCATGTATATACAGATGGCTGTGTAGATATTTCCATGTTTATACAGTTGGCTTTGTAGATATTTCCATGTGTATACAGATGACTTTGTAGGTATTTCCATGTTTATACAGATGGCGGTGTAGATATTTCCATGTTTATAGAGATAGCTGTGTAGATATTTCCATGTTTATACAGATAGCATTGTAGATATTTCCATGTTTATACAGATCGCGTTGTAGATACTTCCATGTTTATACAGATAGCGGTGTTGATATTTCCATGTTTTTACAGATATCGGTGTAGATTTTTCCATGTTTACACAGACTGCGGTGTAGATATTTCCATCTTTCTACAGATGGCATTGTAGATATTTCCATGTTTATACAGATGGCGGTGTAGATATTTCCATGTTTATATAGATGGTGGTGTAGATATTACCATGTTTATACAGATAGCGGTGTAGATATTGCCATGTTTATACAGATCGTGGTGAAGATATTTCCATGTTTATACAGATCTCGGTGTAGATATTTCCATGTTTATACAGATCGCGGTGTAGATATTTCAATGTTTTCACATATGGTGGTGTAGATATTTCCGTGTTTATACACATGGCGGAGTAGATACTACCATCTTTATGGAGATGGCAGTGTAGATATTTTCATGTTTATAGAGATGGCGGTGTAGATATTTCCATATTTATAGAGATAGCGGTGTAGATACTTCCATCTTTCTACAGATGGCAGTGTAGATATTTCCATGTTTATACAGATGGCCATGTAGATATTTCCATATTTATACAGATGTCTGTGTAGATATTTCAATGTGTATACAGATAGAATTGTAGTTATTTCCATGTTTATACAGATGGTGGTGTAGATATTTCCATGTTTATTCAGATGACTGTGTAGATATTTCCATGTTTATACAGATGGCAGTGTAGATATTTCCATGTTCCTACACATGACTGTGTAGGTATTTCCATGTTTATACAGATGGCTTTGTAGCTATTTCCATGTCTATAGAGATAGCGGTGCAGATATTTCCATGATTATACAGATAGCGGTGTATATATTTCCATGTTTATACAGATCGTGGTGTAGATGTTTCCATGTTTATACATATACCGGTGAAGATATTTCCATGTTTATACATATACCGGTGTAGATATTTCCATGTTTATACAGACCGCAGTGTAGATATTTCCATGTTTATAGAGATAGCAGTGTAGATATTTCCAAGTTTGTGCAGATGGCGGTGTTGATGTTTCCATCTATACACAGATTGCCATGTAGGTAATTCCATGTATATACAGATGGCATTGTAGATATTTCCATGTTTATACAGATGGTGGTGTAGATATTTCCATGTTTACACAGAAGACTGTATAGGTATTTCCATGTTTATACAGATGGCGGTGTAGCTATTTCCATGTTTATAGAGATAGCGGTGTAGATATTTCCATATTTATACAGATAACGGTGTAGAAATTTCCATGTTTATACAGATAGCGGTGTAAATATTTCCATGTTTATACAGATCACGGTGTAGATATTTCCTTGTTTATACAAATAGCGGTGTAGTTATTTCCATGTTTATACAGATAGCGGTGTAGATATTTCCATGTATATACAGATGGCTGTGTAGATATTTCCATGTTTATACAGATGGCTTTGTAGATATTTCCATGTTTATACAGATGACTTTGTAGGTATTTCCATGTTTATACAGATGGCGGTGTAGATATTTCCATGTTTATAGAGATAGCTGTGTAGATATTTCCATGTTTATACAGATAGCGGTGTAGATAATTCCATGTTTATACAGATCGCGGTGTAGTTACTTCCATGTTTATACAGATAGCGGTGTTGTTTTTTCCATGTTTTTTCAAATATCGGTGTAGATATTTCCATGTTTACACAGATTGCGGTGTAGATATTTCCATCTTTCTACAGATGGCAGTGTAGATACTTCCATGTTTATACACATGGCGGTGTAGATACTTTCATATTTATACAGATGTCTGTGTAGATATTTCCATGTGTATACAGATAGTATTGTAGATATTTCCATGTTTATACAGATGGTGGTGTAGATATTTCCCTGTTTACTCAGATGACTGTGTAGATATTTCCATGTTTTTACAGATGGCAGTGTAGATATTTCAATGTTTATAGAGATGGCACTGTAGATATTTACATGTTTATACAGATCGCGGTGTAGATATTTCCATGTTTATACATATAGCGGTGTAGATATTTCCATGTTTTTACAGATATCGGTGTTGATATTTCCATGTTTACACAGATTGCGGTGTAGATATTTCCATCTTTCTACAGATGGCATTGTAGATACTTCCATGTTTATACAGATGGCGGTGTAGATATTTCCATGTTTATATAGATGGTGGTGTAGATATTACCATGTTTATACAGAGAGCGGTTTAGATATTTCCATGTTTATACAGATAGCTTTGTAGATATTTCCATGTTTATGTAGATAGCGGTGTAGGTATTTCCATGTTTATAGACATAGCGGTGTAGATATTTCCATGTTTATATAGATGCCGTTGTAGATATTTCCATGTTTATACTGATAGCGGTGTTGGTATTTCCACGTTTATACAGATAGCGATGTAGATATTTCCATGTTTATAGAGCTCGCGGTGCAGGTATTTATATCTTTATACAGATGGCATTGTAGATATTTCCTTATTCACACTGATGGCGGTGAAGTTGTTTCCATGTTTATACAGATGGCGGAGTAGTTACATCCATGTTTATGGAGATGGCAGTGTGGATATTTTCATGTTTATAGAGATGGCGGTGTAGATATTTCCGTGTTTTTAAAGATAGCAGTGTAGATATTTACATGTTTATACAGATGGCTGTTTAGATATTTCCATGTGTATACAGATGGCATTGTAGATATTTCCATGTTTATACAGATGACTGTATAGGTATTTCCATGTTTTAACAGATGACAGTGCAGATATTTCCATGTTTATAGAGATAGCGATGTAGATATTTCCATGTTTGTACAGATGGAGGTGTTGATATTTCCATCTCTACACAGATGGCCGTGTAGATATTTCCATGTTTATACAGATGTCAGCGTAGTTATTTCCATGGACATGCAGATGGCGGTGTAGATATTTCCTTGATTATACAGATAGCGGTGTAGATATTTCCATCTTTTCACATATGGTGGTGTAGATATTTCCGTGTTTATACACATGGCAGAGTAGATACTTCCATCTTTATGGAGATGGCAGTGTAGATATTTTCATGTTTATAGAGATGGCGGTGTAGATATTTCCATATTTATAGAGATAGCGGTGTAGATACTTCCATCTTTCTACAGATGGCAGTGTAGATATTTCCAAGTTTATACAGATGGTGGTGTAGATATTTCCCTGTTTACTCAGATGACTGTGTAGATATTTCCATGTTTTTACAGATGGCAGTGTAGATATTTCAATGTTTATAGAGATGGCACTGTAGATATTTCCATGTTTATACAGATCGCGGTGTAGATATTTCCATGTTTATACAGATAGCGGTGTAGATATTTCCATGTTTTTACAGATATCGGTGTAGATATTTCCATGTTTACACAGATTGCGGTGTAGATATTTCCATCTTTCTACAGATGGCATTGTAGATACTTCCATGTTTATACAGATGGCTGTGTAGATATTTCCATGTTTATATAGATGGTGGTGTAGATATTACCATGTTTATACAGAGAGCGGTGTAGATATTTCCATCTTTCTACAGATGGCAGTGTAGATATTTCCATGTTTATACAGATGGCGGTGTAGATATTTCCATATTTATACAGATGTCTGTGTAGATATTTCCATGTGTATACAGATGGTATTGCAGGTATTTCCATGTTTATACAGATGGTGGTGTAGATATTTCCATGTTTATTCAGATGACTGTGTAGATATTTCCATGTTTTTACAGATGGCAGTGTAGATATTTCAATGTTTATAGAGATGGCGCTGTAGATATTTCCATGTTTATACAGATAACGGTGGAGATATTTCCATGTTTATACAGACAGCAGTGGAGATATTTCCATGTTTATATACTTAGCAGTGTACATATTCCCATAGTTATACAGACAGCGGTGTAGGTATTTCCATGTTTATACAGATAGCGGTGCAGATATTTCCATGTTTATACAGATGCCTATGCAGATATTTCCATATTTATACAGAGGGCTGAGTAGACATTTCTATGTTTATACAGATGGCAGTGTAGATATTTCCATGTTCCTACACCTGACTGTGTAGGTATTTCCATGTTTATACAGATATCGGTGTATATATTTCCAGGTTTATACAGATCGTGGTGTAGATATTTCCATGTTTATACAGATACCAGTGTAGATATTTCCATGTTTATACAGACCGCAGTGTAGATATTTCCATGTTTATGGAAATAGCAGTGTAGATATTTCCAAGTTTGTAGAGATGGCAGTTTTGATGTTTCCATCTATAAACAGATTGCCGTGTAGTTATTTCCATGTGTATACAAATGGCATTGTAGATATTTCCATGTTTATACAAATGGTGGTGTAGATATTTCCTTGTTTACACAGATGACTGTATAGGTATTTCCATGTTTATAAAGATGGCGGTGTAGATATTTCCATGTTTATAGAGATAGCGGTGTAGATATTTCCATATTTATACAGATAACAGTGTAGAAGTTTCCATGTGTATACAGATACCGGTGTAAATATTTCCATGTTCATACAGATCACGGTGTAGAGATTTCCATGTTTATAGAGATAGCGGTGTAGGTATTTCCATGTTTATACAGAGAGCGGTGTAGATATTTCCATGTTTATACAGACCGCGGTGTAGATATTTCCATGTTTATACAGATTGCGGTGCAGATATTTCCATGTTTGTACAGATGGCGGTGTTGATATTTCCATCTATACACAGATGACCGTGTAGATATTTCCATGTTTATACAGATGGCGGCGCAGTTATTTCCATGGATATGTAGATGGCGGTGTAGATATTTCCATTTTTACACAGATAGCGGTGTAGATATTTCCATGTTTATATAGATAGCGGTGTAGATATTTCCATGTTTATACAGATCGCGGTGTAGATATTTACATGTTTATACATATAACTTTGTAAGTATTTCCATCTTTCTACAGATGGCAGTGTAGATATTTCGATGTTTATAGAGATAGCAGTGGAGTTATTTCCATGTTTATACAGATAGCGGTGTAGTTATTTCCATGTTTATATAGATAGCGGTGTAGATATTTTCATGTACGTACACATGGCTGTGTAGATATTTCCATGTTTATACAGATTGCGGTGCAGATATTTCCATGTTTGTACAGATGGCGGTGTTGATATTTCCATCTATACACAGATGACCGTGTAGATATTTCCATGTTTATACAGATGGCGGCGCAGTTATTTCCATGGATATGTAGATGGCGGTGTAGATATTTCCATTTTTACACAGATAGCGGTGTAGATATTTCCATGTTTATATAGATAGCATTGCAGATATTTCCATGTTTGTACAGATGGCGGTGTTGATATTTCCATTTATACACAGATGACCGTGTAGATATTTCCATGTTTATACAGATGGCGGCGCAAATATTTCTATGGATATGTAGATGGCTGTGTAAATTTTCCCATGTTTATACAGATAGCGGTGTAGTTATTTCGATGTTTATATGGATAGCGGTGTAGATATTTCCATGTATATACACATGGCTGTGTAGATATTTCCATGTTTATACAGATGGCGGTGTAGATATTTCCATGTTTATACAGATAATTTTTTAAGCATTTCCATACTTATACAGATGGCGGTGTAGATATTTCGATGTTTATAGAGATAGCAGTGGAGATATTTCCATGTTTATACAGATAGCGGTGTAGATATTTCCATGTTTACACTGATCGCGGTGTAGATATTTCCATGTTTATAGAGACGGCGGTGTAGATATTTCCATGTTCATAGAGATAGCAGTGTTGATTTTTCCATGTTTATAGAGATAGCACTGTGGATATTTCCATGTTTATACAGATAGGGGTGTAGATATTTCCATGTTTATAGAGATGGCGGTGTAGATATTTCCATGTTTATACAGATCACGGTGTAGATATTTCCATGTTTATACACACCATGGTGTAGATATTTCCATGTTTTCACAGATCGCGGTGTGGATATTACCATGTTTATAGGGATAGCGGTGCAAATATTTCCACATTTATACAGATAGCGGTGTAGATATTAGCATGTTTATACAGATGGTGGTGTAGATATTTCCATGTTTACACAGATGACTGTATAGGTATTTCCATGTTTATACAGATGGCGGTGTAGATATTTCCAAGTTTATAGAGATAGCGGTGTAGATATTTCCATATTTATACAGATAACGGTGTAGAAGTTTCCATATTTATACAGATAGCGGTGTAAATATTTCCATGTTTATACAGATCATGGTGTAGATATTTCCATGTTTATAGAGATAGCGATGTAGATATTTCCAAGTTTATACAGACCGCGGTGAAGATATTTCCATGTTTAAACAGATTGCGGAGCAGATATTTCCTTGCTTGTACAGATGGCGGTGTTGATATTTTCATCTATACACAGATGACCGTGTAGATATTTCCATGTTTATACAGATGGCGGCGCAGATATTCCATGGATATGTAGATGGCGGTGTAGTTATTTCCATGTTTATACAGATAGCGGTGTAGTTATTTCCATGTTTATATAGATAGCGGTGTAGGTATTTCCATGTATATTCACATGGCTGTGTAGATATTTCCATGTTTATACAGATGGCGGTGTAGATATTTCCATGTTTATACAGATAACTTTGTAAGAATTTCCATGTTAATACAGATGGCGGTGAAGATATTTTGATGTTTATAGAGATAGCAGTGGAGATATTTCCAGGTTTATACAGGTAGCGTTGTAGATATTTCCATGTTTATACTGATCGTGGTGTAGATATTTCCATGTTTATAGAGATGGCGGTGTAGATATTTCCATGTTCATAGAGATAGCGGTGTTGATTTTTCCATGTTGATAGAGATAGCGGTGTGGATATTTCCATGTTTATACAGATAGGGGTGTAGATTTTTCCGTGTTTATAGAGATGGCGGTGTAGATATTTCCATGTTTATACAGATCACGGTGTAGATATTTCCTTGCTTGTACAAATAGCGGTGTAGTTATTTCCATGTTTATGCAGATAGCGGTGTAGATATTTCCATGTATAAACAGATTGCTGTGTAGATATTTCCATGTTTATACAGATGGCTGTGTAGATATTTCCATGTTTATACAGAAGACTTTGTTGGTATTTCCATGCTTATACAGATGGCGGTGTAGATATTTCCATGTTTATAGAGATAGCTGTGTAGATATTTCCATGTTTATACAGATATTGGTGTAGATATTTCCATGTTTATACACATCACGGTGAAGATATTTCCAGGTTTATACAGATCGCGGTGTAGATATTTCCATGTTTATACAGATAGCGCTGTAGTTATTTCCATGTTTTTACAGATAGCGGTGTAGATATTTCCATGTTTACACAGATTGCGGTGTAGATATTTCCATTTTTCTACAGATGACATTGTAGATATTTCCATGTTTATACACATGGCAGTATAGATATTTCCATGTTTATATAGATGGTGGTGTAGATATTACCATGTTTATACAGATAGCAGTGTAGATATTTCCATGTTTATACAGATCGTGGTGAAGATATTTCCATGTTTATACAGACCGCGGTGTAGATATTTCCATGTTTATACAGATAGCGGTGTAGATATTTCCATGTTTATACAGATGGCAGTGTAGATATTTCCATGTATATACACATGGCTGTGTAGATATTTCCATGTTTATACAGATGGCGGTGTAGATATTTCCATGTTTATACAGATAATTTTTTAAGCATTTCCATACTTATACAGATGGCGGTGTAGATATTTCGATGTTTATAGAGATAGCAGTGGAGATATTTCCATGTTTATACAGATAGCGGTGTAGATGTTTCCATGTTTACACTGATCGCGGTGTAGATATTTCCATGTTTATAGAGATGGCGGTGTAGATATTTCCATGTTCATAGAGATAGCAGTGTTGATTTTTCCATGTTTATAGAGATAGCGCTGTTGATATTTCCATGTTTATACAGATAGGGGTGTAGATATTTCCATGTTTATAGAGATGGCGGTGTAGATATTTCCATGTTTATACAGATCACGGTGTAGATATTTCCATGTTTATACACACCATGGTGTAGATATTTCCATGTTTTTACAGATCGCGGTGTTGATATTACCATGTTTATAGGGATAGCGGTGCAAATATTTCCACATTTATACAGATAGCGGTGTAGTTATTAGCATGTTTATACAGATGGTGGTGTAGATATTTCCATGTTTACACACATGACTGTATAGGTATTTCCATGTTTATACAGATGGCGGTGTAGATATTTCCAAGTTTATAGAGATAGCGGTGTAGATATTTCCATATTTATACAGATAACGGTGTAGAAGTTTCCATGTTTATACAGATAGCGGTGTAAATATTTCCATGTTTATACAGATCATGGTGTAGATATTTCCATGTTTATAGAGATAGCGGTGTAGATATTTCCAAGTTTATACAGACCGCGGTGAAGTTATTTCCATGTTTAAACAGATTGCGGAGCAGATATTTCCTTGCTTGTACAGTTGGCGGTGTTGATATTTCCATCTATACACAGATGACCCTGTAGATATTTCCATGTTTATACAAATGGCAGCGCAGATATTTCCATGGATATGTAGATGGCGGTGTAGATATTTCCATGTTTATACAGATAGCGGTGTAGTTATTTCCATGTTTATATAGATAGCGGTGTAGGTATTTCCATGTATATACACATGGCTGTGTAGATATTTCCATGTTTATACAGATGGCGGTGTAGATATTTCCATGTTTATACACATAACTTTGTAAGTATTTCCATGTTAATACAGATGGCGGTGAAGATATTTCGATGTTTATAGAGATAGCAGTGGAGATATTTCCAGGTTTATACAGATAGCGTTGTAGATATTTCCATGTTTATACTGATCGTGGTGTAGATATTTCCATGTTTATAGAGATGGCGGTGTAGATATTTCCATGTTCATAGAGATAGCGTTGTTGATTTTTCCATGTTGATAGAGATAGCGGTGCGGATATTTCCATGTTTATACAGATAGGGGTGTAGATTTTTCCGTGTTTATAGAGATGGCGGTGTAGATATTTCCATGTTTATACAGATCACGGTGTAGATATTTCCTTGCTTGTACAAATAGCGGTGTAGTTATTTCCATGTTTATACAGATAGCGGTGTAGATATTTCCATGTATAAACAGATTGCTGTGTAGATATTTCCATGTTTATACAGATGGCTGTGTAGATATTTCCATGTTTATACAGATGACTTTGTGGATATTTCCATGTTTATACAGATGGCGGTGTATATATTTCCATGTTTATAGAGATAGATGTGTAGATATTTCCATGTTTATACAGATATTGGTGTAGATATTTCCATGTTTATACACATCACGGTGAAGATATTTCCATGTTTATACAGATCGCGGTGTAGATATTTCCATGTTTATACAGATAGCGCTGTAGTTATTTCCATGTTTTTACAGATAGCGGTGTAGATATTTCCATGTTTACACAGATTGCGGTGTAGATATTTCCATTTTTCTACAGATGACATTGTGGATGTTTCCATGTTTATACACATGGCGGTATAGATATGTCCATGTTTACATAGATGGTGGTGTAGATATTACCATGTTTATACAGATAGCAGTGTAGATATTTCCATGTTTATACAGATCGTGGTGAAGATATTTCCATGTTTACAGAGATCGCGGTGTAGATATTTCCATGTTTATACAGATCACGGTGTAGATATTTCCATGTTTATACAGATAGCGGTGTAGATATTTCCATGTTTATACAGATGGCTGTGTAGATATTTCCATGTTTATACAGATGGCTCTGTAGATATTTCCATGTTTATACAGATGGCTGTGTAGATACTTCCATGTTTATACAGATGACTTTGTAGTTATTTCCATGTTTATACAGATTGCGGTGTATTTATTTCCATGTTTATAGAGAAAGATGTGTAGATATTTCCATGTTTCTACAGATCGCGGTGTAGATATTTCCATGTTTATACAGACAGCAGTGGAGATATTTCCATGTTTATACACACAGCGGTGTACATATTTCCATGCTTATAGAGACATCGGTGTAGGTATTTCCATGTTTATACAGATAGCGGTGAAGATATTTCCATGTTTGTACAGATGCCTATGCAGATATTTCCATATTTATACAGAGGACTGTGTAGATATTTCCATGTTTATACAGATGGCAGTGTAAATATTTCCATGTTCCTACACATGACTGTGTAGTTATTTCCATGTTTATACAGATGGCTTTGTAGATATTTCCATGTTTATAGAGATAGCGGTGCAGATATTTCCATGTTTATACAGATAGCGGTGTAAATATTTCCAAGTTTATACAGATCGTGGTGTAGATATTTCCATGTTAATACAGATACCGGTGTAGATATTTCCATGTTTATACAGACCGCAGTGTAGATATTTCCATGTTTATAGAGATAGCGGTGTAGATATTTCCATGTTTGTACAGATGGCGGTGTTGATGTTTCCATCTATACACAGATTGCCGTGTAGTTTTTTTATGTGTATACAGATGGCATTGTAGATATTTCCGTGTTTATACAGATGGTGGTGTAGATATTTCCATGTTTATACGGATGACTGTATAGGTATTTCCATGTTTTTACAGATGACATTGTAGATATTTCCATGTTTATAGAGATAGCAGTGTAGATATTTCCATGTTTATACAGATGGCGGTGTAGATATTTCCATGTTTATAGAGATAGCGGTGCAGATATTTCCATATTTATACATATAACGGTGGAGATATTTCCATGTTTATACAGATAGCCGTGTAAATATTTCCATGTTTATACAGATCACGGTGTAGATATTTCCATGTTTATAAGGATAGCGGTGTAACTATTTCCATGTTTATACAGATAGCATTGCAGATATTTCCATGTTTGTACAGATGGCGGTGTTGATATTTCCGTTTATACACAGATGACCGTGTAGATATTTCCATGTTTATACAGATGGCGGCGCAGATATTTCTATGGATATGTAGATGGCTGTGTAAATTTTCCCATGTTTATACAGATAGCGGTGTAGATATTTCGATGTTTATATGGATAGCGGTGTAGATATTTCCATGTATATACACATGGCTGTGTAGATATTTCCATGTTTATACAGATGACGGTGTAGATATTTCCATGTTTATACAGATAATTTTTTAAGCATTTCCATACTTATACAGATGGCGGTGTAGATATTTCGATGTTTATAGAGATAGCAGTGGAGATATTTCCATGTTTATAGAGATGGCGGTGTAGATATTTCCATGTTCATAGAGATAGCAGTGTTGATTTTTCCATGTTTATAGAGATAGCGCTGTGGATATTTCCATGTTTATACAGATAGGGGTGTAGATATTTCCATGTTTATAGAGATGGCAGTGTAGATATTTCCATGTTGATACAGATCACGGTGTAGATATTTCCATATTTATACACACCATGGTGTAGATATTTCCATGTTTTTACAGATCGCGGTGTTGATATTACCATGTTTATAGGGATAGCGGTGCAAATATTTCCACATTTATACAGATAGCGGTGTAGTTATTAGCATGTTTATACAGATGGTGGTGTAGATATTTCCATGTTTACACAGATGACTGTATAGGTATTTCCATGTTTATGCAGATGGCGGTGTAGATATTTCCAAGTTTATAGAGATAGTGGTGTAGATATTTCCATATTTATACAGATAACGGTGTAGAAGTTTCCATGTTTATACAGATAGCGGTGTAAATATTTCCATGTTTATACAGATCATGGTGTAGATATTTCCATGTTTATAGAGATAGCGGTGTAGATATTTCCAAGTTTATACTGACCGCTGTGAAGATATTTCCATGTTTAAACAGATTGCGGAGCAGATATTTCCTTGCTTGTACAGTTGGCGGTGTTGATATTTCCATCTATACACAGATGACCCTGAAGATATTTCCATGTTTATACAGATGGCGGCGCAGATATTTCCATGGATATGTAGATGGCGGTGTAGATATTTCCATGTTTATACAGATAGCGGTGTAGTTATTTCCATGTTTATATAGATAGCGGTGTAGGTATTTCCATGTATATACACATGGCTGTGTAGATATTTCCATGTTTATACAGATGGCGGTGTAGATATTTTCATGTTTATACACATAACTTTGTAAGTATTTCCATGTTAATACAGATGGCGGTGAAGATATTTCGATGTTTATAGAGATAGCAGTGGAGATATTTCCAGGTTTCTACAGATAGCGTTGTAGATATTTCCATGTTTATACTGATCGTGGTGTAGATATTTCCATGTTTATAGAGATGGCGGTGTAGATATTTCCATGTTCATAGAGATAGCAGTGTTGATTTTTCCATGTTGATAGAGATAGCGGTGTGGATATTTCCATGTTTATACAGATAGGGGTGTAGATTTTTCCGTGTTTATAGAGATGGCGGTGTAGATATTTCCATGTTTATACAGATCACGGTGTAGATATTTCCTTGCTTGTAGAAATAGCGGTGTAGTTATTTCCATGTTTATACAGATAGCGGTGTAGATATTTCCATGTATAAACAGATTGCTGTGTAGATATTTCCATGTTTATACAGATGGCTGTGTAGATATTTCCATGTTTATACAGATGACTTTGTGGGTATTTCCATGTTTATACACATGGCGGTGTAGATATTTCCATGTTTATAGAGATAGCTGTGTAGATATTTCCATGTTTATACAGATATTGGTGTAGATATTTCCATGTTTGTACACATCACGGTGAAGATATTTCCATGTTTATACAGATCGCGGTGTAGGTATTTCCATGTTTATACAGATAGCGCTGTAGTTATTTCCATGTTTTTACAGATAGCGGTGTAGTTATTTCCATGTTTACACAGATTGCAGTGTAGATATTTCCATTTTTCTACAGATGACATTGTAGATATTTCCATGTTTATACACATGGCGGTATAGATATTTCCATGTTTATATATATGGTGGTGTAGATATTACCATGTTTATACAGATAGCAGTGTAGATATTTCCATGTTTATACAGATCGTGTTGAAGATATTTCCATGTTTATACAGATCGCGGTGGAGATATTTCCATGTTTATACAGATCGCGGTGTAGTCATTTACATGTTTATACAGATAGCGGTGTAGATATTTCCTTGTTTATACAGATAGCGGTGTAGTTATTTCCATGTTTATACAGCTCGCCGTGCAGGTATATATATGTTTATACAGATGGCATTGCAGATATTTCCTTATTCACACAGATGGCGGTGTAGATGTTTCCATGTTTATACAGATGGCGGAGTAGTTAGCTCCATGTTTATGGAGATGGCAGTGTAGATATTTTCATGTTTATAGAGATGGCGGTGTAGATATTTCCATGTTTATAGAGATGGCGGTGTAGATATTTCCATGTTCATAGAGATAGAGGTGTTGATTTTTCCATGTTTATAGAGATAGCGCTGTGGATATTTCCATGTTTATACAGATAGGGGTGTAGATATTTCCATGTTTATAGAGATGGCGGTGTAGATATTTCCATGTTTATACAGATCACGGTGTAGATATTTCCATGTTTATACACATCATGGTGTAGATATTTCCATGTTTATACAGATCGCGGTGTTGATATTACCATGTTTATAGGGATAGCCGTGCAAATATTTCCAAATTTACACAGATAGCGGTGTAGTTATTAGCATGTTTATACAGATGGTGGAGTAGATATCTCCATGTTTACACAGATGACTGTATAGTTATTTCCATGTTTATACAGATGGCGGTGTAGGTATTTCCAAGTTTATAGAGGTAGCGGTGTAGATATTTCCATACTTATACACATAACGGTGTAGAAGTTTCCATGTTTATACAGATAGCGGTGTAAATATTTCCATGTTTATACAGATCACGGTGTAGATATTGCCATGTTTATAGAGATAGCGGTGTAGATATTTCCATGTTTATACAGACCGCGGTGTAGATATTTCCATGTTTATACAGATAGCGGAGCAGATATTTCCATGTATGTACAGATGGTGGTGTTGATATTTCCATCTATACACAGATGACCGTGTAGATAATTCCATGTTTATACAGGTAGCGGTTTAGAAATTCCCATGTTCATACAGATCTCTTTGTAGATATTTCCATCTTTCTACAGATGTCAGTGTAGATATTTCCAAGTTTATACAGATGTCTGTGTATATATTTCCATGTTTATGCAGATGGCGGTGTAGATATTTCCATGTTTATAGAGATAGCAGTGTAGTTATTTCTATGTTTATAGAGATAGCGGTGTAAATATTTCCATGTTTATAGGGATGGTGGTGTAAGTATTTTCATGTTTATAGAGATAGCGATGTAGATATTTCCAAGTTTATACAGATAGCGGTGTTGCTACTTCCATGTTTATACAGATCACGGTGTAGATATTTCCATGTTTTTACAGATATCGGTGTAGATATTTCCATGTTTACACAGATTGCGGTGTAGATATTCCCATCTTTGTACAGATGGCATTGTAGATATTTCGATGTTTATAGAGATGGCGGTGTAGATATTTCCATGTTTATATAGATGGCTGTGTAGATATTTCCATGTGTATACAGTTCGCATTGTAGATATTTCCATGTTTATACAGATGACTGTATAGGTATTTCCATGTTTTTACAGATGGCAGTGCAGATATTTCCATGTTTATAGAGATAGCGGTGTAGATATTTCCATGTTTGTACAGATGGCGGTGTTGATATTTCCATCTATACACAGATGGCCGTGTAGATATTTCCATGTTTATACAGATGGCGGTGTAGATATTTCCATGGACATGCAGATGGAGGTGTAGATATTTCCATGTTTATACAGATAGCGATGTAGATATTTCCAAGTTTACACAGATGGTGGTGTAGATATTTCCGTGTTTATACACATGGCGGTGTAGATACTTCCATCTTTATTGAGATGGCAGTGTAGATATTTTCATGTTTATAGAGATGGCGGTGTAGATATTTCCATGTTTATAGAGATAGCGGTGTACATAATTCCATCTTTCTACAGATGGCAGTGTAGATATTTCCATGTTTATACAGATGGCCGTGTAGATATTTCCATATTTATACAGATGTCTGTGTAGATATTTCCATGTGTATACAGATGGTATTGTAGGTATTTCGATGTTTATTCAGATGACTGTGTAGATATTTCCATGTTTTTACAGATGGCAGTGTAGATATTGCAATGTTTATAGAGATGGCGCTGTAGATATTTCCATGTTTATACAGATAACGGTGGAGATATTTCCAAGTTTATACTGAGAGCAGTGGAGATATTTCCATGTTTATACACAGAGCGGTGTACATATTTCCATATTTATAGAGACAGCGTTGTAGGTTTTTCCATCTTTATACAGATAGCAGTGCAGATATTTCCATGTTTACACAGATGCCTATGCAGGTATTGCCATATTTATACAGAGGGCTGTGTAGATACTTCTATGTTTATACAGATGGCAGTGTAGATATTTAAATGCTCCTACACATGACTGTGTAGGTATTTCCATGTTTATACAGATGTCTTTGTAGATATTTCCATGTTTATACAGATAGCGGTGTACATATTTCCATGTTTATACAGATAGCGGTGTAGATATTTCCATGTTTATACAGACCGCGGTGTAGATATTTCCATGTTTATGCAGATAGCGGTGCAGACATTTCCATGTTTGTACAGATGGCGGTGTAGATATTTCCATGTATATACAGATGGCTGTGTAGATATTTCCATGTTTATACAGATGGCTGTGTAGATGTTTCCATGTTTATACAGATGACTTTGTAGGTATTTCCATGTTTATACAGATGGCGGTGTAGATATTTCCATGTTTATGAATAGCTGTGTATATATTTCCATGTTTATACCGATTGCGGTGTAGATATTTCCATGTTTATACAGATCGCGGTGTAGATATTTCCATGTTTATACAGATAGCGGTGTAGATATTTCCATGTTTATACAGATCGTGGTGTAGATATTTCCATGTTCCCACAGTTCTCTGTGTAGATATTTCCAAGTTTATTCAGATGGCGCTGTATATATTTCCATGTTTATAGAGATGGCGGTGTAGTTATTTCTATGTTTATTGAGATAGCGGTGTAAATATCTCCATGTTTAAAGAGATGGTGGTGTAAGTATTTTCATGTTTATAGAGATAGCGGTGTAGATATTTCCATGTTTACACAGATAACGGTGTTGGTATTTCCATGTTTATACAGATCGTGGTGTAGATATTTCCATGTTTACAGACATAGCGGTGTAGGTATTTCCACGTCTATAGACATAGCGGTGTAGTTATTTCCATGGTTATATCGATGGCGATGTAGATATTTCCATGTTTATGCCGATAGCGTTGTTGGTATTTCCACATTTATACAAATAGCGATGTAGATATTTCCATGGTTATACAGCTCGCGGTGCACATATTTATATCTTTATACAGATGGCATTGTAGATATTTCCTTATTCACACAGATGGCGGTTTAGATGTTTCCATGTTTATACAGGTGGCGGAGTAGTTAGTTCCATCTTTATGGAGATGGCAGTGTAGATATTTTCATGTTTATAGAGATGGCGGTGTAGATATTTCCATGTTTATAGAGATAGCAGTGTAGATATTTACATGTTTATACAGATGGCTGTGTAGATATTTCCATGTGTATACAGATGGCATAGTAGATATTTCCATGTTTATACAGATGACTGTATAGGTATTTCCATGTTTTTACAGATGGCAGTGCAGATATTTCCACGTTTATAGAGATAGCGGTGTAGATATTTCCATGTTTGTACAGATGGCGGTGTTGATATTTCCATCTCTACACAGATGGCCGTGTAGATATTTCCATGTTTATACAGATGGCGGTGTAGATATTTCCATGTTTATACAGATAGCGGTGTAGATATTTCCATGTTTACACAGATGGTGGTGTAGATATTTCCGTGTTTATACACATGGCGGAGTAGATACTTCCATTTTTATGGAGATGGCAGTGTAGATATTTTCATGTTTATAGAGATGGCGGTGTACATATTTCCATATTTATAGAGATAGCGGTGTAGATATTTCCATCTTTCTACAGATGGCAGTGTAGATATTTCCATGTTTATACAGCTGGCGGTGTAGATATTTCCATATTTATACAGATGTGTGTGTAGATATTTCCATGTGTATACAGATGGAATTGTAGGTATTTCCATGTTTATACAGATGGTGCTGTAGATATTTCCATGTTTATTCAGATGACTGTGCAGATATTTCCATGTTTTTACAGATGGCAGTGTAGATATTTCAATGTTTATAGAGATGGCGCTGTAGTTATTTCCATGTTTATACAGATAACGGTGGAGATATTTCCATGTTTATACAGAGAGCAGTGGAGATATTTCCATGTTCATACACATAGCGGTGTACATATTTCCATGTTGATAGAGACAGCTGTGTAGGTATTTCTTGTTTATACAGATAGCGGTGCAGATATTTCCATGTTTATACAGATGCCAAGGCAGATATTTCCATATTTATACAGAGGGCTGTGTAGATATTTCTATGTTTATACAGACGGCAGTGTAGATATTTCCATTTGCCTACACATGACTGTGTACGTACTTCCATGTTTACAGAGATGGCTTTGTAGATATTTCCATGTTTATAGAGATAGCGGTGCAGATCTTTCCATGTTTATACAGATAGTGGTGTGTATATTTCCATGTTTATACATATCGTGGTGTAGATATTTCCATGTTTATACAGATAGCGGTGTAGATATTTCCATGTTTATACAGACCGCAGTGTAGATACTTCCATGTTTATAGAGATAGCAGTGTAGATATTTCCATGTTTGTGCAGATGGCGGTGTTGATGTTTCCATCTATACACAGATTGCCGTGTAGGTATTTCTATGTGTATACAGATGGCAGCATAGATATTTCCAAGTTTATAGAGATAGCGGTGTAGATATTTCCATATTTATACAGATAACGGTGTAGAAGTTCCATATTTATACAGACAGCGGTGTAAATATTTCCATGTTTATACAGATCACGGTGTAGATATTTCCATGTTTATAGAGATAGCGGTGTAGAGATTTCCATGTTTATACAGATAGCGGTGTAGATATTTCCATGTTTATACAGATAGCGGTGAAGTTATTTCCATGTTTATGTAGATAGCGGTGTAGATATTTCCATGTATATACACATGGCTGTGTAGATATGTCCATGTTTATACAGATAGCGGTGTAGATATTTCCATGTTTATACAGATAACTTTGTAAGTATTTCCATGTTTTTACAGATGGCGGTGTAGATATTTCCATGTTTATAGAGATAGCTGTGTAGATAATTCCATGATTATACAGATAGCGGTGTAGACATTTCCATGTTTACACAGATTGCGGTGTAGATATTTCCATCTTTCTACAGATGGCAGTGTAGATATTTCCATGTTTATACAGATGTTTGTGTAGATATTTCCTTGTTTATATAGATGGTGGTGTAGATATTACCATGTTTATACAGATAGCGGTGTAGATATTTCCATGTTTATACAGATCATGGTGAAGATATTTCCATGTTTATACAGATCACGGTGTAGATATTTCCGTGTTTATAAAGATCGCGGTGTAGATATTTCCATGTTTATACAGATAGCGGTGTAGATATTTCCATGTTTATACAGATAGCGCTGTAGATATTTCCAAGTTTATACAGATAGCGGTGTAGGTATTTCCGCGTTTATAGACATAGCGGTGTAGATATTTCCATGTTTATATAGATGGCGTTGTAGATATTTCCATGTTTATACCGATAGCGGTGTTGGTATTTCCACGTTTATACAGATAGTGATGTAGATATTTCCATGTTTATACAGCTCGCGGTGCAGTTATTTATATCTTTATACAGATGGCATTGTAGATATTTCCTTATTCACACAGATGGCGGTGTAGATGTTTCCATGTTTATACAGATGGCGGAGTAGTTAGTTCCATGTTTAAGGAGATGGCAGTGTAGATATTTTCATGTTTATAGAGATGGCGGTGTAGATATTTCCATGTTTATAGAGATAGCAGTATAGATATTTACATGATTATACAGATGGCTGTGTAGATATTTCCATGTGTATACAGATGGCATTGTAGATATTTCCATGTTTATACAGATGACTCTTTACGTATTTCCATGTTTTTACAGATGGCAGTGCAGATATTTCCATGTTTATAGAGATAGCGCTGTAGATATTTCCATGTTTGTACAGATGGCGGTGTTGATATTTCCATCTATACACAGATGGCTGTGTAGATATTTCCATGTTTATACAGATGGCGGCATAGATATTTCCATGGACATGCAGATGGCTGTGTAGATATTTCCATGTTTATTCAGATGACTGTGTAGATATTTCCATGTTTTTACAGATGGCTGTGTAGATATTTCAATGTTTACAGAGATGGCGCTGTAGATATTTCCATGTTTATACAGATAACGGTGGAGATATTTACATGTTTATACAGACAGCAGTGGAGATATTTCCATGTTTATACACATAGCGGTATACATATTTCCATGTTTATAGAGACAGCGGTGTAGGTATTTCCATGTTTACACAGATAGCGGTGCAGATATTTCCATATTTACACAGATGACTATGCAGATATTTCCATATTTATACAGAGGGCTGTGTAGATATTTCTGTGTTTATACAGATGGCAGTGTAGACATTTAAATGTTCCTACACATGACTGTGTAGGTATTTCCATGTTTCTACAGATGGCTTTGTAGATATTTCCATGTTTATAGAGATAGCGGTGCAGATATTTCCATGTTTATACAGATAGCGGTGTATATATTTCCATGTTTATACAGATCGTGGTGTAGATATTTCCATGTTTATACAGATACGGGTGTCGATATTTCCATGTTTACACAGACCACAGTGTAGAGATTTCCATGTTTATAGAGATAACTGTGTAGATATTTCCATGTTAGTATAGATGGCGGTGTTGATGTTTTCATCTATACACAGATTGCCGTGTAGGTATTTCCATGTGTATACAGATGGCGGTGTAGATATTTCCACGTTTATAGAGATAGCGGTGTAGATATTTCCGTCTTTATACAGATAGCGGTGTAGATATTTCCATGTTTATACAGATAGCGGTGTAGTTATTTCCATGTTTATATAGATAGCGGTGTAGATATTTCCATGTATATACACATGGCTGTGTAGATATTTCCATGTTTATACAGATGGCGGTGTAGATATTTCCATGTTTACACAGATAACTTTGTAAGTATTTCCATGTTTATACAGATGGCGGAGTAGATATTTCGATGTTTATAGAGATAGCAGTGGAGATATTTCCATGTTTATACAGATAGCGGTGTAGATATTTCCATGTTTATACAGACCGCAGTGTAGATAATTCCATGTTTATAGAGATAGCAGTGTAGACATTTCCATGTTTGTACAGATGGCGGTGTTGATATTTCCATCTATACACAGATGACCGTGTAGATATTTCCATGTTTATACAGATGGCGGCGCAGATATTTCCATGGATATGTAGATGGCGGTGTAGATATTTCCATGTTTATACAGATAGCGGTGTAGTTATTTCCATGTTTATATAGATTGCAGTGTAGATATTTCCATGTATATACACATGGCTGTGTAGATATTTCCATGTTTATACAGATAACTTTGTAAGTATTTCCATGTTTATACAGATGGCGGAGTAGATATTTCGATGTTTATAGAGATAGCAGTGGAGATATTTCCATGTTTATTCAGATAGTGGTGTAGATATTTCCATGTTTATACTGATCGTGGTGTAGATATTTCCATGTATATAGAGATGGCGGTGTAGATATTTCCATGTTCATAGAGATAGCGGTGTTGATTTTTCCATGTTTATAGAGATAGCGGTGTGGATATTTCCATGTTTACACAGATAGGGGTGTAGTTATTTCCATGCTTATAGAGATGTCGGTGTTGATATTTCCATGTTTATACACATCACCGTGTAGATATTTCCATGTTTATACAGATCGCGGTGTAGATATTTCCATGTTTATACAGATCATGGTGTTGATATTTCCATGTTTATACAAATCGCAGTGTTGATATTACCATGTTTATAGGGATAGCGGTGCAAATATTTCCACATTTATACAGATAGCGGTGTAGTAATTAGCATGTATATACAGATAGCGGTGTAGATATTTCCATGTATAAACAGATGTCTGTGTATATATTTCCAAGCTTAAACAGATGGCGGTGTAGATATTTCCTTGTTTATTCAAATAGCGGTGTAGTTATTTCCATGCTGATACAGATCACGGTGTAGATATTTCCTTGTTTATACATATAGCGGTGTAGTTAATTCCATGCTTGTACAGATAACGGTGTAGATATTTCTTTGTTTATACAAATAGCGGTGTAGATATTTCCATGTTTATACAGATCACGGTGTAGATATTTCCATGGTTACACAGATGGCGGTGTAGATATTTCAATGTTTTTATAGATGGTGGTGTAGATATTTCCATGTTTATAGAGATAGCGGTGTAGAGATTTCCATGTTTATACAGATAGCGGTGTAGATATTTCCATGTTTATACAGATAGCGGTGAAGTTATTTCCATGTTTATGTAGATAGCGGTGTAGATATTTCCATGTATATACACATGGCTGTGTAGATATGTCCATGTTTATACAGATAGCGGTGTAGATATTTCCATGTTTACAGAGATAGTGATGTAGGTATTTCCATCTTTGCACAGACTGCATTGTAGGTTTTGTCAAATTTACACAGATAGCGGTGTAGATATTTCCAAGTTTACAGAGATAGCATTGTAGATATTTCCGTGTTTATACAGATTGCGGTGTAGTTATTTCCATGTTGATACAGATAGTGGTGTAGATATTTCCATGTTTATACATGTAGCGGTGTAGAAATTCCCATGTTTATACAGATCGCTTTGTAGACAATTCCATTTTTCTACAGATGTCAGTGTAGATATTTCCAAGTTTATACAGATGGCAGTGTAGATATTTCCATGTTTATACAGATGTCTGTGTAGATATTTCAATCTTTATTCAGATGGCGGTGTAGATATTTCCATGTTTAGAGAGATGGCGGTGTAGTTATTTCTATGTTTATAGAGATAGCGGTGTAAATATCTCCATGTTTATAGAGATGGTGGTATAATTATTTTCATGTTTATAGAGATAGCGGTGTACATATTTCCATGTTTATACAGATAACGGTGTTGCTATTTCCATGTTTATACAGATAGCGGTTAAGATATTTCCATGTTTATACAGATCGCGTTGTAGATATTTCCATGTGTATACAGATCGCGGTGTAGATATTTCCATGTTTATACAGATAGCGCTGTAGATATTTCCATGTTTATACAGATAGCGGTGTAGATATTTCCATGTTTATAGAGATAGCGGTGTAGGTATTTCCATGTTTATAGACATAGCGGTGTAGATATTTCCATGTTTATATAGATGGCGTTGTAGATATTTCCATGTTTATACCGATAGCGGTTTTGGTATTTCACGTTTATACAAATAGCGATGTAGATATTTCCATGGTTATACAGCTCGCGGTGCAGATATTTATATCCTTATACAGATGGCATTGTAGATATTTCCTTATTCACACAGATGGCTGTGTAGATGTTTCCATGTTTATACAGATGGCGGAGTAGTTAGTTCCATGTTTATGGAGATGGCATTGTAGAAATTTCCATGTTTATACAGATGACTTTATAGGTATTTCCATGTTTTTACAGATGGCGGTGTAGATATTTCCATGTTTATAGAGATAGCAGCGTAGATATTTTCATATTTATACAGATAACGGTGTAGAAATTTCCATGTTTATACAGATATCGGTGAAAAAATATTTCCATGTTTATACAGACCGCGGTGTAGATATTTCCATGTTTATACAGATAGCGGTGCAGATATTTCCATGTTTGTACAGATGGCGGTGTTGATATTTCCACCTATACACAGATGACCGTGTAGATATTTCCATGTTTATACAGATGGCAGCGCAGATATTTCCATGGATATGTAGATGGCGTTGTAGATATTTCCATGTTTACACAGAAAGCGGTGTAGCTTTTTCCATGTATATATAGATAGCGGTGTAGATATTTCCATGTATATACACATGGCTGTGTAGATATTTCCATGTTTATACAGATGGCGGTGTAGATATTTCCATGTTTTTACCGAGAACTTTGTAAGTATTTCCATGTTTATACAGACGGCGGTGTAGATATTTCGATGTTTATAGAGATAGGAGTGGAGATATTTCCATGTTTATACAGATAGCGGTGTAGATATTTCCACGTTTATACTGATCGCGGTGTAGATAATTCCATGTTTATAGAGATGGCAGTGTAAATATTTCCATGTTCATAGAGATAGCGGTGTTGATTTTTCCATGTTTATAGAGATAGCGGTGTGGATATTTCCATGTGTATACCGATAGGGGTGTAGATATTTCCATGTTTATAGAGATGGCGGTGTAGATATTTCCATGTTTATACAGATCACGGTGTAGATATTTCCAAGTTTATACAGATCGCGGTGTAGATATTTCCATGTTTATACAGATCATGGTGTAGATATTTCCATGTTTATACTGATCGCGGTGTTGATATTACCATGTTTATAGGGATAGCGGTGCAAATATTTCCACATTTATACAGATAGCGGTGTAGTAATTAGCATGTTTATACAGATAGTGGTGTAGATATTACCATGTATAAACAGATGTCTGTGTATATATTTCCGTGTTTAAACAGATGGCAGTGTAGATATTTCCTTGTTTATACAAATAGCGGTGTAGTTATTTCCATGTTTATAGAGATAACGGTGAAGATATTTCCCTGTTTATACAAATAGCGGTGTAGAAATTTCCATGCTTATACGGATAGCGGTGTAGATATTTCCTTGTTTATACAAAGAGCGGTGTAGATATTTCCATGTTTTTACAGATCACGGTGTAGATATTTCCTTGTTTATACAAATAGCGGTGTAGTTATTTCCATGTTTATACAGATAGCGGTGTACATATTTCCATTTATATACAGATGGCTGTGTAGATATTTCCATGTTTATACAGATGGCTGTGTAGATGTTTCCATGTTTATGCAGATGACTTTGTAGGTATTTCCATGTTTATACAGATAGCGGTTAAGATATTTCCATGTTTATACAGATCGTGTTGTAGATATTTCCATGTGTATACAGATCGCGGTGTAGATATTTCCATGTTTATACAGATAGCGCTGTAGATATTTCCATGTTTATACAGATAGCGGTGTAGATATTTCCATGTTTATTGAGATAGCGGTGTCGGTATTTCGATGTTTATAGACATAGCGGTGTAGATATTTCCATGTTTATATAGATGGCGTTGTAAATAATTCCATGTTTATACCGATAGCGGTGTTGGTATTTCCACGTTTATACAGACAGCGATGTAGATATTTCCATGGTTATACAGCTCGCGGTGCAGATATTCATATCTTTATACAGATGGCATTGTAGATATTTCCTTATTCACACAGAAGGCAGTGTAGTTGATTCCATGTTTATGCAGATGGCGGAGAAGTTATTTCCATGTTTATGGAGATGGCAGTGTAGATATTTTCATTTTTATAGAGATGGCGGTGTAGATATTTCCATGTTTATAGAGATAGCAGTGTAGATATTTACATGTTTATACAGATGGCTGTGTAGATATTTCCATGTGTATACAGATGGCATTGTAGATATTTCCATGTTTATATAGATGACTGTATAGTTATTTCCATGTTTTTACAGATGGCAGTGCAGATATTTCCATGTTTATAGAGATAGCGGTGTAGATATTTCCATGTGTGTACAGATGCCGGTGTTGATATTTCCATCTATACACAGATGGCTGTGTAGATATTTCCATGTTTATACAGAGGGCGGCGTACATATTTCCATGGACATGCAGATGGCGGTGTAGATATTTCCATGTTTATACAGATAGCGTTGTAGATATTTCCATGTTTATACAGATCGTGGTGAAGATATTTCTATGTTTATACAGATCGTGGTGTAGATATTTCCATGTTTATACAGATCGCGGTGTAGATATATCCATGTTTATAGAGACAGCGGTGTAGGTATTTCCATGTTTATACAGATAGCGATGGAAATATTTCCATGTTTATACAGATGCCTATGCAGATATTTCCATATTTCTACAGAGGGCTTTGTAGATATTTCTATGTTTATACAGATGGCAGTGTAGATATTTCCATGGTTATAGAGATAGCGGTGCAGATATTTCCATGTTTATACAGATAGCAGTGTATATATTTCCATGTTTATATAGATCGTGGTGTAGATATTTCCATGTTTATACAGATACCGTTGTAGATATTTCCATGTTTATACAGACCGCAGTGTAGATAATTCCATGTTTATAGAGATAGTAGTGTAGATATTTCCATGTTTGTACAGATGGCGGTGTTGAAGTTTCCATCTATACACAGATTGCAGTGTAGGTATTTCTAAGTGTATACAGATGGCATTGTAGTTATTTCCATGTTAATACAGGTGGTGGTGTAGATATATCCATGTTTACACAGATGACTCTATAGGTATTTCCATGTTTATACAGATGGCGGTGTAGATATTTCCAAGTTTATACAGATAGCGGTGTAGATATTTCCATATTTATACAGATAACGGTGTAGATGTTTTCATGTTTATACAGATAGCGGTGTAAATATTTCGATGTTTATACAGATCACGGTGCAGATATTTCCATGTTTGTAGAGATGGCGGTGTTGATATTTCCATCTATAAACAGATGACCGTGTAGATATTTCCATGTTTATTCAAATGGCGGTGCAGATATTTCCATGATTATACAGATAGCGGTGTAGATATTTCCATGTTTATACTGATCGTAGTGTAGATATTTCCATGTTTAAAGAGATGGCGGTGTAGATATTTCCATGTTCATAGAGATAGCTGTGTTGATTTTTCCAAGTTTATAGAGATAGCGGTGTGGATATTTCCATGTTTATACAGATAGGGGTGTAGATATTTCCATGTTTATAGAGATGGCTGTGTACATATTTCCATGTTTATACACATCACGGTGTAGATATTTCCTTGTTTATACAAATAGCGGTGTAGTTATTTCCATGTTTATACAGATAGTGGTGTAGATATTTCCATGTTTATACAGATGGCAGTGTAGATATTTCAATGTTTATAGAGATGGCTCTGTAGATATTTCCATGTTTATACTGAAAATGGTGGAGTTTTTTCCATGTTTATACAGAGAGCAGTGGAGATATTTCCATGTTTATACACATAGCGGTGTACATATTTCCATGTTTATAGAGACAGCTGTGTAGGTTTTTCCATGTTTATACAGATAGCGGTGCAGATATTTCCATGTTTACACAGATGCCTATGCAGATATTTCCATATTTATACAGAGGCCTGTGTAGATATTTCTATGTTTATATAGATGGCAGTGTAGATATTTAAATGTTCCTACACATGACTGAGTAGGTATTTGCAAGTTTATACAGATGTCTTTGTAGATATTTCCAAGTTTATACAGATAGCGATGTATATATTTCCAGGTTTATACAGATCATGGTGTAGATATTTCCATGTTTATACAGATGGCAGTGTAGATATTTCCATGTTTATACAGATGGCGTTGCAGATATTTCCATATTTATACAGATAACGGTGTAGAAATTTCCATGTTTATAAAAATAGCGGTGTAAATATTTCAATGTTTATACAGATGACGGTGTAGATATTTCCATGTTTATAGAGATAGCGGTGTAGATATTTCCATGTTAATACAGATAGCGGTGCAGATATTAACATGTTTGTACAGATGGCGGTGTAGTAATTTCCTTGTTTATACAAATAGCGGTGTAGATATTTCCTTGTTTATACAGATCGCGGTGTAGATATTTCCATGTTTATACAGATCGCGGTGTAGATATTTCCATGTTCATACAGATGTCTGTGTACATATTTCCATGTTTATTCAGATGGTGCTGTAGATATTTCCATTTTTATAGAGATGGCGGTGTAGTTACTTCTAAGTTTATAGAGAAAGCGGTGTAAATATCTTCATGTTTACAGAAATGGTGGTGTAAGTATTTTCATATTTATAGAGATAGCGGTGTAGATATTTCCATGTGTATACAGATAACGGTGTTGGTATTTCCATGTTTATACAGATCGTGGTGTAGATATTTCCATGTTTATACAGATCGCGGTGTAGATATTTCCATGTTTATACAGATCGCGGTGTAGATATTTCCATCTTTATACAGATCGCGGTGTAGATATTTCCATGTTTATACAGATAGCGGTGTAGATATTTCCATGTTTATACAGATAGCGGTGTAGATATTTCCATGTTTACAGAGATAGCGGTGTAGGTATTTCCATGTTTATACACATAGCGGTGTAGATATTTCCATGTTTATACAGATCGCGGTGTAGATATTTCCATGTTTATACAGATAGCGGTGTAGGTATTTCCATGTTTATACAGACCGCGGTGTAGGTATTTCCATGTTTATACAGATAGCGGTGCAGATATTTCCATGTTTGTAGAGATGGCGGTGTTGATATTTCCATCTATACACAGATGACCGTGTAGATATTTCCATGTTTATACAGATGGCTGTCCAGATATTTCCATGGATATGTAGATGGCGGTGTAGATATTTCCATGTTTATAGAGATAGCGGTGTAGATATTTCCATGTTTATACAGATAGCGGTGTAGATATTTCCATGGTTATACAGACCGCAGTGTAGATATTTCCATGTTTATGCAGATAGCGATGCAGATATTTCCATGTTTGTAGAGATGGCGGTGTTGATATTTCCATCTATACACAGATGACCGTGTAGATATTTCCATGTTTATACAGATGGCATTGTAGATATTTCCATATTTATACAGACGGCGGTGTAGAAATTTCCATGTTTATACAGATGGCATTGTAGATATTTCCATATTTATACAGATAACGGTGTAGAAATTTCCATGTTTATACAAATAGCGGTGTAAATATTTCAATGTTTATACAGATCACGGTGTAGATATTTCCATGTTTATAGAGATAGCGGTGTAGATATTTCCATGTTAATACAGATAGCGGTGCAGATATTAACATGTTTGTACAGATGGCGTTGTAGATATTTCCTTGTTTATACAAATAGCGGTGTAGATATTTCCATGTTTATACAGATCACGGTGTAGATATTTCCTTGTATTTACAAATAGCGGTGTAGTTATTTCCATGTTTATACAGATAGCGGTGTAGATATTTCCATGTATTTACAGATGGCTGTGTAGATATTTCCATGTATATACAGATGGCTGTGTAGATGTTTCCATGTTCATACAGATGACTTTGTAAGTATTTCCATGTTTATACAGATGGCGGTGTAGATATTTCCATGTTTATAGAGATAGCTGTGTAGATATTTCCATGTTTATACAGATCACGGTGTAGATATTTCCATGTTTATACAGATCGCGGTGTAGATATTTCCATGTTTATACAGATAGCGGTGTAGATATATCCAAGTTTATACAGATCGCGGTGTAGATATTTCCATGTTTATACAGATCGCGGTGTAGATATTTCCATGTTCATACAGATGTCTGTGTAGATATTTCCATGTTTATTCAGATGGCGCTGTAGATATTTTCATGTTTATAGAGATGGCGGTGTAGATATTTCCATGTTTATAGAGATAGCAGTTTAGATATTTACATGTTTATACAGATGGCTGTGTAGATATTTCCATGTGTATACAGACTGCATTGTAGATATTTCCATGTTTATACAGATGACTGTATAGGTATTTCCATGTTTTTACAAATGGCAGTGCAGATATTTCCATGTTTATAGAGATAGCGGTGTAGATATTTCCATGTTTGTTCAGATGGCAGTGTTGATATTTCCATCTATACACATATGGCCGTGTAGATATTTCCAAGTTTATACAGATGGCTGCGTAGATATTTCCTTGGACATGCAGACGGCGGTGTAGATATTTCCATGTTTATACAGATAGAGGTGTATATATTTCCATGTTTATACAGATCGTGGTGTAGATATTTCCATGTTTATACAGATAGAGGTGTAGATATTTCCATGTTTATACAGATTCTGATGTAGGTATTTCCATGTTTATAAAGACAGCGCTGTAGATATTTCCAAGTTTATATGGATGGCGGTGTAGATATTTCCATGTGTATAGAGATGGCAGTGAAAATATTTCCATGTTTGTACAGATGGAGGTGTAGATATTTCCATGTTTATACAGATGACAGTGTAGATATTTTCATGTTTTTAAAGATGGCGGTGTAGATATTTCCATGTTTATACCGATAGCTTTGTGGCCATTTCCACGCTTAAAAGGATAGCAGAGTAGATATTTATATCTTTATAAAGATGTCTGTGTAGATATTTCCATGTTTATACAGATGGCAGTGTAGATATTTCCAAGTATATAAAGATAGTGGTGTAGATATTTCCATGTTTATACAGATGACTCTGTAGATATTTCCATGTTTATACAGATGGCAGTGTAGATATTTCCATGTTTATACAGATGGACATGTAGGTATTTCCATGTTTATACAGATGACTGTGTAGATATTTCCATGTTTATACAGATGACTGTGTAGATATTTCCAAGTTTTTACAGATGGCGGTGTAGATATTTCCGTGTTTATACAGCTCGCGGTGCAGGTATTTATATCTTTATACAGATGGCATTGTAGATATTTCCTTATACACACAGATGGCGGTGTAGATGTTTCCATGTTTATACAGATGGCAGGGTAGTTAGTTCCATGTTTATGGAGATGGCATTGTTGATATTTCCAAGTTTATACAGATAGTGCTGTAGATATTTCCATGTTTATACAGATAGCGGTGTAGATATTTCCATGTTTATACAGATAGCGTTGTTGGTATTTCCATGTTTATACAGATAGACGTGGCGATATTTCCATGTATATACAGATCGCAGTGTAGATATTTCCATCTTTATACAGATGACAGTGTAGATATTTCCATGTTTCTACAGATAGAGGTCTAGATATTTCCATGTTTACACAGATGTCCTTGTAAATAGTTACATGTTTATGGAGATGGCAGTGTAGATATTTTCATGTTTACAGAGATGGTGCTGTGGATATTTCCATGTTTATAGAGATTGCGGTGTAGATATTTCCATGTTTATAGAGATTGTGGTGTAGGTATTTCGATGTGTATAGAGATAACGGTGCAGATATTTCCATGTTTATACAGATGGCGGCGTAGATATTTACATGTTCACAGAGATAGCAGTGTAGATATTTCCATAATTGCACAGATTGTGGTGTAGATATTTCCATCTTTACACGGATAGCTGTGTACATATTTCCATGTTTACACAGATTCCTGTGTAGATATTTCCATGTTTACACAGATAGTGTTGCAGATATTTCCATGTTTATACAAATAGCGGAGTTGATTTTTCCATGTTTATACAGATAGCGGTGGAGATATTTCCATGTTTATACAGATAGCGGTGTAGATATTTCCATGTTTACACAGATGGCGGTGTAGATATTGCCATGTTTATGGACATGGCGGTGTAGATATTTTCATGTTTATAGAGATGTCGCTGTAGATACTTCAATGTTTATAGAGATTGCAGTGTAGATATTTCTATGTTTATAGAGATTGCAGTGTAGATATTTAAATGGGTACAGAGATAGCGGTGCAGATATTTCCATGTTTATACTGATGGCTGTGTAGGTATTTCCATGTGTATACAGATGGCAGTGTAGATATTTCCATGTTTATAGAGATGGTGGTGTAGATATTTCCATGTGTATACAGATGGCGGTGTAGATATTACCATGTTTATACAGATAGCGGTGTAGATATTTCCATGTTTGTGCAGATAGCGGTGCAGATATTTCCGTGTTTATAGAGATAGCGGTGTAGGTATTTCCATGTGTATAGAGATAGCGTTGTAGATATTTCCATGTTTATAGATAAAGCGGTTTAGATATTTCCATGCGTCTACAGATAGAAGTGTAGATATTTCCATGTTTATACAGATGACTGTGTAGAAATTTCCATCATTATAAAAATGGCGTTGTAGGTATTTCCATGTTTATACAGATGACTGTGTAGGTATTTCCATGTTCATATGGATGGCTTTGTAGATATTTCCATTTTTGTAGAGATAGCGGTGTAGATATTTCCATGTTTAAACGGATTGCGGTGTAGATATTTCCATGTTTACAGAGATCGCGGTATAGAAACTTCAATGTGTATACAGATAGCGGTGTAGATATATCCATGATTATAGAGACAGCAGTGTAGATATTTTCATATTTAGACAGATAGCGGTGAAGATATTTCAATGTTTATACAGATGGTGATGTAGATATTTCCAAGTTTATACAGATGGTGGTGTAGATATTTCAATGTTTATACAGATAGCGATGTAGATATTTCCATATTCCAGCAAATATCGGTGTACATATTTCCTTGTTTACAGAGATAGCAGTGTAGATATTTACATCTATGCACAGATTGCGGTGTAGATATTTCCATGTTTACACAGATAGCTTTGTAGTGATTTCCATGTTTACACAGATAGCGTTGTAGATATTTCCATGTTAATACAGATAGCAGTGCAGATATTTCCATGTTTATAAAGATATCGGTTCAGATATTTCCATGTTTATACAGATAGCGGTGGAGATATTTCCATGTTTATACAGAGGGCGGTGGAAATATTTCCATATTTATACAGATCGCGGTGTAGATATTTCTATCTTTTTACAGACAGCGGTGTAGATTTTTCCATGTTTGTAGAGATAGCGGTTGAGATATGTCCATTTTTATACAGATAGCGGTGTAGATATTTCCATGTTGATCCAGATTACGGTGTAGATATTTCCATGTTTATAAAGTTAGTGGTGTAGATATTTCCATGTTTATACAGTTAGAGGTGTAGATATTTCCATGTTTATACAGATCGTGGTGTAGGAATTTCCATATTTGTAGAGATAGCGGTGTAGATATTTTCATGTTTTTACAGATGTCTGTGTAGATATTTCCATGTGTATACAAATGGCAGTGTAGGTATTTCCATGTTTATAGAGATGGAGGTGTAGATATTTCCATGTTTATACACATGACTGTGTAGATGTCTCCATGTTTTTACAGATGGTGGTGTAGATATTTCCATGTTCATACAGATCACGGTGTGGATATTTCCATGTATATACAGATAGCGATGTAGATATTTCCATGTTTATAGTGATGGCTGTGTAGATATTTCCATGTTTATACAGATGGCAGAGTAGATATTTCCATGTTTATACAGATGGTTGTGTAGATATATCCATGTTTATTCAGGTGACTGTGTAGGTATTTCCAAGTTTATATAGATGGCGGTGTAGATATTTCCATGTTTATGGAGATGGCCATGTAGATATTTCCATGTTTATAGAGATAGCGGTGTAGACATTTCCATGTTTATAGAGATAGCCGTGTAGATATTTCCATATTTATACATATAGCGGTGTAGATATTTCCATGTTTATACAGATAGCGGTGTAGATATTTCGATGTTTATACAGGTAGCGGTGTAGATATTTCCATGTTTATACAGATTGCGGTGTAGATATTTCCATGTTTATACTGATAGATGTGTAGATATTCCCATGTTTATACAGATAAAGGTGTAGATATTTCCATGTTTATACAGATAGCGTTGTAGATATTTCCATGTTTGTACAGATGGCTGTGTAGATATTTACATGTTTATACAGATAGCGGTGTAGTTATTTCCATGTTTACAGCTCGCGGTGTAGATATTTCCATCTTTATACAGATGGCAGAGTAGACATTTCCATGTTTATACAGATGGCAGTGTTGATATGTCCATCTTTATACAGATGGCTGTGTATATTATTCCATGTTTATACAGATGGCTCTGTAGATATTTCCTTGTTTATACAGATAGCGGTGTAGATATTTCCATTTTTGTAGAGATCGTGGTGTAGATATTTTCATGTTTATACAGATAGCGTTGTAGATATTTCCATGTATATAGAGATAGCAGTGTAGATATTACCATGTTTACAGAAATAGCAGTGTAGATATTTACATATTTGCACTGATTGCTGTGTAGTTATTTCGATCTTTACACAGATAGCGGTGTACATATTTCCATGTTTACACAGATAGCTCTGTTGATATTTACATGTTTACACGGATAGTGTTGTAGATATTTCCATGTTTATACAGGTAGCGGTATAGATATTTCCATGTTTATACAGATAGCGTAAATATTTCCATGTTTATACTGATAGCGGTGGAGATATTTCCACGTTTATAGAGATAGCGCTGGAGATATTTCCATGTTTATACAGATAGCGGTGGAGATATTTCCATGTTTATACAGATAGCGGTGGAGATATTTCCATGTTTTTATAGGTAGCGGTGGAGATATTTCCATGGTTATAAAGATAGCGGTCGAGATATTTCCATGTTTATACAGATAGCGGTGGAGATATTTCCATGATTATAGAGGTGGCAGTGTAGATATTCCCAAGTTCATAAAGATAGCGGTGTAGGAATTTCCATGTTTACAGAAATAGCGGTGTAGATACTTCCACATTTGCGCAGATTGCGGTGTAGATATTTCCATCTTTACGCAGATAGCGGTGTACATATTTCCGTGTTTACACAGATAGGTGTGTAGACATTTCCAGGTTTATACAGATAGCGTTGTAGATATTTCCATGTTTATACAAATAGCGGTGTATATATTTCCATGTTTACACAGATTGGTGTGTTGATATTTCCATGTTTACACAGATAGTGTTGAACATATTTCCATGTTTATAAAGATAGCGGTGTAGGTATTTCCATATTTATAGAGATAGCGGTGTTGATATTTCCATGTTTATACAGATGGCGGTGTAGATATTTCCATGGGTATACCGATGGCAGCGTAGATATTTCCATATTTATACAGATGGAGGTGTAGATATTTCCATGTTTATACAGATGACAGTGTAGATATTTCCATGTTTTTATAGATGGTGGTGTAGATATTTCCCTGTTTATACAGAGAGCGGTGTGGCCAGTTCCATGTTTATTCAGATAACGGTGTAGACATTTCCACGTTTATAGAGGTAGCGGTGTAGATATTTCCATATTCATACAGGTAGCTGTGCAGATATTTCCATATTTATACAGGTAGAGGTGTAGATATTTCCATGTTTATGCAGATATCGGTGTAGATATTTCCATGTTTCTACAAATGGCATTGTAGATATTTCTATGTTTATGGAGATGGTGGTAGAGATAATTCCATGTTTATACAGATTGCGGTGTAGTTATTTCCACGTTTATCCTGATGGTGGTGTAGATATTCCCATGTTTATAGAGATGGCGGTGTAGATATTTCTATCTTTATAGAGATAGCGGTGTAGACAATTCAACATTTATAGAGATGGCATTGTAGGTATTTCCATGTTTATAGAGATAGTAGTGTAGATATTTCCATGTTTATACAGATAGCGGTGTAGATATTTCCATGTTTATACAGGTAGCGGTCTAGAAATTCCAATGTTTACACAGATGGCTGTGTAGTTAGTTCCCTGTTTATGGACATTGCGGTGTAGATATTTTCATGTTTATAGAGATGGCGGTGTAGGTAATTCCATGTTTATACAGATTGTGGTGTAGTTATTTAAATGTTTATAGAGATTGCGGTGTAGGTATTTCCATGTGTATAGAGACAGCGGTGCTGATGTTTCCATGTTTATATTGATGGCTGTGTAGATATTTCCATGTTTCCACAGATAGTGTTATAGGTATTTCCATGTTTATAGAGATAACGTTGTACATATTTCCATGATTATAAAGATAGCGGTGTAGATATTTCCAAGTTTATAGAGATAGCGGTGGAGATTTTTCATGTTTATACAGGTAGCGATATAGATATTTCCATGTTTATACAGAAAGCGGTGTAGATAATTCCATGTTTATAAAGATAGCGGTGTAGATATTTCCATATTTATACACACAGCGGTGTAGATATATCTATGTTTATAGAGATAGCGGTGTAGTTATTTTCATGTTTTTCCAGACAGCGGTGTAGATATTTCCATGTTTACAGAGATAGCGGTGTAGATATTTCCATGTTTATAGAGATAGCAGTGTAGATATTTCCATGTTTATAGAGGTAAAGTTGTAAATATTTCCATGTTTATAGAGATAGTGGTGTAAATATTTCCACGTTTATACAGATAGCGGTGTAAATATTTTCATGTTATAGAGATAGCGGTGTAGATATTTCCACGTTTATGCAGATAGCAGTGTAGATATTTCCTCATTTATAGAGATAGCGCTGTAGACATTTCCACGTTTCTGCCCTTAGCGGTGTAGATATTTCCACGTATATACACATAGCGATGTAGATATTTCCACGTTTATACAGATAGCGGTGTAGATATTCCCACGTTTTTAGAAACAGTGGTGTAGATATATCCACATTTATACAGATAGCAGTGTAGATATTTCCGCGTTTATACAGATAGTGGTGTAGATATTTCCAAATTGGTAGAGACAGCGGTGTACATATTTCCATGTTTATACAGATGTCAGTGTAGATATTTCCTTGTTTATACAGATAGCGGTGCAGATATTTCCATGTTTATAAAGATAGCGGTGTAGATATTTCCAAGTTTATAGAGATAGCGGTGTAGATATTTCCATGTTTGTAGAGATAGCGATTTAGATATTTCCATGTTTATACAGTTAGCTGTGTAGATATTTCTATGTTTATACAGATAGCGGTGTAGTTATTTCTATGTTTATACAGATCTTGGTGTACATGTTTCCATGTTGATACAGATAGCGGTGTAGATATTTCCATGTTTATACAGATAGCGGTGTCGATACTTCCATGTTTACAGGGATAGCGGTGAAGATATTTCCATATTTGCACAGATTGCGGTGTAGGTATATCCATCTTTACACAGAGAGTGGTGTACTTATTTTCATGTTTACACTTATAGCTTTTTAGATATTTCCATGTTTACACAGATATTGTTGTAGATATTTCCATGTTTATACAGATAGCTGTGTAGATATTTTCATGTTTATAGAGATGGCGGTGTAGATATTTCCATGTTTATAGAGATTGAGGTGTAGATATTTCCATGTTTATAGAGATTGCGGTGTAGGTATTTCCATGTGTATAGGGATAGTGGTGGAGATATTTCCATGTTTATACAGATAGCGGGGTAGATATTTCCATATTTATAAAGATAGCGGTGTAGGTATTTCCATGATTATACAGATAGCGGTGAAGATATTTCCATGTTTATACAGACAGCGGTGTAGATATTACCATGTTTATACAGATATCGGTGGAGATATTTCCATGTTTACAGAAATGGCAGTGTAGATATTTCCATATTTGCAAAGATTGCAGGGTAAATATTTCCACCTTTACACAGATACCTGTGTACATATTTCCGTGTTTACAGAGATTGCTGTGTAGATATTTCCATTTTTACACAGATAGCGGTGGAGATATTTCCATGTTTATACAGATGACTGTGTAATTATTTCCATGTTTATACAGATGGTGGTGTAGATATTTCCATGTTTACAGATGGTGGTGTAGATATTTCAATGTTTACAGAGATAGCGGTGTAGATATTTCAATCTTTGCACAGATTGTGGTGTAGATATTTCCATCTTTACACAGACAGCGGTGTAGATATTTCCAAGTTTACACAGATAGCTGTGTAGATATTTCCATGTTTACACAGATAGCTTTGAAGATATTTCCACGTTTACACAGGTAGCGTTGTAGATATTTCCATGTTTATACAGGTAGCGCTGAAAATATTTCCAAGTTTACACAGATAGCTGTGTAGATATTTCCATGTTTACAAAGTTAGCGTTGTAGATATTTCCATGTTTATACTGATAGCATTGTACGTATTTCCATGTTTATACAGACAGAGGTGTAGATATCTCCCTGTTTATACAGATAGCATTGGAGATATTTCCATGTTTATACAGATAGCGATGTAGATACTTCCATGTTTACACAGATAGCGGTGTAGATATCTCCATGTTTATAGAGATAGCGGTGTAGATATTCCCATGTTTGTACCGATGGCTCTGTAGATACTTCCAAGTGTATAGAGATGGCAGTCTAGATATTTCCATGTTTATAGAGATGGTTGTGTAGATATTTCCATGTTTATACAGATGAATGTGTACATATTTGCATGTTTATACAGATGGTGGTGTAGATATTTCCATGTTTACACAGATAGTGTTGTAGATATTTCCATGTTTATACAGATAGCGGTGTCGATATTTCCATGATTATACAGATAGCGGTGTAGATATTCTCATGTTTACACAGATTGCGGTGTAGGTGTTTCCATGTTTATGGAGATAGCGGTGTAGATATTTCCATGTTTATACAGATGGCTGTGTAGATATTTCCATGTTTATACAGATGAAGGTGTAGATATTTCCATGTTTATGCAGATGACTGTGAAGATATTTTCATATTTCTACAGATGGCGGTGTAGATATATCCATGGTTATACAGATAGCGGTGTGGATATTTCCTCGTTCATACAGATAGCATTGTAGATATTTCCAGGTGTATAGAGATGGCTGTGTAGATATTTCCATGTTTATACAGATGGCAGTGTAGATATTTCCATGTTTATACAGATGGCGGTGTAGATATTTCCATGTTTTTACATATATCGGTGAAGATATTTCCATGTTTACACAGATTGCGGTGTAGATATTTCCATCTTTCTACAGATGGCATTGTAAATATTTCCATGTTTATGCAGATAGCGGTGTACATATTTCCATGTTTATAGAGATGGAGGTGTAGGTATTTCCATGTTTGTAGAGATAGCGATGTAGATATTTCCATGTTTATACAGATAGCGGTGCAGATATTTCCATATTTATACAAATGCCTATGCAGATATTTCCATATTTATACAGAGGGCTGTGTAGATATTTCTATGTTTGTACAGATGGCGGTGTAGATATTTCCATGTTCCTACACATGACTGTGTAGGTATTTCCATGTTTATACAGATGGCTTTGTAGATATTTCCATGTTTATAGAGACAGCGGTGCAGATATTTCCATGTTTATACAGATAGCGGTGTATATATTTCCATGTTTATACAGATACCGGTGTAGATATTTCCATGTTTATTCAGACAGCAGTGTAGATATTTCCATGATTATAGAGATACCACTGTAAATATTTCCATGTTTGTACAGATGGCGGTGTTGATGTTTCCATCTATACAAAGATTGCCGTGTAGGTATTTCCAGGTTTATACAGATGGCATTGTAGATATTTCCATGTTTATACAGATGGTGGTGTAGATATTTCCATGTTTACACAGATGACTCTATATGTATTTCCATGTTTATACAGATGGCGGTGTAGATATTTCCAAGTTTATAGAGATAGCGGTGTAGATATTTCCATATTTATACAGATAACGGTGTAGAAGTTTCCATGTTTATACAGATAGCGGTGTAAATATTTCCATGTTTATACAGATCACGGTGTAGATATTTCCATGTTTATAGATATAGCGATGTAGATATTTCCATGTTTATACAAATAGCGGTGTAGAAGTTTCCATGTTTATACAGACCGCGGTGTAGATATTTCCATGTTTATACAGATAGCGGTGCAGATATTTCCATGTTTGTACAGATGCCGGTGTTGATATTTCCATCTATACAGAGATGACCGTGTAGATATTTCCATGTTTTTACAGATGGCGGCGCAGATATTTCCATGGATATGTAGATGGCGGTGTAGATATTTCCATGTTTATACAGATAGCGGTGTAGTTATTTCCATGTTTAAATAGATAGCAGTGTGGATATTTCCATGTATGTACACATGGCTGTGTAGATATTCCCATGTTTATACAGATGGCGGTGTAGATATTTCCATGTTTATACAGATAACTTTCTAAGTATTTCCATCTTTATACAGATGGCGGTGTAGATATTTCGATGTTTATAGAGATAGCAGTGGAGATATTTCCATGTTTATACAGATAGCAGTGTAGATATTTCCATGTTTATACTGATCGTGGTGCAGATATTTCCATGTTTATAGAGTTGGCGGTGTAGATATTTCCATGTTCATAGAGATAGCGGTGTTGATTTTTCCATGTTTATAGAGATAGCGGTGTGGATATTTCCATATTTATACACATAGGGGTGTCGATATTTCCATGCTTATAGAGATGGCAGTGTAGATATTTCCATGTTTATACACATCACGGTGTAGATATTTCCTTGTTTATACAAATAGTGGTGTAGGTATTTCCATGTTTATACAGATAGCGGTGTAGTTATTTCCATGTTTATACAGATGGCTGTGTAGATAATTCCATGTTTATACAGATGGCGGTGTAGATATTTCCATGTTTATAGAGATAGCTCTGTAGATATTTCCATGTTTATACAGATAGCGGTGTATATATTTCCATGTTTATACAGATCGCGGTGTAGATATTTCCATGTTTATACAGATAGCGGTGTAGATATTTCCATCTTTTTACATATATTGGTGTAGATTTTTCCATCTTTTTACATATATCGGTGTAGATATTTCCATGTTTACACAGATTGCGGTGTAGATATTTCCATCTTTCTACAGATGGCATTGTAAATATTTCCATGTTTATACAGATGGCGGTGTAGGTATTTCCATGTTTATATAGATGGTGGTGTAGATATTACCATGTTTATACAGATAGCGGTGTAAATATTTCCATGTTTATAAAGATCGTGGTGAAGATATTTCCATGTTTATACAGATCGCGATGAAGATATTTCCATCTTTATACAGCTCGCGGTGTAGATATTTCCAGGTTTTTAGAGATCGCGGTGTAGATATTTCCATGTTTATACAGATAGTGGTGTAGGTATTTCCATGTTTATAGAGATAGCAGTGTAGGTATTTCCATGTTTATAGACATAGCGGTGTAGATATTTCCATGTTTATATAGATGGCCTTGTAGATATTTCCATGTTTATACCGATAGCGGTGTTGGTATTTCCACGTTTATACAGATAGCAATGTATATATTTCCATGTTTATACAGATCGCGGTGCAGATATTTATATGTTTATACAGATGGCATTGTAGATATTTCCTTATTCACACAGATGGCGGTGTAGATATTTCCATGTTTATACAGAAGGCAAAGTAGTTAGTTCCATGTTTATGGAGATGGCAGTGTAGATATTTTCATGTTTATAGAGATGGCGGTGTACATATTTCCATGTTTATAGAGATAGCAGTGTAGATATTTACATGTTTATACAGTTGGCTGTATAGATATTTCCATGTGTATACAGATGGCATTGTAGATATTTCCATGTTTATACAGATGACTGTATAGGTATTTCCATGTTTTTACAGATGGCAGTGCAGGTATTTCCATGTTTATACAGATGAAGGTGTAGATATTTCCATGTTTATAAAGTTAGTGGTGTAGATATTTCCATGTTTATACAGGTAGAGCTGTAGATGTTTCCATGTTTATACAGATCGTGGTGTAGGAATTTCCATATTTGTAGAGATAGCGGTGTAGATATTTTCATGTTTTTACAGATGTCTGTGTAGATATTTCCATGTGTATACAAATGGCAGTGTAGATATTTCCATGTTTATAGAGATGGAGGTGTAGATATTTTCATGTTTATACACATGACTGTGTAGATGTCTCCATGTTTTTACAGATGGTGGTGTAGATATTTCCATGTTCATACAGATCACGGTGTGGCTATTTCCATGTTTATACAGATAGCGATGTAGATATTTCCATGTTTATAGTGATGGCTGTGTAGATATTTCCATGTTTATACAGATGGCAGAGTAGATATTTCCATGTTTATACAGATGGTTGTGTAGATATATCCATGTTTATTCAGGTGACTGTGTAGGTATTTCCAAGTTTATACAGATGGCGGTGTAGATATTTCCATGTTTATGGAGATGGCCATGTAGATATTTCCATGTTTATAGAGATAGCGGTGTAGGCATTTCCATGTTTATAGAGATAGCCGTGTAGATATTTCCATATTTATACATATAGCGGGGTAGATATTTCCATGTTTATACAGATAGCGGTGTAGATATTTCGATGTTTATGCAGGTAGCGGTGTAGATATTTCCATGTTTATACAGATTGCGGTGTAGATATTTCCATGTTTATACAGATAGATGTGTAGATATTTCCATGTTTATACAGATAAAGGTGTAGATATTTCCATGTTTATACAGATAGCGTTGTAGATATTTCCATGTTTGTACAGATGGCTGTGGAGATATTTACATGTTTATACAGATATCGGTGTAGATATTTCCATGTTTACAGCTCGCGGTGTAGATATTTCCATCTTTATACAGATGGCAGAGTAGACATTTCCATGTTTATACAGATGGCAGTGTTGATATGTCCATCTTTATACAGATGGCTGTGTATATTATTCCATGTTTATACAGATGGCTCTGTAGATATTTCCTTGTTTATACAGATAGCGGTGTAGATATTTCCTTGTTTATACAGATAGCGGTGTAGATATTTCCATGTTTGTAGAGATCGTGGTGTAGATATTTCCAGGTTTATACAGACTAGCGCTGTAGATATTTCCATGTTTATACTGGTAGCGGTGTAGATATATCCATATTTATACAGATTGCAGTGTACATATTTCCTCGTTTACAGATATACCAGTGTAGACATTTCCATCTTTGCACAGATAGCCGTGAAGTTATTTCCATGTTTATACAGATAGCGGTGGAGATATTTCCACGTTTATACAGATGGCGGTGGAGACATTTCCATGTTTATACAGACCACGGTGTAGATATTTGTATCTTTCTACAGATGTCGGAGTAGATTTTTGCATGTTTATAGAGATAGCTGTTGAGATATTTCCAGTTTTATACAGGTAGCGGTGTAGATATTTCCATGTTTGTAGAGATAGCGGTTAAGGTATTTTCATGTTTCTACAGATATCTGTGTAGACATTTCCATGTGTATACACATGGCAGTGTAGATATTTCCATGTTTATACAGATGGAGGTGTAGATATTTCCATGTTTATACAGATGACTATGTAGATGTTTCCATGTTTTTACAGATGGCGGTGTAGATATTTCCATGTTCATACAGATCCCGGTGTGGCTATTTCCATGTTTCTACAGATAGCGGTGTAGATATTTCCATGTTTATAGAGATGGCTGTGTAGATATTTCCATGTTTATACAGATGGCAGTGTAGATATTTCCATGTTTATACAGATGGTTGTGTAGACATATCCATGTTTATTCCGATGACTGTGTAGGTATTTCCAAGTTTACACAGATGGTGGTGTAGATATTTCCATGTTTATACTGATAGCCATGTAGATATTTCCATGCTTATAGAGATAGCGGTGTAGACATTTCCATGTTTATAGAGATAGCCGTGTAGATATTTCCATATTTATACAGTTAGCGGTGTAGTTATTTCCATGTTTATACAGATAGCGGTGTAGATATTTCCATGTTTATACAGATAGCGGTGTAGATATTTCCATGTTTATAAAGATAGCATTGTAGTTATTTCCATGTTTATACAGATAACGGTTTAGATATTTCCATGTTTATGCAGATTGCGTTGCAGATATTTCCATGTTTACAGCTCGCAATGCAGATATTTCCATCTTTATACAGATGGCAGGGTAGATATTTCCATGTTTATACACATGGCGGTGTAGATATGTCCATCTTTATACGGATGGCTGTGTATATTTTTCCATGTTTATACAGATGGCGCTGTAGATATTTCCATGTTTATACAGATAGCTGTGCAGATATTTCCATGTTTATCCAGATCGTGGTGTAGATATTTCCATGTTTATACAGATTAACGGTGTAGATAATTCCCTGTTTATACAGGTTGCAGTGTAGATATTTCAATATTTATAGAGATCGCAGTGTAGATATTTCTATATTTCTACAGATGGTGGTGTAGATATTTCCATGTTTATAGAGTTAGCGGTTGAGATATTTCCATGTTTATTCAGATAGCGGTGTAGATATTTCCATGTTTATACAAATCGCGGTGTAGATATTTCCATGTTTATACAGATAGCGGTGTAGATATTTCCATGATTATACAGGTAGCGGTGTACATATTTCCATGTATACACAGATAGGTGTGTAGACATTTCCAGGTTTATACAGATAGCGTTGTAGATATTTCCATGTTTATACAAATAGCGGTGTACATATTTCCATGTTTACACAGATAGGTGTGTAGATATTTCCATGTTTACACAGATAGTGTTGAACATATTTCCATGTTTATAAAGATAGCGGTGTAGGTATTTCCATGTTTATAGAGATAGCGGTGTAGATATTTCCATGTTTATACAGATGGCGGTGTAGATATTTCCATGGGTATACCGATGGCAGCGTAGATATTTCCATATTTATACAGATGGAGGTGTAGATATTTCCATGTTTATACAGATGACAGTGTAGATATTTCCATGTTTTTATAGATGGTGGTGTAGATATTTCCCTGTTTTTACAGAGAGCGGTGTGGCTAGTTCCATGTTTATTCAGATAACGGTGTAGACATTTCCACGTTTATAGAGGTAGCGGTGTAGATATTTCCATATTCATACAGATAGCTGTGTAGATATTTCCATATTTATACAGGTAGAGGTGTAGATATTTCCATGTTTATGCAGATATCGGTGTAGATATTTCCATGTTTCTACAAATAGCAGTGTAGATATTTCTATGTTTATGGAGATGGTGGTAGAGATAATTCCATGTTTATACAGATTGCGGTGAAGTTATTTCCATGTTTATCCTGATGGTGGTGTAGATATTCCCATGTTTATAGAGATGGCGGTGTAGATATTTCTATCTTTATAGAGATAGCGGTGTAGACAATTCAACATTTATAGAGATGGCATTGTAGGTATTTCCATGTTTATAGAGATAGTAGTGTAGATATTTCAATGTTTATACAGATAGCGGTGTAGATATTTCCATGTTTATACAGGTAGCGGTCTAGAAATTCCAATGTTTACACAGATGGCGGTGTAGTTAGTTCCCTGTTTATGGAGATTGCGGTGTAGATATTTTCATGTTTATAGAGATGGCGGTGTAGGTAATTCCATGTTTATACAGATTGTGGTGTAGGTATTTAAATGTTTATAGAGATTGCGGTGTAGGTATTTCCATGTGTACAGAGATAGCGGTGCTGATGTTTCCATGTTTATATTGATGGCTGTGTAGATATTTCCATGTTTACACAGATAGTGATATAGGTATTTCCATGTTTATAGAGATAACGTTGTACATATTTCCATGATTATAAAGATAGCGGTGGTAGATATTTCCAAGTTTATAGAGATAGCGGTGGAGATTTTTCCATGTTTATACAGGTAGCGATATAGATATTTCCATGTTTATACAGAAAGCGGTGTAGATAATTCCATGTTTACAAAGATCGCGGTGTAGATATTTCCATATTTATACACACAGCGGTGTAGATATATCTATGTTTATAGAGATAGCGGTGTAGGTATTTTCATGTTTTTCCAGACAGCGGTGTAGATATTTCCATGTTTACAGAGACAGCGGTGTAGATATTTCCATGTTTATAGAGATAGCGGTGTAGATATTTCCATGTTTATAGAGGTATAGTTGTAAATATTTCCATGTTTATAGAGATAGTGGTGTAAATATTTCCACGTTTATACAGATAGCGGTGTAAATATTTTCATGTTTATAGAGATAGCGGTGTAGATATTTCCACGTTTATGCAGATAGCAGTGTAGATATTTGCTCATTTATAGAGATAGCGCTGTAGACATTTCCACGTTTCTGCCCTTAGCGGTGTAGATATTTCCACGTTTATACAGATAGCGGTGTAGATATTCCCACGTTTGTAGAAACAGTGGTGTAGGTATTTCCATGTTTATAGAGATAGCAGTGTAGATATTTACATGTTTACACAGATGGCTGTATAGATATTTCCATGTGTATACAGATGTCATTGTAGATATTTCCATGTTTATACAGATGACTGTATAGGTATTTCCATGTTTTTACAGATGGCAGTGCAGATATTTCCATGTTTATACAGATGAAGTTGTAGATATTTCCATGTTTATGCAGATGACTATGAAGATATTTTCATGTTTCTACAGATGGCAGTGTAGATATATCCATGGTTATACAGATAGCGGTGTGGATATTTCCTCGTTCATACAGATAGCAGTGTAGATATTTCCAGGTTTATAGAGATGGCTGTGTAGATATTTCCATGTTTATACAGATGGCAGTGTAGATATTTCCATGCTTATACAGATGGCAGTGCAGATATTTCCGTGTTTTTGCAGATGGCGATGTAGATATTTCCATGTTTATACAGATAGCGGTGGAGATATTTCCATGTTTATACAGATGACTGTGTAATTATTTCCATGTTTATACAGATGGCGGTGTAGATATTTCCATGTTTACAGATGGTGGTGTAGATATTTCCATGTTTACAGTGATAGCGGTGTAGATATTTCAATCTTTGCACAGATTGTGTTGTAGATATTTCCATCTTTACAGATACAGCGGTGTAGATATTTCCAAGTTTACACAGATAGCTCTGTAGATATTTCCATGTTTACACAGATAGCTTTGAAGATATTTCCATGTTTACACAGATAGCATTGTAGATATTTCCATCTTTATACCCGTAGCGCTGAAGATATTTCCAAGTTTACAGAGATAGCTGTGTAGATATTTCCATGTTTACAAAGATAGCGTTGTAGATATTTCCATGTTTATTCTGATAGCATTGTACGTATTTCCATGCTTATACAGATAGAGGTGAAGATATCTCCATGTTTATACAGATATCATTGGAGATATTTCCATGTCTATACAGATAGCGATGTAGATATTTCCATGTTCATACAGAAAGCGGTGTAGATATCTCCATGTTTATAGAGATAGCGGTGTAGATATTTCCATGTGTATACAGATGGCTCTGTAGATATTTCCAAGTGTTTAGAGATGGCAGTCTAGATATTTCCATGTTTATACAGATGAATGTGTAGATATTTGCATGTTTATACAGATGGTGGTGTAGATATTTCCATGTTTATAGAGATAGCGGTGAAGATATTGCCATGTTTATACGGATAGCGGTGTAGATATTTCCATGTTTACACAGATAGCCCTGTAGGTATTTCCATGTTTATGCAGATAGCGGTGTACATGTTTCCATGTTTATACTGATGGTGGTGTAGATATTTCCATGTTTATACAGATGGCTGTGTAGATATTTCCATGCTTATACAGATGGCGTTGTACATATTTCCATGTTTATACAGATAGCGGTGTAGATAATTCCATGTTTACAGAGATAGCGTTGTATATATTTCCATTTTTGCACAGATTGCGGTGGAGATATTTCCATTTTTACACAGATAGCAGTGTAGATATTTCCAAGTTTACACAGATAGCTGTGTGGATATTTCTATGTTTATACAGATAGCGTTGAAGATTTTTCCATGTTTACACAGATAGAGGTGTAGATATTTCCATGTTTATACTGATAGTGGTGTAGATATTTCCACGTTTCTACAGATAGCGGTGGACATATTTCCACGTTTATACAAATAGCGATGTAGAGATTTCCACATGTATACAAATAGAATTGTAGATATTTCCATTTTATACAGATGGCGGTGTACATATTTCCATGTTTACACAGATAGCTGTGTAGATATTTCCATGTTTATACAGATAGTGGTGTAGATATTTCCATGTTTATACAGATGGCAATGTAGATATTTCTATGTTTATACAGATTGTGGTGTAGATATTTCCATGTTTTTACAGATGGCGGTGTAGATATTTCCATGTTTATGCCAATGGGGTTGTAGGTATTTCCATGTTTATAGAGATAGTGGTGTAGATATTTCCATGTTTATACAGATAGCGGTGTAGATATTTCCATGTTTATACAGATAGTGGTGTTGGTATTTCCGTGTTTATACAAATAGCAGTGTAGGTATTTCCTGGTTTATACAGCTCACGTCGTAGATATTTCCATCTTTATACAGACAGCAGTGTAGATATTGCCATGTTTACACAGATAGCGGTTTAGGTATTTCCATCTTTATATAGACAGCGTTGTAGATATTTCCTTGTTCGTACAGATAGCAGTGGAGATATTTCCATCTTTATACAGATAGCGGTGTAGATATTTCCATGTTTTTACAGATATCAGTGTAGATATTCCCATGTTTGTACAGATTGCGGTGTTCGTATTTCCATGTTTATAGAGATAGCGGGGTAGATATTTGAATGTTTATACGGATGGCTGCGTATATATTTCCATGTGTATACAGATGGCAATGTAGATATTTCTATGTTTATACAGATTGTGGTGTAGATATTTCCATGTTTATACAGATGGAGGTGTAGATATTTCAATGTTTATACAGTTGACTGTGTAGATATTCCCATGTTTTTACAGATGGCGGTGTAGATATTTCATTGTTTGTACAGATAGCGGTGTGGCTATTTCTATGTTTATACAGATTGCGGTGTAGATATTTCCATGTATATAGAGATGGCGGTGTAGTTATTTCCATGTTTATGAAAATGGCGTTGTAGATATTTCCACGTTTATAGAGATGGCCATGTAGACATTTCTATGTTTACAGAGATAGCGGTGTAGATAATTCCATGTTTACAGAGATGGCGGTGTAGCTTTTCCAAGTTTATAGAGATAGTGGTGTAGATATTTCCATGTTTATACAGGTTGCGGCGTAGATATTTCCAACTTTATACAGATGGCAGTGTAGATATTTCCATGTTTATACAGATAGCATTGTTGTTTTTCCATGTTTACACAGATAGCAGTGTAGATAGTTCCATGTTTATGGAGATGGCATGTAGATATATGCATGCTTGTAGAGATGGCGGTGTATATATTTCCCTGTTTATAGAGATAGCGGTGTAGATATTTCCATGATTATAGAGATTGCGGTGTAGGTATTTCCATGAGTATAGAGATAGCGGTGCAGATGTTTCCATATTTATACTGATGGCTGTGTAGATATTTCCATGTTTATACAGACGGCAATTTAGATATTTTCATGTTTACAGAGATGGTGGTGTAGATATTTCCATGTATATACAGATGACTGTGTAGATAATTCCATCTTTACACAGATGGTGTTGTAGATATTTCCATGTTTATGGAGATAGCGGTGCAGATACTTTCCTGTTTATAGAGGTTGCGGTGCAGATATTTCCATGTTTATTGAGATTGCGGTGTAGATATTTCCATCTTTACACAGATAGCAGCGTACATATTTCCATGTTTACACAGTTGGCTGTGTAGATATTTCCATGTTTACACAGATAGTGTTGTGGATATTTCCATGTTTATAAAGATAGCGGTGTAGATATTTCCATGTTTATGCAGATGGCGGTGTAGTTATTTCCATGTTTATAGAGACAGCCGTGTAGATATTTCTATGTTTCCAGAGATAGCAGTGTAGATAATTCCATATTTACAGAGATGGCTTTGTAGGTATTTCCATGTTTATAGGGATAATTGTGTAGATATTTCCACGTTTATACAGCTCGCGGCGTAGATATTTCCATCTTTATACAGATGGCAGTGTAGACATTTCCATGTTTATACAGATAGCGGTGTAGATATTTCCATGTTTACACAGATGGCAGTGGAGATAGTTCCATGTTTATGGAGATGGCAGTGTAGATATTTTCATGCTTATAGAGATGGCGGTGTATATATTTCCATGTTTATTGAGATAGCGGTGTAGACATTTCCATGATTATAGAGATTACGGTGTAGGTATGTTCATGAGTATAGAGATAGCGGTGCAGATGTTTCCGTGTTTATACTGATGGCTGTGTAGATATTTGCATGTGTATACAGATGGCAATTTAGATATTTCCATGTTTATTGAGATGGTGGTGTAGATAATTCCATGTATATACAGATGACTGCGTAGATATTTCCATGTTTATACAGATGGCGGTGTATACATTTCCATGTTTTGGAGATATCGGTGTAGATATTTCCATGTTTATACAGATAGTGGTGTAGATATTTCCATGTTTACAGAGACAGCGGTGAAGGTATTTCAATGTTTGAACAGATTGTGGTGTAGATATTTCTATCTTTACACAGTTAGTGTTGTACCTATATCCATGTTTACACAGATAGCTGTGTAGATATTTCCATGTTTACACAGATAGTGTTGTAGATATTTCCATGTTTATACAGACAGCGTGAAGGTATTACCATGTTTATAAAGAGAGCGGTGATGATATTTCCATGTTTATACAGATAGCGGTGGAGATATTTCCATGTTTATACAGACAGCATTGTAGATATTTCCATGTTTATACAGATAGCGCTGTAGATATTTCCATGTTTATACAGATTGTGGTGTAGATATTTCCATGTTTATACAGATATCGGTGTAGATATTCCCATGTTTATACAAATAGCGGTGTAGATATTCCCATGTTTATACCGACAGCGGTGTAGATATTTCCATGTTTATACAGATAGCGGTGGAGATATTTTCATGTTTATACAGATAGCGGTGGAGATATTTCCATGTTTATACAGATAGCGGTGTAGATATTTCCAAGTTTATACACATAGTGGTGTAGATATTTCCAAGTTTATACAGATAACGGAGAAGATATTTCCATGTTTATACAGATGGCGGTGTAGATATTTCCAAGTTTATACAGATAGCGTTGCAGATATTTCCATGTTTATACAAATTGCGGTATACATATTTCCATGTTTATAGAGATAGCGGTGTAGATATTTCCATGTTTATATGGATGCCTGTGTAGATATTTCCATGTGTATAGAGATGGTAGTGTAGATATTTCCATGTTTATACAGATTTAGGTGTAGATATTTATATGTTTATACAGATGACTGTGCAGAAATTTCCATGTTTTTACAGATGGCGGTGTAGATATTTCCATGTTTATACAGATAGCGGTGTGGCTATTTCCATGTTTATACAGATAGCAGTGAGGATATTTCCATGTTTATAGAGATGGCTGAGTAGATATTGCCATGTTTATACAGATGGCTGTGTGGATAGTTCCATATTTATACAGATGTCATTGTAGATATTTCCATGTTTATGCAAATATTTGTGTAGATATTTCCATGTTTATATAGATGACAGTTTAGTTATTTCCATGTTTATACAGATGGCGGTGTATATATTTCCATGTTTATAGAGATAGCCCTGTAGATATTTCCATGTTTATACGGATAGCAGTGTAGGCGTTTCCATGTTTATATAGATAGCGGTGTAGATATTTCCATATTGATACAGATAGTGGTGTAGATATTTCCATGTTTATACAGAGAGCTGTCTAGATATTTCCATGTTTATACAGATTGCGGTGTAGATATTTCGATGTTTATACAGATAGCGGTGTAGGTAATTCCATGCTTACAGAGATAGCGGTGTATATATTTCCATATTTGCACAGATTGTGGTGAAGATATTTCCATTTTACACAGATAGCGGTGTACATATTTCCATGTTTACTCAGATAGCTGTGTAGATATTTCCATGTTTACACAAATAGTGTTGTAGTTACTTCCATGTTTATACAGATAGCGGTGTAGATATTTACATATTTATACAGATAGCGGTGTAGATATTTCCATGTTTAAGCAGGTAGAGGTGTAGATATTTCCATGTTTATGCAGATCGTAGTGCAGATATTTCCATCTTTCTACAGATGGCAGTGTAGATATTTCTATGTTTATACAGATTGCGGTGTAGATATTTTCATGTTTATACAGATGGCGGTGTAGATATTTCCATGTTTAGGCAGATGGCGGTGTAGATATTTCCATGTTTATAGAGATGGCCGTGTTGATATTTCTATGTTTACAGAGTTATCGGTGTAGATAATTCCATATTTACAGAGATGGCGGTGTAGGTATTTCCATGTTTATAGAGATAGTGGTGCAGATATTTCCATGCTTATACAGCTCACGGTGTAGATATTTCCATCTTTATACAGATGGCAGTGTAGTTATTTCCATGTTTATACAGATAGCGGTGTAGATATTTCCATGTTTACACAGATTGCAGTGTAGATATTTCCATGTTTATGGAGATGGCATGTAGATATTTTCATGCTTATAGAGATGGCGGTGTATATATTTCCCTGTTTACAGAGATAGCGGTGTGGATATTTCCATGATTATAGAGATTTCGGTGTACGTATTTCCATGAGTATAGAGATAGCGTTGCAGATGTTTCCATGTTTATACTGATGTCTTTGTAGATACTTCTATGTGTATACAGATGGCAATTTAGATATTTCCATGTTTACAGAGATGGTGGTGTAGATATTTCCATGTATGTACAGATGACTCTGTAGATATTTCCATGCTTATACATATAGCGGTGTAGATATTTCCAAGTTTATGGAGATAACGGTGCAGATATTTCCATGTTTATAGAGATAGCGGTGTAGATATTTCCATCTTGGAACAGATTGCGGTGAAGATATTTCCATCTTTACACAGATAGCGGGGTATATATTTCCATGTTTACACTGATAGTGTTGTAGATATTTCCATATTTGTACAGATAGTGGTGTAGATGTTTCCATGTTTATACAGACAGCGGTGAAGATATTTCCATGTTTATACAGATAGCGGTGGAGATATTTCTTGTTTATACAGATAGCGGTGTAGATATTTCCATGTTTATACAGATAGCAGTGTAGATATTTCCATGTTAACAGAGACAACGGTGTAGATATTTCCATATTTGCACGGATTGAGGAGTAGATATTTCCATCTTTACACAGATAGTGGTGTACATATTTCCATGTTTACACAGATAGCTGTGTAGATATTTCCATGTTTACACAGTTTTGTAGATATTTCCATGTTTATACAGATAGCGGTGTAGATATTTCTATGTTTATAAAGATAGCGGTGTAGATATTTCCATGTTCATAGAGATAGCGGTGGAGGTATTTACATGTTTATTCAGATAGCTATGAAGAGATTTCCATGTTTATACAGATAGCAGTGTAGATATTTCCATGTTTATACCGATAGTGGTGTAGATGTTTCCATGTTTATAGTGATAGCGGTGTAGATATTCCCATGTTTATACAGAGAGCTGTGGCGATATTTCCATGTTTATACAGATAGCGGTGGAGATATTTCTATGTTTATACAAATGGCAGTGTAGATATTTCCAAGTTTATAGAGATAGCGGTGTATATATTTCCATTTTATAGAGATAGCGTTGTAGATACTTCCATCTTTATACAGATTGTGGTGTAGGTATTCCCATGTTTATGGAGATAGCGGTGTAGATAGTTCCATGTTTATACAGATGGCTGTTTAGATATTTCCATGTTTATACAGATGGAGGTATAGATGTTTCCATGTTTATACTGATGACTATGTAGTTATTTTCATGTTTTTACAGATGGCGGTGTAGATATTTCCATGTTTCTGCAGATAGCGTTGTAGATATTTAAATGTTTATACATATGGCGGTGTAGATATTTCCATCTTTCTACAAATGGCAGTGTAGATATTTCCATGTTTATACACATGGCGGTGTAGACTTTTCCATGTTTACATAGATGGCAATGTAGATATTTTCTTGTTTACGTAGATGGCATTGTAGATATCTTCATGTTTAAAGAGATGGCGGTGTATATATTTCCATGTTGATGGAGATAGCGGTGTAGATATTTCCATGTTTATAGAGATAACGGTGTAGTTATTTCCATGTTTATAGAGATAGCCGTGTAGATATTTCCATATTTCTACAGATGACTTTGTAGATATTTCCATGTTTGTACAGATGGCACTGTAGATATTTCCATGTTTATAGAGATAGCGGTGTAGATATTTTCATGTTTATACAGATTGCAGTGGAGATATGTCCATGTTTATACAGATAGAAATGGAGATATTTCCCCGTTAATACACATAGCGGTGTAGATATTTTCATGTTTATATACATGGCGTTGTAGATATTTCCATGTTTATACCGATAGCGATGTCGGTATTTCCATGTTTATACAGATAGCGATGTAGATATTTCCATGTTTATTCAGCTCGCGGTGCAGATATTTATATCTTTATACCGATGGCATTGTAGATATTTCATTATTCACACAATTGGCGGTGTAGATGTTTCCAAGTTTATACAGATGGCGGAGTAGTTAGTTCCATGTTTATGGAGATGGCAGTGTAGATATTTTCATGTTTATAGAGATGACGGTGTAGATATTTCCATGTTTATAGAGATAGCAGTGTAGATATTTACATGTTTATTCAGATGGCTGTGTAGATATTTCCATGTGTATACAGATGGCATTGTAGATATTTCCATGTTTATACAGATGACTGTCTAGGTATTTCCATGTTTTTACAGATGGCAGTGCAGATATTTCCATGTTTATAGAGATAGCGGTGTAGATATTTCCATGTTTATAGAGACAGCGGTGCAGATATTTCCATGTTTATACAGATGCCTATGCAGATATTTCCATATTTATACACAGGGCTGTGTAGATATTACTATGTTTATACAGATGGCAGTGTAGATATTTCCATGTTCCTACACATGAGTGTGTAGGCATTTCCATGTTTATACAGAAGCTTTGTAGATATTTCCATGTTTATAGAGATAGCGGTGTAGAAATTTCCATGTTTATACAGATGGCGGTGTTGATGTTTCCATCTATACACAGATTGCCGTGTAGGTATTTCCATGTGTATACAGATGGCTTTGTAGATATTTTCATGTTTATACAGATGGTGGTGTAGATATTTCCATGTTTACACAAATGACTGTATAGGTATTTCCATGTTTACATAGATGGCGTTGTAGATATTTCCATGTTTATAGAGATAGTGTTGTAGATATTTCCATATTTATACAGATAACAGTGTAGAAATTTCCATGTTTATAGAGACATCGGTGTAAATATTTCCATGTTTATACAGATCACGTTGTAGATATTTCCATGTTTATAGAGATAGCGGTGTATATATTTCCATGTTTATACAGATAGCGGTGTAGATATTTCCATGTTTATACAGACCGCGGTGTAGATATTTCCATGTTTATACAGATAGTGGTGCAGATATTTCCATGTTTGTACAGATAGCGGTGTTGATATTTCCAACTATATACAGATGACCGTGTAGATATTTCCATGTTTATACAGATAGCGGTGTAGTTATTTCCAACTTTATGCAGTTCAGGGTGTAGATATTTCCATGTTTATACAGATCGCGGTGTTGATATTACCATGTTTATAGGGATAGCGTTTCAAATATTTCCACTTTTATACAGATAGCGGTGTAGTTATTAGCATGTTTATACAGATAGCGGTGTAGATATTTCCATGTATAAACAGATGTCTGTGTATATATTTCCATGTTTAAACAGATGGCGGTATAGATATTTCCTTGTTTATAAAAATAGCGGTGTAGATATTTCCATGTTTATACAGCTCGCGGAGTAGATATTTCCATCTTTATACAGATGGCAGTGTAGATATTTCCATGTTTATACAGATAGCGGTGTAGATATTTCCATGTCTATAGTGAGAGCGGTGTAATTATTTCCAAGTTTACACAGATAGCTGTGTAGATATTTCCATTTTTACAGAGATAGCATTGTAGATATTTCCATGTTTATGCAGATTGCTGTGTAGTTATTTCCATGTTGATACAGATAGCGGTGTAGATATTTCCATGTTTATACAAGTAGCGTTGTAGAAATTGCCATGTTTATATAGATCGCTTTGTAGAGATTTTCATCCTTCTACAGATGTCAGTGTAGATATTTCCAAGTTTATACAGATGGCAGTGTAGATATTTCCATGTTATACAGATGTCTTTGTAGATATTTCCATGTTTATGGAGATGGCGGTGTAGATATTTCCATGTTTATAGAGATGGCGGTGTAGTTATTTCTATGTTTATAGAGATAGTGGTGTAAATATCTCCATGTTTATAGAGATGGTGGTGTAAGCATTTTCGTGTTTATGGAGATAGCACTGTAGCTATTTCCATGTTCATACAGATAATGGTGTTGGTATTTCCATGTTTATACAGATAGCGGTGTAGATATTTTCATGTTTATACAGCTCGCGGTGTAGATATTTCCATCTTTATACAGATGGCAGTGTAGATATTTCCATATTTATACAGATAGCGGTGTAGATATTTCCTTGTCTATAGAGATAGCGGTGTAGTTATTTCCATCTTTATGCAGATTGCGGTGTAGATATTTCCATGTTTATACGGGTAGTGGTGTAGAAATTCCCATGTTTATACAGATCGCTTTGTAGACATTTCCATCTTTCTAGAGATGTCAGTGTAGATATTTCCAAGTTTATACAGATGGCAGTGAAGATATTTCCATTTTATACAGATGTCTGTGTAGATATTTCTATGTTTATGCAGATGGCGGTGTAGATATTTCCATGTTTATACAGATGGCGGTGTAGATATTTCCATGTTTATACAGATGGCAGTGAAGATATTTCCATATTTATACAGATAGTGGTGTAGATATTTCCATGTTTATACAGATGGCGGTGTAGATACATCCATGTTTCTGAAGATGGCGGTGTAGGTATTTTCATGTTTATAGAGATGGAGTTGTAGATATTTCCATGTATGTAGAGATAGCAGTGTAGATATTTTCATGTTTATAGAGAAAGCGGTGTAGGTATTTCCATGTTTATACAGATGGCAGTGTAGATATTTCCATGTTTATACAGATATCGGTGTAGATATTTCCATGTTCATGGAGATAGCGGTGTAGATATTTCCATGTTTATACAGATAGCTGTGTAGATATTTCCATGTATATACACATGGCTGTGTAGATATTTCCATGTTTATACAGATAACTTTGTAAGTATTTCCTTGTTTATACAGATGGCAGTGTAGATATTTCGATGTTTATAGAGATAGCATTGGAGATATTTCTATGTTTATTCAGATAGCGGTGTAGATATTTCCATGTTTATACTGATCGTGGCGTAGATATTTCCATGTTTATAGAGATGGCGGTGTAGATATTTCCATGTTCATAGAGATAGCGCTGTTGATTTTTCCATGTTTATAGAGATAGCGGTGTGGATATTTCCATGTTTATACAGGTAGGGGTGTAGATATTTCCGTGTTTATAGAGATGGCGGTGTAGATATTTCCATGTTTATACAGATCACGGTGTAGATATTTCCTTGTTTATACAAATAGCGGTGTAGTTATTTCCATGTTTATACAGATAGCGGTGTAGATATTTCCATGTATATACAGATGGCTGTGTAGATATTTCCATTTTTATACAGATGGCTGTGTAGATATTTCCATGTTTATACAGATGACTTTGTAGGTATTTCCATGTTTATACAGATGGCGGTGTGGATATTTCCATGTTTATATAGATAGCGGTGTAGATATTTCCATGTTTACACAGACCGCGGCATAGATATTTCCATGTTTATACAGATAGCGGTGCAGATATTTCCATGTTTGTGCAGATGGCGGTGTTGATATTTCCATGTATACACAGATGACCGTGTAGATATTTCCATGTTTATACAGATGGCGGCGCAGTTATTTCCATGGATATGTAGATGGCGGTGTAGGTATTTCCATGTTTATACAGATAGCGGTGTAGTTATTTCCATGTTTATATAGAGAGCGGTGTAGATATTTCCATATATGTACACATGTCTGTGTAGATATTTCCATGTTTATACAGAAGGCGGTGTAGATATTTCCATGTTTATATAGATGGCGGTGTAGATATTTCGATGTTTATAGAGATATCAGTGGAGATATTTCCATGTTTATACAGATAGCGGTCTAGATATTTCAATGTTTATACTGATCGTGGTGTAGATATTTCCATGTTTATAGGGATGGCGGTGTAGATATTTCCATGTTTATACAGATAGGGGTGTGGATATTTCCATGTTTATAGAGATGGCTGTGTAGATATTTCCATGTTTATACAGATCGCGGTGTAGATATTTCCTTGTTTATACAAATAGCGGTGTAGTTATTTCCATGTTTATACAGATAGCGTCGCAGATATTTCCATGTATATACAGATGGCTGTGTAGATATTTCCATGTTTATACAGATGGCAGTGTAGATATTTCCATGTTTATGGAGATATCTGTGTAGATATTTCCATGTTTATACAGATCGCGGTGTAGATATTTCCATGTTTATACAGATATCGGTGTAGATATTTCCATGTTTACTCAGATTACTGTGGAGATATTTCCATCTTTCTACAGATGGCATTGTAGATATTTCCATGTTTATACAGATGGCGGTGTAGATATTTCCATGTTTATATAGATGGTGTTGTAGATATTACTATGTTTATAAAGATATCGGTGTAGATATTTCCATGTTCATACAGATCGTGGTGAAGATATTTCCATGTTTATGCAGATCTCGGTGTAGATATTCCCATGTTTATACAGATAGCGGTGTAGATATTTCAATGTTTGTACAGATAGCGGTGTAGATACTTCCATGTTTATAGAGATAGCAGTGTAGGTATTTCCATGTTTATAGACATAGCGTTGTTGATATTTCCATGTTTATATAGATGGCGTTGTAGATATCTCCATGTTTATACCGTTAGCGGTGTTGGTATTTCCATGTTTATGCAGATAGCGATGCAGTTATTTCCATGTTTATACAGCTCGCGGTGCAGATATTTATATCTTTATACAGATGGCATTGAGATATTTCCGTATTCACACAGATGGCGGTGTAGATGTTTCCATGTTTATACAGATGGCGGAGTAGTTAGTTCCATGTTTATGGAGATGGCAGTGTAGATATTTTCATGTTTATTGAGATGGCGGTGTAAATATTTCCATGTTTATAGAGATAGCAGTGTAGATATTTACATGTATATACAGATAGCAGAGTGGATATTTCCATGTGTATACAGATGGCATTGTAGTTATTTCCATGTTTATACAGATAGCGGTGTAGGTATTTCCATGTATATACACATCGCTGTGTAGATATTTCCATGTTTATACAGATAGCGGTGTAGATATTTCCATGTTTATGCAGACCACGGTGCAGATATTTCCATGTTTATACAGATAGCGGTGCAGATATTTCCATGTTTGTACAGATGGCGGTGTTGATATTTCCATCTATACACAGATGTCCGTGTAGATATTTCCATGTTTATAAAGATGGCGGCGCAGATATTTCCATGGATATCTAGATGGTGGTGTAGATATTTCCATGTTTATACCGATAGCGGTGTAGTTATTTCCTTGTATATATAGATAGCGGTGTAAATATTCCCATGTACGTACACATGGCTGTGTAGATATTTCCATGTTTATACAGATGGCGGTGTAGATATATCCATGTTTATACAGATAACTTTGTAAGTATTTCCATGTTTATACAGATGGCTGAGTAGTTATTTCGATGTTTATAGAGATAGCAGTGGAGATATTTCCATGTTTATACAGATAGCGGTGTTGATATTTCCATGTTTATACTGATCGTGGTGTAGATATTTCCATTTTTATAGAGATGGCGGTGTAGATAATTCCATGTTCATAGAGAGAGCGGTGTTGATTTTTCCATGTTTATAGAGATGGCGGTGTGGATATTTCCACGTTTATACAGATAGGGGTGTAGATATTTCCATGTTTATAGAGATGGCGGTGTAGATATTTCCATGTTTATACAGATCACGGTGTAGATATTTCCTTGTTTATACAAATAGCCGTGTAGTTATTTCCATGTTTATACAGATAGCGGTGTAGATATTTCCATGTATATACAGATGGCTGTGTAGATATTTCCATGTTTATACAGATGGCTGTGTAGATATTTCCATGTTTATTCAGATGACTTTGTAGGTATTTCCATGTTTATACAGATGGCGGTGTAGATACTTCCATGTTTATAGAGATAGCTGTGTAGATGTTTCCAAGTTTATACAGATAGCGGTGAGGATATTTCCATGTTTATACAGATCGCGCTGTAGATATTTCCATGTTTATACAGATCGCGTTGTAGATATTTCCATGTTTATACAGATAGCGGTGTAGATGTTTCCGTGTTTTCACAGATAGCGGTCTAGATATTTCCATGTTTACACAGATTGCGGTGTAGATATTTCCTTCTTTCTACAGATGGCATTGTAGATATTTCCATGTTTATACAGATGGCGGTGTAGATATTTCCATGTTTATATAGATGGTGGTGTAGATATTACCATGTTTATACAGGTAGCGGTGTAGATATTTCCATGTTTATACAGATTGTGGTGAAGGTATTTCCAGGTTTATACAGATCGCTTTGTAGATATTTCCATGTTTATACAGATCGCGCTATAGATATTTCCATGTTTATACAGATAGCGGTGTAGATATTTCCATGTTTATACAGACCGCGGTGTAGATATTTCCATGGTTATACAGATAGCGGTGAAGATATTTCCATGTTTGTACAGATGGCGGTGTTGATATTTCCATCTATACACAGATGACCTTGTAGATATTTCCATGTTTATACAGATGGCTGCGCAGATATTTCCATGGATATGTAGATGGCATTGTAGATATTTCCATGTTTATACAGATAGCGGTGTTGTTATTTCCATGTTTATATAGATAGCGGTGTGGATATTTCCATGTATATACACATGGCTGTGTAGATATTTCCATGTTTATACAGATGGCGGTGTAGATATTTCCATGTTTATACAGATAACTTTGTAAGTATTTCCATGTTTATACAGATGGCGGTGTAGATATTTACATGTTTATACTGTTCGTGGTGTAGATATTTCCATGTTTATAGAGATGGCGGTGTAGATATTTCCATGTTCATAGAGATGGCGGTGTTGATTTTTCCATGTTTATAGAGATAGCGGTGTGGATATTTCCATGTTTATAGAGATAGGGGTGTAGATATTTCCATTTTTATAGAGATGGCGGTGTAGATATTTCCAGGTTTATACAGATCACGGTGTAGATATTTGCTTGTTTATACAAATAGCGGTGTAGTTATTTCCATGTTTATACAGATGGCGGTGTAGATATTTCCATGTTTATAGAGATAGCTGTGTAGATATTTCCATGTTTATACAGATAGCAGTGTAGATATTTCCATGTTTATACAGATGGCGGTGTAGATATTTCCATGTTTATAGAGATGGCGGTGTAGATATTTCCATGTTTATAGAGATAGCGGTGTAGATATATCCATGTTCATAGAGATAGCAGTGAGGATATTTCCATGTTTATACAGATAGCATTGTAGATATTTCCACTTTTATAGAGATAGCGGTTTAGATATTTCATATTTATACAGATATCGGTGTAGATATTTCCATGATTACACAGATTGCAGTGTAGATATTTCCATGTTTATACAGATAGCGGTGTAGATATTTCCCCGTTTATACAGATGGCACTGTAGATATTTCAATCTTTCTACAAATGGCAGTGTAGATATTTCCATGTTTATAGAGATGGCGGTGTAGATATTTCCATGTTTACATAGATGGCAGTGTAGATATTTTCTTGTTTATGTAGATGGCGATGTAGATACCTCCATGGTTAAAGAGATGGCGGTGTGTATATTTCCATGTTGATGGAGATAGCGGTGTAGATATTTCCATGTTTATAGAGATAGCGGTGTAGTTATTTCTATGTTTATAGAGATAGCGGTGTAGATATTTCCATGTTTCTACAGATGACTGTGTAGATATTTCCATGTTTGTACAGATGGCAGTGTAGATATTTCCATGTTTATAGAGATAGCCGTGTAGATATTTTCATGATTATACAGATTGCGGTGGAGGTATGTCCATGATTATACAGATAGCAATGGAGATATTTCCACGTTAATACACATTGCGTTGTAGATATTTCCATGTTTATACAGATAGCGGTGTAGATATTTCCATGTTTATACAGATGGCTGCGCCGATATTTCCATGTTTATACAGAGTTCTCTCTAGATATTTCCATGTATATATAGATGACAGTGTAGATATTTCCCGGTTTATACAGATGACTGTGTAGATATTTCCATGTTAATACAGATGGCGGTGTAGATATTTCCATATTTAGAGAGATAGTGGTGTAGGTATTTCCATGTTTATAGAGATAGCGGTTTAAATATTTCCATCTTTATACAGATAGTGGTGTAGATATTTCCATGTTTATACAGATGGCGGTGTAGTTACAGCCATGTTTCTGAAGATGGCAGTGTAGATATTTTCATGTTTACATAGATGGCGGTGTAGATTTTTCCATGTTTACTGAGATTGCAGTGTAAATATTTCCATGTTTATAGTGCAAGTGGTGTGGTTATTTCCATGTTTATAGAGATAGCGGTGTAGACATTTCCATATTTATACAGGTAGAGGTGTAGGTATTTCCATGTTTATACTAATGGCAGGGTAGATATTTCCATGTTTCTAAAGATGGCGGTGTAGATAATTCCTTGTTTGTACAGATAGTGGTGTAGATATTTCCATGTATATACAGATAGCGGTGTAGATATTTCCATGTTTATACAGATGGCTGTGCCAATATTTCCATGTTTATACAGAGTTCTCTGTAGATATTTCCATGTTTATATAGATGGCAGTGTAGATATTTCCAGGTTTATACAGATGACTGTGTAGATATTTCCATGTTAATACAGATGGCGGTGTAGATATTTCCGTGTTTATAAAGTTAGCGGTGTAGATATTTCCATGTTTATAGAGATAGCGGTTTAAATATTTCCATCTTTATACAGATAGTGGTGTAGATATTTCCATGTTTATACAGATGGCGGTGTAGATACAGCCATGTTTCTGAATATGGCAGTGTAGATATTTTCATGTTTACATAGATGGCGGTGTAGATAGTTCCATGTTTACAGAGATTGCGGTGTAGATATTTCCATGTGTATAGTGCAAGTGGTGTAGGTATTTCCATGTTTATAGAGATAGCAGTGTAGACATTTCCATATTTATACAGGTAGCGGTGTAGGTATTTCCATGTTTATACAGATGGCAGTGTAGATATTTCCATGTTTGTAGAGATAGCTTTGTGGATATTTCCAAGTTTACACAGATAGCGGTTTAGATATTTCCAAGTTTATACAGATCGCGGTGTAGATAATTCCATGTTGATAGAGATCGCAGTGTAGATATTTCCATGTTTATACAGATAGCGGTGTAGATATTTCCACGCTTATACAGATGGCGGTGTAGATATTTCCATCTTTCTACAAATGGCAGTGTAGATATTTCCATGTTTATAGAGATGGCTGTGTAGATATTTCCATGTTTATATAGATGGCAGTGCAGATATTTTCTTGTTTATGTAGATGGCGTTGTAGATACCTCCATGTTTAAAAAGATGGCTGTGTGTATATTTCCATGTTGATGGAGATAGCGGTGTAGATATTTCCATGTTTATAGAGATAGCGGTGTATTTATTTCCATGTTTCTACAGATGACTGTGTAGATATTTCCATGTTTGTACAGATGGCAGTGTAGATATTTCCATGTGTATAGAGATAACGGTGTAGATATTTTCATGTTTATACATATTGCGGTGGATATTTGTCCATGTTTGTACAGATAGCAATGGAGTTATTTCCAGGTTAATACACATAGCGGTGTAGATATTTCCATGTTTATACAGATAGCGGTGTAGATATTTCCATGTTTATACAGATGGCTGTGCCGATATTTCCATGTTTATACAGAGTTCTCTGTAGATATTTCCATGTTTATATAGATGACAGTGTAGATATTTCCAGGTTTATACAGATGACTGTGTAGATATTTCCATGTTAATACAGATGGCGGTGTAGATATTTCCATGTTTATAAAGATAGCAGTGTAGATATTTCCATGTTTATAGAGATAGCGGTTTAAATATTTCCGTCTTTATACAGATAGTGGTGTAGATATTTCCATGTTTATACAGATGGCGGTGTAGATACAGCCATGTTTCTGAATATGGCAGTGTAGATATTTTCATGTTTACATAGATGGCGGTGTAGATATTTCTATGTTTACAGAGATTGCGGTGTAGATATTTCCATGTGTATAGTGCAAGTGGTGTAGGTATTTCCATGTTTATACAGATAGTAGTGTAGACATTTCCATATTTACACAGGTAGCGGTGTAGGTATTTCCATGTTTATACAGATGGCGGTGTAGTTATTTCCATGTTTCTAAAGATGGCAGTGTAGATATTTCCTTGTTTATACAGATAGCGGTGTAGATATTTCCATGTATATGCAGATAGCAGTGTAGATTTTTCAATGTTTACACAAATAGCGGTCCAGATATTTCCCTGTTTCTACAGATAGCGATGTAGATATTTCCATGTTTGTACAGATAGCGGTGTAGATATTTCCATGTTTATAGAGATGGCTGTGTAGATATTTCCATGTGTATACAGATTTCAGTGTAGATATTTCCATTTTTATACATATAGCGGTGTAGATATTTCCATGTTTACAGATATAGCGGTTAAGATATTTCCATCTTTGCACAGATAGCGGTGTAGACATTGCAAACTTTACACAGATAGCGGTGTAGATATTTCCAAGTTTACACAGATAGCTGTGTCGATATTTCCATGTTTACAGAGATATCATTGTAGATATTTCCTTGTTTATACAGATAGAGGTGTAGCTATTTACATGTTGATACAGATAGCAGTGTAGATGTTTTCAGGGTTATACAGATAGTGGTGTAGATATTTCCACGATTTACAGATAGCTGTGTAGATATTTCCCTGTTTACACAGATAGCGTTGTAAATATTTCCATGTTTACCCAGATAGCGTTGTAGATATTTCCATGCTTACACAGATTGCGGTGTAGATATTTCCAAGTTTACGCAGATTGCTGTGTAGATATTTCCATGTTTACATAGATAGCGTTGTAGATATTTCATTGTTTATAGAGATAGCGGTGTAGGTATTTCCATGTTTTTAAAGATACCGGTGTAGGTATTTCCGTGTTTATAAAGATAGCATTGGAGATATTTCCATGTTTATACAGATAGCTGTGTAGATATTTCCATGTTTATACAGATGGCGGTGTAGATATTTCCATGTTTATAGAGATGGCGGTATAGATATTTCCATGTTCATAGAGATAGCGGTGATGATATATCCATGTTCATAGACATAGCAGTGAGGATATTTCCATGTTTATACAGATAGCTATGTAGATATTTCTATTTTTATAGAGATAGCCGTTTTGATATTTCATATTTATACAGATAGCGGTGTAGATATTTCCATGTTTATACCGATTGCGGTGTAGATATTTCCATGTATATACAGATAGCGGTGTAGATATTTCCACGTTTATACAGATGGCGGTGCAGATATTTCCATCTTTCTACAAATGGCAGTGCAGATATTTCCATGTTTATAGAGATGGCGGTGTATATATTTCCATGTTTATATAGATGGCAATGTAGATGTTTTCTTGTTTATGTAGATGGCGTTGTAGATATCTCCATGTTTAAAGAGATGGCGGTGTATATATTTCCATGTTGATGGAGATAGCGGTGTAGACATTTCCATGTTTATAGAGATAGCGGTGTAGTTATTTCCATGTTTATACACATAGCGGTGTAGATATGTCCTTGTTTATACAAATAGCGGTGTAGATATTTACATGTTTATACAGATCATGGTGTAGATATTTCCTTGTTTATACAAATAGCGGTGTAGTTATTTCCATGTTTATACAGATAGCGGTGTAAATATTTCCATGTATATACAGATGGCTGTGTAGATATTTCCATGTTTATACAGATGGCTGTGTAGATATTTCCATGTTTATACAGATGACTTTGTAGGTATTTCCAGGTTTATACAGATGGCGGTGTAGATATTTCCATGTTTATAGAGATAGCTGTGTAGATCTTTACATGTTTATAGAGATATCGCTGTAGATATTTCCATGTTTATACAGATCGCGGTGTAGATATTTCCATGTTGATACAGATAGCGGTGTAGTTATTTCCATGTTTTTACAGATATTGGTGTAGATATTTCCATGTTTGCACAGATTGCGGTGTAGATATTTCCTTGTTTATACAGATGGCGGTGTAGATATTTCCATGTTTATACACATGGCGGTGTAGATATTTCCACGCTTATACAGATGGCGGTGTAGATATTTCCATCTTTCTACAAATGGCAGTGTAGATATTTCCATGTTAATAGAGATGGCGGTGTAGATATTTCCATGTTTATATAGATGGCAGTGTAGATATTTTCTTGTTTATGTAGATGGCCTTGTAGATACCTCCATGTTTAAAAAGATGGTGGTGTGTATATTTCCATGTTGATGGAGATATCGGTGTAGATATTTCCATGTTTATAGAGATAGCGGTGTAGTTATTTCCATGTTTCTACAGATGACTGTGTAGATATTTCCATGTTTGTACAGATGGCAGTGTAGATATTTCCATGTGTATAGAGATAACGGTGTAGATATTTTCATGTTTATACATATTGCGGTGGATATTTGTCCATGTTTATACAGATAGCAATGGAGATATTTCCAGGTTAATACACATAGCGGTGTAGATATTTCCATGTTTATACAGATAGCGGTGTAGATATTTCCATGTTTATACAGATGGCTGTGCCGATATTTCCATGTTTATACAGAGTTCTCTGTAGATATTTCCATGTTTATATAGATGACAGTGTAGATATTTCCAGGTTTATACAGATGATTGAGTAGATATTTCCATGTTAATACAGATGGCGGTGTAGATATTTCCATGTTTATAGAGATAGCGGTTTAAATATTTCCATCTTTATACAGATAGTGGTGTAGATATTTCCATGTTTATACAGATGGCGGTGTAGATACAGCCATGTTTCTGAATATGGCAGTGTAGATATTTTCATGTTTACATATATGGCGGTGTAGATATTTCCTTGTTTACAGAGATTGCGGTGTAGATATTTCCATGTGTATAGTGCAAGTGGTGTAGGTATTTCCATGTTTATAGAGATAGCAGTGTAGACATTTCCATATTTATACAGGTAGCGGTGTAGGTATTTCCATGTTTATACAGATGGCTGTGTAGATATTTCCATGTTTCTAAAGATGGCGGTGTAGGTATTTCCTTGTTTATACAGATAGCGGTGTAGATATTTCCATGTATATGCAGATAGCGGTGTAGATTATTCCATGTTTACACAGATAGCGGTGTAGTTATTTCCATGTTTTTACAGATATTGGTGTAGATATTTCCATGTTTGCACAGATTGCGGTATAGATATTTCCATGTTTATACAGATGGCCGTGTAGATATTTCCATGTTTATACACATGGCGGTGTAGATATTTCCATGTTTATATAGATGGTGGTGTAGGTATTACCATGTTTATACAGATAGCGGTGTAGGTATTTCCCTGTTTATACAGACCGTGGTGAAGATATTTCCATGTTTATACAGATTGCGGTGTAGATATTTCCATGTTTACACAGATCGCAGTGTAGATATTTCCATGTTTATACAGATAGCGGTGTAGATATTTCCATGTTTATACAGATAGCTGTGTAGATATTTCCACGTTTATACAGATGGCGGTGTAGATATTTCCATGTTCGTACAGAGTTCTCTGTAGATATTTCCATGTTTATATAGATGACAGTGTAGATATTTCCAGGTTTATACAGATGACTTTGTAGATATTTCCATGTTAATACAGATGGCGGTGTAGATATTTCCATGTTTATAAAGATAGCGGTGTAGATATTTCCATGTTTATAGAGATTGCGGTTTAAATATATCCGTCTTTATACAGATAGTGGTGTAGATATTTCCATGTTTATACAGATGGCGGTGTAGATACAGCCATGTTTCTGAATATGGCAGTGTAGATATTTTCATGTTTACATAGATGGCGGTGTAGATATTTCCATGTTTACAGAGATTGCGGTGTAGATATTTCCATGTGTATAGTGCAAGTGGTGTAGGTATTTCCATGTTTATACAGATAGTAGTGTAGACATTTCCATATTTATACAGGTAGCGGTGTAGGTATTTCCATGTTTATACAGATGGCAGTGTAGATATTTCCATGTTTCTAAAGATGGCGGTGTAGATATTTCCTTTTTTATACAGATAGCGTTGTAGATATTTCCATGTATATGCAGATAGCGGTGAAGATTTTTCCGTGTTTACACAAATAGCGGCCCAGATATTTCCCTGTATCTACAGATAGCGATGTAGATATTTCCATGTTTGTACAGATAGCGGTGTAGATATTTCCATGTTTATAGAGATGGCTGTGTAGATATTTCCATGTGTATACAGATTTCAGTGTAGATATTTCCATGTTTATACATATAGCGGTGTAGATATTTCCATGTTTACAGATATAGCGGTAAAGATATTTCCATCTTTGCACAGATTGCGATGTAGACTTTGCAAACTTTACACAGATAGCGGTGTAGATAGTTCCAAGTTTACACAGATAGCTGTGTCGATATTTCCATGTTTACAGAGATATCATTGTAGATATTTCCATGTTTATACAGATAGCGGTGTAGTTATTTACATGTTGATACAGATAGCGGTGTAGATATTTTCAGGGTTATACAGATAGTGGTGTAGATATTTCCACGTTTTACAGATAGCTGTGTAGATATTTCCCTGTTTACACAGATAGCGTTGTAAATATTTCCATGTTTACCCAGATAGCGTTGTAGATATTTCCATGCTTAAACAGATTGCTATGTAGATATTTCCAAGTTTACGCAGATAGCTGTGTAGAAATTTCCATGTTTACATAGATAGCGTTGTAGATATTTCATTGTTTATAGAGATAGCGGTGTAGGTATTTCCATGTTTTTAAAGATACCGGTGTAGGTATTTCCGTGTTTATAAAGATAGCAGTGGAGATATTTCCATGTTTATACAGATAGCTGTGTAGATATTTCCATGTTTATACAGATGGCGGTGTAGATATTTCCATGTTTATTGAGACAGCGGTGTAGACGTTTCCATTTTTATACTGGTAGCGGTGTAGATATTTCCATGTTTACACAGATGGCGGTGTACATATTTCCATGTTTATTGTGATAGCGGTGTAGACATTTCCATGTTTATACAGATAGTGGTGTAGATATTTAAATGTTTATAGAGATAGCGGTGTAGATATTTCCATATTTATACATATAGCGGTGTAGGCATTTCCATGTTTATAGTGATAACGGTGTATTAATTTCCATGTTTATAGTGATAGCGGTGTAGATATTTCCATGTTTATACGGATAGCGGTGTAGATATTTCCATGTTTATACGGTTAGCGGTGTTGATATTTTCATGTTTATACAGATAGCGGTGTAGGTATTTCCATGCTAATGCAGATAGCGGTGTGGATATTTCCATGTTTATACAGATGGCTATGTAGATATTTCCATGTTTATACAGATGGCAGTGTAGATATTTCCATGTTTATGCAGATGGTGGTGTTGATATTTCCGTGTTTACAGAGACAGCGGTGTAGATATTTCCATCTTTGCACAGATTGCGGTGCAGGTATTTCCATCTTTACACAGATAGTGGTGTTGATATTTCCGAGTTTACAAAGATAGCTGTGTAGATATTTCCATGTTTACACAGATGGCGTTGTAGATATTTCCATGTTTACACAGATAGCGTTGTAGATATTTCCATGTTTATACAGATATCGGTGTAGGTATTTAAATGTTTATACAGATAGCGGTGTAGGTATTTCCATGTTTATACAGATAGCGGTGTAGATATTTCCATATTAATAGAGATACCGGTGGAGATATTTTCATGTTTATACAGATAGCGGTGTAGATATTTCCATGTTTATAGAGATAGCGGTGTAGATATTTACATATTTGCGCACACAGCAGTGTAGATATTTCCATCTTTACACAAATAGCGGTGTTCATATTTCCATGTTTCCACAGATAGCGATGTAGTTATTTCCATGTTAACACAGATAGTTTTGTAGATATTTCCATGTTTATACAGATTGCGGTATAGATATTTCCATGTTTATAAAGATTGCGGTGCAGATATTTCCATGTTTATACAGATAGCGGTGGAGATATTTCCGTGTTGGTACAGATAGCGATGTAAATATTTCCATGTTTGTACAGATAGCGGTGGATATATTTCCATGTTTATACAGATGGTGGTGTAGATATTTCCATGTTTATAGAGATAGCCATGTAGATATTTCCACGTTTATACAGAGAGCGGTGTAGATTTTCCATGTTTATACAGATTGCGGTGTAGATATTTCCATGTTTATCAAAATAGCGGTGTAGATATTTCCATGTTTATAGAGACAGCGGGGTAGACATTTCCATGTTTATACAGATAGTGATGCAGATATTTCCAGGTTTATAAAGATAGCGGTGTAGATATTTCCATGTTTATACCGATAGTGGGGTAGATATTTCCATGTTTATACAGATAGCGGTGTACATATTACCATGAGTATGCAGATAGCGGTGGAGATATTTCCATGTTTATACAGTTAGCTGTGGAGATATTACCATGTTTATACAGATGGCGGTGTAGATATTTCCAAGTTTATACAAATCGTGGTGTATATATTTCCATGTTTATTCAGATAGCGGTGGAGTTATTTCCATGTTTATACCGATAGCGGTATAGGTATTTCATTGTTTATAGAGATAGCGGTGTAGATAATTCCATGTTTATACAGATGGCGGTGTAGATATTTCCATGTGTATACAGATGGAGGTGTAGATATTTCCATGTTTATACAGATGACTGTGAAGATATTTCCATGTTTTTACAGATGGTGTTGTAGATATTTCCATGTTTGTAGATATTGCTGTGTAGATATTTGCATGTTTATACACATGTCAGTGTAGATATTTCCATGTTTATACAGATAGTGTTGTACATATTTCCATGTTTATACAGATGGCTGTGTAGGCATTTCCATGTTTATAGAGATGGTGGTGTAGATATTTCCATGTTTGTAGAGATAGCCATGTAGATATTTCTATGTTTATACAGAGAGCGGTGTAGACATTTCCATGTTTATAGAGATAGCAGTGAATATATTTCCATATTTATACAGATAGCGGTGTATATATTTCCATGTTTATACAGGTAGCGGTGTAGTTATTTCCATGTTTATACAGATAGCGGTGTAGATATTTCCATGTTTACACAGATGGTGGTGTAGATATTTCCATGTTTACAAAGTTAGCGTTGTAGATATTTCCATGTTTATACAGATAACGGTGTAGGTATTTCCATGTTTATACAGATAGCGGTGTAGATATTTCCATGTTTATAGAGATAGCGGTGTAGATATTTACATATTTGCACAGACAGCGGTGTAGATATTTCCATCTTTACACAGATAGCGGTGTTCATATTTCCATGTTTCCACAGATAGCGATGTAGATATTTCCATGTTAACACAGATAGTTTTGTAGATATTTCCATGTTTACAAAGATTGCGGTGCAGATATTTCCATGTTTATACAGATAGCGGTGGAGATATTTCCATGTTTGTACAGATAGAGATGTAGTTATTTCCATGTTTATACAGATAGCGGTGGATATATTTCCTTGTTTATACGGATGGTGTTGTAGATATTTCCATGTTTATAGAGATAGCCATGTAGATATTTCCACGTTTATACAGAGAGCGGTGTAGATTTTCCATGTTTATACAGATTGCTGTGTAGATATTTCCATGTTTATCAAAATAGCGGTGTAGATATTTCCATGTTTATAGAGACTGCGGTGTAGACATTTCCATGTTTATACAGATAGTGATGCAGATATTTCCAGGTTTATAAAGATAGCGGTGTAGATATTTCCATGTTTATTCAGAAGGCGGTGTAGTTATTTCCATGTTTATACAGATGGTGGTGTGGATATTTCCATGTTTATACAGATAGCGCTATAGATATCTCCATGTTTACAGAGATGGTGGTGTAGATAATTCCATATTTGCACAGATTGCGGTGCAGATATTTCCATCTTTACACAGATAGCGGTGTACATATTTCTTTGTTTACACAGATGGCTGTGTAGATATTTCCATGTTTACACAGATATTGTTGTAGATATTTCCATGTTTATACAGATGGCGTTGTAGATATTTCCATGTTTATACAGATGGCGGTGGAGATCTTTCCATGTTATACAGATGGCAATGGAGATATTTCCCTCTTTATACAGATGGCGGTGTAGATATTTCCAAGGTTATACAGATAGCGATGTAGATATTTCCATGTTTATACAGATAGGTGTGTAGATATTTGCATGTTTATACAGGTAGAGGTGTAGATATTTCCATGTTTATACAGATCGCGGTGTAGATATTTCCATGTTTATGCAGACTGCGGTGTAGGTATTTCCATGTTTATAGAGATGGCGTTGTAGATATTTCTATGTTTATAGAGATAGCGGTGTAGATTATTCCATGTTTATAGAGATGGTGGTGTAGGTATTTCCCTGTTCATAAAGATATTGGTGTAGATATTTCCAAGTTTATTCAGGTAGCGGTGTAGATATTTTCATGCTTATACAGATAGTGGTGTTGATATTTCCATGTTTATACACATAGCGGTGTAGACATTTCCATGTTTATTCTGCTGGCAGTGCAGGTAACTCCATGTTTATACAGATGGCAGTGTAGGTATTTCCATGTTTATGCAGATAGCGGTGTAGATATTTCCATGTTTATACAGGTAGAGGTGTAGATATTTCCATGTTAATTCAGATCTCGGTGAAGATATTTCCATCTTTCTACAGATGGCAGTGTAGATATTTCTATGTTTATAAAGATGGCGGTGTAGATAATTCCACATTTATACAGACGGCAGTGTAGTTATTTCCATGTTTATGCTGATGGCGGTGTAGATATTTCCATGTTTATTGAGATAGCGGTGTAGACATTTCCATTTTTATACTGGTAGCGGTGTAGATATTTCCATGTTTACACAGATGGTGGTGTAGATATTTCCATGTTTATTGTGATAGCGGTGTAGACATTTCCATGTTTATACAGATAGTGGTGTAGATATTTAAATGTTTATAGAGATAGCGGTGTAGATATTTCCATATTTATACATATAGCGTTGTAGACATTTCCATGTTTATAGTGATAGCGGTGTAGGAATTTCCATGTTTATAATGATAGCGGTGTAGATATTTCCATGTTTATACGGATAACGGTGTAGATATTTCCATGTTTATAAGGTTAGCGGTGTTGATATTTTCATGTTTATACAGATAGCAGTGTAGGTATTTCCATGCTAATGCAGATAGCGGTGTGGATATTTCCATGTTTATACAGATGGCTATGTAGATATTTCCATGTTTATACAGATGGCAGTGTAGATATTTCCATGTTTATGCAGATGGTGGTGTTGATATTTCCGTGTTTACAGAGATAGCGGTGTAGATATTTCCATCTTTGCACAGATTGCGGTGCAGGTATTTCCATCTTTACACAGATAGTGGTGTTGATATTTCCGAGTTTACAAAGATAGCTGTGTAGATATTTCCATGTTTACACAGATGGCGTTGTAGATATTTCCATGTTTACACAGATAGCGTTGTAGATATTTCCATGTTTATACAGATAGCGGTGTAGGTATTTCCATGTTTATACAGATAGCGGTGTAGGTATTTCCATGTTTATACAGATAGCGGTGCAGATATTTCCATATTTATAGAGATAGCGGTGGAGATATTTTCATGTTTTTACAGATAGCGGTGTAGATATTTCCATGTTTATACAGATAGCGGTGTAGATATTTCCATGTTTATAGAGATAGCTGTGTAGATATTTACATATTTGCACAGACAGCGGTGTAGAAATTTACATCTTTACACAGATAGCGGTGTTCATATTTCCATGTTTCCACAGATAGCGATGTAGATATTTCCATGTTAACACAGATAGTTTTGTAGATATTTCCATGTTTATACAGATTGCGGTATAGGTATTTCCATGTTTATAAAGATTGCAGTGCAGATATTTCCATGTTTATACAGATAGCGGTGGAGATATTTCCGTGTTTGTACAGATAGCGATGTAGATATTTCCATGTTTGTACAGAGAGCGGTGGATATATTTCCATGTTTATACAGATGGTGGTGTAGATATTTCCATGTTTATAGAGATAGCCATTTAGATATTTCCACGTTTATACAGAGAGCGGTGTAGATTTTCCATGTTTATACAGATTGCGGTGTAGATATTTCCATGTTTATCAAAATAGCGGTGTAGATATTTCCATGTTTATAGAGACAGCGGTGTAGACATTTCCATGTTTATACAGATAGTGATGCAGATATTTCCAGGTTTATAAAGATAGCGGTGTAGATATTTCCATGTTTATACAGATAGTGGGGTAGATATTTCCATCTTTATACAGATAGCGGTGTACATATTTCCATGAGTATGCAGATAGCGGTGGAGATATTTCCATGTTTATACAGATAGCTGTGGAGATATTACCATGTTTATACAGATGGCGGTGTAGATATTTCCAAGTTTATACAAATCGTGGTGTATATATTTCCATGTTTATTCAGATAGCGGTGTAGATATTTCCATGTTTATACCGATAGCGGTATAGGTATTTCCATGTTTATAGAGATAGCGGTGTAGATAATTCCATGTTTATACAGATGGCGGTGTAGATATTTCCATGTGTATACAGATGGAGGTGTAGATATTTCCATGTTTATACAGATGACTGTGAAGATATTTCCATGTTTTTACAGATGGTGGTGTAGATATTTCCACGTTTGTAGATATTGCAGTGTAGATATTTGCATGTTTATACAGATGTCAGTGTAGATATTTCCATGTTTATACAGATAGTGTTGTAGATATTTCCATGTTTATACAGATGGCTGTGTAGGCATTTCCATGTTTATAGAGATGGTTGTGTAGATATTTCCATGTTTGTAGAGATAGCCATGTAGATATTTCTATGTTTATACAGAGAGCGGTGTAGACATTTCCATGTTTATAGAGATAGCAGTGTATATATTTCCATATTTATACAGATAGCGGTGTATATATTTCCATGTTTATACAGGTAGCGGTGTAGTTATTTCCATGTTTATAAAGATAGCGGTGTAGATATTTCCATGTTTACACAGATGGTGGTGTAGATATTTCCATGTTTAAACAGATAGCGGTGTAGATATTTCCATGTTTATACAGACAGCGTTGTAGATATTTCCATGTTTATACAGATCGTGGTGTCGATATTTCCATGTTTATACAGATAGCGGTGTAGATATTTCCATGTTTATAGAGATGGTTTTGTAGATATTTCAATGTTTATACAGTTGGCAGTGTAAATATTTCCATGTTTAGACAGATGGCGGTGTAGATATTTCCATGTTTATTGTGATAGCGGTGTAGACATTTCCATGTTTATACAGATAGTGGTGTAGATATTTAAATGTTTATAGAGATAGCGGTGTAGATAATTCCATATTTATACATATAGCGATGTAGACATTTCCATGTTTATAGTGATAGCGGTGTAGGAATTTCCATGTTTATAGTGATAGCGGTGTAGATATTTCCATGTTTATACGGATAGCGGTGTAGATATTTCCATGTTTACACGGTTAGCGGTGTTGATATTTTCATGTTTATACAGATAGCAGTGTAGGTATTTCCATGCTAATGCAGATAGCGGTGTGGATATTTCCATGTTTATACAGATGGCTATGTAGATATTTCCATGTTTATACAGATGGCAGTGTAGATATTTCCATGTTTATGCAGATGGTGGTGTTGATATTTCCGTGTTTACAGTGATAGCGGTGTAGATATTTCCATCTTTGCACAGATTGCGGTGCAGGTATTTCCATCTTTACACAGATAGTGGTGTTGATATTTCCGAGTTTACAAAGATAGCTGTGTAGATATTTCCATGTTTACACAGATGGCGTTGTAGATATTTCCATGTTTACACAGATAGCGTTGTAGATATTTCCATGTTTATACAGATAGCGGTGTAGGTATTTCCATGTTTATACAGATAGCGGTGTAGGTATTTCCATGTTTATACAGATAGCGGTGTAGATATTTCCATATTTATAGAGATAGCGGTGTAGATATTTCCATGTTTATACAGATAGCGGTGTAGATATTTCCATGTTTATAGAGATAGCGGTGTAGATATTTACATATTTGCACAGACAGCCGTGTAGATATTTCCATCTTTACACAGATAGCGGTGTTCATATTTCCATGGTTCCACAGATAGCGATGTAGATATTTCCATGTTAACACAGATAGTTTTGTAGATATTTCCATGTTTATACAGATTGCGGTATAGATATTTCCATGTTTATAAAGATTGCGGTGCAGATATTTCCATGGTTATACAGATAGCGGTGGAGATATTTCCGTGTTTGTACAGATAGCGTTGTAGATATTTCCATGTTTGTACAGAGAGCGGTGGATATATTTCCATGTTTATACAGATGGTGGTGTAGCTATTTCCATGTTTATAGAGATAGCCATGTAGATCTTTCCACGTTTATACAGAGAGCGGTGTAGATTTTCCATGTTTATACAGATTGCGGTGTAGATATTTCCATGTTTATCAAAATAGCGGTGTAGATATTTCCATGTTTATAGAGACAGCGGGGTAGACATTTCCATGTTTATACAGATAGTGATGCAGATATTTCCAGGTTTATAAAGATAGCGGTGTAGATATTTCCATGTTTATACTGATAGTGGGGTAGATATTTCCATGTTTATACAGATAGCGGTGTAGATATTTCCATGTTTATACAGATGGCTGTGCCGATATTTCCATGTTTATACAGAGTTCTCTGTAGATATTTCCATGTTTATATAGATGACAGTGTAGATATTTCCAGGTTTATACAGATGACTGTGTAGATATTTCCATGTTAATACAGATGGCGGTGTAGATATTTCCATGTTTATAAAGATAGCAGTGTAGATATTTCCATGTTTATAGAGATAGCGGTTTAAATATTTCCGTCTTTATACAGATAGTGGTGTAGATATTTCCATGTTTATACAGATGGCGGTGTAGATACAGCCATGTTTCTGAATATGGCAGTGTAGATATTTTCATGTTTACATAGATGGCGGTGTAGATATTTCCATGTTTACAGAGATTGCGGTGTAGATATTTCCATGTGTATAGTGCAAGTGGTGTAGGTATTTCCATGTTTATACAGATAGTAGTGTAGACATTTCCATATTTATACAGGTAGCGGTGTAGGTATTTCCATGTTTATACAGATGGCGGTGTAGATATTTCAATGTTTCTAAAGATGGCAGTGTAGATATTTCCTTGTTTATACAGATAGCGGTGTAGATATTTCCATGTATATGCAGATAGCGGTGTAGATTTTTCAATGTTTACACAAATAGCGGTCCGGATATTTCCCTGTTTCTACAGATAGCGATGTAGATATTTCCATGTTTGTACAGATAGCGGTGTAGATATTTCCATGTTTATAGAGATGGCTGTGTAGATATTTCCATGTGTATACAGATTTCAGTGTAGATATTTCCATTTTTATACATATAGCGGTGTAGATATTTCCATGTTTACAGATATAGCGGTAAAGATATTTCCATCTTTGCACAGATAGCGGTGTAGACATTGCAAACTTTACACAGATAGCGGTGTAGATATTTCCAAGTTTACACAGATAGCTGTGTCGATATTTCCATGTTTACAGAGATATCATTGTAGATATTTCCTTGTTTATACAGATAGCGGTGTAGTTATTTACATGTTGATACAGATAGCGGTGTAGATGTTTTCAGGGTTATACAGATAGTGGTGTAGATATTTCCACGATTTACAGATAGCTGTGTAGATATTTCCCTGTCTACACAGATAGCGTTGTAAATATTTCCAAGTTTACCCAGATAGCGTTGTAGATATTTCCATGCTTACACAGATTGCGGTGTAGATATTTCCAAGTTTACGCAGATTGCTGTGTAGATATTTCCATGTTTACATAGATAGCGTTGTAGATATTTCATTGTTTATAGAGATAGCGGTGTAGGTATTTCCATGTTTTTAAAGATACCGGTGTAGGTATTTCCGTGTTTATAAAGATAGCAGTGGAGATATTTCCATGTTTATACAGATAGCTGTGTAGATATTTCCATGTTTATACAGATGGCGGTGTAGATATTTCCATGTTTATAGAGATGGCGGTGTAGATATTTCCATGTTCATAGAGATAGCGGTGATGATATATCCATGTTCATAGACATAGCAGTGAGGATATTTCCATGTTTATACAGATAGCTATGTAGATATTTCTATTTTTATAGAGATAGCGGTTTTGATATTTCATATTTATACAGATAGCGGTGTAGATATTTCCATGTTTATACAGATTGCGGTGTAGATATTTCCATGTATATACAGATAGCGGTGTAGATATTTCCACGTTTATACAGATGGCGGTGCAGATATTTCCATCTTTCTACAAATGGCAGTGCAGATATTTCCATGTTTATAGAGATGGCTGTGTATATATTTCCATGTTTATATAGATGGCAATGTAGATGTTTTCTTGTTTATGTAGATGGCGTTGTAGATATCTCCATGTTTATAGAGATGGCGGTGTATATATTTCCATGTTGATGGAGATAGCGGTGTAGGCATTTCCATGTTTATAGAGATAGCGGTGTAGTTATTTCCATGTTTATACAGATCACGGTGTAGATATTTCCTTGTTTATACAAATAGCGGTGTAGTTATTTCCATGTTTATACACATAGCGGTGTAGATATTTCCTTGTTTATACAAATAGCGGTGTAGATATTTACATGTTTATACAGATCATGGTGTAGATATTTCCTTGTTTATACAAATAGCGGTGTAGTTATTTCCATGTTTATACAGATAGCGGTGTAAATATTTCCATGTATATACAGATGGCTGTGTAGATATTTCCATGTTTATACAGATGGCTGTGTAGATATTTCCATGTTTATACAGATGACTTTGTAGGTATTTCCATGTTTATACAGATGGCGGTGTAGATATTTCCATGTTTATAGAGATAGCTGTGTAGATCTTTACATGTTTATAGAGATAGCGCTGTAGATATTTCCATGTTTATACAGATCGCGGTGTAGATATTTCCATGTTGATACAGATAGCGGTGTAGTTATTTCCATGTTTTTACAGATATTGGTGTAGATATTTCCATGTTTGCACAGATTGCGGTGTAGATATTTCCTTGTTTATACAGATGGCGGTGTAGATATTTCCATGTTTATACACATGGCGGTGTAGATATTTCCACGCTTATACAGATGGCGGTGTAGATATTTCCATCTTTCTACAAATGGCAGTGTAGATATTTCCATGTTAATAGAGATGGCGGTGTAGATATTTCCATGTTTATATAGATGGCAGTGTAGATATTTTCTTGTTTATGTAGATGGCCTTGTAGATACCTCCATGTTTAAAAAGATGGTGGTGTGTATATTTCCATGTTGATGGAGATATCGGTGTAGATATTTCCATGTTTATAGAGATAGCGGTGTAGTTATTTCCATGTTTCTACAGATGACTTTGTAGATATTTAAATGTTTGTACAGATGGCAGTGTAGATATTTCCATGTGTATAGAGATAACGGTGTAGATATTTTCATGTTTATACATATTGCGGTGGATATTTGTCCATGTTTATACAGATAGCAATGGAGATATTTCCAGGTTAATACACATAGCGGTGTAGATATTTCCATGTTTATACAGATAGCGGTGTAGATATTTCCATGTTTATACAGATGGCTGTGCCGATATTTCCATGTTTATACAGAGTTCTCTGTAGATATTTCCATGTTTATATAGATGACAGTGTAGATATTTCCAGGTTTATACAGATGATTGAGTAGATATTTCCATGTTAATACAGATGGCGGTGTAGATATTTCCATGTTTATAGAGATAGCGGTTTAAATATTTCCATCTTTATACAGATAGTGGTGTAGATATTTCCATGTTTATACAGATGGCGGTGTAGATACAGCCATGTTTCTGAATATGGCAGTGTAGATATTTTCATGTTTACATATATGGCGGTGTAGATATTTCCTTGTTTACAGAGATTGTGGTGTAGATATTTCCATGTGTATAGTGCAAGTGGTGTAGGTATTTCCATGTTTATAGAGATAGCAGTGTAGACATTTCCATATTTATACAGGTAGCGGTGTAGGTATTTCCATGTTTATACAGATGGCTGTGTAGATATTTCCATGTTTCTAAAGATGGCGGTGTAGGTATTTCCTTGTTTATACAGACAGCGGTGTAGATATTTCCATGTATATGCAGATAGCGGTGTAGATTACTCCATGTTTACACAGATAGCGGTGTAGTTATTTCCATGTTTTTACAGATATTGGTGTAGATATTTCCATGTTTGCACAGATTGCGGTATAGATATTTCCATGTTTATACAGACGGCCGTGTAGATATTTCCATGTTTATACACATGGCGGTGTATATATTTCCATGTTTATATTGATGGTGGTGTAGGTATTACCATGTTTATACAGATAGCGGTGTAGGTATTTCCCTGTTTATACAGACCGTGGTGAAGATATTTCCATGTTTATACCGATTGCGGTGTAGATATTTCCATGTTTACACAGATCACAGTGTAGATATTTCCATGTTTATACAGATAGCGGTGTAGATATTTCCATGTTTATACAGGTAGCGGTGTAGTTATTTCCATGTTTATACAGATAGCGGTGTAGATATTTCCATGTTTACACAGATGGTGGTGTAGATATTTCCATGTTTACACAGTTAGCGTTGTAGATATTTCCATGTTTATACAGATAACGGTGTAGGTATTTCCATGTTTATACAGATAGCGGTGTAGATATTTCCATGTTTATAGAGATAGCGGTGTAGATATTTACATATTTGCACAGACAGCGGTGTAGATATTTCCATCTTTACACAGATAGCGGTGTTCATATTTCCATGTTTCCACAGATAGCGATGTAGATATTTCCATGTTAACACAGATAGTTTTGTAGATATTTCCATGTTTACAAAGATTGCGGTGCAGATATTTCCATGTTTATACAGATAGCGGTGGAGATATTTCCATGTTTGTACAGATAGCGATGTAGATATTTCCATGTTTATACAGATAGCGGTGGATATATTTCCTTGTTTATACGGATGGTGGTGTAGATATTTCCATGTTTATAGAGATAGCCATGTAGATATTTCCACGTTTATACAGAGAGCGGTGTAGATTTTCCATGTTTATACAGATTGCTGTGTAGATATTTCCATGTTTATCAAAATAGCGGTGTAGATATTTCCATGTTTATAGAGACTGCGGTGTAGACATTTCCATGTTTATACAGATAGTGATGCAGATATTTCCAGGTTTATAAAGATAGCGGTGTAGATATTTCCATGTTTATTCAGAAGGCGGTGTAGTTATTTCCATGTTTATACAGATGGTGGTGTGGATATTTCCATGTTTATACAGATAGCGCTATAGATATCTCCATGTTTACAGAGATGGTGGTGTAGATAATTCCATATTTGCACAGATTGCGGTGCAGATATTTCCATCTTTACACAGATAGCGGTGTACATATTTCTTTGTTTACACAGATGGCTGTGTAGATATTTCCATGTTTACACAGATATTGTTGTAGATATTTCCATGTTTATACAGATGGCGTTGTAGATATTTCCATGTTTATACAGATGGCGGTGGAGATCTTTCCATGTTATACAGATGGCAATGGAGATATTTCCCTCTTTATACAGATGGCGGTGTAGATATTTCCAAGGTTATACAGATAGCGATGTAGATATTTCCATGTTTATACAGATAGGTGTGTAGATATTTGCATGTTTATACAGGTAGAGGTGTAGATATTTCCATGTTTATACAGATCGCGGTGTAGATATTTCCATGTTTATGCAGACTGCGGTGTAGGTATTTCCATGTTTATAGAGATGGCGTTGTAGATATTTCTATGTTTATAGAGATAGCGGTGTAGATTATTCCATGTTTATAGAGATGGTGGTGTAGGTATTTCCCTGTTCATAAAGATATTGGTGTAGATATTTCCAAGTTTATTCAGGTAGCGGTGTAGATATTTTCATGCTTATACAGATAGTGGTGTTGATATTTCCATGTTTATACACATAGCGGTGTAGACATTTCCATGTTTATTCTGCTGGCAGTGCAGGTAACTCCATGTTTATACAGATGGCAGTGTAGGTATTTCCATGTTTATGCAGATAGCGGTGTAGATATTTCCATGTTTATACAGGTAGAGGTGTAGATATTTCCATGTTAATTCAGATCTCGGTGAAGATATTTCCATCTTTCTACAGATGGCAGTGTAGATATTTCTATGTTTATAAAGATGGCGGTGTAGATAATTCCACATTTATACAGACGGCAGTGTAGTTATTTCCATGTTTATGCTGATGGCGGTGTAGATATTTCCATGTTTATTGAGATAGCGGTGTAGACATTTCCATTTTTATACTGGTAGCGGTGTAGATATTTCCATGTTTACACAGATGGTGGTGTAGATATTTCCATGTTTATTGTGATAGCGGTGTAGACATTTCCATGTTTATACAGATAGTGGTGTAGATATTTAAATGTTTATAGAGATAGCGGTGTAGATATTTCCATATTTATACATATAGCGTTGTAGACATTTCCATGTTTATAGTGATAGCGGTGTAGGAATTTCCATGTTTATAATGATAGCGGTGTAGATATTTCCATGTTTATACGGATAACGGTGTAGATATTTCCATGTTTATAAGGTTAGCGGTGTTGATATTTTCATGTTTATACAGATAGCAGTGTAGGTATTTCCATGCTAATGCAGATAGCGGTGTGGATATTTCCATGTTTATACAGATGGCTATGTAGATATTTCCATGTTTATACAGATGGCAGTGTAGATATTTCCATGTTTATGCAGATGGTGGTGTTGATATTTCCGTGTTTACAGAGATAGCGGTGTAGATATTTCCATCTTTGCACAGATTGCGGTGCAGGTATTTCCATCTTTACACAGATAGTGGTGTTGATATTTCCGAGTTTACAAAGATAGCTGTGTAGATATTTCCATGTTTACACAGATGGCGTTGTAGATATTTCCATGTTTACACAGATAGCGTTGTAGATATTTCCATGTTTATACAGATAGCGGTGTAGGTATTTCCATGTTTATACAGATAGCGGTGTAGGTATTTCCATGTTTATACAGATAGCGGTGCAGATATTTCCATATTTATAGAGATAGCGGTGGAGATATTTTCATGTTTTTACAGATAGCGGTGTAGATATTTCCATGTTTATACAGATAGCGGTGTAGATATTTCCATGTTTATAGAGATAGCTGTGTAGATATTTACATATTTGCACAGACAGCGGTGTAGAAATTTACATCTTTACACAGATAGCGGTGTTCATATTTCCATGTTTCCACAGATAGCGATGTAGATATTTCCATGTTAACACAGATAGTTTTGTAGATATTTCCATGTTTATACAGATTGCGGTATAGGTATTTCCATGTTTATAAAGATTGCAGTGCAGATATTTCCATGTTTATACAGATAGCGGTGGAGATATTTCCGTGTTTGTACAGATAGCGATGTAGATATTTCCATGTTTGTACAGAGAGCGGTGGATATATTTCCATGTTTATACAGATGGTGGTGTAGATATTTCCATGTTTATAGAGATAGCCATTTAGATATTTCCACGTTTATACAGAGAGCGGTGTAGATTTTCCATGTTTATACAGATTGCGGTGTAGATATTTCCATGTTTATCAAAATAGCGGTGTAGATATTTCCATGTTTATAGAGACAGCGGTGTAGACATTTCCATGTTTATACAGATAGTGATGCAGATATTTCCAGGTTTATAAAGATAGCGGTGTAGATATTTCCATGTTTATACAGATAGTGGGGTAGATATTTCCATCTTTATACAGATAGCGGTGTACATATTTCCATGAGTATGCAGATAGCGGTGGAGATATTTCCATGTTTATACAGATAGCTGTGGAGATATTACCATGTTTATACAGATGGCGGTGTAGATATTTCCAAGTTTATACAAATCGTGGTGTATATATTTCCATGTTTATTCAGATAGCGGTGTAGATATTTCCATGTTTATACCGATAGCGGTATAGGTATTTCCATGTTTATAGAGATAGCGGTGTAGATAATTCCATGTTTATACAGATGGCGGTGTAGATATTTCCATGTGTATACAGATGGAGGTGTAGATATTTCCATGTTTATACAGATGACTGTGAAGATATTTCCATGTTTTTACAGATGGTGGTGTAGATATTTCCACGTTTGTAGATATTGCAGTGTAGATATTTGCATGTTTATACAGATGTCAGTGTAGATATTTCCATGTTTATACAGATAGTGTTGTAGATATTTCCATGTTTATACAGATGGCTGTGTAGGCATTTCCATGTTTATAGAGATGGTTGTGTAGATATTTCCATGTTTGTAGAGATAGCCATGTAGATATTTCTATGTTTATACAGAGAGCGGTGTAGACATTTCCATGTTTATAGAGATAGCAGTGTATATATTTCCATATTTATACAGATAGCGGTGTATATATTTCCATGTTTATACAGGTAGCGGTGTAGTTATTTCCATGTTTATAAAGATAGCGGTGTAGATATTTCCATGTTTACACAGATGGTGGTGTAGATATTTCCATGTTTAAACAGATAGCGGTGTAGATATTTCCATGTTTATACAGACAGCGTTGTAGATATTTCCATGTTTATACAGATCGTGGTGTCGATATTTCCATGTTTATACAGATAGCGGTGTAGATATTTCCATGTTTATAGAGATGGTTTTGTAGATATTTCAATGTTTATACAGTTGGCAGTGTAAATATTTCCATGTTTAGACAGATGGCGGTGTAGATATTTCCATGTTTATTGTGATAGCGGTGTAGACATTTCCATGTTTATACAGATAGTGGTGTAGATATTTAAATGTTTATAGAGATAGCGGTGTAGATAATTCCATATTTATACATATAGCGATGTAGACATTTCCATGTTTATAGTGATAGCGGTGTAGGAATTTCCATGTTTATAGTGATAGCGGTGTAGATATTTCCATGTTTATACGGATAGCGGTGTAGATATTTCCATGTTTACACGGTTAGCGGTGTTGATATTTTCATGTTTATACAGATAGCAGTGTAGGTATTTCCATGCTAATGCAGATAGCGGTGTGGATATTTCCATGTTTATACAGATGGCTATGTAGATATTTCCATGTTTATACAGATGGCAGTGTAGATATTTCCATGTTTATGCAGATGGTGGTGTTGATATTTCCGTGTTTACAGTGATAGCGGTGTAGATATTTCCATCTTTGCACAGATTGCGGTGCAGGTATTTCCATCTTTACACAGATAGTGGTGTTGATATTTCCGAGTTTACAAAGATAGCTGTGTAGATATTTCCATGTTTACACAGATGGCGTTGTAGATATTTCCATGTTTACACAGATAGCGTTGTAGATATTTCCATGTTTATACAGATAGCGGTGTAGGTATTTCCATGTTTATACAGATAGCGGTGTAGGTATTTCCATGTTTATACAGATAGCGGTGTAGATATTTCCATATTTATAGAGATAGCGGTGTAGATATTTCCATGTTTATACAGATAGCGGTGTAGATATTTCCATGTTTATAGAGATAGCGGTGTAGATATTTACATATTTGCACAGACAGCCGTGTAGATATTTCCATCTTTACACAGATAGCGGTGTTCATATTTCCATGGTTCCACAGATAGCGATGTAGATATTTCCATGTTAACACAGATAGTTTTGTAGATATTTCCATGTTTATACAGATTGCGGTATAGATATTTCCATGTTTATAAAGATTGCGGTGCAGATATTTCCATGGTTATACAGATAGCGGTGGAGATATTTCCGTGTTTGTACAGATAGCGTTGTAGATATTTCCATGTTTGTACAGAGAGCGGTGGATATATTTCCATGTTTATACAGATGGTGGTGTAGCTATTTCCATGTTTATAGAGATAGCCATGTAGATCTTTCCACGTTTATACAGAGAGCGGTGTAGATTTTCCATGTTTATACAGATTGCGGTGTAGATATTTCCATGTTTATCAAAATAGCGGTGTAGATATTTCCATGTTTATAGAGACAGCGGGGTAGACATTTCCATGTTTATACAGATAGTGATGCAGATATTTCCAGGTTTATAAAGATAGCGGTGTAGATATTTCCATGTTTATACTGATAGTGGGGTAGATATTTCCATGTTTATACAGATAGCGGTGTAGATATTTCCATGTTTATACAGATGGCTGTGCCGATATTTCCATGTTTATACAGAGTTCTCTGTAGATATTTCCATGTTTATATAGATGACAGTGTAGATATTTCCAGGTTTATACAGATGACTGTGTAGATATTTCCATGTTAATACAGATGGCGGTGTAGATATTTCCATGTTTATAAAGATAGCAGTGTAGATATTTCCATGTTTATAGAGATAGCGGTTTAAATATTTCCGTCTTTATACAGATAGTGGTGTAGATATTTCCATGTTTATACAGATGGCGGTGTAGATACAGCCATGTTTCTGAATATGGCAGTGTAGATATTTTCATGTTTACATAGATGGCGGTGTAGATATTTCCATGTTTACAGAGATTGCGGTGTAGATATTTCCATGTGTATAGTGCAAGTGGTGTAGGTATTTCCATGTTTATACAGATAGTAGTGTAGACATTTCCATATTTATACAGGTAGCGGTGTAGGTATTTCCATGTTTATACAGATGGCGGTGTAGATATTTCAATGTTTCTAAAGATGGCAGTGTAGATATTTCCTTGTTTATACAGATAGCGGTGTAGATATTTCCATGTATATGCAGATAGCGGTGTAGATTTTTCAATGTTTACACAAATAGCGGTCCAGATATTTCCCTGTTTCTACAGATAGCGATGTAGATATTTCCATGTTTGTACAGATAGCGGTGTAGATATTTCCATGTTTATAGAGATGGCTGTGTAGATATTTCCATGTGTATACAGATTTCAGTGTAGATATTTCCATTTTTATACATATAGCGGTGTAGATATTTCCATGTTTACAGATATAGCGGTAAAGATATTTCCATCTTTGCACAGATAGCGGTGTAGACATTGCAAACTTTACACAGATAGCGGTGTAGATATTTCCAAGTTTACACAGATAGCTGTGTCGATATTTCCATGTTTACAGAGATATCATTGTAGATATTTCCTTGTTTATACAGATAGCGGTGTAGTTATTTACATGTTGATACAGATAGCGGTGTAGATGTTTTCAGGGTTATACAGATAGTGGTGTAGATATTTCCACGATTTACAGATAGCTGTGTAGATATTTCCCTGTCTACACAGATAGCGTTGTAAATATTTCCAAGTTTACCCAGATAGCGTTGTAGATATTTCCATGCTTACACAGATTGCGGTGTAGATATTTCCAAGTTTACGCAGATTGCTGTGTAGATATTTCCATGTTTACATAGATAGCGTTGTAGATATTTCATTGTTTATAGAGATAGCGGTGTAGGTATTTCCATGTTTTTAAAGATACCGGTGTAGGTATTTCCGTGTTTATAAAGATAGCAGTGGAGATATTTCCATGTTTATACAGATAGCTGTGTAGATATTTCCATGTTTATACAGATGGCGGTGTAGATATTTCCATGTTTATAGAGATGGCGGTGTAGATATTTCCATGTTCATAGAGATAGCGGTGATGATATATCCATGTTCATAGACATAGCAGTGAGGATATTTCCATGTTTATACAGATAGCTATGTAGATATTTCTATTTTTATAGAGATAGCGGTTTTGATATTTCATATTTATACAGATAGCGGTGTAGATATTTCCATGTTTATACAGATTGCGGTGTAGATATTTCCATGTATATACAGATAGCGGTGTAGATATTTCCACGTTTATACAGATGGCGGTGCAGATATTTCCATCTTTCTACAAATGGCAGTGCAGATATTTCCATGTTTATAGAGATGGCTGTGTATATATTTCCATGTTTATATAGATGGCAATGTAGATGTTTTCTTGTTTATGTAGATGGCGTTGTAGATATCTCCATGTTTAAAGAGATGGCGGTGTATATATTTCCATGTTGATGGAGATAGCGGTGTAGGCATTTCCATGTTTATAGAGATAGCGGTGTAGTTATTTCCATGTTTATACAGATCACGGTGTAGATATTTCCTTGTTTATACAAATAGCGGTGTAGTTATTTCCATGTTTATACACATAGCGGTGTAGATATTTCCTTGTTTATACAAATAGCGGTGTAGATATTTACATGTTTATACAGATCATGGTGTAGATATTTCCTTGTTTATACAAATAGCGGTGTAGTTATTTCCATGTTTATACAGATAGCGGTGTAAATATTTCCATGTATATACAGATGGCTGTGTAGATATTTCCATGTTTATACAGATGGCTGTGTAGATATTTCCATGTTTATACAGATGACTTTGTAGGTATTTCCATGTTTATACAGATGGCGGTGTAGATATTTCCATGTTTATAGAGATAGCTGTGTAGATCTTTACATGTTTATAGAGATAGCGCTGTAGATATTTCCATGTTTATACAGATCGCGGTGTAGATATTTCCATGTTGATACAGATAGCGGTGTAGTTATTTCCATGTTTTTACAGATATTGGTGTAGATATTTCCATGTTTGCACAGATTGCGGTGTAGATATTTCCTTGTTTATACAGATGGCGGTGTAGATATTTCCATGTTTATACACATGGCGGTGTAGATATTTCCACGCTTATACAGATGGCGGTGTAGATATTTCCATCTTTCTACAAATGGCAGTGTAGATATTTCCATGTTAATAGAGATGGCGGTGTAGATATTTCCATGTTTATATAGATGGCAGTGTAGATATTTTCTTGTTTATGTAGATGGCCTTGTAGATACCTCCATGTTTAAAAAGATGGTGGTGTGTATATTTCCATGTTGATGGAGATATCGGTGTAGATATTTCCATGTTTATAGAGATAGCGGTGTAGTTATTTCCATGTTTCTACAGATGACTTTGTAGATATTTAAATGTTTGTACAGATGGCAGTGTAGATATTTCCATGTGTATAGAGATAACGGTGTAGATATTTTCATGTTTATACATATTGCGGTGGATATTTGTCCATGTTTATACAGATAGCAATGGAGATATTTCCAGGTTAATACACATAGCGGTGTAGATATTTCCATGTTTATACAGATAGCGGTGTAGATATTTCCATGTTTATACAGATGGCTGTGCCGATATTTCCATGTTTATACAGAGTTCTCTGTAGATATTTCCATGTTTATATAGATGACAGTGTAGATATTTCCAGGTTTATACAGATGATTGAGTAGATATTTCCATGTTAATACAGATGGCGGTGTAGATATTTCCATGTTTATAGAGATAGCGGTTTAAATATTTCCATCTTTATACAGATAGTGGTGTAGATATTTCCATGTTTATACAGATGGCGGTGTAGATACAGCCATGTTTCTGAATATGGCAGTGTAGATATTTTCATGTTTACATATATGGCGGTGTAGATATTTCCTTGTTTACAGAGATTGTGGTGTAGATATTTCCATGTGTATAGTGCAAGTGGTGTAGGTATTTCCATGTTTATAGAGATAGCAGTGTAGACATTTCCATATTTATACAGGTAGCGGTGTAGGTATTTCCATGTTTATACAGATGGCTGTGTAGATATTTCCATGTTTCTAAAGATGGCGGTGTAGGTATTTCCTTGTTTATACAGACAGCGGTGTAGATATTTCCATGTATATGCAGATAGCGGTGTAGATTACTCCATGTTTACACAGATAGCGGTGTAGTTATTTCCATGTTTTTACAGATATTGGTGTAGATATTTCCATGTTTGCACAGATTGCGGTATAGATATTTCCATGTTTATACAGACGGCCGTGTAGATATTTCCATGTTTATACACATGGCGGTGTATATATTTCCATGTTTATATTGATGGTGGTGTAGGTATTACCATGTTTATAGAGATAGCGGTGTAGGTATTTCCCTGTTTATACAGACCGTGGTGAAGATATTTCCATGTTTATACCGATTGCGGTGTAGATATTTCCATGTTTACACAGATCACAGTGTAGATATTTCCATGTTTATACAGATAGCGGTGTAGATATTTCCATGTTTATACAGATAGCTGTGTAGATATTTCCACGTTTATACAGATGGCGGTGTAGATATTTCCATGTTCATACAGAGTTCTCTGTAGATATTTCCATGTTTATATAGATGACAGTGTAGATATTTCCAGGTTTATACAGATGACTGTGTAGATATTTCCATGTTAATACAGATGGCGGTGTAGATATTTCCATGTTTATAAAGATAGCGGTGTAGATATTTCCATGTTTATAGAGATTGCGGTTTAAATATTTCCGTCTTTATACAGATAGTGGTGTAGTTATTTCCATGTTTATACAGATGGCGGTGTAGATACAGCCATGTTTCTGAATATGGCAGTGTAGATATTTTCATGTTTACATAGATGGCGGTGTAGATATTTCCATGTTTACAGAGATTGCGGTGTAGATATTTCCATGTGTATAGTGCAAGTGGTGTAGGTATTTCCATGTTTATACAGATAGTAGTGTAGACATTTCCATATTTATACAGGTAGCGGTGTAGGTATTTCCATGTTTATACAGATGGCGGTGTAGATATTTCCATGTTTCTAAAGATGGCGGTGTAGATATTTCCTTTTTTATACAGATAGCGTTGTAGATATTTCCATGTATATGCAGATAGCGGTGAAGATTTTTCCGTGTTTACACAAATAGCGGTCCAGATATTTCCCTGTATCTACAGATAGCGATGTAGATATTTCCATGTTTGTACAGATAGCGGTGTAGATATTTCCATGTTTATAGAGATGGCTGTGTAGATATTTCCATGTGTATACAGATTGCAGTGTAGATATTTCCATGTTTATACATATAGCGGTGTAGATATTTCCATGTTTACAGATATAGCGGTAAAGATATTTCCATCTTTGCACAGATTGCGGTGTAGACTTTGCAAACTTTACACAGATAGCGGTGTAGATAGTTCCAAGTTTACACAGATAGCTGTGTCGATATTTCCATGTTTACAGAGATATCATTGTAGATATTTCCATGTTTATACAGATAGCGGTGTAGTTATTTACATGTTGATACAGATAGCGGTGTAGATATTTTCAGGGTTATACAGATAGTGGTGTAGATATTTCCACGATTTACAGATAGCTGTGTAGATATTTCCCTGTTTACACAGATAGCGTTGTAAATATTTCCATGTTTACCCAGATAGCGTTGTAGATATTTCCATGCTTAAACAGATTGCAATGTAGATATTTCCAAGTTTACGCAGATAGCTATGTAGATATTTCCATTTTTACATAGATAGCGTTGTAGATATTTCATTGTTTATAGAGATAGCGGTGTAGGTATTTCCATGTTTTTAAAGATACCGGTGTAGGTATTTCCGTGTTTATAAAGATAGCAGTGGAGATATTTCCATGTTTATACAGATAGCTGTGTAGATATTTCCATGTTTATACAGATGGCGGTGTAGATATTTCCATGTTTATTGAGATAGCGGTGTAGACGTTTCCATTTTTATACTGGTAGCGGTGTAGATATTTCCATGTTTACACAGATGGCGGTGTAGATATTTCCATGTTTATTGTGATAGCGGTGTAGACATTTCCATGTTTATACAGATAGTGGTGTAGATATTTAAATGTTTATAGAGATAGCGGTGTAGATATTTCCATATTTATACATATAGCGATGTAGACATTTCCATGTTTATAGTGATAGCGGTGTAGGAATTTCCATGTTTATAGTGATAGCGGTGTAGATATTTCCATGTTTATACGGATAGCGGTGTAGATATTTCCATGTTTACATGGTTAGCGGTGTTGATATTTTCATGTTTATACAGATAGCGGTGTAGGTATTTCCATGCTAATGCAGATAGCGGTGTGGATATTTCCATGTTTATACAGATGGCTATGTAGATATTTCCATGTTTATACAGATGGCAGTGTAGATATTTCCATGTTTATGCAGATGGTGGTGTTGATATTTCCGTGTTTACAGTGATAGCGGTGTAGATATTTCCATCTTTGCACAGATTGCGGTGCAGGTATTTCCATCTTTACACAGATAGTGGTGTTGATATTTCCGAGTTTACAAAGATAGCTGTGTAGATATTTCCATGTTTACACAGATGGCGTTGTAGATATTTCCATGTTTACACAGATAACGTTGTAGATATTTCCATGTTTATACAGATAGCGGTGTAGGTATTTCCATGTTTATACAGATAGCGGTGTAGGTATTTCCATGTTTATACAGATAGCGGTGTAGATATTTCCATATTTATAGAGATAGCGGTGAAGATATTTTCATGTTTATACAGATAGCGGTGTAGATATTTCCATGTTTATACAGATAGCGGTGTAGATATTTCCATGTTTATAGAGATAGCGGTGTAGATATTTACATATTTGCACAGACAGCCGTGTAGATATTTCCATCTTTACACAGATAGCGGTGTTCATATTTCCATGGTTCCACATATAGCGATGTAGATATTTCCATGTTAACACAGATAGTTTTGTAGATATTTCCATGTTTATACAGATTGCGGTATAGGTATTTCCATGTTTATAAAGATTGCGGTGCAGATATTTCCATGGTTATACAGATAGCGGTGGAGATATTTCCGTGTTTGTACAGATAGCGTTGTAGATATTTCCATGTTTGTACAGAGAGCGGTGGATATATTTCCATGTTTATACAGATGGTGATGTAGCTATTTCCATGTTTATAGAGATAGCCATGTAGATATTTCCATGTTTATACAGATGGAAGTGTAGATATTTCCATGTTTATGCAGATGGTGGTGTTGATATTTCCGTGTTTACAGAGATAGCGGTGTAGATATTTCCATCTTTGCACAGATTGCGGTGCAGGTATTTCCATCTTTACACAGATAGTGGTGTTGATATTTCCGAGTTTACAAAGATAGCTGTGTAGATATTTCCATGTTTACACAGATGGCGTTGTAGATATTTCCATGTTTACACAGATAGCGTTGTAGATATTTCCATGTTTATACAGATAGCGGTGTAGGTATTTCCATGTTTATACAGATAGCGGTGTAGGTATTTCCATGTTTATACAGATAGCGGTGTAGATATTTCCATATTTATAGAGATAGCGGTGGAGATATTTTCATGTTTTTACAGATAGCGGTGTAGATATTTCCATGTTTATACAGATAGCGGTGTAGATATTTCCATGTTTATAGAGATAGCTGTGTACATATTTACATATTTGCACAGACAGCGGTGTAGAAATTTCCATCTTTACACAGATAGCGGTGTTCATATTTCCATGTTTCCACAGATAGCGATGTAGATATTTCCATGTTAACACAGATAGTTTTGTAGATATTTCCATGTTTATACAGATTGCGGTATAGATATTTCCATGTTTATAAAGATTGCGGTGCAGATATTTCCATGTTTATACAGATAGCGGTGGAGATATTTCCGTGTTTGTACAGATAGCGATGTAGATATTTCCATGTTTGTACAGAGAGCGGTGGATATATTTCCATGTTTATACAGATGGTGGTGTAGATATTTCCATGTTTATAGAGACAGCCATTTAGATATTTCCACGTTTATACAGAGAGCGGTGTAGATTTTCCATGTTTATACAGATTGCGGTGTAGATATTTCCATGTTTATCAAAATAGCGGTGTAGATATTTCCATGTTTATAGAGACAGCGGTGTAGACATTTCCATGTTTATACAGATAGTGATGCAGATATTTCCAGGTTTATAAAGATAGCGGTGTAGATATTTCCATGTTTATACAGATAGTGGGGTAGATATTTCCATGTTTATACAGATAGCGGTGTACATATTTCCATGAGTATGCAGATAGCGGTGGAGATATTTCCATGTTTATACAGATAGCTGTGGAGATATTACCATGTTTATACAGATGGCGGTGTAGATATTTCCAAGTTTATACAAATCGTGGTGTATATATTTCCATGTTTATTCAGATAGCGGTGGAGATATTTCCATGTTTATAACGATAGAGGTATAGGTATTTCATTGTTTATAGAGATAGCGGTGTAGATAATTCCATGTTTATACAGATGGCGGTGTAGATATTTCCATGTGTATACAGATGGAGGTGTAGATATTTCCATGTTTATACAGATGACTGTGAAGATATTTCCATGTTTTTACAGATGGTGGTGTAGATATTTCCATGTTTGTAGATATTGCTGTGTAGATATTTGCATGTTTATACAGATGTCAGTGTAGATATTTCCATGTTTATACAGATAGTGTTGTACATATTTCCATGTTTATACAGATGGCTGTGTAGGCATTTCCATGTTTATAGAGATGGTGGTGTAGATATTTCCATGTTTGTAGAGATAGCCATGTAGATATTTCTATGTTTATACAGAGAGCGGTGTAGACATTTCCATGTTTATAGAGATAGCAGTGAATATATTTCCATATTTTTTATACAGGTAGCGGTGTATATATTTCCATGTTTATACAGGTAGCGGTGTAGTTATTTCCATGTTTATACAGATAGCGGTGTAGATATTTCCATGTTTACACAGATGGTGGTGTAGATATTTCCATGTTTACACAGTTAGCGTTGTAGATATTTCCATGTTTATACAGATAGCGGTGTAGGTATTTCCATGTTTATACAGATAGCGGTGTAGATATTTCCATGTTTATAGAGATAGCGGTGTAGATATTTACATATTTGCACAGACAGCGGTGTAGATATTTCCATCTTTACACAGATAGCGGTGTTCATATTTCCATGTTTCCACAGATAGCGATGTAGATATTTCCATGTTAACACAGAGAGTTTTGTAGATATTTCCATGTTTACAAAGATTGCGGTGCAGATATTTCCATGTTTATACAGATAGCGGTGGAGATATTTCCGTGTTTGTACAGATAGCGATGTAGATATTTCCATGTTTGTACAGAGAGCGGTGGATATATTTCCATGTTTATACAGATGGTGGTGTAGATATTTCCATGTTTATAGAGATAGCCATTTAGATATTTCCACGTTTATACAGAGAGCGGTGTAGATTTTCCACGTTTATACAGATTGCGGTGTAGATATTTCCATGTTTATCAAAATAGCGGTGTAGATATTTCCATGTTTATAGAGACAGCGGTTTAGACATTTCCATGTTTATACAGATAGTGATGCAGATATTTCCAGGTTTATAAAGATAGCGGTGTAGATATTTCCATGTTTATACAGATAGTGGGGTAGATATTTCCATCTTTATACAGATAGCGGTGTACATATTTCCATGAGTATGCAGATAGCGGTGGAGATATTTCCATGTTTATACAGATAGCTGTGGAGATATTACCATGTTTATACAGATGGCGGTGTAGATATTTCCAAGTTTATACAAATCGTGGTGTATATATTTCCATGTTTATTCAGATAGCGGTGTAGATATTTCCATGTTTATACCGATAGCGGTATAGGTATTTCCATGTTTATAGAGATAGCGGTGTAGATAATTCCATGTTTATACAGATGGCGGTGTAGATATTTCCATGTGTATACAGATGGAGGTGTAGATATTTCCATGTTTATACAGATGACTGTGAAGATATTTCCATGTTTTTACAGATGGTGGTGTAGATATTTCCACGTTTGTAGATATTGCAGTGTAGATATTTGCATGTTTATACAGATGTCAGTGTAGATATTTCCATGTTTATACAGATAGTGTTGTAGATATTTCCATGTTTATACAGATGGCTGTGTAGGCATTTCCATGTTTATAGAGATGGTGGTGTAGATATTTCCATGTTTGTAGAGATAGCCATGTAGATATTTCTATGTTTATACAGAGAGCGGTGTAGACATTTCCATGTTTATAGAGATAGCAGTGTATATATTTCCATATTTATACAGATAGCGGTGTATATATTTCCATGTTATACAGGTATCGGTGTAGTTATTTCCATGTTTATAAAGATAGCGGTGTAGATATTTCCATGTTTACACAGATGGTGGTGTAGATATTTCCATGTTTAAACAGATAGCGGTGTAGATATTTCCATGTTTATACAGACAGCGTTGTAGATATTTCCATGTTTATACAGATCGTAGTGTCGATATTTCCATGTTTATACAGATAGCGGTGTAGATATTTCCATGTTTATAGAGATGGTTTTGTAGATATTTCAATGTTTATACAGTTGGCAGTGTAAATATTTCCATGTTTAGACAGATGGCGGTGTAGATATTTCCATGTTTATTGTGATAGCGGTGTAGACATTTCCATGTTTATACAGATAGTGGTGTAGATATTTAAATGTTTATAGAGATAGCGGTGTAGATATTTCCATATTTATACATATAGCGATGTAGACATTTCCATGTTTATAGTGATAGCGGTGTAGGAATTTCCATGTTTATAGTGATAGCGGTGTAGAGATTTCCATGTTTATACCGATAGCGGTGTAGATATTTCCATGTTTACACGGTTAGCGGTGTTGATATTTTCATGTTTATACAGATAGCGGTGTAGGTATTTCCATGCTAATGCAGATAGCGGTGTGGATATTTCCATGTTTATACAGATGGCTATGTAGATATTTCCATGTTTATACAGATGGCAGTGTAGACATTCCCATGTTTATGCAGATGGTGGTGTTGATATTTCCGTGTTTACAGTGATAGCGGTGTAGATATTTCCATCTTTGCACAGATTGCGGTGCAGGTATTTCCATCTTTACACAGATAGTGGTGTTGATATTTCCGAGTTTACAAAGATAGCTGTGTAGATATTTCCATGTTTACACAGATGGCGTTGTAGATATTTCCATGTTTACACAGATAGCGTTGTAGATATTTCCATGTTTATACAGATAGCGGTGTAGGTATTTCCATGTTTATACAGATAGCGGTGTAGGTATTTCCATGTTTATACAGATAGCGGTGTAGATATTTCCATATTTATAGAGATAGCGGTGAAGATATTTTCATGTTTATACAGATAGCGGTGTAGATATTTCCATGTTTATACAGATAGCGGTGTAGATATTTCCATGTTTATAGAGATAGCGGTGTAGATATTTACATATTTGCACAGACAGCCGTGTAGATATTTCCATCTTTACACAGATAGCGGTGTTCATATTTCCATGGTTCCACAGATAGCGATGTAGATATTTCCATGTTAACACAGATAGTTTTGTAGATATTTCCATGTTTATACAGATTGCGGTATAGATATTTCCATGTTTATAAAGATTGCGGTGCAGATATTTCCATGGTTATACAGATAGCGGTGGAGATATTTCCGTGTTTGTACAGATAGCGTTGTAGATATTTCCATGTTTGTACAGAGAGTGGTGGATATATTTCCATGTTTATACAGATGGTGGTGTGGCTATTTCCATGTTTATAGAGATAGCCATGTAGATATTTCCACGTTTATACAGAGAGCGGTGTAGATTTTCCATGTTTATACAGATTGCGGTGTAGATATTTCCATGTTTATCAAAATAGCGGTGTAGATATTTCCATGTTTATAGAGACAGCGGGGTAGACATTTCCATGTTTATACAGATAGTGATGCAGATATTTCCAGGTTTATAAAGATAGCGGTGTAGATATTTCCATGTTTATACTGATAGTGGGGTAGATATTTCCATGTTTATACAGATAGCGGTGTACATATTTCCATGAGTATGCAGATAGCGTTGGAGATATTTCCATGTTTATACAGATAGCTGTGGAGATATTACCATGTTTATACAGATGGCGGTGTAGATATTTCCAAGTTTATACAAATCGTGGTGTATATATTTCCATGTTTATTCAGATAGCGGTGGAGATATTTCCATGTTTATACCGATAGCGGTATAGGTATTTCATTGTTTATAGAGATAGCGGTGTAGATAATTCCATGTTTATACAGATGGCGGTGTAGATATTTCCATGTGTATACAGAAGGAGGTGTAGATATTTCCATGTTTATACAGATGACTGTGAAGATATTTCCATGTTTTTACAGATGGCGGTGTAGATATTTCCATGTTTGTAGATATTGCTGTGTAGATATTTGCATGTTTATACAGATGTCAGTGTAGATATTTCCATGTTTATACAGATAGTGTTATTGATATTTCCATGTTTATACAGATGGCTGTGTAGGCATTTCCATGGTTATAGAGATGGTGGTGTAGATATTTCCATGTTTGTAGAGATAGCCATGTAGATATTTCTATGTTTATACAGAGAGCGGTGTAGACATTTCCATGTTTATAGAGATAGCAGCGTATATATTTCCATAGTTATACAGATAGCGGTGTATATATTTCCATGTTTATACAGGTAGCGGTGTAGTTATTTCCATGTTTATACAGATAGCGGTGTAGATATTTCAATGTTTACACAGATGGTGGTGTAGATATTTCCATGTTTAAACAGATAGCGGTGTAGATATTTCCTTGTTTATACAGATAGCGTTGTAGATATTTCCATGTTTATACAGATCGTGGTGTCGATATTTCCATGTTTATACAGATAGCGGTGTAGATATTTCCATGTTTATAGAGATGGTTTTGTAGATATTTCAATGTTTACAGAATGCAGTGTAAATATTTCCATGTTTAGACATATAGCGGTGTAGATATTTCCATGTTTATACAGATGACTGTGTAGTTATTTCCATGTTCATACAGATGGCGGTTTAGATATTTCCATGTTTATAAAGATAGCGGTGTAGACATTTCCATGTTCATAGAGATAGCGGTGTAGATATTTCCATATTTATACAGATGGCTGTGTAGATATTTAAATGTTTATACAGATAGAGGTGTAGATATTTCCATGTTTATGCAGATGTCGGTGTAGATATTTCCATCTTTCTACAGATGGCAGTGTAGATATTTCAATGTTTATAGAGATGGCAGTGTTGATAATTCCATGTTTATACAGAAGGCGGTGAAGTTATTTCCATGTTTATGCTGATGGCGGTGTAGATATTTAAATGTTCATAGAGATTTTGGTGTAGATATTTCAAGGTTTGTAGAGAAAGCGTTGTAGATAATTCCATGTTTATAGAGATGGCGGTGTAGGTATTTCCATGTTTATAGAGATAGTGGTGTAGATATTTCCATGTTTATACAGATAGTGGTGTTGGTATTTCCATGTTTATACAGATAGCGGGGTAGAAATTTCCATGTTTCCACAGATGGCAGTGTATATTGTTCCATGTTTATGGAGATGGCTGTGTAGATATTTTCATGTTTATAGAGATGGCGGTGTAGATATTTCCATGTTTATACAGATTGCGGTGTAGATATTTCCATGTTTATAGAGATTGTGGTGTAGATGTTTCCATGTTTATACAGATAGCGGTGGAGATATTTCCATGTTTATACAGATCGCGGTGTAGATATTTCCATGTTTTTACAGATGGCGGTGTAGATATTTCCATATTTATACAGATAGCGGTGTAGGTATTTCCATGTTTATTCACATGGTGTTGTAGATATTTCCATGTTTATACAGATGGTGGTGTAGATATTTCTATGTTTATACTGATAGTGGTGTAGATATTACCACGTTTATACAGATAGTGGTGTAGGTATTTCCATGTTTATACAGATAGCGGTTTAGATATCTCCATGGTTACAGAGATTGCGGTGTAGATATTTCCATATTTGCACAGATTGCTGTGTAGTCATTTCCATCTTTACACAGACAGCGGTGTACATATTTCCATGTTTACACAGATAGCTGTGTAGATATTTCCATGTTTACACAGATAGTGTTGTAGATATTTCCATGTTTATACACATAGCGTTTTAGATATTTCCATGTTTATACAGATAGCGGTGGAGATCTTTCCATGTTTATACAGATGGCGGTGTAGATATTTCCAAGTGTATACAGATAGCAGTGTAGATATTTCCATGTTTATTCAGATAGCGGTGTAGATATTTGCATGCTTATACAGGTAGAGGTGTAGATATTTCCATGTTTATGCAGATGGCGGTGTAGATATTTCCATGTTTATAGAGATGGCGGTGTAGATATTTCTATGTTTATAGAGATAGCGGTGTAGATAATTCCATGTTTATAGAGATGGTGGTGTAGATATTTCCATGTTTATATTGATAGTGGTGTAGATATTTCCATGTTTATTCTGATAGCGGTGTAGATATTTCCATGTTTATACAGATAGTGGTGTTGATATTTCCATGTTTATACACATAGCGGTGTAGACATTTCCATGTTTATTCAGTTCACGGTGTAGATATTTCCATGTTTATACAGATGGCAGTGTAGGTATTTCCATGTTTATGCAGACAGTGGTGTAGATATTTCCATGTTTAAACAGATAGCAGTGTAGATCTTTCCATGTATATAGAGATAGCGGTGTAGGTATTTCCATGTGTATTCAGATAGCAGTGCAGATGTTTCCAAGTTTATACTGATGGCTGTGTAGATATTTCCATGTGTATACACATGGCAGTGTAGATATTTCCATGTTTATAGAGTTGGTGGTGTAGATATTTCCATGTATATACAGATGACTATGTAGATATTTCCATGTTTATACAGATGGCGGTGTAGTTATTTCCATGTTTACAGAGATAGCGGTGTACATATTTCCATGTTTATAGAGATAGCGGTGCAGATATTTTCATGTTTATAGAGATAGCGGTGTAAATATTTCCATGTTTGCACAGATTGCGGTGCAGATATTTCTGTCTTTACACAAATAGCGGTGTAGATATTTCCATGTTTATACTGCTAGCTGTGTAGATATTTCCATGACTATACAGATTGCTGTGTAGATGTCACCATGTTTATACAGATGATTGTGTAGGTATTTCCATGTTTATACAGATTGCGGTGTAGGTATTTCCATGTTTTTACAGATGGCGGCGTAGATATTTCCATGTATATACAGATAGCGTTGTGGATATTTCCATGTTTATACAGACAGTGGTGTAGATATTACCATGTTTACACAGATAGCGGTTTAGATATTTCCATCTTTGCACAGAATGCGGTGTAGATATTTCCATCTTTACAAAGATAGCTGTGTAGATATTTCCATGCTTACACAGATTGCGGTGTAGATATTTCCATGTTTACACAGATAGTGGTGTAGATGTTTCCATGTTTATACAGATAACTGTGTAGGTATTTCCATGTTTATACAGATGGCAGTGCAGATATTTCTATGTTTATACAGAGGGCGGTGCAGAAGTTTTCATGTTTATACAGATGGCAGTGTAGATATTTCTATGTTTATACAGAGGGCGGTGCAGATGTTTTCATGTTTATACAGATGGCAATGTAGATATTTCCATTTTTATACAGATCGTGGTGTATATGTTTCCATGTTTTTACAGATAGCGGTGTAGTTATTTCCATGTTTACACAGATAGCCGTGTAGATATTTCCATGTTTACAGAGATAGTGTTGTAGATTTTTCCATGTTTATACAGAGAGCGGTGTAGATATTTCCATGTTTATAAAGATAGCGGTGTAGATATTTCCTTGTTTATACAAATAGCGGTGTAGATATTTACATGTTTATACAGATCATGGTGTAGATATTTCCTTGTTTATACAAATAGCGGTGTAGTTATTTCCATGTTTATACAGATAGCGGTGTAGATATTTCCATGTATATACAGATGGCTGTGTAGATATTTCCATGTTTATACGGATAGCTGTGAAGATAATTCCATGTTTATACAGATGGCGGTGTAGATATTTCCATGTTTATAGAGATGGCGGTGTAGATATTTCCATGTTCATAGAGATAGCGGTGTAGGTATATCCATGTTTATAGAGATAGCAGTGAGGATATTTCCATGTTTATACAGATAGCGGTGTAGATATTTCCATGTTTATACAGACCGCGATGTAGATATTTCCATATTTTTACAGATAGCAGTGCAGATATTTCCATGTTTGTACAGATGGCGGTGTTGATATTTGCATCTATACACAGATAACTGTGTAGATATTTCCATGTTTATACAGATGGCGGCAGAGATATTTCTATGGATATGTAGATGGCGGTGTAGATATTTCCATGTTTATACAGATAGCGGTGTAGTTATTTCCATGTTTATATAGATAGTGGTGTAGATATTTCCATGTATATACACATGGCTGTGTAGATATTTCCATGTTTATGCAGATGGCGGTGTAAATATTTCCCTGTTTGTACAGATAACTTTGTAAGTATTTCCATGTTTATACAGATGGCGGTGTAGATATTTCGATGTTTATAGAGATAGCAGTGGATATGTTTCCATGTTTATACAGATAGCGGTGTAGATATTTCCATGCTTATACTGATCACGCTGTAGATATTTCCATGTTTATAGAGTTGGCTGTGTAGATATTTCCATGTTCATAGAGATAGCGGTGTTGATTTTTCCATGTTTATAGAGAAAGCTGTGTGGATATTTCCATGTTTTTACAGATAGGGGTGTAGATATTTCCATGTTTATAGAGATGGCGGTGTAGATATTTCCATGTTTATACAGATCACGGTGTGGATATTTGCATGTTTATATAGATCGCGGTGTAGATATTTCCATGTTTATACAAATCATGGTGTAGATAATTCCATGTTTATATAGATCGCGGTGTTGACATTACCATGTTTATAGGGATAGCGGTGCAAATATTTCCACATTTATACAGATAGCGGTGTAGTTATTAGCATGTTTATACAGATAGCGGTGTAGATAATTCCATGTGTAAACAGATGTCTGTGTATATATTTCCATGTTTAAACAGATGGCGGTGTAGATATTTCCTTGTTTATAGAAATAGCGGTGTAGATATTTCCATGTTTATTCAGATAGCGGTGTAGATATTTCCATGTATATACAGATGGCTGTTTAGATATTTCCATGTATATACAGATGGCTGTGTAGATATTTCCATGTTTATACAGATGGCTGTTTAGAAATTTACATGTTTATACAGATGACTTTGTAGGTATTTCCATCTTTATACAGATGGCGGTGTAGATATTTCCATGTTTGTAGAGATAGCTGTGTGGATATTTCCATGTTTACACAGATAGCGGTTTAGATATTTCCATGTTTATATAGATCGCGGTGTAGATATTTCCATGTTTATACAGATCGCGGTGTGGATATTTCCATCTTTCTACAAATGGCAGTGTAGATATTTCCATGTTTATAGAGATGGCGGTGTAGATATTTCCATGTTTATATAGATGGCAGTGTAGATATTTTCTTGTTTATGTAGATGGCGTTGTAGATACCTCCATGTTTAAAAAGATGGCTGTGTGTATATTTCCATGTTGATGGAGATAGCGGTGTAGATATTTCCATGTTTATAGAGATAGCGGTGTAGTTATTTCCATGTTTGTAGAGATAGCGGTGTAGATATTTCCATGTTTCTACCGATGACTGTGTAGATATTTCCATGTTTGTACAGATGGCAGTGTAGATATTTCCATGTGTATAGAGATAACTGTGTAGATATTTTCATGTTTATTCATATTGCGGTGGATATTTGTCCATGTTTATACAGATAGCAAAGGAGATATTTCCACGTTAATACACAGAGCGGTGTAGATATTTCCATGTTTATACAGATAGCGGTGTAGATATTTCCATGTTTATACAGATGGCTGTGCCAATATTTCCATGTTTATACAGAGTTCTCTGTAGATATTTCCATGTTTATGTAGATGGCAGTGTAGATATTTCCAGGTTTATACAGATGACTGTGTAGATATTTCCATGTTAATACAGATGGCGGTGTAGATATTTCCGTGTTTATTAAGTTTGCGGTGTAGGTATTTCCATGTTTATAGAGATAGCTGTTTAAATATTTCCATCTTTATACAGATAGTGGTGTAGATATTTCCATGTTTATACAGATGGCGGTGTATATACAGCCATGTTTCTGAATATGGCAGTGTAGATATTTTCATGTTTACATAGATGGCGGTGTAGATAGTTCCATGTTTACAGAGACTGCGGTGTAGTTATTTCCATGTGTATAATGCAAGTGGTGTAGGTATTTCCATGTTTACAGAGATAGCAGTGTAGACATTTCCATATTTATACAGGTAGCGGTGTAGGTATTTCTATGTCTATACAGATGGCAGTGAAGATATTTCCATGTTTGTAGAGATAGCTGTGTGGATATTTCCATGTTTACACAGATAGCGGTTTAGATATTTCCAAGTTTATACAGATCACGGTGTAGATATTTCCATGCTTATAGAGATCGCGGTGTAGATATTTCCATGTTTATACAGATAGCGGTGTAGATATTTCCACGCTTATACAGATGGCGGTGTAGATATTTCCATCTTTCTACAAATGGCAGTGTAGATATTTCCTTGTTTATAGAGATCGCGTTGTAGATATTTCCATGTTTATACAGATAGCGGTGTAGATATTTCCACGCTTATACAGATGGCGGTGTAGATATTTCCATCTTTCTACAAATGGCAGTGTGGATATTTCCATGTTTATAGAGATGGCTGTGTAGATATTTCCATGTTTATATAGATGGCTGTGTAGATATTTTCTTGTTTATGTAGATGGCGTTGTAGATACCTCCATGTTTAAAAAGATGGCGGTGTGTATATTTCCATGTTGATGGAGATAGCGGTGTAGATATTTCCATGTTTATAGAGATAGCGGTGTAGTTATTTCCATGTTTCTACAGATGACTGTGTAGATATTTCCATGTTTGTACAGATGGCAGTGTAGATATTTCCATGTGTATAGAGATAACGGTGTAGATATTTTCATGTTTATACATATTGCGGTGGATATTTGTCCATGTTTATACAGATAGCAATGGAGCTATTTCCAGGTTAATACAAATAGCGGTGTAGATATTTCCATGTTTATACAGATAGCGGTGTAGATATTTCTATGTTTATACAGATGGCTGTGCCGATATTTCCATGTTTATACAGAGTTCTCTGTAGATATTTCCATGTTTATATAGATGACAGTGTAGACATTTCCAGGTTTATACAGATGACTGTGTAGATATTTCCATGTTAATACAGATGGCGGTGTAGATATTTCCATGTTTATAAAGATAGCGGTGTAGATATTTCCATGTTTATAGAGATAGCGGTTTAAATATTTCCGTCTTTATACAGATAGTGGTGTAGATATTTCCATGTTTACATAGATGGCGGTGTAGATATTTCCATGTTTACAGAGATTGCGGTGTAGATATTTCCATGTGTATAGTGCAAGTGGTGTAGGTATTTCCATGTTTATACAGATAGTAGTGTAGTCATTTCCATATTTATACAGGTAGCGGTGTAGGTATTTCCATGTTTATACAGATGGCGGTGTAGATATTTCCATGTTTCTAAAGATGGCAGTGTAGATATTTCCTTGTTTATACAGATAGCGGTGTAGATATTTCCATGTATATGCAGATAGCGATGTAGATTTTTCAATGTTTACACAAATAGCGGTCCAGATATTTCCCTGTTTGTACAGATAGCGATGTAGATATTTCCATGTTTGTACAGATAGCGGTGTAGATATTTCCATGTTTATAGAGATGGCTTTGTAGATATTTCCATGTTTATAGAGATGGCTTTGTAGATATTTCCATGTGTATACAGATTTCAGTGTAGATATTTCCATTTTTATACATATAGCAGTGTAGATATTTCCATGTTTACAGATATAGCGGTAAAGATATTTCCATCTTTGCACAGATTGCGGTGTATACATTGCAAACTTTACACAGATAGCGGTGTAGATATTTACAAGTTTACACAGATAGCTGTGTCGATATTTCCCTGTTTACAGAGATATCATTGTAGATATTTCCATGTTTATACAGATAGCGGTGTAGTTATTTACATGTTGATACAGATAGCGGTGTAGATATTTTCAGGGTTATACAGATAGCGGTGTAGATATTTCCACGTTTTACAGATAGCTGTGTTGATATTTCCCTGTTTACACAGATAGCGTTGTAAATATTTCCATGTTTACCCAGATAGCGTTGTAGATATTTCCATGCTTACACAGATTGCGGTGTAGATATTTCCAAGTTTACGCAGATAGCTGTGTAGATATTTCCATGTTTACATAGATAGCGTTGTAGATATTTCATTGTTTATAGAGATAGCGGTGTAGGTATTTCCATGTTTTTAAAGATACCGGTGTAGGTATTTCCGTGTTTATAAAGATAGCAGTGGAGATATTTCCATGTATATACAGATAGCTGTGTAGATATTTCCATGTTTATACAGATGGCGGTGTAGATATTTCCATGTTTATAGAGATGGCGGTGTAGATATTTCCATGTTCATAGAGATAGCGGTGATGATATATCCATGTTCATAGACATAGCAGTGAGGATATTTCCATGTTTATACAGATAGCTGTGTAGATATTTCTATTTTTATAGAGATAGCGGTTTTGATATTTCATATTTATACAGATAGCGGTGTAGATATTTCCATGTTTATACAGATTGCGGTGTAGATATTTCCATGTTTATACAGATAGCGGTGTAGATATTTCCACGTTTATACAGATGGCGGTGCAGATATTTCCATCTTTCTACAAATGGCAGTGCAGATATTTCCATGTTTATAGAGACGGCGGTGTATATATTTCCATGTTTATACAGATGGCGGTGTAGATATTTCCATGTTTATAGCGATAGCTGTGTAGATGTTTCCATGTTTATAGAGATAGCGCTGTAGATATTTCCATGTTTATACAGATCGCGGTGTAGATGTTTCCATGTTTATACAGTTCGCGGTGTAGATATTTCCATGTTGATACAGATAGCGGTGTAGTTATTTCCATGTTTTTACAGATATTGGTGTAGATATTTCCATGTTTGCACAGATTGCGGTGTAGATATTTCCTTGTTTATACAGATGCCGGTGTAGATATTTCCATGTTTATACACATGGCGGTGTAGATATTTCCACGTTTATACAGATGGCGGTGTAGATATTTCCATCTTTCTACAAATGGCAGTGTAGATATTTCCATGTTAATAGAGATGGCGGTGTAGATATTTCCATGTTTATATAGATGGCAGTGTAGATATTTTCTTGTTTATGTAGATGGCCTTGTAGATACCTCCATGTTTAAAAAGATGGTGGTGTGTATATTTCCATGTTGATGGAGATAGCGGTGTAGATATTTCCATGTTTATAGAGATAGCGGTGTAGTTATTTCCATGTTTCTACAGATGACTGTGTAGATATTTCCAAGTTTGTACAGATGGCAGTGTAGATATTTCCATGTTTATAGAGATAACGGTGTAGATATTTTCATGTTTATACATATTGCGGTGGATATTTGTCCATGTTTATACAGATAGCAATGGAGATATTTCCAGGTTAATACACATAGCGGTGTAGATATTTCCATGTTTATACAGATAGCAGTGTAGATATTTCCATGTTTATACAGATGGCTGTGCCGATATTTCCATGTTTCTACAGTGTTCTCTGTAGATATTACCATGTTTATATAGATGACAGTGTAGATATTTCCAGGTTTATACAGATGATTGTGTAGATATTTCCATGTTAATACAGATGGCGGTGTAGATATTTCCATGTTTATAGAGATAGCGGTTTAAATATTTCCATCTTTATACAGATAGTGGTGTAGATATTTCCATGTTTGCACAGATTGCGGTGTAGATATTTCCTTGTTTATACAGATGCCGGTGTAGATATTTCCATGTTTATACACATGGCGGTGTAGATATTTCCACGCTTATACAGATGGCGGTGTAGATATTTCCATCTTTCTACAAATGGCATTGTAGATATTTCCATGTTAATAGAGATGGCGGTGTAGATATTTCCATGTTTATATAGATGGCAGTGTAGATATTTTCTTGTTTATGTAGATGGCCTTGTAGATACCTCCATGTTTAAAAAGATGGTTGTGTGTATATTTCCATGTTGATGGAGATAGCGGTGTAGATATTTCCATGTTTATAGAGATAGCGGTGTAGTTATTTCCATGTTTCTACAGATGACTGTGTAGATATTTCCATGTTTATTTTGATAGCGGTGTAGACATTTTCATGTTTATACAGATAGTGGTGTAGATATTTAAATGTTTATAGAGATAGCGGTGTAGATATTTCCATATTTATACATATAGCGGTGTAGACATTTCCATGTCTATAGTGATAGCGGTGTAGGAATTTCCATGTTTATAATGATAGCGGTGTAGATATTTCCATGTTTATACGGATAGCGGTGTAGATATTTCCATGTTTATACGGTTAGCGGTGTTGATGTTTTCATGTTTATACAGATAGCGGTGTAGGTATTTCCATGCTAATGCAGATAGCGGTGTGGATATTTCCATGTTTATACAGATGGCTATGTAGATATTTCCATGTTTATACAGATGGCAGTGTAGATATTTCCATGTTTATACAGATGGTGGTGTTGATATTTCCGTGTTTACAGAGATAGCGGTGTAGATATTTCCATCTTTGCACAGATTGCGGTGCAGGTATTTCCATCTTTACACAGATAGTGGTGTTGATATTTCCGAGTTTACAAAGATAGCTGTGTAGATATTTCCATGTTTACACAGATGGCGTTGTAGATATTTCCATGTTTACACAGATAGCGTTGTAGATATTTCCATGTTTATACAGATAGCGGTGTAGGTATTTCCATGTTTATAGAGATAGCGGTGTAGTTATTTCCATATTTATACAGATAGCGGTGTAGGTATTTCCATGTTTATACAGATTGCGGTGTAGATATTTCCATGTTTCTACAGATAACGGTGTAGATATTTCCATGTTTATAGAGATAGCACTGTAGATATTTCCATGTTTATACAGATGGCTGTGTTGATATTTCCATGTGTGTACAGATGGCGGTGTAGATATTTCCCTGTTTATACAGATGGCGCTGTAGATATTTCCATGTGTATACAGATGGCAGTGTAGATATTTCCATGTTTATAAATATATCGGTGTAGATATTTCCATGTTTACAGAGATAGCGGTGTAGATATTTCCATCTTTGCACAGATTGCAGTGTAGGTATTGCGAAATTTACACAGATAGCGTTGTAGATATTTCCAAGTTTACACAGATAGCTGTGTAGATATTTCCATGTTTACAGAGATAGCATTGTAGATATTTCCGTGTTTATACAGATTGCGGTGTAGTTATTTCCATGTTGATACAGATAGCGGTGTAGATATTTCCATGTTTATACAGGTAGCGGTGTAGGAATTCCCATGTTTATACAGATCGCTTTGTAGACATTTCTATTTTTCTACAGATGTCAGTGTAGATATTTCCAAGTTTATACAGATGGCAGTGAAGATATTTCCATGTTTATACAGATGTCGGTGTAGGTATTTCCATGTTTATTCAGATGGCGGTGTAGATATTTCCATGTTTATAGAGATGGCGGTGTAGTTTTTTCTATGTTTATAGGGATAGCGTTGTAAATATCTCCATGTTTATAGAGATGGTGGTGTAAGTATTTTCATGTGTATAGAGATAGCGGTGTAGATATTTCCATGTTTATACAGATAACGGTGTTGTTATTTCCATGTTTATACAGATAGCGGTGTAGATATTTCCATGTTTATACAGTTCGCGGTGTAGATATTTCCATCTTTATAAAGATGGCAGTGTAGATATTTCCATGTTTATACAGATAGTGGTGTAGATATTTCCATGTCTATAGAGAAAGCGGTGAAGGTATTTCCATATTTATACAGATTGGGTTGTAGATATTTCCATCTTTATACAGATGGCGGTGTAGATATTTTCATGTTTATACAGATGGCAGTGAAGGTATGTCCATGTTTATACAGATAGTGGTGTAGATATTTCCATGTTTATTCAGATGGTGGTGTAGATACATCCATGTTTCTGAAGATGGCAGTGTAGATATTTTCATGTTTATAGAGATGGCGGTGTAGATATTTCCATGTTTATACAGATGTCTGTGTAGATATTTCCATGTTTATGCAGATAGCGGTGTAGATATTACCATGTTCATAGAGATGGCGGTATAGTTATTTCTAAGTTTATAGAGATAGCGGTGTAAATATTTCCATGTTTATAGAGATGGTGGTGTAAGTATTTTCATGTATATAGAGATAGCAGTGTAGATATTTTCATGTTTATAGAGATAGCGGTGTAGGTATTTCCATGTTTATAGAGATAGCGGTGTAGTTATTTCCATATTTATACAGATAGCGGTGTAGGTATTTCCATGTTTATACAGATTGCGGTGTAGATATTTCCATGTTTCTACAGATGGCGGTGTAGATATTTCCTTGTTTATACAGACAGCGGTGTAGATATCTCCATGTTTATACAGGTAGCGGTGTAGATATTTCCAAGTTTACAGAGATAGCGGTGTAGTTATTTCCATCTTTGCACAGATTGCCGTGTAGATATTTCCATGTTTACGCAGATAGCTCTGTAGATATTTCCAAGTTTACACAGATAGCTGTGAAGGTATTTCCATGTTTACACACATACCGTGGTAGACATTTCCATGTTTATACAGATTGTGGTTTAGATATATCCATGATTATACAGATAGCAGTGTAGATATTTTCATGTTTATACAGATAGCGGTGGAGATATTTCCATGTTTATAGAGACTGCAGTATAGATATTTCCATGTTTATACAGATAGCGGTGTAGATATTTCCATGTTTATACAGTCAGTGGTGTAGATATTTCCATGTTTAAACAGATTGCGGTGTAGATATTTCCATCTTTATACAGATGGCGGTGTAGGTATTTCCATGTTTATACAGATGGCAGTGAAGATATTTCCATGTATATACAGATAGTGGTGTAGATATTTCCATGTTTACACAGATGGCAGTGTAGATACACCCATGTATCTCAAGATGGCGGTTTAGATATTTTCATATTTATAGAGATGGAGGTGTAGATATTTCCATGTATATAGAGATAGCAGTGTAGATATTTTCATGTTTATAGAGAAAGCAGTGTAGGTATTTCCATGTTTATACAGATGGCAGTGTATATGTTTCCATGTTTATACAGATATCCGTGTAGATATTTCCATGTTTACAGAGATAGCGGTGTAGGTATTTCCATCTTTGCATAGATTGCGGTTTAGTTATTGCCAAATTTACACAGATAGCGGTGTAGATATTTCCAAGTTTACACAGATAGCTGTGTAGATATTTCCATGTTTACAGAGATAGCATTGTACATATTTCCATGTTTATACAGATTGTGGTGTAGTTATTTCCATGTTGATACAGATAGCGGTGTAGATATTTTTATGTTTATACAGGTGGCGGTGTAGAAATTCCCATGTTGATACAGATTGCTTTGTAGACATTTCCATCTTTCTACAGATGTCAGTGTAGATATTTCCAAGTTTATACAGACGGCAGTGTAGATATTTCCATGTTTATACAGATGTCTGTGTAGATATTTCCATGTTTATGCAGATGGCGGTGTAGATATTTATATGTTTATAGAGATGGCGGTGTAGTTATTTCTATGTTTATAGAGATAGCTGTGTAAATATCTCCATGTTTATAGAGATGATGGTGTAAGTATTTTCATGTTTATAGAGATAGTGGTGTAGGTATTTCCATGTTTATACAGATAGCGGTGTTGTTATTTCCATCTTTATACAGATAGCGGTGTAGATATTTCCATGTTTATACAGCTCGTGGTGTAGATATTTCCATCTTTATACAGATGGCCGTGTAGATATTTCCATGTTTATACAGATAGCGGTGTAGATATGTCCATGTTTCTGAAGATGGCGGTTTAGATATTTTCATGTTTATAAAGATGGTGGTGTAGATATTTCCACGTTTTACAGATAGTGGTGTAGATATTTCCATCTTTATAAAGATAGCGGTGCAGATATTTCCATGTTTACACAAATAGCCGTGCAGATATTTCTATGTTTACACAGATAGAGTTGCAGATATTTCCATGTTTATAAAGATAGCGGTGCAGATATTTCCATCTTTATACAGATAGCGGTGTGGATATATCCATGTTTATACAGATAGCGGTGTGGGTATTTCCATGTTTATACAGATAGCTGTATAGATATTTCCGTGTTTATAGAGATGACAGTCTATATATTTCCATGTTTATACAGCTTTCCGTTTAGATATTCCCATGTTTATACAGATAGCGGTGTAGATATTTCCATGTTTATACAGATAGCTGTGTAGATATTTCCATGTTTATACAGACAGCAATGTAGATATTTCTATGTTTATAGAGATAGCGGTGTAGATATTTTCATGTTCATACAAACAACAGTGTAGATATTTTCATGTTTATGGAGATAGCGGTGTAGATATTTCCATTTTTACAGACATTGCGGTGTAAATATTTCCAAGTTTTTGCAGATAGCGATGTAAATATTTCCATGATTATACAGATAGCGGTGCAAATATTTTCATGTGTATAGACATAGCTGTGTAGATATTTCCATGTTTTTAGAGATAGCGGTGTAAATATTTCCATGTTTATAAAGATAGCCGTGTAAATGTTTACACGTTTATAGGGATAGCGGTTTAGATATTCCCACGTTTATACAGATAGCGGTGTAGACATTTCCCCGTTTATAGAGATAGCGGTGTAGATATTTCCACGTTTATACAGATAGAGGTGAAGATATTTCCACTTTTCTACCGATTGCGGTATAGAAGTTTCCAAGTTTATACACATAGCGGTGCAGATATTTCCACGTTTATACACATACCGGTGTAGATATTTCCACGTCTATACAGATAGCGGTGTAGGTATTTCCACATTAATACAGATAACGGTGTAGATATTTCCAGGTTTATAGAGACTGCGGTGTAGGTATTTCCATGTTTCTACAGATGGCGGTGTACATATTTCCATGTTTATAGAGACAGCTGTTTAGTTATTTCCATGTTTATACAGAAAGTGGTGTAGATATTTCCATGTTTATTCCGTCAGTGCTGTAGATATTTCCATGTTTAAACAGATAGCCGTGTATATATTTCCATGTTTATACAGACAGCGGTGTAGATATTTCCATGTTTTACAGATAGTGGTGTAGATATTTCCATGTTTATAGAGATAGCGGTGTAGATATTTCCATGTTTATAGAGATAGCTTTGTAAATATTTCCATGTTTATACAGATAGCGGTGTAAGTATTTCCATGTTTATAGAGATAGCGGTGTAGATATTTCCATGTTTATACAGATAGCTGTGTAGATATTTCCACATTTATACTTATAGCGGTGTAGATATTTCCAGGTTTATATAGTTAGCGGTGTAGATGTTCCCACGTTTATAGAGATAGCGGTGTAGATATTTCCATGTTTTTAGAGATAGCGGTGTATATATTTCCACGTTTATAGAGATAGCGGTGTAGATATTTCCATGTTTCTAGAGTTAGCGGTGTAGATATTTCCATGTTCATAGAGACAGTGATGTAGATATTTGCGTGTTTATAGAGATAGCATTATAGATATTTCCATGTTTATAGAGACAGTGGTGTAGATATTTCCATGTTTATACAGATAGAGGTGTAGATATTTCCATGTTTATAGAGACAGCAGTGTAGATATTTCCATGTTTATACTGATAGCGGTGTAGGTATTTCCATGTTTATAGAGATAGCGGTGTAGATATTTCCATGTTTATAGAGATAGCGGTGTAGATATTTCCATGTTTATAGAGACGGCGGTGTAAGTAGTTCCATGTTTATACAGATAGCGTTGCAAGTGTTTACACATTTACAGAGATAGCGGTGTAGATATTTCCACGTTTACAGAGATTTTATGAAAATTTATTTTATGAAGACGAAACAAGCAATTGGGGTACCTACCTTATGGCATTTTTTACATTGAGACTGTTAAAAATACCCCTCCCCTAACCAAAACCCTGACAAATAGAGCCAGGGAAGGCCATGCAATAAAGGATTCTTGGGCTTGTATGCCTGATAACAAAAACTTATCACAGAAGACTGCAAAAACACAATCTTGCACAAAGCCCATTGCAACTTTGCACACAACAATGCTTCTGAAGGATATTTGCCCAACAACTGCCTGTCCAACCTGTGCCTGGCATCACTTTTGTTATTGATCTTTGTAGCCAAGGATAATCATTTCCAAATGATCATATAATCTTCCTCATTTTTTCTTTTGTCTTCCTTTACCTCCGTGAATATGCATATAGTTTCCTCTGGCTTGCCTGTTTCTATTGCAAGGCTCTGTTTCCAAACGAATATCTTTTTCTTGTGGAGAGCCTCTCTCTGTTTGTTATTTAGGTTGATAAGAGAAATGTGAACATTTGAGAGCTCAGGTAAAAGGCCTTAGTCTACAGTGAAACTTTTTTGCACCCTTAGATGCTTACTTCCACTACAACTAGCAGGTGGGCCTTGAAAATTTCTTGGAATAAGTTTGAGCTTTGGTCTTCTCCGATTCATTTAGCATAGATTCTCAAAATGTGGTCCCTGGACCCACAGCATCAGCATCACCTGGAGATTGTTAGAAATGCAAATCATCGGGCCTCATTCCAGACCCTCAGCTGGAAACTCTAGGGGCATGGCCAGACCCTCTGTAGCTGAACAAGCCATCCAGGTGGTTTTGATGCAGCTAAAGTTCTGGAACAACTAATGTAGCCCCATTTGGAAAACTTGGCTCTACAGGCCTCCCTAGCTGGTAAGCTGCTAGCATTTTTTGTTTGCTTGTTTGTTTGTTTTGATACAGGGTCTTGCTCTGTTGACCAGACCGTGACCTCCTGGGTTGAAGTGAGGACTCAGCCTCCTGAGTAGCCGGGACTACAGGTATGTGCCACCACCATGCCCAACTACTTTTTGTATTTTTTTTTTGTAGGGATGGGGTTTTAGCCCAGGCTAATCTCAAACTCCTGGACTCAAGCAATCTGCCCACTTTGGCCTCACGAAGTGCTGGGATTATAGGCATGAGCCACTGTGCCCGGCCCTGCCAGCTTTGTATAAGCTGAGGAGTTTTTAAAAATACCTAGACTCAGGGCAAACCCCAGACACTTAAGTCAGATTCTCTGGGAGGTGAAGCCCAGGCACTGGTATTTTTAAAATCTCTACAGATGGTTCTAATGTGCTGCTAAGTTAGAGAACCGCTGATCTAGACCAGGCCTTTTCAAACTTAATGTGCACGTGAATTACCTGGACCTTGTTAAAATGCAGATTCAGTCTGCATAGGCCTGGGGTGGAGCCTGAGCTTCTGCATTTTTAACAAGTCTCTAGAGGATGCTGCTGCATCTGGGCTGCTAACTACACTTGGAGATAGGAGGTTCTGGAGAGCAGAGGAAAGAGCATGAACCATAACCTAGGGGCTGGTAGTCCTGACTTCCGAGCCAAGGTTTGCCTTTATGTGGCTGGCAACTTGCTTGGACTCCTACCTCAATTCTTTGGGCCCAAGGTTTGTCCTGCCTCAGAAGGATGTCAAGAAAATTGAGTGAGTAATGCAGAATTGTTTCTTAAAGTGTGTGCAGATGCTCCATGAATTTAGAGAGTATGTGGATGCACATTAGTAAATTTTAATAGTTGTGACCATCTTGTTATGAGTACTTAGAACAAGTAATAATGGCTTTTGATGTATAGTAGTAAGAAAGCTTCCTTTTAAAAGGCGTGTATTTAAGTTTCAAAAGTGGCTCTATTTAAAAATATATGAAATAAATAATAGTAGAGGTAATTGACAGATCAAAATTAGGAAGGCAGGATGAGAATGACTCAAGTTTGGGAAATGCTGAGAAAGCAGATGCCCAAGGGCTATGAAAACTTAAAAAAATAGGTAGCACTTGATTTTGATTGGCTGAATGAGATGATGTGTTTGATCATTTATGGGGTTGGCATTTGGCAACATGCACTGGGTGGCTGGGATCACTGTTTATTAAAAAATATTTGAGTCTCCACTTTGCACTAGATACTCTTTTAGTCTCTTGGAAAAGGGATTGGGGTCAGGCAGGATAAAAACAAATCATTTATGCCCACAAGAAAATTGCAGGAAGATAAAAGTCATGAAATAAACTCTATGCTTCTAATTTAATATTTTTTATAGATTATGAGAAAAAAGTTTTGCTCACTATCAGCTAGGAAAGCTGTCTTAGCACAACCATTCATTCTTGCACAAATCAAAATCAAGACGAGCCAGATTTAATTTAATATTTTTTCACAGATTATGAGAAAAAAGTTCTAATTTAATTTTTTTATAGATGATGAGAAAAAAGTTTCGCTCTCTATCAGCTAGGAAAGCTGTCTTAGCACAACCATTCATTCTTGCACAAATCAAAATCAAGATGAGCCAGAAGGCTCCATTCTGACAGCTTCTAATGGAGAAGCTACATTTACTGGACATGGGGAAAGTTGCTGGGCTCTAAGGACTGTGCATTTCTTGAACTAGATAAATGGTCTTGGTGTAGCATAATACCAAAACTTCTTGTCGCAGCCTGTAAGGACAGAACTCAATCAGCCTGAAAAGGAAGTCAGTGACTCCGACTCAACACAGGAATGTTCTGTGATTCCTAAAGAAGGATGTAGGAGTGTGGCACAATTCAACCACAGTCTGTGGCCCTGTGCCTCTGCCTTGACATGAGTGGGATTTCCCAGCTGGTCATTTTCTTCTTCTCTAAGACATTGGGAACAAATTACTTGACCTCCTCTGGGCTTCAGTACTCCCACTCATCAAATTAGAGGACTGGGCAGTCGCTAGGCTCTCTTTAGGCATCATATTTTAGTTTCTGTGATTTTAAATTTGAGAAGGGGTGTCTAAGGGAGAATACATAGGGGAGGGGGAAAGGCTTATTAAAAGTGTAGTTAGACACTGAATTTTTAAGAATTGCATTTTGTAATAATACCTTTACCTAATCAGGACTGACAATCTTACCTGATGACAGCACATGGAGGAATGGCTGCATTCAAAAATAAAAGTGAAATAAAACAAGACCTTATTTGAACTTAGCAATAATGCTGATTCCTCTTTTTGATTTGAGGAGGTTATAGCTGTTGTAAATGCTTGAATTGGGTCTGCCCAGGCAAAACGGAGTCAAGAGTCCATGTCGGATGAATTTTAACAATGTAGACAATAGAAAGGGTTGCTTAAACTGCCCCTCTTTTACCAAAACACATTTACAAATGAAAGAACAACACTTCCATTTTTTAAAAACATTTTTTGAGATGAAGTCTTCCTTTGTCACCCAGAGTGGAGTGCAGTGGTGCGATCTTGGCTCACTGCAAACTTTGCCTCCCGGGTTCAAGTGATTCTCCTGCCTCATCCTCCCGAGTAGCTGGGACTACAGGCGCCCACCACCATTCCTAGCTAATTTTTGTATTTTTAGTAGAGACAGGGTTTCACCATGTTGGCCAGGCTGGTCTCGAACTCCTGACCCCAGGTGATCCGCCGACCTCGGCCTCTGAAAGTGCTGGGATTACAGGCATGAGCCAACAGGCGTGGCCAAAAAATTTCCATTTTTAATTGCAGGGTCTGGGGAATTAAAATGCATCCGTAATTTCTTGCATCTCTCCGCTCGGGCTTGCATGAATGCAGAGGGATGGGGAGGACTTCTTGAGGCAAGCATCCCCCTCTTGTCGCCTGCCATCTAGAGAGAGAGGGCTGTGATTTATCTCACTTTAATCAGGAAGGACCCGATGTGTGGATGGAGAGGTCTGACGGCTTTGTTGCTCCATGTGGGAAAGAAACGGACAGAGTGAATTTGTGTATGATCCCTAAGGAGAAAGCGTCTTTGTGCTCTATTTCTTTTTGACCTGGAGCCCCTGAATGCAAGCTAGTTACAAGTTGAAATAGGCCGTTTCTAAAGTGTGATTTTGTTTGTGTATGAGCGTTGATTACAAAGGGGAAAAAAAACCCGCTTAATTTACATACACCACATGTAGTGCAGGATCCCCTGGGCTGTCTTTTCAGGTATCAGGGAACTTTGATGAAAGTTGCTTGTCTCATCTAGGAGTCATTTCATATTGTTTAGCAGAGCCTGGTATTAACATTTCCTTCCAACTGTTTACTGGAATCTGTGTGTTCCCTTCAAGTGATGCATACTAGGTGCACAGGCTTCCTGCCACTGTCATCCTAATCTTTCCGTGCAGACAGGAGCAGAGGGGAGAGCGCTGAGCCAGGCCCCAGCTTGCTTTTCTTTCCTGACACAGCCCGGCTCCACTGCACTTCTCAGCTCTTGCTCTAGGTGGTGCTGTTTGACCATTTTCTTCATGTGACCCTCCACTCGGTAATATAAATTCATTCGGAGGATGACCTGATATCAAAAAAAATTCCTTTTGATTAGTAGAATCAACTTGTTTCTTCACACGATACTCTTCCCACTGAGACACATGGAGACAATTCTGACTCCAGGTTTGCAACCTTGAGATTTCTCTCAGATGGAATAAAAAAAACAAAAAAGCATTTTGACTGGCACAGTGATGCCTAGTGCATGATCATGTTTGTCTGCTCAAACATTAAAGGGAAACTTGTGGGTTTGAGGATGCCCAGCGGCACGACAGCTGCCAATGTAAATTAGCCGTATAGAGAGAGAAGGGGCGGGAGGGGACTACAAACTTCAGAATATGAGCTGATCGTTTATAAGTTAAAAAAAAAAAAACAAGTCAAAAGGGAGCCCAGGATGGTGCAAGAAAGAGGAGAAAGGAAGATTTTCCTTGCAGCTAATCAGGAGAGTTCATAAGGGCTGATTACATGAGTGGAAGCCTTAAGTTCTTTTTTTAAAAAAATGTGAAAATTTGCATGTATGTATGTATGTATGTATGTATGTATGTATGTATGTATAGCTTCGTGTATTACCATTATTATTGCAATCAGCAAATGGATTTACTTCCTTTATCTCATGGGCTCCTTCCCACTCACTTCTGGCAGCACATTTTCCTTTCTCCTTCATCCCAGAACACCAAAGAACAGATGCGCTTCCTAACCCTGGCTCCAGGGGACTTTATACAATGTAAACAGTGTACCTCTAACATGGTTCACTGCTTAGAGAACGTGTGTCCCATTTTAAAACTGTGACTCCTTTATATTTTGCAGTGCTTATTTTAATAAGAGACGTTGGACTTGTGACTTATTTTTCATGGAGGAGTGAGCTTAGTGGTTGAAAGTAATCGATAAACTTGTTTTTCCTCTGATGCCATCAGCCAAGATCCTATGGCAATAGTAAGAGGATGACACTGGGCTGGCACCCCCTCCATAACATATTTGGACCATGTTTTCCCCCCAGAATGCACATGCAATAGCTTTGGTTTGGTAAGAGAGAGATGGCGTACTTGGTTTCCTTCTGTCACACTTTTGGTGAAATGAATTAGACTTTTAAATCAGGAAATTCAGCGAGATGAGGTAGATTTTTACACAAGAGCAGTGGAGGACTTCAGCTGGTTGGGGGAATGATACGGAAATATCTTGCTAAATCAGGGTCTGGTGGAATGCTGCTCCCCTGGCAGGCTCCTCTTCACAGGGAGCAATCTGTGGGTTGCTTATAGAACAGAGCGAGCAGGAGGCATAGCATGGTCTTGCTCAGGTGTTCAAACATCTGAACCCGGTGTTCAGATGTTTGTCATTAGGAACTGGGTGTGGGCTTTTTCAAGTTAAACTGAAGCAGCAGTTCTATTAGGAAGAGCCTCCCAGATCAGCATCTTCTGTTTCTGGATACTCTCCCTTTGAAAAGCCAGATTTCAGCAAAAAGCTTTGCTAATGGTGAAATTGCACAACTGAAACCCTATGGGAGCAATGGGAAAGATGGAGAAAGAGGTGGTTATATCATGTACTTCAACAGTTTATTTAGAGGCTGTTGACGTTAGAATAACAAGCCAAGACAAACAAAAATACTCATTTTGGATGAAAATATTGTCTTTTCATGTTATTATAGATAGCTGAGTCCTAAGACTTCTACAGAAACACATTTTCCTAATGAGTGGCTGATTTTTCTGGTTGTGCAAGTAATATCCAAATTATTGTACAAATTTTTGGCTCAGGAGCAAACATTGTATTGTATATTGAGCTAATCACTTGCCCTTTCTAAGGTAAGCCCTTACCTCTGCTTTCCCTTCATCTTGTCATTTCTGTTTGTTGGGTACAGTTTTCCTGTTGGTTCTTTCTGTTGGCTCTGATGTAACATGAATGAAGTTCTTAACATCCTTTCAGACATAAACACAACTTAGCTCATTGTTTCTGAGTTCATATAGAGGTTTTCTTGCCCCTGAGACTTTCGTGTCAGACAGCTGGATGTTCCTGTGTTCAAGGCTCTATATGTTGATTTTGTATCCTACAACTTTACTGATATCACCTATCAGTTCAGTTCTAACAGTTTTCAAATTTTATTTATTTGTTTTTGTTTTTTAAATATTGCATGTTTCATTTTAGAGTCAGGAGCGTAGATGTACAGGTTTCTTAAACAGGTATATTGCATGGTGCTGAGGTTTGGGCTTCTAATGATCCCACCACCCAAGCAGTGAGCATAGTAATCGATAGGTAGTTTTTCAACCCTTGCTCCCACCATCCTTCCCTCCCACCTTTGGAGTCCCCCAGTGTCTATTGTTCCCTTCTTTGTGTTGAGTTCTAACCTTTTTTTAGTGAAGTTTGTAGGGTTTTCTATATATAACAAGATCATGCCGTCAGTAGAGACAGTTTCACTTCTTCCTTTCCTATTAAGAGGCCTTTTATTTCTTTCTTTTGCCTAATTACCCTGAGAAGTGGTGTCTGTGGGCATCCTTGTCTTGTTCCTGATGGTAGAGGAAAAGTTTCACCTTTTCACCATTGATCATGGTGTTAGCTATGGGTTTGTCATATATGGCCTTTATTTTGTTGGGATACAGTCCCTCAATACGTGATCTGTTGGGTGTTTTTTTTTTTTCACCACGAAAGGGTTTCGAATTTTGTCAAAAGCTTTTTCTATATCTATTGTGATGGCCATATAGTTTCTATCCTTTATTTTTCTAATATGGTATATTATATGTATTGATTTGCTTATGTTGAACCATGACATGATCATGGTGAATGATTCTTTCAATGTGCTATTGAATTTGGTTTGCTAGGATTTTGTTGAGGATTTTTGCATCTATGTAGATCAAGGATATTGGCCTGTCATTTTCCTTTCTTGTAGTGTTCTTGTCTGGCTTTGGAATCAGGGTAATGCTGGCCCTGTAAGATGAGTTTGGAAGTATTCCCTCCACTTCAGCTTTTTGGAAGAGTTTGAGAAGGACTGGTATTAGTTCTTCTTAAAATATTTGGTAGAATTAATCTGGGAAGCCATCTGGTTTTGGGTTTTTCATTGATAGGAGACATTTTCTTACGGATTCAACCTCCTTGCTTGCTATTAGTCTGTTCAGATTTTTAAATTTCTTCATGAGTCAATCTTGGTAGGTTTTATGTGTCTGGGAATGTATCCATTTCTTCTAGATGATCCAATTAGTTAGTGTGTAATTATACCTAGCAGTTTCTTAGGATCCTTTGTATTTCTGTGATATTGGCTATGATGTTTCATCTTTCATTTCTGATTTTATGCTCTATTGAAAACATGAGGCATAGCAGGTAGGGGGCACTGGTCAGGACTTGGGGTATAAACTGGCAGATGTTAAGGTGGGTGATTCTGGTTAACTCAGAAACTGCGAAGTCCCGTGTGGAAGAATTAACTGCCTGTACTCACCTAGTAATGTATATCCTTGGTCAAAAAAGATCCAGCTGAGAATGTTGGATGAAGGGACCAAATCAATATTCATCATTATATTGAAAACAAGTCAGATTGGCTGTGGTCTTTTGACAGCAGGTCAGTGGCTAAGTCTATTTGAACAAAGTTAGGGCAGGTTCAAGGGAGAATCCTGAGATCGGTATTCTTTGTTCCATACAAACTTGCCTTTCAGTTTCTTCTCCCCATGCCTCCAGGATGTCCCTGCACAGCCCGTAGGGCCCCCTCCTTCAGTACCTTGCCTTACGAAGGGGAGAAAATGAGTTTTCCAATGTTAGCATATATTTAGCCTTCCAAAATTTTCTATTTCTATTTTAGGGGAGCTCTAGGAAAACAGCAGATTACTCTAAATCCCCAGGTAAAAATCTGAAATGGTGGAATTTCATATGACCAGGAGACATATTTTGGGGCAAGTGGGCTTTTCACAATCACTTGGACATGAAGGCATCTGCTGCTTCTATGCCTAAAATAGTCCTTCAATTTAGTAGTTTAATTCCTCTTCCTCTTTTTCAAATTTCAAGACAATACATGTAGTGACTGAACAATTTGGATCCAAGTTTCACTATTTAACTGCCAGTGTGACCTTGGGCGAGTCACTTAGTCTTTTCAAGGCTCAATTTCATCATGTAAAGTAGAAGTACAAACAATCCCTGACTCAGAATATTTTGACTTATGATTTTTCAACTTTAAGATAGTTTGAAAGCAATACACATTCAGCAGAAGCTGTACTTTGAGTACTCATACAACCATTCTGTTTTCCACTTTCAGTACAGTATTCATTATATTACATGAGATATTCAAAGCCCACTTTATTATAAAATGGGCTTTCTGTTAGATGATTTTGCCTAACTGTAGGTTAATGTGAGTGTTTAAGGTAGGCCGAGCTAAGCTATGATGTTTAGTAGGTTAAGTGTATTAAATGCATTTTCAGCTTACAATATTTTCATAAGTTTATTGGAATATAACCCCATTGTAAATTGAGGGGTATTTGTAATAATGATATCTCTTCAAGGAGACTTTGTGAGCCTCTCATAGGAAAATGCATACACAGATGCATATAAATATATAATCTTTCTTTTCCATACATACGATATTCTTTAAGGATATTCAAAAATCTGGAAACCGTTGCCTCCAGGGAGATAAATGGTAGTGGGTTGGGAAACTTTTAACTGTATACGCTTTTGTACCTTTTGCATTTTGAATCAGATGAATGTATAATCTACATAAAATATTAAGATTAAAATATCACTGAATAACTTATCAGGAGTTTGGTGAACATAAGGGAAGGCCACCTATGGTGGCTGTATTTTATTCAGTTTTGGTCACTGTTGGGCACTTCATAGAGCTTATTTCATTTCATCCTCACAAGCGCCGTAGGAGGAAGGGGCCCCAGAGGGATTCATGGTTAGAATAGCAGAGTAGGAGCATTTGGCAGCTATATTCTGTGTAGGTGATAACTTTAAAGATATTTTTGTTATAAAATGTTTCAAACATACAAAAAATATAGAGAAGCAGTTTTCTATAGTTATTAAATATTCTTAATGGGTAGTCACAGAAATTATCATCCAAAGTGGGATATTCTTGAGAGAAAAAGGAGGTTCTATTTATAATTATGGTGGGATAACAAACTTAAGATGAACAGCTCTGGACAAACTGGGTTGTATGGTCCCTGGAAAACAAGGATTACTGTAAATGTGAGTCCCGCCTTGTGCTTCTCTCTGTCCCACCAAGAAAATATGATCTTGATACAGATGTTCATTGTGTCAAGGCAACCATGGCAACCATGATCTAGATACACTGTTCAAGTTTTATGCTGATCCTACCTATGTATGTCTCAGGAACTTTCCAGAGTTTCCTTTGAGTGCTTCTAAATTTTGCATAAATGGTATGTTGTCCCTTGTCTCTTTTTAAAACCAGTAAGCCATTTTCCCTTCTTTTCCTGGAAAATTAAAGGAACAAAGACCAGGAAATAACAACGTATTAGCTAAGGTTCTGTTGATTGAAAGCAACAGAACCTAATTCTGGCTAGCTTAAACCATGCTAGGATTTAATGAAGAATACTGCAGAATCTTAGATATCTTATGACTGGGAAAGAGGAGGTTCAGGCAGTTCCTGGGATGTCAGCAACAGGTAGCTGTCAATTAACTGCCCCCACACCACCCACTGCTGCCGTCATCAATATAGCACACCACGATGGCTCCCAGCCTCTGTACGTCTGGGTTCCGGTGTTCAAATTCTAGAGACAGCAAGAGAAATCCCATTGAGTCAGGGATCCTTCCCTGGGTCACACTCCCTGCATATGGTCAGAAATGCAGGATTATGTACTAAAGACACAGCTAAAGAGGACCCACTTCACCGTTTTGGGACCATTTGCAGGGGATGCAAAATTGTGAGCTACTCACTTAAAGAGGTGATAACCATAAGTTTGCAGGAAAAAAAATGGAGAAGAGAAGGATAACACTATCCTACGGTTTCTTCTGAAAATGGACGAAGGGAACAGCATTTCCATTTGGAAATTCTCTCCTGGCATTTCAATATTTATGGATTCTGAATTCTGAGAAAAATCAGTTGAGAAATTAGGAAAATGGGAAGGAACATTCTAATTTTCCTGTGAAAATTACAGCTTAATAGTCAGTATAGAGAACTTACTGGCTTGAAGAAATGCACTGACTTCAAGTCAAGCAAGATGAGGAAGCACTGACATGTGGAGATGAAAGTTAAGGTGAACAGGACAGGAGCAGTAAAGGAGACTCAGTCAGACTTTCTTGTATCTGTTGCTGTGTTACAAGTGTGTGTTCATGGCCTTGTCCACTGCTAACAGTGAACCATTTCTGCAAATAAATATTAATGTGTTCATAGGCATAGTATATGTTTTACAAATCCTATGAGAGGTTTTCTAAGCAATGCCAAGTTTTAGAAACAAAATATGCCCTTAAATCGGCCATTTTGACAGTTGCTTCTTTCTAGTGGTATTCATCTTGCCAGGAGATCAGAATGTTATGTTATTTAAATGGTATTGGAGGGGATGATTGATGCCTTGTTTAACAATGTCATGTAAACAACGATTAAAGCATTAAGTATTTGTGGTGTTACCTTTCAATCTTCAAAGGACTTTTCTTTAGCATTTATTTTGTGATAGTATTCATTTCTTTTTAATGTTTTCTCTATTAATGCTATTGGATTTTATAATCTTGTTACAATATGTTGGCTCATAATAATAATAAATCATCATTTGTTATCATATCTTTTTGAGACAGAAGACTACTAAAACTTTTCATATAATCCTGTTACAGAAAAAAACGACTATTTGCTTGTTATTATAGTCACTTATTATTTTTCAAAAACTTGTAAGTGAAGTGTTATGAAAATCATATGAATTTGGGAATTCCCAAGCATTCTCAGAAATTCTATTTCCTTGTTCCCAAATCCCAATGATTAATATCTGCCAGGAGTCGGAAAACAGTGAAAGGAAGTAACATCCTATGTTGGATACCTGGTAGGGTTAGTGAAGAAACGTTATTGCTGAGCTCTGTGTTACGCTCACGAATGATGCCATTGAGGAAGTCACGCTTGTTGAAAGGAACGCAGATACACAAAGAGTTTTGCTGCTGTCTGTTGGATAAGAACCCCCTGGTCGATTTCAGCTCCTACTGCAAGTTACAAAAATCAATCCAATGATAAATGAAAAGTGCCCAGTGTGCTGGGAAATAACTTATTTTTTGACTTCAGAGGAAATTTTAGAAACAGTGCCAAGTGAAAAGTAAAAACAAACTATGAAGACGTTCATGAATTTCCCTCTGAAGCTGACAGCCGTATTTTAGCAGATGGAACTCCTACTATTAGCCCAACTCTTGGGTTGAAACAGTGTGTCCAGGAAACCCTATGTTAAAATGCAATGTGTTGGGGATATTGTTCCTCTATTTGCTTGAGTTAATTTTCAAATTAGTGTACTCTTGCTTAGCTGTGCTCTGAGGGAATGAACAAAAGATTGGTAAACTCTGATGGAGAACACTGGTCAGGCAGGGCACATAGAATCCCTGGGGATGGTGGTTCCTGACAAATGGGGGAGGAGGACCTGAGCCAGGCTTGGACAGGGCTGGAGGAACATGAAGATGGGATCTACTCACAACCCCCAAAACTGAGGGGTCCTGGTAACACATTATTTCACCCTCAGCCATGCAAATTCATTATTTTTATGGATAAAATAGCTTTAAAAAACTAATTTACATTGAAATGTTAAAATATTTCTATAGAGATTAGAAATATTTATATAGAGGTTATTGGGAATCCCCTCCTAAAGCCCAAACATAAAAACTACCAAAAAAAAAATTCCGTGTAGGCTAAGATTGCAAATGACTGATGGAATGTAATTTAAATTAAACATGGAAAATATATTTCCTCTTTAATAAAGATCTAAATTCTATTCTTTTTAGGAGCCTTCAGAAATGAAATTCAACTATTAAAAATGGTATAGAGAAGCCTTTAGAAAAGAAACTTTTCTTTTGCTGTATTATATATTAAAGAACTTTGAAGAGACTAGTTCTAAAGTGTTTAATAATCGATTACACTGATGTTTCTAGGTATTGTGAGGAACACCTAGAAATTAAATCTTCATCTTTGGCAGATCAGAGGCCTATTATTTTTAGGTAAAACAATTAAAATCTGCTTTTAATAAATCACAAATTTTGCAAGTTAGCCATTAATAGTAAGTGCTTTTCAAAGTTTGGCCCAATACATGAAAAAGCCCGAAAAACATAACTGCATTAGTTTTGCCCACCACCTTCTTATGCTGGCCTCAGGAGATTTATTAACAGCATCCAGTATTTTAGGTAGGCTGGATGTGGTGGCTCATGCATGTAATCCCAGCACTTTGGGAGGCTGAGGTGGGAGGATGGCTTGAAACCAGGAGTTCAAGACCAGCCTGGTCAACCTAGTGAGCCCCTCGGTCTCTCTGAAAAGAAAAAAAAAATTTAGGTATCCTGTGGCTACCTCCAAAAACAAACTCCAGAGGAACTGAATTTTTTTTTTATTTCATGTGTTGGGATAATGGCTTCATTTGCAGTTACTTACGAAGAATTTAAGGGTCAGTAAAAATATTTTTTCATCCTTAATAATATGAATTGTCTAATTTGTGTGTGATATAATGCTAGATATTGTACCAAAAGTGTTACATAGACGTAATCCATGCCCATTTTCAAAGATAATACTAATATAGAGAATAAGAATCATTATTATTGTAGTAATTACTATTTTAGTAATAGTAGTAATAATCAAAACAATTACATCAAACACTTATTAAACCCTTATTATGTGATAGATACTGTGTAAGCAATTTCCACATATTAACTCCTTAAATGTGATCACTAACCCCATGAGGTAGGTAGCATTATGTCCATTTTATAGATGCAGAAACTGAGCTTTGAAGAGGGAAAGCAACTTGCCCAAGGCCATGCAGGCAGTCACTTATAAGGGTGGGGAGCGAGAAGTTGAAGTCTGAGATGTAAGTTCACAGACACGAGTACACAAACATGTACAAGATACTCGTATGACATGTGGGGTTGCTTGAAATATGTAATTGACTTTCCCCAGCACAAGAAAGTGTTTGGACAGATTTCAAAGGGATCTAACACTTCCTTAGAGGACTGCCCTACGACATTTTTCCGTGTGCTTTTCTGCCTCTTGTCCTATACTTTTGGCATTTCTTCTGCTCTTAGAGGCAATGAGTCAACAGCATATTTTTAGCACCTCCTGTGTGCATAGAAGTGGCCCCTGACTCAATGGGAGTGTATAACTACCATGGGCCAAATCAGTGTGCTTTCCTGTTAGCCAGGGGATTATAGAAGAACACGCTCCCCTGATTCCAACAGAACTTGCTGCCACTCTGATGTCTTCATTGTAAGGCCTCTAAATGAATGTTCAAGAAATTCATGTTAAAGGCACGTGTCATATGTGTAACTTGTAAACATTTGTGTACTTGTCTCTGTGTCCTTACACCTCAGGCTTCAACTCTTGTTTTTACCTTTATCAATGACTACCTGTGTGCTGTGTGGCTTTGGACCAATTGCTCACCCCCTCTAAAGCTCAGTTTCTGCATCTGTAAAATGGATATAATGCCATATATACATAGATATAGATATACATACACCAATATATATACACACATATATATGTGTGTATATACATATATATATAATATACAAACTGAAATATATAGTTATATAAATATTTCAGTTTAAGTTTCAAAAATCACTGGAGGGTATTTTTATAATACCCTTCAGCAATTTTACCTGCTGCCTTTGCACATTCTGGTGAATTTCTAAATGGAAGTCTGATAGAGATTAATCTTTTAATGCATCATAAATAAAAAAGAAAATCACAGAATGATGTAGCTGGAGAGGACCCTGGGGATCTAGTATTTCATGAAAGATTAATGTCCTTGATCTGTTTGTAAGTGTTTTGGAAAAATCTTCCATGGTCAAATAAAACTTGGCAATGTTGGATTAAAGTTAAATAGGTTTCTTTTTTCCTGAAGAACTTCATAGTCTGTAATATGCTAATATGTTTTGTGAATCTACAAGGAATGAAGTGTTTCAATGCTTATTTTACCCAGATTCTCATTTTGGGACAGGCTGGTCAAGCTGAGTCAGCTAGTATATTCTCTAGATGGAGATGATGGCTGATGCCTTTTTGAGAGCAAGAGAGTCCCCAGGGGAAGCAAGGGTATATCAGTTGCTCCATTTCATGCCAAGGATCCTCAGTCTTTAGAGGCTCAGAGAAGGCTGAAAGGCTACTCTAGGCTATCAGGGCTACCATTCATTGTGACCCATGCTACAGAGAAGCTTTGAGCTCAGTGCAAAGGAGTGACCAGCCCTTGAGAATCAGGAAAATTTATTTATTCCTGACCTAGTCCACAGAGGACATACAAGGAATGGGGAAGGAGAGTGTCACCAGCTATGGTTACAAGCTAGTCTGATTCTCTTTCATTAAGAAAACTGGTCCCTGTGAGTTTAGATTGGGAAGCACCAGGTTAAAAAAATTTTAGGCCAGGAGTGGTGGCCACTGTACTCCAGCCTGGGTGACAGAGTGAGAATCTGTCTTAAAAAAAAAAAAAAGTTAAGTGATGTCTTCTGTTGAGGACCTCTCAGAACTTTTAATATGAAAGTGTGCATTGTGAAGAATGGGAATAGAGTGTACAGGAGTTTTAAAAGCTACTTGGTCATGAACCTCTTGCTTTGTGCAGGATTCGAGGGTCACTAACATTCTGAGGAAAATATTTTGGGAAACATTGATCTAATCCAAACTTCTCATTTTACCAGCAAACCACTGTGGGGCCCTCTAAGTTTCCTTTCTCCATCATTGTGACAAATTCATTGGAATTAATTCAATTAAACCTGGGGTCAGCTTTGAAGAGATTTATTTAGCAGGTAAATCTGTTTTGTACATTTTGAGGGAGTTCTGAGTTTCCATAGTCAAAAACCACAGATCAATTTAACCAACCTTTATGGAATATCACCTATGGCCCAAAGACCCTTTAGCTACAGTGATGGTCTACAAAAATATAAACTGTAATTCTTGCAATACAGGAGATTAGTAATAATGGTAAATATAATGATGATGACACCATGAATAGCTAACATTTATTGAATGCCTTTCTATTAGTCAGGCACTTTACTAAGTATTTTAATCCTCCCAACAATTTATGAGGTAGGGATTATAATAATTCCCATCTTATAGTGAGGACACTGAGGTTAGGAAATTATCCTAGCCTAAATGTTAAGTATAAGCATGAATAGAAAGGTGTTATCAGCGTATAAGACATTCCTTTATGAGTGATACAAAGTCCTATATAAATTCAGAGAAAAGAAAAGTGGTTTTAGAAATCCTTGATCAGTAAGTGTGAAGCATGTGGTGGCCCGGTTACTGTTTGGTTGCCCATCTGTCCTCCCTCTGGGGATCAGCACCCCCTTACTTTGGAAGAATTGTTCTCCTTTTCACTGTAAGGTTCTTTCTGGCTATGCGATGGGGCACATTGCCTCAAACTAGCCCTGTTCCAGTCTTTGAGAACCTTGAAATTGGAACCAAGGGAAGAGGATTGCCTCTTGAATGGTAATTCTCTAAAATCTAGTCTGAGGTGCTGGTGGAATCCCTGGGTCTGTGGAAGGAGCTGGGCTGTGAGAGGGGAGAATGATGTTGATGTCAAGAGAGAGGCAGGTGCTAGGAGCAGAGAGATGGAGGCCTGGAGGGTTTCTGGGCTTCTCTGAGGCTTAGGGTTTAGATCATTGTCTTCATTACTGGAACAAAGGATTTACCATACCTGCTCTTCTGGGAATGAAACTGTCCTGCTTTGCAAAATAAAGTGTCATTAGAAAGAGATCTTAAAAACCCCACACCATAGACAGGTGCACAGATCCGTAGAAGTGTTAAAGTTCTGTGTGTTGGATGCTAAGCCAAGACTCTTAAGTATGTTCTAAAGAGAAACTGGTGTGTGTAGGCTGTGCACTCCCAGGGAGATAAAAAGTTAGGAACTTTATGGGTTGGGCTTGGTGGCTCCCACCTGTAATCCCAGCACTGTGGGAGGCTAAAGTGGGCAGATTGATTGAGCTGAGGAGTTCGAGACCAGCCTAGGCAACATGGTGAAACCCCATGTCTACAAAAACTACAAAAATTAGCTGGGCGTGGTGGCATGTACCTGTAGGCGGGAGGATCGCTTGAGCCCAAGAGGGAGAGGGTGCAGTGAGCCATGATTGTGCCACTGCACTCCACCTGGGTGACAGGAACTTTATGGGGAATGGGATCTTGGAGACTGAGTAGAGACTAGAGGAAAAAAGAAAAAACTACCTCCCCAACTGGCCACACTATTCTTTTAAAAAAATGTTAATTGACAAATTAAAATTGTATGTATTTACGGAGGTATAATGTGATGTTATGATATATGTATACATTGTGGAATAATTAAATCCAGAGAATTAATAGATTCATCACCTCAAAACATATCTTTTTTGTGGTGAGAACATTTGAAATTTATTGTCTTAGCAATTTTGAAATACACAATACTTCATTGTAAACTACAGTCACCATGCTGTGCTGTAGATCTCAACAAAATGTATTCTTCCTGTCTCAACTAAAACATTGTACTCTTTGACAACATTTCCCCATTCCTCTCACCCCCTCCAAAACACCCATTCTTTATGTTGAAGAGAATGGCTAAAAAGTCCCAGCAGGTTTGAACTGACGGCTTCAGTGGTTGTCCCATCACACTTCAATGTTATTAATAGAAAGGGGAGGGGCAATACATAATTCGGACAGGCGGAAAGTACCATTGTAACCACTTTCCTGACTTCACAGAAAAAGTCCTCTTGTTTTCATCTGTAAAATGGGAACTGCTTGAATACCATTCTTCTTTTCTTCAGCCTCCAAAGAAAAAACAGATGCAAAGCCTTTTATCAATTGCAAAACAGTATACAATGTGTGTTATTACTCACAGTTGTCTTACTGTGACCAAACACTTTATAAGCCTGTGGCAAGTCAGCCTTACTCTCAGGAAGTGGACAATATTTGGGGAAGGAGAAGCAGCAGGATCTTTCAGGACAGTAGCCTTGGTGGGTCCAAAAATTCCTTGAGCGAAATGGGAGACAAAACTTTCTTCCTGCTTTGGGGTTTATCCTGTTAGTCTTTTCTCTCTTCACTCCTATTTTCTATGGAGAATTTCCTGGTTTTGGAGTTTGGGTGTGTTTTATAGAGAGGAGGCAGAACATCTTTAGCTCCAGCTGAATGAAAGGATACATGCAAAGGAACCTAGCACAGTATGTGGTACCCAGTTCCCCTTTAACTTGGCTTTATTCATTCACTCCTGGTAGGGCATTAATAAGGGATTTAGCCCCCTCCTATTGAAAACGATTAATTCAGGGAAGAGTTCAGGCAGTGTGGACAGATAAAGTGTAGGCCAAGCCTGTTTCTAAGGCAGGAGCTGGGTAGGGAGGGTGAGAAGGGCGAGAAGAATAGGGAAATATGTGTCGTCTGTGTTGCTGCTGTTGCAACCACCACAACAAACAAACAAGTGAAAAAAAAAAAAAAGAATTGTCCATACCGGAAAGTGTGCTGTTTTGGAGGAGGCTGGGGAAAGTGTGGATGGCTCGAGTGGGTCCTGTTGGATTGAAGTCTGACAGTGGTGATTCCCTTCAACAAATGGTCGGGGTGGGAGGGTACACACACACACACACACACACACACACCCCACACGCAGCGCCCAGCCTCCGATTTCAGCGCTGGCAGGAGATAACCATTCTTAGCTCGCCTTTCCAGGGTTATTTTTGGCTGAGGCTGTTCGCTGATGGCAAAAGGTTTCAGCCCCCTCCCAAATCCCTCCCCGTGCTTGTTCTAAAGAGAAACTGGTGCGAGTAGGCAGCACACTCCTAGGGAGACAGGGAGACGGGCCTGGCGCCGGAGAGGAACCCGGACTCTGCCCAAAGTCTCGCCACCCGCCGGCTGTTTTCTGGCGGAGGGTGTGCCCGGAGGGCGGCGATCGCGCGTGAAGGCTGGGGCCAGGCGCGGGTGCAGGCGTCACCGGGGTCGGGCTAGCAGGCCCTGGAATCAGGCTTTTGGGACACCCCGAAAGTGAGTCCAACTTGGGGAGAAACTGAGGGCACCTCGGGCGGTCTGGCAGCAGAGAAGGTGGGAGGGAGAAAACTTTACAGGAAGGCAGAAGCAATCTCCGCCGAGGGAGTCAGCGAGCGGCCGCACGGAGAGGAGGGGCGGGCGGTCCCCAGGCGGGCGGGCGCAGGGCGCTGACCTGCCGGAGAGGGGGCCCGGGCGTGAGGCGGAGTCCTGGCGTGTGGCCAGGCTGGCGGAGGCCCCTGGCAGCCTGCAGATTCCCTCCGGCCCCGGGAGCCACAGCAGGACCGGTCAGGAGGCGCCACGGAGGGGGGCCCCATCCCGGTGCTGACAGTGCCCACCGCGCCCTACGAGGACCGGCGGCCAGCCGGCGGCGGGGGTCTGTGGCGACCTACCGGCTTCTTCGAGGGCCAGTGCAACTACCTGCCCAACTTCATCCAGAGCGTGCTGTCGTCCATCGACCTGCGCGACCGTCGGTGCTGCACCACGGTGATGGGCAGCGACGGCAGGTACTTTAGCAGGACGGCCATCGAGATCGTGGTGCAGATGGCCGCGGCCAATGGGGTGAGTGTCCGGATGCCCCTCGCTTCCCACCATGCCGCCGCCATGCCCTCTCCTAGCCCTTGTCCCCATGCTGCCTCCGGGCCCAGCTGGGAGGCCCCTGCCCCGGCTTTGCTTCCTCACTCCCGTGTCCTCACCCTCCAGCGCCCCACTCCCGCCGTGCTCGCAGCCTCCCCGGCGCACCCCGGACACTGGGTTCTATTAGTACCCACCACCCCCAAAAGTCTGGAGGGGTGTCCGTCGTTCCTGGAGCCACTCCGGGCGCCCTGGACTCTTCTCCGACTCTGCACACATCCCGCACCTGCTCATTTTTCTTTCGGACATTCTCTTACCCGGCCCTGTAGATTCCAAGACAGCTCCCAGTTTTCCATATTGTTCCCAACGCGTTCACTGCCCACAGTCCCCACACAAACTTCTTTCCCAGGCTCACAACATAGTCCCTCTGCCCCGTGCCCTTTTTGCAATAATCTGCCAGTCCCCTAAGTCTTAGCTCTGCCTATTTAACAGTAGTGGTGTCTCAGAACACACACACACACACACACACACACACACACACACGATCCCTGACATATTTGGCAAGAGTAGGCCCTGAAGGTTTTTAATATTTTGGTTCTTTAACCCAGTGGAATTACTGAATGATTTATTTAATTAGGGTAGGGATGGAGTGGATCCATTTGTTTGATGCTAAACAGCCTGAGCTCGCAGTTCCCAGGGGGCATATCTCTAAATGGTCTGAAACGAGGTTTGCAGTGGTTTTCTTAATGCAATTCCCAACTTCTCTCCAAATGCCTTTTGACATTTGACAACATTTCATGCCTCTTCCCCTTTCGCTTTTCATCCTTGTTTTCTCTCCCTTCTCCCACGACCTCGGTAGTCTTCTGCAATCCAGATTCTCAGACTTCGGGTTTTTCTCCCTCTGCCCCTTTCCTCTCTGTCCTATAACTAGAAGCACCTTTTGGCATAGACCCGTATCCCAGTTTCCTCTTTCCCAGGTCCAGCAGCATCTCAAGGACATCTACAAGAGGGATACCTAACTTCAGGGGTATCTGAATGATATGTGGGAAACATCGTCTAAAAAGGTAATTTTATCCTTATTCATGCAACCAGACCCACACTCATAGAACTTTTCTTTAAGGGGAGTGTCTTGCAGATGTATAAATGAGTGTTAACATCTTTAAAGGCGAAACTGAACAATTCCCTGGCATTTGAATTCCCTCCTTCCTTCCCAACCCTCTCCTTTTCATTTTCTCATTTATTATTAAAAACTTTTTAAAGGATCTCCATGCTTCATATTTATCTACTATAATTCCTCCTTCTCGGTGTTGCAGGGATGGGGAAAGAGGATTTTTTAAAAAACACAATAAAAAGCAATTGGGAGAAACAGGGCCAGTGGTGTTGGGGTGGGTAGTGGAATTGTGATTTTTGACTCCCGTAGACAATGATGCTGGATATATGGGGTTTGATTTCTCTCTGGCTCCTCACTTGAGATTGATGAAGTTTGGCTAGAATCAGGGAGTTGAAGAGAGGTTGACAAATGGTCTTTCACTCTTCTCTGACAGGCTGTTCCTGTGGAGTGATGGAGAATAATGAGCCTTGGGAGAGCTATGGGAGCTCTCACACTCCTTCCCGAGCCAATTTTTTAGGGAGTGAGAGAAACATGGCCTGTCCAATACTTGTTGTGGGTCAGGATATTTTTGAAGCTACGGTTGTTGATTTGCATGGGAAAATTATTATGTCTTATTATTTCTTATCCCACTTTACCATAAGGGCTCCTCAGCTTCTTACTTCAATGGGTCTTCCATGACAAACACACTTTATTAACTCAAAGAGTGGAATTTATTTTAACAGATAATTAGCATAGGTCAATATATGCTTAAAATAGAGTCAAATTAAACCTACTAGCTGTTATAAAGGACAGATGACAAAATCCACATAGAAGCATCGACTCTTAAATAATCTGAAAGTACTACTTCTAAGAGGGGCGGGCATGGGTGAATGGAATGGTGGACATGTTTCAGAATTTCAAACACCAACTTTAACCAATCGGTTCCTCATTTTGTTCACCTTCTTGGGGGCTTATGCTAAAGTGAAGTGAATAGCCATAAGGCTGGCTTCAGGAGAAAGGTGGTCTAAAAGAACTGGATAATTATAAGCAAAATTGGTCTCGAATGATTGAAAATTGATGAGAATGTGCTTGTCTCCTGATTTGGCATCCTGAGTTAGACTCAGGAATACTGAACATGGATCCCAAAGGCTTTGGTCTTTTTTGATATCCTACTGAATATTCATAAGCAGGCTAGAAAAATAGGAAACTAGAATTTATTCTCTTTGAACTGACAAATCTGACCAGTGGGCTGCATTCTCTATATCTGAAAAATCTTGGTTTTGATTGAAAAAGTTAATTTTACAAAGCAATTTTCTTTTTTAAAATTAAATTTCATTTTTTTTGAGACAGGGTCTCACTTTGTTGCCCAGGCTGGAGTGCAATGGTACAGTCTTGGCTCACTGTAGCCTTGAACTCCCCAGATTCAGGTGATCTTCCCACCTCAGACTCCTGAGCAGCTGGGGCTATAGGTGCACAACACTACGCACAGCTGATTTTTGTGTTTTTACTACTCATAGGGTTTCTCTGTGTTGCCCAGTCTAGTCTCAAACTCCTGATCTCAAGAGATCTGTCTGCCTTGGCCTCCCAAAGTGTCATGAACCACCATGCCCAGCCTACAAAGCAATGTTCTAGGAAAAACTACAGTTACTCTTTGATTATGTAATTGCTGGAGAAGAAAAGCATGACATTTCTAAAATGATGAACTATATTACTTATATTTTAATATCTCATAAAGTTTGAAATAGACATTTCAAAAATAAACATGTATAAAAATTTTTATAAATTAAAATATATAATCAAAAACATTTTACAATTATTTTATTATAAAATTATTATAGAATCAAAAACATTATAAATTTAAACAACTTTTTAAAAAATTTATTTTGGGATTTACCATGGAGTGATGGAGAATAATGAGCCTTGGGAGAGCTATGGCAGCTCTCATACTCCTTCCTGGGCCAACTTTTTAGGAAATGGGAGAAATATACCCTGTTCAATGTTTATTGTGGGTCAGGATATTTTTGAAGCTATAGTTGTTGATTTGCTTCAAACTTTAAAAAAATTATTATAAAATTATGGGATGTAAAAAATTTATTATAAAACTTTGAAATTTTCAAACTTTCAGAAAAGCAGAGAGATGAGATTAATGACACTCACAGGCAAGCATAGAACATAGATTGTAAACATTTTGCTATATTTGTGTCATGACTATTTTTTGCTTGTGTTTGAAAGTATATTAAAGAAAATGATATTTTACCCCTAAATTCTTTAGTACAGATTTCTAAAAAAATAAGAACATTTTCCTGTATAGTTACAAAATCATGTTTTCAAACAAAATAAAAAATGGCTTTTTTATATCATTTATTACCCAGTCCACATTCAGATTTCCTCAATTATTATGAAATGTCCTTTTATTTTTTGAGACAAAGTCTTGCTCTTTCACACAGCCTGAAGTGCGGTGAAACAATCATATCTCATTGCAGCCTCAAACTCCTGGGCTCAAGTGATCTTCCTGCCTCAGCTTCCTGAGTAGCTAGGACTATAGGTGCACACCAACATGCCCAGCTAATTTATTGTTTTTGTAGAGATGGAGGTCTTACTACGTTGCCCAGGCTGGTCTCAAACTCCTGGCCTCAAGTGATCCTTCCAGCTTGGTCTCCCTGAAATATCTTTTGTGGCTGGTTTGTTCAAATTAGTTTCTTCTAATCAAGGGACACACATTGCATTTGATTATTTAGCTCAAGACTTTTTTAACCTGGAAAATACCCATACTCTTTGTTTATGTATTTATTTAGTGAAATTGACTTGTTGAAAAACTAGTCAGTTGTCCTGTAGAATATTTCCCCTTCTGGAATTTTCTGGTTGCTTTTTATGGTGTCATTTAACTTTTCACTCTGTTTTTTCCTGGTTAACTGGAAGTTAGTTCTAAAGGCTTTTAGGCCTGCTATAACAAAATACCAAAAACTGGATGACTTATAAAGAACAGAAATTTATTTCTCACAGTTCTAGAGGCTAGCAAGTTTAAGATCAAGGAGCATGTGGTTTTGATATCTGGTTAGGACCAACTTTCTGGTTCATAGATTGGCCTTCCTGCTGGGCCCTCACATAGTGGGAGAGACTAGCTAGCCCTCTGGGGCCTCTTTTATAAGGGCACTAATTCCAATCATGAAGTCTCTGTCCTTATGATCTAATGACCCCCTAAAGGCCCCACCTTTTAATACCAGCACCTTTGGGGTTAGGATGTCAACATATTAATTTTGGGAAGACATACACGTTCAGCCCATTGCAAGGTTTAGTTAGATTCAGGTTCAACTTCTTTTTTTAAAGACTATTTCATAGGCAATAAGGTGTATTCACATCCCATCATTAGTGATGGTGAGATGATCGCAAGGTTAGGGTGATCACTGCCTATCTCCTCTGCTATATTCCCCCTTGGGTCAAGCCAGTAGTCTGTGACGTGAACTTTGTACCATGTGTATATTCAGTTATATTCTGTATCAATAGTTACTTGATTGTTTTAGCATTTATTAATGATCCTTGCTTGAGTTGATTATTTCATTAGGGGTTTCAAAATGGTGAATTTCTAATTCTCTAATTCTGTCTACATGCTTTAGCTGGCATTTTTCTATAAGCAGACCATTTTCTTCACAACTGGGTTATTTGGCTACCCTGAAACATAGTTCCTTCCGGGAAGGCAGAACATATGTTTATTTCTGTCTTTTAAAAATTACTGGTGTTTGGAGTGAAGATTAGGTGAGCTAACTACCTCCACAGGTGACAAATGAATTTTGTTTTGTCTCACTTTTGCTTTTTTGAATATCACTGTGGCTGCTTGGATTTTTATATTTAATTTGAATGGATTAGGGAATAAATGAGAAGATAGGTTTTATCTGTTTCTGTAGTTTTTATGTGGCTGTGTGAACTTACTTTTAAAAATTCCCAGAAATATTTTAATTCCCCTTTAAAGATATAAACTATGTCATACTATAAAGCAAAAGAAAAACCAATCATGTGAAGAGTAAATAGTATCGTTTAAACGAGTTGTGGTTAAGCTTAGTTTGTAACTAATTAGTTTTTTATTTTCTTTCTACTTTTATCTGCTTCAGAGCCTCTTCAGTGGTTTACATCTTCTATGTGTCAAATTATTCTAATCTCTTAAAAAGTTTAAGAGCTAAAATACAACACAATGACTACAAGAATGCCTTTGTCCTTTTCTGGGCAGGTACACCTAAGGCAACTTCTTTTTCTCTTCTTTGTTCTCTTCTTCTTTCTTATTCTTAAATCATCTTCAATATTGGACAGATGACAGCACTATGCCTACCTCAAGATGTTTCTGACTTTCTCTTTTTCTTTTTCTTTATTTTTTTTTGAGATGGAGTCTTGCTCTGTCACCCAGGCTAGAGTGCAGTGGCACAATCTTGGCTCACTACAACTTCTGCCTCCTGGGTTCCAGTGATTCTCCGAACTCAGCCTCCTGAGTATCTGGGGTTACAGGCATGCACCACCACGCCTAGCTAATTTTTTGTATTTTTACTAGAGACGGGGTTTCACCATGTCGGCCAGGCTGGTCTTGAACTCCTGACCTCAAGGGATCTGCCTGCCTTGGCCTCCCAAAGTGCTGGGATTACACGTGTGAGCCACTGCGCCCGGCCGTTTCTGACTTTTTCTAAAGTCTTCTTTCTCTGGAGATGACATTATATAATAGCACTGTTCAATAGAAGTTTCTTTGATGATGGAACTGTTCTATAATCTGCATTGTCCCAGCCACTAGCCATATGTGACTACTGTAACACTTGAAATGTGTCTAGAGCAACTGAAGAACTGAATTTTGCATTTTACTGAATTTTAATTAATTAAAATAGAAATGCAAATAACCATAAGTGGTTAGTAGCTACCATACTGGACAGCAAAGATCTATAATTCAGCATTTATAATCGATTTTGTTTTGTTTTCAAAAATGGAGTCAGACTGTTACAACCCAAAAGAACTGTAGGTTAAATTAAGGTAAATCACCAAATACTACATACACATTTGGGAAATCCAAACCAGATTTTTTCATGTGATAACCACACCCTCTTTTGACTTTAGCCTTGGAGGTAATGGAGTATGGCAGAAAAAACCCTGTATCAGCAGCTGGAAGACTCACCTTCTTTTCCTAGCTCTGCCATATATTGACCAAAAGAGTCAAAGTCCATTCAGATGGTTGAGGGGTCTTGGAATTTTGTTTTTGGTTTTCACATACAAGTTGGAGGGCAGATGCGTTAGCCTCTTGAAATACCCAGAAACCACTTGTTTCCTCATCTAAAAATCAGGTATGACAGGATCATTTAATTATCCTGGAAATCAGATGAAGCACTGCATATGGAAGCACTTTGTAACATCGATAGCACTGGGAAATGTAAAGACCTTTTACTGAAATATAAAGGTGTATGGTCAACTGAATATATCTCAGATAGTTATGATTTGACTGTATATATTGAATATAACCTGTAGTGGGCCCCTTGTTAAACAGCTTACAGTTTTGTTGCAAGTTTTAGCCAAGAGAAAATTTATTTGTTGACTAGTCATGCCCTTTATTGGCCACATGATGAGCAGCCAAGATATTAACACACAGTGCACCTTGCAGAATTCAAGAATGTCTCAGTGTCTTGTGAACTAGGAAGGTGAAATGCAGTGGTATGCAGAAGGCTGGCTCAGTAGGAGCCTTGGGAGTGTCCTCCAGATAGATGTTTGTGCAGGTTGTATTTGATTCCAGTTGGCCATGAAAAGCTGGTTGCTCTAAAGAATGAGAATATACTTGGTTTTGCATTTACTAGAACTATCTGGGGAACAAATCTTGGCGTGGAAGAAAGAAGGGAGGGAGGGAAAGCTGTGCTTCAATACCTAGGGCTTCTTTCCTGGAATGGATCTGAGAATCTGGGATTGGGTGGCTAATAGCTCATCTCTAGAAGGGAGAAAGAACTGGGTGGTGATGGCTTTGTATTTTCTATTGGAGTCCACTACAGAATAGGTGAATGGAATGGGCTGCTATGATCCAGACATTAGGGAGGACAGGTTTGTGATACATTAGAAAACTTGAATGAGCCCTTCTATGATTCTCTCTTCCCTCTTTCTGCTTCCCATTCTTAATCACCATCCGCAGGTTGTGGAATTAGCAAATCTATTATGTGAGCAATAGAAAACTTACAGGAGCCCTTGGCTCCATCTATCTCCCTGTTTGTGTCAGTTCCTTCTGGATGCTTTTAGTCTGTGTTCTTCATTCACTCTTTTTCTGGGGAAGTAAAAGGAGTGGGACAGATTATGAGAACAGCTGGGTCCTCCCAGTTGCTGGGGTGGTTATTTTAAGCTTTGTTTAATGTGTCCAGAGACCCAGATGGCATTTTTAACTAAGCTGCTTTATTAAATCTTGTGATAAAGCATAGTGATGTTTATTGAAAAGGCAGACACGCATCAGCAACATTATGCGTGAAACTTGCTCTAAGAATTTTCTATAAAACATCTGTTCTCTTTGAGCCTTTTGTGAACTCTGGAAGTTTGCTAGTTTCTATACAGACTTGAGGACAAGAAGTTGGAACCCACTTTTGGAGATGTCCAAGCATAGGTATTGGAATCATTAATCCTAACCCTCTCAGTTTTAAGGCCCCAGATACCCTTCTGTTAGACAACAGTAACATGAGCAAGCACTGTAATAACATTTAAACAAGATTATTTGGAAATAATGGACAAGAAAAATTAGTATAAATTGTTTGGGGATTTTAAAATTAAAGATAAAAAGCTAGGGCTTCAATGACCTGTGCCAGCCTATAGCCTTAAGAGTCAATTTGCAAACACTCAAGATTTGGCCAATATGCCTCTACTACTTCTACTTAACACAGTCAAAGGGAAATTTTTAGAGTCTTTCATCTGATTTGACTCTCTTAGTTACGAATAAGAGGATATCTAGAATATATATGTGACTTGTTAAAATGAAAATCCACCTTCTCTGAGTCTTCAAATATCTTTCATATCTTACATTTTTAGTCACATCAACTTTTGAAGTCATGTCCGTAGTTGTATGAAAAGAAAAATTTCAGGAACATTCAACCTCAAAAGTTCTTTTTCTTAGTCTGAAGTCGTAGAAGCATTTGACTTTTACTTTCTCTTTTTAAGTTTGTACTAGTAGGTATTTTGTATAAATATAATATTTAATTATTGCCTTTGTATTCTTTTTCTCTAGTAAACATCCTGGTTTTTAGCTATCAATATGTAGTTTTACATTTAGGGATTTCTAATGGAAAGAGAACGAATCTGAAATCAGAGGACGAGAGTTTATTCTACTTGACCAAACACATACACAATACTGGAAGGAGAGTTTTACAACAAATATTTAATATCTATGACATGTAAACCGTTTTTTGAAATCAAGAAAATTCAAACATTTCAATACAAATATCATCAATAATAACACATGAACAGGTGGCCAACCTTATTAATAACCAGAGAAATATAAATTAAAACAATCCATCAACTTGTAAAAAAGATGAAATTACCCAGAGTTGGTGTAGGTGATGGAAAATTGTCATGTTTGTATACTGTTCATAGAAGTTAAATTGACATAACTTTTTGGTCAGGCAATTTGGAAGTATATATCTAAATTAATAGAGTAGTTTTCTAATAACCTGGGAATCTCTTAATCTAAGAATCTTTACTGTAGATTTTTCTAGAACAAATGTACAAACATCTGTGTACAAGGGTACTCACTGCAGCATTTTGCTAAGGAAAAACTCAGAAAAAATCTATATGTTCAACAGAGAACGGGTACATAATTTATGACACAACTGCACAATATACACCACTAAAATAAAGGATATAAATTTATATGTAGTATGAAAAAGATGTGAATGATAGCTTGTTGGTGAAAAACAGCAATGACGGGAATATTGTGTGTAACGTAATCCTGCTTTTCTGTGTATAATGTAGGCATAGAAAATAGGATTGAAAGGACATACTCTAGTCAACAGTGGATATAGCTTGGGTGGAGGGGGTGTATAATGGGGAAGGAGAGTCCCTTTTCCTATCTATTCCATATACATCTCTGGATTTAAAAGATCATACATGCATATGCATTACCTTCAAAATTAAAATGATAAAGACAAAAGGAGAAGCTTTGGATTTGAATCATGATACTACTGTTTGCAACTTCTATGACCGTGGGGAAGTCGCCTAGCCTCCTGGGGTTTATTTCCTCATTTATAAAAATAGGGAAAGTAATAATACTTGTCTACATATCTTCTAGGGTTGTTGGGAGGATTGAATGTGATAATGGGTTACAGCATTATGAATTATTTATTCATATAACACAATTATTATAAAAATAGTTTGCTCTGATTAAAATAAAAGAAGGACGAGATCGTGTGTGTTTTTCAGTCCCAGTAGCTTTACTAACCAGAAAGCGCCTGCTGATGTGGTGATCACAGTTGCTTTGGTGCAGCTTCCTGTTGACTTTTGGCAATTCTCCACGCTGCTAGCTAAGGCTGAGGTGGCGACTGTGGAAGGTGTGATCTCCTCCCCCTCCCAGCACACATTTGTGTGCATACTCACACTCACGCACACACAAACACACACATGCACACTCTATCACAGCACATGAGGTGGCAGCAGCTGCTCCGGCATAGACTTTCACACAACATAAAGGGCTTTTTTGGTGTGGTCTGTGCATTATTTCCTGTTAAGCATGAGCTGAGTCAGTGCCATGCTTTTCCATCTGAAACCTTTCTGAGGCTCAGGCTGTGTTAAGAGCAAACCCTCTCCCCTCCATGCCCACCCCATGGCCCTCTACTGAAGCCAGATCATAATCTGCTCATTTCATGAGGATTTTCAAACCGAATGGACTGGGCCATGTGAGAGATCACTGAAAGGAACAGACCAAGCAGAGGCTAAGAGACTCCACGCTAATCTGCTGAGTCATCTGAAAATGCACAGCTGTGGCAGCTCACGCTGCTTTAAAGTACTTTGGCAGGATGTTTGTTCAGGGGGGTTGTTCCTGCAGCCCTGCTGAATGTTTGGTTAGGAGGCATAATCATTTTTTGGACAGGATCTCCCAAATGTAAGGTGATAGATGCTAATGTGGAATATAATACAGAAGATACAGCTTGGATGTCATAAATAACAATAAATTGTTTAATCTTGCTGAGTTGTAAATCTATGATTGCCAGAGGTCTTTAGTTCACTGGAACATAGTATGGGGGCAGGGGCACTTAGCAAATAGGCAGTTATTATTTTCCAACCAGACAGAAACTGGTCTGATGAAATTTATCTAAAAAGGCATACACATGTATTTTAATTAATTGTGACAATTACTCAGAGAAAACACATGGCCCTAAAGAGCCTGAGGGTTTTTTTGTTCTAAATATAAATGTATATGTATATTCACCTATATTCTACCTATGTATAAGTAAGAGAATGAGTTTTTGTTTTGGGGATATATATTTATACGTATCTATACAGAGAGATATACACATACTTAATTCTGTGTACCCATTAAGGTGCGGTGACAGATGGAAAGTATTTTTAAGCATTTAGATAGCTTATTCTATAGCATATGTGTGCATATAGCCCACCCATAAAGCTTTGTCTCTTTTCTGGATATATTTAACAAGAGGCTAGAACAGAGTCCAAAATGTCAGAAATGTTTGAACATTCCATAGAAATGAAGGAGGTGTTTCCAAATGACCTATGTTTCTATGGCAATAAATAGAACTTGTGCTGCGTTGGATGGGTCAGGAGTAAGGAATATAAACAGTGTAAGTATGGCTATTCCAGGCAGAAATCTACCTTGTAAGAACAGCTTTGTGCAGTGAGCTCGACAACATTGATCAGTAAGCAGTCCGGTTCAGTACAACATTGATAAGGTAGCAAGATGGTTCAGCAGTGCCAGTCGGAGACACAGATGGGGACAATCAAAGAAGATGCAGGTCAGGACAAGGATGCAGACATGTACCTGTTACTACCATGGACTTCAGCAGCTTCTTAGTGAGCAGGTTTATGATCAAAGAAGAAAGACATCGGTGATATGTAAGCATGTTACAATTAATTTGCTGTTTAGTTACTAGCAAACTACATCCAGTTTTTAGTTTTTATGTTTTTTTTTTCTTTTTTCTTTTTTGAAACAGGTTCTTGTTCTGTCATCCAGGTTGGAGTGCAGTCGTTATCCAAGCTCACTGCAGCCTTAAAATCCTGGGCTCCGTAGATCCTCCCACCAGAGCCTCCAAAGAAGTTGGGACTACAGGTGCACACGACCATGGCCAGCTAATATTTCTAATTTTTTGTAGAGATGAGGCCTTGCTGTATTGCCCAGGCTGCTCTTGAGCTCCTGGCAGTGTAGATATTTCCATGTTTATACAGATGATGGTGTAGATATTTCCATGTTTATACAGATGATTGTGTAGATATTTCCATGTTTTTAAAGATGGCGGTGTAGATATTTCCATGTTTATAGAGATGGCGGTGTAGATATTTCCATGTTTATACAGATAGCGGTGTAGATATTTCCACGTTTTTAAAGATAGCGGTGTAGATATTTCCATTTTTATACAGGTAGCGGTGTAGATATTTCCATGTTTACACAGATGGCGGTGTAGATATTTCCATGTTTATTGAGATAGCGGTGTAGACATTTCCATGTTTATACAGATAGTGGTGTAGATATCTCCATGTTTATAGAGATAGTGGTGTAGATATTTCCATATTTATACATATAGCCGTGTAGATATTTCCATGTTTATAGTGATAGCGGTGTAGGAATTTCCATGTTTATAGTGATAGTGGTATAGATATTTCCATGTTTATATGGATAGCGGTGTAGATATTTCAATGTTTATATGGATAGCGGTGTTGATATTTTCATGTTTATACAGATAGCGGTGTAGGTATTTCCATGCTAATACAGATAGCGGTGTAGATATTTCCATGTTTATACAGATGGCTGTGTAGATATTTCCATGTTTATACAGATGGCAGTGTAGATATTTCCATGTTTATACAGATGGCAGTGTAGATATTTCCATGTTTATACTGATCGCGGTGTAGATATTTCCATGATTATACAGATAACTTTGTAAGTATTTCCAAGTTTATACAGACGGCGGTGTAGATATTTCGATGTTTATAGAGATAGCAGTGGAGATATTTCCATGTTTATACAGATGGCGGTGTAGATATTTCCATGTTTATACTGATCGCGGTGTAGATATTTCCATGTTTATAGAGATGGCGGTGTAGATATTTCCATGTTCATACAGATAGCGGTGTTGATTTTTCCATGTTTATAGAGATAGCGGTGTGGAGATTTCCATGTTTATACAGATAGGGGTGTAGATATTTCCATGTTTATAGAGATGGCGGTGTAGATATTTCCATGTTTATACAGATCACTGTATAGATATTTCCATGTTTATACAGATCGCGGTGTAGATATTTCCATGTTTATAGAGATCATGGTGTAGGTATTTCCATGTTTATACAGATCGTGGTGTTGATATTACCATGTTTATAGGGATAGCGGTGCAAATATTTCCACATTTATACAGATAGCGGTCTAGTTATTAGCATGTTTATACAGATAGCGGTGTAGATATTTCCATGTATAAACAGATGTCTCTGTAGATATTTCCATGTTTAAACAGATGGTGGTGTAGATATTTCCTTGTTTCTGCAAATAGCGGTGTATTTATTTCCATGTTTATACAGATAGCGGTGTAGATTTTCCATGTATATACAGACGGCTCTGTAGATATTTCCATGTTTATAGAGATGGCTTTGTAGATATTTCAATGTTTATACAGATGACTTTGCAGGTATTTCCATGTATATACAGATTGCGGTGTAGATATTTCCATGTTTATAGAGATAGCTGTGTAGATATTTCCATGTTTATACAGATAGCGGTGTAGATATTTCCATGTTTATACAGATCGCAGTGAAGGTATTTCCATGTTTATACAAATCGCGGTGTAGATATTTCCATGATCCTACACATGACTGTGGTGGTATTTCCATGTTTATACAGATGGATTTGTAGATATTTCCATATTTATACAGATAGCGGTGTAAATATTTCCAAGTTTATACAGATCGTGGTGCAGATATTTCCATGTTTATACAGATACCGGTGTAGAAATTTCCATGTTTATACAGACCGCGGTGTAGTTATTTCCATGTTTATAGAGATAGCGGTTTAGTTATTTCCATGTTTGTACAGATGACGGTGTCGATGTTTCCATCTATACACAGATAGCCGTGAAGTTATTTCCATGTGTATACAGATGGCATTGTAGATATTTCCATGTTTATGCAGATGGTGGTGTAGATATTTACATGTTTACACAGATGACTGTATAGGTATTTCCATGTTTTTACAAATGGCATTGTAGATATTTCCATGTTTATAGAGATAACGGTGTACATATTTCCATGTTTATACAGATAGCGGTTTAGCTATTTCCATGTTTATACAGACCGTGGTGTAGATATTTCCATGTTTATACAGATAGCGGTGCAGATATTTCCATGTTTGTTCAGATGGTGGTGTTGATATTTCCATCTATACACAGATGACCGTGTAGATATTTCCATGTTTATACAGATGGCGGCGCAGATATTTCCATGGATATGTAGAAGGCGGTGTAGATATTTCCATGTTTATACAGATAACGTTGTAGTTATTTCCATGTTTATGTAGATAGCGGTGTACATATTTCCATGTATATACACATGGCTGTGTAGATATTTCCATGTTTATACAGATGGCAGTGTAGATATTTCCATGTTTATACCGATAACTTTGTAAGTATTTCCATGTTTATACAGATGGCGGTGTAGGTATTTCGATGTTTATAGAGATAGCAGTGGAGATATTTCCATGTTTATAGAGATAGCGGTGTAGATATTTCCACGTTTATACAGATGGCAGTGTAGATATTTCCATGTTTATACCGATAACTTTGTAAGTATTTCCATGTTTATACAGATGGCGGTGTAGGTATTTCGATGTTTATAGAGATAGCAGTGGAGATATTTCCATGTTTATAGAGATAGCGGTGTAGATATTTCCATGTTTATACAGATGGCAGTGTAGATATTTCCATGTTTATACCGATAACTTTGTAAGTATTTCCATGTTTATACAGATGGCGGTGTAGGTATTTCGATGTTTATAGAGATAGCAGTGGAGATATTTCCATGTTTATAGAGATAGCGGTGTAGATATTTCCACGTTTATACTGATCGCGATGTAGATTTTTCCATGTTTATAGAGATAGCGGTGTGGATATTTGCATGTTTATACAGATGGGGTGTAGATATTTCCAAGTTTATAGAGATGGCGGTGTAGATATTTCCATGTTTATACAGATCACGTTGTAGATATTCCCTTGTTTATAGAAATAGCGGTGTAGTTATTTCCATGTTTATACAGATAGCGGTGCAGATATTTCCTTGTTTATACAAATAGCACTGTAGATATTTCCATGTTTATACAGATCACGGTGTAGATATTTCCTTGTTTATACAAATAGCAGTGTAGTTATTTCCATGTTTATACAGATAGCGGTGTAGATATCTCCATGTATATACAGATGGCTGTGTAGATATTTCCATGTTTATACAGATGGCTGTGTAGATATTTCCATGTTTATACAGATGACTTGTAGGTATTTCCATGTTTATACAGATGGCGGTGAAGATATTTCCATGTTTATAGAGATAGCTGTGTAGATATTTCCATGTTTATACAGATAGCGGTGTAGATATTTTCATGTTTATACAGATCGCGGTGTAGATATTTCCATGTTTATGCAGATAGCGGTGTAGATATTTCCATGTTTATACAGATAGCGGTGTAGATATTTCCATGTTTTTATAGATATTGTTGTAGATATTTCCATGTTTACACAGATTGAGTTGTAGGTATTTCCATCTTTCTACAGATGGCATTGTAGATATTTCCATGTTTATACAGATAGTGGTGTAGATATCTCCATGTTTATAGAGATAGTGGTGTAGATATTTCCATATTTATACATATAGCCGTGTAGATATTTCCATGTTTACAGTGATAGCGGTGTAGGAATTTCCATGTTTATAGTGATAGTGGTATAGATATTTCCATGTTTATATGGATAGCGGTGTAGATATTTCAATGTTTATATGGATAGCGGTGTTGATATTTTCATGTTTATACAGATAGCGGTGTAGGTATTTCCATGCTAATACAGATAGCGGTGTAGATATTTCCATGTTTATACAGATGGCTGTGTAGATATTTCCATGTTTATACAGATGGCAGTGTAGATATTTCCATGTTTATACAGATGGCAGTGTAGATATTTCCATGTTTATACTGATCGCGGTGTAGATATTTCCATGATTATACAGATAACTTTGTAAGTATTTCCAAGTTTATACAGACGGCGGTGTAGATATTTCGATGTTTATAGAGATAGCAGTGGAGATATTTCCATGTTTATACAGATGGCGGTGTAGATATTTCCATGTTTATACTGATCGCGGTGTAGATATTTCCATGTTTATAGAGATGGCGGTGTAGATATTTCCATGTTCATACAGATAGCGGTGTTGATTTTTCCATGTTTATAGAGATAGCGGTGTGGAGATTTCCATGTTTATACAGATAGGGGTGTAGATATTTCCATGTTTATAGAGATGGCGGTGTAGATATTTCCATGTTTATACAGATCACTGTATAGATATTTCCATGTTTATACAGATCGCGGTGTAGATATTTCCATGTTTATAGAGATCATGGTGTAGATATTTCCATGTTTATACAGATCGTGGTGTTGATATTACCATGTTTATAGGGATAGCGGTGCAAATATTTCCACATTTATACAGATAGCGGTCTACTTATTAGCATGTTTATACAGATAGCGGTGTAGATATTTCCATGTATAAACAGATGTCTCTGTAGATATTTCCATGTTTAAACAGATGGTGGTGTAGATATTTCCTTGTTTCTGCAAATAGCAGTGTATTTATTTCCATGTTTATACAGATAGCGGTGTAGATTTTCCATGTATATACAGACGGCTCTGTAGATATTTCCATGTTTATAGAGATGGCTTTGTAGATATTTCAATGTTTATACAGATGACTTTGCAGGTATTTCCATGTATATACAGATTGCGGTGTAGATATTTCCATGTTTATAGAGATAGCTGTGTAGATATTTCCATGTTTATACAGATAGCGGTGTAGATATTTCCATGTTTATACAGATCGCAGTGAAGGTATTTCCATGTTTATACAAATCGCGGTGTAGATATTTCCATGATCCTACACATGACTGTGGTGGTATTTCCATGTTTATACAGATGGATTTGTAGATATTTCCATATTTATACAGATAGCGGTGTAAATATTTCCAAGTTTATACAGATCGTGGTGCAGATATTTCCATGTTTATACAGATACCGGTGTAGAAATTTCCATGTTTATACAGACCGCGGTGTAGTTATTTCCATGTTTATAGAGATAGCGGTTTAGTTATTTCCATGTTTGTACAGATGACGGTGTCGATGTTTCCATCTATACACAGATTGCCGTGAAGTTATTTCCATGTGTATACAGATGGCATTGTAGATATTTCCATGTTTATGCAGATGGTGGTGTAGATATTTACATGTTTACACAGATGACTGTATAGGTATTTCCATGTTTTTACAAATGGCATTGTAGATATTTCCATGTTTATAGAGATAACGGTGTACATATTTCCATGTTTATACAGATAGCGGTTTAGCTATTTCCATGTTTATACAGACCGTGGTGTAGATATTTCCATGTTTATACAGATAGCGGTGCAGATATTTCCATGTTTGTTCAGATGGTGGTGTTGATATTTCCATCTATACACAGATGACCGTGTAGATATTTCCATGTTTATACAGATGGCGGCGCAGATATTTCCATGGATATGTAGAAGGCGGTGTAGATATTTCCATGTTTATACAGATAACGTTGTAGTTATTTCCATGTTTATGTAGATAGCGGTGTACATATTTCCATGTATATACACATGGCTGTGTAGATATTTCCATGTTTATACAGATGGCAGTGTAGATATTTCCATGTTTATACCGATAACTTTGTAAGTATTTCCATGTTTATACAGATGGCGGTGTATGTATTTCGATGTTTATAGAGATAGCAGTGGAGATATTTCCATGTTTATAGAGATAGCGGTGTAGATATTTCCACGTTTATACAGATGGCAGTGTAGATATTTCCATGTTTATACCGATAACTTTGTAAGTATTTCCATGTTTATACAGATGGCGGTGTAGGTATTTCGATGTTTATAGAGATAGCAGTGGAGATATTTCCATGTTTATAGAGATAGCGGTGTAGATATTTCCATGTTTATACAGATGGCAGTGTAGATATTTCCATGTTTATACCGATAACTTTGTAAGTATTTCCATGTTTATACAGATGGCGGTGTAGGTATTTCGATGTTTATAGAGATAGCAGTGGAGATATTTCCATGTTTATAGAGATAGCGGTGTAGATATTTCCACGTTTATACTGATCGCGATGTAGATTTTTCCATGTTTATAGAGATAGCGGTGTGGATATTTGCATGTTTATACAGATGGGGTGTAGATATTTCCAAGTTTATAGAGATGGCGGTGTAGATATTTCCATGTTTATACAGATCACGTTGTAGATATTCCCTTGTTTATAGAAATAGCGGTGTAGTTATTTCCATGTTTATACAGATAGCGGTGCAGATATTTCCCTGTTTATACAAATAGCACTGTAGATATTTCCATGTTTATACAGATCACGGTGTAGATATTTCCTTGTTTATACAAATAGCAGTGTAGTTATTTCCATGTTTATACAGATAGCGGTGTAGATATCTCCATGTATATACAGATGGCTGTGTAGATATTTCCATGTTTATACAGATGGCTGTGTAGATATTTCCATGTTTATACAGATGACTTGTAGGTATTTCCATGTTTATACAGATGGCGGTGAAGATATTTCCATGTTTATAGAGATAGCTGTGTAGATATTTTCATGTTTATACAGATCGCGGTGTAGATATTTCCATGTTTATGCAGATAGCGGTGTAGATATTTCCATGTTTATACAGATAGCGGTGTAGATATTTCCATGTTTTTATAGATATTGTTGTAGATATTTCCATGTTTACACAGATTGAGTTGTAGGTATTTCCATCTTTCTACAGATGGCATTGTAGATATTTCCATGTTTATACAGATGGTGGTGTAGATATTTCCATGTTTATACAGATCGCGGTTTAGATATTTCCATGTTTATACAGATCGCGGTGTAGATATTTCCATGTTTATACTGATCGCGGTGTAGATATTTCCATGTTTATACAGATAACTTTGTAAGTATTTCCAAGTTTATACAGATGGCGGTGTAGATATTTCCATGTTTATAGAGATAGCAGTGGAGATATTTCCATGTTTATACAGATGGCGGTGTAGATATTTCCATGTTTATACTTATCGCGGTGTAGATAATTCCATGTTCATAGAGATGGCGGTGTAGATGTTTCCATGTTCATAGAGATACCGGTGTTGATTTTTCCATGTTTATAGAGATAGCGGTGTGGAGATTTCCATGTTTATACAGATAGGGGTGTAGATATTTCCATGTTTATAGAGATGGCGGTGTAGATATTTCCATGTTTATACAGATCACTGTATAGATACTTCCATGTTTATACAGATCGCGGTGTAGATATTTCCATGTTTATAGAGATCATGGTGTAGATATTTCCATGTTTATACAGATCGTGGTGTTGATATTACCATGTTTATAGGGATAGCGGTGCAAATATTTCCACATTTATACAGATAGCGGTGTAGTTATTAGCATGTTTATACAGATAGCGGTGTAGATATTTCCATGTATAAACAGATGTCTCTGTAGATATTTCCATGTTTAAACAGATGGTGGTGTAGATATTTCCTTCTTTATACAAATAGCGGTGTATTTATTTCCATGTTTATACAGATAGCGGTGTACATTTTCCATGTATATACAGACGGCTCTGTAGATATTTCCATGTTTATAGAGATGGCTTTGTACATATTTCCATGTTTATACAGATGACTTTGTAGGTATTTCCATGTATATACAGATTGCGGTGTAGATATTCCCATGTTCATAGAGATAGCTGTGTAGATATTTCCATGATTATACAGATAGCGGTGTAGATATTTCCATGTTTATACAGATCGCGGTGAAGATATTTCCATGTTTATGCAAATCGCGGTGCAGATATTTCCATGTTCCTACACATGACTGTGGTGGTATTTCCATGTTTATACAGATAGCTTTGTAGATATTTCCATGTTTATACAGATAGCGGTGTAAATATTTCGAAGTTTATACAGATCGTGGTGTAGATATTTCCATGTTTATACAGATACCGGTGTAGAAATTTCCATGTTTATACAGACCGCGGTGTAGATATTTCCATGTTTATACATATAGCGGTTTAGATATTTCCATGTTTGTACAGATGGCGGTGTTGATGTCTCCATCTATACACAGATTGCTGTGTAGGTATTTCCATGTGTATACAGATGGCATTGTAGATATTTCCATGTTTATGCAGATGGTGGTGTAGATATTTCCATGTTTACACAGATGACTTGTAGGTATTTCCATGTTTATACAGATGGCGGTGAAGATATTTCCATGTTTATATAGATGGTGGTGTCGATATTACCATGTTTATACAGATAGCTTTGTAGATATTTCCCTGTTTCTACAGATCGTGGTGAAGATATTTCCATGTTTATACAGATCGCGGTGTAGATATTTCCATGTTTATACAGATTGCGGTGTAGATGTTTCCATGTTTATACAGTTAGCGGTGTAGATATTTCCACGTTTATACAGATGGCGGTGTAGATATTTCCATGTTTATATAGATGGCAACGTAGATATTTTCTTGTTTATGTAGATGGCGTTGTAGATATCTCCATGTTTAAAGAGATGGCGGTGTACATATTCACATGTTTATAGAGACAGCGGTGTAGGTATTTCCATGTTTATACAGATAGCGGTGCAGATATTTCCATGTTTATACAGATTCCTATGCAGATATTTCCATATTTATAAAGAGGGCTGAGTAGATATTTCTATGTTTATACAGATGGCAGTGTAGATATTTCCATGTTCCTACACATGACTGTGAAGGCATTTCCATGTTTATACAGATGGCTTTGTAGATATTTCCATGTTTATTGAGATAGCGGTGCAGATATTTCCATGTTTATACAGATAGCGTTGTATATATTTCCATGTTTATACAGATCGTGGTGTAGATATTTCCATGTTTATACTGATACCTTTGTAGATATTTCCATGTTTACACAGAGCTCAGTGTAGATACTTCCATGTTTATAGAGATAGCAGTGTAGATATTTCCATGCTTGTACAGATGGCGGTGTTGATGTTTCCATCTATACACAGATTGCCATGTAGGTATTTCCATGTGTATGCAGATGGCATTGTAGATATTTCCATGTTTATACAGATGGTGCTGTAGATATTTCCATGTTTAAACAGATGACTGTATAGGTATTTCCATATTTTTACAGATGGCATTGTAGATATTTCCATGTTTATAGAGATAGCGGTGTAGATATTTCCATGTTTATACAGATAGCGGTTTAGCTATTTCCATGTTTATACAGACCGTGGTGAAGATATTTCCATGTTTATTGAGATAGCGGTGCATATATTTCCATGTTTGTACAGATGGCGGTGTTATTTCCATATATACACAGATGACCGTGTAGACATTTCCATGTTTATACAGATGGCTGCGCAGATATTCCCATGGATATGTAGAAGGCGGTGTAGATAATTCCATGTTTATACAGATGGCAGTGTAGATATTTCAATGTTTATACCGATAACTTTGTAAGTATTTCCATGTTTATACAGATGGCGGTGTAGATATTTCGATGTTTATAGAGATAACAGTGGAGATATTTCCATGTTTATAGAGATAGCGGTGTAGATATATCCACGTTTATACTGATAGCGGTGTAGATTTTTCCATGTTTATAGAGATAGCGGTGTGGATATTTCCAAGTTTATACAGATAGGGGTGTAGATATTTCCATGTTTATAGAGATGGCGGTGTAGATATTTCCATGTTTATACAGATCACGTTGTAGATATTTCCTTGTTTATACAAATAGCGGTGTAGTTATTTCCATGTTTATATAGATAGCGGTGTAGATATTTCCATGTATATACACATGGCTGTGTAGATATTTCCATGTTTATACAGATGGCTGCGTAGATATTTCCATGTTTATAGAGATGGCGGTGTAGATATTTCCATGCTTATGGAGATAGCGGTGTAGATATATCCATGTTCATAGAGATAGCAGTGAGGATATTTCCATGTTTATACAAAAGGCAGTGTAGATATTTCCATTTTTATAGAGATAGCGGTTTAGATATTTCATATTTATACAGATAGCGTTGTAGATATTTCCTTGTTTATACAGATTGCGGTGTAGATATTTCCATGTTTATACACATGACTGTGTAGATATTTCCATGTTTATACAGATGGCTTTGTAGATATTTCCATGTTTATAGAGATAGCGATGCAGATATTTCCATTTTTATACAGATAGCGGTGTAAATATTTCCATGTTTATACAGATCGTGGTGTAGATATTTGCATGTTTATACAGATAGCGGTGTAGTTATTTACATGTTTATACAGACCGCAGTGTAAGTATTTCCATGTTTATAGATATAGCGGTGTAGATATTTCCATGTTTGTACAGATGGCGGTGTTGATGTTTCCATCTATACACAGATTGCCGTGTAGGTATTTCCATGTGTATACAGATGGTGGTGTAGATATTTCCATGTTTATACAGATGACTGTATAGGTAATTCCATGTTTTTACAGATGGCATTGTAGATATTTCCATGTTTATACAGATGGCGGTGTAGATATTTCCATGTTTATAGAGATCACGGTGTAGATATTTCCATATTTATTCAGATAACTGTGTAGATATTTCCATGTTTATACAGATGGCGGTGTAAATAGTTCCATGTTTATACAGATCATGGTGCAGATATTTCCATGTTTATAGAGATAGTGGTGTAGATATTTCCATGTTTATACAGATAGCTGTGTAGATATTTCCATGTTTATACAGACTGCGGTGTAGATATTTCCATTTTTATACAGATAGCGGGGCAGATATTTCCATGTTTATACAGATGGCGGCACAGATAGTTCTATGGATATGTAGATGGCGGTGTAGATATTTCCATGTTTACACAGATAACGGTGTAGTTATTTCCATGTTTATATAGATAGCGGTGTAGATATTTCCATGTATATACGCATGGCTTTGTAGATATTTCCATGTTTATACAGATGGCGTTGAAGATATTTCCATGTTTATACAGATAGCGGTGTAGGTATTTCCATGTTTATACAGAAGGCGGTGAAGATATTTCCATGTTTTTAGAGATAGATATGCAGATATTTCCATGTTTATACAGATAGCGGTGTTGACATTTCCATGTTTATAGAGATAGCGGTGTAGATATTTCCATATTTATACAGATAGCGGAGTACATATTTCCATGTTTATACAGATAGCAGTGTAGGTATTAACATGTTTATACAGATAGCGGTGTTGATATATCCATGTTTATACAGATTGTGGTGTAGATATTTCCATGTTTATATAGATAGCGGTGTAGATATTTCCATGTTTATACAGATAGTGGTGTAGATATTTCCATGTTTACAGAGGCAGAGGTGTAGATATTTCCATATTCACACAGATTGCGCTGTACATATTTCCATGTTTACACAGACAGCTGTGAAGATATTTCCATGTTTACACAGATAGTGTTGTAGATATTTCCAAGTTTATAGGGATTGCAGTGTAGATATTTCCATGTTTAAAAAGATAGCGAGCAGATATTTCGATGTTTATACAGATAGCGGTAGAGATATATCCATGTTTATATTGATAGCGCTGTAGATATTTGCATGTTTATACAGATAGCGGTGTAGATATTTCCATGTTTATACAGATAACCGTGTAGATATTTCCATGTGTATACAGATAGCAATGTAGATATTTGAATGTTTATACAGATAGCGGTCTAGAGATTTCCATGTTTATACAGATAACGGTGTAGATATTTCCATGTTTATACAGATACCGGTGTAGATAATTCCATGTTTATGCAGATAGCGGTGGAGATATTTTCAAGTTTATACAGATAGCGGTGTACATATTTTCATGTTTAAAGAGATGGCAGTGTAGATATTTCCAAGTTTATACAGATAGCGGTGTCGATATTTCCGTGTTTATACAGATAGCGGTGCAGATATTTGCATGTTTGTAGAGACAGCGGTGTAGATATTTCCATGTTTTTACAGATGGGGGTGTAGATATTTCCATGTTTATACAGATGACTGTGTAGATATTTCCATGTTTTTTAAAAATGGCGGTGTAAATATTTCCATGTTACGCAGATAGCGGTGTGGATATCTCCATGTTTATACAGATAGCAATGTAGATATTTCCATGTTTATAGAGATGGCTGTGTAGTTATTTCCATGTTTATACAGATTGCAGTGTAGATATTTCCATGTTTATACAGATAGTGGAGTAGACATTTCCATGTTTATACAGATGACTGTGTAGTTATTTCCATGTTTATACATATGGCGGAGTAGATATTTCCATGTTTAGAGAGATAGCCATGAAGATATTTCCATGTTTATACAGACAGCGGAGTAGACATTTCCATGTTTATAGAAATAGCGGTGTAGATATTTCCATAGTTATACAGATACCGGTGTAGATATTTCCATGTTTACAGATAGCGGTGTAGATGTTTCCATGTTTACACAGATAGCGGTGTAGATATATCCATGTTTATACAGATTGTGGTGTATATATTTCCATGTTTATACAGATAGCGGTGTAGATATTTCCATGTTTATACAGATAGCGGTGTAGATATTTCCATATTTACAGATATACAGGTGTAGATATTTCCATATTTGCTCAGATTGCAGTGTAGATATTTCCACGTTTATACAGATAGCGGTGTAGATATTTCCATGTTTATACAGATGGCAGTGTAGATATTTCCATGTTTATACAGATAGCGGTGTTGACATTTCCATGTTTATAGAGATAGCGGTGTAGATATTTCCATATTTATACAGATAGCGGAGTACATATTTCCATGTTTATACAGATAGCAGTGTAGATATTAACATGTTTATACAGATAGCGGTGTTGATATATCCATGTTTATACAGATTGTGGTGTAGATATTTCCATGTTTATACAGATAGCGGTGTAGATATTTCCATGTTTATACAGATAGTGGTGTAGATATTTCCATGTTTACAGAGGCAGAGGTGTAGATATTTCCATATTCACACAGATTGTGGTGTACATATTTCCATGTTTACACAGACAGCTGTGAAGATATTTCAATGTTTACACAGATAGTGTTGTAGATATTTCTATGTTTATAGAGATTACAGTGTAGATATTTCCATGTTTATAAAGATAGCGGTGTAGATATTTCGATGTTTATACAGATAGCGGTGGAGATATTTCCATGTTTATATAGATAGCGCTGTAGATATTTGCATGTTTATGCAGATAGCGGTGTAGATATTTCCATGTTTATAGAGATAGCGGTGTAGATATTTCCATGTGTATACAGATAGCAATGTAGATATTTGAATGTTTATACAGATAGCGGTCTAGATATTTCCATGTTTATACAGATAACGGTGTACATATTTCCATGTTTATACAGATAGCAGTGTAGACAATTCCATATTTATGCAGATAGCGGTGGAGATATTTTCAAGTTTATACAGATAGCGGTGGACATGTTTTCATGTTTATAGAGATGGCAGTGTAGATATTTCCAAGTTTATACAGATAGCGGTGTCGATATTTCCGTGTTTATACAGATAGCGGTGCAGATATTTCCATGTTTGTAGAGACAGTGGTGTAGATATTTCCATGTTTTTACAGATGGGGGTTTAGATATTTCCATGTTTATACAGATGACTGTGTATTTATTTCCATGTTTATACATATGGCGGTGTAGATATTTCCATGTTTAGAGAGATAGCCATGAATATATTTCCATGTTTATACAGACAGCGGTGTAGACATTTCTATGTTTATAGAGATAGTGATGTAGATATTTCCATAGTTATACAGATATCGGTGTAGATATTTCCATGTTTATACATATAGCGGTGTAGATGTTTCCATGTTTATACAGATAGCGGTGTAGATATATCCATGTTTATACAGACCGTGGTGTATATATTTCCATGTTTATACAGATAGCGGTGTAGATATTTCCATGTTTACACAGGTAGGGGTGTAGATATTTCCATATCTACAGAGATAGAGGTGTAGATATTTCCATATTTGCACAGATTGCGGTGTAGATATTTCCACCTTTATACAGATAGCGGTGTAGATATTTCCATGTTTATGCAGATAGCGGTGTAGATATTTCCATGTTAATACAGATAGCGGTGGGGATATTTTCAAGTTTATACAGATAGCGGTGGACCTATTTTCATGTTTATAGAGATAGCAGTGTAGATATTTCCAAGTTTTTACAGATAGCGGTGTCGATATTTCCGTGTTTATACAGATAGCGGTGCAGGTATTTCCATGTTTGTAGAGACAGCGGTGTAGATATTTCCATGTTTTCACAGATTGGGGAGAAGAAATTTCCATGTTTACACAGATGATTTTGTAGATATTTCCATGTTTTTTACAGATGGCGGTGTAAATATTTCCATGTTACGCAGATAGCAGTGTGGATATTTCAATGTTTATACAGATAGCGATGTAGATATTTCCATGTTTATAGAGATGGCTATGTAGTTATTTCCATGTTTATACAGATTGCAGTGTAGATATTTCCATGTTTATACAGATGGCAGTGTAGATATTTCCATGTTTACACATATGGCGGTGTAGATATTTCCATGTTCAGAGAGATAGCCATGAAGATATTTCCATGTTTATACAGACAGCGTTGTAGACATTTACATGTTGATAGAGATAGCGGAGTAGATATTTCCATAGTTATACAGATGGCGGTGTAGATATTTCCATGTTTATAAAGATAGTGGTGTAGATGTTTCCATGTTTATACTGATAGCGGTGTAGATATATCCATGTTTATAAAGATCGTGGTGTATATATTTCCATGTTTATACAGATAGCGGTGTAGATATTTCCATGTATATACAGATAGCGGTGTAGATATTTCCATATTTACAGAGATAGAGGTGTAGATATTTCCATATTTGCACAGATAGCGGTGTACATATTTCCACGTTTATACAGATAGCGGTGGAGATATTTTCAAGTTTATACAGATAGCGATGGACATATTTTCATGTTTATAGAGATGGCAGTGTAGATATTTCCAAGTTTATACAGATTGCGGTGTAGATATTTCCATGTTTATACAGATAGTGGTGTGCTTATTTCCATGTTTATACAGATAGCGGTGTAGATATATCCATGTTTATACAGATTGCGGTGTAGATATTTCCATGTTTATAAAGATAGCGGTGTAGATATTTCTATGTTTACACAGATTGCGGTGGAAATGTTTCCATGTTTATACAGATAGCGATGTAAATATTTCCATGTTTATACAGATAGCGGAGGAGATATATCCATGTTTATATAGATAGCGGTGTAGACATTTCCATGTTTATACAGATAGCGGTGTAGATATTTCCATGTTTACAGATATCAGTGGAGATATTTCCATGTTTAGACAGATGACTGTGTAGATATTTCCATGTGTATACAGATGGCAGTGTAGATATTTCCATGTTTATACAGATGGCAGTGTAGATATTTCCATGTTTATACAGATTGCGGTGTGGCTATTTTCATGTTTATAGAAATAGCGGTGTAGGTATTTCCATGTTTATAGAGATGGCTGTGTAGATATTTCCATGTTTACACAGATGACAGTGTAGGTATTTCCATGTATATCCAGAAGGCAGAGTTGATATTTCAATGTTTATAGAGTTAGCGGTTTAGATATTTCCATGTTTATACAGATGGCAGTGTAGATATTTCCATGTTTATACAGAAGGCGGTGAATATATTTCCATGTTTTAAGGGATAGCCATGTAGATATTTCCATGTTTACAGACAGCAGTGTAGATATTAACATGTTTATACAGATAGCGGTGTAAATATATCCATGTTTATACAGATTGTGGTTAAGATATTTCCATGTTTACACAGATAGTGGTGTAGATATTTCCATGTTTATACAGATAGTGGTGTAGATATTTCCATGTTTACAGAGACAGACGTGTAAATATTTCCATATTCACACAAATTGCGGTGTACATATTTCCATATTTACACCGACAGCTGTGAAGATATTCCCATGTTTACACAGATACTGTTGTAGATGTTTCCATGTTTATAGAGATTGCAGTGTAGATATTTCCATGTTTATAAAGATAGCGGTGTAGTTATTTCCATGTCTATGCAGATAGCGGTGGAGATATTTCCATGTTTATAGAGATAGCGCTGTAGATATTTGCTTGTTTATACAGATAGCGGTGTAGATATTTCCATGTTTATACAGATAGCGGTGTAGATATTTCCATGTTTATAGAGATAGCGGAGGAGATATTTCCATGTTTTTACAGATAGCAATGTAGATATTTGAATGTTTATAGTGATACGGGTCTAGATATTTCCATGTTTATACAGATAACCATGTAGATATTTCCATTTTTATACACATAACGGTGTAGTTATTTCCATGTTTATACAGATGACTGTGTACATATTTCCATGTTTATACAGATGGTGGTGTAGATATTTCCATGTTTATAGAGATTGCGTTCTAGATATTTCCATGTTTATATAGATAGCGGTGTAGATATTTCCATGTTTATACAGTAAGCCTTGTAGATATTTCCATGTTTACACAGATAGCGGTGTAGATATTTCCATATTTATACAGATCTCGGTGTAGATATTTGCATGTTTATACAGTTAGTGGGGTAGATATTTCCATGTGTATACAGATAGCTGTGTAGATATTTCCATTTTTATAGAGATCGTGGTGTAGATGTTTCCATGTTTACATAGATAGCGGTGTAGCTATTTCCATGTTTTTACAAGTAGCGGTGTAGATATTTCCAAGTACAGATCGCGTTGTAGACATTTCCATCCTTCCACAGATGGCAGTGTAGATATTTCTATGTTTATACAGACGGCGGCATAGATATTTCCATGTTTATACAGATGGCGTTGTAGATATTTCCATGTTTATAGAGATAGTGGTGTACATATTTCCATGTTTATAGAGATGGCGGTGTAGGTATTTCTATGTTTATAGAGATAGTGGTGTAGATAATTCCATGGTTTTAGAGATGGCAGTGCAGATATTTCCATGTTTATAGAGATAGTGGTGTAGATATTTCCATGTTTATACAGATTGTGGTTTAGATATTTCCATGTTTATACACATAGCAGTGTTGGTATTTCCATGTTTATACAGATATCGGTGTAGATATTTCCATGTTTATATTGCTCGCGGTGTAGATATTTCCATCTTTATACAGATGGCAGTGTAGATATGTCCATGTTTATACAGATAGCGGTTTAGATATTTCCATTTTTACACAGATGGTGGTGTAGATAGTTCCATGTTTATGGAGATGGCGGTGTAGATATTTTCATGTTTTTAAATATGTCAGTGTAGATATTTCCAGGTTTATAGAGATGGCGGTGTAGATATTTCCATGTTTTTAGAGATAGCTGTGTAATTATTTCCATCTCTATAAAGATAGCGGTGTAGTTATTTCCATGTTTATGCAGATGGCTGTGTACATATTTCCATGTTTACACAGATGGCAGTCTAGATATTTCCAAGTTTATAGAGATGGTGTTGCAGATATTTCCATGTTTATACAGATGACTTTGTAGATATTTCCACGTTTATAGAGATGGCAGCATAGATATTTCCATGTTTATAGAGAAAGCGATGTATATATTTCCATATTGATAGAGATAGCAGTGAAGATATTTCCATGTTTATTCAGAGGGCTGTGTAGATATTTCCATGTTTAAACAGATAGCGGTGTATTTATTTCCATGTTTATACAGAGAGACTTGTAGATATTTCCATGTTTATACAGATCATGGTGTAGATATTTCCACGTTTATACAGATAGTGGTGTTGGTAATTCCCTGTTTATACAGATAGCAGTGCAGATATTTCCATGTTTATACAGCACGGGATTCAGATATTTCCATCTTTATACAGACGGCACTGTAGATATTTCCATGTTTACACAGATGGCGGTGTAGATAGTTCCATGTTTATAGAGATGGCGGTGTAGATATTCCCATGTTTATAGAGTTTTTGGTGTAGATATTTCCATGTTTATACAGATTGCAGTGTAAGTGATTCCATGTGTATAGAGATACGATGAAGATGTTTCCATGTTTATACTGATGGCTCTGTAGACATTTCCATGTGTATACAGACGGCAGTGTAGATATTTCCATGTTTATAGAGAAGGTGGAGTAGATATTTCCATGTATATACAGATGATTGCATAGATATTTCCATGTATATACAGATGGCAGTGAAGTTTTTTCCATGCTTATAGAGATGGTGGTGTAGATATTTCCATGTATATACAGTTGACTGTGTAGATATTTCCATTTTTATACAGATAGCGGTGTAGGTATTTCCATATTTAAACAGATAGCGGTGGTGATATTTCGATGTTTACACAAAGAGCGATGTAGATATTTCCATGTTTATACAGATTGCATTGTAGGTATTTCCATGTTTTCAGGGGTAGCGGTGTAGATATTTCCATGTTTATACAGATGGCTGTGTAGATATTTCCATGTGTATACATCGCAGTGTTGATATTTCAATGTTTATGCAGATGGAGGTGTAGATATTTCCATGTTTATACAGAAGGCGGTGTAGATATTTCCATGTTTATAGAGATAGCGGTGTAGATATATCCATGTTCACAGAGATAGCGGTGTAGATATTTCATATTTATACAGATAGCTTTGTAGATATTTCCATCTTTCTACAAATGGCAGTGTAGATATTTCCATGCTTATAGAGATGGCGGTGTAGATATTTCCATGTTTATATAGATGGCAGTGTAGATATTTTCTTGTTTATGTAGATGGCGTTGTAGATATCTCCATGTTTAAAGGGATGGCGGTGTGTATGTTTCCATGTTGATGGAGATGGCAGTGTAGATATTTCCATGTTTCTACAGATGACTGTGTAGATATTTCCATGTTTGTACAGATGGCAGTGTAGATATTTCCATTTTTAAAGAGATAGCGGTGTAGATATTTTCATGTTTATACAGATTGCGGTGGAGATATGTCCATGTTTATACAGATAGCAATGGAGATATTTCCACATTAATACACATAGCGGTGTAGATATTTCCATGTTTATACAGATAGCGGTGTAGATATTTCCATGTTTATACAGATGGCTGTGTCGATATTTCCATGTTTATTCAGAGTTCTCTGTAGATATTTCCATGTTTATATACATGACAGTGTAGATATTTCCAGGTTTATACAGTTGACTGTGTAGCTATTTCCATGTTAATACAGTTGGCGGTGTAGATATTTCTATGTTTATAGAGATAGCGGTGTAGATATTTATATGTTTATAGAGATAGCGGTGTAAATATTTCCATATTTATACAGATAGTGGTGTAGATATTTCCATGTTTTTACAGATAGCGGTGTAGGTATTTCCATCTTTATTCAGAGAGTGCTGTACATATTTCCATGTTTATACAGATCACTGTGTAGATATTTCCATGTTTATACAGGTAACGTTGTAGATATTTCCACCTTTATGCAAACGGTGGTGTAGGTATTTCCATGTTTATAAAGATTGTGGTGTAGATATTTTCATGTTTACAGAGATAGAGGTGTAGATATTTCCTTATTTGCACAGATTGCGGTGTAGGTATTTCCATCCTCACACAGATTGTGGTGTACATATCTCCATGTTTACACAGACAGCTGTGTAGATATTTCCTTGTTTACACAGATATTGTTGTAGGTATTTCCATGTTTATAGAGATTGCAGTGTAGATATTTCCATGTTTATAAAGATAGCAGTGTAGATATTTCGATGTTTATACAGATAGCGGTGGAGATATTTCCATTTTTATACTGATAGCGCTGTAGATATTTGCATGTTTATTCAGATAGCGGTGTAGATATTTCCATGTTTATACAGATAGCGGTGTAGGTATTTCCATGTTTATACAGATAGCGGTGTAGATATTTCCATGTTTATACAGAGAGCGGTGGAGATATTTCCATGTTTATACAGATAGCGGTGGAGATATTTCAATGTTTACAGAGATGGTGGTGAAGATATTTTCAAGTATATGCAGATAGCGGTGTAGATATTTCCATGTTTATAGAGATAGTGGTGTAGATATTTCCATGTTTATACAGGTAGCGGTGTAGATATTTCCGTGTTTACAGAGATAGCAGTGTAGATACTTCCATATTTACATAGATAGCGGTGTAGATATTTGTATGTTTATTCAGATGGCGGTGTAGATATTTCCATGTTTATACAGAGAGCGGTTTAGACATATCCATGTTTATAGAGATAGCGGTGTAGATATTTCCATATTTATACCGATATCGGAGGAGATATTTCCATGTTTATGCAGATAGCGGTGACGATATTTCTATGCTTATACAGAGAGTGGTGTAGATATTTCCATGTTTACAGAGATAGAGGTGTAGATATTTCCATATTTGCACAGATTGCGGTGCAGTTTAGATATTTGTATGTTTATTCCGACGGTGGTGTAGATATTTTCATGTTTATACAGATAACGGTGTGACTATTACCATGTTTATACAGATGGTAGTATATATATATCCATGTTTATATAGATAGTGGAGTAGATATTTCCATGTTTATAAAGATAGCGGTGAAGATATTTCCAAGTTTATAGAGATAGCGGTGGAGATATTTACATGTTCATAGAGATAGCGATGGAGATATTTCCATGTTTGTACAGATAACGATATACATATTTCCATGTCTATGCAGATAGCGGTGTAGATATTTCCGTGTTTATGCAGATAGCTGTGTAGATATTTCCATGTTTATAGAGATAGCCATGTAGATATTTCCATGTTTATACAGATAGCGGTGTAGACATTTCCATGTTTATAGGGATAGCGGTGTGGATATTTCCATATTTATACAGATAGCGGTGTAGATATTTCCATGTTTATATGGATAGCGGTGTAGATATTTCCATGTTTATACAGATAGCGTTGTAGTTATTTCCATGTTTGTACAGATGACTTTGTACATATTTCCATGTTTATACAGATTGCGGTGTAGATATTTCCATGTTTATAGAGATAGCGGTGTAGATACATCCATGTTTATACAGATAGCTGTGTAGATATTTCCATGTTTATAGAGGTAGCGGTGTAGATATTTCCATATTTATACAGATAGCCGTGTAGATATTTCCATGTTTTTTCAGATGGCGGTGTACATATTTCCATATTTATACAGATAGCGTTGTGGCTATTTCCATGTTTATACAGATGGCAGTGTAGATATTTCCATGTCTATACAGATAGCGGTATAGATATTTCCATGTTTATACAGATAGCAGTGTAGATATTTCCATGTTTATACAGATTGCGGTGTAGTTATTTCCATGTCTATACAAATAGCGGGGTAAATATTTCCATACTTATACAGATAGTTTTGTAGATATTTCCATGTTTATATTGATAGCGGTGGAGATATTTCCATGTGTATACAGATGGCGGTGTAGATATTTCCATGTTTCTACAGATGACTGTGTTGATATTTCCATATTTTTACAGATGGTGTTGTAGATATTTACAGGTTTATACAGATAGCGATTTAGCTATTTCCATGTTTATTCAGATAGCGATGTAGATATTTCCATGTTTATAGAGGTGGCTGTGTAGATATTTCCATGTTTATACAGATGGCAGTGTGGATATCTCCGTGTTTATACAGATAGTGGTGTGGATATTTCTATGTTTAAACAGATGACTTTGTAGGTATTTCCATGTTTATACAGATGGCGGTGTAGATATTTCCATATTTATAGAAATAGCCATGTAGATATTTCCATGTTTATACAGATAGCGGTGTAGACATTTCCATGTTTATAGAGATAGCCGTGTAGGTGTTTCCATATTTATACAGATAGCGGTGTAGATATTTCCATGTTTATACATATAGCGGTGTGGATGTTTCCATGATTATACAGATCGCGGTGTAGATATATCCATGTTTATACAGATCGAGGTGTAGATATTTCCATGTTTATACAGACTGAGGTGTAGATATTTCCATGTTTATATAGATAGCGGAGCAGATATTTCCATATTTACAGAGATAGATGTGTAGATATTTCCATATTTCCACAGATTGCGGTGTAGGTATTTCCGCATTTATACAGATAGCAGGGCAGATATTTCCATGTTTACAGAAATAACGGTGTAGATATTTCCATCTTTATACAGATGCCGTTGTAGATATTTCCATGTGTATACAGATGGCAGTGTAGATATTTCCACGTTTATGCAGATAGCGGTGTGGCTATTTCCATGTTTATAGAGGTACATTGTAGATATTTCCATGTTTATAGAGATGGCTGTGTAGATATTTCTATGTTTATACAGATGGCAGTGTAGGTATTTCCACGTTTATACAGAGAGTTGTGTAGATGTTTCCATGTTTATACAGATGACTGTGTAGCCATTTCCATGTATATACAGATGGCAGTGTAGATATTTCCATGTTTATAGAGATAGCGGTGTAGTTATTTCCATGTTTATACAGATGGCAGTGTAGATATTTTTATGTTTATACAGATCACGGTGTAGACATTTCCATGTTTATACAGATAGCGGTGTAGATATTTCCATGTTTATACAGATAGCGGTGTAGATATTTCCATGTTTATACAGCTAGCGGTGTAGATATTTCCATGTTTATACAGATAGCGTTGCAGATATTTCCATGTTTGTACAGATGGCGGTGTTGATATTTCCATGTATACACAGATGACCGTGTAGATATTTCCATGTTTATACAGATGGCGGCGCAGATATTTCCATGGATATGTAGATGGCAGTGTAGATATTTCGATGTTTATACAGATAGCGGTGAAGTTATTTCCATGTTTATATAGATAGCGGTGTAGGTATTGCTATGTATGTACACATGGCTGTGTAGATATTTCCATGTTTATACAGATGGCGGTGTAGATATTTCCATGTTTATACAGATAACTTTGTAACTATTTTCATGTTTATACAGATGGCGGTGTAGATATTTCGATGTTTATAGAGATAGCAGTGGAGATATTTCCATGTTTATAGAGATAGCGGTGTAGATATTTCAATGTTTATACTGATCGTGGTGTAGATATTTCCATGTTTATAGGGATGGCGGTGTAGATATTTCCATGTTTATACAGATAGGGGTGTGGATATTTCCATGTTTATAGAGATGGCGGTGTAGATATTACCATGTTTATTCAGATCGCGGTGTAGATATTTCCTTGTTTATACAAATAGCGGTGTAGTTATTTCCATGTTTATACAGATAGCGTTGTAGATATTTCCATGTATATACAGATGGCTGTGTAGATATTTTCATGTTTATACAGATGGCGGTGTAGATATTTCCATATTTATAGAGGTAGCGGTGCAGATACTTCCATCTTTCTACAGATGGCAGTGTAGATATTTCCATGTTTATACAGATGGCGGTGTAGATATTTCCATATTTATACAGATGTCTGTGTAGATATTACCATGTGTATACAGATGGTATTGTAGGTATTTCCATGTTTATACAGATGGTGGTGTAGATATTTCCATGTTTATTCAGATGACTGTGTGGATATTTCCATGTTTTTACAGATGACAGTGTAGATATTTCAATGTTTATAGAGATGGCGCTGTAGATATTTCCATGTTTATACAGATAACGGTGGAGATATTTCCAGGTTTATACAGAGAGCAGTGGAGATATTTCCATGTTTATACACATAGCGGTGTACATATTTCCATGTTTATAGAGACAGCGGTGTAGGTATTTCCATGTTTATACAGATAGCGTTGCAGATATTTCCAAGTAGATATTTCCAAGTTTATAGAGATAGCGGTGTAGATATTTCCATATTTATACAAATCACGGTGTAGAAGTTTCCATGTTTATACAGATAGCGGTGAAAATATTTCCATGTTTATACAGATCACGGTGTAGACATTTCCATGTTTATAGAGATAGCGGTGTAGATATTTCCATATTTATACAGCTAGCGGTGTAGATATTTCCATGTTTATACAGACCGCAGTGTAGATATTTCCATATTTATACAGCTAGCGGTGTAGATATTTCCATGTTTATACAGACCACAGTGTAGATATTTCCATGTTTATACAGATAGCGGTGCAGATATTTCCATGTTTGTAGAGATTGCGGTGTTGATATTTCCATGTATACACAGATGACCGTGTAGATATTTCCATGTTTATACAGATAGGGGTGTGGATAATTCCATGTTTATACAGATCGCGGTGTAGATATTTCCTTGTTTATACAAATAGCGGTGTAGTTATTTCCATGTTTATACAGATAGCGTTGTAGATATTTCCATGTATATGCAGATGGCTGTGTAGATATTTCCATGTTTATACAGATGGCTGTGTAGATATTTCCATGTTTATACAGATGAATTTGTAGGTATTTCCATGTTTATACAGATGTCTTTGTAGATATTTCCATGTTTATACAGATAGCGGTGTAGATATTTCCATGTTTATACAGACCGCAGTGTAGATATTTCCGTGTTTATAGAGATAGCAGTGTAGATATTTCCATGTTTGTACAGATGGCGGTGTTGATGTTTCCACCTATACACAGATTGCCGTGTAGGTATTTCCATGTGTATACAGATGGCATTTTAGATATTTCCATGTTTATACAGATGGTGGTATAGATATTTCCATGTTTACACAGATGACTGTATAGGTATTTCCTTGTTTATACAGATGGCGGTGTAGATATTTCCATATTTATACAGACAACGGTGTAGAAATTTCCATGTTTATACAGATAGCGGTGTAAATATTTCCATGTTTATACAGATCACGGTGTAGATATTTCCATGTTTGTAGAGATAGCGGTGTAGATATTTCTATGTTTATGAAGATAGCGGAGTAGATATTTCCATGTTTATACAGACCACAGTGTAGATATTTCCATGTTTATACAGATAGCGGTGCAGATATTTCCATGTTTGTACAGATGGCGGTGCTGATATTTCCATCTATACACAGATGACCGTGTAGATATTTCCATGTTTATACAGATGGCGGCGAAGATATTTCTATGGATATTTAGATGGTGGTGTAGATATTTCCATGGATAAACAGATAGCGCTGTAATTATTTCCATGTTTATATAGAGAGCGGTGTAGATATTTCCATGTATGTACACATGGCTTTGAAGATATTTCCATGTATATACAGTTGGCGGTGTAGATATTTCCATGTTTATACAGATAACTTTGTAAGTATTTCCATGTTTATACAGATGACGGTGTAGGTATTTCGATGTTTACAGAGATAGCAGTGGAGATATTCCCATGTTTATACAGATAGCGGTGTAGTTATTTCCATGTTTATATAGATAGCGGTGTGGATATTTCCATGTATATACACATGGCTGTGTAGATATTTCCATGTTTATACAGATGGCGGTGTAGATATTTCCATGTTTATACAGATAACTTTGTAAGTATTTCCATGTTTATACAGATAGCGGTGTAGATATTTCCATGTTTATACTGATCGCGGTGTAGATATTTCCATGTTTATAGAGATGGCGGTGTAGATATTTCCATGTTCATAGAGATAGCGGTGTTGATTTTTCCATGTTTATAGAGATAGCTGTGTGGATATTTCCATGTTTATACAGATAGGGGTGTAGATATTTCCATGTTTATAGAGATGGCGGTGTAGATATTTCCATGTTTATACAGATAGGGGTGTAGATATTTCCATGTTTATAGAGATGGCAGTGTAGATATTTCCATGTTTATACAGATCATGGTGTAGATATTTCCATACTTATACAGATCGCGGTGTTGATATTACCATGTTTATAGGGATAGCGGTGCAAATATTTCCACATTTATACAGAAAGCGGTGAAGTTATTAGCATGTTTATACAGACAGCGGTGTAGATAATTCCTGTATAAAAACATGTCTGTGTATATATTTCCATGTTTAAACAGATGGCGTTGTAGATATTTCCTTGTTTATACAAATAGCGGTGTAGTTATTTCCATGTTTATACAGATAGCGGTGTAGGTATTTCCATGTATATACAGATGGCTGTGTAGATATTTCCATGTTTATACAGATGGCTGTGTAGATATTTCCATGTTTATACACATAGCGGTGTACATATTTCCATGTTTATAGAGACAGCGGCGTAGGTATTTCCATGTTTATAGAGATAGCGGTGCAGGTATTACCATGTTTACACAGATGCCTATGCAGATACTTCCATATTTATACAGAGGGCTGTGTAGATATTTCTGTGTTTATACAGATGGCAGTGTAGATATTTAAATGTTCCTACACATGACTGTGTAGGTATTTCCATGTTTATACAGATGTCTTTGTAGATATTTCCATGTTTATAGAGATAGCGATGCAGATATTTCCATGTTTATACAGATAGCGGTGTAGATATTTCCATGTTTACACAGATGGTGGTGTAGATATTTCCGTGTTTATACACATGGCGGAGTAGATACTTCCATCTTTATGGAGATGGCAGTGTAGATATTTTCATGTTTATAGAGATGGCGGTGTAGATATTTCCATATTTATAGAGATAGCGGTGTAGATATTTCCATCTTTCTACAGATGGCAGTGTAGATAATTCCATGTTTATACAGATGGCCGTGTAGATATTTCCATGTGTATACAGATGGTATTGTAGGTATTTCCATGTTTATACAGATGGTGGTGTAGATATTTCCATGTTTATTCAGATGACTGAGTAGATATTTCGATGTTTTTACAGATGGCAGTGTAGATTTTTCAATGTTTATAGAGATGGCGCTGTAGATATTTCCATGTTTCTACAGATAACGGTGAAGGTATTTCCATGTTTATACAGAGAGCAGTGGAGATATTTCCATGTTTATACACATAGCGGTGTACATTTTTCCATGTTTATAGAGACAGCTGTGTAGGTATTTCCATGTTTATACAGATAGCGATGCAGATATTTCAAGGTTTACACATATGCCTATGCAGATATTTCCATATTTATACAGAGGGCTGTGTAGATATTTCTATGTTTATACAGATGGCAGTGTAGATATTTAAATGTTCCTACACATGACTGTGTAGGTATTTCCATGTTTATACAGATGTCTTTGTAGATATTTCCATGTTTATTGAGATAGCGGTGCAGACATTTCCATGTTTATACAGATAGCGGTGTATACATTTCCATGTTTATACAGATCATGGTGTAGATATTTCCATGTTTATACAGATACCGGTGTAGATATTTCCATGTTTATACAGACTGCAGTGTAGATATTCCCATGTTTATAGAGATAGCAGTGTAGATATTTCCATGTTTGTACAGATGGCGGTGTTGATGTTTCCATATATACACAGATTGCCGTGTAGGTATTTCCATGTGTATACAGATGGCATTGTAGATATTTGCATGTTTATACAGATGGTGGTGTAGATATTTCCATGTTTACACAGATGACTGTATAGGTATTTCCATGTTTATACAGATGGCGTTGTAGATATTTCCATGTTTATAGAGATAGCGGTGAAGATATTTCCATATTTATACAGATAACGGTGTAGAAATTTCCATGTTTATACAGATAGCGTTGTAAATATTTCCATGTTTATACAGATCACGGTGTAGATATTTCCATGTTTATAGAGATAGCGGAGTAGATATTTCCATGTCTATACAGATAGTGGTGTAGATATGTCAATGTTTATAGAGACCGCGGTGTAGATATTTCCATGTTTATACAGATAGCGGTGCAGATATTTCTATGTTTGTACAGATGGCGGTGTTGATATTTCCATCTATACACAGATGACCGTGTAGATATTTCCATGTTTATACAGATGACTTTGTAGGTATTTCAATGTTTATACAGATGGCGGTGAAGGTATTTCCATGTTTATAGAGATAGCTTTGTAGATATTTCCATGTTTATACAGATAGCGATGTAGATATTTCCATGTTTATACAGATCGCGGTGTAGATATTTCCATGTTTATAGAGACAGCAGTGGAAATATTTCCATGTTTATACACATAGCGGTGTACATTTTGCCATGTTTATAGAGACAGCGGTGTAGGTATTTCCATGTTTACACAGATAGCGGTGCAGATATTTCCATGTTTATACAGATGCCTATGCAGATATTTCCATATTTATGCAGAGGGCTGTGTAGATATTTCCATGTTTATACAGATAGCAGTGTAGATATTTCCATGTTCCTACACATGACTGTGTAGGTATATCCATGTTTATACAGATGGCTTTGTGGATATTTCCATGTTTATAGATCGCAGTGTAAATATTTCCATGTTTATACAGATGGCGGTGTAGATATTTCCATGTTTATAGAGATGGCGGTGTAGATATTTCCATGTTTATAGAGATAGCGTTGTACATATATCCATGTTCATAGTGATAGCAGTGAGGATATTTCCATGTTTATACTGATAGCAGTGAAGATATTTCCACTGTTATAGAGATAGCGGTTTAGATATTTCATATTTATACAGATAGCGGTGTAGATATTTCCATGTTTATACAGATTGCGGTGTAGATATTTCCATGTTTATACAGATAGCGGTGTAGATATTTCCACATTTATACAGATGGTGGTGTAGATTATTCCATCTTTCTACAAATGGCAGTGTAGATATTTCCATGTTTATAGAGATGGTGGTGTAGATATTTCCATGTTTATATAGATGGCAGTGTAGATATTTTCTTGTTTATGTAGATGGCGTTGTAGATACCTCCATGTGTAAAGAGATGGCGGTGTGTATATTTCCATGTTGATGGAGATAGCGGTGTAGGCATTTCCATGTTTATAGAGATAGCGGTGTAGTTATTTCCATGTTTCTACAGATGACTGTGTAGATATTTCCATGTTTGTACAGATGGCAGTGTAGATATTTCCATGTTTATAGAGATAGCGGTGTAGATTTTTACATGTTTACAGATTGCGGTGGAGATATCTCCATGTTTTTACAGATAGCAATGGAGATATTTCCACGTTAATACACATAGCGGTGTAGATATTTCCATGTTTATACAGATGGCAGTGTAGATATTTCCATGTTTAAACAGATGGCTATGCCGATATTTCCATTTTTATACAGAGTTCTCTGTAGATATTTCCATGTTTATATAGATGACAGTGTAGATATTTCCAGGTTTATACAGATGACTGTGCAAATATTTCCATGTTAATACAGATGGCGGTGTAGATATTTCCATGTTTATAGAGATAGCGGTGTAGACATTTCCATATTTATACAGGTAGTGATGTAGGTATTTCCATGTTTATAGAGATGGCGGTGTAGATATTTCCATGTTTCTAAAGATCGCGGTGTAGATATTTCCTTGTTTATACAGACAGCGGTGTAGATATTTCCATGATTATACAGATAGCGGTGTAGATATTTCCATGTTTATACAGATACCGGTGTAGATATTTCCATGTTAATACAGATAGCGGTGTAGATATTTCCATGTTTATACAGATAGCGGTGGAGATATTTCCCTGTTTATACAGATATCGATGTAGATATTTCCATGTTTATACAGATAGCGGTGTACATATTTCCATGTTTATACTTATAGCGGTGTAGATATTTCCATGTTTACAGATATAGCGGTAAAGATATTTCCATCTTTGCACAGATTGCGGTGTAGACATTGCAAACTTTACACAGATAGCGGTGTAGATATTTCCAAGTTTACACAGATACCTGTGTCGATATTTCCATGTTTACAGAGATATCATTGTAGATATTTCCATGTTTATACAGATAGCGGTGTAGTTATTTACATGTTGATACAGATAGCGGTGTAGATATTTTCAGGGTTATACAGATTGTGGTGTAGATATATACACGTTTTACAGATAGCTGTGTAGCTATTTCCCTGTTTACACAGATAGCGTTGTAAACATTTCCATGTTTACACAGATAGCCTTGTAGATATTTCCATGCTTACACATATTGCGGTGTAGATATTTCCAAGTTTACACAGATAGCTGTGTAGATATTTCCATGTTTACACAGATATCGTTGTAGATATTTCATTGTTTATAGAGATAGTGGTGTAGGTATTTCCATGTTTTTAAAGATACCGGTGTAGGTATTTCCGTGTTTATAAAGATAGCGGTGGAGATATTTCCATGTTTATACAGATAGCAGTGTAAAAATTTCCATGTTTATACAGATAGCAGTGTAGTTATTTCCATGTTTATACAGATAGCGGTGTAGATATTTCCATGTTTATAGAGACAGCGGTGTAGATATTTCCATCTTTGCACACATTGCTGTGTAGGTATTTCCATGTTTATACAGGTAGCGGTGTAGAAATTCCCATGTTTATACAGATCGCTTTGTAGATATTTCCATCTTTCTACAGATGACAGTGTAGATATTTCCAAGTTTATACAAATGTCTGTGAATATATTTCCATGTTTATGCAGATGGCGGTGTAGATATCTCCATGTTTATAGAGATGGCGGTGTAGTTATTTCTATGTTTATAGAGATAGCGGTGAAAATATTTCCATGTTGATAGAGATGGTGGTGTAACTATTTTCATGTTTATAGAGATTGCGGTGTAGATATTTCCATGTATATACAGATAGCGGTGTTGCTACTTCCATGTTTATACAGACAGCGGTGTAGATATTTCCATGTTTATACTGATCGCGTTGTAGATATTTCCATGTTTAAAGAGATAGCGGTGCAGATATTTCCATGTTTATACAGGTAGCGGTGTATATATTTCCATGTTTATACAGACCGCAGTGTAGATATTTCCATGTTTATAGAGATAGCAGTGTAGATATTTCCATGTTTGTACAGATGGCGGTGTTGAAGTTTCCATCTATACACAGATTGCCGTGTAGTTATTTCCATGTGTATACAGATGGCATTGTAGATATTTCCATGTTTATACAGATGGTGGTGTAGATATTTCCATGTTTACACAGATGACTGTATAGGTATTTCCATGTTTATACAGATGGCATTGTAGATATTTCCAAGTTTATAGAGATAGCGGTGTAGATATTTCCATATTTATACAAATCACGGTGTAGAAGTGTCCATGTTTATACAGATAGCGGTGAAAATATTTCCATGTTTATACAGATCACGGTGTAGACATTTCCATGTTTATAGAGATAGCGGTGTAGATATTTCCATATTTATACAGCTAGCGGTGTAGATATTTCCATGTTTATACAGACTGCAGTGTAGATATTTCCATATTTATACAGCTAGCGGTGTAGATATTTCCATGTTTATACAGACCACGGTGTAGATATTTCCATGTTTATACAGATAGCGGTGCAGATATTTCCATGTTTGTACAGATTGCGGTGTTGATATTTCCATGTATACACAGATGACCGTGTAGATATTTCCATGTTTATACAGATAGGGGTGTGGATAATTCCATGTTTATACAGATCGCGGTGTAGATATTTCCTTGTTTATACAAATAGCGGTGTAGTTATTTCCATGTTTATACAGATAGCGTTGTAGATATTTCCATGTATATGCAGATGGCTGTGTAGATATTTCCATGTTTATACAGATGGCTGTGTAGATATTTCCATGTTTATACAGATGAATTTGTAGGTACTTCCATGTTTATACAGATGTCTTTGTAGATATTTCCATGTTTATACAGATAGCGGTGTAGATATTTCCATGTTTATACAGACCGCAGTGTAGATATTTCCGTGTTTATAGAGATAGCAGTGTAGGTATTTACATGTTTGTACAGATGGCGGTGTTGATGTTTCCATCTATACACAGATTGCCGTGTAGGTATTTCCATGTGTATACAGATGGCATTTTAGATATTTCCATGTTTATACAGATGGTGGTATAGATATTTCCATGTTTACACAGATGACTGTATAGGTATTTCCTTGTTTATACAGATGGTGGTGTAGATATTTCCATATTTATACAGACAACGGTGCAGAAATTTCCATGTTTATACAGATAGCGGTGTAAATATTTCCATGTTTATACAGATCACGGTGTAGATAATTCCATGTTTATAGAGATAGCGGTGTAGATATTTCTATGTTTATGAAGATAGCGGAGTAGATATTTCCATGTTTATACAGACCACAGTGTAGATATTTCCATGTTTATACAGATAGCGGTGCAGATATTTCCATGTTTGTACAGATGGCGGTGCTGATATTTCCATCTATACACAGATGACCGTGTAGATATTTCCATGTTTATACAGATGGCGGCGAAGATATTTCTATGGATATTTAGATGGTGGTGTAGATATTTCCATGGATAAACAGATAGCGCTGTACTTATTTCCATGTTTATATAGAGAGCGGTGTAGATATTTCCATGTATGTACACATGGCTTTGAAGATATTTCCATGTATATACAGTTGGCGGTGTAGATATTTCCATGTTTATACAGATAACTTTGTAAGTATTTCCATGTTTATACAGATGACGGTGTAGATATTTCGATGTTTACAGAGATAGCAGTGGAGATATTCCCATGTTTATACAGATAGCGGTGTAGTTATTTCCATGTTTATATAGATAGCGGTGTGGATATTTCCATGTATATACACATGGCTGTGTAGATATTTCCATGTTTATACAGATGGCAGTGTAGATATTTCCATGTTTATACAGATAACTTTGTAAGTATTTCCATGTTTATACAGATAGCGGTGTAGATATTTCCATGTTTATACTGATCGCGGTGTAGATATTTCCATGTTTATAGAGATGGCGGTGTAGATATTTCCATGTTCATAGAGATAGCGGTGTTGATTTTTCCATGTTTATAGAGATAGCTGTGTGGATATTTCCATGTTTATACAGATAGGGGTGTAGATATTTCCATGTTTATAGAGATGGCGGTGTAGATATTTCCATGTTTATACAGATAGGGGTGTAGATATTTCCATGTTTATAGAGATGGCAGTGTAGATATTTCCATGTTTATACAGATCATGGTGTAGATATTTCCATACTTATACAGATCGCGGTGTTGATATTACCATGTTTATAGGGATAGCGGTGCAAATATTTCCACATTTATACAGAAAGCGGTGAAGTTATTAGCATGTTTATACAGACAGCGGTGTAGATAATTCCTGTATAAAAACATGTCTGTGTATATATTTCCATGTTTAAACAGATGGCGTTGTAGATATTTCCTTGTTTATACAAATAGCGGTGTAGTTATTTCCATGTTTATACAGATAGCGGTGTAGGTATTTCCATGTATATACAGATGGCTGTGTAGATATTTCCATGTTTATACAGATGGCTGTGTAGATATTTCCATGTTTATACACATAGCGGTGTACATATTTCCATGTTTATAGAGACAGCGGCGTAGGTATTTCCATGTTTATAGAGATAGCGGTGCAGGTATTACCATGTTTACACAGATGCCTATGCAGATACTTCCATATTTATACAGAGGGCTGTGTAGATATTTCTGTGTTTATACAGATGGCAGTGTAGATATTTAAATGTTCCTACACATGACTGTGTAGGTATTTCCATGTTTATACAGATGTCTTTGTAGATATTTCCATGTTTATAGAGATAGCGATGCAGATATTTCCATGTTTATACAGATAGCGGTGTAGATATTTCCATGTTTACACAGATGGTGGTGTAGATATTTCCGTGTTTATACACATGGCGGAGTAGATACTTCCATCTTTATGGAGATGGCAGTGTAGATATTTTCATGTTTATAGAGATGGCGGTGTAGATATTTCCATATTTATAGAGATAGCGGTGTAGATATTTCCATCTTTCTACAGATGGCAGTGTAGATAATTCCATGTTTATACAGATGGCCGTGTAGATATTTCCATGTGTATACAGATGGTATTGTAGGTATTTCCATGTTTATACAGATGGTGGTGTAGATATTTCCATGTTTATTCAGATGACTGAGTAGATATTTCGATGTTTTTACAGATGGCAGTGTAGATTTTTCAATGTTTATAGAGATGGCGCTGTAGATATTTCCATGTTTCTACAGATAACGGTGAAGGTATTTCCATGTTTATACAGAGAGCAGTGGAGATATTTCCATGTTTATACACATAGCGGTGTACATTTTTCCATGTTTATAGAGACAGCTGTGTAGGTATTTCCATGTTTATACAGATAGCGGTGCAGATATTTCAAGGTTTACACATATGCCTATGCAGATATTTCCATATTTATACAGAGGGCTGTGTAGATATTTCTATGTTTATACAGATGGCAGTGTAGATATTTAAATGTTCCTACACATGACTGTGTAGGTATTTCCATGTTTATACAGATGTCTTTGTAGATATTTCCATGTTTATTGAGATAGCGGTGCAGACATTTCCATGTTTATACAGATAGCGGTGTATACATTTCCATGTTTATACAGATCATGGTGTAGATATTTCCATGTTTATACAGATACCGGTGTAGATATTTCCATGTTTATACAGACTGCAGTGTAGATATTCCCATGTTTATAGAGATAGCAGTGTAGATATTTCCATGTTTGTACAGATCGCGGTGTTGATGTTTCCATATATACACAGATTGCCGTGTAGGTATTTCCATGTGTATACAGATGGCATTGTAGATATTTGCATGTTTATACAGATGGTGGTGTAGATATTTCCATGTTTACACAGATGACTGTATAGGTATTTCCATGTTTATACAGATGGCGTTGTAGATATTTCCATGTTTATAGAGATAGCGGTGAAGATATTTCCATATTTATACAGATAACGGTGTAGAAATTTCCATGTTTATACAGATAGCGTTGTAAATATTTCCATGTTTATACAGATCACGGTGTAGATATTTCCATGTTTATAGAGATAGCGGAGTAGATATTTCCATGTCTATACAGATAGTGGTGTAGATATGTCAATGTTTATAGAGACCGCGGTGTAGATATTTCCATGTTTATACAGATAGCGGTGCAGATATTTCTATGTTTGTACAGATGGCGGTGTTGATATTTCCATCTATACACAGATGACCGTGTAGATATTTCCATGTTTATACAGATGACTTTGTAGGTATTTCAATGTTTATACAGATGGCGGTGAAGGTATTTCCATGTTTATAGAGATAGCTTTGTAGATATTTCCATGTTTATACAGATAGCGATGTAGATATTTCCATGTTTATACAGATCGCGGTGTAGATATTTCCATGTTTATAGAGACAGCAGTGGAAATATTTCCATGTTTATACACATAGCGGTGTACATTTTGCCATGTTTATAGAGACAGCGGTGTAGGTATTTCCATGTTTACACAGATAGCGGTGCAGATATTTCCATGTTTATACAGATGCCTATGCAGATATTTCCATATTTATGCAGAGGGCTGTGTAGATATTTCCATGTTTATACAGATAGCAGTGTAGATATTTCCATGTTCCTACACATGACTGTGTAGGTATATCCATGTTTATACAGATGGCTTTGTGGATATTTCCATGTTTATAGATCGCAGTGTAAATATTTCCATGTTTATACAGATGGCGGTGTAGATATTTCCATGTTTATAGAGATGGCGGTGTAGATATTTCCATGTTTATAGAGATAGCGGTGTACATATATCCATGTTCATAGTGATAGCAGTGAGGATATTTCCATGTTTATACTGATAGCAGTGAAGATATTTCCACTGTTATAGAGATAGCGGTTTAGATATTTCATATTTATACAGATAGCGGTGTAGATATTTCCATGTTTATACAGATTGCGGTGTAGATATTTCCATGTTTATACAGATAGCGGTGTAGATATTTCCACATTTATACAGATGGTGGTGTAGATTATTCCATCTTTCTACAAATGGCAGTGTAGATATTTCCATGTTTATAGAGATAGCGGTGTAGATTTTTACATGTTTACAGATTGCGGTGGAGATATCTCCATGTTTTTACAGATAGCAATGGAGATATTTCCACGTTAATACACATAGCGGTGTAGATATTTCCATGTTTATACAGATGGCAGTGTAGATATTTCCATGTTTAAACAGATGGCTATGCCGATATTTCCATTTTTATACAGAGTTCTCTGTAGATATTTCCATGTTTATATAGATGACAGTGTAGATATTTCCAGGTTTATACAGATGACTGTGCAGATATTTCATGTTAATACAGATGGCGGTGTAGATATTTCCATGTTTATAGAGATAGCGGTGTAGGCATTTCCATATTTATACAGGTAGTGATGTAGGTATTTCCATGTTTATACAGATGGCGGTGTAGATATTTCCATGTTTCTAAAGATCGCGGTGTAGATATTTCCTTGTTTATACAGACAGCGGTGTAGATATTTCCATGATTATACAGATAGCGGTGTAGATATTTCCATGTTTATACAGATACCGGTGTAGATATTTCCATGTTTATACAGATAGCGGTGGAGATATTTCCCTGTTTATACAGATATCGATGTAGATATTTCCATGTTTATACAGATAGCGGTGTACAGATTTCCATGTTTATACTTATAGCGGTGTAGATATTTCCATGTTTACAGATATAGCGGTAAAGATATTTCCATCTTTGCACAGATTGCGGTGTAGACATTGCAAACTTTACACAGATAGCGGTGTAGATATTTCCAAGTTTACACAGATACCTGTGTCGATATTTCCATGTTTACAGAGATATCATTGTAGATATTTCCATGTTTATACAGATAGCGGTGTAGTTATTTACATGTTGATACAGATAGCGGTGTAGATATTTTCAGGGTTATACAGATAGTGGTGTAGATATTTACACGTTTTACAGATAGCTGTGTAGCTATTTCCCTGTTTACACAGATAGCGTTGTAAACATTTCCATGTTTACAAAGATAGCCTTGTAGATATTTCCATGCTTACACATATTGCGGTGTAGATATTTCCAAGTTTACACAGATAGCTGTGTAGATATTTCCATGTTTACACAGATATCGTTGTAGATATTTCATTGTTTATAGAGATAGCGGTGTAGGTAATTCCATGCTTTTAAAGATACCGGTGTAGGTATTTCCGTGTTTATAATGATAGCGGTGGAGACATTTCCATGTTTATACAGATAGCAGTGTAAAAATTTCCATGTTTATACAGATAGCAGTGTAGTTATTTCCATGTTTATACAGATAGCGGTGTAGATATTTCCATGTTTATAGAGACAGCGGTGTAGATATTTCCATCTTTGCACACATTGCTGTGTAGATGTTTCCATGTTTATACAGGTAGCGGTGTAGAAATTCCCATGTTTATACAGATCGCTTTGTAGATATTTCCATCTTTCTACAGATGACAGTGTAGATATTTCCAAGTTTATACAAATGTCTGTGAATATATTTCCATGTTTATGCAGATGGCGGTGTAGATATCTCCATGTTTATAGAGATGGCGGTGTAGTTATTTCTATGTTTATAGAGATAGCGGTGAAAATATTTCCATGTTGATAGAGATGGTGGTGTAACTATTTTCATGTTTATAGAGATTGCGGTGTAGATATTTCCATGTATATACAGATAGCGGTGTTGCTACTTCCATGTTTATACAGACAGCGGTGTAGATATTTCCATGTTTATACTGATCGCGTTGTAGATATTTCCATCTTTATACAGATTGGAGTGGAGATATTTCCATGTTTATACACATAGCGGCGTAGATATTTCCATGTCTATAGAGATAGCAGTGTAGGTATTTCCGTATTTATACAGATTGCGGTATAGATATTTCCATCTTTATACAGATGGCGGTGTAGATATTTCCATGTTTATACAGATAGAAGTGAAGATATTTCCATGTTTATACAGATAGTTGTGTAGATATTTCCAAGTTTACACAGATGGCGGTGTAGATACATCCATGTTTCTGAAGATGGCGGTGTAGATATTTTCATGTTTATAGAGATGGCGGTATAGATATTTCCATGTATATAGAGATTGCAGTGTAGATATTTCCATGTTTATAGAGAAATTGTTGTAGGTATTTCCATGTTTATAGAGATAGCGGCGTAGATATTTCCATATTTGTACAGATAGCGTTGTAGGTATTTCCATGTTTATACAGATTGCGGTGTAGATATTTCCATGTTTATACAGATATCGGTGTAGATATTTCCATGTTTACACAGATTGCGGTGTAGATATTTCCATCTTTCTACAGATGGCATTGTAGATATTTCCATGTTTATTAAGATGGCAGTGTAGATATTTCCATGTTTATATAGATGGTGGTGTAGATATCACCATGTTTATACAGATAGCGGTGTAGATATTTCCATGTCTATACAGATCGCGGTAAAGATATTTCCATGTTTATACAGATCGCGGTGTAGATATTTCCATGTTTATACAGATCGCGGTGTAGATATTTCCATGTTTATACAGATAGCGGTGTAGATATTTCCATGTTTAAATAGATAGAGGTGTAGATATTTGCATGTTTATAGAGATAGCGGTGTAGGTATTTCCATGTTTATAGACATTGCGGTGAAGATATTTCCATGTTTATATAGATGGCGTTGTAGATATTTCCATGTTTATACCGATAGCGGTGTTGGTATTTCCATGTTTATACAGATTGTGATGTAGATATATCCATGTTTATAGAGCTCGCGGTGCAGATATTTATATCTTTATACAGATGGCATTGTAGATATTTCCTTATTCACACAGATGGCGGTGTAGATGTTTCCATGTTTATACAGATGGCGGAGTAGTTAGTTCCATATTTATGGAGATGGCAGTGTGGATATTTTCATCTTTATAGAGATGGCGGTGTAGATATTTCCATGTTTATAGAGATAGCAGTGTAGATATTTACATGTTTATACAGATGGCAGTGTAGATATTTCCATGTGTATACAGATGTCATTGTAGATATTTCCATGTTTATACAGATGGTGGTGTAGATATTTCCATGTTGATTCAGATGACTGTGCAGATATTTCCATATTTTTACAGATGGCAGTGTAGATATTTCAATGTTTATAGAGAAGGCGCTGTAGATATTTCCATGTTTATACAGATCGCGGTGTAGTTATTTCCATGTTTATACAGATAGCGGTGTAGATATTTCCATGTTTTTACAGATATTGGTGTAGATATTTCCATGTTTACACAGATTGCGGTGTAGATATTTCCATCTTTCTACAGATGGCATTGTAGATATTTCCATGTTTATACAGATGGTGGTGTAGATATTTCCATGTTAATTCAGATGACTGTGCAGATATTTCCATATTTTTACAGATAGCAGTGTAGATATTTCAATGTTTATAGAGAAGGCACTGTAGATATTTCCATGTTTATACAGATCGCGGTGTAGTTATTTCCATGTTTATACAGATAGCGGTGTAGATATTTCCATGTTTTTACGGATATCGGTGTAGATATTTCCATGTTTACACAGATTGCGGTGTAGATATTTCCATCTTTCTACAGATGGCATTGTAGATATTTCCATGTTTATACAGATGGCGGTGTACATATTTTCATGTTTATATAGATAGGGGTGTAGGTATTACCATGTTTATACAGATAGCGGTGTAGATATTTCCGTGAGTATACAGATCGTGGTGAAGATATTTCCATGTTTATACAGATCGGGGTGTAGATATTTCCATCTTTATACAGATCGGGGTGTAGATATTTCCATGTTTATACAGCTAGCGGTGTAGATATTTCCATGTTTATACAGATAGCGGTGTAGATATTTCCATGTTTATACAGATAGCGGTGTAGGTATTTCCATGTTTATAGACATAGCGGTGTAGATATTTCCATGTTTACATAGATGGCGTTGTAGATATTTCCAAGTTTATACCGATAGCGGTGTTGGTATTTCCACATATATACAGTTAGCGATGCAGATATTTCCATGTTTAAAAAGCCTGCGGTGCAGATATTTATATCTTTATACAGATGGCATTGTAGATATTTCCTTATTCACACTGATGGCGGTGTAGATGTTTCCATGTTTATACAGATGGCGGAGTAGTTAGTTCCATGTTTATGGAGATGGCAGTGTAGTTATTTTCATGTTTATAGAGATGGCGGTGTAGGTATTTCCATGTTTATAGAGATAGCAGTGTAAATATTTACATGTTTATACAGATGGCTGTGTAGATATTTCCATGTGTATACAGATGGCATTGTAGATATTTCCATGTTTATACATATGACTGTATAGGTATTTCCATGTTTTTACAGATGGCAGTGAAGATATTTCCATGTTTATAGAGATTGCGGTGTAGATATTTCCAGGTTGTACAGATGGTGGTGTTGATATTTCCATCTATACACAGATGGCCGTGTAGATATTTCCATGTTTATACAGATGGCGGCATAGATATTTCCATGGACATGCAGATGGCAGTGTAGATATTTCCATGTTTATACAGATAGCGGTGTAAATATTTCCATGTTTATACAGATCACGGTGTAGTTATTTCCATGTTTATAGAAATAGCGGTGTAGTTATTTTCATGTTTATACAGATAGCGGTGTTGATATTTCCATGTTTATGCTGACAGCCGTGTAGATATTTTCATGTTTATACAGAGAGTGGTGTAGGGAATTCCAAAACTATACAGATAGCGGTGTAGGTATTTGCAAGTAGATACAGGTGGCTTTGTAGATATTTCCATGTTTATACAGATGGCAGTGTAGATATTTCCATGTTTATAGAGATGGCGGTGTTGATATTTCCATGTTGATACAGATAGCGGTGCAGATAGTTTCATGTTTATACAGATGTCTGTGTAGATAAATCCTTGTTTATACAGATGGCAGTGTAGTTATTTCCAAGTTTATATAGATGTTCGTGTAGGGATTTCCATGTTTATACAGATGACTTTGTAGATATTTCCATGTTTGTACAGATGGCGTTGTAGATATTTCCATGTTTATACAGAGGACGGTGTAGATATTTCCAAGTTTATAGAGATGGCGGTGTAGATATTTCCATGTTTATACAGATGACGGTGTAGTTATTTTCATGTTTATACAGATAGCGGTGTAGATATTTCCATGTTTGTACAGATGGCAGTGTAGATATTTTCATCTTTATACAGATGGCGGTGTAGATATTTCCATATTTATACAGATGGCGGTGTAAGAATTTGCATGTTTATACAGATGGCGGTGTAGGTATTTCCATGATTACACAGATAGCGGTGCAGATATTTCCATGTTTATACAGATGGCGGTGTAGGTATTTCCATGTTTATAGAAATAGCGGTGTAGTTATTTTCATGTTTATACAGACAGCGGTGTTCATATTTCCATGTTTATGGTGATAGCGGTGTAGATATTTTCATGTTTATATAGATAGTGGTGTAGTTAATTCCAATATTATACAGATAGCGGTGTTGGTATTTGCATGTTGATAAAGTTGGCTGTGCAGATATTTCCATGTTTATACAGATGGCATTGTAGATATTTCCATGTTTATACAGATGGTGGTGTAGATATTTCCATGTTTATACAGATGACTGTGTAGACATTTCCATGTTGATACAGATGGCAGCGTAGATACTTCCATATTTATACCGATGGCGGTGTAGATATTTCCATGTTTATACAGATAGTGATGCAGATATTTCCATGTTTATACAGATGATGGTGTAGATATTTATATTTTTATAGAGATTGCGATGTAGATATTTCCATGTTTATAGAGATAGTGGTGCAGATATTTCCATTTTTATACAGATGGCGCTGTAGCTATTTCCATGTTTATGGAGATGGCGGTGTAGATATTTCCAAGTTTATACAGATGGTGGTGTAGATATTTCCATGTTTATAGAGATATCGGTGTAGATATTTCCATGTTTATACAGATAGCGGTGTAGGTATTTCCATGATTACACAGATAGCGGTGTAGATATTTCCATGTTTATACAGATGGTGGTGTAGATATTTCCATGTTTATACAGATAGCGGTGTAGTTATTTCCATGTTTATGCAGATAGCGGTGTTGATATTTCCATGTTTATAGGGATAAGGGTGTAGATTTTTCCATGTTTACACAGATAGCGGTGTAGGTATTTCCATGTTTGTACAGATAGCGGTGTAGATATTTTCATGTATATACAGACGGCTGTGTAGGAATATCCATGTTGATACAGATGGCTGTGTAGAAATTACCATGTTTATACAGATGGTGGTGTAGATATTTCCAGGTTTATACAGACGACTCTGTTGATATTTCCATGTTTATACAGATGGCGATGTAGATATTTCCATGTTTATACCGATAACGGTGTAGATATTTCCATGTTTATACAGACGGCTGTGTAGATATTTCCATCTTTATACAAATGGCAGTGTAGATATTTCCATGTTTTTACAGAGGACGGTGTAGGTATTTCTATGTTTATACAGATGGCGGTGTAGATATTTCCATGTTTATAGAGATGGCGGTGTACATATTTCCATGTTTATACTGATGGCGGTGTAGATATTTCCATATTTATACAGGTGATGGTGTAGATATTTCCATGTTTATACGGATAACAGTGTACGTATTTCCATTTTTTTACATATGGCAGTATACATATTTCCATATTTATACAGATGGTGGTGTAGATATTTCCTTGCTTACAGAGACGACTGTGTAGATATTTCCTTGTTTATACTGATAGCAGTGTTGATATTTCCATGTTAATACACATGGCGGTGTACATATTTCCAAGTTTATACAGATGGTGGTGTAGATATTTCCATGTTTATACAGATGGCTGTTTAGGTATTTCCATGTCTATACAGATAGCGGTGTAGATGTTCCAATGTTTACACAGATAGCGGTGTAGATATTTCCATGTTTATGCAGATGGCAGTGTAGCTATTTATAGGTTTATACAGATGGCTGTGTGGATATATCCATGTTTATACAGATGGCAGTGAAGGTATTTCCATGTTTATACAGATGGCATTGTAGATATTTCCATGTTTATACAGATGGTGGTGTAGATATTTCCATGTTTATACAGATGACTGTGTAGACATTTCCATGTTGATACAGATGGCAGCATAGATACTTCCATATTTATACCGATGGCGGTGTAGATATTTCCATGTTTATACAGACAGTGATGCAGATATTTCCATGTTTATACAGATGATAGTGTAAATATTTATATTTTTATAGAGATTGCGATGTAGATATTTCCATGTTTATAGAGATAGTGGTGCAGATATTTCCATTTTTATACAGATGGCGCTGTAGCTATTTCCATGTTTATGGAGATGGCGGTGTAGATATTTCCAAGTTTATACAGATGGCGGTGTAGATATTTCCATGTTTATAGATATATCGGTGTAGATATTTCCATGTTTATACAGATAGTGGTGTAGGTATTTCCATGATTACACAGATAGCGGTGTAGATATTTCCATGTTTATACAGATGGTGGTGTAGATATTTCCATGTTTATACAGATAGCGGTGTAGTTATTTCCATGTTTATGCAGATAGCGGTGTTGATATTTCCATGTTTATAGGGATAACGGTGTAGATTTTTCCATGTTTACACAGATAGCGGTGTAGGTATTTCCATGTTTGTACAGATAGCGGTGTAGATATTTTCATGTATATACAGACGGCTGTGTAGGAATATCCATGTTGATACAGATGGCTGTGTAGAAATTTCCATGTTTATACAGATGGTGGTGTAGATATTTCCAGGTTTATACAGACGACTCTGTTGATATTTCCATGTTTATACAGATGGTGATGTAGATATTTCCATGTTTATACCGATAACGGTGTAGATATTTCCATGTTTATACAGACGGCTGTGTAGATATTTCCATCTTTATACAAATGGCAGTGTAGATATTTCCATGTTTTTACAGAGGACGGTGTAGGTATTTCTATGTTTATACAGATGGCGGTGTAGATATTTCCATGTTTATAGAGATGGCGGTGTACATATTTCCATGTTTATACTGATGGCGGTGTAGATATTTCCATATTTATACAGGTGATGGTGTAGATATTTCCATGTTTATACGGATAACAGTGTACGTATTTCCATTTTTTTACATATGGCAGTATACATATTTCCATATTTATACAGATGGTGGTGTAGATATTTCCTTGCTTACAGAGACGACTGTGTAGATATTTCCTTGTTTATACTGATAGCAGTGTTGATATTTCCATGTTAATACACATGGCGGTGTACATATTTCCATGTTTATACAGATGGTGGTGTAGATATTTCCATGTTTATACAGATGGCTGTTTAGGTATTTCCATGTCTATACAGATAGCGGTGTAGATGTTCCAATGTTTACACAGATAGCGGTGTAGATATTTCCATGTTTATGCAGATGGCAGTGTAGCTATTTCTAGGTTTATACAGATGTCTGTGTAGATATATCCATGTTTATACAGATGGCAGTGAAGATATTTCCTTGTTTATACAGCTGGTGGTGTAGATATTTCCATGTTTATACAGATGACTGTGGAGATATATCCAAGTTTCTACAGATGGCGGTGTAGATATTTCCATGTTTATACAGATGGCGGTGTAGATATTTCCATGTTAATAGGGATGGTGGTGTACATATTTCCATGTTTATACAGATGGCGGTGAAGGTATTTCCATGTTTGTACATATGGCGGTGAAGATATTTCCTTGTTAATACATATGACACTGTAGATATTTCCATGTTTATTGAGAAAGCAGTGTAGATATTTCCATCTTTATACATATAGCGGTGTAGAGATTTCCATGTTTAAACAGATAGTGTTGTAGTTATGTCCATGTTTACCCAGATAGTGGTGTGGATATTTCCATGTTTACATAGTTAGCGGTGTAGATATTTCCATGTTTATACACAGAGTGGTGTAGATATTTCCATGTTTATACAGGTCATGGTGTAGATATTTCCATGTTTATACTGATAGCGGTGTTCGTAGTTCCATGTTTATACAGATGGCAGGGTAGATATTTCCATATATATACAGATGGTCGTGTAGATATTTCCAGGTTTATACAGACGACTGTGTACATATTTCCGTGTTTATACTGATGGCAGTGTTGATATTTCCATGTAAATACAGATGGCGGTGTAGATATTTCCATGTTTACAGAGATGGTGGTGTAGATATTTCCATGTTTACACAGATGGCGGTGTGGCTATTTCCATGTTTTTACAGATGGCAATGTAGGTATTTCCATGTTAATACAGATAGCGATGTATATATGTCCATGTTTATACAGATAGCGGTGCAGATATTTCCATGTTTATACAGATAGCGTTGTAGATATTTCCATGTTTATAGAGATGGCGGTGTAGATATTTCCATGTTTATAGAGATAGCGTTGGAGATATTTCCTTGTTTATACAGATAGCGTTGGAGATATTTCCATGTTTATAGAGATGGCAGTGTAGATATTTCCAAGTTTATACAGATAGCGGTGTAGATATTTCCATGTTTATACAGATAGCGGTGTAGATATTTCCATGTTTACACAGATAGCGTTGTAGGTATTTCCATGTTTATAGAGATAGCGGTGTAGATATTTCCATGTTTATGCAGACTGCTGTGTAGATATTTCCATGTATATACAGATGGCAGTGTACGTATTTCCATGTTTATACAGATGGAGTTGTAGTTACTTCCATGTTTCTACAGATGACTGTGTAGATATTTCCATGTTTTTACAGATGGCGGTGTAGTTACTTACATGTTTATACAGATAGCGGTGTGGCTATTTCCAGGTGTATACAAATAGCGATGTAGATATTTCCATGTTTATAGAGAAGTCTGTGTAGATATTTCCATGTTTATACAGATAGCGGTGTAGATATTTCCATCTTTACTGAGATGGCTGTGTAGATATTTCCATGTTTATGCAGATGGCACTGTAGATATTTCCATGTTTATACAGATAGTGGTGTAGGTATTTCCATGTTTATACAGATGACTGTGTAGATATTTCCATGTTTATAGAGATGGCGGTGTAGATAATTCCATGTTTATAGAGATGGAAATGAAGATATTTCCAGGTTTAAAAAGACAGCGGTGTAGACATTTCCATGTTTATAGATATAGCGGTGCATGTATTTCCATATTGATACAGATAGTGGTGTAGATATTTCCATGTTTATACAGATAGCGGTGTAGATATTTCCATGTTCATACACATAGCAGTGTATTTGTTTCCATGTTTATAGAGACCACTGTGTATATATTTCCATGTTTATACAGATGGCGGTGTAGATATTTCCATGTTTACAGAGATAGCTGAGTAGATATTTCCATGTTTCTATAGATAGCTTGGTAGTTATATCCATGTTTATAGAGATAGCGGTGTAGATATTTCCATATGTACAGATAGCCGTGTTGATATTTCCATGTTTATTCAGATAGCGCTGTAAATATTTCCATGTTTATACAGATAGCGGTGTGGCTATTTGCATGTTTATGGAGATAGCGATGTAGATATTTCCATTTTTATAGAGATGGCTGTGTCGATATTTCCATGTTTATACTGATGGCATTGTAGATATTTCCATGTTTATATACATAGTGGTATAGATATTTACATGTTTATACAGATGACTGTGTAGGTATTTCCATGTTTATACAGATGGCAGTGTAGATATTTCCATGTTTTTACAGATAGCGGTGTAGATATTTCCATGTTTATACAGATATCGGTGCAGATATTTCCGTGTTTATACAGATAGCATTGTAGATATTTCCATGTTTATACAGATAGCGGTTTAGATATTTCCATGTTTATACAGATAGTGGTGGAGATATTTCCATGTTTCTACAGATAGTGGTGGAGATATTTCCATGTTTACATATGGCGGTGTAGATATTTTCAAGTGCATACCGATGGCGGTGTAGATATTTCCATGTTTATACAGATCCGGTGTAGATATTTCCATGTTTATACATATAACGGTGTAGATATTTCCATGTTTGTACAGATAGTGGTGTAGATATTTCCATGTTTGTAGAGATAGCGGTGTAGATATTTCCAAGTTTATACTGATGGCGGTGTAGACATTTCCATATTTGTACAGATAGCGGTGTAGATATTTCCTTGTTTATACAGATAGCTTTGTATATATTTCCATGTTTACACAGATAGCGGTGTAGATATTTCCATCTTTGCACGGATTGCGGTATAGATATTTCCATCTTTATTCAGATAACGGTGTCGATATTTCCATGTTTACACAGATAGCTCTGTAGATATTTCCATGTTTACCCAGATAGGGTTGTATATATTCCCATGTTTATGGAGATAGCGGTTTAGATATTTCCATGTTTATATAGATTGCGGTCTGGAGATTTCCATGTTTATAGAGATAGCGGTGTAGATATTTCCATATTTATGCAGATAGCGGTGTAGATGTTTCCATGTTTACACATAGCGGTGTAGATATTTCCATGTTTATACAGATAGCGGTGTAGATATTACCATGTTTATGCAGTTCGCGGTGTAGATATTTCCATGTTTATACAGATGACTCTGTAGATATTTCCATGTTTATACAGATGGCGTTGTAGATATTTCCATGTTTATATAGATAGCAGTGTACACATTTCCATGTTTATAGAGATAGCGGTGTAGATATTTCCATATTTATACAGATGGCGGTGCAGATATTTCCATGTTTATACAGACCCGGTGTAGATATTTCCATGTGTATACAGATAATGATGTAGATATTTCCTTGTTTGTTGAGATGGAGGTGTAGATATTTCCATGTTTATTCAGATAGCGGGGTAGATATTTCCATGTTTATAGAGATAGCGGTGTATATATTTGCATGTTTACACAGATAGCGGTGTAGATATTTCCATTTTTGCACAAATTTCAGTTTAGATATTTCCATGTTTATACAGTTTCCGGTGTAGATATTTCCATGTTTATATTGATAGCAGTGTAGATATTTCCATGTTTATACAGGTAGTGGTGGAGATATTTCCATGTTTATACAGGTAGCGGTTTAGATATTTCTGTATTTTTACAGATAGCGGTGTAGATATTTCCATGTTTATACAGATTGTGGTGTAAATATTTCCATGTTTATACAGATGGCCGCGTAGATATTTCCATATTTATAGAGATGGAGGTGTAGATATTTCCATGTTTATACAGATGACTGTGTAGATATTTCCATGTTTATACAGATGGTGTTGTAGGTATTTCCATGTATATACAGATATCTGTGTAGATATTTCCATGTTTATAGAGATAGCGGTGTAGATATTTCCATATTTATACGGATAGCGGTGTAGATATTTCCATGTTTATACAGATGGCGGTGTAGGTATTTCCATGTTTATACAGATGGCGATGTAGATATTTCCATGTTTATAGAGAAAATATTGTAGATATTTCCATATTTACACAGATATTGTTGTAGATATTTCCATGTTTATACAGATGGCGGTGTAGATATTTCCAGGTTTATACAGATGGCTGTGTAGATATTTCCATGTATATACAGATAGCGGTGAGGATATCTCCCTGTTTATACAGATCGTGGTGTAGATATTTCCACGTTTATACAGATAGCGGTGTAGATATTTCCATGTTTATAAAGTTGTGGCGTAGATATTCCCATATTTATACAGATCGTGGTGTAGGTATTTCCATCTTTCCACAGTTGGCAGTGTAGTTATTTCCATGTTTATACACATAGCGGTATAGATATGTCCATGTTTATGCAGTTCGTGGTGCAGATATTTCCATGTTCATACAGATAACGGTGTAGATATTTCCATGTTTATACTAATTTCGGTGTAGATATCTGCGTGTTTATAGAGATGCCGGTGTGGATATTTCCATGTTTATAGAGAGCGGTGTAGATATTTCCATGTTTATAAAGGTCGTGGTGTAGATACTTCCATGTTTATGCTGATAGCGGTGTAGGTATTTCCATGTTTTTACAGTTAGCGGTGTAGAAATTTCCATGTTTATACAGATCTCGGTGTAGATATTTCCATCTTTCTACAGATGGCAGTGTAGATATTTCCATCTTTATACATATGGAGGTGTAGCTATTTCCATGTTTATACAGACGGCGGTGCAGATATTTCTGTGTTTATGCAGATGGTGGTGTAGCTATTTCCCAGTTTATAGAGATGGCGGTGTAGAGATTTCCATGTTTATAGAGATAGCGGTGTGGATATTTCCATGTTTATAGAGATGATGGTGTAAGTATTTCCATGTTAATAAGGATAGAGGTGTAGATATCTCAATGTTTATACAGATAGCGGTGTAGATATTTCCATTTTTCTCCAGATAGCGGTGTTGGTATTTCCATGTTTATAGAGATAGCGGTGTAGATATTTCCATGTTTATAGAGATGAGGGTGTAAGTATTTCCATGTTAATAGAGATAGCGGTGTAGATATTTCAATGTTTATATAGATAGCTCTGTAGATATTTCCATTTTTATCCAGATAGCGGTGTTGGTATTTCCATGTTTATACATATGGCTGTGTAGATATTTCCATGTGTATTCAGATGGCCGTGTAGATATTTTCATGTTTATAGAGATGGTGGTGCAGATATTTCCATGTTTATACAGATGACGGTGTAGATATTTCCATGTTTATACAGAAGGTGTGGTAGATATTTCCATGTTGATACAGATAGCAGTGTAGAGATTTCCATGTTTATACAGATTGCGGTGTAGATATCTCCATGATTATACAGACGGCATTGTAGATATTTCCATGTTTATATAGATAGCGGTGTAGATATTTCCATGTTTTACAGATAACGGTGTAGATATTTCCATGTTTGTAGAGATAGCGGTGTATATATTTCCCTGTTTATAGAGATGGCGGTGTAGATATTTCCATATTTATACGAATAGCGGTGTAGATATTTCCATGTTTACACAGATAGCTATGTGGATATTTCCATCTTTATTCATATCGTGGTGTAGATATTTCCATGCTTACAGATCGCGGTGCAGTTATTTCCATGTTTATACAGATAGCGGTGTAGATATTTCCATGTTTATACAGATAGCGGTGTAGATATTTCCATGTTTATACAGATCATGATGTAGATATTTCCATGTTTATACAGATAGCGGTGTAGATAGTTCCATGTTTATACAGGTAGCGGTGTAGAAATTTCCATGTTTATAGAGATCGCGGTGAAGATATTTCCAACTTTCTACAGACGGCAGTGTAGATATTTCCATCTTTATACAGATGGCAGTGTAGATGTTTCCATGTTTATACAGATGGCGCTGTAGATATTTCCATGTTTATAGAGATGGCGATATAGATATTTCTATGTTTATAGAGATAGCGGTGTAGATATATCCAAATTTATAGAGATGGCGGTCTAAGTATTTCCATGTTTATAGAGATAGCAGTGTAGATATTTCCATGTTTATACAGATAGCGGTGTAGAAATTTCCATGTTTATACAGATTGTGGTGCAGAAATTTCCAAATTTTTACAGATGGCAGTGTAGATATTTTCATGTTTACACAGATGGCAGTGTAGATATTTCCATGTTTATACAGATAGAGGTGTAGATATTTCCATGTTTATACAGATAGCTCTGTAGATATTTCCATGTATATACAGATGGCGGTGTAGTTATTTCCATGTTTATACAGATAGCAGTGGAGATATATCCTTGTTTATACAGATCGTGGTGTAGATATTTCCATCTTTACACAGATAACGGTGTAGTTCCATGTTCATGCAGATGGCGGTGTAGATATTTTCATGTTTATAGAGATGGCGGTGTTGATATTTCAATGTTTGTAGAGATAGCGGTGTAGGTATTACCATGATTATAGAGATGGCGGTGTAAATATTTCCATGTTTATAGAGATAGCAGTGTAGATATTCCCATGTTTATATAGATATCGGTGTAGTTATTTCCATGTTTATACAGATAGCGGTGTTGGTATTTCCATGTTTATACAGATAGCAGTGTAGATATTTCCATGTCTATACAGCTCACGGTGTAGATATTTCAATCTTTATACAGATGGCATTGTAGATATTTCCATGTTTATACAGATAGCGGTGTAGATATTTCCATGTTTTTACAGATGGCGGTGTAGTTATTTCCATGTTTATGGAGATGGCAGTGTAGATATTTTCATGTTTATAGAGATGGCGGTATAAATACCTCCATTTTTATAGAGATAGCGGAATAGGTATTTCCATGTTTATACAGATGGCTGTGTAAATATTTCCATATGTATACAGATGGCTGTGTAGATATTTCCACGTTTATAGAGATGGTGGTGTAGATATTTCCATGTTTATACAGATGACTGTGGAGATATTTCCATGTTTATACAGATTGCGGTGTACATATTTCCAGGTTTTTAGAGATAGAGGTGTAGATATTTCCATATTTTTACAGATAGCGGTGAAGGTATTTCCATGTTTATACAGATTGTGGTGTAGATATTTCCATGTTTATACAGATGGCGGTGGAGATATTTCCATGTTTTACAGATAACGGTGTAGATATTTCCATGTTTGTAGTGATGGTTGTGTAGATATTTCCATATTTATACAGATCGCGGTGAAGGTATTTCCATGTTTATACAGATAGCGGTGTAGGTATTTCCATGTTTATACAGATCGTGGTGTAGATATTTCCATGGTTATACAGATGGCGGTGTAGTTAGTTCCATGTTTATACAGGTAGCGGTGTAGAAATTTCCATGTTTATAGAGATCGCGGTGTAGATATTTCCAACATTCTACAGATGGCAGTGTAGATATTTCCGTGTTTATACAGATGGCGGTGTAGATATTTCCATGTTTTTACAGACGGTGGTGTAGATATATCAATGTTCTTTCCGATGGCGGTGTAGTTATTTCCATGTTTATAGAGATGGCGATGTAGATATTTCTATGTTTATAGAGATTGCGGTGTAGATATTTCTATATTTATAGAGATGGTGGTGTATGTATTTCCATCTTTATAGAGATAGCGGTGAAGGTATTTCCGTGTTTATACAGATACCGGTGTCTATATTTCCATGTTTTTACAGATAGCGGTGTTTGTATTTCCATGTTTATACAGATAGCGGTGTAGATATCTCCATGTTTATACAGATCGCGGTGTAGGTATTTCCATCTTTATACAGATATCGGTGTAGATATTTCCGTGTTTATACAGATAGCGGTGTAGATACTTCTATGTTTTACAGATGGCGGTGTAGACACTTCCATTTTTATGGAGATGGCTGTGTAGATATTTTCATGTTTATAGAGATGGTGGTGTAGATATTTCCATGTATATAGAGTTAGCGGTGTAGAAATTTCCATGTTTACACAGATGGATGTGTAGTTATTTCCATGTGTGTACAGATGGCCGTGTAGATATTTCCATCTTTATAAAGATGGTGGTGTAGATATTTCCATGTTTATACATATGACTCTGTAGATATTTCCATGTTTATACAGATGGCAGTGTAGATATTTCCACGTTTAAACACCTAGCGGTGTAGATATTTCCATGTTTATACAGATGGCAGTGCAGATATTTCCATGTTTATACAGATAACGGTGTTGATATTTCCATGTTAATACAGATAGCGGTGTAGATATTTCCATATGTATACAGATTGCGGTGTAGTTATTTCCATGTTTATACAGATAGCGGTGAAGATATCTCCTTGTTTATACAGATCGTGGTGAAGATATTTCCATGTTTATACAGATAGAGGTATAGATATTTCCATGTTTATAAAGGTAGCGGTGTAGATATTTCCATATTTATACAGATCGTGGTGTATATATTTCCATCTTTCCACAGACGGCACTGTAGATATTTCCATGTTTATACAGACGGCGGTGGAGTTATTTCCATGTTTATACAGATAGCGGTGTAGATATTTCCATGATTTACAGATAATCGTGTAGATATTTCCATGTTTGTAGAGATAGCGGTGTAGATATTTACATGTTTACAGTGATGGTCGTGTAGATATTTCCATATTTTTACAGATAGTGGTGTAGATATTTCCATATTTATAGAGTTAGAGGTTTAGATATTTCCACGTTTATACAGATAGCGGTTTAGATATTTCCATGTATATACAGGTAGCCGTGTAGAAATTTCTATGTTAATACAGATCACGGTGTAGATGTTTCCATCTTTCCACAGATGGCTGTGTAGGTACTTCCATGTTTATACAGATGGCGGTGTAGATGTTTCCATCTTTATGCAGATGGCGGTGTAGATATTTCCATGTTTTTAGAGATTGCGGTGTAGATATTTCTATGTTTATAGAGATAGCGATGTAGATATTTCCATGTTTATAGAGATGGCGATATAAGTATTTCCATGTTTATAGAGATAGCAGTGTAGATATTTCGACTTTTATACAGATAGCGGTGTAGATATTTCCACGTTTATACAGATCGCGGTGTAGGTATTTCCATTTTTATACAGATGGCAGTGCAGATATTTCCACGTTTAAAGAGATGGTGTTGTAGATATTTGCATGTTTATATAGAAGACTGTGTAGACATTTCCATGTTTACACAGGTGGCGGAGTAGCTATTTCTATGTTTTTAGAGATAGCGGCGCAGATATTTGCATGGTTATTGAGATGCGGAGTAAATATTTTCATGTTTATAGAGATATCGGTGTAGATATTTCCATGTTTATACAGATAGCGGTGTAGATATTTCCATGTTTATAAGGTAGCGGCTTAGATATTTCCATGTTTATACAGATCATGGTGTAGATATTTCCATCTTTCCACAGATGGCGGTGTAGATATTTCCATGTTTGTACAGATTGTGCTGTAGATATTTCCATGTTTATACAGATAGCGTTGTGGATATTTCGATGTTCATGCAGATGGCGGTGTAGATATTTCCATGTTTATACAGATAGCGGTGTAGATATTTCCACGTTTATACTGGTAGAGGTGTAGAAATTTCCATGTTTATACAGATCGCGGTGTAGATATTTCCAACTTTCTACAGATTGCAGTGAAGATATTTCCATGTTTATACAGATGGGGGTGTAGATATTTCCAGGTTTATACAGATGGCGGTGTAGATATTTACATGTTTATGCAGATGGTGGTGTAGATATTTACATGTTTATAGAGATGGCGGTGTAGATATTTCTATGTTTATAGAGATAGCGGAGTAGATATTTCCATGGTTAATGAGATGGCGGTGTAAGTATTTCCATGTTTGTAGAGATAGTGGTGTTGATATTTCCATGTTCATACAGATCGCGGTGTAGATATTTCCATGTTTATACAGATAGCGATGGAGATATTTCCTTGTTTATACAGATAGTGTTGTAAATATTTCCAAGTTTATACAGATAGCGGTGTAGATATTCCCATGTTTATACAGGTAGCGGTGTAGATATTTCCATGTTTATACGGATGGTGGTGTAGCTATTTCCATCTTTCCACAGATGGTGGTGTAGATATTTCCATGTTTATACAGATCGGGCTGTAGATATTTCCAAGTTTATACAGATAACGGTGTAGATATTTCGATGTTCATGCAGATGGCGGTGTATATATTTCCATGTTTATAGAGATGGCGGTGTAGATATTTCTATTTTTATAGAGATAGCGGTGTAGATATTTCCATGTGTATAAAGATGACGGTGTATGTATTTCCATGTTTATAGACCTAATGGTGTATATATTTCCATGTGTATACAGATAGAGGTGTAGATATTTCCATGTTTATACTGATGGCAGTGTTGGTATTTCCATGTTTATACAGATAGCGGTGTAGATATTTCCATGTTTATACAGCTTGCGGTGTAGGTATTTCGGTCTTTATAGAAATGGCAATGTAGATATTTCCATGTTTGTAAAAATAGCGGTGTAGTTATTGCCGTGTTAATACAGATGGCGTTGTAGATATTTCCATACTTATGGAGATGGCGGTTTAGATATTTTCCTGTTTACAGAGATGGCCGTGTAGATATTTCCATGTTTATAGAGATGGCGGTGTAGATATTTTCCTGTTTACAGAGATGGCCGTGTAGATATTTCCATGTTTATACAGATGGCTGTGTAGATATTTCCTTGTGTATACAGAGGGCAGTGTAGATATTTCCATGTTTTAAGAGATGATGGTGTAGATATTTCCACGTTTATAAAGACGACTTTGTAGATATTTCCATGTTTATAGAGATAGCGGTGTAGATATTTCCATGTTTGTAGAGATAGCGGTGTAGATATTTCCATGTTTATACAGATGTTGGTGTAAATATTTCCATGTTTATAGAAATGACGGTGTAGATATTTCCATGTTTGCACACAAAGCGGTCTAGATATTTCCATCTTTGCATAGAGTGTGGTTTATGTATTTCCATGTTTATTCAGGTAGCGGTGTACATATTTCCATGTTTACACAGATATCTCTGTAGATATTTCCATGTTTACACAGATAGCATTGTAGATATTTCCATGTTTATAGAGATAGTGGTTTAGATATTTCCATGTTTATACAGATAGTTGTGAAGACATTTCCATGTTTATAGAGATAGCTGTATAGATATTTCCATATTTATACAGATAGCGGTGTAGATGTTTTCATATTTATACAGATAGCGGTGAAGACATTTCCGTGTTTATACAGACAGCGGTGTAGATATTTCCATCTTTATAGGGATAGCGGAGTTGTTATTTCCGTGTTTATACGGATTGCAATGTAGATATTTGCATGTTTATACAGATAGCATTGTAGGTATTTCCATGTCTATACAGATAGCGGTGTAGATATTTCCATGTTTATACAGATGGCAGTGTAGATATTTCCATGTTTATACAGATGGTGGTGTAGATATTTCCATGTTTACAGAGATTACGGTGCAGATATTTCCATCTTTGCACAGATTGCGGTGCAGGTATTTCCATCTTTACACAGATAGCGGTGTAGATATTTCCAAGTTTACACAGATAGCTGTGTAGATATTTCCATGTGTACACAGATAGCGTTGTAAGTATTTCCATGTTTACACAGATAGGGTTGTAGATATTTCCATGTTTACACAGATAGCGTTGTAGATATTTCCAAGATAACACAGATGGCTGTGTAGATATTTCCATGTTTACACAGATAGCATTTTAGATATTGCCATGTTTATACAGATAGCGGTGTAGTTATTTCCATGTTTATACAGATAGCGGTATAGTTATTTCCATGTTTATAGGGACAGCGGTGAAGATATTTCCATGTTTATACAGATGGCTGTGTAGATACTTCCATGTTTAAAGAGATGGCAGTTTATATATTTTCATGTTTATAGAGATGGTGGTGTAGATATTTCCATATTTATGCAGATGACTCTGTGGATACTTGCATGTTTATACAGATGGCGGTGTTGATATTTCCATGTTTATAGAGATAACGGTTTAGGTATTTCCATGTTTATAAAGATAGCGGTGTAGATATTTCCATGTTTACAGAGATAATGGTGTAGATATTTACCTATATGTACATATAGCGGTGAATATATTTCCATGTTTATACAGATGGCGGTGTAGATATTCCCATGTTTATACAGATGGCGGTGTAGATATTCCCTTCTTTACACAGATATCAGTGTAGATATTTCCATGTTTATACAGATATCGGTGTGGATGTTTCCACGTTTATACAGATAGCGGTGTAGATATTTCCACGTTTTACATATAGCGGTGTAGACACTACCATCTTTATACAGATAGCGGTGTAGTTATTTCCATGTATACACAGATTGCGGTGTACATATTTCCATGTTTACACAGATAGTGTTGCATATATTTCCATGTTTATAAAGATAGCGGTGTAGATATTCCCATGTTTATACAGATGACTGTGTAGATATTTCCATGTTTGTGCAGATGGCGGTGTAGATATTTCCATGTTTATGCAGATAGCGGTGTAGATATTTCCATGTTTATACAGATAACGCTGTAGTTATTTCCATCTTTGCACAGACTGCGGTGTAGATATTTAAATGTTTACTCAGACAGCGGTGTAGATATTTCCATGTTTATAAAGATGGCGGTGTATATATATCCATGTTTATGCAGATGGTGGTGTAGATATTTCCATGTTTATAGACATGGCGGTGTAGATATTTTTATGTTTATAGAGATAGCGGTGTAGATATTTCCATGTTTATAAAAATGGCGGTGTAGGTATGTCCATGTTTATAGAGATATAGGTGTAGATATTTCCATGTTTATACAATTAGTGGTGTAGATATTTCCATGTTTATAGAGATGGTGGTGTGGTTATGTCTATGTTTATAAAGACAGCAGTGTAGATATTTCCATGTTTATACTGCTCGCGGTGTAGCAATTTCCAACTTTATACAGATGGCAGTGTAGGTATTTCCATGTTTATGCAGATAGTGGTGCAGGTATTTCCATGTTTATACATATAGCAATGTAGGTATTTCCATGTTTATAGAGATGGCAGTGTAGATATTTCCATGTTTATACAGATGGAGGTGTAGATATTTCCATGTTTATACAGACGACTGTGTAGATATTTCCATGTTTTTACAGATGGCCATGTAGATATTTCCATGTTTATACAGATAGCGGTGTGGCCATTTCCTTCTTTATAGAGATAGCGGTGTAGATATTTCCATGTTTATAGAGATGCCTGAGAGGATAATTGCATGTTTATACAGATGGCAGTGTAGATATTTGCATGTTAATACAGATTGTGGTGTAGATATTTCGATGTTTATACAGATGACTGTGTAGGTATTTCCATGTATTTACAGATGGCGGTGTAGATATTTCCATATTTATAGAGATAGCCATGTAGATATTTCCATGTTTATACAGATAACGGTGTAGACATTTCCATGTTTATACAGATAGCAGTGTAGATATTTCCAATTTACAGAGATAGCGGTGTAGATATTTCCATATTTATAGTGATAGCCGTGTAGATATTTCCATGTTTATTCAGATGGTGATGTAGATATTACCATGTTTATGCAGATAGCCGTGTGGCTATTTCCTTGTTTATACAGATGGCAGTGTAGATATTTCCATATTAATACAGATAGCGGTGTAGCTATTTCCATGTTTATACAGATGGCGGTGAGGATATTTCCATGTTTATGAAGATAGTGGTGGAGATATTTCCATGTTTATACAAATCACTGTGTAGATATTTCCATATTTATACAGATGGCGTTGTAGTTATTTCCATGTTCATACAGATGGCGGTGTAGATATTTACTTGATTATACAGATGGCGGTGTAGATATTTCCATGTTTATACAGATAGCGGTGTAGATATTTTCATGTTCATGCTGATGGCGATGTAAATATTTCCATGTTTATTCAAATGGCGTTGTAGATATTTCCATGTTTATACAGGTAGTGGTGTAAATATTTCCATGTTTATACAGATTGTAGGGTAGATATTTGCATGTTCATATAGATGGCGGTGTAGGTATTTCCATGTTTATACAGATAGCAGTGAAGATATTTCCATGTTTGTAGAGATGGTGGTGTAGATATTTCCTTGTTTATTCAGATGACGGTGTTGATATTTCCATGTTTATAAAGACAGCGGTGTAGATATTACCATGTTTATGAAGATGCCGGTGTAGATATTTCCATGTTTATACAGATGGCAGTGTAGATATTTCCATGTTTATATAGATGACGGTGTAGATAACTCCATGTTTATACAGATAGCGGTGCAGATATTTCCACGTTTTTAAAGATGGCGGTGTAGATATTTAGATATTTATACAGATAACGGTGTAGATATTTCTATGTTTATGCAGATAGCGGTGTAGACATTTCCATTTTTATACAGATAGCGGTGTAGATTTTTCCAGGTTTACACAGATAGCGGTGTTTATATTTCCATGTTACAGCGATAGCGTTCTAGATATTTCCATGTTTATAGAGATAGTGGTGTAGATATTTACATGTTTATACAGATGGCGGTGTAGATATCTCCATATTTATAAAGATAGTGGTTTAGATATTTCCATGTTTATAGTGATGGTGGTGTAGATATTTCCATGTTTTTAGAAATAACGATGTTGATATTTATATGCTTATAAAGATACTGGTATAGATATTTTCTTGTTTATACAGATAGCGGTGTAGACATTTCCATGTTTATAGAGATAGCGGTGTAGATATTGCCATGTTTATAGTGATAGCGATGTAGGTATCTCCACAATTATAGAGATAGCCGTGTATGTTTTTCCATGTTTATACAGATGTCGGTGTGGATATTTCCATGTTTATGCAGATAGCGGTGTAGATATTTCCATTTTTATACAGATAGCGGTGTAGATTTTTCCAGGTTTACACAGATAGCAGTGTTTATATTTCCATGTTACAGAGATAGCGTTCTAGATATTTCCATGTTTATAGAGATAGTGGTGTAGATATTTACATGTTTATACAGATGGCGGTGTAGATATCTCCATGTTTATAAAGATAGTGGTTTAGATATTTCCATGTTTATACCGATGGCGGTGTAGATATTTCGATGTTTATACAGAGGGCGGTGTAGACATTTCCATGTTTTTACAGCTGGCGGTGTAGATATTTCCATGTTTATTCAAATAAAAGTCTAGATATTTCCATGTTTGTACAGATAGCGGTGAATGTATTTCCAGGTTTATAGAGATAGCGGTGGGGATATTTCCACACATATACAGATCGTGGTGTAGATATTTCCATGTTTATATAAATAGCGGTGTAGGTATTTCCAAGTTTATAGAGATAGCGGTGTAGATATTTCCATGTTTACAAGATAGAGGTGTAGATATTTCCATATTTGCACAGATAGCTGTGTAGATATTTCCATGATCATACAGATAGCGGTGTACATATTTTCAACTTTACACAGATAGCGGTGTAGATAATTCCATCTTTGCACAGATTGTGGTGTAGATATTTTCAAGTTTATAGAGATGGCTGTGTAGATATTTCCATTTATATAGAGATAGCGGTGTTGATATTTCCATGTTTATAGAGATATCGGTGTAGGTAGTTCCATGTTTTTAGTGACGTTGGTGAAAATATTTCCATGTTTGTAGAGATAGCGGTGTACATATTTCCATGTTTATAGAGATGGCGGTGTAGATATTTCCTTGTTTATACAGAAGGTGGTGTTGCTATTTCCATGTTTATAAAGGTAGCGGTGTAGATATTTCCATGTTGATACAGATGGCGGTGTAGATATTTCCATGTTTATACAAATGACGGTGTAGTTATTTCCATGTTTATTCAGATAGCCAAGTAGATATTTCCATGTTTTTAGAGATAGCATTGTAGATATTTGTATGTTTATACAGATAGTGGTGTAGATATTTCCATGTTTATACAGATAGCGGTGTGAATGTTTCCATATTTTTACAGAAAGCGTTGTAGGTATTTCGATGTTTATAGAGATAGCGGTGTAGATATTTCCATGTTTATACAGATAACGGTTTAGATATTTCCATGTTTATACAGATAACGGTATAGGTGTTTCCATTTTTATACAGGTAGCAGTGTATATATTTCCATGGTTATAGAGATAGCGGTGTAGATGTTTCCATGTCTACACTGATAGCGGTGTAGATATCTCCATTTTCATACAGATATAGTGGTGTAGATACTTCCATTTTTATACTGATGATGGTGTAGATATTTCTCTGTATATAGAGATAGCGGTGTAGATATTTCCATGTTTATAGAGATGGCGGTGTAGATATTTCCATGTTTATACAGACAGCAGTGTAGATGTTTCCATGTTTATAGAGATAGCAGTGAAGATATTTCCATGTTCATACAGATAACGTTGTAGGTGTTTCCATGTTAATACAGGTAGCAGTGTATATGTTTCCATTCTTATACAGATAGCGGTGTAGATATTTCCATGTATATAGTGATGGCGGTGTAGATATTTCCATGTTTATACTGATGGTGGTGTAGATATTTCCATGTTTATACAGATGGCGTTGTAGATATTTCCATGTTTATACAGTTGACGGTGTAGAAATTTCCATTTTTACAGATGGCGTTGTAGATATTTTCATGTTCATGGAGATGGCTGTGTAGACATTTACATGTTTATTCAGATGGCGGTGTTGATATTTCCCTCTTTATACACTTAGCGGTGTAGATATTTCCATGTTGAAACAGATGGCAGTGTGGATATTTCCATGTTCTTGAAGATAGCCATGAAGACATTTCCCTGTTTATACAAACAGCAGTGTAGATATTTCTGTGTTTATAGTGATGGCGGTGTAGGTATTTCCTTGTTTATACAGATAGCGTTGTAGGTATTTCCATCTTTGTAGTGATAGCATTGTAGATATTTCCATGTTTATACAGAAAGCGGTGTAGGTATTTCCATGTTTATACAGAGAGCGGTGTTGATATTTCCATGTTTATACAGATAATGCATTAGGTATTTCCATTTTTATAGGGACAGCAGTTTAAATATTTCCATGTTTTTAGAGATAGAGTTGTAGATATTTCCATGTTTATACAGATGGCTGTGTGAATATTTCCATGTTTATAAAGACAGTGGTGTAGATATTTCCATGTTTATAGAGATAGCGATATAGATATTTCCATGATTATACAGATGGCGGTGTAGATATTTCCATGTTTATACAGATGACTGTGTAGATATCTCCATGTTTATACAGATAGCAGTGTAGGGATTTCCATTTATGTACAGATGACGGTGTAGATATTTCCATGTCTATGAAGATAGCGGTGTTGATATTTCCATGTTTATACAGAGAGTTGTGTAGATATTTCCTTTTTTATAAGGAGATTGGTGTAGATATTACCATCTTCATAGGGATAGCGGTGTAGAAATTTCCAAGTTTATACAGATAGCGGTGTAGATATTTCCATGTTTATTGAGATACCGGTGTAGGTGTTTCCATGGATATACAGATAGTGGTGTAGAGATTTCCATGTTTATACAGATAGCGGTGTAGACTTTCCATGTTTATACACAGAGCGGTGTAGATATTTCCATCTTTATGCACAAAGCGGTGTAGATATTTTCATGTTCATGCAGATGGCGGTGTAGATATTTACATGTTCATACAGATGGCGCTGTAGATATTTCCATGTTTATACAGATGGCAGTGTAGATATTTCCGTGTTTATACAGATAGTGGTGTGTATATTTCTAAGTTTATACAGATGACTGTGTAGTATTTCCATGTGTATACAGATGGCAGTGTAGATATTTCCATGTTTATACAGAAGGCAGTGTAGATATTTCCATGTTTATACAGATTGCGGTGTGGCTATTTTCATGTTTATAGAGATAGCGGTGTAGGTATTTCCATGTTTATAGAGATGGCTGTGTAGATATTTCCATGTTTACACGGATGACTGTGTAGGTAGTTCCATGTATATCCAGATGGCAGTGTAGATATTTCAATGTTTATAGAGATAGCGGTTTAGTTATTTCCATGTTTATACAGATGGCAGTGTAGATATTTCCATGTTTATACAGAAGGCGGTGAAGATATTTCCATGTTTTTAGAGATAGCCATGTAGATATTTCCATATTTGCACAGATTTCCGAGTAGATATTTTCATCTTCACACAGATAACAGTGTACATATTTGCATGTTTACACAGACAGCTGAGTAGATATTTCCATGTTTACACAGATATTGTTGTAGATATTTCCATGTTTATACAGATAACGGTGTAGATATTTCCACGTTTATAGAGATGGCTGTGTAGATACATCCTTTTTTATGTAGATGGCGGTGTAGATTTTTCCATGTTTATAGAGATGGCGGTGTATACATTTCCATGTTTATAGAGATAGCGGTGTAGTTATTTCCTTGTTTACAGAGATAGCGGTGTAGGTATTTCCATGTTTATAGAGATAGCGGAGTAGATATTTCCATGTTTATACAGATAGCGTTGTAGACATTTCCAAGTTTATACAGATAGCAGTGTTGGTATTTCCATGTTTACATACATAGCGGTGTAGATATTTCCATGTTTACACAGCTCGCGGTGTAGATAATTTCATCTTTATACAGATGGCAGTGTAGATATTTCCATACTTATACAGATGGCGGTGTACATAGTTCCATGTTTATGGAAATGGCAGTGTAGATATTTCCATGTTTATAGAGATAGTGGTGCAGGTATTTCCATGTTTATAGAGATAACGGTGTAGATATTTCCATGTTTATACAGATGGCTGTGTAGATATTTCCATGTGTATTCAGATGGCAGTGTAGGTATTTCCATGTTTCTACAGATGACAGTGTAGATATTTCAATGTTTATAAAGAAAGCGGTGTAGACATATCCATATTTATAGAGATCACGGTGTAGCTATTACCATGTTTATAGAGATAGCGTTGTAGATCTGCATACGGTGAAGATATTTCCATGTTTTTAGAGATAGACGTGTAGATATTTCCATGTTTATATAGATAGCGGTGTTGACATTTCCATGTTTATAGAGATAGCGGTGTAGATATTTCCATATTTATACAGAGAAAGGAGTAGATATTTCCATGTTTATACTGATAGCAATGTAGATATTTCCATGTTTATACAGATAGCGGTGTAGATATACCCATGTTTATACAGATTGTGGTGTTGATATTTCCATGTTTATACAGATAGCGGTGTAGATATTTCCATGTTTATACAGATAGTGGAGTAGATATTTCCATGTTTACAGAGACAGAGGTGTAGATATTTCAATCTTCACGCAGATTGCGGTGTACATATTTCCATGTTTACACAGACGGCTGTGTAGATATTTCCATGTTTACACAGATAGTGTTGTAGATATTTCCATATTTATAGAGGTTGCAGTTTAGATATTTCCATGTTTATAAAGATAGCGGTGTAGATATTTCAATGTTTATACAGATAGCGGTGTAGATGTTTCCATGTTTATACAGATAGCGGTGTAGATATATCCATGTTTATACAGATCGTGGTGTAGATATTTCCATGTATATACAGACAGCAGTGTAGTCCTTTCCAAGTTTATATAGATAGCGGAGTAGATATTTCCATATTTACAGAGATTGATGTGTAGATATTTCCATATTTGGACAGATTGCGGTGTAGATATTTCGACCTTTATACAGATAGCGGTGTAGATATTTCCATGTTTATACAGAGAACGGTGTAGATATTTCCATCTTTATACAGATGACTGTGTAGATATTTCCATGTGTATACAGATAGCAGTGTAGATATTTCCATGTTTATGCAGAGAGCAGTGTGGCTACTTCCATGTTTATAGAGATAGCTTTGTAGATATTTCCATGTTTACAGAGATGGCTGTGCAGATATTTCCATGTTTATATAGATGGCAGTGTAGTTATTTCCACGTTTATACAGATAGTGGTGTAGATAATTTCATGTTTATACAGATGACTGTGTAGGTATTTCCATGTATATACAGTTGGCAGTGTAGATATTTCCATGTTTATAGAGATAGCGGTGTAGTTATTTCCATGTTTATACAGATGTCAGTGTAGGTATTTCCATGTTTATACAGATGGCGGTGTAGATATTTCGAAGTTTAAACAGATAATGGTGTAGATATTTCCATGTTTACAGAAATAGAGGTGTAGATATTTCCATACTTGCACCAATTGCAGTGTAGTTATTTCCATCCTCACAAAGATTGCGGTGTACATATTTCCATGTTTACACAGACAGCGGTGAGGATATTTCCATGTTTACACAGATAGTGTTGTAGATATTTCCATGTTTATAGAGATTGCGGTGTAGATATTTCCATGTTTTTAAAGATAGCGGTGAAGATATTTCCATGTTTATACAGATAGCGGTGGAGATATTTCCACGTTTATACAGATAGCACTGTAGATATTTGCACGTTTATATAGATAGCGGTGTAGATATTTCCATGTTTATACAGATAGCGGTGTAGATACTTCCATGTTTATACATATAGCGGTGTACATATTTCCATGTTTATACAGAGAGTGTTGGAGGTATTTCCATCTTTATACAGATAGCGGTGGAGGTATTTCCATGTTTCTATAGATGGTGGTGTAGAAATTTCCAAGTTTATGCAGGTAGCGGTGTAGTTATTTCCATGTTTATAGAGATAGTGGTGTAGATATATCCATGTTTACACAGCTAGCAGTGTAGATATTTCCATGTTTATACAGATAGCAGTGTAGATATTTCCATGTATATATAGATAGCGGTGTAGATATATACATGTTTATACAGATGGTGGTGTAGATATTTCCAGGTTTATACAGATAGCAGTGTAGATATTTCCATGTTTATACAGATAGCGGTTTAGCTATTTTCATGTTTATACAGATAGCGATGTAGATATTTCCATGTTTATAGAGATGGCTGTGTAGATATTTCCATGTTTATGCAGAAGGCAGTGTAGATATTTCCGTGTTTATACAGATAGTGGTGTGGATATTTCTAAGCTTATACAGATGACTGTGTAGTTATTTCCATGTTTATAAATATGGCGGTGTAGGTATTTCCATGTTTAGATAGATAGCCAGATAGATATTTCCATGTTTATACAGATAGCGGTGGAGATATTTCCATGTTTCTAGACATGGTGTTGTAGATATTTCCAAGGTTATGCAGGTAGCGGTGTAGATATTTCCATGTTTATAGAGATAGCGGTGTAGATATGTCCATGTTTATTCAGGTAGCGGTGTAGATATTTACATGTTTACAGATCTACCGGTGAAGATAATTCCATATTTATAAAGATAGCGGTGTAGATATTTGTATATTCATTCAGAAGGTGGTGTAGATATTTCCATGTTTATACAGATAGCGGTGTGGCTATTACCATGTTTATACAGATGGCAGTGTAGATATATCCATGTTTATACAGATAGTGGAGTAGATATTTCCACGTTTGTAAAGATAGCAGTGCAGATATTTCCAAGTTTATAGAGATAGCAGTGGAGATATTTCCATGTTCATAGAGATAGCGGTGGAGATATTTCCATGTTTGTACAGATAACGATGTAGATATTTCCATGTTTATGCAGATAGCGGTGTAGGTATTTCCGTGTTTATGCAGATAGCGGTGTTGATATTTCCGTGTTTATAGAGATAGCAATGTAGATATTTCCATGTTTTTACAGATAGCGGTGTAGACATTTCCATGTTTATAGGGATAGCGGTGTGGATATTTCCATATTTATACAGATAGCGGTGTAGATATTTCCATGTTTATATGGATAGCGGTGTATATATTTCCTTGTTTATACAGATAGCGGTTTAGTTATTTCCATGTTTATACAGATGACTGTGTACATATTTCCATGTTTATACAGATGGCGGTGTAGATATTTCCAAGTTTATAGAGATAGCGCTGTAGATATATCCATGTTTATACAGATAGCTGTGTAGATATTTCCATGTTTATACAGGTAGCGGTGTAGATATTTCCATATTTATACAGATGGCCGTGTAGATATTTCCATGTTTATTCAGATGGATTTGTAGATATTTCCATGTTTATACAGATAACGGTGTGGCTATTTCCATGTTTATACAGATGGCAGTGTAGATATTTCCATGTTTATACAGATAGCGTTGTACATATTTCCATGTTTTTACAGATAGCGGTGTAGATATTTCCATGTTTATACAGATAGCGGTGTAGGTATATCCATGTTTTTACAGATTGCGGTGTAGATATTTCCATGTTTATAAAGATAGCGGTGTAGATATTTATATGTTTATACAGATTGCGGTGGAAATATTTCCATGTTTACACAGATAGCGATGTGAATATTTCCATGTTTATACAGATAGCGGTGTAGATATTTCCACGTATATACAGATATCGGTGTAAACATCTCCATGTTTATACAGATAGCGGTGTAGATATTTCCATGTTTATACAGATAGCGGTGGAGATATTTCCATGGTTAGACAGATAGCGGTGGAAATATTTCCATGTTTATACAGATTACTGTGTAGATATTTCCATGTGTATACAGATGGCAGTGTAGATATTTTCATGTTTATACAGATGGCAGTGTAGATATTTCCATGTTTATACAGATCGCGGTGTGGCTATTTTCATGTTTATAGAGATAGCGTTGTAGCTATTTCCATGTTTACAGAGATGGCTGCGTAGACATATCCAGGTTTACACAGATGACTGTGTAGGTATTTCCATGTATATACAGATGGCAGTGTAGATATTTCAATGTATATAGAGATAGTAGTTTAGTTATTTCCATGTTTATACAGATGGCAGTGTAGATATTTCCATGTTTATACAGAAAGTGGTGTATATATTTCCATGTTTATACAGATTGCGGTGTAGATATTTCCATTTTTATACAGATTGTGGTGTGGATATTTCCATGTTTATACAGATGGCGGTGTAGATATTTCCATGTTTATACAGATAGTGGTGTAGATATTTCCATGTTTACAGAAATAGAGGTGTAGATATTTCCATATTTGCACAGATTGCAGTGTAGATATTTCCATCCTCACAAAGATTGCAGTGTACATATTTCCATGTTTACATAGACAGCTGTGTAGATATTTCCATGTTTACACAGATAGTGTTGTAGATATTTCCATGTTTATAGACATTGCGGTGTAGATATTTCCATGTTTTTAAAGATAGTGGTGTAGATATTTCCATGTTTATACAGATAGCGGTGTAGATATTTCCATGGTTATACAGATAGCGGTGTATATATTTCCAAGTTTATACAGATAGTTGTTTAGTTATTTCCATGTTTATACAGATGACTGTGTACATATTTCCATGTTTATACAGATGGCGGTGTAGATATTTCCAAGTTTATAGAGATAGCGCTGTAGATATATCCATGTTTATACAGACAGCTGTGTAGATATTTCCATGTTTATACAGATAGCGGTGTAGAAATTTCCATATTTATACAGATAGCCGTGTAGATATTTCCATGTTTATTCAGATGGTTTTGTAGATATTTCCATGTTTATACAGATAACGGTGTGGCTATTTCCATGTTAATAGAGATGGCAGTGTAGATATTTCCATGTTTATACAGATAGCGGTGAAGATATTTCCATGTTTATACAGATAGCGGTGTAGATATTTCCATGTTTATAGAGATAGCGGTGTAGGTATATCCATGTTTTCACAGATTGCGGTGTAGATATTTCCAAGTTTATAAAGATAGCGGTGTAGATATTTCCATGTTTATACAGATTGCGGTGGAAATATTTCCATGTTTATACAGATAGCGATGTAAATATTTCCATGTTTATACAGATAGCGGTGTAGATATTTCCAAGTCTATACAGATAGTGGTGTAGACATTTCCTTGTTTATACAGATTGCGGTGTAGATATTTCCATGTTTATACAGATAGCGGTTGAGATATTTCCATGTTTAGACAGATAGCGGTGGAGATATTTCCATGTTTATACAGATTACTGTGTAGATATTTCCATGTGTATACAGATGGCAGTGTAGATATTTCCATGTTTACACAGACAGCGGTGAGGATATTTCCATGTTTACACAGATAGTGTTGTAGATATTTCCATTTTTATACAGATTGTGGTGTGGATATTTCAATGTTCATACAGATGGCGGTGTAGATATTTCCATGTTTATACAGATAGTGGTGTAGATATTTCCATGTTTACGGAAATAGAGGTGTAGATATTTCCATATTTGCACAGATTGCGGTGTAGATATTTCCATCCTCACACAGATTGCGGTGTACATATTTCCATGTTTATACAGATAGCGGTGTAGTTATTTCCATGTTTATACAGATGACTGTGTACATATTTCCAGGTTTATACAGATGGCGATGAAGATATTTCCATGTTTATAGAGATAGCGCTGCAGATATATCCATGTTTATACAGATAGCTGTGTATACATTTCCATGTTTATAGAGATACCGGTGTAGATATTTCCATATTTTTACAGATAGCCGTGTAGATATTCCCATGTTTATTCAGATGGTGGTGTAGATATTTCCATGTTTATACAGATAACGGTGTGGCTATTTCCATGTTTATACTGATGGCGGTGTAGATATTTCCATGTTTATGCAGATAGCAGTGTAGATATTTCCATGTTTATAGATATAGCGGTGTAGATATTTCCATGTTTATTCAGATGGCGGTGTAGATATTTCCATGTCTATACAGATGGCGGTGTAGATATTTCCATGTTTATACAGATAGCGGTGTAGATATTTCCATGTTTATACAGATAGCGGTGGAGATATTTCCATGTTTATGCAGATGACTGTGTAGATATTTCCATATTTTTACAGTTGGTGGTGTTGATATTTCAATGTTTATACAGACAGCGGTTTACCTATTTTCATGTTTATACCGATAGCGATGTAGATATTTCCATGTTTAGATAGATAGCCATGAAGATATTTCCATGTTTATACAGACAGCGGTGTAGACATTTCCATGTTTATAGAGATAGCGGTGTAGATATTTCCATATTTATACAGATAGCGGTGTAGGTATTTCCATATTTATGGAGATAGAGGTGTAGATATTTCCATATTTGCACAGATTGCGGTGTACATATTTCCACAATTATACAGATAGCTGTGTAGATTTTTCCATGTTTATACAGATAGCGGTGTAGATATTTCCATGTTTATACAGATAGCCGTGTAGATATTTCCATGTTTATACAGATAGCGTTGTAGGTATATCCATGTTTTTACAGATTGCGGTGTAGAAATTTCCATGTTTATAAAGATAGTGGTGTAGATATTTCTATGTTTATACAGATTGCGTTGGAAATATTTCCATGTTTATATAGATAGCGATGTAAATATTTCCATGTTTATAAAGATAGCGGTGTAGATATTTCCATGTTTATACAGATAGCGGTGGAGATATTTCCATGTTTAGACAGACAGCGGTGGAGATGTTTCCATGTTTATTCAGATGAGTGTGTAGATATTTCCATGTGTATACAGATGGCTGTGTAGATATTTCCATGTTTATACAGATGGCCGTGAAGATATTTCCATGTTTATACAGATTGCTGTGTGGCTATTTTCATGTTTATAGAGATAGCGGTGTAGGTATTTCCATGTTTATAGAGATGGCTGTATAGATATTTCCATGTTTACACAGATTACTGTGTAGGTATTTCCATGTATATCCAGATGGCAGTTTAGATATTTCAATGTTTAGAGAGATAGCGGTTTAGTTATTTCCATGTTTATATAGATGGCAGTGTAGATATTTCCATGTTTATACAGAAGGCGGTGAAGATATTTCCATGTTTTTAGAGATAGCCGTGTGGATATTTCCATGTTTATACAGATAGCGGTGTTGACATTTCCATGTTTATAGAGGTAGCAGTGTAGATATTTCCATATTTATACAGATAGCGGAGTATATATTTCCATGTTTATACAGATAGCAGTGTAGATATTAACATGTTTATAAAGATAGCGGTGTAGATATATCCATGTTTATACAGATTGTGGTGTAGATATTTCCATGTTTATACAGATAGCGGTGTACATATTTAAATGTTTATACAGATAGTGGTGTAGATATTTCCATGTTTACAGAGACAGAGGTGTAGTTATTTCCATCTTCACACAGATTGCATTGTACATATCTCCATGTTTACACAGAGAGCTGTGAAGACATTTCCATGTTTACACAGATAGTGTTGTAGATATTTCCATGTTTATAGAGATTGCAGTGTAGAGATTTCCATGTTTTTAAAGATAGCGGTGTAGATATTTCCAAGTTTATACAGATAGCGGTGGAGATATTTCCATGTTCATACAGATAGCGCTGTAGATATTTGCATGTTTATACAGATAGAGGTGTAGATATTTCCATGTTTATACAGATAGCGGTGTAGATATTTCCATGTTTATAGAGATAGTGGAGGAGATATTTCCATGTTTATACAGATAGCAATGTAGATATTTGAATGTTTATACAGATAGCGGTCTAGATATTTCCATGTTTATTCAGATAGCGGTGTAGATATTTCCATGTTTATACAGATAGCGGGGTAGATATTTCCATGTTTATACAGATAGCGGTGGAGGTATTTTCAAGTTTATACAGATAGCGGTGTACATATTTTCATGTTTATAGAGATGGCGGTGTAGATATTTCCAAGTTTATACAGATAGCGGTGTAAATATTTTCGTCTTTATACAGATAGCGGTGCAGGTATTTCCATGTTTATAGAGATAGTGGTGTAGATATTTCCATGTTTATAGAGATGGCTGTGTAGATATTTCCATGTTTATACAGATGGCAGTGTAGGTATTTCCATATTTATTGCAATAGCCATGTAGATATTTCCATGTTTAAACAGATAGCGATGTAGACATTTCCATGTTAATAGAGATAGCGGTGTAGATATTTCCATATTTATACAGATAGCTGTGTAGAAATTTCCATGTTTATACAGATAGCGGTGTAGATATTTCCATGTATATACAGATAGCAGTGTAGATATATCCATGTTTATACAGATAGCAGTGTAAATATTTCCATGTTTATACTGATAGCGGTGTAGCTATTTCCATGTTTACAGAGATAGAGTTGTAGATATTTCCATATTTGCACAGATTGCCGTGTAGATATTTCCATCTTCACACAGATAACGGTGTACATATTTGCATGTTTACACAGACAGCTGAGAAGATATTTCCATGTTTACACAGATAGTGTTGAAGATATTTCCATGTTTATACAGATAACGGTGTAGATATTTCCACGTTTATAGAGATGGTGGTGTAGATACTTCCTTTTTTATGTAGATGGCGGTGAAGATTTTTCCATGTTTATAGACATGGCGGTGTATACATTTCCATGTTTATAGAGATAGCGGTGTAGATATTTCCTTGTTTACAGAGATAGCGGTGTAGGTATTTCCATGTTTATAGAGATAGCGGAGTAGGTATTTCCATGTTTATACAGATAGCGTTGTAGACATTTCCTAGTTTATACAGATAGTGGTGTTGGTATTTCCATGTTTATATATATAGCTGTGTAGATATTTCCATGTTTACACAGATCGCGGTGTAGATATTTACATCTTTATACAGATGGCAGTGTAGATATTTCCATGTTTATACAGATGGCGGTGTACATAGTTCCATGTTTATGGAAATGGCAGTGTAGATATTTCCATGTTTATAGAGATAGTGGTGCAGGTATTTCCATGTTTATAGAGATAACGGTGTAGATATTTCCATATTTACACAGATGTCTGTGTAGATATTTACATCTTTATACAGATGGCAATATAGGTATTTCCATGTTTATAAAGATAGCGGTGTAGACATATCCATGTTTATAGAGATCACGGTGTAGCTATTTCAATGTTTATACAGATAGCGTTGGAGATCTGTATACGGTGAAGGTATTTCCATGTTTTTAGGGATAGCTATGTAGATATTTCCATGTTTATACAGATAGCGGTGTTGACATTTCCATGTTTATAGAGATAGCGGTGTAGATATTTCCATATTTATACAGATAGCCGTGTAGATATTTCCATGTTTATACAGATGGTGGTGTAGATATTTCTATGTTTGTTGAGATAGCGGTGTAGATATTTTCATGTTCATACAAACAACAGTGTAGATATTTCCATGTTTATGGAGATAGCAGTGTAGATATTTCCAGGTTTATAGACATAGCCTTGTAAATATTTCCAAGTTTTTACAGATAGCGGTGTAAATATTTCCATGGTTATACAGATAGCGGTGTAAATATTTTCATGTTTATAGACATGGCGGTGTAGATAATTCCATGTTTTTAGAGATAGCGGTGTAAATATTTCCATGTTTATACAGATAGCCGTGGAAATGTTTACACGTTTATAGGGATAGCGGTGTAGATATTCCCACGTTTATACAGATAGCGGTGTAGATATTTCCACGTTTATAGAGATAGCGGTGTAGAAATTTCCACGTTTATACCGATAGCAGTGAAGATATTTCCAGTTTTATACAGATGGCGGTGTAGAAATTTCCAAGTTTATACACATACCGGTGTAGATATTTCCATGTTTATACAGATAGCAGTGTAGATATTTCCACGTTTGTAGACATAGCGATGCAGATATTACCTCGTCTATACAGATAACGGTGTAGGTATTTCCACGTTAATACAGATAACGGTGTAGATATTTCCAGGTTTATAGAGACAGCGGTGTATATATTTCCATGTTTCTTCAGATAGCGGTGTAGATATTTCCATGTTTATAGAGACAGCAGTGTAGATATTTCCATGTTTATACAGATATCGGTGTAGATATTTCCATGTTTATACAGTCAGTGGTGAAGATATTTCCATGTTTAAACAGATAGCCGTGTATATATTTCCTTGTTTATACTGAGAGCGGTGTAGATATTTCCATGTTTTACTGACAGTGGTGTAGATATTTCCATGTTTATAGAGATAGCGGTGTAGATATTTCCATGTTTATAGAGATAGCTTTGTAAATATTTCCATCTTTATACAGATAGCGCTGTAAGTATTTCCATGTTTATAGAGATAGCGGTGTAGATATGTCCATGTTTATACAGATAGCGGTGTAGATATTTCCACATTTATACTTATAGCCGTGTAGATATTTCCTGGTTTATAGAGTTAGCGGTGTAGATGTTCCCACGTTTATAGAGATAGCGGTGTAGATATTTCCATCTTTTTAGAGATAGCGGTGTATATATTTCCACGTTTATAGAGATAGTGGTGTAGATATTTCCATGTTTATACAGATAGCGGTGTAGATATTTACACGTTTATACTGATAGCGGTGTAGATATTTCCACATTTATAGAGATAGCGGTGTAGATATTTCCAAATTTATAGAGATAGCGGTGCAGATATTTCCATGTTTACAGAGACAGCATTGTAGATATTTCCACGTTTATAGAGATAGCAGTGTAGATATTTCCATGTTTATAGCACAGTGTTGTAGATATTTCCACGTTTATAGAGATAGCCGTGTAGATATTTCCAAGTTTATGGAGACAGCGGTGTAGATATTTGCAGGTTTATAGAGACAGTGGTGTAGATATTTGCATGTTTTTAGAGACATTGGTGTAGATATTTCCATGTTTATACAGATAGCTGTGTAGATATTTCCAAGTTTATACAGACAGCAATGTAGATATTTCTATGTTTGTAGAGATAGCGGTGTAGATATTTTCATGTTCATACAAACAACAGTGTAGATATTTCCATGTTTATGGAGATAGCGGTGTAGATATTTCCAGGTTTATAGACATAGCAGTGTAAATATTTCCAAGTTTTTACAGATAGCGGTATAAATATTTCCATGGTTATACAGATAGCGGTGTAAATATTTTCATGTTTATAGACATAGCGGTGTAGATAATTCCATGTTTTTAGAGATAGCGGTGTAAATATTTCCATGTTTATACAGATAGCCGTGTAAATGTTTACACGTTTATAGGGATAGCGGTGTAGATATTCCCACGTTTATACAGATAGCGGTGTAGATATTTCCACGTTTATAGAGATAGCGGTGTAGATATTTCCACGTTTATACCGATAGCGGTGAAGATATTTCCACTTTTATACAGATGGCGGTGTAGAAATTTCCAAGTTTATACACATAGCGGTGGAGATATTTCCACGTTTATACACATACCGGTGTAGATATTTCCATGTTTATACAGATAGCGGTGTAGATATTTACACGTTTGTAGACATAGCGATGTAGATATTACCTCGTCTATACAGATAACGGTGTAGGTATTTCCACGTTAATACAGATAACGGTGTAGATATTTCCAGGTTTATAGAGACAGTGGTGTAGATATTTCCATGTTTTTACAGATAGCGGTGTAGATATTTCCATGTTTATAGAGACAGCGGTGTAGATATTTCCATGTTTATACAGATAGCGGTGTAGATATTTCCATGTTTATACAGTCAGTGGTGTAGATATTTCCATGTTTAAACAGATAGCCGTGTATATATTTCCTTGTTTATACAGACAGCGGTGTAGATATTTCCATGTTTTACTGACACTGGTGTAGATATTTCCATGTTTATAGAGATAGCGGTGTAGATATTTCCACATTTATACTTATCGCGGTGTAGATATTTCCAGGTTTATAGAGTTTTCGGTGTAGATGTTCCCACGTTTATAGAGATAGCGGTGTCGATATTTCCATCTTTTTAGAGATAGCGGTGTATATATTTCCACGTTTATAGAGATAGCGGTGTAGATATTTCCATGTTTATACAGATAGCGGTGTAGATATTTCCACGTTTATACTGATAGCGGTGTAGATATTTCCACATTTATAGAGATAGCGGTGTAGATATTTCCAAATTTATAGAGATAGCGGTGTAGATATTTCCATGTTTACAGAGACACCATTGTAGATATTTCCACGTTTATAGAGATAGCAGTGTAGATATTTCCATGTTTATAGCACAGTGTTGTAGATATTTCCACGTTTGTAGAGATAGCCGTGTAGATATTTCCAAGTTTATGGAGACAGCGGTGTAGGTATTTGCAGGTTTATAGAGACAGTGGTGTAGATATTTGCATGTTTTTAGAGACAGCGGTGTAGATATTTCCATGTTTATACAGATAGCTGTGTAGATATTTCCATGTTTATACAGACAGCAATGTAGATATTTCTATGTTTAAAGAGATAGCGGTGTAGATATTTTCATGTTCATACAAACAACAGTGTAGATATTTCCATGTTTATGGAGATAGCGGTGTAGATATTTCCAGGTTTATAGACACAGCGGTGTAAATATTTCCAAGTTTTTACAGATAGCGGTGTAAATATTTCCATGGTTATACAGATAGCGGTGTAAATATTTTCATGTTTATAGACATAGCGGTGTAGATAATTCCATGTTTTTAGAGATAGCGGTGTAAATATTTCCATGTTTATACAGATAGCCGTGGAAATGTTTACACGTGTATAGGGATAGCGGTGTAGATATTCCCACGTTTATACAGATAGCGGTGTAGATATTTCCACGTTTATAGAGATAGCGGTGTAGATATTTCCACGTTTATACCGATAGCGGTGAAGATATTTCCACTTTTATTCAGATTGCGGTGTAGAAATTTCCAAGTTTATACACATAGCGGTGGAGATATTTCCACGTTTATACACATACCGGTGTAGATATTTCCATGTTTATACAGATAGCGGTGTAGATATTTCCACGTTTGTAGGCATAGCGATGTAGATATTACCTCGTCTATACAGATAATGGTGTAGGTATTTCCACGTTAATACAGATAACGGTGTAGATATTTCCAGGTTTATAGAGACAGCGGTGTAGGTATTTCCATGTTTCTACAGATAGAGTTGTAGATATTTCCATGTTTATAGAGACAGCGGTGTTGATATTTCCTTGTTTATACCGATAGCGGTGTAGATATTTCCATGTTTATACAGTCAGTGGTGTTGATATTTCCATGTTTAAACAGATAGCCGTGTATATATTTCCTTGTTTATACAGACAGCGGTGTAGATATTTCCATGTTTTACTGACAGTGGTGTAGATATTTCCATGTTTATAGAGATAGCGGTGTAGATATTTCCATGTTTATAGAGATAGCTTTGTAAATATTTCCATGTTTATACAGATAGCGCTGTAAGTATTTCCATGTTTATAGAGATTGCGGTGTAGATATTTCCATGTTTATACAGATAGCGGTGTAGATATTTCCACATTTATACTTATAGCGGTGTAGATATTTCCAGGTTTATAGAGTTAGCGATGTAGATGTTCCCACGTTTATAGAGATAGCGGTGTAGATATTTCCATCTTTTTAGAGATAGCGGTGTATATATTTCCACGTTTATAGAGATAGCGGTGTAGATATTTCCATGTTTATAGAGACAGTGATGTAGATATTTGCGTGTTTATAGAGATAGCATTGTAGATATTTCCATGTTTATAGAGACAGTGGTGTAGATATTTCCATGTTTATACAGAAAGAGGTGTAGTTATTTCCATGTTTATAGAGACAGTAGTGTAGATATTTCCATGTTTATACAGATAGCAGTGTAGATATTTCCATGTTTATAGAGATAGCGGTGTTGGTATTTCCATGTTTATAGAGATTTTATGAAAAATTATTTTATGAAGACCAAACAAGTCATTGGGGTACCTACCTTATGTCATTTTTTACATTGAGAGTGTTAAAAATACCCCTACCCTATACAAAACCCTGACATATAGAGCCAGGAAAGGCCATGCAATAAAGGATTCTTGGGCTTGTGTGCCTGATAACAAAAACTTATCACAGAAGACTGCAAAAAACACAATCTTGCACAAAGCCCATTGCAACTTTGCACACAACAATGCTTCTGAAGGATATTTGCCCAAAAACTGCCTGTCCAACCTGTGCCTGGCATCACCTTTGTTATTGATCTTTGTAGCCAAGGATAGTCATTTCCAAATGATCATATAATCTTCCTCATTTTTTCTTTTGTCTTCCTTTACCTTCGTGAATATGCATATAGTTTACTCTGGCTTGCCTGTTTCTATTGCAAGGCTCTGTTTCCAAACGAATATCTTTTTCTTGTGGAGAGCCTCTCTCTGTTTGTTATTTAGGTTGATAAGAGAAATGGGAACATTTGAGAGCTCAGGTAAAAGGCCTTAGTCTACAGTGATACTTTTTTGCACCCTTAGATGCTTACTTCCACTACAACTTGCAGGTGGGCCTTGAAAAGTTCTTGGAATAAGTTTGAGCTTTGGTCTTCTCCGATTCATTTAGCATAGATTCTCAAAATGTGGTCCCTGGACCCACAGCATCAGCATCACCTGGAGATTGTTAGAAATGCAAATCATCGGGCCTCATTCCAGACCCTCAGCTGGAAACTCTAGGGGCATGGCCAGACCCTCTGTAGCTGAACAAGCCATCCAGGTGGTTTTGATGCAGCTAAAGTTTTGGAACAACTAATGTAGCCCCATTTGGAAAACTTGCCTCTACAGGCCTCCCTAGCTGGTATGATGCTAGCATTTTTTGTTTGTTTGTTTGTTTTGATACAGGGTCTTGCTCTGTTGACCAGACCGTGACCTCCTGGGTTCAAGCGAGGACTCAGCCTCCTGAGTAGCCGGGACTACAGGTATGTGCCACCACCATGCCCAACTACTTTTTGTATTTTTTTTTTTGTAGGGATGGGGTTTTAGCCCAGGCTAGTCTCAAACTCCTGGACTCAAGCAATCTGCCCACTTTGGCCTCACGAAGTGTTGGGATTATAGGCATGGGCCACCACTCCTGGCCCAAAGTTCATATTTTAACTACTAACCTAAGTTATTTTAAAAACAAAATTCTCCTTGGACTCAAACCAGGTCAGAGTGACATGATCATGTGCCTCTTTTGTGCAGGGTGAAGTGAGATTATCATCTAGGAAATAGCTGAAATGTCCTAAGGGTGACAAAGAGGAGCTGTGTTTTCAGCCAAATATCAGAACCAGGGCCACTGCCTGCCGCCAAACCCCAGCGTGGACCCCTACTTTGTGTTTATCTGTGGTGGCTACGCTTGCCCACCTGGGTGGGAACCCCGAGAATGACTCCAGACTCTTCCAGGGACTGCATGCCAGGGTATTTTTACAATTTATGTGTAGACTTTGTTCGGGTGGAAAAGTTATTTTATGAAGACGAAACAAGCAATTGTGGTACCTACTTTATGGCATTTTTTACATTGAGAGTGTTAAAAATACCCCTCCCCTAACCAAAACCCTGACAAATAGAGCCAGGGAAGGCCATGCAATAAAGGATTCTTGGGCTTGTATGCCTGATAACAAAAACTTATCACAGAAGACTGCAAAAAACACAATCTTGCACAAAGCCCATTGCAACTTTGCACACAACAATGCTTCTGAAGGATATTTGCCCAAAAACTGCCTGTCCAACCTGGGCCTGGCATCACCTTTGTTATTGATCTTTGTAGCCAAGGATAATCATTTCCAAATGATCATATAATCTTCCTCATTTTTTCTTTTGTCTTCCTTTACCTCCGTGAATATGCAGATAGTTTACTCTGGCTTGCCTGTTTCTATTGCAAGGCTCTGTTTCCAAACGAATATCGTTTTCTTGTGGAGAGCCTCTTTCTGTTTGTTATTTAGGTTGATAAGAGAAATGGGAACATTTGAGAGCTCAGGTAAAAGGCCTTAGTCTACAGTGAAACTTTTTTGCACCCTTAGATGCTTACTTCCACTACAACTTGCAGGTGGGCCTTGAAAAGTTCTTGGAATAAGTTTGAGCTTTGGTCTTCTCCGATTCATTTAGCATAGATTCTCAAAATGTGGTCCCTGGACCCACAGCATCAGCATCACCTGGAGATTGTTAGAAATGCAAATCATCGGGCCTCATTCTAGACCCTCAGCTGGAAACTCTAGGGGCATGGCCAGACCCTCTGTAGCTGAACAAGCCATCCAGGTGGTTTTGATGCAGCTAAAGTTCTGGAACAACTAATGTAGCCCCATTTGGAAAACTTGGCTCTACAGGCCTCCCTAGCTGGTAAGCTGCTAGCATTTTTTGTTTGCTTGTCTGTTTGTTTTGATACAGGGTCTTGCTCTGTTGACCAGACCGTGACCTCCTGGGTTCAAGCGAGGACTCAGCCTCCTGAGTAGCCGGGACTACAGGTATGTGCCAACACCATGCCCAACTACTTTTTGTATTTTTTTTTTGTAGGGATGGGGTTTTAGCCCAGGCTAATCTCAAACTCCTGGACTCAAGCAATCTGCCCACTTTGGCCTCACGAACTGCTGTGATTATAGGCATGAGCCACTGTGCCTGGCCCTGCCAGCTTTGTATAAGCTGAGGAGTTTTTAAAAATACCTAGACTCAGGCAAACCCCAGACACTTAAGTCAGATTCTCTGGGAGGTGAAGCCCAGGAACTGGTATTTTTAAAGTCTCTACAGATGGTTCTAATGTGCTGCTAAGTTAGAGAACCGCTGATCTAGACCAGGCCTTTTCAAACTTAATGTGCACGTGAATTTCCTGGACCTTGTTAAAATGCAGATTCAGTCTGCATAGGCCTGGGGTGGAGCCTGAGCTTCTGCATTTTTAACAAGTCTCTAGAGGATGCTGCTGCATCTGGGCTGCTAACTACACTTGGAGATAGGTGGTTCTGGAGAGCAGAGGAAAGAGCATGAACCATAACCTAGGGGCTGGTAGTCCTGACTTCTGAGCCAAGGTTTGTCTTTATGTGGCTGGCAACTTGCTTGGACTCCTACCTCAATTCTTTGGGCCCAAGGTTTGTCCTGCCTCAGAAGGATGTCAAGAAAATTGAGTGAGTAATGCAGAATTGTTTCTTAAAGTGTGTGCAGATGCTCCATGAATTTAGAGAGTATGTGGATGCACATTAGTAAATTTTAATAGTTGTGACCATCTTGTTATGAGTACTTAGAACAAGTAATAATGGCTTTTGATGTATAGTAGTAAGAAAGCTTCCTTTTAAAAGGCGTGTATTTAATTTTCAAAAGTGGGTCTATTTAAAAATATATGAAATAAATAATAGTAGAGGTAATTGACAGATCAAAATTAGGAAGGCAGGATGAGAATGACTCAAGTTTGGGAAATGCTGAGAAAGCAGATGCCCAAGGGCTATGAAAACTTAAAAAAATAGGTAGCACTTGATTTTGATTGGCTGAATGAGATGATGTGTTTGATTATTTATGGGGTTGGCATTTGGAAACATGCACTGGGTGGCTGAGATCACTGTTTATTAAAAAATATTTGAGTCCCTACTTTGCACTAGATACTCTTTTAGTCTCTTGGAAAAGGGATTGGGGTCAGGCAGGATAAAAACAAATCATTTATGCCCACAAGAAAATTGCAGGAAGATAAAAGTCATGAAATAAACTCTATGCTTCTAATTTAATATTTTTTATAGATTATGAGAAAAAAGTTTTGCTCACTATCAGCTAGGAAAGCTGTCTTAGCACAACCATTCATTCTTGCACAAATCAAAATCAAGACGAGCCAGATTTAATTTAAAATTTTTTCACAGATTATGAGAAAAAAGTTCTAATTTAATTTTTTTATAGATTATGAGAAAAAAGTTTCGCTCTCTATCAGCTAGGAAAGCTGTCTTAGCACAACCATTCATTCTTGCACAAATCAAAATCAAGATGAGCCAGAAGGCTCCATTCTGACAGCTTCTAATGGAGAAGCTACATTTACTGGACATGGGGAAAGTTGCTGGGCTCTAAGGACTGTGCATTTCTTGAACTAGATAAATGGTCTTGGTGTAGCATAATACCAAAACTTCTTGTCGCAGCCTGTAAGGACAGAACTCAATCAGCCTGAAAAGGAAGTCAGTGACTCCGACTCAACACAGGAATGTTCTGTGATTCCTAAAGAAGGATGTAGGAGTGTGGCACAATTCAACCACAGTCTGTGGCCCTGTGCCTCTGCCTTGACATGAGTGGGATTTCCCAGCTGGTCATTTTCTTCTTCTCTAAGACATTGGGAACAAATTACTTGACCTCCTCTGGGCTTCAGTACTCCCACTCATCAAATTAGAGGACTGGGCAGTCGCTAGGCTCTCTTTAGGCATCATATTTTAGTTTCTGTGATTTTAAATTTGAGAAGGGGTGTCTAAGGGAGAATACATAGGGGAGGGGGAAAGGCTTATTAAAAGTGTAGTTAGACACTGAATGTTTAAGAATTGCATTTTGTAATAATACCTTTACCTAATCAGGACTGACAATCTTCCCTGATGGCAGCACCTGGAGGAATGGCTGCATTCAAAAATAAAAATGAAATAAAACAAGACCTTATTTGAACTTAGCAATAATGCTGATTCCTCTTTTTGATTTGAGGAGGTTATAGCTGTTGTAAATGCTTGAATTGGGTCTGCCCAGGCAAAACGGAGTCAAGAGTCCATGTCGGATGAATTTTAACAATGTAGACAATAGAAAGGGTTGCTTAAACTGCCCCTCTTTTACCAAAACAGATTTACAAATGAAAGAACAACACTTCCATTTTTTAAAAACATTTTTTGAGATGAAGTCTTCCTTTGTCACCCAGAGTGGAGTGCAGTGGTGCGATCTTGGCTCACTGCAAACTTTGCCTCCCGGGTTCAAGTGATTCTCCTGCCTCATCCTCCCGAGTAGCTGGGACTACAGGCGCCCACCACCATTCCTAGCTAATTTTTGTATTTTTAGTAGAGACAGGGTTTCACCATGTTGGCCAGTCTGGTCTCGAACTCCTGACCCCAGGTGATCCGCCGACCTCGGCCTCTGAAAGTGCTGGGATTCCAGGCATGAGCCAACACGCGTGGCCAAAAAATTTCCATTTTTAATTGCAGGGTCTGGGGAATTAAAATGCATCCGTAATTTCTTGCATCTCTCCGCTCGGGCTTGCATGAATGCAGAGGGATGGGGAGGACTTCTTGAGGCAAGCATCCCCCTCTTGTCGCCTGCCATCTGGAGAGAGAGGGCTGTGATTTATCTCACTTTAATCAGGAAGGACCCGATGGGTGGATGGAGAGGTCTGACGGCTTTGTTGCTCCATGTGGGAAAGAAACGGACAGAGTGAATTTGTGTATGATCCCTAAGGAGAAAGCGTCTTTGTGCTCTATTTCTTTTTGACCTGGAGCCCCTGAAAGCAAGCTAGTTAGAAGTTGAAATAGGCCGTTTCTAAAGTGTGATTTTGTTTGTGTATGAGCCTTGATTACAAAGGGGAAAAAAACCCGCTTAATTTACATACACCACATGTAGTGCAGGATCCCCTGGGCTGTCTTCTCAGGTATCAGGAAACTTTGATGAAAGTCGCTTGTCTCATCTAGGACTCATTTGATATTGTTTAGCAGAGCCTGGTATTAACATTTCCTTCCAACTGTTTACTGGAATCTGTGTGTTCCCTTCAAGTGATGCATACTAGGTGCACAGGCTTCCTGCCACTGTCATCCTAATCTTTCCATGCAGACAGGAGCAGAGGGGAGAGCGCTGAGCCAGGCCCCAGCTTGCTTTTCTTACCTGACACAGCCCGGCTCCGCTGCACTTCTCGGCTCTTGCTCTAGGTGGTGTTGTTTGACCATTTTCTTCATGTGACCCTCCACTCGGTAATATAAATTCATTCGGAGGATGACCTGATATCAAAAAAAATTCCTTTTGATTAGTAGAATCAACTTGTTTCTTCACACGATACTCTTCCCACTGAGACACATGGAGACAATTCTGACTCCTGGTTTGCAACCTTGAGATTTCTCTCAGATGCAATAAAAAAAAAAAAAGCATTTTGAGTGGCACAGTGGTGCCTAGTGCATGATGATGTTTGTCTGCTCAAACATTAAAGGGAAACTTGTGGGTTTGAGGATGCCCAGCAGCACGACAGCTGCCAATGTAAATGAGCCGTATAGAGAGAGAGGGGGCGGGAGGGGACAACAAACTTCAGAATATGAGCTGTTCGTTTATAAGTTAAAAAAAAAAAGTCAAAAGGGAGCCCAGCATGGTGCAAGAAAGAGGAGAAAGGAAGATTTTCCTTGCAGCTAATCAGGAGAGTTCATAAGGGCTGATTACATGAGTGGAAGCCTTAAGTTCTTTTTTTTAAAAAATGTGAAGGTTTGCATGTATGTATGTATGTATGTATGTATGTATGTATGTATGTATAGCTTCGTGTATTACCATTATTATTGCAATCAGCAAATGGATTTACTTCCTTTATCTCATGGGCTCCTTCCCACTCACTTCTGGCAGCACATTTTCCTTTCTCCTTCATCCCAGAACATCAAAGAACAGATGCGCTTCCTAACCCTGGCTCCACGGGACTTTATACAATGTAAACAGTGCACCTCTAACGTGGTTCACCGCTTAGAGAACGTGTGTCCCATTTTAAAACTGTGACTCCTTTATATTTTTCAGTGCTTATTTTAATAAGAGACATTGGACTTGTGACATATTTTTCATGGAGGAGTGAGCTTAATGGTTGAAAGTAATCGATAAACTTGTTTTTCCTCTGATGCCATCATCCAAGATCCTATGGCAATAGTAAGAGGATGACACTGGGCTGGCACCCCCTCCATAACATATTTGGACCATGTTTTCCCCCCAGAATGCACATGCAATAGCTTTGGTTTGGTAAGAGAGAGATGGTGTACTTGGTTTCCTTCTGTCACACTTTTGGTGAAATGAATTAGACTTTTAAATCAGGAAATTCAGCGAGATGAGTTAGATTTTTACACAAGAGCAGTGGAGGACTTCCAGCTGGTTGGGGGAATGATATGGAAATATCTTGCTAAATCAGGGTCTGGTGGAATGCTGCTCCCCTTGCAGGCTCCTCTTCACAGGGAGCAATCTGTGGGTTGCTTATAGAACAGAGCGAGCAGGAGGCATAGCATGGTCTTGCTCAGGGGAAGACCCGGTGTTCAGATGTTTGTCATTAGGAACTGGGTGTGGGCTTTTTCAAGTTAAACTGAAGCAGCAGTTCTATTAGGAAGAGCCTCCCAGATCAGCATCTTTTGTTTCTGGATACTCTCCCTTTGAAAAGCCAGATTTCAGCAAAAAGCTTTGCTAATGGTGAAATTGCACAACTGAAACCCTATGGGAGCAATGGGAAAGATGGAGAAAGAGGTGGTTATATCATGTACTTCAACAGTTTATTTAGAGGCTGTTGACGTTAGAATAACAAGCCAAGACAAACAAAAATACTCATTTTGGATGAAAATATTGTCTTTTCATGTTATTATAGAGAGCTGAGTCCTAAGACTTATACAGAAACACATTTTCCTAATGAGTGGCTGATTTTTCTGGTTGTGCAAGTAATATCCAAATTATTGTACAAATTTTTGGCTCAGGAGCAAACATTGTATTGAATATTGAGCTAATCACTTGCCCTTTCTAAGGTAAGCCCTTACCTCTGCTTTCCCTTCATCTTGTCATTTCTGTTTGTTGGGTACAGGTTTCCTGTTGGTTCTTTCTGTTGGCTCTGATGTAACATGAATGAAGTTCTTAACATCCTTTCAGACATAAACACAACTTAGCTCATTGTTTCTGAGTTCATATAGAGGTTTTCTTGCCCCTGAGACTTTCGTGTCAGACAGCTGGATGTTGCTGTGTTCAAGGCTCTATATGTTGATTTTGTATCCTACAACTTTACTGATTTCACCTATCAGTTCAGTTCTAACAGTTTTCAAATTTTATTTATTTGTTTTTGTTTTTTAAATATTGAATGTTTCATTTTAGAGTCAGGAGGGTAGATGTACAGGTTTCTTAAACAGGTATATTGCATGGTGCTGAGGTTTGGGCTTCTAATGATCCCACCACCCAAGCAGTGAGCATAGTAATCGATAGGTAGTTTTTCAACCCTTGCTCCCACCATCCTTCCCTCCCACCTTTGGAGTCCCCCAGTGTCTATTGTTCCCTTCTTTGTGTTGAGTTCTAACCTTTATTTAGTGAAGTTTGTAGGGTTTTCTATATATAACAATATCATGCCATCAGTAGAGACAGTTTCACTTCTTCCTTTCCTATTACGATGCCTTTTATTTCTTTCTCTTGCCTAATTACCCTGAGAAGTGGTGTCTGTGGGCATCCTTGTCTTGTTCCTGATGGTAGAGGAAAAGTTTCAACTTTTCACCATTGATTATGGTGTTAGCTATGGGTTTGTCATATATGGCCTGTATTTTGTTGGGATACAGTCCCTCAATACGTGATCTGTTGGGTGTTTTTTTTTTTTCACCATGAAAGGGTTTCAAATTTTGTCAAAAACTTTTTCTATATCTATTGTGATGGCCATATAGTTTCTATCCTTTATTTTTCTAATATGGTATATTATATGTATTGATTTGCTTATGTTGAACCATGACATGATCATGGTGAATGATTCTTTCAATGTGCTATTGAATTTGGTTTGCTAGGATTTTGTTGAGGATTTTTGCATCTATGTAGATCAAGGATATTGGCCTGTCATTTTCCTTTCTTGTAGTGTTCTTGTCTGGCTTTGGAATCAGGGTAATGCTGGCCCTGTAAGATGAGTTTGGAAGTATTCCCTCCACTTCAGCATTTTGGAAGAGTTTGAGAAGGACTGGTATTAGTTCTTCTTAAAATATTTGGTAGAATTAATCTGGGAAGCCATCTGGTTTTGGGTTTTTCATTGATAGGAGACATTTTCTTACGGATTCAACCTCCTTGCTTGCTATTAGTCTGTTCAGATTTTTAAATTTCTTCATGAGTCAATCTTGGTAGGTTTTATGTGTCTGGGAATTTATCCATTTCTTCTAGATGATCCAATTAGTTAGTGTGTAATTATACCTAGCAGTTTCTTAGGATCCTTTGTATTTCTGTGATATTGGCTATGATGTTTCATCTTTCCTTTCTGATTTTATGCTCTATTGAAAACATGAGGCATAGCAGGTAGGGGGCACTGGTCAGGACTTGGGGTATAAACTGGCAGATGTTAAGGTGGGTGATTCTGGTTAACTCAGAAACTCCGAAGTCCCGTGTGGAAGAATTAACTGCCTGTACTCACCTAGTAATGTATATCCTTGGTCAAAAAAGATCCAGCTTAGAATGTTGGATGAAGGGACCAAATCAATATTCATCATTATATTGAAAACAAGTCAGATTGGCTGTGGTCTTTTGACAGCAGGTCAGTGGCTAAGTCTATTTGAACAAAGTTAGGGCAGGTTCAAGGGAGAATCCCGAGATCGGTATTCTTTGTTCCATACAAACTTGCCTTTCAGTTTCTTCTCCCCATGCCTCCAGGATGTCCCTGCACAGCCCGTAGGGCCCCCTCCTTCAGTACCTTGCCTTCCGAAGGGGAGAAAATGAGTTTTCCAATGTTAGCATATATTTAGCCTTCCAAAATTTTCTATTTCTATTTTAGGGGAGCTCTAGGAAAACAGCAGATTACTCTAAATCCCCAGGTAAAAATCTGAAATGGTGGAATTTCATATGACCAGGAGATATATTTTGGGGCAAGTGGGCTTTTCACAATCACTTGGACATGAAGGCATCTGCTTCTTCTATGCCTAAAATAGTCCTTCAATTTAGTAGTTTAATTCCTCTTCCACTTTTTCAAATTTCAAGACAATACATGTAGTGACTGAACAATTTGGATCCAAGTTTCACTATTTAACTGCCAGTGTGACCTTGGGCGAGTCACTTAATCTTTTCAAGGCTCAATTTCATCATGTAAAGTAGAAGTACAAACAATCCCTGACTTAGAATATTTTGACTTACGATTTTTCAACTTTAAGATAGTTTGAAAGCAATACACATTCAGCAGAAGCTGTACTTTGAGTACTCATACAACCATTCTGTTTTCCACTTTCAGTACAGTATTCATTATATTACATGAGATATTCAAAGCCCACTTTATTATAAAATGGGCTTTCTGTTAGATGATTTTGCCTAACTGTAGGTTAATGTGAGTGTTTAAGGTAGGCTGAGCTAAGCTATGATGTTTAGTAGGTTAAGTGTATTAAATGCATTTTCAGCTTACAATATTTTCATAAGTTTATTGGAATATAACCCTATTGTAAATTGAGGGGTATTTGTAATAATGATATCTCTTCAAGGAGACTTTGTGAGCCTCTCATAGGAAAATGCATACACAGATGCATATAAATATATAATCTTTCTTTTCCATACATATGATATTCTTTAAGGATATTCAAAAATCTGGAAACCGTTGCCTCCAGGGAGATAAATGGTAGTGGGTTGGGAAACTTTTAACTGTATACGCTTTTGTACCTTTTGCATTTTGAATCAGATGAATGTATAATCTACATAAAATATTAAGATTAAAACATCACCGAATAACTTATCAGGAGTTTGGTGAACATAAGGGAAGGCCACCTATGGTGGCTGTATTTTATTCAGTGTTGGTCACTGTTGGGCACTTCATAGAGCTTATTTCATTTCATCCTCACAAGCGCCGTAGGAGGAAGGGGCCCCAGAGGGATTCATGGTTAGAATAGCAGAGTAGGAGCATTTGGCAGCTATATTCTGTGTAGGTGATAACTTTAAAGATATTTCTGTTATAAAATGTTTCAAACATACAAAAAATATAGAGAAGCAGTTTTCTATAGTTATTAAATATTCTTAATGGGTAGTCACAGAAATTATCATCCAAAGTGGGATATTCTTGAGAGAAAAAGGAGGTTCTATTTATAATTATGGTGGGATAACAAACTTAAGATGAACAGCTCTGGACAAACTGGGTTGTATGGTCCCTGGAAAACAAGGATTACTGTAAATGTGAGTCCCGCCTTGTGCTTCTCTCTGTCCCACCAAGAAAATATGATCTTGATACAGATGTTCATTGTGTCAAGGCAACCATGGCAACCATGATCTAGATACACTGTTCAAGTTTTATGCTGATCCTACCTAGGTATGTCTCAGGAACTTTCCAGAGTTTCCTTTGAGTGCTTCTAAATTTTGCATAAATGGTATGTTGTCCCTTGTCTCTTTTTAAAACCAATAAGCCATTTTCCCTTCTTTTCCTGGACAATTAAAGGAACAAAGACCAGGAAATAACAAAGTATTAGCTAAGGTTCTGTTGATTGAAAGCAACAGAACCTAATTCTGGCTAGCTTAAACCATGCTAGGATTTAATGAAGAATACTGCAGAATCTTAGATATCTTATGACTGGGAAAGAGGAGGTTCAGGCAGTTCCTGGGATGTCAGCAACAGGTAGCTGTCAATTAACTGCCCCCACACCACCCACTGCTGCCGTCATCAATATAGCACACCACGATGGCTCCCAGCCTCTGTACGTCTGGGTTCCAGTGTTCAAATTCTAGAGACAGCAAGAGAAATCCCATTGAGTCAGGGATCCTTCCCTGGGTCACACTCCCTGCATATGGTCAGAAATGCAGGATTATGTACTAAAGACACAGCTAAAGAGGACCCACTTCACTGTTTCGGGACCATTTGCAGGGGAGGCAAAATTATGAGCTACTCACTTAAAGAGGTGATAACCATAAGTTTGGAGGAAAAAAAAAATTGGAGAAGAGAAGGATAACACTATCCTACGGTTTCTTCTGAAAATGGACAAAGGGAACAGCATTTCCATTTGGAAATTCTCTCCTGGCATTTCAATATTTATGGATTCTGAATTCTGAGAAAAATCAGTTGAGAAATTAGGAAAATAGGAAGGAACATTCTAATTTTCCTGTGAAAATTACAGCTTAATAGTCAGTATAGAGAACTTACTGGCTTGAAGAAATGCACTGACTTCAAGTCAAGCAAGATGAGGAAGCACTGACATGTGGAGATGAAAGTTAAGGTGAACAGGACAGGAGCAGTAAAGGAGCCTCAGTCAGACTTTCTTGTATCTGTTGCTGTGTTACAAGTGTGTGTTCATGGCCTTGTCCACTGCTAACAGTGAACCATTTCTGCAAATAAATATTAATGTGTTCATAGGCATAGTATATGTTTTACAAATCCTATGAGAGGTTTTCTAAGAAATGCCAAGTTTTAGAAACAAAATATGCCCTTAAATCTGCAATTTTGACAGTTGCTTCTTTCTAGTGCTATTCATCTTGCCAGGAGATCAGAATGTTATGTTATTTAAATGGTATTGGAGGGGATGATTGATGCCTTGTTTAACAATGTCATGTAAACAACGATTAAAGCATTAAGTATTTGTGGTGTTACCTTTCAATCTTTAAAGGATTTTTCTTTAGCATTTATTTTGTGATAATATTCATTTCTTTTTAATGTTTTCTCTATTAATGCTATTGGATTTTATAATCTTGTTACAATATGTTGGCTCCTAATAATAAGAAATCATCATTTGTTATCATATCTTTTAAAAACAGAAGACTACTAAAACTTTTCATATCATCCTGTTACAGAAAAAAACGACTATTTGCTTGTTATTATAGTCACTTATTATTTTTCAAAAACTTGTAAGTGAAGTGTTATGAAAATCATATGAATTTGGGAATTCCCAAGCATTCTCAGAAATTCTATTTCCTTGTTCCCAAATCCCAATGATTAATATCTGCCAGGAGTCGGAAAACAGTGAAAGGAAGTAACATCCTATGTTGGATACCTGGTAGGGTTAGTGAAGAAACTTTATTGCTGAGCTCTGTGTTACGCTCACGAATGATGCCATTGAGGAAGTCACGCTTGTTGAAAGGAACGCAGATACACAAAGAGTTTTGCTGCTGTCTGTTGGATAAGAACCCCCTGGTCGATTTCAGCTCCTACTGCAAGTTACAAAAATCAATCCAATGATAAATGAAAAGTGCCCAGTGTGCTGGGAAATAACTTATTTTTTGGCTTCAGAGGAAATTTTAGAAACAGTGCCAAGTGAAACGTAAAAACAAACTACGAAGACGTTCATGAATTTCCCTCTGAAGCTGACAGCCGTATTTTAGCAGATGGAACTCCTACTATTAGCCCCACTCTTGGGTTGAAACAGTGTGTCCAGGAAACCCTATGTTAAAATGCAATGTGTTGGGGATATTGTTCCTCTATTTGCTTGAGTTAATTTTCAAATTAGTGTACTCTTGCTTAGCTGTGCTCTGAGGGAATGAACAAAAGATTGGTAAACTCTGATGGAGAACACTGGTCAGGCAGGGCACATAGAATCCCTGGGGATGGTGGTTCCTGGCAACTGGGGGAGGAGGCCCTGAGCCAGGCTTGGGCTGTGCTGGAGGAACATGAAGATGGGATCTACTCACAACCCCCAAAACTGAGGGGTCCTGGTAACACATTATTTCACCCTCAGCCATGCAAATTCATTATTTTTATGGATAAAATAGCTTTAAAAAACTAATTTACATTGAAATGTTAAAATATTTATATAGAGATTAGAAATATTTATATAGAGATTATTGGGAATCCCCTCCTAAAGCCCAAACATAAAAACTACCAAAAAAAGAAATTCCGTGTAGGCTAAGATTGCAAATGACTGATGGAATGTAATTTAAATTAAACATGGAAAATATATTTCCTCTTTAATAAAGATCCAAATTCTATTCTTTTTAGGAGCCTTCAGAAATGAAATTCAACTATTAAAAAAAGTATAGAGAAGCCTTTAGAAAAAAAACTTTTCTTTTGCTGTATTATATATTAAAGAACTTTGATGAGAATAGTTCTAAAGTGTTTAATACTCGATTCCACTGATGTTTCTAGGTATTGTGGGGAACACCTAGAAATTAAATCTTCATCTTTGGCAGATCAGAGGCCTATTATTTTTAGGTAAAACAATTAAAATCTGCTTTTAATAAATCACAAATTTTGCAAGTTAGCCATTAATAGTAAGTGCTTTTCAAAGTTTGGCCCAATACATGAAAAAGCCAGAAAAACATACCTGCATTAGTTTTGCCCATCACCTTCTTATGCTGGCCTCAGGAGATTTATTAACAGCATTCAATATTTTAGGTAGGCTGGATGTGGTGGCTCATGCATGTAATCCCAGCACTTTGGGAGGCTGAGGTGGGAGGATGGCTTGAGACCAGGAGTTCAAGACCAGCCTGGTCAACCTAGTGAGCCCCTCGGTCTCTCTGAAAAGAAAAAAAATTAGGTATCCTTTGGCTACCTCCAAAAACAAACTCCAGAGGAACTGAATTTTTTTTTTTTTATTTCATGTGTTGGGATAATGGCTTCTTTTGCAGTTACTTACGAAGAATTTAAGGGTCAGTAAAAATATTTTTTCATCCTTAATAACATGAATTCTCTAATTTGTGTGTGATATAATGCTAGATATTGTGCCAAAAGTGTTACGTAGACATAATCCATGCCCATTTTCAAAGATAATACTAATAAAGAGAATAAGAATCATTATTATTGTAGTAATTATTATTTTAGTAATAGTAGTAATAATCAAAACAATTACATCAAACACTTATTAAACCCTTATTATGTGGTAAGTACTGTGTAAGCAATTTCCACATATTAGCTCCTTAAATGTGATCACTAACCCCATGAGGTAGGTAGCATTATGTCCATTTTATAGATGCAGAAACTGAGCTTTGAAGAGGGAAACAACTTGCCCAAGGCCATGCAGGCAGTCATTGATAAGGGTGGGGAGCGAGAAGTTGAAGTCTGAGATGTAAGTTCACAGACAGGAGTACACAAACACGTACAAGATACTCGTATGACATGTGGGGTTGCTTGAAATATGGAATTGACTTTCCCCAGCACAAGAAAGTGTTTGGACAGATTTCAAAGGGATCTAACACTTCCTCAGAGGACTGCCCTACGACATTTTTCCGTGTGCTTTTCTGCCTCTTGTCCTATACTTTTGGCATTTCTTCTGCTCTTAGAGGCAATGAGTCAACAGCATATTTTTAGCACCTCCTGTGTGCATAGAAGTGGCCCCTGACTCAATGGGAGTGTATAACTACCATGGGCCAAATCAGTGTGCTTTCCTCTTAGCCAGGGGATTATAGAAGAACACGCTCCCCTGATTCCAACAGAACTTGCTGCCACTCTGATGTCTTCATTGTAAGGCCTCTAAATGAATGTTCAAGAAATTCATGTTAAAGGCACGTGTCATATGTGTAACTTGTAAACATTTGTGTACTTGTCTCTGTGTCCTTACACCTCAGGCTTCAACTCTTGTTTTTACCTTTATCAATGACTACCTGTGTGCTGTGTGGCTTTGGACCAATTGCTCACCCCCTCTAAAGCTCAGTTTCTGCATCTGTAAAATGGATATAATGCCATATATACATAGATATAGATATACATACACCAATATATATACACACATATATATGTGTGTATATACATACATATATATGTGTGTATATACATATATATATATATAATACACAAACTGAAATATATAGTTATATAAATATTTCAGTTTAAGTTTCAAAAATCACTGGAGGGTATTTTTATAATACCCTTCAGCAATTTTACCTGCTGCCTTTGCACATTCTGGTGAATTTCTAAATGGAAGTCTGATAGAGATTAATCTTTTAATGCATCATAAATAAAAAAGAAAATCACAGAATGATGTAGCTGGAGAGGACCCTGGGGATCTAGTGTTTCATGAAAGATTAATGTCCTTGATCTGTTTGTAAGTGTTTTGGAAAAATCTTCCATGGTCAAATAAAACTTGGCAATGTTGGATTAAAGTTAAATAGGTTTTTTTTTCCTGCAGAACTTCATAGTCTTTAATATGCTAATATGTTTTGTGAATCTACAAGGAATGAAGTGTTTCAATGCTTATTTTACCCAGATTCTCATTTTGGGACAGGCTGGTCAAGCTGAGTCAGATAGTATATTCTCTAGATGGAGATGATGGCTGATGCCTTTTTGAGAGCAAGAGAGTCCCCAGGGGAAGCAAGGGTATATCAGTTGCTCCATTTCATGCCAAGGATCCTCAGTCTTTAGAGGCTCAGAGAAGGCTGAAAGGCTACTCTAGGCTATCAGGGCTACCATTCATTGTGACCCATGCTACAGAGAAGCTTTGAGCTCAGTGCAAAGGAGTGACCAGCCCTTGAGAATCAGGAAAATTTATTTATTCCTGACCTAGTCCACTGAGGACATACAAGGAATGGGGCAGGGGAGTGTCACCAGCTATGGTTACAAGCTTGTCTGATTCTCTTTCATTAAGAAAACTGGTCCCTGTGAGTTTAGATTGGGAAGCACCAGGTTAAAAAAATTTTAGGCCAGGAGTGGTGGCCACTGTACTCCAGCCTGGGTGACAGAGTGAGAATCTGTCTTAAAAAAAAAAAAAAAAAAGTTAAGTGATGTCTTCTGTTGAGGACCTCTCAGAACTTTCTTTCCCAGGCTCACAACATAGGACAGATACTGTGTAGGCCAAGCCTGTTTCTAAGGCAGGAGCTGGGTAGGGAGGGTGAGAAGGGCGAGAAGAATAGGGAAATATGTGTCGTCTGTGTTGCTGCTGTTGCAACCACCAAAACAAACAAACAAGTGAAAAAAAAAAAAAAAAGAATTGTCCATACCGGAAAGTGTGCTGTTTTGGAGGAGGCTGGGGAAAGTGTGGATGGCTCGAGTGGGTCCTGTTGGATTGAAGTCTGACAGTGGTGATTCCCTTCAACAAATGATCGGGGTGGGAGGGTACACACACATACACACACACACACACCCCACACGCAGCACCAAGCCTCCGATTTCAGCGCTGGCAGGAGATAACCATTCTTAGCTCGCCTTTCCAGGGTTATTTTTGGCTGAGGCTGTTCGCTGATGGCAAAAGGTTTCAGCCCCCTCCCAAATCCCTCCCCATGCTTGTTCTAAAGAGAAACTGGTGCATGTAGGCTGCGCACTCCCAGGGAGACAGGGAGACGGGCCTGGCGCCGGAGAGGAACCCGGACTCTTCCCAAAGTCTCGCCGCCCGCCGGCTGTTTTCTGGCGGAGGGTGTGCCGCGGAGGGCGGCGATCGCGCGTGAAGGCTGGGGCCAGGCGCGGGTGCAGGCATCACCGGGGTCGGGCTAGCAGGCCCTGGAATCAGGCTTTTGGGACACCCCGAAAGTGAGTCCAACTTGGGGAGAAACTGAGGACACCTCGGGCGGTCTGGCAGCGGAGAAGGTGGGCGGGAGAAAACTTTACAGGAAGGCAGAAGCAATCTCCGCCGAGGGAGTCAGCGAGCGGCCGCGCGGAGAGGAGGGGCGGGCGGTCCCCAGGCGGGCGGGCGCAGGGCGCAGGGTGCCGACCTGCCGGAGAGGGGGCCCGGGCGCGAGGCGGAGTCCCGGCACGCGGCCAGGCTGGTGGAGGCGCCCGGCAGGCTGCAGATTCCCTCCGGCCCTGGGAGCCACAGCAGGACCGGCCAGGAGGCACCACGGAGGGGAGCCCCATCCCGGTGCTGACAGTGCCCACCGTGCCCTACGAGGACTCGCGGCGGGCCGGCGGCGGGGTTCTGCGGCGACCTACCGGCCTCTTCGAGGGCCAGCACAACTACCTGCCCAAATTCATCCAGAGCGTGCTATCGTCCATTGACCTGCGCGACCGTCGGTGCTGCACCACGGTGGGCAGCGACGGCAGGTACTTTAGCAGGACGGCCATCGAGATCGTGGGGCAGATGGCCGCAGCCAACGGGGTGAGTGTCCAGATGCCCCTCGCTTCCCACCGCGCTGCCGCCATGCCCTCTCCTAACCCTTGTTCCCCTGCTGCCTCCAGGCCCAGCTGGGAGGCCCCTGCCCGGCCCAGGCTTTGCTTCCTCACTCCCGCGTCCTCACCCTCCAGCGCCCCACTCCCACCGTGCTTGCAGCCTCCCCGGCGCACCCCGGACACTGGGTTCTATTAGTACCCACTGCCCCCAAAAGCCTTGAGGGGTGTCCGTCGTTCCTGGAGCCACTCTGGGCGCCCTGGACTCTTCTCCGACTCTGCACACATCCCGCACCTGCTCATTTTTCTTTCGGACATTCTCTTACCCGGCCCTGTAGATTCCAAGGCAGCTCCCAGTTTTCCATATTGTTCCCAACGCGTTCACTGCCCACAGTCCCCACACAAACTTCTTTCCCAGGCTCACAACATAGTCCCTCTGCCCCGTGCCCTTTTTGCAATAATCTGCCAGTCCCCTAAGTCTTAGCTCTGCCTATTTAACAGTAGTGGTGTCTCAGAACACACACACACACACACACACACACACACACACACACACACACACACGATCCCTGACATATTTGGCAAGAGTAGGCCCTGAAGGTTTTTAATATTTTGGTTTTTTAAACCAGTGGAATTACTGAATGATTTATTTAATTAGGGTAGGGATGGAGTGGATCCATTTGTTTGATGCTAAACAGCCTGAGCTCGCAGTTCCCAGGGGGCATATCTCTAAATGGTCTGAAACGAGATTTGCAGTGGTTTTCTTAATGCAATTCCCAACTTCTCTCCAAATGCCTTTTGACATTTGACAACATTTCATGCCTCTTCCCCTTTCGCTTTTCATCCTTGTTTTCTCTCCCTTCTCCCACGACCTCGGTAGTCTTCTGCAATCCAGATTCTCAGACCTCGGGTTTTTCTCCCTCTGCCCCTTTCCTCTCTGTCCTATAACTAGAAGCACCTTTTGGCATAGACCCGTATCCCAGTTTCCTCTTTCCCAGGTCCAGCAGCATCTCAAGGACATCTACAAGAGGGATACCTAACTTCAGGGGTCTCTGAATGATATGTGGGAAACATCGTCTAAAAAAGTAATTTTATCCTTATTCATGCAACCAGACCCACACTCATAGAACTTTTCTTTAAGGGGAGTGTCTTGCAGATGTATAAATGAGTGTTAACATCTTTAAAGGCGAAACTGCACAATTCCCTGGCATTTGAATTCCCTCCTTCCTTCCCAACCCTCTCCTTTTCATTTTCTCATTTATTATTAAAAACATTTTTAAAGGATCTCCATGCTTCATATTTATCTACTATAATTCCTCCTTCTCGGTGTTGCAGGGATGGGGAAAGAGGATTTTTTAAAAAACACAATAAAAAGCAATTGGGAGAAACAGGGCCAATGGTGTTGGGGTGGGTAGTGGAATTGTGATTTTTGACTCCAGTAGACAATGATGCTGGATATATGGGGTTTGATTTCTCTCTGGCTCCTCACTTGAGATTGATGAAGTTTGGCTAGAATCAGGGAGTTGAAGAGAGGTTGACAAATGGTCTTTCACTCTTCTCTGACAGGCTGTTCCTGTGGAGTGATGGAGAATAATGAGCCTTGGGAGAGCTATGGGAGCTCTCATACTCCTTCCCGAGCCAATTTTTTAGGGAGTGAGAGAAACATGGCCTGTCCAGTACTTGTTGTGGGTCAAGATATTTTTGAAGCTACGGTTGTTGATTTGCATGGGAAAATTATTATGTCTTATTATTTCTTGTCCCACTTTGCCATAAGGGCTCCTCAGCTTCTTACTTCAATGGGTCTTCCATGACACACACACTTTATTAACTCTAAGAGTGGAATTTATTTTAACAGATAATTAGCATAGGTCAATATATGCTGAAAATAGAGTCAAATTAAACCTACTAGCTGTTATAAAGGACAGATGACAAAATCCACATAGAAGCATCGACTCTTAAATAATCTGAAAGTACTACTTCTAAGAGGGGCGGGCATGGGTGAAGGGAATGGTGGACATGTTTCAGAATTTCAAATGCCAACTTTAACCAATCGTTTCCTCATTTTGTTCACCTTCTTGGGGGCTTATGCTAAAGTGAAGTGAATAGCCATAAGGCTGGCTTCAGGAGAAAGGTGGTCTAAAAGAACTGGATAATTATAAGCAAAATTGGTCTCGAATGATTGAAAATTGATGAGAATGTGCTTGTCTCCTGATTTGGCATCCTGAGTTAGACTCAGGAATACTGAACATGGATCCCAAAGGCTTTGGTCTTTTTTGATATCCTATTGGATAATCATAAGCAGGCTAGAAAAATAGGAAACTAGAATTTATTCTCTTTGAACTGACAAATCTGACCAGTGGGCTGCATTCTCTATATCTGAAAAATCTTGGTTTTGATTGAAAAATTAATTTTACAAAGCAATTTTCTTTTTTTCAATTAAATTTCATTTTTTTTTTTGACACAGGGTCTCACTTTGTTGCCCAGGCTGGAGTGCAATGTTACAGTCTTGGCTCACTGTAGCCTTGACCTCCCCAGATTCAGGTGATCTTCCCACCTCAGCCTCCTGAGTAGCTGGGGCTATAGGTGCACGCCACTATGCACAGCTGATTTTTGTGTTTTTACTACTCATAGGGTTTCTCTGTTGCCCAGTCTAGTCTCAAACTCCTGATCTCAAGAGATCTGCCTGCCTTGGCCTCCTAAAGTGTCATGAACCACCATGCCCAGCCTACAAAGCAATGTTCTAGGAAAAACTACAGTTACTCTTTGATTATGTAATTGCTGGAGAAGAAAAGCATGGCATTTCTAAAATGATGAACTATATTACTTATATTTTAATATCTCATAAAGTTTGAAATAGACATTTCAAACATAAACATGTATAAAAATTTTTATAAATTATAAAATCAAAAACATTTTACAATTATTTTATTATAAAATTATTATAGAATCAAAAACATTATAAATTTAAACAACTTTTTTAAAAATTTATTTTGGGATTTCCCATGGAGTGATGGAGAATAATGAGCCTTGGGAGAGCTATGGCAGCTCTCATACTCCTTCCTGGGCCAACTTTTTTAGGAAATGGGAGAAATATACCCTGTTCAATGTTTATTGTGGGTCAGGATATTTTTGAAGCTATAGTTGTTGATATGCTTCAAACTTTAAAAAAATTATTATAAAATTATGGGATGTAAAAAAATTTATTATAAAACTTTGAAATTTTCAAACTTTCAGAAAAGCAGACAGATGAGATTAATGGCACTCACAGGCAAGCATAGAACATAGATTGTAAACATTTTGCTATATTTGTGTCATGACTATTTTTTGCTTGTGTTTGAAAGTATATTAAAGAAAATGATATTTTACCCCTAAATTCTTTAGTACAGATTTCTAAAAAAATAAGAACATTTTCCTGTATAGTTACAAAATCATGTTTTCAAACAAAATAAAAAATGGCTTTTTTATATCATTTATTACCCAGTCCACATTCAGATTTCCTCAATTATTATGAAATGTCCTATTATTTTTTGAGACAAAGTCTTGCTCTTTCACACAGCCTGAAGTGCAGTGAAACAATCATAGCTCATTGCAGCCTCAAACTCCTGGGCTCAAGTGATCTTCCTGCCTCAGCTTCCTGAGTAGCTAGGACTAGAGGTGCACACCACCATGCCCAGCTAATTTATTGTTTTTGTAGAGATGGAGGTCTTACTACGTTGCCCAGGCTGGTCTCAAACTCCTGGCCTCAAGTGATCCTTCCAGCTTGGTCTCCCTGAAATATCTTTTGTGGCTGGTTTGTTCAAATTAGTTTCTTCTAATCAAGGGACACACATTGCATTTGATTATTTAGCTCAAGACTTTTTTAACCTGGAAAATACCCATACTCTTTGTTTATGTATTTCTTTAGTGAAATTGACTTGTTGAAAAACTAGTCAGTTGTCCTGTAGAATATTTCCCCTTCTGGAATTTTCTGGTTGCTTTTTATGGTGTCATTTAACTTTTCCCTCTTTTTTTTCCTGGTTAACTGGAAGTTAGTTCTAAAGACTTTTAGGCCTGCTATAACAAAATACCAAAAACTGGATGACTTATAAAGAACAGAAATTTATTTCTCACAGTCCTAGAGGCTAGCAAGTTTAAAATCAAGGAGCATGTGGTTTTGATATCTGGTTAGGACCAACTTTCTGGTTCATAGATTGGCCTTCTTGCTGGGCCCTCACATAGTGGGAGAGACTAGCTAGCTCTCTGGGGCCTCTTTTATAAGGGCACTAATTCCAATCATGAAGCCTCTGTCCTTATGATCTAATGACGCCCTAAAGGCCCCACCTTTTAATACCAGCACCTTTGGGGTTAGGATGTCAACATATTAATTTTGGGAAGACACACACGTTCAGCTCATTGCAAGTTTTAGTTAGATTCAGGTTCAACTTCTTTTTTAAAGACTATTTCATAGGCAATAATGTGTATTCACATCCCATCATTAGTGATGGTGAGATGATCGCAAGGTTAGGGTGATCACTGCCTATCTCCTCTGCTATATCCCCCCTTGGGTCAAGCCAGTAGTCTATGACGTGAACTTTGTACCATGTGTATATTCAGTTATATTCTGTATCAATAGTTACTTGATTGTTTTAGCATTTATTAATGATCCTTGCTTGAGTTGATTATTTCATTGGGGTTTCAAAATGGTGAATTTCTAATTCTCTAATTCTATCTACATGTTTTAGCTGGCATTTTTCTATAAGCAGACCATTTTCTTCACAACTGGGTTATTTGGCTACCCTGAAACATAGTTCCTTACAGGAAGGCAGAACATATGTTTATTTCTGTCTTTTAAAAATTACTGGTGTTTGGAGTGAAGATTAGTTGAGCTAACTACCTCCACAGGTGACAAATGAATTTTGTTTTGTCTCACTTTTGCTTTTTTGAATATCACTGTGGCTGCTTGGATTTTTATATTTAATTTGAATGGATTAGGGAATAAATGAGAAGATAGGTTTTATCTGTTTCTGTAGTTTTTATGTGGCTGTGTGAACTTACTTTTAAAAATTCCCAGAAATATTTTAATTCCCCTTTAAAGATATAAACTATGTCATACTATAAAGCAAAAGAAAAACCAATCATGTGAAGAGTAAATAGTATCGTTTAAACGAATTGTGGTTAAGCTTAGTTTGTAACTAATTAGTTTTTTATTTTCTTTCTACTTTTATCTGCTTCAGAGCCTCTTCAGTGGTTTAGATCTTCTATGTGTCAAATTATTCTAATCTCTTAAAAAGTTTAAGAGCTAAAATACATCATAATGACTACAGGAATGCCCTTGTCCTTTTCTGGGTAGGTACACCTAAGGCAACTTCTTTTTCTCTTCTTTGTTCTCTTCTTCTTTCTTATTCTTAAATCATCTTCAATATTGGACAGATGACAGCACTATGCCTGCCTCAAGATGTTTCTGACTTTTTCTTTTTCTTTTTTTTTTTTTTGAGATGGAGTCTTGCTCTGTCACCCAGGCTAGAGTGCAGTGGCACAATCTTGGCTCACTACAACTTCTGTCTCCTGGGTTCCAGTGATTCTCCCAACTCAGCCTCCTGAGTAGCTGGGGTTACAGGCATGCACCACCACGCCTAGCTAATTTTTTGTATTTTTACCAGAGACGGGGTTTCACCATGTTGGCCAGGCTGGTCTTGAACTCCTGACCTCAAGGGATCTGCCTGCCTTGGCCTCCCAAAGTGCTGGGATTACACGTGTGAGCCACTGCACCCGGCCGTTTCTGACTTTTTCTAAAGTCTTCTTTCTCTGGAGATGACATTATATAATATCACTGTTCAATAGAAGTTTCTTTGATGATGGAACTGTTCTATAATCTGCATTGTCCCAGCCACTAGCCATATGTGACTACTGTAACACTTGAAATGTGGCTAGAGCAACTGAAGAACTGAATTTTGCATTTTACTGAATTTTAATTAATTAAAATAGAAATGCAAATAACCATAAGTGGTTAGTAGCTACCATACTGGACAGCAAAGATCTATAATTAAGCATTTAAAATCGATTTTGTTTTGTTTTCAAAAATGGAGTCAGACTGTTACAACCCAAAAGAACTGTAGGTTAAATTAAGGTAAATCCCCAAATACTACATACACATTTGGGAAATCCAAACCAGATTTTTTCATGTGATAACCACACCCTCTTTTGACTTTAGCCTTGGAGGTAATGGAGTATGGCAGAAAAAACCCTGTATCAGCAGCTGGAAGACTCACCTTCTTTTCCTAGCTCTGCCATATATTGACCAAAAGAGTCAAAGTCCATTCAGATGGTTGAAGGGCCTTGGAATTTTGTTTTTGGTTTTCACATACAAGTTGGAGGGCAGATGCGTTAGCCTCTTGAAATACCCAGAAACCACTTGTTTCCTCATCTAAAAATCAGGTATGACAGGATCATTTAATTATCCTGGAAATCAGATGAAGCACTGCATATGGAAGCACTTTGTAACATCGATAGCACTGGGAAATGTAAAGACCTTTTACTGAAATATAAAGGTGTATGGTCAACTGAATATATCTCAGATAGTTAGGATTTGACTGTATATATTGAATATAACCTGTAGTGGGCCCCTTGGTAAACAGCTTACAGTTTTCTTGCAAGTTTTAGCCAAGAGAAAATTTATTTGTTGACTAGTCATGCCCTTTATTGGCCACATGATGAGCAGCCAAGATATTAACACACAGTGCACCTTGCAGAATTCAAGAATGTCTCAGTGTCTTGTGAACTAGGAAGCTGAAATGCAGTGGTATGCAGAAGGCTGGCTCAGTAGGAGCCTTGGGAGTGTCCTCCAGATAGATGTTTGTGCAGGTTGTGTTTGATTCCAGTTGGCCATGAAAAGCTGGTTGCTCTAAAGAATGAGAATATACTTGGTTTTGCATTTACTAGAACTATCTGGGGAACAAATCTTGGGGTGGAAGAAAGAAGGGAGGGAGGGAAAGCTGTGCTTCAATACCTAGGGCTTCTTTCCTGGAATGGATCTGAGAATCTGGGATTGGGTGGCTAATATCTCATCTCTAGAAGGGAGAAAGAACTGGGTGGTGATGGCTTTGTATTTTCTATTGGAGTTCACTAGAGAATAGGTGAATGGAATGGGCTGCTATGATCCAGACATTAGGGAGGACAGGTTTGTGATACATTAGAAAACTTGAATGAGCCCTTCTATGATTCTCTCTTCCCTCTTTCTGCTTCCCGTTCTTAATCCCCATCCGCAGGTTGTGGAATTAGCAAATCTATTATGTGAGCAATAGCAAACTTACAGGAGCCCTTGGCTCCATCTATCTCCCTGTTTGTGTCAGTTCCTTCTGGATGCTTTTAGTCTGTGGTCTTCATTCACTCTTTTTATGGGGAAGTAAAAGGAGTGGGACAGATTATGAGAACAGCTGGGTCCTCCCAGTTGCTGGGGTGGTTATTTTAAGCTTTGTTTAATGTGTCCAGAGACCCAGATGGCATTTTTAACTAAGCTGCTTTATTAAATCTTGTGATAAAGCATAGTGATGTTTATTGAAAAGGCAGACACGCATCAGCAACATTATGCGTGAAACTTGCTCTAAGAATTTTCTATAAAACATCTGTTCTCTTTGAGCCTTTTGTGAACTCTGGAAGTTTGCTAGTTTCTAAACAGACTTGAGGACAAGAAGTTGGAACCCACTTTTGGAGATGTCCAAGCATAGGTATTGGAATCATTAATCCTAACCCTCTCAGTTTTAAGGCCCCGGATACCCTTCTGTTAGACAACAGTAACATGAGCAAGCACTGTAATAACCTTTAAACAAGATTATTTGGAAATAATGGACAAGAAAAATTAGTATAAATTGTTTGGGGATTTTAAAATTAAAGATAAAAAGCTAGGGCTTCAATGACCTGTGCCAGCCTATAGCCTTAAGAGTCAATTTGCAAACACTCAAGATTTGGCCAATATGCCTCTACTACTTCTACTTAACACAGTCAAAGGGAAATTTTTAGATTCTTTCATCTGATTTGACTCTCTTAGTTACGAATAAGAGGATATCTAGAATATATATGTGACTTGTTAAAATGAAAATCCACCTTCTCTGAGTCTTCAAATATCTTTCATATCTTACATTTTTTAGTCACATCAACTTTTGAAGTCATGTCCGTAGTTGTATGAAAAGAAAAATTTCAGGAACATTCAACCTCAAAAGTTCTTTTTCTTAGTCTGAAGTCGTAGAAGCATTTGACTTTTACTTTCTCTTTTTAAGTTTGTACTAGTAGGTATTTTGTATAAATATAATATTTAATTATTGCCTTTGTATTCTTTTTCTCTAGTAAACATCCTGGTTTCTAGCGATCAATATGTAGTTTTACATTTAGGGATTTCTAATGGAAAGAGAAAGGAATCTGAAATCAGAGGACGAGAGTTTATTCTACTTGACCAAACACATACACAATACTGGAAGGAGAGTTTTACAACAAATATTTAATATCTATGACATGTAAAACGTTTTTTGAAATCAAGAAAATTCAAACAATTCAATACAAATATCATCAATAATAACACATGAACAGGTGGCCAACCTTATTAATAACCAGAGAAATATAAATTAAAACAATCCATCAACTTGTAAAAAAGATGAAATTACCCAGAGTTGGTGTAGGTGATGGAAAATTGTCATGTTTGTATACTGTTCATAGAAGTTAAATTGACATAACTTTTTGGTCAGGCAATTTGGAAGTATATATCTAAATTAATAGAGTAGTTTTCTAATAACCTGGGAATCTCTTAATCTAAGAATCTTTACTGTAGATTTTTCTAGAACAAATGTACAAACATCTGTGTACAAGGGTACTCACTGCAGCATTTTGCTAAGGAAAAACTCAGAAAAAATCTATATGTTCAACAGAGAACGGGTACATAATTTATGACACAACTGCACAATATACACCCCTAAAATAAAGCATATAAATTTATATGTAGTATGAAAAAGATGTGAATGATAGCTTGTTGGTGAAAAACAGCAATGACTGGAATATTGTGTGTAACGTAATCCTGCTTTTCTGTATATAATGTAGGCATAGAAAATAGGATTGAAAGGACATACTCTAGTCAACAGTGTATATAGCTTGGGTGGAGGGGGTGTATAATGGGGAAGGAGAGTCCCTTTTCCTATCTATTCCATATACATCTCTGGATTTAAAAGATCATACATGCATATGCATTACCTTCAAAATTAAAATGATAAAGACAAAAGGAGAAGCTTTGGATTTGAATCATGATACTACTGTTTGCAACTTCTATGACCGTGGGGAAGTCGCCTAGCCTCCTGGGGTTTATTTCCTCATTTATAAAAATAGGGAAAGTAATAATACTTGTCTACATATCTTCTAGGGTTGTTGGGAGGATTGAATGTGATAATGGGTTACAGCATTATGAATTATTTATTCATATAACACAATTATTATAAAAATATTTTGCTCTGATTAAAATAAAAGAAGGACGAGATCGTGTGTGTTTTTCAGTCCCAGTAGCTTTACTAACCAGAAAGCGCCTGCTGATGTGGTGATCACAGTTGCTTTGGTGCAGCTTCCTGTTGACTTTTGGCAATTCTCCACGCTGCTACCTAAGGCTGAGGTGGCGACTGTGGAAGGTGTGATCTCCTCCCCCTCCCAGCACATTTTCGTGTGCATACTCACACTCATGCACACACAAACACACACATGCACACTCTATCACAGTACATGAGGTGGCAGCAGCTGCTCCGGCATAGACTTTCACACAACATAAAGGGCTTTTTTGGTGTGGTCTGTGCATTATTTCCTGTTAAGCATGAGCTGAGTCAGTGCCATGCTTTTCCATCTGAAACCTTTCTGAGGCTCAGGCTGTGTTAAGAGCAAACCCTCTCCCCTCCATGCCCACCCCATGGCCCTCTACTGAAGCCAGATCATAATCTGCTCATTTCATGAGGATTTTCAAACCGAATGGACTGGGCCATGTGAGAGATCACTGAAAGGAACAGACCAAGCAGAGGCTAAGAGACTCCACGCTAATCTGCTGAGTCATCTGAAAATGCACAGCTGTGGCAGCTCACGGTGCTTTAAAGTACTTTGGCAGGATGTTTGTTCAGGGGGCCTGTTCCTGCAGCCCTGCTGAATGTTTGGTTAGGAGGCATAATCATTTTTTGGACAGGATCTCCCAAATGTAAGGTGATAGATGCTAATGTGGAATATAATACAGAAGATACAGCTTGGATGTCATAAATAACAATAAATTGTTTAATCTTGCTGAGTTGTAAATCTATGATTGCCAGAGGTCTTTAGTTCACTGGAACATAGTATGGGGGCAGGGGCACTTAGCAAATAGGCAGTTATTATTTTCCAACCAGACAGAAACTGGTCTGATGAAATTTATCTAAAAAGGCATTCACATGTATTTTAATTAATTGTGACAATTACTCAGAGAAAACACATGGCCCTAAAGAGGCTGAGGGTTTTTTTGTTCTAAATATAAATGTATATGTATATTCACCTATATTCTACCTATGTATAATTAAGAGAATGAGTTTTTGTTTTGGGGATATATATTTATACGTATCTATACAGAGAGATATACACATACTTAATTTCTGTGTACCTATTAAGGTGCGGTGACAGATGGAAAGTATTTTTAAGCATTTAGATAGCTTATTCTATAGCATATGTGTGCATATAGCCCACCCATAAAGCTTTGTCTCTTTTCTGGATATATTTAACAAGAGGCTAGAACAGAGTCCAAAATGTCAGAAATGTTTGAACATTCCATAGAAATGAAGGAGGTGTTTCCAAATGACCTATGTTTCTATGGCAATAAATAGAACTTGTGCTGCGTTGGATGGGTCAGGAGTAAGGAATATAAACAGTGTAAGTATGGCTATTCCAGGCAGAAATCTACCTTGTAAGAACAGCTTTGTGCAGTGAGCTTGACAACATTGATCAGTTAGCAGTCCGGTTCAGTACAACATTGATAAGGTAGCAAGACGGTTCGGCAGTGCCAGTCGGAGACAAAGATGGGGACAATCAAAGAAGATGCAGGTCAGGACAAGGATGCAGACATGTACCTGTCACTACCATGGACTTCAGCAGCTTCTTAGTGAGCAGGTTTATGATCAAAGAAGAAAGACATCGTTGATATGTAAGCATGTTACAATTAATTTGCTCTTTAGTTACTAGCAAACTACATCCAGTTTTTAGTTTTTAGGTTTTTTTTTCTTTTTTCTTTTTTGAAACAGGTTCTTGTTCTGTCATCCAGGTTGGAGTGCAGTCGTTATCCAAGCTCACTGCAGCCTTAAAATCCTGGGCTCCGTAGATCCTCCCACCTCAGCCTCCCAAGAAGCTGGGACTACAGGTGCACACGACCATGGCCAGCTACTATTTCTAATCTTTTTGTAGAGATGAGGCCTTGCTGTATTGCCCAGGCTGCTCTTGAGTTCCTGGCAGTGTAGATATTTCCATGTTTATACAGATGATGGTGTAGATATTTCCATGTTTATACAGATGAGTGTGTAGATATTTCCATGTTTTTAAAGATGGCGGTGTAGATATTTCCATGCTTATAGAGATGGCAGTGTAGATATTTCCATGTTTATACAGATAGCGGTGTAGATATTTCCACGTTTTTAAAGATAGCGGTGTAGATATTTCCATTTTTATACAGCTAGCGGTGTAGATATTTCCATGTTTACACAGATGGCGGTGTAGATATTTCCATGTTTATTGAGATAGCGGTGTAGACATTTCCATGTTTATACAGAGAGTGGTGTAGATATTTCCATGTTTATAGAGATAGCAGTGTAGATATTTCCATATTTATACATATAGCGGTGTAGATATATCCATGTTTACAGTGATAGCGGTGTAGGAATTTCCATGTTTATAGTGATAGCGGTGTAGATATTTCCATGTTTATGTGGATAGCGGTGTGGATATTTCCATGTTTATACGGATAGCGGTGTTGATATTTTCATGTTTATACAGATAGCGGTGTAGGTATTTCCATGCTAATGCAGATAGCGGTGTAGCTATTTCCATGTTTGTACAGATGGCGGTTTTGATGTTTCCATCTATACACAGATTGCCGTGTAAGTATTTCCATGTGTATGCAGATGGCATTGTAGATATTTCCGTGTTTATACAGATGGTGATGTAGATATTTCCATGTTTATACATATGACTGTACAGGTATATCCATGTTTTTCCAGATGGCATTGTAGATATTTCCATGTATACAGAGATAGCAGTATAGATATTTCCATTTTTATACAGATGGCGGTGTAGATATTTCCATGTTTATAGAGATAGCGGTGTAGATATTTCCATATTTATACAGATAACGGTGTAGATATTTCCATGCTTATACAGATAGCGGTGTAAATATTTCCATGTTTATACAGATCACGGTGTAGTTATTTCCATGTTTATAGAGATAGCGGTGTAGATATTTCCATGTTTATACAGATAGCGGTTTAGATATTTTCATGTTTATACAGACCGCGGTGAAGATATTTCCATGTTTATACAGATAGCGGTGCAGATATTTCCATGTTTGTAAAGATGGCGGTGTTGATATTTCCATCTATACACAGATGACCGTGTAGATATTTCCATGTTTATACAGATGGCGGCAAAGATATTTCCATGTTTGTAAAGATGGCGGCGTTGATATTTCCATCTATACACAGATGACCGTGTAGATATTTCCATGTTTATACAGATGGCGGTGTAGATATTTCCATGTTTATACAGATGACTTTGTAGGTATTTCCATGTTTCATCAGATGGCGGTGTAGATATTTCCATGTTTATAGAGATAGCTGTGTAGATATTTCCATGTTTATACAGATAGTGGTGTAGATATTTCCATGTTTATACAGACCGCGGTGTAGATATTTCCATCTTTATGCAGATCGCGGTGTAGATATTTCCATGTTTATAGAGGTAGCGGTGTGGATATTCCATGTTTATACAGATATCGGTTTAGATATTTCCATGGTTATACAGACCACGGTGTAGATATTTCCATGTTTATACGGATGGCGGTGTTGATATTTCCATCTATACACAGATGACCGTGTAGATATTTCCATGTTTATACAGATGACGGGGCAGATATTTCCAAGGATATGTGGATGGCGGTGCAGATATTTCCATGTTTATACAGATAGCGGTGTAGATATTTCCATGTTTATACAGATCACGGTGTAGATTTTTCCATGTTTATGCAGATCGCGGTGTAGATATTTCCATGTTTATACAGATAGCGGTATAGATATTTCCATGTTTTTACAGATATTGGTGTAGATATTTACATGTTTATAGAGATAGCGGTGTAGATATTTTCATGTTTATACAAATTGCGGTGGAGATATGTCCATATTTATACAGATACCAATGGAGATATTTCCACGTTAATACACATAGCGGTGTGGATATTTCCATGTTTATACAGATAGCGGTGTAGATATTTCCATGTTTATACAGATAGTGGTGTAGATATTTCCATGTTTATTGAGATAGCGGTGTAAATATTTCCATATTTCTACAGATAGTGGTGTAGATATTTCCATGTTTTTACAGATAGCGGTGTAGATATTTCCATCTTTATTCAGAGAGTGCAGTACATATTGCCATGTTTATACATATCACTGTGTAGATATTTCCATGTTTATACAGATAACGTTGTAGATATTTCCATCTTTATACAAACGGTGCTGTAGATATTTCCATGTTCCTACACATGACAGTGTAGTTATTTCCATGTTTATACAGATGGCGGTGTAGATATTTCCATATTTATAGAGATAGCAGTGTAGATATTTCCAGGTTTATACAGATAGCGGTGTAAATATATCCATGTTTATACAGATCGTGGTGTAGATATTTCCATGTTTATACAGATAACGGTGTAGATATTTCCATGTTTATACTGATCGCGGTGTAGATATTTCCATGTTTATAGAGATGGCAGTGTAGATATTTCCATGTTCATAGTGATAGAGGTGTTGATTTTTCCATGTTTATAGAGATAGCGGTGTGGATATTTCCATGTTTATACAGATAGGGGTGAACATATTTCCATGTTTATAGAGATGGCGGTGTAGATATTTCCATGTTTATACAGATCACGGTGTAGATGTTTCCATGTTTATACAGATCATGGTGTAGATATTTCCATGTTTATACAGATCGCGGTGTTGATATTACCATGTTTATAGGGATAGCGGTGCAAATATTTCCACATTTATACAGATAGCGGTGTAGTTATTCGCATGTTTATACAGATATCGGTGTAGATATTTCCAAGTATAAACAGATGTCTGTGTATATATTTCCATGTTTAAACAGATGGCGGTGTAGATATTTCCATCTTTATTCAGAGAGTGCTGTACATATTTCCATGTTTATACAGATCACTGTGTAGATATTTCCATGTTTATACAGATAACGTTGTTGATATTTCCATCTTTATACAAACGGTGCTGTAAATATTTCCATATTCCTACACATGACAGTGTAGTTATTTCCATGTTTATACAGATGGCGGTGTAGATATTTCCATATTTATAGAGATAGCAGTGTAGATATTTCCAGGTTTATACAGATAGCGGTGTAAATATATCCATGTTTATACAGATCGTGGTGTAGATATTTCCATGATTATACAGATACCGGTGTAGATATTTCCATGTTTATACAGATGACTGTATAGGTATTTCCATGTTTTTACAGATGGCATTGTAGATATTTCCTTGTTTATAGAGATAGCAGTGGAGATATTTCCATGTTTATACAGATAGCGGTGTAGATATTTTCATGTTGATACAGATCATGGTGTAGATAATTCCATGTTTATACAGATAGCTGTGTAGATATTTCCATGTTTACACACATAGCATGATAGATATTTCCATTTTTATACAGATTGCGGTTTAGATATGTCCATGATTATACAGATAGCGGTGTAGATATTTCCATGTTTATACAGATAGCGGTGGAGATATTTCCATGTTTATAGAGACTGCGGTGTAGATATTTCCATGTTTTTACAGATATCGGTGTAGATATTTCCATATTTACACAAATTGCGGTGTAGATATTTCCATCTTTCTACAGATGACATCGTAGATATTTCCATGTTTATACAGATGGCGGTGTATATATTTCCAAGTTTATATAGATGGTGGTGTAGATATTACCATGTTTATACAGATAGCGGTGTAGATATTTCCATTTTTATAGAGATCGTGTTGAAGGTATTTCCATGTTTATACTGATCGTGGTGTAGATATTCCATGTTTATACAGATCGCAGTGTAGATATTTCCATGTTTAAACAGATAGCGGTGTAGATATTTCCGTGTTTATACAGATGGCGGTGTAGATATTTCTATGTTTATAGAGATGGCGGTGTAGAGATTTCCATGTTCATAGAGATAGCGGTGTAGATATATCCATGTTCACAGAGATAGCAGTGAGGATATTTCCATGTTTATAAAGATAGCAGTGTAGATATTTCCATTTTTATAGAGATAGCGGTTTTGATATTTCATATTTATTCAGATAGCGGTGTAGATATTTCTATGTTTATACAGATTGCGGTGTAGGTATTTCCATGTTTATAGACATAGCGGTGTAGATATTTCCATGTTTATATAGATGGCGTTGTAGATATTTCCATGTTTATACCGAAAGCGGTGTTGGTATTTCCACGTTTATACAGATAGCGAACTAGATATTTCCATGTTTATACAGCTCGCGGTGCAGATATTTATATCTTTATACAGATGGCTTTGTAGATATTTCCTTATTCACACAGATGGCGGTGTGGATGTTTCCATGTTTATACAGATGGCGGAGTAGTTCCATGTTTATGGAGATGGCAGTGTAGATATTTTCAGGTTTATAGAGATGGCGGTGTAGATATTTCCATGTTTATAGAGATAGCAGTGTGGATATTTACATGTTTATACAGATGGCTGTGTAGATATTTTCATGTGTATACAGATGGCATTGTAGATATTTTCATGTTTATACAGATGACTGTATAGGTATTTCCATGTTTTTACAGATGGCAGTGCAGATATTTCCATGTTTATAGAGATAGCGGTGTAGATATTTTCATGTTTATAAAGATTGCGGTGGAGATATGTCCATGTTTATACAGATAGCAATGGAGATATTTCCACGGTAATACACATAGCGGTGTCGATATCTCCATGTTTATACAGATAGCGGTGTAGATATTTCCATGTTTATACAGATGGCTGTGCCGATATTTCCATGTTTATAGAGTTCTCTGTAGATATTTCCATGTTTACATAGATGACAGTGTAGATATTTCCAGGTTTATACAGATGACTGTGTAGATATTTCCATGTTAATACAGATGGCGGTGTAGATATTTTCATGTTTATAGAGATTGCGGTGTAGATATTTCCATGTTTATACAGATAGCGGTGTAGATATTTCCATGTTTCTACACATGGCGGTGTAGATATTTCCTTGTTTATACAGATGGCAGTGTAGATATTTCCTTGTTTATACAGATAGCGGTGTAGATATTTCCATGTTTATACAGATAGCGGTGTAGGTATTTCCATGTTTTCAGAGATAGCGGTGTAGATATTTCTCTCTTTGCACAGATTGCCGTGTAGATATTTCCATTTTTACACAGATACCTGTGTAGTTATTTCCAAGTTTACACAGATAGCTGTGTAGATATTTCCATGTTTACACAGATAGCGTTGTAGATATTTCCTTGTTTATACAGATAGCGGTGTAGATATTTCCATGTTTATAAAGATAGCGGTGTAGATATTTCCATGTTTATACAGATAGCGGTGGAGATATTTCCCTGTTTATACAGATAACGATGTAGATATTTCCATGTTTATACAGTTAGCTGTGTAGGTATTTCCATGTTTATAGAGATAGCAGTGTAGATATTTCCATGTTTATACAGATGGCTGTGTAGATATTTCCATGTTTATAGAGATAGCGTTGTAGATATTTCCAACTTTATAAAGATAGCGGTGTAGATATTTCCATTATTATACTGATGGCGGTGTAGATAGTTCCATGTTTATGGAGATGGCGGTGTAGATATTTTCATGTTTATATAGATGGCGGTGTTGATATTTCCATGTTTGTAGAGATTGTGGTGGTGATATTTCCATGTTTATACAGATAGCGCTGTAGGTATTTCCTTGTTTATACAGATAGTTGTGTAGATACATCCATGTTTATACAGATGGCTGTGTAGGCATTTCCATGTGTATACAGATGACTCTGTAGATATTTGTATGTTTACACAAATGGCGGTGTAGATATTTCCATATTTATACAGATAGCGGTGTAGATATTTCCATGTTTATACAGATAACAGTGTAGATATATCCATGTTTATACAGATAGCGATGTAGATATTTCCATGTTTATACAGATAGTGTCGTAGATATTTCCATGTTTACCGAGATAGCGGTGTAGATATTTCCATCTTTGCACAGATTGCGGTGTAGATATTTCCATCTTTACACAGATAGCGGTGTAGATATTTTCATATTTATACAGATCGTGGTGTAGATATTTCCATCTTTCCACAGATGGCAGTTCAGATATTTCCATGTTTATACAGATGACAGTGTAGATATTTCCATCTTTATACAGATAGCGTTGTAGATATTTCCATGCATATACAGATGGCTGTGTAGATATTTCCATGTTTATACAGATGGCTGTGGAGATATTTCCATGTTTATAGAGATGGCGGTGTAGATATTTCCATGTTTATAGAGATAGCGATGGAGATATTTCCGTGATTATAGTGATAGCGGTGTAAATATTTCCATGTTTATACAGATCGTGGTGTAGATATTTGCATGTTTATACAGACACCGGTGTAGATACTTACATGTTTATACTGATCGCGGTGTAGATATTTCCATGTTTATAGAGATGGCGGTGTAGATATTTCCATGTTCATAGTGATAGAGGTGTTGATTTTTCCATGTTTATAGAGATAGCGGTGTGGATATTTCCATGTTTATACAGATAGGGGTGTACATATTTCCATGTTTATAGAGATGGCGGTGTAGATATTTCCATGTTTATACAGATCACGGTGTAGATGTTTCCATGTTTATACAGATCATGGTGTAGATATTTCCATGTTTATATAGATAGCGGTGTTGATATTACCATGTTTATAGGGATAGCGGTGCAAATATTTCCACATTGATACAGATAGCGGTGTAGTTATTCGCATGTTTATACAGATAGCGGTGTAGATATTTCCATGTATAAACAGATGTCTGTGTACATATTTCCATGTTTAAACAGATGGCGGTGTAGATATTTCCTTGTTTATACAAATAGCGATGTAGTTATTTCCATGTTTATACAGATAGCGGTGTAGATATTTCCATGCATAAACAGATGGCTGTGTAGATATTTCCATGTTTATACAGATGGCTGTGTAGATATTTCCATGTTTATCGAGATGGCGGTGTAGATATTTCCATGTTTATAGAGATAGCGATGGAGATATTTCCGTGATTATAGAGATAGCGGTGTAAATATTTCCATGTTTATACAGATCGTGGTGTAGATATTTGCATGTTTATACAGATACCAATGTAGATACTTACATGTTTATACAGACCGCACTGTAATTATTTCCTTGTTGATAGAGATAGCGGTGTAGATATTTCCATGTTTGTACAGATGGCGGTGTTGTTGTTTCCATCTATACACAGATTGCCGTGTAGGTATTTCCATGTGTATACAGATGGCATTGTAGATATTTCCATGTTTATACAGATGGTAGTGTAGATATTTCCATGTTTATACAGATAACTGTATAGGTATTTCCATGTTTTTATAGATGGCATTGTAGATATTTCCATGTTTATAGAGATAGCAGTGGAGATATTTCCATGTTTATACAGATAGCTGTGTAGATATTTTCATGTTTATACAGATCATGGTGTAGATAATTCCATGTTTATACAGATCGTGATGTTGGTATTACCATGTTTATAGGGATAGCGGTGCAAATATTTCCACATTTATACAGATAGCTTTGTAGTTATTAGCATGTTTATACAGATATCGGTGTAGATATTTCCATGTATAAACAGATGTCTGTTTATATATTTCCATGTTTAAACAGATAGCGGTGTAGATATTTCCTTGTTTATACAAATAGCGGTGTAGATATTTCCATGTTTATACAGCTCGCGGTATAGATATTTCCATCTTTATACAGATGGCAGTGTAGACATTTCCATGTTTATACAGATAGCGGTGTAGATATTTCCATGTCTATAGAGATAGCGGTGTAGTTATTTCCATATTTATACAGATTGCGGTGTAGATATTTCCATCTTTATACAGATGGCTGTGTAGATATTTCCATGTTTATACAGATGGCAGTTAAGATATTTCCATATTTATACAGATAGTGCTGTAGATATTTCCATGTTTATACAGATGGCGGTGTAGATACATCCATGTTTCTGAAGATGGCGATGTATATATTTTCATGTTTATAGAGATGGACATGTAGATATTTCCATGTATATAGAGATAGCAGTGTAGATATTTTCATGTTTATAGAGAAAGTGGTGTTGGTATTTCCATGTTTATACAGATGGCAGTGTAGATATTTCCATGTTTATACAGATATCGGTGTAGATATTTCCATGTTTACAGATATAGCGGTGTAGGCATTTCTATCGTTGCACAGATTGCAGTGTAGGTATTGCCAAATTTACAGAGATAGCGGTGTAGATATTTCCAAGTTTACACAGATAGCTGTGTAGATATTTCCATGTTTACAGAGATAGCACTGTTGATATTTCCATGTTTATACAGATTGCGGTGTCGTGATTTCCATGTTGATACAGATAGCGGTGTAGATATTTCCATGTTTATACAAGTAGAGGTGTAGAAATTCCCATGTTTATACAGATCGCTTTGTAGACATTTCCATCTTTCTACAGATGTCAGTGTAGATATTTCCAAGTTTATACAGATGGCAGTGTAGATATTTCCATGTTTATACAGATGTCTGTGTAGATATTTCCATGTTTATGCAGATGGCGGTGTAGATATTTCCATATTTATAGAGATGGCTGTGTAGTTATTTCTATGTTTATAGAGATAGCGGTGTAAATATCTCCATGTTTATAGAGATGGTGGTGTAAGTATTTTCATGTTTACAGAGATAGCGCTGTAGATATTTCCATGTTTATACAGATAATGGTGTTGGTATTTCCATGTTTATACAGATAGCGGTGTAGATATTTCCATGTTTACACAGCTCGCGGTGTAGATATTTCCATCTTTATACAGATGGCATTGTAGATATTTCCATGTTTATACCGATAGCGGTGTAGATATTTCCATGTCTATAGAGATACCAGTGTAGGTATTTCCATATTTATACAGATTGTGGTGTAGATATTTCCATCTATGTACAGATGGCGGTGTAGTTATTTCCATGTTTATACAGATGGCAGTGAAGACATTTCCATGTTTATACAGATAGTGGTGTAGATATTTCCATGTTTATACAGATGGCGGTGTAGATATATCCATGTTTCTGAAGATGGCGGTGTAGATATTTTCATGTTTATTGAGATGGCGGTGTAGATATTTCCATGTTTATACAGATGTCTCTGTAGATAATTCCATGTTTATGCAGATGGCATTGTAGATATTTCCATTTTCATAGAGATGGTGGTCTAGGTATTTCTAAGTTTATAGAGATAGGGGTGTAAATATTTCCATGTTTATAGAGATGGTGGTGTAAGTATTTTCATGTTTATTGAGATAGCGGTGTAGATATTTCCATATTTATATGGATAGCCGTGTTGGTATTTCCATGTTTATGCAGATAGCGGTGTAGATATTTCTATGTTTATACAGCTCGCGGTGTAGATATTTCCATGTTTGTACAGATAGCGGTGTAGATATTTCCTTGTCTATAGAGATAGCGGTGTATTTATTTCTATATTTATACAGATTGCGGTGCAGGTATTTCCATCTTTTTACAGATGGCGCTGTAGATATTTCCATCTTTATACAGATGGCAGTGAAGATATTTCCATGTTTATACAGATAGTGGTGTAGATATTTCCATGTTTATACAGATATCGGTGTAGATACATCCATGTTTCTGAAGATGGCGGTGTAGATATTTTCATGTTTATAGAGATGGAGGTGTAGATATTTCCATGTGTATAGAGATAGTGGTGTAGATATTTCCATATTTATACATTTAGCGGTGTAGGTCCATGTTTATACAGATTGCGGTGTAGATATTTCCATGTTTCTACAGATGGCGGTGTAGATATTTCCTTGTTTATACAGAGAGCGGTGTAGATATTTCCATGTTTATACAGGTAGCGGTGTAGATATTTCCATGTTTACAGAGATAGCGGTGTAGATATTTCCATGTTTATACAGATGGCTGTGTAGATATTTCCATGTGTGTACTGGTGGCAGTGTAGATATTTCCATGTTTATACAGATGGCGCTGTAGATATTTCCATGTTTATACAGATGGCAGTGTAGATATTTCCATGTTTATACAGATAGCGGTGTAGATATTTCCATGTTTACACTCATAGCATGATAGATATTTCCATGTTTATACAGATTGCGGTGTAGATATGTCCATGATTATACAGATAGCGGTGTAGATATTTCCATGTTTATACAGATAGCGGTGGAGATATTTCCATGTTTATAGAGACTGCGGTGTAGATATTTCCATGTTTTTACACATATCGGTGTAGATATTTCCATATTTACACAAATTGCGGTGTAGATATTTCCATCTTTCTACAGATGGCATCGTAGATATTTCCATGTTTATACAGATGGTGGTGTATATATTTCCAAGTTTATATAGATGGTGGTGTAGATATTACCATGTTTATACAGATAGCGGTGTAGATATTTCCATTTTTATAGAGATCGTGTTGAAGGTATTTCCATGTTTATACAGATCGTGGTGTAGATATTCCATGTTTATACAGATCGCAGTGTAGATATTTCCATGTTTATGCAGATAGCGGTGTAGATATTTCCATGTTTAAACAGATAGCGGTGTAGATATTTCCGTGTTTATACAGATGGCGGTGTAGATATTTCCATGTTTATAGAGATGGCTGTGTAGATATTTCCATGTTCATAGAGATAGCGGTGTAGATATATCCATGTTCACAGAGATAGCAGTGAGGATATTTCCATGTTTATACAGATAGCAGTGTAGATATTTCCATTTTTATAGAGATAGCGGTTTTGATATTTCATATTTATTCAGATAGAGTTGTAGATATTTCCATGTTTATACAGATTGCGGTGTAGGTATTTCCATGTTTATAGACATAGCGGTGTAGATATTTCCATGTTTATATAGATGGCTGTGCCGATATTTCCATGTTTATACAGAGTTCTCTGTAGATATTTCCAGGTTTACATAGATGACAGTGTAGATATTTCCAGATTTATACAGATGACTGTGTAGATATTTCCGTGTTAATACAGATGGCGGTGTAGATATTTCCATGTTTATAGAGATAGCGGTGTAGATATTTCCATGTTTATTGAGATAGCGATGTAAATATTCCCATATTTATACAGATAGTGTTTTAGATATTTCCATGTTTTTACAGATAGCGGTGTAGATATTTCCATCTTTATTCAGAGAGTGCTGTACATATTTCCATGTTTATACAGATCACTGTGTAGATATTTCCATGTTTATACAGATAACGTTGTAGATATTTCCATCTTTCTACTGATGGTGGTGTAGATATTCCCATGTTTATAGAGATGGCGGTGTAGATATTTCCATGTTCATAGAGATAGCGGTGTTGATTTTTCCATGTTTATAGAGATAGTGGTGTGGATATTTCGATGTTTATACAGATAGGGGTGTAGATATTTCCATGTTTATAGAGATGGCGGTGTAGCTATTTCCATGTTTATACAGATCACGGTGTAGATATTTCCTTTTTTATACAAATAGCGGTGTAGTTATTACCATGTTTATACAGATAGCGGTGTAGATATTTCCATGTATATACAGATGGCTGTGTAGATATTTCCATGATTATACCGATAGTGGTGTTGGTATTTCCACGTTTTACAGATAGCGATGTAGAAATTTCCATGTTTATACAGCTTCGCGGTGCAGATATTTATATCTTTATACAGATGGCATTGTAGATATTTCCTTATTCACACAGATGGCGGTGTAGATATTTCCATGTTTATAGAGATAGCAGTGTAGATATTTGCAAGTTTGTACAGATGGCGTTGTTGATGTTTCCATCTATACACAGATTGTCGTGTAGGTATTTCCATGTGTATACAGATGGCATTGTGGATATTTCCATGTTTATACAGATGGTGGTGTAGATATTTACAGGTTTACACAGATGACTGTAAAGGTATTTCCATGTTTATACAGAAGGCGGTGTAGATATTTCCATGTTTATACAGATAGCGGTGAAGATATTTCCATATTTATACAGATAACGGTGTAGAAATTTCCATGTTTATACAGATAGCAGTGTAGATATTTCCATGTTTATACAGACCGCGGTGTAGATATTTCCATGTTTATAGGTATTTCCATGTTTGTACAGATGGCGGTGTTGATATTTCTATCTATACACAGATGACCGTGTAGATATTTCCATGTTTATACAGATGGCGGCGCAGATATTTCCATGGATATGTAGATGGCGGTGTAGATATTTCCATGTTTATACAAATAGCGGTGTAGTTATTTCCATGTTTATATAGATAGCGGTGTAGATATTTCCATGTATATACGCATGTCATTGTAGATATTTCCATGTTTTTACAGATGGCGGTGTAGATATTTCCATGTTTATACAGATAACTTTGCAAGTATTTCCATGTTTATACAGATGGCGGTGTAGACATTTCGATGTTTATAGAGATAGCAGTGGAGATATTTCCATGTTTATATAGATAGCGGTGTAGATATTTCCATGTTTATACTGATCGTGGTGTAGATATTTCCATGTGTATAGAGATGGTGGTGTAGATATTTCCATGTTCATAGAGATAGCGGTGTTGATTTTTCCATGTTTATACAGATAGCGGTGTAGATATTTCCATGTTTATACAGATAGGGGTGTAGATATTTCCATGTTTTTACAGATATCGGTGTAGATATTTCCATGTTTACACAGATTGCGGTGTAGATATTTCCATCTTTCTACAGATGGCATTGTAGATATTTCCATGTTTATACAGATGGCGGTGTAGATATTTCCATGTTTACATAGATGGTGGTGTACATATTACCATGTTTATACAGATAGCGGTGTAGATATTTCCGTGTTTATACAGAACGTGGTGAAGATATTTCCATGTTTATACAGATCGCGGTGTTGATATTTCCATGTTTATGGAGATGGCAGTGTAGATATTTTCATGTTTATAGAGATGGCGGTGTAGATATTTCCATATTTATAGAGATAGCGGTGTAGATATTTCCATCTTTCTACAGATGGTAGTGTAGATAATTCCATGTTTATACAGATTGCCGTGTAGATATTTCCATGTGTATACAGATGGCATTGTAGATATTTCCATGTTTATACAGATGGTGGTGTAGATATTTCCATGTTTACACAGATGACTGTTTAGGTATTTCCATGTTTATACAGATGGCGGTGTAGACATTTCCATCTTTATAGAGATAGCGGTGAAGATATTTCCATATTTATACAGATAACGGTGTAGAAATTTCCATGTTTATACAGATAGCGGTGTAAATATTTCTATGTTTATACAGATCACGGTGTAGATATTTCCATGTTCATAGAGATAGTGGTGTTGATATTTCCATGTTTATACAGACAGCGGTGTAGATATTTCCATGTTTATACAGATAGCGGTGCAGATATTTCCATGTTTGTACAGATGGTGGTGTTGATATTTCCATCTATACACAGATGACCGTTTCGATATTTCCATGTTTATGCAGATGGCGGCGCAGATATTTCCATGTATATTTCGATGGCGGTGTAGATATTTCCATGTTTATACAGATAGCGGTGTAGTTATTTCCATGTTTATATAGATAGCGGTGTAGATATTTCCATGTATATACTCAAGGTTGTGTAGATATTTCCATGTTTATACAGATGGCGGTGTAGATATTTCCATGTTTATACAGATGGCGGTGAAGGTATTTCGATGTTTATAGAGTTAGCAGTGGAGATATTTCCATGTTTATACAGATAGTGGTGTAGATATTTCCATGTTTATACTGATTGTGGTGTAGATATTTCCATGTTTATAGAGATGGCGTTGTAGATATTTCCATGTTCATAGAGATAGCGGTGTTGATTTTTCCATGTTTATAGAGATAGCGGTGTAGATATTTCCATGTTTATACAGATAGGGGTGTATATATTTCCATGTTTATACTTATCGTGGTGTAGATATTTCCATGTTTACACAGATCACGGTGTAGATATTTGCTTGTTTGTACAAATTGCGGTGTAGTTATTTCCAAGTTTATACAGATAGCGGTGTAGATATTTCCATGTTTATACAGATCGCGGTGTAGATATTTCCGTGTTTATACAGATAGCGGTGTAGATATTTCCATTTTTATACAGATAGCGGTGTAGATATTTCCATGTTTATACTGATCGTGGTGTAGATATTTCCATGTTTATAGAGATGGCAGTGTAGATATTTCCATGTTCATAGAGATAGCGGTGTTGATTTTTCCATGTTTATAGAGATAGCGGTGTAGATATTTCCATGTTTATACAGATAGGGGTGTAGATATTTCCATTTTTTTACAGATATCGGTGTAGATATTTCCATGTTTACGCAGATTGCGGTGTAGATATTTCCATCTTTCTACAGATGGCATTGAAGATATTTCCATGTTTATACAGATGGCGGTGTAGATATTTCCATGTTTATATAGATGGTGGTGTAGATATTACCATCTTTATACAGATAGCGGTGTAGATATTTCCATATTTATACAGATCGTGGTGAAGATATTTCCATGTTTATACAGATCGCGGTGTTGATATTTCCATGTTTATGGAGATGGCAGTGTAGATATTTTCATGTTTATAGAGACGGCGGTGTAGATATTTCCATATTTATAGAGATAGCGGTGTAGATATTTCCATTTTCTACAGATGGTAGTGTAGATAATTCCATGTTTATACAGATGGCCGTGTAGATATTTCCATGTGTATACAGATGGTATTTTATGTATTTCCATGTTTATACAGATGGTGGTGTAGATATTTCCATGTTTATTCAGATGACTCTGTAGATATTTCCATGTTTTTACAGATGGCAGTGTAGATTTGTCAATGTTTTTAGAGATGGCGCTGTAGATATTTCCTTTTTTATACAGATAATGGTGGAGGTATTTCCATGTTTATACTGAGAGCAGTGGAGATATTTCCATGTTTATACAAATAGCGGTGTACATATTTCCATGTTTATAGAGACAGCGGTGTAGGTATTTCCATGTTTATACAGATAGCGGTGCAGATATTTCCAGGTTTACACACATGCCTATGCAGATATTTCCATATTTATACAGAGGGCTGTGTAGATATTTCTATGTTTATACAGATGGCAGTGTAGATATTTAAATGTTCCTACACATGACTGTGTAGGTATTTCCATGTTTATGCAGATGTCTTTGTAGATATTTCCATGTTTATAGAGATAGCGGTGCAGATTTTTCCATGTTTATACAGATAGCTGTGTATATATTTCCATGTTTATACAGATCATGGTGCAGATATTTCCATGTTTATACAGATACCGGTGTAGATATTTCCATGTTTATACAGACCGCAATGTAGATATTTCCATGTTTATAGAGATAGCAGTGTAGGTATTTCCATGTTTGTACACATGGCGGTGTTGATGTTTCCATCTATACACAGATTGCCGTGTAGGTATTTCCATGTGTATACAGATGGAATTGTAGATATTTCCATGTTTATACAGATGGCGGTGTAGATATTTCCATGTTTATACAGATAGCGGTGTAGTTATTTCCATGTTTATATAGATAGCGGTGTAGATATTTCCATGTATATACACATGGTTGTGTAGATATTTCCATGTTTATGCAGATGGCGGTGTAGATATTTCCATGTTTATACAGATAACTTTGTAAGTATTTCCATGTTTATACAGATGGCGGCGAAGATATTTCAATGTTTATAGAGATAGCAGTGGAGATATTTCCATGTTTATACAGATAGCGGTGTAGATATTTCCATGTTTATACTGATCGTGGTGTAGATATTTCCATGTTTATAGAGATGGCGTTGAAGATATTTCCATGTTCATAGAGATAGCGGTGTTGATTTTTCCATGTTTATAGAGATAGCGGTGTAGATATTTCCATGTTTATACAGATAGGGGTGTAGATATTTCCATGTTTATACTTATCGTGGTGTAGATATTTCCATGTTTATACAGATCACGGTGTAGGTATTTCCATGTTTGTACAGATGGCGGTGTTGATATTTCTAACTATACACAGATGACCGTTTAGATATTTCCATGTTTATACAGATGGCGGCGCAGATATTTCCATGTTTGTACAGATGGTGGTGTTGATATTTCCATCTATACACAGATGACCGTTTCGATATTTCCATGTTTATACAGATGGCGGCGCAGATATTTCCATGGATATGTAGATGGCGGTGTAGATATTTCCATGTTTATACAGATAACGGTGTAGTTATTTCCATGCTTATAAAGATAGCGGTGTAGATATTTCCATGTATATACACATGGTTGTGTAGATATTTCCATGTTTATACAGATGGCGGTGTAGATATATCCATGTTTCTGAAGATGGCGGTGTAGATATTTTCATGTTTATTGAGATGGCGGTGTAGATATTTCCATGTTTATACAGATGTCTCTGTAGATAATTCCATGTTTATGCAGATGGCATTGTAGATATTTCCATTTTCATAGAGATGGTGGTCTAGGTATTTCTAAGTTTATTGAGATAGGGGTGTAAATATTTCCATGTTTATAGAGATGGTGGTGTAAGTATTTTCATGTTTATTGAGATAGCGGTGTAGATATTTCCATATTTATATGGATAGCCGTGTTGGTATTTCCATGTTTATGCAGATAGCGGTGTAGATATTTCTATGTTTATACAGCTCGCGGTGTAGATATTTCCATCTTTATACAGATGGCAGTGTAGATATTTCCATGTTTGTACAGATAGCGGTGTAGATATTTCCTTGTCTATAGAGATAGCGGTGTATTTATTTCCATATTTATACAGATTGCGGTGCAGGTATTTCCATCTTTTTACAGATGGCGCTGTAGATATTTCCATCTTTATACAGATGGCAGTGAAGATATTTCCATGTTTATACAGATAGTGGTGTAGATATTTCCATGTTTATACAGATATCGGTGTAGATACATCCATGTTTCTGAAGATGGCGGTGTAGATATTTTCATGTTTATAGAGATGGAGGTGTAGATATTTCCATGTGTATAGAGATAGTGGTGTAGATATTTCCATATTTATACATTTAGCGGTGTAGGTCCATGTTTATACAGATTGCGGTGTAGATATTTCCATGTTTCTACAGATGGCGGTGTTGATATTTCCTTGTTTATACAGAGAGCGGTGTAGATATTTCCATGTTTATACAGATTGCGGTGTAGATATTTCCATGTTTCTACAGATGGCGGTGTAGATATTTCCTTGTTTATACAGAGAGCTGTGTAGATATTTCCATGTTTATACAGATTGCGGTGTAGATATTTCCATGTTTCTACAGATGGCGGTGTAGATATTTCCTTGTTTATACAGAGAGCGGTGTAGATATTTCCATGTTTATACAGGTAGCGGTGTAGATATTTCCATGTTTACAGAGATAGCGGTGTAGATATTTCCATGTTTATACAGATGGCTGTGTAGATATTTCCATGTGTGTACTGGTGGCAGTGTAGATATTTCCATGTTTATACAGATGGCGCTGTAGATATTTCCATGTTTATACAGATGGCAGTGTAGATATTTCCATGTTTATGCAGATAGCGGTGTAGATATTTCCATGTTTACACACATAGCATGACAGATATTTCCATGTTTATACAGATTGCGGTGTAGATATGTCCATGATTATACAGATAGCGGTGTAGATATTTCCATGTTTATACAGATAGCGGTGGAGATATTTCCATGTTTATAGAGACTGCGGTGTAGATATTTCCATGTTTTTACACATATCGGTGTAGATATTTCCATATTTACACAAATTGCGGTGTAGATATTTCCATCTTTCTACAGATGGCATCGTAGATATTTCCATGTTTATACAGATGGTGGTGTATATATTTCCAAGTTTATATAGATGGTGGTGTAGATATTACCATGTTTATACAGATAGCGGTGTAGATATTTCCATTTTTATAGAGATCGTGTTGAAGGTATTTCCATGTTTATACAGATCGTGGTGTAGATATTCCATGTTTATACAGATCGCAGTGTAGATATTTCCATGTTTATGCAGATAGCGGTGTAGATATTTCCATGTTTAAACAGATAGCGGTGTAGATATTTCCGTGTTTATACAGATGGCGGTGTAGATATTTCCATGTTTATAGAGATGGCTGTGTAGATATTTCCATGTTCATAGAGATAGCGGTGTAGATATATCCATGTTCACAGAGATAGCAGTGAGGATATTTCCATGTTTATACAGATAGCAGTGTAGATATTTCCATTTTTATAGAGATAGCGGTTTTGATATTTCATATTTATTCAGATAGAGTTGTAGATATTTCCATGTTTATACAGATTGCGGTGTAGGTATTTCCATGTTTATAGACATAGCGGTGTAGATATTTCCATGTTTATATAGATGGCTGTGCCGATATTTCCATGTTTATACAGAGTTCTCTGTAGATATTTCCAGGTTTACATAGATGACAGTGTAGATATTTCCAGATTTATACAGATGACTGTGTAGATATTTCCGTGTTAATACAGATGGCGGTGTAGATATTTCCATGTTTATAGAGATAGCGGTGTAGATATTTCCATGTTTATTGAGATAGCGATGTAAATATTCCCATATTTATACAGATAGTGTTTTAGATATTTCCATGTTTTTACAGATAGCGGTGTAGATATTTCCATCTTTATTCAGAGAGTGCTGTACATATTTCCATGTTTATACAGATCACTGTGTAGATATTTCCATGTTTATACAGATAACGTTGTAGATATTTCCATCTTTCTACTGATGGTGGTGTAGATATTCCCATGTTTATAGAGATGGCGGTGTAGATATTTCCATGTTCATAGAGATAGCGGTGTTGATTTTTCCATGTTTATAGAGATAGTGGTGTGGATATTTCGATGTTTATACAGATAGGGGTGTAGATATTTCCATGTTTATAGAGATGGCGGTGTAGCTATTTCCATGTTTATACAGATCACGGTGTAGATATTTCCTTTTTTATACAAATAGCGGTGTAGTTATTACCATGTTTATACAGATAGCGGTGTAGATATTTCCATGTATATACAGATGGCTGTGTAGATATTTCCATGATTATACCGATAGTGGTGTTGGTATTTCCACGTTTTACAGATAGCGATGTAGAAATTTCCATGTTTATACAGCTTCGCGGTGCAGATATTTATATCTTTATACAGATGGCATTGTAGATATTTCCTTATTCACACAGATGGCGGTGTAGATATTTCCATGTTTATAGAGATAGCAGTGTAGATATTTGCAAGTTTGTACAGATGGCGTTGTTGATGTTTCCATCTATACACAGATTGTCGTGTAGGTATTTCCATGTGTATACAGATGGCATTGTGGATATTTCCATGTTTATACAGATGGTGGTGTAGATATTTACAGGTTTACACAGATGACTGTAAAGGTATTTCCATGTTTATACAGAAGGCGGTGTAGATATTTCCATGTTTATACAGATAGCGGTGAAGATATTTCCATATTTATACAGATAACGGTGTAGAAATTTCCATGTTTATACAGATAGCAGTGTAGATATTTCCATGTTTATACAGACCGCGGTGTAGATATTTCCATGTTTATAGGTATTTCCATGTTTGTACAGATGGCGGTGTTGATATTTCTATCTATACACAGATGACCGTGTAGATATTTCCATGTTTATACAGATGGCGGCGCAGATATTTCCATGGATATGTAGATGGCGGTGTAGATATTTCCATGTTTATACAAATAGCGGTGTAGTTATTTCCATGTTTATATAGATAGCGGTGTAGATATTTCCATGTATATACGCATGTCATTGTAGATATTTCCATGTTTTTACAGATGGCGGTGTAGATATTTCCATGTTTATACAGATAACTTTGCAAGTATTTCCATGTTTATACAGATGGCGGTGTAGACATTTCGATGTTTATAGAGATAGCAGTGGAGATATTTCCATGTTTATATAGATAGCGGTGTAGATATTTCCATGTTTATACTGATCGTGGTGTAGATATTTCCATGTGTATAGAGATGGTGGTGTAGATATTTCCATGTTCATAGAGATAGCGGTGTTGATTTTTCCATGTTTATACAGATAGCGGTGTAGATATTTCCATGTTTATACAGATAGGGGTGTAGATATTTCCATGTTTTTACAGATATCGGTGTAGATATTTCCATGTTTACACAGATTGCGGTGTAGATATTTCCATCTTTCTACAGATGGCATTGTAGATATTTCCATGTTTATACAGATGGCGGTGTAGATATTTCCATGTTTACATAGATGGTGGTGTACATATTACCATGTTTATACAGATAGCGGTGTAGATATTTCCGTGTTTATACAGAACGTGGTGAAGATATTTCCATGTTTATACAGATCGCGGTGTTGATATTTCCATGTTTATGGAGATGGCAGTGTAGATATTTTCATGTTTATAGAGATGGCGGTGTAGATATTTCCATATTTATAGAGATAGCGGTGTAGATATTTCCATCTTTCTACAGATGGTAGTGTAGATAATTCCATGTTTATACAGATTGCCGTGTAGATATTTCCATGTGTATACAGATGGCATTGTAGATATTTCCATGTTTATACAGATGGTGGTGTAGATATTTCCATGTTTACACAGATGACTGTTTAGGTATTTCCATGTTTATACAGATGGCGGTGTAGACATTTCCATCTTTATAGAGATAGCGGTGAAGATATTTCCATATTTATACAGATAACGGTGTAGAAATTTCCATGTTTATACAGATAGCGGTGTAAATATTTCTATGTTTATACAGATCACGGTGTAGATATTTCCATGTTCATAGAGATAGTGGTGTTGATATTTCCATGTTTATACAGACAGCGGTGTAGATATTTCCATGTTTATACAGATAGCGGTGCAGATATTTCCATGTTTGTACAGATGGTGGTGTTGATATTTCCATCTATACACAGATGACCGTTTCGATATTTCCATGTTTATGCAGATGGCGGCGCAGATATTTCCATGTATATTTCGATGGCGGTGTAGATATTTCCATGTTTATACAGATAGCGGTGTAGTTATTTCCATGTTTATATAGATAGCGGTGTAGATATTTCCATGTATATACTCAAGGTTGTGTAGATATTTCCATGTTTATACAGATGGCGGTGTAGATATTTCCATGTTTATACAGATGGCGGTGAAGGTATTTCGATGTTTATAGAGTTAGCAGTGGAGATATTTCCATGTTTATACAGATAGTGGTGTAGATATTTCCATGTTTATACTGATTGTGGTGTAGATATTTCCATGTTTATAGAGATGGCGTTGTAGATATTTCCATGTTCATAGAGATAGCGGTGTTGATTTTTCCATGTTTATAGAGATAGCGGTGTAGATATTTCCATGTTTATACAGATAGGGGTGTATATATTTCCATGTTTATACTTATCGTGGTGTAGATATTTCCATGTTTACACAGATCACGGTGTAGATATTTGCTTGTTTGTACAAATTGCGGTGTAGTTATTTCCAAGTTTATACAGATAGCGGTGTAGATATTTCCATGTTTATACAGATCGCGGTGTAGATATTTCCGTGTTTATACAGATAGCGGTGTAGATATTTCCATTTTTATACAGATAGCGGTGTAGATATTTCCATGTTTATACTGATCGTGGTGTAGATATTTCCATGTTTATAGAGATGGCAGTGTAGATATTTCCATGTTCATAGAGATAGCGGTGTTGATTTTTCCATGTTTATAGAGATAGCGGTGTAGATATTTCCATGTTTATACAGATAGGGGTGTAGATATTTCCATTTTTTTACAGATATCGGTGTAGATATTTCCATGTTTACGCAGATTGCGGTGTAGATATTTCCATCTTTCTACAGATGGCATTGAAGATATTTCCATGTTTATACAGATGGCGGTGTAGATATTTCCATGTTTATATAGATGGTGGTGTAGATATTACCATCTTTATACAGATAGCGGTGTAGATATTTCCATATTTATACAGATCGTGGTGAAGATATTTCCATGTTTATACAGATCGCGGTGTTGATATTTCCATGTTTATGGAGATGGCAGTGTAGATATTTTCATGTTTATAGAGACGGCGGTGTAGATATTTCCATATTTATAGAGATAGCGGTGTAGATATTTCCATTTTCTACAGATGGTAGTGTAGATAATTCCATGTTTATACAGATGGCCGTGTAGATATTTCCATGTGTATACAGATGGTATTTTATGTATTTCCATGTTTATACAGATGGTGGTGTAGATATTTCCATGTTTATTCAGATGACTCTGTAGATATTTCCATGTTTTTACAGATGGCAGTGTAGATTTGTCAATGTTTTTAGAGATGGCGCTGTAGATATTTCCTTTTTTATACAGATAATGGTGGAGGTATTTCCATGTTTATACTGAGAGCAGTGGAGATATTTCCATGTTTATACAAATAGCGGTGTACATATTTCCATGTTTATAGAGACAGCGGTGTAGGTATTTCCATGTTTATACAGATAGCGGTGCAGATATTTCCAGGTTTACACACATGCCTATGCAGATATTTCCATATTTATACAGAGGGCTGTGTAGATATTTCTATGTTTATACAGATGGCAGTGTAGATATTTAAATGTTCCTACACATGACTGTGTAGGTATTTCCATGTTTATGCAGATGTCTTTGTAGATATTTCCATGTTTATAGAGATAGCGGTGCAGATTTTTCCATGTTTATACAGATAGCTGTGTATATATTTCCATGTTTATACAGATCATGGTGCAGATATTTCCATGTTTATACAGATACCGGTGTAGATATTTCCATGTTTATACAGACCGCAATGTAGATATTTCCATGTTTATAGAGATAGCAGTGTAGGTATTTCCATGTTTGTACACATGGCGGTGTTGATGTTTCCATCTATACACAGATTGCCGTGTAGGTATTTCCATGTGTATACAGATGGAATTGTAGATATTTCCATGTTTATACAGATGGCGGTGTAGATATTTCCATGTTTATACAGATAGCGGTGTAGTTATTTCCATGTTTATATAGATAGCGGTGTAGATATTTCCATGTATATACACATGGTTGTGTAGATATTTCCATGTTTATGCAGATGGCGGTGTAGATATTTCCATGTTTATACAGATAACTTTGTAAGTATTTCCATGTTTATACAGATGGCGGCGAAGATATTTCAATGTTTATAGAGATAGCAGTGGAGATATTTCCATGTTTATACAGATAGCGGTGTAGATATTTCCATGTTTATACTGATCGTGGTGTAGATATTTCCATGTTTATAGAGATGGCGTTGAAGATATTTCCATGTTCATAGAGATAGCGGTGTTGATTTTTCCATGTTTATAGAGATAGCGGTGTAGATATTTCCATGTTTATACAGATAGGGGTGTAGATATTTCCATGTTTATACTTATCGTGGTGTAGATATTTCCATGTTTATACAGATCACGGTGTAGGTATTTCCATGTTTGTACAGATGGCGGTGTTGATATTTCTAACTATACACAGATGACCGTTTAGATATTTCCATGTTTATACAGATGGCGGCGCAGATATTTCCATGTTTGTACAGATGGTGGTGTTGATATTTCCATCTATACACAGATGACCGTTTCGATATTTCCATGTTTATACAGATGGCGGCGCAGATATTTCCATGGATATGTAGATGGCGGTGTAGATATTTCCATGTTTATACAGATAACGGTGTAGTTATTTCCATGCTTATAAAGATAGCGGTGTAGATATTTCCATGTATATACACATGGTTGTGTAGATATTTCCATGTTTATACAGATGGCGGTGTAGATATATCCATGTTTCTGAAGATGGCGGTGTAGATATTTTCATGTTTATTGAGATGGCGGTGTAGATATTTCCATGTTTATACAGATGTCTCTGTAGATAATTCCATGTTTATGCAGATGGCATTGTAGATATTTCCATTTTCATAGAGATGGTGGTCTAGGTATTTCTAAGTTTATTGAGATAGGGGTGTAAATATTTCCATGTTTATAGAGATGGTGGTGTAAGTATTTTCATGTTTATTGAGATAGCGGTGTAGATATTTCCATATTTATATGGATAGCCGTGTTGGTATTTCCATGTTTATGCAGATAGCGGTGTAGATATTTCTATGTTTATACAGCTCGCGGTGTAGATATTTCCATCTTTATACAGATGGCAGTGTAGATATTTCCATGTTTGTACAGATAGCGGTGTAGATATTTCCTTGTCTATAGAGATAGCGGTGTATTTATTTCCATATTTATACAGATTGCGGTGCAGGTATTTCCATCTTTTTACAGATGGCGCTGTAGATATTTCCATCTTTATACAGATGGCAGTGAAGATATTTCCATGTTTATACAGATAGTGGTGTAGATATTTCCATGTTTATACAGATATCGGTGTAGATACATCCATGTTTCTGAAGATGGCGGTGTAGATATTTTCATGTTTATAGAGATGGAGGTGTAGATATTTCCATGTGTATAGAGATAGTGGTGTAGATATTTCCATATTTATACATTTAGCGGTGTAGGTCCATGTTTATACAGATTGCGGTGTAGATATTTCCATGTTTCTACAGATGGCGGTGTTGATATTTCCTTGTTTATACAGAGAGCGGTGTAGATATTTCCATGTTTATACAGATTGCGGTGTAGATATTTCCATGTTTCTACAGATGGCGGTGTAGATATTTCCTTGTTTATACAGAGAGCTGTGTAGATATTTCCATGTTTATACAGATTGCGGTGTAGATATTTCCATGTTTCTACAGATGGCGGTGTAGATATTTCCTTGTTTATACAGAGAGCGGTGTAGATATTTCCATGTTTATACAGGTAGCGGTGTAGATATTTCCATGTTTACAGAGATAGCGGTGTAGATATTTCCATGTTTATACAGATGGCTGTGTAGATATTTCCATGTGTGTACTGGTGGCAGTGTAGATATTTCCATGTTTATACAGATGGCGCTGTAGATATTTCCATGTTTATACAGATGGCAGTGTAGATATTTCCATGTTTATGCAGATAGCGGTGTAGATATTTCCATGTTTACACACATAGCATGACAGATATTTCCATGTTTATACAGATTGCGGTGTAGATATGTCCATGATTATACAGATAGCGGTGTAGATATTTCCATGTTTATACAGATAGCGGTGGAGATATTTCCATGTTTATAGAGACTGCGGTGTAGATATTTCCATGTTTTTACACATATCGGTGTAGATATTTCCATATTTACACAAATTGCGGTGTAGATATTTCCATCTTTCTACAGATGGCATCGTAGATATTTCCATGTTTATACAGATGGTGGTGTATATATTTCCAAGTTTATATAGATGGTGGTGTAGATATTACCATGTTTATACAGATAGCGGTGTAGATATTTCCATTTTTATAGAGATCGTGTTGAAGGTATTTCCATGTTTATACAGATCGTGGTGTAGATATTCCATGTTTATACAGATCGCAGTGTAGATATTTCCATGTTTATGCAGATAGCGGTGTAGATATTTCCATGTTTAAACAGATAGCGGTGTAGATATTTCCGTGTTTATACAGATGGCGGTGTAGATATTTCCATGTTTATAGAGATGGCTGTGTAGATATTTCCATGTTCATAGAGATAGCGGTGTAGATATATCCATGTTCACAGAGATAGCAGTGAGGATATTTCCATGTTTATACAGATAGCAGTGTAGATATTTCCATTTTTATAGAGATAGCGGTTTTGATATTTCATATTTATTCAGATAGAGTTGTAGATATTTCCATGTTTATACAGATTGCGGTGTAGGTATTTCCATGTTTATAGACATAGCGGTGTAGATATTTCCATGTTTATATAGATGGCTGTGCCGATATTTCCATGTTTATACAGAGTTCTCTGTAGATATTTCCAGGTTTACATAGATGACAGTGTAGATATTTCCAGATTTATACAGATGACTGTGTAGATATTTCCGTGTTAATACAGATGGCGGTGTAGATATTTCCATGTTCATAGAGATAGCGGTGTAGATATTTCCATGTTTATTGAGATAGCGATGTAAATATTCCCATATTTATACAGATAGTGTTTTAGATATTTCCATGTTTTTACAGATAGCGGTGTAGATATTTCCATCTTTATTCAGAGAGTGCTGTACATATTTCCATGTTTATACAGATCACTGTGTAGATATTTCCATGTTTATACAGATAACGTTGTAGATATTTCCATCTTTCTACTGATGGTGGTGTAGATATTCCCATGTTTATAGAGATGGCGGTGTAGATATTTCCATGTTCATAGAGATAGCGGTGTTGATTTTTCCATGTTTATAGAGATAGTGGTGTGGATATTTCGATGTTTATACAGATAGGGGTGTAGATATTTCCATGTTTTAGAGATGGCGGTGTAGCTATTTCCATGTTTATACAGATCACGGTGTAGATATTTCCTTTTTTATACAAATAGCGGTGTAGTTATTACCTTGTTTATACAGATAGCGGTGTAGATATTTCCATGTATATACAGATGGCTGTGTAGATATTTCCATGATTATACCGATAGCGGTGTTGGTATTTCCACGTTTTACAGATAGCGATGTAGAAATTTCCATGTTTATACAGCTTCGCGGTGCAGATATTTATATCTTTATACAGATGGCATTGTAGATATTTCCTTATTCACACAGAAGGCGGTGTAGATATTTCCATGTTTATAGAGATAGCAGTGTAGATATTTCCAAGTTTGTACAGATGGCGTTGTTGATGTTTCCATCTATACACAGATTGTCGTGTAGGTATTTCCATGTGTATACAGATGGCATTGTGGATATTTCCATGTTTATACAGATGGTGGTGTAGATATTTACAGGTTTACACAGATGACTGTAAAGGTATTTCCATGTTTATACAGAAGGCGGTGTAGATATTTCCATGTTTATACAGATAGCGGTGAAGATATTTCCATATTTATACAGATAACGGTGTAGAAATTTCCATGTTTATACAGATAGCAGTGTAGATATTTCCATGTTTATACAGACCGCGGTGTAGATATTTCCATGTTTATAGGTATTTCCATGTTTGTACAGATGGCGGTGTTGATATTTCTATCTATACACAGATGACCGTGTAGATATTTCCATGTTTATACAGATGGCGGCGCAGATATTTCCATGGATATGTAGATGGCGGTGTAGATATTTCCATGTTTATACAAATAGCGGTGTAGTTATTTCCATGTTTATATAGATAGCGGTGTAGATATTTCCATGTATATACGCATGTCATTGTAGATATTTCCATGTTTTTACAGATGGCGGTGTAGATATTTCCATGTTTATACAGATAACTTTGCAAGTATTTCCATGTTTATACAGATGGCGGTGTAGACATTTCGATGTTTATAGAGATAGCAGTGGAGATATTTCCATGTTTATATAGATAGCGGTGTAGATATTTCCATGTTTATACTGATCGTGGTGTAGATATTTCCATGTGTATAGAGATGGTGGTGTAGATATTTCCATGTTCATAGAGATAGCGGTGTTGATTTTTCCATGTTTATACAGATAGCGGTGTAGATATTTCCATGTTTATACAGATAGGGGTGTAGATATTTCCATGTTTTTACAGATATCGGTGTAGATATTTCCATGTTTACACAGATTGCGGTGTAGATATTTCCATCTTTCTACAGATGGCATTGTAGATATTTCCATGTTTATACAGATGGCGGTGTAGATATTTCCATGTTTACATAGATGGTGGTGTACATATTACCATGTTTATACAGATAGCGGTGTAGATATTTCCGTGTTTATACAGATCGTGGTGAAGATATTTCCATGTTTATACAGATCGCGGTGTTGATATTTCCATGTTTATGGAGATGGCAGTGTAGATATTTTCATGTTTATAGAGATGGCGGTGTAGATATTTCCATATTTATAGAGATAGCGGTGTAGATATTTCCATCTTTCTACAGATGGTAGTGTAGATAATTCCATGTTTATACAGATTGCCGTGTAGATATTTCCATGTGTATACAGATGGCATTGTAGATATTTCCATGTTTATACAGATGGTGGTGTAGATATTTCCATGTTTACACAGATGACTGTTTAGGTATTTCCATGTTTATACAGATGGCGGTGTAGACATTTCCATCTTTATAGAGATAGCGGTGAAGATATTTCCATATTTATACAGATAACGGTGTAGAAATTTCCATGTTTATACAGATAGCGGTGTAAATATTTCTATGTTTATACAGATCACGGTGTAGATATTTCCATGTTCATAGAGATAGTGGTGTTGATATTTCCATGTTTATACAGACAGCGGTGTAGATATTTCCATGTTTATACAGATAGCGGTGCAGATATTTCCATGTTTGTACAGATGGTGGTGTTGATATTTCCATCTATACACAGATGACCGTTTCGATATTTCCATGTTTATGCAGATGGCGGCGCAGATATTTCCATGTATATTTCGATGGCGGTGTAGATATTTCCATGTTTATACAGATAGCGGTGTAGTTATTTCCATGTTTATATAGATAGCGGTGTAGATATTTCCATGTATATACTCAAGGTTGTGTAGATATTTCCATGTTTATACAGATGGCGGTGTAGATATTTCCATGTTTATACAGATGACTTTGTAAGTATTTCCATGTTTATACAGATGGCGGTGAAGGTATTTCGATGTTTATAGAGTTAGCAGTGGAGATATTTCCATGTTTATACAGATAGTGGTGTAGATATTTCCATGTTTATACTGATTGTGGTGTAGATATTTCCATGTTTATAGAGATGGCGTTGTAGATATTTCCATGTTCATAGAGATAGCGGTGTTGATTTTTCCATGTTTATAGAGATAGCGGTGTAGATATTTCCATGTTTATACAGATAGGGGTGTAGATATTTCCATGTTTATACTTATCGTGGTGTAGATATTTCCATGTTTACACAGATCACGGTGTAGATATTTGCTTGTTTGTACAAATTGCGGTGTAGTTATTTCCAAGTTTATACAGATAGCGGTGTAGATATTTCCATGTTTATACAGATCGCGGTGTAGATATTTCCGTGTTTATACAGATAGCGGTGTAGATATTTCCATTTTTATACAGATATCGGTGTAGATATTTCCATGTTTATACTGATCGTGGTGTAGATATTTCCATGTTTATAGAGATGGCAGTGTAGATATTTCCATGTTCATAGAGATAGCGGTGTTGATTTTTCCATGTTTATAGAGATAGCGGTGTAGATATTTCCATGTTTATACAGATAGGGGTGTAGATATTTCCATTTTTTTACAGATATCGGTGTAGATATTTCCATGTTTACGCAGATTGCGGTGTAGATATTTCCATCTTTCTACAGATGGCATTGAAGATATTTCCATGTTTATACAGATGGCGGTGTAGATATTTCCATGTTTATATAGATGGTGGTGTAGATATTACCATCTTTATACAGATAGCGGTGTAGATATTTCCATATTTATACAGATCGTGGTGAAGATATTTCCATGTTTATACAGATCGCGGTGTTGATATTTCCATGTTTATGGAGATGGCAGTGTAGATATTTTCATGTTTATAGAGACGGCGGTGTAGATATTTCCATATTTATAGAGATAGCGGTGTAGATATTTCCATTTTCTACAGATGGTAGTGTAGATAATTCCATGTTTATACAGATGGCCGTGTAGATATTTCCATGTGTATACAGATGGTATTTTATGTATTTCCATGTTTATACAGATGGTGGTGTAGATATTTCCATGTTTATTCAGATGACTCTGTAGATATTTCCATGTTTTTACAGATGGCAGTGTAGATTTGTCAATGTTTTTAGAGATGGCGCTGTAGATATTTCCTTTTTTATACAGATAATGGTGGAGGTATTTCCATGTTTATACTGAGAGCAGTGGAGATATTTCCATGTTTATACAAATAGCGGTGTACATATTTCCATGTTTATAGAGACAGCGGTGTAGGTATTTCCATGTTTATACAGATAGCGGTGCAGATATTTCCAGGTTTACACACATGCCTATGCAGATATTTCCATATTTATACAGAGGGCTGTGTAGATATTTCTATGTTTATACAGATGGCAGTGTAGATATTTAAATGTTCCTACACATGACTGTGTAGGTATTTCCATGTTTATGCAGATGTCTTTGTAGATATTTCCATGTTTATAGAGATAGCGGTGCAGATTTTTCCATGTTTATACAGATAGCTGTGTATATATTTCCATGTTTATACAGATCATGGTGCAGATATTTCCATGTTTATACAGATACCGGTGTAGATATTTCCATGTTTATACAGACCGCAATGTAGATATTTCCATGTTTATAGAGATAGCAGTGTAGGTATTTCCATGTTTGTACACATGGCGGTGTTGATGTTTCCATCTATACACAGATTGCCGTGTAGGTATTTCCATGTGTATACAGATGGAATTGTAGATATTTCCATGTTTATACAGATGGCGGTGTAGATATTTCCATGTTTATACAGATAGCGGTGTAGTTATTTCCATGTTTATATAGATAGCGGTGTAGATATTTCCATGTATATACACATGGTTGTGTAGATATTTCCATGTTTATGCAGATGGCGGTGTAGATATTTCCATGTTTATACAGATAACTTTGTAAGTATTTCCATGTTTATACAGATGGCGGCGAAGATATTTCAATGTTTATAGAGATAGCAGTGGAGATATTTCCATGTTTATACAGATAGCGGTGTAGATATTTCCATGTTTATACTGATCGTGGTGTAGATATTTCCATGTTTATAGAGATGGCGTTGAAGATATTTCCATGTTCATAGAGATAGCGGTGTTGATTTTTCCATGTTTATAGAGATAGCGGTGTAGATATTTCCATGTTTATACAGATAGGGGTGTAGATATTTCCATGTTTATACTTATCGTGGTGTAGATATTTCCATGTTTATACAGATCACGGTGTAGGTATTTCCATGTTTGTACAGATGGCGGTGTTGATATTTCTAACTATACACAGATGACCGTTTAGATATTTCCATGTTTATACAGATGGCGGCGCAGATATTTCCATGTTTGTACAGATGGTGGTGTTGATATTTCCATCTATACACAGATGACCGTTTCGATATTTCCATGTTTATACAGATGGCGGCGCAGATATTTCCATGGATATGTAGATGGCGGTGTAGATATTTCCATGTTTATACAGATAACGGTGTAGTTATTTCCATGCTTATAAAGATAGCGGTGTAGATATTTCCATGTATATACACATGGTTGTGTAGATATTTCCATGTTTATACAGATGGCGGTGTAGATATTTCCATGTTTATACAGATAACTTTGTAAGTATTTCCATGTTTATACAGATGGCGGTGTAGATATTTGGATGTTTATAGAGATAGCAGTGGAGGTATTTCCATGTTTATACAGATGGCGGTGTAGATATTTCCATGTTTATACAGATAGAATTGAAGATATTTCTATGTTTATACAGATAGCAGTGTAGATATTTCCACTTACATAGAGATAGCGGTTTAGATATTTCATATTTATACAGATAGCGGTGTAGATATTTCCATGTTTATACAGATTGCAGTGTAGATATTTCCATGTTTATACAGATGCCTATGCAGATATCTCCATATTTATACAGAGGGCTTTGTAGATATTTCTATGTGTATACAGATGGCAGTGTAGATATTTCCATGTTCCTACACATGACTGTGTAGATATTTCCATGTTTATACAGATGGCTTTGTAGATATTTCCATGTCTATAGAGATAGCGGTGCAGATATTTCCATGTTTATAGAGATAGCGGTGTATATATTTCCATGTTTATACAGATCGTGGTGTAGATATTTCCATGTTTATAGAGATAGCGGTGTAGATATTTCCATATTTATACAGATAACGGTGTAGAAATTTCCATGTTTATATAGATAGCGGTGTAAATATTTCCATGTTTATGCAAGTCACAGTGTAGATATTTCGTTGTTTATACATATAGCGGTCTAGTTATTTCCATGTTTATACAGATAGTGGTGTAGATATTTCCATGTATATACAGATGGTTGTGTAGATATTTCCATGTTTTTACAGATGGCTTTGAAGATATTTCCATGTTTATACAGATGACATTGTAGGTATTTCCATGTTTATACAGAAGGCGGTGTAGATATTTCCATGTTTATAGAGATAGCTGTGTAGATATTTCCATGTTTATACAGATTGCGGTGTAGATATTTCCATGTTTATACAGATAGCGGTGTAGTAATTTCCATGTTTATAGAGATAGCGGTGTAGTTATTTCCATGTTTATAGACATAGCGGTGTAGATATTTCCATGTTTATATAGATGGAGTTGTAGATATTTCTATGTTTATACCGATAGCGGTGTTGGTATTTCCACGTTTATACAGATAGCGATGTAGATATTTCCATGTTTTTACAGCTCGCGGTGCAGATATTTATATCTTTATACAGATGGCATTGTAGGTATATCCTTATTCACACAGATGGCGGTGTAGATGTTTCCATGTTTATACAGATGGCGAAGTAATTAGTTCCATGTTTATGGAGATGGCAGTGTAGATATTTTCATGATTATAGATATGGCGGTGTAGATATTTCCATGTTTATAGAGATAGCAGTGTAGATATTGACATGTTTATACAGATGGCTGTGTAGATATTTCCATGTGTATACAGATAGCGGTGTAGATATTTCCATGTTTATACAGACCGCGGTGTAGATATTACCAAGTTTATACAGATAGCGGTGCAGTTATTTCCATGTTTGAACAGATTGCGTTTTTGATATTTCCATCTATACACAGATGACCGTGTAGATATTTCCATGTTTATACAGATGGCGGCGCAGATATTTCCATGGAAATGTAGATTGTGGTGTAGATATTTCCATGTTTATACAGATACCGGTGTAGTTATTTCCATGTTTATATTGATAGTTGTGTCGATATTTCCATGTATATACACCTGGCTGTGTAGATATTTCCATGTTTATACAGATGGCTGTGTTGATATTTCCATGATTATACAGATAACTTTGTAAGTATTTCCATGTTTATACAGATGACGGTGTATATATTTCAATGTTTATAGAGATAGCAGTGGAGATATTTCCATGTTTATACAGATAGCGGTGTAGATATTTCCATGTTTATACTGATCGTGGTGTAGATATTTCCATGTTTATAGAGATGGCGGTGTAGATATTTCCATGTTCATAGAGATAGCGGTGTTGATTTTTCCATGTTTATAGAGATAGCGGTGTGGATATTTCCATGTTTACACAGATAGGGGTGTAGATATTCCAATGTTTTTACAGATATCGGTGTAGATATTTCCATGTTTACACAGATTGCGGTGTAGACATTTCCATCTTTCTACAGATGGCATTGTGGATATTTCCATGTTTATACAGATGGCGGTGTAGATATTTCCATGTTTATATAGATGGTGGTGTAGATATTACCATGTTTATACAGATAGCGATGTAGATATTTCCATGTTTATACAGATCGTGGTGAAGATATTTCCATGTTTATACAGATCGCGGTGTAGATATTTCCATGTTTATACAGATCGCGGTGTAGATATTTCCATGTTTATACAGATAGCGGTGTAGATATTTCCATGTTTATACAGATAGCGGTGTAGGTATTTCCGTGTTTATAGACATAGCGGTGTAGATATTTCCATGTTTATATAGATGGTGTTGTAGATATTTCCATGTTTATACCGATAGCGGTGTTGGTATTTCCACGTTTATAGAGTTAGCGATGTAGATATTTCCATGTTTATACAGCTCGCGTTGCAGATAGTTATATCTTTATACAGATGGCATTGCAGATATTTCCTTATTCACACAGATAGCGGTGTAGGTGTTTCCATGTTTATGTAGACGGCGGAGTAGTTAGTTTCATGTTTATGGAGATGGCAGTGTAGATATTTCCACGTTTATGGAGATAGCAGTGTAGATATTTACATGTTTATACAGATGGCTGTGTAGTTATTTCCATGTGAATACAGATGGCATTGTAGATATTTCCATGTTTATACAGATGACTGTATAGATATTTCCTTGTTTTTACAGATTTCAGTGCAGATATTTCCATGTTTATAGAGATAGCGGTGTAGATAGTTCCATGTTTGTACAGATGGCGGTGTTGATATTTCCATGTACACACAGATGGCCGTATAGATATTTCCATGTTTATACAGATGGCAGCGTAGATATTTCCAAGGACATGCAGATGGCGGTGTAGATATTTCCATGTTTATACAGATAGCGGTGTAGATATTTCCATGTTTACACAGATGGTGGTGTAGATATTTCCGTGTTTATACACATGGCGGAGTAGATACTTCCATTTTTATGGAGATGGCAGTGTAGATATTTTCATGTTTATAGAGATGGCGGTGTAGATATTTCCATATTTATAGAGATAGCGGTGTACATATTTCATCTTTCTACAGAAGACCGTGTAGATATTTCCATATTTATACAGATATCTGTGTAGATATTTCCATGTGTAAACAGATGGTATTGTAGGTATTTCCATGTTTATACAGATGGTGGTGTAGATATTTCCATGTTTATTAAGATGACTGTGTAGATATTTCCATGTTTTTACAGAGGGCAGTGTAGATATTTCAATGTTTATTGAGATGGCGCTGTAGATATTTCCATGTTTAAACAGATAACGGTGGATATATTTCCATGTTTATACACATACCGGTGTACATATTTCCATGTTTATACAGACAGCGGTGTAGGTATTTCCATTTTTATAGAGATAGCGGTGCAGATATTTCCATGTTTACACAGATGCCTATGCAGATATTTCCATATTTATACAGAGGGCTCTGTAGATATTTCTATGTTTATACAGATGGCAGTGTAGATATTTCCATGTTCCTACACATGACTGTGTAAGTAATTCTATGTTTATACAGATGGCTTGGTAGATATTTCCATGTTTATAGAGATAGCGGTGCAGATATTTCCATGTTTATACAGATAGCGCTGTCTATATTTCCATGTTTATACAGATCGTGGTGTAGATATTTCCATGTTTATACAGATACCGGTGTAGATATTTCCATGTTTATACAGACCGCATTGTAGTTATTTCCATGTTTATAGAGATAGCAGTGTAGATATTTTCATGTTTGTACAGATGGCGGTGTTGATGTTTCCATCTATGCACAGATTGCCGTGTAGTTATTTCCATGTGTATACAGATGGCATTGTAGATATTTCCATGTTTATACAGATGGCGGTGTAGATATTTCCATGTTTATAGAGATAGCGGTGTATATATTTCCATATTTATACAGATAACGGTGCAGAAATTTCCATCTTTATACAGATAGCGTTGTAAATATTTCCATGTTTATACAGATCACGGTGTAGATATTTCCATGTTTATAGAGATAGCCGTGTAGATATTTCCACGTTTATACAGATAGTGGTGTAGATATTTCCATGTTTGTACAGACCGCGGTGTAGATATTTCCATGGTTATACAGATAGCGGTGCATATATTTCCATGTTTGTACAGATGGCGGTGTTGATATTTCCATCTATACACAGATGACCGTGTAGATATTTCCATGTTTATACAGATGGCGGCGCAGATATTTCCATGGAAATGTAGATGGTGGTGTAGATATTTCCATGTTTATACAGATACCGGTGTAGTTATTTCCATGTTTATATTGACAGTTGTGTCGATATTTCCATGTATATACACCTGGCTGTGTAGATATTTCCATGTTTATACAGATGGCGGTGTTGATATTTCCATGTTTATACAGATAACTTTGTAAGTATTTCCATGTTTATACCGATGGCTGTGTAGATATTTCCATGTTTATACAGATGACTTTGTAGGTGTTTCCATGTTTATACAGATGTTGGTGTAGGTATTTCCATGTTTATAGAGATAGCTGTGTAGATATTTCCATGTTTATACTGATAGCGGTGTAGATATTTCCATGTTTCTACAGATCGCTGTGTTGATATTTCCATGTTTATACAGATCGCAGTGTAGATATTTCCATGTTTATACAGATAGCGGTGTAGATATTTCCATGTTTTGACAGATATCGGTGTAGATATTTCCATGTTTACACAGATTGCGGTGTAGATATTTCCATCTTTCTACAGATGGCATTGTAGATATTTCCATGTTTATATAGATGGCGGTTTAGATATTTCCATGTTTATGTAGATTGTGGTGTAGATATTACCATGTTTATACAGATAGCGGTGTAGATAATTCCATGTATATACAGATCGTGGTGAAGATATTTCCATGTTTATACAGCTCGCGGTGCAGATATTTATATCTTTATAAAGATGGCATTGTAGATATTTCCTTGTTCACACAGATGGCGGTGTAGATGTTTCCATGTTTATACAGATGGCGGAGTAGTTAGTTTCATGTTTATGGAGATGGCAGTGTAGATATTTCCACGTTTATAGATTTTTCCATGTTTATAGAGACAGCGGTGTGGATATTTCTATGCTTGTACAGATAGGGGTGTAGATATTTCCATGGTTATAGAGATAGCGGTGTAGATATTTCCATGTTTATACAGATCACGGTGTAGATATTACCTTGTTTATACTAATAGCGGTGTAGTTATTTCCATGTTTACACAGATTGCGGTGTAGATATTTCCATCTTTCTACAGATGGCATTGTAGATATTTCCATGTTTATACAGATGGTGGTGTAGATATTTCCATGTTTATATAGATGGTGGTGTAGATATTACCATGTTTATACAGATAGCGGTGTAGATATTTCCATGTTTATACAGATCGTGGTGAAGATATGTCCATGATTATACAGATCGTGGTCCAGATATTTCCATGTTTATACCGACCGCGGTGTAGATATTTCCATGTTTATACAGATAGCGGTGTAGATATTTCCATGTTTATACAGATAGCGGTGTACATATTTCCATGTTTGTAGAGATAGCGGTGCAGGTATTTCCATGTTTATAGACATAGCGGTGTAGATATTTCCATGTTTATATAGATGTCGTTGTAGATATTTCCATGTTTATACCGACAGCGGTGTTGGTATATCCACGTTTATACATATAGCGATGCAGATATTTCCATGTTTATACAGCTCGCGGTGCAGATATTTATATCTTTATACAGATGGCATTGTAGATATTTCCTTATTCACAAAGATGGCGGTGTAGATGTTTCCATGTTTATACAGATGGCAGAGTAGTTAGTTCCATGTTTATGGAGATGGCAGTGTAGATATTTTTATGTTTATAGAGATGGCGGTGTAGATATTTCCATGTTTATAGAGATAGCAGTGTAGATATTTACATGTTTATACAGATGGCTGTGTAGATATTTCCATGTGTATACAGATGGCATTGTAGATATTTCCATGTTTTTACAGATGACTGTATACGTATTTCCATGTTTTTACAGATGGCAGTGCAGATATTTCCATGTTTATAGAGATAGCGGTGTAGATATTTCCATGTTTCTACAGACGGCGGTGTTGATATTTCCATCTATACACAGATGGCCGTGTAGATATTTCCATGTTTATACAGATGGCGGCGTAGATATTTCCATGGACATGCAGATGGCGGTGTAGATATTTCCATGTTTAAACAGATAGCGGTGTAGATATTTCCATGTTTACACAGATAGTGGTGTAGATATTTCCGTGTTTATACACATGGCAGAGTAGATACTTCCATCTTTATGGAGATGGCATTGTAGATATTTTCATGTTTATAGAGATGGCAGTGTAGATATTTCCATATTTATAGAGATAGCGGTGTAGATATTTCCATCTTTCTACAGATGGCAGTGTAGATATATCCATGTTTATACAGATTGCGGTGTAGTTATTTCCATGATTATATAGATAGCGGTGTAGTTATTTCCATGGATATACACATGGCTGTGTAGATATTTCCATGTTTATACAGATGGCGGTGTAGATATTTCCATGTTTATACAGATAACTTTGTATTTCCATGTTTATACAGATGGCGGTGTAGATATTTCCATGTCTATAGAGATAGCAGTGGAGATAATTCCATGTTTATACAGATAGCGGTGTAGATATTTCCATGTTTATTCTGATCGTGGTGTAGATATTTCCATGTTTATAGAGATGGCGGTGTAGATATTTACATGTTCATAGAGATAGCGGTGTTGATTTTTCCATGTTTATAGAGACAGCGGTGTGGATATTTCCTTGCTTATACAGATAGGGGTGTAGATATTTCCATGTTTATAGAGATAGCGGTGAAGATATTTCCATGTTTATACAGATCACGGTGTAGATATTTCCTTGCTTGTACTAATAGCGGTGTAGTTATTTCCATGTTTATACAGATAGCGGTGTAGATATTTCCATGTATATACAGATGGCTGTGTAGATATTTCCATGTTTATACAGATGGCTGTGTAGATATTTCCGTGTTTATACAGATGACTTTGTAGGTATTTGCATGTTTATACAGATGGCGGTGTAGGTTTTCCATGTTTATAGTGATAGCTGTGTAGATATTTCCATGTTTATACAGATAGCGGTGTTGATATTTCCATGTTTATAAAGATCGCGGTGTAGATATTTCCATGTTTATACAGATCGCGGTGCAGATATTTATATCTTTATACAGATGGCATTGTAGATATTTCCTTATTCACACAGATGGCGGTGTAGATGTTTCCATGTTTATACAGATGGCAGAGTAGTTAGTTCCATGTTTATGGAGATGGCAGTGTAGATACTTTCATGTTTACAGAGATGGCGGTGTAGATATTTCCATGTGTATACAGATGGCATTGTAGATATTTCCATGTTTATACAGATGACTGTATAGGTATTTCCATGTTTTTACAGGTGGCAGTGCAGATATTTCCATGTTTATAGAGATAGCGGTGTAGATATTTCCATGTTTCTACAGATGGCGGTGTTGATATTTCCATCTATACACAGATGGCCGTGTAGATATTTCCATGTTTATACAGATGGCGGTGTAGATATTTCCATGGACATGCAGATGGCGGTGTAGATATTTCCATGTTTAAACAGATAGCGGTGTAGATATTTCCATGTTTACACAGATAGTGGTGTAGATATTTCCGTGTTTATACACATGGCAGAGTAGATACTTCCATCTTTATGGAGATGGCAGTGTAGATATTTTCATGTTTATAGAGATGGCGGTGTAGATATTTCCATATTTATAGAGATAGCGGTGTAGATATTTCCATCTTTCTACAGATGGCAGTGTAGATATTTCCATGTTTATACAGATGGCGGTGTAGATATTTCCATATTTATACAGATGTCTGTGTAGATATTTCCATCTGTATACAGATGGTATTGTAGGTATTTCCATGTTTATACAGATGGTGGTGAAGATATTTCCATGTTTATTCAGATGACTGTGTAGATATTTCCATGTTTTTACAGATGGCAGTGTGGATATTTCAATGTTTATAGAGATGGCGCTGTAGATATTTCCAAGTTTATACAGATAACGGTGGAGATATTTCCATGTGTATACAGAGAGGAGTCGAGATATTTCCATGTTTATACACATAGCGGTGTACATATTTCCATGATTATAGAGACAGCGGTGTAGGTATTTCCATGTTTATGCAGATAGCGGTGCAGATATTTCCATGTTTACACAGATGCCTATGCAGATATTTCCATATTTACACAGAGGGCTGTGTAGATATTTCTATGTTTATACAGAAGACAGTGTAGATATTTAAATGTTCCTACACATGACTGTGTAGGTATTTCCATGTTTATACAGATGTCTTTGTAGATATTTCCATGTTAATAGAGATAGCGGTGTAGACATTTCCATGTTTATACAGATAGCGGTGTAGATATTTCCATGTTTATACAGATAGTGGTGTAGATATTTCCATGTTTATACAGACCGCGGTGTAGATATTTCCATGTTTATACAAATAGCGGTGCAGATATTTCCATGTTTGTACAGATGGCGGTGTTGTTATTTCCATTTATACACAGATGACCGTGTAGATATTTCCATGTTTATACAGACGGCGGCGCAGATATTTCCATGGATATGTAGATGGCGGTGTAGATATTTCCATGTTTATACAGATTGCGGTGTAGTTATTTCCATGGATATGTAGATGGCGGTGTAGATATTTCCATGTTTATACAGATTGCGGTGTAGTTATTTCCATGTTTATATAGATAGCGGTGTAGTTATTTCCATGTATATACACATGGCTGTGTAGATATTTCCATGTTTATACAGATGGCGGTGTAGATATTTCCATGTTTATACAGATAACTTTGTATTTCCATGTTTATACAGATGGCGGTGTAGATATTTCCATGTCTATAGAGATAGCAGTGGAGATAATTCCATGTTTATACAGATAGCGGTGTAGATATTTCCATGTTTATTCTGATCGTGGTGTAGATATTTCCATGTTTATAGAGATGGCGGTGTAGATATTTACATGTTCATAGAGATAGCGGTGTTGATTTTTCCATGTTTATAGAGACAGCGGTGTGGATATTTCCTTGCTTATACAGATAGGGGTGTAGATATTTCCATGTTTATAGAGATAGCGGTGAAGATATTTCCATGTTTATACAGATCACGGTGTAGATATTTCCTTGCTTGTACTAATAGCGGTGTAGTTATTTCCATGTTTATACAGATAGCGGTGTAGATATTTCCATGTATATACAGATGGCTGTGTAGATATTTCCATGTTTATACAGATGGCTGTGTAGATATTTCCATGTTTATACAGATGACTTTGTAGGTATTTGCATGTTTATACAGATGGCGGTGTAGGTTTTCCATGTTTATAGTGATAGCTGTGTAGATATTTCCATGTTTATACAGATAGCGGTGTTGATATTTCCATGTTTATAAAGATCGCGGTGTAGATATTTCCATGTTTATACAGATCGCGGTGCAGATATTTATATCTTTATACAGATGGCATTGTAGATATTTCCTTATTCACACAGATGGCGGTGTAGATGTTTCCATGTTTATACAGATGGCAGAGTAGTTAGTTCCATGTTTATGGAGATGGCAGTGTAGATACTTTCATGTTTACAGAGATGGCGGTGTAGATATTTCCATGTTTATAGAGATAGCAGTGTAGATATTTACATGTTTATACAGATGTCTGTGTAGATATTTCCATGTGTATACAGATGGCATTGTAGATATTTCCATGTTTATACAGATGACTGTATAGGTATTTCCATGTTTTTACAGGTGGCAGTGCAGATATTTCCATGTTTATAGAGATAGCGGTGTAGATATTTCCATGTTTCTACAGATGGCGGTGTTGATATTTCCATCTATACACAGATGGCCGTGTAGATATTTCCATGTTTATACAGATGGCGGTGTAGATATTTCCATGGACATGCAGATGGCTGTGTAGATATTTCCATGTTTAAACAGATAGCGGTGTAGATATTTCCATGTTTACACAGATAGTGGTGTAGATATTTCCGTGTTTATACACATGGCAGAGTAGATACTTCCATCTTTATGGAGATGGCAGTGTAGATATTTTCATGTTTATAGAGATGGCGGTGTAGATATTTCCATATTTATAGAGATAGCGGTGTAGATATTTCCATCTTTCTACAGATGGCAGTGTAGATATTTCCATGTTTATACAGATGGCGGTGTAGATATTTCCATATTTATACAGATGTCTGTGTAGATATTTCCATCTGTATACAGATGGTATTGTAGGTATTTCCATGTTTATACAGATGGTGGTGAAGATATTTCCATGTTTATTCAGATGACTGTGTAGATATTTCCATGTTTTTACAGATGGCAGTGTGGATATTTCAATGTTTATAGAGATGGCGCTGTAGATATTTCCAAGTTTATACAGATAACGGTGGAGATATTTCCATGTGTATACAGAGAGGAGTCGAGATATTTCCATGTTTATACACATAGTGGTGTACATATTTCCATGATTATAGAGACAGCGGTGTAGGTATTTCCATGTTTATGCAGATAGCGGTGCAGATATTTCCATGTTTACACAGATGCCTATGCAGATATTTCCATATTTACACAGAGGGCTGTGTAGATATTTCTATGTTTATACAGAAGACAGTGTAGATATTTAAATGTTCCTACACATGACTGTGTAGGTATTTCCATGTTTATACAGATGTCTTTGTAGATATATCCATGTTAATAGAGATAGCGGTGTAGACATTTCCATGTTTATACAGATAGCGGTGTAGATATTTCCATGTTTATACAGATAGTGGTGTAGATATTTCCATGTTTATACAGACCGCGGTGTAGATATTTCCATGTTTATACAAATAGCGGTGCAGATATTTCCATGTTTGTACAGATGGCGGTGTTGATATTTCCATTTATACACAGATGACCGTGTAGATATTTCCATGTTTATACAGACGGCGGCGCAGATATTTCCATGGATATGTAGATGGCGGTGTAGATATTTCCATGTTTATACAGATTGCGGTGTAGTTATTTCCATGTTTATATAGATAGCGGTGTAGTTATTTCCATGTATATACACATGGCTGTGTAGATATTTCCATGTTTATACAGATGGCGGTGTAGATATTTCCATGTTTATACAGATAACTTTGTATTTCCATGTTTATACAGATGGCGGTGTAGATATTTCCATGTCTATAGAGATAGCAGTGGAGATAATTCCATGTTTATACAGATAGCGGTGTAGATATTTCCATGTTTATTCTGATCGTGGTGTAGATATTTCCATGTTTATAGAGATGGCGGTGTAGATATTTACATGTTCATAGAGATAGCGGTGTTGATTTTTCCATGTTTATAGAGACAGCGGTGTGGATATTTCCTTGCTTATACAGATAGGGGTGTAGATATTTCCATGTTTATAGAGATAGCGGTGAAGATATTTCCATGTTTATACAGATCACGGTGTAGATATTTCCTTGCTTGTACTAATAGCGGTGTAGTTATTTCCATGTTTATACAGATAGCGGTGTAGATATTTCCATGTATATACAGATGGCTGTGTAGATATTTCCATGTTTATACAGATGGCTGTGTAGATATTTCCATGTTTATACAGATGACTTTGTAGGTATTTGCATGTTTATACAGATGGCGGTGTAGGTTTTCCATGTTTATAGTGATAGCTGTGTAGATATTTCCATGTTTATACAGATAGCGGTGTTGATATTTCCATGTTTATAAAGATCGCGGTGTAGATATTTCCATGTTTATACAGATCGCGGTGAAGATATTTATATCTTTATACAGATGGCTTTGTAGATATTTCCTTATTCACACAGATGGCGGTGTAGATGTTTCCATGTTTATACAGATGGCAGAGTAGTTAGTTCCATGTTTATGGAGATGGCAGTGTAGATACTTTCATGTTTACAGAGATGGCGGTGTAGATATTTCCATGTTTATAGAGATAGCAGTGTAGATATTTACATGTTTATACAGATGTCTGTGTAGATATTTTCATGTGTATACAGATGGCATTGTAGATATTTCCATGTTTATACAGATGACTGTATAGGTATTTCCATGTTTTTACAGGTGGCAGTGCAGATATTTCCATGTTTATAGAGATAGCGGTGTAGATATTTCCATGTTTCTACAGATGGCGGTGTTGATATTTCCATCTGTACACAGATGGCCGTGTAGATATTTCCATGTTTATACAGATGGCGGCGTAGATATTTCCATGGACATGCAGATGGCGGTGTAGATATTTCCATGTTTAAACAGATAGCGGTGTAGATATTTCCATGTTTACACAGATAGTGGTGTAGATATTTCCGTGTTTATACACATGGCAGAGTAGATACTTCCATCTTTATGGAGATGGCAGTGTAGATATTTTCATGTTTATAGAGATGGCGGTGTAGATATTTCCATATTTATAGAGATAGCGGTGTAGATATTTCCATCTTTCTACAGATGGCAGTGTAGATATTTCCATGTTTATACAGATGGCGGTGTAGATATTTCCATATTTATACAGATGTCTGTGTAGATATATCCATCTGTATACAGATGGTATTGTAGGTATTTCCATGTTTATACAGATGGTGGTGAAGATATTTCCATGTTTATTCAGATGACTGTGTAGATATTTCCATGTTTTTACAGATGGCAGTGTGGATATTTCAATGTTTATAGAGATGGCGCTGTAGATATTTCCAAGTTTATACAGATAACGGTGGAGATATTTCCATGTTTATACAGAGAGGAGTCGAGATATTTCCATGTTTATACACATAGCGGTGTACATATTTCCATGATTATAGAGACAGCGGTGTAGGTATTTCCATGTTTATGCAGATAGCGGTGCAGATATTTCCATGTTTACACAGATGCCTATGCAGATATTTCCATATTTACACAGAGGGCTGTGTAGATATTTCTATGTTTATACAGAAGACAGTGTAGATATTTAAATGTTCCTACACATGACTGTGTAGGTATTTCCATGTTTATACAGATGTCTTTGTAGATATTTCCATGTTAATAGAGATAGCGGTGTAGACATTTCCATGTTTATACAGATAGCGGTGTAGATATTTCCATGTTTATACAGATAGTGGTGTAGATATTTCCATGTTTATACAGACCGCGGTGTAGATATTTCCATGTTTATACAAATAGCGGTGCAGATATTTCCATGTTTGTACAGATGGCGGTGTTGATATTTCCATTTATACACAGATGACCGTGTAGATATTTCCATGTTTATACAGACGGCGGCGCAGATATTTCCATGGATATGTAGATGGCGGTGTAGATATTTCCATGTTTATACAGATTGCGGTGTAGTTATTTCCATGTTTATATAGATAGCGGTGTAGTTATTTCCATGTATATACACATGGCTGTGTAGATATTTCCATGTTTATACAGATGGCGGTGTAGATATTTCCATGTTTATACAGATAACTTTGTATTTCCATGTTTATACAGATGGCGGTGTAGATATTTCCATGTCTATAGAGATAGCAGTGGAGATAATTCCATGTTTATACAGATAGCGGTGTAGATATTTCCATGTTTATTCTGATCGTGGTGTAGATATTTCCATGTTTATAGAGATGGCGGTGTAGATATTTACATGTTCATAGAGATAGCGGTGTTGATTTTTCCATGTTTATAGAGACAGCGGTGTGGATATTTCCTTGCTTATACAGATAGGGGTGTAGATATTTCCATGTTTATAGAGATAGCGGTGAAGATATTTCCATGTTTATACAGATCACGGTGTAGATATTTCCTTGCTTGTACTAATAGCGGTGTAGTTATTTCCATGTTTATACAGATAGCGGTGTAGATATTTCCATGTATATACAGATGGCTGTGTAGATATTTCCATGTTTATACAGATGGCTGTGTAGATATTTCCATGTTTATACAGATGACTTTGTAGGTATTTGCATGTTTATACAGATGGCGGTGTAGGTTTTCCATGTTTATAGTGATAGCTGTGTAGATATTTCCATGTTTATACAGATAGCGGTGTTGATATTTCCATGTTTATAAAGATCGCGGTGTAGATATTTCCATGTTTATACAGATCGCGGTGCAGATATTTATATCTTTATACAGATGGCATTGTAGATATTTCCTTATTCACACAGATGGCGGTGTAGATGTTTCCATGTTTATACAGATGGCAGAGTAGTTAGTTCCATGTTTATGGAGATGGCAGTGTAGATACTTTCATGTTTACAGAGATGGCGGTGTAGATATTTCCATGTTTATAGAGATAGCAGTGTAGATATTTACATGTTTATACAGATGTCTGTGTAGATATTTCCATGTGTATACAGATGGCATTGTAGATATTTCCATGTTTATACAGATGACTGTATAGGTATTTCCATGTTTTTACAGGTGGCAGTGCAGATATTTCCATGTTTATAGAGATAGCGGTGTAGATATTTCCATGTTTCTACAGATGGCGGTGTTGATATTTCCATCTATACACAGATGGCCGTGTAGATATTTCCATGTTTATACAGATGGCGGCGTAGATATTTCCATTGTCATGCAGATGGCGGTGTAGATATTTCCATGTTTAAACAGATAGCGGTGTAGATATTTCCATGTTTACACAGATAGTGGTGTAGATATTTCCGTGTTTATACACATGGCAGAGTAGATACTTCCATCTTTATGGAGATGGCAGTGTAGATATTTTCATGTTTATAGAGATGGCGGTGTAGATATTTCCATATTTATAGAGATAGCGGTGTAGATATTTCCATCTTTCTACAGATGGCAGTGTAGATATTTCCATGTTTATACAGATGGCGGTGTAGATATTTCCATATTTATACAGATGTCTGTGTAGATATTTCCATCTTTATACAGATGGTCTTGTAGGTATTTCCATGTTTATACAGATGGTGGTGAAGATATTTCCATGTTTATTCAGATGACTGTGTAGATATTTCCATGTTTTTAAAGATGGCAGTGTGGATATTTCAATGTTTATAGAGATGGCGCTGTAGATATTTCCAAGTTTATACAGATAACGGTGGAGATATTTCCATGTTTATACAGAGAGGAGTCGAGATATTTCCATGTTTATACACATAGCGGTGTACATATTTCCATGATTATAGAGACAGTGGTGTAGGTATTTCCATGTTTATGCAGATAGCGGTGCAGATATTTCCATGTTTACACAGATGCCTATGCAGATATTTCCATATTTACACAGAGGGCTGTGTAGATATTTCTATGTTTATACAGAAGACAGTGTAGATATTTAAATGTTCCTACACATGACTGTGTAGGTATTTCCATGTTTATACAGATGTCTTTGTAGATATTTCCATGTTAATAGAGATAGCAGTGTAGACATTTCCATGTTTATACAGATAGCGGTGTAGATATTTCCATGTTTATACAGATAGTGGTGTAGATATTTCCATGTTTATACAGACCGCGGTGTAGATATTTCCATGTTTATACAAATAGCGGTGCAGATATTTCCATGTTTGTACAGATGGCGGTGTTGATATTTCCATTTATACACAGATGACCGTGTAGATATTTCCATGTTTATACAGACGGCGGCGCAGATATTTCCATGGATATGTAGATGGCGGTGTAGATATTTCCATGTTTATACAGATTGCTGTGTAGTTATTTCCATGTTTATATAGATAGCGGTGTAGTTATTTCCATGTATATACACATGGCTGTGTAGATATTTCCATGTTTATACAGATGGCGGTGTAGGTATTTCCATGTTTATACAGATAACTTTGTATTTCCATGTTTATACAGATGGCGGTGTAGATATTTCCATGTCTATAGAGATAGCAGTGGAGATAATTCCATGTTTATACAGATAGCGGTGTAGATATTTCCATGTTTATTCTGATCGTGGTGTAGATATTTCCATGTTTATAGAGATGGCGGTGTAGATATTTACATGTTCATAGAGATAGCGGTGTTGATTTTTCCATGTTTATAGAGACAGCGGTGTGGATATTTCCTTGCTTATACAGATAGGGGTGTAGATATTTCCATGTTTATAGAGATAGCGGTGAAGATATTTCCATGTTTATACAGATCACGGTGTAGATATTTCCTTGCTTGTACTAATAGCGGTGTAGTTATTTCCATGTTTATACAGATAGCGGTGTAGATATTTCCATGTATATACAGATGGCTGTGTAGATATTTCCATGTTTATACAGATGGCTGTGTAGATATTTCCATGTTTATACAGATGACTTTGTAGGTATTTGCATGTTTATACAGATGGCGGTGTAGGTTTTCCATGTTTATAGTGATAGCTGTGTAGATATTTCCATGTTTATACAGATAGCGGTGTTGATATTTCCATGTTTATAAAGATCGCGGTGGAGATATTTCCATGTTTATACAGATCGCGGTGCAGATATTTATATCTTTATACAGATGGCATTGTAGATATTTCCTTATTCACACAGATGGCGGTGTAGATGTTTCCATGTTTATACAGATGGCAGAGTAGTTAGTTCCATGTTTATGGAGATGGCAGTGTAGATACTTTCATGTTTACAGAGATGGCGGTGTAGATATTTCCATGTTTATAGAGATAGCAGTGTAGATATTTACATGTTTATACAGATGTCTGTGTAGATATTTCCATGTGTATACAGATGGCATTGTAGATATTTCCATGTTTATACAGATGACTGTATAGGTATTTCCATGTTTTTACAGGTGGCAGTGCAGATATTTCCATGTTTATAGAGATAGCGGTGTAGATATTTCCATGTTTCTACAGATGGCGGTGTTGATATTTCCATCTATACACAGATGGCCGTGTAGATATTTCCATGTTTATACAGATGGCGGCGTAGATATTTCCATTGTCATGCAGATGGCGGTGTAGATATTTCCATGTTTAAACAGATAGCGGTGTAGATATTTCCATGTTTACACAGATAGTGGTGTAGATATTTCCGTGTTTATACACATGGCAGAGTAGATACTTCCATCTTTATGGAGATGGCAGTGTAGATATTTTCATGTTTATAGAGATGGCGGTGTAGATATTTCCATATTTATAGAGATAGCGGTGTAGATATTTCCATCTTTCTACAGATGGCAGTGTAGATATTTCCATGTTTATACAGATGGCGGTGTAGATATTTCCATATTTATACAGATGTCTGTGTAGATATTTCCATCTTTATACAGATGGTATTGTAGGTATTTCCATGTTTATACAGATGGTGGTGAAGATATTTCCATGTTTATTCAGATGACTGTGTAGATATTTCCATGTTTTTACAGATGGCAGTGTGGATATTTCAATGTTTATAGAGATGGCGCTGTAGATATTTCCAAGTTTATACAGATAACGGTGGAGATATTTCCATGTTTATACAGAGAGGAGTCGAGATATTTCCATGTTTATACACATAGCGGTGTACATATTTCCATGATTATAGAGACAGTGGTGTAGGTATTTCCATGTTTATGCAGATAGCGGTGCAGATATTTCCATGTTTACACAGATGCCTATGCAGATATTTCCATATTTACACAGAGGGCTGTGTAGATATTTCTATGTTTATACAGAAGACAGTGTAGATATTTAAATGTTCCTACACATGACTGTGTAGGTATTTCCATGTTTATACAGATGTCTTTGTAGATATTTCCATGTTAATAGAGATAGCAGTGTAGACATTTCCATGTTTATACAGATAGCGGTGTAGATATTTCCATGTTTATACAGATAGTGGTGTAGATATTTCCATGTTTATACAGACCGCGGTGTAGATATTTCCATGTTTATACAAATAGCGGTGCAGATATTTCCATGTTTGTACAGATGGCGGTGTTGATATTTCCATTTATACACAGATGACCGTGTAGATATTTCCATGTTTATACAGACGGCGGCGCAGATATTTCCATGGATATGTAGATGGCGGTGTAGATATTTCCATGTTTATACAGATTGCGGTGTAGTTATTTCCATGTTTATATAGATAGCGGTGTAGTTATTTCCATGTATATACACATGGCTGTGTAGATATTTCCATGTTTATACAGATGGCGGTGTAGATATTTCCATGTTTATACAGATAACTTTGTATTTCCATGTTTATACAGATGGCGGTGTAGATATTTCCATGTCTATAGAGATAGCAGTGGAGATAATTCCATGTTTATACAGATAGCGGTGTAGATATTTCCATGTTTATTCTGATCGTGGTGTAGATATTTCCATGTTTATAGAGATGGCGGTGTAGATATTTACATGTTCATAGAGATAGCGGTGTTGATTTTTCCATGTTTATAGAGACAGCGGTGTGGATATTTCCTTGCTTATACAGATAGGGGTGTAGATATTTCCATGTTTATAGAGATAGCGGTGAAGATATTTCCATGTTTATACAGATCACGGTGTAGATATTTCCTTGCTTGTACTAATAGCGGTGTAGTTATTTCCATGTTTATACAGATAGCGGTGTAGATATTTCCATGTATATACAGATGGCTGTGTAGATATTTCTATGTTTATACAGATGGCTGTGTAGATATTTCCATGTTTATACAGATGACTTTGTAGGTATTTGCATGTTTATACAGATGGTGGTGTAGGTTTTCCATGTTTATAGTGATAGCTGTGTAGATATTTCCATGTTTATACAGATAGCGGTGTTGATATTTCCATGTTTATAAAGATCGCGGTGTAGATATTTCCATGTTTATACAGATCGCGGTGCAGATATTTATATCTTTATACAGATGGCATTGTAGATATTTCCTTATTCACACAGATGGCGGTGTAGATGTTTCCATGTTTATACAGATGGCAGAGTAGTTAGTTCCATGTTTATGGAGATGGCAGTGTAGATACTTTCATGTTTACAGAGATGGCGGTGTAGATATTTCCATGTTTATAGAGATAGCAGTGTAGATATTTACATGTTTATACAGATGTCTGTGTAGATATTTCCATGTGTATACAGATGGCATTGTAGATATTTCCATGTTTATACAGATGACTGTATAGGTAATTCCATGTTTTTACAGGTGGCAGTGCAGATATTTCCATGTTTATAGAGATAGCGGTGTAGATATTTCCATGTTTCTACAGATGGCGGTGTTGATATTTCCATCTATACACAGACGGCCGTGTAGATATTTCCATGTTTATACAGATGGCGGCGTAGATATTTCCATTGTCATGCAGATGGCGGTGTAGATATTTCCATGTTTAAACAGATAGCGGTGTAGATATTTCCATGTTTACACAGATAGTGGTGTAGATATTTCCGTGTTTATACACATGGCAGAGTAGATACTTCCATCTTTATGGAGATGGCAGTGTAGATATTTTCATGTTTATAGAGATGGCGGTGTAGATATTTCCATATTTATAGAGATAGCGGTGTAGATATTTCCATCTTTCTACAGATGGCAGTGTAGATATTTCCATGTTTATACAGATGGCGGTGTAGATATTTCCATATTTATACAGATGTCTGTGTAGATATTTCCATCTGTATACAGATGGTATTGTAGGTATTTCCATGTTTATACAGATGGTGGTGAAGATATTTCCATGTTTATTCAGATGACTGTGTAGATATTTCCATGTTTTTACAGATGGCAGTGTGGATATTTCAATGTTTATAGAGATGGCGCTGTAGATATTTCCAAGTTTATACAGATAACGGTGGAGATATTTCCATGTTTATACAGAGAGGAGTCGAGATATTTCCATGTTTATACACATAGCGGTGTACATATTTCCATGATTATAGAGACAGCGGTGTAGGTATTTCCATGTTTATGCAGATAGCGGTGCAGATATTTCCATGTTTACACAGATGCCTATGCAGATATTTCCATATTTACACAGAGGGCTGTGTAGATATTTCTATGTTTATACAGAAGACAGTGTAGATATGTAAATGTTCCTACACATGACTGTGTAGGTATTTCCATGTTTATACAGATGTCTTTGTAGATATTTCCATGTTAATAGAGATAGCGGTGTAGACATTTCCATGTTTATACAGATAGCGGTGTAGATATTTCCATGTTTATACAGATAGTGGTGTAGATATTTCCATGTTTATACAGACCGCGGTGTAGATATTTCCATGTTTATACAAATAGCGGTGCAGATATTTCCATGTTTGTACAGATGGCGGTGTTGATATTTCCATTTATACACAGATGACCGTGTAGATATTTCCATGTTTATACAGACGGCGGCGCAGATATTTCCATGGATATGTAGATGGCGGTGTAGATATTTCCATGTTTATACAGATTGCGGTGTAGTTATTTCCATGTTTATATAGATAGCGGTGTAGTTATTTCCATGTATATACACATGGCTGTGTAGATATTTCCATGTTTATACAGATGGCGGTGTAGATATTTCCATGTTTATACAGATAACTTTGTATTTCCATGTTTATACAGATGGCGGTGTAGATATTTCCATGTCTATAGAGATAGCAGTGGAGATAATTCCATGTTTATACAGATAGCGGTGTAGATATTTCCATGTTTATTCTGATCGTGGTGTAGATATTTCCATGTTTATAGAGATGGTGGTGTAGATATTTACATGTTCATAGAGATAGCGGTGTTGATTTTTCCAAGTTTATAGAGACAGCGGTGTGGATATTTCCTTGCTTATACAGATAGGGGTGTAGATATTTCCATGTTTATAGAGATAGCGGTGAAGATATTTCCATGTTTATACAGATCACGGTGTAGATATTTCCTTGCTTGTACTAATAGCGGTGTAGTTATTTCCATGTTTATACAGATAGCGGTGTAGATATTTCCATGTATATACAGATGGCTGTGTAGATATTTCCATGTTTATACAGATGGCTGTGTAGATATTTCCATGTTTATACAGATGACTTTGTAGGTATTTGCATGTTTATACAGATGGCGGTGTAGGTTTTCCATGTTTATAGTGATAGCTGTGTAGATATTTCCATGTTTATACAGATAGCGGTGTTGATATTTCCATGTTTATAAAGATCGCGGTGTAGATATTTCCATGTTTATACAGATCGCGGTGAAGATATTTATATCTTTATACAGATGGCTTTGTAGATATTTCCTTATTCACACAGATGGCGGTGTAGATGTTTCCATGTTTATACAGATGGCAGAGTAGTTAGTTCCATGTTTATGGAGATGGCAGTGTAGATACTTTCATGTTTACAGAGATGGCGGTGTAGATATTTCCATGTTTATAGAGATAGCAGTGTAGATATTTACATGTTTATACAGATGTCTGTGTAGATATTTCCATGTGTATACAGATGGCATTGTAGATATTTCCATGTTTATACAGATGACTGTATAGGTATTTCCATGTTTTTACAGGTGGCAGTGCAGATATTTCCATGTTTATAGAGATAGCGGTGTAGATATTTCCATGTTTCTACAGATGGCGGTGTTGATATTTCCATCTATACACAGATGGCCGTGTAGATATTTCCATGTTTATACAGATGGCGGCGTAGATATTTCCATTGTCATGCAGATGGCGGTGTAGATATTTCCATGTTTAAACAGATAGCGGTGTAGATATTTCCATGTTTACACAGATAGTGGTGTAGATATTTCCGTGTTTATACACATGGCAGAGTAGATACTTCCATCTTTATGGAGATGGCAGTGTAGATATTTTCATGTTTATAGAGATGGCGGTGTAGATATTTCCATATTTATAGAGATAGCGGTGTAGATATTTCCATCTTTCTACAGATGGCAGTGTAGATATTTCCATGTTTATACAGATGGCGGTGTAGATATTTCCATATTTATACAGATGTCTGTGTAGATATTTCCATCTGTATACAGATGGTATTGTAGGTATTTCCATGTTTATACAGATGGTGGTGAAGATATTTCCATGTTTATTCAGATGACTGTGTAGATATTTCCATGTTTTTACAGATGGCAGTGTGGATATTTCAATGTTTATAGAGATGGCGCTGTAGATATTTCCAAGTTTATACAGATAACGGTGGAGATATTTCCATGTTTATACAGAGAGGAGTCGAGATATTTCCATGTTTATACACATAGCGGTGTACATATTTCCATGATTATAGAGACAGCGGTGTAGGTATTTCCATGTTTATGCAGATAGCGGTGCAGATATTTCCATGTTTACACAGATGCCTATGCAGATATTTCCATATTTACACAGAGGGCTGTGTAGATATTTCTATGTTTATACAGAAGACAGTGTAGATATTTAAATGTTCCTACACATGACTGTGTAGGTATTTCCATGTTTATACAGATGTCTTTGTAGATATTTCCATGTTAATAGAGATAGCGGTGTAGACATTTCCATGTTTATACAGATAGCGGTGTAGATATTTCCATGTTTATACAGATAGTGGTGTAGATATTTCCATGTTTATACAGACCGCGGTGTAGATATTTCCATGTTTATACAAATAGCGGTGCAGATATTTCCATGTTTGTACAGATGGCGGTGTTGATATTTCCATTTATACACAGATGACCGTGTAGATATTTCCATGTTTATACAGACGGCGGCGCAGATATTTCCATGGATATGTAGATGGCGGTGTAGATATTTCCATGTTTATACAGATTGCGGTGTAGTTATTTCCATGTTTATATAGATAGCGGTGTAGTTATTTCCATGTATATACACATGGCTGTGTAGATATTTCCATGTTTATACAGATGGCGGTGTAGATATTTCCATGTTTATACAGATAACTTTGTATTTCCATGTTTATACAGATGGCGGTGTAGATATTTCCATGTCTATAGAGATAGCAGTGGAGATAATTCCATGTTTATACAGATAGCGGTGTAGATATTTCCATGTTTATTCTGATCGTGGTGTAGATATTTCCATGTTTATAGAGATGGCGGTGTAGATATTTACATGTTCATAGAGATAGCGGTGTTGATTTTTCCATGTTGATAGAGACAGCGGTGTGGATATTTCCTTGCTTATACAGATAGGGGTGTAGATATTTCCATGTTTATAGAGATAGCGGTGAAGATATTTCCATGTTTATACAGATCACGGTGTAGATATTTCCTTGCTTGTACTAATAGCGGTGTAGTTATTTCCATGTTTATACAGATAGCGGTGTAGATATTTCCATGTATATACAGATGGCTGTGTAGATATTTCCATGTTTATACAGATGGCTGTGTAGATATTTCCATGTTTATACAGATGACTTTGTAGGTATTTGCATGTTTATACAGATGGCGGTGTAGGTTTTCCATGTTTATAGTGATAGCTGTGTAGATATTTCCATGTTTATACAGATAGCGGTGTTGATATTTCCATGTTTATAAAGATCGCGGTGTAGATATTTCCATGTTTATACAGATCGCGGTGAAGATATTTATATCTTTATACAGATGGCATTGTAGATATTTCCTTATTCACACAGATGGCGGTGTAGATGTTTCCATGTTTATACAGATGGCAGAGTAGTTAGTTCCATGTTTATGGAGATGGCAGTGTAGATACTTTCATGTTTACAGAGATGGCGGTGTAGATATTTCCATGTTTATAGAGATAGCAGTGTAGATATTTACATGTTTATACAGATGTCTGTGTAGATATTTTCATGTGTATACAGATGGCATTGTAGATATTTCCATGTTTATACAGATGACTGTATAGGTATTTCCATGTTTTTACAGGTGGCAGTGCAGATATTTCCATGTTTATAGAGATAGCGGTGTAGATATTTTCATGTTTCTACAGATGGCGGTGTTGATATTTCCATCTATACACAGATGGCCGTGTAGATATTTCCATGTTTATACAGATGGCGGCGTAGATATTTCCATGGACATGCAGATGGCGGTGTAGATATTTCCATGTTTAAACAGATAGCGGTGTAGATATTTCCATGTTTACACAGATAGTGGTGTAGATATTTCCGTGTTTATACACATGGCAGAGTAGATACTTCCATCTTTATGGAGATGGCAGTGTAGATATTTTCATGTTTATAGAGATGGCGGTGTAGATATTTCCATATTTATAGAGATAGCGGTGTAGATATTTCCATCTTTCTACAGATGGCAGTGTAGATATTTCCATGTTTATACAGATGGCGGTGTAGATATTTCCATATTTATACAGATGTCTGTGTAGATATTTCCATCTTTATACAGATGGTATTGTAGGTATTTCCATGTTTATACAGATGGTGGTGAAGATATTTCCATGTTTATTCAGATGACTGTGTAGATATTTCCATGTTTTTAAAGATGGCAGTGTGGATATTTCAATGTTTATAGAGATGGCGCTGTAGATATTTCCAAGTTTATACAGATAACGGTGGAGATATTTCCATGTTTATACAGAGAGGAGTCGAGATATTTCCATGTTTATACACATAGCGGTGTACATATTTCCATGATTATAGAGACAGTGGTGTAGGTATTTCCATGTTTATGCAGATAGCGGTGCAGATATTTCCATGTTTACACAGATGCCTATGCAGATATTTCCATATTTACACAGAGGGCTGTGTAGGTATTTCTATGTTTATACAGAAGACAGTGTAGATATTTAAATGTTCCTACACATGACTGTGTAGATATTTCCATGTTTATACAGATGGCTGTGTAGATATTTCCATGTTTATACAGATGACTTTGTAGGTATTTGCATGTTTATACAGATGGCGGTGTAGGTTTTCCATGTTTATAGTGATAGCTGTGTAGATATTTCCATGTTTATACAGATAGCGGTGTTGATATTTCCATGTTTATAAAGATCGCGGTGTAGATATTTCCATGTTTATACAGATCGCGGTGAAGATATTTATATCTTTATACAGATGGCATTGTAGATATTTCCTTATTCACACAGATGGCGGTGTAGATGTTTCCATGTTTATACAGATGGCAGAGTAGTTAGTTCCATGTTTATGGAGATGGCAGTGTAGATACTTTCATGTTTACAGAGATGGCGGTGTAGATATTTCCATGTTTATAGAGATAGCAGTGTAGATATTTACATGTTTATACAGATGTCTGTGTAGATATTTTCATGTGTATACAGATGGCATTGTAGATATTTCCATGTTTATACAGATGACTGTATAGGTATTTCCATGTTTTTACAGGTGGCAGTGCAGATATTTCCATGTTTATAGAGATAGCGGTGTAGATATTTTCATGTTTCTACAGATGGCGGTGTTGATATTTCCATCTATACACAGATGGCCGTGTAGATATTTCCATGTTTATACAGATGGCGGCGTAGATATTTCCATGGACATGCAGATGGCGGTGTAGATATTTCCATGTTTAAACAGATAGCGGTGTAGATATTTCCATGTTTACACAGATAGTGGTGTAGATATTTCCGTGTTTATACACATGGCAGAGTAGATACTTCCATCTTTATGGAGATGGCAGTGTAGATATTTTCATGTTTATAGAGATGGCGGTGTAGATATTTCCATATTTATAGAGATAGCGGTGTAGATATTTCCATCTTTCTACAGATGGCAGTGTAGATATTTCCATGTTTATACAGATGGCGGTGTAGATATTTCCATATTTATACAGATGTCTGTGTAGATATTTCCATCTTTATACAGATGGTATTGTAGGTATTTCCATGTTTATACAGATGGTGGTGAAGATATTTCCATGTTTATTCAGATGACTGTGTAGATATTTCCATGTTTTTAAAGATGGCAGTGTGGATATTTCAATGTTTATAGAGATGGCGCTGTAGATATTTCCAAGTTTATACAGATAACGGTGGAGATATTTCCATGTTTATACAGAGAGGAGTCGAGATATTTCCATGTTTATACACATAGCGGTGTACATATTTCCATGATTATAGAGACAGTGGTGTAGGTATTTCCATGTTTATGCAGATAGCGGTGCAGATATTTCCATGTTTACACAGATGCCTATGCAGATATTTCCATATTTACACAGAGGGCTGTGTAGGTATTTCTATGTTTATACAGAAGACAGTGTAGATATTTAAATGTTCCTACACATGACTGTGTAGGTATTTCCATGTTTATACAGATGTCTTTGTAGATATTTCCATGTTAATAGAGATAGCAGTGTAGACATTTCCATGTTTATACAGATAGCGGTGTAGATATTTCCATGTTTATACAGATAGTGGTGTAGATATTTCCATGTTTATACAGACCGCGGTGTAGATATTTCCATGTTTATACAAATAGCGGTGCAGATATTTCCATGTTTGTACAGATGGCGGTGTTGATATTTCCATTTATACACAGATGACCGTGTAGATATTTCCATGTTTATACAGACGGCGGCGCAGATATTTCCATGGATATGTAGATGGCGGTGTAGATATTTCCATGTTTATACAGATTGCGGTGTAGTTATTTCCATGTTTATATAGATAGCGGTGTAGTTATTTCCATGTATATACACATGGCTGTGTAGATATTTCCATGTTTATACAGATGGCGGTGTAGATATTTCCATGTTTATACAGATAACTTTGTATTTCCATGTTTATACAGATGGCGGTGTAGATATTTCCATGTCTATAGAGATAGCAGTGGAGATAATTCCATGTTTATACAGATAGCGGTGTAGATATTTCCATGTTTATTCTGATCGTGGTGTAGATATTTCCATGTTTATAGAGATGGCGGTGTAGATATTTACATGTTCATAGAGATAGCGGTGTTGATTTTTCCATGTTTATAGAGACAGCGGTGTGGATATTTCCTTGCTTATACAGATAGGGGTGTAGATATTTCCATGTTTATAGAGATAGCGGTGAAGATATTTCCATGTTTATACAGATCACGGTGTAGATATTTCCTTGCTTGTACTAATAGCGGTGTAGTTATTTCCATGTTTATACAGATAGCGGTGTAGATATTTCCATGTATATACAGATGGCTGTGTAGATATTTCCATGTTTATACAGATGGCTGTGTAGATATTTCCATGTTTATACAGATGACTTTGTAGGTATTTGCATGTTTATACAGATGGCGGTGTAGGTTTTCCATGTTTATAGTGATAGCTGTGTAGATATTTCCATGTTTATACAGATAGCGGTGTTGATATTTCCATGTTTATAAAGATCGCGGTGTAGATATTTCCATGTTTATACAGATCGCGGTGCAGATATTTATATCTTTATACAGATGGCATTGTAGATATTTCCTTATTCACACAGATGGCGGTGTAGATGTTTCCATGTTTATACAGATGGCAGAGTAGTTAGTTCCATGTTTATGGAGATGGCAGTGTAGATACTTTCATGTTTACAGAGATGGCGGTGTAGATATTTCCATGTTTATAGAGATAGCAGTGTAGATATTTATATGTTTATACAGATGTCTGTGTAGATATTTTCATGTGTATACAGATGGCATTGTAGATATTTCCATGTTTATACAGATGACTGTATAGGTATTTCCATGTTTTTACAGGTGACAGTGCAGATATTTCCATGTTTATAGAGATAGCGGTGTAGATATTTCCATGTTTCTACAGATGGCGGTGTTGATATTTCCATCTGTACACAGATGGCCGTGTAGATATTTCCATGTTTATACAGATGGCGGCGTAGATATTTCCATGGACATGCAGATGGCGGTGTAGATATTTCCATGTTTAAACAGATAGCGGTGTAGATATTTCCATGTTTACACAGATAGTGGTGTAGATATTTCCGTGTTTATACACATGGCAGAGTAGATACTTCCATCTTTATGGAGATGGCAGTGTAGATATTTTCATGTTTATAGAGATGGCGGTGTAGATATTTCCATATTTATAGAGATAGCGGTGTAGATATTTCCATCTTTCTACAGATGGCAGTGTAGATATTTCCATGTTTATACAGATGGCGGTGTAGATATTTCCATATTTATACAGATGTCTGTGTAGATATTTCCATCTGTATACAGATGGTATTGTAGGTATTTCCATGTTTATACAGATGGTGGTGAAGATATTTCCATGTTTATTCAGATGACTGTGTAGATATTTCCATGTTTTTACAGATGGCAGTGTGGATATTTCAATGTTTATAGAGATGGCGCTGTAGATATTTCCAAGTTTATACAGCTAACGGTGGAGATATTTCCATGTTTATACAGAGAGGAGTCGAGATATTTCCATGTTTATACACATAGCGGTGTACATATTTCCATGATTATAGAGACAGTGGTGTAGGTATTTCCATGTTTATGCAGATAGCGGTGCAGATATTTCCATGTTTACACAGATGCCTATGCAGATATTTCCATATTTACACAGAGGGCTGTGTAGATATTTCTATGTTTATACAGAAGACAGTGTAGATATTTAAATGTTCCTACACATGACTGTGTAGGTATTTCCATGTTTATACAGATGTCTTTGTAGATATTTCCATGTTAATAGAGATAGCAGTGTAGACATTTCCATGTTTATACAGATAGCGGTGTAGATATTTCCATGTTTATACAGATAGTGGTGTAGATATTTCCATGTTTATACAGACCGCGGTGTAGATATTTCCATGTTTATACAAATAGCGGTGCAGATATTTCCATGTTTGTACAGATGGCGGTGTTGATATTTCCATTTATACACAGATGACCGTGTAGATATTTCCATGTTTATACAGACGGCGGCGCAGATATTTCCATGGATATGTAGATGGCGGTGTAGATATTTCCATGTTTATACAGATTGCGGTGTAGTTATTTCCATGTTTATATAGATAGCGGTGTAGTTATTTCCATGTATATACACATGGCTGTGTAGATATTTCCATGTTTATACAGATGGCGGTGTAGATATTTCCATGTTTATACAGATAACTTTGTATTTCCATGTTTATACAGATGGCGGTGTAGATATTTCCATGTCTATAGAGATAGCAGTGGAGATAATTCCATGTTTATACAGATAGCGGTGTAGATATTTCCATGTTTATTCTGATCGTGGTGTAGATATTTCCATGTTTATAGAGATGGCGGTGTAGATATTTACATGTTCCTAGAGATAGCGGTGTTGATTTTTCCATGTTTATAGAGACAGCGGTGTGGATATTTCCTTGCTTATACAGATAGGGGTGTAGATATTTCCATGTTTATAGAGATAGCGGTGAAGATATTTCCATGTTTATACAGATCACGGTGTAGATATTTCCTTGCTTGTACTAATAGCGGTGTAGTTATTTCCATGTTTATACAGATAGCGGTGTAGATATTTCCATGTATATACAGATGGCTGTGTAGATATTTCCATGTTTATACAGATGGCTGTGTAGATATTTCCATGTTTATACAGATGACTTTGTAGGTATTTGCATGTTTATACAGATGGCGGTGTAGGTTTTCCATGTTTATAGTGATAGCTGTGTAGATATTTCCATGTTTATACAGATAGCGGTGTTGATATTTCCATGTTTATAAAGATCGCGGTGTAGATATTTCCATGTTTATACAGATCGCGGTGCAGATATTTATATCTTTATACAGATGGCATTGTAGATATTTCCTTATTCACACAGATGGCGGTGTAGATGTTTCCATGTTTATACAGATGGCAGAGTAGTTAGTTCCATGTTTATGGAGATGGCAGTGTAGATACTTTCATGTTTACAGAGATGGCGGTGTAGATATTTCCATGTTTATAGAGATAGCAGTGTAGATATTTACATGTTTATACAGATGTCTGTGTAGATATTTCCATGTGTATACAGATGGCATTGTAGATATTTCCATGTTTATACAGATGACTGTATAGGTATTTCCATGTTTTTACAGGTGGCAGTGCAGATATTTCCATGTTTATAGAGATAGCGGTGTAGATATTTCCATGTTTCTACAGATGGCGGTGTTGATATTTCCATCTATACACAGATGGCCGTGTAGATATTTCCATGTTTATACAGATGGCGGCGTAGATATTTCCATGTTTACACAGATAGTGGTGTAGATATTTCCGTGTTTATACACATGGCAGAGTAGATACTTCCATCTTTATGGAGATGGCAGTGTAGATATTTTCATGTTTATAGAGATAGCGGTGTAGATATTTCCATATTTATAGAGATAGCGGTGTAGATATTTCCATCTTTCTACAGATGGCAGTGTAGATATTTCCATGTTTATACAGATGGCGGTGTAGATATTTCCATATTTATACAGATGTCTGTGTAGATATTTCCATCTGTATACAGATGGTATTGTAGGTATTTCCATGTTTATACAGATGGTGGTGAAGATATTTCCATGTTTATTCAGATGACTGTGTAGATATTTCCATGTTTTTACAGATGGCAGTGTGGATATTTCAATGTTTATAGAGATGGCGCTGTAGATATTTCCAAGTTTATACAGATAACGGTGGAGATATTTCCATGTTTATACAGAGAGGAGTCGAGATATTTCCATGTTTATACACATAGCGGTGTACATATTTCCATGATTATAGAGACAGCGGTGTAGGTATTTCCATGTTTATGCAGATAGCGGTGCAGATATTTCCATGTTTACACAGATGCCTATGCAGATATTTCCATATTTACACAGAGGGCTGTGTAGATATTTCTATGTTTATACAGAAGACAGTGTAGATATTTAAATGTTCCTACACATGACTGTGTAGGTATTTCCATGTTTATACAGATGTCTTTGTAGATATTTCCATGTTAATAGAGATAGCGGTGTAGACATTTCCATGTTTATACAGATAGCGGTGTAGATATTTCCATGTTTATACAGATAGTGGTGTAGATATTTCCATGTTTATACAGACCTCGGCGTAGATATTTCCATGTTTATACAAATAGCGGTGCAGATATTTCCATGTTTGTACAGATGGGGGTGTTGATATTTCCATTTATACACAGATGACCGTGTAGATATTTCCATGTTTATACAGACGGCGGCGCAGATATTTCCATGGATATGTAGATGGCGGTGTAGATATTTCCATGTTTATACAGATAACTTTGTATTTCCATGTTTATACAGATGGCGGTGTAGATATTTCCATGTCTATAGAGATAGCAGTGGAGATAATTCCATGTTTATACAGATAGCGGTGTAGATATTTCCATGTTTATTCTGATCGTGGTGTAGATATTTCCATGTTTATAGAGATGGCGGTGTTGATATTTACATGTTCATAGAGATAGCGGTGTTGATTTTTCCATGTTTATAGAGACAGCGGTGTGGATATTTCGTTGCTTATACAGATAGGGGTGTAGATATTTCCATGTTTATAGAGATAGCGGTGAAGATATTTCCATGTTTATACAGATCACGGTGTAGATATTTCCTTGCTTGTACTAATAGCGGTGTAGTTATTTCCATGTTTATACAGATAGCGGTGTAGATATTTCCATGTATATACAGATGGCTGTGTAGATATTTCCATGTTTATACAGATGGCTGTGTAGATATTTCCATGTTTATACAGATGACTTTGTAGGTATTTGCATGTTTATACAGATGGCGGTGTAGGTTTTCCATGTTTATAGTGATAGCTGTGTAGATATTTCCATGTTTATACAGATAGCGGTGTAGATATTTCCATGTTTATACAGATCGCGGTGCAGATATTTATATCTTTATACAGATGGCATTCTAGATATTTCCTTATTCACACAGATGGCGGTGTAGATGTTTCCATGTTTATACAGATGGCAGAGTAGTTAGTTCCATGTTTATGGAGATGGCAGTGTAGATACTTTCATGTTTACAGAGATGGCGGTGTAGATATTTCCATGTTTATAGAGATAGCAGTGTAGATATTTACATGTTTATACAGATGTCTGTGTAGATATTTCCATGTGTATACAGATGGCATTGTAGATATTTCCATGTTTATACAGATGACTGTATAGGTATTTCCATGTTTTTACAGGTGGCAGTGCAGATATTTCCATGTTTATAGAGATAGCGGTGTAGATATTTCCATGTTTCTACAGATGGCGGTGTTGATATTTCCATCTATACACAGATGGCCGTGTAGATATTTCCATGTTTATACAGATGGCGGCGTAGATATTTTCATGGACATGCAGATGGCGGTGTAGATATTTCCATGTTTAAACAGATAGCGGTGTAGATATTTCCATGTTTACACAGATAGTGGTGTAGATATTTCCGTGTTTATACACATGGCAGAGTAGATACTTCCATCTTTATGGAGATGACAGTGTAGATATTTTCATGTTTATAGAGATGGCGGTGTAGATATTTCCATATTTATAGAGATAGCGGTGTAGATATTTCCATCTTTCTACAGATGGCAGTGTAGATATTTCCATGTTTATACAGATGGCGGTGTAGATATTTCCATATTTATACAGATGTCTGTGTAGATATTTCCATCTGTATACAGATGGTATTGTAGGTATTTCCATGTTTATACAGATGGTGGTGAAGATATTTCCATGTTTATTCAGATGACTGTGTAGATATTTCCATGTTTTTACAGATGGCAGTGTGGATATTTCAATGTTTATAGAGATGGCGCTGTAGATATTTCCAAGTTTATACAGATAACGGTGGAGATATTTCCATGTTTATACAGAGAGGAGTCGAGATATTTCCATGTTTATACACATAGCGGTGTACATATTTCCATGATTATAGAGACAGCGGTGTAGGTATTTCCATGTTTATGCAGATAGCGGTGCAGATATTTCCATGTTTACACAGATGCCTATGCAGATATTTCCATATTTACACAGAGGGCTGTGTAGATATTTCTATGTTTATACAGAAGACAGTGTAGATATGTAAATGTTCCTACACATGACTGTGTAGGTATTTCCATGTTTATACAGATGTCTTTGTAGATATTTCCATGTTAATAGAGATAGCGGTGTAGACATTTCCATGTTTATACAGATAGCGGTGTAGATATTTCCATGTTTATACAGATAGTGGTGTAGATATTTCCATGTTTATACAGACCGCGGTGTAGATATTTCCATGTTTATACAAATAGCGGTGCAGATATTTCCATGTTTGTACAGATGGCGGTGTTGATATTTCCATTTATACACAGATGACCGTGTAGATATTTCCATGTTTATACAGACGGCGGCGCAGATATTTCCATGGATATGTAGATGGCGGTGTAGATATTTCCATGTTTATACAGATTGCGGTGTAGTTATTTCCATGTTTATATAGATAGCGGTGTAGTTATTTCCATGTATATACACATGGCTGTGTAGATATTTCCATGTTTATACAGATGGCGGTGTAGATATTTCCATGTTTATACAGATAACTTTGTATTTCCATGTTTATACAGATGGCGGTGTAGATATTTCCATGTCTATAGAGATAGCAGTGGAGATAATTCCATGTTTATACAGATAGCGGTGTAGATATTTCCATGTTTATTCTGATCGTGGTGTAGATATTTCCATGTTTATAGAGATGGCGGTGTAGATATTTACATGTTCATAGAGATAGCGGTGTTGATTTTTCCATGTTTATAGAGACAGCGGTGTGGATATTTCCTTGCTTATACAGATAGGGGTGTAGATATTTCCATGTTTATAGAGATAGCGGTGAAGATATTTCCATGTTTATACAGATCACGGTGTAGATATTTCCTTGCTTGTACTAATAGCGGTGTAGTTATTTCCATGTTTATACAGATAGCGGTGTAGATATTTCCATGTATATACAGATGGCTGTGTAGATATTTCCATGTTTATACAGATGGCTGTGTAGATATTTCCATGTTTATACAGATGACTTTGTAGGTATTTGCATGTTTATACAGATGGCGGTGTAGGTTTTCCATGTTTATAGTGATAGCTGTGTAGATATTTCCATGTTTATACAGATAGCGGTGTTGATATTTCCATGTTTATAAAGATCGCGGTGTAGATATTTCCATGTTTATACAGATCGCGGTGCAGATATTTATATCTTTATACAGATGGCATTGTAGATATTTCCTTATTCACACAGATGGCGGTGTAGATGTTTCCATGTTTATACAGATGGCAGAGTAGTTAGTTCCATGTTTATGGAGATGGCAGTGTAGATACTTTCATGTTTAAAGAGATGGCGGTGTAGATATTTCCATGTTTATAGAGATAGCAGTGTAGATATTTACATGTTTATACAGATGTCTGTGTAGATATTTCCATGTGTATACAGATGGCATTGTAGATATTTCCATGTTTATACAGATGACTGTATAGGTATTTCCATGTTTTTACAGGTGGCAGTGCAGATATTTCCATGTTTATAGAGATAGCGGTGTAGATATTTCCATGTTTCTACAGATGGCGGTGTTGATATTTCCATCTATACACAGATGGCCGTGTAGATATTTCCATGTTTATACAGATGGCGGCGTAGATATTTCCATGGACATGCAGATGGCGGTGTAGATATTTCCATGTTTAAACAGATAGCGGTGTAGATATTTCCATGTTTACACAGATAGTGGTGTAGATATTTCCGTGTTTATACACATGGCAGAGTAGATACTTCCATCTTTATAGAGATGGCAGTGTAGATATTTTCATGTTTATAGAGATGGCGGTGTAGATATTTCCATATTTATAGAGATAGCGGTGTAGATATTTCCATCTTTCTACAGATGGCAGTGTAGATATTTCCATGTTTATACAGATGGCGGTGTAGATATTTCCATATTTATACAGATGTCTGTGTAGATATTTCCATCTGTATACAGATGGTATTGTAGGTATTTCCATGTTTATACAGATGGTGGTGAAGATATTTCCATGTTTATTCAGATGACTGTGTAGATATTTCCATGTTTTTACAGATGGCAGTGTGGATATTTCAATGTTTATAGAGATGGCGCTGTAGATATTTCCAAGTTTATACAGATAACGGTGGAGATATTTCCATGTTTATACAGAGAGGAGTCGAGATATTTCCATGTTTATACACATAGCGGTGTACATATTTCCATGATTATAGAGACAGCGGTGTAGGTATTTCCATGTTTATGCAGATAGCGGTGCAGATATTTCCATGTTTACACAGATGCCTATGCAGATATTTCCATATTTACACAGAGGGCTGTGTAGATATTTCTATGTTTATACAGAAGACAGTGTAGATATGTAAATGTTCCTACACATGACTGTGTAGGTATTTCCATGTTTATACAGATGTCTTTGTAGATATTTCCATGTTAATAGAGATAGCGGTGTAGACATTTCCATGTTTATACAGATAGCGGTGTAGATATTTCCATGTTTATACAGATAGTGGTGTAGATATTTCCATGTTTATACAGACCGCGGTGTAGATATTTCCATGTTTATACAAATAGCGGTGCAGATATTTCCATGTTTGTACAGATGGCGGTGTTGATATTTCCATTTATACACAGATGACCGTGTAGATATTTCCATGTTTATACAGACGGCGGCGCTGATATTTCCATGGATATGTAGATGGCGGTGTAGATATTTCCATGTTTATACAGATTGCGGTGTAGTTATTTCCATGTTTATATAGATAGCGGTGTAGTTATTTCCACGTATATACACATGGCTGTGTAGATATTTCCATGTTTATACAGATGGCGGTGTAGATATTTCCATGTTTATACAGATAACTTTGTATTTCCATGTTTATACAGATGGCGGTGTAGATATTTCCATGTCTATAGAGATAGCAGTGGAGATAATTCCATGTTTATACAGATAGCGGTGTAGATATTTCCATGTTTATTCTGATCGTGGTGTAGATATTTCCATGTTTATAGAGATGGCGGTGTAGATATTTACATGTTCATAGAGATAGCGGTGTTGATTTTTCCATGTTTATAGAGACAGCAGTGTGGATATTTCCTTGCTTATACAGATAGGGGTGTAGATATTTCCATGTTTATAGAGATAGCGGTGAAGATATTTCCATGTTTATACAGATCACGGTGTAGATATTTCCTTGCTTGTACTAATAGCGGTGTAGTTATTTCCATGTTTATACAGATAGCGGTGTAGATATTTCCATGTATATACAGATGGCTGTGTAGATATTTCCATGTTTATACAGATGGCTGTGTAGATATTTCCATGTTTATACAGATGACTTTGTAGGTATTTGCATGTTTATACAGATGGTGGTGTAGGTTTTCCATGTTTATAGTGATAGCTGTGTAGATATTTCCATGTTTATACAGATAGCGGTGTTGATATTTCCATGTTTATAAAGATCGTGGTGTAGATATTTCCATGTTTATACAGATCGCGGTGCAGATATTTATATCTTTATACAGATGGCATTGTAGATATTTCCTTATTCACACAGATGGCGGTGTAGATGTTTCCATGTTTATACAGATGGCAGAGTAGTTAGTTCCATGTATATGGAGATGGCAGTGTAGATACTTTCATGTTTACAGAGATGGCGGTGTAGATATTTCCATGTTTATAGAGATAGCAGTGTAGATATTTACATGTTTATACAGATGTCTGTGTAGATATTTCCATGTGTATACAGATGGCATTGTAGATATTTCCATGTTTATACAGATGACTGTATAGGTATTTCCATGTTTTTACAGGTGGCAGTGCAGATATTTCCATGTTTATAGAGATAGCGGTGTAGATATTTCCATGTTTCTACAGATGGCGGTGTTGATATTTCCATCTATACACAGATGGCCGTGTAGATATTTCCATGTTTATACAGATGGCGGCGTAGATATTTCCATGGACATGCAGATGGCGGTGTAGATATTTCCATGTTTAAACAGATAGCGGTGTAGATATTTCCATGTTTACACAGATAGTGGTGTAGATATTTCCGTGTTTATACACATGGCAGAGTAGATACTTCCATCTTTATGGAGATGGCAGTGTAGATATTTTCATGTTTATAGAGATGGCGGTGTAGATATTTCCATATTTATAGAGATAGCGGTGTAGATATTTCCATCTTTCTACAGATGGCAGTGTAGATATTTCCATGTTTATACAGATGGCGGTGTAGATATTTCCATATTTATACAGATGTCTGTGTAGATATTTCCATCTGTATACAGATGGTATTGTAGGTATTTCCATGTTTATACAGATGGTGGTGAAGATATTTCCATGTTTATTCAGATGACTGTGTAGATATTTCCATGTTTTTACAGATGGCAGTGTGGATATTTCAATGTTTATAGAGATGGCGCTGTAGATATTTCCAAGTTTATACAGATAACGGTGGAGATATTTCCATGTTTATACAGAGAGGAGTCGAGATATTTCCATGTTTATACACATAGCGGTGTACATATTTCCATGATTATAGAGACAGCGGTGTAGGTATTTCCATGTTTATGCAGATAGCGGTGCAGATATTTCCATGTTTACACAGATGCCTATGCAGATATTTCCATATTTACACAGAGGGCTGTGTAGATATTTCTATGTTTATACAGAAGACAGTGTAGATATTTAAATGTTCCTACACATGACTGTGTAGGTATTTCCATGTTTATACAGATGTCTTTGTAGATATTTCCATGTTAATAGAGATAGCGGTGTAGACATTTCCATGTTTATACAGATAGCGGTGTAGATATTTCCATGTTTATACAGATAGTGGTGTAGATATTTCCATGTTTATACAGACCGCGGTGTAGATAGTTCCATGTTTATACAAATAGCGGTGCAGATATTTCCATGTTTGTACAGATGGCGGTGTTGATATTTCCATTTATACACAGATGACCATGTAGATATTTCCATGTTTATACAGACGGCGGCGCAGATATTTCCATGGATATGTAGATGGCGGTGTAGATATTTCCATGTTTTTACAGATTGCGGTGTAGTTATTTCCATGTTTATACAAATAGCGGTGTAGTTATTTCCATGTATATACACATGGCTGTGTAGATATTTCCATGTTTATACAGATGGCGGTGTAGGTATTTCCATGTTTATACAGATAACTTTGTATTTCCATGTTTATACAGATGGCGGTGTAGATATTTCCATGTCTATAGAGATAGCAGTGGAGATAATTCCATGTTTATACAGATAGCGGTGTAGATATTTCCATGTTTATTCTGATCGTGGTGTAGATATTTCCATGTTTATAGAGATGACGGTGTAGATATTTACATGTTCATAGAGATAGCGGTGTTGATTTTTCCATGTTTATAGAGACAGCGGTGTGGATATTTCCTTGCTTATACAGATAGGGGTGTAGATATTTCCATGTTTATAGAGATAGCGGTGAAGATATTTCCATGTTTATACAGATCACGGTGTAGATATTTCCTTGCTTGTACTAATAGCGGTGTAGTTATTTCCATGTTTATACAGATAGCGGTGTAGATATTTCCATGTATATACAGATGGCTGTGTAGATATTTCCATGTTTATACAGATGGCTGTGTAGATATGTCCATGTTTATACAGATGACTTTGTAGGTATTTGCATGTTTATACAGATGGCGGTGTAGGTTTTCCATGTTTATAGTGATAGCTGTGTAGATATTTCCATGTTTATACAGATAGCGGTGTTGATATTTCCATGTTTATAAAGATCGCGGTGTAGATATTTCCATGTTTATACAGATCGCGGTGCAGATATTTATATCTTTATACAGATGGCATTGTAGATATTTCCTTATTCACACAGATGGCGGTGTAGATGTTTCCATGTTTATACAGATGGCAGAGTAGTTAGTTCCATGTTTATGGAGATGGCAGTGTAGATACTTTCATGTTTACAGAGATGGCGGTGTAGATATTTCCATGTTTATAGAGATAGCAGTGTAGATATTTACATGTTTATACAGATGTCTGTGTAGATATTTCCATGTGTATACAGATGGCATTGTAGGTATTTCCATGTTTATACAGATGACTGTATAGGTATTTCCATGTTTTTACAGGTGGCAGTGCAGATATTTCCATGTTTATAGAGATAGCGGTGTAGATATTTCCATGTTTCTACTTATGGCGGTGTTGATATTTCCATCTATACACAGATGGCCGTGTAGATATTTCCATGTTTATACAGATGGCGGCGTAGATATTTCCATGGACATGCAGATGGCGGTGTAGATATTTCCATGTTTAAACAGATAGCGGTGTAGATATTTCCATGTTTACACAGATAGTGGTGTAGATATTTCCGTGTTTATACACATGGCAGAGTAGATACTTCCATCTTTATGGAGATGGCAGTGTAGATATTTTCATGTTTATAGAGATGGCAGTGTAGATATTTCCATATTTATAGAGATAGTGGTGTAGATATTTCCATCTTTCTACAGATGGCAGTGTAGATATTTCCATGTTTATACAGATGGCGGTGTAGATATTTCCATATTTATACAGATGTCTGTGTAGATATTTCCATCTGTATACAGATGGTATTGTAGGTATTTCCATGTTTATACAGATGGTGGTGAAGATATTTCCATGTTTATTCAGATGACTGTGTAGATATTTCCATGTTTTTACAGATGGCAGTGTGGATATTTCAATGTTCATAGAGATGGCGCTGTAGATATTTCCAAGTTTATACAGCTAACGGTGGAGATATTTCCATGTTTATACAGAGAGGAGTCGAGATATATCCATGTTTATACACATAGCGGTGTACATATTTCCATGATTATAGAGACAGCGGTGTAGGTATTTCCATGTTTATGCAGATAGCGGTGCAGATATTTCCATGTTTACACAGATGCCTATGCAGATATTTCCATATTTACACAGAGGGCTGTGTAGTTATTTCTATGTTTATACAGAAGACAGTGTAGATATTTAAATGTTCCTACACATGACTGTGTAGGTATTTCCATGTTTATACAGATGTCTTTGTAGATATTTCCATGTTAATAGAGATAGCGGTGTAGACATTTCCATGTTTATACAGATAGCGGTGTAGATATTTCCATGTTTATACAGATAGTGGTGTAGATATTTCCATGTTTATACAGACCGCGGTGTAGATATTTCCATGTTTATACAAATAGCGGTGCAGATATTTCCATGTTTGTACAGATGGCGGTGTTGATATTTCCATTTATACACAGATGACCGTGTAGATATTTCCATGTTTATACAGACGGCGGCGCTGATATTTCCATGGATATGTAGATGGCGGTGTAGATATTTCCATGTTTATACAGATTGCGGTGTAGTTATTTCCATGTTTATATAGATAGCGGTGTAGTTATTTCCACGTATATACACATGGCTGTGTAGATATTTCCATGTTTATACAGATGGCGGTGTAGATATTTCCATGTCTATAGAGATAGCAGTGGAGATAATTCCATGTTTATACAGATAGCGGTGTAGATATTTCCATGTTTATTCTGATCGTGGTGTAGATATTTCCATGTTTATAGAGATGGCGGTGTAGATATTTACATGTTCATAGAGATAGCGGTGTTGATTTTTCCATGTTTATAGAGACAGCAGTGTGGATATTTCCTTGCTTATACAGATAGGGGTGTAGATATTTCCATGTTTATAGAGATAGCGGTGAAGATATTTCCATGTTTATACAGATCACGGTGTAGATATTTCCTTGCTTGTACTAATAGCGGTGTAGTTATTTCCATGTTTATACAGATAGCGGTGTAGATATTTCCATGTATATACAGATGGCTGTGTAGATATTTCCATGTTTATACAGATGGCTGTGTAGATATTTCCATGTTTATACAGATGACTTTGTAGGTATTTGCATGTTTATACAGATGGCGGTGTAGGTTTTCCATGTTTATAGTGATAGCTGTGTAGATATTTCCATGTTTATACAGATAGCGGTGTTGATATTTCCATGTTTATAAAGATCGCGGTGTAGATATTTCCATGTTTATACAGATCGCGGTGAAGATATTTATATCTTTATACAGATGGCTTTGTAGATATTTCCTTATTCACACAGATGGCGGTGTAGATGTTTCCATGTTTATACAGATGGCAGAGTAGTTAGTTCCATGTTTATGGAGATGGCAGTGTAGATACTTTCATGTTTACAGAGATGGCGGTGTAGATATTTCCATGTTTATAGAGATAGCAGTGTAGATATTTACATGTTTATACAGATGTCTGTGTAGATATTTTCATGTGTATACAGATGGCATTGTAGATATTTCCATGTTTATACAGATGACTGTATAGGTATTTCCATGTTTTTACAGGTGGCAGTGCAGATATTTCCATGTTTATAGAGATAGCGGTGTAGATATTTCCATGTTTCTACAGATGGCGGTGTTGATATTTCCATCTGTACACAGATGGCCGTGTAGATATTTCCATGTTTATACAGATGGCGGCGTAGATATTTCCATGGACATGCAGATGGCGGTGTAGATATTTCCATGTTTAAACAGATAGCGGTGTAGATATTTCCATGTTTACACAGATAGTGGTGTAGATATTTCCGTGTTTATACACATGGCAGAGTAGATACTTCCATCTTTATGGAGATGGCAGTGTAGATATTTTCATGTTTATAGAGATGGCGGTGTAGATATTTCCATATTTATAGAGATAGCGGTGTAGATATTTCCATCTTTCTACAGATGGCAGTGTAGATATTTCCATGTTTATACAGATGGCGGTGTAGATATTTCCATATTTATACAGATGTCTGTGTAGATATTTCCATCTTTATACAGATGGTATTGTAGGTATTTCCATGTTTATACAGATGGTGGTGAAGATATTTCCATGTTTATTCAGATGACTGTGTAGATATTTCCATGTTTTTACAGATGGCAGTGTGGATATTTCAATGTTTATAGAGATGGCGCTGTAGATATTTCCAAGTTTATACAGATAACGGTGGAGATATTTCCATGTTTATACAGAGAGGAGTCGAGATATTTCCATGTTTATACACATAGCGGTGTACATATTTCCATGATTATAGAGACAGTGGAGTAGGTATTTCCATGTTTATGCAGATAGCGGTGCAGATATTTCCATGTTTACACAGATGCCTATGCAGATATTTCCATATTTACACAGAGGGCTGTGTAGATATTTCTATGTTTATACAGAAGACAGTGTAGATATTTAAATGTTCCTACACATGACTGTGTAGGTATTTCCATGTTTATACAGATGTCTTTGTAGATATTTCCATGTTAATAGAGATAGCAGTGTAGACATTTCCATGTTTATACAGATAGCGGTGTAGATATTTCCATGTTTATACAGATAGTGGTGTAGATATTTCCATGTTTATACAGACCGCGGTGTAGATATTTCCATGTTTATACAAATAGCGGTGCAGATATTTCCATGTTTGTACAGATGGCGGTGTTGATATTTCCATTTATACACAGATGACCGTGTAGATATTTCCATGTTTATACAGACGGCGGCGCAGATATTTCCATGGATATGTAGATGGCGGTGTAGATATTTCCATGTTTATACAGATTGCGGTGTAGTTATTTCCATGTTTATATAGATAGCGGTGTAGTTATTTCCATGTATATACACATGGCTGTGTAGATATTTCCATGTTTATACAGATGGCGGTGTAGATATTTCCATGTTTATACAGATAACTTTGTATTTCCATGTTTATACAGATGGCGGTGTAGATATTTCCATGTCTATAGAGATAGCAGTGGAGATAATTCCATGTTTATACAGATAGCGGTGTAGATATTTCCATGTTTATTCTGATCGTGGTGTAGATATTTCCATGTTTATAGAGATGGCGGTGTAGATATTTACATGTTCATAGAGATAGCGGTGTTGATTTTTCCATGTTTATAGAGACAGCGGTGTGGATATTTCCTTGCTTATACAGATAGGGGTGTAGATATTTCCATGTTTATAGAGATAGCGGTGAAGATATTTCCATGTTTATACAGATCACGGTGTAGATATTTCCTTGCTTGTACTAATAGCGGTGTAGTTATTTCCATGTTTATACAGATAGCGGTGTAGATATTTCCATGTATATACAGATGGCTGTGTAGATATTTCCATGTTTATACAGATGGCTGTGTAGATATTTCCATGTTTATACAGATGACTTTGTAGGTATTTGCATGTTTATACAGATGGCGGTGTAGGTTTTCCATGTTTATAGTGATAGCTGTGTAGATATTTCCATGTTTATACAGATAGCGGTGTTGATATTTCCATGTTTATAAAGATCGCGGTGTAGATATTTCCATGTTTATACAGATCGCGGTGCAGATATTTATATCTTTATACAGATGGCATTGTAGATATTTCCTTATTCACACAGATGGCGGTGTAGATGTTTCCATGTTTATACAGATGGCAGAGTAGTTAGTTCCATGTTTATGGAGATGGCAGTGTAGATACTTTCATGTTTACAGAGATGGCGGTGTAGATATTTCCATGTTTATAGAGATAGCAGTGTAGATATTTATATGTTTATACAGATGTCTGTGTAGATATTTTCATGTGTATACAGATGGCATTGTAGATATTTCCATGTTTATACAGATGACTGTATAGGTATTTCCATGTTTTTACAGGTGACAGTGCAGATATTTCCATGTTTATAGAGATAGCGGTGTAGATATTTCCATGTTTCTACAGATGGCGGTGTTGATATTTCCATCTGTACACAGATGGCCGTGTAGATATTTCCATGTTTATACAGATGGCGGCGTAGATATTTCCATGGACATGCAGATGGCGGTGTAGATATTTCCATGTTTAAACAGATAGCGGTGTAGATATTTCCATGTTTACACAGATAGTGGTGTAGATATTTCCGTGTTTATACACATGGCAGAGTAGATACTTCCATCTTTATGGAGATGGCAGTGTAGATATTTTCATGTTTATAGAGATGGCGGTGTAGATATTTCCATATTTATAGAGATAGCGGTGTAGATATTTCCATCTTTCTACAGATGGCAGTGTAGATATTTCCATGTTTATACAGATGGCGGTGTAGATATTTCCATATTTATACAGATGTCTGTGTAGATATTTCCATCTGTATACAGATGGTATTGTAGGTATTTCCATGTTTATACAGATGGTGGTGAAGATATTTCCATGTTTATTCAGATGACTGTGTAGATATTTCCATGTTTTTACAGATGGCAGTGTGGATATTTCAATGTTTATAGAGATGGCGCTGTAGATATTTCCAAGTTTATACAGCTAACGGTGGAGATATTTCCATGTTTATACAGAGAGGAGTCGAGATATTTCCATGTTTATACACATAGCGGTGTACATATTTCCATGATTATAGAGACAGTGGTGTAGGTATTTCCATGTTTATGCAGATAGCGGTGCAGATATTTCCATGTTTACACAGATGCCTATGCAGATATTTCCATATTTACACAGAGGGCTGTGTAGATATTTCTATGTTTATACAGAAGACAGTGTAGATATTTAAATGTTCCTACACATGACTGTGTAGGTATTTCCATGTTTATACAGATGTCTTTGTAGATATTTCCATGTTAATAGAGATAGCAGTGTAGACATTTCCATGTTTATACAGATAGCGGTGTAGATATTTCCATGTTTATACAGATAGTGGTGTAGATATTTCCATGTTTATACAGACCGCGGTGTAGATATTTCCATGTTTATACAAATAGCGGTGCAGATATTTCCATGTTTGTACAGATGGCGGTGTTGACATTTCCATTTATACACAGATGACCGTGTAGATATTTCCATGTTTATACAGACGGCGGCGCAGATATTTCCATGGATATGTAGATGGCGGTGTAGATATTTCCATGTTTATACAGATTGCGGTGTAGTTATTTCCATGTTTATATAGATAGCGGTGTAGTTATTTCCATGTATATACACATGGCTGTGTAGATATTTCCATGTTTATACAGATGGCGGTGTAGATATTTCCATGTTTATACAGATAACTTTGTATTTCCATGTTTATACAGATGGCGGTGTAGATATTTCCATGTCTATAGAGATAGCAGTGGAGATAATTCCATGTTTATACAGATAGCGGTGTAGATATTTCCATGTTTATTCTGATCGTGGTGTAGATATTTCCATGTTTATAGAGATGGCGGTGTAGATATTTACATGTTCATAGAGATAGCGGTGTTGATTTTTCCATGTTGATAGAGACAGCGGTGTGGATATTTCCTTGCTTATACAGATAGGGGTGTAGATATTTCCATGTTTATAGAGATAGCGGTGAAGATATTTCCATGTTTATACAGATCACGGTGTAGATATTTCCTTGCTTGTACTAATAGCGGTGTAGTTATTTCCATGTTTATACAGATAGCGGTGTAGATATTTCCATGTATATACAGATGGCTGTGTAGATATTTCCATGTTTATACAGATGGCTGTGTAGATATTTCCATGTTTATACAGATGACTTTGTAGGTATTTGCATGTTTATACAGATGGCGGTGTAGGTTTTCCATGTTTATAGTGATAGCTGTGTAGATATTTCCATGTTTATACAGATAGCGGTGTTGATATTTCCATGTTTATAAAGATCGCGGTGTAGATATTTCCATGTTTATACAGATCGCGGTGAAGATATTTATATCTTTATACAGATGGCATTGTAGATATTTCCTTATTCACACAGATGGCGGTGTAGATGTTTCCATGTTTATACAGATGGCAGAGTAGTTAGTTCCATGTTTATGGAGATGGCAGTGTAGATACTTTCATGTTTACAGAGATGGCGGTGTAGATATTTCCATGTTTATAGAGATAGCAGTGTAGATATTTACATGTTTATACAGATGTCTGTGTAGATATTTTCATGTGTATACAGATGGCATTGTAGATATTTCCATGTTTATACAGATGACTGTATAGGTATTTCCATGTTTTTACAGGTGGCAGTGCAGATATTTCCATGTTTATAGAGATAGCGGTGTAGATATTTTCATGTTTCTACAGATGGCGGTGTTGATATTTCCATCTATACACAGATGGCCGTGTAGATATTTCCATGTTTATACAGATGGCGGCGTAGATATTTCCATGGACATGCAGATGGCGGTGTAGATATTTCCATGTTTAAACAGATAGCGGTGTAGATATTTCCATGTTTACACAGATAGTGGTGTAGATATTTCCGTGTTTATACACATGGCAGAGTAGATACTTCCATCTTTATGGAGATGGCAGTGTAGATATTTTCATGTTTATAGAGATGGCGGTGTAGATATTTCCATATTTATAGAGATAGCGGTGTAGATATTTCCATCTTTCTACAGATGGCAGTGTAGATATTTCCATGTTTATACAGATGGCGGTGTAGATATTTCCATATTTATACAGATGTCTGTGTAGATATTTCCATCTTTATACAGATGGTATTGTAGGTATTTCCATGTTTATACAGATGGTGGTGAAGATATTTCCATGTTTATTCAGATGACTGTGTAGATATTTCCATGTTTTTAAAGATGGCAGTGTGGATATTTCAATGTTTATAGAGATGGCGCTGTAGATATTTCCAAGTTTATACAGATAACGGTGGAGATATTTCCATGTTTATACAGAGAGGAGTCGAGATATTTCCATGTTTATACACATAGCGGTGTACATATTTCCATGATTATAGAGACAGTGGTGTAGGTATTTCCATGTTTATGCAGATAGCGGTGCAGATATTTCCATGTTTACACAGATGCCTATGCAGATATTTCCATATTTACACAGAGGGCTGTGTAGGTATTTCTATGTTTATACAGAAGACAGTGTAGATATTTAAATGTTCCTACACATGACTGTGTAGGTATTTCCATGTTTATACAGATGTCTTTGTAGATATTTCCATGTTAATAGAGATAGCAGTGTAGACATTTCCATGTTTATACAGATAGCGGTGTAGATATTTCCATGTTTATACAGATAGTGGTGTAGATATTTCCATGTTTATACAGACCGCGGTGTAGATATTTCCATGTTTATACAAATAGCGGTGCAGATATTTCCATGTTTGTACAGATGGCGGTGTTGATATTTCCATTTATACACAGATGACCGTGTAGATATTTCCATGTTTATACAGACGGCGGCGCAGATATTTCCATGGATATGTAGATGGCGGTGTAGATATTTCCATGTTTATACAGATTGCGGTGTAGTTATTTCCATGTTTATATAGATAGCGGTGTAGTTATTTCCATGTATATACACATGGCTGTGTAGATATTTCCATGTTTATACAGATGGCGGTGTAGATATTTCCATGTTTATACAGATAACTTTGTATTTCCATGTTTATACAGATGGCGGTGTAGATATTTCCATGTCTATAGAGATAGCAGTGGAGATAATTCCATGTTTATACAGATAGCGGTGTAGATATTTCCATGTTTATTCTGATCGTGGTGTAGATATTTCCATGTTTATAGAGATGGCGGTGTAGATATTTACATGTTCATAGAGATAGCGGTGTTGATTTTTCCATGTTTATAGAGACAGCGGTGTGGATATTTCCTTGCTTATACAGATAGGGGTGTAGATATTTCCATGTTTATAGAGATAGCGGTGAAGATATTTCCATGTTTATACAGATCACGGTGTAGATATTTCCTTGCTTGTACTAATAGCGGTGTAGTTATTTCCATGTTTATACAGATAGCGGTGTAGATATTTCCATGTATATACAGATGGCTGTGTAGATATTTCCATGTTTATACAGATGGCTGTGTAGATATTTCCATGTTTATACAGATGACTTTGTAGGTATTTGCATGTTTATACAGATGGCGGTGTAGGTTTTCCATGTTTATAGTGATAGCTGTGTAGATATTTCCATGTTTATACAGATAGCGGTGTTGATATTTCCATGTTTATAAAGATCGCGGTGTAGATATTTCCATGTTTATACAGATCGCGGTGCAGATATTTATATCTTTATACAGATGGCATTGTAGATATTTCCTTATTCACACAGATGGCGGTGTAGATGTTTCCATGTTTATACAGATGGCAGAGTAGTTAGTTCCATGTTTATGGAGATGGCAGTGTAGATACTTTCATGTTTACAGAGATGGCGGTGTAGATATTTCCATGTTTATAGAGATAGCAGTGTAGATATTTATATGTTTATACAGATGTCTGTGTAGATATTTTCATGTGTATACAGATGGCATTGTAGATATTTCCATGTTTATACAGATGACTGTATAGGTATTTCCATGTTTTTACAGGTGACAGTGCAGATATTTCCATGTTTATAGAGATAGCGGTGTAGATATTTCCATGTTTCTACAGATGGCGGTGTTGATATTTCCATCTGTACACAGATGGCCGTGTAGATATTTCCATGTTTATACAGATGGCGGCGTAGATATTTCCATGGACATGCAGATGGCGGTGTAGATATTTCCATGTTTAAACAGATAGCGGTGTAGATATTTCCATGTTTACACAGATAGTGGTGTAGATATTTCCGTGTTTATACACATGGCAGAGTAGATACTTCCATCTTTATGGAGATGGCAGTGTAGATATTTTCATGTTTATAGAGATGGCGGTGTAGATATTTCCATATTTATAGAGATAGCGGTGTAGATATTTCCATCTTTCTACAGATGGCAGTGTAGATATTTCCATGTTTATACAGATGGCGGTGTAGATATTTCCATATTTATACAGATGTCTGTGTAGATATTTCCATCTGTATACAGATGGTATTGTAGGTATTTCCATGTTTATACAGATGGTGGTGAAGATATTTCCATGTTTATTCAGATGACTGTGTAGATATTTCCATGTTTTTACAGATGGCAGTGTGGATATTTCAATGTTTATAGAGATGGCGCTGTAGATATTTCCAAGTTTATACAGCTAACGGTGGAGATATTTCCATGTTTATACAGAGAGGAGTCGAGATATTTCCATGTTTATACACATAGCGGTGTACATATTTCCATGATTATAGAGACAGTGGTGTAGGTATTTCCATGTTTATGCAGATAGCGGTGCAGATATTTCCATGTTTACACAGATGCCTATGCAGATATTTCCATATTTACACAGAGGGCTGTGTAGATATTTCTATGTTTATACAGAAGACAGTGTAGATATTTAAATGTTCCTACACATGACTGTGTAGGTATTTCCATGTTTATACAGATGTCTTTGTAGATATTTCCATGTTAATAGAGATAGCAGTGTAGACATTTCCATGTTTATACAGATAGCGGTGTAGATATTTCCATGTTTATACAGATAGTGGTGTAGATATTTCCATGTTTATACAGACCGCGGTGTAGATATTTCCATGTTTATACAAATAGCGGTGCAGATATTTCCATGTTTGTACAGATGGCGGTGTTGATATTTCCATTTATACACAGATGACCGTGTAGATATTTCCATGTTTATACAGACGGCGGCGCAGATATTTCCATGGATATGTAGATGGCGGTGTAGATATTTCCATGTTTATACAGATTGCGGTGTAGTTATTTCCATGTTTATATAGATAGCGGTGTAGTTATTTCCATGTATATACACATGGCTGTGTAGATATTTCCATGTTTATACAGATGGCGGTGTAGATATTTCCATGTTTATACAGATAACTTTGTATTTCCATGTTTATACAGATGGCGGTGTAGATATTTCCATGTCTATAGAGATAGCAGTGGAGATAATTCCATGTTTATACAGATAGCGGTGTAGATATTTCCATGTTTATTCTGATCGTGGTGTAGATATTTCCATGTTTATAGAGATGGCGGTGTAGATATTTACATGTTCATAGAGATAGCGGTGTTGATTTTTCCATGTTTATAGAGACAGCGGTGTGGATATTTCCTTGCTTATACAGATAGGGGTGTAGATATTTCCATGTTTATAGAGATAGCGGTGAAGATATTTCCATGTTTATACAGATCACGGTGTAGATATTTCCTTGCTTGTACTAATAGCGGTGTAGTTATTTCCATGTTTATACAGATAGCGGTGTAGATATTTCCATGTATATACAGATGGCTGTGTAGATATTTCCATGTTTATACAGATGGCTGTGTAGATATTTCCATGTTTATACAGATGACTTTGTAGGTATTTGCATGTTTATACAGATGGCGGTGTAGGTTTTCCATGTTTATAGTGATAGCTGTGTAGATATTTCCATGTTTATACAGATAGCGGTGTTGATATTTCCATGTTTATAAAGATCGCGGTGTAGATATTTCCATGTTTATACAGATCGCGGTGCAGATATTTATATCTTTATACAGATGGCATTGTAGATATTTCCTTATTCACACAGATGGCGGTGTAGATGTTTCCATGTTTATACAGATGGCAGAGTAGTTAGTTCCATGTTTATGGAGATGGCAGTGTAGATACTTTCATGTTTACAGAGATGGCGGTGTAGATATTTCCATGTTTATAGAGATAGCAGTGTAGATATTTACATGTTTATACAGATGTCTGTGTAGATATTTCCATGTGTATACAGATGGCATTGTAGATATTTCCATGTTTATACAGATGACTGTATAGGTATTTCCATGTTTTTACAGGTGGCAGTGCAGATATTTCCATGTTTATAGAGATAGCGGTGTAGATATTTCCATGTTTCTACAGATGGCGGTGTTGATATTTCCATCTATACACAGATGGCCGTGTAGATATTTCCATGTTTATACAGATGGCGGCGTAGATATTTCCATGTTTACACAGATAGTGGTGTAGATATTTCCGTGTTTATACACATGGCAGAGTAGATACTTCCATCTTTATGGAGATGGCAGTGTAGATATTTTCATGTTTATAGAGATAGCGGTGTAGATATTTCCATATTTATAGAGATAGCGGTGTAGATATTTCCATCTTTCTACAGATGGCAGTGTAGATATTTCCATGTTTATACAGATGGCGGTGTAGATATTTCCATATTTATACAGATGTCTGTGTAGATATTTCCATCTGTATACAGATGGTATTGTAGGTATTTCCATGTTTATACAGATGGTGGTGAAGATATTTCCATGTTTATTCAGATGACTGTGTAGATATTTCCATGTTTTTACAGATGGCAGTGTGGATATTTCAATGTTTATAGAGATGGCGCTGTAGATATTTCCAAGTTTATACAGATAACGGTGGAGATATTTCCATGTTTATACAGAGAGGAGTCGAGATATTTCCATGTTTATACACATAGCGGTGTACATATTTCCATGATTATAGAGACAGCGGTGTAGGTATTTCCATGTTTATGCAGATAGCGGTGCAGATATTTCCATGTTTACACAGATGCCTATGCAGATATTTCCATATTTACACAGAGGGCTGTGTAGATATTTCTATGTTTATACAGAAGACAGTGTAGATATTTAAATGTTCCTACACATGACTGTGTAGGTATTTCCATGTTTATACAGATGTCTTTGTAGATATTTCCATGTTAATAGAGATAGCGGTGTAGACATTTCCATGTTTATACAGATAGCGGTGTAGATATTTCCATGTTTATACAGATAGTGGTGTAGATATTTCCATGTTTATACAGACCTCGGCGTAGATATTTCCATGTTTATACAAATAGCGGTGCAGATATTTCCATGTTTGTACAGATGGGGGTGTTGATATTTCCATTTATACACAGATGACCGTGTAGATATTTCCATGTTTATACAGACGGCGGCGCAGATATTTCCATGGATATGTAGATGGCGGTGTAGATATTTCCATGTTTATACAGATAACTTTGTATTTCCATGTTTATACAGATGGCGGTGTAGATATTTCCATGTCTATAGAGATAGCAGTGGAGATAATTCCATGTTTATACAGATAGCGGTGTAGATATTTCCATGTTTATTCTGATCGTGGTGTAGATATTTCCATGTTTATAGAGATGGCGGTGTTGATATTTACATGTTCATAGAGATAGCGGTGTTGATTTTTCCATGTTTATAGAGACAGCGGTGTGGATATTTCGTTGCTTATACAGATAGGGGTGTAGATATTTCCATGTTTATAGAGATAGCGGTGAAGATATTTCCATGTTTATACAGATCACGGTGTAGATATTTCCTTGCTTGTACTAATAGCGGTGTAGTTATTTCCATGTTTATACAGATAGCGGTGTAGATATTTCCATGTATATACAGATGGCTGTGTAGATATTTCCATGTTTATACAGATGGCTGTGTAGATATTTCCATGTTTATACAGATGACTTTGTAGGTATTTGCATGTTTATACAGATGGCGGTGTAGGTTTTCCATGTTTATAGTGATAGCTGTGTAGATATTTCCATGTTTATACAGATAGCGGTGTAGATATTTCCATGTTTATACAGATCGCGGTGCAGATATTTATATCTTTATACAGATGGCATTGTAGATATTTCCTTATTCACACAGATGGCGGTGTAGATGTTTCCATGTTTATACAGATGGCAGAGTAGTTAGTTCCATGTTTATGGAGATGGCAGTGTAGATACTTTCATGTTTACAGAGATGGCGGTGTAGATATTTCCATGTTTATAGAGATAGCAGTGTAGATATTTACATGTTTATACAGATGTCTGTGTAGATATTTCCATGTGTATACAGATGGCATTGTAGATATTTCCATGTTTATACAGATGACTGTATAGGTATTTCCATGTTTTTACAGGTGGCAGTGCAGATATTTCCATGTTTATAGAGATAGCGGTGTAGATATTTCCATGTTTCTACAGATGGCGGTGTTGATATTTCCATCTATACACAGATGGCCGTGTAGATATTTCCATGTTTATACAGATGGCGGCGTAGATATTTTCATGGACATGCAGATGGCGGTGTAGATATTTCCATGTTTAAACAGATAGCGGTGTAGATATTTCCATGTTTACACAGATAGTGGTGTAGATATTTCCGTGTTTATACACATGGCAGAGTAGATACTTCCATCTTTATGGAGATGACAGTGTAGATATTTTCATGTTTATAGAGATGGCGGTGTAGATATTTCCATATTTATAGAGATAGCGGTGTAGATATTTCCATCTTTCTACAGATGGCAGTGTAGATATTTCCATGTTTATACAGATGGCGGTGTAGATATTTCCATATTTATACAGATGTCTGTGTAGATATTTCCATCTGTATACAGATGGTATTGTAGGTATTTCCATGTTTATACAGATGGTGGTGAAGATATTTCCATGTTTATTCAGATGACTGTGTAGATATTTCCATGTTTTTACAGATGGCAGTGTGGATATTTCAATGTTTATAGAGATGGCGCTGTAGATATTTCCAAGTTTATACAGATAACGGTGGAGATATTTCCATGTTTATACAGAGAGGAGTCGAGATATTTCCATGTTTATACACATAGCGGTGTACATATTTCCATGATTATAGAGACAGCGGTGTAGGTATTTCCATGTTTATGCAGATAGCGGTGCAGATATTTCCATGTTTACACAGATGCCTATGCAGATATTTCCATATTTACACAGAGGGCTGTGTAGATATTTCTATGTTTATACAGAAGACAGTGTAGATATGTAAATGTTCCTACACATGACTGTGTAGGTATTTCCATGTTTATACAGATGTCTTTGTAGATATTTCCATGTTAATAGAGATAGCGGTGTAGACATTTCCATGTTTATACAGATAGCGGTGTAGATATTTCCATGTTTATACAGATAGTGGTGTAGATATTTCCATGTTTATACAGACCGCGGTGTAGATATTTCCATGTTTATACAAATAGCGGTGCAGATATTTCCATGTTTGTACAGATGGCGGTGTTGATATTTCCATTTATACACAGATGACCGTGTAGATATTTCCATGTTTATACAGACGGCGGCGCAGATATTTCCATGGATATGTAGATGGCGGTGTAGATATTTCCATGTTTATACAGATTGCGGTGTAGTTATTTCCATGTTTATATAGATAGCGGTGTAGTTATTTCCATGTATATACACATGGCTGTGTAGATATTTCCATGTTTATACAGATGTCGGTGTAGATATTTCCATGTTTATACAGATAACTTTGTATTTCCATGTTTATACAGATGGCGGTGTAGATATTTCCATGTCTATAGAGATAGCAGTGGAGATAATTCCATGTTTATACAGATAGCGGTGTAGATATTTCCATGTTTATTCTGATCGTGGTGTAGATATTTCCATGTTTATAGAGATGGCGGTGTAGATATTTACATGTTCATAGAGATAGCGGTGTTGATTTTTCCATGTTTATAGAGACAGCGGTGTGGATATTTCCTTGCTTATACAGATAGGGGTGTAGATATTTCCATGTTTATAGAGATAGCGGTGAAGATATTTCCATGTTTATACAGATCACGGTGTAGATATTTCCTTGCTTGTACTAATAGCGGTGTAGTTATTTCCATGTTTATACAGATAGCGGTGTAGATATTTCCATGTATATACAGATGGCTGTGTAGATATTTCCATGTTTATACAGATGGCTGTGTAGATATTTCCATGTTTATACAGATGACTTTGTAGGTATTTGCATGTTTATACAGATGGCGGTGTAGGTTTTCCATGTTTATAGTGATAGCTGTGTAGATATTTCCATGTTTATACAGATAGCGGTGTTGATATTTCCATGTTTATAAAGATCGCGGTGTAGATATTTCCATGTTTATACAGATCGCGGTGCAGATATTTATATCTTTATACAGATGGCATTGTAGATATTTCCTTATTCACACAGATGGCGGTGTAGATGTTTCCATGTTTATACAGATGGCAGAGTAGTTAGTTCCATGTTTATGGAGATGGCAGTGTAGATACTTTCATGTTTACAGAGATGGCGGTGTAGATATTTCCATGTTTATAGAGATAGCAGTGTAGATATTTACATGTTTATACAGATGTCTGTGTAGATATTTCCATGTGTATACAGATGGCATTGTAGATATTTCCATGTTTATACAGATGACTGTATAGGTATTTCCATGTTTTTACAGGTGGCAGTGCAGATATTTCCATGTTTATAGAGATAGCGGTGTAGATATTTCCATGTTTCTACAGATGGCGGTGTTGATATTTCCATCTATACACAGATGGCCGTGTAGATATTTCCATGTTTATACAGATGGCGGCGTAGATATTTCCATGGACATGCAGATGGCGGTGTAGATATTTCCATGTTTAAACAGATAGCGGTGTAGATATTTCCATGTTTACACAGATAGTGGTGTAGATATTTCCGTGTTTATACACATGGCAGAGTACATACTTCCATCTTTATGGAGATGGCAGTGTAGATATTTTCATGTTTATAGAGATGGCGGTGTAGATATTTCCATATTTATAGAGATAGCGGTGTAGATATTTCCATCTTTCTACAGATGGCAGTGTAGATATTTCCATGTTTATACAGATGGCGGTGTAGATATTTCCATATTTATACAGATGTCTGTGTAGATATTTCCATCTGTATACAGATGGTATTGTAGGTATTTCCATGTTTATACAGATGGTGGTGAAGATATTTCCATGTTTATTCAGATGACTGTGTAGATATTTCCATGTTTTTACAGATGGCAGTGTGGATATTTCAATGTTTATAGAGATGGCGCTGTAGATATTTCCAAGTTTATACAGATAACGGTGGAGATATTTCCATGTTTATACAGAGAGGAGTCGAGATATTTCCATGTTTATACACATAGCGGTGTACATATTTCCATGATTATAGAGACAGCGGTGTAGGTATTTCCATGTTTATGCAGATAGCGGTGCAGATATTTCCATGTTTACACAGATGCCTATGCAGATATTTCCATATTTACACAGAGGGCTGTGTAGATATTTCTATGTTTATACAGAAGACAGTGTAGATATGTAAATGTTCCTACACATGACTGTGTAGGTATTTCCATGTTTATACAGATGTCTTTGTAGATATTTCCATGTTAATAGAGATAGCGGTGTAGACATTTCCATGTTTATACAGATAGCGGTGTAGATATTTCCATGTTTATACAGATAGTGGTGTAGATATTTCCATGTTTATACAGACCGCGGTGTAGATATTTCCATGTTTATACAAATAGCGGTGCAGATATTTCCATGTTTGTACAGATGGCGGTGTTGATATTTCCATTTATACACAGATGACCGTGTAGATATTTCCATGTTTATACAGACGGCGGCGCTGATATTTCCATGGATATGTAGATGGCGGTGTAGATATTTCCATGTTTATACAGATTGCGGTGTAGTTATTTCCATGTTTATATAGATAGCGGTGTAGTTATTTCCACGTATATACACATGGCTGTGTAGATATTTCCATGTTTATACAGATGGCGGTGTAGATATTTCCATGTTTATACAGATAACTTTGTATTTCCATGTTTATACAGATGGCGGTGTAGATATTTCCATGTCTATAGAGATAGCAGTGGAGATAATTCCATGTTTATACAGATAGCGGTGTAGATATTTCCATGTTTATTCTGATTGTGGTGTAGATATTTCCATGTTTATAGAGATGGCGGTGTAGATATTTACATGTTCATAGAGATAGCGGTGTTGATTTTTCCATGTTTATAGAGACAGCAGTGTGGATATTTCCTTGCTTATACAGATAGGGGTGTAGATATTTCCATGTTTATAAAGATAGCGGTGAAGATATTTCCATGTTTATACAGATCACGGTGTAGATATTTCCTTGCTTGTACTAATAGCGGTGTAGTTATTTCCATGTTTATACAGATAGCGGTGTAGATATTTCCATGTATATACAGATGGCTGTGTAGATATTTCCATGTTTATACAGATGGCTGTGTAGATATTTCCATGTTTATACAGATGACTTTGTAGGTATTTGCATGTTTATACAGATGGCGGTGTAGGTTTTCCATGTTTATAGTGATAGCTGTGTAGATATTTCCATGTTTATACAGATAGCGGTGTTGATATTTCCATGTTTATAAAGATCGCGGTGTAGATATTTCCATGTTTATACAGATCGCGGTGCAGATATTTATATCTTTATACAGATGGCATTGTAGATATTTCCTTATTCACACAGATGGCGGTGTAGATGTTTCCATGTTTATACAGATGGCAGAGTAGTTAGTTCCATGTTTATGGAGATGGCAGTGTAGATACTTTCATGTTTACAGAGATGGCGGTGTAGATATTTCCATGTTTATAGAGATAGCAGTGTAGATATTTACATGTTTATACAGATGTCTGTGTAGATATTTCCATGTGTATACAGATGGCATTGTAGATATTTCCATGTTTATACAGATGACTGTATAGGTATTTCCATGTTTTTACAGGTGGCAGTGCAGATATTTCCATGTTTATAGAGATAGCGGTGTAGATATTTCCATGTTTCTACAGATGGCGGTGTTGATATTTCCATCTATACACAGATGGCCGTGTAGATATTTCCATGTTTATACAGATGGCGGCGTAGATATTTCCATGGACATGCAGATGGCGGTGTAAATATTTCCATGTTTAAACAGATAGCGGTGTAGATATTTCCATGTTTACACAGATAGTGGTGTAGATATTTCCGTGTTTATACACATGGCAGAGTAGATACTTCCATCTTTATGGAGATGGCAGTGTAGATATTTTCATGTTTATAGAGATGGCGGTGTAGATATTTCCATATTTATAGAGATAGCGGTGTAGATATTTCCATCTTTCTACAGATGGCAGTGTAGATATTTCCATGTTTATACAGATGGCGGTGTAGATATTTCCATATTTATACAGATGTCTGTGTAGATATTTCCATCTGTATACAGATGGTATTGTAGGTATTTCCATGTTTATACAGATGGTGGTGAAGATATTTCCATGTTTATTCAGATGACTGTGTAGATATTTCCATGTTTTTACAGATGGCAGTGTGGATATTTCAATGTTTATAGAGATGGCGCTGTAGATATTTCCAAGTTTATACAGATAACGGTGGAGATATTTCCATGTTTATACAGAGAGGAGTCGAGATATTTCCATGTTTATACACATAGCGGTGTACATATTTCCATGATTATAGAGACAGCGGTGTAGGTATTTCCATGTTTATGCAGATAGCGGTGCAGATATTTCCATGTTTACACAGATGCCTATGCAGATATTTCCATATTTACACAGAGGGCTGTGTAGATATTTCTATGTTTATACAGAAGACAGTGTAGATATTTAAATGTTCCTACACATGACTGTGTAGGTATTTCCATGTTTATACAGATGTCTTTGTAGATATTTCCATGTTAATAGAGATAGCGGTGTAGACATTTCCATGTTTATACAGATAGCGGTGTAGATATTTCCATGTTTATACAGATAGTGGTGTAGATATTTCCATGTTTATACAGACCGCGGTGTAGATAGTTCCATGTTTATACAAATAGCGGTGCAGATATTTCCATGTTTGTACAGATGGCGGTGTTGATATTTCCATTTATACACAGATGACCATGTAGATATTTCCATGTTTATACAGACGGCGGCGCAGATATTTCCATGGATATGTAGATGGCGGTGTAGATATTTCCATGTTTTTACAGATTGCGGTGTAGTTATTTCCATGTTTATACAAATAGCGGTGTAGTTATTTCCATGTATATACACATGGCTGTGTAGATATTTCCATGTTTATACAGATGGCGGTGTAGGTATTTCCATGTTTATACAGATAACTTTGTATTTCCATGTTTATACAGATGGCGGTGTAGATATTTCCATGTCTATAGAGATAGCAGTGGAGATAATTCCATGTTTATACAGATAGCGGTGTAGATATTTCCATGTTTATTCTGATCGTGGTGTAGATATTTCCATGTTTATAGAGATGACGGTGTAGATATTTACATGTTCATAGAGATAGCGGTGTTGATTTTTCCATGTTTATAGAGACAGCGGTGTGGATATTTCCTTGCTTATACAGATAGGGGTGTAGATATTTCCATGTTTATAGAGATAGCGGTGAAGATATTTCCATGTTTATACAGATCACGGTGTAGATATTTCCTTGCTTGTACTAATAGCGGTGTAGTTATTTCCATGTTTATACAGATAGCGGTGTAGATATTTCCATGTATATACAGATGGCTGTGTAGATATTTCCATGTTTATACAGATGGCTGTGTAGATATGTCCATGTTTATACAGATGACTTTGTAGGTATTTGCATGTTTATACAGATGGCGGTGTAGGTTTTCCATGTTTATAGTGATAGCTGTGTAGATATTTCCATGTTTATACAGATAGCGGTGTTGATATTTCCATGTTTATAAAGATCGCGGTGTAGATATTTCCATGTTTATACAGATCGCGGTGCAGATATTTATATCTTTATACAGATGGCATTGTAGATATTTCCTTATTCACACAGATGGCGGTGTAGATGTTTCCATGTTTATACAGATGGCAGAGTAGTTAGTTCCATGTTTATGGAGATGGCAGTGTAGATACTTTCATGTTTACAGAGATGGCGGTGTAGATATTTCCATGTTTATAGAGATAGCAGTGTAGATATTTACATGTTTATACAGATGTCTGTGTAGATATTTCCATGTGTATACAGATGGCATTGTAGGTATTTCCATGTTTATACAGATGACTGTATAGGTATTTCCATGTTTTTACAGGTGGCAGTGCAGATATTTCCATGTTTATAGAGATAGCGGTGTAGATATTTCCATGTTTCTACTTATGGCGGTGTTGATATTTCCATCTATACACAGATGGCCGTGTAGATATTTCCATGTTTATACAGATGGCGGCGTAGATATTTCCATGGACATGCAGATGGCGGTGTAGATATTTCCATGTTTAAACAGATAGCGGTGTAGATATTTCCATGTTTACACAGATAGTGGTGTAGATATTTCCGTGTTTATACACATGGCAGAGTAGATACTTCCATCTTTATGGAGATGGCAGTGTAGATATTTTCACGTTTATAGAGATGGCAGTGTAGATATTTCCATATTTATAGAGATAGTGGTGTAGATATTTCCATCTTTCTACAGATGGCAGTGTAGATATTTCCATGTTTATACAGATGGCGGTGTAGATATTTCCATATTTATACAGATGTCTGTGTAGATATTTCCATCTGTATACAGATGGTATTGTAGGTATTTCCATGTTTATACAGATGGTGGTGAAGATATTTCCATGTTTATTCAGATGACTGTGTAGATATTTCCATGTTTTTACAGATGGCAGTGTGGATATTTCAATGTTCATAGAGATGGCGCTGTAGATATTTCCAAGTTTATACAGCTAACGGTGGAGATATTTCCATGTTTATACAGAGAGGAGTCGAGATATATCCATGTTTATACACATAGCGGTGTACATATTTCCATGATTATAGAGACAGCGGTGTAGGTATTTCCATGTTTATGCAGATAGCGGTGCAGATATTTCCATGTTTACACAGATGCCTATGCAGATATTTCCATATTTACACAGAGGGCTGTGTAGTTATTTCTATGTTTATACAGAAGACAGTGTAGATATTTAAATGTTCCTACACATGACTGTGTAGGTATTTCCATGTTTATACAGATGTCTTTGTAGATATTTCCATGTTAATAGAGATAGCGGTGTAGACATTTCCATGTTTATACAGATAGCGGTGTAGATATTTCCATGTTTATACAGATAGTGGTGTAGATATTTCCATGTTTATACAGACCGCGGTGTAGATATTTCCATGTTTATACAAATAGCGGTGCAGATATTTCCATGTTTGTACAGATGGCGGTGTTGATATTTCCATTTATACACAGATGACCGTGTAGATATTTCCATGTTTATACAGACGGCGGCGCTGATATTTCCATGGATATGTAGATGGCGGTGTAGATATTTCCATGTTTATACAGATTGCGGTGTAGTTATTTCCATGTTTATATAGATAGCGGTGTAGTTATTTCCACGTATATACACATGGCTGTGTAGATATTTCCATGTTTATACAGATGGCGGTGTAGATATTTCCATGTTTATACAGATAACTTTGTATTTCCATGTTTATACAGATGGCGGTGTAGATATTTCCATGTCTATAGAGATAGCAGTGGAGATAATTCCATGTTTATACAGATAGCGGTGTAGATATTTCCATGTTTATTCTGATCGTGGTGTAGATATTTCCATGTTTATAGAGATGGCGGTGTAGATATTTACATGTTCATAGAGATAGCGGTGTTGATTTTTCCATGTTTATAGAGACAGCAGTGTGGATATTTCCTTGCTTATACAGATAGGGGTGTAGATATTTCCATGTTTATAGAGATAGCGGTGAAGATATTTCCATGTTTATACAGATCACGGTGTAGATATTTCCTTGCTTGTACTAATAGCGGTGTAGTTATTTCCATGTTTATACAGATAGCGGTGTAGATATTTCCATGTATATACAGATGGCTGTGTAGATATTTCCATGTTTATACAGATGGCTGTGTAGATATTTCCATGTTTATACAGATGACTTTGTAGGTACTTGCATGTTTATACAGATGGCGGTGTAGGTTTTCCATGTTTATAGTGATAGCTGTGTAGATATTTCCATGTTTATACAGATAGCGGTGTTGATATTTCCATGTTTATAAAGATCGCGGTGTAGATATTTCCATGTTTATACAGATCGCGGTGCAGATATTTATATCTTTATACAGATGGCATTGTAGATATTTCCTTATTCACACAGATGGCGGTGTAGATGTTTCCATGTTTATACAGATGGCAGAGTAGTTAGTTCCATGTTTATGGAGATGGCAGTGTAGATACTTTCATGTTTACAGAGATGGCGGTGTAGATATTTCCATGTTTATAGAGATAGCAGTGTAGATATTTACATGTTTATACAGATGTCTGTGTAGATATTTCCATGTGTATACAGATGGCATTGTAGATATTTCCATGTTTATACAGATGACTGTATAGGTATTTCCATGTTTTTACAGGTGGCAGTGCAGATATTTCCATGTTTATAGAGATAGCAGTGTAGATATTTACATGTTTCTACAGATGGCGGTGTTGATATTTCCATCTATACACAGATGGCCGTGTAGATATTTCCATGTTTATACAGATGGCGGCATAGATATTTCCATGGACATGCAGATGGCGGTGTAGATATTTCCATGTTTAAACAGATAGCGGTGTAGATATTTCCATGTTTACACAGATAGTGGTGTAGTTATTTCCGTGTTTATACACATGGCAGAGTAGATACTTCCATCTTTATGGAGATGGCAGTGTAGATATTTTCATGTTTATAGAGATGGCGGTGTAGATATTTCCATATTTATAGAGATAGCGGTGTAGATATTTCCATCTTTCTACAGATGGCAGTGTAGATATTTCCATGTTTATACAGATGGCGGTGTAGATATTTCCATATTTATACAGATGTCTGTGTAGATATTTCCATCTGTATACAGATGGTATTGTAGGTATTTCCATGTTTATACAGATGGTGGTGAAGATATTTCCATGTTTATTCAGATGACTGTGTAGATATTTCCATGTTTTTACAGATGGCAGTGTGGATATTTCAATGTTTATAGAGATGGCGCTGTGGATATTTCCAAGTTTATACAGATAACGGTGGAGATATTTCCATGTTTATACAGAGAGGAGTCGAGATATTTCCATGTTTATACACATAGCGGTGTACATATTTCCATGATTATAGAGACAGCAGTGTAGGTATTTCCATGTTTATGCAGATAGCGGTGCAGATATTTCCATGTTTACACAGATGCCTATGCAGATATTTCCATATTTACACAGAGGGCTGTGTAGATATTTCTATGTTTATACAGAAGACAGTGTAGATATTTAAATGTTCCTACACATGACTGTGTAGGTATTTCCATGTTTATACAGATGTCTTTGTAGATATTTCCATGTTAATAGAGATAGCGGTGTAGACATTTCCATGTTTATACAGATAGCGGTGTAGATATTTCCATGTTTATACAGATAGTGGTGTAGATATTTCCATGTTTATACAGACCGCGGTGTAGATATTTCCATGTTTGTACAGATGGCGGTGTTGATATTTCCATTTATACACAGATGACCGTGTAGATATTTCCATGTTTATACAGACGGCGGCGCAGATATTTCCATGAATATGTAGATGGCGGTGTAGATATTTCCATGTTTTTACAGATTGCGGTGTAGTTATTTCCATGTTTATATAGATAGCGGTGTAGTAATTTCCATGTATATACACATGGCTGTGTAGATATTTCCATGTTTATACAGATGGCGGTGTAGGTATTTCCATGTTTATACAGATAACTTTGTATTTCCATGTTTATACAGATGGCGGTGTAGATATTTCCATGTCTATAGAGATAGCAGTGGAGATAATTCCATGTTTATACAGATAGCGGTGTAGATATTTCCATGTTTATTCTGTTCGTGGTGTAGATATTTCCATGTTTATAGAGATGGCGGTGTAGATATTTACATGTTCATAGAGATAGCGGTGTTGATTTTTCCATGTTTATAGAGACAGCAGTGTGGATATTTCCTTGCTTATGCAGATAGGGGTGTAGATATTTCCATGTTTATAGAGATAGCGGTGAAGATATTTCCATGTTTATACAGATCACGGTGTAGATATTTCCTTGCTTGTACTAATAGCGGTGTAGTTATTTCCATGTTTATACAGATAGCGGTGTAGATATTTCCATTTATATACAGATGGCTGTGTAGATATTTCCATGTTTATACAGATGGCTGTGTAGATATTTCCATGTTTATACAGATGACTTTGTAGGTATTTGCATGTTTATACAGATGGCGGTGTAGGTTTTCCATGTTTATAGTGATAGCTGTGTAGATATTTCCATGTTTATACAGATAGCGGTGTTGATATTTCCATGTTTATAAAGATCGTGGTGTAGATATTTCCATGTTTATACAGATCGCGGTGCAGATATTTATATCTTTATACAGATGGCATTGTAGATATTTCCTTATTCACACAGATGGCGGTGTAGATGTTTCCATGTTTATACAGATGGCAGAGTAGTTAGTTCCATGTTTATGGAGATGGCAGTGTAGATACTTTCATGTTTACAGAGATGGCGGTGTAGATATTTCCATGTTTATAGAGATAGCAGTGTAGATATTTACATGTTTATACAGATGTCTGTGTAGATATTTCCATGTGTATACAGATGGCATTGTAGATATTTCCATGTTTATACAGATGACTGTATAGGTATTTCCATGTTTTTACAGGTGGCAGTGCAGATATTTCCATGTTTATAGAGATAGCGGTGTAGATATTTCCATGTTTCTACAGATGGCGGTGTTGATATTTCCATCTATACACAGATGGCCGTGTAGATATTTCCATGTTTATACAGATGGCGGCGTAGATATTTCCATGGACATGCAGATGGCGGTGTAGATATTTCCATGTTTAAACAGATAGCGGTGTAGATATTTCCATGTTTACACAGATAGTGGTGTAGATATTTCCGTGTTTATACACATGGCAGAGTAGATACTTCCATCTTTATGGAGATGGCAGTGTAGATATTTTCATGTTTATAGAGATGGCGGTGTAGATATTTCCATGTTTATAGAGATAGCGGTGTAGATATTTCCATCTTTCTACAGATGGCAGTGTAGATATTTCCATGTTTATACAGATGGCGGTGTAGATATTTCCATATTTATACAGATGTCTGTGTAGATATTTCCATCTGTATACAGATGGTATTGAAGGTATTTCCATGTTTATACAGATGGTGGTGAAGATATTTCCATGTTTATTCAGATGACTGTGTAGATATTTCCATGTTTTTACAGATGGCAGTGTGGATATTTCAATGTTTATAGAGATGGCGCTGTAGATATTTCCAAGTTTATACAGCTAACGGTGGAGATATTTCCATGTTTATACAGAGAGGAGTCGAGATATTTCCATGTTTATACACATAGCGGTGTACATATTTCCATGATTATAGAGACAGCGGTGTAGGTATTTCCATGTTTATGCAGATAGCGGTGCAGATATTTCCATGTTTACACAGATGCCTATGCAGATATTTCCATATTTACACAGAGGGCTGTGTAGATATTTCTATGTTTATACAGAAGACAGTGTAGATATTTAAATGTTCCTACACATGACTGTGTAGGTATTTCCATGTTTATACAGATGTCTTTGTAGATATTTCCATGTTAATAGAGATAGCGGTGTAGACATTTCCATGTTTATACAGATAGCGGTGTAGATATTTCCATGTTTATACAGATAGTGGTGTAGATATTTCCATGTTTATACAGACCGCGGTGTAGATATTTCCATGTTTATACAAATAGCGGTGCAGATATTTCCATGTTTGTACAGATGGCGGTGTTGATATTTCCATTTATACACAGATGACCATGTAGATATTTCCATGTTTATACAGACGGCGGCGCTGATATTTCCATGGATATGTAGATGGCGGTGTAGATATTTCCATGTTTTTACAGATTGCGGTGTAGTTATTTCCATGTTTATATAGATAGCGGTGTAGTTATTTCCATGTATATACACATGGCTGTGTAGATATTTCCATGTTTATACAGATGGCGGTGTAGGTATTTCCATGTTTATACAGATAACTTTGTATTTCCATGTTTATACAGATGGCGGTGTAGATATTTCCATGTCTATAGAGATAGCAGTGGAGATAATTCCATGTTTATACAGATAGCGGTGTAGATATTTCCATGTTTATTCTGATCGTGGTGTAGATATTTCCATGTTTATAGAGATGGCGGTGTAGATATTTACATGTTCATAGAGATAGCGGTGTTGATTTTTCCATGTTTATAGAGACAGCGGTGTGGATATTTCCTTGCTTATACATATAGGGGTGTAGATATTTCCATGTTTATAGAGATAGCGGTGAAGATATTTCCATGTTTATACAGATCACGGTGTAGATATTTCCTTGCTTGTACTAATAGCGGTGTAGTTATTTCCATGTTTATACTGATAGCGGTGTAGATATTTCCATGTATATACAGATGGCTGTGTAGATATTTCCATGTTTATACAGATGGCTGTGTAGATATTTCCATGTTTATACAGATGACTTTGTAGGTATTTGCATGTTTATACAGATGGCGGTGTAGGTTTTCCATGTTTATAGTGATAGCTGTGTAGATATTTCCATGTTTATACAGATAGCGGTGTTGATATTTCCATGTTTATAAAGATCGCGGTGTAGATATTTCCATGTTTATACAGATCGCGGTGCAGATATTTATATCTTTATACAGATGGCATTGTAGATATTTCCTTATTCACACAGATGGCGGTGTAGATGTTTCCATGTTTATACAGATGGCAGAGTAGTTAGTTCCATGTTTATGGAGATGGCAGTGTAGATACTTTCATGTTTACAGAGATGGCGGTGTAGATATTTCCATGTTTATAGAGATAGCAGTGTAGATATTTACATGTTTATACAGATGTCTGTGTAGATATTTCCATCTGTATACAGATGGCATTGTAGATATTTCCATGTTTATACAGATGACTGTATAGGTATTTCCATGGTTTTACAGGTGGCAGTGCAGATATTTCCATGTTTATAGAGATAGCGGTGTAGATATTTCCATGTTTCTACAGATGGCGGTGTTGATATTTCCATCTATACACAGATGGCCGTGTAGATATTTCCATGTTTATACAGATGGCGGCGTAGATATTTCCATGGACATGCAGATGGCGGTGTAGATATTTCCATGTTTAAACAGATAGCGGTGTAGATATTTCCATGTTTACACAGATAGTGGTGTAGATATTTCCGTGTTTATACACATGGCAGAGTAGATACTTCCATCTTTATGGAGATGGCAGTGTAGATATTTTCATGTTTATAGAGATGGCGGTGTAGATATTTCCATATTTATAGAGATAGCGGTGTAGATATTTCCATCTTTCTACAGATGGCAGTGTAGATATTTCCATGTTTATACAGATGGCGGTGTAGATATTTCCATATTTATACAGATGTCTGTGTAGATATTTCCATCTGTATACAGATGGTATTGTAGGTATTTCCATGTTTATACAGATGGTGGTGAAGATATTTCCATGTTTATTCAGATGACTGTGTAGATATTTCCATGTTTTTACAGATGGCAGTGTGTATATTTCAATGTTTATAGAGATGGCGCTGTAGATATTTCCAAGTTTATACAGCTAACGGTGGAGATATTTCCATGTTTATACAGAGAGGAGTCGAGATATTTCCATGTTTATACACATAGCGGTGTACATATTTCCATGATTATAGAGACAGCGGTGTAGGTATTTCCATGTTTATGCAGATAGCGGTGCAGATATTTCCATGTTTACACAGATGCCTATGCAGATATTTCCATATTTACACAGAGGGCTGTGTAGATATTTCTATGTTTATACAGAAGACAGTGTAGATATTTAAATGTTCCTACACATGACTGTGTAGGTATTTCCATGTTTATACAGATGTCTTTGTAGATATTTCCATGTTAATAGAGATAGCGGTGTAGACATTTCCATGTTTATACAGATAGCGGTGTAGATATTTCCATGTTTATACAGATAGTGGTGTAGATATTTCCATGTTTATACAGACCGCGGTGTAGATATTTCCATGTTTATACAAATAGCGGTGCAGATATTTCCATGTTTGTACAGATGGCGGTGTTGATATTTCCATTTATACACAGATGACCATGTAGATATTTCCATGTTTATACAGACGGCGGCGCAGATATTTCCATGGATATGTAGATGGCGGTGTAGATATTTCCATGTTTTTACAGATTGCGGTGTAGTTATTTCCATGTTTATATAGATAGCGGTGTAGTTATTTCCATGTATATACACATGGCTGTGTAGATATTTCCATGTTTATACAGGTGGCGGTGTAGGTATTTCCATGTTTATACAGATAACTTTGTATTTCCATGTTTATACAGATGGCGGTGTAGATATTTCCATGTCTATAGAGATAGCAGTGGAGATAATTCCATGTTTATACAGATAGCGGTGTAGATATTTCCATGTTTATTCTGATCGTGGTGTAGATATTTCCATGTTTATAGAGATGGCGGTGTAGATATTTACATGTTCATAGAGATAGCGGTGTTGATTTTTCCATGTTTATAGAGACAGCGGTGTGGATATTTCCTTGCTTATACATATAGGGGTGTAGATATTTCCATGTTTATAGAGATAGCGGTGAAGATATTTCCATGTTTATACAGATCACGGTGTAGATATTTCCTTGCTTGTACTAATAGCGGTGTAGTTATTTCCATGTTTATACTGATAGCGGTGTAGATATTTCCATGTATATACAGATGGCTGTGTAGATATTTCCATGTTTATACAGATGGCTGTGTAGATATTTCCATGTTTATACAGATGACTTTGTAGGTATTTGCATGTTTATACAGATGGCGGTGTAGGTTTTCCATGTTTATAGTGATAGCTGTGTAGATATTTCCATGTTTATACAGATAGCGGTGTTGATATTTCCATGTTTATAAAGATCGCGGTGTAGATATTTCCATGTTTATACAGATCGCGGTGCAGATATTTATATCTTTATACAGATGGCATTGTAGATATTTCCTTATTCACACAGATGGCGGTGTAGATGTTTCCATGTTTATACAGATGGCAGAGTAGTTAGTTCCATGTTTATGGAGATGGCAGTGTAGATACTTTCATGTTTACAGAGATGGCGGTGTAGATATTTCCATGTTTATAGAGATAGCAGTGTAGATATTTACATGTTTATACAGATGTCTGTGTAGATATTTCCATGTGTATACAGATGGCATTGTAGATATTTCCATGTTTATACAGATGACTGTATAGGTATTTCCATGGTTTTACAGGTGGCAGTGCAGATATTTCCATGTTTATAGAGATAGCGGTGTAGATATTTCCATGTTTCTACAGATGGCGGTGTTGATATTTCCATCTATACACAGATGGCCGTGTAGATATTTCCATGTTTATACAGATGGCGGCGTAGATATTTCCATGGACATGCAGATGGCGGTGTAGATATTTCCATGTTTAAACAGATAGCGGTGTACATATTTCCATGTTTACACAGATAGTGGTGTAGATATTTCCGTGTTTATACACATGGCAGAGTAGATACTTCCATCTTTATGGAGATGGCAGTGTAGATATTTTCATGTTTATAGAGATGGCGGTGTAGATATTTCCATATTTATAGAGATAGCGGTGTAGATATTTCCATCTTTCTACAGATGGCAGTGTAGATATTTCCATGTTTATACAGATGGCGGTGTAGATATTTCCATATTTATACAGATGTCTGTGTAGATATTTCCATCTGTATACAGATGGTATTGTAGGTATTTCCATGTTTATACAGATGGTGGTGAAGATATTTCCATGTTTATTCAGATGACTGTGTAGATATTTCCATGTTTTTACAGATGGCAGTGTGGATATTTCAATGTTTATAGAGATGGCGCTGTAGATATTTCCAAGTTTATACAGCTAACGGTGGAGATATTTCCATGTTTATACAGAGAGGAGTCGAGATATTTCCATGTTTATACACATAGCGGTGTACATATTTCCATGATTATAGAGACAGCGGTGTAGGTATTTCCATGTTTATGCAGATAGCGGTGCAGATATTTCCATGTTTACACAGATGCCTATGCAGATATTTCCATATTTACACAGAGGGCTGTGTAGATATTTCTATGTTTATACAGAAGACAGTGTAGATATTTAAATGTTCCTACACATGACTGTGTAGGTATTTCCATGTTTATACAGATGTCTTTGTAGATATTTCCATGTTAATAGAGATAGCGGTGTAGACATTTCCATGTTTATACAGATAGCGGTGTAGATATTTCCATGTTTATACAGATAGTGGTGTAGATATTTCCATGTTTATACAGACCGCGGTGTAGATATTTCCATGTTTATACAAATAGCGGTGCAGATATTTCCATGTTTGTACAGATGGCGGTGTTGATATTTCCATTTATACACAGATGACCGTGTAGATATTTCCATGTTTATACAGACGGCGGCACAGATATTTCCATGGATATGTAGATGGCGGTGTAGATATTTCCATGTTTTTATAGATTGCGGTGTAGTTATTTCCATGTTTATATAGATAGCGGTGTAGTTATTTCCATGTATATACACATGGCTGTGTAGATATTTCCATGTTTATACAGGTGGCGGTGTAGGTATTTCCATGTTTATACAGATAACTTTGTATTTCCATGTTTATACAGATGGCGGTGTAGATATTTAAATGTCTATAGAGATAGAAGTGGAGATAATTCCATGTTTATACAGATAGCGGTGTAGATATTTCCATGTTTATTCTGATCGTGGTGTAGATATTTCCATGTTTATAGAGATGGCGGTGTTGATATTTACATGTTCATAGAGATAGCGGTGTTGATTTTTCCATGTTTATAGAGACAGCGGTGTGGATATTTCCTTGCTTATACAGATAGGGGTGTAGATATTTCCATGTTTATAGAGATAGCGGTGAAGATATTTCCATGTTTATACAGATCACGGTGTAGATATTTCCTTGCTTGTACTAATAGCGGTGTAGTTATTTCCATGTTTATACAGATAGCGGTGTAGATATTTCCATGTATATACAGATGGCTGTGTAGATATTTCCATGTTTATACAGATGGCTGTGTAGATATTTCCATGTTTATACAGATGACTTTGTAGGTATTTGCATGTTTATACAGATGGCGGTGTAGGTTTTCCATGTTTATAGTGATAGCTGTGTAGATATTTCCATGTTTATACAGATAGCGGTGTTGATATTTCCATGTTTATAAAGATCGCGGTGTAGATATTTCCATGTTTATACAGATCGCGGTGCAGATATTTATATCTTTATACAGATGGCATTGTAGATATTTCCTTATTCACACAGATGGCGGTGTAGATGTTTCCATGTTTATACAGATGGCAGAGTAGTTAGTTCCATGTTTATGGAGATGGCAGTGTAGATACTTTCATGTTTACAGAGATGGCGGTGTAGATATTTCCATGTTTATAGAGATAGCAGTGTAGATATTTACATGTTTATACAGATGTCTGTGTAGATATTTCCATGTGTATACAGATGGCATTGTAGATATTTCAAGGTTAATACAGATGACTGTATAGGTATTTCCATGGTATTACAGGTGGCAGTGCAGATATTTCCATGTTTATAGAGATAGCGGTGTAGATATTTCCATGTTTCTACAGATGGCGGTGTTGATATTTCCATCTATACACAGATGGCCGTGTAGATATTTCCATGTTTATACAGATGGCGGCGTAGATATTTCCATGGACATGCAGATGGCGGTGTAGATATTTCCATGTTTAAACAGATAGCGGTGTACATATTTCCATGTTTACACAGATAGTGGTGTAGATATTTCCGTGTTTATACACATGGCAGAGTAGATACTTCCATCTTTATGGAGATGGCAGTGTAGATATTTTCATGTTTATAGAGATGGCGGTGTAGATATTTCCATATTTATAGAGATAGCGGTGTAGATATTTCCATCTTTCTACAGATGGCAGTGCAGATATTTCCATGTTTATACAGATGGCGGTGTAGATATTTCCATATTTATACAGATGTATGTGTAGATATTTCCATCTGTATACAGATGGTATTGTAGGTATTTCCATGTTTATACAGATGGTGGTGAAGATATTTCCATGTTTATTCAGATGACTGTGTAGATATTTCCATGTTTTTACAGATGGCAGTGTGGATATTTCAATGTTTATAGAGATGGCGCTGTAGATATTTCCAAGTTTATACAGCTAACGGTGGAGATATTTCCATGTTTATACAGAGAGGAGTCGAGATATTTCCATGTTTATACACATAGCGGTGTACATATTTCCATGATTATAGAGACAGCGGTGTAGGTATTTCCATGTTTATGCAGATAGCGGTGCAGATATTTCCATGTTTACACAGATGCCTATGCAGATATTTCCATATTTACACAGAGGGCTGTGTAGATATTTCTATGTTTATACAGAAGACAGTGTAGATATGTAAATGTTCCTACACATGACTGTGTAGGTATTTCCATGTTTATACAGATGTCTTTGTAGATATTTCCATGTTAATAGAGATAGCGGTGTAGACATTTCCATGTTTATACAGATAGCGGTGTAGATATTTCCATGTTTATACAGATAGTGGTGTAGATATTTCCATGTTTATACAGACCGCGGTGTAGATATTTCCATGTTTATACAAATAGCGGTGCAGATATTTCCATGTTTGTACAGATGGCGGTGTTGATATTTCCATTTATACACAGATGACCGTGTAGATATTTCCATGTTTATACAGACGGCGGCGCAGATATTTCCATGGATATGTAGATGGCGGTGTAGATATTTCCATGTTGATACAGATTGCGGTGTAGTTATTTCCATGTTTATATAGATAGCGGTGTAGTTATTTCCATGTATATACACATGGCTGTGTAGATATTTCCATGTTTATACAGATGGCGGTGTAGGTATTTCCATGTTTATACAGATAACTTTGTATTTCCATGTTTATACAGATGGCGGTGTAGATATTTCCATGTCTATAGAGATAGCAGTGGAGATAATTCCATGTTTATACAGATAGCGGTGTAGATATTTCCATGTTTATTCTGATCGTGGTGTAGATATTTCCATGTTTATAGAGATGGCGGTGTAGATATTTACATGTTCATAGAGATAGCGGTGTTGATTTTTCCATGTTTATAGAGACAGCGGTGTGGATATTTCCTTGCTTATGCAGATAGGGGTGTAGATATTTCCATGTTTATTGAGATAGCGGTGAAGATATTTCCATGTTTATACAGATCACGGTGTAGATATTTCCTTGCTTGTACTAATAGCGGTGTAGTTATTTCCATGTTTATACAGATAGCGGTGTAGATATTTCCATGTATATACAGATGGCTGTGTAGGTATTTCCATGTTTATACAGATGGCTGTGTAGATATTTCCATGTTTATACAGATGACTTTGTAGGTATTTGCATGTTTATACAGATGGCGGTGTAGGTTTTCCATGTTTATAGTGATAGCTGTGTAGATATTTCCATGTTTATACAGATAGCGGTGTTGATATTTCCATGTTTATAAAGATCGCGGTGTAGATATTTCCATGTTTATACAGATCGCGGTGCAGATATTTATATCTTTATACAGATGGCATTGTAGATATTTCCTTATTCACACAGATGGCGGTGTAGATGTTTCCATGTTTATACAGATGGCAGAGTAGTTAGTTCCATGTTTATGGAGATGGCAGTGTAGATACTTTCATGTTTACAGAGATGGCGGTGTAGATATTTCCATGTTTATAGAGATAGCAGTGTAGATATTTACATGTTTATACAGATGTCTGTGTAGATATTTCCATGTGTATACAGATGGCATTGTAGATATTTCCATGTTTATACAGATGACTGTATAGGTATTTCCATGTTTTTACAGGTGGCAGTGCAGATATTTCCATGTTTATAGAGATAGCGGTGTAGATATTTCCATGTTTCTACAGATGGCGGTGTTGATATTTCCATCTATACACAGATGGCCGTGTAGATATTTCCATGTTTATACAGATGGCGGCGTAGATATTTCCATGGACATGCAGATGGCGGTGTAGATATTTCCATGTTTAAACAGATAGCGGTGTAGATATTTCCATGTTTACACAGATAGTGGTGTAGATATTTCCGTGTTTATACACATGGCAGAGTAGATACTTCCATCTTTATGGAGATGGCAGTGTAGATATTTTCATGTTTATAGAGATGGCGGTGTAGATATTTCCATATTTATAGAGATAGCGGTGTAGATATTTCCATCTTTCTACAGATGGCAGTGTAGATATTTCCATGTTTATACAGATGGCGGTGTAGATATTTCCATATTTATACAGATGTCTGTGTAGATATTTCCATCTGTATACAGATGGTATTGTAGGTATTTCCATGTTTATACAGATGGTGGTGAAGATATTTCCATGTTTATTCAGATGACTGTGTAGATATTTCCATGTTTTTACAGATGGCAGTGTGGATATTTCAATGTTTATAGAGATGGCGCTGTAGATATTTCCAAGTTTATACAGATAACGGTGGAGATATTTCCATGTTTATACAGAGAGGAGTCGAGATATTTCCATGTTTATACACATAGCGGTGTACATATTTCCATGATTATAGAGACAGTGGTGTAGGTATTTCCATGTTTATGCAGATAGCGGTGCAGATATTTCCATGTTTACACAGATGCCTATGCAGATATTTCCATATTTACACAGAGGGCTGTGTAGATATTTCTATGTTTATACAGAAGACAGTGTAGATATGTAAATGTTCCTACACATGACTGTGTAGGTATTTCCATGTTTATACAGATGACTTTGTAGGTATTTGCATGTTTATACAGATGGCGGTGTAGGTTTTCCATGTTTATAGTGATAGCTGTGTAGATATTTCCATGTTTATACAGATAGCGGTGTTGATATTTCCATGTTTATAAAGATCGCGGTGTAGATATTTCCATGTTTATACAGATCGCGGTGCAGATATTTATATCTTTATACAGATGGCATTGTAGATATTTCCTTATTCACACAGATGGCGGTGTAGATGTTTCCATGTTTATACAGATGGCAAAGTAGTTAGTTCCATGTTTATGGAGATGGCAGTGTAGATACTTTCATGTTTACAGAGATGGCGGTGTAGATATTTCCATGTTTATAGAGATAGCAGTGTAGATATTTACATGTTTATACAGATGTCTGTGTAGATATTTCCATGTGTATACAGATGGCATTGTAGATATTTCCATGTTTATACAGATGACTGTATAGGTATTTCCATGTTTTACAGGTGGCAGTGCAAATATTTCCATGTTTATAGAGATAGCGGTGTAGATATTTCCATGTTTCTACAGATGGCGGTGTTGATATTTCCATCTATACACAGATGGCCGTGTAGATATTTCCATGTTTATACAGATGGCGGCGTAGATATTTCCATGGACATGCAGATGGCGGTGTAGATATTTCCATGTTTAAACAGATAGCGGTGTAGATATTTCCATGTTTACACAGATAGTGGTGTAGATATTTCCGTGTTTATACACATGGCAGAGTAGATACTTCCATCTTTATGGAGATGGCAGTGTAGATATTTTCATGTTTATAGAGATGGCGGTGTAGATATTTCCATATTTATAGAGATAGCGGTGTAGATATTTCCATCTTTCTACAGATGGCAGTGTAGATATTTCCATGTTTATACAGATGGCATTGTAGATATTTCCATGTTTATACAGATGACTGTATAGGTATTTCCATGTTTTTACAGGTGGCAGTGCAGATATTTCCATGTTTATAGAGATAGCGGTGTAGATATTTCCATGTTTCTACAGATGGCGGTGTTGATATTTCCATCTATACACAGATGGCCGTGTAGATATTTCCATGTTTATACAGATGGCGGCGTAGATATTTCCATGGACATGCAGATGGCGGTGTAGATATTTCCATGTTTAAACAGATAGCGGTGTAGATATTTCCATGTTTACACAGATAGTGGTGTAGATATTTCCGTGTTTATACACATGGCAGAGTAGATACTTCCATCTTTATGGAGATGGCAGTGTAGATATTTTCATGTTTATAGAGATGGCGGTGTAGATATTTCCATATTTATAGAGATAGCGGTGTAGATATTTCCATCTTTCTACAGATGGCAGTGTAGATATTTCCATGTTTATACAGATGGCGGTGTAGATATTTCCATATTTATACAGATGTCTGTGTAGATATTTCCATCTGTATACAGATGGTATTGTAGGTATTTCCATGTTTATACAGATGGTGGTGAAGATATTTCCATGTTTATTCAGATGACTGTGTAGATATTTCCATGTTTTTACAGATGGCAGTGTGGATATTTCAATGTTTATAGAGATGGCGCTGTAGATATTTCCAAGTTTATACAGATAACGGTGGAGATATTTCCATGTTTATACAGAGAGGAGTCGAGATATTTCCATGTTTATACACATAGCGGTGTACATATTTCCATGATTATAGAGACAGTGGTGTAGGTATTTCCATGTTTATGCAGATAGCGGTGCAGATATTTCCATGTTTACACAGATGCCTATGCAGATATTTCCATATTTACACAGAGGGCTGTGTAGATATTTCTATGTTTATACAGAAGACAGTGTAGATATGTAAATGTTCCTACACATGACTGTGTAGGTATTTCCATGTTTATACAGATGACTTTGTAGGTATTTGCATGTTTATACAGATGGCGGTGTAGGTTTTCCATGTTTATAGTGATAGCTGTGTAGATATTTCCATGTTTATACAGATAGCGGTGTTGATATTTCCATGTTTATAAAGATCGCGGTGTAGATATTTCCATGTTTATACAGATCGCGGTGCAGATATTTATATCTTTATACAGATGGCATTGTAGATATTTCCTTATTCACACAGATGGCGGTGTAGATGTTTCCATGTTTATACAGATGGCAAAGAAGTTAGTTCCATGTTTATGGAGATGGCAGTGTAGATACTTTCATGTTTACAGAGATGGCGGTGTAGATATTTCCATGTTTATAGAGATAGCAGTGTAGATATTTACATGTTTATACAGATGTCTGTGTAGATATTTCCATGTGTATACAGATGGCATTGTAGATATTTCCATGTTTATACAGATGACTGTATAGGTATTTCCATGTTTTACAGGTGGCAGTGCAAATATTTCCATGTTTATAGAGATAGCGGTGTAGATATTTCCATGTTTCTACAGATGGCGGTGTTGATATTTCCATCTATACACAGATGGCCGTGTAGATATTTCCATGTTTATACAGATGGCGGCGTAGATATTTCCATGGACATGCAGATGGCGGTGTAGATATTTCCATGTTTAAACAGATAGCGGTGTAGATATTTCCATGTTTACACAGATAGTGGTGTAGATATTTCCGTGTTTATACACATGGCAGAGTAGATACTTCCATCTTTATGGAGATGGCAGTGTAGATATTTTCATGTTTATAGAGATGGCGGTGTAGATATTTCCATATTTATAGAGATAGCGGTGTAGATATTTCCATCTTTCTACAGATGGCAGTGTAGATATTTCCATGTTTATACAGATGGCGGTGTAGATATTTCCATATTTATACAGATGTCTGTGTAGATATTTCCATCTGTATACAGATGGTATTGTAGGTATTTCCATGTTTATACAGATGGTGGTGAAGATATTTCCATGTTTATTCAGATGACTGTGTAGATATTTCCATGTTTTTACAGATGGCAGTGTGGATATTTCAATGTTTATAGAGATGGCGCTGTAGATATTTCCAAGTTTATACAGATAACGGTGGAGGTATTTCCATGTTTATACAGAGAGGAGTCGAGATATTTCCATGTTTATACACATAGCGGTGTACATATTTCCATGATTATAGAGACAGCGGTGTAGGTATTTCCATGTTTATGCAGATAGCGGTGCAGATATTTCCATGTTTACACAGATGCCTATGCAGATATTTCCATATTTACACAGAGGGCTGTGTAGATATTTCTATGTTTATACAGAAGACAGTGTAGATATTTAAATGTTCCTACACATGACTGTGTAGGTATTTCCATGTTTATACAGATGTCTTTGTAGATATTTCCATGTTAATAGAGATAGCGGTGTAGACATTTCCATGTTTATACAGATAGCGGTGTAGATATTTCCATGTTTATACAGATAGTGGTGTAGATATTTCCATGTTTATACAGACTGCGGTGTAGATATTTCCATGTTTATTCAAATAGCGCTGCAGATATTTCCATGTTTGTACAGATGGCGGTGTTGATATTTCCATTTATACACAGATGACCGTGTAGATATTTCCATGTTTATACAGACGGCGGCGCAGATATTTCCATGGATATGTAGATGGCGGTGTAGATATTTCCATGTTTATACAGATTGCGGTGTAGTTATTTCCATGTTTATATAGATAGCGGTGTAGTTATTTCCATGTATATACACATGGCTGTGTAGATATTTCCATGTTTATACAGATGGCGGTGTAGATATTTCCATGTTTATACAGATAACTTTGTATTTCCATGTTTATACAGATGGCGGTGTAGATATTTCCATGTCTATAGAGATAGCAGTGGAGATAATTCCATGTTTATACAGATAGCGGTGTAGATATTTCCATGTTTATTCTGATCGTGGTGTAGATATTTCCATGTTTATAGAGATGGCGGTGTAGATATTTACATGTTCATAGAGATAGCGGTGTTGATTTTTCCATGTTTATAGAGACAGCGGTGTGGATATTTCCTTGCTTATACAGATAGGGGTGTAGATATTTCCATGTTTATAGAGATAGCGGTGAAGATATTTCCATGTTTATACAGATCACGGTGTAGATATTTCCTTGCTTGTACTAATAGCGGTGTAGTTATTTCCATGTTTATACAGATAGCGGTGTAGATATTTCCATGTATATACAGATGGCTGTGTAGATATTTCCATGTTTATACAGATGGCTGTGTAGATATTTCCATGTTTATACAGATGACTTTGTAGGTATTTGCATGTTTATACAGATGGCGGTGTAGGTTTTCCATGTTTATAGTGATAGCTGTGTAGATATTTCCATGTTTATACAGATAGCGGTGTTGATATTTCCATGTTTATAAAGATCGCGGTGTAGATATTTCCATGTTTATACAGATCGCGGTGCAGATATTTATATCTTTATACAGATGGCATTGTAGATATTTCCTTATTCACACAGATGGCGGTGTAGATGTTTCCATGTTTATACAGATGGCAGAGTAGTTAGTTCCATGTTTATGGAGATGGCAGTGTAGATACTTTCATGTTTACAGAGATGGCGGTGTAGATATTTCCATGTTTATAGAGATAGCAGTGTAGATATTTACATGTTTATACAGATGTCTGTGTAGATATTTCCATGTGTATACAGATGGCATTGTAGATATTTCCATGTTTATACAGATGACTGTATAGGTATTTCCATGTTTTTACAGGTGGCAGTGCAGATATTTCCATGTTTATAGAGATAGCGGTGTAGATATTTCCATGTTTCTACAGATGGCGGTGTTGATATTTCCATCTATACACAGATGGCCGTGTAGATATTTCCATGTTTATACAGATGGCGGCGTAGATATTTCCATGGACATGCAGATGGCGGTGTAGATATTTCCATGTTTAAACAGATAGCGGTGTAGATATTTCCATGTTTACACAGATAGTGGTGTAGATATTTCCGTGTTTATACACATGGCAGAGTAGATACTTCCATCTTTATGGAGATGGCAGTGTAGATATTTTCATGTTTATAGAGATGGCGGTGTAGATATTTCCATATTTATAGAGATAGCGGTGTAGATATTTCCATCTTTCTACAGATGGCAGTGTAGATATTTCCATGTTTATACAGATGTCTGTGTAGATATTTCCATCTGTATACAGATGGTATTGTAGGTATTTCCATGTTTATACAGATGGTATTGTAGGTATTTCCATGTTTATACAGATGGTGGTGAAGATATTTCCATGTTTATTCAGATGACTGTGTAGATATTTCCATGTTTTTACAGATGGCAGTGTGGATATTTCAATGTTTATAGAGATGGCGCTGTAGATATTTCCAAGTTTATACAGCTAACGGTGGAGATATTTCCATGTTTATACAGAGAGGAGTCGAGATATTTCCATGTTTATACACATAGCGGTGTACATATTTCCATGATTATAGAGACAGCGGTGTAGGTATTTCCATGTTTATGCAGATAGCGGTGCAGATATTTCCATGTTTACACAGATGCCTATGCAGATATTTCCATATTTACACAGAGGGCTGTGTAGATATTTCTATGTTTATACAGAAGACAGTGTAGATATTTAAATGTTCCTACACATGACTGTGTAGGTATTTCCATGTTTATACAGATGTCTTTGTAGATATTTCCATGTTAATAGAGATAGCGGTGTAGACATTTCCATGTTTATACAGATAGCGGTGTAGATATTTCCATGTTTATACAGATAGTGGTGTAGATATTTCCATGTTTATACAGACCGCGGTGTAGATATTTCCATGTTTATACAAATAGCGGTGCAGATATTTCCATGTTTGTACAGATGGCGGTGTTGATATTTCCATTTATACACAGATGACCGTGTAGATATTTCCATGTTTATACAGACGGCGGCGCAGATATTTCCATGGATATGTAGATGGCGGTGTAGATATTTCCATGTTTATACAGATTGCGGTGTAGTTATTTCCATGTTTATATAGATAGCGGTGTAGTTATTTCCATGTATATACACATGGCTGTGTAGATATTTCCATGTTTATACAGATGGCGGTGTAGATATTTCCATGTTTATACAGATAACTTTGTATTTCCATGTTTATACAGATGGCGGTGTAGATATTTCCATGTCTATAGAGATAGCAGTGGAGATAATTCCATGTTTATACAGATAGCGGTGTAGATATTTCCATGTTTATTCTGATCGTGGTGTAGATATTTCCATGTTTATAGAGATGGCGGTGTAGATATTTACATGTTCATAGAGATAGCGGTGTTGATTTTTCCATGTTTATAGAGACAGCGGTGTGGATATTTCCTTGCTCATACAGATTGGGGTGTAGATATATCCATGTTTATAGAGATAGCAGTGAAGATATTTCCATGTGTATACAGATCACGGTGTAGATATTTCCTTGCTTGTACTAATAGCGGTGTAGTTATTTCCATGTTTATACAGATAGCGGTGTAGATATTTCCATGTATATACAGATGGCTGTGTAGATATTTCCATGTTTATACAGATGGCTGTGTAGATATTTCCATGTTTATACAGATGACTTTGTAGGTATTTGCATGTTTATACAGATGGCGGTGTAGGTTTTCCATGTTTATAGTGATAGCTGTGTAGATATTTCCATGTTTATACAGATAGCGGTGTTGATATTTCCATGTTTATAAAGATCGCGGTGTAGATATTTCCATGTTTATACAGATCGCGGTGCAGATATTTATATCTTTATACAGATGGCATTGTAGATATTTCCTTATTCACACAGATGGCGGTGTAGATGTTTCCATGTTTATACAGATGGCAGAGTAGTTAGTTCCATGTTTATGGAGATGGCAGTGTAGATACTTTCATGTTTACAGAGATGGCGGTGTAGATATTTCCATGTTTATAGAGATAGCAGTGTAGATATTTACATGTTTATACAGATGTCTGTGTAGATATTTCCATGTGTATACAGATGGCATTGTAGATATTTCCATGTTTATACAGATGACTGTATAGGTATTTCCATGTTTTTACAGGTGGCAGTGCAGATATTTCCATGTTTATAGAGATAGCGGTGTAGATATTTCCATGTTTCTACAGATGGCGGTGTTGATATTTCCATCTATACACAGATGGCCGTGTAGATATTTCCATGTTTATACAGATGGCGGCGTAGATATTTCCATGGACATGCAGATGGCGGTGTAGATATTTCCATGTTTAAACAGATAGCGGTGTAGATATTTCCATGTTTACACAGATAGTGGTGTAGATATTTCCGTGTTTATACACATGGCAGAGTAGATACTTCCATCTTTATGGAGATGGCAGTGTAGATATTTTCATGTTTATAGAGATGGCGGTGTAGATATTTCCATATTTATAGAGATAGCGGTGTAGATATTTCCATCTTTCTACAGATGGCAGTGTAGATATTTCCATGTTTATACAGATGGCGGTGTAGTTATTTCCATATTTATACAGATGTCTGTGTAGATATTTCCATCTGTATACAGATGGTATTGTAGGTATTTCCATGTTTATACAGATGGTGGTGAAGATATTTCCATGTTTATTCAGATGACTGTGTAGATATTTCCATGTTTTTACAGATGGCAGTGTGGATATTTCAATGTTTATAGAGATGGCGCTGTAGATATTTCCAAGTTTATACAGCTAACGGTGGAGATATTTCCATGTTTATACAGAGAGGAGTCGAGATATTTCCATGTTTATACACATAGCGGTGTACATATTTCCATGATTATAGAGACAGCGGTGTAGGTATTTCCATGTTTATGCAGATAGCGGTGCAGATATTTCCATGTTTACACAGATGCCTATGCAGATATTTCCATATTTACACAGAGGGCTGTGTAGATATTTCTATGTTTATACAGAAGACAGTGTAGATATTTAAATGTTCCTACACATGACTGTGTAGGTATTTCCATGTTTATACAGATGTCTTTGTAGATATTTCCATGTTAATAGAGATAGCGGTGTAGACATTTCCATGTTTATACAGATAGCGGTGTAGATATTTCCATGTTTATACAGATAGTGGTGTAGATATTTCCATGTTTATACAGACCGCGGTGTAGATATTTCCATGTTTATACAAATAGCGGTGCAGATATTTCCATGTTTGTACAGATGGCGGTGTTGATATTTCCATTTATACACAGATGACCGTGTAGATATTTCCATGTTTATACAGACGGCGGCGCAGATATTTCCATGGATATGTAGATGGCGGTGTAGATATTTCCATGTTGATATAGATTGCGGTGTATTTATTTCCATGTTTATATAGATAGCGGTGTAGTTATTTCCATGTATATACACATGGCTGTGTAGATATTTCCATGTTTATACAGATGGCGGTGTAGATATTTCCATGTTTATACAGATAACTTTGTATTTCCATGTTTATACAGATGGCGGTGTAGATATTTCCATGTCTATAGAGATAGCAGTGGAGATAATTCCATGTTTATACAGATAGCGGTGTAGATATTTCCATGTTTATTCTGATCGTGGTGTAGATATTTCCATGTTTATAGAGATGGCGGTGTAGATATTTACATGTTCATAGAGATAGCGGTGTTGATTTTTCCATGTTTATAGAGACAGCGGTGTGGATATTTCCTTGCTTATACAGATTGGGGTGTAGATATATCCATGTTTATAGAGATAGCAGTGAAGATATTTCCATGTTTATACAGATCACGGTGTAGATATTTCCTTGCTTGTACTAATAGCGGTGTAGTTATTTCCATGTTTATACAGATAGCGGTGTAGATATTTCCATGTATATACAGATGGCTGTGTAGATATTTCCATGTTTATACAGATGGCTGTGTAGTTATTTCCATGTTTATACAGATGACTTTGTAGGTATTTGCATGTTTATACAGATGGCGGTGTAGGTTTTCCATGTTTATAGTGATAGCTGTGTAGATATTTCCATGTTTATACAGATAGCGGTGTTGATATTTCCATGTTTATAAAGATCGCGGTGTAGATATTTCCATGTTTATACAGATCGCGGTGCAGATATTTATATCTTTATACAGATGGCATTGTAGATATTTCCTTATTCACACAGATGGCGGTGTAGATGTTTCCATGTTTATACAGATGGCAGAGTAGTTAGTTCCATGTTTATGGAGATGGCAGTGTAGATACTTTCATGTTTACAGAGATGGCGGTGTAGATATTTCCATGTTTATAGAGATAGCAGTGTAGATATTTACATGTTTATACAGATGTCTGTGTAGATATTTCCATGTGTATACAGATGGCATTGTAGATATTTCCATGTTTATACAGATGACTGTATAGGTATTTCCATGTTTTTACAGGTGGCAGTGCAGATATTTCCATGTTTATAGAGATAGCGGTGTAGATATTTCCATGTTTCTACAGATGGCGGTGTTGATATTTCCATCTATACACAGATGGCCGTGTAGATATTTCCATGTTTATACAGATGGCGGCGTAGATATTTCCATGTTTACACAGATAGTGGTGTAGATATTTCCGTGTTTATACACATGGCAGAGTAGATACTTCCATCTTTATGGAGATGGCAGTGTAGATATTTTCATGTTTATAGAGATGGCGGTGTAGATATTTCCATATTTATAGAGATAGCGGTGTAGATATTTCCATCTTTCTACAGATGGCAGTGTAGATATTTCCATGTTTATACAGATGGCGGTGTAGATATTTCCATATTTATACAGATGTCTGTGTAGATATTTCCATCTGTATACAGATGGTATTGTAGGTATTTCCATGTTTATACAGATGGTGGTGAAGATATTTCCATGTTTATTCAGATGACTGTGTAGATATTTCCATGTTTTTACAGATGGCAGTGTGGATATTTCAATGTTTATAGAGATGGCGCTGTAGATATTTCCAAGTTTATACAGATAACGGTGGAGATATTTCCATGTTTATACAGAGAGGAGTCGAGATATTTCCATGTTTATACACATAGCGGTGTACATATTTCCATGATTATAGAGACAGCGGTGTAGGTATTTCCATGTTTATGCAGATAGCGGTGCAGATATTTCCATGTTTACACAGATGCCTATGCAGATATTTCCATATTTACACAGAGGGCTGTGTAGATATTTCTATGTTTATACAGAAGACAGTGTAGATATTTAAATGTTCCTACACATGACTGTGTAGGTATTTCCATGTTTATACAGATGTCTTTGTAGATATTTCCATGTTAATAGAGATAGCGGTGTAGACATTTCCATGTTTATACAGATAGCGGTGTAGATATTTCCATGTTTATACAGATAGTGGTGTAGATATTTCCATGTTTATACAGACCGCGGTGTAGATATTTCCATGTTTATACAAATAGCGGTGCAGTTATTTCCATGTTTGTACAGATGGCGGTGTTGATATTTCCATTTATACACAGATGACCGTGTAGATATTTCCATGTTTATACAGACGGCGGCGCAGATATTTCCATGGATATGTAGATGGCGGTGTAGATATTTCCATGTTTATACAGATTGCGGTGTAGTTATTTCCATGTTTATATAGATAGCGGTGTAGTTATTTCCACGTATATACACATGGCTGTGTAGATATTTCCATGTTTATACAGATGGCGGTGTAGATATTTCCATGTTTATACAGATAACTTTGTATTTCCATGTTTATACAGATGGCGGTGTAGATATTTCCATGTCTATAGAGATAGCAGTGGAGATAATTCCATGTTTATAGAGATAGCGGTGTAGATATTTCCATGTTTATTCTGATCGTGGTGTAGATATTTCCATGTTTATAGAGATGGCGGTGTAGATATTTACATGTTCATAGAGATAGCAGTGTTGATTTTTCCATGTTTATAGAGACAGCGGTGTGGATATTTCCTTGCTTATACAGATAGGGGTGTAGATATTTCCATGTTTATAGAGATAGCGGTGAAGATATTTCCATGTTTATACAGATCACGGTGTAGATATTTCCTTGCTTGTACTAATAGCGGTGTAGTTATTTCCATGTTTATACAGATAGCGGTGTAGATATTTCCATGTATATACAGATGGCTGTGTAGATATTTCCATGTTTATACAGATGGCTGTGTAGATATTTCCATGTTTATACAGATGACTTTGTAGGTATTTGCATGTTTATACAGATGGCGATGTAGGTTTTCCATGTTTATAGTGATAGCTGTGTAGATATTTCCATGTTTATACAGATAGCGGTGTTGATATTTCCATGTTCATAAAGATCGCGGTGTAGCTATTTCCATGTTTATACAGATCGCGGTGCAGATATTTATATCTTTATACAGATGGCATTGTAGATATTTCCTTATTCACACAGATGGCGGTGTAGATGTTTCCATGTTTATACAGATGGCAGAGTAGTTAGTTCCATGTTTATGGAGATGGCAGTGTAGATACTTTCATGTTTACAGAGATGGCGGTGTAGATATTTCCATGTTTATAGAGATAGCAGTGTAGATATTTACATGTTTATACAGATGTCTGTGTAGATATTTCCATGTGTATACAGATGGCATTGTAGATATTTCCATGTTTATACAGATGACTGTATAGGTATTTCCATGTTTTTACAGGTGGCAGTGCAGATATTTCCATGTTTATAGAGATAGCGGTGTAGATATTTCCATGTTTCTACAGATGGCGGTGTTGATATTTCCATCTATACACAGATGGCCGTGTAGATATTTCCATGTTTATACAGATGGCGGCGTAGATATTTCCATGTTTACACAGATAGTGGTGTAGATATTTCCGTGTTTATACACATGGCAGAGTAGATACTTCCATCTTTATGGAGATGGCAGTGTAGATATTTTCAAGTTTATAGAGATGGCGGTGTAGATATTTCCATATTTATAGAGATAGCGGTGTAGATATTTCCATCTTTCTACAGATGGCAGTGTAGATATTTCCATGTTTATACAGATGGCGGTGTAGATATTTCCATATTTATACAGATGTCTGTGTAGATATTTCCATCTGTATACAGATGGTATTGTAGGTATTTCCATGTTTATACAGATGGTGGTGAAGATATTTCCATGTTTATTCAGATGACTGTGTAGATATTTCCATGTTTTTACAGATGGCAGTGTGGATATTTCAATGTTTATAGAGATGGCGCTGTAGATATTTCCAAGTTTATACAGCTAACGGTGGAGATATTTCCATGTTTATACAGAGAGGAGTCGAGATATTTCCATGTTTATACACATAGCGGTGTACATATTTCCATGATTATAGAGACAGCGGTGTAGGTATTTCCATGTTTATGCAGATAGCGGTGCAGATATTTCCATGTTTACACAGATGCCTATGCAGATATTTCCATATTTACACAGAGGGCTGTGTAGATATTTCTATGTTTATACAGAAGACAGTGTAGATATTTAAATGTTCCTACACATGACTGTGTAGGTATTTCCATGTTTATACAGATGTCTTTGTAGATATTTCCATGTTAATAGAGATAGCGGTGTAGACATTTCCATGTTTATACAGATAGCGGTGTAGATATTTCCATGTTTATACAGATAGTGGTGTAGATATTTCCATGTTTATACAGACCGCGGTGTAGATATTTCCATGTTTATACAAATAGCGGTGCAGATATTTCCATGTTTGTACAGATGGCGGTGTTGATATTTCCATTTATACACAGATGACCGTGTAGATATTTCCATGTTTATACAGACGGCGGTGCAGATATTTCCATGGATATGTAGATGGCGGTGTAGATATTTCCATGTTTATACAGATTGCGGTGTAGTTATTTCCATGTTTATATAGATAGCGGTGTAGTTATTTCCACGTATATACACATGGCTGTGTAGATATTTCCATGTTTATACAGATGGCGGTGTAGATATTTCCATGTTTATACAGATAACTTTGTATTTCCATGTTTATACAGATGGCGGTGTAGATATTTCCATGTCTATAGAGATAGCAGTGGAGATAATTCCATGTTTATACAGATAGCGGTGTAGATATTTCCATGTTTATTCTGATCGTGGTGTAGATATTTCCATGTTTATAGAGATGGCGGTGTAGATATTTACATGTTCATAGAGATAGCGGTGTTGATTTTTCCATGTTTATAGAGACAGCGGTGTGGATATTTCCTTGCTTATACAGATAGGGGTGTAGATATTTCCATGTTTATAGAGATAGCGGTGAAGATATTTCCATGTTTATACAGATCACGGTGTAGATATTTCCTTGCTTGTACTAATAGCGGTGTAGTTATTTCCATGTTTATACAGATAGCGGTGTAGATATTTCCATGTATATACAGATGGCTGTGTAGATATTTCCATGTTTATACAGATGGCTGTGTAGATATTTCCATGTTTATACAGATGACTTTGTAGGTATTTGCATGTTTATACAGATGGCGGTGTAGGTTTTCCATGTTTATAGTGATAGCTGTGTAGATATTTCCATGTTTATACAGATAGCGGTGTTGATATTTCCATGTTTATAAAGATCGCGGTGTAGATATTTCCATGTTTATACAGATCGCGGTGCAGATATTTATATCTTTATACAGATGGCATTGTAGATATTTCCTTATTCACACAGATGGCGGTGTAGATGTTTCCATGTTTATACAGATGGCAGAGTAGTTAGTTCCATGTTTATGGAGATGGCAGTGTAGATACTTTCATGTTTACAGAGATGGCGGTGAAGATATTTCCATGTTTATAGAGATAGCAGTGTAGATATTTACATGTTTATACAGATGTCTGTGTAGATATTTCCATGTGTATACAGATGGCATTGTAGATATTTCCATGTTTATACAGATGACTGTATAGGTATTTCCATGTTTTTACAGGTGGCAGTGCAGATATTTCCATGTTTATAGAGATAGCGGTGTAGATATTTCCATGTTTCTACAGATGGCGGTGTTGATATTTCCATCTATACACAGATGGCCGTGTAGATATTTCCATGTTTATACAGATGGCAGCGTAGATATTTCCATGTTTACACAGATAGTGGTGTAGATATTTCCGTGTTTATACACATGGCAGAGTAGATACTTCCATCTTTATGGAGATGGCAGTGTAGATATTTTCATGTTTATAGAGGTGGCGGTGTAGATATTTCCATATTTATAGAGATAGCGGTGTAGATATTTCCATCTTTCTACAGATGGCAGTGTAGATATTTCCATGTTTATACAGATGGCGGTGTAGATATTTCCATATTTATACAGATGTCTGTGTAGATATTTCCATCTGTATACAGATGGTATTGTAGGTATTTCCATGTTTATACAGATGGTGGTGAAGATATTTCCATGTTTATTCAGATGACTGTGTAGATATTTCCATGTTTTTACAGATGGCAGTGTGGATATTTCAATGTTTATAGAGATGGCGCTGTAGATATTTCCAAGTTTATACAGCTAACGGTGGAGATATTTCCATGTTTATACAGATGACTTTGTAGGTATTTGCATGTTTATACAGATGGCGGTGTAGGTTTTCCATGTTTATAGTGATAGCTGTGTAGATATTTCCATGTTTATACAGATAGCGGTGTTGATATTTCCATGTTTATAAAGATCGCGGTGTAGATATTTCCATGTTTATACAGATCGCGGTGCAGATATTTATATCTTTATACAGATGGCATTGTAGATATTTCCTTATTCACACAGATGGCGGTGTAGATGTTTTCATGTTTATACAGATGGCAGAGTAGTTAGTTCCATGTTTATGGAGATGGCAGTGTAGATACTTTCATGTTTACAGAGATGGCGGTGTAGATATTTCCATGTTTATAGAGATAGCAGTGTAGATATTTACATGTTTATACAGATGTCTGTGTAGATATTTCCATGTGTATACAGATGGCATTGTAGATATTTCCATGTTTATACAGATGACTGTATAGGTATTTCCATGTTTTTACAGGTGGCAGTGCAGATATTTCCATGTTTATAGAGATAGCGGTGTAGATATTTCCATGTTTCTACAGATGGCGGTGTTGATATTTCCATCTATACACAGATGGCCGTGTAGATATTTCCATGTTTATACAGATGGCGGCGTAGATATTTCCATGGACATGCAGATGGCGGTGTAGATATTTCCATGTTTAAACAGATAGCGGTGTAGATATTTCCATGTTTACACAGATAGTGGTGTAGATATTTCCGTGTTTATACACATGGCAGAGTAGATACTTCCATCTTTATGGAGATGGCAGTGTAGATATTTTCATGTTTATAGAGATGGCGGTGTAGATATTTCCATATTTATAGAGATAGCGGTGTAGATATTTCCATCTTTCTACAGATGGCAGTGTAGATATTTCCATGTTTATACAGATGGCGGTGTAGATATTTCCATATTTATACAGATGTCTGTGTAGATATTTCCATCTGTATACAGATGGTATTGTAGGTATTTCCATGTTTATACAGATGGTGGTGAAGATATTTCCATGTTTATTCAGATGACTGTGTAGATATTTCCATGTTTTTACAGATGGCAGTGTGGATATTTCAATGTTTATAGAGATGGCGCTGTAGATATTTCCAAGTTTATACAGCTAACGGTGGAGATATTTCCATGTTTATACAGAGAGGAGTCGAGATATTTCCATGTTTATACACATAGCGGTGTACATATTTCCATGATTATAGAGACAGCGGTGTAGGTATTTCCATGTTTATGCAGATAGCGGTGCAGATATTTCCATGTTTACACAGATGCCTATGCAGATATTTCCATATTTACACAGAGGGCTGTGTAGATATTTCTATGTTTATACAGAAGACAGTGTAGATATTTAAATGTTCCTACACATGACTGTGTAGGTATTTCCATGTTTATACAGATGTCTTTGTAGATATTTCCATGTTAATAGAGATAGCGGTGTAGACATTTCCATGTTTATACAGATAGCGGTGTAGATATTTCCATGTTTATACAGATAGTGGTGTAGATATTTCCATGTTTATACAGACCGCGGTGTAGATATTTCCATGTTTATACAAATAGCGGTGCAGATATTTCCATGTTTGTACAGATGGCGGTGTTGATATTTCCATTTATACACAGATGACCGTGTAGATATTTCCATGTTTATACAGACGGCGGCGCAGATATTTCCATGGATATGTAGATGGCGGTGTAGATATTTCCATGTTGATATAGATTGCGGTGTATTTATTTCCATGTTTATATAGATAGCGGTGTAGTTATTTCCATGTATATACACATGGCTGTGTAGATATTTCCATGTTTATACAGATGGCGGTGTAGATATTTCCATGTTTATACAGATAACTTTGTATTTCCATGTTTATACAGATGGCGGTGTAGATATTTCCATGTCTATAGAGATAGCAGTGGAGATAATTCCATGTTTATACAGATAGCGGTGTAGATATTTCCATGTTTATTCTGATCGTGGTGTAGATATTTCCATGTTTATAGAGATGGCGGTGTAGATATTTACATGTTCATAGAGATAGCGGTGTTGATTTTTCCATGTTTATAGAGACAGCGGTGTGGATATTTCCTTGCTTATACAGATTGGGGTGTAGATATATCCATGTTTATAGAGATAGCGGTGAAGATATTTCCATGTTTATACAGATCACGGTGTAGATATTTCCTTGCTTGTACTAATAGCGGTGTAGTTATTTCCATGTTTATACAGATAGCGGTGTAGATATTTCCATGTATATACAGATGGCTGTGTAGATATTTCCATGTTTATACAGATGGCTGTGTAGATATTTCCATGTTTATACAGATGACTTTGTAGGTATTTGCATGTTTATACAGATGGCGGTGTAGGTTTTCCATGTTTATAGTGATAGCTGTGTAGATATTTCCATGTTTATACAGATAGCGGTGTTGATATTTCCATGTTTATAAAGATCACGGTGTAGATATTTCCATGTTTATACAGATCGCGGTGCAGATATTTATATCTTTATACAGATGGCATTGTAGATATTTCCTTATTCACACAGATGGCGGTGTAGATGTTTCCATGTTTATACAGATGGCAGAGTAGTTAGTTCCATGTTTATGGAGATGGCAGTGTAGATACTTTCATGTTTACAGAGATGGCGGTGTAGATATTTCCATGTTTATAGAGATAGCAGTGTAGATATTTACATGTTTATACAGATGTCTGTGTAGATATTTCCATGTGTATACAGATGGCATTGTAGATATTTCCATGTTTATACAGATGACTGTATAGGTATTTCCATGTTTTTACAGGTGGCAGTGCAGATATTTCCATGTTTATAGAGATAGCGGTGTAGATATTTCCATGTTTCTACAGATGGCGGTGTTGATATTTCCATCTATACACAGATGGCCGTGTAGATATTTCCATGTTTATACAGATGGCGGCGTAGATATTTCCATGTTTACACAGATAGTGGTGTAGATATTTCCGTGTTTATACACATGGCAGAGTAGATACTTCCATCTTTATGGAGATGGCAGTGTAGATATTTTCATGTTTATAGAGATGGCGGTGTAGATATTTCCATATTTATAGAGATAGCGGTGTAGATATTTCCATCTTTCTACAGATGGCAGTGTAGATATTTCCATGTTTATACAGATGGCGATGTAGATATTTCCATATTTATACAGATGTCTGTGTAGATATTTCCATCTGTATACAGATGGTATTGTAGGTATTTCCATGTTTATACAGATGGTGGTGAAGATATTTCCATGTTTATTCAGATGACTGTGTAGATATTTCCATGTTTTTACAGATGGCAGTGTGGATATTTCAATGTTTATAGAGATGGCGCTGTAGATATTTCCAAGTTTATACAGATAACGGTGGAGATATTTCGATGTTTATACAGAGAGGAGTCGAGATATTTCCATGTTTATACACATAGCGGTGTACATATTTCCATGATTATAGAGACAGCGGTGTAGGTATTTCCATGTTTATGCAGATAGCGGTGCAGATATTTCCATGTTTACACAGATGCCTATGCAGATATTTCCATATTTACACAGAGGGCTGTGTAGATATTTCTATGTTTATACAGAAGACAGTGTAGATATTTAAATGTTCCTACACATGACTGTGTAGGTATTTCCATGTTTATACAGATGTCTTTGTAGATATTTCCATGTTAATAGAGATAGCGGTGTAGACATTTCCATGTTTATACAGATAGCGGTGTAGATATTTCCATGTTTATACAGATAGTGGTGTAGATATTTCCATGTTTATACAGACCGCGGTGTAGATATTTCCATGTTTATACAAATAGCGGTGCAGATATTTCCATGTTTGTACAGATGGCGGTGTTGATATTTCCATTTATACACAGATGACCGTGTAGATATTTCCATGTTTATACAGACGGCGGCGCAGATATTTCCATGGATATGTAGATGGCGGTGTAGATATTTCCATGTTTATACAGATTGCGGTGTAGTTATTTCCATGTTTATATAGATAGCGGTGTAGTTATTTCCACGTATATACACATGGCTGTGTAGATATTTCCATGTTTATACAGATGGCGGTGTAGATATTTCCATGTTTATACAGATAACTTTGTATTTCCATGTTTATACAGATGGCGGTGTAGATATTTCCATGTCTATAGAGATAGCAGTGGAGATAATTCCATGTTTATAGAGATAGCGGTGTAGATATTTCCATGTTTATTCTGATCGTGGTGTAGATATTTCCATGTTTATAGAGATGGCGGTGTAGATATTTACATGTTCATAGAGATAGCGGTGTTGATTTTTCCATGTTTATAGAGACAGCGGTGTGGATATTTCCTTGCTTATACAGATAGGGGTGTAGATATTTCCATGTTTATAGAGATAGCGGTGAAGATATTTCCATGTTTATACAGATCACGGTGTAGATATTTCCTTGCTTGTACTAATAGCGGTGTAGTTATTTCCATGTTTATACAGATAGCGGTGTAGATATTTCCATGTATATACAGATGGCTGTGTAGATATTTCCATGTTTATACAGATGGCTGTGTAGATATTTCCATGTTTATACAGATGACTTTGTAGGTATTTGCATGTTTATACAGATGGCGATGTAGGTTTTCCATGTTTATAGTGATAGCTGTGTAGATATTTCCATGTTTATACAGATAGCGGTGTTGATATTTCCATGTTTATAAAGATCGCGGTGTAGCTATTTCCATGTTTATACAGATCGCGGTGCAGATATTTATATCTTTATACAGATGGCATTGTAGATATTTCCTTATTCACACAGATGGCGGTGTAGATGTTTCCATGTTTATACAGATGGCAGAGTAGTTAGTTCCATGTTTATGGAGATGGCAGTGTAGATACTTTCATGTTTACAGAGATGGCGGTGAAGATATTTCCATGTTTATAGAGATAGCAGTGTAGATATTTACATGTTTATACAGATGTCTGTGTAGATATTTCCATGTGTATACAGATGGCATTGTAGATATTTCCATGTTTATACAGATGACTGTATAGGTATTTCCATGTTTTTACAGGTGGCAGTGCAGATATTTCCATGTTTATAGAGATAGCGGTGTAGATATTTCCATGTTTCTACAGATGGCGGTGTTGATATTTCCATCTATACACAGATGGCCGTGTAGATATTTCCATGTTTATACAGATGGCGGCGTAGATATTTCCATGTTTACACAGATAGTGGTGTAGATATTTCCGTGTTTATACACATGGCAGAGTAGATACTTCCATCTTTATGGAGATGGCAGTGTAGATATTTTCATGTTTATAGAGGTGGCGGTGTAGATATTTCCATATTTATAGAGATAGCGGTGTAGATATTTCCATCTTTCTACAGATGGCAGTGTAGATATTTCCATGTTTATACAGATGGCGGTGTAGATATTTCCATATTTATACAGATGTCTGTGTAGATATTTCCATCTGTATACAGATGGTATTGTAGGTATTTCCATGTTTATACAGATGGTGGTGAAGATATTTCCATGTTTATTCAGATGACTGTGTAGATATTTCCATGTTTTTACAGATGGCAGTGTGGATATTTCAATGTTTATAGAGATGGCGCTGTAGATATTTCCAAGTTTATACAGCTAACGGTGGAGATATTTCCATGTTTATACAGAGAGGAGTCGAGATATTTCCATGTTTATACACATAGCGGTGTACATATTTCCATGATTATAGAGACAGCGGTGTAGGTATTTCCATGTTTATGCAGATAGCGGTGCAGATATTTCCATGTTTACACAGATGCCTATGCAGATATTTCCATATTTACACAGAGGGCTGTGTAGATATTTCTATGTTTATACAGAAGACAGTGTAGATATTTAAATGTTCCTACACATGACTGTGTAGGTATTTCCATGTTTATACAGATGTCTTTGTAGATATTTCCATGTTAATAGAGATAGCGGTGTAGACATTTCCATGTTTATACAGATAGCGGTGTAGATATTTCCATGTTTATACAGATAGTGGTGTAGATATTTCCATGTTTATACAGACCGCGGTGTAGATATTTCCATGTTTATACAAATAGCGGTGCAGATATTTCCATGTTTGTACAGATGGCGGTGTTGATATTTCCATTTATACACAGATGACCGTGTAGATATTTCCATGTTTATACAGACGGCGGCGCAGATATTTCCATGGATATGTAGATGGCGGTGTAGATATTTCCATGTTGATATAGATTGCGGTGTATTTATTTCCATGTTTATATAGATAGCGGTGTAGTTATTTCCATGTATATACACATGGCTGTGTAGATATTTCCATGTTTATACAGATGGCGGTGTAGATATTTCCATGTTTATACAGATAACTTTGTATTTCCATGTTTATACAGATGGCGGTGTAGATATTTCCATGTCTATAGAGATAGCAGTGGAGATAATTCCATGTTTATACAGATAGCGGTGTAGATATTTCCATGTTTATTCTGATCGTGGTGTAGATATTTCCATGTTTATAGAGATGGCGGTGTAGATATTTACATGTTCATAGAGATAGCGGTGTTGATTTTTCCATGTTTATAGAGACAGCGGTGTGGATATTTCCTTGCTTATACAGATTGGGGTGTAGATATATCCATGTTTATAGAGATAGCGGTGAAGATATTTCCATGTTTATACAGATCACGGTGTAGATATTTCCTTGCTTGTACTAATAGCGGTGTAGTTATTTCCATGTTTATACAGATAGCGGTGTAGATATTTCCATGTATATACAGATGGCTGTGTAGATATTTCCATGTTTATACAGATGGCTGTGTAGATATTTCCATGTTTATACAGATGACTTTGTAGGTATTTGCATGTTTATACAGATGGCGGTGTAGGTTTTCCATGTTTATAGTGATAGCTGTGTAGATATTTCCATGTTTATACAGATAGCGGTGTTGATATTTCCATGTTTATAAAGATCGCGGTGTAGATATTTCCATGTTTATACAGATCGCGGTGCAGATATTTATATCTTTATACAGATGGCATTGTAGATATTTCCTTATTCACACAGATGGCGGTGTAGATGTTTCCATGTTTATACAGATGGCAGAGTAGTTAGTTCCATGTTTATGGAGATGGCAGTGTAGATACTTTCATGTTTACAGAGATGGCGGTGTAGATATTTCCATGTTTATAGAGATAGCAGTGTAGATATTTACATGTTTATACAGATGTCTGTGTAGATATTTCCATGTGTATACAGATGGCATTGTAGATATTTCCATGTTTATACAGATGACTGTATAGGTATTTCCATGTTTTTACAGGTGGCAGTGCAGATATTTCCATGTTTATAGAGATAGCGGTGTAGATATTTCCATGTTTCTACAGATGGCGGTGTTGATATTTCCATCTATACACAGATGGCCGTGTAGATATTTCCATGTTTATACAGATGGCGGCGTAGATATTTCCATGTTTACACAGATAGTGGTGTAGATATTTCCGTGTTTATACACATGGCAGAGTAGATACTTCCATCTTTATGGAGATGGCAGTGTAGATATTTTCATGTTTATAGAGATGGCGGTGTAGATATTTCCATATTTATAGAGATAGCGGTGTAGATATTTCCATCTTTCTACAGATGGCAGTGTGGATATTTCCATGTTTATACAGATGGCGGTGTAGATATTTCCATATTTATACAGATGTCTGTGTAGATATTTCCATCTGTATACAGATGGTATTGTAGGTATTTCCATGTTTATACAGATGGTGGTGAAGATATTTCCATGTTTATTCAGATGACTGTGTAGATATTTCCATGTTTTTACAGATGGCAGTGTGGATATTTCAATGTTTATAGAGATGGCGCTGTAGATATTTCCAAGTTTATACAGCTAACGGTGGAGATATTTCCATGTTTATACAGAGAGGAGTCGAGATATTTCCATGTTTATACACATAGCGGTGTACATATTTCCATGATTATAGAGACAGCGGTGTAGGTATTTCCATGTTTATGCAGATAGCGGTGCAGATATTTCCATGTTTACACAGATGCCTATGCAGATATTTCCATATTTACACAGAGGGCTGTGTAGATATTTCTATGTTTATACAGAAGACAGTGTAGATATTTAAATGTTCCTACACATGACTGTGTAGGTATTTCCATGTTTATACAGATGTCTTTGTAGATATTTCCATGTTAATAGAGATAGCGGTGTAGACATTTCCATGTTTATACAGATAGCGGTGTAGATATTTCCATGTTTATACAGATAGTGGTGTAGATATTTCCATGTTTATACAGACCGCGGTGTAGATATTTCCATGTTTATACAAATAGCGGTGCAGATATTTCCATGTTTGTACAGATGGCGGTGTTGATATTTCCATTTATACACAGATGACCGTGTAGATATTTCCATGTTTATACAGACGGCGGCGCAGATATTTCCATGGATATGTAGATGGCGGTGTAGATATTTCCATGTTTATACAGATTGCGGTGTAGTTATTTCCATGTTTATATAGATAGCGGTGTAGTTATTTCCACGTATATACACATGGCTGTGTAGATATTTCCATGTTTATACAGATGGCGGTGTAGATATTTCCATGTTTATACAGATAACTTTGTATTTCCATGTTTATACAGATGGCGGTGTAGATATTTCCATGTCTATAGAGATAGCAGTGGAGATAATTCCATGTTTATAGAGATAGCGGTGTAGATATTTCCATGTTTATTCTGATCGTGGTGTAGATATTTCCATGTTTATAGAGATGGCGGTGTAGATATTTACATGTTCATAGAGATAGCGGTGTTGATTTTTCCATGTTTATAGAGACAGCGGTGTGGATATTTCCTTGCTTATACAGATAGGGGTGTAGATATTTCCATGTTTATAGAGATAGCGGTGAAGATATTTCCATGTTTATACAGATCACGGTGTAGATATTTCCTTGCTTGTACTAATAGCGGTGTAGTTATTTCCATGTTTATACAGATAGCGGTGTAGATATTTCCATGTATATACAGATGGCTGTGTAGATATTTCCATGTTTATACAGATGGCTGTGTAGATATTTCCATGTTTATACAGATGACTTTGTAGGTATTTGCATGTTTATACAGATGGCGATGTAGGTTTTCCATGTTTATAGTGATAGCTGTGTAGATATTTCCATGTTTATACAGATAGCGGTGTTGATATTTCCATGTTTATAAAGATCGCGGTGTAGCTATTTCCATGTTTATACAGATCGCGGTGCAGATATTTATATCTTTATACAGATGGCATTGTAGATATTTCCTTATTCACACAGATGGCGGTGTAGATGTTTCCATGTTTATACAGATGGCAGAGTAGTTAGTTCCATGTTTATGGAGATGGCAGTGTAGATACTTTCATGTTTACAGAGATGGCGGTGAAGATATTTCCATGTTTATAGAGATAGCAGTGTAGATATTTACATGTTTATACAGATGTCTGTGTAGATATTTCCATGTGTATACAGATGGCATTGTAGATATTTCCATGTTTATACAGATGACTGTATAGGTATTTCCATGTTTTTACAGGTGGCAGTGCAGATATTTCCATGTTTATAGAGATAGCGGTGTAGATATTTCCATGTTTCTACAGATGGCGGTGTTGATATTTCCATCTATACACAGATGGCCGTGTAGATATTTCCATGTTTATACAGATGGCGGCGTAGATATTTCCATGTTTACACAGATAGTGGTGTAGATATTTCCGTGTTTATACACATGGCAGAGTAGATACTTCCATCTTTATGGAGATGGCAGTGTAGATATTTTCATGTTTATAGAGGTGGCGGTGTAGATATTTCCATATTTATAGAGATAGCGGTGTAGATATTTCCATCTTTCTACAGATGGCAGTGTAGATATTTCCATGTTTATACAGATGGCGGTGTAGATATTTCCATATTTATACAGATGTCTGTGTAGATATTTCCATCTGTATACAGATGGTATTGTAGGTATTTCCATGTTTATACAGATGGTGGTGAAGATATTTCCATGTTTATTCAGATGACTGTGTAGATATTTCCATGTTTTTACAGATGGCAGTGTGGATATTTCAATGTTTATAGAGATGGCGCTGTAGATATTTCCAAGTTTATACAGCTAACGGTGGAGATATTTCCATGTTTTTACAGAGAGGAGTCGAGATATTTCCATGTTTATACACATAGCGGTGTACATATTTCCATGATTATAGAGACAGCGGTGTAGGTATTTCCATGTTTATGCAGATAGCGGTGCAGATATTTCCATGTTTACACAGATGCCTATGCAGATATTTCCATATTTACACAGAGGGCTGTGTAGATATTTCTATGTTTATACAGAAGACAGTGTAGATATTTAAATGTTCCTACACATGACTGTGTAGGTATTTCCATGTTTATACAGATGTCTTTGTAGATATTTCCATGTTAATAGAGATAGCGGTGTAGACATTTCCATGTTTATACAGATAGCGGTGTAGATATTTCCATGTTTATACAGATGGCGGTGTAGATATTTCCATGTTTATACAGATAACTTTGTATTTCCATGTTTATACAGATGGCGGTGTAGATATTTCCATGTCTATAGAGATAGCAGTGGAGATAATTCCATGTTTATAGAGATAGCGGTGTAGATATTTCCATGTTTATTCTGATCGTGGTGTAGATATTTCCATGTTTATAGAGATGGCGGTGTAGATATTTACATGTTCATAGAGATAGCGGTGTTGATTTTTCCATGTTTATAGAGACAGCGGTGTGGATATTTCCTTGCTTATACAGATAGGGGTGTAGATATTTCCATGTTTATAGAGATAGCGGTGAAGATATTTCCATGTTTATACAGATCACGGTGTAGATATTTCCTTGCTTGTACTAATAGCGGTGTAGTTATTTCCATGTTTATACAGATAGCGGTGTAGATATTTCCATGTATATACAGATGGCTGTGTAGATATTTCCATGTTTATACAGATGGCTGTGTAGATATTTCCATGTTTATACAGATGACTTTGTAGGTATTTGCATGTTTATACAGATGGCGGTGTAGGTTTTCCATGTTTATAGTGATAGCTGTGTAGATATTTCCATGTTTATACAGATAGCGGTGTTGATATTTCCATGTTTATAAAGATCGCGGTGTAGCTATTTCCATGTTTATACAGATCGCGGTGCAGATATTTATATCTTTATACAGATGGCATTGTACATATTTCCTTATTCACACAGATGGCGGTGTAGATGTTTCCATGTGTATACAGATGGCAGAGTAGTTAGTTCCATGTTTATGGAGATGGCAGTGTAGATACTTTCATGTTTACAGAGATGGCGGTGTAGATATTTCCATGTTTATAGAGATAGCAGTGTAGATATTTACATGTTTATACAGATGTCTGTGTAGATATTTCCATGTGTATACAGATGGCATTGTAGATATTTCCATGTTTATACAGATGACTGTATAGGTATTTCCATGTTTTTACAGGTGGCAGTGCAGATATTTCCATGTTTATAGAGATAGCGGTGTAGATATTTCCATGTTTCTACAGATGGCGGTGTTGATATTTCCATCTATACACAGATGGCCGTGTAGATATTTCCATGTTTATACAGATGGTGGCGTAGATATTTCCATGTTTACACAGATAGTGGTGTAGATATTTCCGTGTTTATACACATGGCAGAGTAGATACTTCCATCTTTATGGAGATGGCAGTGTAGATATTTTCATGTTTATAGAGATGGCGGTGTAGATATTTCCATATTTATAGAGATAGCGGTGTAGATATTTCCATCTTTCTACAGATGGCAGTGTAGATATTTCCATGTTTATACAGATGGCGGTGTAGATATTTCCATATTTATACAGATGTCTGTGTAGATATTTCCATCTGTATACAGATGGTATTGTAGTTATTTCCATGTTTATACAGATGGTGGTGAAGATATTTCCATGTTTATTCAGATGACTGTGTAGATATTTCCATGTTTTTACAGATGGCAGTGTGGATATTTCAATGTTTATAGAGATGGCGCTGTAGATATTTCCAAGTTTATACAGCTAACGGTGGAGATATTTCCATGTTTATACAGAGAGGAGTCGAGATATTTCCATGTTTATACACATAGCGGTGTACATATTTCCATGATTATAGAGACAGCGGTGTAGGTATTTCCATGTTTATGCAGATAGCGGTGCAGATATTTCCATGTTTACACAGATGCCTATGCAGATATTTCCACATTTACACAGAGGGCTGTGTAGATATTTCTATGTTTATACAGAAGACAGTGTAGATATTTAAATGTTCCTACACATGACTGTGTAGGTATTTCCATGTTTATACAGATGTCTTTGTAGATATTTCCATGTTAATAGAGATAGCGGTGTAGACATTTCCATGTTTATACAGATAGCGGTGTAGATATTTCCATGTTTATACAGATAGTGGTGTAGATATTTCCATGTTTATACAGACCGCGGTGTAGATATTTCCATGTTTATACAAATAGCGGTGCAGATATTTCCATGTTTGTACAGATGGCGGTGTTGATATTTCCATTTATACACAGATGACCGTGTAGATATTTCCATGTTTATACAGACGGCGGCGCAGATATTTCCATGGATATGTAGATGGCGGTGTAGATATTTCCATGTTGATACAGATTGCGGTGTATTTATTTCCATGTTTATATAGATAGCGGTGTAGTTATTTCCATGTATATACACATGGCTGTGTAGATATTTCCATGTTTATACAGATGGCGGTGTAGATATTTCCATGTTTATACAGATAACTTTGTATTTCCATGTTTATACAGATGGCGGTGTAGATATTTCCATGTCTATAGAGATAGCAGTGGAGATAATTCCATGTTTATACAGATAGCGGTGTAGATATTTCCATGTTTATTCTGATCGTGGTGTAGATATTTCCATGTTTATAGAGATGGCGGTGTAGATATTTACATGTTCATAGAGATAGCGGTGTTGATTTTTCCATGTTTATAGAGACAGCGGTGTGGATATTTCCTTGCTTATACAGATAGGGGTGTAGATATATCCATGTTTATAGAGATAGCAGTGAAGATATTTCCATGTTTATACAGATCACGGTGTAGATATTTCCTTGCTTGTACTAATAGCGGTGTAGTTATTTCCATGTTTATACAGATAGCGGTGTAGATATTTCCATGTATATACAGATGGCTGTGTAGATATTTCCATGTTTATACAGATGGCTGTGTAGATATTTCCATGTTTATACAGATGACTTTGTAGGTATTTGCATGTTTATACAGATGGCGGTGTAGGTTTTCCATGTTTATAGTGATAGCTGTGTAGATATTTCCATGTTTATACAGATAGCGGTGTTGATATTTCCATGTTTATAAAGATCGCGGTGTAGATATTTCCATGTTTATACAGATCGCGGTGCAGATATTTATATCTTTATACAGATGGCATTGTAGATATTTCCTTATTCACACAGATGGCGGTGTAGATGTTTCCATGTTTATACAGATGGCAGAGTAGTTAGTTCCATGTTTATGGAGATGGCAGTGTAGATACTTTCATGTTTACAGAGATGGCGGTGTAGATATTTCCATGTTTATAGAGATAGCAGTGTAGATATTTACATGTTTATACAGATGTCTGTGTAGATATTTCCATGTGTATACAGATGGCATTGTAGATATTTCCATGTTTATACAGATGACTGTAGAGGTATTTCCATGTTTTTACAGGTGGCAGTGCAGATATTTCCATGTTTATAGAGATAGCGGTGTAGATATTTCCATGTTTCTACAGATGGCGGTGTTGATATTTCCATCTATACACAGATGGCCGTGTAGATATTTCCATGTTTATACAGATGGCGGCGTAGATATTTCCATGGACATGCAGATGGCGGTGTAGATATTTCCATGTTTAAACAGATAGCGGTGTAGATATTTCCATGTTTACACAGATAGTGGTGTAGATATTTCCGTGTTTATACACATGGCAGAGTAGATACTTCCATCTTTATGGAGATGGCAGTGTAGATATTTTCATGTTTATAGAGATGGCGGTGTAGATATTTCCATATTTATAGAGATAGCGGTGTAGATATTTCCATCTTTCTACAGATGGCAGTGTAGATATTTCCATGTTTATACAGATGGCGGTGTAGATATTTCCATATTTATACAGATGTCTGTGTAGATATTTCCATCTGTATACAGATGGTATTGTAGGTATTTCCATGTTTATACAGATGGTGGTGAAGATATTTCCATGTTTATTCAGATGACTGTGTAGATATTTCCATGTTTTTACAGATGGCAGTGTGGATATTTCAATGTTTATAGAGATGGCGCTGTAGATATTTCCAAGTTTATACAGCTAACGGTGGAGATATTTCCATGTTTATACAGAGAGGAGTCGAGATATTTCCATGTTTATACACATAGCGGTGTACATATTTCCATGATTATAGAGACAGCGGTGTAGGTATTTCCATGTTTATGCAGATAGCGGTGCAGATATTTCCATGTTTACACAGATGCCTATGCAGATATTTCCATATTTACACAGAGGGCTGTGTAGATATTTCTATGTTTATACAGAAGACAGTGTAGATATTTAAATGTTCCTACACATGACTGTGTAGGTATTTCCATGTTTATACAGATGTCTTTGTAGATATTTCCATGTTAATAGAGATAGCGGTGTAGACATTTCCATGTTTATACAGATAGCGGTGTAGATATTTCCATGTATATACAGATGGCTGTGTAGATATTTCCATGTTTATACAGATGGCTGTGTAGATATTTCCATGTTTATACAGATGACTTTGTAGGTATTTGCATGTTTATACAGATGGCGATGTAGGTTTTCCATGTTTATAGTGATAGCTGTGTAGATATTTCCATGTTTACACAGATAGCGGTGTTGATATTTCCATGTTTATACACATGGCAGAGTAGATACTTCCATCTTTATGGAGATGGCAGTGTAGATATTTTCATGTTTATAGAGGTGGCGGTGTAGATATTTCCATATTTATAGAGATAGCGGTGTAGATATTTCCATCTTTCTACAGATGGCAGTGTAGATATTTCCATGTTTATACAGATGGCGGTGTAGATATTTCCATATTTATACAGATGTCTGTGTAGATATTTCCATCTGTATACAGATGGTATTGTAGGTATTTCCATGTTTATACAGATGGTGGTGAAGATATTTCCATGTTTATTCAGATGACTGTGTAGATATTTCCATGTTTTTACAGATGGCAGTGTGGATATTTCAATGTTTATAGAGATGGCGCTGTAGATATTTCCAAGTTTATACAGCTAACGGTGGAGATATTTCCATGTTTATACAGAGAGGAGTCGAGATATTTCCATGTTTATACACATAGCGGTGTACATATTTCCATGATTATAGAGACAGCGGTGTAGGTATTTCCATGTTTATGCAGATAGCGGTGCAGATATTTCCATATTTACACAGAGGGCTGTGTAGATATTTCTATGTTTATACAGAAGACAGTGTAGATATTTAAATGTTCCTACACATGACTGTGTAGGTATTTCCATGTTTATACAGATGTCTTTGTAGATATTTCCATGTTAATAGAGATAGCGGTGTAGACATTTCCATGTTTATACAGATAGCGGTGTAGATATTTCCATGTTTATACAGATGGCGGTGTAGATATTTCCATGTTTATACAGATAACTTTGTATTTCCATGTTTATACAGATGGCGGTGTAGATATTTCCATGTCTATAGAGATAGCAGTGGAGATAATTCCATGTTTATAGAGATAGCGGTGTAGATATTTCCATGTTTATTCTGATCGTGGTGTAGATATTTCCATGTTTATAGAGATGGCGGTGTAGATATTTACATGTTCATAGAGATAGCGGTGTTGATTTTTCCATGTTTATAGAGACAGCGGTGTGGATATTTCCTTGCTTATACAGATAGGGGTGTAGATATTTCCATGTTTATAGAGATAGCGGTGAAGATATTTCCATGTTTATACAGATCACGGTGTAGATATTTCCTTGTTTGTACTAATAGCGGTGTAGTTATTTCCATGTTTATACAGATAGCGGTGTAGATATTTCCATGTATATACAGATGGCTGTGTAGATATTTCCATGTTTATACAGATGGCTGTGTAGATATTTCCATGTTTATACAGATGACTTTGTAGGTATTTGCATGTTTATACAGATGGCGGTGTAGGTTTTCCATGTTTATAGTGATAGCTGTGTAGATATTTCCATGTTTATACAGATAGCGGTGTTGATATTTCCATGTTTATAAAGATCGCGGTGTAGCTATTTCCATGTTTATACAGATCGCGGTGCAGATATTTATATCTTTATACAGATGGCATTGTACATATTTCCTTATTCACACAGATGGCGGTGTAGATGTTTCCATGTGTATACAGATGGCAGAGTAGTTAGTTCCATGTTTATGGAGATGGCAGTGTAGATACTTTCATGTTTACAGAGATGGCGGTGTAGATATTTCCATGTTTATAGAGATAGCAGTGTAGATATTTACATGTTTATACAGATGTCTGTGTAGATATTTCCATGTGTATACAGATGGCATTGTAGATATTTCCATGTTTATACAGATGACTGTATAGGTATTTCCATGTTTTTACAGGTGGCAGTGCAGATATTTCCATGTTTATAGAGATAGCGGTGTAGATATTTCCATGTTTCTACAGATGGCGGTGTTGATATTTCCATCTATACACAGATGGCCGTGTAGATATTTCCATGTTTATACAGATGGTGGCGTAGATATTTCCATGTTTACACAGATAGTGGTGTAGATATTTCCGTGTTTATACACATGGCAGAGTAGATACTTCCATCTTTATGGAGATGGCAGTGTAGATATTTTCATGTTTATAGAGATGGCGGTGTAGATATTTCCATATTTATAGAGATAGCGGTGTAGATATTTCCATCTTTCTACAGATGGCAGTGTAGATATTTCCATGTTTATACAGATGGCGGTGTAGATATTTCCATATTTATACAGATGTCTGTGTAGATATTTCCATCTGTATACAGATGGTATTGTAGTTATTTCCATGTTTATACAGATGGTGGTGAAGATATTTCCATGTTTATTCAGATGACTGTGTAGATATTTCCATGTTTTTACAGATGGCAGTGTGGATATTTCAATGTTTATAGAGATGGCGCTGTAGATATTTCCAAGTTTATACAGCTAACGGTGGAGATATTTCCATGTTTATACAGAGAGGAGTCGAGATATTTCCATGTTTATACACATAGCGGTGTACATATTTCCATGATTATAGAGACAGCGGTGTAGGTATTTCCATGTTTATGCAGATAGCGGTGCAGATATTTCCATGTTTACACAGATGCCTATGCAGATATTTCCATATTTACACAGAGGGCTGTGTAGATATTTCTATGTTTATACAGAAGACAGTGTAGATATTTAAATGTTCCTACACATGACTGTGTAGGTATTTCCATGTTTATACAGATGTCTTTGTAGATATTTCCATGTTAATAGAGATAGCGGTGTAGACATTTCCATGTTTATACAGATAGCGGTGTAGATATTTCCATGTTTATACAGATAGTGGTGTAGATATTTCCATGTTTATACAGACCGCGGTGTAGATATTTCCATGTTTATACAAATAGCGGTGCAGATATTTCCATGTTTGTACAGATGGCGGTGTTGATATTTCCATTTATACACAGATGACCGTGTAGATATTTCCATGTTTATACAGACGGCGGCGCAGATATTTCCATGGATATGTAGATGGCGGTGTAGATATTTCCATGTTGATACAGATTGCGGTGTATTTATTTCCATGTTTATATAGATAGCGGTGTAGTTATTTCCATGTATATACACATGGCTGTGTAGATATTTCCATGTTTATACAGATGGCGGTGTAGATATTTCCATGTTTATACAGATAACTTTGTATTTCCATGTTTATACAGATGGCGGTGTAGATATTTCCATGTCTATAGAGATAGCAGTGGAGATAATTCCATGTTTATACAGATAGCGGTGTAGATATTTCCATGTTTATTCTGATCGTGGTGTAGATATTTCCATGTTTATAGAGATGGCGGTGTAGATATTTACATGTTCATAGAGATAGCGGTGTTGATTTTTCCATGTTTATAGAGACAGCGGTGTGGATATTTCCTTGCTTATACAGATAGGGGTGTAGATATATCCATGTTTATAGAGATAGCAGTGAAGATATTTCCATGTTTATACAGATCACGGTGTAGATATTTCCTTGCTTGTACTAATAGCGGTGTAGTTATTTCCATGTTTATACAGATAGCGGTGTAGATATTTCCATGTATATACAGATGGCTGTGTAGATATTTCCATGTTTATACAGATGGCTGTGTAGATATTTCCATGTTTATACAGATGACTTTGTAGGTATTTGCATGTTTATACAGATGGCGGTGTAGGTTTTCCATGTTTATAGTGATAGCTGTGTAGATATTTCCATGTTTATACAGATAGCGGTGTTGATATTTCCATGTTTATAAAGATCGCGGTGTAGATATTTCCATGTTTATACAGATCGCGGTGCAGATATTTATATCTTTATACAGATGGCATTGTAGATATTTCCTTATTCACACAGATGGCGGTGTAGATGTTTCCATGTTTATACAGATGGCAGAGTAGTTAGTTCCATGTTTATGGAGATGGCAGTGTAGATACTTTCATGTTTACAGAGATGGCGGTGTAGATATTTCCATGTTTATAGAGATAGCAGTGTAGATATTTACATGTTTATACAGATGTCTGTGTAGATATTTCCATGTGTATACAGATGGCATTGTAGATATTTCCATGTTTATACAGATGACTGTATAGGTATTTCCATGTTTTTACAGGTGGCAGTGCAGATATTTCCATGTTTATAGAGATAGCGGTGTAGATATTTCCATGTTTCTACAGATGGCGGTGTTGATATTTCCATCTATACACAGATGGCCGTGTAGATATTTCCATGTTTATACAGATGGCGGCGTAGATATTTCCATGGACATGCAGATGGCGGTGTAGATATTTCCATGTTTAAACAGATAGCGGTGTAGATATTTCCATGTTTACACAGATAGTGGTGTAGATATTTCCGTGTTTATACACATGGCAGAGTAGATACTTCCATCTTTATGGAGATGGCAGTGTAGATATTTTCATGTTTATAGAGATGGCGGTGTAGATATTTCCATATTTATAGAGATAGCGGTGTAGATATTTCCATCTTTCTACAGATGGCAGTGTAGATATTTCCATGTTTATACAGATGGCGGTGTAGATATTTCCATATTTATACAGATGTCTGTGTAGATATTTCCATCTGTATACAGATGGTATTGTAGGTATTTCCATGTTTATACAGATGGTGGTGAAGATATTTCCATGTTTATTCAGATGACTGTGTAGATATTTCCATGTTTTTACAGATGGCAGTGTGGATATTTCAATGTTTATAGAGATGGCGCTGTAGATATTTCCAAGTTTATACAGCTAACGGTGGAGATATTTCCATGTTTATACAGAGAGGAGTCGAGATATTTCCATGTTTATACACATAGCGGTGTACATATTTCCATGATTATAGAGACAGCGGTGTAGGTATTTCCATGTTTATGCAGATAGCGGTGCAGATATTTCCATGTTTACACAGATGCCTATGCAGATATTTCCATATTTACACAGAGGGCTGTGTAGATATTTCTATGTTTATACAGAAGACAGTGTAGATATTTAAATGTTCCTACACATGACTGTGTAGGTATTTCCATGTTTATACAGATGTCTTTGTAGATATTTCCATGTTAATAGAGATAGCGGTGTAGACATTTCCATGTTTATACAGATAGCGGTGTAGATATTTCCATGTTTATACAGATAGTGGTGTAGATATTTCCATGTTTATACAGACCGCGGTGTAGATATTTCCATGTTTATACAAATAGCGGTGCAGATATTTCCATGTTTGTACAGATGGCGGTGTTGATATTTCCATTTATACACAGATGACCGTGTAGATATTTCCATGTTTATACAGACGGCGGCGCAGATATTTCCATGGATATGTAGATGGCGGTGTAGATATTTATATGTTGATACAGATTGCGGTGTATTTATTTCCATGTTTATATAGATAGCGGTGTAGTTATTTCCATGTATATACACATGGCTGTGTAGATATTTCCATGTTTATACAGATGGCGGTGTAGATATTTCCATGTTTATACAGATAACTTTGTATTTCCATGTTTATACAGATGGCGGTGTAGATATTTCCATGTCTATAGAGATAGCAGTGGAGATAATTCCATGTTTATACAGATTGCGGTGTAGATATTTCCATGTTTATTCTGATCGTGGTGTAGATATTTCCATGTTTATAGAGATGGCGTTGTAGATATTTACATGTTCATAGAGATAGCGGTGTTGATTTTTCCATGTTTATAGAGACAGCGGTGTGGATATTTCCTTGCTTATACAGATTGGGGTGTAGATATATCCATGTTTATAGAGATAGCAGTGAAGATATTTCCATGTTTATACAGATCACGGTGTAGATATTTCCTTGCTTGTACTAATAGCGGTGTAGTTATTTCCATGTTTATACAGATAGCGGTGTAGATATTTCCATGTATATACAGATGGCTGTGTAGATATTTCCATGTTTATACAGATGGCTGTGTAGATATTTCCATGTTTATACAGATGACTTTGTAGGTATTTGCATGTTTATACAGATGGCGGTGTAGGTTTTCCATGTTTATAGTGATAGCTGTGTAGATATTTCCATGTTTATACAGATAGCGGTGTTGATATTTCCATGTTTATAAAGATCGCGGTGTAGATATTTCCATGTTTATACAGATCGCGGTGCAGATATTTATATCTTTATACAGATGGCATTGTAGATATTTCCTTATTCACACAGATGGCGGTGTAGATGTTTCCATGTTTATACAGATGGCAGAGTAGTTAGTTCCATGTTTATGGAGATGGCAGTGTAGATACTTTCATGTTTACAGAGATGGCGGTGTAGATATTTCCATGTTTATAGAGATAGCAGTGTAGATATTTACATGTTTATACAGATGTCTGTGTAGATATTTCCATGTGTATACAGATGGCATTGTAGATATTTCCATGTTTATACAGATGACTGTATAGGTATTTCCATGTTTTTACAGGTGGCAGTGCAGATATTTCCATGTTTATAGACATAGCGGTGTAGATATTTCCATGTTTCTACAGATGGCGGTGTTGATATTTCCATCTATACACAGATGGCCGTGTAGATATTTCCATGTTTATACAGATGGCGGCGTAGATATTTCCATGGACATGCAGATGGCGGTGTAGATATTTCCATGTTTAAACAGATAGCGGTGTAGATATTTCCATGTTTACACAGATAGTGGTGTAGATATTTCCGTGTTTATACACATGGCAGAGTAGATACTTCCATCTTTATGGAGATGGCAGTGTAGATATTTTCATGTTTATAGAGATGGCGGTGTAGATATTTCCATATTTATAGAGATAGCGGTGTAGATATTTCCATCTTTCTACAGATGGCAGTGTAGATATTTCCATGTTTATACAGATGGCGGTGTAGATATTTCCATATTTATACAGATGTCTGTGTAGATATTTCCATCTGTATACAGATGGTATTGTAGGTATTTCCATGTTTATACAGATGGTGGTGAAGATATTTCCATGTTTATTCAGATGACTGTGTATATATTTCCATGTTTTTACAGATGGCAGTGTGGATATTTCAATGTTTATAGAGATGGCGCTGTAGATATTTCCAAGTTTATACAGCTAACGGTGGAGATATTTCCATGTTTATACAGAGAGGAGTCGAGATATTTCCATGTTTATACACATAGCGGTGTACATATTTCCATGATTATAGAGACAGCGGTGTAGGTATTTCCATGTTTATGCAGATAGCGGTGCAGATATTTCCATGTTTACACAGATGCCTATGCAGATATTTCCATATTTACACAGAGGGCTGTGTAGATATTTCTATGTTTATACAGAAGACAGTGTAGATATTTAAATGTTCCTACACATGACTGTGTAGGTATTTCCATGTTTATACAGATGTCTTTGTAGATATTTCCATGTTAATAGAGATAGCGGTGTAGACATTTCCATGTTTATACAGATAGCGGTGTAGATATTTCCATGTTTATACAGATAGTGGTGTAGATATTTCCATGTTTATACAGACCGCGGTGTAGATATTTCCATGTTTATACAAATAGCGGTGCAGATATTTCCATGTTTGTACAGATGGCGGTGTTGATATTTCCATTTATACACAGATGACCGTGTAGATATTTCCATGTTTATACAGACGGCGGCGCAGATATTTCCATGGATATGTAGATGGCGGTGTAGATATTTCCATGTTTATACAGATTGCGGTGTAGTTATTTCCATGTTTATATAGATAGCGGTGTAGTTATTTCCACGTATATACACATGGCTGTGTAGATATTTCCATGTTTATACAGATGGCGGTGTAGATATTTCCATGTTTATACAGATAACTTTGTATTTCCATGTTTATACAGATGGCGGTGTAGATATTTCCATGTCTATAGAGATAGCAGTGGAGATAATTCCATGTTTATAGAGATAGCTGTGTAGATATTTCCATGTTTATTCTGATCGTGGTGTAGATATTTCCATGTTTATAGAGATGGCGGTGTAGATATTTACATGTTCATAGAGATAGCGGTGTTGATTTTTCCATGTTTATAGAGACAGCGGTGTGGATATTTCCTTGCTTATACAGATAGGGGTGTAGATATTTCCATGTTTATAGAGATAGCGGTGAAGATATTTCCATGTTTATACAGATCACGGTGTAGATATTTCCTTGCTTGTACTAATAGCGGTGTAGTTATTTCCATGTTTATACAGATAGCGGTGTAGATATTTCCATGTATATACAGATGGCTGTGTAGATATTTCCATGTTTATACAGATGGCTGTGTAGATATTTCCATGTTTATACAGATGACTTTGTAGGTATTTGCATGTTTATACAGATGGCGGTGTAGGTTTTCCATGTTTATAGTGATAGCTGTGTAGATATTTCCATGTTTATACAGATAGCGGTGTTGATATTTCCATGTTTATAAAGATCGCGGTGTAGATATTTCCATGTTTATACAGATCGCGGTGCAGATATTTATATCTTTATACAGATGGCATTGTAGATATTTCCTTATTCACACAGATGGCGGTGTAGATGTTTCCATGTTTATACAGATGGCAGAGTAGTTAGTTCCATGTTTATGGAGATGGCAGTGTAGATACTTTCATGTTTACAGAGATGGCGGTGTAGATATTTCCATGTTTATAGAGATAGCAGTGTAGATATTTACATGTTTATACAGATGTCTGTGTAGATATTTCCATGTGTATACAGATGGCATTGTAGATATTTCCATGTTTATACAGATGACTGTATAGGTATTTCCATGTTTTTACAGGTGGCAGTGCAGATATTTCCATGTTTATAGAGATAGCGGTGTAGATATTTCCATGTTTCTACAGATGGCGGTGTTGATATTTCCATCTATACACAGATGGCCGTGTAGATATTTCCATGTTTATACAGATGGCGGCGTAGATATTTCCATGTTTACACAGATAGTGGTGTAGATATTTCCGTGTTTATACACATGGCAGAGTAGATACTTCCATCTTTATGGAGATGGCAGTGTAGATATTTTCATGTTTATAGAGATGGCGGTGTAGATATTTCCATATTTATAGAGATAGCGGTGTAGATATTTCCATCTTTCTACAGATGGCAGTGTAGATATTTCCATGTTTATACAGATGGCGGTGTAGATATTTCCATATTTATACAGATGTCTGTGTAGATATTTCCATCTGTATACAGATGGTATTGTAGGTATTTCCATGTTTATACAGATGGTGGTGAAGATATTTCCATGTTTATTCAGATGACTGTGTAGATATTTCCATGTTTTTACAGATGGCAGTGTGGATATTTCAATGTTTATAGAGATGGCGCTGTAGATATTTCCAAGTTTATACAGCTAACGGTGGAGATATTTCCATGTTTATACAGAGAGGAGTCGAGATATTTCCATGTTTATACACATAGCGGTGTACATATTTCCATGATTATAGAGACAGCGGTGTAGGTATTTCCATGTTTATGCAGATAGCGGTGCAGATATTTCCATGTTTACACAGATGCCTATGCAGATATTTCCATATTTACACAGAGGGCTGTGTAGATATTTCTATGTTTATACAGAAGACAGTGTAGATATTTAAATGTTCCTACACATGACTGTGTAGGTATTTCCATGTTTATACAGATGTCTTTGTAGATATTTCCATGTTAATAGAGATAGCGGTGTAGACATTTCCATGTTTATACAGATAGCGGTGTAGATATTTCCATGTTTATACAGATAGTGGTGTAGATATTTCCATGTTTATACAGACCGCGGTGTAGATATTTCCATGTTTATACAAATAGCGGTGCAGATATTTCCATGTTTGTACAGATGGCGGTGTTGATATTTCCATTTATACACAGATGACCGTGTAGATATTTCCATGTTTATACAGACGGCGGCGCAGATATTTCCATGGATATGTAGATGGCGGTGTAGATATTTCCATGTTTATACAGATTGCGGTGTAGTTATTTCCATGTTTATATAGATAGCGGTGTAGTTATTTCCACGTATATACACATGGCTGTGTAGATATTTCCATGTTTATACAGATGGCGGTGTAGATATTTCCATGTTTATACAGATAACTTTGTATTTCCATGTTTATACAGATGGCGGTGTAGATATTTCCATGTCTATAGAGATAGCAGTGGAGATAATTCCATGTTTATACAGATAGCGGTGTAGATATTTCCATGTTTATTCTGATCGTGGTGTAGATATTTCCATGTTTATAGAGATGGCGGTGTAGATATTTACATGTTCATAGAGATAGCGGTGTTGATTTTTCCATGTTTATAGAGACAGCGGTGTGGATATTTCCTTGCTTATACAGATAGGGGTGTAGATATTTCCATGTTTATAGAGATAGCGGTGAAGATATTTCCATGTTTATACAGATCACGGTGTAGATATTTCCTTGCTTGTACTAATAGCGGTGTAGTTATTTCCATGTTTATACAGATAGCGGTGTAGATATTTCCATGTATATACAGATGGCTGTGTAGATATTTCCATGTTTATACAGATGGCTGTGTAGATATTTCCATGTTTATACAGATGACTTTGTAGGTATTTGCATGTTTATACAGATGGCGGTGTAGGTTTTCCATGTTTATAGTGATAGCTGTGTAGATATTTCCATGTTTATACAGATAGCGGTGTTGATATTTCCATGTTTATAAAGATCGCGGTGTAGATATTTCCATGTTTATACAGATCGCGGTGCAGATATTTATATCTTTATACAGATGGCATTGTAGATATTTCCTTATTCACACAGATGGCGGTGTAGATGTTTCCATGTTTATACAGATGGCAGAGTAGTTAGTTCCATGTTTATGGAGATGGCAGTGTAGATACTTTCATGTTTACAGAGATGGCGGTGAAGATATTTCCATGTTTATAGAGATAGCAGTGTAGATATTTACATGTTTATACAGATGTCTGTGTAGATATTTCCATGTGTATACAGATGGCATTGTAGATATTTCCATGTTTATACAGATGACTGTATAGGTATTTCCATGTTTTTACAGGTGGCAGTGCAGATATTTCCATGTTTATAGAGATAGCGGTGTAGATATTTCCATGTTTCTACAGATGGCGGTGTTGATATTTCCATCTATACACAGATGGCCGTGTAGATATTTCCATGTTTATACAGATGGCGGCGTAGATATTTCCATGTTTACACAGATAGTGGTGTAGATATTTCCGTGTTTATACACATGGCAGAGTAGATACTTCCATCTTTATGGAGATGGCAGTGTAGATATTTTCATGTTTATAGAGGTGGCGGTGTAGATATTTCCATATTTATAGAGATAGCGGTGTAGATATTTCCATCTTTCTACAGATGGCAGTGTAGATATTTCCATGTTTATACAGATGGCGGTGTAGATATTTCCATATTTATACAGATGTCTGTGTAGATATTTCCATCTGTATACAGATGGTATTGTAGGTATTTCCATGTTTATACAGATGGTGGTGAAGATATTTCCATGTTTATTCAGATGACTGTGTAGATATTTCCATGTTTTTACAGATGGCAGTGTGGATATTTCAATGTTTATAGAGATGGCGCTGTAGATATTTCCAAGTTTATACAGCTAACGGTGGAGATATTTCCATGTTTATACAGAGAGGAGTCGAGATATTTCCATGTTTATACACATAGCGGTGTACATATTTCCATGATTATAGAGACAGCGGTGTAGGTATTTCCATGTTTATGCAGATAGCGGTGCAGATATTTCCATGTTTACACAGATGCCTATGCAGATATTTCCATATTTACACAGAGGGCTGTGTAGATATTTCTATGTTTATACAGAAGACAGTGTAGATATTTAAATGTTCCTACACATGACTGTGTAGGTATTTCCATGTTTATACAGATGTCTTTGTAGATATTTCCATGTTAATAGAGATAGCGGTGTAGACATTTCCATGTTTATACAGATAGCGGTGTAGATATTTCCATGTTTATACAGATGGCGGTGTAGATATTTCCATGTTTATACAGATAACTTTGTATTTCCATGTTTATACAGATGGCGGTGTAGATATTTCCATGTCTATAGAGATAGCAGTGGAGATAATTCCATGTTTATACAGATAGCGGTGTAGATATTTCCATGTTTATTCTGATCGTGGTGTAGATATTTCCATGTTTATAGAGATGGCGGTGTAGATATTTACATGTTCATAGAGATAGCGGTGTTGATTTTTCCATGTTTATAGAGACAGCGGTGTGGATATTTCCTTGCTTATACAGATAGGGGTGTAGATATTTCCATGTTTATAGAGATAGCGGTGAAGATATTTCCATGTTTATACAGATCACGGTGTAGATATTTCCTTGCTTGTACTAATAGCGGTGTAGTTATTTCCATGTTTATACAGATAGCGGTGTAGATATTTCCATGTATATACAGATGGCTGTGTAGATATTTCCATGTTTATACAGATGGCTGTGTAGATATTTCCATGTTTATACAGATGACTTTGTAGGTATTTGCATGTTTATACAGATGGCGGTGTAGGTTTTCCATGTTTATAGTGATAGCTGTGTAGAAATTTCCATGTTTATACAGATAGCGGTGTTGATATTTCCATGTTTATAAAGATCGCGGTGTAGCTATTTCCATGTTTATACAGATCGCGGTGCAGATATTTATATCTTTATACAGATGGCATTGTAGATATTTCCTTATTCACACAGATGGCGGTGTAGATGTTTCCATGTTTATACAGATGGCAGAGTAGTTAGTTCCATGTTTATGGAGATGGCAGTGTAGATACTTTCATGTTTACAGAGATGGCGGTGTAGATATTTCCATGTTTATAGAGATAGCAGTGTAGATATTTACATGTTTATACAGATGTCTGTGTAGATATTTCCATGTGTATACAGATGGCATTGTAGATATTTCCATGTTTATACAGATGACTGTATAGGTATTTCCATGTTTTTACAGGTGGCAGTGCAGATATTTCCATGTTTATAGAGATAGCGGTGTAGATATTTCCATGTTTCTACAGATGGCGGTGTTGATATTTCCATCTATACACAGATGGCCGTGTAGATATTTCCATGTTTATACAGATGGCGGCGTAGATATTTCCATGTTTACACAGATAGTGGTGTAGATATTTCCGTGTTTATACACATGGCAGAGTAGATACTTCCATCTTTATGGAGATGGCAGTGTAGATATTTTCATGTTTATAGAGATGGCGGTGTAGATATTTCCATATTTATAGAGATAGCGGTGTAGATATTTCCATCTTTCTACAGATGGCAGTGTAGATATTCCCATGTTTATACAGATGGCGGTGTAGATATTTCCATATTTATACAGATGTCTGTGTAGATATTTCCATCTGTATACAGATGGTATTGTAGGTATTTCCATGTTTATACAGATGGTGGTGAAGATATTTCCATGTTTATTCAGATGACTGTGTAGATATTTCCATGTTTTTACAGATGGCAGTGTGGATATTTCAATGTTTATAGAGATGGCGCTGTAGATATTTCCAAGTTTATACAGCTAACGGTGGAGATATTTCCATGTTTATACAGAGAGGAGTCGAGATATTTCCATGTTTATACACATAGCGGTGTACATATTTCCATGATTATAGAGACAGCGGTGTAGGTATTTCCATGTTTATGCAGATAGCGGTGCAGATATTTCCATGTTTACACAGATGCCTATGCAGATATTTCCATATTTACACAGAGGGCTGTGTAGATATTTCTATGTTTATACAGAAGACAGTGTAGATATTTAAATGTTCCTACACATGACTGTGTAGGTATTTCCATGTTTATACAGATGTCTTTGTAGATATTTCCATGTTAATAGAGATAGCGGTGTAGACATTTCCATGTTTATACAGATAGCGGTGTAGATATTTCCATGTTTATACAGATAGTGGTGTAGATATTTCCATGTTTATACAGACCGCGGTGTAGATATTTCCATGTTTATACAAATAGCGGTGCAGATATTTCCATGTTTGTACAGATGGCGGTGTTGATATTTCCATTTATACACAGATGACCGTGTAGATATTTCCATGTTTATACAGATGGCGGCGCAGATATTTCCATGGATATGTAGATGGCGGTGTAGATATTTCCATGTTTATACAGATTGCGGTGTAGTTATTTCCATGTTTATATAGATAGCGGTGTAGTTATTTCCACGTATATACACATGGCTGTGTAGATATTTCCATGTTTATACAGATGGCGGTGTAGATATTTCCATGTTTATACAGATAACTTTGTATTTCCATGTTTATACAGATGGCGGTGTAGATATTTCCATGTCTATAGAGATAGCAGTGGAGATAATTCCATGTTTATACAGATAGCGGTGTAGATATTTCCATGTTTATTCTGATCGTGGTGTAGATATTTCCATGTTTATAGAGATGGCGGTGTAGATATTTACATGTTCATAGAGATAGCGGTGTTGATTTTTCCATGTTTATAGAGACAGCGGTGTGGATATTTCCTTGCTTATACAGATAGGGGTGTAGATATTTCCATGTTTATAGAGATAGCGGTGAAGATATTTCCATGTTTATACAGATCACGGTGTAGATATTTCCTTGCTTGTACTAATAGCGGTGTAGTTATTTCCATGTTTATACAGATAGCGGTGTAGATATTTCCATGTATATACAGATGGCTGTGTAGATATTTCCATGTTTATACAGATGGCTGTGTAGATATTTCCATGTTTATACAGATGACTTTGTAGGTATTTGCATGTTTATACAGATGGCGGTGTAGGTTTTCCATGTTTATAGTGATAGCTGTGTAGATATTTCCATGTTTATACAGATAGCGGTGTTGATATTTCCATGTTTATAAAGATCGCGGTGTAGCTATTTCCATGTTTATACAGATCGCGGTGCAGATATTTATATCTTTATACAGATGGCATTGTAGATATTTCCTTATTCACACAGATGGCGGTGTAGATGTTTCCATGTTTATACAGATGGCAGAGTAGTTAGTTCCATGTTTATGGAGATGGCAGTGTAGATACTTTCATGTTTACAGAGATGGCGGTGTAGATATTTCCATGTTTATAGAGATAGCAGTGTAGATATTTACATGTTTATACAGATGTCTGTGTAGATATTTCCATGTGTATACAGATGGCATTGTAGATATTTCCATGTTTATACAGATGACTGTATAGGTATTTCCATGTTTTTACAGGTGACAGTGCAGATATTTCCATGTTTATAGACATAGCGGTGTAGATATTTCCATGTTTCTACAGATGGCGGTGTTGATATTTCCATCTATACACAGATGGCCGTGTAGATATTTCCATGTTTATACAGATGGCGGCGTAGATATTTCCATGTTTACACAGATAGTGGTGTAGATATTTCCGTGTTTATACACATGGCAGAGTAGATACTTCCATCTTTATGGAGATGGCAGTGTAGATATTTTCATGTTTATAGAGATGGCGGTGTAGATATTTCCATATTTATAGAGATAGCGGTGTAGATATTTCCATCTTTCTACAGATGGCAGTGTAGATATTTCCATGTTTATACAGATGGCGGTGTAGATATTTCCATATTTATACAGATGTCTGTGTAGATATTTCCATCTGTATACAGATGGTATTGTAGGTATTTCCATGTTTATACAGATGGTGGTGAAGATATTTCCATGTTTATTCAGATGACTGTGTAGATATTTCCATGTTTTTACAGATGGCAGTGTGGATATTTCAATGTTTATAGAGATGGCGCTGTAGATATTTCCAAGTTTATACAGCTAACGGTGGAGATATTTCCATGTTTATACAGAGAGGAGTCGAGATATTTCCATGTTTATACACATAGCGGTGTACATATTTCCATGATTATAGAGACAGCGGTGTAGGTATTTCCATGTTTATGCAGATAGCGGTGCAGATATTTCCATGTTTACACAGATGCCTATGCAGATATTTCCATATTTACACAGAGGGCTGTGTAGATATTTCTATGTTTATACAGAAGACAGTGTAGATATTTAAATGTTCCTACACATGACTGTGTAGGTATTTCCATGTTTATACAGATGTCTTTGTAGATATTTCCATGTTAATAGAGATAGCGGTGTAGACATTTCCATGTTTATACAGATAGCGGTGTAGATATTTCCATGTTTATACAGATAGTGGTGTAGATATTTCCATGTTTATACAGACCGCAGTGTAGATATTTCCATGTTTATACAAATAGCGGTGCAGATATTTCCATGTTTGTACAGATGGCGGTGTTGATATTTCCAGTTATACACAGATGACCGTGTAGATATTTCCATGTTTATACAGACGGCGGCGCAGATATTTCCATGGATATGTAGATGGCGGTGTAGATATTTCCATGTTTATACAGATTGCGGTGTAGTTATTTCCATGTTTATATAGATAGCGGTGTAGTTATTTCCACGTATATACACATGGCTGTGTAGAAATTTCCATGTTTATACAGATGGCGGTGTAGGTATTTCCATGTTTATACAGATAACTTTGTATTTCCATGTTTATACAGATGGCGGTGTAGATATTTCCATGTCTATAGAGATAGCAGTGGAGATAATTCCATGTTTATACAGATAGCGGTGTAGATATTTCCATGTTTATTCTGATCGTGGTGTAGATATTTCCATGTTTATAGAGATGGCGGTGTAGATATTTACATGTTCATAGAGATAGCGGTGTTGATTTTTCCATGTTTATAGAGACAGCGGTGTGGATATTTCCTTGCTTATACAGATAGGGGTGTAGATATTTCCATGTTTATAGAGATAGCGGTGAAGATATTTCCATGTTTATACAGATCACGGTGTAGATATTTCCTTGCTTGTACTAATAGCGGTGTAGTTATTTCCATGTTTATACAGATAGCGGTGTAGATATTTCCATGTATATACAGATGGCTGTGTAGATATTTCCATGTTTATACAGATGGCTGTGTAGATATTTCCATGTTTATACAGATGACTTTGTAGGTATTTGCATGTTTATACAGATGTCGGTGTAGGTTTTCCATGTTTATAGTGATAGCTGTGTAGATATTTCCATGTTTATACAGATAGCGGTGTTGATATTTCCATGTTTATAAAGATCGCGGTGTAGCTATTTCCATGTTTATACAGATCGCGGTGCAGATATTTATATCTTTATACAGATGGCATTGTAGATATTTCCTTATTCACACAGATGGCGGTGTAGATGTTTCCATGTTTATACAGATGGCAGAGTAGTTAGTTCCATGTTTATGGAGATGGCAGTGTAGATACTTTCATGTTTACAGAGATGGCGGTGTAGATATTTCCATGTTTATAGAGATAGCAGTGTAGATATTTACATGTTTATACAGATGTCTGTGTAGATATTTCCATGTGTATACAGATGGCATTGTAGATATTTCCATGTTTATACAGATGACTGTATAGGTATTTCCATGTTTTTACAGGTGGCAGTGCAGATATTTCCATGTTTATAGAGATAGCGGTGTAGATATTTCCATGTTTCTACAGATGGCGGTGTTGATATTTCCATCTATACACAGATGGCCGTGTAGATATTTCCATGTTTATACAGATGGCGGCGTAGATATTTCCATGTTTACACAGATAGTGGTGTAGATATTTCCGTGTTTATACACATGGCAGAGTAGATACTTCCATCTTTATGGAGATGGCAGTGTAGATATTTTCATGTGTATAGAGATGGCGGTGTAGATATTTCCATATTTATAGAGATAGCGGTGTAGATATTTCCATCTTTCTACAGATGGCAGTGTAGATATTTCCATGTTTATACAGATGGCGGTGTAGATATTTCCATATTTATACAGATGTCTGTGTAGATATTTCCATCTGTATACAGATGGTATTGTAGGTATTTCCATGTTTATACAGATGGTGGTGAAGATATTTCCATGTTTATTCAGATGACTGTGTAGATATTTCCATGTTTTTACAGATGGCAGTGTGGATATTTCAATGTTTATAGAGATGGCGCTGTAGATATTTCCAAGTTTATACAGATAACGGTGGAGATATTTCCATGTTTATACAGAGAGGAGTCGAGATATTTCCATGTTTATACACATAGCGGTGTACATATTTCCATGATTATAGAGACAGCGGTGTAGGTATTTCCATGTTTATGCAGATAGCGGTGCAGATATTTCCATGTTTACACAGATGCCTATGCAGATATTTCCATATTTACACAGAGGGCTGTGTAGATATTTCTATGTTTATACAGAAGACAGTGTACATATTTAAATGTTCCTACACATGACTGTGTAGGTATTTCCATGTTTATACAGATGTCTTTGTAGATATTTCCATGTTAATAGAGATAGCGGTGTAGACATTTCCATGTTTATACAGATAGCGGTGTAGATATTTCCATGTTTATACAGATAGTGGTGTAGATATTTCCATGTTTATACAGACCGCGGTGTAGATATTTCCATGTTTATACAAATAGCGGTGCAGATATTTCCATGTTTGTACAGATGGCGGTGTTGATATTTCCATTTATACACAGATGACCGTGTAGATATTTCCATGTTTATACAGACGGCGGCGCAGATATTTCCATGGATATGTAGATGGCGGTGTAGATATTTCCATGTTTATACAGATTGCGGTGTAGTTATTTCCATGTTTATATAGATAGCGGTGTAGTTATTTCCACGTATATACACATGGCTGTGTAGATATTTCCATGCTTATACAGATGGCGGTGTAGGTATTTCCATGTTTATACAGATAACTTTGTATTTCCATGTTTATACAGATGGCGGTGTAGATATTTCCATGTCTATAGAGATAGCAGTGGAGATAATTCCATGTTTATACAGATAGCGGTGTAGATATTTCCATGTTTATTCTGATCGTGGTGTAGATATTTCCATGTTTATAGAGATGGCGGTGTAGATATTTACATGTTCATAGAGATAGCGGTGTTGATTTTTCCATGTTTATAGAGACAGCGGTGTGGATATTTCCTTGCTTATACAGATAGGGGTGTAGATATTTCCATGTTTATAGAGATAGCGGTGAAGATATTTCCATGTTTATACAGATCACGGTGTAGATATTTCCTTGCTTGTACTAATAGCGGTGTAGTTATTTCCATGTTTATACAGATAGCGGTGTAGATATTTCCATGTATATACAGATGGCTGTGTAGATATTTCCATGTTTATACAGATGGCTGTGTAGATATTTCCATGTTTATACAGATGACTTTGTAGGTATTTGCATGTTTATACAGATGGCGGTGTAGGTTTTCCATGTTTATAGTGATAGCTGTGTAGATATTTCCATGTTTATACAGATAGCGGTGTTGATATTTCCATGTTTATAAAGATCGCGGTGTAGCTATTTCCATGTTTATACAGATCGCGGTGCAGATATTTATATCTTTATACAGATGGCATTGTAGATATTTCCTTATTCACACAGATGGCGGTGTAGATGTTTCCATGTTTATACAGATGGCAGAGTAGTTAGTTCCATGTTTATGGAGATGGCAGTGTAGATACTTTCATGTTTACAGAGATGGCGGTGTAGATATTTCCATGTTTATAGAGATAGCAGTGTAGATATTTACATGTTTATACAGATGTCTGTGTAGATATTTCCATGTGTATACAGATGGCATTGTAGATATTTCCATGTTTATACAGATGACTGTATAGGTATTTCCATGTTTTTACAGGTGGCAGTGCAGATATTTCCATGTTTATAGAGATAGCGGTGTAGATATTTCCATGTTTCTACAGATGGCGGTGTTGATATTTCCATCTATACACAGATGGCCGTGTAGATATTTCCATGTTTATACAGATGGCGGCGTAGATATTTCCATGTTTACACAGATAGTGGTGTAGATATTTCCGTGTTTATACACATGGCAGAGTAGATACTTCCATCTTTATGGAGATGGCAGTGTAGATATTTTCATGTTTATAGAGGTGGCGGTGTAGATATTTCCATATTTATAGAGATAGCGGTGTAGATATTTCCATCTTTCTACAGATGGCAGTGTAGATATTTCCATGTTTATACAGATGGCGGTGTAGATATTTCCATATTTATACAGATGTCTGTGTAGATATTTCCATCTGTATACAGATGGTATTGTAGGTATTTCCATGTTTATACAGATGGTGGTGAAGATATTTCCATGTTTATTCAGATGACTGTGTATATATTTCCATGTTTTTACAGATGGCAGTGTGGATATTTCAATGTTTATAGAGATGGCGCTGTAGATATTTCCAAGTTTATACAGCTAACGGTGGAGATATTTCCATGTTTATACAGAGAGGAGTCGAGATATTTCCATGTTTATACACATAGCGGTGTACATATTTCCATGATTATAGAGACAGCGGTGTAGGTATTTCCATGTTTATGCAGATAGCGGTGCAGATATTTCCATGTTTACACAGATGCCTATGCAGATATTTCCATATTTACACAGAGGGCTGTGTAGATATTTCTATGTTTATACAGAAGACAGTGTAGATATTTAAATGTTCCTACACATGACTGTGTAGGTATTTCCATGTTTATACAGATGTCTTTGTAGATATTTCCATGTTAATAGAGATAGCGGTGTAGACATTTCCATGTTTATACAGATAGCGGTGTAGATATTTCCATGTTTATACAGATAGTGGTGTAGATATTTCCATGTTTATACAGACCGCGGTGTAGATATTTCCATGTTTATACAAATAGCGGTGCAGATATTTCCATGTTTGTACAGATGGCGGTGTTGATATTTCCATTTATACACAGATGACCGTGTAGATATTTCCATGTTTATACAGACGGCGGCGCAGATATTTCCATGGATATGTAGATGGCGGTGTAGATATTTCCATGTTTATACAGATTGCGGTGTAGTTATTTCCATGTTTATATAGATAGCGGTGTAGTTATTTCCACGTATATACACATGGCTGTGTAGATATTTCCATGCTTATACAGATGGCGGTGTAGGTATTTCCATGTTTATACAGATAACTTTGTATTTCCATGTTTATACAGATGGCGGTGTAGATATTTCCATGTCTATAGAGATAGCAGTGGAGATAATTCCATGTTTATACAGATAGCGGTGTAGATATTTCCATGTTTATTCTGATCGTGGTGTAGATATTTCCATGTTTATAGAGATGGCGGTGTAGATATTTACATGTTCATAGAGATAGCGGTGTTGATTTTTCCATGTTTATAGAGACAGCGGTGTGGATATTTCCTTGCTTATACAGATAGGGGTGTAGATATTTCCATGTTTATAGAGATAGCGGTGAAGATATTTCCATGTTTATACAGATCACGGTGTAGATATTTCCTTGCTTGTACTAATAGCGGTGTAGTTATTTCCATGTTTATACAGATAGCGGTGTAGATATTTCCATGTATATACAGATGGCTGTGTAGATATTTCCATGTTTATACAGATGGCTGTGTAGATATTTCCATGTTTATACAGATGACTTTGTAGGTATTTGCATGTTTATACAGATGGCGGTGTAGGTTTTCCATGTTTATAGTGATAGCTGTGTAGATATTTCCATGTTTATACAGATAGCGGTGTTGATATTTCCATGTTTATAAAGATCGCGGTGTAGATATTTCCATGTTTATACAGATCGCGGTGCAGATATTTATATCTTTATACAGATGGCATTGTAGATATTTCCTTATTCACACAGATGGCGGTGTAGATGTTTCCATGTTTATACAGATGGCAGAGTAGTTAGTTCCATGTTTATGGAGATGGCAGTGTAGATACTTTCATGTTTACAGAGATGGCGGTGTAGATATTTCCATGTTTATAGAGATAGCAGTGTAGATATTTACATGTTTATACAGATGTCTGTGTAGATATTTCCATGTGTATACAGATGGCATTGTAGATATTTCCATGTTTATACAGATGACTGTATAGGTATTTCCATGTTTTTACAGGTGGCAGTGCAGATATTTCCATGTTTATAGAGATAGCGGTGTAGATATTTCCATGTTTCTACAGATGGCGGTGTTGATATTTCCATCTATACACAGATGGCCGTGTAGATATTTCCATGTTTATACAGATGGCGGCGTAGATATTTCCATGTTTACACAGATAGTGGTGTAGATATTTCCGTGTTTATACACATGGCAGAGTAGATACTTCCATCTTTATGGAGATGGCAGTGTAGATATTTTCATGTTTATAGAGATGGCGGTGTAGATATTTCCATATTTATAGAGATAGCGGTGTAGATATTTCCATCTTTCTACAGATGGCAGTGTAGATATTTCCATGTTTATACAGATGGCGGTGTAGATATTTCCATATTTATACAGATGTCTGTGTAGATATTTCCATCTGTATACAGATGGTATTGTAGGTATTTCCATGTTTATACAGATGGTGGTGAAGATATTTCCATGTTTATTCAGATGACTGTGTAGATATTTCCATGTTTTTACAGATGGCAGTGTGGATATTTCAATGTTTATAGAGATGGCGCTGTAGATATTTCCAAGTTTATACAGATAACGGTGGAGATATTTCCATGTTTATACAGAGAGGAGTCGAGATATTTCCATGTTTATACACATAGCGGTGTACATATTTCCATGATTATAGAGACAGCGGTGTAGGTATTTCCATGTTTATGCAGATAGCGGTGCAGATATTTCCATGTTTACACAGATGCCTATGCAGATATTTCCATATTTACACAGAGGGCTGTGTAGATATTTCTATGTTTATACAGAAGACAGTGTAGATATTTAAATGTTCCTACACATGACTGTGTAGGTATTTCCATGTTTATACAGATGTCTTTGTAGATATTTCCATGTTAATAGAGATAGCGGTGTAGACATTTCCATGTTTATACAGATAGCGGTGTAGATATTTCCATGTTTATACAGATAGTGGTGTAGATATTTCCATGTTTATACAGACTGCGGTGTAGATATTTCCATGTTTATACAAATAGCGGTGCAGATATTTCCATGTTTGTACAGATGGCGGTGTTGATATTTCCAGTTATACACAGATGACCGTGTAGATATTTCCATGTTTATACAGATGGCGGCGCAGATATTTCCATGGATATGTAGATGGCGGTGTAGATATTTCCATGTTTATACAGATTGCGGTGTAGTTATTTCCATGTTTATATAGATAGCGGTGTAGTTATTTCCACGTATATACACATGGCTGTGTAGATATTTCCATGTTTATACAGATGGCGGTGTAGGTATTTCCATGTTTATACAGATAACTTTGTATTTCCATGTTTATACAGATGGCGGTGTAGATATTTCCATGTCTATAGAGATAGCAGTGGAGATAATTCCATGTTTATACAGATAGCGGTGTAGATATTTCCATGTTTATTCTGATCGTGGTGTAGATATTTCCATGTTTATAGAGATGGCGGTGTAGATATTTACATGTTCATAGAGATAGCGGTGTTGATTTTTCCATGTTTATAGAGACAGCGGTGTGGATATTTCCTTGCTTATACAGATAGGGGTGTAGATATTTCCATGTTTATAGAGATAGCGGTGAAGATATTTCCATGTTTATACAGATCACGGTGTAGATATTTCCTTGCTTGTACTAATAGCGGTGTAGTTATTTCCATGTTTATACAGATAGCGGTGTAGATATTTCCATGTATATACAGATGGCTGTGTAGATATTTCCATGTTTATACAGATGGCTGTGTAGATATTTCCATGTTTATACAGATGACTTTGTAGGTATTTGCATGTTTATACAGATGGCGGTGTAGGTTTTCCATGTTTATAGTGATAGCTGTGTAGATATTTCCATGTTTATACAGATAGCGGTGTTGATATTTCCATGTTTATAAAGATCGCGGTGTAGATATTTCCATGTTTATACAGATCGCGGTGCAGATATTTATATCTTTATACAGATGGCATTGTAGATATTTCCTTATTCACACAGATGGCGGTGTAGATGTTTCCATGTTTATACAGATGGCAGAGTAGTTAGTTCCATGTTTATGGAGATGGCAGTGTAGATACTTTCATGTTTACAGAGATGGCGGTGTAGATATTTCCATGTTTATAGAGATAGCAGTGTAGATATTTACATGTTTATACAGATGTCTGTGTAGATATTTCCATGTGTATACAGATGGCATTGTAGATATTTCCATGTTTATACAGATGACTGTATAGGTATTTCCATGTTTTTACAGGTGGCAGTGCAGATATTTCCATGTTTATAGAGATAGCGGTGTAGATATTTCCATGTTTCTACAGATGGCGGTGTTGATATTTCCATCTATACACAGATGGCCGTGTAGATATTTCCATGTTTATACAGATGGCGGCGTAGATATTTCCATGTTTACACAGATAGTGGTGTAGATATTTCCGTGTTTATACACATGGCAGAGTAGATACTTCCATCTTTATGGAGATGGCAGTGTAGATATTTTCATGTTTATAGAGATGGCGGTGTAGATATTTCCATATTTATAGAGATAGCGGTGTAGATATTTCCATCTTTCTACAGATGGCAGTGTAGATATTTCCATGTTTATACAGATGGCGGTGTAGATATTTCCATATTTATACAGATGTCTGTGTAGATATTTCCATCTGTATACAGATGGTATTGTAGGTATTTCCAAGTTTATACAGATGGTGGTGAAGTTATTTCCATGTTTATTCAGATGACTGTGTAGATATTTCCATGTTTTTACAGATGGCAGTGTGGATATTTCAATGTTTATAGAGATGGCGCTGTAGATATTTCCAAGTTTATACAGCTAACGGTCGAGATATTTCCATGTTTATACAGAGAGGAGTCGAGATATTTCCATGTTTATACACATAGCGGTGTACATATTTCCATGATTATAGAGACAGCGGTGTAGGTATTTCCATGTTTATGCAGATAGCGGTGCAGATATTTCCATGTTTACACAGATGCCTATGCAGATATTTCCATATTTACACAGAGGGCTGTGTAGATATTTCTATGTTTATACAGAAGACAGTGTAGATATTTAAATGTTCCTACACATGACAGTGTAGGTATTTCCATGTTTATACAGATGTCTTTGTAGATATTTCCATGTTAATAGAGATAGCGGTGTAGACATTTCCATGTTTATACAGATAGCGGTGTAGATATTTCCATGTTTATACAGATAGTGGTGTAGATATTTCCATGTTTATACAGACCGCGGTGTAGATATTTCCATGTTTATACAAATAGCGGTGCAGATATTTCCATGTTTGTACAGATGGCGGTGTTGATATTTCCAGTTATACACAGATGACCGTGTAGATATTTCCATGTTTATACAGATGGCGGCGCAGATATTTCCATGGATATGTAGATGGCGGTGTAGATATTTCCATGTTTATATAGATTGCGGTGTAGTTATTTCCATGTTTATAAAGATAGCGGTGTAGTTATTTCCATGTATATACACATGGCTGTGTAGATATTTCCATGTTTATACAGATGGCGGTGTAGGTATTTCCATGTTTATACAGATAACTTTGTATTTCCATGTTTATACAGATGGCGGTGTAGATATTTCCATGTCTATAGAGATAGCAGTGGAGATAATTCCATGTTTATACAGATAGCGGTGTAGATATTTCCATGTTTATTCTGATCGTGGTGTAGATATTTCCATGTTTATAGAGATGGCGGTGTAGATATTTACATGTTCATAGAGATAGCGGTGTTGATTTTTCCATGTTTATAGAGACAGCGGTGTGGATATTTCCTTGCTTATACAGATAGGGGTGTAGATATTTCCATGTTTATAGAGATAGCGGTGAAGATATTTCCATGTTTATACAGATCACGGTGTAGATATTTCCTTGCTTGTACTAATAGCGGTGTAGTTATTTCCATGTTTATACAGATAGCGGTGTAGATATTTCCATGTATATACAGATGGCTGTGTAGATATTTCCATGTTTATACAGATGGCTGTGTAGATATTTCCATGTTTATACAGATGACTTTGTAGGTATTTGCATGTTTATACAGATGGCGGTGTAGGTTTTCCATGTTTATAGTGATAGCTGTGTAGATATTTCCATGTTTATACAGATAGCGGTGTTGATATTTCCATGTTTATAAAGATCGCGGTGTAGCTATTTCCATGTTTATACAGATCGCGGTGCAGATATTTATATCTTTATACAGATGGCATTGTAGATATTTCCTTATTCACACAGATGGCGGTGTAGATGTTTCCATGTTTATACAGATGGCAGAGTAGTTAGTTCCATGTTTATGGAGATGGCAGTGTAGATACTTTCATGTTTACAGAGATGGCGGTGTAGATATTTCCATGTTTATAGAGATAGCAGTGTAGATATTTACATGTTTATACAGATGTCTGTGTAGATATTTCCATGTGTATACAGATGGCATTGTAGATATTTCCATGTTTATACAGATGACTGTATAGGTATTTCCATGTTTTTACAGGTGGCAGTGCAGATATTTCCATGTTTATAGAGATAGCGGTGTAGATATTTCCATGTTTCTACAGATGGCGGTGTTGATATTTCCATCTATACACAGATGGCCGTGTAGATATTTCCATGTTTATACAGATGGCGGCGTAGATATTTCCATGTTTACACAGATAGTGGTGTAGATATTTCCGTGTTTATACACATGGCAGAGTAGATACTTCCATCTTTATGGAGATGGCAGTGTAGATATTTTCATGTTTATAGAGATGGCGGTGTAGATATTTCCATATTTATAGAGATAGCGGTGTAGATATTTCCATCTTTCTACAGATGGCAGTGTAGATATTTCCATGTTTATACAGATGGCGGTGTAGATATTTCCATATTTATACAGATGTCTGTGTAGATATTTCCATCTGTATACAGATGGTATTGTAGGTATTTCCATGTTTATACAGATGGTGGTGAAGATATTTCCATGTTTATTCAGATGACTGTGTAGATATTTCCATGTTTTTACAGATGGCAGTGTGGATATTTCAATGTTTATAGAGATGGCGCTGTAGATATTTCCAAGTTTATACAGCTAACGGTGGAGATATTTCCATGTTTATACAGAGAGGAGTCGAGATATTTCCATGTTTATACACATAGCGGTGTACATATTTCCATGATTATAGAGACAGCGGTGTAGGTATTTCCATGTTTATGCAGATAGCGGTGCAGATATTTCCATGTTCACACAGATGCCTATGCAGATATTTCCATATTTACACAGAGGGCTGTGTAGATATTTCTATGTTTATACAGAAGACAGTGTAGATATTTAAATGTTCCTACACATGACTGTGTAGGTATTTCCATGTTTATACAGATGTCTTTGTAGATATTTCCATGTTAATAGAGATAGCGGTGTAGACATTTCCATGTTTATACAGATAGCGGTGTAGATATTTCCATGTTTATACAGATGGCGGTGTAGATATTTCCATGTTTATACAGATAACTTTGTATTTCCATGTTTATACAGATGGCGGTGTAGATATTTCCATGTCTATAGAGATAGCAGTGGAGATAATTCCATGTTTATAGAGATAGCGGTGTAGATATTTCCATGTTTATTCTGATCGTGGTGTAGATATTTCCATGTTTATAGAGATGGCGGTGTAGATATTTACATGTTCATAGAGATAGCGGTGTTGATTTTTCCATGTTTATAGAGACAGCGGTGTGGATATTTCCTTGCTTATACAGATAGGGGTGTAGATATTTCCATGTTTATAGAGATAGCGGTGAAGATATTTCCATGTTTATACAGATCACGGTGTAGATATTTCCTTGCTTGTACTAATAGCGGTGTAGTTATTTCCATGTTTATACAGATAGCGGTGTAGATATTTCCATGTATATACAGATGGCTGTGTAGATATTTCCATGTTTATACAGATGGCTGTGTAGATATTTCCATGTTTATACAGATGACTTTGTAGGTATTTGCATGTTTATACAGATGGCGGTGTAGGTTTTCCATGTTTATAGTGATAGCTGTGTAGAAATTTCCATGTTTATACAGATAGCGGTGTTGATATTTCCATGTTTATAAAGATCGCGGTGTAGCTATTTCCATGTTTATACAGATCGCGGTGCAGATATTTATATCTTTATACAGATGGCATTGTAGATATTTCCTTATTCACACAGATGGCGGTGTAGATGTTTCCATGTTTATACAGATGGCAGAGTAGTTAGTTCCATGTTTATGGAGATGGCAGTGTAGATACTTTCATGTTTACAGAGATGGCGGTGTAGATATTTCCATGTTTATAGAGATAGCAGTGTAGATATTTACATGTTTATACAGATGTCTGTGTAGATATTTCCATGTGTATACAGATGGCATTGTAGATATTTCCATGTTTATACAGATGACTGTATAGGTATTTCCATGTTTTTACAGGTGGCAGTGCAGATATTTCCATGTTTATAGAGATAGCGGTGTAGATATTTCCATGTTTCTACAGATGGCGGTGTTGATATTTCCATCTATACACAGATGGCCGTGTAGATATTTCCATGTTTATACAGATGGCGGCGTAGATATTTCCATGTTTACACAGATAGTGGTGTAGATATTTCCGTGTTTATACACATGGCAGAGTAGATACTTCCATCTTTATGGAGATGGCAGTGTAGATATTTTCACGTTTATAGAGATGGCGGTGTAGATATTTCCATATTTATAGAGATAGCGGTGTAGATATTTCCATCTTTCTACAGATGGCAGTGTAGATATTTCCATGTTTATACAGATGGCGGTGTAGATATTTCCATATTTATACAGATGTCTGTGTAGATATTTCCATCTGTATACAGATGGTATTGTAGGTATTTCCATGTTTATACAGATGGTGGTGAAGATATTTCCATGTTTATTCAGATGACTGTGTAGATATTTCCATGTTTTTACAGATGGCAGTGTGGATATTTCAATGTTTATAGAGATGGCGCTGTAGATATTTCCAAGTTTATACAGCTAACGGTGGAGATATTTCCATGTTTATACAGAGAGGAGTCGAGATATTTCCATGTTTATACACATAGCGGTGTACATATTTCCATGATTATAGAGACAGCGGTGTAGGTATTTCCATGTTTATGCAGATAGCGGTGCAGATATTTCCATGTTCACACAGATGCCTATGCAGATATTTCCATATTTACACAGAGGGCTGTGTAGATATTTCTATGTTTATACAGAAGACAGTGTAGATATTTAAATGTTCCTACACATGACTGTGTAGGTATTTCCATGTTTATACAGATGTCTTTGTAGATATTTCCATGTTAATAGAGATAGCGGTGTAGACATTTCCATGTTTATACAGATAGCGGTGTAGATATTTCCATGTTTATACAGATAGTGGTGTAGATATTTCCATGTTTATACAGACCGCGGTGTAGATATTTCCATGTTTATACAAATAGCGGTGCAGATATTTCCATGTTTGTACAGATGGCGGTGTTGATATTTCCATTTATACACAGATGACCGTGTAGATATTTCCATGTTTATACAGATGGCGGCGCAGATATTTCCATGGATATGTAGATGGCGGTGTAGATATTTCCATGTTTATACAGATTGCGGTGTAGTTATTTCCATGTTTATATAGATAGCGGTGTAGTTATTTCCACGTATATACACATGGCTGTGTAGATATTTCCATGTTTATACAGATGGCGGTGTAGATATTTCCATGTTTATACAGATAACTTTGTATTTCCATGTTTATACAGATGGCGGTGTAGATATTTCCATGTCTATAGAGATAGCAGTGGAGATAATTCCATGTTTATACAGATAGCGGTGTAGATATTTCCATGTTTATTCTGATCGTGGTGTAGATATTTCCATGTTTATAGAGATGGCGGTGTAGATATTTACATGTTCATAGAGATAGCGGTGTTGATTTTTCCATGTTTATAGAGACAGCGGTGTGGATATTTCCTTGCTTATACAGATAGGGGTGTAGATATTTCCATGTTTATAGAGATAGCGGTGAAGATATTTCCATGTTTATACAGATCACGGTGTAGATATTTCCTTGCTTGTACTAATAGCGGTGTAGTTATTTCCATGTTTATACAGATAGCGGTGTAGATATTTCCATGTATATACAGATGGCTGTGTAGATATTTCCATGTTTATACAGATGGCTGTGTAGATATTTCCATGTTTATACAGATGACTTTGTAGGTATTTGCATGTTTATACAGATGGCGGTGTAGGTTTTCCATGTTTATAGTGATAGCTGTGTAGATATTTCCATGTTTATACAGATAGCGGTGTTGATATTTCCATGTTTATAAAGATCGCGGTGTAGCTATTTCCATGTTTATACAGATCGCGGTGCAGATATTTATATCTTTATACAGATGGCATTGTAGATATTTCCTTATTCACACAGATGGCGGTGTAGATGTTTCCATGTTTATACAGATGGCAGAGTAGTTAGTTCCATGTTTATGGAGATGGCAGTGTAGATACTTTCATGTTTACAGAGATGGCGGTGTAGATATTTCCATGTTTATAGAGATAGCAGTGTAGATATTTACATGTTTATACAGATGTCTGTGTAGATATTTCCATGTGTATACAGATGGCATTGTAGATATTTCCATGTTTATACAGATGACTGTATAGGTATTTCCATGTTTTTACAGGTGGCAGTGCAGATATTTCCATGTTTATAGAGATAGCGGTGTAGATATTTCCATGTTTCTACAGATGGCGGTGTTGATATTTCCATCTATACACAGATGGCCGTGTAGATATTTCCATGTTTATACAGATGGCGGCGTAGATATTTCCATGTTTACACAGATAGTGGTGTAGATATTTCCGTGTTTATACACATGGCAGAGTAGATACTTCCATCTTTATGGAGATGGCAGTGTAGATATTTTCATGTTTATAGAGATGGCGGTGTAGATATTTCCATATTTATAGAGATAGCGGTGTAGATATTTCCATCTTTCTACAGATGGCAGTGTAGATATTTCCATGTTTATACAGATGGCGGTGTAGATATTTCCATATTTATACAGATGTCTGTGTAGATATTTCCATCTGTATACAGATGGTATTGTAGGTATTTCCATGTTTATACAGATGGTGGTGAAGATATTTCCATGTTTATTCAGATGACTGTGTAGATATTTCCATGTTTTTACAGATGGCAGTGTGGATATTTCAATGTTTATAGAGATGGCGCTGTAGATATTTCCAAGTTTATACAGCTAACGGTGGAGATATTTCCATGTTTATACAGAGAGGAGTCGAGATATTTCCATGTTTATACACATAGCGGTGTACATATTTCCATGATTATAGAGACAGCGGTGTAGGTATTTCCATGTTTATGCAGATAGCGGTGCAGATATTTCCATGTTTACACAGATGCCTATGCAGATATTTCCATATTTACACAGAGGGCTGTGTAGATATTTCTATGTTTATACAGAAGACAGTGTAGATATTTAAATGTTCCTACACATGACTGTGTAGGTATTTCCATGTTTATACAGATGTCTTTGTAGATATTTCCATGTTAATAGAGATAGCGGTGTAGACATTTCCATGTTTATACAGATAGCGGTGTAGATATTTCCATGTTTATACAGATAGTGGTGTAGATATTTCCATGTTTATACAGACCGCAGTGTAGATATTTCCATGTTTATACAAATAGCGGTGCAGATATTTCCATGTTTGTACAGATGGCGGTGTTGATATTTCCAGTTATACACAGATGACCGTGTAGATATTTCCATGTTTATACAGACGGCGGCGCAGATATTTCCATGGATATGTAGATGGCGGTGTAGATATTTCCATGTTTATACAGATTGCGGTGTAGTTATTTCCATGTTTATATAGATAGCGGTGTAGTTATTTCCACGTATATACACATGGCTGTGTAGATATTTCCATGTTTATACAGATGGCGGTGTAGGTATTTCCATGTTTATACAGATAACTTTGTATTTCCATGTTTATACAGATGGCGGTGTAGATATTTCCATGTCTATAGAGATAGCAGTGGAGATAATTCCATGTTTATACAGATAGCGGTGTAGATATTTCCATGTTTATTCTGATCGTGGTGTAGATATTTCCATGTTTATAGAGATGGCGGTGTAGATATTTACATGTTCATAGAGATAGCGGTGTTGATTTTTCCATGTTTATAGAGACAGCGGTGTGGATATTTCCTTGCTTATACAGATAGGGGTGTAGATATTTCCATGTTTATAGAGATAGCGGTGAAGATATTTCCATGTTTATACAGATCACGGTGTAGATATTTCCTTGCTTGTACTAATAGCGGTGTAGTTATTTCCATGTTTATACAGATAGCGGTGTAGATATTTCCATGTATATACAGATGGCTGTGTAGATATTTCCATGTTTATACAGATGGCTGTGTAGATATTTCCATGTTTATACAGATGACTTTGTAGGTATTTGCATGTTTATACAGATGGCGGTGTAGGTTTTCCATGTTTATAGTGATAGCTGTGTAGATATTTCCATGTTTATACAGATAGCGGTGTTGATATTTCCATGTTTATAAAGATCGCGGTGTAGCTATTTCCATGTTTATACAGATCGCGGTGCAGATATTTATATCTTTATACAGATGGCATTGTAGATATTTCCTTATTCACACAGATGGCGGTGTAGATGTTTCCATGTTTATACAGATGGCAGAGTAGTTAGTTCCATGTTTATGGAGATGGCAGTGTAGATACTTTCATGTTTACAGAGATGGCGGTGTAGATATTTCCATGTTTATAGAGATAGCAGTGTAGATATTTACATGTTTATACAGATGTCTGTGTAGATATTTCCATGTGTATACAGATGGCATTGTAGATATTTCCATGTTTATACAGATGACTGTATAGGTATTTCCATGTTTTTACAGGTGGCAGTGCAGATATTTCCATGTTTATAGAGATAGCGGTGTAGATATTTCCATGTTTCTACAGATGGCGGTGTTGATATTTCCATCTATACACAGATGGCCGTGTAGATATTTCCATGTTTATACAGATGGCGGCGTAGATATTTCCATGTTTACACAGATAGTGGTGTAGATATTTCCGTGTTTATACACATGGCAGAGTAGATACTTCCATCTTTATGGAGATGGCAGTGTAGATATTTTCATGTTTATAGAGATGGCGGTGTAGATATTTCCATATTTATAGAGATAGCGGTGTAGATATTTCCATCTTTCTACAGATGGCAGTGTAGATATTTCCATGTTTATACAGATGGCGGTGTAGATATTTCCATATTTATACAGATGTCTGTGTAGATATTTCCATCTGTATACAGATGGTATTGTAGGTATTTCCATGTTTATACAGATGGTGGTGAAGATATTTCCATGTTTATTCAGATGACTGTGTAGATATTTCCATGTTTTTACAGATGGCAGTGTGGATATTTCAATGTTTATAGAGATGGCGCTGTAGATATTTCCAAGTTTATACAGATAACGGTGGAGATATTTCCATGTTTATACAGAGAGGAGTCGAGATATTTCCATGTTTATACACATAGCGGTGTACATATTTCCATGATTATAGAGACAGCGGTGTAGGTATTTCCATGTTTATGCAGATAGCGGTGCAGATATTTCCATGTTTACACAGATGCCTATGCAGATATTTCCATATTTACACAGAGGGCTGTGTAGATATTTCTATGTTTATACAGAAGACAGTGTAGATATTTAAATGTTCCTACACATGACTGAGTAGGTATTTCCATGTTTATACAGATGTCTTTGTAGATATTTCCATGTTAATAGAGATAGCGGTGTAGACATTTCCATGTTTATACAGATAGCGGTGTAGATATTTCCATGTTTATACAGATAGTGGTGTAGATATTTCCATGTTTATACAGACCGCGGTGTAGATATTTCCATGTTTATACAAATAGCGGTGCAGATATTTCCATGTTTGTACAGATGGCGGTGTTGATATTTCCATTTATACACAGATGACCGTGTAGATATTTCCATGTTTATACAGACGGCGGCGCAGATATTTCCATGGATATGTAGATGGCGGTGTAGATATTTCCATGTTTATACAGATTGCGGTGTAGTTATTTCCATGTTTATATAGATAGCGGTGTAGTTATTTCCACGTATATACACATGGCTGTGTAGATATTTCCATGTTTATACAGATGGCGGTGTAGGTATTTCCATGTTTATACAGATAACTTTGTATTTCCATGTTTATACAGATGGCGGTGTAGATATTTCCATGTCTATAGAGATAGCAGTGGAGATAATTCCATGTTTATACAGATAGCGGTGTAGATATTTCCATGTTTATTCTGATCGTGGTGTAGATATTTCCATGTTTATAGAGATGGCGGTGTAGATATTTACATGTTCATAGAGATAGCGGTGTTGATTTTTCCATGTTTATAGAGACAGCGGTGTGGATATTTCCTTGCTTATACAGATAGGGGTGTAGATATTTCCATGTTTATAGAGATAGCGGTGAAGATATTTCCATGTTTATACAGATCACGGTGTAGATATTTCCTTGCTTGTACTAATAGCGGTGTAGTTATTTCCATGTTTATACAGATAGCGGTGTAGATATTTCCATGTATATACAGATGGCTGTGTAGATATTTCCATGTTTATACAGATGGCTGTGTAGATATTTCCATGTTTATACAGATGACTTTTTAGGTATTTGCATGTTTATACAGATGGCGGTGTAGGTTTTCCATGTTTATAGTGATAGCTGTGTAGATATTTCCATGTTTATACAGATAGCGGTGTTGATATTTCCATGTTTATAAAGATCGCGGTGTAGCTATTTCCATGTTTATACAGATCGCGGTGCAGATATTTATATCTTTATACAGATGGCATTGTAGATATTTCCTTATTCACACAGATGGCGGTGTAGATGTTTCCATGTTTATACAGATGGCAGAGTAGTTAGTTCCATGTTTATGGAGATGGCAGTGTAGATACTTTCATGTTTACAGAGATGGCGGTGTAGATATTTCCATGTTTATAGAGATAGCAGTGTAGATATTTACATGTTTATACAGATGTCTGTGTAGATATTTCCATGTGTATACAGATGGCATTGTAGATATTTCCATGTTTATACAGATGACTGTATAGGTATTTCCATGTTTTTACAGGTGGCAGTGCAGATATTTCCATGTTTATAGAGATAGCGGTGTAGATATTTCCATGTTTCTACAGATGGCGGTGTTATTTCCATCTATACACAGATGGCCGTGTAGATATTTCCATGTTTATACAGATGGCGGCGTAGATATTTCCATGTTTACACAGATAGTGGTGTAGATATTTCCGTGTTTATACACATGGCAGAGTAGATACTTCCATCTTTATGGAGATGGCAGTGTAGATATTTTCATGTTTATAGAGATGGCGGTGTAGATATTTCCATATTTATAGAGATAGCGGTGTAGATATTTCCATCTTTCTACAGATGGCAGTGTAGATATTTCCATGTTTATACAGATGGCGGTGTAGATATTTCCATATTTATACAGATGTCTGTGTAGATATTTCCATCTGTATACAGATGGTATTGTAGGTATTTCCATGTTTATACAGATGGTGGTGAAGATATTTCCATGTTTATTCAGATGACTGTGTAGATATTTCCATGTTTTTACAGATGGCAGTGTGGATATTTCAATGTTTATAGAGATGGCGCTGTAGATATTTCCAAGTTTATACAGATAACGGTGGAGATATTTCCATGTTTATACAGAGAGGAGTCGAGATATTTCCATGTTTATACACATAGCGGTGTACATATTTCCATGATTATAGAGACAGCGGTGTAGGTATTTCCATGTTTATGCAGATAGCGGTGCAGATATTTCCATGTTTACACAGATGCCTATGCAGATATTTCCATATTTACACAGAGGGCTGTGTAGATATTTCTATGTTTATACAGAAGACAGTGTAGATATTTAAATGTTCCTACACATGACAGTGTAGGTATTTCCATGTTTATACAGATGTCTTTGTAGATATTTCCATGTTAATAGAGATAGCGGTGTAGACATTTCCATGTTTATACAGATAGCGGTGTAGATATTTCCATGTTTATACAGATAGTGGTGTAGATATTTCCATGTTTATACAGACCGCGGTGTAGATATTTCCATGTTTATACAAATAGCGGTGCAGATATTTCCATGTTTGTACAGATGGCGGTGTTGATATTTCCAGTTATACACAGATGACCGTGTAGATATTTCCATGTTTATACAGACGGCGGCGCAGATATTTCCATGGATATGTAGATGGCGGTGTAGATATTTCCATGTTTATACAGATTGCGGTGTAGTTATTTCCATGTTTATATAGATAGCGGTGTAGTTATTTCCACGTATATACACATGGCTGTGTAGATATTTCCATGTTTATACAGATGGCGGTGTAGGTATTTCCATGTTTATACAGATAACTTTGTATTTCCATGTTTATACAGATGGCGGTGTAGATATTTCCATGTCTATAGAGATAGCAGTGGAGATAATTCCATGTTTATACAGATAGCGGTGTAGATATTTCCATGTTTATTCTGATCGTGGTGTAGATATTTCCATGTTTATAGAGATGGCGGTGTAGATATTTACATGTTCATAGAGATAGCGGTGTTGATTTTTCCATGTTTATAGAGACAGCGGTGTGGATATTTCCTTGCTTATACAGATAGGGGTGTAGATATTTCCATGTTTATAGAGATAGCGGTGAAGATATTTCCATGTTTATACAGATCACGGTGTAGATATTTCCTTGCTTGTACTAATAGCGGTGTAGTTATTTCCATGTTTATACAGATAGCGGTGTAGATATTTCCATGTATATACAGATGGCTGTGTAGATATTTCCATGTTTATACAGATGGCTGTGTAGATATTTCCATGTTTATACAGATGACTTTGTAGGTATTTGCATGTTTATACAGATGGCGGTGTAGGTTTTCCATGTTTATAGTGATAGCTGTGTAGATATTTCCATGTTTATACAGATAGCGGTGTTGATATTTCCATGTTTATAAAGATCGCGGTGTAGATATTTCCATGTTTATACAGATCGCGGTGCAGATATTTATATCTTTATACAGATGGCATTGTAGATATTTCCTTATTCACACAGATGGCGGTGTAGATGTTTCCATGTTTATACAGATGGCAGAGTAGTTAGTTCCATGTTTATGGAGATAGCAGTGTAGATACTTTCATGTTTACAGAGATGGCGGTGTAGATATTTCCATGTTTATAGAGATAGCAGTGTAGATATTTACATGTTTATACAGATGTCTGTGTAGATATTTCCATGTGTATACAGATGGCATTGTAGATATTTCCATGTTTATACAGATGACTGTATAGGTATTTCCATGTTTTTACAGGTGGCAGTGCAGATATTTCCATGTTTATAGAGATAGCGGTGTAGATATTTCCATGTTTCTACAGATGGCGGTGTTGATATTTCCATCTATACACAGATGGCCGTGTAGATATTTCCATGTTTATACAGATGGCGGCGTAGATATTTCCATGTTTACACAGATAGTGGTGTAGATATTTCCGTGTTTATACACATGGCAGAGTAGATACTTCCATCTTTATGGAGATGGCAGTGTAGATATTTTCATGTTTATAGAGATGGCGGTGTAGATATTTCCATATTTATAGAGATAGCGGTGTAGATATTTCCATCTTTCTACAGATGGCAGTGTAGATATTTCCATGTTTATACAGATGGCGGTGTAGATATTTCCATATTTATACAGATGTCTGTGTAGATATTTCCATCTGTATACAGATGGTATTGTAGGTATTTCCAAGTTTATACAGATGGTGGTGAAGTTATTTCCATGTTTATTCAGATGACTGTGTAGATATTTCCATGTTTTTACAGATGGCAGTGTGGATATTTCAATGTTTATAGAGATGGCGCTGTAGATATTTCCAAGTTTATACAGCTAACGGTGGAGATATTTCCATGTTTATACAGAGAGGAGTCGAGATATTTCCATGTTTATACACATAGCGGTGTACATATTTCCATGATTATAGAGACAGCGGTGTAGGTATTTCCATGTTTATGCAGATAGCGGTGCAGATATTTCCATGTTTACACAGATGCCTATGCAGATATTTCCATATTTACACAGAGGGCTGTGTAGATATTTCTATGTTTATACAGAAGACAGTGTAGATATTTAAATGTTCCTACACATGACTGTGTAGGTATTTCCATGTTTATACAGATGTCTTTGTAGATATTTCCATGTTAATAGAGATAGCGGTGTAGACATTTCCATGTTTATACAGATAGCGGTGTAGATATTTCCATGTTTATACAGATAGTGGTGTAGATATTTCCATGTTTATACAGACCGCGGTGTAGATATTTCCATGTTTATACAAATAGCGGTGCAGATATTTCCATGTTTGTACAGATGGCGGTGTTGATATTTCCAGTTATACACAGATGACCGTGTAGATATTTCCATGTTTATACAGATGGCGGCGCAGATATTTCCATGGATATGTAGATGGCGGTGTAGATATTTCCATGTTTATACAGATTGCGGTGTAGTTATTTCCATGTTTATATAGATAGCGGTGTAGTTATTTCCATGTATATACACATGGCTGTGTAGATATTTCCATGTTTATACAGATGGCGGTGTAGGTATTTCCATGTTTATACAGATAACTTTGTATTTCCATGTTTATACAGATGGCGGTGTAGATATTTCCATGTCTATAGAGATAGCAGTGGAGATAATTCCATGTTTATACAGATAGCGGTGTAGATATTTCCATGTTTATTCTGATCGTGGTGTAGATATTTCCATGTTTATAGAGATGGCGGTGTAGATATTTACATGTTCATAGAGATAGCGGTGTTGATTTTTCCATGTTTATAGAGACAGCGGTGTGGATATTTCCTTGCTTATACAGATAGGGGTGTAGATATTTCCATGTTTATAGAGATAGCGGTGAAGATATTTCCATGTTTATACAGATCACGGTGTAGATATTTCCTTGCTTGTACTAATAGCGGTGTAGTTATTTCCATGTTTATACAGATAGCGGTGTAGATATTTCCATGTATATACAGATGGCTGTGTAGATATTTCCATGTTTATACAGATGGCTGTGTAGATATTTCCATGTTTATACAGATGACTTTGTAGGTATTTGCATGTTTATACAGATGGCGGTGTAGGTTTTCCATGTTTATAGTGATAGCTGTGTAGATATTTCCATGTTTATACAGATAGCGGTGTTGATATTTCCATGTTTATAAAGATCGCGGTGTAGATATTTCCATGTTTATACAGATCGCGGTGCAGATATTTATATCTTTATACAGATGGCATTGTAGATATTTCCTTATTCACACAGATGGCGGTGTAGATGTTTCCATGTTTATACAGATGGCAGAGTAGTTAGTTCCATGTTTATGGAGATGGCAGTGTAGATACTTTCATGTTTACAGAGATGGCGGTGTAGATATTTCCATGTTTATAGAGATAGCAGTGTAGATATTTACATGTTTATACAGATGTCTGTGTAGATATTTCCATGTGTATACAGATGGCATTGTAGATATTTCCATGTTTATACAGATGACTGTATAGGTATTTCCATGTTTTTACAGGTGGCAGTGCAGATATTTCCATGTTTATAGAGATAGCGGTGTAGATATTTCCATGTTTCTACAGATGGCGGTGTTGATATTTCCATCTATACACAGATGGCCGTGTAGATATTTCCATGTTTATACAGATGGTGGCGTAGATATTTCCATGTTTACACAGATAGTGGTGTAGATATTTCCGTGTTTATACACATGGCAGAGTAGATACTTCCATCTTTATGGAGATGGCAGTGTAGATATTTTCATGTTTATAGAGATGGCGGTGTAGATATTTCCATATTTATAGAGATAGCGGTGTAGATATTTCCATCTTTCTACAGATGGCAGTGTAGATATTTCCATGTTTATACAGATGGCGGTGTAGATATTTCCATATTTATACAGATGTCTGTGTAGATATTTCCATCTGTATACAGATGGTATTGTAGGTATTTCCATGTTTATACAGATGGTGGTGAAGATATTTCCATGTTTATTCAGATGACTGTGTAGATATTTCCATGTTTTTACAGATGGCAGTGTGGATATTTCAATGTTTATAGAGATGGCGCTGTAGATATTTCCAAGTTTATACAGCTAACGGTGGAGATATTTCCATGTTTATACAGAGAGGAGTCGAGATATTTCCATGTTTATACACATAGCGGTGTACATATTTCCATGATTATAGAGACAGCGGTGTAGGTATTTCCATGTTTATGCAGATAGCGGTGCAGATATTTCCATGTTTACACAGATGCCTATGCAGATATTTCCATATTTACACAGAGGGCTGTGTAGATATTTCTATGTTTATACAGAAGACAGTGTAGATATTTAAATGTTCCTACACATGACTGTGTAGGTATTTCCATGTTTATACAGATGTCTTTGTAGATATTTCCATGTTAATAGAGATAGCGGTGTAGACATTTCCATGTTTATACAGATAGCGGTGTAGATATTTCCATGTTTATACAGATAGTGGTGTAGATATTTCCATGTTTATACAGACCGCAGTGTAGATATTTCCATGTTTATACAAATAGCGGTGCAGATATTTCCATGTTTGTACAGATGGCGGTGTTGTTATTTCCAGTTATACACAGATGACCGTGTAGATATTTCCATGTTTATACAGACGGCGGCGCAGATATTTCCATGGATATGTAGATGGCGGTGTAGATATTTCCATGTTTATACAGATTGCGGTGTAGTTATTTCCATGTTTATATAGATAGCGGTGTAGTTATTTCCACGTATATACACATGGCTGTGTAGATATTTCCATGTTTATACAGATGGCGGTGTAGGTATTTCCATGTTTATACAGATAACTTTGTATTTCCATGTTTATACAGATGGCGGTGTAGATATTTCCATGTCTATAGAGATAGCAGTGGAGATAATTCCATGTTTATACAGATAGCGGTGTAGATATTTCCATGTTTATTCTGATCGTGGTGTAGATATTTCCATGTTTATAGAGATGGCGGTGTAGATATTTACATGTTCATAGAGATAGCGGTGTTGATTTTTCCATGTTTATACAGACAGCGGTGTGGATATTTCCTTGCTTATACAGATAGGGGTGTAGATATTTCCATGTTTATAGAGATAGCGGTGAAGATATTTCCATGTTTATACAGATCACGGTGTAGATATTTCCTTGCTTGTACTAATAGCGGTGTAGTTATTTCCATGTTTATACAGATAGCGGTGTAGATATTTCCATGTATATACAGATGGCTGTGTAGATATTTCCATGTTTATACAGATGGCTGTGTAGATATTTCCATGTTTATACAGATGACTTTGTAGGTATTTGCATGTTTATACAGATGGCGGTGTAGGTTTTCCATGTTTATAGTGATAGCTGTGTAGATATTTCCATGTTTATACAGATAGCGGTGTTGATATTTCCATGTTTATAAAGATCGCGGTGTAGCTATTTCCATGTTTATACAGATCGCGGTGCAGATATTTATATCTTTATACAGATGGCATTGTAGATATTTCCTTATTCACACAGATGGCGGTGTAGATGTTTCCATGTTTATACAGATGGCAGAGTAGTTAGTTCCATGTTTATGGAGATGGCAGTGTAGATACTTTCATGTTTACAGAGATGGCGGTGTAGATATTTCCATGTTTATAGAGATAGCAGTGTAGATATTTACATGTTTATACAGATGTCTGTGTAGATATTTCCATGTGTATACAGATGGCATTGTAGATATTTCCATGTTTATACAGATGACTGTATAGGTATTTCCATGTTTTTACAGGTGGCAGTGCAGATATTTCCATGTTTATAGAGATAGCGGTGTAGATATTTCCATGTTTCTACAGATGGCGGTGTTGATATTTCCATCTATACACAGATGGCCGTGTAGATATTTCCATGTTTATACAGATGGCGGCGTAGATATTTCCATGTTTACACAGATAGTGGTGTAGATATTTCCGTGTTTATACACATGGCAGAGTAGATACTTCCATCTTTATGGAGATGGCAGTGTAGATATTTTCATGTTTATAGAGATGGCGGTGTAGATATTTCCATATTTATAGAGATAGCGGTGTAGATATTTCCATCTTTCTACAGATGGCAGTGTAGATATTTCCATGTTTATACAGATGGCGGTGTAGATATTTCCATATTTATACAGATGTCTGTGTAGATATTTCCATCTGTATACAGATGGTATTGTAGGTATTTCCATGTTTATACAGATGGTGGTGAAGATATTTCCATGTTTATTCAGATGACTGTGTAGATATTTCCATGTTTTTACAGATGGCAGTGTGGATATTTCAATGTTTATAGAGATGGCGCTGTAGATATTTCCAAGTTTATACAGATAACGGTGGAGATATTTCCATGTTTATACAGAGAGGAGTCGAGATATTTCCATGTTTATACACATAGCGGTGTACATATTTCCATGATTATAGAGACAGCGGTGTAGGTATTTCCATGTTTATGCAGATAGCGGTGCAGATATTTCCATGTTTACACAGATGCCTATGCAGATATTTCCATATTTACACAGAGGGCTGTGTAGATATTTCTATGTTTATACAGAAGACAGTGTAGATATTTAAATGTTCCTACACATGACTGTGTAGGTATTTCCATGTTTATACAGATGTCTTTGTAGATATTTCCATGTTAATAGAGATAGCGGTGTAGACATTTCCATGTTTATACAGATAGCGGTGTAGATATTTCCATGTTTATACAGATAGTGGTGTAGATATTTCCATGTTTATACAGACCGCGGTGTAGATATTTCCATGTTTATACAAATAGCGGTGCAGATATTTCCATGTTTGTACAGATGGCGGTGTTGATATTTCCAGTTATACACAGATGACCGTGTAGATATTTCCATGTTTATACAGACGGCGGCGCAGATATTTCCATGGATATGTAGATGGCGGTGTAGATATTTCCATGTTTATACAGATTGCGGTGTAGTTATTTCCATGTTTATATAGATAGCGGTGTAGTTATTTCCACGTATATACACATGGCTGTGTAGATATTTCCATGTTTATACAGATGGCGGTGTAGGTATTTCCATGTTTATACAGATAACTTTGTATTTCCATGTTTATACAGATGGCGGTGTAGATATTTCCATGTCTATAGAGATAGCAGTGGAGATAATTCCATGTTTATACAGATAGCGGTGTAGATATTTCCATGTTTATTCTGATCGTGGTGTAGATATTTCCATGTTTATAGAGATGGCGGTGTAGATATTTACATGTTCATAGAGATAGCGGTGTTGATTTTTCCATGTTTATAGAGACAGCGGTGTGGATATTTCCTTGCTTATACAGATAGGGGTGTAGATATTTCCATGTTTATAGAGATAGCGGTGAAGATATTTCCATGTTTATACAGATCACGGTGTAGATATTTCCTTGCTTGTACTAATAGCGGTGTAGTTATTTCCATGTTTATACAGATAGCGGTGTAGATATTTCCATGTATATACAGATGGCTGTGTAGATATTTCCATGTTTATACAGATGGCTGTGTAGATATTTCCATGTTTATACAGATGACTTTGTAGGTATTTGCATGTTTATACAGATGGCGGTGTAGGTTTTCCATGTTTATAGTGATAGCTGTGTAGATATTTCCATGTTTATACAGATAGCGGTGTTGATATTTCCATGTTTATAAAGATCGCGGTGTAGATATTTCCATGTTTATACAGATCGCGGTGCAGATATTTATATCTTTATACAGATGGCATTGTAGATATTTCCTTATTCACACAGATGGCGGTGTAGATGTTTCCATGTTTATACAGATGGCAGAGTAGTTAGTTCCATGTTTATGGAGATGGCAGTGTAGATACTTTCATGTTTACAGAGATGGCGGTGTAGATATTTCCATGTTTATAGAGATAGCAGTGTAGATATTTACATGTTTATACAGATGTCTGTGTAGATATTTCCATGTGTATACAGATGGCATTGTAGATATTTCCATGTTTATACAGATGACTGTATAGGTATTTCCATGTTTTTACAGGTGGCAGTGCAGATATTTCCATGTTTATAGAGATAGCGGTGTAGATATTTCCATGTTTCTACAGATGGCGGTGTTGATATTTCCATCTATACACAGATGGCCGTGTAGATATTTCCATGTTTATACAGATGGCGGCGTAGATATTTCCATGTTTACACAGATAGTGGTGTAGATATTTCCGTGTTTATACACATGGCAGAGTAGATACTTCCATCTTTATGGAGATGGCAGTGTAGATATTTTCATGTTTATAGAGATGGCGGTGTAGATATTTCCATATTTATAGAGATAGCGGTGTAGATATTTCCATCTTTCTACAGATGGCAGTGTAGATATTTCCATGTTTATACAGATGGCGGTGTAGATATTTCCATATTTATACAGATGTCTGTGTAGATATTTCCATCTGTATACAGATGGTATTGTAGGTATTTCCAAGTTTATACAGATGGTGGTGAAGTTATTTCCATGTTTATTCAGATGACTGTGTAGATATTTCCATGTTTTTACAGATGGCAGTGTGGATATTTCAATGTTTATAGAGATGGCGCTGTAGATATTTCCAAGTTTATACAGCTAACGGTGGAGATATTTCCATGTTTATACAGAGAGGAGTCGAGATATTTCCATGTTTATACACATAGCGGTGTACATATTTCCATGATTATAGAGACAGCGGTGTAGGTATTTCCATGTTTATGCAGATAGCGGTGCAGATATTTCCATGTTTACACAGATGCCTATGCAGATATTTCCATATTTACACAGAGGGCTGTGTAGATATTTCTATGTTTATACAGAAGACAGTGTAGATATTTAAATGTTCCTACACATGACTGTGTAGGTATTTCCATGTTTATACAGATGTCTTTGTAGATATTTCCATGTTAATAGAGATAGCGGTGTAGACATTTCCATGTTTATACAGATAGCGGTGTAGATATTTCCATGTTTATACAGATAGTGGTGTAGATATTTCCATGTTTATACAGACCGCGGTGTAGATATTTCCATGTTTATACAAATAGCGGTGCAGATATTTCCATGTTTGTACAGATGGCGGTGTTGATATTTCCAGTTATACACAGATGACCGTGTAGATATTTCCATGTTTATACAGATGGCGGCGCAGATATTTCCATGGATATGTAGATGGCGGTGTAGATATTTCCATGTTTATACAGATTGCGGTGTAGTTATTTCCATGTTTATATAGATAGCGGTGTAGTTATTTCCATGTATATACACATGGCTGTGTAGATATTTCCATGTTTATACAGATGGCGGTGTAGGTATTTCCATGTTTATACAGATAACTTTGTATTTCCATGTTTATACAGATGGCGGTGTAGATATTTCCATGTCTATAGAGATAGCAGTGGAGATAATTCCATGTTTATACAGATAGCGGTGTAGATATTTCCATGTTTATTCTGATCGTGGTGTAGATATTTCCATGTTTATAGAGATGGCGGTGTAGATATTTACATGTTCATAGAGATAGCGGTGTTGATTTTTCCATGTTTATAGAGACAGCGGTGTGGATATTTCCTTGCTTATACATATAGGGGTGTAGATATTTCCATGTTTATAGAGATAGCGGTGAAGATATTTCCATGTTTATACAGATCACGGTGTAGATATTTCCTTGCTTGTACTAATAGCGGTGTAGTTATTTCCATGTTTATACAGATAGCGGTGTAGATATTTCCATGTATATACAGATGGCTGTGTAGATATTTCCATGTTTATACAGATGGCTGTGTAGATATTTCCATGTTTATACAGATGACTTTGTAGGTATTTGCATGTTTATACAGATGGCGGTGTAGGTTTTCCATGTTTATAGTGATAGCTGTGTAGATATTTCCATGTTTATACAGATAGCGGTGTTGATATTTCCATGTTTATAAAGATCGCGGTGTAGCTATTTCCATGTTTATACAGATCGCGGTGCAGATATTTATATCTTTATACAGATGGCATTGTAGATATTTCCTTATTCACACAGATGGCGGTGTAGATGTTTCCATGTTTATACAGATGGCAGAGTAGTTAGTTCCATGTTTATGGAGATGGCAGTGTAGATACTTTCATGTTTACAGAGATGGCGGTGTAGATATTTCCATGTTTATAGAGATAGCAGTGTAGATATTTACATGTTTATACAGATGTCTGTGTAGATATTTCCATGTGTATACAGATGGCATTGTAGATATTTCCATGTTTATACAGATGACTGTATAGGTATTTCCATGTTTTTACAGGTGGCAGTGCAGATATTTCCATGTTTATAGAGATAGCGGTGTAGATATTTCCATGTTTCTACAGATGGCGGTGTTGATATTTCCATCTATACACAGATGGCCGTGTAGATATTTCCATGTTTATACAGATGGTGGCGTAGATATTTCCATGTTTACACAGATAGTGGTGTAGATATTTCCGTGTTTATACACATGGCAGAGTAGATACTTCCATCTTTATGGAGATGGCAGTGTAGATATTTTCATGTTTATAGAGATGGCGGTGTAGATATTTCCATATTTATAGAGATAGCGGTGTAGATATTTCCATCTTTCTACAGATGGCAGTGTAGATATTTCCATGTTTATACAGATGGCGGTGTAGATATTTCCATATTTATACAGATGTCTGTGTAGATATTTCCATCTGTATACAGATGGTATTGTAGGTATTTCCATGTTTATACAGATGGTGGTGAAGATATTTCCATGTTTATTCAGATGACTGTGTAGATATTTCCATGTTTTTACAGATGGCAGTGTGGATATTTCAATGTTTATAGAGATGGCGCTGTAGATATTTCCAAGTTTATACAGCTAACGGTGGAGATATTTCCATGTTTATACAGAGAGGAGTCGAGATATTTCCATGTTTATACACATAGCGGTGTACATATTTCCATGATTATAGAGACAGCGGTGTAGGTATTTCCATGTTTATGCAGATAGCGGTGCAGATATTTCCATGTTTACACAGATGCCTATGCAGATATTTCCATATTTACACAGAGGGCTGTGTAGATATTTCTATGTTTATACAGAAGACAGTGTAGATATTTAAATGTTCCTACACATGACTGTGTAGGTATTTCCATGTTTATACAGATGTCTTTGTAGATATTTCCATGTTAATAGAGATAGCGGTGTAGACATTTCCATGTTTATACAGATAGCGGTGTAGATATTTCCATGTTTATACAGATAGTGGTGTAGATATTTCCATGTTTATACAGACCGCGGTGTAGATATTTCCATGTTTATACAAATAGCGGTGCAGATATTTCCATGTTTGTACAGATGGCGGTGTTGATATTTCCAGTTATACACAGATGCCCGTGTAGATATTTCCATGTTTATACAGACGGCGGCGCAGATATTTCCATGGATATGTAGATGGCGGTGTAGATATTTCCATGTTTATACAGATTGCGGTGTAGTTATTTCCATGTTTATATAGATAGCGGTGTAGTTATTTCCACGTATATACACATGGCTGTGTAGATATTTCCATGTTTATACAGATGGCGGTGTAGGTATTTCCATGTTTATACAGATAACTTTGTATTTCCATGTTTATACAGATGGCGGTGTAGATATTTCCATGTCTATAGAGATAGCAGTGGAGATAATTCCATGTTTATACAGATAGCGGTGTAGATATTTCCATGTTTATTCTGATCGTGGTGTAGATATTTCCATGTTTATAGAGATGGCGGTGTAGATATTTACATGTTCATAGAGATAGCGGTGTTGATTTTTCCATGTTTATAGAGACAGCGGTGTGGATATTTCCTTGCTTATACAGATAGGGGTGTAGATATTTCCATGTTTATAGAGATAGCGGTGAAGATATTTCCATGTTTATACAGATCACGGTGTAGATATTTCCTTGCTTGTACTAATAGCGGTGTAGTTATTTCCATGTTTATACAGATAGCGGTGTAGATATTTCCATGTATATACAGATGGCTGTGTAGATATTTCCATGTTTATACAGATGGCTGTGTAGATATTTCCATGTTTATACAGATGACTTTGTAGGTATTTGCATGTTTATACAGATGGCGGTGTAGGTTTTCCATGTTTATAGTGATAGCTGTGTAGATATTTCCATGTTTATACAGATAGCGGTGTTGATATTTCCATGTTTATAAAGATCGCGGTGTAGATATTTCCATGTTTATACAGATCGCGGTGCAGATATTTATATCTTTATACAGATGGCATTGTAGATATTTCCTTATTCACACAGATGGCGGTGTAGATGTTTCCATGTTTATACAGATGGCAGAGTAGTTAGTTCCATGTTTATGGAGATGGCAGTGTAGATACTTTCATGTTTACAGAGATGGCGGTGTAGATATTTCCATGTTTATAGAGATAGCAGTGTAGATATTTACATGTTTATACAGATGTCTGTGTAGATATTTCCATGTGTATACAGATGGCATTGTAGATATTTCCATGTTTATACAGATGACTGTATAGGTATTTCCATGTTTTTACAGGTGGCAGTGCAGATATTTCCATGTTTATAGAGATAGCGGTGTAGATATTTCCATGTTTCTACAGATGGCGGTGTTGATATTTCCATCTATACACAGATGGCCGTGTAGATATTTCCATGTTTATACAGATGGCGGCGTAGATATTTCCATGTTTACACAGATAGTGGTGTAGATATTTCCGTGTTTATACACATGGCAGAGTAGATACTTCCATCTTTATGGAGATGGCAGTGTAGATATTTTCATGTTTATAGAGATGGCGGTGTAGATATTTCCATATTTATAGAGATAGCGGTGTAGATATTTCCATCTTTCTACAGATGGCAGTGTAGATATTTCCATGTTTATACAGATGGCGGTGTAGATATTTCCATATTTATACAGATGTCTGTGTAGATATTTCCATCTGTATACAGATGGTATTGTAGGTATTTCCATGTTTATACAGATGGTGGTGAAGATATTTCCATGTTTATTCAGATGACTGTGTAGATATTTCCATGTTTTTACAGATGGCAGTGTGGATATTTCAATGTTTATAGAGATGGCGCTGTAGATATTCCCAAGTTTATACAGCTAACGGTGGAGATATTTCCATGTTTATACAGAGAGGAGTCGAGATATTTCCATGTTTATACACATAGCGGTGTACATATTTCCATGATTATAGAGACAGCGGTGTAGGTATTTCCATGTTTATGCAGATAGCGGTGCAGATATTTCCATGTTTACACAGATGCCTATGCAGATATTTCCATATTTACACAGAGGGCTGTGTAGATATTTCTATGTTTATACAGAAGACAGTGTAGATATTTAAATGTTCCTACACATGACAGTGTAGGTATTTCCATGTTTATACAGATGTCTTTGTAGATATTTCCATGTTAATAGAGATAGCGGTGTAGACATTTCCATGTTTATACAGATAGCGGTGTAGATATTTCCATGTTTATACAGATAGTGGTGTAGATATTTCCATGTTTATACAGACCGCGGTGTAGATATTTCCATGTTTATACAAATAGCGGTGCAGATATTTCCATGTTTGTACAGATGGCGGTGTTGATATTTCCAGTTATACACAGATGACCGTGTAGATATTTCCATGTTTATACAGACGGCGGCGCAGATATTTCCATGGATATGTAGATGGCGGTGTAGATATTTCCATGTTTATACAGATTGCGGTGTAGTTATTTCCATGTTTATATAGATAGCGGTGTAGTTATTTCCACGTATATACACATGGCTGTGTAGATATTTCCATGTTTATACAGATGGCGGTGTAGGTATTTCCATGTTTATACAGATAACTTTGTATTTCCATGTTTATACAGATGGCGGTGTAGATATTTCCATGTCTATAGAGATAGCAGTGGAGATAATTCCATGTTTATACAGATAGCGGTGTAGATATTTCCATGTTTATTCTGATCGTGGTGTAGATATTTCCATGTTTATAGAGATGGCGGTGTAGATATTTACATGTTCATAGAGATAGCGGTGTTGATTTTTCCATGTTTATAGAGACAGCGGTGTGGATATTTCCTTGCTTATACAGATAGGGGTGTAGATATTTCCATGTTTATAGAGATAGCGGTGAAGATATTTCCATGTTTATACAGATCACGGTGTAGATATTTCCTTGCTTGTACTAATAGCGGTGTAGTTATTTCCATGTTTATACAGATAGCGGTGTAGATATTTCCATGTATATACAGATGGCTGTGTAGATATTTCCATGTTTATACAGATGGCTGTGTAGATATTTCCATGTTTATACAGATGACTTTGTAGGTATTTGCATGTTTATACAGATGGCGGTGTAGGTTTTCCATGTTTATAGTGATAGCTGTGTAGATATTTCCATGTTTATACAGATAGCGGTGTTGATATTTCCATGTTTATAAAGATCGCGGTGTAGCTATTTCCATGTTTATACAGATCGCGGTGCAGATATTTATATCTTTATACAGATGGCATTGTAGATATTTCCTTATTCACACAGATGGCGGTGTAGATGTTTCCATGTTTATACAGATGGCAGAGTAGTTAGTTCCATGTTTATGGAGATGGCAGTGTAGATACTTTCATGTTTACAGAGATGGCGGTGTAGATATTTCCATGTTTATAGAGATAGCAGTGTAGATATTTACATGTTTATACAGATGTCTGTGTAGATATTTCCATGTGTATACAGATGGCATTGTAGATATTTCCATGTTTATACAGATGACTGTATAGGTATTTCCATGTTTTTACAGGTGGCAGTGCAGATATTTCCATGTTTATAGAGATAGCGGTGTAGATATTTCCATGTTTCTACAGATGGCGGTGTTGATATTTCCATCTATACACAGATGGCCGTGTAGATATTTCCATGTTTATACAGATGGCGGCGTAGATATTTCCATGTTTACACAGATAGTGGTGTAGATATTTCCGTGTTTATACACATGGCAGAGTAGATACTTCCATCTTTATGGAGATGGCAGTGTAGATATTTTCATGTTTATAGAGATGGCGGTGTAGATATTTCCATATTTATAGAGATAGCGGTGTAGATATTTCCATCTTTCTACAGATGGCAGTGTAGATATTTCCATGTTTATACAGATGGCGGTGTAGATATTTCCATATTTATACAGATGTCTGTGTAGATATTTCCATCTGTATACAGATGGTATTGTAGGTATTTCCATGTTTATACAGATGGTGGTGAAGATATTTCCATGTTTATTCAGATGACTGTGTAGATATTTCCATGTTTTTACAGATGGCAGTGTGGATATTTCAATGTTTATAGAGATGGCGCTGTAGATATTTCCAAGTTTATACAGATAACGGTGGAGATATTTCCATGTTTATACAGAGAGGAGTCGAGATATTTCCATGTTTATACACATAGCGGTGTACATATTTCCATGATTATAGAGACAGCGGTGTAGGTATTTCCATGTTTATGCAGATAGCGGTGCAGATATTTCCATGTTTACACAGATGCCTATGCAGATATTTCCATATTTACACAGAGGGCTGTGTAGATATTTCTATGTTTATACAGAAGACAGTGTAGATATTTAAATGTTCCTACACATGACTGTGTAGGTATTTCCATGTTTATACAGATGTCTTTGTAGATATTTCCATGTTAATAGAGATAGCGGTGTAGACATTTCCATGTTTATACAGATAGCGGTGTAGATATTTCCATGTTTATACAGATAGTGGTGTAGATATTTCCATGTTTATACAGACCGCGGTGTAGATATTTCCATGTTTATACAAATAGCGGTGCAGATATTTCCATGTTTGTACAGATGGCGGTGTTGATATTTCCAGTTATACACAGATGACCGTGTAGATATTTCCATGTTTATACAGACGGCGGCGCAGATATTTCCATGGATATGTAGATGGCGGTGTAGATATTTCCATGTTTATACAGATTGCGGTGTAGTTATTTCCATGTTTATATAGATAGCGGTGTAGTTATTTCCACGTATATACACATGGCTGTGTAGATATTTCCATGTTTATACAGATGGCGGTGTAGGTATTTCCATGTTTATACAGATAACTTTGTATTTCCATGTTTATACAGATGGCGGTGTAGATATTTCCATGTCTATAGAGATAGCAGTGGAGATAATTCCATGTTTATACAGATAGCGGTGTAGATATTTCCATGTTTATTCTGATCGTGGTGTAGATATTTCCATGTTTATAGAGATGGCGGTGTAGATATTTACATGTTCATAGAGATAGCGGTGTTGATTTTTCCATGTTTATAGAGACAGCGGTGTGGATATTTCCTTGCTTATACAGATAGGGGTGTAGATATTTCCATGTTTATAGAGATAGCGGTGAAGATATTTCCATGTTTATACAGATCACGGTGTAGATATTTCTTTGCTTGTACTAATAGCGGTGTAGTTATTTCCATGTTTATACAGATAGCGGTGTAGATATTTCCATGTATATACAGATGGCTGTGTAGATATTTCCATGTTTATACAGATGGCTGTGTAGATATTTCCATGTTTATACAGATGACTTTGTAGGTATTTGCATGTTTATACAGATGGCGGTGTAGGTTTTCCATGTTTATAGTGATAGCTGTGTAGATATTTCCATGTTTATACAGATAGCGGTGTTGATATTTCCATGTTTATAAAGATCGCGGTGTAGCTATTTCCATGTTTATACAGATCGCGGTGCAGATATTTATATCTTTATACAGATGGCATTGTAGATATTTCCTTATTCACACAGATGGCGGTGTAGATGTTTCCATGTTTATACAGATGGCAGAGTAGTTAGTTCCATGTTTATGGAGATGGCAGTGTAGATACTTTCATGTTTACAGAGATGGCGGTGTAGATATTTCCATGTTTATAGAGATAGCAGTGTAGATATTTACATGTTTATACAGATGTCTGTGTAGATATTTCCATGTGTATACAGATGGCATTGTAGATATTTCCATGTTTATACAGATGACTGTATAGGTATTTCCATGTTTTTACAGGTGGCAGTGCAGATATTTCCATGTTTATAGAGATAGCGGTGTAGATATTTCCATGTTTCTACAGATGGCGGTGTTGATATTTCCATCTATACACAGATGGCCGTGTAGATATTTCCATGTTTATACAGATGGCGGCGTAGATATTTCCATGTTTACACAGATAGTGGTGTAGATATTTCCGTGTTTATACACATGGCAGAGTAGATACTTCCATCTTTATGGAGATGGCAGTGTAGATATTTTCATGTTTATAGAGATGGCGGTGTAGATATTTCCATATTTATAGAGATAGCGGTGTAGATATTTCCATCTTTCTACAGATGGCAGTGTAGATATTTCCATGTTTATACAGATGGCGGTGTAGATATTTCCATATTTATACAGATGTCTGTGTAGATATTTCCATCTGTATACAGATGGTATTGTAGGTATTTCCATGTTTATACAGATGGTGGTGAAGATATTTCCATGTTTATTCAGATGACTGTGTAGATATTTCCATGTTTTTACAGATGGCAGTGTGGATATTTCAATGTTTATAGAGATGGCGCTGTAGATATTTCCAAGTTTATACAGATAACGGTGGAGATATTTCCATGTTTATACAGAGAGGAGTCGAGATATTTCCATGTTTATACACATAGCGGTGTACATATTTCCATGATTATAGAGACAGCGGTGTAGGTATTTCCATGTTTATGCAGATAGCGGTGCAGATATTTCCATGTTTACACAGATGCCTATGCAGATATTTCCATATTTACACAGAGGGCTGTGTAGATATTTCTATGTTTATACAGAAGACAGTGTAGATATTTAAATGTTCCTACACATGACTGTGTAGGTATTTCCATGTTTATACAGATGTCTTTGTAGATATTTCCATGTTAATAGAGATAGCGGTGTAGACATTTCCATGTTTATACAGATAGCGGTGTAGATATTTCCATGTTTATACAGATAGTGGTGTAGATATTTCCATGTTTATACAGACCGCGGTGTAGATATTTCCATGTTTATACAAATAGCGGTGCAGATATTTCCATGTTTGTACAGATGGCGGTGTTGATATTTCCAGTTATACACAGATGACCGTGTAGATATTTCCATGTTTATACAGACGGCGGCGCAGATATTTCCATGGATATGTAGATGGCGGTGTAGATATTTCCATGTTTATACAGATTGCGGTGTAGTTATTTCCATGTTTATATAGATAGCGGTGTAGTTATTTCCACGTATATACACATGGCTCTGTAGATATTTCCATGTTTATACAGATGGCGGTGTAGGTATTTCCATGTTTATACAGATAACTTTGTATTTCCATGTTTATACAGATGGCGGTGTAGATATTTCCATGTCTATAGAGATAGCAGTGGAGATAATTCCATGTTTATACAGATAGCGGTGTAGATATTTCCATGTTTATTCTGATCGTGGTGTAGATATTTCCATGTTTATAGAGATGGCGGTGTAGATATTTACATGTTCATAGAGATAGCGGTGTTGATTTTTCCATGTTTATAGAGACAGCGGTGTGGATATTTCCTTGCTTATACAGATAGGGGTGTAGATATTTCCATGTTTATAGAGATAGCGGTGAAGATATTTCCATGTTTATACAGATCACGGTGTAGATATTTCCTTGCTTGTACTAATAGCGGTGTAGTTATTTCCATGTTTATACAGATAGCGGTGTAGATATTTCCATGTATATACAGATGGCTGTGTAGATATTTCCATGTTTATACAGATGGCTGTGTAGATATTTCCATGTTTATACAGATGACTTTGTAGGTATTTGCATGTTTATACAGATGGCGGTGTAGGTTTTCCATGTTTATAGTGATAGCTGTGTAGATATTTCCATGTTTATACAGATAGCGGTGTTGATATTTCCATGTTTATAAAGATCGCGGTGTAGCTATTTCCATGTTTATACAGATCGCGGTGCAGATATTTATATCTTTATACAGATGGCATTGTAGATATTTCCTTATTCACACAGATGGCGGTGTAGATGTTTCCATGTTTATACAGATGGCAGAGTAGTTAGTTCCATGTTTATGGAGATGGCAGTGTAGATACTTTCATGTTTACAGAGATGGCGGTGTAGATATTTCCATGTTTATAGAGATAGCAGTGTAGATATTTACATGTTTATACAGATGTCTGTGTAGATATTTCCATGTGTATACAGATGGCATTGTAGATATTTCCATGTTTATACAGATGACTGTATAGGTATTTCCATGTTTTTACAGGTGGCAGTGCAGATATTTCCATGTTTATAGAGATAGCGGTGTAGATATTTCCATGTTTCTACAGATGGCGGTGTTGATATTTCCATCTATACACAGATGGCCGTGTAGATATTTCCATGTTTATACAGATGGCGGCGTAGATATTTCCATGTTTACACAGATAGTGGTGTAGATATTTCCGTGTTTATACACATGGCAGAGTAGATACTTCCATCTTTATGGAGATGGCAGTGTAGATATTTTCATGTTTATAGAGATGGCGGTGTAGATATTTCCATATTTATAGAGATAGCGGTGTAGATATTTCCATCTTTCTACAGATGGCAGTGTAGATATTTCCATGTTTATACAGATGGCGGTGTAGATATTTCCATATTTATACAGATGTCTGTGTAGATATTTCCATCTGTATACAGATGGTATTGTAGGTATTTCCATGTTTATACAGATGGTGGTGAAGATATTTCCATGTTTATTCAGATGACTGTGTAGATATTTCCATGTTTTTACAGATGGCAGTGTGGATATTTCAATGTTTATAGAGATGGCGCTGTAGATATTTCCAAGTTTATACAGATAACGGTGGAGATATTTCCATGTTTATACAGAGAGGAGTCGAGATATTTCCATGTTTATACACATAGCGGTGTACATATTTCCATGATTATAGAGACAGCGGTGTAGGTATTTCCATGTTTATGCAGATAGCGGTGCAGATATTTCCATGTTTACACAGATGCCTATGCAGATATTTCCATATTTACACAGAGGGCTGTGTAGATATTTCTATGTTTATACAGAAGACAGTGTAGATATTTAAATGTTCCTACACATGACTGTGTAGGTATTTCCATGTTTATACAGATGTCTTTGTAGATATTTCCATGTTAATAGAGATAGCGGTGTAGACATTTCCATGTTTATACAGATAGCGGTGTAGATATTTCCATGTTTATACAGATAGTGGTGTAGATATTTCCATGTTTATACAGACCGCGGTGTAGATATTTCCATGTTTATACAAATAGCGGTGCAGATATTTCCATGTTTGTACAGATGGCGGTGTTGATATTTCCAGTTATACACAGATGACCGTGTAGATATTTCCATGTTTATACAGACGGCGGCGCAGATATTTCCATGGATATGTAGATGGCGGTGTAGATATTTCCATGTTTATACAGATTGCGGTGTAGTTATTTCCATGTTTATATAGATAGCGGTGTAGTTATTTCCACGTATATACACATGGCTGTGTAGATATTTCCATGTTTATACAGATGGCGGTGTAGGTATTTCCATGTTTATACAGATAACTTTGTATTTCCATGTTTATACAGATGGCGGTGTAGATATTTCCATGTCTATAGAGATAGCAGTGGAGATAATTCCATGTTTATACAGATAGCGGTGTAGATATTTCCATGTTTATTCTGATCGTGGTGTAGATATTTCCATGTTTATAGAGATGGCGGTGTAGATATTTACATGTTCATAGAGATAGCGGTGTTGATTTTTCCATGTTTATAGAGACAGCGGTGTGGATATTTCCTTGCTTATACAGATAGGGGTGTAGATATTTCCATGTTTATAGAGATAGCGGTGAAGATATTTCCATGTTTATACAGATCACGGTGTAGATATTTCCTTGCTTGTACTAATAGCGGTGTAGTTATTTCCATGTTTATACAGATAGCGGTGTAGATATTTCCATGTATATACAGATGGCTGTGTAGATATTTCCATGTTTATACAGATGGCTGTGTAGATATTTCCATGTTTATACAGATGACTTTGTAGGTATTTGCATGTTTATACAGATGGCGGTGTAGGTTTTCCATGTTTATAGTGATAGCTGTGTAGATATTTCCATGTTTATACAGATAGCGGTGTTGATATTTCCATGTTTATAAAGATCGCGGTGTAGCTATTTCCATGTTTATACAGATCGCGGTGCAGATATTTATATCTTTATACAGATGGCATTGTAGATATTTCCTTATTCACACAGATGGCGGTGTAGATGTTTCCATGTTTATACAGATGGCAGAGTAGTTAGTTCCATGTTTATGGAGATGGCAGTGTAGATACTTTCATGTTTACAGAGATGGCGGTGTAGATATTTCCATGTTTATAGAGATAGCAGTGTAGATATTTACATGTTTATACAGATGTCTGTGTAGATATTTCCATGTGTATACAGATGGCATTGTAGATATTTCCATGTTTATACAGATGACTGTATAGGTATTTCCATGTTTTTACAGGTGGCAGTGCAGATATTTCCATGTTTATAGAGATAGCGGTGTAGATATTTCCATGTTTCTACAGATGGCGGTGTTGATATTTCCATCTATACACAGATGGCCGTGTAGATATTTCCATGTTTATACAGATGGCGGCGTAGATATTTCCATGTTTACACAGATAGTGGTGTAGATATTTCCGTGTTTATACACATGGCAGAGTAGATACTTCCATCTTTATGGAGATGGCAGTGTAGATATTTTCATGTTTATAGAGATGGCGGTGTAGATATTTCCATATTTATAGAGATAGCGGTGTAGATATTTCCATCTTTCTACAGATGGCAGTGTAGATATTTCCATGTTTATACAGATGGCGGTGTAGATATTTCCATATTTATACAGATGTCTGTGTAGATATTTCCATCTGTATACAGATGGTATTGTAGGTATTTCCAAGTTTATACAGATGGTGGTGAAGTTATTTCCATGTTTATTCAGATGACTGTGTAGATATTTCCATGTTTTTACAGATGGCAGTGTGGATATTTCAATGTTTATAGAGATGGCGCTGTAGATATTTCCAAGTTTATACAGCTAACGGTCGAGATATTTCCATGTTTATACAGAGAGGAGTCGAGATATTTCCATGTTTATACACATAGCGGTGTACATATTTCCATGATTATAGAGACAGCGGTGTAGGTATTTCCATGTTTATGCAGATAGCGGTGCAGATATTTCCATGTTTACACAGATGCCTATGCAGATATTTCCATATTTACACAGAGGGCTGTGTAGATATTTCTATGTTTATACAGAAGACAGTGTAGATATTTAAATGTTCCTACACATGACTGTGTAGGTATTTCCATGTTTATACAGATGTCTTTGTAGATATTTCCATGTTAATAGAGATAGCGGTGTAGACATTTCCATGTTTATACAGATAGCGGTGTAGATATTTCCATGTTTATACAGATAGTGGTGTAGATATTTCCATGTTTATACAGACCGCGGTGTAGATATTTCCATGTTTATACAAATAGCGGTGCAGATATTTCCATGTTTGTACAGATGGCGGTGTTGATATTTCCAGTTATACACAGATGACCGTGTAGATATTTCCATGTTTATACAGATGGCGGCGCAGATATTTCCATGGATATGTAGATGGCGGTGTAGATATTTCCATGTTTATACAGATTGCGGTGTAGTTATTTCCATGTTTATATAGATAGCGGTGTAGTTATTTCCATGTATATACACATGGCTGTGTAGATATTTCCATGTTTATACAGATGGCGGTGTAGGTATTTCCATGTTTATACAGATAACTTTGTATTTCCATGTTTATACAGATGGCGGTGTAGATATTTCCATGTCTATAGAGATAGCAGTGGAGATAATTCCATGTTTATACAGATAGCGGTGTAGATATTTCCATGTTTATTCTGATCGTGGTGTAGATATTTCCATGTTTATAGAGATGGCGGTGTAGATATTTACATGTTCATAGAGATAGCGGTGTTGATTTTTCCATGTTTATAGAGACAGCGGTGTGGATATTTCCTTGCTTATACAGATAGGGGTGTAGATATTTCCATGTTTATAGAGATAGCGGTGAAGATATTTCCATGTTTATACAGATCACGGTGTAGATATTTCCTTGCTTGTACTAATAGCGGTGTAGTTATTTCCATGTTTATACAGATAGCGGTGTAGATATTTCCATGTATATACAGATGGCTGTGTAGATATTTCCATGTTTATACAGATGGCTGTGTAGATATTTCCATGTTTATACAGATGACTTTGTAGGTATTTGCATGTTTATACAGATGGCGGTGTAGGTTTTCCATGTTTATAGTGATAGCTGTGTAGATATTTCCATGTTTATACAGATAGCGGTGTTGATATTTCCATGTTTATAAAGATCGCGGTGTAGCTATTTCCATGTTTATACAGATCGCGGTGCAGATATTTATATCTTTATACAGATGGCATTGTAGATATTTCCTTATTCACACAGATGGCGGTGTAGATGTTTCCATGTTTATACAGATGGCAGAGTAGTTAGTTCCATGTTTATGGAGATGGCAGTGTAGATACTTTCATGTTTACAGAGATGGCGGTGTAGATATTTCCATGTTTATAGAGATAGCAGTGTAGATATTTACATGTTTATACAGATGTCTGTGTAGATATTTCCATGTGTATACAGATGGCATTGTAGATATTTCCATGTTTATACAGATGACTGTATAGGTATTTCCATGTTTTTACAGGTGGCAGTGCAGATATTTCCATGTTTATAGAGATAGCGGTGTAGATATTTCCATGTTTCTACAGATGGCGGTGTTGATATTTCCATCTATACACAGATGGCCGTGTAGATATTTCCATGTTTATACAGATGGCGGCGTAGATATTTCCATGTTTACACAGATAGTGGTGTAGATATTTCCGTGTTTATACACATGGCAGAGTAGATACTTCCATCTTTATGGAGATGGCAGTGTAGATATTTTCATGTTTATAGAGATGGCGGTGTAGATATTTCCATATTTATAGAGATAGCGGTGTAGATATTTCCATGTTTCTACAGATGGCAGTGTAGATATTTCCATGTTTATACAGATGGCGGTGTAGATATTTCCATATTTATACAGATGTCTGTGTAGATATTTCCATCTGTATACAGATGGTATTGTAGGTATTTCCATGTTTATACAGATGGTGGTGAAGATATTTCCATGTTTATTCAGATGACTGTGTAGATATTTCCATGTTTTTACAGATGGCAGTGTGGATATTTCAATGTTTATAGAGATGGCGCTGTAGATATTTCCAAGTTTATACAGCTAACGGTGGAGATATTTCCATGTTTATACAGAGAGGAGTCGAGATATTTCCATGTTTATACACATAGCGGTGTACATATTTCCATGATTATAGAGACAGCGGTGTAGGTATTTCCATGTTTATGCAGATAGCGGTGCAGATATTTCCATGTTCACACAGATGCCTATGCAGATATTTCCATATTTACACAGAGGGCTGTGTAGATATTTCTATGTTTATACAGAAGACAGTGTAGATATTTAAATGTTCCTACACATGACTGTGTAGGTATTTCCATGTTTATACAGATGTCTTTGTAGATATTTCCATGTTAATAGAGATAGCGGTGTAGACATTTCCATGTTTATACAGATAGCGGTGTAGATATTTCCATGTTTATACAGATGGCGGTGTAGATATTTCCATGTTTATACAGATAACTTTGTATTTCCATGTTTATACAGATGGCGGTGTAGATATTTCCATGTCTATAGAGATAGCAGTGGAGATAATTCCATGTTTATAGAGATAGCGGTGTAGATATTTCCATGTTTATTCTGATCGTGGTGTAGATATTTCCATGTTTATAGAGATGGCGGTGTAGATATTTACATGTTCATAGAGATAGCGGTGTTGATTTTTCCATGTTTATAGAGACAGCGGTGTGGATATTTCCTTGCTTATACAGATAGGGGTGTAGATATTTCCATGTTTATAGAGATAGCGGTGAAGATATTTCCATGTTTATACAGATCACGGTGTAGATATTTCCTTGCTTGTACTAATAGCGGTGTAGTTATTTCCATGTTTATACAGATAGCGGTGTAGATATTTCCATGTATATACAGATGGCTGTGTAGATATTTCCATGTTTATACAGATGGCTGTGTAGATATTTCCATGTTTATACAGATGACTTTGTAGGTATTTGCATGTTTATACAGATGGCGGTGTAGGTTTTCCATGTTTATAGTGATAGCTGTGTAGAAATTTCCATGTTTATACAGATAGCGGTGTTGATATTTCCATGTTTATAAAGATCGCGGTGTAGCTATTTCCATGTTTATACAGATCGCGGTGCAGATATTTATATCTTTATACAGATGGCATTGTAGATATTTCCTTATTCACACAGATGGCGGTGTAGATGTTTCCATGTTTATACAGATGGCAGAGTAGTTAGTTCCATGTTTATGGAGATGGCAGTGTAGATACTTTCATGTTTACAGAGATGGCGGTGTAGATATTTCCATGTTTATAGAGATAGCAGTGTAGATATTTACATGTTTATACAGATGTCTGTGTAGATATTTCCATGTGTATACAGATGGCATTGTAGATATTTCCATGTTTATACAGATGACTGTATAGGTATTTCCATGTTTTTACAGGTGGCAGTGCAGATATTTCCATGTTTATAGAGATAGCGGTGTAGATATTTCCATGTTTCTACAGATGGCGGTGTTGATATTTCCATCTATACACAGATGGCCGTGTAGATATTTCCATGTTTATACAGATGGCGGCGTAGATATTTCCATGTTTACACAGATAGTGGTGTAGATATTTCCATGTTTATACACATGGCAGAGTAGATACTTCCATCTTTATGGAGATGGCAGTGTAGATATTTTCATGTTTATAGAGATGGCGGTGTAGATATTTCCATATTTATAGAGATAGCGGTGTAGATATTTCCATCTTTCTACAGATGGCAGTGTAGATATTTCCATGTTTATACAGATGGCGGTGTAGATATTTCCATATTTATACAGATGTCTGTGTAGATATTTCCATCTGTATACAGATGGTATTGTAGGTATTTCCATGTTTATACAGATGGTGGTGAAGATATTTCCATGTTTATTCAGATGACTGTGTAGATATTTCCATGTTTTTACACATGGCAGTGTGGATATTTCAATGTTTATAGAGATGGCGCTGTAGATATTTCCAAGTTTATACAGCTAACGGTGGAGATATTTCCATGTTTATACAGAGAGGAGTCGAGATATTTCCATGTTTATACACATAGCGGTGTACATATTTCCATGATTATAGAGACAGCGGTGTAGGTATTTCCATGTTTATGCAGATAGCGGTGCAGATATTTCCATGTTTACACAGATGCCTATGCAGATATTTCCATATTTACACAGAGGGCTGTGTAGATATTTCTATGTTTATACAGAAGACAGTGTAGATATTTAAATGTTCCTACACATGACTGTGTAGGTATTTCCATGTTTATACAGATGTCTTTGTAGATATTTCCATGTTAATAGAGATAGCGGTGTAGACATTTCCATGTTTATACAGATAGCGGTGTAGATATTTCCATGTTTATACAGATAGTGGTGTAGATATTTCCATGTTTATACAGACCGCGGTGTAGATATTTCCATGTTTATACAAATAGCGGTGCAGATATTTCCATGTTTGTACAGATGGCGGTGTTGATATTTCCATTTATACACAGATGACCGTGTAGATATTTCCATGTTTATACAGATGGCGGTGCAGACATTTCCATGGATATGTAGATGGCGGTGTAGATATTTCCATGTTTATACAGATTGCGGTGTAGTTATTTCCATGTTTATATAGATAGCGGTGTAGTTATTTCCACGTATATACACATGGCTGTGTAGATATTTCCATGTTTATACAGATGGCGGTGTAGATATTTCCATGTTTATACAGATAACTTTGTATTTCCATGTTTATACAGATGGCGGTGTAGATATTTCCATGTCTATAGAGATAGCAGTGGAGATAATTCCATGTTTATACAGATAGCGGTGTAGATATTTCCATGTTTATTCTGATCGTGGTGTAGATATTTCCATGTTTATAGAGATGGCGGTGTAGATATTTACATGTTCATAGAGATAGCGGTGTTGATTTTTCCATGTTTATAGAGACAGCGGTGTGGATATTTCCTTGCTTATACAGATAGGGGTGTAGATATTTCCATGTTTATAGAGATAGCGGTGAAGATATTTCCATGTTTATACAGATCACGGTGTAGATATTTCCTTGCTTGTACTAATAGCGGTGTAGTTATTTCCATGTTTATACAGATAGCGGTGTAGATATTTCCATGTATATACAGATGGCTGTGTAGATATTTCCATGTTTATACAGATGGCTGTGTAGATATTTCCATGTTTATACAGATGACTTTGTAGGTATTTGCATGTTTATACAGATGGCGGTGTAGGTTTTCCATGTTTATAGTGATAGCTGTGTAGATATTTCCATGTTTATACAGATAGCGGTGTTGATATTTCCATGTTTATAAAGATCGCGGTGTAGCTATTTCCATGTTTATACAGATCGCCGTGCAGATATTTATATCTTTATACAGATGGCATTGTAGATATTTCCTTATTCACACAGATGGCGGTGTAGATGTTTCCATGTTTATACAGATGGCAGAGTAGTTAGTTCCATGTTTATGGAGATGGCAGTGTAGATACTTTCATGTTTACAGAGATGGCGGTGTAGATATTTCCATGTTTATAGAGATAGCAGTGTAGATATTTACATGTTTATACAGATGTCTGTGTAGATATTTCCATGTGTATACAGATGGCATTGTAGATATTTCCATGTTTATACAGATGACTGTATAGGTATTTCCATGTTTTTACAGGTGGCAGTGCAGATATTTCCATGTTTATAGAGATAGCGGTGTAGATATTTCCATGTTTCTACAGATGGCGGTGTTGATATTTCCATCTATACACAGATGGCCGTGTAGATATTTCCATGTTTATACAGATGGCGGCGTAGATATTTCCATGTTTACACAGATAGTGGTGTAGATATTTCCGTGTTTATACACATGGCAGAGTAGATACTTCCATCTTTATGGAGATGGCAGTGTAGATATTTTCATGTTTATAGAGATGGCGGTGTAGATATTTCCATATTTATAGAGATAGCGGTGTAGATATTTCCATCTTTCTACAGATGGCAGTGTAGATATTTCCATGTTTATACAGATGGCGGTGTAGATATTTCCATATTTATACAGATGTCTGTGTAGATATTTCCATCTGTATACAGATGGTATTGTAGGTATTTCCATGTTTATACAGATGGTGGTGAAGATATTTCCATGTTTATTCAGATGACTGTGTAGATATTTCCATGTTTTTACAGATGGCAGTGTGGATATTTCAATGTTTATAGAGATGGCGCTGTAGATATTTCCAAGTTTATACAGCTAACGGTGGAGATATTTCCATGTTTATACAGAGAGGAGTCGAGATATTTCCATGTTTATACACATAGCGGTGTACATATTTCCATGATTATAGAGACAGCGGTGTAGGTATTTCCATGTTTATGCAGATAGCGGTGCAGATATTTCCATGTTTACACAGATGCCTATGCAGATATTTCCATATTTACACAGAGGGCTGTGTAGATATTTCTATGTTTATACAGAAGACAGTGTAGATATTTAAATGTTCCTACACATGACTGTGTAGGTATTTCCATGTTTATACAGATGTCTTTGTAGATATTTCCATGTTAATAGAGATAGCGGTGTAGACATTTCCATGTTTATACAGATAGCGGTGTAGATATTTCCATGTTTATACAGATAGTGGTGTAGATATTTCCATGTTTATACAGACCGCGGTGTAGATATTTCCATGTTTATACAAATAGCGGTGCAGATATTTCCATGTTTGTACAGATGGCGGTGTTGATATTTCCATTTATACACAGATGACCGTGTAGATATTTCCATGTTTATACAGATGGCGGCGCAGACATTTCCATGGATATGTAGATGGCGGTGTAGATATTTCCATGTTTATACAGATTGCGGTGTAGTTATTTCCATGTTTATATAGATAGCGGTGTAGTTATTTCCACGTATATACACATGGCTGTGTAGATATTTCCATGTTTATACAGATGGCGGTGTAGATATTTCCATGTTTATACAGATAACTTTGTATTTCCATGTTTATACAGATGGCGGTGTAGATATTTCCATGTCTATAGAGATAGCAGTGGAGATAATTCCATGTTTATACAGATAGCGGTGTAGATATTTCCATGTTTATTCTGATCGTGGTGTAGATATTTCCATGTTTATAGAGATGGCGGTGTAGATATTTACATGTTCATAGAGATAGCGGTGTTGATTTTTCCATGTTTATAGAGACAGCGGTGTGGATATTTCCTTGCTTATACAGATAGGGGTGTAGATATTTCCATGTTTATAGAGATAGCGGTGAAGATATTTCCATGTTTATACAGATCACGGTGTAGATATTTCCTTGCTTGTACTAATAGCGGTGTAGTTATTTCCATGTTTATACAGATAGCGGTGTAGATATTTCCATGTATATACAGATGGCTGTGTAGATATTTCCATGTTTATACAGATGGCTGTGTAGATATTTCCATGTTTATACAGATGACTTTGTAGGTATTTGCATGTTTATACAGATGGCGGTGTAGGTTTTCCATGTTTATAGTGATAGCTGTGTAGATATTTCCATGTTTATACAGATAGCGGTGTTGATATTTCCATGTTTATAAAGATCGCGGTGTAGCTATTTCCATGTTTATACAGATCGCCGTGCAGATATTTATATCTTTATACAGATGGCATTGTAGATATTTCCTTATTCACACAGATGGCGGTGTAGATGTTTCCATGTTTATACAGATGGCAGAGTAGTTAGTTCCATGTTTATGGAGATGGCAGTGTAGATACTTTCATGTTTACAGAGATGGCGGTGTAGATATTTCCATGTTTATAGAGATAGCAGTGTAGATATTTACATGTTTATACAGATGTCTGTGTAGATATTTCCATGTGTATACAGATGGCATTGTAGATATTTCCATGTTTATACAGATGACTGTATAGGTATTTCCATGTTTTTACAGGTGGCAGTGCAGATATTTCCATGTTTATAGAGATAGCGGTGTAGATATTTCCATGTTTCTACAGATGGCGGTGTTGATATTTCCATCTATACACAGATGGCCGTGTAGATATTTCCATGTTTATACAGATGGCGGCGTAGATATTTCCATGTTTACACAGATAGTGGTGTAGATATTTCCGTGTTTATACACATGGCAGAGTAGATACTTCCATCTTTATGGAGATGGCAGTGTAGATATTTTCATGTTTATAGAGATGGCGGTGTAGATATTTCCATATTTATAGAGATAGCGGTGTAGATATTTCCATCTTTCTACAGATGGCAGTGTAGATATTTCCATGTTTATACAGATGGCGGTGTAGATATTTCCATATTTATACAGATGTCTGTGTAGATATTTCCATCTGTATACAGATGGTATTGTAGGTATTTCCATGTTTATACAGATGGTGGTGAAGATATTTCCATGTTTATTCAGATGACTGTGTAGATATTTCCATGTTTTTACAGATGGCAGTGTGGATATTTCAATGTTTATAGAGATGGCGCTGTAGATATTTCCAAGTTTATACAGCTAACGGTGGAGATATTTCCATGTTTATACAGAGAGGAGTCGAGATATTTCCATGTTTATACACATAGCGGTGTACATATTTCCATGATTATAGAGACAGCGGTGTAGGTATTTCCATGTTTATGCAGATAGCGGTGCAGATATTTCCATGTTCACACAGATGCCTATGCAGATATTTCCATATTTACACAGAGGGCTGTGTAGATATTTCTATGTTTATACAGAAGACAGTGTAGATATTTAAATGTTCCTACACATGACTGTGTAGGTATTTCCATGTTTATACAGATGTCTTTGTAGATATTTCCATGTTAATAGAGATAGCGGTGTAGACATTTCCATGTTTATACAGATAGCGGTGTAGATATTTCCATGTTTATACAGATGGCGGTGTAGATATTTCCATGTTTATACAGATAACTTTGTATTTCCATGTTTATACAGATGGCGGTGTAGATATTTCCATGTCTATAGAGATAGCAGTGGAGATAATTCCATGTTTATAGAGATAGCGGTGTAGATATTTCCATGTTTATTCTGATCGTGGTGTAGATATTTCCATGTTTATAGAGATGGCGGTGTAGATATTTACATGTTCATAGAGATAGCGGTGTTGATTTTTCCATGTTTATAGAGACAGCGGTGTGGATATTTCCTTGCTTATACAGATAGGGGTGTAGATATTTCCATGTTTATAGAGATAGCGGTGAAGATATTTCCATGTTTATACAGATCACGGTGTAGATATTTCCTTGCTTGTACTAATAGCGGTGTAGTTATTTCCATGTTTATACAGATAGCGGTGTAGATATTTCCATGTATATACAGATGGCTGTGTAGATATTTCCATGTTTATACAGATGGCTGTGTAGATATTTCCATGTTTATACAGATGACTTTGTAGGTATTTGCATGTTTATACAGATGGCGGTGTAGGTTTTCCATGTTTATAGTGATAGCTGTGTAGAAATTTCCATGTTTATACAGATAGCGGTGTTGATATTTCCATGTTTATAAAGATCGCGGTGTAGCTATTTCCATGTTTATACAGATCGCGGTGCAGATATTTATATCTTTATACAGATGGCATTGTAGATATTTCCTTATTCACACAGATGGCGGTGTAGATGTTTCCATGTTTATACAGATGGCAGAGTAGTTAGTTCCATGTTTATGGAGATGGCAGTGTAGATACTTTCATGTTTACAGAGATGGCGGTGTAGATATTTCCATGTTTATAGAGATAGCAGTGTAGATATTTACATGTTTATACAGATGTCTGTGTAGATATTTCCATGTGTATACAGATGGCATTGTAGATATTTCCATGTTTATACAGATGACTGTATAGGTATTTCCATGTTTTTACAGGTGGCAGTGCAGATATTTCCATGTTTATAGAGATAGCGGTGTAGATATTTCCATGTTTCTACAGATGGCGGTGTTGATATTTCCATCTATACACAGATGGCCGTGTAGATATTTCCATGTTTATACAGATGGCGGCGTAGATATTTCCATGTTTACACAGATAGTGGTGTAGATATTTCCGTGTTTATACACATGGCAGAGTAGATACTTCCATCTTTATGGAGATGGCAGTGTAGATATTTTCATGTTTATAGAGATGGCGGTGTAGATATTTCCATATTTATAGAGATAGCGGTGTAGATATTTCCATCTTTCTACAGATGGCAGTGTAGATATTTCCATGTTTATACAGATGGCGGTGTAGATATTTCCATATTTATACAGATGTCTGTGTAGATATTTCCATCTGTATACAGATGGTATTGTAGGTATTTCCATGTTTATACAGATGGTGGTGAAGATATTTCCATGTTTATTCAGATGACTGTGTAGATATTTCCATGTTTTTACAGATGGCAGTGTGGATATTTCAATGTTTATAGAGATGGCGCTGTAGATATTTCCAAGTTTATACAGCTAACGGTGGAGATATTTCCATGTTTATACAGAGAGGAGTCGAGATATTTCCATGTTTATACACATAGCGGTGTACATATTTCCATGATTATAGAGACAGCGGTGTAGGTATTTCCATGTTTATGCAGATAGCGGTGCAGATATTTCCATGTTTACACAGATGCCTATGCAGATATTTCCATATTTACACAGAGGCCTGTGTAGATATTTCTATGTTTATACAGAAGACAGTGTAGATATTTAAATGTTCCTACACATGACTGTGTAGGTATTTCCATGTTTATACAGATGTCTTTGTAGATATTTCCATGTTAATAGAGATAGCGGTGTAGACATTTCCATGTTTATACAGATAGCGGTGTAGATATTTCCATGTTTATACAGATAGTGGTGTAGATATTTCCATGTTTATACAGACCGCGGTGTAGATATTTCCATGTTTATACAAATAGCGGTGCAGATATTTCCATGTTTGTACAGATGGCGGTGTTGATATTTCCATTTATACACAGATGACCGTGTAGATATTTCCATGTTTATACAGATGGCGGCGCAGACATTTCCATGGATATGTAGATGGCGGTGTAGATATTTCCATGTTTATACAGATTGCGGTGTAGTTATTTCCATGTTTATATAGATAGCGGTGTAGTTATTTCCACGTATATACACATGGCTGTGTAGATATTTCCATGTTTATACAGATGGCGGTGTAGATATTTCCATGTTTATACAGATAACTTTGTATTTCCATGTTTATACAGATGGCGGTGTAGATATTTCCATGTCTATAGAGATAGCAGTGGAGATAATTCCATGTTTATACAGATAGCGGTGTAGATATTTCCATGTTTATTCTGATCGTGGTGTAGATATTTCCATGTTTATAGAGATGGCGGTGTAGATATTTACATGTTCATAGAGATAGCGGTGTTGATTTTTCCATGTTTATAGAGACAGCGGTGTGGATATTTCCTTGCTTATACAGATAGGGGTGTAGATATTTCCATGTTTATAGAGATAGCGGTGAAGATATTTCCATGTTTATACAGATCACGGTGTAGATATTTCCTTGCTTGTACTAATAGCGGTGTAGTTATTTCCATGTTTATACAGATAGCGGTGTAGATATTTCCATGTATATACAGATGGCTGTGTAGATATTTCCATGTTTATACAGATGGCTGTGTAGATATTTCCATGTTTATACAGATGACTTTGTAGGTATTTGCATGTTTATACAGATGGCGGTGTAGGTTTTCCATGTTTATAGTGATAGCTGTGTAGATATTTCCATGTTTATACAGATAGCGGTGTTGATATTTCCATGTTTATAAAGATCGCGGTGTAGCTATTTCCATGTTTATACAGATCGCGGTGCAGATATTTATATCTTTATACAGATGGCATTGTAGATATTTCCTTATTCACACAGATGGCGGTGTAGATGTTTCCATGTTTATACAGATGGCAGAGTAGTTAGTTCCATGTTTATGGAGATGGCAGTGTAGATACTTTCATGTTTACAGAGATGGCGGTGTAGATATTTCCATGTTTATAGAGATAGCAGTGTAGATATTTACATGTTTATACAGATGTCTGTGTAGATATTTCCATGTGTATACAGATGGCATTGTAGATATTTCCATGTTTATACAGATGACTCTATAGGTATTTCCATGTTTTTACAGGTGGCAGTGCAGATATTTCCATGTTTATAGAGATAGCGGTGTAGATATTTCCATGTTTCTACAGATGGCGGTGTTGATATTTCCATCTATACACAGATGGCCGTGTAGATATTTCCATGTTTATACAGATGGCGGCGTAGATATTTCCATGTTTACACAGATAGTGGTGTAGATATTTCCGTGTTTATACACATGGCAGAGTAGATACTTCCATCTTTATGGAGATGGCAGTGTAGATATTTTCATGTTTATAGAGATGGCGGTGTAGATATTTCCATATTTATAGAGATAGCGGTGTAGATATTTCCATCTTTCTACAGATGGCAGTGTAGATATTTCCATGTTTATACAGATGGCGGTGTAGATATTTCCATATTTATACAGATGTCTGTGTAGATATTTCCATCTGTATACAGATGGTATTGTAGGTATTTCCATGTTTATACAGATGGTGGTGAAGATATTTCCATGTTTATTCAGATGACTGTGTAGATATTTCCATGTTTTTACAGATGGCAGTGTGGATATTTCAATGTTTATAGAGATGGCGCTGTAGATATTTCCAAGTTTATACAGCTAACGGTGGAGATATTTCCATGTTTATACAGAGAGGAGTCGAGATATTTCCATGTTTATACACATAGCGGTGTACATATTTCCATGATTATAGAGACAGCGGTGTAGGTATTTCCATGTTTATGCAGATAGCGGTGCAGATATTTCCATGTTTACACAGATGCCTATGCAGATATTTCCATATTTACACAGAGGGCTGTGTAGATATTTCTATGTTTATACAGAAGACAGTGTAGATATTTAAATGTTCCTACACATGACTGTGTAGGTATTTCCATGTTTATACAGATGTCTTTGTAGATATTTCCATGTTAATAGAGATAGCGGTGTAGACATTTCCATGTTTATACAGATAGCGGTGTAGATATTTCCATGTTTATACAGATAGTGGTGTAGATATTTCCATGTTTATACAGACCGCAGTGTAGATATTTCCATGTTTATACAAATAGCGGTGCAGATATTTCCATGTTTGTACAGATGGCGGTGTTGATATTTCCAGTTATACACAGATGACCGTGTAGATATTTCCATGTTTATACAGACGGCGGCGCAGATATTTCCATGGATATGTAGATGGCGGTGTAGATATTTCCATGTTTATACAGATTGCGGTGTAGTTATTTCCATGTTTATATAGATAGCGGTGTAGTTATTTCCACGTATATACACATGGCTGTGTAGATATTTCCATGCTTATACAGATGGCGGTGTAGGTATTTCCATGTTTATACAGATAACTTTGTATTTCCATGTTTATACAGATGGCGGTGTAGATATTTCCATGTCTATAGAGATAGCAGTGGAGATAATTCCATGTTTATACAGATAGCGGTGTAGATATTTCCATGTTTATTCTGATCGTGGTGTAGATATTTCCATGTTTATAGAGATGGCGGTGTAGATATTTACATGTTCATAGAGATAGCGGTGTTGATTTTTCCATGTTTATAGAGACAGCGGTGTGGATATTTCCTTGCTTATACAGATAGGGGTGTAGATATTTCCATGTTTATAGAGATAGCGGTGAAGATATTTCCATGTTTATACAGATCACGGTGTAGATATTTCCTTGCTTGTACTAATAGCGGTGTAGTTATTTCCATGTTTATACAGATAGCGGTGTAGATATTTCCATGTATATACAGATGGCTGTGTAGATATTTCCATGTTTATACAGATGGCTGTGTAGATATTTCCATGTTTATACAGATGACTTTGTAGGTATTTGCATGTTTATACAGATGGCGGTGTAGGTTTTCCATGTTTATAGTGATAGCTGTGTAGATATTTCCATGTTTATACAGATAGCGGTGTTGATATTTCCATGTTTATAAAGATCGCGGTGTAGCTATTTCCATGTTTATACAGATCGCCGTGCAGATATTTATATCTTTATACAGATGGCATTGTAGATATTTCCTTATTCACACAGATGGCGGTGTAGATGTTTCCATGTTTATACAGATGGCAGAGTAGTTAGTTCCATGTTTATGGAGATGGCAGTGTAGATACTTTCATGTTTACAGAGATGGCGGTGTAGATATTTCCATGTTTATAGAGATAGCAGTGTAGATATTTACATGTTTATACAGATGTCTGTGTAGATATTTCCATGTGTATACAGATGGCATTGTAGATATTTCCATGTTTATACAGATGACTGTATAGGTATTTCCATGTTTTTACAGGTGGCAGTGCAGATATTTCCATGTTTATAGAGATAGCGGTGTAGATATTTCCATGTTTCTACAGATGGCGGTGTTGATATTTCCATCTATACACAGATGGCCGTGTAGATATTTCCATGTTTATACAGATGGCGGCGTAGATATTTCCATGTTTACACAGATAGTGGTGTAGATATTTCCGTGTTTATACACATGGCAGAGTAGATACTTCCATCTTTATGGAGATGGCAGTGTAGATATTTTCATGTTTATAGAGATGGCGGTGTAGATATTTCCATATTTATAGAGATAGCGGTGTAGATATTTCCATCTTTCTACAGATGGCAGTGTAGATATTTCCATGTTTATACAGATGGCGGTGTAGATATTTCCATATTTATACAGATGTCTGTGTAGATATTTCCATCTGTATACAGATGGTATTGTAGGTATTTCCATGTTTATACAGATGGTGGTGAAGATATTTCCATGTTTATTCAGATGACTGTGTAGATATTTCCATGTTTTTACAGATGGCAGTGTGGATATTTCAATGTTTATAGAGATGGCGCTGTAGATATTTCCAAGTTTATACAGCTAACGGTGGAGATATTTCCATGTTTATACAGAGAGGAGTCGAGATATTTCCATGTTTATACACATAGCGGTGTACATATTTCCATGATTATAGAGACAGCGGTGTAGGTATTTCCATGTTTATGCAGATAGCGGTGCAGATATTTCCATGTTCACACAGATGCCTATGCAGATATTTCCATATTTACACAGAGGGCTGTGTAGATATTTCTATGTTTATACAGAAGACAGTGTAGATATTTAAATGTTCCTACACATGACTGTGTAGTTATTTCCATGTTTATACAGATGTCTTTGTAGATATTTCCATGTTAATACAGATAGCGGTGTAGACATTTCCATGTTTATACAGATAGCGGTGTAGATATTTCCATGTTTATACAGATGGCGGTGTAGATATTTCCATGTTTATACAGATAACTTTGTATTTCCATGTTTATACAGATGGCGGTGTAGATATTTCCATGTCTATAGAGATAGCAGTGGAGATAATTCCATGTTTATAGAGATAGCGGTGTAGATATTTCCATGTTTATTCTGATCGTGGTGTAGATATTTCCATGTTTATAGAGATGGCGGTGTAGATATTTACATGTTCATAGAGATAGCGGTGTTGATTTTTCCATGTTTATAGAGACAGCGGTGTGGATATTTCCTTGCTTATACAGATAGGGGTGTAGATATTTCCATGTTTATAGAGATAGCGGTGAAGATATTTCCATGTTTATACAGATCACGGTGTAGATATTTCCTTGCTTGTACTAATAGCGGTGTAGTTATTTCCATGTTTATACAGATAGCGGTGTAGATATTTCCATGTATATACAGATGGCTGTGTAGATATTTCCATGTTTATACAGATGGCTGTGTAGATATTTCCATGTTTATACAGATGACTTTGTAGGTATTTGCATGTTTATACAGATGGCGGTGTAGGTTTTCCATGTTTATAGTGATAGCTGTGTAGAAATTTCCATGTTTATACAGATAGCGGTGTTGATATTTCCATGTTTATAAAGATCGCGGTGTAGCTATTTCCATGTTTATACAGATCGCGGTGCAGATATTTATATCTTTATACAGATGGCATTGTAGATATTTCCTTATTCACACAGATGGCGGTGTAGATGTTTCCATGTTTATACAGATGGCAGAGTAGTTAGTTCCATGTTTATGGAGATGGCAGTGTAGATACTTTCATGTTTACAGAGATGGCGGTGTAGATATTTCCATGTTTATAGAGATAGCAGTGTAGATATTTACATGTTTATACAGATGTCTGTGTAGATATTTCCATGTGTATACAGATGGCATTGTAGATATTTCCATGTTTATACAGATGACTGTATAGGTATTTCCATGTTTTTACAGGTGGCAGTGCAGATATTTCCATGTTTATAGAGATAGCGGTGTAGATATTTCCATGTTTCTACAGATGGCGGTGTTGATATTTCCATCTATACACAGATGGCCGTGTAGATATTTCCATGTTTATACAGATGGCGGCGTAGATATTTCCATGTTTACACAGATAGTGGTGTAGATATTTCCATGTTTATACACATGGCAGAGTAGATACTTCCATCTTTATGGAGATGGCAGTGTAGATATTTTCATGTTTATAGAGATGGCGGTGTAGATATTTCCATATTTATAGAGATAGCGGTGTAGATATTTCCATCTTTCTACAGATGGCAGTGTAGATATTTCCATGTTTATACAGATGGCGGTGTAGATATTTCCATATTTATACAGATGTCTGTGTAGATATTTCCATCTGTATACAGATGGTATTGTAGGTATTTCCATGTTTATACAGATGGTGGTGAAGATATTTCCATGTTTATTCAGATGACTGTGTAGATATTTCCATGTTTTTACAGATGGCAGTGTGGATATTTCAATGTTTATAGAGATGGCGCTGTAGATATTTCCAAGTTTATACAGCTAACGGTGGAGATATTTCCATGTTTATACAGAGAGGAGTCGAGATATTTCCATGTTTATACACATAGCGGTGTACATATTTCCATGATTATAGAGACAGCGGTGTAGGTATTTCCATGTTTATGCAGATAGCGGTGCAGATATTTCCATGTTTACACAGATGCCTATGCAGATATTTCCATATTTACACAGAGGGCTGTGTAGATATTTCTATGTTTATACAGAAGACAGTGTAGATATTTAAATGTTCCTACACATGACTGTGTAGGTATTTCCATGTTTATACAGATGTCTTTGTAGATATTTCCATGTTAATAGAGATAGCGGTGTAGACATTTCCATGTTTATACAGATAGCGGTGTAGATATTTCCATGTTTATACAGATAGTGGTGTAGATATTTCCATGTTTATACAGACCGCGGTGTAGATATTTCCATGTTTATACAAATAGCGGTGCAGATATTTCCATGTTTGTACAGATGGCGGTGTTGATATTTCCATTTATACACAGATGACCGTGTAGATATTTCCATGTTTATACAGATGGCGGCGCAGACATTTCCATGGATATGTAGATGGCGGTGTAGATATTTCCATGTTTATACAGATTGCGGTGTAGTTATTTCCATGTTTATATAGATAGCGGTGTAGTTATTTCCACGTATATACACATGGCTGTGTAGATATTTCCATGTTTATACAGATGGCGGTGTAGATATTTCCATGTTTATACAGATAACTTTGTATTTCCATGTTTATACAGATGGCGGTGTAGATATTTCCATGTCTATAGAGATAGCAGTGGAGATAATTCCATGTTTATACAGATAGCGGTGTAGATATTTCCATGTTTATTCTGATCGTGGTGTAGATATTTCCATGTTTATAGAGATGGCGGTGTAGATATTTACATGTTCATAGAGATAGCGGTGTTGATTTTTCCATGTTTATAGAGACAGCGGTGTGGATATTTCCTTGCTTATACAGATAGGGGTGTAGATATTTCCATGTTTATAGAGATAGCGGTGAAGATATTTCCATGTTTATACAGATCACGGTGTAGATATTTCCTTGCTTGTACTAATAGCGGTGTAGTTATTTCCATGTTTATACAGATAGCGGTGTAGATATTTCCATGTATATACAGATGGCTGTGTAGATATTTCCATGTTTATACAGATGGCTGTGTAGATATTTCCATGTTTATACAGATGACTTTGTAGGTATTTGCATGTTTATACAGATGGCGGTGTAGGTTTTCCATGTTTATAGTGATAGCTGTGTAGATATTTCCATGATTATACAGATAGCGGTGTTGATATTTCCATGTTTATAAAGATCGCGGTGTAGCTATTTCCATGTTTATACAGATCGCGGTGCAGATATTTATATCTTTATACAGATGGCATTGTAGATATTTCCTTATTCACACAGATGGCGGTGTAGATGTTTCCATGTTTATACAGATGGCAGAGTAGTTAGTTCCATGTTTATGGAGATGGCAGTGTAGATACTTTCATGTTTACAGAGATGGCGGTGTAGATATTTCCATGTTTATAGAGATAGCAGTGTAGATATTTACATGTTTATACAGATGTCTGTGTAGATATTTCCATGTGTATACAGATGGCATTGTAGATATTTCCATGTTTATACAGATGACTGTATAGGTATTTCCATGTTTTTACAGGTGGCAGTGCAGATATTTCCATGTTTATAGACATAGCGGTGTAGATATTTCCATGTTTCTACAGATGGCGGTGTTGATATTTCCATCTATACACAGATGGCCGTGTAGATATTTCCATGTTTATACAGATGGCGGCGTAGATATTTCCATGTTTACACAGATAGTGGTGTAGATATTTCCGTGTTTATACACATGGCAGAGTAGATACTTCCATCTTTATGGAGATGGCAGTGTAGATATTTTCATGTTTATAGAGATGGCGGTGTAGATATTTCCATATTTATAGAGATAGCGGTGTAGATATTTCCATCTTTCTACAGATGGCAGTGTAGATATTTCCATGTTTATACAGATGGCGGTGTAGATATTTCCATATTTATACAGATGTCTGTGTAGATATTTCCATCTGTATACAGATGGTATTGTAGGTATTTCCATGTTTATACAGATGGTGGTGAAGATATTTCCATGTTTATTCAGATGACTGTGTAGATATTTCCATGTTTTTACAGATGGCAGTGTGGATATTTCAATGTTTATAGAGATGGCGCTGTAGATATTTCCAAGTTTATACAGCTAACGGTGGAGATATTTCCATGTTTATACAGAGAGGAGTCGAGATATTTCCATGTTTATACACATAGCGGTGTACATATTTCCATGATTATAGAGACAGCGGTGTAGGTATTTCCATGTTTATGCAGATAGCGGTGCAGATATTTCCATGTTTACACAGATGCCTATGCAGATATTTCCATATTTACACAGAGGGCTGTGTAGATATTTCTATGTTTATACAGAAGACAGTGTAGATATTTAAATGTTCCTACACATGACTGTGTAGGTATTTCCATGTTTATACAGATGTCTTTGTAGATATTTCCATGTTAATAGAGATAGCGGTGTAGACATTTCCATGTTTATACAGATAGCGGTGTAGATATTTCCATGTTTATACAGATAGTGGTGTAGATATTTCCATGTTTATACAGACCGCAGTGTAGATATTTCCATGTTTATACAAATAGCGGTGCAGATATTTCCATGTTTGTACAGATGGCGGTGTTGATATTTCCAGTTATACACAGATGACCGTGTAGATATTTCCATGTTTATACAGACGGCGGCGCAGATATTTCCATGGATATGTAGATGGCGGTGTAGATATTTCCATGTTTATACAGATTGCGGTGTAGTTATTTCCATGTTTATATAGATAGCGGTGTAGTTATTTCCACGTATATACACATGGCTGTGTAGATATTTCCATGTTTATACAGATGGCGGTGTAGGTATTTCCATGTTTATACAGATAACTTTGTATTTCCATGTTTATACAGATGGCGGTGTAGATATTTCCATGTCTATAGAGATAGCAGTGGAGATAATTCCATGTTTATACAGATAGCGGTGTAGATATTTCCATGTTTATTCTGATCGTGGTGTAGATATTTCCATGTTTATAGAGATGGCGGTGTAGATATTTACATGTTCATAGAGATAGCGGTGTTGATTTTTCCATGTTTATAGAGACAGCGGTGTGGATATTTCCTTGCTTATACAGATAGGGGTGTAGATATTTCCATGTTTATAGAGATAGCGGTGAAGATATTTCCATGTTTATACAGATCACGGTGTAGATATTTCCTTGCTTGTACTAATAGCGGTGTAGTTATTTCCATGTTTATACAGATAGCGGTGTAGATATTTCCATGTATATACAGATGGCTGTGTAGATATTTCCATGTTTATACAGATGGCTGTGTAGATATTTCCATGTTTATACAGATGACTTTGTAGGTATTTGCATGTTTATACAGATGGCGGTGTAGGTTTTCCATGTTTATAGTGATAGCTGTGTAGATATTTCCATGTTTATACAGATAGCGGTGTTGATATTTCCATGTTTATAAAGATCGCGGTGTAGCTATTTCCATGTTTATACAGATCGCGGTGCAGATATTTATATCTTTATACAGATGGCATTGTAGATATTTCCTTATTCACACAGATGGCGGTGTAGATGTTTCCATGTTTATACAGATGGCAGAGTAGTTAGTTCCATGTTTATGGAGATGGCAGTGTAGATACTTTCATGTTTACAGAGATGGCGGTGTAGATATTTCCATGTTTATAGAGATAGCAGTGTAGATATTTACATGTTTATACAGATGTCTGTGTAGATATTTCCATGTGTATACAGATGGCATTGTAGATATTTCCATGTTTATACAGATGACTGTATAGGTATTTCCATGTTTTTACAGGTGGCAGTGCAGATATTTCCATGTTTATAGAGATAGCGGTGTAGATATTTCCATGTTTCTACAGATGGCGGTGTTGATATTTCCATCTATACACAGATGGCCGTGTAGATATTTCCATGTTTATACAGATGGCGGCGTAGATATTTCCATGTTTACACAGATAGTGGTGTAGATATTTCCGTGTTTATACACATGGCAGAGTAGATACTTCCATCTTTATGGAGATGGCAGTGTAGATATTTTCATGTTTATAGAGATGGCGGTGTAGATATTTCCATATTTATAGAGATAGCGGTGTAGATATTTCCATCTTTCTACAGATGGCAGTGTAGATATTTCCATGTTTATACAGATGGCGGTGTAGATATTTCCATATTTATACAGATGTCTGTGTAGATATTTCCATCTGTATACAGATGGTATTGTAGGTATTTCCATGTTTATACAGATGGTGGTGAAGATATTTCCATGTTTATTCAGATGACTGTGTAGATATTTCCATGTTTTTACAGATGGCAGTGTGGATATTTCAATGTTTATAGAGATGGCGCTGTAGATATTTCCAAGTTTATACAGATAACGGTGGAGATATTTCCATGTTTATACAGAGAGGAGTCGAGATATTTCCATGTTTATACACATAGCGGTGTACATATTTCCATGATTATAGAGACAGCGGTGTAGGTATTTCCATGTTTATGCAGATAGCGGTGCAGATATTTCCATGTTTACACAGATGCCTATGCAGATATTTCCATATTTACACAGAGGGCTGTGTAGATATTTCTATGTTTATACAGAAGACAGTGTAGATATTTAAATGTTCCTACACATGACTGTGTAGGTATTTCCATGTTTATACAGATGTCTTTGTAGATATTTCCATGTTAATAGAGATAGCGGTGTAGACATTTCCATGTTTATACAGATAGCGGTGTAGATATTTCCATGTTTATACAGATAGTGGTGTAGATATTTCCATGTTTATACAGACCGCGGTGTAGATATTTCCATGTTTATACAAATAGCGGTGCAGATATTTCCATGTTTGTACAGATGGCGGTGTTGATATTTCCATTTATACACAGATGACCGTGTAGATATTTCCATGTTTATACAGACGGCGGCGCAGATATTTCCATGGATATGTAGATGGCGGTGTAGATATTTCCATGTTTATACAGATTGCGGTGTAGTTATTTCCATGTTTATATAGATAGCGGTGTAGTTATTTCCACGTATATACACATGGCTGTGTAGATATTTCCATGTTTATACAGATGGCGGTGTAGGTATTTCCATGTTTATACAGATAACTTTGTATTTCCATGTTTATACAGATGGCGGTGTAGATATTTCCATGTCTATAGAGATAGCAGTGGAGATAATTCCATGTTTATACAGATAGCGGTGTAGATATTTCCATGTTTATTCTGATCGTGGTGTAGATATTTCCATGTTTATAGAGATGGCGGTGTAGATATTTACATGTTCATAGAGATAGCGGTGTTGATTTTTCCATGTTTATAGAGACAGCGGTGTGGATATTTCCTTGCTTATACAGATAGGGGTGTAGATATTTCCATGTTTATAGAGATAGCGGTGAAGATATTTCCATGTTTATACAGATCACGGTGTAGATATTTCCTTGCTTGTACTAATAGCGGTGTAGTTATTTCCATGTTTATACAGATAGCGGTGTAGATATTTCCATGTATATACAGATGGCTGTGTAGATATTTCCATGTTTATACAGATGGCTGTGTAGATATTTCCATGTTTATACAGATGACTTTGTAGGTATTTGCATGTTTATACAGATGGCGGTGTAGGTTTTCCATGTTTATAGTGATAGCTGTGTAGATATTTCCATGTTTATACAGATAGCGGTGTTGATATTTCCATGTTTATAAAGATCGCGGTGTAGCTATTTCCATGTTTATACAGATCGCGGTGCAGATATTTATATCTTTATACAGATGGCATTGTAGATATTTCCTTATTCACACAGATGGCGGTGTAGATGTTTCCATGTTTATACAGATGGCAGAGTAGTTAGTTCCATGTTTATGGAGATGGCAGTGTAGATACTTTCATGTTTACAGAGATGGCGGTGTAGATATTTCCATGTTTATAGAGATAGCAGTGTAGATATTTACATGTTTATACAGATGTCTGTGTAGATATTTCCATGTGTATACAGATGGCATTGTAGATATTTCCATGTTTATACAGATGACTGTATAGGTATTTCCATGTTTTTACAGGTGGCAGTGCAGATATTTCCATGTTTATAGAGATAGCGGTGTAGATATTTCCATGTTTCTACAGATGGCGGTGTTGATATTTCCATCTATACACAGATGGCCGTGTAGATATTTCCATGTTTATACAGATGGCGGCGTAGATATTTCCATGTTTACACAGATAGTGGTGTAGATATTTCCGTGTTTATACACATGGCAGAGTAGATACTTCCATCTTTATGGAGATGGCAGTGTAGATATTTTCATGTTTATAGAGATGGCGGTGTAGATATTTCCATATTTATAGAGATAGCGGTGTAGATATTTCCATCTTTCTACAGATGGCAGTGTAGATATTTCCATGTTTATACAGATGGCGGTGTAGATATTTCCATATTTATACAGATGTCTGTGTAGATATTTCCATCTGTATACAGATGGTATTGTAGGTATTTCCATGTTTATACAGATGGTGGTGAAGATATTTCCATGTTTATTCAGATGACTGTGTAGATATTTCCATGTTTTTACAGATGGCAGTGTGGATATTTCAATGTTTATAGAGATGGCGCTGTAGATATTTCCAAGTTTATACAGATAACGGTGGAGATATTTCCATGTTTATACAGAGAGGAGTCGAGATATTTCCATGTTTATACACATAGCGGTGTACATATTTCCATGATTATAGAGACAGCGGTGTAGGTATTTCCATGTTTATGCAGATAGCGGTGCAGATATTTCCATGTTTACACAGATGCCTATGCAGATATTTCCATATTTACACAGAGGGCTGTGTAGATATTTCTATGTTTATACAGAAGACAGTGTAGATATTTAAATGTTCCTACACATGACAGTGTAGGTATTTCCATGTTTATACAGATGTCTTTGTAGATATTTCCATGTTAATAGAGATAGCGGTGTAGACATTTCCATGTTTATACAGATAGCGGTGTAGATATTTCCATGTTTATACAGATAGTGGTGTAGATATTTCCATGTTTATACAGACCGCGGTGTAGATATTTCCATGTTTATACAAATAGCGGTGCAGATATTTCCATGTTTGTACAGATGGCGGTGTTGATATTTCCAGTTATACACAGATGACCGTGTAGATATTTCCATGTTTATACAGACGGCGGCGCAGATATTTCCATGGATATGTAGATGGCGGTGTAGATATTTCCATGTTTATACAGATTGCGGTGTAGTTATTTCCATGTTTATATAGATAGCGGTGTAGTTATTTCCACGTATATACACATGGCTGTGTAGATATTTCCATGTTTATACAGATGGCGGTGTAGGTATTTCCATGTTTATACAGATAACTTTGTATTTCCATGTTTATACAGATGGCGGTGTAGATATTTCCATGTCTATAGAGATAGCAGTGGAGATAATTCCATGTTTATACAGATAGCGGTGTAGATATTTCCATGTTTATTCTGATCGTGGTGTAGATATTTCCATGTTTATAGAGATGGCGGTGTAGATATTTACATGTTCATAGAGATAGCGGTGTTGATTTTTCCATGTTTATAGAGACAGCGGTGTGGATATTTCCTTGCTTATACAGATAGGGGTGTAGATATTTCCATGTTTATAGAGATAGCGGTGAAGATATTTCCATGTTTATACAGATCACGGTGTAGATATTTCCTTGCTTGTACTAATAGCGGTGTAGTTATTTCCATGTTTATACAGATAGCGGTGTAGATATTTCCATGTATATACAGATGGCTGTGTAGATATTTCCATGTTTATACAGATGGCTGTGTAGATATTTCCATGTTTATACAGATGACTTTGTAGGTATTTGCATGTTTATACAGATGGCGGTGTAGGTTTTCCATGTTTATAGTGATAGCTGTGTAGATATTTCCATGTTTATACAGATAGCGGTGTTGATATTTCCATGTTTATAAAGATCGCGGTGTAGATATTTCCATGTTTATACAGATCGCGGTGCAGATATTTATATCTTTATACAGATGGCATTGTAGATATTTCCTTATTCACACAGATGGCGGTGTAGATGTTTCCATGTTTATACAGATGGCAGAGTAGTTAGTTCCATGTTTATGGAGATGGCAGTGTAGATACTTTCATGTTTACAGAGATGGCGGTGTAGATATTTCCATGTTTATAGAGATAGCAGTGTAGATATTTACATGTTTATACAGATGTCTGTGTAGATATTTCCATGTGTATACAGATGGCATTGTAGATATTTCCATGTTTATACAGATGACTGTATAGGTATTTCCATGTTTTTACAGGTGGCAGTGCAGATATTTCCATGTTTATAGAGATAGCGGTGTAGATATTTCCATGTTTCTACAGATGGCGGTGTTGATATTTCCATCTATACACAGATGGCCGTGTAGATATTTCCATGTTTATACAGATGGCGGCGTAGATATTTCCATGTTTACACAGATAGTGGTGTAGATATTTCCGTGTTTATACACATGGCAGAGTAGATACTTCCATCTTTATGGAGATGGCAGTGTAGATATTTTCATGTTTATAGAGATGGCGGTGTAGATATTTCCATATTTATAGAGATAGCGGTGTAGATATTTCCATCTTTCTACAGATGGCAGTGTAGATATTTCCATGTTTATACAGATGGCGGTGTAGATATTTCCATATTTATACAGATGTCTGTGTAGATATTTCCATCTGTATACAGATGGTATTGTAGGTATTTCCAAGTTTATACAGATGGTGGTGAAGTTATTTCCATGTTTATTCAGATGACTTTGTAGATATTTCCATGTTTTTACAGATGGCAGTGTGGATATTTCAATGTTTATAGAGATGGCGCTGTAGATATTTCCAAGTTTATACAGCTAACGGTGGAGATATTTCCATGTTTATACAGAGAGGAGTCGAGATATTTCCATGTTTATACACATAGCGGTGTACATATTTCCATGATTATAGAGACAGCGGTGTAGGTATTTCCATGTTTATGCAGATAGCGGTGCAGATATTTCCATGTTTACACAGATGCCTATGCAGATATTTCCATATTTACACAGAGGGCTGTGTAGATATTTCTATGTTTATACAGAAGACAGTGTAGATATTTAAATGTTCCTACACATGACTGTGTAGGTATTTCCATGTTTATACAGATGTCTTTGTAGATATTTCCATGTTAATAGAGATAGCGGTGTAGACATTTCCATGTTTATACAGATAGCGGTGTAGATATTTCCATGTTTATACAGATAGTGGTGTAGATATTTCCATGTTTATACAGACCGCGGTGTAGATATTTCCATGTTTATACAAATAGCGGTGCAGATATTTCCATGTTTGTACAGATGGCGGTGTTGATATTTCCAGTTATACACAGATGACCGTGTAGATATTTCCATGTTTATACAGATGGCGGCGCAGATATTTCCATGGATATGTAGATGGCGGTGTAGATATTTCCATGTTTATACAGATTGCGGTGTAGTTATTTCCATGTTTATATAGATAGCGGTGTAGTTATTTCCATGTATATACACATGGCTGTGTAGATATTTCCATGTTTATACAGATGGCGGTGTAGGTATTTCCATGTTTATACAGATAACTTTGTATTTCCATGTTTATACAGATGGCGGTGTAGATATTTCCATGTCTATAGAGATAGCAGTGGAGATAATTCCATGTTTATACAGATAGCGGTGTAGATATTTCCATGTTTATTCTGATCGTGGTGTAGATATTTCCATGTTTATAGAGATGGCGGTGTAGATATTTACATGTTCATAGAGATAGCGGTGTTGATTTTTCCATGTTTATAGAGACAGCGGTGTGGATATTTCCTTGCTTATACAGATAGGGGTGTAGATATTTCCATGTTTATAGAGATAGCGGTGAAGATATTTCCATGTTTATACAGATCACGGTGTAGATATTTCCTTGCTTGTACTAATAGCGGTGTAGTTATTTCCATGTTTATACAGATAGCGGTGTAGATATTTCCATGTATATACAGATGGCTGTGTAGATATTTCCATGTTTATACAGATGGCTGTGTAGATATTTCCATGTTTATACAGATGACTTTGTAGGTATTTGCATGTTTATACAGATGGCGGTGTAGGTTTTCCATGTTTATAGTGATAGCTGTGTAGATATTTCCATGTTTATACAGATAGCGGTGTTGATATTTCCATGTTTATAAAGATCGCGGTGTAGCTATTTCCATGTTTATACAGATCGCGGTGCAGATATTTATATCTTTATACAGATGGCATTGTAGATATTTCCTTATTCACACAGATGGCGGTGTAGATGTTTCCATGTTTATACAGATGGCAGAGTAGTTAGTTCCATGTTTATGGAGATGGCAGTGTAGATACTTTCATGTTTACAGAGATGGCGGTGTAGATATTTCCATGTTTATAGAGATAGCAGTGTAGATATTTACATGTTTATACAGATGTCTGTGTAGATATTTCCATGTGTATACAGATGGCATTGTAGATATTTCCATGTTTATACAGATGACTGTATAGGTATTTCCATGTTTTTACAGGTGGCAGTGCAGATATTTCCATGTTTATAGAGATAGCGGTGTAGATATTTCCATGTTTCTACAGATGGCGGTGTTGATATTTCCATCTATACACAGATGGCCGTGTAGATATTTCCATGTTTATACAGATGGCGGCGTAGATATTTCCATGTTTACACAGATAGTGGTGTAGATATTTCCGTGTTTATACACATGGCAGAGTAGATACTTCCATCTTTATGGAGATGGCAGTGTAGATATTTTCATGTTTATAGAGATGGCGGTGTAGATATTTCCATATTTATAGAGATAGCGGTGTAGATATTTCCATCTTTCTACAGATGGCAGTGTAGATATTTCCATGTTTATACAGATGGCGGTGTAGATATTTCCATATTTATACAGATGTCTGTGTAGATATTTCCATCTGTATACAGATGGTATTGTAGGTATTTCCATGTTTATACAGATGGTGGTGAAGATATTTCCATGTTTATTCAGATGACTGTGTAGATATTTCCATGTTTTTACAGATGGCAGTGTGGATATTTCAATGTTTATAGAGATGGCGCTGTAGATATTTCCAAGTTTATACAGATAACGGTGGAGATATTTCCATGTTTATACAGAGAGGAGTCGAGATATTTCCATGTTTATACACATAGCGGTGTACATATTTCCATGATTATAGAGACAGCGGTGTAGGTATTTCCATGTTTATGCAGATAGCGGTGCAGATATTTCCATGTTTACACAGATGCCTATGCAGATATTTCCATATTTACACAGAGGGCTGTGTAGATATTTCTATGTTTATACAGAAGACAGTGTAGATATTTAAATATTCCTACACATGACTGTGTAGGTATTTCCATGTTTATACAGATGTCTTTGTAGATATTTCCATGTTAATAGAGATAGCGGTGTAGACATTTCCATGTTTATACAGATAGCGGTGTAGATATTTCCATGTTTATACAGATAGTGGTGTAGATATTTCCATGTTTATACAGACCGCGGTGTAGATATTTCCATGTTTATACAAATAGCGGTGCAGATATTTCCATGTTTGTACAGATGGCGGTGTTGATATTTCCATTTATACACAGATGACCGTGTAGATATTTCCATGTTTATACAGACGGCGGCGCAGATATTTCCATGGATATGTAGATGGCGGTGTAGATATTTCCATGTTTATACAGATTGCGGTGTAGTTATTTCCATGTTTATATAGATAGCGGTGTAGTTATTTCCACGTATATACACATGGCTGTGTAGATATTTCCATGTTTATACAGATGGCGGTGTAGGTATTTCCATGTTTATACAGATAACTTTGTATTTCCATGTTTATACAGATGGCGGTGTAGATATTTCCATGTCTATAGAGATAGCAGTGGAGATAATTCCATGTTTATACAGATAGCGGTGTAGATATTTCCATGTTTATTCTGATCGTGGTGTAGATATTTCCATGTTTATAGAGATGGCGGTGTAGATATTTACATGTTCATAGAGATAGCGGTGTTGATTTTTCCATGTTTATAGAGACAGCGGTGTGGATATTTCCTTGCTTATACAGATAGGGGTGTAGATATTTCCATGTTTATAGAGATAGCGGTGAAGATATTTCCATGTTTATACAGATCACGGTGTAGATATTTCCTTGCTTGTACTAATAGCGGTGTAGTTATTTCCATGTTTATACAGATAGCGGTGTAGATATTTCCATGTATATACAGATGGCTGTGTAGATATTTCCATGTTTATACAGATGGCTGTGTAGATATTTCCATGTTTATACAGATGACTTTGTAGGTATTTGCATGTTTATACAGATGGCGGTGTAGGTTTTCCATGTTTATAGTGATAGCTGTGTAGATATTTCCATGTTTATACAGATAGCGGTGTTGATATTTCCATGTTTATAAAGATCGCGGTGTAGCTATTTCCATGTTTATACAGATCGCGGTGCAGATATTTATATCTTTATACAGATGGCATTGTAGATATTTCCTTATTCACACAGATGGCGGTGTAGATGTTTCCATGTTTATACAGATGGCAGAGTAGTTAGTTCCATGTTTATGGAGATGGCAGTGTAGATACTTTCATGTTTACAGAGATGGCGGTGTAGATATTTCCATGTTTATAGAGATAGCAGTGTAGATATTTACATGTTTATACAGATGTCTGTGTAGATATTTCCATGTGTATACAGATGGCATTGTAGATATTTCCATGTTTATACAGATGACTGTATAGGTATTTCCATGTTTTTACAGGTGGCAGTGCAGATATTTCCATGTTTATAGAGATAGCGGTGTAGATATTTCCATGTTTCTACAGATGGCGGTGTTGATATTTCCATCTATACACAGATGGCCGTGTAGATATTTCCATGTTTATACAGATGGCGGCGTAGATATTTCCATGTTTACACAGATAGTGGTGTAGATATTTCCGTGTTTATACACATGGCAGAGTAGATACTTCCATCTTTATGGAGATGGCAGTGTAGATATTTTCATGTTTATAGAGATGGCGGTGTAGATATTTCCATATTTATAGAGATAGCGGTGTAGATATTTCCATCTTTCTACAGATGGCAGTGTAGATATTTCCATGTTTATACAGATGGCGGTGTAGATATTTCCATATTTATACAGATGTCTGTGTAGATATTTCCATCTGTATACAGATGGTATTGTAGGTATTTCCATGTTTATACAGATGGTGGTGAAGATATTTCCATGTTTATTCAGATGACTGTGTAGATATTTCCATGTTTTTACAGATGGCAGTGTGGATATTTCAATGTTTATAGAGATGGCGCTGTAGATATTTCCAAGTTTATACAGATAACGGTGGAGATATTTCCATGTTTATACAGAGAGGAGTCGAGATATTTCCATGTTTATACACATAGCGGTGTACATATTTCCATGATTATAGAGACAGCGGTGTAGGTATTTCCATGTTTATGCAGATAGCGGTGCAGATATTTCCATGTTTACACAGATGCCTATGCAGATATTTCCATATTTACACAGAGGGCTGTGTAGATATTTCTATGTTTATACAGAAGACAGTGTAGATATTTAAATGTTCCTACACATGACTGTGTAGGTATTTCCATGTTTATACAGATGTCTTTGTAGATATTTCCATGTTAATAGAGATAGCGGTGTAGACATTTCCATGTTTATACAGATAGCGGTGTAGATATTTCCATGTTTATACAGATAGTGGTGTAGATATTTCCATGTTTATACAGACCGCGGTGTAGATATTTCCATGTTTATACAAATAGCGGTGCAGATATTTCCATGTTTGTACAGATGGCGGTGTTGATATTTCCAGTTATACACAGATGACCGTGTAGATATTTCCATGTTTATACAGACGGCGGCGCAGATATTTCCATGGATATGTAGATGGCGGTGTAGATATTTCCATGTTTATACAGATTGCGGTGTAGTTATTTCCATGTTTATATAGATAGCGGTGTAGTTATTTCCACGTATATACACATGGCTGTGTAGATATTTCCATGTTTATACAGATGGCGGTGTAGGTATTTCCATGTTTATACAGATAACTTTGTATTTCCATGTTTATACAGATGGCGGTGTAGATATTTCCATGTCTATAGAGATAGCAGTGGAGATAATTCCATGTTTATACAGATAGCGGTGTAGATATTTCCATGTTTATTCTGATCGTGGTGTAGATATTTCCATGTTTATAGAGATGGCGGTGTAGATATTTACATGTTCATAGAGATAGCGGTGTTGATTTTTCCATGTTTATAGAGACAGCGGTGTGGATATTTCCTTGCTTATACAGATAGGGGTGTAGATATTTCCATGTTTATAGAGATAGCGGTGAAGATATTTCCATGTTTATACAGATCACGGTGTAGATATTTCCTTGCTTGTACTAATAGCGGTGTAGTTATTTCCATGTTTATACAGATAGCGGTGTAGATATTTCCATGTATATACAGATGGCTGTGTAGATATTTCCATGTTTATACAGATGGCTGTGTAGATATTTCCATGTTTATACAGATGACTTTGTAGGTATTTGCATGTTTATACAGATGGCGGTGTAGGTTTTCCATGTTTATAGTGATAGCTGTGTAGATATTTCCATGTTTATACAGATAGCGGTGTTGATATTTCCATGTTTATAAAGATCGCGGTGTAGATATTTCCATGTTTATACAGATCGCGGTGCAGATATTTATATCTTTATACAGATGGCATTGTAGATATTTCCTTATTCACACAGATGGCGGTGTAGATGTTTCCATGTTTATACAGATGGCAGAGTAGTTAGTTCCATGTTTATGGAGATGGCAGTGTAGATACTTTCATGTTTACAGAGATGGCGGTGTAGATATTTCCATGTTTATAGAGATAGCAGTGTAGATATTTACATGTTTATACAGATGTCTGTGTAGATATTTCCATGTGTATACAGATGGCATTGTAGATATTTCCATGTTTATACAGATGACTGTATAGGTATTTCCATGTTTTTACAGGTGGCAGTGCAGATATTTCCATGTTTATAGAGATAGCGGTGTAGATATTTCCATGTTTCTACAGATGGCGGTGTTGATATTTCCATCTATACACAGATGGCCGTGTAGATATTTCCATGTTTATACAGATGGCGGCGTAGATATTTCCATGTTTACACAGATAGTGGTGTAGATATTTCCGTGTTTATACACATGGCAGAGTAGATACTTCCATCTTTATGGAGATGGCAGTGTAGATATTTTCATGTTTATAGAGATGGCGGTGTAGATATTTCCATATTTATAGAGATAGCGGTGTAGATATTTCCATCTTTCTACAGATGGCAGTGTAGATATTTCCATGTTTATACAGATGGCGGTGTAGATATTTCCATATTTATACAGATGTCTGTGTAGATATTTCCATCTGTATACAGATGGTATTGTAGGTATTTCCAAGTTTATACAGATGGTGGTGAAGTTATTTCCATGTTTATTCAGATGACTGTGTAGATATTTCCATGTTTTTACAGATGGCAGTGTGGATATTTCAATGTTTATAGAGATGGCGCTGTAGATATTTCCAAGTTTATACAGCTAACGGTGGAGATATTTCCATGTTTATACAGAGAGGAGTCGAGATATTTCCATGTTTATACACATAGCGGTGTACATATTTCCATGATTATAGAGACAGCGGTGTAGGTATTTCCATGTTTATGCAGATAGCGGTGCAGATATTTCCATGTTTACACAGATGCCTATGCAGATATTTCCATATTTACACAGAGGGCTGTGTAGATATTTCTATGTTTATACAGAAGACAGTGTAGATATTTAAATGTTCCTACACATGACTGTGTAGGTATTTCCATGTTTATACAGATGTCTTTGTAGATATTTCCATGTTAATAGAGATAGCGGTGTAGACATTTCCATGTTTATACAGATAGCGGTGTAGATATTTCCATGTTTATACAGATAGTGGTGTAGATATTTCCATGTTTATACAGACCGCGGTGTAGATATTTCCATGTTTATACAAATAGCGGTGCAGATATTTCCATGTTTGTACAGATGGCGGTGTTGATATTTCCAGTTATACACAGATGACCGTGTAGATATTTCCATGTTTATACAGATGGCGGCGCAGATATTTCCATGGATATGTAGATGGCGGTGTAGATATTTCCATGTTTATACAGATTGCGGTGTAGTTATTTCCATGTTTATATAGATAGCGGTGTAGTTATTTCCATGTATATACACATGGCTGTGTAGATATTTCCATGTTTATACAGATGGCGGTGTAGGTATTTCCATGTTTATACAGATAACTTTGTATTTCCATGTTTATACAGATGGCGGTGTAGATATTTCCATGTCTATAGAGATAGCAGTGGAGATAATTCCATGTTTATACAGATAGCGGTGTAGATATTTCCATGTTTATTCTGATCGTGGTGTAGATATTTCCATGTTTATAGAGATGGCGGTGTAGATATTTACATGTTCATAGAGATAGCGGTGTTGATTTTTCCATGTTTATAGAGACAGCGGTGTGGATATTTCCTTGCTTATACAGATAGGGGTGTAGATATTTCCATGTTTATAGAGATAGCGGTGAAGATATTTCCATGTTTATACAGATCACGGTGTAGATATTTCCTTGCTTGTACTAATAGCGGTGTAGTTATTTCCATGTTTATACAGATAGCGGTGTAGATATTTCCATGTATATACAGATGGCTGTGTAGATATTTCCATGTTTATACAGATGGCTGTGTAGATATTTCCATGTTTATACAGATGACTTTGTAGGTATTTGCATGTTTATACAGATGGCGGTGTAGGTTTTCCATGTTTATAGTGATAGCTGTGTAGATATTTCCATGTTTATACAGATAGCGGTGTTGATATTTCCATGTTTATAAAGATCGCGGTGTAGATATTTCCATGTTTATACAGATCGCGGTGCAGATATTTATATCTTTATACAGATGGCATTGTAGATATTTCCTTATTCACACAGATGGCGGTGTAGATGTTTCCATGTTTATACAGATGGCAGAGTAGTTAGTTCCATGTTTATGGAGATGGCAGTGTAGATACTTTCATGTTTACAGAGATGGCGGTGTAGATATTTCCATGTTTATAGAGATAGCAGTGTAGATATTTACATGTTTATACAGATGTCTGTGTAGATATTTCCATGTGTATACAGATGGCATTGTAGATATTTCCATGTTTATACAGATGACTGTATAGGTATTTCCATGTTTTTACAGGTGGCAGTGCAGATATTTCCATGTTTATAGAGATAGCGGTGTAGATATTTCCATGTTTCTACAGATGGCGGTGTTGATATTTCCATCTATACACAGATGGCCGTGTAGATATTTCCATGTTTATACAGATGGTGGCGTAGATATTTCCATGTTTACACAGATAGTGGTGTAGATATTTCCGTGTTTATACACATGGCAGAGTAGATACTTCCATCTTTATGGAGATGGCAGTGTAGATATTTTCATGTTTATAGAGATGGCGGTGTAGATATTTCCATATTTATAGAGATAGCGGTGTAGATATTTCCATCTTTCTACAGATGGCAGTGTAGATATTTCCATGTTTATACAGATGGCGGTGTAGATATTTCCATATTTATACAGATGTCTGTGTAGATATTTCCATCTGTATACAGATGGTATTGTAGGTATTTCCAAGTTTATACAGATGGTGGTGAAGTTATTTCCATGTTTATTCAGATGACTGTGTAGATATTTCCATGTTTTTACAGATGGCAGTGTGGATATTTCAATGTTTATAGAGATGGCGCTGTAGATATTTCCAAGTTTATACAGCTAACGGTGGAGATATTTCCATGTTTATACAGAGAGGAGTCGAGATATTTCCATGTTTATACACATAGCGGTGTACATATTTCCATGATTATAGAGACAGCGGTGTAGGTATTTCCATGTTTATGCAGATAGCGGTGCAGATATTTCCATGTTTACACAGATGCCTATGCAGATATTTCCATATTTACACAGAGGGCTGTGTAGATATTTCTATGTTTATACAGAAGACAGTGTAGATATTTAAATGTTCCTACACATGACTGTGTAGGTATTTCCATGTTTATACAGATGTCTTTGTAGATATTTCCATGTTAATAGAGATAGCGGTGTAGACATTTCCATGTTTATACAGATAGCGGTGTAGATATTTCCATGTTTATACAGATAGTGGTGTAGATATTTCCATGTTTATACAGACCGCGGTGTAGATATTTCCATGTTTATACAAATAGCGGTGCAGATATTTCCATGTTTGTACAGATGGCGGTGTTGATATTTCCAGTTATACACAGATGACCGTGTAGATATTTCCATGTTTATACAGATGGCGGCGCAGATATTTCCATGGATATGTAGATGGCGGTGTAGATATTTCCATGTTTATACAGATTGCGGTGTAGTTATTTCCATGTTTATATAGATAGCGGTGTAGTTATTTCCATGTATATACACATGGCTGTGTAGATATTTCCATGTTTATACAGATGGCGGTGTAGGTATTTCCATGTTTATACAGATAACTTTGTATTTCCATGTTTATACAGATGGCGGTGTAGATATTTCCATGTCTATAGAGATAGCAGTGGAGATAATTCCATGTTTATACAGATAGCGGTGTAGATATTTCCATGTTTATTCTGATCGTGGTGTAGATATTTCCATGTTTATAGAGATGGCGGTGTAGATATTTACATGTTCATAGAGATAGCGGTGTTGATTTTTCCATGTTTATAGAGACAGCGGTGTGGATATTTCCTTGCTTATACAGATAGGGGTGTAGATATTTCCATGTTTATAGAGATAGCGGTGAAGATATTTCCATGTTTATACAGATCACGGTGTAGATATTTCCTTGCTTGTACTAATAGCGGTGTAGTTATTTCCATGTTTATACAGATAGCGGTGTAGATATTTCCATGTATATACAGATGGCTGTGTAGATATTTCCATGTTTATACAGATGGCTGTGTAGATATTTCCATGTTTATACAGATGACTTTGTAGGTATTTGCATGTTTATACAGATGGCGGTGTAGGTTTTCCATGTTTATAGTGATAGCTGTGTAGATATTTCCATGTTTATACAGATAGCGGTGTTGATATTTCCATGTTTATAAAGATCGCGGTGTAGATATTTCCATGTTTATACAGATCGCGGTGCAGATATTTATATCTTTATACAGATGGCATTGTAGATATTTCCTTATTCACACAGATGGCGGTGTAGATGTTTCCATGTTTATACAGATGGCAGAGTAGTTAGTTCCATGTTTATGGAGATGGCAGTGTAGATACTTTCATGTTTACAGAGATGGCGGTGTAGATATTTCCATGTTTATAGAGATAGCAGTGTAGATATTTACATGTTTATACAGATGTCTGTGTAGATATTTCCATGTGTATACAGATGGCATTGTAGATATTTCCATGTTTATACAGATGACTGTATAGGTATTTCCATGTTTTTACAGGTGGCAGTGCAGATATTTCCATGTTTATAGAGATAGCGGTGTAGATATTTCCATGTTTCTACAGATGGCGGTGTTGATATTTCCATCTATACACAGATGGCCGTGTAGATATTTCCATGTTTATACAGATGGTGGCGTAGATATTTCCATGTTTACACAGATAGTGGTGTAGATATTTCCGTGTTTATACACATGGCAGAGTAGATACTTCCATCTTTATGGAGATGGCAGTGTAGATATTTTCATGTTTATAGAGATGGCGGTGTAGATATTTCCATATTTATAGAGATAGCGGTGTAGATATTTCCATCTTTCTACAGATGGCAGTGTAGATATTTCCATGTTTATACAGATGGCGGTGTAGATATTTCCATATTTATACAGATGTCTGTGTAGATATTTCCATCTGTATACAGATGGTATTGTAGGTATTTCCATGTTTATACAGATGGTGGTGAAGATATTTCCATGTTTATTCAGATGACTGTGTAGATATTTCCATGTTTTTACAGATGGCAGTGTGGATATTTCAATGTTTATAGAGATGGCGCTGTAGATATTTCCAAGTTTATACAGCTAACGGTGGAGATATTTCCATGTTTATACAGAGAGGAGTCGAGATATTTCCATGTTTATACACATAGCGGTGTACATATTTCCATGATTATAGAGACAGCGGTGTAGGTATTTCCATGTTTATGCAGATAGCGGTGCAGATATTTCCATGTTTACACAGATGCCTATGCAGATATTTCCATATTTACACAGAGGGCTGTGTAGATATTTCTATGTTTATACAGAAGACAGTGTAGATATTTAAATGTTCCTACACATGACTGTGTAGGTATTTCCATGTTTATACAGATGTCTTTGTAGATATTTCCATGTTAATAGAGATAGCGGTGTAGACATTTCCATGTTTATACAGATAGCGGTGTAGATATTTCCATGTTTATACAGATGGCGGTGTAGATATTTCCATGTTTATACAGATAACTTTGTATTTCCATGTTTATACAGATGGCGGTGTAGATATTTCCATGTCTATAGAGATAGCAGTGGAGATAATTCCATGTTTATAGAGATAGCGGTGTAGATATTTCCATGTTTATTCTGATCGTGGTGTAGATATTTCCATGTTTATAGAGATGGCGGTGTAGATATTTACATGTTCATAGAGATAGCGGTGTTGATTTTTCCATGTTTATAGAGACAGCGGTGTGGATATTTCCTTGCTTATACAGATAGGGGTGTAGATATTTCCATGTTTATAGAGATAGCGGTGAAGATATTTCCATGTTTATACAGATCACGGTGTAGATATTTCCTTGCTTGTACTAATAGCGGTGTAGTTATTTCCATGTTTATACAGATAGCGGTGTAGATATTTCCATGTATATACAGATGGCTGTGTAGATATTTCCATGTTTATACAGATGGCTGTGTAGATATTTCCATGTTTATACAGATGACTTTGTAGGTATTTGCATGTTTATACAGATGGCGGTGTAGGTTTTCCATGTTTATAGTGATAGCTGTGTAGATATTTCCATGTTTATACAGATAGCGGTGTTGATATTTCCATGTTTATAAAGATCGCGGTGTAGATATTTCCATGTTTATACAGATCGCGGTGCAGATATTTATATCTTTATACAGATGGCATTGTAGATATTTCCTTATTCACACAGATGGCGGTGTAGATGTTTCCATGTTTATACAGATGGCAGAGTAGTTAGTTCCATGTTTATGGAGATGGCAGTGTAGATACTTTCATGTTTACAGAGATGGCGGTGTAGATATTTCCATGTTTATAGAGATAGCAGTGTAGATATTTACATGTTTATACAGATGTCTGTGTAGATATTTCCATGTGTATACAGATGGCATTGTAGATATTTCCATGTTTATACAGATGACTGTATAGGTATTTCCATGTTTTTACAGGTGGCAGTGCAGATATTTCCATGTTTATAGAGATAGCGGTGTAGATATTTCCATGTTTCTACAGATGGCGGTGTTGATATTTCCATCTATACACAGATGGCCGTGTAGATATTTCCATGTTTATACAGATGGCGGCGTAGATATTTCCATGTTTACACAGATAGTGGTGTAGATATTTCCGTGTTTATACACATGGCAGAGTAGATACTTCCATCTTTATGGAGATGGCAGTGTAGATATTTTCATGTTTATAGAGATGGCGGTGTAGATATTTCCATATTTATAGAGATAGCGGTGTAGATATTTCCATCTTTCTACAGATGGCAGTGTAGATATTTCCATGTTTATACAGATGGCGGTGTAGATATTTCCATATTTATACAGATGTCTGTGTAGATATTTCCATCTGTATACAGATGGTATTGTAGGTATTTCCAAGTTTATACAGATGGTGGTGAAGTTATTTCCATGTTTATTCAGATGACTGTGTAGATATTTCCATGTTTTTACAGATGGCAGTGTGGATATTTCAATGTTTATAGAGATGGCGCTGTAGATATTTCCAAGTTTATACAGCTAACGGTGGAGATATTTCCATGTTTATACAGAGAGGAGTCGAGATATTTCCATGTTTATACACATAGCGGTGTACATATTTCCATGATTATAGAGACAGCGGTGTAGGTATTTCCATGTTTATGCAGATAGCGGTGCAGATATTTCCATGTTTACACAGATGCCTATGCAGATATTTCCATATTTACACAGAGGGCTGTGTAGATATTTCTATGTTTATACAGAAGACAGTGTAGATATTTAAATGTTCCTACACATGACTGTGTAGGTATTTCCATGTTTATACAGATGTCTTTGTAGATATTTCCATGTTAATAGAGATAGCGGTGTAGACATTTCCATGTTTATACAGATAGCGGTGTAGATATTTCCATGTTTATACAGATAGTGGTGTAGATATTTCCATGTTTATACAGACCGCGGTGTAGATATTTCCATGTTTATACAAATAGCGGTGCAGATATTTCCATGTTTGTACAGATGGCGGTGTTGATATTTCCAGTTATACACAGATGACCGTGTAGATATTTCCATGTTTATACAGATGGCGGCGCAGATATTTCCATGGATATGTAGATGGCAGTGTAGATATTTCCATGTTTATACAGATTGCGGTGTAGTTATTTCCATGTTTATATAGATAGCGGTGTAGTTATTTCCATGTATATACACATGGCTGTGTAGATATTTCCATGTTTATACAGATGGCGGTGTAGGTATTTCCATGTTTATACAGATAACTTTGTATTTCCATGTTTATACAGATGGCGGTGTAGATATTTCCATGTCTATAGAGATAGCAGTGGAGATAATTCCATGTTTATACAGATAGCGGTGTAGATATTTCCATGTTTATTCTGATCGTGGTGTAGATATTTCCATGTTTATAGAGATGGCAGTGTAGATATTTACATGTTCATAGAGATAGCGGTGTTGATTTTTCCATGTTTATAGAGACAGCGGTGTGGATATTTCCTTGCTTATACAGATAGGGGTGTAGATATTTCCATGTTTATAGAGATAGCGGTGAAGATATTTCCATGTTTATACAGATCACGGTGTAGATATTTCCTTGCTTGTACTAATAGCGGTGTAGTTATTTCCATGTTTATACAGATAGCGGTGTAGATATTTCCATGTATATACAGATGGCTGTGTAGATATTTCCATGTTTATACAGATGGCTGTGTAGATATTTCCATGTTTATACAGATGACTTTGTAGGTATTTGCATGTTTATACAGATGGCGGTGTAGGTTTTCCATGTTTATAGTGATAGCTGTGTAGATATTTCCATGTTTATACAGATAGCGGTGTTGATATTTCCATGTTTATAAAGATCGCGGTGTAGATATTTCCATGTTTATACAGATCGCGGTGCAGATATTTATATCTTTATACAGATGGCATTGTAGATATTTCCTTATTCACACAGATGGCGGTGTAGATGTTTCCATGTTTATACAGATGGCAGAGTAGTTAGTTCCATGTTTATGGAGATGGCAGTGTAGATACTTTCATGTTTACAGAGATGGCGGTGTAGATATTTCCATGTTTATAGAGATAGCAGTGTAGATATTTACATGTTTATACAGATGTCTGTGTAGATATTTCCATGTGTATACAGATGGCATTGTAGATATTTCCATGTTTATACAGATGACTGTATAGGTATTTCCATGTTTTTACAGGTGGCAGTGCAGATATTTCCATGTTTATAGAGATAGCGGTGTAGATATTTCCATGTTTCTACAGATGGCGGTGTTGATATTTCCATCTATACACAGATGGCCGTGTAGATATTTCCATGTTTATACAGATGGTGGCGTAGATATTTCCATGTTTACACAGATAGTGGTGTAGATATTTCCGTGTTTATACACATGGCAGAGTAGATACTTCCATCTTTATGGAGATGGCAGTGTAGATATTTTCATGTTTATAGAGATGGCGGTGTAGATATTTCCATATTTATAGAGATAGCGGTGTAGATATTTCCATCTTTCTACAGATGGCAGTGTAGATATTTCCATGTTTATACAGATGGCGGTGTAGATATTTCCATATTTATACAGATGTCTGTGTAGATATTTCCATCTGTATACAGATGGTATTGTAGGTATTTCCATGTTTATACAGATGGTGGTGAAGATATTTCCATGTTTATTCAGATGACTGTGTAGATATTTCCATGTTTTTACAGATGGCAGTGTGGATATTTCAATGTTTATAGAGATGGCGCTGTAGATATTTCCAAGTTTATACAGCTAACGGTGGAGATATTTCCATGTTTATACAGAGAGGAGTCGAGATATTTCCATGTTTATACACATAGCGGTGTACATATTTCCATGATTATAGAGACAGCGGTGTAGGTATTTCCATGTTTATGCAGATAGCGGTGCAGATATTTCCATGTTTACACAGATGCCTATGCAGATATTTCCATATTTACACAGAGGGCTGTGTAGATATTTCTATGTTTATACAGAAGACAGTGTAGATATTTAAATGTTCCTACACATGACTGTGTAGGTATTTCCATGTTTATACAGATGTCTTTGTAGATATTTCCATGTTAATAGAGATAGCGGTGTAGACATTTCCATGTTTATACAGATAGCGGTGTAGATATTTCCATGTTTATACAGATGGCGGTGTAGATATTTCCATGTTTATACAGATAACTTTGTATTTCCATGTTTATACAGATGGCGGTGTAGATATTTCCATGTCTATAGAGATAGCAGTGGAGATAATTCCATGTTTATAGAGATAGCGGTGTAGATATTTCCATGTTTATTCTGATCGTGGTGTAGATATTTCCATGTTTATAGAGATGGCGGTGTAGATATTTACATGTTCATAGAGATAGCGGTGTTGATTTTTCCATGTTTATAGAGACAGCGGTGTGGATATTTCCTTGCTTATACAGATAGGGGTGTAGATATTTCCATGTTTATAGAGATAGCGGTGAAGATATTTCCATGTTTATACAGATCACGGTGTAGATATTTCCTTGCTTGTACTAATAGCGGTGTAGTTATTTCCATGTTTATACAGATAGCGGTGTAGATATTTCCATGTATATACAGATGGCTGTGTAGATATTTCCATGTTTATACAGATGGCTGTGTAGATATTTCCATGTTTATACAGATGACTTTGTAGGTATTTGCATGTTTATACAGATGGCGGTGTAGGTTTTCCATGTTTATAGTGATAGCTGTGTAGATATTTCCATGTTTATACAGATAGCGGTGTTGATATTTCCATGTTTATAAAGATCGCGGTGTAGATATTTCCATGTTTATACAGATCGCGGTGCAGATATTTATATCTTTATACAGATGGCATTGTAGATATTTCCTTATTCACACAGATGGCGGTGTAGATGTTTCCATGTTTATACAGATGGCAGAGTAGTTAGTTCCATGTTTATGGAGATGGCAGTGTAGATACTTTCATGTTTACAGAGATGGCGGTGTAGATATTTCCATGTTTATAGAGATAGCAGTGTAGATATTTACATGTTTATACAGATGTCTGTGTAGATATTTCCATGTGTATACAGATGGCATTGTAGATATTTCCATGTTTATACAGATGACTGTATAGGTATTTCCATGTTTTTACAGGTGGCAGTGCAGATATTTCCATGTTTATAGAGATAGCGGTGTAGATATTTCCATGTTTCTACAGATGGCGGTGTTGATATTTCCATCTATACACAGATGGCCGTGTAGATATTTCCATGTTTATACAGATGGCGGCGTAGATATTTCCATGTTTACACAGATAGTGGTGTAGATATTTCCGTGTTTATACACATGGCAGAGTAGATACTTCCATCTTTATGGAGATGGCAGTGTAGATATTTTCATGTTTATAGAGATGGCGGTGTAGATATTTCCATATTTATAGAGATAGCGGTGTAGATATTTCCATCTTTCTACAGATGGCAGTGTAGATATTTCCATGTTTATACAGATGGCGGTGTAGATATTTCCATATTTATACAGATGTCTGTGTAGATATTTCCATCTGTATACAGATGGTATTGTAGGTATTTCCATGTTTATACAGATGGTGGTGAAGATATTTCCATGTTTATTCAGATGACTGTGTAGATATTTCCATGTTTTTACAGATGGCAGTGTGGATATTTCAATGTTTATAGAGATGGCGCTGTAGATATTTCCAAGTTTATACAGATAACGGTGGAGATATTTCCATGTTTATACAGAGAGGAGTCGAGATATTTCCATGTTTATACACATAGCGGTGTACATATTTCCATGATTATAGAGACAGCGGTGTAGGTATTTCCATGTTTATGCAGATAGCGGTGCAGATATTTCCATGTTTACACAGATGCCTATGCAGATATTTCCATATTTACACAGAGGGCTGTGTAGATATTTCTATGTTTATACAGAAGACAGTGTAGATATTTAAATGTTCCTACACATGACTGTGTAGGTATTTCCATGTTTATACAGATGTCTTTGTAGATATTTCCATGTTAATAGAGATAGCGGTGTAGACATTTCCATGTTTATACAGATAGCGGTGTAGATATTTCCATGTTTATACAGATAGTGGTGTAGATATTTCCATGTTTATACAGACCGCGGTGTAGATATTTCCATGTTTATACAAATAGCGGTGCAGATATTTCCATGTTTGTACAGATGGCGGTGTTGATATTTCCATTTATACACAGATGACCGTGTAGATATTTCCATGTTTATACAGACGGCGGCGCAGATATTTCCATGGATATGTAGATGGCGGTGTAGATATTTCCATGTTTATACAGATTGCGGTGTAGTTATTTCCATGTTTATATAGATAGCGGTGTAGTTATTTCCACGTATATACACATGGCTGTGTAGATATTTCCATGTTTATACAGATGGCGGTGTAGATATTTCCATGTTTATACAGATAACTTTGTATTTCCATGTTTATACAGATGGCGGTGTAGATATTTCCATGTCTATAGAGATAGCAGTGGAGATAATTCCATGTTTATACAGATAGCGGTGTAGATATTTCCATGTTTATTCTGATCGTGGTGTAGATATTTCCATGTTTATAGAGATGGCGGTGTAGATATTTACATGTTCATAGAGATAGCGGTGTTGATTTTTCCATGTTTATAGAGACAGCGGTGTGGATATTTCCTTGCTTATACAGATAGGGGTGTAGATATTTCCATGTTTATAGAGATAGCGGTGAAGATATTTCCATGTTTATACAGATCACGGTGTAGATATTTCCTTGCTTGTACTAATAGCGGTGTAGTTATTTCCATGTTTATACAGATAGCGGTGTAGATATTTCCATGTATATACAGATGGCTGTGTAGATATTTCCATGTTTATACAGATGGCTGTGTAGATATTTCCATGTTTATACAGATGACTTTGTAGGTATTTGCATGTTTATACAGATGGCGGTGTAGGTTTTCCATGTTTATAGTGATAGCTGTGTAGATATTTCCATGTTTATACAGATAGCGGTGTTGATATTTCCATGTTTATAAAGATCGCGGTGTAGATATTTCCATGTTTATACAGATCGCGGTGCAGATATTTATATCTTTATACAGATGGCATTGTAGATATTTCCTTATTCACACAGATGGCGGTGTAGATGTTTCCATGTTTATACAGATGGCAGAGTAGTTAGTTCCATGTTTATGGAGATGGCAGTGTAGATACTTTCATGTTTACAGAGATGGCGGTGTAGATATTTCCATGTTTATAGAGATAGCAGTGTAGATATTTACATGTTTATACAGATGTCTGTGTAGATATTTCCATGTGTATACAGATGGCATTGTAGATATTTCCATGTTTATACAGATGACTGTATAGGTATTTCCATGTTTTTACAGGTGGCAGTGCAGATATTTCCATGTTTATAGAGATAGCGGTGTAGATATTTCCATGTTTCTACAGATGCCGGTGTTGATATTTCCATCTATACACAGATGGCCGTGTAGATATTTCCATGTTTATACAGATGGCGGCGTAGATATTTCCATGTTTACACAGATAGTGGTGTAGATATTTCCGTGTTTATACACATGGCAGAGTAGATACTTCCATCTTTATGGAGATGGCAGTGTAGATATTTTCATGTTTATAGAGATGGCGGTGTAGATATTTCCATATTTATAGAGATAGCGGTGTAGATATTTCCATCTTTCTACAGATGGCAGTGTAGATATTTCCATGTTTATACAGATGGCGGTGTAGATATTTCCATATTTATACAGATGTCTGTGTAGATATTTCCATCTGTATACAGATGGTATTGTAGGTATTTCCATGTTTATACAGATGGTGGTGAAGATATTTCCATGTTTATTCAGATGACTGTGTAGATATTTCCATGTTTTTACAGATGGCAGTGTGGATATTTCAATGTTTATAGAGATGGCGCTGTAGATATTTCCAAGTTTATACAGCTAACGGTGGAGATATTTCCATGTTTATACAGAGAGGAGTCGAGATATTTCCATGTTTATACACATAGCGGTGTACATATTTCCATGATTATAGAGACAGCGGTGTAGGTATTTCCATGTTTATGCAGATAGCGGTGCAGATATTTCCATGTTTACACAGATGCCTATGCAGATATTTCCATATTTACACAGAGGGCTGTGTAGATATTTCTATGTTTATACAGAAGACAGTGTACATATTTAAATGTTCCTACACATGACTGTGTAGGTATTTCCATGTTTATACAGATGTCTTTGTAGATATTTCCATGTTAATAGAGATAGCGGTGTAGACATTTCCATGTTTATACAGATAGCGGTGTAGATATTTCCATGTTTATACAGATAGTGGTGTAGATATTTCCATGTTTATACAGACCGCGGTGTAGATATTTCCATGTTTGTACAAATAGCGGTGCAGATATTTCCATGTTTGTACAGATGGCGGTGTTGATATTTCCAGTTATACACAGATGACCGTGTAGATATTTCCATGTTTATACAGACGGCGGCGCAGATATTTCCATGGATATGTAGATGGCGGTGTAGATATTTCCATGTTTATACAGATTGCGGTGTAGTTATTTCCATGTTTATATAGATAGCGGTGTAGTTATTTCCACGTATATACACATGGCTGTGTAGATATTTCCATGTTTATACAGATGGCGGTGTAGGTATTTCCATGTTTATACAGATAACTTTGTATTTCCATGTTTATACAGATGGCGGTGTAGATATTTCCATGTCTATAGAGATAGCAGTGGAGATAATTCCATGTTTATACAGATAGCGGTGTAGATATTTCCATGTTTATTCTGATCGTGGTGTAGATATTTCCATGTTTATAGAGATGGCGGTGTAGATATTTACATGTTCATAGAGATAGCGGTGTTGATTTTTCCATGTTTATAGAGACAGCGGTGTGGATATTTCCTTGCTTATACAGATAGGGGTGTAGATATTTCCATGTTTATAGAGATAGCGGTGAAGATATTTCCATGTTTATACAGATCACGGTGTAGATATTTCCTTGCTTGTACTAATAGCGGTGTAGTTATTTCCATGTTTATACAGATAGCGGTGTAGATATTTCCATGTATATACAGATGGCTGTGTAGATATTTCCATGTTTATACAGATGGCTGTGTAGATATTTCCATGTTTATACAGATGACTTTGTAGGTATTTGCATGTTTATACAGATGGCGGTGTAGGTTTTCCATGTTTATAGTGATAGCTGTGTAGATATTTCCATGTTTATACAGATAGCGGTGTTGATATTTCCATGTTTATAAAGATCGCGGTGTAGCTATTTCCATGTTTATACAGATCGCGGTGCAGATATTTATATCTTTATACAGATGGCATTGTAGATATTTCCTTATTCACACAGATGGCGGTGTAGATGTTTCCATGTTTATACAGATGGCAGAGTAGTTAGTTCCATGTTTATGGAGATGGCAGTGTAGATACTTTCATGTTTACAGAGATGGCGGTGTAGATATTTCCATGTTTATAGAGATAGCAGTGTAGATATTTACATGTTTATACAGATGTCTGTGTAGATATTTCCATGTGTATACAGATGGCATTGTAGATATTTCCATGTTTATACAGATGACTGTATAGGTATTTCCATGTTTTTACAGGTGGCAGTGCAGATATTTCCATGTTTATAGAGATAGCGGTGTAGATATTTCCATGTTTCTACAGATGGCGGTGTTGATATTTCCATCTATACACAGATGGCCGTGTAGATATTTCCATGTTTATACAGATGGCGGCGTAGATATTTCCATGTTTACACAGATAGTGGTGTAGATATTTCCGTGTTTATACACATGGCAGAGTAGATACTTCCATCTTTATGGAGATGGCAGTGTAGATATTTTCATGTTTATAGAGATGGCGGTGTAGATATTTCCATATTTATAGAGATAGCGGTGTAGATATTTCCATCTTTCTACAGATGGCAGTGTAGATATTTCCATGTTTATACAGATGGCGGTGTAGATATTTCCATATTTATACAGATGTCTGTGTAGATATTTCCATCTGTATACAGATGGTATTGTAGGTATTTCCATGTTTATACAGATGGTGGTGAAGATATTTCCATGTTTATTCAGATGAGTGTGGAGATATTTCCATGTTTTTACAGATGGCAGTGTGGATATTTCAATGTTTATAGAGATGGCGCTGTAGATATTTCCAAGTTTATAAAGATAACGGTGGAGATATTTCCATGTTTATACAGAGAGGAGTCGAGATATTTCCATGTTTATACACATAGCGGTGTACATATTTCCATGATTATAGAGACAGCGGTGTAGGTATTTCCATGTTTATGCAGATAGCGGTGCAGATATTTCCATGTTTACACAGATGCCTATGCAGATATTTCCATATTTACACAGAGGGCTGTGTAGATATTTCTATGTTTATACAGAAGACAGTGTAGATATTTAAATGTTCCTACACATGACTGTGTAGGTATTTCCATGTTTATACAGATGTCTTTGTAGATATTTCCATGTTAATAGAGATAGCGGTGTAGACATTTCCATGTTTATACAGATAGCGGTGTAGATATTTCCATGTTTATACAGATAGTGGTGTAGATATTTCCATGTTTATACAGACCGCGGTGTAGATATTTCCATGTTTATACAAATAGCGGTGCAGATATTTCCATGTTTGTACAGATGGCGGTGTTGATATTTCCAGTTATACACAGATGACCGTGTAGATATTTCCATGTTTATACAGACGGCGGCGCAGATATTTCCATGGATATGTAGATGGCGGTGTAGATATTTCCATGTTTATACAGATTGCGGTGTAGTTATTTCCATGTTTATATAGACAGCGGTGTAGTTATTTCCACGTATATACACATGGCTGTGTAGATATTTCCATGTTTATACAGATGGCAGTGTAGGTATTTCCATGTTTATACAGATAACTTTGTATTTCCATGTTTATACAGATGGCGGTGTAGATATTTCCATGTCTATAGAGATAGCAGTGGAGATAATTCCATGTTTATACAGATAGCGGTGTAGATATTTCCATGTTTATTCTGATCGTGGTGTAGATATTTCCATGTTTATAGAGATGGCGGTGTAGATATTTACATGTTCATAGAGATAGCGTTGTCGATTTTTCCATGTTTATAGAGACAGCGGTGTGGATATTTCCTTGCTTATACAGATAGGGGTGTAGATATTTCCATGTTTATAGAGATAGCGGTGAAGATATTTCCATGTTTATACAGATCACTGTGTAGATATTTCCTTGCTTGTACTAATAGCGGTGTAGTTATTTCCATGTTTATACAGATAGCGGTGTAGATATTTCCATGTATATACAGATGGCTGTGTAGATATTTCCATGTTTATACAGATGGCTGTGTAGATATTTCCATGTTTATACAGATGACTTTGTAGGTATTTGCATGTTTATACAGATGGCGGTGTAGGTTTTCCATGTTTATAGTGATAGCTGTGTAGATATTTCCATGTTTATACAGATAGCGGTGTTGATATTTCCATGTTTATAAAGATCGCGGTGTAGATATTTCCATGTTTATACAGATCGCGGTGCAGATATTTATATCTTTATACAGATGGCATTGTAGATATTTCCTTATTCACACAGATGGCGGTGTAGATGTTTCCATGTTTATACAGATGGCAGAGTAGTTAGTTCCATGTTTATGGAGATGGCAGTGTAGATACTTTCATGTTTACAGAGATGGCGGTGTAGATATTTCCATGTTTATAGAGATAGCAGTGTAGATATTTACATGTTTATACAGATGTCTGTGTAGATATTTCCATGTGTATACAGATGGCATTGTAGATATTTCCATGTTTATACAGATGACTGTATAGGTATTTCCATGTTTTTACAGGTGGCAGTGCAGATATTTCCATGTTTATAGAGATAGCGGTGTAGATATTTCCATGTTTCTACAGATGGCGGTGTTGATATTTCCATCTATACACAGATGGCCGTGTAGATATTTCCATGTTTATACAGATGGCGGCGTAGATATTTCCATGTTTACACAGATAGTGGTGTAGATATTTCCGTGTTTATACACATGGCAGAGTAGATACTTCCATCTTTATGGAGATGGCAGTGTAGATATTTTCATGTTTATAGAGATGGCGGTGTAGATATTTCCATATTTATAGAGATAGCGGTGTAGATATTTCCATCTTTCTACAGATGGCAGTGTAGATATTTCCATGTTTATACAGATGGCGGTGTAGATATTTCCATATTTATACAGATGTCTGTGTAGATATTTCCATCTGTATACAGATGGTATTGTAGGTATTTCCATGTTTATACAGATGGTGGTGAAGATATTTCCATGTTTATTCAGATGAGTGTGGAGATATTTCCATGTTTTTACAGATGGCAGTGTGGATATTTCAATGTTTATAGAGATGGCGCTGTAGATATTTCCAAGTTTATACAGCTAACGGTGGAGATATTTCCATGTTTATACAGAGAGGAGTCGAGATATTTCCATGTTTATACACATAGCGGTGTACATATTTCCATGATTATAGAGACAGCGGTGTAGGTATTTCCATGTTTATGCAGATAGCGGTGCAGATATTTCCATGTTTACACAGATGCCTATGCAGATATTTCCATATTTACACAGAGGGCTGTGTAGATATTTCTATGTTTATACAGAAGACAGTGTAGATATTTAAATGTTCCTACACATGACTGTGTAGGTATTTCCATGTTTATACAGATGTCTTTGTAGATATTTCCATGTTAATAGAGATAGCGGTGTAGACATTTCCATGTTTATACAGATAGCGGTGTAGATATTTCCATGTTTATACAGATAGTGGTGTAGATATTTCCATGTTTATACAGACCGCGGTGTAGATATTTCCATGTTTATACAAATAGCGGTGCAGATATTTCCATGTTTGTACAGATGGCGGTGTTGATATTTCCAGTTATACACAGATGACCGTGTAGATATTTCCATGTTTATACAGACGGCGGCGCAGATATTTCCATGGATATGTAGATGGCGGTGTAGATATTTCCATGTTTATACAGATTGCGGTGTAGTTATTTCCATGTTTATATAGACAGCGGTGTAGTTATTTCCACGTATATACACATGGCTGTGTAGATATTTCCATGTTTATACAGATGGCAGTGTAGGTATTTCCATGTTTATACAGATAACTTTGTATTTCCATGTTTATACAGATGGCGGTGTAGATATTTCCATGTCTATAGAGATAGCAGTGGAGATAATTCCATGTTTATACAGATAGCGGTGTAGATATTTCCATGTTTATTCTGATCGTGGTGTAGATATTTCCATGTTTATAGAGATGGCGGTGTAGATATTTACATGTTCATAGAGATAGCGTTGTCGATTTTTCCATGTTTATAGAGACAGCGGTGTGGATATTTCCTTGCTTATACAGATAGGGGTGTAGATATTTCCATGTTTATAGAGATAGCGGTGAAGATATTTCCATGTTTATACAGATCACGGTGTAGATATTTCCTTGCTTGTACTAATAGCGGTGTAGTTATTTCCATGTTTATACAGATAGCGGTGTAGATATTTCCATGTATATACAGATGGCTGTGTAGATATTTCCATGTTTATACAGATGGCTGTGTAGATATTTCCATGTTTATACAGATGACTTTGTAGGTATTTGCATGTTTATACAGATGGCGGTGTAGGTTTTCCATGTTTATAGTGATAGCTGTGTAGATATTTCCATGTTTATACAGATAGCGGTGTTGATATTTCCATGTTTATAAAGATCGCGGTGTAGCTATTTCCATGTTTATACAGATCGCGGTGCAGATATTTATATCTTTATACAGATGGCATTGTAGATATTTCCTTATTCACACAGATGGCGGTGTAGATGTTTCCATGTTTATACAGATGGCAGAGTAGTTAGTTCCATGTTTATGGAGATGGCAGTGTAGATACTTTCATGTTTACAGAGATGGCGGTGTAGATATTTCCATGTTTATAGAGATAGCAGTGTAGATATTTACATGTTTATACAGATGTCTGTGTAGATATTTCCATGTGTATACAGATGGCATTGTAGATATTTCCATGTTTATACAGATGACTGTATAGGTATTTCCATGTTTTTACAGGTGGCAGTGCAGATATTTCCATGTTTATAGAGATAGCGGTGTAGATATTTCCATGTTTCTACAGATGGCGGTGTTGATATTTCCATCTATACACAGATGGCCGTGTAGATATTTCCATGTTTATACAGATGGCGGCGTAGATATTTCCATGTTTACACAGATAGTGGTGTAGATATTTCCGTGTTTATACACATGGCAGAGTAGATACTTCCATCTTTATGGAGATGGCAGTGTAGATATTTTCATGTTTATAGAGATGGCGGTGTAGATATTTCCATATTTATAGAGATAGCGGTGTAGATATTTCCATCTTTCTACAGATGGCAGTGTAGATATTTCCATGTTTATACAGATGGCGGTGTAGATATTTCCATATTTATACAGATGTCTGTGTAGATATTTCCATCTGTATACAGATGGTATTGTAGGTATTTCCATGTTTATACAGATGGTGGTGAAGATATTTCCATGTTTATTCAGATGAGTGTGGAGATATTTCCATGTTTTTACAGATGGCAGTGTGGATATTTCAATGTTTATAGAGATGGCGCTGTAGATATTTCCAAGTTTATAAAGATAACGGTGGAGATATTTCCATGTTTATACAGAGAGGAGTCGAGATATTTCCATGTTTATACACATAGCGGTGTACATATTTCCATGATTATAGAGACAGCGGTGTAGGTATTTCCATGTTTATGCAGATAGCGGTGCAGATATTTCCATGTTTACACAGATGCCTATGCAGATATTTCCATATTTACACAGAGGGCTGTGTAGATATTTCTATGTTTATACAGAAGACAGTGTAGATATTTAAATGTTCCTACACATGACTGTGTAGGTATTTCCATGTTTATACAGATGTCTTTGTAGATATTTCCATGTTAATAGAGATAGCGGTGTAGACATTTCCATGTTTATACAGATAGCGGTGTAGATATTTCCATGTTTATACAGATAGTGGTGTAGATATTTCCATGTTTATACAGACCGCGGTGTAGATATTTCCATGTTTATACAAATAGCGGTGCAGATATTTCCATGTTTGTACAGATGGCGGTGTTGATATTTCCAGTTATACACAGATGACCGTGTAGATATTTCCATGTTTATACAGACGGCGGCGCAGATATTTCCATGGATATGTAGATGGCGGTGTAGATATTTCCATGTTTATACAGATTGCGGTGTAGTTATTTCCATGTTTATATAGACAGCGGTGTAGTTATTTCCACGTATATACACATGGCTGTGTAGATATTTCCATGTTTATACAGATGGCAGTGTAGGTATTTCCATGTTTATACAGATAACTTTGTATTTCCATGTTTATACAGATGGCGGTGTAGATATTTCCATGTCTATAGAGATAGCAGTGGAGATAATTCCATGTTTATACAGATAGCGGTGTAGATATTTCCATGTTTATTCTGATCGTGGTGTAGATATTTCCATGTTTATAGAGATGGCGGTGTAGATATTTACATGTTCATAGAGATAGCGTTGTCGATTTTTCCATGTTTATAGAGACAGCGGTGTGGATATTTCCTTGCTTATACAGATAGGGGTGTAGATATTTCCATGTTTATAGAGATAGCGGTGAAGATATTTCCATGTTTATACAGATCACTGTGTAGATATTTCCTTGCTTGTACTAATAGCGGTGTAGTTATTTCCATGTTTATACAGATAGCGGTGTAGATATTTCCATGTATATACAGATGGCTGTGTAGATATTTCCATGTTTATACAGATGGCTGTGTAGATATTTCCATGTTTATACAGATGACTTTGTAGGTATTTGCATGTTTATACAGATGGCGGTGTAGGTTTTCCATGTTTATAGTGATAGCTGTGTAGATATTTCCATGTTTATACAGATAGCGGTGTTGATATTTCCATGTTTATAAAGATCGCGGTGTAGATATTTCCATGTTTATACAGATCGCGGTGCAGATATTTATATCTTTATACAGATGGCATTGTAGATATTTCCTTATTCACACAGATGGCGGTGTAGATGTTTCCATGTTTATACAGATGGCAGAGTAGTTAGTTCCATGTTTATGGAGATGGCAGTGTAGATACTTTCATGTTTACAGAGATGGCGGTGTAGATATTTCCATGTTTATAGAGATAGCAGTGTAGATATTTACATGTTTATACAGATGTCTGTGTAGATATTTCCATGTGTATACAGATGGCATTGTAGATATTTCCATGTTTATACAGATGACTGTATAGGTATTTCCATGTTTTTACAGGTGGCAGTGCAGATATTTCCATGTTTATAGAGATAGCGGTGTAGATATTTCCATGTTTCTACAGATGGCGGTGTTGATATTTCCATCTATACACAGATGGCCGTGTAGATATTTCCATGTTTATACAGATGGCGGCGTAGATATTTCCATGTTTACACAGATAGTGGTGTAGATATTTCCGTGTTTATACACATGGCAGAGTAGATACTTCCATCTTTATGGAGATGGCAGTGTAGATATTTTCATGTTTATAGAGATGGCGGTGTAGATATTTCCATATTTATAGAGATAGCGGTGTAGATATTTCCATCTTTCTACAGATGGCAGTGTAGATATTTCCATGTTTATACAGATGGCGGTGTAGATATTTCCATATTTATACAGATGTCTGTGTAGATATTTCCATCTGTATACAGATGGTATTGTAGGTATTTCCATGTTTATACAGATGGTGGTGAAGATATTTCCATGTTTATTCAGATGACTGTGTAGATATTTCCATGTTTTTACAGATGGCAGTGTGGATATTTCAATGTTTATAGAGATGGCGCTGTAGATATTTCCAAGTTTATACAGCTAACGGTGGAGATATTTCCATGTTTATACAGAGAGGAGTCGAGATATTTCCATGTTTATACACATAGCGGTGTACATATTTCCATGATTATAGAGACAGCGGTGTAGGTATTTCCATGTTTATGCAGATAGCGGTGCAGATATTTCCATGTTTACACAGATGCCTATGCAGATATTTCCATATTTACACAGAGGGCTGTGTAGATATTTCTATGTTTATACAGAAGACAGTGTACATATTTAAATGTTCCTACACATGACTGTGTAGGTATTTCCATGTTTATACAGATGTCTTTGTAGATATTTCCATGTTAATAGAGATAGCGGTGTAGACATTTCCATGTTTATACAGATAGCGGTGTAGATATTTCCATGTTTATACAGATAGTGGTGTAGATATTTCCATGTTTATACAGACCGCGGTGTAGATATTTCCATGTTTGTACAAATAGCGGTGCAGATATTTCCATGTTTGTACAGATGGCGGTGTTGATATTTCCAGTTATACACAGATGACCGTGTAGATATTTCCATGTTTATACAGACGGCGGCGCAGATATTTCCATGGATATGTAGATGGCGGTGTAGATATTTCCATGTTTATACAGATTGCGGTGTAGTTATTTCCATGTTTATATAGATAGCGGTGTAGTTATTTCCACGTATATACACATGGCTGTGTAGATATTTCCATGTTTATACAGATGGCGGTGTAGGTATTTCCATGTTTATACAGATAACTTTGTATTTCCATGTTTATACAGATGGCGGTGTAGATATTTCCATGTCTATAGAGATAGCAGTGGAGATAATTCCATGTTTATACAGATAGCGGTGTAGATATTTCCATGTTTATTCTGATCGTGGTGTAGATATTTCCATGTTTATAGAGATGGCGGTGTAGATATTTACATGTTCATAGAGATAGCGGTGTTGATTTTTCCATGTTTATAGAGACAGCGGTGTGGATATTTCCTTGCTTATACAGATAGGGGTGTAGATATTTCCATGTTTATAGAGATAGCGGTGAAGATATTTCCATGTTTATACAGATCACGGTGTAGATATTTCCTTGCTTGTACTAATAGCGGTGTAGTTATTTCCATGTTTATACAGATAGCGGTGTAGATATTTCCATGTATATACAGATGGCTGTGTAGATATTTCCATGTTTATACAGATGGCTGTGTAGATATTTCCATGTTTATACAGATGACTTTGTAGGTATTTGCATGTTTATACAGATGGCGGTGTAGGTTTTCCATGTTTATAGTGATAGCTGTGTAGATATTTCCATGTTTATACAGATAGCGGTGTTGATATTTCCATGTTTATAAAGATCGCGGTGTAGCTATTTCCATGTTTATACAGATCGCGGTGCAGATATTTATATCTTTATACAGATGGCATTGTAGATATTTCCTTATTCACACAGATGGCGGTGTAGATGTTTCCATGTTTATACAGATGGCAGAGTAGTTAGTTCCATGTTTATGGAGATGGCAGTGTAGATACTTTCATGTTTACAGAGATGGCGGTGTAGATATTTCCATGTTTATAGAGATAGCAGTGTAGATATTTACATGTTTATACAGATGTCTGTGTAGATATTTCCATGTGTATACAGATGGCATTGTAGATATTTCCATGTTTATACAGATGACTGTATAGGTATTTCCATGTTTTTACAGGTGGCAGTGCAGATATTTCCATGTTTATAGAGATAGCGGTGTAGATATTTCCATGTTTCTACAGATGGCGGTGTTGATATTTCCATCTATACACAGATGGCCGTGTAGATATTTCCATGTTTATACAGATGGCGGCGTAGATATTTCCATGTTTACACAGATAGTGGTGTAGATATTTCCGTGTTTATACACATGGCAGAGTAGATACTTCCATCTTTATGGAGATGGCAGTGTAGATATTTTCATGTTTATAGAGATGGCGGTGTAGATATTTCCATATTTATAGAGATAGCGGTGTAGATATTTCCATCTTTCTACAGATGGCAGTGTAGATATTTCCATGTTTATACAGATGGCGGTGTAGATATTTCCATATTTATACAGATGTCTGTGTAGATATTTCCATCTGTATACAGATGGTATTGTAGGTATTTCCATGTTTATACAGATGGTGGTGAAGATATTTCCATGTTTATTCAGATGAGTGTGGAGATATTTCCATGTTTTTACAGATGGCAGTGTGGATATTTCAATGTTTATAGAGATGGCGCTGTAGATATTTCCAAGTTTATAAAGATAACGGTGGAGATATTTCCATGTTTATACAGAGAGGAGTCGAGATATTTCCATGTTTATACACATAGCGGTGTACATATTTCCATGATTATAGAGACAGCGGTGTAGGTATTTCCATGTTTATGCAGATAGCGGTGCAGATATTTCCATGTTTACACAGATGCCTATGCAGATATTTCCATATTTACACAGAGGGCTGTGTAGATATTTCTATGTTTATACAGAAGACAGTGTAGATATTTAAATGTTCCTACACATGACTGTGTAGGTATTTCCATGTTTATACAGATGTCTTTGTAGATATTTCCATGTTAATAGAGATAGCGGTGTAGACATTTCCATGTTTATACAGATAGCGGTGTAGATATTTCCATGTTTATACAGATAGTGGTGTAGATATTTCCATGTTTATACAGACCGCGGTGTAGATATTTCCATGTTTATACAAATAGCGGTGCAGATATTTCCATGTTTGTACAGATGGCGGTGTTGATATTTCCAGTTATACACAGATGACCGTGTAGATATTTCCATGTTTATACAGACGGCGGCGCAGATATTTCCATGGATATGTAGATGGCGGTGTAGATATTTCCATGTTTATACAGATTGCGGTGTAGTTATTTCCATGTTTATATAGATAGCGGTGTAGTTATTTCCACGTATATACACATGGCTGTGTAGATATTTCCATGTTTATACAGATGGCAGTGTAGGTATTTCCATGTTTATACAGATAACTTTGTATTTCCATGTTTATACAGATGGCGGTGTAGATATTTCCATGTCTATAGAGATAGCAGTGGAGATAATTCCATGTTTATACAGATAGCGGTGTAGATATTTCCATGTTTATTCTGATCGTGGTGTAGATATTTCCATGTTTATAGAGATGGCGGTGTAGATATTTACATGTTCATAGAGATAGCGTTGTCGATTTTTCCATGTTTATAGAGACAGCGGTGTGGATATTTCCTTGCTTATACAGATAGGGGTGTAGATATTTCCATGTTTATAGAGATAGCGGTGAAGATATTTCCATGTTTATACAGATCACGGTGTAGATATTTCCTTGCTTGTACTAATAGCGGTGTAGTTATTTCCATGTTTATACAGATAGCGGTGTAGATATTTCCATGTATATACAGATGGCTGTGTAGATATTTCCATGTTTATACAGATGGCTGTGTAGATATTTCCATGTTTATACAGATGACTTTGTAGGTATTTGCATGTTTATACAGATGGCGGTGTAGGTTTTCCATGTTTATAGTGATAGCTGTGTAGATATTTCCATGTTTATACAGATAGCGGTGTTGATATTTCCATGTTTATAAAGATCGCGGTGTAGATATTTCCATGTTTATACAGATCGCGGTGCAGATATTTATATCTTTATACAGATGGCATTGTAGATATTTCCTTATTCACACAGATGGCGGTGTAGATGTTTCCATGTTTATACAGATGGCAGAGTAGTTAGTTCCATGTTTATGGAGATGGCAGTGTAGATACTTTCATGTTTACAGAGATGGCGGTGTAGATATTTCCATGTTTATAGAGATAGCAGTGTAGATATTTACATGTTTATACAGATGTCTGTGTAGATATTTCCATGTGTATACAGATGGCATTGTAGATATTTCCATGTTTATACAGATGACTGTATAGGTATTTCCATGTTTTTACAGGTGGCAGTGCAGATATTTCCATGTTTATAGAGATAGCGGTGTAGATATTTCCATGTTTCTACAGATGGCGGTGTTGATATTTCCATCTATACACAGATGGCCGTGTAGATATTTCCATGTTTATACAGATGGCGGCGTAGATATTTCCATGTTTACACAGATAGTGGTGTAGATATTTCCGTGTTTATACACATGGCAGAGTAGATACTTCCATCTTTATGGAGATGGCAGTGTAGATATTTTCATGTTTATAGAGATGGCGGTGTAGATATTTCCATATTTATAGAGATAGCGGTGTAGATATTTCCATCTTTCCACAGATGGCAGTGTAGATATTTCCGTGTTTATACAGATGGCGGTGTAGATATTTCCATATTTATACAGATGTCTGTGTAGATATTTCCATCTGTATACAGATGGTATTGTAGGTATTTCCATGTTTATACAGATGGTGGTGAAGATATTTCCATGTTTATTCAGATGACTGTGTAGATATTTCCATGTTTTTACAGATGGCAGTGTGGATATTTCAATGTTTATAGAGATGGCGCTGTAGATATTTCCAAGTTTATACAGCTAACGGTGGAGATATTTCCATGTTTATACAGAGAGGAGTCGAGATATTTCCATGTTTATACACATAGCGGTGTACATATTTCCATGATTATAGAGACAGCGGTGTAGGTATTTCCATGTTTATGCAGATAGCGGTGCAGATATTTCCATGTTTACACAGATGCCTATGCAGATATTTCCATATTTACACAGAGGGCTGTGTAGATATTTCTATGTTTATACAGAAGACAGTGTAGATATTTAAATGTTCCTACACATGACTGTGTAGGTATTTCCATGTTTATACAGATGTCTTTGTAGATATTTCCATGTTAATAGAGATAGCGGTGTAGACATTTCCATGTTTATACAGATAGCGGTGTAGATATTTCCATGTTTATACAGATAGTGGTGTAGATATTTCCATGTTTATACAGACCGCGGTGTAGATATTTCCATGTTTGTACAAATAGCGGTGCAGATATTTCCATGTTTGTACAGATGGCGGTGTTGATATTTCCAGTTATACACAGATGACCGTGTAGATATTTCCATGTTTATACAGACGGCGGCGCAGATATTTCCATGGATATGTAGATGGCGGTGTAGATATTTCCATGTTTATACAGATTGCGGTGTAGTTATTTCCATGTTTATATAGATAGCGGTGTAGTTATTTCCACGTATATACACATGGCTGCGTAGATATTTCCATGTTTATACAGATGGCGGTGTAGGTATTTCCATGTTTATACAGATAACTTTGTATTTCCATGTTTATACAGATGGCGGTGTAGATATTTCCATGTCTATAGAGATAGCAGTGGAGATAATTCCATGTTTATACAGATAGCGGTGTAGATATTTCCATGTTTATTCTGATCGTGGTGTAGATATTTCCATGTTTATAGAGATGGCGGTGTAGATATTTACATGTTCATAGAGATAGCGGTGTTGATTTTTCCATGTTTATAGAGACAGCGGTGTGGATATTTCCTTGCTTATACAGATAGGGGTGTAGATATTTCCATGTTTATAGAGATAGCGGTGAAGATATTTCCATGTTTATACAGATCACGGTGTAGATATTTCCTTGCTTGTACTAATAGCGGTGTAGTTATTTCCATGTTTATACAGATAGCGGTGTAGATATTTCCATGTATATACAGATGGCTGTGTAGATATTTCCATGTTTATACAGATGGCTGTGTAGATATTTCCATGTTTATACAGATGACTTTGTAGGTATTTGCATGTTTATACAGATGGCGGTGTAGATTTTCCATGTTTATAGTGATAGCTGTGTAGATATTTCCATGTTTATACAGATAGCGGTGTTGATATTTCCATGTTTATAAAGATCGCGGTGTAGATATTTCCATGTTTATACAGATCGCGGTGCAGATATTTATATCTTTATACAGATGGCATTGTAGATATTTCCTTATTCACACAGATGGCGGTGTAGATGTTTCCATGTTTATACAGATGGCAGAGTAGTTAGTTCCATGTTTATGGAGATGGCAGTGTAGATACTTTCATGTTTACAGAGATGGCGGTGTAGATATTTCCATGTTTATAGAGATAGCAGTGTAGATATTTACATGTTTATACAGATGTCTGTGTAGATATTTCCATGTGTATACAGATGGCATTGTAGATATTTCCATGTTTATACAGATGACTGTATAGGTATTTCCATGTTTTTACAGGTGGCAGTGCAGATATTTCCATGTTTATAGAGATAGCGGTGTAGATATTTCCATGTTTCTACAGATGGCGGTGTTGATATTTCCATCTATACACAGATGGCCGTGTAGATATTTCCATGTTTATACAGATGGCGGCGTAGATATTTCCATGGACATGCAGATGGCGGTGTAGATATTTCCATGTTTAAACAGATAGCGGTGTAGATATTTCCATGTTTACACAGATAGTGGTGTAGATATTTCCGTGTTTATACACATGGCAGAGTAGATACTTCCATCTTTATGGAGATGGCAGTGTAGATATTTTCATGTTTATAGAGATGGCGGTGTAGATATTTCCATATTTATAGAGATAGCGGTGTAGATATTTCCATCTTTCTACAGATGGCAGTGTAGATATTTCCATGTTTATACAGATGGCGGTGTAGATATTTCCATATTTATACAGATGTCTGTGTAGATATTTCCATCTCTATACAGATGGTATTGTAGGTATTTCCATGTTTATACAGATGGTGGTGAAGATATTTCCATGTTTATTCAGATGACTGTGTAGATATTTCCATGTTTTTACAGATGGCAGTGTGGATATTTCAATGTTTATAGAGATGGCGCTGTAGATATTTCCAAGTTTATACAGATAACGGTGGAGATATTTCCATGTTTATACAGAGAGGAGTCGAGATATTTCCATGTTTATACACATAGCGGTGTACATATTTCCATGATTATAGAGACAGCGGTGTAGGTATTTCCATGTTTATGCAGATAGCGGTGCAGATATTTCCATGTTTACACAGATGCCTATGCAGATATTTCCATATTTACACAGAGGGCTGTGTAGATATTTCTATGTTTATACAGAAGACAGTGTAGATATTTAAATGTTCCTACACATGACTGTGTAGGTATTTCCATGTTTATACAGATGTCTTTGTAGATATTTCCATGTTAATAGAGATAGCGGTGTAGACATTTCCATGTTTATACAGATAGCGGTGTAGATATTTCCATGTTTATACAGATAGTGGTGTAGATATTTCCATGTTTATTCAAATAGCGGTGCAGATATTTCCATGTTTGTACAGATGGCGGTGTTGATATTTCCATTTATACACAGATGACCGTGTAGATATTTCCATGTTTATACAGACGGCGGCGCAGATATTTCCATGGATATGTAGATGGCGGTGTAGATATTTCCATGTTTATACAGATTGCGGTGTAGTTATTTCCATGTTTATATAGATAGCGGTGTAGTTATTTCCACGTATATACACATGGCTGTGTAGATATTTCCATGTTTATACAGATGGCGGTGTAGATATTTCCATGTTTATACAGATAACTTTGTATTTCCATGTTTATACAGATGGCGGTGTAGATATTTCCATGTCTATAGAGATAGCAGTGGAGATAATTCCATGTTTATACAGATAGCGGTGTAGATATTTCCATGTTTATTCTGATCGTGGTGTAGATATTTCCATGTTTATAGAGATGGCGGTGTAGATATTTACATGTTCATAGAGATAGCGGTGTTGATTTTTCCATGTTTATAGAGACAGCGGTGTGGATATTTCCTTGCTTATACAGATAGGGGTGTAGATATTTCCATGTTTATAGAGATAGCGGTGAAGATATTTCCATGTTTATACAGATCACGGTGTAGATATTTCCTTGCTTGTACTAATAGCGGTGTAGTTATTTCCATGTTTATACAGATAGCGGTGTAGATATTTCCATGTATATACAGATGGCTGTGTAGATATTTCCATGTTTATACAGATGGCTGTGTAGATATTTCCATGTTTATACAGATGACTTTGTAGGTATTTGCATGTTTATACAGATGGAGGTGTAGGTTTTCCATGTTTATAGTGATAGCTGTGTAGATATTTCCATGTTTATACAGATCGCGGTGCAGATATTTATATCTTTATACAGATGGCATTGTAGATATTTCCTTATTCACACAGATGGCGGTGTAGATGTTTCCATGTTTATACAGATGGCAGAGTAGTTAGTTCCATGTTTATGGAGATGGCAGTGTAGATACTTTCATGTTTACAGAGATGGCGGTGTAGATATTTCCATGTTTATAGAGATAGCAGTGTAGATATTTACATGTTTATACAGATGTCTGTGTAGATATTTCCATGTGTATACAGATGGCATTGTAGATATTTCCATGTTTATACAGATGACTGTATAGGTATTTCCATGTTTTTACAGGTGGCAGTGCAGATATTTCCATGTTTATTGAGATAGCGGTGTAGATATTTCCATGTTTCTACAGATGGCGGTGTTGATATTTCCATCTATACACAGATGGCCGTGTAGATATTTCCATGTTTATACAGATGGCGGCGTAGATATTTCCATGGACATGCAGATGGCGGTGTAGATATTTCCATGTTTAAACAGATAGCGGTGTAGATATTTCCATGTTTACACAGATAGTGGTGTAGATATTTCCGTGTTTATACACATGGCAGAGTAGATACTTCCATCTTTATGGAGATGGCAGTGTAGATATTTTCATGTTTATAGAGATGGCGGTGTAGATATTTCCATATTTATAGAGATAGCGGTGTAGATATTTCCATCTTTCTACAGATGGCAGTGTAGATATTTCCATGTTTATACAGATGGCGGTGTAGATATTTCCATATTTATACAGACGTCTGTGTAGATATTTCCATCTGTATACAGATGGTATTGTAGGTATTTCCATGTTTATACAGATGGTGGTGAAGATATTTCCATGTTTATTCAGATGACTGTGTAGATATTTCCATGTTTTTACAGATGGCAGTGTGGATATTTCAATGTTTATAGAGATGGCGCTGTAGATATTTCCAAGTTTATACAGCTAACGGTGGAGATATTTCCATGTTTATACAGAGAGGAGTCGAGATATTTCCATGTTTATACACATAGCGGTGTACATATTTCCATGATTATAGAGACAGCGGTGTAGGTATTTCCATGTTTATGCAGATAGCGGTGCAGATATTTCCATGTTTACACAGATGCCTATGCAGATATTTCCATATTTACACAGAGGGCTGTGTAGATATTTCTATGTTTATACAGAAGACAGTGTAGATATTTAAATGTTCCTACACATGACTGTGTAGGTATTTCCATGTTTATACAGACGGCGGCGCAGATATTTCCATGGATATGTAGATGGCGGTGTAGATATTTCCATGTTTATACAGATTGCGGTGTAGTTATTTCCATGTTTATACAGATAGCGGTGTAGATATTTCCATGTTTATTCTGATCGTGGTGTAGATATTTCCATGTTTATAGAGATGGCGGTGTAGATATTTACATGTTCATAGAGATAGCGGTGTTGATTTTTCCATGTTTATAGAGACAGCGGTGTGGATATTTCCTTGCTTATACAGATAGGGGTGTAGATATTTCCATGTTTATAGAGATAGCGGTGAAGATATTTCCATGTTTATACAGATCACGGTGTAGATATTTCCTTGCTTGTACTAATAGCGGTGTAGTTATTTCCATGTTTATACAGATAGCGGTGTAGATATTTCCATGTATATACAGATGGCTGTGTAGATATTTCCATGTTTATACAGATGGCTGTGTAGATATTTCCATGTTTATACAGATGACTTTGTAGGTATTTGCATGTTTATACAGATAGAGGTGTAGGTTTTCCATGTTTATAGTGATAGCTGTGTAGATATTTCCATGTTTATACAGATCGCGGTGCAGATATTTATATCTTTATACAGATGGCATTGTAGATATTTCCTTATTCACACAGATGGCGGTGTAGATGTTTCCATGTTTATACAGATGGCAGAGTAGTTAGTTCCATGTTTATGGAGATGGCAGTGTAGATACTTTCATGTTTACAGAGATGGCGGTGTAGATATTTCCATGTTTATAGAGATAGCAGTGTAGATATTTACATGTTTATACAGATGTCTGTGTAGATATTTCCATGTGTATACAGATGGCATTGTAGATATTTCCATGTTTATACAGATGACTGTATAGGTATTTCCATGTTTTTACAGGTGGCAGTGCAGATATTTCCATGTTTATAGAGATAGCGGTGTAGATATTTCCATGTTTCTACAGATGGCGGTGTTGATATTTCCATCTATACACAGATGGCCGTGTAGATATTTCCATGTTTATACAGATGGCGGCGTAGATATTTCCATGGACATGCAGATGGCGGTGTAGATATTTCCATGTTTAAACAGATAGCGGTGTAGATATTTCCATGTTTACACAGATGGTCTTGTAGATATTTTCGTGTTTATACACATGACTGATCGCGGTGAAGATATTTCCATGTTTATAGGGATGGCTGTGTAGATATTTCCATGTTTATTCAGATCGCGATGTAGATATTTCCAGGATTATACAGATCATGGTGTAGATATTTCCATGTTTATTCAGATCGCGATGTTGACATTACCATGTTTATAGGGATGGCGGTGCAAATATTTCCACATTTATGCAGATAGCGGTGTAGTTATTAGCATGTTTATAAAGATAGTGGTGTAGATATTTCCATGTATAAACAGATGTGTGTGTATATATTTCCATGTTTATACAGATAGCGGTGTAGATATTTCCATGTATGTAGAGATGGCTGTGTAGATATTTCCATGTTTATACAGATGGCTGTGTAGATATTTCCATGTTTATACAGATTACTTTGTAGGTATTTCCATGTTTATACAGATGGCAGTGTAGATATTTCCATGTTTATAGAGATAGCTGCGTAGATATTTCCATGTTTATACAGATAGCGATCTAGATATTTCCATGTTTATACAGATCGCAGTGTACATATTTCCATGTTTATACAGATGGCGGTGTAGATATTTCCATGTTTATAGAGATAGCGGTGTAGATATATCTATGTTCATAGAGATAGCAGTGAGGATATTTCCATGTTTATACAGATAGCAGTGTAGATATTTCCACTTTTACAGAGATAGCGGTTTAGATATTTCATATTTATACAGAAATCGGTGTAGATATTTCCATGATTATACATATTGCGGTGTAGATATTTCCATGTTTATACAGATAGCGGTGTAGATATTTCCACGTTTATACTGATGTCGGTTTAGATATTTCCATGTTTCTACAAATGGCAGTGTAGATATTTCCATGTTTGTAGAGATGGCGGTGTAGATATTTCCATGTTTATATTGATGGCAGTGTAGATATTTTCTTGTTTATGTAGATGACGTTGTAGATACCTCCATGTTTAAAGAGATGGCGGTGTGTATATTTCCATGTTGATGGAGATAGCGGTGTAGATATTTCCATGTTTATAGAGATAGCGTTGAAGTTATTTCCATGTTTATAGAGATAGCGGTGAAGGTATTTCCATGTTTCTACAGATGACTGTGTAGATATTTCCATGTTTACAGTTATAGCGGTAAAGATATTTCCATCTTTCATAGATTGCGGTGTAGACATTGCAAAGTTTACACAGATAGCGGTGTAGATATTTCCAGGTTTACACAGATAACTGTGTCGATATTTCCATGTTTACGGAGATATCTTTGTAGATATTTCCATGTTTATACAGAGAGCGGTGTAGTTATTTACATGTTGATACAGATAGCAGTGTAGATATTTTCAGGGTTATACAGATAGTGGTGTAGATATTTCCACGTTTTACAGATAGCTGTGTAGATATTTCCCTGTTTACACAGATAGCGTTGTAAATATTTCCATGTTTACACAGATAGCGTTGTAGATATTTCCATGCTTACACAGATTATGGTGTATATATTTCCAAGTTTACACAGAGAGCTGTGTAGATATTTCCATGTTTACACAGATAGCGTTGTAGATATTTCATTGTTTACAGAGATAGCGGTGTAGGTATTTCCATGTTTTTAAAGATACCGGTGTAGGTATTACCGTGTTTATAAATATAGCGGTGGAGATATTTCCAGGTTTACAGATAGCGGTGTAAAAATTTCCATGTTTGTACAGATAGCGGTGTAGTTATTTCCATGTTTATACAGATAGCGGTGTAGATATTTCCATGTTTATAGAGACTGCGGTGTAGATATTTCCATCTTTGCACAGATTGCTGTGTAGATATTTCCATCTTTATACAGATTGCGGTGTAGTTATTTCCATGTTGATACAGATAGCGGTGTAGATATTTCCATGTTTATACACGTAGCGGTGTAGAAATTCCCATGTTTATACAGATCTCTTTGTAGATATTTCCATCTTTCTACACATGTCAGTGTAGACATTTCCAGGTTTATACAGATGTCTGTGTAGATATTTCCATGTTTATGCAGATGGCGGTGTAGATGTTTCCATGTTTATACAGATGGCGGAGTAGTTAGTACCATGTTTATGGAGATGGCAGTGTAGATATTTCCATGTTTATACAGATAGCGGTGTAGAAATTTACATGTCTATAGAGATAGCGGTGTAGGTATTTCCATATTTTTACAGATTTCGGTGTAGATATTTCCAACTTTATACAGATGGCGGTGTAGATATTTCCATGTTTATACAGATGGCAGTGAAGATACATCCATGTTTCTGAAGATGGCGGTGTAAATATTTTCATGTTTATAGAGATGAAGGTGTACATATTTCCATGTATATAGAGATAGCAGTGTAGATATTTTCATGTTTATAGAGAAAGCGGTGTAGGTATTTCCATGTTTATAGAGATAGCTGTGTAGATATTTCCATATTTATACAGATAGCGGTGTAGGTATTTCCATGTTTATACAGATAGCGGTGTAGATATTTCCATGTTTCTACAGTTGGCGGTGTAGATATTTCCTTGTTTATACAGACATCGGTGTAGATATTTCCATGTTTACAGGTAGCGGTGCAGGTATTTCCAAGTTTACAGAGATAGCGGTGTAGTTATTTCCATCTTTGCACAGATTGCCGTGTAGCTATTTCCATGTTTACGCAGATAGCTGTGTAGATATTTCCCAGTTTACACAGATAGATGTGTAGATATTTCCATGTTTACACACATACCGTTGTAGATATTTCCATGTTTATACAGATTGCGGTTTAGATATGTCCATGATTATACAGATAGCGGTGTAGATATTTTCATGTTTATACAGATAGCGGTGGAGATATTTCCATGTTTATAGAGACTGCGGTATAGATATTTCCATGTTTATACAGATAGCGGTGTAGATATTTCCATGTTTGCAGAGATAGCAGTGTAGATATTTCCATCTTTGCACAGATTGCTGTGTAGATATTTCCATTTTTACACAGATAGCTGTGTAGATATTTCCATGTTTACACAGATAGCGTTGTAGATATTTCATTGTTTACAGAGATAGCGGTGTAGGTATTTCCATGTTTTTAAAGATACCCGTGTAGGTATTACCGTGTATATAAATATAGCGGTGGTGATATTTCCATGTTTATACAGATAGCAGTGTAAAAATTTCCATGTTTATACAGATAGCGGTGTAGTTATTTCCATGTTTATACTGATAGCGGTGTAGATATTTCCATGTTTATAGAGACTGCGGTGTAGATATTTCCATCTTTGCACAGATTGCTGTGTAGATATTTCCATCTTTATACAGATTGCGGTGTAGTTATTTCCATGTTGATACAGATAGCGGTGTAGATATTTCCATGTTTATACACGTAGCGGTGTAGAAATTCCCATGTTTATACAGATCTCTTTGTAGATAATTCCATCTTTCTACACATGTCAGTGTAGACATTTCCACGTTTATACAGATGTCTGTGTAGATATTTCCATGTTTATGCAGATGGCGGTGTAGATGTTTCCATGTTTATACAGATGGCGGAGTAGTTAGTACCATGTTTATGGAGATGGCAGTGTAGATATTTCCATGTTTATACAGATAGCGGTGTAGAAATTTACATGTCTGTAGAGATATCGGTGTAGGTATTTCCATATTTATACAGATTTCGGTGTAGATATTTCCAACTTTATACAGATGGCGGTGTAGATATTTCCATGTTTATACAGATGGCAGTGAAGATATTTCCATGTTTATACAGATAGTGGTGTAGATATTTCCATGTTTATACTGATGGCGGTGTAGATACATCCATGTTTCTGAAGATGGCGGTGTAAATATTTTCATGTTTATAGAGATGAAGGTGTACATATTTCCATGTATATAGAGATAGCAGTGTAGATATTTTCATGTTTATAGAGAAAGCGGTGTAGGTATTTCCATGTTTATAGAGATAGCTGTGTAGATATTTCCATATTTATACAGATAGCGGTGTAGATATTTCCATGTTTATACAGATTGCGGTGTAGATATTTCCATGTTTCTACAGTTGGCGGTGTAGATATTTCCTTGTTTATACAGACATCAGTGTAGATATTTCCATGTTTACAGGTAGCGGTGTAGGTATTTCCAAGTTTACAGAGATAGCGGTGTAGTTATTTCCATCTTTGCACAGATTGCCGTGTAGCTATTTCCATGTTTACGCAGATAGCTGTGTAGATATTTCCCAGTTTACACAGATAGCTGTGTAGATATTTCCATGTTTACACACATACCGTTGTAGATATTTCCATGTTTATACAGATTGCTGTTTAGATATGTCCATGATTATACAGATAGCGGTGTAGATATTTTCATGTTTATACAGATAGCGGTGGAGATATTTCCATGTTTATAGAGACTGCGGTATAGATATTTCCATGTTTATACAGATAGCGGTGTAGATATTTCCATGTTTGCAGAGATAGCAGTGTAGATATTTCCATCTTTGCACAGATTGCTGTGTAGATATTTCCATTTTTACACAGATAGCTGTGTAGATATTTCCATGTTTACACAGATAGCGTTGTAGATATTTCATTGTTTACAGAGATAGCGGTGTAGGTATTTCCATGTTTTTAAAGATACCCGTGTAGGTATTACCGTGTTTATAAATATAGCGGTGGTGATATTTCCATGTTTATACAGATAGCGGTGTAAAAATTTCCATGTTTATACAGATAGCGGTGTAGTTATTTCCATGTTTATACTGATAGCGGTGTAGATATTTCCATGTTTATAGAGACTGCGGTGTAGATATTTCCATCTTTGCACAGATTGCTGTGTAGATATTTCCATCTTTATACAGATTGCGGTGTAGTTATTTCCATGTTGATACAGATAGCGGTGTAGATATTTCCATGTTTATACACGTAGCGGTGTAGAAATTCCCATGTTTATACAGATCTCTTTGTAGATAATTCCATCTTTCTACACATGTCAGTGTAGATATTTCCACGTTTATACAGATGTCTGTGTAGATATTTCCATGTTTATGCAGATGGCGGTGTAGATGTTTCCATGTTTATACAGATGGCGGAGTAGTTAGTTCCATGTTTATGGAGGTGGCAGTGTAGATATTTCCATGTTTATACAGATAGCGGTGTAGAAATTTACATGTCTATAGAGATAGCGGTGTAGGTATTTCCATATTTATACAGATTTCGGTGTAGATATTTCCAACTTTATACAGATGGCGGTGTAGATATTTCCATGTTTATACAGATGGCAGTGAAGATATTTCCATGTTTATACAGATAGTGGTGTAGATATTTCCATGTTTATACCGATGGCGGTGTAGATACATCCATGTTTCTGAAGATGGTGGTGTAAATATTTTCATATTTATAGAGATGAAGGTGTAGATATTTCCATGTATATAGAGATAGCAGAGTAGATATTTTCATGTTTATAGAGAAATCGGTGTAGGTATTTCCATGTTTATAGAGATAGCGTTGTAGATATTTCCATATTTATACAGATAGCGGTGTAGGTATTTCCATGTTTATACAGATTGCGGTGTAGATATTTCCATGTTTCTACAGTTGGCTGTGTAGATATTTCCTAGTTTATACAGAGATCGGTGTAGATATTTCCATGTTTATACAGGTAGCGGTGTAGATATTTCCAAGTTTACGGAGATAGCGGTTCAGTTATTTCCATCTTTGCACAGATTGCCGTGTAGCTATTTCCATGTTTACGCAGATAGCTGTTTAGATATTTCCAAGTTTACACAGATAGCTGTGTAGATATTTCCATGTTTACACACATACCGTTGTAGATATTTCCATGTTTATACAGATTGTGGTTTAGATATGTCCATGATTATACAGATAGCAGTGTAGATATTTTCATGTTTAAACAGATAACGGTGGAGATATTTCCATGTTTATAGAGACTGCGGTATAGATATTTCCATGTTTATACAGATAGCGGTGTAGATATTTCCATGTTTACAGAGATAGCAGTGTAGATATTTCCATCTTTGCACAGATTGCTGTGTAGATATTTCCATTTTTACACAGATAGCTGTGTAGATATTTCCATGTTTACACAGATAGTGTTGTAGATATTTCATTGTTTACAGAGATAGCGGTGTAGGTATTTCCATGTTTTTAAAGATACCGGTGTAGGTATTACCGTGTTTATAAATATAGCGGTGGAGATATTTCCATGTTTACAGATAGCGGTGTAAAAATTTCCATGTTTATACAGATAGCAGTGTAGTTATTTCCATGTTTATACAGATAGCGGTGTAGATATTTCCATGTTTATAGAGACTGCGGTGTAGATATTTCCATCTTTGCACAGATTGCTGTGTAGATATTTCCATCTTTATACAGATTGCGGTGTAGTTATTTCCATGTTGATACAGATAGCGGTGTAGATATTTCTATGTTTATACACGTAGCGGTGTAGAAACTCCCATGTTTATACAGATCTCTTTGTAGATATTTCCATCTTTCTACACATGTCAGTGTAGATATTTCCAAGTTTATACAGATGTCTGTGTAGATATTTCCATGTTTATGCAGATGGCGGTGTAGATGTTTCCATGTTTATACAGATGGCGGAGTAGTTAGTACCATGTTTATGGAGATGGCAGTGTAGATATTTCCATGTTTATACAGATAGCGGTGTAGAAATTTACATGTCTATAGAGATAGCGGTGTAGGTATTTCCATGTTAATACAGATCACGGTGTTGATATTTGCTTGTTTATACAAATAGAGGTGTAGTTATTCCCATGTTTATACAGATAGCAGTGTAGATATTTCCATGTATATACAGACGGCTGTGTGGATATTTCCATGTTTATACAGATGGCTGTGTAGATATTTCCATGTTTATACAGATGACTTTCTAGGTATTTCCATGTTTATACAGATGGCAGTGTAGATATTTCCATGTTTATAGAGATAGCTGTGTAGATATTTCCATGTTTATAAAGATGGCTGTGTAGATATTTCCATGTTTATACAGATGACTTTGTAGGTATTTCCATGTTTATACAGATGGCGGTGTAGATATTTCCATGTTTATAGAGATAGCTGTGTAGATATTTCCATGGTTATACAGATCGCGTTGTAGATATTTCCATGTTGATACAGATCGCGTAGTAGTTATTTCCATGTTTATACAGATAGCGGTGTAGAGATTTCCATGTTTTTACAGATATCGGTGTAGGTATTTCCATGTTTACACAGATTGCGGTGTAGATATTTCCATCTTTCTACAGAAGGCATTCTAGATACTTCCATGTTTATACAGATGGCGGTGTAAATATTTCCATGTTTATATAGATGGTGGTGTAGATATTACCATGTTTATACAGATAGCGGTGTACATATTTCCATCTTTATACAGATCGTGGTGAACATATTTCCATGTTTATACAGATCGCGGTGTACATATTTCCATGTTTATACAGATCGCGGTGTACATATTTCCATGTTTACACAGAGAGTGGTGTAGATATTTCCATGTTTATACAGATAGCGGTGTAGATATTTCCATGTTTATAGAGATAGCGGTGTAGGAATTTCCATGTTTATAGACATAGCGGTGTAGATATTTCCATGTTAATGTAGATGGCGTTGTAGATATTTCCATGTTTATACCGATAGCGGTGTTGGTATTTCCACGTTTATACAGATTGCGATGTAGATATTTCCATGTTTATACAGCTCACGGTGCAGATATTTATATCTTTACACAGATGGCATTGTAGATATTTCCTTTTTCACACAGATGGCGGTGTAGATGTTTCCATGTTTATACAGATGGCGGAGTAGTTAGTTCCATGTTTATGGAGATGACTGTGTAGATATTTTCATGTTTATAGAGATGGCGGTGAAGATATTTCCATGTTTATAGAGATAGCAGTGTAGATATTTACATATTTATACAGATGGCTGTGTAGATATTTCCATGTGTATACAGATGGCATTGTAGATATTTCCATGTTTATACAGATGACTGTATAGGTATTTCCATGTTTTACAGATGGCAGTGCAGTTATTTCCATGTTTATAGAGATAGTGGTGTAGATATTTCCATGTTTGTACAGATGGCGGTCCTGATATTTACATCTATATACAGATGGCCGTGTAGATATTTCCATGTTTATACAGATAGCGGTGTAGATATTTCCATGTTTACACAGATGGTGGTGTAGATATTGCCGTGTTTATACACATGGCGTAGTAGATACTTCCATCTTTATGGTGATGGCAGTGTTGATATTTCCATGTTTATAGAAATATCGGTGTAGATATTTCCATGTTTAGAGAGATAGCGGTGTAGGTATTTCCATCTTTGCACAGATTGCACTGTATGTATTACCAAATTTACACCGATAGCGGAGTAGATATTTCCAAGTTTTCACAGATAGCTGTGTAGATATTTCCATGTTTACAGAGATAGCATTTTAGATATTTCCGTGTTTATACAGATTGCGGTGTAGTTATTTCCATGTTGATACAGATAGCGGTGTAGATATTTCCATGTTTATACAGTTAGCGGTGTAGAAATTCCCATGTTTTTACAGATCGCTTTGTAGACATTTCCATTTTTCTACAGATGTCAGAGTAGTTATTTCCAAGTTTATACAGAGGGCAGTGTAGATATTTCCATGTTTATACAGATGTCTCTGTAGATATTGCCATGTTTATTCAGATGGCGGTGTAGATATTTCCATGTTTATTGAGATGGGGGTGTAGTTATTTCTATGTTTATAGAGATAGCGGTGTAAATATTTCCATGTTTATTGAGATGGTGGTGTAATATTTTCATGTTTATAGAGATAGCGGTGTAGATATTTCCATATTTCTACAGATGACTGTGTAGATATTACCATGTTTGTACAGATGGCAGTGTAGATATTTCCATGTTTATAGAGATAGCGGTGTAGATATTTTAATGTTTATACAGATTGCGGTGGAGATATGACCATGTTTATACAGATAGCAATGGAGATATTTCCACGTTAATACACATAGTGGTGTAGATATTTCCATGTTTATACAGAGAGCGGTGTAGATATTTCCATGTTTATACTGATGGCTGTGTCGATATTTCCATGTTTATACAGAGTTCTATGTAGTTATTTCCAAGTTTATATAGATGACATTGTAGATATTTCCAGGTTTACACAGATGACTGTGTAGATATTTCCATGTTAATACAGATGGCGGTGTAGATATTTCCATGTTTATAGAGATAGCGGTGTAGATATTTCCATGTTTATTGAGATAGCGGTGTAAATATTTCCATATTTATACTGATAGTGGTGTAGATATTTCCATGTTTTTACAGATAGTGGTGTAGATATTTCCATCCTTATTCAGAGAGTGCTGTACATATTTCCATGTTTATACAGATCACTGTGTATGTATTTCCATGTTTATACAGATAACGTTGTAGATATTTCCATTTTTACCCAAACGGTGGTGTAGATATTTCCAAGTTCCTACACATGACTGTGTAGTTATATCCATATTTATACAGATGTCTGTGTAGATATTTCCATGTGTATACAGATGGTATCGTAGGTATTTCCATGTTTATACAGATGTTGGTGTAGATATTTCCATGTTTCTTCTGATGACTGTGTAGATATTTCCATGTTTTTACAGATGGCAGTTTAGATTTGTCAATGTTTATAGAGATGGCGCTGTAGATATTTCCATGTTTATACAGATGACTTTGTAGGTATTTCCATGTTTATACAGATGGCGGTGTACATATTTCCATGTTTATAGAGATAGCTGTGTAGATATTTCCATGTTTATACAGATAGCGGTGTACATATTTCCATCTTTCTACAGATGGCATTGTAGATATTTCCATGTTTACAGATGGCGGTGTAGATATTTCCATGTTTATATAGATGGTGGTGTAGATATTACCATGTTTATACAGAGAGCGGTGTAGATATTTCCATGTTTATACAGATCACGGTGTAGATATTTCCATGTTTATACAGATCGCATTGTAGATATTTCCATGTTTGTACAGATAGCGGTGTAGATATTTCCATGTTTATACAGATAGCGGTGTAGTTATTTCGATGTTTATATAGATAGCGGTGCAGATATTTCCATGTATATACACATGGCTCTGTAGATATTTCCATGTTTATACAGATAGCGGTGTAGATATTTCCATGTTTATACAGATAACTTTGTAAGTTTTTCCATGTTTATACAGATGGCGGTGTAGATATTTCGATGTTTATAGAGATAGCAGTGAAGATATTTCCATGTTTATACAGATAGCGGTGTAGATAATTCCATGTTTATACAGATAGGTGTGTAGGTATTTCCATGTTTTTACAGATATCAGTATAGGTATTTCCATGTTTACACAGATTGCGGTGTATATATTTCCAACTTTCTACAGATGGTGTTGTAGATATTTCCATGTTTATACAGATGGCGGTGTAGATATTTCCATGTTTATATAGATGGCGGTGTAGATATTACCATGTTTATACAGATAGCGGTGTAGATATTTCCATGTTTATACAGATCGTGGTGAAGGTATTTCCCTGTTTATACAGATCACGATGTAGATATTTCCATGTTTATACAGATCGCGGTGTAGATATTTCCATGTATATACAGATCGCGGTGTAGATATTTCCATGTTTATACAGATAGCGGTGTAGATATTTCCATGTTTATAGAGATAGCGGTGTAGGTATTTCCATGTTTATGGACATAGCGGTGTAGACATTTCCATGATTATATAGATGGCATTGTAGATATTTCCATGTTTATACCGATAGCGGTGTTGGTGTTTCCACGTTTATACAGATAACGATGTAGATATTTCCATGTTTATACAGCTCGCGGTGCAGATATTTATATCTTTATACAGATGGCATTGTAGATATATCCTTATTCACACAGATGACGGTGTAAGTGTTTCCATGTTTATACAGATGGCGGAGTAGTTAGTTCCATGTTTATGGAGATGGCAGTGTAGATATTTCCATGTTTATTGAGATAGCAGTGTAGATATTTACATGTTTATACAGATGGCTGTGTAGATATTTCCATGTGTATACAGATGGCATTGTAGATATTTCCATGTTTATACAGATGGCTGTATAGGTATTTCCATGTTTTTACAGATGGCAGTGCAGATATTTCCATGTTTATACAGATGGCGGTGTAGATATTTCCATGTTTGTACAGATGGCGGTGTTGATATTTCCATCTATACACAGATGGCAGTGTAGATATTTCCATGGTTATACAGATGGCTGCGTAGTTATTTCCATGGACATGCAGATGGCGGTTTAGATATTTCCATGTTTATACAGATGGTGGTGTGGATATTTCCTTGTTTATACACATGGCGGAGTAGATACTTCCATCTTTATGGAGATGGCAGTGTAGATATTTTCATGTTTATAGAGATGGCGGTGTAGATATTTCCATATTTATAGAGATAGCGGTGTACATATTTCCATCTTTCTACAGATGGCAGTGTATATAATTCCATGTTTATACAGATGGCCGTGTAGATATTTCCATGTGTATACAGATGGTATTGTAGTTATTTCCATGTTTATACAGATGGTGGTGTAGATATTTCCAGGTTTATTCAGATGACTGTGTAGATATTTCCATGTTTTTACAGATGGCAGTGTAGATTTGTCACTGTTTATAGAGATGGTGCTGTAGATATTTCCATGTTTATACAGATAACGGTGGAGATATTTCCATGTTTATACAGAGAGCAGTGGAGATATTTCCATGTTTATACACATAGCGGTGTACATATTTCCATGTTTATAGAGACAGCGGTGTAGGTATTTCCATGTTTGCACAGATAGCGGTGCAGATATTTCCAGGTTTACACAGATGCCTATTCAGATATTTCCATATTTATACAGAGGGCTGTGTAGATATTTCTATGTTTATACAGATGGCAATGTAGATATTTAAATGTTCCTACACATGACTGTGTAGGTATTTCCATGTTTATACAGACGTCTTTGTTGATATTTCCATGTTTATAGAGATAGCGGTGTATATATTTCCATGTTTATACAGATAGCGGTGTATATATTTCCATGTATATACAGATCATGGTGTAGATATTTCCATGTTTATACAGATACCGGTGTAGATATTTCCATGTTTATACTGACCGCAGTGTAGATATTTCCGTGTTTATAGAGATAGAAGTTCAGATATTTCCATGTTTGTACAGATGGCGGTGTTGATGTTTCCATCTATACACAGATTGTCGTGTAGGTATTTCGATGTGTATACAGATGGCGTTGAAGATATTTCCATGTTTATACAGATGGTGGTGTAGATATTTAAATGTTTACACAGAAGACTGTATAGGTATTTCCATGTTTATACAGATGGCGGTGTAAATATTTCCATGTTTATACAGATCACGGTGTAGATATTTCCATGTTTATAGAGATAGCGGTGTAGATATTTCCATGTTTATACAGATAGTTGTGTAGATATTTCCATGTTTATACAGACCGTGGTGTAGATAGTTCCATGTTTATACAGATAGCGGTGCAGATATTTCCATGTTTGTACAGATGGCGGTGTTGATATTTCCTTCTATACACAGATGACCGTGTAGATATTTCCACGTTTATACAGATAGCGGTGTAGTTATTTCCATGTTTATATAGATAGCGGTGTTGATATTTCCATGTATTTACACAAGGCTGTGTAGATATTTCCATGTTTATACAGATAGCGGTGTAGATATTTCCATGTTTATACAGATAACTTTGTAAGTATTGCCATGTTTATACAGATGGCGGTGTAGATATTTCGATGTTTATAGAGATAGCAGTGGAGATATTTCCATGTTTATACAGATGGCGGTGTAGATATTTCCATGTTTATACAGATAGAATTGAAGATATTTCCATGTTTATACAGACAGCAGTGGAGATATTTCCACTTTTATAGAGATAGAGGTTTAGATATTTCATATTTATACAAATAGCGGTGTAGATATTTCCATGTTTATACAGATTGAGGTGTAGATATTTCCATGTTTATACAGATACCTATGCAGATATCTCCATATTTATACATAGGGCTGTGTAGATATTTCTATGTGTATACAGATGGCAGTGTAGATATTTCCATGTTCCTACACATGACTGTGTAGTTATTTCCATGTTTATACACATGGCTTTGTAGATATTTCCATGTCTATAGAGATAGTGGTGCAGATATTTCCATGTTTATACAGATACCGGTGTAGATATTTCCATGTTTATACAGACCGCAGTGTAGATATTTCCATGTTTATACAGATAGCAGTGTAGATATTTCCAAGTTTGTACAGATGGGGGTGTTGATGTTTCCATCTATACACAGATTGCCGTGTAGGTATTTCCATGTGTATACAGATGGCATTGTAGATATTTCCATGTTTATACAGATGGTGGTGTAGATATTTCCATGTTTACACAGATGACTGTATAGGTATTTCCATGTTTATACAGATGGCGGTGTGGATATTTCCATGTTTATAGAGACAGCGGTGTAGATATTTCCATATTTATACAGATAACGGTGTAGAAATTTCCATGTTTATACAGATAGCGGTGTAAATATTTCCATGTTTATACAAGTCACGGTGTAGATATTTCCTTGTTTATACAAATAGCGGTGTAGTTATTTCCATGTTTATACAGATAGCGGCGTAGATATTTCCATGTATATACAGACGGCTGTGTAGATATTTCCATGTTTATACAGATGGCTTTGTAGATATTTCCATGTTTATACAGATGACTTTGTAGGTATTTCCATGTTTATACAGATGGCGGTGTAGATATATCCATGTTTATAGAGATAGCTGTGTAGATATTTCCATGTTTATACAGATAACGGTGTAGATATTTCCATGTTTATACAGATGGCGGTGTAGATATTTCAATGTTTAAAAAGATCGCGGTGTAGATATTTCCATGTTTACACAGATTGCGTTGTAGATATTTCCATCTTTCTACAGATGGCATTGTAGATATTTCCATGTTTATACAGATGACGGTGTAGATATTTCCATGTTTATATAGATGTTGGTGTAGATATTACCATGTTTATACAGATAGCGGTGTAGATATTTCCATGTTTATACAGATCGTGGTGAAGATATTTCCATGTTTATACAGATCGCAGTGTAGATATTTCCATGTTTATACAGATAGCAATGTAGATATTTCCATGTTTATACATATAGCGGTGTAGATATTTCCATTTTTATAGAGATAGCGGTGTAGGTATTTCCATGTTTATGAACATAGCGGTGTAGATATTTCCATGTTTATATAGATGGCGTTGTAGATATTTCCATGTTTATACCGATAGCGGTGTTGTTATTTCCACGTTTATACAGATAGCGATGTAGATATTTCCATGTTTATACAGCTCGCGGTGCAGATATTTATATCTTTATACAGATGGCATTGTACATATTTCCTTATTCACACAGATGGCGGTGTAGATGATTCCATGTTTATACAGATGTCGGAGTAGTTAGTTCCATGTTTAAGGAGATGGCAGTGTAGATATTTTCATGTTTATAGAGATGGCGGTGTAGATATTTCCATGTTTATAGAGATAGCAGTGTAGATATTTACATGTTTATACAGATGGCTGTGTAGATATTTCCATGTGTATACAGATGGCATTGTAGATATTTCCATATTTATACAGATGTCTGTATAGTTATTTCCATGTTTTTACAGATGGCAGTGCAGATATTTCCATGTTTATAGAGATAGCGGTGTAGATATTTCCATGTTTGTACAGATGGCGGTGCTGATATTTCCATCTATATACAGATGGCCGTGTAGATATTTCCATGTTTATACAGATGGCGGCGTAGATATTTCCATGGACATTCAGATGGCGGTGTAGACATTTCCATGTTTATACAGATAGCGGTGTAGATATTTCCATGTTTACACAGATGGTGGTGTAGATATTTTCGTGTTTATACACATGGCGGAGTAGATGATTCCATCTTTATGGAGATGGCAGTGTAGATATTTTCATGTTTATTGAGATGGCTGAGTAGATATTTCCATATTTATAGAGATAGCGGTGTAGATATTTCCATCTTTCTACAGATGGCAGTGAAGATATTTCCATGTTTATACAGATGGCGGTGTAGTTATTTCCATATTTATACAGATGTCTGTGTACATATTTCCATGTGTATACAGATGGTATTGTAGGTATTTCCATGTTTATACAGATGGTGGTGTAGATATTTCCATGCTTATACAGTTGGCGGTGTAGATATTTCCATGTTTTTACAGATGGCAGTGTAGATATTTCAATGTTTATAGAGATGGCGCAGTAGATATTTCCATGTTTATACAGATAACGGTGTAGATATTTCCATGTTTATACAGAGAGCAGTGGAGATATTTCCATGTTTATACAAATAGCGGTCTACATATTTCCATGTTTATAGAGACAGCGGTGTAGGTATTTCCATGTTTATACAGATAGCAGTGCAGATATTTCCATGTTTACATAGATGCCTATGCAGATATTTCCATATTTATACAGAGGGCTTTGTAGATATTTCTAGGTTTATGAAGATGACAGTGTAGATATTTAAATGTTCCTACACATGCCTGTGTAGGTATTTCCATGTTTACACAGATGTCTTTGTAGATATTTCCATGTCTATAGAGATAGCGGTGCAGATATTTCCATGTTTATACAGATAGCGGTGTATATATTTCCATGTTTATACAGAACATGGTGTAGATATTTCCATGTTTATACAGATACCGGTGTAGATATTTCCATGTTTATACAGACCGCAGTGTACATATTTCCATGTTTATAGAGATAGCAGTGTAATTATTTCCATGTTTGTACAGATGGCGGTGTTGATGTTTCCATCTATACACAGATTGCCGTGTAGGTATTTCCATGTGTATTCAGACGGCATTGAAGATATTTCCATGTTTATACAGATGGTGGTGTAGATATTTCCATGTTGACACAGATGACTGTATAGGTATTTCCATGTTTATACAGATGGCGGTGTAGATATTTCCATGTTTATAGAGATAGCTGTGTAGATATTTCCATGTTTATACAGATAGCGGTGTAGATATTTCCATGTTTATGCAGATCGCGGTGTAGATATTTCCATGTTTATACAGATGGCGGTGTAGATATTTCCATGTTGATACAGATAGCGGTGTAGATATTTCCATGTGTTTACAGATAGCGGTGTAGATAGTTCCATGTTTACTCAGATTGCGGTGTAGATGTTTCCATCTTTCTACAGATGGCATTGTAGATATTTCCATGTTTATACAGATGGCGGTGTAGATATTTCCATGTTTATAAAGATAGCGGTGTAGCTATTTCCATGTTTATACAGATAGCGGTGTAGATATTTCCATGTTTATACAGACCGCGGTGTAGCTATTTCCATGTTTATACAGATAGCGGTGTAGATATTTCCATGTTTATACAGACCGCGGTGTAGATATTTCCATGGTTATACAGATAGCGGTGCAGATATTTCCATGTTTGTACAGATGGCGGTGTTGATATTTCCATCTATACACAGATGACCGTGTACATATTTCCATGTTTATTCAGATGGCGGCGCAGATATTTCCATGGATATGTAGATGGTGGTGTAGATATTTCCATGTTTCTACAGATAGCGGTGTAGTTATTTCCATTTTTATATAGATAGCGGTGTAGATATTTCCATGTATATACACATGGCTGTGTAGATATTTCCATGTTTATACAGATGGCGGTGTAGATATTTCCATGTTTATACACATAACTTTGTAAGTATTTCCATGTTTATACAGATGGCGGTGTAGATATTTCGATGTTTATAGAGATAGAATTGGAGTTATTTCCATGTTTATACAGATAGTGGTGTAGATATTTCCATGTTTATACTGATCGTGGTGTAGATATTTCCAAGTTTATAGAGATGGCAGTATAGATATTTCCATGTTCATAGAGATAGCAGTGTTGATTTTTCCATGTTTACAGAGATAGCGTTGTGGATATTTCCATGTTTATACAGATAGGGTGTAGATATTTGATGTTTATAGAGATGGCGGTGTAGATATTTCCATGTTTATACAGATCACGGTGCAGATATTTGCTTGTTTATACAAATAGTGGTGTAGTTATTTCCATGTTTATACAGATAGCGGTGTAGATATTTCCATGTATATACAGATGGCTGTGTAGATATTTCCATGTTTATACCGATGGCTGTGTAGATATTTCCATGTTTATACAGATGACTTTGTAGGTATTTCCATGTTTATACAGATGGCGGTGTAGATATTTCCATGTTTATAGAGATAGCTGTGTAGATATTTCCATGTTTATACAGCTGGTGGTGTAGCTATTTCCATGTTTATACAGATAGCGGTGTAGATATTTCCATGTTTTTACAGATATCGGTGTAGATATTTCCATGTTTACACAGACTGCGGTGTAGATATTTCCATCTTTCTACAGATGGCATTGTAGATATTTCCATGTTTATATAGATGGAGGTGTAGATATTTCCATGTTTATAGAGATGGTGGTGTAGATATTACCATGTTTATACAGATAGCGGTGTAGATATTTCCATGTATATACAGATCGTGGTGAAGATATTTCCATGTTTATACAGATCGCGGTGTAGTCATTTCCATGTTTATACAGATCGCGGTGTAGATATTTCCATGTTTATACAGATAGCGGTGTAGATATTTCCATGTTTATACAGATAGCGGTGTAGATATTTCCATGTTTATAGCGATAGCGCTGTAGGTATTTCCATGTTTATAGACATAGCGGTGTACATATTTCCATGTTTATATAGATGGCGTTGTAGATATTTCCATGTTCATACCGATAGCGTTGTTGGTATTTCCACATTTATACAGATAGCGATGTAGATATTTCCATGTTTATAGAGCTCGCGGTGCAGATATTTATATCTTTATACAGATGGCATTTTAGATATTTCCTTGTTCACACTGATGGCGGTGTAGATTTTTCCATGTTTATACAGATGGCAGAGTAGTTAGTTCCATATTTATAGAGATGGCAGTGTAGATATTTTCATGTTTATAGAGATGGCGGTGTAGATATTTCCATGTTTATAGAAATAGCAGTGTAGATATTTACATGTTTATACAGATGGCTGTGTAGATATTTCCATGTGTATACTGATGGCATTGTAGATATTTCCATGTTTATACAGATGACATTATAGCTATTTCCAGGTTTTTACAGATGGCAGTGCAGATATTTCCATGTTTATAGAGATAGCGGTCTAGATATTTCCATGTTTGTACAGATGGCGGTGTTGATATTTCCTTCTATACACAGACGGCCGTGTAGATATTTCCATGTTTATACAGATGGCGGCATAGATATTTCCATGAACATGCAGATGGCGGTGTAGATATTTCCATGTTTATACAGATAGCGGTGAAGATATTTCCATGTTTACACAGATGGTGGTGCAGATATTTCCGTGTTTATACACATGGCGGAGTAGATTCTTCCATCTTTATGGAGATGGCAGTGTAGATATTTTCATGTTTATAGAGATGGCGGTGAAGATATTTCCATATTTATAGAGATAGCGGTGTAGATATTTCCATCTTTCTACAGATGGCAGTGTAGATATTTCCATGTTTATACAGATGGCCGTGTAGGTATTTCCATATTTATACAGATGTCTTTGTAGATATTTCCATGTGTATACAGATGGTATTGTAGGTATTTCCATGCTTATACAGATGGTGGTGTAGATATTTCCATGTTTATACAGTTGGCGGTGTAGATATTTCCATGTTTTTACAGATGGCGGTGTAGATATTTCAATGTTTATAGAGATGGCGCTGTAGATATTTCCATGTTTATACAGATAACGGTGGAGTTATTTCCATGTTTATACAGAGAGCAGTGGAGATATTTCCATGTTTATACACATAGCGGTGTACATATTTCCATGTTTATAGAGACAGCAGTGTAGGTATTTCCATGTTTATACAGATAGCGGTGCAGATATTTCCATGTTTACACAGATGCCTATGCAGATATTTCCATATTTATACAGAGGGCTTGTAGATATTTCTATGTTTAAACAGATGTCAGTGAAGATATTTAAATATTCCTACACATGACTTTGTAGGTATTTCCATGTTTATACAGATGTCTTTGTAGATATTTCCATGTTTATAGAAATAGCGGTGCAGATATTTCCATGTTTATACAGATAGCGGTGTATATATTTCCATGTTTATACAGATCATGGTGTAGATATTTCCATGTTTATACAGACCGCAGAGTAGATCTTTCCATATTTATTGAGATAGCAGTGTAGATATTTCCATGTTTGTACAGATGGCGGTGTTGATGTTTCCATTTATACACAGATTGCCATGTAGGTATTTCCATGTGTATTCAGATGGCATTGAAGATATTTCCATGTTTATACAGATGGTGGTGTAGATATTTCCATGTTTACACAGATGACTGTATAGGTATTTCCCTGTTGATACAGACGGCGTTGTAGATATTTCCATGTTTATAGAGATACCTGTGTAGATATTTCCATGTTTATACAGATAGCGGTGTAGATATTTCCATGTTTATACAGATCGCGGTGTAGATATTTCCATGTATATACAGATAGTGGTGTAGATATTTCCATGTTTATACAGATCGCGGTGTAGATATTTCCATGTTTATACAGATCGCAGTGTAGATATTTCCATGTTTATACAGATAGCGGTATAGATATTTCCATATGTTTACAGATAGCGGTGTAGATATTTCCATGTTTACACAGATTGCAGTGTAGTTATTTCCATCTTTCTACAGATGGCATTGTAGATATTTCCATGTTTATACAGATGGCGGCGTAGATATTTCCATGTTTATATAGATGGTGGTGTAGATATTACCATGTTTATAAAGGTAGCGGTGTAGATATTTCCATGTTTGTACAGATTGTGGTGAAGGTATTTCCATATTTATACAGATCACGGTGTAGATATTTCCATGTTTATACAGATCACGGTGTAGATATTTCCATGGTTATACAGATAGCGGTGTAGATATTTCCATGCTTATACTGATATCGGTGTAGATATTTCCATGTTTAATCAGATTGCCGTGTAGATATTTCCATCTTTCTACAGATGGTATTGTGGATATTTCCATGTTTATATAGATGGCGGTGTAGATATTTCTATGTTTATATAGATGGTGGTGTAGATATTACCATGTTTATACAGATAGCGGTGTAGATATTTCCATGTATATACAGATCGTGGTGAAGATGTTTCTATGTTTATAGAGATCGCGGTGTAGATATTTCCATGTTTGTACAGATCGCGGTTTAGATATTTCCATGTTTATACAGATAGCGATGTAGATATTTCCATGTTTATACAGATAGCGGTGTAGTTATTTCCATGTTTATAGAGATAGCGGTGTAGGTATTTCCATTTTTATAGACATAGCGGTGTAGATATTTCCATGTTTATATAGATGGCGTTGTAGATATTTCCATGTTTATACCGATAGCGGTGTTGCTATTTCCACGTTTATACAGATAGAGATGTAGATATTTCCTTGTTTATGCAGCTCGCGGTGCAGATATTTATACCTTTATGAAGATGGCATTGTAGATAATTCCTTGTTCCCCCAGATGCTGGTGTAGATATTTCCATGTTTATACAGATGGCGGAGTAGTTAGTTCCATGTTTATGGAGATGGCAGTGTAGATATTTTCATCTTTATAGAGATGGCGGTGTAGATATTTCCATGTATATAGAGATAGCAGTGTAGATATTTACGTTTATACAGATGTCTGTGTAGATATTTCCATGTATATACAGATGGCATTTTAGATATTTCCATGTTTATACAGATGACTGTAAAGGTATTTCCATGTTTTTACAGATGGCAGTGCAGATATTTCCATGTTTATAGAGATAGCGGTGTAGATATTTCCATGTTTGTACAGATGGCGGTGTTGATATTTCCAACTATACACAGATGGCCGTGTAGATATTTCCATGTTTATACAGATGGCGGCGTAGATATTTCCATGGACATGCAGATGGTGGTGTAGATATTTCCATGTTTAAACAGATAGCGGTGTAGATATTTCCATGTTTACACAGATAGTGGTGTATTTATTTCCGTGTTTATACAAATGGTAGAGTAGATACTTCCATTTTTATGGAGATGGCAGTGTAGATATTTTCATGTTTATAGAGATGGCGGTGTAGATATTTCCATATTTACAGTGATAGCTGTGTAGATATTTCCATATTTACAGATAACGTTGTAGAAATTTCCATGTTTATACAGATACCGGTGTAAATATTTCCATGTTTATACAGATCACGGTGTAGATATTTCCATGTTTATAGAGATAGCAGTGCAGATATTTCCATGTTTATACAGATAGCGGTGTAGATATTTCCATGTTTACAGACCGCGGTGTAGATATTTCCATGGTTATACAGATAGCGGGGCAGATATTTCCATGTTTGTACAGATGGCGCTGTTGATATTTCCATCTATACACAGATGACCGTGTAGATATTTCCATGTTTATACAGATGGCGGCGCAGATATTTCCATGGATATGTAGATGGTGGTGTAGATATTTCCATGTTTATGCAGATAGCGGTGTAGTTATTTACATGTTTATATAGATAGCGATGTAGATATTTCCATGTATATACACATTGCTGTGTAGATATTTCCATGTTTATACAGATGGCGGTGCAGATATTTCCATGTTTATACAGAAAACTTTGTAAGTATTTCCTTGTTTATACAGATGGCGGTGTAGATATTTCGATGTTTATAGAGATAGCACTGTAGGTATTTCCATGTTTATACAGATAGCGGTGTAGATGTTTCCATGTTTATAGTGATCGTGGTGTAGATATTTCCATGTTTATAGAGATGGCGGTGTAGATATTTCCATGTTCATAGAGATAGCGGTGTTGATTTTTCTAAGTTTATAGAGATAGCAGTGTGGATATATCCATGTTTATACAGAAAGGGGTGTAGATATTTCCATGTTTATAGAGATGGCGGTGTAGATATTTCCATGTTTATACAGATCACGGTGTAGATATTTCCATGTTTATACAGATCGCGGTGTAGATATTTCCATGTTTATACAGATCATGTTGTAGATATTTCCATGTTTATACAGATCGCGATTTTGACATTACCATGTTTATAGGGATGGTGGTGCCAATATTTCCACATTTATACAGATAGCGGTGTAGTTATTAGCATGTTTATACAGATAGTGGTGTAGATATTTCCATGTATAAACAGATGTCTGTGTATATATTTCCATGTTTATACAGATAGCGCTGTAGATATTTCCATGTTTTTACAGATATCAGTGTAGATATTTCCATGTTTACACAGATTGCGGTGGAGATATTTCCATCTTTCTACAGATGGCATTGTAGATATTTCCATGTTTATACAGATGGCGGTGTAGATATTTCCATGTTTATATAGATGGTGGTGTAGATATTACCATGTTTATAAAGATATCGGTGTAGATATTTCCTTGTTTATACAGATCGCGGTGTTGGTATTTCCATGTTTATACAGATCGCGGTGTACATATTTCCATGTTTATATAGATAGCGGTGTAGATATTTCCAAGTTTTCACAGATATCGCTGTAGATATTTCCATGTTTACTCAGATTGCCGTGTAGATATTTCCATCTTTCTACAGATGGTATTGTAGATATTTCCATGTTTATATAGATGGCGGTGTAGATAATTCCATGTTTATATAGATGGTGGTGTAGATATTACCATGTTTATACAGATAGCGGTGTAGATATTTCCATGTATATACAGATCGTGGTGAAGATGTTTCCATGTTTATAGAGATCGCGGTGTATATATTTCCATGTTTGTACAGATCGCGGTTTAGATATTTCCATGTTTATACAGATAGCGAAGTAGATATTTCCATGTTTATACAGATAGCGGTGTAGATATTTCCATGTTTACAGACCGCGGTGTAGATATTTCCATGGTTATACAGATAGCGGGGCAGATATTTCCATGTTTGTACAGATGGCGGTGTTGATATTTCCATCTATACACAGATGACCGTGTAGATACTTCCATTTTTATACAGATGGCGGCGCAGATATTTCCATGGATATGTAGATGGTGGTGTAGATATTTCCATGTATATGCAGATAGCGGTGTAGTTTTTTCCATGTTTATATAGATAGCGATGTAGATATTTCCATGTATATACACATTGCTGTGTAGATATTTCCATGTTTATACAGATGGCGGTGTAGATATTTCCATGTTTATACAGATAGAAGTGAAGATATTTCCTTGTTTATACAGATAGTGGTGTAGATATTTCCAAGTTTATACAGATGGCGGTGTAGATACATCCATGTTTCTGAAGATGGCGGTGTAGATATTTTCATGTTTATAGAGATGGAGGAGTAGAAATTTCCATGTAAATAGAGATTGCAGTGTAGATATTTCCATGTTTATAGAGATAGCGGTGTAGATATTTCCATATTTATACAGATAGCGGTGTATGTATTTCCATCTTTATACAGATTGCGGTGTAGATATTTCCATGTTTCTACAGATGGCGGTGTAGATATTTCCTTGTTTATACAGACAGCGGTGTAGATATTTCCATGTTTATACAGGTACCGGTGTAGATATTTCCAAGTTTACAGAGATAGCGGTGTAGTTATTTCCATCTTTGCACCGATTGCCGTGTAGCTATTTCCATGTTTACGCAGATAGCTGTGTAGATATTTCCAAGTTTACACAGATAGCTGTGTAGATATTTGCATGTTTACACACATACCGTGGTAGATATTTTCATGTTTATACAGATAATGGAGGAGATATTTCCATGTTTATAGAGACTGCGGTATAGATATTTCCATGTTTATACAGATAGCGGTCTAGATATTTCCATGTTTACAGAGATAGCAGTGTAGATATTTCCAAGTTTACACAGATAGCTGTGTAGATATTTCCATGTTTACGCAGATAGAATTGTATATATTTCCATGTTTATACAGATAGCGGTGTAGGTATTTCCATATTAATACAGATAGCGGTGTAGGTATTTCCATGTTTATACAGATAGCGGTGGAGATATTTCCCTGTTTATACAGATAGCGATGTAGATATTTCCATGTTTATACAGATAACGGTATTGGTATTTCCATGTTTATAGAGATAACGGTGTAGATATTTCCATGTTTACGTAGATAGCATTGTATATATTCCCATGTTTAAACAGATAGCGGTGTAGATATTTCCATGTTCATACAGAAAGCGGTGTAGATATTTCCATGTTTATACAGATAGCAGTGGAGATATTTCCCTGTTTATACAGATAGCGGTGTAGATATTTCCATCTTTATACAGATGGCAGTGTAGATATTTGCATGTTTATACAGATAGCGGTGTAGATATTTATATGTCTATAGAGGTAGCGGTGTAGCTATTTTCACGTTTATAAAGATTGCGGTGTAGATATTTCCATGTTTATACAGATGGCGTTGTAGATATTTCCATGTTTATACAGATAGAAGTGAAGATATTTCCATCTTTATACAGATAGGGGTTTAGATATTTCCAAGTTTATACGGATGGCGGTGTAGATACATCCAAGTTTCAGAAGATGGCGGTGTAGATATTTCCATGTTTATAGAGATTGCGGTGTAGATGTTTCCATATTTATACAGATAGCGGTGAAGGTATTTCCATGTTTATACAGATTGCGGTGTAGATATTTCCATGTTTCTACAGATGGCGGTGTAGATATTTCCTTGTTTATACAGACAGCGGTGTAGATATTTCCATGTTTATACAGGTAGCGGTGTAGATATTTCCATGTTTACAGAGATAGCGGTGTAGGTATTTCCATCTTTGCATAGATTGCGGTGCAGGTATTGCCAAATTTACACAGATAGCGGTGTAGATATTTCCAAGTTTACACAGATAGCTGTGTAGATATTTCCATGTTTACAGAGATAGCATTGTACATATTTCCATGTTTATACAGATTGTGGTGTAGTTATTTCCATGTTGATACAGATAGCGGTGTAGATATTTCCATGTTTATACAGTTAGCGGTGTAGAAATTCCCATGTTGATACAGATAGCTTTGTAGACATTTCCATCTTTGTACAGATGTCAGTGTTGACATTTCCAAGTTTATACAGACGGCAGTGTAGATATTTCCATGTTTATACAGAAGTCTGTGTAGATATTTCCATGTTTATGAAGATGGCGGTGTAGATATTTCCATGTTTATAGAGAGGGCGGTGTAGTTATTTCTATGTTTATAGAGATAGCGGTGTAAATATCTCCATGTTTATAGAGATGATGGTGTAAGTATTTTCATGTTTATAGAGATAGCGGTGTAGATATTTCCATGTTTATACAGATAACGGTGTTGGTATTTCCATGTTTGTACAGATAGCGGTGTAGCTATTTCCATGTTTATACAGCTCGCGGTGTAGATATTTCCATCTTTATACAGATGGCAGTGTAGATATTTCCATGTTTATACAGATAGCGGTGTAGAAATTTCCATGTCTATAGAGATAGCGATGTAGGTATTTCCATATTTATACAGATTGCGGTGTAGATATTTCGAACTTTATACAGATGGCGGTGTAGATATTTCCATGTTTATCCAGATGGCAGTGAAAATATTTCCATGTTTATACAGATAGTTGTGTAGATATTTCCATGTTTATACAGATGGCGGTGTAGATACATCCATGTTTCTGAAGATGGCGGTGTAGATATTTCCATGTTTATACAGATGTCTGTGTAGATATTTCCATGTTTATGCAGATAGCGGTGTAGATATTTCCATGTTCATAGAGATGGCGGTATAGTTATTTCTAAGTTTATAGAGAGAGCGGTGTAAATATTTCCATGTTTATAGAGATGGTGGTGTAAGCATTTTCATGTTTGTAGAGATAGCGGTGTAGGTATTTCCATGTTTATACAGATAGCGGTGTTGGTATTTCCATCTTTATACAGATAGCGGTGTAGATATTTCCATGTTTATAAAGCTCGCGGTGTAGATATTTCCATCTTTATACAGATGGCATTGTAGATATTTCCATGTTTATACAGATAGCGGTGTAGATATTTCCATGTCTATAGAGATAGCGGTGTAGTTATTTCCATATTTATACAGATTGCGGTGTATATATTTCCATCTTTATACAGATGGCGGTGTAGATATTTCCATGTTTATACAGATGGCAGTGAAGATATTTCCATGTTTATACAGATAGTGGTGTAGATATTTCCATGTTTATACAGATGGCGGTGTAGATACATTCATGTTTCTGAAGATGGCAGGGTAGATATTTTCATGTTTATAGAGATGGAGGTGTAGATATTTCCATGTATATAGTGATACCAGTGTAGATATTCTCATGTTTATAGAGAAAGCGGTGTAGGTATTTCCATGTATATAGAGATAGTGGTGTAGTTATTTCCATATTTAAGCAGATAACGGTGTAGGTATTTCCATGTTTATACAGATTGCGGTGTAGATATTTCCATCTTTATACAGATGGCGGTGTAGATATTTCCATGTTTATACAGATGGCAGTGAAGATATTTCCATGTTTATACAGATAGTGGTGTAGATATTTCCTTGTTTATACAGGTAGCGGTGTAGATATTTCCAAGTTTACAGAGATAGCGGTGTAGTTATTTCCATCTTTGCACAGATTGCCATGTAGATATTTCCATGTTTACGCAGATAGCTGTGTAGATATTTCCATGTTTACACACATACTGTGGTAGATATTTCCATGTTTATACAGATTGCGGTTTAGATGTATCCATGATTATATATATAGCGGTGTAGATATTTTCATGTTTATACAGATAGCGGTGGAGATATTTCCATGTTTATAGAGACTGCGGTATAGATATTTCCATGTTTATACATATAGCGGTGTAGATATTTCCATGTTTATACAGATAGCGGTGTAGATATTTCCATGTTTATACAGAAAGCGGTGTAGATATTTCCATGTGTATACAGATAACGGTGTAGATTTTTCCATGTTTATAGAGATAGCGGTGTAGATATTTCCATGTTTATACAGATGGCTGTGTAGATATTTCCATTTTTGTACAGATGGCAGTGTAGATATTTCCATGTTTATACAGATGGCGCTGTAGATATTTCGATGTTTATACAGTTGGGTGTGTAGATATTTCCATGTTTGTACAGATGGCATTGTAGATATTTCCATGTTTATACAGATGGCGCTGTAGATATTTCCATGTTTATACAGATGGCACTGTTGATATTTTAATGTTTATACAGATAGCTGTGTAGATATTTCCATGTTTACAGAGATAGCGGTGTAGATATTTCCATCTTTGCACAGATTGCGGTGTAGGTATTGCCAAATTTACACAGATTGTGGTGTAGATATTTCCAAGTTTACACAGATAGCTTTGTAAATATTTCCATGTTTACAGAGATAGCATTGTAGATATTTCCATATTTATACAGATTGCGGTGTAGTTATTTCCATGTTGATACAGATAGTGGTGTAGATATTTCCATGTTTATACAGGTAGCGGTGTAGAAATTCCCATGTTTATACAGATCGTTTTGTAGACATTTCCATCTTTCTACAGATGTCAGTGTAGATATTTCCAAGTTTATACAGATGGTAGTGTAGATATTTCCATGTTTATACATATGTGTGTGTAGATATTTCCATGTATATGCTGATGGTGGTGTAGATATTTCCTTGTTTATAGGGATGGCGGTGTAGTTATTTCTATGTTTATAGAGATAGCGGTGTAAATATTTCCATGCTTATGGAGATGATGGTGTAAGTATTTTCATGTTTATAGATTTAGCGGTGTAGATATTTCCATGTTTATACAGATAACGGTGTTGGTATTTCCATGTTTATAGAGATAGCGGTGTAGATATTTCCATGTTTACGCAGATAGCATTGTATATATTTCCATGTTTACACAGATAGCGGTGTAGATATTTCCATGTTTATACAGAAACTGGTGTAGATATTTCCATGTTTATACAGGTAGTGGTGTAGAAATTCCCATGTTTATACAGATCGCTTTGTAGATATTTCCATCTTTCTACAGATGTCAGTGTAGATATTTCCAAGTTTATACAGATGGCAGTGTAGATATTTCCATGTTTATACAGATGTGTGTGTAGATATTTCCATGTATATGCAGATGGCGGTGTAGATATTTCCTTGTTTATAGCGATGGTGGTGTATTTATTTCTATGTTTATAGAGATAGCGGTGTAAATATTTCCATGCTTATAGAGATGGTGTTGTAAGTAGTTTCATGTTTATAGATTTAGCGGTGTAGATATTTCCATGTTTATACAGATAACGGTGTTGGGATTTCCATGTTTATAGAGATAGCGGTGTAGATATTTCCATGTTTACGCAGATAGCATTGTATATATTTCCATGTTTATACAGATAGCGGTGTAGATATTTCCATGTTTATACAGAAAGCGGTGTAGATATTTCCATGTTTATACAGATAGTGGTGGAGATATTTCCCTGTTTATACAAATAGCGGTGTAGATATTTCCATCTTAATACAGATGGCAGTGTAGATATTTCCATGTTTATACAGATAGCGGTGTAGATATTTACATGTCTATAGAGGTAGCGGTGTAGGTATTTCCATATTTATACAGATTGCGGTGTAGAGATTTCCATCTTTATACAGATGGCGGTGTAGATATTTCCATGTTTATACAGACAGAAGTGAAGATATTTCCATGTTTATACAGATAGTTGTGTATATATTTCCAAGTTTACAGAGATGGCGGTGTAGATACATCCAAGTTTCTGAAGATGGCGGTGTAGATATTTTCATGTTTATAGAGATGGCGGTTTAGATATTTCCATGTATATAGAGATAGCGGTGTAGATATTTCCATATTTATACAGATAACGGTGTAGCTATTTCCATGTTTATACAGATTGCGGCGTATATATTTCCATGTTTCTACAGATGGCGGTGTTGATATTTCCTTGTTTATACAGACAGCGGTGTACATATTTCCATGTTTATACAGGTAGCGGTGAAGATATTTCCATGTTTACAGAGATAGCGGTGTACTTATTTCCATCTTTGCACAGATTGCCGTGTAGATATTTCCATGTTTACGCATATAGCTGTGTAGATATTTCCAAGTTTACACAGATAGCTGTGTAGGTATTTCCATGTTTACACACATAGCGTTGTAGATATTTCCATGTTTATACAGACTGCGGTGTAGATATGTCCATGTTTATACAGAAATCGGTGTAGATATTTTCATGTTTATACAGATAGCGGTGGAGATATTTCCATGTTTATAGAGACTGCGGTATAGATATTTCCATGTTTATACAGATAGCGGAGTAGATATTTCCATGTGTACAGAGATAGCAGTGTAGACATTTCCATCTTTGCACAGATTGCTGTGTAGATATTTCCATTTTTACACAGATAGCAGTGCAGATATTTCAAAGTTTACACAGATAGCTGTGTAGATATTTCCATGTTTACACAGATAGCTGTGTTGATATTTCCATGTTTACAGAGATAGCATTGTAGATATTTCCATGTTTATACAGATAGCGTTGTAGATATTTCCATGTTTATGCAGAGAGCGGTGGAGATATATCCCTGTTTATACAGATAGCGATGTAGATATTTCCATGTTTCTACAGATAGCGGTGTAGATATTTCCAGGTTTATAGAGAGAACAGTGTAGATATTTCCATGTTTATACAGATGGCTTTGAAGATATTTCCATGTGTGTACAGATGGCTGTGTAGATATTTGCATATTTATACAGATGGCGCTGTAGATATTTCCATGTTTATACAGATGGCAGTGTAGATATTTCCATGTTTATACAGATATCGGTGTAGATATTTCCATGTTTACCGAGATAGCGGTGTAGGTATTTCCATCTTTGCACAGATTGCGGTGTAGCTATTGCCAAATTTACAAAGATAGCGGTGTAGATATTTCCAAGATTACACAGATAGCTGTGTTGATATTTCCATGTTTACAGAGATAGCATTGTAGATATTTCCGTGTTTATACAGATTGCGGTGTAGTTATTTCCATGTTGATACAGATAGCGGTGTAGATATTTGCATGTTAATACAGGTAGCGGTGTAGAAATTCCCATGTTTATACAGATCGCTTTGTAGACATTTCCATTTTTCTACAGATGTCAGTGCAGATATTTCCAAGTTTATACAGATGGCAGTGTAGATAGTTCCATGTTTATACAGATGTCTGTGTAGATATTTCCATGTTTATTCAGATGGCGGTGTAGATATTTCCATGTTTATAGAGATGGCGGTGTAGTTATTTCTATGTTTATAGAGATAGCGTTGTAAATATCTCCACGTTTATAGAGATGGTGGTGTAAGTATTTTCATGTTTATAGAGATAGCGGTGTAGATATTTCCATGTTTATACAGATAACGGTGTTGTTATTTCCATGTTTATACAGATAGTGGTGTAGATATTTCCATGTTTATACAGCTCGTGGTGCCGATATTTCCATCTTTATATAGATGGCAGTGTAGATATTTCCAAGTTTATACAGATAGCGGTGTAGATATTTCCATGTCTATAGAGATAGCGGTGTAGGTATTTCCATATTCATACAGATTGCGGTGTACTTATTTCCATCTTTATACAGATGGCGGTGTAGATATTTCCATGTTTATACAGATGGCAGTTAAGATATTTCCATGTTTATACAGATAGTGGTGTAGATATTTCCATGTTTATACAGATGGCAGTGTAGATACATCCATGTTTCTGAAGATGGCGGTGTAGATATTTTCATGTTTATAGAGATGACGGTGTAGATATTTCCATGTTTATACAGATGTCTGTGAAGATATTTCCATATTTATGCAGATAGCGGTGTAGATATTTCCATGTTTATGGAGATGGCGGTCTATTTATTTCTAAGTTTATAGAGATAGCGGTGTAAATATTTCCATGTTTATAGAGATGGTGGTGTAAGTATTTTCATGTTTATAGAGATAGTGGGGTAGATTTTCCATGTTTATACAGATAGCGGTGTTGGTATTTCCATGTTTATACAGATGGCCGTGTAGATATTTCCATGTTTATACAGCTCGAGGTGTAGATATTTCCATCTTTATACACATAGCAGTGTAGATATTTCCATGTTTATACAGATAGCGGTGTAGATATTTCCATGTCTATAGAGATAGCGGTGTAGATATTTCCATGTTTATACTGATTTCGGTGTAGATATTTCCATCTTTATACAGATGGCGGTGTAGATATTTCCATGTTTATACAGACGGCAGTGAAGTTATTTCCATGTATATACAGATAGTGGTGTAGATATTTCCATGTTTATACAGATGGCGGTGTAGATACACCCATGTATCTGACGATGGTGTTGTAGATATTTTCATGTTTGTAGAGATGGAGGTGTAGGTATTTCCATGTATATAGAGATAGCAGTGTAGATATTTTCATGTTTATAGAGAAAGCGGTGTAGGTATTTCCATGTTTATACAGATGGCAGTGTAGATATTTCCATGTTTATACAGATAGCGGTGTAGAAATTTCCATGTCTATAGAGATAGCGGTGTAGGTATTTCCATATTTATACAGATTGCGGTGTAGATATTTCCATGTTTATACAGTTAGCGGTGTAGAAATTCCCATGTTGATACAGATCGCTTTGTAGACATTTCCATCTTTCTACAGATGTCAGTGTTGATATTTCCAAGTTTATACAGACGGCAGTGTAGATATTTCCATGTTTATACAGATATCTTTGTAGATATTTCCATGTTTATGAAGATGGCGGTGTAGATATTTCCATGTTTATATAGATGGCGGTGTAGTTATTTCTATGTTTATAGAGATAGCGGTGTAAATATCTCCATGTTTATAGAGATGATGGTGTAGGTATTTTCATGTTTATAGAGATAGCGGTTTAGATATTTCCATGTTTATACAGATAACGGTGTTGGTATTTCCATGATTGTACAGATAGCGGTGTAGCTATTTCCATGTTTATACAGCTCGCGTTGTAGATATTTCCATCTTTATACAGATGGCAGTGTAGATATTTCCATGTTTATACAGATAGCGGTGTAGAAATTTCCATGTCTATAGAGATAGCGCTGTAGGTATTTCCATATTTATACAGATTGCGGTGTAGATATTTCCAACTTTATACAGATGGCAGTGTAGATATTTCCATGTTTTTACAGATGGCAGTGAAGATATTTCCATGTTTATACAGATAGTGTTGTAGATATCTCCATGTTTATAGAGATAGCAGTGTAGATATTTCCATGTTCATACAGATGGCTTTGAAGTTATTTCCATGTGTGTACAGATGGCGGTGTAGATATTTCCATGTTTATACAGATGGCGCTGTAGATATTTCCATGTTTATACAGATGGCAGTGTAGATATTTCCATGTTTATACAGATATCGGTGTAGATATTTCCATGTTTACCGAGATAGCGGTGTAGGTATTTCCATCTTTGCACAGATTGCGGTGTAGGTATTGCCAAATTTACACAGATAGCGGTGTAGATATTTCCAAGTTTACACAGATAGCTGTATAGATATTTCCATGTTTACTGAGATAGCATTGTAGATATTTCCGTGTTTATACAGATTGTGGTGTAGTTATTTCCATGTTCATACAGATAGCGGTGTAGATATTTCCATGTTTATACAGGTAGCGGTGTAGAAATTCCCATGTTTATACAGTTTGCTTTGCAGACATTTCCATTTTTCTACAGATGTCAGTGTAGATATTTCCTAGTTTATACAGATGGCAGTGTAGATATTTCCATGTTTATACAGATGTCTGTGTAGATATTTCGATGTTTATTCAGATGGCGGTGTAGATATTTCCATGTTTATAGAGATGGCGGTGTAGTTATTTCTATGTTTATAGAGATAGCGTTGTAAATATCTCGACGTTTATAGAGATGGTGGTTTAAGTATTTTCATGTTTATAGAGATAGCGGTGTAGATATTTCCATGTTTATACAGATAACGGTGTTGTTATTTCCATGTTTATACAGGTAGCGGTGAAGATATTTCCATGTTTATACAGCTCGTGGTGTAGATATTTCCATCTTTATACAGATGGCAGTGTAGATATTTCCATGTTTATACAGATAGCGGTGTAGATATTTCCATGTCTATAGAGATAGCTGTGTAGGTATTTACAAATTTATACAGATTGCGGTGTAGATATTTCCATCTTTATACAGATGGCGGTGTAGATATTTCCATGTTTATTCAGATGGCAGTGAAGATATTTCCATGTTTATACAGATAGTGGTGTAGATATTTCCAAGTTTATACGGATGGCGGTGTAGATACATCCATGTTTCTGAAGATGGCGGTGTAGATATTTTCATGTTTATAGAGAAGACGGTGTAGTTATTTCCATGTTTATACAGATGTCTGTGTAGATATTTCCATATTTATGCAGATAGCGGTGTAAATATTTCCATGTTTATAGAGATGGCGGTCTATTTATTTCTAAGTTTATAGAGATAGCAGTGTAAATATTTCCATGTTTATAGAGATGGTGGTGTAAGTATTTTCATGTTTATAGAGATAATGGGGAAGATTTTCCATGTTTATACAGATAGCGGTGTTGGTATTTCCATGTTTATACAGATGGCGGTGTAGATATTTCCATGTTTATACAGCTCGAGGTGTAGATATTTCCATCTTTATACACATAGCAGTGTAGATATTTCCATGTTTATACAGATAGCGGTGTAGATATTTCCATGTCTATAGAGATAGCGGTGTAGATATTTCCATGTTTATACTGATTTCGGTGTAGATATTTCCATCTTTATACAGATGGCGGTGTAGATATTTCCATGTTTATACAGACGGCAGTGAAGTTATTTCCATGTATATACAGATAGTGGTGTAGATATTTCCATGTTTATACAGATGGCGGTGTAGATACACCCATGTATCTGACGATGGTGTTGTAGATATTTTCATGTTTGTAGAGATGGAGGTGTAGGTATTTCCATGTATATAGAGATAGCAGTGTAGATATTTTCATGTTTATAGAGAAAGCGGTGTAGGTATTTCCATGTTTATACAGATGGCAGTGTAGATATTTCCATGTTTATACAGATAGCGGTGTAGAAATTTCCATGTCTATAGAGATAGCGGTGTAGGTATTTCCATATTTATACAGATTGCGGTGTAGATATTTCCATGTTTATACAGTTAGCGGTGTAGAAATTCCCATGTTGATACAGATCGCTTTGTAGACATTTCCATCTTTCTACAGATGTCAGTGTTGATATTTCCAAGTTTATACAGACGGCAGTGTAGATATTTCCATGTTTATACAGATATCTTTGTAGATATTTCCATGTTTATGAAGATGGCGGTGTAGATATTTCCATGTTTATAGAGATGGCGGTGTAGTTATTTCTATGTTTATAGAGATAGCGGTGTAAATATCTCCATGTTTATGGAGATGATGGTGTAGGTATTTTCATGTTTATAGAGATAGCGGTTTAGATATTTCCATGTTTATACAGATAACGGTGTTGGTATTTCCATGATTGTACAGATAGCGGTGTAGCTATTTCCATGTTTATACAGCTCGCGTTGTAGATATTTCCATCTTTATACAGATGGCAGTGTAGATATTTCCATGTTTATACAGATAGCGGTGTAGAAATTTCCATGTCTATAGAGATAGCGGTGTAGGTATTTCCATATTTATACAGATTGCGGTGTAGATATTTCCAACTTTATACAGATGGCAGTGTAGATATTTCCATGTTTTTACAGATGGCAGTGAAGATATTTCCATGTTTATACAGATAGTGTTGTAGATATCTCCATGTTTATAGAGATAGCAGTGTAGATATTTCCATGTTCATACAGATGGCTTTGAAGTTATTTCCATGTGTGTACAGATGGCGGTGTAGATATTTCCATGTTTATACAGATGGCGCTGTAGATATTTCCATGTTTATACAGATGGCAGTGTAGATATTTCCATGTTTATACAGATATCGGTGTAGATATTTCCATGTTTACCGAGATAGCGGTGTAGGTATTTCCATCTTTGCACAGATTGCGGTGTAGGTATTGCCAAATTTACACAGATAGCGGTGTAGATATTTCCAAGTTTACACAGATAGCTGTATAGATATTTCCATGTTTACTGAGATAGCATTGTAGATATTTCCGTGTTTATACAGATTGTGGTGTAGTTATTTCCATGTTCATACAGATAGCGGTGTAGATATTTCCATGTTTATACAGGTAGCGGTGTAGAAATTCCCATGTTTATACAGTTTGCTTTGCAGACATTTCCATTTTTCTACAGATGTCAGTGTAGATATTTCCTAGTTTATACAGATGGCAGTGTAGATATTTCCATGTTTATACAGATGTCTGTGTAGATATTTCGATGTTTATTCAGATGGCGGTGTAGATATTTCCATGTTTATAGAGATGGCGGTGTAGTTATTTCTATGTTTATAGAGATAGCGTTGTAAATATCTCGACGTTTATAGAGATGGTGGTTTAAGTATTTTCATGTTTATAGAGATAGCGGTGTAGATATTTCCATGTTTATACAGATAACGGTGTTGTTATTTCCATGTTTATACAGGTAGCGGTGAAGATATTTCCATGTTTATACAGCTCGTGGTGTAGATATTTCCATCTTTATACAGATGGCAGTGTAGATATTTCCATGTTTATACAGATAGCGGTGTAGATATTTCCATGTCTATAGAGATAGCTGTGTAGGTATTTACAAATTTATACAGATTGCGGTGTAGATATTTCCATCTTTATACAGATGGCGGTGTAGATATTTCCATGTTTATGCAGATGGCAGTGAAGATATTTCCATGTTTATACAGATAGTGGTGTAGATATTTCCAAGTTTATACGGATGGCGGTGTAGATACATCCATGTTTCTGAAGATGGCGGTGTAGATATTTTCATGTTTATAGAGAAGACGGTGTAGTTATTTCCATGTTTATACAGATGTCTGTGTAGATATTTCCATATTTATGCAGATAGCGGTGTAGATATTTCCATGTTTATAGAGATGGCGGTCTATTTATTTCTAAGTTTATAGAGATAGCAGTGTAAATATTTCCATGTTTATAGAGATGGTGGTGTAAGTATTTTCATGTTTATAGAGATAGTGGGGAAGATTTTCCATGTTTATACAGATAGCGGTGTTGGTATTTCCATGTTTATACAGATGGCGGTGTAGATATTTCCATGTTTATACAGCTCGAGGTGTAGATATTTCCATCTTTATACACATAGCAGTGTAGATATTTCCATGTTTATACAGATAGCGGTGTAGATATTTCCATGTCTATAGAGATAGCGGTGTAGATATTTCCATGTTTATACTGATTGCGGTGTAGATATTTCCATCTTTATACAGATGGCGGTGTAGATATTTCCATGTTTATACAGACGGCAGTGAAGATATTTCCATGTATATACAGATAGTGGTGTAGATATTTCCATGTTTATACAGATGGCGGTGTAGAAACATCCATGTTTCTGAAGATGGCGGTTTAGATATTATCATGTTTATAAAGATGGCGGTGTAGATATTTCCATGTTTATGGAGATTTCAGTGTAGATATTTCCATGTTTATAGAGAAAGCGGTGTAGGTATTTCCATGTTTATAGAGATAGCGGTGTGGATATTTCCATATTTATACAGATATCAGTGTAGGTTTTTCCATGTTTATACAGATGGCGGTGTAGATATTTCCTTGTTTATACAGATAGCGGTGTAGATATTTCCATGTTTATACAGATATCGGTGTAGATATTTCCAGGTTTATGCAGAGAGCGGTGTATATATTTCCACGTTTTACAGATAGTGGTGTAGATATTTCCATCTTTATACAGATAGTGGTGCAGATATTTCCATGTTTACACAAATAGCCATGTAGATATTTCTATGTTTACACAGATAGATTTGCAGATATTTCCATGTTTATAAAGATAGCGGTGCAGATATTTCCATCTTTATACAGATAGCGGTGTGGGTATATCCATGTTTATACAGATAGCGGTGTGGATATTTCCATGTTTATACAGATAGCGGTATAGATATTTCCATGTTTATAGAGATGACTGTCTAGATATTTCCATGTTTATACAGCTTTCCGTGTAGTTATTTCCATGTTTATACAGATAGCGGTGTAGATATTTCCATGTTTATACAGATAGCTGTGTAGATATTTCCAGGTTTATACAGAAAGCAATGTGGATATTTCTATGTTTATAGAGATAGTCGTGTAGATATTTTCATGTTCATACAAACAACAGTGTAGATATTTTCATGTTTATGGAGATAGCAGTGTAGATATTTCCATTTTTATAGACATAGCGGTGTAAATATTTCCAAGTTTTTACAGATAGCGGTGTAAATATTTCCATGATTATACAGATAGCAGTGTAAATATTTTCATGTTTATAGACATAGCGGTGTAGATATTTCCATGTTTTTAGAGATAGCAGTGTAAATATTTCCAAGTTTATAGAGATAGCCGTGTAAATGTTTACACGTTTATAGGGATAGCGGTGTAGTTATTCCCACGTTTATACAGATTGCGGTGTAGAAATTTCCAAGTTTATACACATAGCGGTGCAGATATTTCCACGTTTATACACATACCGATGTAGATATTTCCATGTTTATACAGATAGCGGTGTAGATATTTCCACGTTTGTAGACATAGCTATGTAGATATTTCCACGTCTATACAGATAGCGGTGTAGGTATTTCCACATTAATACAGATAACGGTGTAGATATTTCCAGGTTTATAGAGACAGCGGTGTAGATATTTCCATGTTTCTACAGATAGCGGTGTAGATATTTCCATGTTTATAGAGACAGCTGTGTAGTTATTTCCATGTTTATACAGATAGCGGTGTAGATATTTCCATGTTTATACAGTCAGAGGTTTAGATATTTCCATGTGTAAACAGATAGCCGTGTATATATCTCCATGTTTATACAGACAGCGGTGTAGATATTTCCATGTTTTACAGATAGTGGTGTAGATATTTCCATGTTTATAGAGATAGCGGTGTAGATATTTCCACGTTTATAGAGATAGCTTTGTAAATATTTCCATGTTTATACAGATAGCAGTGTAAGTATTTCCATGTTTATAGAGATTGCGGTGTAGATATTTCCATCTTTATACAGATAGCGGTGTAGATATTTCCACATTTATACTTATAGCGGTGTAGATATTTCCAGGTTTATAGAGTTAGCGGTGTAGATGTTCCCACGTCTATAGAGATTGCGGTGTAGATATTTCCATGTTTTTAGAGATAGCGGTGTATATATTTCCACGTTTATAGAGATAGCGGTGTAGATATTTCCATGTTTCTAGAGACAGCGGTGTAGATATTTCCATGTTCTTAGAGATAGCGGTGTAGATATTTCCATGTTTATAGAGACAGTGATGTAGATATTTGCGTGTTTATAGAGATAGCATTGTAGATATTTCCATGTTTATAGAGACAGTGGTGTAGTTATTTCCATGTTTATACAGATAGAGGTGTAGATATTTCCATGTTTATAGAGACAGCAGTGTAGATATTTCCATGTTTATACAGATAGCGGTGTAGATATTTCCATGTTTATAGAGATAGCGGTCTATATATTTCCATGTTTATAGAGATAGCGGTGTAGATATTTCCATGTTTATAGAAACGGCGGTGTAAATAGTTCCATGTTTATACAGATAGCGTTGTATATGTTTACACATTTACAGAGATAGCGGTGTAGATATTTCCACGTTTACATAGATTTTATGAAAAGTTATTTTATGAAGACCAAATAAGTCATTGGGGTACCTACCTTATGGCATTTTTTACATTGAGAATGTTAAAAATACCCCTACCCTAACCAAAACCCTGACATTTAGAGCCAGGAAAGGCCATGCAATAAAGGATTCTTGGGCTTGTATGCCTGATAACAAAAACTTATCACAGAAGACTGCAAAAAACACAATCTTGCACAAAGCCCATTGCAACTTTGCACACAACAATGCTTTTGAAGGATATTTGCCCAACAACTGCCTGTCCAACCTGTGCCTGGCATCACCTTTGTTATTGATCTTTGTAGCCAAGGATAGTCATTTCCAAATGATCATATAATCTTCCTCATTTTTTCTTTTGTCTTCCTTTACCTCCGTGAATATGCATATAGTTTACTCTGGCTTGCCTGTTTCTATTGCAAGGCTCTGTTTCCAAACGAATATCTTTTTCTTGTGGAGAGCCTCTCTCTGTTTGTTATTTAGGTTGATAAGAGAAATGTGAACCTTTGAGAGCTCAGGTAAAAGGCCTTAGTCTACAGTGAAACTTTTTTGCACCCTTAGATGCTTACTTCCACTACAACTTGCAGGTGGGCCTTGAAAAGTTCTTGGAATAAGTTTGAGCTTTGGTCTTCTCCGATTCATTTAGCATAGATTCTCAAAATGTGGTCCCTGGACCCACAGCATCAGCATCACCTGGAGATTGTTAGAAATGCAAATCATCGGGCCTCATTCCAGACCCTCAGCTGGAAACTCTAGGGGCATGGCCAGACCCTCTGTAGCTGAACAAGCCATCCAGGTGGTTTTGATGCAGCTAAAGTTTTGGAACAACTAATGTAGCCCCATTTGGAAAACTTGCCTCTACAGGCCTCCCTAGCTGGTAAGCTGCTAGCATTTTTTGTTTGTTTGTTTCTTCGTTTTGATACAGGGTCTTGCTCTGTTGAGCAGACCGTGACCTCCTGGGTTCAAGCGAGGACTCAGCCTCCTGAGTAGCCGGGACTACAGGTATGTGCCACCACCATGCCCAACTACTTTTTGTATTTTTTTTTTTTTGTAGGGATGGGGTTTTAGCCCAGGCTAGTCTCAAACTCCTGGACTCAAGCAATCTGCCCACTTTGGCCTCACGAACTGCTGGGATTATAGGCATGGGCCACCACTCCTGGCCCAAAGTTCATATTTTAACTACTAACCTAAATTATTTTAAAAACAAAATTCTCCTTGGACTCAAACCAGGTCAGAGTGACATGATCATGTGCCTGTTTTGTGCAGGGTGAAGTGAGATTATTATCTAGGAAATAGCTGAAATGTCCTGAGGGTGACAAAGAGGAGCTGTGTTTTCAGCCAAATATCAGAACCAGGGCCACTGCCTGCCACTGAACCCCAGCGGGGACCCCTACTTTGTGTTTATCTGTGGTGGCTACGCTTGCCTTCCTGGGTGGGAACCCCGAGAATGACTCCAGACTTTTCCAGGGACTGCATGCCAGGGTATTTTTACAATTTATGTGTAGACTTTGTTCGGGTGGAAAAGTTATTTTATGAAGACGAAACAAGCAATTTTGGTACCTACCTTATGGCATTTTTTACATTGAGAGTGTTAAAAATACCCCTCCCCTAACCAAAACCCTGACAAATAGAGCCAGGGAAGGTCATGCAATAAAGGATTCTTGGGCTTGTATGCCTGATAACAAAAACTTATCACAGAAGAGTGCAAAAAAACACAATCTTGCACAAAGCCCATTGCAACTTTGCACACAACAATGCTTCTGAAGGATATTTGCCCAACAACTGCCTGTCCAACCTGTGTCTGGCATCACCTTTGTTATTGATCTTTGTAACCAAGGATAATCATTTCCAAATGATCATATAATCTTCCTCATTTTTTCTTTTGTCTTCCTTTACCTCCGTGAATATGCATATAGTTTACTCTGGCTTGCCTGTTTCTATTGCAAGGCTCTGTTTCCAAACGAATATCTTTTTCTTGTGGAGAGCCTCTCTCTGTTTGTTATTTAGGTTGATAAGAGAAATGTGAACCTTTGAGAGCTCAGGTAAAAGGCCTTAGTCTACAGTGAAACTTTTTTGCACCCTTAGATGCTTACTTCCACTACAACTTGCAGGTGGGCCTTGAAAAGTTCTTGGAATAAGTTTGAGCTTTGGTCTTCTCCGATTCATTTAGCATAGATTCTCAAAATGTGGTCCCTGGACCCACAGCATCAGCATCACCTGGAGATTGTTAGAAATGCAAATCATCGGGCCTCATTCCAGACCCTCAGCTGGAAACTCTAGGGGCATGGCCAGACCCTCTGTAGCTGAACAAGCCATCCAGGTGTTTTTGATGCAGCTAAAGTTCTGGAACAACTAATGTAGCCCCATTTGGAAAACTTGGCTCTACAGGCCTCCCTAGCTGGTAAGCTGCTAGCATTTTTTGTTTGTTTGTTTGTTTGTTTTGATACAGGGTCTTGCTCTGTTGACCAGACCGTGACCTCCTGGGTTGAAGTGAGGACTCAGCCTCCTGAGTAGCCGGGACTACAGGAATGTGCCACCACCATGCCCAACTACTTTCTGTATTTTTTTTTGTAGGGATGGGGTTTTAGCCCAGGCTAATCTCAAACTCCTGGACTCAAGCAATCTGCCCACTTTGGCCTCACGAACTGCTGGGATTATAGGCATGAGCCACTGTGCCCGGCCCTGCCAGCTTTGTATAAGCTGAGGAGTTTTTAAAAATACCTAGACTCAGGGCAAACCCCAGACACTTAAATCAGATTCTCTGGGAGGTGAAGCCCAGGCACTGGTATTTTTAAAGTCTCTACAGATGGTTCTAATGTGCTGCTAAGTTAGATAACCGCTGATCTAGACCAGGCCTTTTCAAACTTAATGTGCACGTGAATTACCTGGACCTTGTTAAAATGCAGATTCAGTCTGCATAGGCCTGGGGTGGAGCCTGAGCTTCTGCATTTTTAACAAGTCTCTAGAGGATGCTGCTGCATCTGGGCTGCTAACTACACTTGGAGATAGGAGGTTCTGGAGAGCAGAGGAAAGAGCATGAACCATAACCTAGGGGCTGGTAGTCCTGACTTCCGAGCCAAGGTTTGCCTTTATGTGGCTGGCAACTTGCTTGGACTCCTACCTCAATTCTTTGGGCTCAAGGTTTGTCTTGCCTCAGAAGGATGTCAAGAAAATTGAGTGAGTAATGCAGAATTGTTTCTTAAAGTGTGTGCAGATGCTCCATGAATTTAGAGAGTATGTGGATGCACATTAGTAAATTTTAATAGTTGTGACCATCTTGTTATGAGTACTTAGAACAAGTAATAATGGCTTTTGATGTATAGTAGTAAGAAAGCTTCCTTTTAAAAGGCGTGTATTTAAGTTTCAAAAGTGGGTCTATTTAAAAATATATGAAATAAATAATAGTAGAGGTAATTGACAGATCAAAATTAGGAAGGCAGGATGAGAATGACTCAAGTTTGGGAAATACTGAGAAACCAGATGCCCAAGGGCTATGAAAACTTAAAAAAATAGGTAGCACTTGATTTTGATTGGTTGAATGAGATGATGTGTTTGATTATTTATGGGGTTGGCATTTGGCAACATGCACTGGGTGGCTGGGATCACTGTTTATTAAAAAATATTTGAGTCTCCACTTTGCACTAGATACTCTTTTAGTCTCTTGGAAAAGGGATTGGGGGGCTGGCAGGATAAAAACAAATCATTTATGCCCACAAGAAAATTGCAGGAAGATAAAAGTCATGAAATAAACTCTATGCTTCTAATTTAATATTTTTTATAGATTATGAGAAAAAAGTTTTGCTCACTATCAGCTAGGAAAGCTGTCTTAGCACAACCATTCCTTCTTGCACAAATCAAAATCAAGACGAGCCAGATTTAATTTAAAATTTTTTCACAGATTATGAGAAAAAAGTTCTAATTTAATTTTTTTATAGATTATGAGAAAAAAGTTTCGCTCTCTATCAGCTAGGAAAGCTGTCTTAGCACAACCATTCATTCTTGCACAAATCAAAATCAAGATGAGCCAGAAGGCTCCATTCTGACAGCTTCTAATGGAGAAGCTACATTTACTGGACATGGGGAAAGTTGCTGGGCTCTAAGGACTGTGCATTTCTTGAACTTGATAAATGGTCTTGGTGTAGCATAATACCAAAACTTCTTGTCGCAGCCTGTAAGGACAGAACTCAATCAGCCTGAAAAGGAAGTCAGTGACTCCGACTCAACACAGGAATGTTCTGTGATTCCTAAAGAAGGATGTAGGAGTGTGGCACAATTCAACCACAGTCTGTGGCCCTGTGCCTCTGCCTTGACATGAGTGGGATTTCCCAGCTGGTCATTTTCTTCTTCTCTAAGACATTGGGAACAAATTACTTGAACTCCTCTGGGCTTCAGTACTCCCACTCATCAAATTAGAGGACTGGGCAGTCGCTAGGCTCTCTTTAGGCATCATATTTTAGTTTCTGTGATTTTAAATTTGAGAAGGGGTGTCTAAGGGAGAATACATAGGGGAGGGGGAAAGGCTTATTAAAAGTGTAGTTAGACACTGAATTTTTAAGAATTGCATTTTGTAATAATACCTTTACCTAATCAGGACTGACAATCTTACCTGATGACAGCACATGGAGGAATGGCTGCATTCAAAAATAAAAATGAAATAAAACAAGACCTTATTTGAACTTAGCAATAATGCTGATTCCTCTTTTTGATTTGAGGAGGTTATAGCTGTTGTAAATGCTTGAATTGGGTCTGCCCAGGCAAAACGGAGTCAAGAGTCCATGTCGGATGAATTTTAACAATGTAGACAATAGAAAGGGTTGCTTAAACTGCCCCTCTTTTACCAAAACACATTTACAAATGAAAGAACAACACTTCCATTTTTTAAAAACATTTTTTGAGATGAAGTCTTCCTTTGTCACCCAGAGTGGAGTGCAGTGGTGCGATCTTGGCTCACTGCAAACTTTGCCTCCCTGGTTCAAGTGATTCTCCTGCCTCATCCTCCCGAGTAGCTGGGACTACAGGCGCCCACCACCATTCCTAGCTAATTTTTGTATTTTTAGTAGAGACAGGGTTTCACCATGTTGGGCAGGCTGGTCTCGAACTCCTGACCCCAGGTGATCCGCCAACCTCGGCCTCTGAAAGTGCTGGGATTACAGGCGTGAGCCAACAGGCGTGGCCAAAAAATTTCCATTTTTAATTGCAGTGTCTGGGGAATTAAAATGCATCCGTAATTTCTTGCATCTCTCCGCTCGGGCTTGCATGAATGCAGAGGGATGGGGAGGACTTCTTGAGGCAAGCATCCCCCTCTTGTCGCCTGCCATCTAGAGAGAGAGGGCTGTGATTTATCTCACTTTAATCAGGAAGGACCCGATGTGTGGATGGAGAGGTCTGACAGCTTTGTTGCTCCATGTGGGAAAGAAACGGACAGAGTGAATTTGTGTATGATCCCTAAAGAGAAAGCGTCTTTGTGCTCTATTTCTTTTTGACCTGGAGCCGCTGAAAGCAAGCTAGTTACAAGTTGAAATAGGCCGTTTCTAAAGTGTGATTTTGTTTGTGTATGAGCCTTGATTACAAAGGGGAAAAAAACCCGCTTAATTTGCATACACCACATGTAGTGCAGGATCCCCTGGGCTGTCTTTTCAGGTATCAGGGAACTTTGATGAAAGTTGCTTGTCTCATCTAGGAGTCATTTCATATTGTTTAGCAGAGCCTGGTATTAACATTTCCTTCCAACTGTTTACTGGAATCTGTGTGTTCCCTTCAAGTGATGCATACTAGGTGCACAGGCTTCCTGCCACTGTCATCCTAATCTTTCCGTGCAGACAGGAGCAGAGGGGAGAGCGCTGAGCCAGGCCCCAGCTTGCTTTTCTTTCCTGACACAGCCCGGCTCCGCTGCACTTCTCAGCTCTTGCTCTAGGTGGTGCTGTTTGACCATTTTCTTCATGTAACCCTCCACTCGGTAATATAAATTCATTCGGAGGATGACCTGATATCAAAAAAAATTCCTTTTGATTAGTAGAATCAACTTGTTTCTTCACACGATACTCTTCCCACTGAGACACATGGAGACAATTCTGACTCCAGGTTTGCAACCTTGAGATTTCTCTCAGATGCAATAAAAAAAACAAAAAAGCATTTTGAGTGGCACAGTGATGCCTAGTGCATGATCATGTTTGTCTGCTCAAACATTAAAGGGAAACTTGTGGGTTTGAGGATGCCCAGCAGCACGACAGCTGCCAATGTAAATGAGCCGTATAGAGAGAGAGGGGGCGGGAGGGGACTACAAACTTCAGAATATGAGCTGATCGTTTATAAGTTAAAAAAAAAAAAAAAAGTCAAAAGGGAGCCCAGGATGGTGCAAGAAAGAGGAGAAAGGAAGATTTTCCTTGCAGCTAATCAGGAGAGTTCATAAGGGCTGATTACATGAGTGGAAGCCTTAAGTTCTTTTTTTAAAAAAATGTGAAAATTTGCATGTATGTATGTATGTATGTATGTATGTATGTATGTATAGCTTCGTGTATTACCATTATTTTTGCAATCAGCAAATGGATTTACTTCCTTTATCTCATGGGCTCCTTCCCACGCACTTCTGGCAGCACATTTTCCTTTCTCCTTCATCCCAGAACACCAAAGAACAGATGCGCTTCCTAACCCTGGCTCCAGGGGACGTTATACAATGTAAACAGTGCACCTCTAACATGGTTCACTGCTTAGAGAACGTGTGTCCCATTTTAAAACTGTGACTCCTTTATATTTTGCAGTGCTTATTTTAATAAGAGACATTGGACTTGTGACTTATTTTTCATGGAGGAGTGAGCTTAATGGTTGAAAGTAATCGATAAACTTGTTTTTCCTCTGATGCCATCAGCCAAGATCCTATGGCAATAGTAAGAGGATGACACTGGGCTGGCACCCCCTCCATAACATATTTGGACCATGTTTTCCCCCCAGAATGCACATGCAATAGCTTTGGTTTGGTAAGAGAGAGATGGTGTACTTGGTTTCCTTCTGTCACACTTTTGGTGAAATGAATTAGACTTTTAAATCAGTAAATTCAGCGAGATGAGTTAGATTTTTACACAAGAGCAGTGGAGGACTTCCAGCTGGTTGGGGGAATGATACGGAAATATCTTGCTAAATCAGGGTCTGGTGGAATGCTGCTCCCCTTGCAGGCTCCTCTTCACAGGGAGCAATCTGTGGGTTGCTTATAGAACAGAGCGAGCAGGAGGCATAGCATGGTCTTGCTCAGGTGTTCAAACATCTGAACCCGGTGTTCAGATGTTTGTCATTAGGAACTGGGTGTGGGCTTTTTCAAGTTAAACTGAAGCAGCAGTTCTATTAGGAAGAGCCTCCCAGATCAGCATCTTCTGTTTCTGGATACTCTCCCTTTGAAAAGCCAGATTTCAGCAAAAAGCTTTGCTAATGGTGAAATTGCACAACTGAAACCCTATGGGAGCAATGGGAAAGATGGAGAAAGAGGTGGTTATATCATGTACTTCAACAGTTTATTTAGAGGCTGTTGACGTTAGAATAACAAGCCAAGACAAACAAAAATACACATTTTGGATGAAAATATTGTCTTTTCATGTTATTATAGATAGCTGAGTCCTAAGACTTCTACAGAAACACATTTTCCTAATGAGTGGCTGATTTTTCTGGTTGTGCAAGTAATATCCAAATTATTGTACAAATTTTTGGCTCAGGAGCAAACATTGTATTGTATATTGAGCTAATCACTTGCCCTTTCTAAGGTAAGCCCTTACCTCTGCTTTCCCTTCATCTTGTCATTTCTGTTTGTTGGGTACAGTTTTCCTGTTGGTTCTTTCTGTTGGCTCTGATGTAACATGAATGAAGTTCTTAACATCCTTTCAGACATAAACGCAACTTAGCTCATTGTTTCTGAGTTCATATAGAGGTTTTATTGCCCCTGAGACTTTCGTGTCAGACAGCTGGATGTTGCTGTGTTCAAGGCTCTATATGTTGATTTTGTATCCTACAACTTTACTGATATCACCTATCAGTTCAGTTCTAACAGTTTTCAAATTTTATTTATTTGTTTTTGTTTTTTAAATATTGCATGTTTCATTTTAGAGTCAGGAGCGTAGATGTACAGGTTTCTTAAACAGGTATATTGCATGGTGCTGAGGTTTGGGCTTCTAATGATCCCACCACCCAAGCAGTGAGCATAGTAATCGATAGGTAGTTTTTCAACCCTTGCTCCCACCATCCTTCCCTCCCACCTTTGGAGTCCCCCAGTGTCTATTGTTCCCTTCTTTGTGTTGAGTTCTAACCTTTTTTTAGTGAAGTTTGTAGGGTTTTCTATATATAACAAGATCATGCCGTCAGTAGAGACAGTTTCACTTCTTCCTTTCCTATTAAGATGCCTTTTATTTCTTTCTTTTGCCTAATTACCCTGAGAAGTGGTGTCTGTGGGCATCCTTGTCTTGTTCCTGATGGTAGAGGAAAAGTTTCACCTTTTCACCATTGATCATGGCGTTAGCTATGGGTTTGTCATATATGGCCTTTATTTTGTTGGGATACAGTCCCTCAATACGTGATCTGTTGGGTGTTTTTTTTTCACCATGAAAGGGTTTCGAATTTTGTCAAAAGCTTTTTCTATATCTATTGTGATGGCCATATAGTTTCTATCCTTTATTTTTCTAATATGGTATATTATATGTATTGATTTGCTTATGTTGAACCATGACATGATCATGGTGAATGATTCTTTCAATGTGCTATTGAATTTGGTTTGCTAGGATTTTGTTGAGGATTTTTGCATCTATGTAGATCAAGGCTATTGGCCTGTCATTTTCCTTTCTTGTAGTGTTCTTGTCTGGCTTTGGAATCAGGGTAATGCTGGCCCTGTAAGATGAGTTTGGAAGTATTCCCTCCACTTCAGCTTTTTGGAAGAGTTTGAGAAGGACTGGTATTAGTTCTTCTTAAAATATTTGGTAGAATTAATCTGGGAAGCCATCTGGTTTTGGGTTTTTCATTGATAGGAGACATTTTCTTACGGATTCAACCTCCTTGCTTGCTATTAGTCTGTTCAGATTTTTAAATTTCTTCATGAGTCAATCTTGGTAGGTTTTATGTGTCTGGGAATTTATCCATTTCTTCTAGATGATCCAATTAGTTAGTGTGTAATTATACCTAGCAGTTTCTTAGGATCCTTTGTATTTCTGTGATATTGGCTATGATGTTTCATCTTTCATTTCTGATTTTATGCTCTATTGAAAACATGAGGCATAGCAGGTAGGGGGCACTGGTCAGGACTTGGGGTATAAACTGGCAGATGTTAAGGTGGGTGATTCTGGTTAACTCAGAAACTGCGAAGTCCCGTGTGGAAGAATTAACTGCCTGTACTCACCTAGTAATGTATATCCTTGGTCAAAAAAGATCCAGCTTAGAATGTTGGATGAAGGGACCAAATCAATATTCATCATTATATTGAAAACAAGTCAGATTGGCTGTGGTCTTTTGACAGCAGGTCAGTGGCTAAGTCTATTTGAACAAAGTTAGGGCAGGTTCAAGGGAGAAACCTGAGATCGGTATTCTTTGTTCCATACAAACTTGCCTTTCAGTTTCTTCTCCCCATGCCTCCAGGATGTCCCTGCACAGCCCGTAGGGCCCCCTCCTTCAGTACCTTGCCTTACGAAGGGGAGAAAATGAGTTTTCCAATGTTAGCATATATTTAGCCTTCCAAAATTTTCTATTTCTATTTTAGGGGAGCTCTAGGAAAACAGCAGATTACTCTAAATCCCCAGGTAAAAATCTGAAATGGTGGAATTTCATATGACCAGGAGACATATTTTGGGGCAAGTGGGCTTTTCACAATCACTTGGACATGAAGGCATCTGCTTCTTCTATGCCTAAAATAGTCCTTCAATTTAGTAGTTTAATTCCTCTTCCACTTTTTCAAATTTCAAGACAATACATGTAGTGACTGAACAATTTGGATCCAAGTTTCACTATTTAACTGCCAGTGTGACCTTGGGCGAGTCACTTAATCTTTTCAAGGCTCAATTTCATCATGTAAAGTAGAAGTACAAACAATCCCTGACTTAGAATATTTTGACTTACGATTTTTCAACTTTAAGATAGTTTGAAAGCAATACACATTCAGCAGAAGCTGTACTTTGAGTACTCATACAACCATTCTGTTTTCCACTTTCAGTACAGTATTCATTATATTACATGAGATATTCAAAGCCCACTTTATTATAAAATGGGCTTTCTGTTAGATGATTTTGCCTAACTGTAGGTTAATGTGAGTGTTTAAGGTAGGCCGAGCTAAGCTATGATGTTTAGTAGGTTAAGTGTATTAAATGCATTTTCAGCTTACAATATTTTCATAAGTTTATTGGAATATAACCCTATTGTAAATTGAGGGGTATTTGTAATAATGATATCTCTTCAAGGAGACTTTGTGAGCCTCTCATAGGAAAATGCATACACAGATGCATATAAATATATAATCTTTCTTTTCCATGCATATGATATTCTTTAAGGATATTCAAAAATCTGGAAACCGTTGCCTCCAGGGAGATAAATGGTAGTGGGTTGGGAAACTTTTAACTGTATACGCTTTTGTACCTTTTGCATTTTGAATCAGATGAATGTATAATCTACATAAAATATTAAGATTAAAACATCACCGAATAACTTATCAGGAGTTTGGTGAACATAAGGGAGGGCCACCTATGGTGGCTGTATTTTATTCAGTGTTGGTCACTGTTGGGCACTTCATAGAGCTTATTTCATTTCATCCTCACAAGCGCCGTAGGAGGAAGGGGCCCCAGAGGGATTCATGGTTAGAATAGCAGAGTAGGAGCATTTGGCAGCTATATTCTGTGTAGGTGATAACTTTAAAGATATTTTTGTTATAAAATGTTTCAAACATACAAAAAATATAGAGAAGCAGTTTTCTATAGTTATTAAATATTGTTAATGGGTAGTCACAGAAATTATCATCCAAAGTGGGATATTCTTGAGAGAAAAAGGAGGTTCTATTTATAATTATGGTGGGATAACAAACTTAAGATGAACAGCTCTGGACAAACTGGGTTGTATGGTCCCTGGAAAACAAGGATTACTGTAAATGTGAGTCCCGCCTTGTGCTTCTCTCTGTCCCACCAAGAAAATATGATCTTGATACAGATGTTCATTGTGTCAAGGCAACCATGGCAACCATGATCTAGATACACTGTTCAAGTTTTATGCTGATCCTACCTAGGTATGTCTCAGGAACTTTCCAGAGTTTCCTTTGAGTGCTTCTAAATTTTGCATAAATGGTATGTTGTCCCTTGTCTCTTTTTAAAACCAATAAGCCATTTTCCCTTCTTTTCCTGGACAATTAAAGGAACAAAGACCAGGAAATAACAACGTATTAGCTAAGGTTCTGTTGATTGAAAGCAACAGAACCTAATTCTGGCTAGCTTAAACCATGCTAGGATTTAATGAAGAATACTGCAGAATCTTAGATATCTTATGACTGGGAAAGAGGAGGTTCAGGCAGTTCCTGGGATGTCAGCAACAGGTAGCTGTCAATTAACTGCCCCCACACCACCCACTGCTGCCGTCATCAATATAGCACACCACGATGGCTCCCAGCCTCTGTACGTCTGGGTTCCAGTGTTCAAATTCTAGAGACAGCAAGAGAAATCCCATTGAGTCAGGGATCCTTCCCTGGGTCACACTCCCTGCATATGGTCAGAAATGCAGGATTATGTACTAAAGACACAGCTAAAGAGGACCCACTTCACTGTTTTGGGACCATTTGCAGGGGAGGCAAAATTATGAGCTACTCACTTAAAGAGGTGATAACCATAAGTTTGGAGGAAAAAAAAAATTGGAGAAGAGAAGGATAACACTATCCTACGGTTTCTTCTGAAAATGGACGAAGGGAACAGCATTTCCATTTGGAAATTCTCTCCTGGCATTTCAATATTTATGGATTCTGAATTCTGAGAAAAATCAGTTGAGAAATTAGGAAAATGGGAAGGAACATTCTAATTTTCCTGTGAAAATTACAGCTTAATAGTCAGTATAGAGAACTTACTGGCTTGAAGAAATGCACTGACTTCAAGTCAAGCAAGATGAGGAAGCACTGACATGTGGAGATGAAAGTTAAGGTGAACAGGACAGGAGCAGTAAAGGAGCCTCAGTCAGACTTTCTTGTATCTGTTGCTGTGTTACAAGTGTGTGTTCATGGCCTTGTCCACTGCTAACAGTGAACCATTTCTGCAAATAAATATTAATGTGTTCATAGGCATAGTATATGTTTTACAAATCCTATGAGAGGTTTTCTAAGCAATGCCAAGTTTTAGAAACAAAATATGCGCTTAAATCTGCAATTTTGACAGTTGCTTCTTTCTAGTGCTATTCATCTTGCCAGGAGATCAGAATGTTATGTTATTTAAATGGTATTGGAGGGGATGATTGATGCCTTGTTTAACAATGTCATGTAAACAACGATTAAAGCATTAAGTATTTGTGGTGTTACCTTTCAATCTTTAAAGGACTTTTCTTTAGCATTTATTTTGTGATAATATTCATTTCTTTTTAATGTTTTCTCTATTAATGCTATTGGATTTTATAATCTTGTTACAATATGTTGGCTCCTAATAATAAGAAATCATCATTTGTTATCATATCTTTTAAAAACAGAAGACTACTAAAACTTTTCATATCATCCTGTTACAGAAAAAAACGACTATTTGCTTGTTATTATAGTCACTTATTATTTTTCAAAAACTTGTAAGTGAAGTGTTATGAAAATCATATGAATTTGGGAATTCCCAAGCATTCTCAGAAATTCTATTTCCTTGTTCCCAAATCCCAATGATTAATATCTGCCAGGAGTCGGAAAACAGTGAAAGGAAGTAACATCCTATGTTGGATACCTGGTAGGGTTAGTGAAGAAACGTTATTGCTGAGCTCTGTGTTACGCTCACGAATGATGCCATTGAGGAATTCACGCTTGTTGAAAGGAACGCAGATACACAAAGAGTTTTGCTGCTGTCTGTTGGAGAAGAACACCCTGGTCGATTTCAGCTCCTACTGCAAGTTACAAAAATCAATCCAATGATAAATGAAAAGTGCCCAGTGTGCTGGGAAATAACTTATTTTTTGGCTTCAGAGGAAATTTTAGAAACAGTGCCAAGTGAAACGTAAAAACAAACTACGAAGACGTTCATGAATTTCCCTCTGAAGCTGACAGCCGTATTTTAGCAGATGGAACTCCTACTATTAGCCCAACTCTTGGGTTGAAACAGTGTGTCCAGGAAACCCTATGTTAAAATGCAATGTGTTGGGGATATTGTTCCTCTATTTACTTGAGTTAATTTTCAAATTAGTGTACTCTTGCTTAGCTGTGCTCTGAGGGAATGAACAAAAGATTGGTAAACTCTGATGGAGAACACTGGTCAGGCAGGGCACATAGAATCCCTGGGGATGGTGGTTCCTGACAAATGGGGGAGGAGGACCTGAGCCAGGCTTGGGCTGGGCTGGAGGAACATGAAGATGGGATCTACTCACAACCCCCAAAACTGAGGGGTCCTGGTAACACATTATTTCACCCTCAGCCATGCAAATTCATGATTTTTATGGATAAAATAGCTTTAAAAAACTAATTTACATTGAAATGTTAAAATATTTATATAGAGATTAGAAATATTTATATAGAGATTATTGGGAATCCCCTCCTAAAGCCCAAACATAAAAACTACCAAAAAAAAAAATTCCGTGTAGGCTAAGATTGCAAATGACTGATGGAATGTAATTTAAATTAAACATGGAAAATATATTTCCTCTTTAATAAAGATCTAAATTCTATTCTTTTTAGGAGCCTTCAGAAATGAAATTCAACTATTAAAAAAAGTATAGAGAAGCCTTTAGAAAAGAAACTTTTCTTTTGCTGTATTATATATTAAAGAACTTTGATGAGAATAGTTCTAAAGTGTTTAATAATCGATTACACTGATGTTTCTAGGTATTGTGGGGAACACCTAGAAATTAAATCTTCATCTTTGGCAGATCAGAGGCCTATTATTTTTAGGTAAAACAATTAAAATCTGCTTTTAATAAATCACAAATTTTGCAAGTTAGCCATTAATAGTAAGTGCTTTTCAAAGTTTGGCCCAATACATGAAAAAGCCAGAAAAACATACCTGCATTAGTTTTGCCCATCACCTTCCTATGCTGGCCTCAGGAGATTTATTAACAGCATTTAATATTTTAGGTAGGCTGGATGTGGTGGCTCATGCATGTAATCCCAGCACTTTGGGAGGCTGAGGTGGGAGGATGGCTTGAGACCAGGAGTTCAAGACCAGCCTGGTCAACCTAGTGAGCCCCTCGGTCTCTCTGAAAAGAAAAAAAATTTAGGTATCCTGTGGCTACCTCCAAAAACAAACTCCAGAGGAACTGAATTTTTTTTTTATTTCATGTGTTGGGATAATGGCTTCTTTTGCAGTTACTTACAAAGAATTTAAGGGTCAGTAAAAATATTTTTTCATCCTTAATAACATGAATTCTCTAATTTGTGTGTGATATAATGCTAGATATTGTGCCAAAAGTGTTACATAGACATAATCCATGCCCATTTTCAAAGATAATACTAATATAGAGAATAAGAATCATTATTATTGTAGTAATTATTTTAGTAATAGTAATAATCAAAACAATTACATCAAACACTTATTAAACCCTTATTATGTGATAGGTACTGTGTAAGCAATTTCCACATATTAGCTCCTTAAATGTGATCACTAACCCCATGAGGTAGGTAGCATTATGTCCATTTTATAGATGCAGAAACTGAGCTTTGAAGAGGGAAAGCAACTTGCCCAAGGCCATGCAGGCAGTCATTGATAAGGGTGGGGAGCGAGAAGTTGAAGTCTGAGATGTAAGTTCACAGACACGAGTACACAAACACGTACAAGATACTCGTATGACATGTGGGCTTGCTTGAAATATGTAATTGACTTTCCCCAGCACAAGAAAGTGTTTGGACAGATTTCAAAGGGATCTAACACTTCCTTAGAGGACTGCCCTACGACATTTTTCCGTGTGCTTTTCTGCCTCTTGTCCTATACTTTTGGCATTTCTTCTGCTCTTAGAGGCAATGAGTCAACAGCATATTTTTAGCACCTCCTGTGTGCATAGAAGTGGCCCCTGACTCAATGGGAGTGTATAACTACCATGGGCCAAATCAGTGTGCTTTCCTGTTAGCCAGGGGATTATAGAAGAACACGCTCCCCTGATTCCAACAGAACTTGCTGCCACTCTGATGTCTTCATTGTAAGGCCTCTAAATGAATGTTCAAGAAATTCATGTTAAAGGCACGTGTCATATGTGTAACTTGTAAACATTTGTGTACTTGTCTCTGTGTCCTTACACCTCAGGCTTCAACTCTTGTTTTTACCTTTATCAATGACTACCTGTGTGCTGTGTGGCTTTGGACCAATTACTCACCCCCTCTAAAGCTCAGTTTCTGCATCTGTAAAATGGATATAATGCCATGTATACATAGATATAGATAGACATACACAAATATATATACACACATATATATGTGTGTATATACATATATATATAATATACAAACTGAAATATATAGTTATATAAATATTTCAGTTTAAGTTTCAAAAATCACTGGAGGATATTTTTATAATACCCTTCAGCAATTTTACCTGCTGCCTTTGCACATTCTGGTGAATTTCTAAATGGAAGTCTGATAGAGATTAATCTTTTAATGCATCATAAATAAAAAAGAAAATCACAGAATGATGTAGCTGGAGAGGACCCTGGGGATCTAGTGTTTCATGAAAGATTAATGTCCTTGATCTGTTTGTAAGTGTTTTGGAAAAATCTTCCATGGTCAAATAAAACTTGGCAATGTTGGATTAAAGTTAAATAGGTTTTTTTTTTCCTGCAGAACTTCATAGTCTTTAATATGCTAATATGTTTTGTGAATCTACAAGGAATGAAGTGTTTCAATGCTTATTTTACCCAGATTCTCATTTTGGGACAGGCTGGTCAAGCTGAGTCAGCTAGTATATTCTCTAGATGGAGATGATGGCTGATGCCTTTTTGAGAGCAAGAGAGTCCCCAGGGGAAGCAAGGGTATATCAGTTGCTCCATTTCATGCCAAGGATCCTCAGTCTTTAGAGGCTCAGAGAAGGCTGAAAGGCTACTCTAGGCTATCAGGGCTACCATTCATTGTGACCCATGCTACAGAGAAGCTTTGAGCTCAGTGCAAAGGAGTGACCAGCCCTTGAGAATCAGGAAAATTTATTTATTCCTGACCTAGTCCACTGAGGACATACAAGGAATGGGACAGGGGAGTGTCACCAGCTATGGTTACAAGCTAGTCTGATTCTCTTTCATTAAGAAAACTGGTCCCTGTGAGTTTAGATTGGGAAGCACCAGGTTGAAAAATTTTTAGGCCAGGAGTGGTGGCCACTGTACTCCAGCCTGGGTGACAGAGTGAGAATCTGTCTTAAAAAAAAAAAAGTTAAGTGATGTCTTCTGTTGAGGACCTCTCAGAACTTTTAATATGAAAGTGTGCATTGTGAAGAATGGGAGTAGAGTGTACAGGAGTTTTAAATGCTACTTGGTCATGAAACTCTTGCTTTGTGCAGGATTCGAGGGGCACTAACATTCTGAGGAAAATATTTTGGGAAACATTGATCTAATCCAAACTTCTCATTTTACCAGCAAACAACTGTGGGGCCCTCTAAGTTTCCTTTCTCCATCATTGTGACAAATTCATTGGAATTAATTCAATTAAACCTGGGGTCAGCTTTGAAGAGATTTAGCAGGTAAATCTGTTTTGTACATTTTGAGGGAGTTCTGAGTTTCCATAGTCAAAAACCACAGATCAATTTAACCAACCTTTATGGAATATCACCTATGGCCCAAAGACCCTTTAGCTACAGTGATGGTCTACAAAAATATAAACTGTAATTCTTGCAATACAGGAGATTAGTAATAATGGTAAATATAATGATGATGACACCATGAATAGCTAACATTTATTGAATGCCTTTCTATTAGTCAGGCACTTTACTAAGTATTTTAATCCTCCCAACAATTTATGAGGTAGGGATTATAATAATTCCCATCTTATAGTGAGGACACTGAGGTTAGGAAATTATCCTAGCCTAAATGTTAAGTATAAGCATGAATAGAAAGGTGTTATTAGCCTATAAGACATTCCTTTATGAGTGATACAAAGTCCTATGTAAATTCAGAGAAAAGAAAAGTGGTTTTAGAAATCCTTGATCAGTGAGTGTGAAGCATGTGGTGGCCCGGTTACTGTTTGGTTGCCCATCTGTCCTCCCTCTGGGATCAGCACCCCCTTACTTTGGAAGAATTGTTTTCCTTTTCACTGTAAGGTTCTTTCTGGCTATGCGATGGGGCACATTGCCTCAAACTAGCCCTGTTCCAGTCTTTGAGAACCTTGAAATTGGAACCAAGGGAAGAGGATTGCCTCTTGAATGGTAATTCTCTAAAATCTAGTCTGAGGTGCTGGTGCCTAATCCCTGGGTCTGTGGAAGGAGCTGGGCTGTGAGAGGGGAGAATGATGTTGATGTCAAGAGAGAGGCAGGTGCTAGGAGCAGAGAAATGGAGGCCTGGAGGGTTTCTGGGCTTCTCTGAGGCTTAGAGTTTGGATCATTGTCTTCGTTACTGGTACAAAGGATTTACCATACCTGCTCTTCTGGGAATGAAACTGTCCTGCTTTGCAAAATAAAGTGTCATTAGAAAGAGATCTTAAAAACCCCACACCATAGACAGGTGCACAGATCCGTAGAAGTGTTAAAGTTCTGTCTGTTGGATGCTAAGCCAAGACTCTTAAGTATGTTCTAAAGAGAAACTGGTGTGTGTAGGCTGTGCACTCCCAGGGAGATAAAAAGTTAGGAACTTTATGGGTTGGGCTTGGTAGCTCCCACCTGTAATCCCAGCACTGTGGGAGGCTAAAGTGGGCAGATTGATTGAGCTGAGGACTTCGAGACCAGCCTAGGCAACATGGTGAAACCCCATGTCTACAAAAACTACAAAAATTAGCTGGGCGTGGTGGCATGTACCTGTAGGCGGGAGGATCGCTTGAGCCCAAGAGGGAGAGGGTGCAGTGAGCCATGATTGTGCCACTGCACTCCACCTGGGTGACAGGAACTTTATGGGGAATGGGATCTTGGAGACTGAGTAGAGACTAGAGGAAAAAAAAAAAAAAAACTACCTCCCCAACTGGCCACACTATTCTTTTAAAAAATGTTAATTGACAAATTAAAATTGTATATATTTACGGAGGTATAATGTGATGTTATGATATATGTATACATTGTGGAATAATTAAATCCAGAGAATTAATAGATTCATCACCTCAAAACCTATCTTTTTTGTGGTGAGAACATTTGAAATTTATTGTCTTAGCAATATTGAAATACACAATACTTCATTGTAAACTACAGTCACCATGCTGTGCTGTAGATCTCAACAAAATGTATTCTTCCTGTCTCAACTAAAACATTGTACTCTTTGACAACATTTCCCCATTCCTCTCACCCCCTCCAAAAACACCCATTCTTTATGTTGAAGAGAATGGCTAAAAAGTCCCAGCAGGTTTCAACTGACAGCTTCAGTGGTTGTCCCATCACACTTCAATGTTATTAATAGAAAGGGGAGGGGCAATACATAATTTGGACAGGCGGAAAGTACCACTGTAACCACTTTCCTGACTTCACAGAAAAAGTCCTCTTGTTTTCATCTGTAAAATGGGAACTGCGTGAATACCATTCTTCTTTTCTTCAGCCTCCAAAGAAAAAACAGATGCAAAGCCTTTTATCAATTGCAAAACAGTATACAATGTGTGTTATTACTCACAGTTGTCTTACTGTGACCAAACACTTTATAAGCCTGTGGCAAGTCAGCCTTACTCTCAGGAAGTCGACAATATTTGGGGAAGGAGAAGCAGCAGGATCTTTCAGGACAGTAGCCTTGGTGGGTCCAAAAATTCCTTGAGCGAAATGGGAGACAAAACTTTCTTCCTGCTTTGGGGTTTATCCTGTTAGTCTTTTCTCTCTTCACTCCTATTTTCTATGGAGAATTTCCTGGTTTTGGAGTTTGGGTGCGTTTTATGGAGAGGAGGCAGAACATCTTTAGCTCCAGCAGAATGAAAGGATACATGCAAAGGAACCTAGCACAGTATGTGGTACCCAGTTCCCCTTTAACTTGGCTTTATTCATTCACTCCTGGTAGGGCATTAATAAGGGATTTAGCCCCCTCCTATTGAAAACGATTAATTCAGGGAAGAGTTCAGGCAGTGTGGACAGATACAGTGTAGCCCAAGCCTGTTTCTAAGGCAGGAGCTGGGTAGGGAGGGTGAGAAGGGCGAGAAGAATAGGGAAATATGTGTCGTCTGTGTTGCTGCTGTTGCAACCACCAAAACAAACAAACAAGTGAAAAAAAAAAAAAAAAAAGAATTGTCCATACCGGAAAGTGTGCTGTTTTGGAGGAGGCTGGGGAAAGTGTGGATGGCTCGAGTGGGTCCTGTTGGATTGAAGTCTGACAGTGGTGATTCCCTTCAACAAATGGTCGGGGTGGGAGGGTACACACACACATACACACACACACACACACCCCACACGCAGCACCAAGCCTCCGATTTCAGCGCTGGCAGGAGATAACCATTCTTAGCTCGCCTTTCCAGGGTTATTTTTGGCTGAGGCTGTTCGCTGATGGCAAAAGGTTTCAGCCCCCTCCCAAATCCCTCCCCATGCTTGTTCTAAAGAGAAACTGGTGCGTGTAGGCTGCGCACTCCCAGGGAGACAGGGAGACGGGCCTGGCGCCGGAGAGGAACCCGGACTCTGCCCAAAGTCTCGCCGCCCGCCGGCTGTTTTCTGGCGGAGGGTGTGCCCCGGAGGGCGGCGATCGCGCGTGAAGGCTGGGGCCAGGCACGGGTGCAGGCGTCACCGGGGTCGGGCTAGCAGGCCCTGGAATCAGGCTTTTGGGACACCCCGAAAGTGAGTCCAACTTGGGGAGAAACTGAGGACACCTCAGGCGGTCTGGCAGCGGAGAAGGTGGGCGGGAGAAAACTTTACAGGAAGGCAGAAGCAATCTCCGCCGAGGGAGTCAGCGAGCGGCCGCGCGGAGAGGAGGGGCGGGCGGTCCCCAGGCGGGCGGGTGCAGGGCGCAGGGTGCCGACCTGCCGGAGAGGGGGCCCGGGCGCGAGGCGGAGTCCCGGCACGTGGCCAGGCTGGTGGAGGCCCCCGGCAGGCTGCAGATTCCCTCCGGCCCCGGGAGCCACAGCAGGACCGGCCAGGAGGCACCACGGAGGGGAGCCCCATCCCGGTGCTGACAGTGCCCACCGTGCCCTACGAGGACTCGCGGTGGGCCGGCGGCGGGGTTCTGCGGCGACCTACCAGCCTCTTCGAGGGCCAGCGCAACTACCTGCCCAAATTCATCCAGAGCGTGCTATCGTCCATTGACCTGCGCGACCGTCGGGGCTGCACCACGGTGGTGGGCAGCGACGGCAGGTACTTTAGCAGGACGGCCATCGAGATCATGGGGCAGATGGCCGCGGCCAATGGGGTGAGTGTCCAGATGACCCTCGCTTCCCGCCACGCTGCCGCCATGCCCTCTCCTAGCCCTTGTCCCCCTGCTGCCTCCAGGCCCAGCTGGGAGGCCCCTGCCCGGCCCAGGCTTTGCTTCCTCACTCCCGCGTCCTCACCCTCCAGCGCCCCACTCCCACCGTGCTTGCAGCCTCCCCGGCGCACCCCGGACACTGGGTTCTATTAGTACCCACCGCCCCCAAAAGCCTTGAGGGGTGTCCGTCGTTCCTGGAGCCACTCCGGGCGCCCTGGACTCTTCTCCGACTCTGCACACATCCCGCACCTGCTCATTTTTCTTTCGGACATTCTCTTACCCGGCCCTGTAGATTCCAAGGCAGCTCCCAGTTTTCCATATTGTTCCCAACGCGTTCACTGCCCACAGTCCCCACACAAACTTCTTTCCCAGGCTCACAACATAGTCCCTCTGCCCCGTGCCCTTTTTGCAATAATCTGCCAGTCCCCTAAGTCTTAGCTCTGCCTATTTAACAGTAGTGGTGTCTCAGAACACACACACACACACACACACACACACACACACACACGATCCCTGACATATTTGGCAAGAGTAGGCCCTGAAGGTTTTTAATATTTTGGTTTTTTAACCCAGTGGAATTACTGAATGATTTATTTAATTAGGGTAGGGATGGAGTGGATCCATTTGTTTCATGCTAAACAGCCTGAGCTCGCAGTTCCCAGGGGGCATATCTCTAAATGGTCTGAAACGAGATTTGCAGTGGTTTTCTTAATGCAATTCCCAACTTCTCTCCAAATGCCTTTTGACATTTGACAACATTTCATGCCTCTTCCCCTTTCGCTTTTCATCCTTGTTTTCTCTCCCTTCTCCCACGACCTCGGTAGTCTTCTGCAATCCAGATTCTCAGACTTTGGGTTTTTCTCCCTCTGCCCCTTTCCTCTCTGTCCTATAACTAGAAGCACCTTTTGGCATAGACCCATATCCCAGTTTCCTCTTTCCCAGGTCCAGCAGCATCTCAAGGACATCTACAAGAGGGATACCTAACTTCAGGGGTCTCTGAATGATATGTGGGAAACATCGTCTAAAAAAGTAATTTTATCCTTATTCATGCAACCAGACCCACACTCATAGAACTTTTCTTTAAGGGGATTGTCTTGCAGATGTATAAATGAGTGTTAACATCTTTAAAAGAGAAACTGCACAATTCCCTGGCATTTGAATTCCCTCCTTCCTTCCCAACCCTCTCCTTTTCATTTTCTCATTTATTATTAAAAACATTTTTAAAGGATCTCCATGCTTCATATTTATCTACTATAATTCCTCCTTCTTGGTGTTGCAGGGATGGGGAAAGAGGATTTTTTAAAAAACACAATAAAAAGCAATTGGGAGAAACAGGGCCAATGGTGTTGGGGTGGGTAGTGGAATTGTGATTTTTGACTCCAGTAGACAATGATGCTGGATATATGGGGTTTGATTTCTCTCTGGCTCCTCACTTGAGATTGATGAAGTTTGGCTAGAATCAGGGAGTTGAAGAGAGGTTGACAAATGGTCTTTCACTCTTCTCTGACAGGCTGTTCCTGTGGAGTGATGGAGAATAATGAGCCTTGGGAGAGCTATGGGAGCTCTCATACTCCTTCCTGAGCCAATTTTTTAGGGAGTGAGAGAAACATGGCCTGTCCAATACTTGTTGTGGGTCAAGATATTTTTGAAGCTACGGTTGTTGATTTGCATGGGAAAATTATTATGTCTTATTATTTCTTGTCCCACTTTACCATAAGGGCTCCTCAGCTTCTTACTTCAATGGGTCTTCCATGACACACACACTTTATTAACTCTAAGAGTGGAATTTATTTTAACAGATAATTAGCATAGGTCAATATATGCTGAAAATAGAGTCAAATTAAACCTACTAGCTGTTATAAAGGACAGATGACAAAATCCACATAGAAGCATCGACTCTTAAATAATCTGAAAGTACTACTTCTAAGAGGGGCGGGCATGGGTGAAGGGAATGGTGGACATGTTTCAGAATTTCAAATGCCAACTTTAACCAATCGTTTCCTCATTTTGTTCACCTTCTTGGGGGCTTATGCTAAAGTGAAGTGAATAGCCATAAGGCTGGCTTCAGGAGAAAGGTGGTCTAAAAGAACTGGATAATTATAAGCAAAATTGGTCTCGAATGATTGAAAATTGATGAGAATGTGCTTGTCTCCTGATTTGGCATCCTGAGTTAGACTCAGGAATACTGAACATGGATCCCAAAGGCTTTGGTCTTTTTTGATATCCTATTGGATAATCATAAGCAGGCTAGAAAAATAGGAAACTAGAATTTATTCTCTTTGAACTGACAAATCTGACCAGTGGGCTGCATTCTCTATATCTGAAAAATCTTGGTTTTGATTGAAAAATTAATTTTACAAAGCAATTTTCTTTTTTTCAATTAAATTTCATTTTTTTTTTTTTTGACACAGGGTCTCACTTTGTTGCCCAGGCTGGAGTGCAATGGTACAGTCTTGGCTCACTGTAGCCTTGACCTCCCCAGATTCAGGTGATCTTCCCACCTCAGCCTCCTGAGTAGCTGGGGCTATAGGTGCACGCCACTATGCACAGCTGATTTTTGTGTTTTTACTACTCATAGGGTTTCTCTGTTGCCCAGTCTAGTCTCAAACTCCTGATCTCAAGAGATCTGCCTGCCTTGGCCTCCTAAAGTGTCATGAACCACCATGCCCAGCCTACAAAGCAATGTTCTAGGAAAAACTACAGTTACTCTTTGATTATGTAATTACTGGAGAAGAAAAGCATGGCATTTCTAAAATGATGAACTATATTACTTATATTTTAATATCTCATAAAGTTTGAAATAGACATTTCAAACATAAACATGTATAAAAATTTTTATAAATTATAAAATCAAAAACATTTTACAATTATTTTATTATAAAATTATTATAGAATCAAAAACATTATAAATTTAAACAACTTTTTTAAAAATTTATTTTGGGATTTCCCATGGAGTGATGGAGAATAATGAGCCTTGGGAGAGCTATGGCAGCTCTCATACTCCTTCCTGGGCCAACTTTTTTAGGAAATGGGAGAAATATACCCTGTTCAATGTTTATTGTGGGTCAGGATATTTTTGAAGCTATAGTTGTTGATTTGCTTCAAACTTTAAAAAAAATATTATAAAATTATGGGATGTAAAAAAATTTATTATAAAACTTTGAAATTTTCAAACTTTCAGAAAAGCAGAGAGATGAGATTAATGGCACTCACAGGCAAGCATAGAACATAGATTGTAAACATTTTGCTATATTTGTGTCATGACTATTTTTTGCTTGTGTTTGAAAGTATATTAAAGAAAATGATATTTTACCCCTAAATTCTTTAGTACAGATTTCTAAAAAAATAAGAACATTTTCCTGTATAGTTACAAAATCATCTTTTCAAACAAAATAAAAAATGGCTTTTTTATATCATTTATTACCCAGTCCACATTCAGATTTCCTCAATTATTATGAAATGTCCTTTTATTTTTTGAGACAAAGTCTTGCTCTTTCACACAGCCTGAAGTGCAGTGAAACAATCATAGCTCATTGCAGCCTCAAACTCCTGGGCTCAAGTGATCTTCCTGCCTCAGCTTCCTGAGTAGCTAGGACTAGAGGTGCACACCACCATGCCCAGCTAATTTATTGTTTTTGTAGAGATGGAGGTCTTACTACGTTGCCCAGGCTGGTCTCAAACTCCTGGCCTCAAGTGATCCTTCCAGCTTGGTCTCCCTGAAATATCTTTTGTGGCTGGTTTGTTCAAATTAGTTTCTTCTAATCAAGGGATACACATTGTCTTTGATTATTTAGCTCAAGACTTTTTTAACCTGGAAAATACCCATACTCTTTGTTTATGAATTTATTTAGTGAAATTGACTTGTTGAAAAACTAGTCAGTTGTCCTGTAGAATATTTCCCCTTCTGGAATTTTCTGGTTGCTTTTTATGGTGTCATTTAACTTTTCACTCTGTTTTTTCCTGGTTAACTGGAAGTTAGTTCTAAAGGCTTTTAGGCCTGCTATAACAAAATACCAAAAACTGGATGACTTATAAAGAACAGAAATTTATTTCTCACAGTCCTAGAGGCTAGCAAGTTTAAAATCAAGGAGCATGTGGTTTTGATATCTGGTTAGGACCAACTTTCTGGTTCATAGATTGGCCTTCTTGCTGGGCCCTCACATAGTGGGAGAGACTAGCTAGCTCTCTGGGGCCTCTTTTATAAGGGCACTAATTCCAATCATGAAGCCTCTGTCCTTATGATCTAATGACCCCCTAAAGGCCCCACCTTTTAATACCAGCATCTTTGGGGTTAGGATGTCAACATATTAATTTGGGGAAGACATACACGTTCAGCCCATTGCAAGGTTTAGTTAGATTCAGGTTCAACTTCTTTTTTTAAAGACTATTTCATAGGCAATAATGTGTATTCACATCCCATCATTAGTGATGGTGAGATGATCGCAAGGTTAGGGTGATCACTGCCTATCTCCTCTGCTATATTCCCCCTTGGGTCAAGCCAGTAGTCTGTGACGTGAAGTTTGTACCATGTGTATATTCAGTTATATTCTGTATCAATAGTTACTTGATTGTTTTAGCATTTATTAATGATCCTTGCTTGAGTTGATTATTTCATTAGGGGTTTCAAAATGGTGAATTTCTAATTCTCTAATTCTATCTACATGTTTTAGCTGGCATTTTTCTATAAGCAGACGATTTTCTTCACAACTGGGTTATTTGGCTACCCTGAAACATAGTTCCTTCCGGGAAGGCAGAACATATGTTTATTTCTGTCTTTTAAAAATTACTGGTGTTTGGAGTGAAGATTAGGTGAGCTAACTACCTCCACAGGTGACAAATGAATTTTGTTTTGTCTCACTTTTGCTTTTTTGAATATCACTGTGGCTGCTTGGATTTTTATATTTAATTTGAATGGATTAGGGAATAAATGAGAAGATAGGTTTTATCTGTTTCTGTAGTTTTTATGTGGCTGTGTGAACTTACTTTCAAAAATTCCCAGAAATATTTTAATTCCCCTTTAAAGATATAAACTATGTCATACTATAAAGCAAAAGAAAAACCAATCATGTGAAGAGTAAATAGTATCGTTTAAACGAATTGTGGTTAAGCTTAGTTTGTAACTAATTAGTTTTTTATTTTCTTTCTACTTTTATCTGCTTCAGAGCCTCTTCAGTGGTTTAGATCTTCTATGTGTCAAATTATTCTAATCTCTTAAAAGTTTAAGAGCTAAAATACAACACAATGACTACAGGAATGCCCTTGTCCTTTTCTGGGTAGGTACACCTAAGGCAACTTCTTTTTCTCTTCTTTGATCTCTTCTTCTTATTCTTAAATCATCTTCAATATTGGACAGATGACAGCACTATGCCTGCCTCAAGATGTTTCTGACTTTTTCTTTTTCTTTTTTTTTTTTTTTTGAGATGGAGTCTTGCTCTGTCACCCAGGCTAGAGTGCAGTGGCACAATCTTGGCTCACTACAACTTCTGTCTCCTGGGTTCCAGTGATTCTCCCAACTCAGCCTCCTGAGTAGCTGGGGTTACAGGCATGCACCACCACGCCTAGCTAATTTTTTGTATTTTTACTAGAGACGGGGTTTCACCATGTTGGCCAGGCTGGTCTTGAACTCCTGACCTCAAGGGATCTGCCTGCCTTGGCCTCCCAAAGGGCTGGGATTACACCTGTGAGCCACTGCACCCGGCCGTTTCTGACTTTTTCTAAAGTCTTCTTTCTCTGGAGATGACATTATATAATAGCACTGTTCAATAGAAGTTTCTTTGATGATGGAACTGTTCTATAATCTGCATTGTCCCAGCCACTAGCCATATGTGACTACTGTAACACTTGAAATGTGGCTAGAGCAACTGAAGAACTGAATTTTGCATTTTACTGAATTTTAATTAATTAAAATAGAAATGCAAATAACCATAAGTGGTTAGTAGCTACCATACTGGACAGCAAAAATCTATAATTCAGCATTTAAAATCGATTTTGTTTTGTTTTCAAAAATGGAGTCAGACTGTTACAACCCAAAAGAACTGTAGGTTAAATTAAGGTAAATCCCCAAATACTACATACACATTTGGGAAATCCAAACCAGATTTTTTCATGTGATAACCACACCCTCTTTTGACTTTAGCCTTGGAGGTAATGGAGTATGGCAGAAAAAACCCTGTATCAGCAGCTGGAAGACTCACCTTCTTTTCCTAGCTCTGCCATATATTGACCAAAAGAGTCAAAGTCCATTCAGATGGTTGAAGGGCCTTGGAATTTTGTTTTTGGTTTTCACATACAAGTTGGAGGGCAGATGCGTTAGCCTCTTGAAATACCCAGAAACCACTTGTTTCCTCATCTAAAAATCAGGTATGACAGGATCATTTAATTATCCTGGAAATCAGATGAAGCACTGCATATGAAAGCACTTTGTAACATCGATAGCACTGGGAAATGTAAAGACCTTTTACTGAAATATAAAGGTGTATGGTCAACTGAATATATCTCAGATAGTTAGGATTTGACTGTATATATTGAATATAACTTGTAGTGGGCCCCTTGGTAAACAGCTTACAGTTTTGTTGCAAGTTTTAGCCAAGAGAAAATTTATTTGTTGACTAGTCATGCCCTTTATTGGCCACATGATGAGCAGCCAAGATATTAACACACAGCGCACCTTGCAGAATTCAAGAATGTCTCAGTGTCTTGTGAACTAGGAAGCTGAAATGCAGTGGTATGCAGAAGGCTGGCTCAGTAGGAGCCTTGGGAGTGTCCTCCAGATAGATGTTTGTGCAGGTTGTGTTTGATTCCAGTTGGCCATGAAAAGCTGGTTGCTCTAAAGAATGAGAATATACTTGGTTTTGCATTTACTAGAACTATCTGGGGAACAAATCTTGGGGTGGAAGAAAGAAGGGAGGGAGGGAAAGCTGTGCTTCAATACCTAGGGCTTCTTTCCTGGAATGGATCTGAGAATCTGGGATTGGGTGGCTAATAGCTCATCTCTAGAAGGGAGAAAGAACTGGGTGGTGATGGCTTTGTATTTTCTATTGGAGTTCACTAGAGAATAGGTGAATGGAATGGGCTGCTATGATCCAGACATTAGGGAGGACAGGTTTGTGATACATTAGAAAACTTGAATGAGCCCTTCTATGATTCTCTCTTCCCTCTTTCTGCTTCCCGTTCTTAATCCCCATCCGCAGGTTGTGGAATTAGCAAATCTATTATGTGAGCAATAGCAAACTTACAGGAGCCCTTGGCTCCATCTATCTCCCTGTTTGTGTCAGTTCCTTCTGGATGCTTTTAGTCTGTGGTCTTCATTCACTCTTTTTATGGGGAAGTAAAAGGAGTGGGACAGATTATGAGAACAGCTGGGTCCTCCCAGTTGCTGGGGTGGTTATTTTAAGCTTTGTTTAATGTGTCCAGAGACCCAGATGGCATTTTTAACTAAGCTGCTTTATTAAATCTTGTGATAAAGCATAGTGACGTTTATTGAAAAGGCAGACACGCATCAGCAACATTATGCGTGAAACTTGCTCTAAGAATTTTCTATAAAACATCTGTTCTCTTTGAGCCTTTTGTGAACTCTGGAAGTTTGCTAGTTTCTATACAGACTTGAGGACAAGAAGTTGGAACCCACTTTTGGAGATGTCCAAGCATAGGTATTGGAATCATTAATCCTAACCCTCTCAGTTTTAAGGCCCCGGATACCCTTCTGTTAGACAACAGTAACATGAGCAAGCACTGTAATAACCTTTAAACAAGATTATTTGGAAATAATGGACAAGAAAAATTAGTATAAATTGTTTGGGGATTTTAAAATTAAAGATAAAAAGCTAGGGCTTCAATGACCTGTGCCAGCCTATAGCCTTAAGAGTCAATTTGCAAACACTCAAGATTTGGCCAATATGCCTCTACTACTTCTACTTAACACAGTCAAAGGGAAATTTTTAGAGTCTTTCATCTGATTTGACTCTCTTAGTTACGAATAAGAGGATATCTAGAATATATATGTGACTTGTTAAAATGAAAATCCACCTTCTCTGAGTCTTCAAATATCTTTCATATCTTACATTTTTTAGTCACATCAACTTTTGAAGTCATGTCCGTAGTTGTATGAAAAGAAAAATTTCAGGAACATTCAACCTCAAAAGTTCTTTTTCTTAGTCTGAAGTCGTAGAAGCATTTGACTTTTACTTTCTCTTTTTAAGTTTGTACTAGTAGGTATTTTGTATAAATATAATATTTAATTATTGCCTTTGTATTCTTTTTCTCTAGTAAACATCCTGGTTTTTAGCTATCAATATGTAGTTTTACATTTAGGGATTTCTAATGGAAAGAGAAAGGAATCTGAAATCAGAGGACGAGAGTTTATTCTACTTGACCAAACACATACACAATACTGGAAGGAGAGTTTTACAACAAATATTTAATATCTATGACATGTAAAACGTTTTTTGAAATCAAGAAAATTCAAACAATTCAATACAAATATCATCAATAATAACACATGAACAGGTGGCCAACCTTATTAATAACCAGAGAAATATAAATTAAAACAATCTATCAACTTGTAAAAAAGATGAAATTACCCAGAGTTGGTGTAGGTGATGGAAAATTGTCATGTTTGTATACTGTTCATAGAAGTTAAATTGACATAACTTTTTGGTCAGGCAATTTGGAAGTATATATCTAAATTAATAGAGTAGTTTTCTAATAACCTGGGAATCTCTTAATCTAAGAATCTTTACTGTAGATTTTTCTAGAACAAATGTACAAACATCTGTCTACAAGGGTACTCACTGCAGCATTTTGCTAAGGAAAAACTCAGAAAAAATCTATATGTTCAACAGAGAACAGGTACATAATTTATGACACAACTGCACAATATACACCACTAAAATAAAGGATATAAATTTATAGGTAGTATGAAAAAGATGTGAATGATAGCTTGTTGGTGAAAAACAGCAATGACTGGAATATTGTGTGTAACGTAATCCTGCTTTTCTGTATATAATGTAGGCATAGAAAATAGGATTGAAAGGACATACTCTAGTCAACAGTGTATATAGCTTGGGTGGAGGGGGTGTATAATGGGGAAGGAGAGTCCCTTTTCCTATCTATTCCATATACATCTCTGGATTTAAAAGATCATACATGCATATGCATTACCTTCAAAATTAAAATGATAAAGACAAAAGGAGAAGCTTTGGATTTGAATCATGATACTACTGTTTGCAACTTCTATGACCGTGGGGAAGTCGCCTAGCCTCCTGGGGTTTATTTCCTCATTTATAAAAATGGGGAAAGTAATAATACTTGTCTACATATCTTCTAGGGTTGTTGGGAGGATTGAATGTGATAATGGGTTACAGCATTATGAATTATTTATTCATATAACACAATTATTATAAAAATATTTTGCTCTGATTAAAATAAAAGAAGGACGAGATCGTGTGTGTTTTTCAGTCCCAGTAGCTTTACTAACCAGAAAGCGCCTGCTGATGTGGTGATCACAGTTGCTTTGGTGCAGCTTCCTGTTGACATTTGGCAATTCTCCACGCTGCTAGCTAAGGCTGAGGTGGCGACTGTGGAAGGTGTGCTCTCCTCCCCCTCCCAGCACACATTTGTGTGCATACTCACACTCATGCACACACAAACACAAACATGCACACTCTATCACAGTACATGAGGTGGCAGCAGCTGCTCCGGCATAGACTTTCACACAACATAAAGGGCTTTTTTGGTGTGGTCTGTGCATTATTTCCTGTTAAGCATGAGCTGAGTCAGTGCCATGCTTTTCCATCTGAAACCTTTCTGAGGCTCAGGCTGTGTTAAGAGCAAACCCTCTCCCCTCCATGCCCACCCCATGGCCCTCTACTGAAGCCAGATCATAATCTGCTCATTTCATGAGGATTTTCAAACCGAATGGACTGGGCCATGTGAGAGATCACTGAAAGGAACAGACCAAGCAGAGGCTAAGAGACTCCACGCTAATCTGCTGAGTCATCTGAAAATGCAGAGCTGTGGCAGCTCACGGTGCTTTAAAGTACTTTGGCAGGATGTTTGTTCAGGGGGGTTGTTCCTGCAGCCCTGCTGAATGTTTGGTTAGGAGGCATAATCATTTTTTCGACAGGATCTCCCAAATGTAAGGTGATAGATGCTAATGTGGAATATAATACAGAAGATACAGCTTGGATGTCATAAATAACAATAAATTGTTGAATCTTGCTGAGTTGTAAATCTATGATTGCCAGAGGTCTTTAGTTCACTGGAACATAGTATGGGGGCAGGGTCACTTAGCAAATAGGCAGTTATTATTTTCCAACCAGACAGAAACTGGTCTGATGGAATTTATCTAAAAAGGCATACACATGTATTTTAATTAATTGTGACAATTACTCAGAGAAAACACATGGCCCTAAAGAGGCTGAGGGTTTTTTTGTTCTACCTATAAATGTATATGTATATTCACCTATATTCTACCTATGTATAAGTAAGAGAATGAGTTTTTGTTTTGGGGATATATATTTATACGTATCTATACAGAGAGATATACACATACTTAATTTCTGTGTACCTATTAAGGTGCGGTGACAGATGGAAAGTATTTTTAAGCATTTAGATAGCTTATTCTATAGCATATGTGTGCATATAGCCCCCCCATAAAGCTTTGTCTCTTTTCTGGATATATTTAACAAGAGGCTAGAACAGAGTCCAAAATGTCAGAAATGTTTGAACATTCCATAGAAATGAAGGAGGTGTTTCCAAATGACCTATGTTTCTATGGCAATAAATAGAACTTGTGCTGCGTTGGATGGGTCAGGAGTAAGGAATATAAACAGTGTAAGTATGGCTATTCCAGGCAGTAATCTACCTTGTAAGAACAGCTTTGTGCAGTGAGCTCGACAACATTGATCAGTTAGCAGTCCGGTTCAGTACAACATTGATAAGGTAGCAAGATGGTTTGGCAGTGCCAGTCGGAGACACAGATGGGGACAATCAAAGAAGATGCAGATCAGGACAAGGATGCAGACATGTACCTGTCACTACCATGGACTTCAGCAGCTTCTTAGTGAGCAGGTTTATGATCAAAGAAGAAAGACATCGTTGATATGGAAGCATGTTACAATTAATTTGCTGTTTAGTTACTGGCAAACTACATCCAGTTTTTAGTTTTTAGTTTTTTTTTTCTTTTTTCTTTTTTGAAACAGGTTCTTGTTCTGTCATCCAGGTTGGAGTGCAGTCGTTATGCAAGCTCACTGCAGCCTTAAAATCCTGGGCTCCGTAGATACTCCCAACTCAGCCTCCCAAGAAGCTGGGACTACAGGTGCACACGACCATGGCCAGCTAATATTTCTAATTTTTTTGTAGAGATGAGGCCTTGCTGTATTGCCCAGGCTGCTCTTGAGCTCCTGGCAGTGTAGATATTTCCATGTTTATACAGATGATGGTGTACATATTTCCATGTTTATACAGATGAGTGTGTAGATATATCCATGTTTTTAAAGATGGCGGTGTAGATATTTCCATGTTTATAGAGATGGCGGTGTAGATATTTCCATGTTTATACAGTTAGCGGTGTAGATATTTCCACGTTTTTAAAGATAGCGGTGTAGATATTTCCATTTTTATACAGGTAGCGGTGTAGATATTCCCATGTTTACACAGATGGCGGTGTAGATATTTCCATGTTTATTGAGATAGCGGTGTAGACATTTCCATGTTTATACAGATACTGGTGTAGATATTTCCATGTTTATAGAGATAGCGGTGTAGATATTTCCATATTTATACATATAGCGGTGTAGATATTTCCATGTATATAGTGATAGCGGTGTAGGAATTTCCATGTTTATAGTGATAGCGGTGTAGATATTTCCATGTTTATATGGATAGCGGTGTAGATATTTCCATGTTTATACGGATAGCGGTGTTGATATTTTCATGTTTATACAGGTAACGGTGTAGGTATTTCCATGCTAATACATATAGCGGTGTAGATATTTCCATGTTTATACAGATGGCTGTGTAGATATTTCCCTGTTTATACAGATGGCAGTGTAGATATTTCCATGTTTATGCAGATGGTGGTGTTGATATTTCCGTGTTTACAGAGATAGCGGTGTAGATATTTCCATCTTTGCACAGATTGCGGTGTAGGTATTTCCATCTTTACACAGATAGTGGTGTAGATATTTCCGAGTTTACAAAGATAGCTGTGTAGATATTTCCATGTTTACACAGATGGCGTTGTAGATATTTCCATGTTTACACAGATAGCGTTGTAGATATTTCCATGTTTACACAGATAGCGGTGTAGGTATTTCCATGTTTATACAGATAGCGGTGTAGATATTTCCATGTTTATAGAGACAGCAATGTAGATATTTCCATGTTTGTACAGATGGCAGTGATGATGTTTCCATCTATACACAGATTGCCGTGTACGTATTTCCATGTGTATACAGATGGCATTGTAGATATTTCCATGTTTATACAGATGGTGGTGTAGATATTTCCATGTTTACACAGATGACTGTATAGGTATTTCCATGTTTATACAGACGGCGTTGTACATATTTCCATGTTTATAGAGATAGCGATGTAGATATTTCCATATTTATACAGATAACGGTGTAGAAATTTCCATGTTTATACAGATATTGGTGTAAATATATCCATGTTTATACAGATCACGGTGTAGATATTTCCATGTTTATAGAGATAGCATTGTAGATATTTCCATGTTTATACAGATAGCGGTGTAGATATTTCCATGTTTATACAGACCGCAGTGTAGATATTTCCATGTTTATACAGATAGCGGTGCAGATATTTCCATGTTTGTACAGATGGCGCTGTTGATATTTCCATCTATACACTGATGACCGTGTAGATATTTCCATGTTTATACAGATGGCAGTGCAGATATTTCTATGGATATGTAGATGGCGGTGTAGATATTTCCATGTATATACAGATAGCGGTGTAGTTGTTTCCATGTTTATATAGAGAGCGGTGTAGATATTTCCATGTATGTACACATGGCTGTGTAGGTATTTCCATGTTTATAGAGATGGCGGTGTAGATATTTCCATTTTTATACAGATAACTTTGTAAGTATTTCCATGTTTATGCAGATGGCGGTGTAGATATTTCGATGTTTATAGAGATAGCATTGGAGATATTTCCATGTTTATACAAATAGCGGTGTAGTTATTTCCATGCTTATATAGATAGCGGTGTAGATATTTCCATGTATATACAGATGGCTGTGTAGATATTCCATGTTTATACAGATGGCTGTGTAGATATTTCCATGTTTATACAGATGACTTTGTAGGTATTTCCATGTTTATACAGATGGTGGTGTTGGTATTTCCATGTATATAGAGATAGCTGTGCAGATATTTCCATTTATATACAGATAGCGGTGTAGATATTTCCATATTTATACAGACAGCTGTGGAGATATTTCCATGTTTATACACATAGCGGTGTACATACTTCCATGTTTATAGAGACAGCGGTGTAGTTATTTCCATGTTTATACAGATAGCGGTGCAGATATTTCCACGTTTATACAGATGCCTATGCAGATATTTCCATATTTATACAGAGGGCTCTGTAGATATTTCCATGTTTATACAGATGGCAGTGCAGATTTTTCCATGTTCCTACACATGACTGTGCCAGGTATTTTCATGTTTATACAGATGGCTTTGTAGATATTTCCATGTTAATAGAGATAGCAGCGTAGATATTTCGATGTTTATACAGATAGCGGTGTAAATATTTCCATGTTTATACAGATCGTGGTGTAGATATTTCCATGTTTATACAGATACCGGTGTAGAAATTTCCATGTTTATACAGACCGCAGTGTAGATATTTCCATGTTTATACAGATAGCGGTGTAGATATTTCCATGTTTGTACAGATGGCGATTTTGATGTTTACATCTATACACAGATTGCTGTGTAAGTATTTCCATGTGTATACAGATGGCATTGTAGATATTTCCGTGTTTATACAGATGGTGGTGTAGATATTTCCATGTTTATACAGTTAGCGGTGTACATATTTCCACGTTTTTAAAGATAGCGGTGTAGATATTTCCATTTTTATACAGGTAGCGGTGTAGATATTCCCATGTTTACACAGATGGCGGTGTAGATATTTCCATGTTTATTGAGATAGCGGTGTAGACATTTCCATGTTTATACAGATACTGGTGTAGATATTTCCATGTTTATAGAGATAGCGGTGTAGATATTTCCATATTTATACATATAGCGGTGTAGATATTTCCATGTATATAGTGATAGCGGTGTAGGAATTTCCATGTTTATAGTGATAGCGGTGTAGATATTTCCATGTTTATATGGATAGCGGTGTAGATATTTCCATGTTTATACGGATAGCGGTGTTGATATTTTCATGTTTATACAGATAACGGTGTAGGTATTTCCATGCTAATACATATAGCGGTGTAGATATTTCCATGTTTATACAGATGGCTGTGTAGATATTTCCCTGTTTATACAGATGGCAGTGTAGATATTTCCATGTTTATGCAGATGGTGGTGTTGATATTTCCGTGTTTACAGAGATAGCGGTGTAGATATTTCCATCTTTGCACAGATTGCGGTGTAGGTATTTCCATCTTTACACAGATAGTGGTGTAGATATTTCCGAGTTTACAAAGATAGCTGTGTAGATATTTCCATGTTTACACAGATGGCGTTGTAGATATTTCCATGTTTACACAGATAGCGTTGTAGATATTTCCATGTTTACACAGATAGCGGTGTAGGTATTTCCATGTTTATACAGATAGCGGTGTAGATATTTCCATGTTTATAGAGACAGCAATGTAGATATTTCCATGTTTGTACAGATGGCAGTGATGATGTTTCCATCTATACACAGATTGCCGTGTACGTATTTCCATGTGTATACAGATGGCATTGTAGATATTTCCATGTTTATACAGATGGTGGTGTAGATATTTCCATGTTTACACAGATGACTGTATAGGTATTTCCATGTTTATACAGACGGCGTTGTACATATTTCCATGTTTATAGAGATAGCGATGTAGATATTTCCATATTTATACAGATAACGGTGTAGAAATTTCCATGTTTATACAGATATTGGTGTAAATATATCCATGTTTATACAGATCACGGTGTAGATATTTCCATGTTTATAGAGATAGCATTGTAGATATTTCCATGTTTATACAGATAGCGGTGTAGATATTTCCATGTTTATACAGACCGCAGTGTAGATATTTCCATGTTTATACAGATAGCGGTGCAGATATTTCCATGTTTGTACAGATGGCGGTGTTGATATTTCCATCTATACACAGATGACCGTGTAGATTTTTCCATGTTTATACAGATGGCAGTGCAGATATTTCTATGGATATGTAGATGGCGGTGTAGATATTTCCATGTATATACAGATAGCGGTGTAGTTGTTTCCATGTTTATATAGAGAGCGGTGTAGATATTTCCATGTATGTACACATGGCTGTGTAGGTATTTCCATGTTTATAGAGATGGCGGTGTAGATATTTCCATTTTTATACAGATAACTTTGTAAGTATTTCCATGTTTATGCAGATGGCGGTGTAGATATTTCGATGTTTATAGAGATAGCATTGGAGATATTTCCATGCTTATACAAATAGCGGTGTAGTTATTTCCATGCTTATATAGATAGCGGTGTAGATATTTCCATGTATATACAGATGGCTGTGTAGATATTCCATGTTTATACAGATGGCTGTGTAGATATTTCCATGTTTATACAGATGACTTTGTAGGTATTTCCATGTTTATACAGATGGTGGTGTTGGTATTTCCATGTATATAGAGATAGCTGTGCAGATATTTCCATTTATATACAGATAGCGGTGTAGATATTTCCATACTTATACAGACAGCTGTGGAGATATTTCCATGTTTATACACATAGCGGTGTACATACTTCCATGTTTATAGAGACAGCGGTGTAGTTATTTCCATGTTTATACAGATAACGGTGCAGGTATTTCCACGTTTATACAGATGCCTATGCAGATATTTCCATATTTATACAGAGGGCTCTGTAGATATTTCCATGTTTATACAGATGGCAGTGTAGATTTTTCCATGTTCCTACACATGACTGTGCCAGGTATTTTCATGTTTATACACATGGCTTTGTAGATATTTCCATGTTTATAGAGATAGCAGCGTAGATATTTCGATGTTTATACAGATAGCGGTGTAAATATTTCCATGTTTATACAGATCGTGGTGTAGATATTTCCATGTTTATACAGATACCGGTGTAGAAATTTCCATGTTTATACAGACCGCAGTGTAGATATTTCCATGTTTATACAGATAGCGGTGTAGATATTTCCATGTTTGTACAGATGGCGATTTTGATGTTTCCATCTATACACAGATTGCTGTGTAAGTATTTCCATGTGTATACAGATGGCATTGTAGATATTTCCGTGTTTATACAGATGGTGGTGTAGATATTTCCATGTTTATACATATGGCTGTACAGGTATATTCATGTTTTTCCAGATGGCATTGTAGATATTTCCATGTTAACAGAGATAGCAGTGTAGATATTTCCATGTTTTTACTGATGGCGGTGTAGAGATTTCAATGTTTATAGAGATAGAATTGGAGATATTTCCATGTTTATACAAATAGCGGTGTAGTTATTTCCATGCTTATATAGATAGCAGTGTAGATATTTCCATGTATATACACATGGCTGTGTAGATATTTCCATGTTTATACAGATCACGGTGTAGATATTTCCATGTTTATACAGATAACTTTGTAAGTATTTCCATGTTTATACAGATGGCGGTGTAGATATTTCGATGTTTATAGAGATAGCAGTGGAGATATTTCCATGTTTATACAGATAGCGGTGTAGATATTTCCATGTTTATACTGATCACGGTGTAGATATTTCCATGTTTATAGAGATGGCGGTGTAGATATTTCCAAGTTCATAGAGATAGCGGTGTTGATTTTTCCATCTTTATAGAGATAGCTGTGTGGATATTTCCATGTTTATACAGATAGGGGTGTAGATATTTCCATGTTTATAGAGATGGCGGTGTAGATATTTCCATGTTTATACAGATCACGGTGTAGATATTTCCATATTTATACTGATCGCGGTGTAGATATTTCCATGTTTATACAGATCATGGTGTAGAAATTTCCATGTTTATACAGATCGTGGTGCTGATATTACCATGTTTATAGGGATAGCGGTGCAAATATTTCCACATTTATAGAAATAGCGGTGTAGTTATTAGCATGTTTATACAGATAGCGGTATAGATATCTCCATGTATAAACAGATGTCTGTGTATATATTTCCAAGTTTAAACAGATGGCGGTATAGATATTTCCATGTTTATACAAATAGCGGTGTAGTTATTTCCATGTTTATACAGATAGTGGTGTAGATATTTCCATGTATATACAGATGGCTGTGTAGATATTCCATGTTTATACAGATGGCTGTGTAGATATTTCCATGTTTACAGATGACTTTGTAGGTATTTCCATGTTTATACAGATGGTGGTGTTGATATTTCCATGTATATAGAGATAGCTGTGCAGATATTTCCATGTTTATACAGATAGCGGTGTAGATATTTGCATATTTATACTGACAGCAGTGGAGATATTTCCATGTTTATACACATAGCGGTGTACATACTTCCATGTTTATAGAGACAGCGGTGTAGTTATTTCCATGTTTATACAGATAGCGGTGCAGATATTTCCACGTTTATACAGATGCCAATGCAGATATTTCCATATTTATACAGAGGGCTCTGTAGATATTTCCGAGTTTATACAGATGGCAGTGTAGAATTTTCCATGTTCCTACACATGACTGTGCCAGGTATTTTCATGTTTATACAGATGGCTTTCTAGATATTTCCATGTTTATAGAGATAGCGGTGTAGATATTTCGATGTTTATACAGATAGCGGTGTAAATATTTCCATGTTTATACAGATCGTGGTGTAGATATTTCCATGTTTATACAGATACCGGTGTAGAAATTTCCATGTTTATACAGACCGCAGTGTAGATATTTCCATGTTTATACAGATAGCGGTGTAGATATTTCCATGTTTGTACAGATGGCGATTTTGATGTTTCCATCTATACACAGATTGCTGTGTAAGTATTTCCGTGTGTATACAGATGGCATTGTAGATATTTCCGTGTTTATACAGATGGTGGTGTAGATATTTCCATGTTTATACATATGACTGTACAGGTATATCCATGTTTTTCCAGATGGCATTGTAGATATTTCCATGTTTACAGAGATAGCAGTGTAGATATTTCCATGTTTATACAGAAGGCGGTGTAGAGATTTCCAAGTTTATAGCGATAGCGGTGTAGATATTTCCATATTTATATAGATAACGGTGTAGATATTTCCATGTTTATACAGATAGGGGTGTAAATATTTCCATGTTTATACAGATCACAGTGTAGTTATTTCCATGTTTATAGAGATAGCGGTGTAGATATTTCCATGTTTATACAGATAGCGGTTTAGATATTTTCATATTTATACAGACCGCGGTGAAGATATTTCCATGTTTATACAGATAGCGGTGCAGATATTTCCATGTTTGAACAGATGGCGGTGTTGATATTTCCATCAATACACAGATGACCGTGTAGATATTTCCATGTTTATACAGATGGCGGCGCAGATATTTCCATGGATATGTAGATGGCGATGGAGATATTTCCATGTTTATACAGATAGCGGTGTAGTTATTTAGATGTTTACATAGATAGCAGTGTAGATATTTCCATGTATATACACATGGCTGTGTAGATATTTCCATGTTTATACAGATGGCGGTGTAGATATTTCCATGTTTATACAGATAAATTTGTAAATTTTTCCACGTTTATACAGATGGCGGTGTAGATATTCGATGTTTATAGAGATGGCAGTGGAGATATTTCCATGTTTATACAGATAGCGGTGTAGATATTTCCATGTTTATAATGATCGTGGTGTAGATATTTCCATATTTATACAGATAACATTGTAAGTATTTCCATGTTTATAAAGATGGCGGTGTAGATATTTCGATGTTTATAGAGATAGCAGTGGAGAGATTTCCATGTTTATACAGATGTCGGTGTAGATATTTCCATGTTTATACTGATCGCGGTGTAGATATTTCCACGTTTATAGAGATGGCAGTGTAGATATTTCCATGTTCAAAGAGATAGCGGTGTTGATTTTTCCATATTTATAGAGATAGCGGTGTGGATGTTTACATGTTTATACAGATAGGGGTGTAGGTATTTCCATGTTTATAGAGATGGCGGTGTAGATATTTCCATGTTTATACAGTTCACGGTGAAGATATTTCCATGTTTATACAGATCGCGTTGTAGATATTTCCATGTTTATACAGATCATGGTGTAGATATTTCCATGTTTATACAGATCGCGGTGTTGATATTACCATGTTTATATGGATAGCGGTGCAAATATTTCCACATTTATACAGATAGCGGTGTAGATATTAGCATGTTTATACAGATAGCGGTGTAGATATTTCCATGTATAAACAGATGTCTGTGTAGATATTTCCATGTTTAAACAGATGGTGGTGTAGACATTTCCTTCTTTATACAAATAGCGGTGTATTTATTTCCATGTTTATACAAATAACGGTGTAGATTTTCCATGTATATACAGACGGCTGTGTAGATATTTCCATGTTTATAGAGATGGCTTTGTAGATATTTCCATTTTTATACAGATGACTTTGTAGGTATTTCCATGTTTATACAGATTGCGATGTAGATATTTCCATGTTTATAGAGATAGCTGTGTAGATATTTCCATGTTCATACAAATAGCGGTGTAGATATTTCCATGTTCCTACACATGACTGTGTTGGTATTTACATGTTTATACAGATGGCTTTGTAGATATTTCCATGTTTATAGTGATAGCGGTGTAGATATTTCCATGTTTATACAGATCGTGGTGTAGATAATTCCATGTTTATACAGATACCGGTGTAGGAATTTCCATGTTTATACAGACCGCAGTGTAGATATTTCCATGTTTACACAGATAGCGGTTTAGATAGTTCCATGTTTGTACAGATGGCGGTGTTGATGTTTCCATCTATACACAGATTGCCGTGTAGATATTTCTATGTGTATACAGATGGCATTGTAGATATTTCCAAGTTTATGCAGATGGTGGTGTAGATACTTCCATGTTTACACAGATGACTGTATAGGTATTTCCATGTTTTTACAGATGGCATTGTAGATATTTCCATGTTTATAGAGATAGTGGTGTAGATATTTCCATGTTTATACAGATAGCGGTTTAGCTATTTCCATGTTTACACAGACCGCGGTGTAGATATTTCCATGTTTATACAGATAGCGGTGCAGATATTTCCATGTTTGTACAGATGGCGGTGTTGATATTTCCATCTATACACAGATGACCGTGTAGATATTTCCATGTTTATACAGATGGCGGCGCAGATATTTCCATGGATATGTAGAAGGCTGTGTAGATATTTACATGTTTATACAGATAATGGTGTAGTTATTTCCATGTTTATATAGATAGCGGTGTAGATATTTCCATGTATATACAATTGGCTGTGTAGGTATTTCCATGTTTATACAGATGGCAGTGTAGATATTTCCATGTTTATACCGATAACTTTGTAATATTTCCATGTTTATACAGATGGCGGTGTTGATAACTCCATCTATACGCAGATAACCGTGTAGATATTTCCATGTTTATACAGATGGCAGTGTAGATATTTCCATGTTTATAACGATAACTTTGCAAGTATTTCCATGTTTATACAGATGGCGGTGTAGATATTTCGATGTTTATAGAGATAGCAGTGGAGATATTTCCATGTTTATAGAGATAGCGTTGAAGATATTCCACTTTTATACTGATCGCGTTGTAGATTTTTCCATGTTTGTAGAGATAGCAGTGTGGATATTTCCATGTTTATACAGATAGGGGTGTAGATATTTCCATGTTTATAGAGATGGCGGTGTAGATATGTCCATGTTTATACAGATCACGTTGTAGATATTTCCTTGTTTCTACAAATAGCGGTGTAGTTATTTCCATCTTTATACAGATAGCGGTGTAGATATTTCCTTGTTTATACAAATAGCACTGTAGATATTTCCATGTTTATACAGATCACGGTGTAGATATTTCCTTGTTTATACAAATAGCAGCGTAGTTATTTCCATGTTTATACAGATAGCGGTGTAGATATTTCCATGTATATATAGATGGCTGTGAAGATATTTCCATATTTATACAGATGGCTGTGTAGATATTTCCATGTTTATACAGATGACTTGTAGGTATTTCCATGTTTATACAGATGGCGGTGAAGATATTTCCATGTTTATAGAGATAGCTGTGTAGATATTTCCATGTTTATACAGATCGCGGTGTAGATATTTCCATGTTTATACAGATTGCGGTGTAGATATTTCCATATTTATGCAGATCGCGGTGTAGATATTTCCATGTTTATACAGATAGCGGTGTAGATACTTCCATGTTTTTACAGATATTGTTGTAGATATTTTCATGTTTACACAGATTGCGGTGTAGGAATTTCCATCTTTCTACAGATGGCATTGTAGATGTTTCCATGTTTATACAGATGGCGGTGTAGATATTTCCATGTTTATATGGATGGTGGTGTAGTTATTACCATGTTTATACAGATAGCTTTGTAGATATTTCCATGTTTTTACAGATCGTGGTGAAGATATTTCCATGTTTATACAGATCTCGGTGTAGATATTTCCATGTTTATACAGATCGCGGTGTAGATATTTCCACGATTATACAGATAGCGGTGTAGATATCTCCATGTTTATACAGATAGCGGTGTAGATATTTCCATGTATATACAGATGGCTGTGTAGATATTTCCATGTTTATACAGATGGCAGTGTAGATATTTCCATGTTTATGCAGATGGTGGTGTTGATATTTCCGTGTTTACAGAGATAGCGGTGTAGGTATTTCCATCTTTGCACAGATTGCGGTGTAGGTATTTCCATCTTTACACAGATAGTGGTGTAGATATTTCCGAGTTTACAAAGATAGCTGTGTAGATATTTCCATGTTTACACAGATGGCGTTGTAGATATTTCCATGTTTACACAGATAGCGTTGTAGATATTTCCATGTTTACACAGATAGCAGTGTAGGTATTTCCATGTTTACACAGATAGCGTTGTAGTTATTTCCATGTTTACACAGATAGCGGTGTAGGTATTTCCATGTTTATACAGATAGTGGTGTAGATATTTCCATGTTTATAGAGATAGCAATGTAGATATTTCCATGTTTGTACAGATGGCAGTGATGATGTTTCCATCTATACACAGATTGCCGTGTACGTATTTCCATGTGTATACAGATGGCATTGTAGATATTTCCATGTTTATACAGATGGTGGTGTAGATATTTCCATGTTTACACAGATGACTGTATCGGTATTTCCATGTTTATACAGGCGGCGTTGTACATATTTCCATGTTTATAGAGATAGCGATGTAGATATTTCCATATTTATACAGATAACGGTGTAGAAATTTCCATGTTTATACAGATATTGGTGTAAATATATCCATGTTTATACAGATCACGGTGTAGATATTTCCATGTTTATAGAGATAGCATTGTAGTTATTTCCATGTTTATACAGATAGCGGTGTAGATATTTCCATGTTTATACAGACCGCAGTGTAGATATTTCCATGTTTATACAGATAGCGGTGCAGATATTTCCATGTTTGTACAGATGGCGGTGTTGATATTTCCATCTATACAGAGATGACCGTGTAGATATTTCCATGTTTATACAGATGGCAGTGCAGATATTTCTATGGATATGTAGATGGCGGTGTAGATATTTCCATGTATATACAGATAGCGGTGTAGTTGTTTCCATGTTTATATAGAGAGCGGTGTAGATATTTCCATGTATGTACACATGGCTGTGTAGGTATTTCCATGTTTATAAAGATGGCGGTGTAGATATTTCCATTTTTATACAGATAACTTTGTAAGTATTTCCATGTTTATGCAGATGGCGGTGTAGATATTTCGATGTTTATAGAGATAGCATTGGAGATATTTCCATGTTTATACAAATAGCGGTGTAGTTATTTCCATGCTTATATAGATAGCAGTGTAGATATTTCCATGTATATACACATGGCTGTGTAGATATTTCCATGTTTATACAGATCACGGTGTAGATATTTCCATGTTTATACAGATAACTTTGTAAGTATTTCCATGTTTATACAGATGGCGGTGTAGATATTTCGATGTTTATAGAGATAGCAGTGGAGATATTTCCATGTTTATACAGATAGCGGTGTAGATATTTCCATGTTTATACTGATCACGGTGTAGATATTTCCATGTTTATAGAGATGGCGGTGTAGATATTTCCATGTTCATAGAGATAGCGCTGTTGATTTTTCCATGTTTATAGAGATAGCTGTGTGGATATTTCCATGTTTATACAGATAGGGGTGTAGATATTTCCATGTTTATAGAGATGGCGGTGTAGATATTTCCATGTTTATACAGATCACGGTGTAGATATTTCCATGTTTATACTGATCGCGGTGTAGATATTTCCATGTTTATACAGATCATGGTGTAGAAATTTCCATGTTTATACAGATCGTGGTGCTGATATTACCGTGTTTATAGGGATAGCGGTGCAAATATTTCCACATTTATAGAGATAGCGGTGTAGTTATTAGCATGTTTATACAGATGGCGGTGTAGATATCTCCATGTATAAACAGATGTCTGTGTATAAATTTCCAAGTTTAAACAGATGGCGGTATAGATATTTCCATGTTTATACAAATAGCGGTGTAGTTATTTCCATGTTTATACAGATAGCGGTGTAGATATTTCCATGTATATACAGATGGCTGTGTAGATATTCCATGTTTATACAGATGGCTGTGTAGATATTTCCATGTTTATACAGATGACTTTGTAGGTATTTCCATGTTTATACAGATGGTGGTGTTGGTATTTCCATGTATATAGAGATAGCTGTGCAGATATTTCCATTTATATACAGATAGCGGTGTAGATATTTCCATATTTATACAGACAGCTGTGGAGATATTTCCATGTTTATACACATAGCGGTGTACATACTTCCATGTTTATAGAGACAGCGGTGTAGTTATTTCCATGTTTATACAGATAGCGGTGCAGATATTTCCACGTTTATACAGATGCCTATGCAGATATTTCCATATTTATACCGAGGGCTCTGTAGATATTTCCATGTTTATACAGATGGCAGTGTAGATTTTTCCATGTTCCTACACATGACTGTGCCAGGTATTTTCATGTTTATACAGATGGCTTTGTAGATATTTCCATGTTTATAGAGATAGCAGTGTAGATATTTCGATGTTTATACAGATAGCGGTGTAAATATTTCCATGTTTATACAGATCGTGGTGTAGATATTTCCATGTTTATACAGATACCGGTGTAGAAATTTCCATGTTTATACAGACCGCAGTGTAGATATTTCCATGTTTATACAGATAGCGGTGTAGATATTTCCATGTTTGTACAGATGGCGATTTTGATGTTTCCATCTATACACAGATTGCTGTGTAAGTATTTTCATGTGTATACAGATGGCATTGTAGATATTTCCGTGTTTATACAGATTGTGGTGTAGATATTTCCATGTTTATACATATGACTGTACAGGTATATCCATGTTTTTCCAGATGGCATTGTAGATATTTCCATGTTAACAGAGATAGCAGTGTAGATATTTCCATGTTTTTACAGATGGCGGTGTAGAGATTTCGATGTTTATAGAGATAGAATTGGAGATATTTCCATGTTTATACAAATAGCGGTGTAGTTATTTCCATGCTTATATAGATAGCAGTGTAGATATTTCCATGTATATACACATGGCTGTGTAGATATTTCCATGTTTATACAGATCACGGTGTAGATATTTCCATGTTTATACAGATAACTTTGTAAGTATTTCCATGTTTATACAGATGGCGGTGTAGATATTTCGATGTTTATAGAGATAGCAGTGGAGATATTTCCATGTTTATACAGATAGCGGTGTAGATATTTCCATGTTTATACTGATCACGGTGTAGATATTTCCATGTTTATAGAGATGGCGGTGTAGATATTTCCAAGTTCATAGAGATAGCGGTGTTGATTTTTCCATGTTTATAGAGATAGCTGTGTGGATATTTCCATGTTTATACAGATAGGGGTGTAGATATTTCCATGTTTATAGAGATGGCGGTGTAGATATTTCCATGTTTGTACAGATCACGGTGTAGATATTTCCATGTTTATACTGATCGCGGTGTAGATATTTCCATGTTTATACAGATCATGGTGTAGAAATTTCCATGTTTATACAGATCGTGGTGCTGATATTACCATGTTTATAGGGATAGCGGTGCAAATATTTCCACATTTATAGAGATAGCGGTGTAGTTATTAGCATGTTTATACAGATAGCGGTGTAGATATCTCCATGTATAAACAGATGTCTGTGTATATATTTCCAAGTTTAAACAGATGGCGGTATAGATATTTCCATGTTTATACAAATAGCGGTGTAGTTATTTCCATGTTTATACAGATAGCGGTGTAGATATTTCCATGTTTATGCAGATGGCGATGTTGATATTTCCATGTTTATAGAGATAACATTGTAGATATTTCCATGTTTATAAAGATAGCGGTGTAGTATTTCCATGTTTACAGAGATAGCGGTGTAGATAATTCCATATTTATACAGTTAGCGGTATTGATATTTCCATGTTTATACTGATGGCCGTGTAGTTATTTCTATGTTTATACAGATGGTGGTTTAGATATTTCCTTGTTTATACAGATATTGGTGTACATATTTCCATGTTTATGCCGATGGCGGTGTACAAATTTCCATGTTTACAGAGATAGCGGTGTAGATATTTCCATGTTTATACACATTGCGGTTTAGATATTTCCATGTTTATACAGATAGTGGTGTAGATATTTCCATTTTTATACAGGTAGCGGTGTAGATATTTCCATGTTTATATAGATCTCAGTGTATGTATTTCCATCTTTCCACCGATGGCAGTGTAGATATTTCCATGTTTATACAGATGGTGTTGTAGATATTTCCATGTTTATACAGATAGCGTTGTAGATATTTCCATGTTCATGCAGATGGCAGTGTAGATATTTCCACATTTATAGAGATGGCGGTGTAGATATTTCTTTGTTTATAGAGATAGCGGTGTAGATATTTCCATGTGTATAGAGATAGCGGTGTTGGTATTTCCATGTTTATAGAGATAGCAGTGTATATATTTCCATGTTTACAGAGATAGTGGTGTAGATATTTCCATCTTTGCGCAGATTGCAGTGTAGATATATCCATCTTTACACAGATAGCTGTGTAGATATATCCAAGTTTACACAGATAGCGGTTTAAATATTTCCTTGTTTATACAGATACCGGTGTAGATATTTCCATGTTTATACTGCTCGCGGTGTAGATATTTCCATCTTTGTGCAGATGGCAGTGTAGATATTTCCATGTTTATACAGATAGTGTTGTCGATATTTCCATGTTTATACACATGGCGGTGTAGATAGTTCCATGTTTCTGGAGATGGCGGTGTAGATATCTCCAAGTTTATAGAGATGGCGGTGTAGATATTTCCATGTTTATAGAGATGACTGTGTAGATATTTGCAGGTTTATACAGATGACGGCATAGATGTTTCCATGTTTATACAGATGGCTGTGTAGATATTTCCATGTGTATATAGATGGCAGTGTAGGTATTTCCATGTTTATAGAGATAGCGGTGTAGGTATTTCTATGTTTATACAGATAGGTGTGTAGATATTTCCAACTTTATACCGATGGCAGTGTAGATACTTCCATGTTTATACAGATGGCTTTGTAGATATTTCCAAGTTTATAGAGATAGCGGTTTAGATATTTCAATGTTTATACAGATAGCTTTGTAGATATTTCCATGTTTATACTGATAGCAGTGGAGGTATTTCCATGTTTATACAGACAGCGATGTAGATATTTCCATGTTTACAGAGATGGCGGTGTAGATATTTCCATGTTTATAGAGATGGAGGTGTAGATATTTCCATGTTTTAGAGATAGCATTGTAGGTATTTCCATGTTTATACAGATAGCGGTGTAGATATTTCCATGTTTATACAGATAGCGGTGTAGATATTTCCATGTTTATACAGACAGTGTTCAGATATTTCCTTGTTTATACAGATCGTGGTGTAGATATTTCCATGCTTATAGACATCGCGTTGTAGATATTTCCATCTTTCCACAGATGGCAGTGTAGATATTTCCTTGTTTATACAGATGGCGGTGTAGATATTTCCATGTTTATAAAGATAGCGGTGTAGATATATCCATGTTCATGTACATGGCAGTGTAGATATTTCCATGTTTATAGAGATGTCGGTGTAGATATTTCCATGTTTATAGAGATAGCGGTGTAGACATTTCCATGTCTATAGATATGGCGTTGTAGGTATTTCCATTTTCATAGAGATACTGGTGAAGATATTTCCATGTTTATACAGATCGCGGTGTAGATATTTCCATGTTTATTCAGATAGCGTTGTTGGTATTTCCATGTTTATACGGATGGCGTTGTTTGTATTTCTATGTTTATACAGATAGCGGTGTAGATATTTCCATGTTTACAGAATTAGCTGTGTAGATATCTCCATATTTGCACACATTGCAGTGTTGATATTTCCATCTTTACACAGATAGCTGTGTAGATATTTCCAAGTTTACATATAGCTCTGTAGATATTTCCAAGTTAACACAGATAGCGTTGTAGAGATTTCCATGTTTATACAGATAGCGGTGTAGATATTTCCATGTTTTTACAGATAGCGGTGTAGATATTTCTATGTTTACAGAGATAGCAGTGTAGATATTAACATCTTTCCAAAGATTGCAGTGAAGATATTTCGGTCTATACCCACATAGCTGTGTAGATATTTCCAAGTTTACACACATAGCTATGTAGATATTTCCATGTTCACACAGATAGCGTTGTAGATGTTTCCAAGTTTATACAGATAGCGGTTTAGATATTTCCATGTTTACAAAGATAGCGGTATGGATATTTCCATGTTTATAGAGCTATCGGTGTTGATATTTCTATGTTTATAGTGAGATCGGTGTAGATATTTCCATGTGTATGCAAATGGCGGTGTAGATATTTCCATGTTCATAGAGATGGCGGTGTAGATATTTCCATGTTTATACATATAGCGGCATAGATATTTCCATGTTTACACAGATAGCGGTGTAGATATTTATATCTTTGCACAGATTGCCGTGTAGATATTTACATCTTTACACAGATAGCTGTGTAGTTATTTCCAAGTTTACACAGATAGCTGTGTAGATATTTCCATGTTCACACAGATAGCGTTGTAGAAATTTCCATGTTTATACAGATAGCGGTGTAGATGTGTCCATGTTTGCAGAGATAGCGGTGGAGATATGTCCACGTTTATACAGATATCGACGTAGATTTTTCCACGTTTATACAGATAGCGGTGTAGATACTTACACGTTTATAGAGATAGCGGTATAGATATTTCCACGTTTAACAGATAGTGGTGCAGATATTTAGATGTTTACACAGACAGCGGTGTAGATATTTCCATGTTTACAGAGATAGAGGTGTAGATATTTCCATCTTTGCACAGATTGCGGTGTGGATATTTCCTTGTATATAGAGATAGCGGTGCAGGTATTTCCATGTTTATAGGGATAGCGTTGTCGATATTTCCATATTTATACAGATGGCTGTGTAGATATTTCCATGTGTATTCAGATGGCAATGCAGATATTTCCATGTTCATAGAGATGATGGTGTAGATATTTCCATGTTTACCGGGATTGCGGTGTAGATATTTCCATGTTTATAGAGATAGCGGTGTAGGTATTTCCATTTTTACAGAGAAAGCGGTGTAGATATTTCCATGTTTATACAGATGACTGGGTAGATATTTGCATGTTTATACAGATGGCGGTGTAGATATTTCCATGTTTATAGAGATAGCGGTGTAGGTAATTCCATGTATATACAGACAGCGGTGTATATATTTCCATGTTTATACAGATAGCGGTGTAGATATTTCCTGGTTTATACAGATATTGGTGGAGATATTTCCTTGTTTATACAGATCGTGGTGTAGATATTTCCATGTTTATACAGATAGCGGTGTAGATATTTCCATAATTATACAGGTAGCGGTGTAGATATTTCCATGTTTTTACAGATCGCGGTGTAGATATTTCCATGTTTCCACAGATGGCAGTGTAGATATTTCCATGTTTATACAGATGGCATTGTAGATATTTCCATGTGTGTACAGAGGGCAGTGTAGGTATTACCATGTTTATAGAGATGGTGGTGTAGATATTTCCATGTTTATACAGATGACTGCGTAGATATTTGCATGTTTATACAGATGGCGGTATAGATATTTCTATGTTTATAGAGATAGCATTGTAGATACTTGCATGTGTATAGAGATGGCGGTGTAGGTATCTCCATGTTTATAGAGATAGTGGTGAAGGTATTTCCATGTTTATACAGATAGCGGTGTAGATATTTCCATGTTTCTACATATAGCGGTGTTGGTATTTCCATGTTTATACAGATAGCGGTGTAGATATTTCCACGTTTATTCAGCTCGTGGTGTAGATATTTCCATCTTTATACAGATGGCATTGTAGATATTCCCATGTTTATACAGATGGCGATGTAGATATTTCCATGTTTCTGAAGATGGCGGTGAAGATATTTCCATGTTTACAGAGATAGCGGTGTAGATATTTTCATGTTTATAAATTTAGCGGTGTAGATATTTCCATGTTTATAGAGATAGCCGTGTAGATATTTCCATATTTATACAAATAATGGTGTAGATATTTCCATGTTTACAGACGGCGGTGTAGATATTTCCATGTTTATACAGATGACGGTGTAGATATTTCCTTGTTTATACAGATAGCGGTGTAGATATTTCCATGTTTATACAGATAGTGGTGTAGATATTTCCATGTTTACAGAGATAGCGGTGTAGATATTCCATCTTTCCACAGATTGCGGTGTAGATATTTCTATCTTTACCCAGATAGCTATGTAGATATTTCCAAGTTTACTCAGATAGCTGTGTAGATATTTCCATGTTTACACAGACAGCTTTGTAGATATTTCCATGTTTATACAGATAGTGGTGTGGAAATTTCCATGTTTATACAAATAGCGGTGTAGATATTTCCATGTTTATACAGATCGTGTTGTAGATATTTCCATGTTTATACAGATGGCAGTGTAGATATTTCCATGTTTATAGAGATAGCGGTATAGATATTTCCATGTTTATACTGATAGCGGTGGAGATATTTCCACGTTTATACAGATAGCGAGGTAGATATTTTCATTTTTACAGAGATGGCGGTGTAGATATTTCCATTTTTATAGAGATGGCGGTGTAGACATTTACATATATTGAGAGATAGCGGTGTAGGTATTTCCATGTTTATAGGGATAGCAGAGTAAGTATTTCCATGTTTATACAGACGGCTTTGTTGGTATTTCCATTTGTACACAGATGGCCGTGTAGATATTTCCATGTTTATACAGATGGCGGCATAGATATTTCCATGGACATGCAGATGCCGGTGTAGATATTTCCATGTTTATAGAGATAGCGGTGTAGGTATTTCCATCTTTGTACAGATAGCGGTGTAGATATTTCCATGTTTATACCCATAGCGGTGTAGATATTTCCAAGTTTATACATATAGTGGTGGACATATTTCCTTGTTTAGACAGATTGTTGTGTAGATATTTCCACGTTTATACAGATCGCAGTCTAGATATTTCCATATGTATACAGGTAGCGGTGTAGATATTTCCGTGTTGATACAGATCGCGGTGTAGATATTTCCATCTTTCCACAGATGGCAGTGTAGATATTTCCATGTTTATACAGATGGCGGTGTGGATATTTCCCTGTTTATACAGATAGCGGTGTAGACATTTCCATGTTCATGAAGATGGCGGTGTAGATATTTCCATGTTTATAGAGATGGCGGGGTATATATTTCTATGTTTATAGGGATAGCGGTGTAGATATTTCAATATGTACAGAGATGGCGTTGTGGGTATTTCCATGTTTATAGAGATAGTGGTGAAGATATTTCCATCTTTATACAGATAGTGGTGTAGATGTTTCCATGTTTATACAGAAAGCGGTGTTGGTATTTCCAAGTTTCTACAGATAGCGGTGTAGATATTTCCATGTTTATAAAGCTCACGGTGTAGATATTTCCATCTTTATACAGATGGCAGTGTAGATATTTCCACGTTTACACAGATGGCGGTGTAGATACTTCCATGTTTCTGGAGATGGCGGAGTAGATATTTTTATGTTTATACAGATGGCAGTGTAGATATTTCCATGTTTACACAGATGGCGGTGTAGATACTTCAATGTATCTGGAGATGGCGGAGCAGGTATTTTCATGTTTATACAGATGGCAGTGTAGATATTTCCATGTTTATAGAGTTTGCGGTGTAGGGATTTCCATGTTTATAGAGATAGCGGTGTAGTTTTTTCCATGTTTATACAGATGGCAGTGTAGATATTTCCATGTTTATACAGATAGCGGTGTAGATTTTTCCACGTTTATGCAGGTTACGGTGTAGATATTTCCATGTATATACAGATCGCGGTGTAGATATTTCCATCTTTCCACAGATGGCAGTGTAGATATTTCCATGTTTATACAGATGGCGGTGTAGAAATTTCCATATTTATACATATAACGGTGTAGATATTTCCATGTTCCTGCAGATGGCGGTGTAGATGTTTCCATGTTTATAGAGATGGCGCTGTAGATATTTCTAAGTTTATAGAGATAGCGATTTAGATAATTTCATGTGTATATTGATGGCGGTGTATGTATTTCCAAGTTTCTAGAGATAGTGGTGAAGGTATTTCCATGTTTATACAAATAGCGGTGTTGGTATTTCCGTGTTTATACAGATAGCATTGTAGATATTTCCATTTTTATACAGATAGCGGTGTAGATATTTCCATGTTTACAGAGATAACGGTGTAGATATTTCCATCTTTGCACAGATTGCGTTGTAGATATTTCCATCTTTACACAGATAGCTGAGTAGATATTGCCAAGTTTACACAGATAGCTGTGTAGACATTTCCATGTTTACACAGATAGCGTTGTAGATATTTCCATGTTTATACGGATGGCGGTGTAGATATTTCCATGTTTAGACAGATAGCGGTGTAGATATTTCCAGGTTTATAAAGATGGCAGTGTAGATATTTCCAGGTTTCTGCAGATGGCGGTGTAGATATTTCCGTGTTTCTGCAGATGGCGGTGTAGATATTTCCAAGTTTATACAATGGCAGTGTAGATATTTCCAAGTTTATACAGATGGCGGTGTAGATATTTCCATGTTTATACAGATAGAGGTGTAGATATATCCATGATTATACAGATAGCGGTGTAGATAGTACCATGTTTACAAAGATAGCGGTGTAGATATTTCCATCTTTGCACAGATTGCGTTGTAGATATTTCCATCTTTACACAGATAGCGGTATAGATATTTCCATCTTTGCACAGACTGTGCTGTAGATATTTCCATCTTAACACAGATAGTGTTGTAGATATTTAAATGTTTACACAGACAGCGGTGTAGACATTTCCATGTTTACACAGATAGCGGTGGAGATATTTCCATGTTTATAGAGATAGTGGTGTACATATTTCCATGTTTATACAGATGGCGGTGTACCAATTTCCATGTTTATACAGATAGCGGTGTAGCTATTTCCAAGTTCATACAGATAGCGTTGTAGATATTTAAATGTTTTTACAGATAGCGCTGTAGATATTTCCATGTTTATACAGATAGGGGTGCAGATATTTCCAGGAATATACAGATAGTGGTGGAGATATTTCCTTGTTTATACAATCGTGGTGTAGATATTTCCATGTTTATACAGATAGCGGTGTAGATATTTCCATAATTATACAGGTAGAAGTGTAGATATTTCCAGGTTTTTACAGATCGCGGTGTAGATATTTCCATCTTTCCACAGATGGCAGTGTAGATATTTCCATCTTTATACAGATGGCAGTGTAGATATTTCCATGTTTCTGGAGATGGCGGTGTAGATATTTCGATGTTTATAGAGATAACGGTGTAGATATTTTCATGTTTATAAATTTAGCGGTGTAGATATTTCCATGTTTATAGAGATTGCGGTGTAGACATTTCCATATATAGAGAGATAGCGGTGTAGATATTTCCATGTTTATAGGGATAGCAGAGTAAATATTTCCATGTTTATACAGACGGCTTTGTAGGTATTTCCATTTGTACACAGATGGCCGTGGAGATATTTCCATGTTTGTAGAGATGGTGTTGAAGATATTTCCATGTTTTTACAGATGACTCTGTAGATATTTGCATGTTTATACAGAAGGCGGTGTAGATATTTCCATGTTTATAGAGATAGCGTTGTAGGTATTTCTATCTTTATTCAGATAGCGGTGTAGATATTTCCATGTTTATACACATAGCGGTGTAGATATTTCCAAGTTTATACAGATAGTGGTGGACATATTTCCTTGTTTAGACAGATTATGGTGTAGATATTTCCATGTTTATACAGATCGCAGTCTAGATATTTCCATATGTATACAGGTAGCGGTGTAGATATTTCCGTGTTGATACAGATCGCGGTGTAGATATTTCCATCTTTCCACAGATGGCAGTGTAGATATTTCCATATTTATGCAGATGGCGGTGTGGCTATTTCCCTGTTTATACAGATAGCTGGGTAGACATTTCCATGTTCATGAAGATGGCGGTGTAGATATTTCCATGTTTATAGAGATGGCGGGGTATATATTTCTATGTTTTTTGGGATAGCGGTGTAGATATTTCCATATGTATAGAGATGGCGTTGTGGGTATTTCCATGTTTATAGAGATAGTGGTGAAGATATTTCCATCTTTATACAGATAGCGGTGTAGATATTTCCATGTTTAGACAGATAGCGGTGTACATATTTCCATGTTTATACAGATGGCAGTGTAGATATTTCCAGGTTTCTGCAGATGGCGGTGTAGATATTTCCGTGTTTCTGCAGATGGCGGTGTAGATATTTCCAAGTTTATACAATGGCAGTGTAGATATTTCCAAGTTTATACAGATGGCGGTTTAGATATTTCCATGTTTATACAGATAGAGGTGTAGATATTTCCATGATTATACAGATAGCGGTGTAGATATTTAAATGTTTTTACAGATAGCGCTGTAGATATGTCCATGTTTATACAGATAGGTGTGTAGCTATTTCCATGTTATACAGATAGCGGTTAGACATTTCCATGTTTATACAGATAGCGGTGTAGATATTTCCATATTTATACAGATAGCGGTGTATATATTTCCATGTTTATACAGACCACGGTGGAGATATTTCCATGTTTATACAGATAGCTGTGGAGACATTTCCATTTTTACACAGATCGCGGTGTAGATATTTTCATGTTTATACAGATAGCGTTGTCCATATATCCAAGTTTGTACAGATAGCTGTGTAGATATTTCCATGTTTATGCTGATAGCGGTGTAGATATTTCCATGTTTATTCCCATAGGGGTGTGCATATTTCCACGTTTACAGAGATTGCGGTGTAGGTATTTCCATGTTTATACTGATGGCGGTGAAGATCTTTCCATGTGTGTACAGATGGTACTGTAGATTTCCCATGTTTATACTGATGGAGGTGTAGATATTTCCTTGTTTATAGAGATAGCGGTGGTGATATCTCCATGTTTATACAGATAGCGATGAAGATATTTCCATGTTTATACAGATAACAGTGTAGGTATTTCCATGTTTATGCAGATAGCGGTGAAGATATTTCCATGTTTATAGAGATATCGGTGTAGATATTTCCATGTTTATACAGATAGCGGTGGAGATATTTCCATGTTTATACAGATAGCAGTGGAGATATTGCCTTATTTATACAGATGGCGGTGTAGATATTTGCATGTTTATACAGATAGCGATGTAGATATTTCCATGTTTACACAGATAGCAGTGGAGTTATTTCCATGTTTATACATATTGCAATGTAGGTATTTCCAGGTTAATAGAGATAGCACTGTAGATATTTCCATGTTTATACAGATGGCTGTGTTGATATTTCCATGTGTATACAGAGGGCAGTGTAGATATTTCCATGTTTATACAGATGGAGGTGTAGATATTTCCATGTTTATACAGATGACTGTGAAGATAATTTCATATTTTTACACATGGCAGTGTAGTTATTTCATTGTTTATACAGATAGCTGTGTGGCTATTTCCATGTTTATACAGATAGCAGTGGAGATATTTCCATGTTTATAGAGAAGGCTGTGTAGATATTTCCATGTTTATACAGATGGCTGTGTAGATATTTCCATGTTTATAGAGATAGTGGTGTGGATATTTGCATGTTTATACAGATATTAGTGCAGATATTTCCATGTTTATACAGATGACTGCGTAGATGTTTGCATGTTTATACAGATGGAGGTGCAGATATTCCCAAGTTTATACAGATGACTGTGAAGATATTTTCATATTTTTACACATGGCGGTGTAGATATTTCATTGTTTATACAGATAGCTCTGTGGCTATTTCCATGTTTATACAGATAGCAGTGGAGATATTTCCATGTTTATAGAGATGTCTGTATAGATATTTGCATGTATATACAGATGGCAGTGTAGATATTTAAATGTTTATACAGATAGTGGTGTAGATATTTCCATGTTTATACAGATGGCCGTGTATATATTTCCATGTTTATAGAGATAGCCATGTAGATGTTTCCATGTTTATACAGATAGCGGTGTAGACATTTCCATGTTTATAGAGAGAACGGTGTAGATATTTCCATATTTATAGAGAGAGCGCTGTAGATATTTCCATGTTTATGCAGATAGCTGTGTAGATATTTCCATGTTTATGCAGATAGCGGTGTAGCTATTTGCATGTTTATACCAATAGCGGTGAACATATTTCCAAGTTTACAGAGATTGCAGTGTAGATATTTCCATTTATATACTGATGGCTGTGTAGATATTTCCATGTATATACAGATGGCAGTGTAGATTTCCCATGTTTATACTGATGGTGGTGTAGATATTTCCTTGTTTATAGAGATTGCGGTGGAGATATTTCCATGTTTATACAGATAGTGATGTAGATATTTCCATGTTTATACAGATAGCGGTGAAGTTATTTCCATGTTTATAGAGATGGCGGTGTAGATATTTCCATGTTTATACAGATAGCGGTGCAGATATTATCATGTCTTTAGAGACAGCGTTGTATATATTTCCATATTTATACTGTTAGCGGTGTAGATATTTCCATGTTTATTCAGATGTCGGTGTAGGTATTTCCATGTTTATACAGATGGCGGTGTGGATATTTCCCTGTTTATACAGATAGCGGTTTGGATATTTCCGTGTTTATAAAGATAGCGGTGTTGATATTTCCATGTTTACACAGATAGCAGTGTAGATATTTCCATCTTTGCACAGATTGCAGTGTAGATATTTCCATTTTTACACAGATAGCGGTGTAGATATTTCCATGTTTTCACAGAGAGCTGTGTAGTTATTTCCATGTTTACACAGATAGCGTTGTAGATATTTCCATATTTATACAGATAGCGGTGTAGATATTTCCATATTTATACAGATAGCGGTGTAGCTATTTCCATATTTATACAGATAGCAGTGAATATATTTCCATGTTTATACAGATAGCGGTGGAGATATTTCTTGTTTATACAGATAGCTGTGGAGATATTTTCATGTTCATACAGATCGCATTTTAGATATTTTCATGTTTATACAGATAGCAGTGTCCATATTTCCAAGCTTGAACAGATAGCCTTGTAGATATTTCCATGTTTGTGAAGATAGCGGTGTAGATATTTGCATGTTTATACCCATAGCGGTGTACATATTTCCACGTTTACAGAGATAGCGGTGTAGATATTTCCATGTTTACACAAATGGCTGTGTAGATATTTCCAAGTGTATACAGATGGTAATGTTAATATTTCCATATTTATACAGATGGAGGTGTAGATATTTCCATGTTTATACAGATGTCTGTGAAGACATTTTCATATTTTTACACATGGCGGTGTAGATATTCCATTGTTTATACAGATAGCTGTGTGGATATTTCGATGTTTATACAGATAGCAGTGGAGATATTTCCATGTTTATAGAGATTGAAGTGTAGATATTTCCATGTTTATATAGATGGCAGTTTAGATATTTCCAAGATTATAGAGATAGTGGTGTAGATATTTCCATGTTTATACAGATGACTGTGTAGGTATTTCCATGTTTATACAGATGGCCGTGTATATATTTCCATGTTTATAGAGATAGCTATGTAGATGTTTCCAAGTTTATACAGATAGCGGTGTAGACATTTCAATGTTTATAGAGAGAGCGGTGTAGATATTTCCGTATTTATAGTGATAGCGCTGTAGATATTTCCATGTTTATACAGAAAGCGGTGTACATATCTCCATGTTTATACAGATAGCGGTGTAGATATTTCCATGTTTATATAGATAGCGGTGTAGACAATTCCATGTGTATAAGGATAGCGGTGTAGATATTTCCATATTTATACAGATATCTGTGTAGGTATTTCCATGTTTATATTTATAGCGGTGTAGATATTTCCATGTTCATAAAGATTGTGGTGTAGATATTTCCATGTTTATACAGATGACTCTGTAGATATTTGCAAGTTTATACAGATGGCGTTGTAGATATTTCCATGTTTATAGAGATAACAGTGTAGATATTTCCATGTTTATAAAGATAGCGGTGTAGAAATTTCCATGTTTAAAGAGATAGCGGTGTAGATATTTCCATGTTTACAGAGATAGCGGTGTAGATATTTCCATCTTTTCACAGATTTCGCTGTAGATATTTCGATCTTTACACAGATAGCTGTGTAGATATTTGCAAGTTTGCACAGATATCTGTGTAGATATTTCCATGTTTACACAGATACCGTTGTACATATTTCTGGGTTTAAAGAGATGGCGTTGTAGTTATTTCCATGTTTATACAGATAGCGGTGTAGATATTTCCATGTTTAAACAGATAACGTTGTAGATATTTCCATGTTTATACTGATAGCGGTGGAGATATTACCATGTTTATACCGATAGCGATGTAGATATTTCCATGTTTATGGAGATGGCGGTGTAGATATTTCCATGTTTATAGAGATTGCAATATAGATATTTCTATCTGTATAGAGATAGTGGTGTAGATATTTCCATGTGTATAGAGATGGCGGTGTAGGTATTTCCATGTGTATAGATATAGCAGTGTAGGTATTTCCCTGTTTGTACACATAGTGGTGAGGATATTTCCGTATTTACACAGATACCGTTGTAGGTATTTCCAGGTTTATATAGCTAGTGGTGAGGATATTTCCGTATTTATACAGATAGCATTGTAGATATTTCCATGTTTATACAAATAGCCGTCTTGGTATTTCCATGTTTATACAGATAGCGGTGTAGATATTTCCATATTTATACAGATAGCGGTGTAGGTATTTCCATGTTTACAGAGATAGCGGTGTATATATTTCCATCTTTGCAGAGATTGCTGTGTAGATATTTCCATGTTTACACAGATAGCTGTGTAGATATTTCCATGTTTACACAGATAGCGTTCTACATATTTCCATCTTTATACAGATAGCGGTGTATATATTTCAATGTTTATACAGATAACGGTGTTGGTATTTCGATGTTTATACAGATAGCGGTGTAGATATTTCCATGTTCATACAGAAGGCGGTGTAGACATTTCCAAGTTTATAAAGATAGCGCTGTAGATATTTCCAGGTTTACACAGATAGCGGTGTACATATTTCCATGTTTATACAGATTGCTGTGTAGATGTTTCCATGTGTATACAGATGGCAGTGTAGATATTTCCATGTTTATAGAGATGGAGGTGTAGATATTTCCAAGTTTATACAGATGACTGTGTAGATATCTACATGTTTTTACAGATCGCGGTGTAGATATTTCCATGTTTATACAGATAGCGGTGTCGCTATTTCTATGTTTACACAGATAGCAGTGTAGCTATTTCCATGTTTTTAGAGATAGCTGTGTAGATATTTCCATGTTTATACAGATGGCGGTGTAGATATTTCCATGTTTATAGAGATAGCCATGTAGATATTTCCAATTTTATTAAGATAGCGGTGTAGGCATTTCCATGTTTATAGAGATAGCGTTGTAGGTATTTCAATATTTATAGAGATAGCAGAGTAGATATTTCCAAGTTTATACAGATAGCGGTGTAGATATTTCCATGTATATACAGATAGCGGTGTAGATGTTTACATGTTTATACAGATCGTGGAGTAGATAGGTCCATGTTTATAGAGATAGTGGTGTAGATATTTCCATGTTTATCCACATAACGGGGTAGATATTTCCATGCTTACAGAGATAGCGGTGTAGATATTTTGATATTTGCACAGAGTGCGGTGTACATTTTTTCATCTTTCACAGATAGCGATGTACATATTTCCATGTTTCCACAGATAGCTGTGTAGATATTTCCATGTTTACACAGATAGTGTTGTAGATATTTCCATGTTTATACAGATAGCGGTGTAGATATTTCCATGTTTATGAAGATAGTGGTGTAGATATTTCCATGCTTATACAGATAGCGTTGTAGTTATTTCCATGTGTTTAGAGATGGCAGTGAAGATATTTCCATGATTTATGCAGATAGCGGTGTAGATATTTCCATGTTTATAGAGATGGCGGTGTAGATATTTCGATGTTTATAGAGATTGCGGTGTAGATATTTCCATGTTTATAGAGATAGCGGTGTAGGTATTTCCATGTTTATAGAGATAGCGGTGTAGATATTTCCATATTTATACAGATAGCGGTGCAGATATTTCCATGTTTATAAAGATGGCGGTGTAGATATTTTCATGTTTATACAGATGGCGTTGTAGATATTTCCTTGTTTATACTGATAGCGGTGTAGATATTTCCATGTTTATAGAGATAGCGGTGTGGATATATCCATCTTTTCACTGATTGCGGTGTACATATTTCGATCTTTACACAGATAACTGTGTAGATATTTCCAAGTCTACACAGATAGCTGTGTAGATATTTCCATGTTTACACTGATAGTGTTGTAGATATTTCCATGTTTATACAGATTGCGGTGTAGATATTTCCACATTTATACAGATAGCAGTTAAGATATTTCCACGTTTATACAGATAAGGTTGTAGATATTTCCACGTTTATAGAGATAGCAGTGCAGATATTTCCACGTTTATACAGAGAGCGGTGTAGATATTTCCACGTTTTAAAGATAATTGTGAAGACATTTCCATGTTTATACTCATGGCCGTGTGGATATTTCCATGTTTATGCAGATGGCGGTGTAGATATTTCCATGTTTATGCAGATGGCGGTGTAGATATTTCCAAGTTTATAGAATGGCGGTGTACATATTTCCACGTTTATAGAGATAGCGGTGTAGATATTTCCATGTTTATAGAGATAACGGTGTAGGTATTTCCATGTTTATAGTGATAGCGGTGTAGATATTTATATGTTTATACAGATAGCGTTGTATTTACATGTTTATGCAGATAGCGGTGTTGATAATTCCATGTTTATAGAGATAGCGGTGTAGATATTTCCATGTTTATACAGAAAGCGCTGTAGGTATTTCCATGTTGATACAGATAGCGATGTAGATATTTACATGTTTATAGAGATGGCTGTGTAGATATTTCCATGTTTATACAGATGGCAGTTTAGATATTTCCATGTTTATAGAGATAGTGGTGTAGATATTTCCATGTTTATACAGATGACTGTGTAGGTATTTCCATGTTTATACAGATGTCAGTGTAGATATTTTCAGGTTTATAGAGATAGCGATATAGATATTTCCATGTTTATACAGATAGCGGTGTAGACATTTCCATGTTTACAGAGATAGCGGTGTAGATATTTCCATATTTATACAGATAGCGGTGTAGGTATTTCCATGTTTATACAGATAGCAGTGTAGATATTTCCACGTTTATAGAGATGGCAGTGACGTTATTTCCATGTTTATAGTGATAGTGGTGTAGACATTTCCATGTTTATACTGATAGCGGTGCAGATATTTCCATGTTTATACAGATAGCGGTGTTGGTATTTCCATGTTTATACAGATAGCGGTGCAGATATTTCCATGGTTATACATATGTCGGGGTAGATATTTAAATGTTTATACAGATGGCGGTGTAGATATTTCCTTCCTTATACTGATTGCGGTGTTGATATTTCCATGTTTATACAGATAGCGGTGTAGATATTTCCATGTTTACAGAGATAACGGTGTAGATATTTCCATCTTTGCACAGATTGTGGTGTACATATTTCCATCTTTACACAGATAATTGTGTAGATATTTCCAAGTCTACACAGATAGCTGTGTAGATATTTCCATGTTTACACATATAGTGTTGTAGATATTTTCATCTCTATACAGATTGAGGTGTAGATATTTCCACGTTTATACAGATAGTGGTGTAGATATTTCCACGTTTATACAGATAGCGGTGTAGATATATCCACGTTTTACAGATACTTGTGTAGATATTTCCATGTTTATACAGATGGCGGTGTAGATATTTCCATGTTTATGCAGACGGCGGTGCAGGTATTTCAATGTTTATGCAGATTGTGGTGTAGATATTTCCAGGTTTATAGAATGGCGGCGTAGATATTTCCACGTTTATAGAGATAGCGGTGTAGATATTTCCAAGTTTATAGAGATAGCAGTATAGGTATTTCCATGTTTACAGTGATAGCAGTGCAGATATTTATATGTTTATTCAGATAGCGGTGTAGATGTTTCCAAGTTTATGCTGATGGCAGTGTAGATATTTCCTTGTTTATAGAGATACTGATGAAGATATTTCCATGTTTATACAGATGACTGTGTAGGTATTTCCATGTTTATTCAGTTGTCGGTGTAGATATTTACAGGTTTATAGAGATAGCGACGTAGATATTTCCATGTATATAAAGACAGCGGTGTAGACATTTCCATGTTTACAGAGAGAGCAGTGTAGATATTTCCATATTTACACAGATAGTGGTGTAGATATCTCCATGTTTATACAGATGGCGGTGTAGATAGTTTCACGTTTATGAAGATGGAGGTGTAGATATTTTCATGTTTATAGAGCAGCGGTGTAGATCTGTTTATGTTCATAGAGATAACAGTGTATATATTTCCATGTTTATACAGATGGCTGTGTAGATATTTCCAAGTGTATACAGAGGCAGTGTAGTTATTTCCATGTTTATAGAGACGGTGAAGTAGATATTTCCATGTTTATACAGATGACTGTGTAGATATTTCCATGTTTATACAGATGGCGGTGTAGATATTTCCATGTTTATACAGATAGCTGTGTAGATATTTCCATGTTTACAGAGATAGCGGTGTAGATATATCCATCTTTGCAGAGATTACGGTACAGATATTTCCATCTTTACACAGACAGCGGTGTAGATATTTCCAAGTTTACACACATAGCTGTGTAGATATTTCCATGTATCCACATATAGCGTTGTAGGTTTACACAGATAGTGGAGTATATATTTTCATGTTTATACAGATAGCGGTGTAGATATTTCCATGTTTTTAGAGATAACAGAGTAGATATTTCCATGTTTATACAGATGGCTGCGTAGATATTTCCATTTGCATACAGATGGCATTGTAGATATTTCCATGTTTTTACTGATAGCGGTGTAGGTATCTCCTTGTTTATAGAGATGTCTTTGTAGATATTTCCATGTTTATACAGATGGCGGTGTAGATATTTCCATGTTTATAGAGATAGTGGTTTAGATATTTCCATGTTTATACAGATGACTGTGTAGGTATTTCCATGTTTATATGGATGTCTGTGTAGATATTTTCAGGTTTATAGAGATAGCGATGTTGATATTTCCATGTTTATACAGATAGCGGTGTAGACATTTCCATGTTTATAGAGATAGCGGTGTAGATATTTCCATATTTATACAGATAGCGGTGTAGACATTTCCATGTTTATACAGATAGCGGTGTAGATATTTCCATGTTTATAGAGATGGCAGTGAAGTTATTTCCATGTTTATAGAGATAGTGATGTAGATATTTCCATGTTTATACAGAGAGCGGAGAAGGTACTTCCATGTTTACAGAGATAGCGGTGTAGATATTTCCATCTTGGCACAGATTGCGGTGTAGACATTTCCATGTTTACAGAGATAGCGGTGTAGTTATTTCCATATTTATACAGATAGCGGTGTAGACATTTCCATGTTTACACAGATAAAGCTGTAGATATTTCCATGTTTATACAGATAGTGGTGTAGATATTTCCATGTTTATACAGATAGCGGTGGAGACATTTCCATGTTTAAACAGATAGCGATGTAGATATTTCCATGTTTATACAGATAGCGGTGTAGATATTTCCATGTTTATAGAGATAACGGTGTAGAAATTTCCATGTTTTTACAGATAGCGGTGTAGATATTTCCAGGTTTATAGAGACGGCGGTGTAGGTATTTCCATGTTTATGCAGATAGCGGTGTAGATAATTCCATGTTTATACAGATAGCAGTGTAGATATTTCCATCTTTATGGACAAGGCGGTGTAGATATTTCCATGTTTATAGAGATTGCGGTGTAGATATTTCCATCTATACACAGATAGCGGTATAGATATTTCCATCATTGCACAAACTGTGCTGTAGATATTTCCATCTTAACACAGATAGTGGTGTAGATATTTCCATGTTTACACAGACAGTGGTATATATATTTGAATGTTTATACAGATAGTGGTGGAGATATTTCCATGTTTATACAGGTAGCGATGGAGATATTTCCATGTTTATACAGATTGAGGTGTAGATATTTCCAAGTTTATATAGATAGCGGTGTAGGTATTTAAATGTTTTTACAGATAGCGGTGTAGTTATTTCTATGTTTATACAGATAGCGGTGTAGTTATTTCCATGTTTATAGAGATAGCGATGCAGACATTTCCATGTTTATAGAGATATTGGTGTAGATAATTCTATGTTTATACAGAGAGCGGTGTAGATATTTCCATGTTTATAGAGATAGCGGTGTAGTTATTTCCATGTTTATGGAGATAGCGGTGTAGGTACTTCCATGTTTATGCAGATGGCTGTGTAGGTATTTCCATGTGTATGCAGATGGCAGTGTAGATATTTCCATGTTTATAGAGATGGTGGTGTAGATATTTCTATGCTTGTACAGATGACTGTGTAGCAATTTCCCTGTTTGTACAGATGGCGGTGTAGATATTTCCAAGTTTATAGAGATAGCGGTGAAGAAATTTCCATGTTTATACAGATAGCGGTGTAGCTATTTCCATGTTTATACAGATGGCAGTGTAGATATTTCCATGTTCATAGAGATGGCGTTGTAGATATTTCCAAGTTTATAAAGATAGCGGTGTAGATATTTCCATGTATATACTGACAGCGGTGTAGATAATTCCATGCTTACTCTGATAGCGGTGTAGATATTTCCATCTTTGCACAGATTGCGGTGTAGATATTTCCATCCTTACACAGATAGCGGTGTAGATATTTCCATGTTTACACAGATAGCTCTGTAGGTATTTCCATGTTTACACAGATAGTGTTGTAGATGTTTCCATGTTTATAGAGATAGCGGTTTAGATATTTCCATGTATCTACAGATAGCGGTGTAGACATTTCCATGTTTACAGGGATAGTGGTTTACATATTTCCATGTTTATTCAGATAGCGGTGTAGATATTTCCATGTTTATACAGATAGCGGTGCAGATATTTCCTTGTTTATACAGATAGCGGAGTAGATATTTCCATGTTAACAAAGGTAGCGGTGTAGAAATTTCCAAGTTATATATTATATATATATAATATATATATTATATTTCCAAGTTAAATATAATATAATATATATATTATATTTCCAAGTTATAATGTATATATTTCCGTGTTTATACAGCTCGCAGTGTAGATATTTCCATCTTTATACAGATGGCAGTGTAGATATTTCCATGTTTACACAGATAACAGTGTAGATATGTCCTTGTTTATAGAGATGGCAGTGTAGATAGTTCCATGTTTATGGAGAGGGCGGTGTAGTTGTTTCCATGTTTATAGAGATGGTGGAGTAGATATTTCCATGATTTTACAGATGACAGTGAAGCTATTTCCATGTTTATACAGATGGCAGTGTAGATATTTCCATGTTATACAGATAGCGGTGTAGATATTTATATGTTTTTACAGATAGCGGTGTAGTTATTTCCATGTTTATAGAGATAGCGGTGTAGACATTTCCATGTTTATAGAGATAGTGGTGTAGATAATTCTATGTTTATACAGAGAGCGGTGTAGATATTTCCATGTTTATAGAGATAGCGGTGTAGGTTTTTCCATGTTTATGGAGATAGCGGTGTAGGTACTTCCATGTTTATGCAGATGGCTGTGTAGATATTTCCATGTGTATGCAGATGGCAGTGTAGATATTTCCATGTTTATAGAGATGGTGGTGTAGATATTTCTATGCTTATACAGATGACTGTGTAGCTATTTCCCTGTTTATACAGATGACGGTGTAGATATTTCCAAGTTTATAGAGATAGCGGTGAAGAAATTTCCATGTTTATACAGATAGCGGTGTAGCTCTTTCCATGTATATACTGATAGCGGTGTAGATATTTCCATGTTTATACAGATGGCGTTGGAGGTATTTCCATGTTTATACAGATGGCTGTGTAGGTATTTCTATATGTATACAGATGGCACTGTTGATATTTCCATGTTTTACAGATGGCGGTGTAGATATTTCCATGTTTATACAGATACCGTTGTAGATATTTCCATGTTTATAGAGATGGCTGTGTAGATATTTCCATGTTTATAGAGATGGCAGCGTAGGTATTTCCATGTTTATACAGATAGTGGTGTAGATATATCCAAGTTTATGCAGATGACTGTGTAGTTATTTCCATGTTGATACAGATGGCGGCGTAGATATTTCCATGTTTATAGAGATAGCCATGTAGATATTTCCATGTTTATACTGCTAGCGGTGTTGACATTTCCATGTTTATAGAAATAGCCGTGTAGTTATTTCCATATTTGTACAGATAGCGGTGTAGCTATTTCCATGTTTATACAGATACCGGTGTACATATTTCCATGTTTATACAGATTGCGGTGTAGGTATTTCCATGTTTATAGAGACAGCGGTGTAGATATTTCCATGTTTATACAGATGGCAGTGTAGATCTTTCCATGTGTATACAGATGGCAGTGTAGATATTTCCATGTTTATACACATGGAGGTGTAGATATTTCCATGTTTATACAGATGGCTGTGTAGATATTTCCATGTTTTTACAGATGGCGGTGTAGATATTTTCATGTTTACACAGATAGCGGTGTGTCTATTTCCATGTTTATACAGATAGCAGTGTAAATATTTCCATGTTTATACAGATCGCGGTGTAGATATTTCCATGTTTATACAGATAGCGGTGTAGATATTTCCATGTTTATACAGATAACGGTGTAGATATTTCCATGTTTACAGAGATAGCGTAGTAGATATTTTGATATTTGTATAGATTGCGGTGAACATATTTTCATCTTTACACAGATAGTGGTGTACATATTTCCATGTTTACACAGATAGCTGTGTAGATATTTCCATGTTTACACAGATAGTGTTGTAGGTATTTCCATGTTTATACAGATAGCGTTTTAGATATTTCCATGTTTATACAGATAGCGGTGGAGATCTTTCCATGTTTATACAGATGGCCGTGGAGATATTTCCATCTTTATACAGATGGCGGTGTAGATATTTCCAAGTTTATACAGATAGCAGTGTAGATATTTCCATGTTTATACAGAAAGCGGTGTAGATATTTTCATGTTTAGACAGATGGCGGTGTAGATATTTCCATGTTTATGCAGATAGCGGTGTAGATATTTCCATGTTTATAGAGATATCGGTGAAGATATTTCCATATTTGCACAGATAGCGGTGTAGATATTTCCATCTTTACTCAGATAGCGGTGTACATATTTCCATGTTTCCACAGATAGCGGTGTAGATATTTCCATGTAAACACAGATAGTTTTGTAGATATTTCCATGTTTATACAGATTGTGGTATAGATATATCTATGTTTACAAAGATTGCGTTGCAGATATTTCCATGTTTATACAGATGGTAGTGTTGATATTACCATGTTTGTGCAGATAATGGTGTAGGTATTTCCACGTTTATACAGAGAGCGGTGTAAAATATTTCCATGTTTATTCAGATGGCGGTGTAGATATTTCCATTTTTATACTGGTAGCGTTGTAATTGCCATGTTTATACAGATAGCGGTGTAGATATTTCCATGTTTATACAGATGGTGGTGTAGATATTTCCATGTTTATGCAGATAGCGGTGTGGCTATTTCCATGTTTGTAGAGATCGTGTTGTAGATATTTCCATATTTATACAGATAACGGTGTAGATATTTCCATGTTTATAGAGATAGCGGTGTAGATATTTCCATATTTGCACAGATAGCGGTGTAGATATTTCCATCTTTACACAGATAGCGGTGTACATATTTCCATGTTTCCACAGATAGCGGTGTAGATATTTCCGTGTTAACACAGATAGTTCTGTAGATATTTCCATGTTTATACAGATTGCGGTATAGATATTTCCATGTTTATAAAGATTGCAGTGCAGATATTTCCATGTTTATACAGCTAGCGGTGGAGATGTTTCCATGTTTATACAGATAGCGATGTAGTTATTTCCATGTTTATACAGATAGCGGTGGATATATTTCCATATTTATACAGATGGTGGTGTAGTTATTTCCATGTTTATAGAGATAGCCATTTAGATATTTCCTTGTTTATACAGATAGCGGTGTAGAATTTCCATGTTTATACAGATTGCGGTGTAGATATTTCCATGTTTATAAAGATAGCGGTGTAGATATTTCCATGTTTATAGAGATAGCGGTGTAGACATTTCCATGTTTATACAGATAGCAATGCAGATATTTCCAGGTTTATACAGATAGCAGTGTAGATACTTCCATGTTTATACAGATAGTGGGGTAGATATTTCCATGTTTACACAGATAGCGGTGTACATATTTCCATGTGTATGCAGTTAGCCGTGGAGGTATTTCCATGTTTTTACAGATAGCGGTGGAGATATTTCCATGTTTATTCAGATGGCGGTGTAGATATTTCCAAGTTTATACAAATTGTGGTGTATATATTTCCATGTTTATTCAGATAGCGGTGTAGATATTTCCATTTTTATACCGATAGCGGTATAAGTATTTCCATGTTTATAGAGATAGCGGTGTAGATAATTCCATGTTTATACAGATGTTGCTGTAGATATTTCCATGTTTATCGATATTGCTGTGTAGATATTTGCATGTTTATACAGATGGCAGTGTAGATATTTCCATGTTTATACAGATAGTGTTGTAGCTATTTCCATGTTTATACAGATGGCTCTGTAGGTATTTCCATGTTTATACAAATGGTGGTGTAGATATTTCCATGTTTGTAGAGATAGCCATGTGGATATTTCTATGTTTATACAGATAGCGGTGTAGACATTTCCATGTTTATAGAGATAGCAGTGTATATATTTCCATATTTATACAGATAGCGGTGTATATATTTCCATGTTTTTACACGTATCGGTGGAGATATTTCCATGTTTATACAGATAGCGGTGTAGATATTTCCATGTTTACACAGAGGGTGGTGTAGATATTTCCATGTTTACACAGATAGCGTTGTAGATATTTCCATGTTTACACAGATAGCGGTGTAGATTTTTCCATGTTTATACAGATAATGGCTTAGAAGTTTACACGTTTATACAGATACCAGTGGAGATATTTCCATGTTTATACCGATAGCGGTGTATATATTTCCATGTTTATAGAGATAACGATGTAGATAATTCCATATTTATACAGATAGCGGTGTAGTGATTTCCATGTTTATTCAGAAGACGGTGTAGATATTTCCATGTTTATACAGATGGCGGTGTAGATATAACCATGTTTATACTGATAGCGGTGTAGATATTTCCATGTTTGTACAGGTAGCGGTGTAGATATTTTCATGTTTATAGAGATGGCTTTGTAGATATTTCCAAGTTTATACAGATGGCAGTGTAAATATTTCCTTGTTTAGACATATATTGGTGTAGATATTTCCATGTTTATACAGATGTCTGTGTAGTTATTTCCAAGTTTATACAGATGGCGGTTTAGATATTTCCAATTTTATAAAGATAGCGGTGTAGACATTTCCATGTTCATAGAGATAGCGGTGTAGATATTTCCATATTTATACAGATAGCTGTGTAGTTATTTCCATGTTTACACAGATAGAGGTGTAGATATTTCCATGTTTATGCAGATGTCGGTGTAGATATTTCCATCTTTCTACTGATGGCAGTGTAGATATTTCTATGTTTATAGAGATGGCAGTGTTGATATTTCCATGTTTATACAGAAGGCGGTGAAGTTATTTCCAAGTTTATGCTGATGGTGGTGTAGATATTTAAATGTTCATAGAGATGGCGGTTTAGATATTTCAAGGTTTGTAGAGATAGCGTTGTAGATAATTCCATGTTTATAGAGATGGCGGTGTAGGTATTTCCATGTTTATAGAGATAGTGGTGTAGATATTTCCATGTTTATACAGATAGAGTTGTAGATATTTCCATGTTAATACAGATAGTGGTGTTGGTATTTCCATGTTTATACAGATAGCGGTGCAGAAATTTCCATGTTTCCACAAATGGCAGTGTAGATTGTTCCATGTTTATAGAGATGGCGGTGTAGATATTTTCATGTTTATAAAGATTGCCGTGTAGATATTTCCATGTTTATAGAGATTGCGGTGTAGATGTTTCCATGTTTCTACAGATAGCGGTGGAGATATTTCCATGTTTATACAGATCGTGGTGTAGATATTTCCATGTTTATGGAGATAGCGTTGTAGATATTTCCATATTTATACAGATAGCGGTGTAGATATTTCCATGTTTATTCGGATGGTGTTGTAGATATTTCCATGTTTATACAGATGGTGGTGTAGATATTTCTATGTTTATACTGATAGTGGTGTAGATATTTCCACGTTTATACAGATAATGGTGTAAATATTTCCATGTTTATACAGATAGCGGGTTAGATATCTCCATGTTTACAGAGATAGCGGTGTAGATATTTCCATATTTGCACAGACTGCGGTGTAGATATTTCCATCTTTACACAGACAGCGGTGTACATATTTCCATGTTTACACAGATAGCTGTGTAGATATTTCCATGTTTACACAGATAGTGTTGTAGGTATTTCCATGTTTATACAGATAGCGTTTTAGATATTTCCATGTTTATACAGATAGCGGTGGAGATCTTTCCATGTTTATACAGATGGCCGTGGAGACATTTCCATCTTTATACAGATGGCGGTGTAGATATTTCCAAGTTTATACAGATAGCAGTGTAGATATTTCCATGTTTATACAGAAAGCGGTGTAGATATTTTCATGTTTATACAGATGGCGGTGTAGATATTTCCATGTTTATGCAGATAGCAGTGTGGCTATTTCCATGTTTATAGAGATCTTCGTGTAGATGTTTCCATATTTACACAGATAACGGTGTAGATATTTCCATGTTTATAGAGATATCGGTGTAGATATTTCCATATTTGCACAGATAACGGTGTAGATATTTCCATGTTTATAGAGATATCGGTGTACATATTTCCATGTTTCCACAGATAGCGGTGTAGATATTTCCATGTTAACACAGATAGTTTTGTAGATATTTCCATGTTTATACAGATTGTGGTGTAGGTATTTCCATGTTTATAGAGATAGCCATGTAGATATTTCCATGTTTATACAGATAGCGGTGTAGATTTTCCATGTTTATACAGATTGCGGTGTAGATATTTCCATGTTTATAAAGATAGTGGTGTAGATATTTCTGTGTTTATAGAGATAGCGGTGTAGACATTTCCATGTTTATGCAGATAGCGATGCAGATATTTCCAGGTTTATACAGATAGCGGTGTAGATATTTCCATGTTTATACAGATATTGGGGTAGATATTTCCATGTTTATACAGATAGCGTTGTACATATTTCCATGAGTAGGCAGATAGCGGTGCAGATATTTCCATGTTTATACAGATAGCGGTGGAGATATTTCCATGTTTATACAGATGGCGGTGTAGATATTTCCAAATTTATACAAATCGTGGGGTATATATTTCCATGTTTGTTCAGATAGCGGTGTAGATATTTCCATGTTTATACCAATAGCGGTATAAGTATTTCCATGTTGATAGAGATAGCGGTGTAGATAATTCCATGTTTATACAGATGCAGGTTTAGATATTTCCATGTGTATACGGATGGCAGTGTAGATATTTCCATGTGCATACAGATGGAGGTGTAGATATTTCCATGTTTATACAGATGATTGTGAAGATATTTCCATGTTTTTAAAGACGGTGTTGTAGATATTTCCATGTTTATAGATATTGCTGTGTAGATATATGCATGTTCATACAGATGGCAGAGTAGATATTTCCATGTTTATACAGATAGTGTTGTAGCTATTTCCATGTTTATACAGATGGCTCTGTGGGTATTTCCATGTTTATACAGATGGTGGTGTAGATATTTCCATGTTGGTAGAGATAGCCATGTAGATATTTCTATGTTTATACAGATAGCGGTGTAGACATTTCCATGTTTATAGAGATAGCAGTGTATATATTTAAATATTTATTTAGATAGCGGTGTATATATTTCCATGTTTATACAGGTAGCGGTGGAGATATTTCCATGTTTACACAGATAGCGTTGTAGATATGTCCATGTTTACAAAGATAGCGGTGTACATATTTCCATGTTTATACAGATAATGGCTTAGATGTTTACATGTTTATACAGATACCAGTGGAGATATTTCCATGTTTATACCGATAGCGGTGTATAAATTTCCATGTTTATAGAGATAACGGTGTAGATAATTCCATATTTATACAGATAGCGGTGTAGAGATTTCCATGTTTATTCAGATGACGGTGTAGATATTTCCATGTTTATACAGATGGCGGTGTAGATATAACCATGTTTATACTGACAGCGGTGTAGATATTTCCATGTTTATACAGATAGCGGTGTAGATATTTCCATGTTTATACAGATAGCGTTGTTGATATTTCCATGTTTATGCAGATCATGGTGTCGATATTTCCATGTTTATACAGATAGCGCTGTAGATATTTCCATGTTTATAGAGATGGCTTTGTAGATATTTCCATGTTTTTACAGATGGTAGTGTAAATATTTCCATGTTTAGACATATAGTGGTGTAGATATTTCCATGTTTATACAGATGACTGTGTCGTTATTTCCATGTTTATACAGATGGCGGTTTAGATATTTCCATGTTTATAAAGATAGCGGTGTAGACATTTCCATGTTCATAGAGATAGCGGTGTAGATTTTTCCATATTTATACAGATAGCTGTGTAGATATTTCCATGTTTATACAGATAGAGGTGTAGATATTTCCATGTTTATGCAGATGTCGCTGTAGATATTTCCATCTTTCTACAGATGGCAGTGTAGATATTTCTATGTTTATAGAGATAGCAGTGTAGATAATTCCATGTTTATAGAGATGGTGGTGTAGGTATTTCCATGTTTATATAGATAGTGGTGTAGATATTTCCATGTTTATTCTGATAGCGGTGTAGATATTTCCATGTTTATACAGATAGTGGTGTTGATAATTCCATGTTTATACTCATAGCGGTGTAGACATTTCCATGTTTATTCAGCTCGCGGTGTAGATATTTCCATGTTTATACAGATGGCAGTGTAGGCATTTCCATGTTTATACAGATAGTGGTGTAGGTATTTCCATGTGTATTCTGATAGCGGTGCAGATGTTTCCAAGTTTATACTGATGGCTGTGTAGATATTTCCATGTGTATGCACATGGCAGTGTAGATATTTCCATGTTTATAGAGATGGTGGTGTAGATATTTCCATGTATATACAGATGACTTTGTAGATATTTCCATGTTTTCAAAGATAGCGGTGTAGATACTTCCATGTTTATAGAGATAGCAGTGCATATATTCCCATGTTTATACTGATAGCAGTGCAGATATTTCCATGTTTATAGAGATAGCCCTGTAGATATATCCATTTTTGCACAGATTGCGGTGTAGGTATTTCCATCTTTACACAGATAGCGGTGTAGATATTTCCATGTTTACACAGATAGCTGTCTAGATATTTCCATGTTTACACTGATAGTGTTGTAGATATTTTCATGTTTATACAGATAGCGGTGTAGATATTTCCATGTTTATAGGGATAGCGGTGTAGATATTTCCATGTTTATACAGATACCGGTGCGGTTATTTCCATGTTTATAGAGATAGCGGTGTAAATATTTCCATGTTTGCACAGATTGCGGTGCAGATTTTCCATCTTTACAAAAATAGCGGTGTAGATATTTCCATGTTTTCACAGATAGCTGTGTAGACATTTCCATGTTTACTCGGATAGCGTTGTAGATATTTCCATGTTTATACTGATAGCGGTGTACATATTTAAATGACTCTACAGATAGCTGTGTAGATGTCACCATGTTTATACAGATCATTGTGTAGGTATTTCCATGTTTATACAGACTGCGGTGTAGATATTTCCATGTTTTTACTGATGGCGGCGTAGATGTTTCCATGTATATACAGATAGCAGTGTGGATATTTCCATGTTTATACAGACAGTGGTGTAGATATTACCATGTTTACACAGATAGCGGTTTAGATATTTCCATTTTTGCAAAGATTGTGGTGTAGATATTTCCATCTTTACAAAGATAGCAGTGTAGATATTTCCATGTTTACACAGATTGCGGTGTAGATATTTGCATGTTTACACAGATAGTGGTTTAGATGTTTCCATGTTTATACAGATAACTGTGTAGGTATTTCCATGTTTTTACAGATGGCAGTGTAGATATTTCCATGTTTATATACATAGAGCTGTAGATATTTCCATGTTTATACAGATAGTGGTGTTGGTATTTCCATGTTTATACAGATAGCGGTGTAGAAATTTCCATGTTTCCACAAATGGCAGTGTAGATTGTTCCATGTTTATAGAGATGGCGGTGTAGATATTTCCATGTTTATACAGATTGCCGTGTAGATATTTCCATGTTTATAGGGATTGCGGTGTAGATATTTCCATGTTTCTACAGATAGCGGTGGTGATATTTCCATGTTTATACAGATCGTGGTGTAGATATTTCCATGTTTATGGAGATAGCGGTGTAGATATTTCCATATTTATACAGATAGCGGTTTAGATATTTCCATGTTTATTCAGATGGTGTTGTAGATATTTCCTTGTTTATACAGATGTTGGTGTAGATATTTCTATGTTTATACTGATAGTGGTGAAGATATTTCCACTTGTATACAGATAGTGGTGTAGATATTTCCATGTTTATACAGATAGCGGTTTAGATATCTCCATGTTTTCAGAGATAGCGGTGAAGATATTTCCATATTTGCACAGACTGCGGTGTAGATATTTCCATCTTTACACAGACAGCGGTGTACATATTTCCATGTTTACACAGATAGCTGTGTAGATATTTCCATGTTTACACAGATAGTGTTGTTGATATTTCCATGTTTATACAGATAGCGTTTTAGATATTTCCATGTTTATACAGATAGCGGTGGAGATCTTTCCATTTATATACAGATGGCCGTGGAGATATTTCCATCTTTATACAGATAGCAGTGTAGATATTTGCATGTTTATACAAATAGCGGTGTAGATATTTCCATGTTTATACAGATGGCCGTGTAGATATTTCCATGTTTATGCAGATAGCGGTGTAGATATTTCCTTGTTTATAGAGATCGTGGTGTAGTTATTTCCATATTTGCACAGATAGCGGTGTAGATATTTCCATCTAAACTCAGATAGCGGTGTACATATTTCCATGTTTCCACAGATAGCGGTGTAGATATTTCCATGTTAACACAGATAGTTTTGTAGATATTTCCATGTTTATACAGATTGCGGTATAGATATTTCCATGTTTATAAAATTGCGGTGCAGATATTTCCATGTTTATACAGATAGCGGTGGAGATATTTCCATCTTTATACAGATAGCGATGTAGATATTTCCATGTTTATACAGATAACGGTGGATATATTTCCATTTCTATACAGATGGTGGTGTAGGTATTTCCAAGTTTATAGAGATAGCCATGTAGATATTTCCATGTTTATACAGATAGCGGTGTATATATTTCCATGTTTATACAGATAACGGTGGATATATTTCCATGATTATACAGATGGTGGTGTAGGTATTTCCATGTTTATAGAGATAGCCATGTAGATATTTCCATGTTTATAAAGATAGCGGTGTAGATATTTCCATGTTTATAGAGATAGCGGTGTAGACATTTCCATGTTTATACAGATAGCGATGCGGATATTTCCAGGTTTATACAGTTAGCGGTGTAGATATTTCCATGTTTATAGAGATAGTGGGGTAGATATTTCCATGTTTATATAGATAGCGGTGTACATATTTCTATGAGTATGCAGATAGCGGTGGAGACATTTCCATGTTATACAGATAGCGGTGGAGATATTTCGAAGTTTATACAAATCGTGGTGTATATATTTCCATGTTTATTCAGATAGTGGTGTAGATATTTCCATGTTTATACCGATAGCGGTATAAGTATTTCCATGTTTATAGAGATAGCGGTGTAGATAATTTCATGTTTATACAGATGGTGGTGTAGATATTTTCATGTCTATACCAATGGCATTGTAGATATTTCCATGTGTATAAAGATGCAGGTGTAGATATTTCCATGTTTATACAGATGACTGTGAAAATATTTACATGTTTTTAAGGATGGTGGTGTAGATATTTCCATGTTTATAGATATTGCTGTGTAGATATTTGCATGTTTATGCAGACTGCGGTGTAGGTATTTCCATGTTTATAGAGATGGCGTTGTAGATATTTCTATGTTTATAGAGATAGCGGTGTAGATAATTCCATGTTTATAGAGATGGTTGTGTAGGTATTTCCATGTTTATATAGATATTGGTGTAGATATTTCCATGTTTACTTTGATAGCGGTGTAGATATTTCCATGTTTATACAGATAGCGGTGTAGACATTTCCATGTTTATTCAGCTCGCGCTGTAGATATTTCCATGTTTATACAGATGGCAGTGTAGGTATTTCCATGTTTATGCAGATAGTGGTGTAGATATTTCCATGTTTAAACAGCAGTGTAGATCTTTCCATGTTTATAGAGATAGCAGTGTAGGTATTTCCATGTGTATTCAGATAGCGGTGCAGATGTTTCCAACTTTATACTGATGGCTGTGTAGATATTTCCATGTGTATCCACATGGCAGTGTAGATATTTCCATGTTTATAGAGATGGTGGTGTAGATATTTCCATGTATAAACAGATGACTCTTTAGATATTTCCATGTTTATACAGATGGCGGTGTAGATATTTCCATGTTTACAGAGATAGCGGTGTAGATATTTCCATGTTTATTGAGATAGCGGTGCAGAGATTTCCATGTTTATAGAGATAGCGGTGTAAATATTTCCATGTTTGCACAGATTGCAGTGCAGATATTCCTGTCTCTACACAAATAGCGGTGTAGATATTTCCATGTTTACACAGATAGCTGTGAAGACATTTCCATGCTTACACAGATAGCGTTGTAGATATTTCCATGTTTATACTGATAGCGGTGTAGATATTTCCATGACTATACAGATAGCTGTGTAGATGTTACCATGTTTATACAGATGACTGTGTAGGTATTTCCATGTTTATACAGACTGCAGTGTAGATATTTCCATGTTTTTACAGATTGCGGTGTAGATATTTCCATGTATATACCGATAGCGGTGTGGATATTTCCATGTTTTTACAGTCAGCGGTGTAGATATTACCATGTTTACACAGATAGCGGTTTAGATATTTCCATGTTTATTCAGATGGTGTTGTAGATATTTCCATGTTCATAGAGATGTTGGTGTAGATATTTCCATGTTTATACTGACAGTGTTGTAGATATTTCTATGTTTATACAGATAATGGTATAGATATTTCCATGTTTATACAGATAGCGCTGTAGATATCTCCAAGTTTACAGAGATGGTGGTGTAGATAATTCCATATTTGCACAGATTTCAGTGAAGATATTTCCATCTTTACACCGACAGTGGTGTATATATTTCCATGTTTACACAGATAGCTGTGTAGGTGTTTCCATGTTTATACAGATAGCGGTGTAGATATTTCCATGTTTATACAGATAGCGTTGTAGTTATTTCCAAGTTTATACAGATCGCGGTGTAGACATTTCCATCTTTCCTCAGATGGCAGTGTAGATATTTCTATGTTTATACAGACGGCGGCATAGATATTTCCATGTTCATACAGATGGCGGTGTAGATATTTCCATGTTTATAGAAATTTCGGTGTAGATATTTATATGTTTGTAGAGATAGTGGTGTAGATATTTCCATGTTTATAGAGATGGTGGTGTAGGTATTCGTTTTTTTATACAGATATTGGTGTATATAATTCCATGTTTATAGAGATGGCAGTACAGGTGTTTCCATGTTTGTAGAGATAGTGGTGTAGATATTTCCATGTTTATACAGATAGCGGTGTAGACATTTCCATGTTTATTCAGCTCGCGGTGTAGATATTTCCATGTTTATACAGATGGCAGTGTAGGTATTTCCATGTTTATGCAGATAGCGGTGTAGATATTTCCATGTTTAAACAGCAGTGTAGATCTTTCCATGTTTATAGAGATAGCGGTGTACGTATTTCCATGTGTATTCAGATAGCGGTGCAGATGTTTCCAACTTTATACTGATGGTTGTGTAGATATTTCCATGTGTATACACATGGCAGTGTAGATACTTCCATGTTTATAGAGATGGTGGTGTAGATATTTCCATGTATATACAGATGACTGTGTAGATATTTCCATGTTTATACAGATAGCGGTATAGATATTTCCATGTTTATACAGCTCGCGTTGTAGATTTTCCATTTTTATACAGATGGCGGTGTAGATATTTCCATATTTATACAGATAGTCTTGTGGATATTTCCATGTTTATACCGATGGCGGTGTAGACAGTTCCATGTTTCTGGAGACGGCGGTGTAGATATTTTCATATTTATAGAGATGGCGGTGTAGATACTTCCATGTTTATGGAGATTGCGGTGTAGAAATTTCCATGTTTATATAGATAGCGTTGTAGGTATTTCCATGTTTATAGAGTTAGCAGAGTAGATATTTCCATGTTTACACAGATGGCTGTGTAGGTATTTCCATGTTTATACAGATAGCGGTGCAGATATTTCCATATTTATACAGATCAAGGTGTAGATATTTACATGTTTATACAGATAGCGGTGTAGATATTAACATGTTTATACAGACCGCGGTGTAGATATTTCAATGTTTATACAGATAGTCGTGCAGTTATTTCCATGTTTGTACACATGGCGGTGTTGAAATTTCCATCTATACAGAGATGGCAGCGTAGATATTTCCATGTCTATACATATGGCGGCGTGGATATTTCCATGCATATGCAGATGGCGGTGTAGATATTTCCATGTTTAAACACATAGCGGTGTAGTTATTTCCAGGTTTATACAGATCACGGAGTAGATATTTCCATCTTTCTACAGATGACTGTGTAAATATTTCCATGTTAATACTGATGGTGTAGTAGATATTTCCATGTTTATAGAGATAGCGGTGTAGATATTTCCATGTTTATAGAGATAGCAGTGTAAATATTTCCATATTTATACAGATAGCGGTGTAGTTATTTCCATCTTTATACAGAGAGCGCTGTACATATTCCCATGTTTATACATATCATGGTGTAGATATTTCCATGTTTATACAGATAACGTTGTAGATATTTCCATGTTTATCTAGATAGCGGTGTAGATATTTCCATGTTTATACAGACGGCGGTGTAGGTATTTCCTTGTTTATGTAGATAGTGGTGTAGATTTGTCCATGTTTATAGAGATGGTTGTGTATATATTTCCACGTTTATAGAGATAGCGGTGTAGATATATATATGTTTATGCAGATGCCGTTGAAGATATTTCCATGTTTATTGAGATAGCGGTGTAGATATTTCCACATTTATAGAGATGGCAGTTTAGATATTTCCATCTTTATACAGATAGCGGTGTAGATATTTCCATGTTTACACAGATGGTGGTGTAGATATTTGCGTGTTTATACACATGGCGGAGTAGATATTCCATCTTTATGGAGATGGCAGTGTAGATATTTTCATGTTTATACAGATGGCGGTGTAGATATTTCCAAATTCATACAGATAGCTGTGTAGATATTTCCAGGTTTATACAGATACCGGTGTAGATATTTCCATGTTTATACAGACCGCAGTGTAGAAATTTCCAAATTTATACAGATAGCGGTGTAGATATTTGCATGTTTGTGCAGATGGCAGTGTTGATGTTTCCATCTATACACAGATTGCCGTGTAGGTATTTCCATGTGTATACAGATGGCATTGTAGATATTTCCATGTTTATACAGATGGTGGTGTAGATATTTCCATGTTTATACTGATGACTGTATAGGTATTTCCATGTTTTTACAGATGGCATTGTAGATATTTCCATGTTTATAGAAACAGCAGTGTAGATATTTCCATGTTTATACAGATGGCGGAGCAGATATTTCCATGTTTATAGAGATAGCGGTGTAGATATTTCCATATTTATACAGGTAACGGTGTAGATATTTCCATGTTTATACAGATAGCGGTGTAAATATTTCCATGTTTATACAGATCACGGTGTAGATATTTCCGTGTTTATAGAGATAGCCGTGTAGATATTTCCATGTTTATACAGACAGCGGTGTAGATATTTCCATGTTTATACCGACCGCGGTGTAGATATTTCCATGTTCATACAGACAGCGGTGCAGATATTTCCATGTTTGTACAGATGGCGGTGTTGATATTTCCGTCTATACACAGATGACCGTGTAGGTATTTCCATGTTTATACAGATGGTGGCGCAGATATTTCCATGGATATGTAGATGGCGGTGTAGATATTTCCATGTTTATACAGATGTCTGTGTATATATTTCCATGTTTAAACAGCTGGAGGTTTAGATATTTCCTTGTTTATATAAATAGTGGTGTAGTTATTTCCATGTTTATACAGATAGCCGTGTAGATATTTCCATGTATATACAGATGGCTGTGTAGATATTTCCATGTTTATACAGATGGCTGTATAGCTATTTCCATGTTTATACAGATGACTTTATAGGAATTTCCATGTTTATACAGATGTCGGAGTAGATATTTCCATGTTTATAGAGATAGCTTTGTAGATATTTCCATGTTGATACAGATAGCGGTGTAGATATTTCCATGTTTATACAGATCGCGGTGTAGACATTTCCATGTTTATACAGATCGCGGTGTAGATATTTCCATGTTTATACAGATAGCGGTGTAGATATTTCCATGTTTTTACAGATATCAGTGTAGAAATTTCCAAGTTTACACAGATTGCAGTGTAGATATTTCCATCTTTCTACAGACGGCATTGTAGATATTTCCATGTTTATACAGATGGCGGAGTAGATGCTTCCATGTTTATATTGATGGTGTTGTAGATATTACCATGTTTATACAGATAGCGGTGTAGATATTTCCATGTTTATACAGATCTTGGTGAAGATATTCCATGTTTATACAGATCACGGTGTTGGTATTTCCATGTTTATACAGATAGTGGTGTAGATATTTCCATGTTTACACAGATAGCGGTGTAGATATTTCCATGTTTTTGCAGATAGAGGTGTAGATATTTCCATGTTTCTACAGATGACTGTGTAGATATTTCCATGTTTGTACAGATGGCAGTGAAGATTTTTCCATGTTTATAGAGATAGCGGTGTAGATATTTTCATGTTTATACAGATTGCGGTGGAAATATGTCCATGTTTATAAAGATAGCAATAGAGATATTTCCACGTTAATACACATAGCGGTGTAGATATTTCCATGTTTATACAGATAGCGGTGTAGATATTTCCATGTTTATACAGATGGCTGTGCCGATATTTTCATATATATACAGAGTTCTCTGTAGATATTTCCATGTTTATATAGATGACAGTGTAGATGTTTCCAGGTTTATACTGATGACTGTTTAGATGTTTCCATATTAAAACAGATGGCGGTGTAGATATTTCCATGTACATACAGATGGCTGTGTAGATATTTCCATGTTTATATAGATGGTGGTGTAGATATTTCCATGTTTATACGGATAACTTTGTAAGTATTTCCATGTTTATACAGATGGCGGTGTACATATTTCCAAGTTTATAGAGATAGCGGTGTAGTTATTTGCATGATTATGGAGATAGCGGTGTAGATATTTACATGTTTACACAGATGGCTGTGTAGATATTTCCATGTGAATACAGATGGCATTGTAGATATTTCCATGTTTATAGAGAAGGTGTTGTAGATATATCCATGTTTATACAGATGACTGGGTAGATAATTCCATATTTTTAAAGATGGCAGTGTAGATATTTCAGTGTTTACAGAGATAGCGCTGTAGATATTTCCATGTTCATACAGATGGTGCTGTAGATATTTCCATGTTTAGACAGACGGCAGTGTAGATATTTCCATGTTTATACCGATAGCGGAGTAGATATTGCCATGTTTACAGAGATGGCGGAGTAGATATTTCCATCTTTGCACAGATTGCGGTGTAGATATTGCCAACTTTACACAGATAGGTGTGTTGATATTTCGAAGTTTACACAGATAGCTGTGTAGATATTTCCATGTTTACAGGGATAGCATTGTAGATATTTCCATGTTTATACAGATAGCGGTGTAGTTATTTCCATGTTGATACAGATAGCGGTGTAGTTATTACCAGGTTTATAGAGATACTGGTGAAGGTATTTCCACGTTTATACAGACAGCGATGTAGATATTTCCACGTTTATACAGATAGCGTTTTAGGTATTTCCACATTTATAGAGATAGCGTTTTAGATATTTCCACGTTTATACAGATAGCGGTGTATATATTTCTGCGTTTTACAGATAGCTGTGTAGATATTTCCCTGTTTACACAGATAGCGTTGTAAATATTTCCATGTTTACACAGATAGCGTTGTAGATATTTCCAGGCTTACACAGATTGTGGTGTAGATATTTCCAAGTTTACACAGATAGCTGTATAGATATTTCCATGTTTACACAGATAGCGTTGTGGATATTTCATTGTTTATAGAGATAGCGGTGTAGGTATTTCCATGTTGATAAAGATACCGGTGTAGGTATTTCCGTGTTTATAAAGATAGCGGTGTAGATATTTCCATGTTTATAGAGACTGCGGTGTAGATATTTCCATCTTTGCACAGATTGCTGGGTAGATATTTCCATTTTTACACAGATAGCTGTGTAGATATTTCCAAGTTTACACAGATAGCGGTGTAGATATTTCCATGTTTATAGAGATAGCAGTGTAGATATTTCCATGTTTATACAGATGGCTCGGTAGATATTTCCATGTTTATACAGATGGCGGTGTTGATATTTCCATGTTTATACAGATGGCACTGTAGAGATTTCCATGTTCATACAGATAGCAGTGTCGATATTTCCATGTTTCTGCAGATAGCGGTGTAGGTATTTCCATGTTTACAGAGATAGCGGTGTAGATATTTCCGTCTTTGCACAGATTGGGCTGTAGGTATTGCCAAATTTACACAGATAGCGGTGTAGATATTTCCATGTTTACAGAGATAGCATTGTAGATATTTCCACGTTTATACAGATTGCGGTGTAGTTATTTCCGTGTTGATAAATATAGTGGTGTAGATATTTCCATGTTTATACAGGTAGCGGTGTAGAAATTCCCATGTTTATACAGATCGCTTTGTAGATATTTCCATCTTTCTACAGATGTCAGTGTAGATATTTCCAAATTTATACAGATGGCAGTGTAGATATTTCCATGGTTATACAGATGTCTGCGTAGATATTTCCATGTTTGCGCAGATGGCGGTGTAGATAATTCTGTGTTTATAGAGACGGCGGTGTAGTTATTTCTATGTTTAAAGAGATAGCGGTGTAAATATTTCCATGTTTATAGAGATGGTGGTGTAAATGTTTTCATGTTTATAGAGATAGCGGTGTAGATATTTCCATGTTTATACAGATAGCGGTGTTGCTATTTCCATGTTTTTAGTGATAGCGGTGAAGATATTTCCATGTTTATACAGCTCGCGGTGTAGATATTTCCATGTTTATACAGATTGCAGTGTAGATATTTCCATGTTTATACAGATAGCGGTGTAGATATTTCCATGTCTATAGAGATAGCGGTGTAGCTATTTCCATATTTAAACAGATTGCGGTGTAGATATTTCCATCTTTATACACATGGCTGTGTAGGTATTTACATGTTTATACACATAGCTGTGAAGATATTTCCATGTTTATACAGATAGTGGTGTAGATATTTCCATGTTTATACAGATGGCGGTGTAGATACATCCATGTTTCTGAAGATGGCGGTGTAGATATTTTCATGTTTATAGAGATGGCGGTGTAGATATGTCCATGTATATAGATATTGCAGTGTAGATATTTCCATGTTTATACAGAAATCGGTGAAGGTATTTCCATGTTTATAGAGATAGCGGTGTAGATATTTCCACATGTCTACAGATAGAGGTGTAGATATTTCCATGTTTCTACAGATGGCGGTGTAGATATTTCCTTATTTATACAGACAGCGGTGTAGATATTTCCATCTTTATACAGGTAGCGGTGTGCATATTTCCATTTTTACAGAGATAGCGGTGTAGTTATTTCCATCTTTGCACAGACTGTCGTGTAGATATTTCCATGTTTACGCAGATATCTGTGTAGATATTTCCAAGTTTACACAGATAGCTGTGTAGATATTTCCATGTTTACACACATAGCGTTGTAGATATTTCCACGTTTATACAGACTACGGTGTAGATATGTCCATGTTTATGCAGATAGCGGTGGAGATATTTCCATGTTTATAGAGACAGCGGTATAGATATTTCCATGTTCATACATATGGCGGCGTGGATATTTCCATCTATATGCAGATGGCGGTGTAGATATTTCCATGTTTATACACATAGCTGTGTAGTTATTTCCAGGTTTATACAGATCGCGGTGTAGATATTTCCATCTTTCTACAGATGACTGTGTAGATATTTCCATGTTTATACAGATGGCGGTGTAGATATTTCCATGTTTATACAGATAACTTTGTAAGTATTTCCATGTTTATACATATGGCGGTGTAGATATTTCGATGTTTATAGAGATAGCAGCGGGGATATTTCCATGTTTATACAGATAGCGGTGTAGATATTTCCATGTTTATAGAGATGGCGGTGTAGATATTTCCATGTTCATAGAGATAGCAGTGTTGATTTTTCCATGTTTATAGAGATAGCGGTGTGGATATTTCCATGTTTATACAGATAGGGGTGTAGATATTTACAAGTTTATAGAGATGGCGGTGTAGATATTTCCATGTTTATACGGATAATGGTGTAGATATTTCCATGTTTATACAGATCGCGGTGTATATATTTCCATGCTTATACAGATCATGGTGTAGATATTTCCATGTTTATAGAGATCGCGGTGTTGATATTACCATGTTTATAGGGATAGCGTTTCAAATATTTCCACATTTATACAGATAGCGGTGTAGTTATTAGCATGTTTATACAGGTAGCGGTGTAGATATTTCCATGTATAAACAGATGTCTGTGTATATATTTCCATGTTTAAACTGATGGCGGTGTAGATATTTCCTTGTTTATATAAATAGTCGTGTAGTTATTTCCATGTTTATTCAGATAGCTGTGTACATATTTCCATGTATATACAGATGGCTGTGTAGATATTTCCATGTTTATACAGATGGCTGTGTAGATATTTCCATGTTTATACAGATGACTTTGCAGGTATTTCCATGTTTATACAGATGTCGGTGTAGATATTTCCATGTTTATAGAGATAGCTTTGTAGATATTTCCATGTTGATACAGATAGCAGTGTAGATATTTCCATGTTTATACAGATCGCGGTGTAGATATTTCCATCTTTCTACAGATGACTGTGTAAATATTTCCATGTTAATACTGATGGTGTAGTAGATATTTCCATGTTTATAGAGATAGTGGTGTAGATATTTCCATGTTTACAGAGATAGCGGTGTAAATATTTCCATATTTATACAGATAGCGGTGTAGTTATTTCCATCTTTATACAGAGAGCGCTGTACATATTTCCATGTTTATACATATCATGGTGTAGATATTTCCATGTTTATACAGATAACGTTGTAGATATTTCCATGTTTATCTAGATACCGGTGTAGATATTTCCATGTTTATACAGATGGCGGTGTAGGTATTTCCATGTTAATATAGATGGCGGTGCAGGTATTTCCTTGTTTATGTAGATGGTGGTGTAGATTTTTCCATGTTTATAGAGATGGTTGTGTATATATTTCCACGTTTATAGAGACAGCGGTGTAGATATATACATGTTTATGCAGATGCCGTTGTAGATATTTCCATGTTTATTGAGATAGCGGTGTAGATATTTCCACATTTATAGAGATGGCAGTGTAGATATTTCCATCTTTATACAGATAGCGGTGTAGATATTTCCATGCTTACACAGATGGTGGTGTATATATTTGCGTGTTTATACACATGGCGGAGTAGATATTCCATCTTTATGGAGATGGCAGTGTAGATCTTTTCATGTTTATACAGATGGTGGTGTTAGATATTTCCACATTCATACAGATAACATTGTAGATATTTCCAGGTTTATACAGATACCGGTGTAGATATTTCCATGTTTATACAGGCCGCAGTGTAGAAATTTCCATATTTATACAGATAGCCGTGTAGATATTTGCATGTTTGTGCAGATGGCGCTGTTGATGTTTCCATCTATACACAGATTGCCGTGTAGTTATTTCCATGTGTATACAGATGGCATTGTAGATATTTCCATGTTTATACTGATGGTGGTGTAGATATTTCCATGTTTATACAGATGACTGTATAGCTATTTCCATGTTTTTACAGATGGCATTGTAGATATTTCCATGTTTATAGAGACAGCATTGTCGATATTTCCATGTTTATACAGATGGCGGTGCAGATATTTCCATGTTTATAGAGATAGCGGTGTGGATATTTCCATATTTATACAGGTAATGGTGTAGATATTTCCATGTTTATACAGATAGCGGTGTAAATATTTCCATGTTTATACAGATCACGGTGTAGATATTTCCGTGTTTATAGAGATAGCCGTGTAGATATTTCCATGTTTATACAGACAGCGGTGTAGATATTTCCATGTTTATACCGACCGCGGTGTAGATATTTCCATGTTCATACAGATTGCGGTGCAGATATTTCCATGTTTGTACAGATGGCGGTGTTGATATTTCCATCTATACACAGATGACCGTGTAGATATTTCCATGTTTATACAGATGGTGGCGCAGATATTTCCATGGATATGTAGATGGCGGTGTAGATATTTCCATGTTTGTACAGATAGCGGTGAAGTTATTTCCATGTTTATATAGATAGCGGTGTAGATATTTCCATGTATATACACATGGCTGTGTAGATATTTCCATGTTTATACAGATGGCGGTGTAGATATTTCCATGTTTATACAGATAACTTTGTAAGTATTTCCATGTTTATACATATGGCGGTGTAGATATTTTGATGTTTATAGAGATAGCAGCGGGGATATTTCCATGTTTATACAGATAGCGGTGTAGATATTTCCATGTTTATAGAGATGGCGGTGTAGATATTTCCATGTTCATAGAGATAGCAGTGTTGATTTTTCCATGTTTATAGAGATAGCGGTGTGGATATTTCCATGTTTATACAGATAGGGTTGTAGATATTTACAAGTTTATAGAGATGGCGGTGTAGATATTTCCATGTTTATACGAATCACGGTGTAGATATTTCCATGTTTATACAGATCGCGGTGTATATATTTCCATGCTTATACAGATCATGGTGTAGATATTTCCATGTTTATACAGATCACGGTGTTGATATTACCATGTTTATAGGGATAGCGTTTCAAATATTTCCACATTTATACAGATAGCGGTGTAGTTATTAGCATGTTTATACAGGTAGCGGTGTAGATATTTCCATGTATAAACAGATGTCTGTGTATATATTTCCATGTTTAAACTGATGGCGGTGTAGATATTTCCTTGTTTATATAAATAGTGGTGTAGTTATTTCCATGTTTATACAGATAGCTGTGTACATATTTCCATGTATATACTGATGTCTGTGTAGATATTTCCATGTTTATGCAGATGTCGGTGTAGATATTTCCATGTTTATAGAGATAGCTTTGTAGATATTTCCATGTTGATACAGATAGCAGTGTAGATATTTCCATGTTTATACAGATCGTGGTGTAGATATTTCCATGTTTATACAGATCGCGGTGTAGATATTTCCATGCTTATACAGATAGCGGTGTAGATATTTCCATGTTTTTACAGATATCAGTGTAGAAATTTCCAAGTTTACACAGATTGCAGTGTAGATATTTCCATCTTTCTACAGACGGCATTGTAGATATTTCCATGTTTATACAGATGGCGGAGTAGATGTTTCCATGTTTATATAGATGGTGGTGTAGATATTACCATGTTTATACAGATAGCAGTGTAGATATTTCCATGTTTATACAGATCGTGGTGAAGATATTCCATGTTTATACAGATCACAGTGTTGGTATTTCCATGTTTATACAGATAGCGGTGTAGATATTTCCATGTTTACACAGATAGAGGTGTAGATATTTCCATGTTTATACAGATAGCGGTGGAGATATTTCCCTGTTTGTACAGATGGCTGTTTAGATATTTCCATGAGTGTACAGACGGCAGTGTAGATATTTCCATGTTTATACAGATGACAGTGTAGATATTTCCATGTTTATTCAGATAGCGGTGTAGAGATTTCCATGTTTACACAGCTAGCGGTGTAGATATTTCCATCTTTGCACAGATTGCGGTGTAGGTATTGCCAAATTTACAGAGATAGCAGTGTAGACATTTCCAAGTTTACACAGATAGCTGTGTAGATATTTCCATGTTTACAGAGATAGCATTGTAGATATTTCCATGTTTATACAGATTGCGGTGTAGTTATTTCCATGTTGATACAGATAGTGGTGTAGATATTTCCATGTTTATACAGGTAGCCGTGTAGAAATTCCCATGTTTATACAGATCGCTTTGTAGACATTTCCATCTTTCTACAGATGTCAGTGTACATATTTCCAAGTTTATACAGATGGCAGTGTGGATATTTCCATGTTTATACAGATGTCTGTTTAGTTATTTCCATCTTTGTGCAGATGGCGGTGTAGATATTTCCATGTTTGTAGAGATGGCGGTGTAGTTATTTCTATGTTTATAGAGATAGCGGTGTAAATATTTCCATGTTTACAGAGATGGTGGTGTATGTATTTTCATGTTTACAGAGATAGCGGTGTAGTTATTTCCATGTTTATACAGATAACGGTGTTGGTATTTCCATGTTTATACAGATAGTGGTGAAGATATTTCCATGTTTATACAGATAGTGGTGTAGATATTTCCATGTTTATAGAGATAGCGGTGCAGATATTTCCATATTAATACAGATAGCTTTATTGTTATTTCTATGTTTATACAGATCGCGGTGTAGATATTTCCATGTTTATAGAGATGGAGGTGTAGATATTTCCATGTTTTTACCGATAGCGGTGTAGATATTTCCATCTTTACACAGATAGCGGTGTAGGTATTTCCATCTTTGAACAGATTGCGGTGTGGATATTTCCATGTTTATTCAGATTGCGTTGTAGATATTTCCATGTTTACACAGATAGCTCTGTAGAGATTTCCATGTTTACACAGATAGCATTATAGATATTTCCATGTTTATAGAAATACTGGTTAAGGTATTTCCATGTTTACACAGATAGCATTATAGATATTTCCATGTTTATAGAAATAGTGGTTTAGGTATTTCCATGTTTATACAGATAGCTGTGTTGTTATTTCCATGTTTATACAGATAGCGGTGTGGATTGTTCCATGTTTATGGAGATGGCGGTGTACATATTTTCATGTTTATAGAGATGGTGGTGTAGATATTTCCATTTTTATAGAGATGACTGTGTAGATATTTCCATATTTATACAGATGGCGGTGTTGATATTTACATGTTTATACAGATTGCGGTGGAGATATTTCCTTGTTTATAGAGATGGTGTTGTAGATGTTTCTATGTTTATACAGAGAGCCTGGTAGATATTTCCATGTTTATACAGGTAGCGGTGATCATATTTCCATATTTTTACAGATCGTGGTGTAGATATTTCCATTTTCCTCAGATGGCAGTTTAGATATTTCCATGTTTATACAGATGGCGGTGTAGATATTTCCATGTTCATTCAGAAGGCGGTGTAGATGATTCTATGTTTACAGAGATGGCGGTGTTGATATTTCTATGTTTATAGAGATAGCGGTGTTTATATTTCCATGTGTATAGAGATGGTGATGTAGGTATTTCCATGTTTATAATGACAGTGGTGTAGATATTTCCATGTTTATTCAGATAGTGGTGTAGGTATTTCCATGTTTATACAGATGTCGGTGTAGATAGTTCCATGTTTATGGAGATGGCCATGTAGATATTTCCATGTTTATACAGATAGCGGTGTAGACATTTCCATGTGTATAGACATAGTGGTGTAGATATTTCCATATTTAAACAGATAGCGGAGTAGGTATTTCCATGTTTATACAGATAGTGGTGTAGATATTTCCATGTTTATACAGATAGCTGTGTAGATATATCCATGTTTATACAGATTGTGTTGTAGATATTTCCATGGTTATACAGATAGCGGTGTAGATATTTCCATATTTATACAGAGAGTGGTGTAGATATTTCCATGTTTACAGAGATAGAGGTGTAGATAATTCCATATTTGCAAAGATTGCGGTGTAGATATTTCCATCTTCACACAGATTGCGGTGTACATATTTCCATGTTTAAACAGACAGCTGTGTACATATTTCCATATTTAGACAGATAGTGTTTTAGATATTTCCATGTTTATACAGATTGCGGTGTAGATATTTACATGTTTATAAAGATAGCGGTGTAGATATTTCCATGTCTATAGAGATAGCGGTGTAGATATTTCCATGTTTATACTGACAGCGTTGTAGATATTTCCATGTTTATACAGAGAGTGGTGGAGATATTTCATGTGTATACAGATAGCGGTGGAGATATTTCCATGTTTCTAGAGATGGTGGTGTAGATATTTCCAAGTTTATGCAGGTAGCGGTGTAGATATTTCCATGTTTATAGAGATAGCGGTGTAGATATGTCCATGTTTATATAGTTAGCGGTGTAGATATTTCCATGTTTACAGAGATAGCGGTGTAGATATTTCCATATTTATACAGATAGCGGTTTAGATATTTGTATGTTTATTCACATGGTGGTGTAGATATTTCCATGTTTATACACATAGCGGTGTGGCTATTACCATTTTTATACAGATGGCAGTGTAGATATATCCATGTTGATACAGATAGTGGAGTAGATATTTCCATGGTTATAAAGATAGCGGTGAAGATATTTCCAAGTTTATAGAGATAGCGGTGGAGATATTTCCATGTTCATAGAGATAGCGATGGAGGTATTTCCATGTTTGTACAGATAACGATGTAGATATTTCCATGTCTATGCAGATAGCGGTGTAGATATTTCCGTGTTAATGCAGATACTGGTGTTGATATTTCCATGTTTATAGAGATAGCCATGTAGATATTTCCATGTTTATACAGATAGCGGTGTAGACATTTCCATGTTTATAGGGATAGCTGTGTGGATATTTCCATATTTATACAGATAGCAGTGTAGATATTTCCATGATTATATGCATAGCGGAGTAGGTGTTTCCATGTTTATACAGACAGCGGTGTAGATATTTCCATGTTTATACAGATAGCGGTGCAGATATATCCATGTTTATAAAGATAGCTGTGTAGATATTTCCATGTTTATAGAGGTAGCGGTGTAGATATTTCCATATTCATACAGATAGCCGTGCAGATATTTCCATGTTTATTCAGATGGCAGTGTAGATATTTACATATTTATGCATATAGCATTGTAGATATTTCCATGTTTATACAGATAGCGGGGGAGATATTTCCATGTGTATACAGATGGCGGTGTACATATTTCCATGTTTCTACAGATGACTGTGTAGACATTTCCATATTTTTACAGATGGCGTTGTAGGTATTTCCAGGTTTATACAGATAGCGGTTTAGCTATTTCCATGTTTATTCAGATAGCGATGTAGATATTTCCATGTTTATAGAGATGGCTGTGTAGATATTTCCATATTTATAGAGATAGCGTTGTAGATATTTCCAATTTTCTACAGATGACAGTGTAGATATTTCCATGTTTATACAGATGGCCATGTGCATATTACCATATTTATACAGATCTCTGTGTAGATATTTCCATGTGTGTACAGATGGTATTGTAGGTATTTCCATGTTTATACAGATGGTGGTGTAGATATTTCCATGTTTATTCAGATGAATGTGTAGATATTTCCATGTTTTTACAGATGGCGGTGTAGATATTTCAATGTTTATAGAGATGGCGCTGTACATACTTCCATGTTTATACAGATAACTTTGGAGATATTTCCGTGTTTATACAGAGAGCAGTGGAGATATTTCCATGTTTATACACATAGCGGTGTACATATTTCCATGTTTATAGAGAGACCGGTGTAGGTATTTCCATGTTTATACAGATAGCAGTGCAGATATTTCCGTGTTTATACAGATAGCGGTGTAAATATTTCCATGTTTATACAGATCACGGTGTAGATATTTCCATGTTTATAGAGATAGCGATGTAGATATTTCCATGTTTATACAGATAGCGGTGTAGATATTCCCGTGTTTATACAGACCGCGGTGTAGATATTTCCATGTTTATACAGCTAGCGATGCAGATATTTCCATGTTTGTACAGATGGCGGTGTTGATATTTCCATCTATACAGAGATGACAGTGTAGATATTTCCATGTTTATACAGATGGCGGTGCAGATATTTCCATGGATATGTAGATGGCGGTGTAGATATTTCCATGTTTATACAGATAGCGGTGTAGTTATTTCCATGTTTATATAGATAGCGGTGTAGCTATTTCCATGTATGTACACATGGCTCTGTAGATATTCCCATGTTTATACAGATGGCGGTGTAGATATTTCCATGTTTATACAGATATCTTTCGAAGTATTCCCATGCTTATACAGATGGCGGTGTAGATATTTCGATGTTTATAGAGATAGCAGTGGAGATATTTCCATGTTTATACAGATAGCGGTGTAGATATTTCCATGTTTATACTGATCGTGGTGTCGATATTTCCATGTTGATATAGATGGCGGTGTAGATATTTCCATGTTCATAGAGATAGCGGTGTTGATTTTTCCATGTTTATAGAGATAGCGGTGTGGATATTTCCATGTTTATACAGATAGGGGTGTCGATATTTCCATGTTTATAGAGATGGCGGTGTAGTTATTTCCATGTTTATACAGATCACGGTGTAGATAATTCCTTGTTTATACAAATAGCGGTGAAGGTATTTCCATGTTTATACAGATAGCGTTGTAGATATTTCCATGTATATACAGATGACTGTGTAGATATTTCCATGTTTATACAGATGGCCGTGTAGATATTTCCATATTTATACAGATGTCTGTGTAGATATTTCCATGTGTATACAGATGGTATTGTAGTTATTTCCATGTTTATACAGATGGTGGTGTAGATATTTCCATGTTTATTCAGATGACTGTGTAGACATTTCCATGTTTATACAGATGGCAGTGTAGATATTTCCATGTTCCTACACATGACTGTGTAGGTATTTCCATGTTTATACAGATGGCTTTGTAGATATTTCCATGTCTATAGAGATAGCGGTGCAGATATTTCCATGTTTATACAGATAGCGGTGTATATATTTCCATTTTTATACAGATCATGCTGTAGATATTTCCATGTTTATACAGATACCGGTGTAGATATTTCCATGTTTATACAGACGGCAGTGTAGATATTTCCATCTTTATAGAGATAGCAGTGTAGATATTTCCAAGTTTGTACAGATGGCGGTGTTGATGTTTCCATCTATACACAGATTGCCGTGTAGGTATTTCCATGTCTATACAGATGGCATTGTAGATATTTCCATGTTTATACAGATACCGGTGTAGATATTTCCATGTTTATACAGACGGCAGTGTAGATATTTCCATCTTTATAGAGATAGCAGTGTAGATATTTCCAAGATTTTACAGATATCGGTGTAGATATTTCCATGTTTACACAGATTGCGGTGTAGATATTTCCATCTTTCAACAAATGGCATTGTAGATATTTTCATGTTTATACAGATGGCGGTGTAGATATTTCCATGTTTATAAAGATGGTGGTGTGGATATTACTATGTTTATACAGATAGCGGTGTAGATATCCCATGTTTACAGATCGTGGTGAAGATATTTCCATGTTTATACAGATGGCGGTGTAGATATTTCCTTGTTTTACAGATAGCGGTGTAGATATTTCCATGTTTATAGAGATAGCGGTGTAGGTATTTCCATGTTTATAGACATAGCGGTGTAGATATTTCCATGTTTATATAGATGGCGTTGTAGATATTTCCATGTTTTCACCGATAGCGGTGTTGGTATTTCCATGTTTATACAGATAGCGATGTAGATATTTCCATGTTTATACAACTCGCGGTGCCGATATTTATATCTTTATACAGATGGCATTGTAGATATTTCCTTATTCACACAGATGGCGGTGTAGATGTTTCCATGTTTATGCAGATGGCGGAGTAGTTAGTTCCATGTTTATGGAGATGGCAGTGTAGATAATTTCATGTTTATAGAGATGGCGGTGTAGATATTTCCATGTTTATAGAGATAGCAGTGTAGATATTTACATGTTTATACAGATGGCTGTGTAGGTATTTCCATGTGTATACAGACGGCATTGTAGATATTTCCACGTTTATACAGATGACTGTATAGGTATTTCCATGTTTTTACAGATGGCAGTGCAGATATTTCCATGTTTACAGAGATATCGGTGTAGATATTTCCATGTTTGTACAGATGGCGGTGTGGATATTTCCATCTATACACAGATGTCCGTGTAGATATTTCCATGTTTATACAGACGGCAGCATAGATATTTCCATATTTATACAGATGTCTGTGTAGATATTGCCATGTGTATACAGATGGTATTGTAGGTATTTCCATGTTTATACAGATGGTGGTGTAGATATTTCCATGTTTATTCAGATGACTGTGTAGATATTTCCATGTTTTTACAGATGGCATTGTAGATATTTCAATTTTTATAGAGATGGCGCTGTAGATATTTCCATGTTTATACAGATAACGGTGGAGATATTTCCATATTTATACAGACAGCAGTGCAGATATTTCCATGTTTATACACATAGCCGTGTACATATTTCCATGTTTATAGAGGTAGCGGTGTAGGTATTTCCATGTTTATACAGATAGCGGTGTATATATTTCCATCGTTATACAGATGGTGGTGTAGATATTTCCATGTTTATACAAATGGCAATGAAGTTATTTCCATGTTTATACAGATAGTGGTGTAGATATTTCCATGTTAATACAGATGGCGGTGTAGATACATCCGTGTTTCTGAAGATGGCGGTGTAGATATTTTCATGTTTATAGAGATGGCGGTGTAGATATTTCCATGTATATAGAGATTGCGGTGTAGATATTTCCATGTTTATAGAGAAATCGGTGTATGTATTTCCATGTTTATAGAGATAGCAGTGTGCATATTTCCATATTTATACAGATAACGGTGTAGGTATTTCCATGTTTACACAGATGGCGGTGTAGGTATTTCCTTGTTTATACAGATATCTGTGCAGATATTTCCATGTTTACACAAATAGCCGTGTAGATGTTTCTCTGTTTACACAGATAGAATTGCAGTTATTTCCATGTTTATAAAGATAGCGGTGTGGATATTTCCATGTTTATACAGATAGCGGTGTGGCTATTTCCAAGTTTATACAGATAGCGGTGTGGGTATTTCCATGTTTATACAGATAGCGTTATAGATATTTCCATGTTTATAGAGATGACTGTCTAGATATTTGCATGTTTATACAGCTTTCCGTGTAGATATTTCCATGTTTATACAGATGGTGGTGTAGATATTTCCATGTTTATACAGATGACTGTGAAGTTATTTCCATGTTTATACAGATGTCAGTGTAGATATTTTCATGTTTATAGAGATAACGATCTAGATATTTCCATGTTTATACAGATAGCGGTGTAGACATTTCCATATTTAGAGAGATAGCGGTGTAGATATTTCCATGTTTACACAGATAGCAGTGTAGGTATTTCCATGTTTATAGAGATGGGGTTGTAGGTAATTCCATGTTTATAGGGATAGCGGTGTAGATATTTCCATGATAATACAACTCGCAGTGCAGATATTTCCATCTTTATACAGATGGCAGTGAATATTTTTCCATGTTTATACAGATAGTGGTGTAGGTATTTCCATGTTTATACAGATGGCGGTGTGGATACAGCCATGTTTCTGAAGATGGCGGTGTAGATATTTTCATGTTTATAGAGATGGCGGTGTAGATAATTCCATGTTTACAGAGATTGCGATGTAGATATTTCCATGTTTATAGCGAAAGCGTTGGTATTTCCATGTTTATGGAGATAGCGGTGTAGATATTTCCATATTTCTAAAGATAGCGGTGTAGGTATTTCCATGTTTATACAGATGGCGGTGTAGATATTTCCATGTTTCTACATATGACGGTGTAGATATTTCCTTGTTTATAGAGATAGCGTTGTAGATATTTCCATGTTTATACAGATAGCGCTGTAGAGATTTCCACGTTTTCAGAGATAGCGGTGTAGATATTTCCATCTTTGCACAGATTGCCGTGTAGATATTTCCATTTTTACACAGATACCTGTGTAGACATTTTCAAGTTTACACAGAGAGCTGTGTAGATATTTCCATGTTTACACAAATAGCGTTGTAGATATTTCCATGTTTATACAGATATCGGTGGAGATATTTCCATGTTTATACAGATAGCGGTGGAGATATTTCCCTGTTTACACCGATAGTGATGAAGATATTTCCATGTTTATACAGATAGCGGTGTAGATATTTCCATGTTTATAGAGATAGCAGTGTAGATATTTACATGTTTATACAGATGGCTGTGTAGATATTTCCATGTGTATACAGATGGTATTGTAGATATTTCCATGTTTATAGAGATGACTGTATAGGTTTTTCCATGTTTTTACAGATGGCAGTGCAGATATTTCCATGTTTATAGATAGAGCGGTGTAGATATTTCCATGTTTGTACAGATGGCGGTGTTGTTATTTCCATCTATACACAGATGGCCGTGTAGATATTTCCATGTTTATACAGATGGCGGCGTAGATATTTCCATGGACATGCAGATGGCAGTGTAGATATTTAAATGTTTATACAGATGGCTGTGTAGATATTTCCATGTGTATACAGATGGCATTGTAGATATTTCCATGTTTTACAGATGACTGGATAGTCATTTCCATGTTTTTACAGATGGCAGTGCAGATATTTCCATGTTTATACAGATAGCGGTGCAGATATTTCCATGTTTATACAGATGCCTATGCAGATATCTCCACATTTATACAGTGGGCTGCGTAGATATTTCTATGTTTATACAGATGGCAGTGTAGATATTTCCATGTTCCTACACATGACTGTGAAGTTATTTCCATGTTTATACAGATGGCTTTGTAGATATTTCCATGTCTACAGAGATAGGGTTGCAGATATTTCCATGTTTATACAGATAGCGGTGTATATATTTCCATGTTTATACAGATCGTGGTGTAGATATTTCCATGTTTATACAGATACCGGTGTAGATATTTCCATGTTTATACAGACCGCAGTGTAGATATTTCCAAGTTTATAGAGATAGCAGTGTAGATATTTCCAAGTTTGTACAGATGGCGGTGTTGATGTTTCCATCTATACACAGATTTCCGTGTAGGTATTTCCATGTGTATACAGATGGCATTGTAGATATTTCCATGTTTATAAAGATTGTGGTGTAGATATTTCCATGTTTACACAGATGACTGTATAGGTATTTCCATGTTTGTACAGATGGCGGTGTAGACATTTCCAGGTTTATAGAGAAAGCGGTGTAGATATTTCCATATTTATACAGATAACGGTGTAGAAATTTCCATGTTTATACAGATAACGGTGTAAATATTTCCATGTTTATACAGATCACGGTGTAGATATTTCCTTGTTTATACAAATAGCGGTGTAGGTATTTCCAAGTTTATACAGATAGCGGTGTAGATATTTCCATGTATATATAGATGGCTGTGTAGATATTTCCATGTTTATACAGATGGCTTTGTAGATATTTCCATGTTTATACAGATGACTTTGTAGGTATTTCCATGTTTATACAGATGGCGGTGTTGATATTTCCATGTTTATAGAGATAGCTGTGTAGATATTTCCATGTTTATACAGATAGCGGTGTAGATATTTCCATGTTTATACAGATCACGGTGTAGATATTTCCATGTTTATACAGATCGCAGTGTAGTTATTTCCATGTTTATACAGATAGCGGTGTAGATATTTCCATGTTTTTACTGATATCGGTGTAGATATTTCCATGGTTACACAGATTGCGGTGTAGATATTTCCATATTTATACAGATGTCTGTGTAGATATTTCCATGTGTATACAGATGGTATTGTAGATATTTCCATGTATATACAGATGACTGTATAGGTTTTTCCGTGTTTATACACATGGCGGAGTAGATAATTCCATCTTTATGGAGATGGCAGTGTAGATATTTTCATGTTTATAGAGATGGCGGTGTAGATATATCCATATTTACAGAGATAGTGGTGTAGATACTTCCATCTTTCTACAGATGGCAGTGTAGATATTTCCATGTTTATACAGATGGCGGTGTAGATATTTCCATGTTTATACAGATCGTGGTGAAGATATTTCCATGTTTATACAGATAGCGGTGTAGATATTTCCATGTTTATACAGACCGCAATGTAGATATTTCCATGTTTATAGAGATAGCAGTGTAGATATTTCCAAGTTTGTACAGATGACGGTGTTGATGTTTCCATCTATACACAGATTTCCGTGTAGGTATTTCCATGTGTATACAGATGGCATTGTAGATATTTCCATGTTTATACAGATGGTGGTGTAGATATTTCCATGTTTACACAGATGACTGTATAGGTATTTCCATGTTTATATAGATGGCGGTGTAGATATTTCCATATTTATACAGATATCTGTGTAGATATTTCCATGTGTAATCAGATGGTATTAGAGGTATTTCCATGTTTATACATATGGTGGTGTAGATATTTCCATGTTTATTCAGATGACTTTGTAGATATTTCCATGTTTTTACAGATGGCAGTGTAGATTATTCAATGTTTATAGAGATGGCGCTGTAGATATTTCCATGTTTATACAGATCGCAGTGGAGATATTTCCATGTTTATACAGATAGCGGTGTACATATTTCCATGTTTTTACAGATATCGGTGTAGATATTTCCATGTTTACACAGATTGCGGTGTAGATATTTCCATCTTTCTACAGATGGCATTGTAGATATTTCCTTGTTTATACAGATGGCGGTGTAGATATTTCCGTGTTTATATTGATGGTGGTGTAGATATTACCATCTTTATACAGATAGCGGTGTAGATATTTCCATTTTTATACAGATCGTGGTGAAGATAATTCCATGTTTTTACAGATCGCGGTATAGATATTTCCATGTTTATGCAGATAGCGGTGTAGATATTTCCATGTTTATAGAGATAGCGGTGTAGGTATTTCCATGTTTATAGACATAGTGGTGTTGGTATTTCCACGTTTATACAGATAGCGATGTAGATATTTCCATGTTTATACAGCTCGCGGTGCAGATATTTATATCTTTATACAGATGGCATTGTAGATATTTCCTTATTCACACTGATGGCGGTGTAGATGTTTCCATGTTTATACAGATGGCGGAGTCGTTATTTCCATGTTTATGGAGATGGCAGTGTAGATAATTTCATGTTTATAGAGATGGCGGCGTAGCTATTTCCATGGACATGCAGATGGCGGTGTAGATATTTCCATGTTTATACAGACAGCGGTGTAGATATTTCCATGTTTTTACAGATATCGGTGTAGATATTTCCATGGTTACACAGATTGCGGTGTAGATATTTCCATCTTTCTACAGATGGCATTGTAGATATTTCCATGTGTATACAGATAGCGGTGTAGATATTTCCATGTTTATATAGATGGAGGTGTAGATATTACCATGTTTATACAGATAGCGGTGTTGATATTTCCATGTTTATGCAGATCGTGGTGAAGGTATTTCCATGTTTATGCAGATCGTGGTGTAGATATTTCCATGTTTATACAGATCGCGGTGTAGATATTTCCATGTTTATACAGCTCTCGGTGCAGATATTTATATCTGTATACAGATGGCATTGTAGATATTTCCTTATTCACACTGATGGCGGTGTAGATGTTTCCATGTTTAGAGAGATGGCGGAGTAATTAGTTCCATGTTTATGGAGATGGCAGTGTAGATATTTTCATGTTTATAGAGATGGCGGTGTAGATATTTCCATGTTTATAGAGAGAGCAGTGTAGATATTTACATGTTTATACAGATGGCTGTGTAGATATTTCCATGTGTATACAGATGGCATTGTAAATATTTCCATGTTTATAGAGATGACTGTATAGGTATTTCCTTGTTTTTACAGATGGCAGTGCAGATATTTCCATGTTTATAGAGATAGTGGTGTTGATATTTCATTGTATGTACAGATTGCGGTGTTGATATTTCCATCTATACACAGATGGCGGTGTAGATATTTCCATGTTTATACAGATCGTGGTGAAGTTATTTCCATGTTTATACAGACCGCGGTGTATATATTTCCATGTTTATACAGACCGCGTTGTAGATATCTCCAAGTTTATACAGATAGCGGTGTAGATATTTCCATGTTTATACAGATAGCGGTGTAGATATTTCCATGTTTATAGAGATAGCGGTGTAGGTATTTCCATGTTTATAGACATAGTGGTGCAGATATTTCCATGTTTATATAGATGGCGTTGTAGATATTTCCGTGTTTATACCGATAGCGCTGTTGGTATTTCCACGTTTATACAGATAGCGATGTAGATATTTCCATGTTTATACAGCTCGCGGTGCAGATATTTATATCTTTATAAAGATGACATTGTAGATATTTCCATATTCACCCAGATGGCGGTGTAGATGTTTCCATGTTTATACAGATGGGATAGTAGTTAGTTCCATGTTTATGGAGATGGCAGTGTAGATATTTTCATGTTTGTAGAGATTGTGGTGTAGATATTTCCATGTTTATAGAGATAGCAGTGAAGATATTTACATGTTTATACAGATGGCTGTGTAGATAATTCCATGTGTATACAGATGGCATTGTAGATATTTCCATGTTTATACAGATGACTGTATAGTTATTTCCATGTTTTTACAGATGGCAGTGCAGATATTTCCATGTTTATAGAGATAGCGGTGTAGATATTTCCATGTTTGTACAGATGGCGGTGTTGATATTTCCATCTATACACAGATGGCCGTGTAGATATTTCCATGTTTATACAGATGGCGGCGTAGATATTTCCATGGACATGCAGATGGCGGTGTAGATATTTCCATGTTTATACAGATCTTGGTGAAGATATTTCCATGTTTATACAGATCGCGGTGTAGATATTTCCATGTTTATACAGATCGCGGTGTAGATATTTCCAAGTTTATACAGATAGCGGTGGAGATATTTCCATGTTTATACAGATAGCGGTGTAGATATTTCCATGTTTATAGAGATAGTAGTGTAGATATTTTCATATTTATACTGATAACGGTGTAGAAATTTCCATGTTTATACAGATAGCGGTGTAAATATTTCCATGTTTATACAGATCACGGTGTAGATATTTCCATGTTTATAGAGATAGTGGTGTAGATATTTCCGTGTTTATACAGATAGCGGTTTAGATATTTCCATGTTTATACAGACCGCGGTGTAGATATTTCCATGTTTATACAGATAGCGGTGCAGATATTTCCATGTTTGTACAGATTGCGGTGTTGATATTTCCATCTATACACAGATGACCGTGTAGATATTTCCATGTTTATACAGATGGTGGCGCAGATATTTCCATGGATATGTAGATGGCGTTGTAGATATTTCCATGTTTCCACAGAAAGCGGTGTAGTTATTTCCATGTTTATATGGATAGCGGTGTAGATATTTCCATGTATATACTCATGGCTTTGTAGATATTTCCATGTTTATACAGATGGCGGTGTAGATATTTCCATGTTTATACCGATAACTTTGTAAGTATTTCCATGTTTATACAGATGGCGGTTTAGTTATTTCGATGTTTATAGAGATAGCAGTGGAGATATTTCCATGTTTATACAGATAGCAGTGTAGATATTTCCTCGTTTATACTGACCGCGGTGTAGATAATTCCATGTTTATAGACAGGGCAGTGTAGATATTTCCATGTTCATAGAGATAGCGGTGTTGATTTTTCCATGTTTATAGAGATAGCGGTGTGGATATTTCCATGTTTATACAGATAGGGGTGTAGATATTTCCATGTTTATTGAGATGGTGGTGTAGATATTTCCATGTTTATATAGATCACGGTGTAGATATTTCCTTGTTTATACAGATCACTGTGTAGATATTTCCATGTTTATACAGATCATGGTGAAGATATTTCCATGTTTATACAGATCGCGGTGTTGATATTACCATGTTTATAGGGATAGCGGTGCAAATATTTCCACATTTATACAGATAGCGGTGTAGTTATTAGCATGTTTATACAGATAGCGGTGTAGATATTACCATGTATAAACAGATGTCTGTGTATATATTTCCGTGTTTAAACAGATGGCAGTGTAGATATTTCCTTGTTTATACAAATATCGGTGTAGTTATTTCCATGTTTATAGAGATCACGGTGAAGATATTTCCTTGTTTATACAAATAGCAGTGTAGATATTTCCATGCTTATACGGATAGCGGTGCAGATATTTCCTTGTTTATACAAATAGCAGTGTAGATATTTCCATGTTTATACAGATCACAGTTTAGATATTTCCTTGTTTATACAAATAGCGGTGTAGTTATTTCCATGTTTATACAGATAGCGGTGTAGATATTTCCATGTATATACAGATGGCTGTGTAGATATTTCCATGTTTATACAGATGGCTGTGTAGATGTTTCCATGTTTATGCCGATGACTTTGTAGGTATTTCCATGTTTATACAGATGGCGTTGTAGATATTTCCATGTTTATAGAGATAGCTGTGTAGATATTTCCATGTTCATACAGATAGCGATGTAGATATTTCCATGGTTATACAGCTCGCGGTGCAGATATTTATATCTTTTTACAGATGGCATTGTAGATATTTCCTTATTCACACAGATGGCGGTGAAGATGTTTCCATGTTTATACAGATTGCGGAGTAGTTAGTTCCATGTTTATGGAGATGGCAGTGTAGATATTTTCATGTTTATAGAGATGGCGGTGTAGATATTTCCATGTTTATAGAGATAGCAGTGTGGATATTTACATGTTTATACAGATGGCTGTGTAGATATTTCCATGAGTATACAGATGGCATTGTAGGTATTTCCATGTTTATACAGATGACTGTATAGGTATTTCCATGTTTTTACAGATGGCAGTGGTGATATTTCCATGTTTATAGAGATAGCGGTGTTGATATTTCCATGTTTGTACAGATGGCGGTGTTGATATTTCCATGTATACACAGATGACCGTGTAGATATTTCCAAGTTTATACAGATGGCGGCCTAGATATTTCCATGGACATGCAGATGGCGGTGTAGATATTTCCATGTTTATACAGATTGCGGTGTAGATATTTCCATGTTTACACAGATGGTGGTGTAGATACTTCCATGTTTATACACATGGAGGAGTAGATACTTCCATCTTTATGGAGATGGCAATGTAGATATTTTCATGTTTATAGAGATGGCGGTGTAGATATTTCCATATTTATAGAGATAGCGTTGTAGATATTTCCATGTGTATACCGATGGTATTGAAGGTATTTCCATGTTTATACAGATGGTGGTGTAGATATTTCCATGTTTATTCAGATGACTGTGTAGATATTTCCATGTTTTTACAGATGGCAGTGTAGATATTTCAATGTTTATAGAGATGGCGCTGTAGATATTTCCATGTTTATACAGCTGGCGGTGTAGATATTTCCATATTTATACAGATGTCTGTGTAGATATTTCCATGTGTATACAGATGGTATTGAAGGTGTTTCCATGTTTATAGAGATGGTGGTGTAGATATTTCCATGTTTATTCAGATGACTGTGTAGATATTTCCATGTTTTTACAGATGGCAGTGTAGATATTTCAATGTTTATAGAGATGGCGCTGTAGATATTTCCATGTTTATACAGATAACGGTGGAGATATTTCCATGTTTATACAGAGAGCAGTGGAGATATTTCCATGTTTATACACACAGCGGTGTACATATTTCCATGTTTATAGAGACAGCGGTGTAAGTGTTTCCATGTTTATACAGATAGCGGTGCAGATATTTCCTTGTTTATACAGATGCCTATGCAGATATTGCCATATTTATACAGAGGTCTGTGTAGATACTTCTATGTTTATACAGATGGCAGTGTAGATATTTCCATGTTCCTACCCATGACTGTGTAGATATTTCCATGTTTATACAGATGGCTTTGTAGGTATTTCCATGTTTACAGAGACAGCGGTGCAGATATTTCCATGTTTACACAGATAGCGGTGTATATATTTCCATGTATATACAGATCGTGGTGTAGATATTTCCATGTTTATACAGATAACGGTGTAGATATTTCCATGTTTATACAGACCGCAGTGTAGATAATTCCATGTTTATAGAGATAGCAGTGTAGATATTTCCATGTTTGTACAGATGGCGGTGTTGATGTTTCCATCTATACACAGATTGCCGTGTAGGTATTTCTATGTGTATACAGATGGCATTGTAGATATTTCCATGTTTATACAGATGGTGGTGTAGATATTTCCATGTTTACACAGATGACTCTATAGGTATTTCCATGTTTATACAGATGGCAGTGTAGATATTTCCAACTTCATAGTGATAGCGGTGTAGATATTTCCATATTTATAAAGATAACGGTGTAGAAGTTTCCATGTTTATACAGATAGCGGTGTAAATATTTCCATGTTTATACCGATCACGGTGTAGATATTTCCATGTTTATAGAGATAGCAGTGTAGTTATTTCCATGTTTATACCGATAGCGGTGTAGATATTTCCATGTTGATACACACCGCAGTGTAGATATTTCCATGTTTATACAGATAGCGGTGCAGATATTTCCATGTTTGTAGAGATGGCGGTGTTATTTCCATCTATACACAGATGACGGTGTAGATATTTCCATGTTTATACAGATGGCGGCGCAGATATTTCCATGGATATGTAGATGGCGGTGTAGATATTTTCATGTTTATACAGATAGCGGTGTAGTTATTTCCATGTTTATACAGATAGCGGTGTAGATAATTCCATGTATATACACATGGCTGTGTAGATATTTCCATGTTTATACCGATGGCGGTGTAGATATTTCCATGTTTATACAGAGAACTTTGTAAGTAGTTCCATGTTTATACAGATGGCGGTGCAGATATTTCGATGTTTATAGAGATAGCAGTGGAGATATTTCCATGTTTATACAAATAGCGGTGTAGATAATTCCATGTTTATAATGATCGTGGTGTAGATATTTCCATGTTTATAGAGATGGCGGTGTAGATATTTACATGTTCATAGAGATAGCGGTGTTGATTTTTTCATGTTTATAGAGATAGCGGTGTGGATATTTCCATGTTTATACAGATAGGGGTGTAGATATTTCCATGTTTATAGAGATAGCGGTGTACATATTTCCATGTTTATACACATCACGGTGCAGATATTTCCTTGTTTATAAAAATAGCGGTGTAGTTATTTCCATGTTTATACAGATAGCAGTGTCGATATTTCCATGTATATACAGATGGCTGTGTAGATATTTCCATGTTTATACAGATGGCCGTGTTGATATTTCAATGTTTATAGAGATTGCGCTGTAGATATTTCCATATTTATACAGCTAACGGTGGAGATATTTCCATGTTTATACACATGGCGGTGTACATATTTCCATGTTTATAGAGACAGCTGTGTAGGTTTTTCCATGTTTATACAGATAGCGGTGCAGATATTTCCATGTTTACACAGATGCCTATGTAGATATGTCCATATTTATACAGAGGGCTGTGTAGATATTTCTATGTCTATACAGATGGCAGTGTAGATATTTAAATGTTCCTACACATGACTGTGTAGGTATTTCCATGTTTATACAGATGTCTTTGTAGATATTTCCATGTTTATACAAATAGCGGTGTATATATTTCCATGATTATACAGATCATGTTGTAGATATTTCCATGTTTATTCAGATGGCGGTGTAGATATTTCCATGTTTATACAGATGGCGTTGTAGATATTTCCATGTATATACAGATCGTGGTGTAGATATTTCCGTGTTTATACAGATCGCGGTGTAGTTATTTCCATGTTTATACAGATAGCGGTGTAGATATTTCCATGTTCCTACACATGACTGTGTAGGTATTTCCATGTTTCTACAGATGGCTTTGTAGCTATTTCCATGTTTATAGAGATAGCTGTGCAGATATTTCAATGTTTATACAGATAGTGGTGTGTATATTTCCATGTTTATACAGATCTTGGTGTAGATATTTCCATGTTTATACAGATACGGGTGTAGACATTTCCATGTTTATACAGACCACAGTGTAGAGATTTCCATGTTTATAGAGATAACTGTGTAGATATTTCCATGTTTGTACAGATGGCGGTGTTGTTGTTTCCATCTATACACAGATTGCTGTGTAGGTATTTCCATGTGTATACAGATGGCATTGTAGATATTTCCATGTTTACACAGATGACTGTATAGGTATTTCCATGTTTATACAGATGGCGGTGTAGATATTTCCATGTTTATATACATAGCAGTGTAGATATTTCCATGTATATACACATGGCTGTGTAGATATTTCCATGTTTATACAGATGGCGGTGCAGATATTTCCATGTTTGTACAGATAGCGGTGTAGATATTTCCATGTTTATACAGATAGCGGTGCAGATATTTCCATGTTTGTACAGATGGCAGTGTAGATATTTCCTTGTTTATACAAATAGCGGTGTAGATATTTCCATGTTTATACAGACCGCGGTGTAGATATTTCCATGTTTATACAGATAGCGGTGTAGTTATTTCCATGTTTATATAGATAGCGGTGTAGCTATTTCCATGTATGTACACATGGCTGTGTAGATATTCCCATGTTTATACAGATGGCGGTGTAGATATTTCCATGTTTATACAGATATCTTTCGAAGTATTTCCATGCTTATACAGATGGCGGTGTAGATATTTCGATGTTTATAGAGATAGCAGTGGAGATATTTCCATGTTTATACAGATAGCGGTGTAGATATTTCCATGTTTATACTGATCGTGGTGTCGATATTTCCATGTTGATATAGATGGCAGTGTAGATATTTCCATGTTCATAGAGATAGCGGTGTTGATTTTTCCATGTTTATAGAGATAGCGGTGTGGATATTTCCATGTTTATACAGATAGGGGTGTCGATATTTCCATGTTTATAGAGATGGCGGTGTAGTTATTTCCATGTTTATACAGATCACGGTGTACATAATTCCTTGTTTATACAAATAGCGGTGAAGGTATTTCCATGTTTATACAGATAGCGTTGTAGATATTTCCATGTATATACAGATGACTGTGTAGATATTTCCATGTTTATAGAGATGGCTGTGTAGATATTTCCATGTTTGTACAGATGACTTTGTAGGTATTTCCATGTTTACACAGATGGCGGTGTAGATATTTCCATGTTTATAGACATAGATGTGTAGATATTTCCATGTTTATACAGATAGCGGTGTAGATATTTCCATGTTTACACAGATGGTGCTGTAGATATTTCCGTGTTTATACACATGGCGGAGTAGATACTTCCATGTTTATGTAGATGGTAGTGTAGATATTTTCATGTTTATAGAGATGGCGGTGTAGATATTTAAATATTTATAGAGATAGTGGTGTAGATATTTCCATCTTTCTACAGATGGCAGTGTAGATATTTCCCTCTTTATACAGCTGGCGTTGTAGATATTTCCATATATATACAGATGTCTGTGTAGATATTTCCATGTGTATTCAGATGGTATTGTGGGTATTTCCATGTTTATACAGATGGTGGTGTAGATATTTCCATGTTTATTCAGATGACTGTGTAGATATTTCCATGTTTTTACAGATGGCAGTGTAGATATTTCAATGTTTATAGAGATGGCGCTGTAGATATTTCCATGTTGAAACAGATTACGGTGGAGATATTTCCATGTTTATACAGAGAGCAGTGGAGATATTTCCATGTTTATACACATAGCGGTGCACATATTTCCATGTTTAAAGGGACAGCGGAGTAGGTATTTCCATGTTTATACAGATAGCGATGCGGATATTTCCATGTTTATACAGATGCCTATGCAAATATTTCCATATTTATACAGAGGGCTGTGTAGATATTTATATGTTTATACAGATGGCAGTGTAGATATTTCCATTTTCCTACACATGACTGTGTAGGTATTTCCATGTTTATACAGATGGCTTTGTAGATATTTCCATGTTTATACAGATAGCGGTGTAGATTTTCCATGTTTATACAGATCATGGTGTAGACATTTCCATGTTTATAGAGATAGTGGTGTAGATATTTCCATGTTTATACTGATCACGTTGTAGATATTTCCATGTTTATACAGATCGCGGTGTAGATATTTCCATGTTTATTCTGATCATGGTGTAGATAATTCCATGTTTATACAGATCGTGGTGTTGATACTACCATGTTTATAGGGATGGGGGTGCAAATATTTCCATCTTTTATACAGATAGCGTTGTAGTTATTAGCATGTTTATACAGATAGCGGTGTACATATTTCCATGTATAAACAGATGTCTGTGTATATATTTCCATGTTTAAACAGACGGCAGTGTAGATATTTCCATGTTTATAGAAATAGCGGTGTAGATATTTCCATGTTTATACAGATAGCGGTGTAGATATTTCCATGTGTATACAGATGGCTGTGTAGATATTTCCATGTTCATACAGATGGCTGTGTAGATATTTCCATGTTAATAGAGATGACTTTGTAGGTATTTCCATGTTTATACAGATAGCGGTGTAGTTATTTCCATGTTTATACTGATCGTGGTTTAGATATTTCCATGTTTATACAGATCACGGTGTAGATATTTCCTTGTTTATACAAATAGCGGTGTAGTTATTTCCATGTTTATACAGATAGCGGTGTAGATATTTCCATGTATATACAGATGGCTGTGTAGACATTTCCATGTTTATACAGATGGCTTTGTAGATATTTCCATGTTTATACAGATGACTTTGTAGGTATTTCCATGTTTATACAGATGGCGGTATAGATATTTCCATGTTTATAGAGATTGCTGAGTAGATATTTCCATGTTTATACAGATCGCGGTGTAGATATTTCCATGTTTATACAGATCGCGGTGTAGATATTTCCATGTTTATACAGATCGCGGTGTAGATATTTCCATGGTTATACAGATAGCGGTGTAGATATTTCCATGTTTTTACAGATATCGGTGTAGATATTTACATGTTTACAAAGATTGCGGTGTAGATATTCCCATCTTTCTACAGATGGCATTGTAGATATTTCCATGTTTATACAGATGGCGGTGTTGATATTTCCATCTATACACAGATGACCTTGTAGATATTTCCATGTTTATACAGATGGCGGCGCAGATATTTCTATGGATAAGTAGATGGCGGTGTAGATATTTCCATGTATATAGAGATAGCGGTGTAGTTATTTCCGTGTTTATATAGAGAGCGGGGTAGATATTTCCATTTATGTACACATGGCTGTGTAGATATTTCCATGTTTATACAGATGGCGATGTAGATATTTCCATGTTTATACAGATAACTTTGTAAGTATTTCCATGTTTATACAGATCGTGGTGTAGATATTTCGATGTGTATAGAGATAGCAGTGGAGATATTTCCATGTTTATACAGATAGCGGTGTAGATATTTCCAAGTTTAAATAGATAGCGGTGTAAATATTTCCATGTATATACACATGGCTGTGTATATATTTCTATCTTTATACATATGGCGGTGTAGATATTTCCATGTTTATACAGATAACTTTGTAACTATTTCCATGTTTATACAGATGGCGGTGTAGATACTTCGATGTTTATAGAGATAGCAATGGGGTTATTTCCATGTTTATACAGATAACGGTGTTGATATTTCCATGTTTATACTGATCGTGGTGTAGATATTTCCATGTTTATAGAGATGGCGGTGTAGATATTTCCATGTTCATTGAGATAGCGGTATTGATATTTCCATGTTTATAGAGATAGCGCTGTGGATATTTCCATGTTTATACAGATAGGGGTGTAGATATTTCCATGTTTTTAGAGATGGCGGTGTAGATATTTCCATGTTTATACAGATCACGGTGTAGATATTTCCATGTTTATACAGATCATGGTGTAGATATTTCCATGTTTTTACAGATCGCGGTGTTGATATTACCATGTTTATAGGGATAGCGGTGCAAATATTTCCACATTTATACAGATAGCGGTGTAGTTATTATCATGTTTATACAGATAGCGGTGTAGATATTTCAATGTATAAACAGATGTCTGTGTATATATTTCCATGTTTAAACAGATGACGGTGTAGATATTTCCTTGTTTATACAAATAGCGGTGTAGTTATTTCCATGTTTATACAGATAGCGGTGTAGATATTTCCATGTATATACAGATGGCTTTGTAGATATTTCCATGTTTATACAGATCGCGGTGTAGATATTTCCATGTTTATACAGATATCGGTGTAGATATTTCCATGTTTACATAGATTGCGGTGTAGGTATTTCCATCTTTCTACAGATGGCATTGTAGATATTTCCATGTTTATACAGATGGCGGTGTTGATATTTCCATCTATACACAGATGACCTTGTAGATATTTCCATGTTTATACAGATGGCGGTGTAGATATTTCGATGTTTATAGAGATAGCAGTGGAGATATTTCCATGTTTATACAGATCGCGGTGTAGATATATCCATGTTTTTACAGATTGCCGTGTAAATATTTCCATGTTTATACAGATCGTGGTGTAGATATTTCCATGTTTATACAGATTCCGGCGTAGATATTTACATGTTTATACAGACGGCAGTGTAGATATTTCCATGTTTATAGAGATAGCGGTGTAGATATTTCCATGATTGAACAGATGGCGGTGTTGATGTTTCCATCTATACACAGATTGCCGTGTAGGTATTTCCTTGTGTATACAGATGGCATTGTAGATATTTCCATGTTTATAGAGATGGTGGTGTAGAAATTTCCATGTTGATACAGACGACTCTATAGGTATTTCCATGTTTTTACTGATGGCATTGTAGATATTTCCATGTTTATAGAGATAGCAGTGTAGATATTTCCATGTTTATACAGATGGCGGTGTAGATATTTTCATGTTTATAAACATAGCGGTGTAGATATTTCCATATTTATACAGATAACTGTGTAGATATTTCCAGGTTTATGCAGATAGCGGTGTAAATATTTCCATGTTTATACAGATCATGGTGTAGATATTTCCATGTTTATAGAGATAGCGGTGTAGATATTTCCATGTTTATACTGATCACGTTGTAGATATTTCCATGTTTATACAGATCGCGGTGTAGATATTTCCATGTTTATACTGATCATGGTGTAGATAATTCCATGTTTATACAGATCGCGGTGTTGATACTACCATGTTTATAGGGATGGCGGTGCAAATATTTCCACATTGATGCAGATAGCGTTGTAGTTATTAGCATGTTTATACAGATAGCGGTGTACATATTTCCATGTATAAACAGATGTCTGTTTATATATTTCCATGTTTAAACAGATGGCAGTGTAGATATTTCCATGTTTATACAAATAGCGGTGTAGATATTTCCATGTTTATACAGATAGCGGTGTAGATATTTCCATGTGTATACAGATGGCTGTGTAGATATTTCCATGTTCATACAGATGGCTGTGTAGATATTTCCATGTTTATAGAGATGACTTTGTAGGTATTTCCATGTTTATACAGATGGCAGTGTAGATATTTCCATGTTTATAGAGATGGCTGTGTAGATATTTCCATGTTGATACAGATTGCGATCTAGATATTTCCATGTTTATACAGATCGCGGTGTAGATATTTCCACTTTTATAGAGATAGCGGGTTAGATATTTCATATTTATACAGATAGCGGTGTAGATATTTCCATGTTTATACAGATTGCGGTGTAGATATTTCCATGTTTATACAGATAGCGGTGTAGATATTTCCATGTTTATACTGATCGTGGTTTAGATATTTCCATGTTTATAGAAATGGCGGTGTAGATATTTCCATGTTCATAGAGATAGCGGTGTTGATTTTTCCATGTTTATAGAGATATCGGTGTGGATATTTCCATGTTTATACAGATAGGGGTGGAGGTATTTCCATGTTTATAGAGATGGTGGTGTAGATATTTCCATGTTTATACACATCACGGTGTAGATATTTCCTTGTTTATACAAATAGCAGTCTAGTTATTTCCATGTTTATACAGATAGCGGTGTAGGTTTTTCCATGTATATACAGATCGTGGTGTAGATATTTCCATGTTTATACAGATCGCGGTGTAGATATTTCCATGTTTATACAGATAGCGGTGTAGATATTTCCATGTTTTTACAGAGATCGCTGTAGATATTTCCATGTTTACACCGATTGTGGTGTAGATATTTCCATCTTTCTACAGATGGCATTGCAGATATTTCCATGTTTATACAGATGGCGGTGTTGATATTTCCATCTATACACAGATAACCTTGTAGATATTTCCATGTTTATATAGATGGCCGCGCAGATATTACTATGGATATGTAGATGGCGGTGTAGGTATTTCCATGTATATAGAGATAGCGGTGTAGTTATTTCCATGTTTATATAGAGAGCAGTGTAGATATTTCCATGTATGTACACATGGCTGTGTAGATATTTCCATGTTTATACAGATGGCGGTGTATATATTTCCATGTTTATACAGATAACTTTGTAAGTATTTCCATGTTTATACAGATGCTGGTGTAGTTATTTCGATGTTTATAGAGATAGCAGTGGAGATATTTCCATGTTTATACAGATAGCGGTGTAGTTAATTCCATGTTTAAATAGATAGCGGTGTAGATATTTCCATGTATATACACATGGCTGTGTAGATATTTCCATGTTTATACAGATGGTGGTGTAGATATTTCCATGTTTATACAGATAACTTTGTAAGTATTTCCATGTTTATACAGACGGCGGTGTAGTTACTTCGATGTTTACAGAGATAGCAGTGGAGATATTTCCATGTTTATACAGATAGCGGTGTTGATATTTCCATGTTTATACTGATCGCAGTGTAGATATTTCCATGTTTATAGAGATAGCGCTGTGGATATTTCCATGTTTATACAAATAGGGTTGTAGATATTTCCATGTTTATACAGATAGCGGTGTAGATATTTCCATGTTTATACAGATCTCGGTGTAGATATTTCCATGTTTATACAGATCATGGTGTAGATATTTCCATGTTTATACAGATCGTGGAGTTGATATTACCATGTTTATAGGGATAGCGGTGGAAATATTTCCACATTTATACAGATAACGGTGTAGTTATTATCATGTTCATACAGATAGCGGTGTAGATACTTCAACATAGAAACAGATGTCTGTGTATATATTTCCATGTTTAAACAGTTGACGGTGTAGATATTTCCTTGTTTATACAAATAGCGGTGTAGTTATTTCCATGTTTATACAGATAGCGGTGTAGATATTTCCATGTATATACAGATGGCTGTGTAGATATTTCCATGTTTATGCAGATGGCTTTGTAGATATTTCCATGTTTATACAGATGACTTTGTAGGTATTTCCATGTTTATACAGATGGCGGTGTAGATATTTCCATGTTTACAGAGAGAGCTGTGTAGATATTTCCATGATTATACAGATAGCGGTGTAGATATTTCCATGTTTATACAGATCGCGGTGTAGATATTTCCATGTTTATACAGATCGCGGTGTAGATTTTCCATGTTTATACAGATAGCGGTGTAGATATTTCCATGTTTTTACAGATATCGGTGTAGATATTTCTATGTTTACACAGATTGCGGTGTAGATATTTCCATTTTTCTAAAGATGGCATTTTAGATATTTCCATGTTGATACAGAGGGCGGTGTTGATATTTCCATCTATACACAGATGACCTTGTAGATATTTCCATGTTTATACAGATGGCGGCGTAGACATTTCTATGGATATGTAGATGGCGGTGTAGATATTTCCATGTATATAGAGATAGCGGTGTAGTTATTTCCATGTTTATATAGAGAGCAGTGTAGATATTTCCATGTTTATACAGATGGCGGTGTAGATATTTCCATGTTTATACAGATAGCGGTGTAGATATTTCCATGCTTATACTGATCGCGGTGTAGATATTTCCATGTTTATAGAGATGGCGTTGTAGATATTTCCATGTTCATAGAGATAGCGGTGTTGATTTTTCCATGTTTATAGAGATAGCGCTGTGGATATTTCCATGTTTATACAAATAGGGTTGTAGATATTTCCATGTTTATACAGATAGCGGTGTAGATATTTCCATGTTTATACAGATCACGGTGTAGATATTTCCATGTTTATACAGATCATGGTGTAGATATTTCCATGTTTATACAGATCGTGGAGTTGATATTACCATGTTTATAGTGATAGCGGTGCAAATATTTCCACATTTATAAAGATAGCGGTGTAGTTATTATCATGTTTATACAGATAGCGGTGTAGATATTTCAATGTATAAACAGATGTCTGTGTATATATTTCCATGTTTAAACAGATGACGGTGTAAATATTTCCTTGTTTATACAAATAGCAGTGTAGTTATTTCCATGTTTATACAGATAGCGGTGTAGATATTTCCATGTTTATAGAGATAGCAGTGTAGATATTTGCATATTTATACAGATAACGGTGTAGAAATTTCCCTGTTTATACAGGTAGCGTTGTAAATTTTTCCATGTTTATACAGATCATGGTGTATATATTTCCTTGTTTATACAAATAGCGGTGTAGTTATTTATATGTTTATACAGAGAGCGGTGTAGATATTTCCATGTATATACAGATGGCTGTGTAGATATTTCCATGTTTATACAGATGGCTTTGTAGATATTTCCATGTTTATACAGATGACTTTGTAGGTATTTCCATGTTTATACAGTTGGCGGTGTAGATATTTCCATGTTTATAGAGATAGCTGTGTAGATATTTCCATGTTTATACAGATAGCGGTGTAGATATTTCCATGTTTATACAGATCGCGGTGTAGGTATTCCCATGTTTATACAGATCGCGGTGTAGATATTTCCATGTTTATACAGATAGCGGTGTAGATATTTCCATGTTTTTACAGATATCGGTGTAGATATTTCCATGTATACAAAGATTGCGGTGTAAATATTTCCATTTTTCTACAGATGGCATTGTAGATATTTCCATGTTTATACAGATGGCGGTGTTGATATTTCCATCTATACACAGATGACCTTGTAGATATTTCCATGTTTATACAGATGGCGGTGCAGACATTTCTATGGATATGTAGATGGCGGTGTAGATATTTCCATGTATATAGAGATAGCGGTGTAGTTATTTCCATGTTTATATAGAGAGCGGTGTAGATATTTCCATGTTTATACAGATGGCGGTGTAGATATTTCCATGTTTATACAGATCGCGGTGTAGATTTTCCATGTTTATACAGATAGCGGTGTAGATATTTCCATGTTTTTACAGATATCGGTGTAGATATTTCTATGTTTACACAGATTGCGGTGTAGATATTTCCATTTTTCTAAAGATGGCATTTTAGATATTTCCATGTTGATACAGAGGGCGGTGTTGATATTTCCATCTATACACAGATGACCTTGTAGATATTTCCATGTTTATACAGATGGCGGCGTAGACATTTCTATGGATATGTAGATGGCGGTGTAGATATTTCCATGTATATAGAGATAGCGGTGTAGTTATTTCCATGTTTATATAGAGAGCAGTGTAGATATTTCCATGTTTATACAGATGGCGGTGTAGATATTTCCATGTTTATACAGATAGCGGTGTAGATATTTCCATGCTTATACTGATCGCGGTGTAGATATTTCCATGTTTATAGAGATGGCGTTGTAGATATTTCCATGTTCATAGAGATAGCGGTGTTGATTTTTCCATGTTTATAGAGATAGCGCTGTGGATATTTCCATGTTTATACAAATAGGGTTGTAGATATTTCCATGTTTATACAGATAGCGGTGTAGATATTTCCATGTTTATACAGATCACGGTGTAGATATTTCCATGTTTATACAGATCATGGTGTAGATATTTCCATGTTTATACAGATCGTGGAGTTGATATTACCATGTTTATAGTGATAGCGGTGCAAATATTTCCACATTTATAAAGATAGCGGTGTAGTTATTATCATGTTTATACAGATAGCGGTGTAGATATTTCAATGTATAAACAGATGTCTGTGTATATATTTCCATGTTTAAACAGATGACGGTGTAAATATTTCCTTGTTTATACAAATAGCAGTGTAGTTATTTCCATGTTTATACAGATAGCGGTGTAGATATTTCCATGTTTATAGAGATAGCAGTGTAGATATTTGCATATTTATACAGATAACGGTGTAGAAATTTCCCTGTTTATACAGGTAGCGTTGTAAATTTTTCCATGTTTATACAGATCACGGTGTATATATTTCCTTGTTTATACAAATAGCGGTGTAGTTATTTATATGTTTATACAGAGAGCGGTGTAGATATTTCCATGTATATACAGATGGCTGTGTAGATATTTCCATGTTTATACAGATGGCTTTGTAGATATTTCCATGTTTATACAGATGACTTTGTAGGTATTTCCATGTTTATACAGTTGGCGGTGTAGATATTTCCATGTTTATAGAGATAGCTGTGTAGATATTTCCATGTTTATACAGATAGCGGTGTAGATATTTCCATGTTTATACAGATCGCGGTGTAGGTATTCCCATGTTTATACAGATCGCGGTGTAGATATTTCCATGTTTATACAGATAGCGGTGTAGATATTTCCATGTTTTTACAGATATCGGTGTAGATATTTCCATGTATACAAAGATTGCGGTGTAAATATTTCCATTTTTCTACAGATGGCATTGTAGATATTTCCATGTTTATACAGATGGCGGTGTTGATATTTCCATCTATACACAGATGACCTTGTAGATATTTCCATGTTTATACAGATGGCGGTGCAGACATTTCTATGGATATGTAGATGGCGGTGTAGATATTTCCATGTATATAGAGATAGCGGTGTAGTTATTTCCATGTTTATATAGAGAGCGGTGTAGATATTTCCATGTTTATACAGATGGCGGTGTAGATATTTCCATGTTTATACAGATAGCGGTGTAGATATTTCCATGTTTATGCAGATAGCGGTGTAGATATTTCCATTTTTATAGAGATTGCGGTTTAGATATTTCATGTTTATACAGATAGCGGTGTAGATATTTCCATGTTTATACAGATTGCGGTGTAGATATTTCCATGTTTATACATATGACTGTGTAGGTATTTCCTTGTTTATACAGATGGCTTTGTAGATATTTCCATGTTTATAGAGATTGTGATGTAGATATTTCCATGTTTATACAGAGAGCGGAGAAGATACTTCCATGTTTACAGAGATAGCGGTGTAGATATTTCCATCTTGGCACAGATTGCGGTGTAGACATTTCCATGTTTACAGAGGTAGCGGTGTAGTTATTTCCATATTTATACAGATAGAGGTGTAGACATTTCCATGTTTACACAGAAAACGCTGTAGATATTTCCATGTTTATACAGATAGTGGTGTAGGTATTTCCATGTTTATACAGATAGCGGTGGAGACATTTCCATGTTTAAACAGATAGCGATGTAGATATTTCCATGTTTATACAGATAGCGGTGTAGATATTTCCATGTTTATAGAGATAACGGTGTAGAAATTTCCATGTTTTTACAGATAGCGGTGTAGATATTTCCAGGTTTATAGAGACGGCGGTGTAGGTATTTCCATGTTTATGCAGATAGCGGTGTAGATAATTCCATGTTTATACAGATAGCAGTGTAGATATTTCCATCTTTATGGACAAGGCGGTGTAAATATTTCCATGTTTATAGAGATTGCGGTGTAGATAGTTCCATCTTTACACAGATAGCGGTATAGATATTTCCATCATTGCACAAACTGTGCTGTAGATATTTCCATCTTAACACAGATAGTGGTGTAGATATTTCCATGTTTACACAGACAGTGGTGTATATATTTGCATGTTTATACAGATAGCGGTGTAAGGGTTTCCATGTTTATACAGATAGCGGTGGAGATATTTCGATGTTTATACAGGTAGCGATGGAGATATTTCCATGTTTATACAGATTGAGGTGTAGATATTTCCAATTTCATATAGACAGCGGTGTAGGTATTTAAATGTTTTTACAGATAGCGGTGTAGTTATTTCTATGTTTATACAGATAGCGGTGTAGGTATTTCCATGTTTATAGAGATAGCGTTGTAGACATTTCCATGTTTATAGAGATAGTGGTGTAGATAATTCTATATTTATACAGAGAGCGGTGTAGATATTTCCATGTTTATAGAGATAGCGGTGTAGGTATTTCCATGTTTATGGAGATAGCGGTGCAGGTACTTCCATGTTTATGCAGATGGCTGTGTAGATATTTCCATGTGTATGCAGATGGCAGTGTAGATATTTCCCTGTTTATACAGATGGCGGTGTAGATATTTCCAAGTTTATAGAGATCGCGGTGAAGAAATTTCCATGTTTATACAGATAGCGGTGTAGCTATTTCCATGTTTATACAGATGGCGGTGTAGATATTTCCACGTTCATAGAGATGGCGGTGTAGATATTTCCAAGTTTATACAGATAGCGGTGTAGATATTTCCATGTATATACTGACAGCGGTGTAGATAATTCCATGCTTACTCAGATAGCGGTGTAGATATTTCCATCTTTGCACAGATTGCGGTGTAGATATTTCCATCTTTACACAGATAGCGGTGTAGATATTTCCATGTTTACACAGATAGCTCTGTAGGTATTTCCATGTTTACAGAGATAGTGTTGTAGATGTTTCCATGTTTATAGAGATAGCGGTTTAGATATTTCCATGTATCAACAGATAGCGGTGTAGACATTTCCATGCTTACAGGGATACTGGTTTACATATTTCCATGTTTATACAGATAGCGGTGTAGATATTTCCATGTTTATACAGATAGCGGTGCAGATATTTCCTTGTTTATAGAGATAGCGGAGTAGATATTTCCATGTTAACAAAGGTAGCGGTGTAGAAATTTCCAAGTTTGTACAGATCACGGTGTAGATATTTCCATCTTTCTAGAGATGGCAGTGTAGATATTTCCAAGTTTATACAGATGGTGATGTAGATAGTTCCATGTTTATACAGACAGCGTTGTAGATATCTCCATGTTAATCCAATGGCGGTGTAGATATTTCCAAGTTTATAGAGATGGCGGTGTAGATATTTCTATGTTTATAGAGATAGCGGTGTTGGTATTTCCATGTTTATAGAGATGGAGTTGTAAGTATTTCCATGTTTATAGAGACAGCAGTGAAGATATTTCCATGTTTATACATATAGCGGTGTAGATATTTCCATGTTTATTCAGATAGCGGTGTTGGTATTTCCATGTTTATACAGAGAGCGGTGTATATATTTCCGTGTTTATACAGCTCGCAGTGCAGATATTTCCATCTTTATACAGATAGCAGTGTAGATATTTCCATGTTTACACAGACAACAGTGTAGATATGTCCTTGTTTATAGAGATGGCGGTGTAGATAGTTCCATGTTTATGGAGAGGGCGGTGTATTTGTTTCCATGTTTATAGAGATGGTGGAGTAGATATTTCCATGTTTTTACAGATGACAGTGAAGCTATTTCCATGTTTATACAGATGGCAGTGTAGATATTTCCATGTTATACAGATAGCGGTGTAGATATTTATATGTTTTTACAGATAGCGCTGTAGATATTTCCATGTTTATACAGATAGCGGTGCAGGTATTTCCATTTTATACAGAGATGTGTAGACATTTCCATGTTTAAAGAGATAGCGGTGTAGATATTTCCATGTTTATACAGATTGCGGTGGAGATATTTCCATGTTTATACAGATAGCTGTGTAGATATTTCCGTGTGTATACAGATGGCAGTGTAGATATTTCCATGTTTATAGAGATGGTGGAGTAGACATTTCCATGTTTATACAGAGAGCAGTGTAGCTATTTCCATGTTTATAGACATAGGGTGTAGATATTTTCATATTTATACAGATAGCGGTGTAGATATTTCCATGTTTATACAGATGGCGGTGTAGATATTTCCATGGTTATAGAGACGGCGGTGTAGATATTTCCATGTTTATAGAGATGACTGTGGAGATATTTCCATGTTTTTACAGATGGTGGTGTAGATATTTCCATGTGTATACAGATGGCGGTGTGTCTATTTCCAGGTTTATACAGATAGCGGTGTAGATATTTCCATGTTTATTGAGATGGCTGTGTAGATATGTCCACGTTTATACAGATGGCAGTGTAGATATTTCCATGTTTGTAGAGACAGTGATTTCGATATTTCCATGTTTATAAAGATAGCGGTTAAGATATTTCCATCGTTGCACAGATTGTGCTGTAGATATTTCCATCTTTACAAAGGTAGTGATGAAGATATTTCCATGTTTACACAGACAGTGGTGTAGATATTTCCATGTTTACACAGGTAGCGTTGTATATATTTGCATGTTTATACAGATAGCAGTGTAGATATTTCCATTTTTACACAGAGAGCGGTGTAGATATTTCAGTCGTTGCACAGATTGTGCTGTAGATATTTCCATATTTACACAGAGAGTGGTGTAGATATTTCCATGTTTACACAGACAGCGGTTTAGATATTTCCATGTTTACACAGATAGCTTTGTAATGTATGCATGTTTATACAGGTAGCGGTGTAAGTGTTTCCATGTTTATACAGATAGCGGTGGAGATATTTCCATGTTTATACAGATAGCGAAGGAGATATTTCTATGTTTATACAGATTGAGGTGTAGATATTTCCAAGTTTAAACAGATAGCGGTGTAGATATTTAAATGTTTTTACAGATAGCGGTGTAGTTATTTCCAAGTTTATACAGATAGCGGTGTAGGTATTTCCATGTTTGTAGAGATAGCGGTCTAGACATTTCCATGCTTATAGAGATAGTGGTGAAGATATTTCTATGTTTATAGAGAGAGCGGCGTAGATATTTCCATGTTTATACAGATGGCGGTGTAGATAGTTTCATGTTTATGGAGATGGCGGTCTAGATATTTCCATGTTTATAGAGATTGCGGTGTAGGTATTTTCATGTTTATAGAGATAGCGGTGTAGGTATTTCCATGTTAATAGAGATAGCGACGTAGGTACTTCCATGTTTATACAGATGGCTGTGTAGATATTTCCATGTGTACGGAGATGGCAGTGTAGATATTTCCATGTTTATGGAGATGGTGGTGAAGATATTTCTAGGCTTATACAGATGACTGTGTAGCTATTTCCAAGTTTATACAGATGGCAGTGTAGATATTTCCATGTTTATACAGATTGCGGTGTAGATATTTCCATGTTTATACAGATAGCGGTGTAGCTATTTCCATGTATACAGACATAGCAGTGTAGATATTTCCATATTTATACAGATAGCGGTGTGGATATTTCCATGTTTATACAGATGGCGTTGTAGATACTTCCATATTCATAGAGATGGCGGTGTAGATATTTCCAAGTTTATACAGATAGCGGTGTAGATATTTCCATGTTTATTGAGATAGCGGTGTAGATATTTCCATGTTTGTACAGATGGCGGTGTTGATATTTCCATCTATACACAGATGGCCGTGTAGATATTTCCATGTTTATACAGATGGCGGCGTAGATATTTCCATGGACATGAAGATGGCAGTGTAGATATTTAAATGTTTATACAGATGGCTGTGTAGATATTTCCATGTGTATACAGATGGCATTGTAGATATTTCCATGTTTATACAGATAGCTGTATAGTTATTTGCATGTTTTTACAGATGGCACTGCAGATATTTCCATGTTTATACAGATAGTGGTGTAGATATTTGCATGTTTACACAGATGGTGGTGTAGATATTTCCGTGTTTATACACATGGCGGAGTAGATACTTCCATCTTTATGGAGATGGCAGTGTAGATATTTTCATGTTTATAGAGATGGCAGTGTAGATATTTCCATATTTATAGAGATAGCCGTGTAGATATTTCCATCTTTCTACAGATGGCAGTGTAGATATTTCCATGTTTATACAGATGGCGGTGTAGATATTTCCATATTTATACAGATGTCTGTGTAGATATTTCCATGTGTATACAGATGGTATTGAAGGTATTTCCATGTTTATACAGATGGTTGTGTAGATATTTCGATGTTTATTCAGATGACTGTGTAGATATTTCCATGTATTTACAGATGGCAGTGTAGATATTTCAATGTTTATAGAGATGGCGCTGTAGATATTTCCATGTTTAAACAGATAACGGTGGAGATATTTCCATGTTTATACAGACAGCAGTTGAGATATTTCCATGTTTATACACATAGCGGTGTACATATTTCCATGTTTATAGAGACAGCGGTGTAGGTATTTCCATGTTTATACAGATAGCGGTGCAGATATTTCCATGTTTATACAGATGCCTATGCAGATATCTCCATATTTATTCAGAGGGCTGTGTAGATATTTCTATGTTTATACAGATGGCAGTGTAGATATTTCCATGTTCCTACACATGACTGTGTAGGTATTTCCATGTTTATACAGATGGCTTTGTAGATATTTCCATGTCTATAGAGATAGCGGTGCAGATATTTCCATGTTTATACAGATAGCGGTGTATATATTTCCATTTTTATACAGATCATGCTGTAGATATTTCCATGTTTATACAGATACCGGTGTAGATATTTCCATGTTTATACAGACGGCAGTGTAGATATTTCCAACTTTATAGAGATAGCAGTGTAGATATTTCCAAGTTTGTACAGATGGCGGTGTTGATGTTTCCATCTATACACTGATGGCCGTGTAGGTATTTCCATGTCAATACAGATGGCATTGAAGATATTTCCATGTTTATACAGATGGTGGTGTAGATATTTCCATATTTACACAGATTACTGTATAGGTATTTCCATGTTTATACAGATGGCGGTGTAGATATTTCCATGTTTATAGAGATAGCGGTGTAGATATTTCCATATTTATACAGATAACGGTGTAGAAATTTCCATGTTAATACAGATAGCGGTGTAAATATTTCCATGTTTATACAGATCACAGTGTAGATATTTCCTTGTTTATACAAATAGCGGTGTTATTTCCATGTTTATACAGATAGCGGTGTAGATATTTCCATGTATATACAGATGGCTGTGTAGATATTTCCATGTTTATATAGATGGCTTTGTAGTTATTTCCATGGTTATACAGATGAGTTTGTAGGTATTTCCATGTTTATACAGATGGCGGTGTAGATATTTCCATGTTTATAGAGATAGCTGTGTAGATATTCCCATGTTTATACAGATAGCGGTGTAGATTTTTCCATGTTTATACAGATCGCGGTGTAGATATTTCCATGTTTATACAGATTGCGGTGTAGATATTTCCATGTTTATACAGATAGCGGTGTAGTTATTTCCAAGTTTTTACAGATATCGGTGTAGATATTTCCATGTTTACACAGATTGCGGTGTAGATATCTCCATCTTTCTACAAATGGCATTGTAGATATTTTCATGTTTATACAGATGGCGGTGTAGATATTTCCATGTTTATAAAGATGGTGGTGTGGATATTACCATGTTTATACAGATAGCGGTGTAGATATTCCATGTTTATACAGATCGTGGTGAAGATATTTCCATGTTCATACAGATGGCGGTGTAGATATTTCCTTGTTTATACAGATAGCGGTGTAGATATTTCCATGTTTATAGAGATAGCGGTGTAGGTATTTCCATGTTTATAGACATAGCGGTGTAGATATTTCCATGTTTATATAGATGGCGTTGTAGATATTTCCATGTTTATACCGATAGCGGTGTTGGTATTTCCACGTTTATACAGATAGCGATGTAGATATTTCCATGTTTATACAACTCGCGGTGCAGATATTTATATCTTTATACAGATGGCATTGTAGATATTTCCTTATACACACAGATGGCGGTGTAGATGTTTCCATGTTTATGCAGATGGCGGAGTAGTTAGTTCCATGTTTATGGAGATGGCAGTGTAGATAATTTCATGTTTATAGAGATGGCGGTGTAGATATTTCCATGTTTATAGAGATAGCAGTGTAGATATTTACATGTTTATACAGATGGCTGTGTAGATATTTCCACGTGTATACAGATGGCATTGTAGATATTTCCACGTTTATACAGATGACTGTATAGGTATTTCCATGTTTTTACAGATAGCTGTTCAGATATTTCCATGTTTATAGAGATAGCGGTGTAGATATTTCCATGTTTGTACAGGTGGCGGTGTGGATATTTCCATCTATACACAGATGTCCGTGTAGATATTTCCATGTTTATACAGACGGCAGCATAGATATTTCCATATTTATACAGATGTCTGTGTAGATATTGCCATGTGTATACAGATGGTATTGTAGGTATTTCCATGTTTATACAGATGGTGGTGTAGATATTTCCATGTTTATTCAGATGACTGTGTAGATATTTCCATGTTTTTACAGATGGCATTGTAGATATTTCAATTTTTATAGAGATGGCGCTGTAGATATTTCCATGTTTATACAGATAACGGTGGAGATATTTCCATGTTTATACAGACAGCAGTGGAGATATTTCCATGTTTATACACATAGCCGTGTACATATTTCCATGTTTATAGAGACAGCGGTGTCGGTATTTCCATGTTTATACAGATAGCGGTGCAGATATTTCCATGTTTATACAGATGCCTATGCAGATATCTCCATATTTATACAGAGGGCTGCGTAGATATTTCTATGTTTATACAGATGGCAGTGTGAAATTTCCATGTTCCTACACATGACTGTGTAGGTATTTCTATGTTTATACAGATGGCTTTGTAGATATTTCCATGTCTATAGAGATAGCGGTGCAGATATTTCCATGTTTATACAGATAGCGGTGTATATATTTCCATGTTTATACAGATCGTGGTGTAGATATTTCCATGTTTAGACAGATACCGGTGTAGATATTTCCATGTTTATACAGACCACAGTGTAGATATTTCCATGTTTATAGAGATAGCAGTGTAGATATTTAAAAGATTGTACAGATGGTGGTGTTGATGTTTCCATCAATACACAGATTTCCGTGTAGGTATTTCCATGTGTATACAGATGGCATTGTAGATAATTCCATGTTTATACAGATGGTGGTGTAGATATTTCCATGTTGACACAGATTACTGTATAGGTATTTCCATGTTTATACAGATGGCGGTGTAGATATTTCCATGTTTATAGAGATAGCGGTGTAGATATTTCCATATTTATACAGATAACGGTGTAGAAATTTCCATGTTAATACAGATAGCGGTGTAAATATTTCCATGTTTATACAGATCACAGTGTAGATATTTCCTTGTTTATACAAATAGCGGTGTTATTTCCATGTTTATACAGATAGCGGTGTAGATATTTCCATGTATATACAGATGGCTGTGTAGATATTTCCATGTTTATATAGATGGCTTTGTAGTTATTTCCATGGTTATACAGATGAGTTTGTAGGTATTTCCATGTTTATACAGATGGCGGTGTAGATATTTCCATGTTTATAGAGATAGCTGTGTAGATATTCCCATGTTTATACAGATAGCGGTGTAGATTTTTCCATGTTTATACAGATAGCGGTGTAGTTATTTCCAAGTTTTTACAGATATCGGTGTAGATATTTCCATGTTTACACAGATTGCGGTGTAGATATCTCCATCTTTCTACAAATGGCATTGTAGATATTTTCATGTTTATACAGATGGCGGTGTAGATATTTCCATGTTTATAAAGATGGTGGTGTGGATATTACCATGTTTATACAGATAGCGGTGTAGATATTCCATGTTTATACAGATCGTGGTGAAGATATTTCCATGTTCATACAGATGGCGGTGTAGATATTTCCTTGTTTATACAGATAGCGGTGTAGATATTTCCATGTTTATAGAGATAGCGGTGTAGGTATTTCCATGTTTATAGACATAGCGGTGTAGATATTTCCATGTTTATATAGATGGCGTTGTAGATATTTCCATGTTTATACCGATAGCGGTGTTGGTATTTCCACGTTTATACAGATAGCGATGTAGATATTTCCATGTTTATACAACTCGCGGTGCAGATATTTATATCTTTATACAGATGGCATTGTATATATTTCCTTATACACACAGATGGCGGTGTAGATGTTTCCATGTTTATGCAGATGGCGGAGTAGTTAGTTCCATGTTTATGGAGATGGCAGTGTAGATAATTTCATGTTTATAGAGATGGCGGTGTAGATATTTCCATGTTTATAGAGATAGCAGTGTAGATATTTACATGTTTATACAGATGGCTGTGTAGATATTTCCACGTGTATACAGATGGCATTGTAGATATTTCCACGTTTATACAGATGACTGTATAGGTATTTCCATGTTTTTACAGATAGCTGTTCAGATATTTCCATGTTTATAGAGATAGCGGTGTAGATATTTCCATGTTTGTACAGGTGGCGGTGTGGATATTTCCATCTATACACAGATGTCCGTGTAGATATTTCCATGTTTATACAGACGGCAGCATAGATATTTCCATATTTATACAGATGTCTGTGTAGATATTGCCATGTGTATACAGATGGTATTGTAGGTATTTCCATGTTTATACAGATGGTGGTGTAGATATTTCCATGTTTATTCAGATGACTGTGTAGATATTTCCATGTTTTTACAGATGGCATTGTAGATATTTCAATTTTTATAGAGATGGCGCTGTAGATATTTCCATGTTTATACAGATAACGGTGGAGATATTTCCATGTTTATACAGACAGCAGTGGAGATATTTCCATGTTTATACACATAGCCGTGTACATATTTCCATGTTTATAGAGACAGCGGTGTCGGTATTTCCATGTTTATACAGATAGCGGTGCAGATATTTCCATGTTTATACAGATGCCTATGCAGATATCTCCATATTTATACAGAGGGCTGCGTAGATATTTCTATGTTTATACAGATGGCAGTGTGAAATTTCCATGTTCCTACACATGACTGTGTAGGTATTTCTATGTTTATACAGATGGCTTTGTAGATATTTCCATGTCTATAGAGATAGCGGTGCAGATATTTCCATGTTTATACAGATAGCGGTGTATATATTTCCATGTTTATACAGATCGTGGTGTAGATATTTCCATGTTTAGACAGATACCGGTGTAGATATTTCCATGTTTATACAGACCACAGTGTAGATATTTCCATGTTTATAGAGATAGCAGTGTAGATATTTAAAAGATTGTACAGATGGTGGTGTTGATGTTTCCATCAATACACAGATTTCCGTGTAGGTATTTCCATGTGTATACAGATGGCATTGTAGATAATTCCATGTTTATACAGATGGTGGTGTAGATATTTCCATGTTGACACAGATTACTGTATAGGTATTTCCATGTTTATACAGATGGCGGTGTAGATATTTCCATGTTTATAGAGATAGCGGTGTAGATATTTCCATATTTATACAGATAACGGTGTAGAAATTTCCATGTTAATACAGATAGCGGTGTAAATATTTCCATGTTTATACAGATCACAGTGTAGATATTTCCTTGTTTATACAAATAGCGGTGTTATTTCCATGTTTATACAGATAGCGGTGTAGATATTTCCATGTATATACAGATGGCTGTGTAGATATTTCCATGTTTATATAGATGGCTTTGTAGTTATTTCCATGGTTATACAGATGAGTTTGTAGGTATTTCCATGTTTATACAGATGGCGGTGTAGATATTTCCATGTTTATAGAGATAGCTGTGTAGATATTCCCATGTTTATACAGATAGCGGTGTAGATTTTTCCATGTTTATACAGATCGCGGTGTAGATATTTCCATGTTTATACAGATTGCGGTGTAGATATTTCCATGTTTATACAGATAGCGGTGTAGTTATTTCCAAGTTTTTACAGATATCGGTGTAGATATTTCCATGTTTACACAGATTGCGGTGTAGATATCTCCATCTTTCTACAAATGGCATTGTAGATATTTTCATGTTTATACAGATGGCGGTGTAGATATTTCCATGTTTATAAAGATGGTGGTGTGGATATTACCATGTTTATACAGATAGCGGTGTAGATATTCCATGTTTATACAGATCGTGGTGAAGATATTTCCATGTTCATACAGATGGCGGTGTAGATATTTCCTTGTTTATACAGATAGCGGTGTAGATATTTCCATGTTTATAGAGATAGCGGTGTAGGTATTTCCATGTTTATAGACATAGCGGTGTAGATATTTCCATGTTTATATAGATGGCGTTGTAGATATTTCCATGTTTATACCGATAGCGGTGTTGGTATTTCCACGTTTATACAGATAGCGATGTAGATATTTCCATGTTTATACAACTCGCGGTGCAGATATTTATATCTTTATACAGATGGCATTGTAGATATTTCCTTATACACACAGATGGCGGTGTAGATGTTTCCATGTTTATGCAGATGGCGGAGTAGTTAGTTCCATGTTTATGGAGATGGCAGTGTAGATAATTTCATGTTTATAGAGATGGCGGTGTAGATATTTCCATGTTTATAGAGATAGCAGTGTAGATATTTACATGTTTATACAGATGGCTGTGTAGATATTTCCACGTGTATACAGATGGCATTGTAGATATTTCCACGTTTATACAGATGACTGTATAGGTATTTCCATGTTTTTACAGATAGCTGTTCAGATATTTCCATGTTTATAGAGATAGCGGTGTAGATATTTCCATGTTTGTACAGGTGGCGGTGTGGATATTTCCATCTATACACAGATGTCCGTGTAGATATTTCCATGTTTATACAGACGGCAGCATAGATATTTCCATATTTATACAGATGTCTGTGTAGATATTGCCATGTGTATACAGATGGTATTGTAGGTATTTCCATGTTTATACAGATGGTGGTGTAGATATTTCCATGTTTATTCAGATGACTGTGTAGATATTTCCATGTTTTTACAGATGGCATTGTAGATATTTCAATTTTTATAGAGATGGCGCTGTAGATATTTCCATGTTTATACAGATAACGGTGGAGATATTTCCATGTTTATACAGACAGCAGTGGAGATATTTCCATGTTTATACACATAGCCGTGTACATATTTCCATGTTTATAGAGACAGCGGTGTCGGTATTTCCATGTTTATACAGATAGCGGTGCAGATATTTCCATGTTTATACAGATGCCTATGCAGATATCTCCATATTTATACAGAGGGCTGCGTAGATATTTCTATGTTTATACAGATGGCAGTGTGAAATTTCCATGTTCCTACACATGACTGTGTAGGTATTTCTATGTTTATACAGATGGCTTTGTAGATATTTCCATGTCTATAGAGATAGCGGTGCAGATATTTCCATGTTTATACAGATAGCGGTGTATATATTTCCATGTTTATACAGATCGTGGTGTAGATATTTCCATGTTTAGACAGATACCGGTGTAGATATTTCCATGTTTATACAGACCACAGTGTAGATATTTCCATGTTTATAGAGATAGCAGTGTAGATATTTAAAAGATTGTACAGATGGTGGTGTTGATGTTTCCATCAATACACAGATTTCCGTGTAGGTATTTCCATGTGTATACAGATGGCATTGTAGATAATTCCATGTTTATACAGATGGTGGTGTAGATATTTCCATGTTGACACAGATTACTGTATAGGTATTTCCATGTTTATACAGATGGCGGTGTAGATATTTCCATGTTTATAGAGATAGCGGTGTAGATATTTCCATATTTATACAGATAACGGTGTAGAAATTTCCATGTTAATACAGATAGCGGTGTAAATATTTCCATGTTTATACAGATCACAGTGTAGATATTTCCTTGTTTATACAAATAGCGGTGTTATTTCCATGTTTATACAGATAGCGGTGTAGATATTTCCATGTATATACAGATGGCTGTGTAGATATTTCCATGTTTATATAGATGGCTTTGTAGTTATTTCCATGGTTATACAGATGAGTTTGTAGGTATTTCCATGTTTATACAGATGGCGGTGTAGATATTTCCATGTTTATAGAGATAGCTGTGTAGATATTCCCATGTTTATACAGATAGCGGTGTAGATTTTTCCATGTTTATACAGATCGCGGTGTAGATATTTCCATGTTTATACAGATTGCGGTGTAGATATTTCCATGTTTATACAGATAGCGGTGTAGTTATTTCCAAGTTTTTACAGATATCGGTGTAGATATTTCCATGTTTACACAGATTGCGGTGTAGATATCTCCATCTTTCTACAAATGGCATTGTAGATATTTTCATGTTTATACAGATGGCGGTGTAGATATTTCCATGTTTATAAAGATGGTGGTGTGGATATTACCATGTTTATACAGATAGCGGTGTAGATATTCCATGTTTATACAGATCGTGGTGAAGATATTTCCATGTTCATACAGATGGCGGTGTAGATATTTCCTTGTTTATACAGATAGCGGTGTAGATATTTCCATGTTTATAGAGATAGCGGTGTAGGTATTTCCATGTTTATAGACATAGCGGTGTAGATATTTCCATGTTTATATAGATGGCGTTGTAGATATTTCCATGTTTATACCGATAGCGGTGTTGGTATTTCCACGTTTATACAGATAGCGATGTAGATATTTCCATGTTTATACAACTCGCGGTGCAGATATTTATATCTTTATACAGATGGCATTGTAGATATTTCCTTATACACACAGATGGCGGTGTAGATGTTTCCATGTTTATGCAGATGGCGGAGTAGTTAGTTCCATGTTTATGGAGATGGCAGTGTAGATAATTTCATGTTTATAGAGATGGCGGTGTAGATATTTCCATGTTTATAGAGATAGCAGTGTAGATATTTACATGTTTATACAGATGGCTGTGTAGATATTTCCACGTGTATACAGATGGCATTGTAGATATTTCCACGTTTATACAGATGACTGTATAGGTATTTCCATGTTTTTACAGATAGCTGTTCAGATATTTCCATGTTTATAGAGATAGCGGTGTAGATATTTCCATGTTTGTACAGGTGGCGGTGTGGATATTTCCATCTATACACAGATGTCCGTGTAGATATTTCCATGTTTATACAGACGGCAGCATAGATATTTCCATATTTATACAGATGTCTGTGTAGATATTGCCATGTGTATACAGATGGTATTGTAGGTATTTCCATGTTTATACAGATGGTGGTGTAGATATTTCCATGTTTATTCAGATGACTGTGTAGATATTTCCATGTTTTTACAGATGGCATTGTAGATATTTCAATTTTTATAGAGATGGCGCTGTAGATATTTCCATGTTTATACAGATAACGGTGGAGATATTTCCATGTTTATACAGACAGCAGTGGAGATATTTCCATGTTTATACACATAGCCGTGTACATATTTCCATGTTTATAGAGACAGCGGTGTCGGTATTTCCATGTTTATACAGATAGCGGTGCAGATATTTCCATGTTTATACAGATGCCTATGCAGATATCTCCATATTTATACAGAGGGCTGCGTAGATATTTCTATGTTTATACAGATGGCAGTGTGAAATTTCCATGTTCCTACACATGACTGTGTAGGTATTTCTATGTTTATACAGATGGCTTTGTAGATATTTCCATGTCTATAGAGATAGCGGTGCAGATATTTCCATGTTTATACAGATAGCGGTGTATATATTTCCATGTTTATACAGATCGTGGTGTAGATATTTCCATGTTTAGACAGATACCGGTGTAGATATTTCCATGTTTATACAGACCACAGTGTAGATATTTCCATGTTTATAGAGATAGCAGTGTAGATATTTAAAAGATTGTACAGATGGTGGTGTTGATGTTTCCATCAATACACAGATTTCCGTGTAGGTATTTCCATGTGTATACAGATGGCATTGTAGATAATTCCATGTTTATACAGATGGTGGTGTAGATATTTCCATGTTGACACAGATTACTGTATAGGTATTTCCATGTTTATACAGATGGCGGTGTAGATATTTCCATGTTTATAGAGATAGCGGTGTAGATATTTCCATATTTATACAGATAACGGTGTAGAAATTTCCATGTTTATACAGATAGCAGTGTAAATATTTCCATGTTTATTCAGATCACGGTGTAGATATTTCCCGGTTTATACAAATAGCGGTGTAGATATTTCCATGTTTATACAGATAGCGGTGTAGATATTTCCATGTATATACAGATGGCTGTGTAGATATTTCCATGTTTATACACATGACTTTGTAGGTATTTCCATGTTTATACAGATGGCGGTGTAGATATTTCCATGTTTATAGAGATAGCAGTGTAGATATTTCCATGTTTATACAGATAGCAGTGTAGATATTTCCATGTTTATACAGATCACGGTATAGATATTTCCATGTTTATACTGATCGCTGTGTAGATATTTCCATGTTTATACAGATAGCGGTGTAGATATTTCCATGTTTTTACAGATATCGGTGTAGATATTTCCATGTTTACACAGATATCGGTGTAGATATTTCCATATTTCTACAGATGGCATTGTAGATATTTCCATGTGTATACAGATGGCGGGGTAGATATTTCCATCTTTATATAGATGGTGGTGTAGATATTAGCATGTTTATACAGATAGCGGTGTAGATATTTCCATGTTTATACAGATCGTGGTGAAGATATTTCCATGTATATACAGATCGCAGTGTAGATATTTCCATGTTTATACAGATCACGTTGTAGATATTTCCATGTTTATACAGATAGCGGTGTAGATATTTCCATGTTTATACAGATAGCGGTGTAGATATTTCCTTGTTTATAGAGATAGCGGTGTAGGTATTTCCATGTTTATAGACATAGCGGTGTAGATATTTCCATGTTTATATAGACGGCATTGTAGTTATTTCCATGTTTATACCGATAGCGGTGATGGTATTTCCACATTTATACAGATAGCGATGTAGATATTTCCATGTTTATACAGCTCGCGGTGCACATATTTATAACTTTATACAGATGGCATTGTAGATATTTCCTTATTCACACAGATGGTGGTGTAGATATTTCCATGTTTATACAGATAGCGGTGTAGATATTTACTTGTCTATAGAGGTAGCGGTGTAGGTATTTCCATATTTATACAAATTGCGGTGTAGATATTTCCATCGTTATACAGATGGTGGTGTAGATATTTCCATGTTTATACAAATGGCAATGAAATTATTTCCATGTTTATACAGATAGTGGTGTAGATATTTCCATGTTTATACAGATGGCGGTGTAGATACATCCGTGTTTCTGAAGATGGCGGTGTAGATATTTTCATGTTTATAGAGATGGCGGTGTAGATATTTCCATGTATATAGAGATTGAAGTGTAGATATTTCCATGTTTATAGAGAAATCGGTGTATGTATTTCCATGTTTATAGAGATAGCAGTGTGCATATTTCCATATTTATACAGATAACGGTGTAGTTATTTCCATGATTATACTGATGGCGGTGTAGATATTTCCCTGTTTATACAGATATCTGTGCAGATATTTCCATGTTTACACAAATAGCCGTGTAGACATTTCTCTGTTTTCACAGATAGAGTTGCAGATATTTCCATGTTTATAAAGATAGCGGTGCAGATATTTCCATGTTTATACAGATAGCGGTGTGGCTATTTCCAAGTTTATACAGATAGCGGTGTGGGTATTTCCATGTTTATACAGATGGTGGTGTAGATATTTCCATGTTTATACAGATGACTGTGAAGTTATATCCATGTTTATACAGATGTCAGTGTAGATATTTTCATGTTTATAGAGATAACGATCTAGATATTTCCATTTTTATACAGATAGCGGTGTAGACATTTCCATATTTAGAGAGATAGCGGTGTAGATATTTCCATGTTTACACAGATAGCAGTGTAGATATTTCCATGTTTATAGAGATGGCGTTGTAGATAATTCCATGTTTATAGGTATATCGGTGTAGATATTTCCATGATTATACAACTCGCAGTGCAGATATTTCCATCTTTATACAGATGGCAGTGAATATTTTTCCATGTTTATACAGATAGTGGTGTAGGTATTTCCATGTTTATACAGATGGCGGTGTAGATACAGCCATGTTTCTGAAGATGGCGGTGTAGATATTTTCATGTTTATAGAGATGGCGGTGTAGATAATTCCATGTTTACAGAGATTGCGATGTAGATATTTCCATGTTTATAGCGAAAGCGGTGTTGGTATTTCCATGTTTATGGAGATAGCGGTGTAGATATTTCCATATTTCTGAAGAAAGCGGTGTAGGTATTTCCATGTTTATACAGATGGCAGTGTAGATATTTCCATGTTTCTACATATGGCGGTGTAGGTATTTCCTTGTTTATAGAGATAGCGGTGTAGATATTTCCATGTTTATACAGATAGCGCTGTAGAGATTTCCATGTTTTCAGAGATAGCGGTGTAGATATTTCCATCTTTGCACAGATTGCCGTGTAGATATTTCCATTTTTACACAGATACCTGTGTAGATATTTTCAAGTTTACACAGAGAGCTGTGTAGATATTTCCATGTTTACACAAATAGCATTGTAGATATTTCCATGTTTATACAGATATCGGTGGAGATATTTCCATGTTTATACAGATAGCGGTGGAGATATTTCCCTGTTTACACAGATAGTGATGAATATATTTCCATGTTTATACAGATAGCGGTGTAGATATTTCCATGTTTATAGAGATAGCAGTGTAGATATTTACATGTTTATACAGATGGCTGTGTAGATATTTCCATGTGTATACAGATGGCAATGTAGATATTTCCATGTTTATACAGATGACTGTATAGGTTTTTCCGTGATTTTACAGATGGCAGTGCAGATATTTCCATGTTTATAGATATAGCGGTGTAGATATTTCCATGTTTGTACAGATGGCGGTGTTGATATTTCCATCTGTACACAGATGGCCGTGTAGATATTTCCATGTTTATACAGATGGCGGCATAGATATTTCCATGGACATGCAGATGGCAGTGTAGATATTTAAATGTTTATACAGATGGCTGTGTAGATATTTCCATGTGTATACAGATGGCATTGTAGATATTTCCATGTTTATACAGATGACTGGATAGTTATTTCCATGTTTTTACAGATGGCAGTGCAGATATTTCCATGTTTATACAGATAGCGGTGCAGATATTTCCATGTTTATACAGATGCCTATGCAGATATCTCCATATTTATACAGTGGGCTGTGTAGGTATTTCTATGTTTATACAGATGGTGGTGTAGATATTTCCATGTTTATACAGATGACTGTGAAGTTATATCCATGTTTATACAGATGTCAGTGTAGATATTTTCATGTTTATAGAGATAACGATCTAGATATTTCCATTTTTATACAGATAGCGGTGTAGACATTTCCATATTTAGAGAGATAGCGGTGTAGATATTTCCATGTTTACACAGATAGCAGTGTAGATATTTCCATGTTTATAGAGATGGCGTTGTAGATAATTCCATGTTTATAGGTATATCGGTGTAGATATTTCCATGATTATACAACTCGCAGTGCAGATATTTCCATCTTTATACAGATGGCAGTGAATATTTTTCCATGTTTATACAGATAGTGGTGTAGGTATTTCCATGTTTATACAGATGGCGGTGTAGATACAGCCATGTTTCTGAAGATGGCGGTGTAGATATTTTCATGTTTATAGAGATGGCGGTGTAGATAATTCCATGTTTACAGAGATTGCGATGTAGATATTTCCATGTTTATAGCGAAAGCGGTGTTGGTATTTCCATGTTTATGGAGATAGCGGTGTAGATATTTCCATATTTCTAAAGAAAGCGGTGTAGGTATTTCCATGTTTATACAGATGGCAGTGTAGATATTTCCATGTTTCTACATATGGCGGTGTAGGTATTTCCTTGTTTATAGAGATAGCGGTGTAGATATTTCCATGTTTATACAGATAGCGCTGTAGAGATTTCCATGTTTTCAGAGATAGCGGTGTAGATATTTCCATCTTTGCACAGATTGCCGTGTAGATATTTCCATTTTTACACAGATACCTGTGTAGATATTTTCAAGTTTACACAGAGAGCTGTGTAGATATTTCCATGTTTACACAAATAGCATTGTAGATATTTCCATGTTTATACAGATATCGGTGGAGATATTTCCATGTTTATACAGATAGCGGTGGAGATATTTCCCTGTTTACACAGATAGTGATGAATATATTTCCATGTTTATACAGATAGCGGTGTAGATATTTCCATGTTTATAGAGATAGCAGTGTAGATATTTACATGTTTATACAGATGGCTGTGTAGATATTTCCATGTGTATACAGATGGCAATGTAGATATTTCCATGTTTATACAGATGACTGTATAGGTTTTTCCGTGATTTTACAGATGGCAGTGCAGATATTTCCATGTTTATAGATATAGCGGTGTAGATATTTCCATGTTTGTACAGATGGCGGTGTTGATATTTCCATCTGTACACAGATGGCCGTGTAGATATTTCCATGTTTATACAGATGGCGGCATAGATATTTCCATGGACATGCAGATGGCAGTGTAGATATTTAAATGTTTATACAGATGGCTGTGTAGATATTTCCATGTGTATACAGATGGCATTGTAGATATTTCCATGTTTATACAGATGACTGGATAGTTATTTCCATGTTTTTACAGATGGCAGTGCAGATATTTCCATGTTTATACAGATAGCGGTGCAGATATTTCCATGTTTATACAGATGCCTATGCAGATATCTCCATATTTATACAGTGGGCTGTGTAGGTATTTCTATGTTTATACAGATGGCAGTGTAGATATTTCCATGTTCCTACACATGACTGTGTAGATATTTCCATGTTTATACAGATCACGTTGTAGATATTTCCATGTTTATACAGATAGCGGTGTAGATATTTCCTTGTTTATAGAGATATCGGTGTAGGTATTTCCATGTTTATAGACATAGCGGTGTAGATATTTCCATGTTTATATAGACGGCGTTGTAGTTATTTCCATGTTTATACCGATAGCGGTGATGGAATTTCCACGTTTATACAGATAGCGATGTAGATATTTCCATGTTTATACAGCTCGCGGTGCACATATTTATATCTTTATACAGATGGCATTGTAGATATTTCCTTATTCACACAGATGGTGGTGTAGATATTTCCATGTTTATACAGATAGCGGTGTAGATATTTACTTGTCTATAGAGGTAGCGGTGTAGGTATTTCCATATTTATACAAATTGCAGTGTAGATATTTCCATCGTTATACAGATGGTGGTGTAGATATTTCCATGTTTATACAAATGGCAATGAAGTTATTTCCATGTATATATAGATAGTGGTGTAGATATTTCCATGTTTATACAGATGGCGGTGTAGATACATCCGTGTTTCTGAAGATGGCGGTGTAGATATTTTCATGTTTATAGAGATGGCGGTGTAGATATTTCCATGTATATAGAGATTGCAGTGTAGATATTTCCATGTTTATAGAGAAATCGGTGTATGTATTTCCATGTTTATAGAGATAGCAGTGTGCATATTTCCATATTTATACAGATAACGGTGTAGGTATTTCCATGTTTATACAGATGGCGGTGTAGATATTTCCTTGTTTATACAGATATCTGTGCAGATATTTCCATGTTTACACAAATAGCCGTGTAGATATTTCTCTGTTTACACAGATAGAGTTGCAGATATTTCCATGTTTATAAAGATAGCGGTGCAGATATTTCCATGTTTACACAGATAGCGGTGTGGCTATTTCTAAGTTTATACAGATAGCGGTGTGGGTATTTCCATGTTTATACAGATGGTGGTGTAGATATTTCCATGTTTATACAGATGACTGTGAAGTTATATCCATGTTTATACAGATGTCAGTGTAGATATTTTCATGTTTATAGAGATAACGATCTAGATATTTCCATGTTTATACAGATAGCGGTGTAGACATTTCCATATTTAGAGAGATAGCGGTGTAGATATTTCCATGTTTACGCAGATAGCAGTGTAGATATTTCCATGTTTATAGAGATGGCGTTGTAGATAATTCCATGTTTATAGGTATATCGGTGTAGATATTTCCATGATTATACAACTCGCAGTGCAGATATTTCCATCTTTATACAGATGGCAGTGAATATTTTTCCATGTTTATACAGATAGTGGTGTAGGTATTTCCATGTTTATACAGATGGCGGTGTAGATACAGCCATGTTTCTGAAGATGGCGGTGTAGATATTTTCATGTTTATAGAGATGGCGGTGTAGATAATTCCATGTTTACAGAGATTGGGATGTAGATATTTCCATGTTTATAGCGAAAGCGGTGTTGGTATTTCCATGTTTATGGAGATAGCGGTGTAGATATTTCCATATTTCTAAAGAAAGCGGTGTAGGTATTTCCATGTTTATACAGATGGCAGTGTAGATATTTCCATGTTTCTACATATGGCGGTGTAGATATTTCCTTGTTTATAGAGATAGCGGTGTAGATATTTCCATGTTTATACAGATAGCGCTGTAGAGATTTCCATGTTTTCAGAGATAGCGGTGTAGATATTTCCATCTTTGCACAGATTGCCGTGTAGATATTTCCATTTTTACACAGATACCTGTGTAGATATTTTCAAGTTTACACAGAGAGCTGTGTAGATATTTCCATGTTTACACAAATAGCGTTGTAGATATTTCCATGTTTATACAGATATCGGTGGAGATATTTCCATGTTTATACAGATAGCGGTGGAGATATTTCCCTGTTTACACAGATAGTGATGAATATATTTCCATGTTTATACAGATAGCGGTGTAGATATTTCCATTTTTATAGAGATAGCAGTGTAGATATTTACATGTTTATACAGATGGCTGTGTAGATATTTACATGTGTATACAGATGGCAATGTAGATATTTCCATGTTTATACAGATGACTGTATAGGTTTTTCCGTGATTTTACAGATGGCAGTGCAGATATTTCCATGTTTATAGATATAGCGGTGTAGATATTTCCATGTTTGTACAGATGGCGGTGTTGATATTTCCATCTTTACACAGATGGCCGTGTAGATATTTCCATGTTTATACAGATGGCGGCATAGATATTTCCATGGACATGCAGATGGCAGTGTAGATATTTAAATGTTTATACAGATGGCTGTGTAGATATTTCCATGTGTATACAGATGGCATTGTAGATATTTCCATGTTTATACAGATGACTGGATAGTTATTTCCATGTTTTTACAGATGGCAGTGCAGATATTTCCATGTTTATACAGATAGCGGTGCAGATATTTCCATGTTTATACAGATGCCTATGCAGATATCTCCATATTTATACAGTGGGCTGTGTAGGTATTTCTATGTTTATACAGATGGCAGTGTAGATATTTCCATGTTCCTACACATGACTGTGTAGATATTTCCATGTTTATACAGATCACGTTGTAGATATTTCCATGTTTATACAGATAGCGGTGTAGATATTTCCATGTTTATACAGATAGCGGTGTAGATATTTCCTTGTTTATAGAGATATCGGTGTAGGTATTTCCATGTTTATAGACATAGCGGTGTAGATATTTCCATGTTTATATAGACGGCGTTGTAGTTATTTCCATGTTTATACCGATAGCGGTGATGGAATTTCCACGTTTATACAGATAGCGATGTAGATATTTCCATGTTTATACAGCTCGCGGTGCACATATTTATATCTTTATACAGATGGCATTGTAGATATTTCCTTATTCACACAGATGGTGGTGTAGATATTTCCATGTTTATACAGATAGCGGTGTAGATATTTACTTGTCTATAGAGGTAGCGGTGTAGGTATTTCCATATTTATACAAATTGCGGTGTAGATATTTCCATCGTTATACAGATGGTGGTGTAGATATTTCCATGTTTATACAAATGGCAATGAAGTTATTTCCATGTATATATAGATAGTGGTGTAGATATTTCCATGTTTATACAGATGGCGGTGTAGATACATCCGTGTTTCTGAAGATGGCGGTGTAGATATTTTCATGTTTATAGAGATGGCGGTGTAGATATTTCCATGTATATAGAGATTGCAGTGTAGATATTTCCATGTTTATAGAGAAATCGGTGTATGTATTTCCATGTTTATAGAGATAGCAGTGTGCATATTTCCATATTTATACAGATAACGGTGTAGGTATTTCCATGTTTATACAGATGGCGGTGTAGATATTTCCTTGTTTATACAGATATCTGTGCAGATATTTCCATGTTTACACAAATAGCCGTGTAGATATTTCTCTGTTTACACAGATAGAGTTGCAGATATTTCCATGTTTATAAAGATAGCTGTGCAGATATTTCCATGTTTACACAGATAGCGGTGTGGCTATTTCCAAGTTTATACAGATAGCGGTGTGGGTATTTCCATGTTTATAAAGATAACGGTGCAGATATTTCCATGTTTACACAGATAGCGGTGTGGCTATTTCCAAGTTTATACAGATAGCGGTGTGGGTATTTCCATGTTTATACAGATAGCGTTATAGATATTTCCATGTTTATAGAGATGACTGTCTAGATATTTGCATGTTTATACAGCTTTCCGTGTAGATATTTCCATGTTTATACAGATGGTGGTGTAGATATTTCCATGTTTATGCAGATGACTGTGAAGTTATTTCCATGTTTATACAGATGTCAGTGTAGATATTTTCATGTTTATAGAGATAGCGGTGTAGATATTTCCATATTTATACAGATAACGGTGTAGAAATTTCCATGTTAATACAGATAGCGGTGTAAATATTTCCATGTTTATACAGATCACAGTGTAGATATTTCCTTGTTTATACAAATAGCGGTGTTATTTCCATGTTTATACAGATAGCGGTGTAGATATTTCCATGTATATACAGATGGCTGTGTAGATATTTCCATGTTTATATAGATGGCTTTGTAGTTATTTCCATGGTTATACAGATGAGTTTGTAGGTATTTCCATGTTTATACAGATGGCGGTGTAGATATTTCCATGTTTATAGAGATAGCTGTGTAGATATTCCCATGTTTATACAGATAGCGGTGTAGATTTTTCCATGTTTATACAGATCGCGGTGTAGATATTTCCATGTTTATACAGATTGCGGTGTAGATATTTCCATGTTTATACAGATAGCGGTGTAGTTATTTCCAAGTTTTTACAGATATCGGTGTAGATATTTCCATGTTTACACAGATTGCGGTGTAGATATCTCCATCTTTCTACAAATGGCATTGTAGATATTTTCATGTTTATACAGATGGCGGTGTAGATATTTCCATGTTTATAAAGATGGTGGTGTGGATATTACCATGTTTATACAGATAGCGGTGTAGATATTCCATGTTTATACAGATCGAGGTGAAGATATTTCCATGTTTATACAGATGGCCGTGTAGATATTTCCTTGTTTATACAGATAGCGGTGTAGATATTTCCATGTTTATAGAGATAGCGGTGTAGGTATTTCCATGTTTATAGACATAGCAGTGTAGATATTTCCATGTTTATATAGATGGCGTTGTAGATATTTCCATGTTTATACCGATAGCGGTGTTGGTATTTCCACGTTTATACAGATAGCGATGTAGATATTTCCATGTTTATACAACTCGCGGTGCAGATATTTATATCTTTATACAGATGGCATTGTAGATATTTCCTTATACACACAGATGGCGGTGTAGATGTTTCCATGTTTATGCAGATGGCGGAGTAGTTAGTTCCATGTTTATGGAGATGGCAGTGTAGATAATTTCATGTTTATAGAGATGGCGGTGTAGATATTTCCATGTTTATAGAGATAGCAGTGTAGATATTTACATGTTTATACAGATGGCTGTGTAGATATTTCCACGTGTATACAGATGGCATTGTAGATATTTCCACGTTTATACAGATGACTGTATAGGTATTTCCATGTTTTTACAGATAGCTGTTCAGATATTTCCATGTTTATAGAGATAGCGGTGTAGATATTTCCATGTTTGTACAGGTGGCGGTGTGGATATTTCCATCTATACACAGATGTCCGTGTAGATATTTCCATGTTTATACAGACGGCAGCATAGATATTTCCATATTTATACAGATGTCTGTGTAGATATTGCCATGTGTATACAGATGGTATTGTAGGTATTTCCATGTTTATACAGATGGTGGTGTAGATATTTCCATGTTTATTCAGATGACTGTGTAGATATTTCCATGTTTTTACAGATGGCATTGTAGATATTTCAATTTTTATAGAGATGGCGCTGTAGATATTTCCATGTTTATACAGATAACGGTGGAGATATTTCCATGTTTATACAGACAGCAGTGGAGATATTTCCATGTTTATACACATAGCCGTGTACATATTTCCATGTTTATAGAGACAGCGGTGTCGGTATTTCCATGTTTATACAGATAGCGGTGCAGATATTTCCATGTTTATACAGATGCCTATGCAGATATCTCCATATTTATACAGAGGGCTGCGTAGATATTTCTATGTTTATACAGATGGCAGTGTGAAATTTCCATGTTCCTACACATGACTGTGTAGGTATTTCTATGTTTATACAGATGGCTTTGTAGATATTTCCATGTCTATAGAGATAGCGGTGCAGATATTTCCATGTTTATACAGATAGCGGTGTATATATTTCCATGTTTATACAGATCGTGGTGTAGATATTTCCATGTTTAGACAGATACCGGTGTAGATATTTCCATGTTTATACAGACCACAGTGTAGATATTTCCATGTTTATAGAGATAGCAGTGTAGATATTTAAAAGATTGTACAGATGGTGGTGTTGATGTTTCCATCAATACACAGATTTCCGTGTAGGTATTTCCATGTGTATACAGATGGCATTGTAGATAATTCCATGTTTATACAGATGGTGGTGTAGATATTTCCATGTTGACACAGATTACTGTATAGGTATTTCCATGTTTATACAGATGGCGGTGTAGATATTTCCATGTTTATAGAGATAGCGGTGTAGATATTTCCATATTTATACAGATAACGGTGTAGAAATTTCCATGTTTATACAGATAGCAGTGTAAATATTTCCATGTTTATTCAGATCACGGTGTAGATATTTCCCGGTTTATACAAATAGCGGTGTAGATATTTCCATGTTTATACAGATAGCGGTGTAGATATTTCCATGTATATACAGATGGCTGTGTAGATATTTCCATGTTTATACACATGACTTTGTAGGTATTTCCATGTTTATACAGATGGCGGTGTAGATATTTCCATGTTTATAGAGATAGCAGTGTAGATATTTCCATGTTTATACAGATAGCAGTGTAGATATTTCCATGTTTATACAGATCACGGTGTAGATATTTCCATGTTTATACTGATCGCTGTGTAGATATTTCCATGTTTATACAGATAGCGGTGTAGATATTTCCATGTTTTTACAGATATCGGTGTAGATATTTCCATGTTTACACAGATATCGGTGTAGATATTTCCATATTTCTACAGATGGCATTGTAGATATTTCCATGTGTATACAGATGGCGGGGTAGATATTTCCATCTTTATATAGATGGTGGTGTAGATATTAGCATGTTTATACAGATAGCGGTGTAGATATTTCCATGTTTATACAGATCGTGGTGAAGATATTTCCATGTATATACAGATCGCAGTGTAGATATTTCCATGTTTATACAGATCACGTTGTAGATATTTCCATGTTTATACAGATAGCAGTGTAGATATTTCCATGTTTATACAGATAGCGGTGTAGATATTTCCTTGTTTATAGAGATAGCGGTGTAGGTATTTCCATGTTTATAGACATAGCGGTGTAGATATTTCCATGTTTATATAGACGGCGTTGTAGTTATTTCCATGTTTATACCGATAGCGGTGATGGTATTTCCACATTTATACAGATAGCGATGTAGATATTTCCATGTTTATACAGCTCGCGGTGCACATATTTATATCTTTATACAGATGGCATTGTAGATATTTCCTTATTCACACAGATGGTGGTGTAGATATTTCCATGTTTATACAGATAGCGGTGTAGACATTTACTTGTCTATAGAGGTAGCGGTGTAGGTATTTCCATATTTATACAAATTGCGGTGTAGATATTTCCATCGTTATACAGATGGTGGTGTAGATATTTCCATGTTTATACAAATGGCAATGAAATTATTTCCATGTTTATACAGATAGTGGTGTAGATATTTCCATGTTTATACAGATGGCGGTGTAGATACATCCGTGTTTCTGAAGATGGCGGTGTAGATATTTTCATGTTTATAGAGATGGCGGTGTAGATATTTCCATGTATATAGAGATTGAAGTGTAGATATTTCCATGTTTATAGAGAAATCGGTGTATGTATTTCCATGTTTATAGAGATAGCAGTGTGCATATTTCCATATTTATACAGATAACGGTGTAGTTATTTCCATGATTATACTGATGGCGGTGTAGATATTTCCCTGTTTATACAGATATCTGTGCAGATATTTCCATGTTTACACAAATAGCCGTGTAGACATTTCTCTGTTTTCACAGATAGAGTTGCAGATATTTCCATGTTTATAAAGATAGCGGTGCAGATATTTCCATGTTTATACAGATAGCGGTGTGGCTATTTCCAAGTTTATACAGATAGCGGTGTGGGTATTTCCATGTTTATACAGATGGTGGTGTAGATATTTCCATGTTTATACAGATGACTGTGAAGTTATATCCATGTTTATACAGATGTCAGTGTAGATATTTTCATGTTTATAGAGATAACGATCTAGATATTTCCATTTTTATACAGATAGCGGTGTAGACATTTCCATATTTAGAGAGATAGCGGTGTAGATATTTCCATGTTTACACAGATAGCAGTGTAGATATTTCCATGTTTATAGAGATGGCGTTGTAGATAATTCCATGTTTATAGGTATATCGGTGTAGATATTTCCATGATTATACAACTCGCAGTGCAGATATTTCCATCTTTATACAGATGGCAGTGAATATTTTTCCATGTTTATACAGATAGTGGTGTAGGTATTTCCATGTTTATACAGATGGCGGTGTAGATACAGCCATGTTTCTGAAGATGGCGGTGTAGATATTTTCATGTTTATAGAGATGGCGGTGTAGATAATTCCATGTTTACAGAGATTGCGATGTAGATATTTCCATGTTTATAGCGAAAGCGGTGTTGGTATTTCCATGTTTATGGAGATAGCGGTGTAGATATTTCCATATTTCTAAAGAAAGCGGTGTAGGTATTTCCATGTTTATACAGATGGCAGTGTAGATATTTCCATGTTTCTACATATGGCGGTGTAGGTATTTCCTTGTTTATAGAGATAGCGGTGTAGATATTTCCATGTTTATACAGATAGCGCTGTAGAGATTTCCATGTTTTCAGAGATAGCGGTGTAGATATTTCCATCTTTGCACAGATTGCCGTGTAGATATTTCCATTTTTACACAGATACCTGTGTAGATATTTTCAAGTTTACACAGAGAGCTGTGTAGATATTTCCATGTTTACACAAATAGCATTGTAGATATTTCCATGTTTATACAGATATCGGTGGAGATATTTCCATGTTTATACAGATAGCGGTGGAGATATTTCCCTGTTTACACAGATAGTGATGAATATATTTCCATGTTTATACAGATAGCGGTGTAGATATTTCCATGTTTATAGAGATAGCAGTGTAGATATTTACATGTTTATACAGATGGCTGTGTAGATATTTCCATGTGTATACAGATGGCAATGTAGATATTTCCATGTTTATACAGATGACTGTATAGGTTTTTCCGTGATTTTACAGATGGCAGTGCAGATATTTCCATGTTTATAGATATAGCGGTGTAGATATTTCCATGTTTGTACAGATGGCGGTGTTGATATTTCCATCTGTACACAGATGGCCGTGTAGATATTTCCATGTTTATACAGATGGCGGCATAGATATTTCCATGGACATGCAGATGGCAGTGTAGATATTTAAATGTTTATACAGATGGCTGTGTAGATATTTCCATGTGTATACAGATGGCATTGTAGATATTTCCATGTTTATACAGATGACTGGATAGTTATTTCCATGTTTTTACAGATGGCAGTGCAGATATTTCCATGTTTATACAGATAGCGGTGCAGATATTTCCATGTTTATACAGATGCCTATGCAGATATCTCCATATTTATACAGTGGGCTGTGTAGGTATTTCTATGTTTATACAGATGGTGGTGTAGATATTTCCATGTTTATACAGATGACTGTGAAGTTATATCCATGTTTATACAGATGTCAGTGTAGATATTTTCATGTTTATAGAGATAACGATCTAGATATTTCCATTTTTATACAGATAGCGGTGTAGACATTTCCATATTTAGAGAGATAGCGGTGTAGATATTTCCATGTTTACACAGATAGCAGTGTAGATATTTCCATGTTTATAGAGATGGCGTTGTAGATAATTCCATGTTTATAGGTATATCGGTGTAGATATTTCCATGATTATACAACTCGCAGTGCAGATATTTCCATCTTTATACAGATGGCAGTGAATATTTTTCCATGTTTATACAGATAGTGGTGTAGGTATTTCCATGTTTATACAGATGGCGGTGTAGATACAGCCATGTTTCTGAAGATGGCGGTTTAGATATTTTCATGTTTATAGAGATGGCGGTGTAGATAATTCCATGTTTACAGAGATTGCGATGTAGATATTTCCATGTTTATAGCGAAAGCGGTGTTGGTATTTCCATGTTTATGGAGATAGCGGTGTAGATATTTCCATATTTCTAAAGAAAGCGGTGTAGGTATTTCCATGTTTATACAGATGGCAGTGTAGATATTTCCATGTTTCTACATATGGCGGTGTAGGTATTTCCTTGTTTATAGAGATAGCGGTGTAGATATTTCCATGTTTATACAGATAGCGCTGTAGAGATTTCCATGTTTTCAGAGATAGCGGTGTAGATATTTCCATCTTTGCACAGATTGCCGTGTAGATATTTCCATTTTTACACAGATACCTGTGTAGATATTTTCAAGTTTACACAGAGAGCTGTGTAGATATTTCCATGTTTACACAAATAGCATTGTAGATATTTCCATGTTTATACAGATATCGGTGGAGATATTTCCATGTTTATACAGATAGCGGTGGAGATATTTCCCTGTTTACACAGATAGTGATGAATATATTTCCATGTTTATACAGATAGCGGTGTAGATATTTCCATGTTTATAGAGATAGCAGTGTAGATATTTACATGTTTATACAGATGGCTGTGTAGATATTTCCATGTGTATACAGATGGCAATGTAGATATTTCCATGTTTATACAGATGACTGTATAGGTTTTTCCGTGATTTTACAGATGGCAGTGCAGATATTTCCATGTTTATAGATATAGCGGTGTAGATATTTCCATGTTTGTACAGATGGCGGTGTTGATATTTCCATCTGTACACAGATGGCCGTGTAGATATTTCCATGTTTATACAGATGGCGGCATAGATATTTCCATGGACATGCAGATGGCAGTGTAGATATTTAAATGTTTATACAGATGGCTGTGTAGATATTTCCATGTGTATACAGATGGCATTGTAGATATTTCCATGTTTATACAGATGACTGGATAGTTATTTCCATGTTTTTACAGATGGCAGTGCAGATATTTCCATGTTTATACAGATAGCGGTGCAGATATTTCCATGTTTATACAGATGCCTATGCAGATATCTCCATATTTATACAGTGGGCTGTGTAGGTATTTCTATGTTTATACAGATGGCAGTGTAGATATTTCCATGTTCCTACACATGACTGTGTAGATATTTCCATGTTTATACAGATCACGTTGTAGATATTTCCATGTTTATACAGATAGCGGTGTAGATATTTCCTTGTTTATAGAGATATCGGTGTAGGTATTTCCATGTTTATAGACATAGCGGTGTAGATATTTCCATGTTTATATAGACGGCGTTGTAGTTATTTCCATGTTTATACCGATAGCGGTGATGGAATTTCCACGTTTATACAGATAGCGATGTAGATATTTCCATGTTTATACAGCTCGCGGTGCACATATTTATATCTTTATACAGATGGCATTGTAGATATTTCCTTATTCACACAGATGGTGGTGTAGATATTTCCATGTTTATACAGATAGCGGTGTAGATATTTACTTGTCTATAGAGGTAGCGGTGTAGGTATTTCCATATTTATACAAATTGCAGTGTAGATATTTCCATCGTTATACAGATGGTGGTGTAGATATTTCCATGTTTATACAAATGGCAATGAAGTTATTTCCATGTATATATAGATAGTGGTGTAGATATTTCCATGTTTATACAGATGGCGGTGTAGATACATCCGTGTTTCTGAAGATGGCGGTGTAGATATTTTCATGTTTATAGAGATGGCGGTGTAGATATTTCCATGTATATAGAGATTGCAGTGTAGATATTTCCATGTTTATAGAGAAATCGGTGTATGTATTTCCATGTTTATAGAGATAGCAGTGTGCATATTTCCATATTTATACAGATAACGGTGTAGGTATTTCCATGTTTATACAGATGGCGGTGTAGATATTTCCTTGTTTATACAGATATCTGTGCAGATATTTCCATGTTTACACAAATAGCCGTGTAGATATTTCTCTGTTTACACAGATAGAGTTGCAGATATTTCCATGTTTATAAAGATAGCGGTGCAGATATTTCCATGTTTACACAGATAGCGGTGTGGCTATTTCTAAGTTTATACAGATAGCGGTGTGGGTATTTCCATGTTTATACAGATGGTGGTGTAGATATTTCCATGTTTATACAGATGACTGTGAAGTTATATCCATGTTTATACAGATGTCAGTGTAGATATTTTCATGTTTATAGAGATAACGATCTAGATATTTCCATGTTTATACAGATAGCGGTGTAGACATTTCCATATTTAGAGAGATAGCGGTGTAGATATTTCCATGTTTACGCAGATAGCAGTGTAGATATTTCCATGTTTATAGAGATGGCGTTGTAGATAATTCCATGTTTATAGGTATATCGGTGTAGATATTTCCATGATTATACAACTCGCAGTGCAGATATTTCCATCTTTATACAGATGGCAGTGAATATTTTTCCATGTTTATACAGATAGTGGTGTAGGTATTTCCATGTTTATACAGATGGCGGTGTAGATACAGCCATGTTTCTGAAGATGGCGGTGTAGATATTTTCATGTTTATAGAGATGGCGGTGTAGATAATTCCATGTTTACAGAGATTGGGATGTAGATATTTCCATGTTTATAGCGAAAGCGGTGTTGGTATTTCCATGTTTATGGAGATAGCGGTGTAGATATTTCCATATTTCTAAAGAAAGCGGTGTAGGTATTTCCATGTTTATACAGATGGCAGTGTAGATATTTCCATGTTTCTACATATGGCGGTGTAGATATTTCCTTGTTTATAGAGATAGCGGTGTAGATATTTCCATGTTTATACAGATAGCGCTGTAGAGATTTCCATGTTTTCAGAGATAGCGGTGTAGATATTTCCATCTTTGCACAGATTGCCGTGTAGATATTTCCATTTTTACACAGATACCTGTGTAGATATTTTCAAGTTTACACAGAGAGCTGTGTAGATATTTCCATGTTTACACAAATAGCGTTGTAGATATTTCCATGTTTATACAGATATCGGTGGAGATATTTCCATGTTTATACAGATAGCGGTGGAGATATTTCCCTGTTTACACAGATAGTGATGAATATATTTCCATGTTTATACAGATAGCGGTGTAGATATTTCCATTTTTATAGAGATAGCAGTGTAGATATTTACATGTTTATACAGATGGCTGTGTAGATATTTACATGTGTATACAGATGGCAATGTAGATATTTCCATGTTTATACAGATGACTGTATAGGTTTTTCCGTGATTTTACAGATGGCAGTGCAGATATTTCCATGTTTATAGATATAGCGGTGTAGATATTTCCATGTTTGTACAGATGGCGGTGTTGATATTTCCATCTTTACACAGATGGCCGTGTAGATATTTCCATGTTTATACAGATGGCGGCATAGATATTTCCATGGACATGCAGATGGCAGTGTAGATATTTAAATGTTTATACAGATGGCTGTGTAGATATTTCCATGTGTATACAGATGGCATTGTAGATATTTCCATGTTTATACAGATGACTGGATAGTTATTTCCATGTTTTTACAGATGGCAGTGCAGATATTTCCATGTTTATACAGATAGCGGTGCAGATATTTCCATGTTTATACAGATGCCTATGCAGATATCTCCATATTTATACAGTGGGCTGTGTAGGTATTTCTATGTTTATACAGATGGCAGTGTAGATATTTCCATGTTCCTACACATGACTGTGTAGATATTTCCATGTTTATACAGATCACGTTGTAGATATTTCCATGTTTATACAGATAGCGGTGTAGATATTTCCATGTTTATACAGATAGCGGTGTAGATATTTCCTTGTTTATAGAGATATCGGTGTAGGTATTTCCATGTTTATAGACATAGCGGTGTAGATATTTCCATGTTTATATAGACGGCGTTGTAGTTATTTCCATGTTTATACCGATAGCGGTGATGGAATTTCCACGTTTATACAGATAGCGATGTAGATATTTCCATGTTTATACAGCTCGCGGTGCACATATTTATATCTTTATACAGATGGCATTGTAGATATTTCCTTATTCACACAGATGGTGGTGTAGATATTTCCATGTTTATACAGATAGCGGTGTAGATATTTACTTGTCTATAGAGGTAGCGGTGTAGGTATTTCCATATTTATACAAATTGCGGTGTAGATATTTCCATCGTTATACAGATGGTGGTGTAGATATTTCCATGTTTATACAAATGGCAATGAAGTTATTTCCATGTATATATAGATAGTGGTGTAGATATTTCCATGTTTATACAGATGGCGGTGTAGATACATCCGTGTTTCTGAAGATGGCGGTGTAGATATTTTCATGTTTATAGAGATGGCGGTGTAGATATTTCCATGTATATAGAGATTGCAGTGTAGATATTTCCATGTTTATAGAGAAATCGGTGTATGTATTTCCATGTTTATAGAGATAGCAGTGTGCATATTTCCATATTTATACAGATAACGGTGTAGGTATTTCCATGTTTATACAGATGGCGGTGTAGATATTTCCTTGTTTATACAGATATCTGTGCAGATATTTCCATGTTTACACAAATAGCCGTGTAGATATTTCTCTGTTTACACAGATAGAGTTGCAGATATTTCCATGTTTATAAAGATAGCTGTGCAGATATTTCCATGTTTACACAGATAGCGGTGTGGCTATTTCCAAGTTTATACAGATAGCGGTGTGGGTATTTCCATGTTTATAAAGATAACGGTGCAGATATTTCCATGTTTACACAGATAGCGGTGTGGCTATTTCCAAGTTTATACAGATAGCGGTGTGGGTATTTCCATGTTTATACAGATAGCGTTATAGATATTTCCATGTTTATAGAGATGACTGTCTAGATATTTGCATGTTTATACAGCTTTCCGTGTAGATATTTCCATGTTTATACAGATGGTGGTGTAGATATTTCCATGTTTATGCAGATGACTGTGAAGTTATTTCCATGTTTATACAGATGTCAGTGTAGATATTTTCATGTTTATAGAGATAGCGGTGTAGATATTTCCATATTTATACAGATAACGGTGTAGAAATTTCCATGTTAATACAGATAGCGGTGTAAATATTTCCATGTTTATACAGATCACAGTGTAGATATTTCCTTGTTTATACAAATAGCGGTGTTATTTCCATGTTTATACAGATAGCGGTGTAGATATTTCCATGTATATACAGATGGCTGTGTAGATATTTCCATGTTTATATAGATGGCTTTGTAGTTATTTCCATGGTTATACAGATGAGTTTGTAGGTATTTCCATGTTTATACAGATGGCGGTGTAGATATTTCCATGTTTATAGAGATAGCTGTGTAGATATTCCCATGTTTATACAGATAGCGGTGTAGATTTTTCCATGTTTATACAGATCGCGGTGTAGATATTTCCATGTTTATACAGATTGCGGTGTAGATATTTCCATGTTTATACAGATAGCGGTGTAGTTATTTCCAAGTTTTTACAGATATCGGTGTAGATATTTCCATGTTTACACAGATTGCGGTGTAGATATCTCCATCTTTCTACAAATGGCATTGTAGATATTTTCATGTTTATACAGATGGCGGTGTAGATATTTCCATGTTTATAAAGATGGTGGTGTGGATATTACCATGTTTATACAGATAGCGGTGTAGATATTCCATGTTTATACAGATCGAGGTGAAGATATTTCCATGTTTATACAGATGGCCGTGTAGATATTTCCTTGTTTATACAGATAGCGGTGTAGATATTTCCATGTTTATAGAGATAGCGGTGTAGGTATTTCCATGTTTATAGACATAGCAGTGTAGATATTTCCATGTTTATATAGATGGCGTTGTAGATATTTCCATGTTTATACCGATAGCGGTGTTGGTATTTCCACGTTTATACAGATAGCGATGTAGATATTTCCATGTTTATACAACTCGCGGTGCAGATATTTATATCTTTATACAGATGGCATTGTAGATATTTCCTTATACACACAGATGGCGGTGTAGATGTTTCCATGTTTATGCAGATGGCGGAGTAGTTAGTTCCATGTTTATGGAGATGGCAGTGTAGATAATTTCATGTTTATAGAGATGGCGGTGTAGATATTTCCATGTTTATAGAGATAGCAGTGTAGATATTTACATGTTTATACAGATGGCTGTGTAGATATTTCCACGTGTATACAGATGGCATTGTAGATATTTCCACGTTTATACAGATGACTGTATAGGTATTTCCATGTTTTTACAGATAGCTGTTCAGATATTTCCATGTTTATAGAGATAGCGGTGTAGATATTTCCATGTTTGTACAGGTGGCGGTGTGGATATTTCCATCTATACACAGATGTCCGTGTAGATATTTCCATGTTTATACAGACGGCAGCATAGATATTTCCATATTTATACAGATGTCTGTGTAGATATTGCCATGTGTATACAGATGGTATTGTAGGTATTTCCATGTTTATACAGATGGTGGTGTAGATATTTCCATGTTTATTCAGATGACTGTGTAGATATTTCCATGTTTTTACAGATGGCATTGTAGATATTTCAATTTTTATAGAGATGGCGCTGTAGATATTTCCATGTTTATACAGATAACGGTGGAGATATTTCCATGTTTATACAGACAGCAGTGGAGATATTTCCATGTTTATACACATAGCCGTGTACATATTTCCATGTTTATAGAGACAGCGGTGTCGGTATTTCCATGTTTATACAGATAGCGGTGCAGATATTTCCATGTTTATACAGATGCCTATGCAGATATCTCCATATTTATACAGAGGGCTGCGTAGATATTTCTATGTTTATACAGATGGCAGTGTGAAATTTCCATGTTCCTACACATGACTGTGTAGGTATTTCTATGTTTATACAGATGGCTTTGTAGATATTTCCATGTCTATAGAGATAGCGGTGCAGATATTTCCATGTTTATACAGATAGCGGTGTATATATTTCCATGTTTATACAGATCGTGGTGTAGATATTTCCATGTTTAGACAGATACCGGTGTAGATATTTCCATGTTTATACAGACCACAGTGTAGATATTTCCATGTTTATAGAGATAGCAGTGTAGATATTTAAAAGATTGTACAGATGGTGGTGTTGATGTTTCCATCAATACACAGATTTCCGTGTAGGTATTTCCATGTGTATACAGATGGCATTGTAGATAATTCCATGTTTATACAGATGGTGGTGTAGATATTTCCATGTTGACACAGATTACTGTATAGGTATTTCCATGTTTATACAGATGGCGGTGTAGATATTTCCATGTTTATAGAGATAGCGGTGTAGATATTTCCATATTTATACAGATAACGGTGTAGAAATTTCCATGTTTATACAGATAGCAGTGTAAATATTTCCATGTTTATTCAGATCACGGTGTAGATATTTCCCGGTTTATACAAATAGCGGTGTAGATATTTCCATGTTTATACAGATAGCGGTGTAGATATTTCCATGTATATACAGATGGCTGTGTAGATATTTCCATGTTTATACACATGACTTTGTAGGTATTTCCATGTTTATACAGATGGCGGTGTAGATATTTCCATGTTTATAGAGATAGCAGTGTAGATATTTCCATGTTTATACAGATAGCAGTGTAGATATTTCCATGTTTATACAGATCACGGTGTAGATATTTCCATGTTTATACTGATCGCTGTGTAGATATTTCCATGTTTATACAGATAGCGGTGTAGATATTTCCATGTTTTTACAGATATCGGTGTAGATATTTCCATGTTTACACAGATATCGGTGTAGATATTTCCATATTTCTACAGATGGCATTGTAGATATTTCCATGTGTATACAGATGGCGGGGTAGATATTTCCATCTTTATATAGATGGTGGTGTAGATATTAGCATGTTTATACAGATAGCGGTGTAGATATTTCCATGTTTATACAGATCGTGGTGAAGATATTTCCATGTATATACAGATCGCAGTGTAGATATTTCCATGTTTATACAGATCACGTTGTAGATATTTCCATGTTTATACAGATAGCAGTGTAGATATTTCCATGTTTATACAGATAGCGGTGTAGATATTTCCTTGTTTATAGAGATAGCGGTGTAGGTATTTCCATGTTTATAGACATAGCGGTGTAGATATTTCCATGTTTATATAGACGGCGTTGTAGTTATTTCCATGTTTATACCGATAGCGGTGATGGTATTTCCACATTTATACAGATAGCGATGTAGATATTTCCATGTTTATACAGCTCGCGGTGCACATATTTATATCTTTATACAGATGGCATTGTAGATATTTCCTTATTCACACAGATGGTGGTGTAGATATTTCCATGTTTATACAGATAGCGGTGTAGACATTTACTTGTCTATAGAGGTAGCGGTGTAGGTATTTCCATATTTATACAAATTGCGGTGTAGATATTTCCATCGTTATACAGATGGTGGTGTAGATATTTCCATGTTTATACAAATGGCAATGAAATTATTTCCATGTTTATACAGATAGTGGTGTAGATATTTCCATGTTTATACAGATGGCGGTGTAGATACATCCGTGTTTCTGAAGATGGCGGTGTAGATATTTTCATGTTTATAGAGATGGCGGTGTAGATATTTCCATGTATATAGAGATTGAAGTGTAGATATTTCCATGTTTATAGAGAAATCGGTGTATGTATTTCCATGTTTATAGAGATAGCAGTGTGCATATTTCCATATTTATACAGATAACGGTGTAGTTATTTCCATGATTATACAGATGGCGGTGTAGATATTTCCCTGTTTATACAGATATCTGTGCAGATATTTCCATGTTTACACAAATAGCCGTGTAGACATTTCTCTGTTTTCACAGATAGAGTTGCAGATATTTCCATGTTTATAAAGATAGCGGTGCAGATATTTCCATGTTTATACAGATAGCGGTGTGGCTATTTCCAAGTTTATACAGATAGCGGTGTGGGTATTTCCATGTTTATACAGATGGTGGTGTAGATATTTCCATGTTTATACAGATGACTGTGAAGTTATATCCATGTTTATACAGATGTCAGTGTAGATATTTTCATGTTTATAGAGATAACGATCTAGATATTTCCATTTTTATACAGATAGCGGTGTAGACATTTCCATATTTAGAGAGATAGCGGTGTAGATATTTCCATGTTTACACAGATAGCAGTGTAGATATTTCCATGTTTATAGAGATGGCGTTGTAGATAATTCCATGTTTATAGGTATATCGGTGTAGATATTTCCATGATTATACAACTCGCAGTGCAGATATTTCCATCTTTATACAGATGGCAGTGAATATTTTTCCATGTTTATACAGATAGTGGTGTAGGTATTTCCATGTTTATACAGATGGCGGTGTAGATACAGCCATGTTTCTGAAGATGGCGGTGTAGATATTTTCATGTTTATAGAGATGGCGGTGTAGATAATTCCATGTTTACAGAGATTGCGATGTAGATATTTCCATGTTTATAGCGAAAGCGGTGTTGGTATTTCCATGTTTATGGAGATAGCGGTGTAGATATTTCCATATTTCTAAAGAAAGCGGTGTAGGTATTTCCATGTTTATACAGATGGCAGTGTAGATATTTCCATGTTTCTACATATGGCGGTGTAGGTATTTCCTTGTTTATAGAGATAGCGGTGTAGATATTTCCATGTTTATACAGATAGCGCTGTAGAGATTTCCATGTTTTCAGAGATAGCGGTGTAGATATTTCCATCTTTGCACAGATTGCCGTGTAGATATTTCCATTTTTACACAGATACCTGTGTAGATATTTTCAAGTTTACACAGAGAGCTGTGTAGATATTTCCATGTTTACACAAATAGCATTGTAGATATTTCCATGTTTATACAGATATCGGTGGAGATATTTCCATGTTTATACAGATAGCGGTGGAGATATTTCCCTGTTTACACAGATAGTGATGAATATATTTCCATGTTTATACAGATAGCGGTGTAGATATTTCCATGTTTATAGAGATAGCAGTGTAGATATTTACATGTTTATACAGATGGCTGTGTAGATATTTCCATGTGTATACAGATGGCAATGTAGATATTTCCATGTTTATACAGATGACTGTATAGGTTTTTCCGTGATTTTACAGATGGCAGTGCAGATATTTCCATGTTTATAGATATACCGGTGTAGATATTTCCATGTTTGTACAGATGGCGGTGTTGATATTTCCATCTGTACACAGATGGCCGTGTAGATATTTCCATGTTTATACAGATGGCGGCATAGATATTTCCATGGACATGCAGATGGCAGTGTAGATATTTAAATGTTTATACAGATGGCTGTGTAGATATTTCCATGTGTATACAGATGGCATTGTAGATATTTCCATGTTTATACAGATGACTGGATAGTTATTTCCATGTTTTTACAGATGGCAGTGCAGATATTTCCATGTTTATACAGATAGCGGTGCAGATATTTCCATGTTTATACAGATGCCTATGCAGATATCTCCATATTTATACAGTGGGCTGTGTAGGTATTTCTATGTTTATACAGATGGTGGTGTAGATATTTCCATGTTTATACAGATGACTGTGAAGTTATATCCATGTTTATACAGATGTCAGTGTAGATATTTTCATGTTTATAGAGATAACGATCTAGATATTTCCATTTTTATACAGATAGCGGTGTAGACATTTCCATATTTAGAGAGATAGCGGTGTAGATATTTCCATGTTTACACAGATAGCAGTGTAGATATTTCCATGTTTATAGAGATGGCGTTGTAGATAATTCCATGTTTATAGGTATATTGGTGTAGATATTTCCATGATTATACAACTCGCAGTGCAGATATTTCCATCTTTATACAGATGGCAGTGAATATTTTTCCATGTTTATACAGATAGTGGTGTAGGTATTTCCATGTTTATACAGATGGCGGTGTAGATACAGCCATGTTTCTGAAGATGGCGGTGTAGATATTTTCATGTTTATAGAGATGGCGGTGTAGATAATTCCATGTTTACAGAGATTGCGATGTAGATATTTCCATGTTTATAGCGAAAGCGGTGTTGTTATTTCCATGTTTATGGAGATAGCGGTGTAGATATTTCCATATTTCTAAAGAAAGCGGTGTAGGTATTTCCATGTTTATACAGATGGCAGTGTAGATATTTCCATGTTTCTACATATGGCGGTGTAGGTATTTCCTTGTTTATAGAGATAGCGGTGTAGATATTTCCATGTTTATACAGATAGCGCTGTAGAGATTTCCATGTTTTCAGAGATAGCGGTGTAGATATTTCCATCTTTGCACAGATTGCCGTGTAGATATTTCCATTTTTACACAGATACCTGTGTAGATATTTTCAAGTTTACACAGAGAGCTGTGTAGATATTTCCATGTTTACACAAATAGCATTGTAGATATTTCCATGTTTATACAGATATCGGTGTAGATATTTCCATGTTTGTACAGATGGCGGTGTTGATATTTCCATCTGTACACAGATGGCCGTGTAGATATTTCCATGTTTATACAGATGGCGGCATAGATATTTCCATGGACATGCAGATGGCAGTGTAGATATTTAAATGTTTATACAGATGGCTGTGTAGATATTTCCATGTGTATACAGATGGCATTGTAGATATTTCCATGTTTATACAGATGACTGGATAGTTATTTCCATGTTTTTACAGATGGCAGTGCAGATATTTCCATGTTTATACAGATAGCGGTGCAGATATTTCCATGTTTATACAGATGCCTATGCAGATATCTCCATATTTATACAGTGGGCTGTGTAGGTATTTCTATGTTTATACAGATGGCAGTGTAGATATTTCCATGTTCCTACACATGACTGTGTAGATATTTCCATGTTTATACAGATCACGTTGTAGATATTTCCATGTTTATACAGATAGCGGTGCAGATATTTCCATGTTTATACAGATAGCGCTGTAGAGATTTCCATGTTTTCAGAGATAGCGGTGTAGATATTTCCATCTTTGCACAGATTGCCGTGTAGATATTTCCATTTTTACACAGATACCTGTGTAGATATTTTCAAGTTTACACAGAGAGCTGTGTAGATATTTCCATGTTTACACAAATAGCATTGTAGATATTTCCATGTTTATACAGATATCGGTGTAGATATTTCCATGTTTGTACAGATGGCGGTGTTGATATTTCCATCTGTACACAGATGGCCGTGTAGATATTTCCATGTTTATACAGATGGCGACATAGATATTTCCATGGACATGCAGATGGCAGTGTAGATATTTAAATGTTTATACAGATGGCTGTGTAGATATTTCCATGTGTATACAGATGGCATTGTAGATATTTCCATGTTTATACAGATGACTGGATAGTTATTTCCATGTTTTTACAGATGTCAGTGCAGATATTTCCATGTTTATACAGATAGCGGTGCAGATATTTCCATGTTTATACAGATGCCTATGCAGATATCTCCATATTTATACAGTGGGCTGTGTAGGTATTTCTATGTTTATACAGATGGCAGTGTAGATATTTCCATGTTCCTACACATGACTGTGTAGATATTTCCATGTTTATACAGATCACGTTGTAGATATTTCCATGTTTATACAGATAGCGGTGTAGATATTTCCATGTTTATACAGATAGCGGTGTAGATATTTCCTTGTTTATAGAGATATCGGTGTAGGTATTTCCATGTTTATAGACATAGCGGTGTAGATATTTCCATGTTTATATAGACGGCGTTGTAGTTATTTCCATGTTTATACCGATAGCGGTGATGGAATTTCCACGTTTATACAGATAGCGATGTAGATATTTCCATGTTTATACAGCTCGCGGTGCACATATTTATATCTTTATACAGATGGCATTGTAGATATTTCCTTATTCACACAGATGGTGGTGTAGATATTTCCATGTTTATACAGATAGCGGTGTAGATATTTACTTGTCTATAGAGGTAGCGGTGTAGGTATTTCCATATTTATACAAATTGCGGTGTAGATATTTCCATCGTTATACAGATGGTGGTGTAGATATTTCCATGTTTATACAAATGGCAATGAAGTTATTTCCATGTATATATAGATAGTGGTGTAGATATTTCCATGTTTATACAGATGGCGGTGTAGATACATCCGTGTTTCTGAAGATGGCGGTGTAGATATTTTCATGTTTATAGAGATGGCGGTGTAGATATTTCCATGTATATAGAGATTGCAGTGTAGATATTTCCATGTTTATAGAGAAATCGGTGTATGTATTTCCATGTTTATAGAGATAGCAGTGTGCATATTTCCATATTTATACAGATAACGGTGTAGGTATTTCCATGTTTATACAGATGGCGGTGTAGATATTTCCTTGTTTATACAGATATCTGTGCAGATATTTCCATGTTTACACAAATAGCCGTGTAGATATTTCTCTGTTTACACAGATAGAGTTGCAGATATTTCCATGTTTATAAAGATAGCGGTGCAGATATTTCCATGTTTACACAGATAGCGGTGTGGCTATTTCCAAGTTTATACAGATAGCGGTGTGGGTATTTCCATGTTTATAAAGATAACGGTGCAGATATTTCCATGTTTACACAGATAGCGGTGTGGCTATTTCCAAGTTTATACAGATAGCGGTGTGCGTATTTCCATGTTTATACAGATAGCGTTATAGATATTTCCATGTTTATAGAGATGACTGTCTAGATATTTGCATGTTTATACAGCTTTCCGTGTAGATATTTCCATGTTTATACAGATGGTGGTGTAGATATTTCCATGTTTATGCAGATGACTGTGAAGTTATTTCCATGTTTATACAGATGTCAGTGTAGATATTTTCATGTTTATAGAGATAGCGGTGTAGATATTTCCATATTTATACAGATAACGGTGTAGAAATTTCCATGTTAATACAGATAGCGGTGTAAATATTTCCATGTTTATACAGATCACAGTGTAGATATTTCCTTGTTTATACAAATAGCGGTGTTATTTCCATGTTTATACAGATAGCGGTGTAGATATTTCCATGTATATACAGATGGCTGTGTAGATATTTCCATGTTTATATAGATGGCTTTGTAGTTATTTCCATGGTTATACAGATGAGTTTGTAGGTATTTCCATGTTTATACAGATGGCGGTGTAGATATTTCCATGTTTATAGAGATAGCTGTGTAGATATTCCCATGTTTATACAGATAGCGGTGTAGATTTTTCCATGTTTATACAGATCGCGGTGTAGATATTTCCATGTTTATACAGATTGCGGTGTAGATATTTCCATGTTTATACAGATAGCGGTGTAGTTATTTCCAAGTTTTTACAGATATCGGTGTAGATATTTCCATGTTTACACAGATTGCGGTGTAGATATCTCCATCTTTCTACAAATGGCATTGTAGATATTTTCATGTTTATACAGATGGCGGTGTCGATATTTCCATGTTTATAAAGATGGTGGTGTGGATATTACCATGTTTATACAGATAGCGGTGTAGATATTCCATGTTTATACAGATCGTGGTGAAGATATTTCCATGTTTATACAGATGGCGGTGTAGATATTTCCTTGTGTATACAGATAGCGGTGTAGATATTTCCATGTTTATAGAGATAGCGGTGTAGGTATTTCCATGTTTATAGACATAGCGGTGTAGATATTTCCATGTTTATATAGATGGCGTTGTAGATATTTCCATGTTTATACCGATAGCGGTGTTGGTATTTCCACGTTTATACAGATAGCGATGTAGATATTTCCATGTTTATACAACTCGCGGTGCAGATATTTATATCTTTATACAGATGGCATTGTAGATATTTCCTTATACACACAGATGGCGGTGTAGATGTTTCCATGTTTATGCAGATGGCGGAGTAGTTAGTTCCATGTTTATGGAGATGGCAGTGTAGATAATTTCATGTTTATAGAGATGGCGGTGTAGATATTTCCATGTTTATAGAGATAGCAGTGTAGATATTTACAGGTTTATACAGATGGCTGTGTAGATATTTCCACGTGTATACAGATGGCATTGTAGATATTTCCACGTTTATACAGATGACTGTATAGGTATTTCCATGTTTTTACAGATAGCTGTTCAGATATTTCCATGTTTATAGAGATAGCGGTGTAGATATTTCCATGTTTGTACAGGTGGCGGTGTGGATATTTCCATCTATACACAGATGTCCGTGTAGATATTTCCATGTTTATACAGACGGCAGCATAGATATTTCCATATTTATACAGATGTCTGTGTAGATATTGCCATGTGTATACAGATGGTATTGTAGGTATTTCCATGTTTATACAGATGGTGGTGTAGATATTTCCATGTTTATTCAGATGACTGTGTAGATATTTCCATGTTTTTACAGATGGCATTGTAGATATTTCAATTTTTATAGAGATGGCGCTGTAGATATTTCCATGTTTATACAGATAACGGTGGAGATATTTCCATGTTTATACAGACAGCAGTGGAGATATTTCCATGTTTATACACATAGCCGTGTACATATTTCCATGTTTATAGAGACAGCGGTGTCGGTATTTCCATGTTTATACAGATAGCGGTGCAGATATTTCCATGTTTATACAGATGCCTATGCAGATATCTCCATATTTATACAGAGGGCTGCGTAGATATTTCTATGTTTATACAGATGGCAGTGTGAAATTTCCATGTTCCTACACATGACTGTGTAGGTATTTCTATGTTTATACAGATGGCTTTGTAGATATTTCCATGTCTATAGAGATAGCGGTGCAGATATTTCCATGTTTATACAGATAGCGGTGTATATATTTCCATGTTTATACAGATCGTGGTGTAGATATTTCCATGTTTAGACAGATACCGGTGTAGATATTTCCATGTTTATACAGACCACAGTGTAGATATTTCCATGTTTATAGAGATAGCAGTGTAGATATTTAAAAGATTGTACAGATGGTGGTGTTGATGTTTCCATCAATACACAGATTTCCGTGTAGGTATTTCCATGTGTATACAGATGGCATTGTAGATAATTCCATGTTTATACAGATGGTGGTGTAGATATTTCCATGTTGACACAGATTACTGTATAGGTATTTCCATGTTTATACAGATGGCGGTGTAGATATTTCCATGTTTATAGAGATAGCGGTGTAGATATTTCCATATTTATACAGATAACGGTGTAGAAATTTCCATGTTTATACAGATAGCAGTGTAAATATTTCCATGTTTATTCAGATCACGGTGTAGATATTTCCCGGTTTATACAAATAGCGGTGTAGATATTTCCATGTTTATACAGATAGCGGTGTAGATATTTCCATGTATATACAGATGGCTGTGTAGATATTTCCATGTTTATACACATGACTTTGTAGGTATTTCCATGTTTATACAGATGGCGGTGTAGATATTTCCATGTTTATAGAGATAGCAGTGTAGATATTTCCATGTTTATACAGATAGCAGTGTAGATATTTCCATGTTTATACAGATCACGGTGTAGATATTTCCATGTTTATACTGATCGCTGTGTAGATATTTCCATGTTTATACAGATAGCGGTGTAGATATTTCCATGTTTTTACAGATATCGGTGTAGATATTTCCATGTTTACACAGATATCGGTGTAGATATTTCCATATTTCTACAGATGGCATTGTAGATATTTCCATGTGTATACAGATGGCGGGGTAGATATTTCCATCTTTATATAGATGGTGGTGTAGATATTAGCATGTTTATACAGATAGCGGTGTAGATATTTCCATGTTTATACAGATCGTGGTGAAGATATTTCCATGTATATACAGATCGCAGTGTAGATATTTCCATGTTTATACAGATCACGTTGTAGATATTTCCATGTTTATACAGATAGCGGTGTAGATATTTCCATGTTTATACAGATAGCGGTGTAGATATTTCCTTGTTTATAGAGATAGCGGTGTAGGTATTTCCATGTTTATAGACATAGCGGTGTAGATATTTCCATGTTTATATAGACGGCGTTGTAGTTATTTCCATGTTTATACCGATAGCGGTGATGGTATTTCCACATTTATACAGATAGCGATGTAGATATTTCCATGTTTATACAGCTCGCGGTGCACATATTTATATCTTTATACAGATGGCATTGTAGATATTTCCTTATTCACACAGATGGTGGTGTAGATATTTCCATGTTTATACAGATAGCGGTGTAGACATTTACTTGTCTATAGAGGTAGCGGTGTAGGTATTTCCATATTTATACAAATTGCGGTGTAGATATTTCCATCGTTATACAGATGGTGGTGTAGATATTTCCATGTTTATACAAATGGCAATGAAATTATTTCCATGTTTATACAGATAGTGGTGTAGATATTTCCATGTTTATACAGATGGCGGTGTAGATACATCCGTGTTTCTGAAGATGGCGGTGTAGATATTTTCATGTTTATAGAGATGGCGGTGTAGATATTTCCATGTATATAGAGATTGAAGTGTAGATATTTCCATGTTTATAGAGAAATCGGTGTATGTATTTCCATGTTTATAGAGATAGCAGTGTGCATATTTCCATATTTATACAGATAACGGTGTAGTTATTTCCATGATTATACAGATGGCGGTGTAGATATTTCCCTGTTTATACAGATATCTGTGCAGATATTTCCATGTTTACACAAATAGCCGTGTAGACATTTCTCTGTTTTCACAGATAGAGTTGCAGATATTTCCATGTTTATAAAGATAGCGGTGCAGATATTTCCATGTTTATACAGATAGCGGTGTGGCTATTTCCAAGTTTATACAGATAGCGGTGTGGGTATTTCCATGTTTATACAGATGGTGGTGTAGATATTTCCATGTTTATACAGATGACTGTGAAGTTATATCCATGTTTATACAGATGTCAGTGTAGATATTTTCATGTTTATAGAGATAACGATCTAGATATTTCCATTTTTATACAGATAGCGGTGTAGACATTTCCATATTTAGAGAGATAGCGGTGTAGATATTTCCATGTTTACACAGATAGCAGTGTAGATATTTCCATGTTTATAGAGATGGCGTTGTAGATAATTCCATGTTTATAGGTATATCGGTGTAGATATTTCCATGATTATACAACTCGCAGTGCAGATATTTCCATCTTTATACAGATGGCAGTGAATATTTTTCCATGTTTATACAGATAGTGGTGTAGGTATTTCCATGTTTATACAGATGGCGGTGTAGATACAGCCATGTTTCTGAAGATGGCGGTGTAGATATTTTCATGTTTATAGAGATGGCGGTGTAGATAATTCCATGTTTACAGAGATTGCGATGTAGATATTTCCATGTTTATAGCGAAAGCGGTGTTGGTATTTCCATGTTTATGGAGATAGCGGTGTAGATATTTCCATATTTCTAAAGAAAGCGGTGTAGGTATTTCCATGTTTATACAGATGGCAGTGTAGATATTTCCATGTTTCTACATATGGCGGTGTAGGTATTTCCTTGTTTATAGAGATAGCGGTGTAGATATTTCCATGTTTATACAGATAGCGCTGTAGAGATTTCCATGTTTTCAGAGATAGCGGTGTAGATATTTCCATCTTTGCACAGATTGCCGTGTAGATATTTCCATTTTTACACAGATACCTGTGTAGATATTTTCAAGTTTACACAGAGAGCTGTGTAGATATTTCCATGTTTACACAAATAGCATTGTAGATATTTCCATGTTTATACAGATATCGGTGGAGATATTTCCATGTTTATACAGATAGCGGTGGAGATATTTCCCTGTTTACACAGATAGTGATGAATATATTTCCATGTTTATACAGATAGCGGTGTAGATATTTCCATGTTTATAGAGATAGCAGTGTAGATATTTACATGTTTATACAGATGGCTGTGTAGATATTTCCATGTGTATACAGATGGCAATGTAGATATTTCCATGTTTATACAGATGACTGTATAGGTTTTTCCGTGATTTTACAGATGGCAGTGCAGATATTTCCATGTTTATAGATATACCGGTGTAGATATTTCCATGTTTGTACAGATGGCGGTGTTGATATTTCCATCTGTACACAGATGGCCGTGTAGATATTTCCATGTTTATACAGATGGCGGCATAGATATTTCCATGGACATGCAGATGGCAGTGTAGATATTTAAATGTTTATACAGATGGCTGTGTAGATATTTCCATGTGTATACAGATGGCATTGTAGATATTTCCATGTTTATACAGATGACTGGATAGTTATTTCCATGTTTTTACAGATGGCAGTGCAGATATTTCCATGTTTATACAGATAGCGGTGCAGATATTTCCATGTTTATACAGATGCCTATGCAGATATCTCCATATTTATACAGTGGGCTGTGTAGGTATTTCTATGTTTATACAGATGGTGGTGTAGATATTTCCATGTTTATACAGATGACTGTGAAGTTATATCCATGTTTATACAGATGTCAGTGTAGATATTTTCATGTTTATAGAGATAACGATCTAGATATTTCCATTTTTATACAGATAGCGGTGTAGACATTTCCATATTTAGAGAGATAGCGGTGTAGATATTTCCATGTTTACACAGATAGCAGTGTAGATATTTCCATGTTTATAGAGATGGCGTTGTAGATAATTCCATGTTTATAGGTATATTGGTGTAGATATTTCCATGATTATACAACTCGCAGTGCAGATATTTCCATCTTTATACAGATGGCAGTGAATATTTTTCCATGTTTATACAGATAGTGGTGTAGGTATTTCCATGTTTATACAGATGGCGGTGTAGATACAGCCATGTTTCTGAAGATGGCGGTGTAGATATTTTCATGTTTATAGAGATGGCGGTGTAGATAATTCCATGTTTACAGAGATTGCGATGTAGATATTTCCATGTTTATAGCGAAAGCGGTGTTGGTATTTCCATGTTTATGGAGATAGCGGTGTAGATATTTCCATATTTCTAAAGAAAGCGGTGTAGGTATTTCCATGTTTATACAGATGGCAGTGTAGATATTTCCATGTTTCTACATATGGCGGTGTAGGTATTTCCTTGTTTATAGAGATAGCGGTGTAGATATTTCCATGTTTATACAGATAGCGCTGTAGAGATTTCCATGTTTTCAGAGATAGCGGTGTAGATATTTCCATCTTTGCACAGATTGCCGTGTAGATATTTCCATTTTTACACAGATACCTGTGTAGATATTTTCAAGTTTACACAGAGAGCTGTGTAGATATTTCCATGTTTACACAAATAGCATTGTAGATATTTCCATGTTTATACAGATATCGGTGTAGATATTTCCATGTTTGTACAGATGGCGGTGTTGATATTTCCATCTGTACACAGATGGCCGTGTAGATATTTCCATGTTTATACAGATGGCGGCATAGATATTTCCATGGACATGCAGATGGCAGTGTAGATATTTAAATGTTTATACAGATGGCTGTGTAGATATTTCCATGTGTATACAGATGGCATTGTAGATATTTCCATGTTTATACAGATGACTGGATAGTTATTTCCATGTTTTTACAGATGGCAGTGCAGATATTTCCATGTTTATACAGATAGCGGTGCAGATATTTCCATGTTTATACAGATGCCTATGCAGATATCTCCATATTTATACAGTGGGCTGTGTAGGTATTTCTATGTTTATACAGATGGCAGTGTAGATATTTCCATGTTCCTACACATGACTGTGTAGATATTTCCATGTTTATACAGATCACGTTGTAGATATTTCCATGTTTATACAGATAGCGGTGTAGATATTTCCTTGTTTATAGAGATATCGGTGTAGGTATTTCCATGTTTATAGACATAGCGGTGTAGATATTTCCATGTTTATATAGACGGCGTTGTAGTTATTTCCATGTTTATACCGATAGCGGTGATGGAATTTCCACGTTTATACAGATAGCGATGTAGATATTTCCATGTTTATACAGCTCGCGGTGCACATATTTATATCTTTATACAGATGGCATTGTAGATATTTCCTTATTCACACAGATGGTGGTGTAGATATTTCCATGTTTATACAGATAGCGGTGTAGATATTTACTTGTCTATAGAGGTAGCGGTGTAGGTATTTCCATATTTATACAAATTGCAGTGTAGATATTTCCATCGTTATACAGATGGTGGTGTAGATATTTCCATGTTTATACAAATGGCAATGAAGTTATTTCCATGTATATATAGATAGTGGTGTAGATATTTCCATGTTTATACAGATGGCGGTGTAGATACATCCGTGTTTCTGAAGATGGCGGTGTAGATATTTTCATGTTTATAGAGATGGCGGTGTAGATATTTCCATGTATATAGAGATTGCAGTGTAGATATTTCCATGTTTATAGAGAAATCGGTGTATGTATTTCCATGTTTATAGAGATAGCAGTGTGCATATTTCCATATTTATACAGATAACGGTGTAGGTATTTCCATGTTTATACAGATGGCGGTGTAGATATTTCCTTGTTTATACAGATATCTGTGCAGATATTTCCATGTTTACACAAATAGCCGTGTAGATATTTCTCTGTTTACACAGATAGAGTTGCAGATATTTCCATGTTTATAAAGATAGCGGTGCAGATATTTCCATGTTTACACAGATAGCGGTGTGGCTATTTCTAAGTTTATACAGATAGCGGTGTGGGTATTTCCATGTTTATACAGATGGTGGTGTAGATATTTCCATGTTTATACAGATGACTGTGAAGTTATATCCATGTTTATACAGATGTCAGTGTAGATATTTTCATGTTTATAGAGATAACGATCTAGATATTTCCATGTTTATACAGATAGCGGTGTAGACATTTCCATATTTAGAGAGATAGCGGTGTAGATATTTCCATGTTTACGCAGATAGCAGTGTAGATATTTCCATGTTTATAGAGATGGCGTTGTAGATAATTCCATGTTTATAGGTATATCGGTGTAGATATTTCCATGATTATACAACTCGCAGTGCAGATATTTCCATCTTTATACAGATGGCAGTGAATATTTTTCCATGTTTATACAGATAGTGGTGTAGGTATTTCCATGTTTATACAGATGGCGGTGTAGATACAGCCATGTTTCTGAAGATGGCGGTGTAGATATTTTCATGTTTATAGAGATGGCGGTGTAGATAATTCCATGTTTACAGAGATTGGGATGTAGATATTTCCATGTTTATAGCGAAAGCGGTGTTGGTATTTCCATGTTTATGGAGATAGCGGTGTAGATATTTCCATATTTCTAAAGAAAGCGGTGTAGGTATTTCCATGTTTATACAGATGGCAGTGTAGATATTTCCATGTTTCTACATATGGCGGTGTAGATATTTCCTTGTTTATAGAGATAGCGGTGTAGATATTTCCATGTTTATACAGATAGCGCTGTAGAGATTTCCATGTTTTCAGAGATAGCGGTGTAGATATTTCCATCTTTGCACAGATTGCCGTGTAGATATTTCCATTTTTACACAGATACCTGTGTAGATATTTTCAAGTTTACACAGAGAGCTGTGTAGATATTTCCATGTTTACACAAATAGCGTTGTAGATATTTCCATGTTTATACAGATATCGGTGGAGATATTTCCATGTTTATACAGATAGCGGTGGAGATATTTCCCTGTTTACACAGATAGTGATGAATATATTTCCATGTTTATACAGATAGCGGTGTAGATATTTCCATTTTTATAGAGATAGCAGTGTAGATATTTACATGTTTATACAGATGGCTGTGTAGATATTTACATGTGTATACAGATGGCAATGTAGATATTTCCATGTTTATACAGATGACTGTATAGGTTTTTCCGTGATTTTACAGATGGCAGTGCAGATATTTCCATGTTTATAGATATAGCGGTGTAGATATTTCCATGTTTGTACAGATGGCGGTGTTGATATTTCCATCTTTACACAGATGGCCGTGTAGATATTTCCATGTTTATACAGATGGCGGCATAGATATTTCCATGGACATGCAGATGGCAGTGTAGATATTTAAATGTTTATACAGATGGCTGTGTAGATATTTCCATGTGTATACAGATGGCATTGTAGATATTTCCATGTTTATACAGATGACTGGATAGTTATTTCCATGTTTTTACAGATGGCAGTGCAGATATTTCCATGTTTATACAGATAGCGGTGCAGATATTTCCATGTTTATACAGATGCCTATGCAGATATCTCCATATTTATACAGTGGGCTGTGTAGGTATTTCTATGTTTATACAGATGGCAGTGTAGATATTTCCATGTTCCTACACATGACTGTGTAGATATTTCCATGTTTATACAGATCACGTTGTAGATATTTCCATGTTTATACAGATAGCGGTGTAGATATTTCCATGTTTATACAGATAGCGGTGTAGATATTTCCTTGTTTATAGAGATATCGGTGTAGGTATTTCCATGTTTATAGACATAGCGGTGTAGATATTTCCATGTTTATATAGACGGCGTTGTAGTTATTTCCATGTTTATACCGATAGCGGTGATGGAATTTCCACGTTTATACAGATAGCGATGTAGATATTTCCATGTTTATACAGCTCGCGGTGCACATATTTATATCTTTATACAGATGGCATTGTAGATATTTCCTTATTCACACAGATGGTGGTGTAGATATTTCCATGTTTATACAGATAGCGGTGTAGATATTTACTTGTCTATAGAGGTAGCGGTGTAGGTATTTCCATATTTATACAAATTGCGGTGTAGATATTTCCATCGTTATACAGATGGTGGTGTAGATATTTCCATGTTTATACAAATGGCAATGAAGTTATTTCCATGTATATATAGATAGTGGTGTAGATATTTCCATGTTTATACAGATGGCGGTGTAGATACATCCGTGTTTCTGAAGATGGCGGTGTAGATATTTTCATGTTTATAGAGATGGCGGTGTAGATATTTCCATGTATATAGAGATTGCAGTGTAGATATTTCCATGTTTATAGAGAAATCGGTGTATGTATTTCCATGTTTATAGAGATAGCAGTGTGCATATTTCCATATTTATACAGATAACGGTGTAGGTATTTCCATGTTTATACAGATGGCGGTGTAGATATTTCCTTGTTTATACAGATATCTGTGCAGATATTTCCATGTTTACACAAATAGCCGTGTAGATATTTCTCTGTTTACACAGATAGAGTTGCAGATATTTCCATGTTTATAAAGATAGCTGTGCAGATATTTCCATGTTTACACAGATAGCGGTGTGGCTATTTCCAAGTTTATACAGATAGCGGTGTGGGTATTTCCATGTTTATAAAGATAACGGTGCAGATATTTCCATGTTTACACAGATAGCGGTGTGGCTATTTCCAAGTTTATACAGATAGCGGTGTGGGTATTTCCATGTTTATACAGATAGCGTTATAGATATTTCCATGTTTATAGAGATGACTGTCTAGATATTTGCATGTTTATACAGCTTTCCGTGTAGATATTTCCATGTTTATACAGATGGTGGTGTAGATATTTCCATGTTTATGCAGATGACTGTGAAGTTATTTCCATGTTTATACAGATGTCAGTGTAGATATTTTCATGTTTATAGAGATAGCGGTGTAGATATTTCCATATTTATACAGATAACGGTGTAGAAATTTCCATGTTAATACAGATAGCGGTGTAAATATTTCCATGTTTATACAGATCACAGTGTAGATATTTCCTTGTTTATACAAATAGCGGTGTTATTTCCATGTTTATACAGATAGCGGTGTAGATATTTCCATGTATATACAGATGGCTGTGTAGATATTTCCATGTTTATATAGATGGCTTTGTAGTTATTTCCATGGTTATACAGATGAGTTTGTAGGTATTTCCATGTTTATACAGATGGCGGTGTAGATATTTCCATGTTTATAGAGATAGCTGTGTAGATATTCCCATGTTTATACAGATAGCGGTGTAGATTTTTCCATGTTTATACAGATCGCGGTGTAGATATTTCCATGTTTATACAGATTGCGGTGTAGATATTTCCATGTTTATACAGATAGCGGTGTAGTTATTTCCAAGTTTTTACAGATATCGGTGTAGATATTTCCATGTTTACACAGATTGCGGTGTAGATATCTCCATCTTTCTACAAATGGCATTGTAGATATTTTCATGTTTATACAGATGGCGGTGTAGATATTTCCATGTTTATAAAGATGGTGGTGTGGATATTACCATGTTTATACAGATAGCGGTGTAGATATTCCATGTTTATACAGATCGAGGTGAAGATATTTCCATGTTTATACAGATGGCCGTGTAGATATTTCCTTGTTTATACAGATAGCGGTGTAGATATTTCCATGTTTATAGAGATAGCGGTGTAGGTATTTCCATGTTTATAGACATAGCGGTGTAGATATTTCCATGTTTATATAGACGGCGTTGTAGTTATTTCCATGTTTATACCGATAGCGGTGATGGAATTTCCACGTTTACACAGATAGCGATGTAGATATTTCCATGTTTATACAGCTCGCGGTGCACATATTTATATCTTTATACAGATGGCATTGTAGGTATTTCCTTATTCACACAGATGGTGGTGTAGATATTTCCATGTTTATACAGATAGCGGTGTAGATATTTACTTGTCTATAGAGGTAGCGGTGTAGGTATTTCCATATTTATACAAATTGCGGTGTAGATATTTCCATCGTTATACAGATGGTGGTGTAGATATTTCCATGTTTATACAAATGGCAATGAAGTTATTTCCATGTATATATAGATAGTGGTGTAGATATTTCCATGTTTATACAGATGGCGGTGTAGATATATCCGTGTTTCTGAAGATGGCGGTGTAGATATTTTCATGTTTATAGAGATGGCGGTGTAGATATTTCCATGTATATAGAGATTGCAGTGTAGATATTTCCATGTTTATAGAGAAATCGGTGTATGTATTTCCATGTTTATAGAGATAGCAGTGTGCATATTTCCATATTTATACAGATAACGGTGTAGGTATTTCCATGTTTATACAGATGGCGGTGTAGATATTTCCTTGTTTATACAGATATCTGTGCAGATATTTCAATGTTTACACAAATAGCCGTGTAGATATTTCTCTGTTTACACAGATAGAGTTGCAGATATTTCCATGTTTATAAAGATAGCGGTGCAGATATTTCCATGTTTATACAGATAGCGGTGTGGCTATTTCCAAGTTTATACAGATAGCGGTGTGGGTATTTCCATGTTTATACAGGTAGCGTTAAAGATATTTCCATGTTTATAGAGATGACTGTCTAGATATTTGCATGTTTATGCAGCTTTCCGTGTAGATATTTCCATGTTTATACAGATGGTGGTGTAGATATTTCCATGTTTATGCAGATGACTGTGAAGTTATTTCCATGTTTATACAGATGTCAGTGTAGATATTTTCATGTTTATAGAGATAACGATCTAGATATTTCCATGTTTATACAGATAGCGGTGTAGACATTTCCATATTTACAGAGATAGCGGTGTAGATATTTCCATGTTTACACAGATAGCATTGTAAATATTTCCATGTTTATAGAGATGGCGTTGTAGGTAATTCCATGTTTATAGGGATAGCGGTGTAGATATTTCCATGATTATACAACTCGCAGTGCAGATATTTCCATCTTTATACAGATGGCAGTGAATATTTTTCCATGTTTATACAGATAGTGGTGTAGGTATTTCCATGTTTATACAGATGGCGGTGGAGATACAGCCATGTTTCTGAAGATGCCGGTGTAGATATTTTCATGTTTATAGAGATGGCGGTGTAGATAATTCCATGTTTACAGAGATTGCGATGTAGATATTTCCATGTTTATAGCGAAAGCGTTGTTGGTATTTCCATGTTTATGGAGATAGCGGTGTAGATATTTCCATATTTCTAAAGATAGCGGTGTAGGTATTTCCATGTTTATACAGATGGCGGTGTAGATATTTCCATGTTTCTACATATGGCGGTGTAGATACTTCCTTGTTTATAGAGATAGCGGTGTAGATATTTCCATGTTTATACAGATAGCGCTGTAGAGATTTCCACGTTTTCGGAGATAGCGGTGTAGATATTTCCATCTTTGCACAGATTGCCGTGTAGATATTTCCATTTTTACACAGATACCTGTGTAGATATTTTCAAGTTTACACAGAGAGCTGTGTAGATATTTCCATGTTTACACAAATAGCGTTGTAGATATTTCCATGTTTATACAGATATCGGTGGAGATATTTCCATGTTTATACAGATAGCGGTGGAGATATTTCCCTGTTTACACAGATAGTGATGAAGATATTTCCATGTTTATACAGATAGCGGTGTAGATATTTCCATGTTTATAGAGATAGCAGTGTAGATATTTACATGTTTATACAGATGGCTGTGTAGATATTTCCAGGTGTATACAGATGGCATTGTAGATATTTCCGTGTTTATACAGATGACTGTATAGGTTTTTCCGTGTTTTTACAGATGGCAGTGCAGATATTTCCATGTTTATAGAGAAAGCGGTGTAGATATTTCCATGTTTGTACAGATGGCGGCGTAGATATTTCCATGGGCATGCAGATGGCAGTGTAGATATTTAAATGTTTATACAGATGGCTGTTTAGATATCTCCATGTGTATACAGATGGCATTGTAGATATTTCCATGTTTATACAGATAACTTTATAGTTATATCCCTGTTTTTACAGATGGCAGTGCAGATATTTCCATGTTTATACAGATAGTGGTGTAGATATTTCCATGTTTATACAGATGGCGGTGTAGATATTTCCATGTTTATAGAGATAGCGGTGTAGATATTGCCATATTTACACAGATAACGGTGTAGAAATTTCCATCTTAATACAGAGAGCGGTGTAGATATTTCCATGTATATACAGATGGCTGTGTAGATATTTCCATGTTTATATAGATGGCTTTGTAGATATTTCCATGTTTATACAGATGAGTTTGTAGGTATTTCCATGTTTATACAGATGGCGGTGTAGATGTTTCCATGTTTATAGAGATAGCTGTGTAGATATTCCCATGTTTATACAGATAGCGGTGTAGATATTTCCATGTTTATACAGATCGCAGTGTAGATATTTCCATGTTTATACAGATCGCGGTCTAGAAATTTCCATGTTTATACACATAGCGGTGGAGATATTTCCAAGTTTTTACAGATATCGGTGTAGATATTTCCATGTTTACACAGATTGCGGTGGAGATATTTCCATCTTTCTACAAATGGCATTGTAGATATTTTCATGTTTATACAGATGGCGGTGTAGTTATTTCCATGTTTATAAAGATGGTGGTGTGGATAATACCATGTTTATACAGATAGCGGTGTAGATATTTCCATGTTTATACAGATCGTGGTGAAGATATTTCCATGTTTATACAGATGGCGGTGTAGATATTTCCATGTTTATACAGAAAGAGGTGTAGATATTTCCATGTTTATAGAGATAGCGGTGTAGGTATTTCCATGTTTATAAACATAGCGGTGTAGATATTTCCATGTTTATATAGATGGCGTTGTAGATATTTCCATGTTTATACCGATAGCGGTGTTGGTATTTCCACGTTTATACAGATAGCGATGTAGATATTTCCATGTTTATACAACTCGCGGTGCAGATATTTATATCTTTATACAGATGGCATTGTAGATATTTCCTTATTCACACATATGGCGGTGTAGATGTTTCCATGTTTATGCAGATGGCGGAATAGTTAGTTCCATGTTTATGGAGATGGCAGTGTAGATATTTTCATGTTTATAGAGATGGCGGTGTAGATATTTTCATGTTTATAGAGATAGCAGTGTAGATATTTACATGTTTATACAGATGGCTGTGTAGATATTTCCATGTGTATACAGATGGCATTGTAGATATTTCCACGTTTATACAGATGACTGTATAGTTATTTCCATGTTTTTACAGATGGCAGTGCAGATATTTCCATGTTTATAGAGATAGCAGTGTAGATATTTCCATGTTTGTACAGATGGCGGTGTGGATATTTCCATCTATGCACAGATGTCCGTGTAGATATTTCCACGTTTATACAGACGGCGGCATTGATATTTCCATATTTATACAGATGTCTCTGTAGATATTTCCATGTGTATACAGATGGCATTGTAGGTATTTCCATGTTTATACAGATGGTGGTGTAGATATTTCCATGTTTATTCAGATGACTGTGTAGATATTTCCATGTTTTTACAGATGGCATTGTAGATATTTCAATTTTTATAGAGATGGCGCTGTAGATATTTCCATGTTTATACAGATAACGGTGGAGATATTTCCATGTTTATACAGACAGCAGTGGAGATATTTCCATGTTTATACACATAGCCGTGTACATATTTCCATGTTTATAGAGACAGCGGTGTCGTTATTTCCATGTTTATACAGATAGCGGTGCAGATATTTCCATGTTTATACAGATGCCTATGCAGATATCTCCATATTTATACAGAGGGCTGCGTAGATATTTCTATGTTTATACAGATGGCAGTGTAGAAATTTCCATGTTCCTACACATGATTGTGTATTTATTTCCATGTTTATACAGATGCCTTTGTAGATATTTCCATGTCTATAGAGATAGCGGTGCAGATATTTCCATGTTTATACAGATAGCGGTGTATATATTTCCATGTTTATACAGATCGTGGTGTAGATATTTCCATGTTTATACAGATACCGGTGTACATATTTCCATGTTTATACAGACCACAGTGTAGATATTTCCATGTTTATAGAGATAGCAGTGTAGATATTTCCAAGTTTGTACAGATGGCGGTGTTGATGTTTCCATCTATACACAGATTTCCGTGTAGGTATTTCCATGTGTATACAGATGGCATTGTAGATATTTCCATGTTTATACAGATGGTGGTGTAGATATTTCCATGTTGACACAGATTACTGTATAGGTATTTCCATGTTTATACAGATGGCGGTGTAGATATTTCCAGGTTTATAGAGATAGCGGTGTAGATATTTCCATATTTATACAGATAACGGTGTAGAAATTTCCATGTTTATACAGATAACGGTGTAAATATTTCCATGTTTATACAGATCACGGTGTAGATATTTCCTTGTTTATACAAATAGCGGTGTAGTTATTTCCATGTTTATACAGATAGCGGTGTAGATATTTCCATGTATATACAGATGGCTGTGTAGATATTTCCAGGTTTACACAGATGGCTTTGTAGATATTTCCATGTTTATACAGATGACTTTGTAGGTATTTCCATGTTTATATAGATGGCAGTGTAGATATTTCCATGTTTATAGAGATAGCTGTGTAGATATTTCCATGTTTATACAGATAGCGGTGTAGATATTTCCATGTTTATACAGATCGCGGTGTAGATATTTCCATGTTTATACAGATCGTGGTGTAGTTATTTCCATGTTTATACTGATAGCGGTGTAGATATTTCCATGTTTTTACAGATATCAGTGTATATATTTCCATGTATACACAGATTGCGGTGTAGATATTTCCATCTTTCTACAGATGGCATTGTAGATATTTCCATGTTTATACAGATGGCGGTGTAGGTATTTCCATGTTTATATAGATGGTGGTGTAGATATTACCATGTTTATACAGATAGCGGAGTAGACATTTCCATGTTTATACAGATTGTGGTGAAGATATTTCCATGTTTATAGAGATCGCGGTGTAGATATTTCCAGGTTTATACAGATCGCGGTGTAGATATTTCCATGTTTATACAGATAGCGGTGTAGATATTTCCATGTTTATACAAATAGCGGTGTAGATATTTCCATGTTTTTAGAGATAGCGGTGTAGGTATTTCCATGTTTATAGACATAGTGGTGTAGATATTTGCATGTTTATATAGATGGCGTTGTAGATATTTCCATGTTTATACAGATAGCGGTGTTGGTATTTCCACGTTAATACAGATAGCGATGTAGATATTTCCATGTTTATACAGATCACGGTGCAGATATTTATATCTTTATACAGATGGCATTGTAGATATTTCCTTATTCACACAGATGTCGGTGTAGATGTTTCCATGTTTATACAGATTGCGGAGTAGTTAGCTCCATGTTTATGGAGATGGCAGTGTAGATATTTTCATGTTTATAGAGATGGCGTTGTAGATATTTCCATGTTTATAGAGATTGCAGTGTAGATATTTACATGTTTATACAGATGGCTGTGTAGATATTTCCATGTGTATACAGATGGCATTGTAGATATTTCCATGTTTATACAGATTGACTGTATAGGTTTTTCCGTGTTTTCACAGATGGCAGTGCAGATATTTCCATTTTTATAGAGATAGCGGTGTAGATATTTCCATGTTTGTACAGATGGCGGTGTTGATAATTCCATCTATACACAGATGGCCGTGTAGATATTTCCATGTTTATACAGATGGCGGCGTAGATATTTCCATGGACATGCAGATGGCAGTGTAGATATTTAAATGTTTATACAGATGGCTGTGTAGATATTTCCATGTGTATACAGATGGTATTGTAGATATTTCCATGTTTATACAGATGACAGTGTAGTTATTTCCATGTTTTTACAGATGGCAGTGCAGATATTTCCATGTTTATACAGATAGCGGTGCAGATATTTCCATGTTTATACAGAGGCCTATGCAGATATCTTCATATTTATACAGTTGGCTGTGTAGATATTTCTATGTTTATACAGAAGGCAGTGTAGATATTTCCATGTTGCTACACATGACTTTGTAGGTATTTCCATGTTTATACAGATGGCTTTGTAGATATTTCCATGTCTATAGAGATAGCGGTGCAGATATTTCCATGTTTATACAGAGAGCGGTGTATATATTTCCATGTTTATACAGATCATGGTGTAGATATTTCCATGTTTATACAGATACAGCTGTAGATATTTCCATGTTTATACAGACCGCAGTGTAGATATTTCCATGTTTATAAAGATAGCAGTGTAGATATTTCCAAGTTTGTACAGATGGCGGTGTTGATGTTTCCATCTATACACAGATTTCCGTGTAGGTATTTCCATGTCTATACAGATGGCATTGTAGATATTTACATGTTTATACAGATGGTTGTGTAGATATTTCCATGTTTACACAGATGACTGTATAAGTATTTCTATGTTTATACAGATGGCGGTGTAGATATTTCCAGGTTTATAGAGATAACGGTGTAGATATTTCCATATTTATACAGATAACGGTGTAGAAATTTCCATGTTTATACCGATAGCGGTGTAAACATTTCCATGTTTACAGATCACGGTGTAGATATTTCCTTGTTTATACAAATAGCGGTGTAGTTATTTCCATGTTTATACAGATGGCTGTGTAGATATTTCCATGTTCCTACACATGACTGTGAAGTTATTTCCATGTTTATACAGATGGCTTTGTAGATATTTCCATGTTTATACAGATGACTTTGTAGGTATTTCCATGTTTATACAGATGGCGGTGTAGATATTTCCATGTTTATAGAGATAGATGTGTACATATTTCCAAGTTTATACAGATCGCGGTGTAGGTATTTCCATGTTTATACAGATAGCGGTGTAGATATTTCCATGTTTTTACAGATATCGGTGTAGATATTTCCATGTATAAACAGATTGCGGTGTAGATATTTCCATCTTTCTACAGATGGCATTGTAGATATTTCCATGTTTATATAGATGGTGGTGTAGATATTACCATGTTTATACAGATAGCGGTGTAGATATTTCCATGTTTATACAGATCATTGTGAAGATATTTCCATGTTTATACAGATCGCGGTGTAGATATTTCCAGGTTTATACAGAGAGCGGTGTAGATATTTCCATGTTTTTACACATATCGTTGTTGATATTTCAAAGTTTACACAGATTGCGGTGTAGATATTTCCATCTTTCTACTGATGGCATTGTAGATATTTCCATGTTTATACAGATGGCGGTGTAGATATTTCCATGTTTATAGAGATAGATGTGTACATATTTCCAAGTTTATACAGATCGCGGTGTAGGTATTTCCATGTTTATACAGATAGCGGTGTAGATATTTCCATGTTTTTACAGATATCGGTGTAGATATTTCCATGTATACACAGATTGCGGTGTAGATATTTCCATCTTTCTACAGATGGCATTGTAGATATTTCCATGTTTATATAGATGGTGGTGTAGATATTACCATGTTTATACAGATAGCGGTGTAGATATTTCCATGTTTATAGAGATAGATGTGTACATATTTCCAAGTTTATACAGATCGCGGTGTAGGTATTTCCATGTTTATACAGATAGCGGTGTAGATATTTCCATGTTTTTACAGATATCGGTGTAGATATTTCCATGTATACACAGATTGCGGTGTAGATATTTCCATCTTTCCACAGATGGCATTGTAGATATTTCCATGTTTATACAGATGGCGGTGTAGATATTTCCATGTTTATATAGATGGCGGTGTAGATATTACCATGTTTATACAGATAGCGGTGTGGATATTTCCATGTTTATACAGATAGCGGTGTAGATATTTCCATGTTTATAGAGATAGCGGTGTAGGTATTTCCATGTTTATAGACATAGCGGTGTAGATATTTCCATGTTTACATAGATAGCGTTGTAGATGTTTCCATGTTTATACCGATAGTGATGTTGGTATTTCCATATTTATACAGATAGCGATGGAGATATTTCCATGTTTATACAGCTCGCGGTGCAGATATATATATCTTTATACAGATGGCATTGTAGATATTTCCTTATTCACACTGATGGCGGTGTAGATGTTTCCATGTTTATACAGATGGCGGAGTAGTTAGTTCCATGTTTATGGAGAAGGCATTGTAGATAATTTCATGTTTATAGAGATGGCGCCGTAGCTATTTCCATGAACTTGCAGATGGCGGTGTAGATTTTTCCATGTTTATACGGATAGCAGTTTAGATATTTCCATGTTTTCACAGACGGTGGTGTAGATATTTCCGTGTTTATACACATGGCGGAGTATATACTTCCATCTTTATGGAGATGGCAGTGTAGATATTTTCATGTTTATAGAGATGGTGGTGTAGATATTTCCATATTTATAGACATAGCGGTGTAGATATTTCCATCTTTCTACAGATGGCAGTGTAGATATTTCCATGTTTATACAGATGGCGGTGTAGATATTTCTATATTTATAAAAATGTCTGTGTAGATATTTCCATGTGTATACAGATGGTATTGTAGGCATTTCCATGTTTATACAGATGGTGGTGTAGATATTTCCATGTTTATTCAGATGTCTGTGTAGATATTTCCATGTTTTTACAGACGGCAGTGTAGATATTTCAATGTTTATAGAGATGGTGCTGTAGATATTTCCATGTTTATACAGATAACGGTGGAGATATTTCCATGTTTATACAGACAGCAGTGGAGGTATTTCCATGTTTATACACATAGCGGTGTACATATTTCCTTGTTTATACAGACTGCGGTGTAGGTATTTCCATGTTTATACAGATAGCGGTGCAGATATTTCCATGTTTATACAGATGCCTATGCAGATATTTCCATATTTATATAGAGGGCTCTGTAGATATTTCTATGTTTATACAGATGGCTGTGTAGATATTTCCATGTTCCTACACATGACTGTGAAGTTATTTCCATGTTTATACAGATGGCTTTGTAGATATTTCCATGTTTATACAGATGACTTTGTAGGTATTTCCATGTTTATACAGATGGCGGTGTAGATATTTCCATGTTTATAGAGATAGATGTGTACATATTTCCAAGTTTATACAGATCGCGGTGTAGGTATTTCCATGTTTATACAGATAGCGGTGTAGATATTTCCATGTTTTTACAGATATCGGTGTAGATATTTCCATGTATAAACAGATTGCGGTGTAGATATTTCCATCTTTCTACAGATGGCATTGTAGATATTTCCATGTTTATATAGATGGTGGTGTAGATATTACCATGTTTATACAGATAGCGGTGTAGATATTTCCATGTTTATACAGATCATTGTGAAGATATTTCCATGTTTATACAGATCGCGGTGTAGATATTTCCAGGTTTATACAGAGAGCGGTGTAGATATTTCCATGTTTTTACACATATCGTTGTTGATATTTCAAAGTTTACACAGATTGCGGTGTAGATATTTCCATCTTTCTACTGATGGCATTGTAGATATTTCCATGTTTATACAGATGGCGGTGTAGATATTTCCATGTTTATAGAGATAGATGTGTACATATTTCCAAGTTTATACAGATCGCGGTGTAGGTATTTCCATGTTTATACAGATAGCGGTGTAGATATTTCCATGTTTTTACAGATATCGGTGTAGATATTTCCATGTATACACAGATTGCGGTGTAGATATTTCCATCTTTCTACAGATGGCATTGTAGATATTTCCATGTTTATATAGATGGTGGTGTAGATATTACCATGTTTATACAGATAGCGGTGTAGATATTTCCATGTTTATAGAGATAGATGTGTACATATTTCCAAGTTTATACAGATCGCGGTGTAGGTATTTCCATGTTTATACAGATAGCGGTGTAGATATTTCCATGTTTTTACAGATATCGGTGTAGATATTTCCATGTATACACAGATTGCGGTGTAGATATTTCCATCTTTCCACAGATGGCATTGTAGATATTTCCATGTTTATACAGATGGCGGTGTAGATATTTCCATGTTTATATAGATGGCGGTGTAGATATTACCATGTTTATACAGATAGCGGTGTGGATATTTCCATGTTTATACAGATAGCGGTGTAGATATTTCCATGTTTATAGAGATAGCGGTGTAGGTATTTCCATGTTTATAGACATAGCGGTGTAGATATTTCCATGTTTACATAGATAGCGTTGTAGATATTTCCATGTTTATACCGATAGTGATGTTGGTATTTCCATATTTATACAGATAGCGATGGAGATATTTCCATGTTTATACAGCTCGCGGTGCAGATATATATATCTTTATACAGATGGCATTGTAGATATTTCCTTATTCACACTGATGGCGGTGTAGATGTTTCCATGTTTATACAGATGGCGGAGTAGTTAGTTCCATGTTTATGGAGAAGGCATTGTAGATAATTTCATGTTTATAGAGATGGCGCCGTAGCTATTTCCATGAACTTGCAGATGGCGGTGTAGATTTTTCCATGTTTATACGGATAGCAGTTTAGATATTTCCATGTTTTCACAGACGGTGGTGTAGATATTTCCGTGTTTATACACATGGCGGAGTATATACTTCCATCTTTATGGAGATGGCAGTGTAGATATTTTCATGTTTATAGAGATGGTGGTGTAGATATTTCCATATTTATAGACATAGCGGTGTAGATATTTCCATCTTTCTACAGATGGCAGTGTAGATATTTCCATGTTTATACAGATGGCGGTGTAGATATTTCTATATTTATAAAAATGTCTGTGTAGATATTTCCATGTGTATACAGATGGTATTGTAGGCATTTCCATGTTTATACAGATGGTGGTGTAGATATTTCCATGTTTATTCAGATGTCTGTGTAGATATTTCCATGTTTTTACAGACGGCAGTGTAGATATTTCAATGTTTATAGAGATGGTGCTGTAGATATTTCCATGTTTATACAGATAACGGTGGAGATATTTCCATGTTTATACAGACAGCAGTGGAGGTATTTCCATGTTTATACACATAGCGGTGTACATATTTCCTTGTTTATACAGACTGCGGTGTAGGTATTTCCATGTTTATACAGATAGCGGTGCAGATATTTCCATGTTTATACAGATGCCTATGCAGATATTTCCATATTTATATAGAGGGCTCTGTAGATATTTCTATGTTTATACAGATGGCTGTGTAGATATTTCCATGTTCCTACACATGACTGTGAAGTTATTTCCATGTTTATACAGATGGCTTTGTAGATATTTCCATGTCTATAGAGATAGCGGTGCAGATATTTCCATGTTTATACAGATAGCGGTGTATATATTTCCATGTTTATACAGATCGTGGTGTAGATATTTCCATGTTTATACAGATACCGGCGTAGATATTTCCATGTTTATACAGACCGCAGTGTAGATATTTCCATGTTTATAGAGATAGCGGTGTAGATATTTCCAAGTTTGTACAGACGGCGGTGTTGATGTTTCCATGTATACACAGATTGCCGTGTAGTTGTTTCCATGTGTATACAGATGGCATTGTAGATATTTCCATGTTTATACAGATGGTGGTGTAGATATTTCCATGTTTACACACATGACTGTATAGGTATTTCCATGTTTATACAGATGGCGGTGTAAATATTTCCATGTTTATAGAGATAGCGGTGTAGATATTTTCATATTTATACAGATAACGGTGTAGAAATTTCCATGTTTATACAGATAGCGGTGTAAATATTTCCATGTTTATACAGATCACGGTGTTGATATTTCCATGTTTATAGAGATAGCGGTGTAGATATTTCCATGTTTATAAAGATAGCGGTGTAAATATTTCCATGTTTATACAGACTGCGGTGTAGGTATTTCCATGTTTATACAGATAGCGGTGCAGATATTTCCATGTTTGTACAGATGGCGGTGTTGATATTTCCATCTATACACAGATGACCGTGTAGATATTTCCATGTTTATACAGATGGCGGCGCAGATATTTCCATGGATATGTAGATGGCGGTGTAGATATTTCCATGTTTACACAGATAGCGGTGTAGTTATTTCCATGTTTATATAGATAGCGGTGTAGATATTTCCATGTATATACACATGGCTGTGTAGATATTTCCATGTTTATACAGATGGCGGTGTAGATATTTCCATGTTTATACCGATATCTTTGTAAGTATTTCCATGTTTATACAGATGGCGGTGTAGATATTTCGATGTTTATAGAGATATCAGTGGAGATATTTCCATGTTTATACAGATAGCGGTGTAGATATTTCCACGTTTATACTGATCGCGGTGTAGATATTTCCATGTTTATACAGATGGCAATGTAGATATTTCCATGTTCATAGAGATAGCGGTGTTGATTTTTCCATGTTTATACAGATAGCGGTGTGGATATTTCCATGTTTATACAGATAGGGGTGTAGCTATTTCCATGTTTAGAAGATGGCGGTGTAGATATTTCCTTGTTTATACAGATCAGCGTGTAGATATTTCCATGTTTATACAGATCACGGTGTAGATATTTCCATGTTTATACAGATCATGGTGTAGATATTTCCATGTTTATAGAGATCGCGGTGTTGATATTACCATGTTTATAGGGATAGCGGTGCAAATATTTCCGCATTTATACAGATAGCGGTGTAGTTAGTAGCATGTTTATACAGATAGCGGTGTAGATATTTCCATGTATAAACAGATGTCTGTGTATATATTTCCATGTTTAAACAGATGGCGGTGAAGATATTTCCTTGTTTATACAAATAGCGGTGTAGTTATTTCCATGTTTATACAGATCACGGCGTAGATATTTCCTTGTTTATACAAATAGCGGTGTAGTTATTTCCATGCTTATACAGATAGCGGTGTAGATATTTCCTTGTTTATACAAATAGCGGTGTAGTTATTTCCATGTTTATACAGATAGCGGTGTAGATATTTCCATGTATATACAGATGGCTGTGTAGAAATTTCCATGTTTATACAGATGGCTGTGTAGATATTTCCATGTTTATACAGATGACTTTGTATGTATTTAAATGTTTATACAGGTGGCAGTGTAGATATTTCCATGTTTATATAGATGGTGGTGTAGATATTACCATGCCTATACAGATATCGGTGTTGATATTTCCATGTTTATACAGATCGTGGTGAATATATTTCCACATTTATACAGATCGCGGTGTAGATATTTCCATGTTTATACAGATAGCGGTGTAGATATTTCCATGCTTATACAGATAGCGGTGTAGTTATTTCCATGTTTATACAGATGGCGTTGTAGATATTTCCATGTTTATACCCATAGCGGTGTTGGTATTTCCACGTTTATACAGATAGCGATGTAGATATTTCCATGTTTATACAGTTCGCGTTGCAGATATTTATATCTTTATACAGATGGCATTGTAGATATTTCCTTATTCAAATAGATGGCGGTGTAGATGTTTCCATGTTTATACAGATGGCAGAGTAGTTAGTTCCATGTTTATGGAGATGGCAGTGTAGGTATTTTCATGTTTATAGAGATGGCTGTGTAGATATTTCCATGTATATACAGATGACTGTATAGGTATTTCCATGTTTTTACAGATGGCAGTGCAGATATTTCCATGTTTATGGAGATAGCGGTGTAGATATTTCCATGTTTCTACAGATGGCGGTGTTGATATTTCCATCTTTACACAGATGGCCGTGTAGATATTTCCATGGACATGCAGATGGCGGTGAATATATTTCCATGTTTATACAGATAGCGGTTTAGATAATTCCATGTTTACACAGATGGTGGTGTTGTTATTTCCGTGTTTATACACATGGCGTAGTAGATACTTCCATCGTTATGGAGATGGCAGTGTAGATATTTTCATGTTTATAGAGATGGCGATGTAGATATTTCCATATTTATAGCGATAGCGGTTTAGATATTTCCATCTTTCTACAGATGTCAGTGTAGATATTTCCATGTTTATACAGATGGCGGTGTAGATATTTCCATATTTACACAGATGTCTGTGTAGATATTTCCATGTGTATACAGATGGTATTGTAGGTATTTCCGTGTTTATACAGATGGTGGTGTAGATATTTCCATGTTTATTCAGATGACTGTGTAGATATTTCCGTGTTTTTACAGATGGCAGTGTAGATATATCAATGTTTATAGAGATGGCGCTGTAGATATTTCCATGTTTATACAGATCGCGGTGTAGTTATTTCCATGTTTATACAGATAGCGGTGTAGATATTTCCATGTTTATGCAGACCGTGGTGAAGATATTTCCCTGTTTATACAGATCGCGGTGTAGATATTTCCATGTTTATACAGATAGCGGTGTAGATATTTCCATGTTTATACAGATAGTGGTGTAGGTATTTCCGTGTTTATAGACATAGCGGTGTACATATTTCCATGTTTATATAGATGGCGTTGTAGATATTTCCATGTTTATACCGATAGCGGTGTTGGTATTTCCACATTTATACAGTTAGCGATGTAGATATTTCCATGTTTATACAGCTCGCGGTGCAGATATTTATATCTGTATACTGTTGGCATTGTAGATATTTCCTTATTCACACTGATGGCGGTGTGGATGTTTCCATGTTTATACAGATGGCGGAGTAGTTAGTTCCATGTTGATGGAGATGGCAGTGTAGATATTTTCATGTTTATAGAGATGGCGGGGTAGATATTTCCATGTTTATAGAGATAGTGGTGTAGATATTTCCATGTATGTTCAGATTGCGGTGTTGATATTTCCATCTATACACAGATGGCCGTGTAGATATTTCCATGTTTATACAGATGCCGGCGTAGCTATTTCCATGGACATGCAGATGGCGGTGTAGATATTTCCATGTTTATACAGATCGTGGTGAAGAGATTTCCATGTTTATACAGATCGCGTTGTAGATATTTCCATGTTTATACAGATCGCGGTGTAGATATTTCCAAGTTTATACAGATAGCGGTGTAGATATTTCCATGTTTATACAGATAGCGGTGTAGATATTTCCATGTTTATAGAGATAGGGTTGTAGGTATTTCCATGTTTATAGACATAGCGGTGTAGATATTTCCATGTTTATATAGATGGCATTGTAGATATTTCCATGTTTATACCGATAGCGGTGTTGGTATTTCCACGTTTAAACAGACAGCGATGTAGATATTTCCATGTTTATACAGCTCGCGGTGCAGATATTTATATCTTTATAAACATGGCATTGTAGATAGTTCCTTATTCACACAGATGGCGGTGTAGATGTTTCCATGTTTATACAGATGGCGCAGTAGTTAGTTCCATGTTTATGGAGATGGCAGTGTAGATATTTTCATGTTTATAGAGATGGCGGTGTAGATATTTCCATGTTTATACAGATGTCATTGTAGATATTTCCATGTTTACACAGATAGCGGTGTATATATTTCCATGTTTATACAGATCGTGGTGTAGATATTTCCATGTTTATACAGATACCGGTGTAGATGTTTCCATGTTTATACTGACCGCAGTGTAGATATTTCCATGTTTATAGAGATAGCAGTGTAGATATTTCCAAGTTTGTACAGATGGCGGTGTTGATGTTTCCATCTATACACAGATTTCCGTGTAGGTATTTCCATGTGTATAGAGATGGCATTGTAGATATTTCTATGTTTGTACAGATGGTGGTGTAGATATTTCCATGTTTATAGAGATAGCGGTGTAGATATTTCCATATTTATACAGATAACGGTGTAGAATTTTCCATGTTTATACAGATTGCAGTGTAAATATTTCCGTGTTTATACAGATCACGGTGTAGATATTTCCTTGTTTATACAAAGAGCGGTGTAGTTATTTCCATGTTTATACAGATAGCGGTGTAGATATTTCCATGTATATACAGATGGCTGTGTAGATATTTCCAGGTTTATACAGATGGCTTTGTAGATATTTCCATGTTTATACAGATGACTTTGTAGGTATTTCCATGTTTATACAGATGGTGGGGTAGATATTTCCATGTTTATAGAGATAGCTGTGTAGATATTTCCATGTTTATACAAATAGCTGTGTAGATATTTCCATGTTTATACAGATCGCGGTGTAGATATTTCCATGTTTATACAGATCGCGATGTAGATATTTCCATGTTTATACAGATAGGGTTGTAGATATTTCCATGTATTTACAGATATTGGTGTAGATATTTCCATGTTTACAGAGATTGCGGTGTAGATATTTCCATCTTTCTGCAGATGTCATTGTAGATATTTCCATGTTTATACAGATGGCGGTGTAGATATTTCCATGTTTATATAGATGGTGATGTAGATATTACCATGTTTATACAGATAGCGGTGTAGATATTTCCATGTTTATACAGATCGTGGTGAAGATATTTCCATGTTTATACAGATCGCGTTGTAGATATTTTCATGTATATACAGATCACGGTGTAGATATTTCCATGTTTATACAGATAACGGTGTAGATGTTTCCATGTTTATACAGATAGCGGTGTTGATATTTCCATGTTTTTAGAGATAGCGGTGTAGGTATTTCCATGTTTATAGACATAGCGGTGTAGATATTTCCATGTTTATATAGATGGCGTTGTAGATATTTCTATGTTTATACCGGTAGCGGTGTTGGTATTTCCACGTTTATACAGATAGCGATGTAGATATTTCCATGTTTATACAGCTCACAGTGCAGATATTTATATCTTTATACAGATGGCATTGTAGATAATTCCTTATTCACACAGATGGCGGTTTAGATGTTTCCATGTTTATACAGATGGTGGAGTAGTTAGTTCCATGTTTATGGAGATGGCAGTGTAGATATTTTCATGTTTATAGAGATGGCGGTGTAGATATTTCCATGTTTATAGAGATAGCATTGTAGATATTTACATGTTTATACAGATGGCTGTGTAGATATTTCCAGGTGTATACCGATGGCATTGTAGATATTTCCATGTTTATACAGATGGCTGTATAGGTATTTCCGTGTTTTTACAGATGGCAGTGCAGATATTTCCATGTTTATAGAGATAGCGGTGTAGATATTTCCATGTTTGTACAGTTGGCGGTGTTGATATTTCCATCTATAGACAGATGGCCGTGTAGATATTTCCATGTTTATACAGATAGCGGTGTAAATATTTCCATGTTTATACAGATCGTGGTGAAGATATTTCCATGTTTATACAGATAGCGGTGTAGATATTTCCATGTTTATACAGACCGCAATGTAGATATTTCCATGTTTATAGAGATAGCAGTGTAGATATTTCCAAGTTTGTACAGATGACGGTGTTGATGTTTCCATCTATACACAGATTTCCGTGTAGGTATTTCCATGTGTATACAGATGGCATTGTAGATATTTCCATGTTTATACAGATGGTGGTGTAGATATTTCCATGTTTACACAGATGACTGTATAGGTATTTCCATGTTTATATAGATGGCGGTGTAGATATTTCCAGGTTTATAGAGGTAGCGGTGTAGATAGTTCCATATTTATACAGATAACGGTGTAGAAATTTCCATGTTTATACAGATAACGGTGAAAATATTTCCATGTTTATACAGATCACGGTGTAGATACTTCCTTGTTTACACAAATAGCGGTGTAGTTATTTCCATGTTTATACAGATGGCGGTGTAGATATTTCCATCTATACACAGATGTCCGTGTAGATATTTCCATGTTTATACAGACGGCGGCATAGATATTTCCATATTTATACAGATGTCTGTGTAGATATTTCCATGTGTATACAGATGGTATTGTAGATATTTCCATGTATATACAGATGACTGTATAGGTTTTTCCGTGTTTATACACATGGCGGAGTAGATAATTCCATCTTTATGGAGATGGCAGTGTAGGTATTTTCATGTTTATAGAGATGGCGGTGCAGACATTTCCATATTTATAGAGATAGTCGTGTAGATATTTACATCTTTCTACACATGGCAGTGTAGATATTTCCATGTTTATACAGATGGCGGTGTAGATATTTCCATATTTATACAGATATCTGTGTAGATATTTCCATGTGTATACAGATGGTATTAGAGGTATTTCCATGTTTATACAGATGGTGGTGTAGATATTTCCATGTTTATTCAGATGACTTTGTAGATATTTCCATGTTTTTACAGATGGCAGTGTAGATAATTCAATGTTTGTAGAGATGGCGCTGTAGATATTTCCATGTTTATACAGATTGCAGTGGAGATATTTCCATGTTTATACAGATAGCGGTGTACATATTTCCATGTTTTTACAGATATCGGTGTAGATATTTCCATGTTTACACAGATTGCGGTGTAGATATTTCCATTTTTCTACAGATGGCATTGTAGATAATTCGTTGTTTATACAGATGGCGGTGTAGATATTTCCGTGTTTATATAGATGGTGGTGTAGATATTACCATCTTTATACAGATAGCGGTGTAGATATTTCCATTTTTATACAGATCGTGGTGAAGATAATTCCATGTTTTTACAGATCGCGGTATAGATATTTCCATGTTTATGCAGATAGCGGTGTAGATATTTCCATGTTTATAGAGATAGCGGTGTAGGTATTTCCATGTTTATAGACATAGCGGTGTTGGTATTTCCACGTTTATACAGATAGCGATGTAGATATTTCCATGTTTATACAGCTCGAGGTGCAGATATTTATATCTTTATACAGATGGCATTGTAGATATTTCCTTATTCACACTGATGGCGGTGTAGATGTTTCCATGTTTATACAGATGGCGGAGTAGTTATTTCCATGTTTATGGAGATGGCAGTGTAGATAATTTCATGTTTATAGAGATGGCGGCGTAGCTATTTCCATGGACATGCAGATGGCGGTGTAGATATTTCCATGTTTATACAGACAGCGGTGTAGATATTTCCATGTTTTCACAGATGGTGGTGTAGATATTTCCGTGTTTATACACATGGCGGAGTAGATACTTCCATCTTTAAGGAGATGGCAGTGTAGATATTTTCATGTTTATAGAGGTGGCGGTGTAGATATTTCCATATTTAAAGAGATAGCGGTGTAGATATTTCCATCTTTCTACAGATGGCAGTGTAGGTATTTCCATGTATATACAGATGGCGGTGTAGACATTTCCATATTTACACAGATGTCTGTGTAGTTATTTCAATGTGTATACAGATGGTATTGTAGGTATTTCCGTGTTTATACAGACGGTGGTGTAGATATTTCCATGTTTATTCAGATGACTGTGTAGATATTTCCATGTTTTAACAGATGGCAGTGTAGATATTTCCATGTTTATAGAGATGGCGCTGTAGATATTTCCATGTTTATACAGATCGCGGTGTAGATATTTCCATGTTTATACAGATAGCAGTGTAGATATTCCCATTTTTATACAGATTGTGGTGTGGATATTTCCATGTTTATACAGATGGCGGTGTAGATATTTCCATGTTTATACAGATCGTGGTGAAGGTATTTCCATGTTTATACAGACCGCGGTGTAGATATTTCCATGTTTATACAGATCGCGGTGTAGATATCTCCAAGTTTATACAGATAGCGGTGTAGATATTTCCACGTTTATACAGATAGCGGTGTAGATATTTCCATGTTTATAGAGATAGCGGTGTAGCTATTTCCATGTTTATAGACATAGTGGTGCAGATATTTCCATGTTTATATAGATGGCGTTGTAGATATTTCCATGTTTATACCGATAGCGGTGTTGGTATTTCCACGTTTATACAGATAGCGATGTAGATATTTCCATGTTTATACAGCTCGCGGTGCAGATATTTATATCTTTATAAAGATGACATTGTGGATATTTCCTTATTCACCCAGGTGGCGGTGTAGATGTTTCCATGTTTATACAGATGGGATAGTAGTTAGTTCCATGTTTATGGAGATGGCAGTGTAGATATTTTCATGTTTGTAGAGATGGCGGTGTAGATATTTCCATGTTTATAGAGATAGCAGTGTAGATATTTACATGTTTATACAGATGGCTGTGTAGATAATTCCATGTGTATACAGATGGCATTGTAGATATTTCCATGTTTATACAGATGACTGTATAGTTATTTCCATGTTTTTACAGATGGCAGTGCAGATATTTCCATGTTTATAGAGATAGCGGTGTAGATATTTCCATGTTTGTACAGATGGCGGTGTTGATATTTCCATGTTTATATAGATGGAGTTGTAGATATTACCATGTTTATACAGATAGCGGTGTTGATATTTCCATGTTCATGCAGATCGTGGTGAAGGTATTTCCATGTTTATGCAGATCGTGGTGTAGATATTTCCATGTTTATACAGATATTGGTGTAGATATTTCCATGTTTATACAGATAGCGGTGTAGATATTTCCATGTTTATAGAGATAGCGGTGTAGGTACTTCCATGTTTATAGACCCAGCGGTGTACATATTTCCATGTATATATAGATGGCGTTGTAGATATTTCCATGTTTATACCGATAGCAGTGTTGGTATTTCCACATTTATACAGATAGCGATGTAGATATTTCCATGTTTATACAGCTCGCGGTGCAGATATTTATATCTGTATACAGATGGCATTGTAGATATTTCCTTATTCACACTGATGGCGGTGTAGATGTTTCCATATTTATAGAGATGGCGGAGTAGTTAGTTCCATGTTTATGGAGATGGCAGTGTAGATATTTTCATGTTTATAGAGATGGCGGTGTAGATATTTCCATGTTTATAGAGAGAGCAGTGTAGATATTTACATGTTTATACAGATGGCTGTGTAGATATTTCCATGTGTATACAGATGGCATTGTAAATATTTCCATGTTTATAGAGATGACTCTATAGGTATTTCCTTGTTTTTACAGATGGCAGTGCAGATATTTCCATGTTTATAGAGATAGTGGTGTTGATATTTCATTGTACGTACAGATTGCGGTGTTGATATTTCCATCTATACAGAGATGGCGGTGTAGATATTTCCATGTTTATACAGATCGTGGTGAAGATATTTCCATGTTTATACAGACCGCGGTGTAGATATTTCCATGTTTATACAGATCGCGGTGTAGATATCTCCAAGTTTATACAGATAGCGGTGTAGATATTTCCATGTTTATACAGATAGCGGTGTAGATATTTCCATGTTTATAGAGATAGCGGTGTAGGTATTTCCATGTTTATAGACATAGTGTTGCAGATATTTCCATGTTTATATAGATGGCGTTGTAGATATTTCCATGTTTATACCGATAGCGGTGTTGGTATTTCCACATTTATACAGATAGCGATGTAGATATTTCCATGTTTATACAGCTCGCGGTTCAGATATTTATATCTTTATAAAGATGACATTGTGGATATTTCCTTATTCACCCAGATGGCGGTGTAGATGTTTCCATGTTTATACAGATGGGATAGTAGTTAGTTCCATGTTTATGGAGATGGCAGTGTAGATATTTTCATGTTTGTAGAGTTGGCGGTGTAGATATTTCCATGTTTATAGAGATAGCAGTGTAGATATTTACATGTTTATACAGATGGCTGTGTAGATAATTCCATGTGTATACAGATGGCTTTGTAGATATTTCCATGTTTATACAGATGACTGTATAGTTATTTCCATGTTTTTACAGATGGCAGTGCAGATATTTCCATGTTTATAGAGATAGCGGTGTAGATATTTCCATGTTTGTACAGATGGCGGTGTTGATATTTCCATCTATACACAGATGGCCGTGTAGATGTTTCCATGTTTATACAGATGGCGGCATAGATATTTCCATGGACATGCAGATGGCGGTGTAGATATTTCCATGTTTATACAGATCTTGGTGAAGATATTTCCATGTTTATACAGATCGCGGTATAGATATTTCCATGTTTATACAGATCGTGGTGTAGTTATTTCCAAGTTTATACAGATAGCGGTGGAGATATTTCCATGTTTATACAGATAGCGGTGTAGATATTTCCATGTTTATAGAGATAGCATTGTAGATATTTTCATATTTATACTGATAACGGTGTAGAAATTTCCATGTTTATACAGATAGCGGTGTAAATATTTCCATGTTTATACAGATCACGGTGTAGATATTTCCATGTTTATAGAGATACTCGTGTAGATATTTCCATGTTTATACAGATAGCGGTTTAGATATTTCCATGTTTATACAGACCGCGGTGTAGATATTTCCATTTTTATACAGATAGCGGTGCAGATATTTCCATGTTTGTACAGATTGCGGTGTTGATATTTCCATCTATACACAGATGACCGTGTAGATATTTCCATGTTTATACAGATGGCGGCGCAGATATTTCCATGGATATGTAGATGGCGTTGTAGATATTTCCATGTTTATACAGATCATGGTGAAGATATTTCCATGTTTATACAGATCGCGGTGTTGATATTACCATGTTTATAGGGATAGCGGTGCAAATATTTCCACATTTATACAGATAGCGGTGTAGTTATTAGCATGTTTATACAGATAGCGGTGTAGATATTACCATGTATAAACAGATGTCTGGGTATATATTTCCGTGTTTAAACAGATGGCAGTGTAGATATTTCCTTGTTTATACAAATAGCGGTGTAGTTATTTCCATGTTTATAGAGATCACGGTGAAGATATTTCCTTGTTTTTACAAATAGCAGTGTAGATATTTCCATGCTTATACGGATAGCGGTGTAGATATTTCCTTGTTTATACACATAGCAGTGTAGATATTTCCATGTTTATACAGATCACAGTGTAGATATTTCCTTGTTTATACAAATAGCGGTGTAGTTATTTCCATGTTTATACAGATAGCGGTGTAGATATTTCCATGTTTATACAGATAGCAGTGTAGATATTTCCATGTTTATACTGATCGTGGTTTAGATATTTCCATGTTTATAGAAATGGCGGTGTAGATATTCCCATGTTCATAGAGATAGCGGTGTTGATTTTTCCATGTTTATAGAGATATCGGTGTGGATATTTCCATGTTTATACAGATAGGGGTGGAGGAATTTCCATGTTTATAGAGGTGGCGGTGTAGATATTTCCAAGTTTATAGAGATCATGGTGTAGATATTTCCTTGTTTATACCAATAGCAGTCTAGTTATTTCCATCTTTATACAGATAGCGGTGTAGATACTTCCATGTATATACAGATCGCCGTGTAGATTTTTCCATGTTTATACAGATCGCGGTGTAGATATTTCCATGTTTATACAGATAGCGGGGTAGATATTTCCATGTTTTTACAGATATCGGTGTAGATATTTACATGTTTACACAGATTGCGGTGTAGATATTTCCATCTTTCTACAGATGGCATTGTAGATATTTCCATGTTTATACAGATGGTGGTGTTGATATTTCCATCTATACACAGATAATCTTGTAGATATTTCCATGTTTATACAGATGGCCGCGCAGATATTTCTATGGATATGTAGATGGCGGTGTAGGTATTTCCATGAATATAGAGATAGCGGTGTAGTTATTTCCATGTTTATATAGAGAGCGGTGTATATATTTCCATGTATGTACACATGGCTGCGTAGATATTTCCATGTTTATACAGATGGCGGTGTAGATATTTCCATGTTTATACAGATAACTTTGTAAGTATTTCCATGTTTATACAGATGGTGGTGTAGATATTTCGATGTTTATAGAGATAGCAGTGGAGATATTTCCATGTTTATACAGATAGCGGTGTAGTTATTTCCATGTTTAAATAGATAGCGGTGTAGATATTTCCATGTATATACACATGGCTCTGTAGATATTTCCATGTTTATACCGATGGTGGTGTAGATATTTCCATGTTTATACAGATAACTTTGTAAGTATTTCCATGTTTATACAGACGGCGGTGTAGATACTTCGATGCTTATAGAGATAGCAGCGGAGATATTTCCATGTTTATACAGATAGCAGTGTTGATATTTCCATGTTTATACTGATCGAGGTGTAGAAATTTCCATGTTTATAGATATGGCGGTGTAGATATTTCCATGTTCATAGAGATAGCGGTGTTGATTTTTCCATGTTTATAGAGATAGCACTGTGGATATTTCCATGTTTATACAAATAGGGTTGTAGATATTTCCATGTTTATACAGATGGCGGTGTAGATATTTCCATGTTTATGCAGATCACGCTGTAGATATTTCCATGTTTATACAGATCATGGTGTAGATATTTCCATGTTTATACAGATCGTGGAGTTGATATTACCATGTTTATAAGGATAGCGGTGCAAATATTTCCACATTTATACAGACAGCGGTGTAGTTATTATCATGTTTATACAGATAGCGGTGTAGATATTTCAATGTAGAAACAGATGTCTGTGTATATATTTCCATGTGTAAACAGATGACGGTGTAGATATTTCCTTGTTTATACTAATAGCGGTGTAGTTATTTCCATGTTTATACAGATAGCGGTGTAGATATTTCCATGTTTATAGAGATAGCAGTGTAGATATTTCCATATTTATACAGATAACGGTGTAGAAATTTCCCTGTTTATACAGTTAGCGTTGTAAATATTTCCACGTTTATACAGATCACGGTGTATATATTTCCTTGTTTATACAAATAGCGGTGTAGTTGTTTCCATGTTTATACAGATAGCGGTGTAGATATTTCCATGTATATACAGATGGCTGTGTAGATATTTCCGTGTTTATACAGATGGCTTTGTAGATATTTCCATGTTTATACAGATGACTTTGTAGGTATTTCCATGTTTATACAAATGGCAGTGTAGATATTTCCATGTTTATAGAGATAGCTGTGTAGATATTTCCATGTTTATACAGATAGCGGTGTAGATATTTCCATGTTTATACAGATCGCGGTGTAGATATTTCCATGTTTATACAGATCACGGTGTAGATATTTCCATGTTTATACAGATAGCGGTGTAGATATTTCCATGTTTTTACAGATAACGGTGTAGATATTTCCATGTTTACACAGATTGCGGTGTAGATATTTCCATTTTTCTACAGATGGCATTGAAGGTATTTCCATGTTTATACAGGTGGCGGTGTTGATATTTCCATCTATACACAGATGACCTTGTAGATATTTCCATGTTTATTCAGATGGCGGCGCAGACATTTCTATGGATATGTAGATGGCGGTGTAGATATTTCCATGTATATAGAGATAGCGGTGTAGTTATTTCCATGTTTATATAGAGAGCGGTGTAGATATTTCCATGTTTATACAGACGGCGGTGTAGATATTTCCATGTTTATACAGATAGCGGTGTAGATATTTCCATGTTTATACAGATAGCGGTGTAGATATTTCCATTTTTATAGAGATTGCGGTTTAGATATTTCATGTTTATACAGATAGCGGTGTAGATATTTCCATGTTTATACAGATTGCGGTGTAGATATTTCCATGTTTATACACATGACTGTGTAGGTATTTCCTTGTTTATACAGATGGCTTTGTAGATATTTCCAAGTTTATAGAGATAGCGATGTAGATATTTCCATGTTTATACAGATAGCGGTGTAAATATTTCCATGTTTATACAGATCGTGGTGTAAATATTTCCATGTTTATACAGATTCCGGTGTAGATATTTACATGTTTATACAGACCGCAGTGTAGATATTTCCATGTTTATAGAGATAGCAGTGTAGATATTTCCATGATTGTACAGATGGCGGTGTTGATGTTTCCATCTATACACAGATTGCCGTGTAGGTATTTCCATGTGTATAGAGATGGCATTGTAGATATTTCCATGTTTATACAGACGGTGGTGTAGAAATTTCCATGTTGATACAGATGAATCTATAGGTATTTCCATGTTTTTACTGATGGCATTGTAGATATTTCCATGTTTATAGAGATAGCAGTGTAGATATTTCCATGTTTATACAGATGGCGGTGTAGATATTTTCATGTTTATAAAGATGGCGGTGTAGATATTTCCATATTTATACAGATAACTGTGTAGATATTTCCATGTTTATGCAGATAGCGGTATAGATATTTCCATGTTTATACTGATCACGGTGTAGATATTTCCATGTTTATACAGATCGCGGTGTAGATATTTCCATGTTTATACAGATCACGGTGTAGATATTTCCATGTTTATACAGATTGTGGGGTTGATATTACCATGTTTATAGGAATGGCGGTGCAAATATTTCCACATTTATACAGATAGCGTTGTAGTTATTAGCATGTTTATACAGATAGTGGTGTAGATATTTCCATGTATAAACAGATGTCTGTGTATATATTTCCATGTTTAAACAGATGGCGGTGGAGATATTTCCTTGTTTTTAGAAATAGCGGTGTAGATATTTCCATGTTTATTCAGATAGCGTTGTAGATATTTCCATATGTATACAGATGGCTGTGTAGATATTTCCATGTTCATATAGATGGCTGTGTAGATATTTCCATGTCTATAGAGATGGCTTTGTAGGTATTTCCATGTTTATACAGATGGAGTTGTAGATATTTCCATGTTTATAGAGATAGCTGTGTAGATATTTCCATGTTTATACAGATAGCGATCTAGATATTTCCATGTTTATACAGATCGCGGTGTAGATATTTCCATGTTTATACAGATCGCGGTGTAGATATTCACATGTTTATACAGATAGCGGTGTAGATATTTCCATGTTTATACAGATGGCGGTGTAGATATTTCCATGCTTATAGAGATGGCGGTGTAGATATTTCCATGTTTATACAGATAGCGGTGTAGATATTTCCACGTTTATACAGATGGCGGTGTAGATATTTCCATCTTTCTACAAATGGCAGTGTAGATATTTCCATGTTTATAGAGATAGCGGTGTAGATATATCCATGTTCATAGAGATAGCAGTGAGGATATTTCCATGTTTATACAGATAGCAGTGTAGATATTTCCACTTTTATTGAGATAGCGGTTTAGATATTTCATATTTATACAGATAGCGGTGTAGATATTTCCATCTTTATACAGATTGCTGTGTAGATATTTCCATGTTTATACAGTTAGCGGTGTATATATTTCCATGTTTATACTGATCGTGGTTTAGATATTTCCATGTTTATAGAAATGGTGGTGTAGATATTTCCATGTTCATAGAGATAGCGGTGTTGATTTTTCCATGTTTATAGAGATATCGTTGTGGATATTTCCATGTTTATACACTTAGGGGTGTAGGTACTTCCATGTTTATAGAGATGGCGGTGTAGACATTTCCATGTTTATACAGATCACGGTGTAGATATTTCCATGTTTATACAGATAGCGGTGTAGATATTTCCATGTTTTTACAGATATCGGTGTAGATATTTCCATGTTTACACAGATTGCGGTGTAGATATTTCCATTTTTCTACAGATGGCATTGAAGATATTTCCATGTTTATACAGATGGCGCTGTTGATATTTCCATCTATACACAGATGACCTTGTAGATATTTCCAGGTTTATTCAGATGGCGGCGCAGACATTTCTATGGATATGTAGATGGCGGTGTAGATACTTCCATGTATATAGAGATAGCGGTGTAGTTATTTCCATGTTTATATAGAGAGCGGTGTAGATATTTCCATGTTTATACAGATGGCGGTGTAGATATTTCCATGTTTATGCAGATAGCGGTGTAGATATTTCCATGTTTATACAGATAGCGGTGTAGATATTTCCATTTTTATAGAGATTGCGGTTTAGATATTTCATGTTTATACAGATAGCGGTGTAGATATTTCCATGTTTATACAGATTGCGGTGTAAATATTTCCATGTTTATACACATGACTGTGTAGGTATTTCCTTGTTTATACAGATGGCTTTGTAGATATTTCCAAGTTTATAGAGATAGCGATGTAGATATTTCCATGTTTATACAGATAGCGGTGTAAATATTTCCATGTTTATACAGATCGTGGTGTACATATTTCCATGTTTATACAGATTCCGGTGTAGATATTTACATGTTTATACAGACCGCAGTGTAGAGATTTCCATGTTTATAGAGATAGCAGTGTAGATGTTTCCATGATTGTACAGATGGCGGTGTTGATGTTTCCATCTATACACAGATTGCCGTGTAGGTATTTCCATGTGTATAGAGATGGCATTGTAGATATTTCCATGTTTATACAGACGGTGGTGTAGAAATTTCCATGTTGATACAGATGAATCTATAGGTATTTCCATGTTTTTACTGATGGCATTGTAGATATTTCCATGTTTATAGAGATAGCAGTGTAGATATTTCCATGTTTATACAGATGGCGGTGTAGATATTTTCATGTTTATAAAGATGGCGGTGTAGATATTTCCATATTTATACAGATAACTGTGTAGATATTTCCATGTTTATGCAGATAGCGGTATAGATATTTCCATGTTTATACTGATCACGGTGTAGATATTTCCATGTTTATACAGATCGCGGTGTAGATATTTCCATGTTTATACAGATCACGGTGTAGATATTTCCATGTTTATACAGATTGTGGGGTTGATATTACCATGTTTATAGGAATGGCGGTGCAAATATTTCCACATTTATACAGATAGCGTTGTAGTTATTAGCATGTTTATACAGATAGTGGTGTAGATATTTCCATGTATAAACAGATGTCTGTGTATATATTTCCATGTTTAAACAGATGGCGGTGGAGATATTTCCTTGTTTTTAGAAATAGCGGTGTAGATATTTCCATGTTTATTCAGATAGCGTTGTAGATATTTCCATATGTATACAGATGGCTGTGTAGATATTTCCATGTTCATATAGATGGCTGTGTAGATATTTCCATGTCTATAGAGATGGCTTTGTAGGTATTTCCATGTTTATACAGATGGAGTTGTAGATATTTCCATGTTTATAGAGATAGCTGTGTAGATATTTCCATGTTTATACAGATAGCGATCTAGATATTTCCATGTTTATACAGATCGCGGTGTAGATATTTCCATGTTTATACAGATCGCGGTGTAGATATTTCCATGTTTATACAGATAGCGGTGTAGATATTTCCATGTTTATACAGATGGCGGTGTAGATATTTCCATGCTTATAGAGATGGCGGTGTAGATATTTCCATGTTTATACAGATAGCGGTGTAGATATTTCCACGTTTATACAGATGGCGGTGTAGATATTTCCATCTTTCTACAAATGGCAGTGTAGATATTTCCATGTTTATAGAGATAGCGGTGTAGATATATCCATGTTCATAGAGATAGCAGTGAGGATATTTCCATGTTTATACAGATAGCAGTGTAGATATTTCCACTTTTATTGAGATAGCGGTTTAGATATTTCATATTTATACAGATAGCGGTGTAGATATTTCCATCTTTATACAGATTGCGGTGTAGATATTTCCATGTTTATACAGTTAGCGGTGTATATATTTCCATGTTTATACTGATCGTGGTTTAGATATTTCCATGTTTATAGAAATGGTGGTGTAGATATTTCCATGTTCATAGAGATAGCGGTGTTGATTTTTCCATGTTTATAGAGATATCGTTGTGGATATTTCCATGTTTATACACTTAGGGGTGTAGGTACTTCCATGTTTATAGAGATGGCGGTGTAGACATTTCCATGTTTATACAGATCACGGTGTAGATATTTCCATGTTTATACAGATAGCGGTGTAGATATTTCCATGTTTTTACAGATATCGGTGTAGATATTTCCATGTTTACACAGATTGCGGTGTAGATATTTCCATTTTTCTACAGATGGCATTGAAGATATTTCCATGTTTATACAGATGGCGCTGTTGATATTTCCATCTATACACAGATGACCTTGTAGATATTTCCAGGTTTATTCAGATGGCGGCGCAGACATTTCTATGGATATGTAGATGGCGGTGTAGATACTTCCATGTATATAGAGATAGCGGTGTAGTTATTTCCATGTTTATATAGAGAGCGGTGTAGATATTTCCATGTTTATACAGATGGCGGTGTAGATATTTCCATGTTTATGCAGATAGCGGTGTAGATATTTCCATGTTTATACAGATAGCGGTGTAGATATTTCCATTTTTATAGAGATTGCGGTTTAGATATTTCATGTTTATACAGATAGCGGTGTAGATATTTCCATGTTTATACAGATTGCGGTGTAAATATTTCCATGTTTATACACATGACTGTGTAGGTATTTCCTTGTTTATACAGATGGCTTTGTAGATATTTCCAAGTTTATAGAGATAGTGATGTAGATATTTCCATGTTTATACAGATAGCGGTGTAAATATTTCCATGTTTATACAGATCGTGGTGTACATATTTCCATGTTTATACAGATTCCGGTGTAGATATTTACATGTTTATACAGACCGCAGTGTAGAGATTTCCATGTTTATAGAGATAGCAGTGTAGATGTTTCCATGATTGTACAGATGGCGGTGTTGATGTTTCCATCTATACACAGATTGCCGTGTAGGTATTTCCATGTGTATAGAGATGGCATTGTAGATATTTCCATGTTTATACAGATGGTGGTGTAGAAATTTCCATGTTGATACAGATGAATCTATAGGTATTTCCATGTTTTTACTGATGGCATTGTAGATATTTCCATGTTTATAGAGATAGCAGTGTAGATATTTCCATGTTTATACAGATGGCGGTGTAGATATTTTCATGTTTATAAAGATGGCGGTGTAGATATTTCCATATTTATACAGATAACTGTGTAGATATTTCCATGTTTATGCAGATAGCGGTATATATATTTCAATGTTTATACTGATCACGGTGAAGATATTTCCATGTTTATACAGATCGCGGTGTAGATATTTCCATGTTTATACAGATCACGGTGTAGATATTTCCATGTTTATACAGATCGCGGTGTAGATATTTCCATGTTTATACAGATCATGGTGTAGATATTTCCATGTTTATACAGCTCGTGGTGTTGATATTACCATGTTTATAGGAATGGCGGTGCAAATATTTCCACATTTATACAGATAGCAGTGTCGTTATTAGCATGTTTATACAGATAGCGGTTTAGATATTTCCATGTATAAACAGATGTCTGTGTATATATTTCCATGCTTAAACAGATGGCGGTGGAGATATTTCCTTGTTTATAGAAATAACGGTGTAGATATTTCCATGTTTATAGAGATAGCGGTGTAGATATTTCCATGTGTATACAGATGGCTGTGTAGATATTTCCATGTTCATATAGATGGCTGTGTAGATATTTCCATGTTTATAGAGATGACTTTGTAGGTATTTCCATGTTTATACAGATGGCGTTGTAGATATTTCCATGTTTATAGAGATAACTTTGTAGATATTTCCATGTTTATACAGATAGCGATCTAGATATTTCCATGTTTATACAGATCGCAGTGTAGATATTTCCATGTTTATACAGATCTCGGTGTAGATATTTCCATGTTTATACAGATAGCCGTGTAGATATTTCCATGTTTATACAGATGGCGGTTTAGATATTTCCATGTTTATAGAGATGGCGGTGTAGATATTTCCATGTTTATACAGATAGCGGTGTAGATATTTCCACGTTCATACAGATGGCGGTGTAGATATTTCCATCTTTCTACAAATGGCAGTGTAGATATTTCCATGTTTATAGAGATAGCGGTGTAGATATATCCATGTTCATAGAGATAGCAGTGAGTATATTTCCATGTTTATACAGATAGCAGTGTAGATATTTCCACTTTTATAGAGATAGCGGTTTAGATATTTCATATTTATACAGATAGCGGTGTAGATATTTCCATGTTTATACAGATTGCGGTGTAGATATTTCCATGTTTATACAGATAACGGTGTTGATATATCCATGTTTATACTGATCACGGTGTAGATGTTTCCATGTTTATACAGATCACGGTGTAGATATTTCCATGTTTATACAGATCATGGTGTAGATATTTCCATGTTTATACAGATCGTGGTGTTGATATTACCATGTTTATTGGAATGGCGGTGCAAATATTTCCACATTTATACAAATAGCGTTGTAGTTATTAGCATGTTTACACAGATCGCGGTGTAGATATTTCCATGTATAAACAGATGTCAGTGTATATATTTCCATGTTTAAACAGATGGCGGTGGAGATATTTCCTTGTTTATAGAAATAGCGGTGTAGATATTTCCATGTTTATACAGATGGTGTTGTAGATATTTCCATGCTTATAGAGATAGCCATGTAGCTATTTCCGTGTTTGTACATATAGCGTTGAAGACATTTCCATGTTTATAGAGATAGCAGTGTAGATATTTCCATATTTATACAGATAGCGGTGTAGATATTTCCATGTTTAAACAGAGAGCTGTGTAGATATTTCCATGTTTATACAGATATCGTTGGAGATATTTCGCTGTTTATACAGATAGTGGTGGAGATATTTCCATGTTTATCCAGATGGCGTTGTTGATATTTCCAAGTTTAAACAGATAGCGGTGTAGCTATTTCCATGTTTATACAGATAGCTGTGTAGATATTTCCATGTTTCTACAGATAGTGGTGTTAGTATTTCCAAGTTTATATAGATAGCGGTGTGGCTATTTCCATGTTTATACAGATAGAGGTGTAGATATTTCCATGTTTACAGAGATGGCTGTGTACATATTTCCATGTTTTTACAGATGGCAGTGTAGATATTTCCATGTTTATACAGATAGTGGTGTAGATATTTCCATCTTTATACAGATGACTGTGTAGGTATTTCCATGTTTATACAGATGTCGGTGTAGATGTTTCCATGTTTATAGAGATAGCTATGTAGATATTTTCATGTTTCCAGAGATATCTGTGTAGACATTTTCATGGTTATGGAGATAGCGGTGTAGATATTTGCATGTTTATAGAGATAGCGGTGAAGATATTTCTTAGTTTATACAGATAGCGGTGTAGATATTTCTATGTATGTAAAGATCGTGCTGTAGTTATTTCCATGTTTATACAGAGAGCGGTGTAGGTATTTCTATGTTTACAGAGATAGCGGCGTACATATTTACATGTTTTTACAGATGGCGGTGTAGATATTTCCATGTTTACAAAGATAGCAGTGTGCTTTTTCCATATTTTTACAGATAGCGGAGTAGATATTTCCATGTTTACAGCGATGGCTGTGTAGATATTTCCTAGTTTATACAGATGGCCTTTTAGATATTTCCATATTTATACAGATAGTGCTGTAGATATTTCCATGTTTATACAGATGGCGGTGTATATATTTCCATGTTTATAGAGATATCCGTGTAGCTATTTCCATGTTTATACAGATAGCGTTGTAGACATTTCCATGTTTATAGAGATAGCAGTGTAGATATTTCCATATTTATACAGATAACGGTGTAGATATTTCCATGTTTACAGATGGTAGTGTAGATATTTCGATATTTACAGAGATAGCGGTGTAGATATTTCAATCTTTGCACATATTGCGGTGTAGATATTTCCATCTTTACACAGATAGCAGTGTAGATATTTCCTAGTTTACACAGATAGCTGTGTTGATAATTCCATGTTTACACAGATAGTGTTGAAGATATTTCCATGTTTACACAGATAGCGGTGTAGATATTTCCACGTTTATACAGATAGCAGTGTAGACATTTCCATGTTTATATAGATAGCTGTGTAGATATTTACATGTTCATACAGATGGCAGAGTAGATATTTCCATGTTTATGCCGATGGCGGTATAGGTATTTCTATGTTTATGCAGATGACTGTGTAGCTATTTCCATGTATATACAGATGGCGGTGTAGATATTTCCATTTTTATAGAGACGGCTGTGTAGATATTTCCCTGTTTATACAGATAGCGCTGTAGACATTTCCATGTATATAGAGATGGCGGTGTAGATATTTCTATTTTTATAGAGAGGGCGTGTAGTTATTTCCACGTGTATAGAGATGGCAGTGTAGTTATTTCCAGGTTTATAGAGATAGCGGTGGAGATATTTCCATGTTTATACAGATAGCGGTGTAGATATTTCCATGTTTATACAGATAGCGGTGTAGATATTTCCATGTTTATACAGATGGCGGTGTAGATATTTCCATGTTTATAGAGATGGCGGTGTAGATATTTCCATGTTTATACAGATAGCGGTGTAGATATTTCCACGTTTATACAGATGGCGGTGTAGATATTTCCATCTTTCTACAAATGGCAGTGTAGATATTTCCATGTTTATAGAGATAGCGGTGTAGATATATCCATGTTCATAGAGATAGCAGTGAGGGTATTTCCATGTTTATACAGATAGCAGTGTAGATATTTCCACTTTTATAGAGATAGCGGTTTAGATATTTCATATTTATACAGATAGCGGTGTAGATATTTCCATGTTTATACAGACTGCGGTGTAGATATTTCCATGCTTATACAGAGAGCGCTGTAGATATTTCCACGTTTATACAGATGGCGGTGTAGATATTTCCATGTTTATACAGATGGCGGTGTAGATATTTCCATGTTTATACATATAGTGGTGTAGATATTTCCATGTTTACAGATATAGCAGTAAATATATTTCCATCTTTGCACAGATTGCGGTGTATACATTGCAAACTTTACACTGATAGCGGTGTAGATATTTCCAAGTTTACACAGATACCTGTGTCGATATTTCCAGGTTTACAGAGATATCGTAGATATTTCCATGTTTATACAGATAGCGGTGTAGTTATTTACATGTTGATACAGATAGCGGTGTAGATATTTTCAGGGTTATACAGATAGTGGTGTAGATATTTCCACGTTTTACAGATAGCTGTGTAGATATTTCCCTGTTTACACAGATAGCGTTATAAATATCTGCATGTTTACACAGATAGCGTTGTAGATATTTCCATGCTTACACAGATTGCGGTGTAGATATTTCCAAGTTTACACAGATAGCTGTGTAGATATTTCCATGTTTACACAGATAGCGTTGTAGATATTTCATTGTTTATAGAGATAGCGGTGTAGGTATTTCCATGTTTTTAAAGATACCGGTGTAGGTATTTCCGTGTTTATAAAGATAGCGGTGGAGATATTTCCATGTTTATGCAGATAGCGGTGTAAAAATTTCCAGGTTTATACAGATAGCGGTGTAGTTATTTCCATGTTTATACAGATAGCTTTGTAGATATTTCCATGTTTATAGAGACTGTGGTGTAGATATCTCCATCTTTGCACAGATTGCTATAGATATTTCCATGTTTATAGAGATGGCGTTGTAGTTATTTCTATGTTTATAGAGATAGCGGTGTAAATATTTCCATGTTTATAGAGATGGTGGTGTAAGTATTTTCATGTTTATAGAGATAGCGGTGTAGATATTTCCATGTTTATACAGATAGCGGTGTTGCTACTTCCATGATTATACAGATAGCGGTGTGGATATTTCCATGTTTTTACAGCTCACGGTGTAGATATTTCCATCTTTATACAGATGGGAGTGGAGATATTTCCATGTTTATACAGATAGCGGTGTAGATATTTCCATGTCTATAGAGATAGCGGTGTAGGTATTTCCATATTTATACAGATTGCGGTGTAGATATTTCCATCTTTATACAGATGGCTGTGTAGTTATTTCCATGTTTATACAGATAGAAGTGAAGATATTTCCATGTTTATACAGATAGTGGTGTAGATATTTCCAAGTTTATACAGATGTCGGTGTAGATACATCCATGTTTCTGAAGATGGCGATGTAGATATTTTCATGTTTACAGAGATGGCGGTGTAGATATTTCCATGAATATAGAGATTGCAGTGTAGATATTTTCATGTTTATAGAGAAAGCGGTGTAGGTATTTCCCTGTTTATAGAGATAGCGGTGTAGATATTTCCATATTTATACAGATAGCGGTGGAGATATTTCCATGTTTATACAGATAGCGGAGGATATATTTCCATGTTTATAGAGATGGCAGTGTAGATATTTCCACGTTCATACAGATAGTGGTGTAGATATTTCCTTGTTTATACAGATAGCGGTGTAGATATTTCCATGTTTATACAGATAGCGGTGTAGGTATTTCCATGTTCATAGAGATTGCGTTGTAGATATTTCCAGGTTTATACAGATGGCTGTGTAGATATTTCCATGTGTATACAGATGGCCGTGTAGATATTTCCATGTTTATACAGATGAAGGTGTAGATACTTCCATGTTTATACAGATGACTGTGTAGGTATTTCCATGTTTTTACAAATGGCAGTGTAGATATTTCCATGTTTATAGAGATAGCGGTGTGGCTATATCCATGTTTATACACATAGCGGTGTAGATACTTGCATGTTTATGGAGATGGCTGTGTAGATATTTCCATGTTTATACAGATGGCAGTGTAGATATTTCCACGTTCATACAGATAGTGGTGTAGATATTTCCTTGTTTATACAGATAGCGGTGTAGATATTTCCATGTTTATACAGATAGCGGTGTAGGTATTTCCATGTTCATAGAGATAGCATTGTAGATATTTCCAGGTTTATACAAATGGCTGTGTAGATATTTCCATGTGTATACAGAGGGCAGTGAAGATATTTCCATGTTTACACAGATGGAGGTGTAGATATTTCCATGTTTACACAGGGAGCGGTGTAGTTATTTCCATGTTTATAGAGATAACAGTGCAGATATGTCCATATTTATACAGATTGCAGTTGAGATATTTCCATGTTTATAAAGTTAGCGGTGGAGATATTCCCATGTTTATAGAGATAGCGGTGGAGATATTTCCATGTTTTTACAGATGGCTGTGTAGATATTTACATGTTTATGCAGATAGCGGTGTGGCTATTTTCGTGTTTATACAGATAGCGGTGGATATATTTCCATGTTTATAGAGATGGCGGTGTAGATATTTCCACGTTTACAAAGATAGTGGTATAGATATTTCCTTGTTTATACAGATAGCGGTGAAGATATTTCCATGTTTATACAGATAGCGGTGTAGGTATTTCCATGTTCATAGATATAGCGTTGTAGATATTTCCAGGTTTATACAGATGGCTGTGTAGATATTTCCATGTGTATACAGATGGTAGTGTAGATATTTCTTGTTTATACAGATGGAGGTGTAGATATTTCCATTTTTCTACAGATGACTAAGTAGATATTTCCATGTTTTTACAGATGGCGGTGTGGATATTTCCATGTTTATACAGATAGCGGTGTGGCTATTTCCGTGTTTATACAGATAGCGATGAAGATATTTCCATGTTTATACAGATAGCGGTGTAGATATTTCCAAGTTTATACAGATAGCGGTCGAGATTTTTCCATGTTTATACAGATAGCGGTGGATATATTTCCATGTTTATAGAGATGGCGGTGTAGATATTTCCACGTTTATAAAGATAGTGGTAAAGATATTTCCTTGTTTATACAGATAGCGGTGTAGATATTTCCATGTTTATTCAGATAGCGGTGTAGGTATTTCCATGTTCATAGAGATAGCGTTGTAGATATTTCCAGGTTTATACAGATGGCTGTGTAGATATTTCCATGTTTATACAGATGGCAGTGTAGATATTTCCATGTTTATACAGATGGAGGTGTAGATATTTCCATTTTTCTACAGATGACTGTGTAGATATTTCCATGTTTTTACAGATGGCGGTGTAGATATTTCCATGTTTATACAGATAACGGTGTGGTTATTTCCGTGTTTATACAGATAGCGATGAAGATATTTCCATGTTTATACAGATAACGGTGGATATATTTCCATGTTTATATAGATGGTGGTGTAGATATTTCCACGTTTATAAAGATAGTGGTGTAGATATTTCCTTGTTTATACAGAGAGCGGTGTAGGTATTTCCATGTTTACACAGAGAGCGGTGTAGATATTTCCATGTTTATAGAGATAGCGATGTAGAAATTTCCATGTTTATACAGATGGCATTGTAGATATTTCCATGTTTATACAGATAGCGGTGTGGCTATTTCCGTGTTTATACAGATAGCGATGAAGGTATTTCCATGTTTATACAGATAGCGGTGGAGATATTTCCTCGTTAATACAGATGGCGGTGTAGATATTTCCAATTTTATGCAGATAGTGGCGTAGATATTTCCATGTTTATGGAGATAGCAGTGTAGATATTTCCATGTTTACACAGAGAGCGGTGTAGTTATTTCCATGTTTGTAGAGAAAGCGGTGTAGATATTTCCATATTTATACAGATAGCGGTGGAGATATTTCCATCTTTATAAATATAGCAGTGGAGATATTTCCATGTTTATAGAGATAGCGGTGGAGTTATTTCCATGTTTATACAGATAGTGGTGGAGATATTTCCATGTTTATACTGATAACGATGTAGATATCTCCATGTTTATACAGATAGTGGTGTAGATATTTCCATGTTTATACAGATAGCGGTGTAGATATTTCCATGTTTATACACATAGTGGTGTAGATATTTCCATGTTTATACAGATGGCTGTGTAGATATTTCCATGTGTATACAGATGGCAGTGTAGATATTTCCATGTTTATACAGGTTGACGTGTAGACATTTCCAGGTTTACACAGATGACTGTGTAGATATTTCCATGTTTTTACTGATGGCGGTGTAGATATTTCCATGTTTATACAGGTTGACGTGTAGACATTTCCAGGTTTACACAGATGACTGTGTAGATATTTCCATGTTTTTACTGATGGCGGTGTAGATATTTCCATGTTTATACAGATAGCGTTGTGTCAATTTCCATGTTTATTCAGATATCGATGTAGATATTTCCATGTGTATAGAGATGGCTTTGCAGATATTTCCATGTTTATACAGATCACAGTGTAGATATTTCCATGTTTATACAAATAGTGGTGTAGATATTTCCATGTTTATTAAGATGACTGTGTAGGTATTTCTATGTTTATACAGATGGTGGTGTAGATATTTCCAAGTTTATACAGATAGCGGTGTAGATATTTCCATGTTTATACAGATAGCGGTGTAGATACTTCCATGTTTATACATATAGCTGTGTAGGTATATCCGTGTTTATGGTGATAGCGGTGTAGATATTTCCATGTTTATACAGATGGCTGTGTAGATATTTCCATGTGTATACAGTTGGCAGTGTAGATACTTCCATGTTTATACAGATGGAGCTGTAGATATTTCCATTTTTCTACAGATGACTGTGTAGCTATTTCCATGTTTTTACAGATGGCGGTGTAGATATTTCCATGTTTTTACAGATAGCGGTGGAGTTATTTCCATGTTTATTCAGATGGCGGTGTAGATATTTCCAAGTTTATGCAGATAGCGGTGTAGATATTTCCATGTTTATGGAGATAGCATTGTAGATACTTCCATGTTTACACAGGGAGCGGTGTAGTTATTTTCATGTATATAGAGATAACGGTGCAGATATTTCCATATTTATACAGATTGCAGTTGAGATATTTCCATGTTTATAAAGTTAGCGGTGGAGATATTCCCATGTTTATACAGATAGCGGTGTAGATATTTCCATGTTTATACAGATAGTGGTGTAGATATATCCATGTTTATACAGATAGCAGTGTAGGTATTTCCATGTTTACAGATTGCACTGGAGATATTTCCATCTTTATACAGATAGACGTGTAGATAATTCCATGTTTATAGAGATAGCGGTGAAGATAATTCCATGTTTATAGAGATAGCGGTGAAGGTAATTCCATGTTTATAGAGATAGCGGTGGAGATATTTCCATGTTTGTACATATAGCGATTTAGATATTTCCATGTTCATGCAGATAGCGGTGGATGTATTTCCAAATTTATGCAGATAGCGGTGTAGATATTTCCATATTTATAGAGATAGCGATGTACATAATTCCATGTTAATTCAGTTAGCGGTGTAGATATTTCCATGTTTATACAGATAGTGGTGTGGCTGTTCCATGTTTATACAAATGGCAGTGTAGATATTTCCATGTTTATACAGATAGCGGTGGAGATATTTCCATGTTTATAGAGATAGCGGTCGAGATATTTCCATGTTTATACAGATAACGATGTAGATATTTCCATGTTTATACTGATAGCAGTGTGGATATTTCCATCTTTACTGAGATGGCTGTGTACATATTTCCATGTTTATGCAGATGGCACTGTAGATATTTCCATGTTTATACAGATATTCGTGTAGATATTTCCATGTTTATTCAGATAGCGGTGTAGATATTTCCATGTTTATACAGATAGCGGTGTAGATATTTCCATGTATATACAGATGGCTGTGTAGATATTTCCATGTGTATACAGATGGCAGTGTAGATATTTCCATGTTTACAGATTGACGTGTAGATATTTCCAGGTTTACACAGATGACTGTCTAGATATTTCCATGTTTTTACAGATGGCGATTTAGATATTTCCATGTTCATACACATAGCCATGTAGATATTTCCATGTTTATATATATAGCGTTGTAGACATTTCCATGTTTAGAGAGACAGCGTTGTAGATATTTTGATATTTATACAGATAGCGGTGTAAATATTTCTATGTTTATACAGATAACGTTGTAGATATTTCCATGTTTATACAGATGACTGTGTATATATTTCCATGTTTATACAGATGGCGGTGTTGATATTTCCATGTTTATAGAGATAGCCATGTAGATATTTCCGTGTTTATAGAGATAGCGGTGTAGATATATCCATGTTTATACAGATCGTGGTGTAGATATATCCATGTTTATACAGATAGCGGTGTAGATATTTCCATGTTTATACAGATAGCAGTGTAGTTATTTCCATGTTTACAGAGATTGAGCTGTAGATATTTCCATATTTGCACAGATTGCGGTGTAGATAATTCTATCTTCACACAGATAGCAGTGTACATATTTGCATGTTTACACAGACAGCAGTGTAGATATTTCCGTGTTTACCCAGATAGTGTTGTAGGTATTTCCGTGTTTATACAGATAGCAGTGGAGATATTTCCATGTTTATACAGATAGCGCTGTTGATATTTCCAAGTTTATAGAGATAGCGGTGTAGATATCTCCATGATTATACACATAGCGGTAGAGATATTTCCATGTTTATACAGATGGCGTTGTAGATATTTCCAAGTTTATTCAGATAGCGGTGTAGATATTTCCAAGTTTTTTCCGATAGCAGTGTAGATATTTGAATGTTTATACAAATAGCTGTGTAGGTATTGCCATGTTTATGGAGATATCGGTGTAGATATTTCCATGTCTATACAGATAGTGGTGTAGATATTTCCATGTATATACAGATGACTGTGTGTGTATTTCCATGTTTATACAGATGGCAGTGTAGATATTTCTATGTTTGTACAGATGGTGTTGTAGATATTTCCATGTTTATACAGATGGCGGTGTAGATATTTCCATGTTTATGCAGATGGCAGTGTAGATAGTTCCATGTTTGTTCAGATAGCGGTGTAGATATTTCCATGTTTCTACTGATAGCGGTGTAGTTATTTGCATGATTGTAGACATAGCGGTGTAGGTATTTCCATGTGTATAGAGATAGTGGTGCAGATGTTTCCAGGTTTATACTGATGGTAGTGTAGATATTTCCATCTGTATACACATCACAGTGTAGATATTTCCATGTTTATAGAGATGCTGGTGTAGATATTTCCATGTATATACAGATGACTGTGTAGATATTTCCATGTTTATACTCATGGCGGTGTAGATATTTCCACGTTTATAGAGATACCTGTGTAGATATATCCATGTTTATACACATAGCGGTGCAGATATTTCCATGATTATAGAGATACCGGTGTAGATATTTCCATCTTTGCACAGATTGCATTTTATATATTTCCATCTTTGCACAGATAGCGGTGTAGATATTTTCATGTTTCTACAGATACCTGTGTAGATATTTCCATGTTTACACAGATTGCGTTGTACATATTTCCATGTTTATACAGATAGCGGTGTAGATATTTCCATGTTTATACAGATTGCTGTGTAGATGTTTCAATGTTTATACTTATAGTGGTGGAGATATTTCCATGTTTATTCAGATAGCGGTGTAGATATTTCCATGTTTATACAGATAGCGGTGTAGATATTTCCACGTTTATACAGATGGCGGTGTAGATATTTCCATCTTTCTACAAATGGCAGTGTAGATATTTCCATGTTTATAGAGATAGCGGTGTAGATATATCCATGTTCATAGAGATAGCAGTGAGGGTATTTCCATGTTTATACAGATAGCAGTGTAGATATTTCCACTTTTATAGAGATAGCGGTTTAGATATTTCATATTTATACAGATAGCGGTGTAGATATTTCCATGTTTATACAGACTGCGGTGTAGATATTTCCATGCTTATACAGAGAGCGCTGTAGATATTTCCACGTTTATACAGATGGCGGTGTAGATATTTCCATGTTTATACAGATGGCGGTGTAGATATTTCCATGTTTATACATATAGTGGTGTAGATATTTCCATGTTTACAGATATAGCAGTAAATATATTTCCATCTTTGCACAGATTGCGGTGTATACATTGCAAACTTTACACTGATAGCGGTGTAGATATTTCCAAGTTTACACAGATACCTGTGTCGATATTTCCAGGTTTACAGAGATATCGTAGATATTTCCATGTTTATACAGATAGCGGTGTAGTTATTTACATGTTGATACAGATAGCGGTGTAGATATTTTCAGGGTTATACAGATAGTGGTGTAGATATTTCCACGTTTTACAGATAGCTGTGTAGATATTTCCCTGTTTACACAGATAGCGTTATAAATATCTGCATGTTTACACAGATAGCGTTGTAGATATTTCCATGCTTACACAGATTGCGGTGTAGATATTTCCAAGTTTACACAGATAGCTGTGTAGATATTTCCATGTTTACACAGATAGCGTTGTAGATATTTCATTGTTTATAGAGATAGCGGTGTAGGTATTTCCATGTTTTTAAAGATACCGGTGTAGGTATTTCCGTGTTTATAAAGATAGCGGTGGAGATATTTCCATGTTTATGCAGATAGCGGTGTAAAAATTTCCAGGTTTATACAGATAGCGGTGTAGTTATTTCCATGTTTATACAGATAGCTTTGTAGATATTTCCATGTTTATAGAGACTGTGGTGTAGATATCTCCATCTTTGCACAGATTGCTATAGATATTTCCATGTTTATAGAGATGGCGTTGTAGTTATTTCTATGTTTATAGAGATAGCGGTGTAAATATTTCCATGTTTATAGAGATGGTGGTGTAAGTATTTTCATGTTTATAGAGATAGCGGTGTAGATATTTCCATGTTTATACAGATAGCGGTGTTGCTACTTCCATGATTATACAGATAGCGGTGTGGATATTTCCATGTTTTTACAGCTCACGGTGTAGATATTTCCATCTTTATACAGATGGGAGTGGAGATATTTCCATGTTTATACAGATAGCGGTGTAGATATTTCCATGTCTATAGAGATAGCGGTGTAGGTATTTCCATATTTATACAGATTGCGGTGTAGATATTTCCATCTTTATACAGATGGCTGTGTAGTTATTTCCATGTTTATACAGATAGAAGTGAAGATATTTCCATGTTTATACAGATAGTGGTGTAGATATTTCCAAGTTTATACAGATGTCGGTGTAGATACATCCATGTTTCTGAAGATGGCGATGTAGATATTTTCATGTTTACAGAGATGGCGGTGTAGATATTTCCATGAATATAGAGATTGCAGTGTAGATATTTTCATGTTTATAGAGAAAGCGGTGTAGGTATTTCCCTGTTTATAGAGATAGCGGTGTAGATATTTCCATATTTATACAGATAGCGGTGGAGATATTTCCATGTTTATACAGATAGCGGAGGATATATTTCCATGTTTATAGAGATGGCAGTGTAGATATTTCCACGTTCATACAGATAGTGGTGTAGATATTTCCTTGTTTATACAGATAGCGGTGTAGATATTTCCATGTTTATACAGATAGCGGTGTAGGTATTTCCATGTTCATAGAGATTGCGTTGAAGATATTTCCAGGTTTATACAGATGGCTGTGTAGATATTTCCATGTGTATACAGATGGCCGTGTAGATATTTCCATGTTTATACAGATGAAGGTGTAGATACTTCCATGTTTATACAGATGACTGTGTAGGTATTTCCATGTTTTTACAAATGGCAGTGTAGATATTTCCATGTTTATAGAGATAGCGGTGTGGCTATATCCATGTTTATACACATAGCGGTGTAGATACTTGCATGTTTATGGAGATGGCTGTGTAGATATTTCCATGTTTATACAGATGGCAGTGTAGATATTTCCACGTTCATACAGATAGTGGTGTAGATATTTCCTTGTTTATACAGATAGCGGTGTAGATATTTCCATGTTTATACAGATAGCGGTGTAGGTATTTCCATGTTCATAGAGATAGCATTGTAGATATTTCCAGGTTTATACAGATGGCTGTGTAGATATTTCCATGTGTATACAGAGGGCAGTGAAGATATTTCCATGTTTACACAGATGGAGGTGTAGATATTTCCATGTTTACACAGGGAGCGGTGTAGTTATTTCCATGTTTATAGAGATAACAGTGCAGATATGTCCGTATTTATACAGATTGCAGTTGAGATATTTCCATGTTTATAAAGTTAGCGGTGGAGATATTCCCATGTTTATAGAGATAGCGGTGGAGATATTTCCATGTTTTTACAGATGGCTGTGTAGATATTTACATGTTTATGCAGATAGCGGTGTGGCTATTTTCGTGTTTATACAGATAGCGGTGGATATATTTCCATGTTTATAGAGATGGCGGTGTAGATATTTCCACGTTTACAAAGATAGTGGTATAGATATTTCCTTGTTTATACAGATAGCGGTGAAGATATTTCCATGTTTATACAGATAGCGGTGTAGGTATTTCCATGTTCATAGATATAGCGTTGTAGATATTTCCAGGTTTATACAGATGGCTGTGTAGATATTTCCATGTGTATACAGATGGTAGTGTAGATATTTCTTGTTTATACAGATGGAGGTGTAGATATTTCCATTTTTCTACAGATGACTGAGTAGATATTTCCATGTTTTTACAGATGGCGGTGTGGATATTTCCATGTTTATACAGATAGCGGTGTGGCTATTTCCGTGTTTATACAGATAGCGATGAAGATATTTCCATGTTTATACAGATAGCGGTGTAGATATTTCCAAGTTTATACAGATAGCGGTCGAGATTTTTCCATGTTTATACAGATAGCGGTGGATATATTTCCATGTTTATAGAGATGGCGGTGTAGATATTTCCACGTTTATAAAGATAGTGGTAAAGATATTTCCTTGTTTATACAGATAGCGGTGTAGATATTTCCATGTTTATTCAGATAGCGGTGTAGGTATTTCCATGTTCATAGAGATAGCGTTGTAGATATTTCCAGGTTTATACAGATGGCTGTGTAGATATTTCCATGTTTATACAGATGGCAGTGTAGATATTTCCATGTTTATACAGATGGAGGTGTAGATATTTCCATTTTTCTACAGATGACTGTGTAGATATTTCCATGTTTTTACAGATGGCGGTGTAGATATTTCCATGTTTATACAGATAACGGTGTGGTTATTTCCGTGTTTATACAGATAGCGATGAAGATATTTCCATGTTTATACAGATAACGGTGGATATATTTCCATGTTTATATAGATGGTGGTGTAGATATTTCCACGTTTATAAAGATAGTGGTGTAGATATTTCCTTGTTTATACAGAGAGCGGTGTAGGTATTTCCATGTTTACACAGAGAGCGGTGTAGATATTTCCATGTTTATAGAGATAGCGATGTAGAAATTTCCATGTTTATACAGATGGCATTGTAGATATTTCCATGTTTATACAGATAGTGGTGTGGCTATTTCCGTGTTTATACAGATAGCGATGAAGGTATTTCCATGTTTATACAGATAGCGGTGGAGATATTTCCTCGTTAATACAGATGGCGGTGTAGATATTTCCAATTTTATGCAGATAGTGGCGTAGATATTTCCATGTTTATGGAGATAGCAGTGGAGATATTTCCATCTTTATAAATATAGCAGTGGAGATATTTCCATGTTTATAGAGATAGCGGTGGAGTTATTTCCATGTTTATACAGATAGTGGTGGAGATATTTCCATGTTTATACTGATAACGATGTAGATATCTCCATGTTTATACAGATAGTGGTGTAGATATTTCCATGTTTATACAGATAGCGGTGTAGATATTTCCATGTTTATACACATAGTGGTGTAGATATTTCCATGTTTATACAGATGGCTGTGTAGATATTTCCATGTGTATACAGATGGCAGTGTAGATATTTCCATGTTTATACAGGTTGACGTGTAGACATTTCCAGGTTTACACAGATGACTGTGTAGATATTTCCATGTTTTTACTGATGGCGGTGTAGATATTTCCATGTTTATACAGGTTGACGTGTAGACATTTCCAGGTTTACACAGATGACTGTGTAGATATTTCCATGTTTTTACTGATGGCGGTGTAGATATTTCCATGTTTATACAGATAGCGTTGTGTCAATTTCCATGTTTATTCAGATATCGATGTAGATATTTCCATGTGTATAGAGATGGCTTTGCAGATATTTCCATGTTTATACAGATCACAGTGTAGATATTTCCATGTTTATACAAATAGTGGTGTAGATATTTCCATGTTTATTAAGATGACTGTGTAGGTATTTCTATGTTTATACAGATGGTGGTGTAGATATTTCCAAGTTTATACAGATAGCGGTGTAGATATTTCCATGTTTATACAGATAGCGGTGTAGATACTTCCATGTTTATACAGATAGCGGTGTAGGTTTATCCGTGTTTATGGTGATAGCGGTGTACATATTTCCATGTTTATACAGATGGCTGTGTAGATATTTCCATGTGTATACAGTTGGCAGTGTAGATACTTCCATGTTTATACAGATGGAGCTGTAGATATTTCCATTTTTCTACAGATGACTGTGTAGCTATTTCCATGTTTTTACAGATGGCGGTGTAGATATTTCCATGTTTTTACAGATAGCGGTGGAGTTATTTCCATGTTTATTCAGATGGCGGTGTAGATATTTCCAAGTTTATGCAGATAGCGGTGTAGATATTTCCATGTTTATGGAGATAGCATTGTAGATATTTCCATGTTTACACAGGGAGCGGTGTAGTTATTTCCATGTATATAGAGATAACGGTGCAGATATTTCCATATTTATACAGATTGCAGTTGAGATATTTCCATGTTTATAAAGTTAGCGGTGGAGATATTCCCATGTTTATACAGATAGCGGTGTAGATATTTCCATGTTTATACAGACAGTGGTGTAGATATATCCATGTTTATACAGATAGCAGTGTAGGTATTTCCATGTTTACAGATTGCACTGGAGATATTTCCATCTTTATACAGATAGACGTGTAGATAATTCCATGTTTATAGAGATAGCGGTGAAGATAATTCCATGTTTATAGAGATAGCGGTGAAGGTAATTCCATGTTTATAGAGATAGCGGTGGAGATATTTCCATGTTTGTACATATAGCGATTTAGATATTTCCATGTTCATGCAGATAGCGGTGGATGTATTTCCAAATTTATGCAGATAGCGGTGTAGATATTTCCATATTTATAGAGATAGCGATGTAGATAATTCCATGTTAATTCAGTTAGCGGTGTAGATATTTCCATGTTTATACAGATAGTGGTGTGGCTGTTCCATGTTTATACAAATGGCAGTGTAGATATTTCCATGTTTATACAGATAGCGGTGGAGATATTTCCATGTTTATAGAGATAGCGGTCGAGATATTTCCATGTTTATACAGATAACGATGTAGATATTTCCATGTTTATAATGATAGCAGTGTGGATATTTCCATCTTTACTGAGATGGCTGTGTACATATTTCCATGTTTATGCAGATGGCACTGTAGATATTTCCATGTTTATACAGATATTCGTGTAGATATTTCCATGTTTATTCAGATAGCGGTGTAGATATTTCCATGTTTATACAGATAGCGGTGTAGATATTTCCATGTATATACAGATGGCTGTGTAGATATTTCCATGTGTATACAGATGGCAGTGTAGATATTTCCATGTTCACAGATTGACGTGTAGATATTTCCAGGTTTACACAGATGACTGTCTAGATATTTCCATGTTTTTACAGATGGCGATTTAGATATTTCCATGTTCATACACATAGCCATGTAGATATTTCCATGTTTATATATATAGCGTTGTAGACATTTCCATGTTTAGAGAGACAGCGTTGTAGATATTTTGATATTTATACAGATAGCGGTGTAAATATTTCTATGTTTATACAGATAACGTTGTAGATATTTCCATGTTTATACAGATGACTGTGTATATATTTCCATGTTTATACAGATGGCGGTGTTGATATTTCCATGTTTATAGAGATAGCCATGTAGATATTTCCGTGTTTATAGAGATAGCGGTGTAGATATATCCATGTTTATACAGATCGTGGTGTAGATATATCCATGTTTATACAGATAGCGGTGTAGATATTTCCATGTTTATACAGATAGCAGTGTAGTTATTTCCATGTTTACAGAGATTGAGGTGTAGATATTTCCATATTTGCACAGATTGCGGTGTAGATAATTCTATCTTCACACAGATAGCAGTGTACATATTTGCATGTTTACACAGACAGCAGTGTAGATATTTCCGTGTTTACCCAGATAGTGTTGTAGGTATTTCCGTGTTTATACAGATAGCAGTGGAGATATTTCCATGTTTATACAGATAGCGCTGTTGATATTTCCAAGTTTATAGAGATAGCGGTGTAGATATCTCCATGATTATACACATAGCGGTAGAGATATTTCCATGTTTATACAGATGGCGTTGTAGATATTTCCAAGTTTATTCAGATAGCGGTGTAGATATTTCCAAGTTTTTTCCGATAGCAGTGTAGATATTTGAATGTTTATACAAATAGCTGTGTAGGTATTGCCATGTTTATGGAGATATCGGTGTAGATATTTCCATGTCTATACAGATAGTGGTGTAGATATTTCCATGTATATACAGATGACTGTGTGTGTATTTCCATGTTTATACAGATGGCAGTGTAGATATTTCTATGTTTGTACAGATGGTGTTGTAGATATTTCCATGTTTATACAGATGGCGGTGTAGATATTTCCATGTTTATGCAGATGGCAGTGTAGATAGTTCCATGTTTGTTCAGATAGCGGTGTAGATATTTCCATGTTTCTACTGATAGCGGTGTAGTTATTTGCATGATTGTAGACATAGCGGTGTAGGTATTTCCATGTGTATAGAGATAGTGGTGCAGATGTTTCCAGGTTTATACTGATGGTAGTGTAGATATTTCCATCTGTATACACATCACAGTGTAGATATTTCCATGTTTATAGAGATGCTGGTGTAGATATTTCCATGTATATACAGATGACTGTGTAGATATTTCCATGTTTATACTCATGGCGGAGTAGATATTTCCACGTTTATAGAGATACCTGTGTAGATATATCCATGTTTATACACATAGCGGTGCAGATATTTCCATGATTATAGAGATACCGGTGTAGATATTTCCATCTTTGCACAGATTGCATTTTATATATTTCCATCTTTGCACAGATAGCGGTGTAGATATTTTCATGTTTCTACAGATACCTGTGTAGATATTTCCATGTTTACACAGATTGCGTTGTACATATTTCCATGTTTATACAGATAGCGGTGTAGATATTTCCATGTTTATACAGATTGCTGTGTAGATGTTTCAATGTTTATACTTATAGTGGTGGAGATATTTCCATGTTTATTCAGATAGCGGTGTAGATATTTCCATGTTTATAGAGACAGCGGTGTAGATATTTCCACGTTTATAGTGTTAGCAGTTTAGATATTACCATGTTAACACAGATAGCGGTGTAGATATTTCCATATTTGCACAGAATGCGGTGTAGATATTTCCATCTTTACACAGATAGCGGGGTAGATATTTCCATGTTTACACAGATAGCGGTGTGGATATTTCCATGTTTATACAGATGGCGGTGTAGATATTTCCATGTTAATGCTGATGGCGTTGCAGATATTTCCATGTTTAAAGAGATTGCGGTGTAGATATTTCTATGTTTATTGAGATAGCGGTGTAGATAAATCCATGTTTACACAGATGGCGGTGTAGATATTTCCATGTTTGTAGAGAGAGAGGTGTACATATTTCCATATTTATACAGATAGCTGTGTAGATATTTCCATGTTTATTCATATGGCAGCATAGATATTTCCATGTTTATACAGATAGCGGTTTGGATATTTGCAAGTTTATACAGATAGCGGTGTAGATATTTCCATGTTTATACAGATGTCTGTGCAGATATTTCCATGTTTATACAGATGGCAGTGTAGTTATTTCCATGTTTCTACAGATAGCGTTGGAGACATTTCCATGTTTATGGAGATAGCGGTGTAGATATTTCCATATTTATTAAGATAGCGGTGTAGATATTTCCATGTGTATATAGGTAGCGGTGTAGATATTTCCAAGTTTATACAGATAGCGTTGTAGATATTTCCATGTTTATACAGATAACATTGTAAATATTTCCATCTTTATACAGATTGCGGTGTTGGTATTTCCATGTTTATACAGGTAGCGATGTAGATATTTCCAGGTGTATACAGCTTGCGGTGTTGATATTTCCATCTTTATACAGATGGCATTGTAGATATTTCCATGTTTATAGAGATAGCGGTGTACATATTTCCATGTTTATACAAGTAGCGTTGTAAATATTTACATCTTTAAAGAGACAGCGGTGTAAATATTACCATGTTTATGCAGATAACGGTTTAAATGTTTACACATTTATAGAGATAGAGGTGTAGATATTTCCACGTTTATACAGAAAGTGGTTTAGATATTTTCACGTTTATATACATAGCGGTGTAGATATTTCCACGTTTATAGAGATAGCGGTGCAGATATTTCCACGTTTATACACATAGCGGTGTACATATTTCCACGTTTATAGAGATAGCAGCGTAGATATTTCCACGTTAATACAGATAGCGGTGTAAATATTTTCACATTTATACACATAGCTGTGTAGATATTTCCACGTTTATAGACATAGCGGTGTTGAAATTTCCATGTTTATACAGATAGCCGTGGAGATATTTCCATGTTTATTCAGATAGCGGTGTAGAGATTTCCATGTTTATAGAGAAAGCGGTGTAGTTATTTCCATGTTTATAGAGTTAGCGGTGTAGATATTACCATGTTAACACAGATAGCGGTGTAGATATTTCCTTAATTGCACACATCGCGGTGTAGATATTTCCATCTTTACACAGATAGCGGGGTAGATATTTCCATGTTTACACAGATAGCGGTGTAGATATTTCCATGTTTACACACATAGCGTTGTAGATATTTGCATGTTTACACAGATAGCGGTGTAGATATTTCCATGTTTATACAGATAGCGGTGTAGATATTTCCATGTTTATACAGATAGCAGTGGAGATATTTCCATGTTTATACAGGTGGTGGGAATATTTCAATGCTTATACAAATGGCATTGTAGATATTTCCATGATTTCACAGATGGTGGTGTAGATATTTCCATGTTTATACAGATGACTGTATAGTTATTTCCATGTTTATACAGATGGCGGTTTAGATATTACCACATGTATTGAGATAGCGGTGTAGATATTTCCATATTTATACAGATCACGGTGTAGATATTTGAATGTTTATACAGATAGCGGTGTAGATATTTCTATGTTTATACAGATGGAGGTGTAGATATTTCCATGTTTACACAGATAGCGGTGTAGATATTTCCATGTTTTTGCAGATGGCGGTGTAGATCTTTCCATGTTTACGCAGATAGCGGTGTAGATATTTCCATGTTTTTGCAGATGGCGGTGTTGATATTTCCACGTTTATACAGATGGCTGTGTAGACATTTCCATGTTTATACAGATAGCGGTGTAGATATTCCCATGTTTATACAGATCGAGGTGGAGTTATTTCCATGTTTATGCAGATGGCGGTGGAGATAATTCCATGTTTATTCAGATGGTAGTGCAGATATTTCCATGTTTCCACAGATGGTTGTGTAGATATTTCCATATTTATACAGATGACTGTGTAGTTATATCCGTGTTTATACAGATGGCGGTTTAGTTATTTCCATATTTATAGAGATTGCCGTGTAGATATATCCATGTGTATACAGCTAGCGGTGTATGTATTTCCATGTTTATACAGATAGCGGTGTAGATATTTCCATGTTTATACAGATGGCGGTGTAGATATATCCAAGTTCATACAGATCGTGGTGTAGATATTTCAATGTTTATACAGATAGCAGTGTAGATATTTCCATGTTTATACAGACAGCAGTGTAGGTATTTCCATGTTGAGAGAGATAGAGGTGTAGATATTTCCATATTTGCACTGATTGCGGTCTAGATATTTCCTTCTTCACACAGATAGTGTTGTACATATTTCCATGTTTAAAAAGACATCTGTGTAGATATTTCCAAGTTTACACAGATAGTGCTGTAGATATTTCCATGTTTATACAGATTTCGGTGCAGATATTTCCACGTTTATAAAGATAGCGGTGTAGATATTTGCATGTTTACACTGTTAGCGGTGTAGTTATTTCCATGTTTATACAGATGACTGTGTATATATTTCCATGTTTATACAGATGGCGGTGTAGATATTTCCGTGTTTAAAGAGATAGCGGTGTAGATATTTCCATGTTTATACAGATAGATGTGTAGATATTTCCATGTTTATAGATATAGCGGTGTAGATATTTCCATATTTATAGACATAAACATGTAGATATTTCCATTTTTAATTCAAATGGCAGTGCAGGTATTTCCATATTTCTACAGATAGTGGTGTGGCTACTTCCATGTTTAAACAGATGGCAGTGTAGGTATTTCCATTTTTACACACATAGCGATGTAGATATTTCCATGTTTATTCAGATAGCGGTATAAATATTTCCAGGTTTCTACACATAGCGGTGTACATACTTCCATTTTTATACAGATGGCGATGTAGATATTTCCATGTTTATACAGATGACTGTGTAGGTATTTCCATGTTTATACAGATGGCGTTGTAGGTATTTCCATGTTTATAGAGATAGCCATGTAGATATTTTGATGTTTATACAGATAGCTGTATAGACATTTCCATGTTTATATAGATAGTGGTGTATATATTTCCATATTTATAAAGATATCAGTGTAGATGTTTCCATGTTTATACAAATATCGGTGTAGATATTTCCATGTTTATACAGATAGCGGTGTAGATATATCCATGTTCATACAGATCGTGGTGTAGATATTTCCATGTTTTCACAGATAGCTGTGTAGATATTTCCATGTTTATACAGATAGCAGTGTAGATATTTCCATATTTACAGAGTTAGAGGTGTAGATATTTCCATATTTGCATGGATTGCGGTGTAGATATTTCCATCCTCACACAGATAGCGATGTACATATTTGCATGCTCACACAGACAGCTGTGTAGATATTTCCAAGTTTACACAGATAGTGTTGTAGTTATTACCATGTTAACACAGATAGCTGTGTAGATATTTCCATCTTTGCACAGATTGCGGTGTAGATATTTCCAACTTTACACAGATAGCAGTGTAGATATTTCCATCTTTGCACAGATTGCGGTGTAGTTATTTCCATCTTTACACAGATATCGGGGTAGATATTTCCATGTTTATACAGATGGCGGTGTAGATATTTCCATCTTTATGCTGATGGCGGTGTAGATATTTCCATGTTTATAGAGATTGCGGTGTAGATATTTCTATGTTTATTGAGATAGCGGTGTAGAGAAATCCATGTTTACACAGATAGCAGTGTAGATATTTCCATGTTTATAGAGAGAGAGGTGTGTATATTTACATATTTATACAGATAGCGGTGTAGATGTTTCCATGTTTATTCAGATGGCAGTATAGATATTTCCATGTTTATACAGATAGCGGTGTGGATATTTGCAAGTTTATACAGATAGCGGTGTAGATATTTCCATGTTTATACAGATGTCTGTGCAGATATTTCCATGTTTATAGAGATTGCGGTGTAGATATTTCCATGTTTATTCAGATGGCAGTATAGATATTTCCATGTTTATACAGATGGAAGTGTAGATATTTCCATGTTTATACAGATAGCGGTGTAGATATTACCATGTTTACACAGATAGCAGTGTAGATATTTCCGTCTTTGCACAGATTGCCGTGTAGTTATTTCCATCTTTACACAGATAGAGGTGTCGATATTTCCATCTTTGCACAGATTGCTTGGTAGATATTTCCATCTTTACACCAATTGTGGTGTACATATTTCCATGTTTACACTTATAGTGGTGTAGGTATTTCTATGTTTACACAGATAGCGTTGTAGATATTTGCATGTTTATACAGATAGCAGTGTAGATATTTCCATGTTTATACAGATACCGGTGTAGATGATTCCATGTTTATAGAGATAGCGGTGGAGATATTTCCAAGTTTATATAGATTGCCATGTAGATATCTGCATGTTGATACAGATAGCTGTGTAGACATTTCCATGTTTATAAAGATAGCAGTGTAGATATTTCCATATTATTTCAGATAGCGATGTAGATATTTCCATGTTTATGCAGATAGCCATGTAGCTGTTTCCATGTTTATACAGAAAGCTGTGTAGATATTTCCATGTTTATACAGATGGTGGTGTAGATATTTCCATGTTTATGCAGATGGCGGTGTAGATATTTCCATGTTTATAGAGATGGTGGTATAGATATTTTTATGTTTATAGAGATAGCAGTGTAGTTAATTCCATTTTTATAGACATGGCAGTGTAGGTATTTCTATCTTTATAGAGCTACTGGTGTAGATATTTCCATGTTTACACAGATGGCGGTGTAGATATTTCCATGTTTATGCAGATGGCGTTGTAGATATTTCCATGTTTATAGAGATGGTGGTATAGATATTTTTATGTTTATAGAGATAGCAGTGTAGATAATTCCATGTTTATAGACATGGCAGTGTAGATATTTCCATGCTTATACAGATAGCGGTGTAGATATTTCCAGGTTTACACAGATGGTGGTGTAGATAATTCCATGTTAACGGAGATGGCGGTGTAGATACTGACATGTTTATAGAGATGGGGGTGTAGATATTTCCAAGTTTATAGGGAAGGCAGTGCAGATATTTCCATGTTTATACAGATAGAGGTGTAGGTATTTCCATGTTTGTAGAGATAGCCGGGTAGATATTTCCATGTTTACAGAGATAGCGGTGTAGATATTTCCATCTTTGCACAGATTGCGGTGTAGCTATTTCCATCTTTGCACAGATTGCGGTGTAGATATTTCCATCTTTACACTGATAGCGGTGTAGATATTTCCATGTTTACACACATATCTCTTTTGATATTTCCATGTTTACACAGATAGCGTTGTAGATATTTCCATAATTATACAGATAGCGGTGTAGATATTTTCATGTTTATACAGATAGCGATGTATATATTTCCATGTTTATACAGTTAGCAGTGCAGATATTTCCATGTTTATACAGATAGCAATGTAGATATTTCCATGTTTATACAGAGAGCGGTGTAGATATTTCCATGCTTATACAGATAATGGTGTAGATATATCCATGTTTATGCAGATAGCGGTGGAGGTGTTTCCATGTTTCTACAGATGGCGGTGTAGATATTTTCATGTTTATGCAGATAGTGGTGTAGATATTTCCAAGTTTATACTGATAGCCGTGTAGATATTTCCGTGTTTATACAGATGGTAGTGTAGATATTTCCATGTTTATACTGATGGAGTTGTAGACATTCCCAGATTTATACAGATGATTGTGTAGAAATTTCCATGTTTTTACAGACGGTGTTGTAGATATTTCCATGTATATACAGATAGCGGTGTGCATATTTCCATGATTATGCAGATCGCGGTGTTGGTATTTCCCTGTTTATACAGATAGCATTGTAGATATTTCCATGTTTATTCAGATAGAGGTGTTGGTATTTTCATATTTATACAGGTAGCGGTGTAGATATTTCCATGTTTATACATCTCGTGGTTTTGGTATTTCCATCTTTTTACAGACGGCAGTGGAGATATTTCCATGTTTATAGCAGTAGCGTTGTACATATTTCCATGTTTATACAAATAGCGTTGTAAATATTTCCATGTGTATAGAAAAAGCGGTGTAAATATTTCCATGTTTATACAGATAGCGGTTTAAATGTTTTCACATTTACAGAGATATCGATGTAGAAATTTCCACGTTTATGGAGAAAGTGGTGTAAATATTTCCACGTTTACCGAGACAGCGGTGAAGATATTTCCAAGTTTATACAGATAGCGGTGTAGATATTTCCACGTTTATACCCATAGCTGTTTGGATATTTCGATGTTTATAGTAATAGCGGTATAGATAATTGAATGTTTATACAGATAGCGGTGTACATATTTACACGTTTATACTGATAGCTGTGTAGATATTTCCACGTTTTTACTGATAGCGGTGTAGATATTTCCACGTTTATAGAGATAGTGCTGTAGATATTTCCAAGTTTATAGAGATAGCGGTGTAGATCTTTCCATGTTTACAGAGACACCGTTGCAGATATTCCCACGTTTATAGAGATAGCAGTGTAGATATTTCCATGTTTATAGATACAGCGGGGTATATACTTCCACCTTTATAGAGATAGCCGGGTAGATATTTCCAAGTTTATGGAGACAGCGGTGTGGATATTTGCATGGTTATAGAGACAGCGGTGTAGATATTTCCATGTTTTTACACACAGCGTTGAAGATATTTCCTTGTTTATACAGATAGCGGTGTAGGTATTTCCATGTTTATACCCATAGCGGTATGCATATTTCCATGTTTACACACATAGCTCTGTTGATATTTCCATGTTTACACAGATAGCGGTGTAGATATTTCCATGTTTATACAGACAGCTGTGTAGATAGCTGTATTTTTATAGAGATAGCGGTGTAGATATTACCGTACTTATACAGATAACGGTGCAGATATTTCCATGTTTATTCATATGGCGGTGTAGATATTTCCATGTTTATACAGATGGCGGTGTAGATATTTCAATGTTCATAGAGATGGCAGTGTAGTTATTTCCATGTTTATACAGATGGCGTTGTGGATATTTCCATGTATATACATATGACTGTGTAGATATTTCCATGTTTTTACAAATGGCGGTGTAGATATTTCCATATTTATACAAATAGCAGTGTGGCTATTTCCATGTTTATACAGATAGCGGTGAAGTTAGTTCCAGGTTTATAGAGATGTCTGTGTAGATATTTCCATGTTTATACAGGTGGCAGTGTAGTTATTTCCATGTTTATACAGATAGCGGTGTAGATATTTCCATGTTTATACAGATGTGTGTGTTGTTATTTCCATGTTTATACAGATGGCGGTTTAGGCATTTCCATGTTTATGCAGATAGCGGTGTAGACATTTCCAGGTTTACAGAGATAGCGGTGTAGATATTTCCATGTTTATACATATACCGCTGTAGATATTTCCATGTTTATACATACAGCGGTGTAGATATTTCCATGTTTAAAAAAATGGCGGTGTAGGTATTTCCATGTTTATAGAGATAGTGGTGGAGATATTTCCATGTATATACAGATAGCGGTGTAGATACTTCCTTGTTTATACAGATAGCGGTGTAGATATTTCCATGTTCATAGAGATAGTGGTGTAGATATTTCCATGTTTATACAGATAGCGGTGTAGATATTTCCATGTTTATACCGGTATCGTTGAAGATATTCCCAAGTTTATACAGATAATGGTGTAGATGTTTCCATGTTTAAACAGGTAGCTGTGTACATAATTCCATGTTTATACAGAAAGCGGTGTAGATATTTCCGTATTTATACAGATAGCGGTGTAGAAATTTCCACGATTATACTGATAGCGGTGTAGATATTTCCATGTTTACAGAGATAGCGGTGTAGATATTTCCATATTTGCAAAGATTGCGGTGTAGATATTTCCATCTTTACACAGATATCGGTTTACATATTTCCAAGTTTACACAGATAGCTGTGTAGATATTTCCATGTTTACACAGAGAGTGTTGTAGATATTTCCACCTTTATACTGATGGCAGTGTAGATATTTCCATGTTTATAAAGATAGCGGTGTAGATATTTCCATGTTTCTACAGATGGCTGTGTAGATATATCCATGGGTATAGAGATGGCAGTGTAGATCTTTTCATGTTTACACAGATGGAGGTGTAGTTATTTTCATCTTTATACAGATGGCTGTGTAGGTATTTCCATGTTTTTAGAGATGGCGGTGTCATTATTTCCATGCTTATAAAGATAGTGGTGGGGATTTTTCCATATTTATTCAGATAGCAGTGTAGGTATTTCCATGTTTATAGAGATTGCTGTGTAGATATTTCCATGTGTATACAGATAGCATTGTAGATATTTCCATGTTTACACAGATAGCGGTGTAAATACTTCCATGTTTATAAAGATAGTGGTGTAGATATCTCCATATTTATACTGATGACATTGTAGGTGCTTCCATGTTTATACAGATTGCAGTGTAGGTATTTTCATGTTTATAGAGATAGCCATGTTGATATTTCCATGTTTATACAGATAGTGGTGTAGACATTTCCATGTTTATAGAGATGGTGGTATAGATATTTCGTTTTTATACAGATAGCCGTGTAGATATTTCCATGTTTATACGGATAGCGGTGTAGATATTTCCATGTTTACAGAGATGGCGGTGTAGATATTTCATATTTATACAGATAGCGGTGTAGACATTTCCATGTTTATTGAGATGGCGGTGTAGATATTTCCATATTTATACAGATAGCCGTGTAGATATTTCCATGTTTATACAGATTCCGGTGAGATATTTCCATGTTTACACAGATCGTGGTGTAGATATTTCCATGTTTATACAGATAGCTTTGTAGATATTTCTATGCTTATATGGACAGCGGTGTAGATATTTCCATGTTTACAGAGATAGCGGTGTAGATATTTCCATATTTGCACAGATTGCGGAGTAGATATTTCCATCTTTACACAGATATCGTTGTACATATTTCCAAGTTTACACAGATAGCTGTGTAGATATTTCCATGTTTACACAGAGAATGTTGTAGTTATTTCCACCTTTATACAGATGGCAGTTTAGATATTTCCATGTTTATAAAGATAGCGGTGCAGATATTTCCATGTTTCTACAGATGGCTCTGTAGATATTTCCATGGGTATAGAGATGTCAGTGTAGATCTTTTCATGTTTATACAGATGGAGGTGTAGTTATTTTCACCTTTATACAGATGACTGTGTAGATATTTCCATGTTTTTACAGATGGCGGTGTAGTTATTTCCATGCATATACAGATAGCGGTGGGGATATTTCCATATTTATACAGATAGCAGTGTAGATATTTACATGTTTATAGAGATGGCTGTGTTGATATTTCCATGTGTATACAGATAGCATTGTAGATATTTCCATGTTTACACAGATAGCGGTGTAAATATTTCCATGTTTATAAAGATAGAGGTGTAGATATTTCCATGATTATACAGATAGCGGTGGAGATATTTCCATCTTTATACAGATAGCATTGTAGATATGTCCATGTTTACACAGATATCACTGTAGATATTTCCATGTTTATACAGATAGCGGTGGGGATATTTTCATGTTTATACAGAGAGCGGTTGAGATATTTTCATGTTTATACAGATGGCGGTGTAGATATTTCCAGGTTTATACAGATAGTGGTGTAGATATTTCCATGTTTATACAGATAGCGGTGAATATATTTCCATGTTTATACACATTGCGGTGTAGTTATTTCCATGTTTATAGAGATAGCGGTGTAGATATTTCCATGTTTACAGATGGCGGTGTTGATATTTCCATGTTTATACAGATAGCGGTGTGGCTATTTCCATGTTTTTACAGATAGCAGTGTAGATATTTCCATGTTTATAGAGATGACTGTGTGGATATTTCCATGTTTATACAGATCGCTGTGTAGATATTTCCACGTGTATGCAGATGGCAGTGTAGATATTTCCACGTTTATACAGATGGAGGTGTAGATATTTCCATGTTTATACAGATGGCTCTGTAGATATTTCCATGTTTTTACAGATAGCAGTGTAGAGATTACCATGTTTACACAGATAGCGGTGTAGATATTTCAATCTTTGCACAGATGGTGGTGTAGATATTTCCATCTTTACACAGATAGTGGTGTAGATATTTCCATCTTTGCACAGATTGCGGTGTAGATATTTCCATCTTTACACAGATGGCGGTGCAGATATTTCCATGTTTACACATATAGTAGTGTAGATATTTCCATGTTTAAACAGATAGCGTTGAATATATTTGCATGATTATACAGATAGCGGTGTAGACATTTCCATGTTTATACAGATAGCGGTGTAGATATTTCCATGTTTATTCCGATAGCGGTGGGGATATTTCTATGTTTATACAGATAGCCGTGGAGATATTTCCATGTTTATACAGATGGCGATGTAGATATTTCCATGTTTATAAAGATAGTGCTGTAGATATATCCATGTTTATATAGATAGCGGTTTAGATATTTCCATGTTGATAGAGATTGCGGTGTAGCTATTTCCATGTTTATAGGAATAGCGGTGTAGATATTTCCATGTATCTACAGATGGCTGTGTAGATATTTCCATGAGTATACAGATGGCATTGTAGATATTTCCATGTTTATAAAGATGGAGGTATAGATATTTCCCTGTTTAAACAGATGACTGTGTAGATATTTCCATGTTTTTACAGATGGCGGTCTAGATATTTCCATGTTTATTCATAAGGCCGTGTAGATATTTCCATGTTTACAGAGATAGCGGTGTAGATATTTCCATATTTTTACAGATTGCGGTGTAGATATTTCCATTTTTACACAGATATCAGTGTACATATTTCCAAGTTTACACAGATAGCTGTGTAGATATTTCCATGTTTACACAGAGAGTGTTGTAGATATTTCAACCTTTATACAGATGGCAGTGTAGATATTTCCATGTTTATAAAGATAGCGGTGTAGATATTTCCATGTTTCTACAGATGGCTGTGTAGATATTTCCATGGGTTTAGAGATGGCAGTGTAGGTCGTTCCATGTTTATACAGATGGAGGTATAGTTATTTTCATCTTTATACAGATGACTGTGTAGATATTTCCATGTTTTTACAGATGGCGGTGTAGTTATTTCCATGCTTATAAAGATAGCGGTGGGGCTATTTCCATATTTATACAGATAGCAGTGTAGATATTTCCATGTTTATAGAGATGGCTGTGTAGATATTTCCATGTGTATACAGATAGCGTTGTAGTTATTTCCATGTTTACAAAAATAGCGGTGTAAATATTTCCATGTTTATAAAGATAGTGGTGTAGATATTTCCATGATTATACAGATAGCGGTGGAGATATTTCCATGTTTATACAGACAGCAATGTAGATATTTCCATGTTTATACAGACAGCCGTGTAGATCTTTCCATGTTTATAGAGATAGCATTGTAGATATGTCCATGTTTACACAGATATCACTGTAGATATTTCCATGTTTATACAGATAGCGGTGGGGATATTTCCATGTTTATACAGAGAGCGGTGGAGATATTTCCATGTTTATACAGATGGCGGTGTATGTATTTCCAGGTTTATACAGATATTGGTGTAGATATTTCCATGTTTATACAGATGGCGGTGTATGTATTTCCCTGTTTATACAGATTGCCGTGTAGGTTTTTCCATGTTTATACAGATGGCGGTGTAGATATTTCCGTGTTTATACAGGTGGCAGTGTAGATATTTCCATGTTTATAGGGACAGCATTGTAGGTATTTCCATGTTTACAGAGATACCGGTGTAGATATTTTCATATTTGCGCAGATTGCGGTGTACATATTGCCATCTTTACACAGATAGCAGTGTAGATATTTCCAAGTTTAGACAGATAGCGGTGTAAATATTTCCCTGTTTACACAGATAGCATTGTAGATATTTCCATGTTTCTACAGATAGCGGTGTAGATATTTCCTTGTTGATACAGATAACGGTGTAAATATTTCCAGGTTTATACAGATAGCAGTTTAGATATATCCACGATTATAAAGATAGCGATGTAGATATTTCCATGATTATACAGGTAGCGTTGAAGATATTTCCACGTTTATACAGATAGCAGTGTTGATATTTCCTCGTTTTACAGATAGCGGTGAAGATATTTCCATATTTATACAGATAGCGGTGTAGATATTTCCATATTTATAAAGATAGCGGTGTAGATATTTCCATGTTTATACAGATAGTGGTGTAGATATTTCCATGTTTATACAGACGGCCGTGTAAGTATTTCCATGATTATATGAATGGCGGTGTTAATATTTCCATGTTTATAGAGATAGCCATGTAGATAATTACATGTTTATACAGATAGCGGTGATGGTATTTCCATGTTTATGCAGATTGCGGTGCAGGTATTTCCATGTTTATAGAGATAGCGGTGTAGATATTTCCGTGTTCCTACAGATGGCTGTGTAGATATTTCCATGGGTATAGAGATGGCAGTGTAGATATTTCCATGTTTACACAGATGGAGGTGTAGATATTTTCATCTTTATACAGATGACTGTGTAGATATTTCCAAGTTTTTACAGATGGCGGTGTAGGTATTTCCATGCTTATACAGATAGCGGTGGGGCTATTTCCATATTTATACAGATAGCAGTGCAGATATTTCCATGTTTATAGAGATGGCTGAGTAAATATTTCGTGTTTACACAGGTGGCAGTGTAGATATTTCCCTGTTTATACAGATAGTGGTGTAGATATTTCCATGTTAATACAGGTGACGCTGTAGGAACTTCCATGTTTATACAGATGGCGGTGTAGATATTTCCATGTTTATAGAGATAGCAGTGTAGATATTTCCATGTTTATACAGATGGCTGTGTAGATATATTCATGTTTATACCGATAGCAGTGGAGATATTTCCATGTTTATACAGATAGCGGTGTAGATATTTAAATGTTTATACAGATGGTGGTGTAGATATTTCCAAGTTTATACAGATAGCGGTGCACATATATGCATGTATATACAGATAGCGGTGTAGATATTTCCATGTTTATACAGATGGCTGTGTAGATATTTCCATGTTTATACAGATGGCTTTGTAGACATTTCCATGTTTATAAAGATAGCGGTGTAGATATTTCCATATTTATACAGGTAGTGGTGTAGATATTTCCATGTTTATAAAGATACCGGTGTAGATATTTCCATGTTTATATAGCTAGTGGTGGAGATATTTCCTTGTTTATACAGATAGCGATGTAGATATTTCCATGTTTATACAGATAGCGATGTAGATATTCCCATGTTTATACAGATAGCGGTGTAGATATTTCCATGTTTACACAGATAGCGGTGTAGATATTTCCATGTTTAAAGAGATGGCCGTGGAGATATTTGCATGTTTATACAGGTAGCTGTGGTGATATTTCCATGTTTATACAGATGGCCGTGGAGATATTTCCAAGTTTATACAGATAGCGGTGTTGATATTTCCATTTTTATACCGATAGCGGTGTAGATATTTCCATGTTTATACAGATTGCGGTGTAGCTATTTCCATGTTTATAGAGATAGCGATGTAGTTATTTCCATGTTTATACAGATGGCTGTGTAGATATTTCCATGTGTATGCAGATGGCAGTGTAGGTATTTCCATGTTTATAGAGATGGAGGTGTAGATATTTCCATCTTTATAACGATGACTGTGTAGATAATTCCATGTTTTTACAGACTGCGATATAGATATTTCCATGTTTATACAGATAGCAATGTATATGTTACCATGTTTACAAAGATTGCAGTGTAGATATTTCCAACTTTACACAGATAGAGGTGTAGATATTTCCGTCTTTGCACAGACTGCGGTGTAGATATTTCCATTTTACACAGATAGCGGTGCAGATATTTCCATGTTTACACAGATATCGTTGTAGATATTTGCATGTTTATACAAATAGTGGTGTAGATAATTCCATGTTTATACAGATATTGGTGTAGATGTTTCCATGTTTAAACAGATAGCTGTGAAATATTTCCATGTTTATACAGATAGCGGTGTAGATATTTCCATGTTTAGACAGATAGCGTTGGAGATATTTCCATGTTTATATGGATAGCGGTGTAGATATTTCCATGTTTATACAGATAGCGGTGTAGGTATTTCCATGTTTATACAGATAGCGTTATAGATATTTCCAAGTTTATACAGGTAGCGGTGTAGATATTTCCATGTTTATAGAGATGTCTGTGTAGATATATTCATGTTTATACCGATAGCAGTGGAGATATTTCCATGTTTATACAGATAGCGGTGTAGATATTTAAATGTTTATACTGATGGTGGTGTAGATATTTCCAAGTTTATACAGATAGCGGTGCACATATATCCATGCATATACAGATAGCTGTGTAGATATTTCCATGTTTATACAGATGGCTGTGTAGATATTTCCAAGTTTATACAGATGGCTGTGTACACATTTCCATGTTTAGAAAGATAGCGGTGTAGATATTTTCATATTTTTACAGGTAGTGGTGTAGATATTTCCATGTTTATAAAGATACCGGTGTAGATATTTCCATGTTTATATAGATAGCGGTGGAGATATTTCCTTGTTTATACAGATAGCGATTTAGATATTTCCATGTTTATACAGATAGCGATGTAGATATTTCCATGTTTATACAGATAGCGGTGTAGATATTTCCATGTTTATACAGATAGCGGTGTAGATATTTCCTTGTTTAAAGACATGGCCGTGGAGATATTTGCATGTTTATACAGGTAGCTGTGGTGATATTTCCATGTTTATACAGATGGCTGTGGAGATATTTCCAAGTTTATACAGATTGCGGTGTAGGTATTTCCATGTTTATACAGATAGCGATGTAGTTATTTCCATGTTTATACAGATGGCTGTGTAGATATTTCCATGTGTATGCAGATGTCAGTGTAGGTATTTCCATGTTTATAGAGATGGAGGTGTAGATATTTCCATCTTTATAACGATGACTGTGTAGATAATTCCATGTTTTTACAGATTGCGATATAGGTATTTCCATGTTTATACAGATAGCAATGTATATGTTACCATGTTTACACAGATTGCAGTGTAGATATTTCCAACTTTACACAGATAGAGGTGTAGATATTTCGGTCTTTGCACAGACTGCAGTGTAGATATTTCCATTTTACACAGATAGCGGTGCAGATATTTCCATGTTTACACAGATATCGCTGTACATATTTGCATGTTTATACAGATAGTGGTGTAGATATTTCCATGTTTATACAGATATCGGTGTAGATGTTTACATGTTTAAATAGATAGCTGTGAATATATTTCCATGTTTATACAGATAGCGGTGTAGATATTTCCATGTTTAGACAGATAGCGTTGGAGATATTTCCATGTTTATATGGATAGCGGTGTAGATATTTCCATGTTTATAAAGATAGAGGTGTAGGTATTTCCATGTTTATACAGATAGCCTTATAGATATTTCCAAGTTTATACAGATAGCGGTGTAGATATTTCCATGTTTATAGAGATAGCGGTGGGGATATTTCCATGTTCATACAGATAGCAGTGGAGACATTTCCATGTTTACACAGATGGTGTTGTAGATATTTCCATGTTTATAAAGATAGTGGTGTAGATAACTACATGTTTATACAGATAGCGGTGATGGTATTTCCATGTTTATGCAGATTGCGGTGCAGGTATTTCCATGTTTATAGAGATAGCGATGTAGATATTTCCATGTTTATGCAGTTGGCTCTGTATATATTTCCATGTGTATACAGATGGCAGTGTAGATATTTCCATGTATATACAGATGGAGGTGTAGATATTTCCATGTATATACATATGACTGTGTAGATATTTCCATGTTTTTACAGATGGCAGTGTAGTTATTTCCATGTTTATAGAGATAGCAGTGTGGCTATTTCCATGTTTATACAGATAGCGAGGAAGATATTTGCAGGTTTATAGAGATGGCGGTGTAGATATTTCCATGTTTATACAGATAGTTTTGCAGATATTTCCATATTTATACAGATTACCGTGTAGGTATTTCCATGTTTATACAGATGGCGGTGTAGATATTTCCATGTTTATACAGATGGAGGTGTAGATATTTCCTTGTTTATAGAGATGTCTGTGTACATATTTCCATGTTTATACAGATGGCAGTGTAGTTATTTCCATGTTTATACAGATAGTAGTGTTGATATTTCCATGTTTATACAGATGAATGTGTAGGTATTTCCATGTTTATACAGATGGCGGTGTAGGTATTTCCATGTTTATAGAGATAGCCCTATAGATATTTCCATGTTTATACAGATAGCGGTGTAGACATTTCCCAGTTTATAGAGATATCTGTGTAGATATTTCCATATTTATACAGACAGCGGTGTAGATATTTCCATGTTTATACAGATAGCAGTGTAGATATTTCCATATTTGCACTGATTGGGGTGTAGATGTATCCATCTTTACAAAGATTGCGGTGTAAATATTTCCAACTTTACACAGATAGCTGTTTAGATATTTCCACGTTTACACAGACAGTTTTGTAGATATTTCCATATTTATACAGAGAGCGGTGTAGATATTTCCATGTTTATAAAGATAGCTGTGTTGATATTTCCATGTTTATACAAATGGCGGTGGAGATATTTCCATGTTTATACAGACAGCGATGTAGATATTTCCATGTTTATACAGACAGCGGTGTGGATATTTCCATGTTTATACAGATGGCTGTGTAGATATTTCCATGTTTATACCGATGGCAGTGTAGATATTTCCATGTTTATACAGATAGTAGTGAAGATATTTCCATGTTTATTTAGATGACTGTGTAGTTATCTCCATGTTTATACAAATGGCGGTGTAGATATTTCCATGTTTATAGGATAGCCCTGCAGATATTTCCATGTTTATACAGATAACGGTGTAGACATCTAAATGTTTACAGAGATAGCGGTGTAGATATTTCCATATTTATACAGATAGCGGTGTAGATATTTCCATGTTTATTCAGATAGCGGTGTAGATATTTCCATGTATATACAGATCGTGCTGTAGATATTTCCATGTTTACACAGATAGCGGTGTAGATATTTCCGTGTTTATATAGATTGCGGTGTAGATATTTCCATGTTTACAAAGATAGTGGTGTAGATATTTCCATATTTGCAAAGACTGCTGCGTAGATATATCCATCTTTACACAGATAGCGGTGTCCATATTTCCAACTTTACACAGATACCTGTGTTGATATTTCCATGTTTACACAGACAGTGTTGTAGATATTTCCATGTTTAGAGATAGCGGTGTAGATATTTCAATGTTTATAAAGATAGCGGTGTTTATATTTCCATGTTTATACAGATAGCGGTGGTGATATTTCCATGTTTATACAGATAGCGATGGAGATATTTCCATGTTTATACCGATAGCGGTGTTGATATTTCCATGTTTATACCGATAGCGGTGTAGATATTTCCATGTTTATACAGATAGCAGTGTAGATATTTCCATGTTTATACAGATGGCTGTGTAGGTATTTCCATGTATATACAGATGGCTGTGTAGATATTTCCATGTTTATACCGATGGAGGTGTAAATATTTCCATGATTATACAGATGACTCTGTAGATATTTTCATGTTTTCTCAGATGTCCGTGTAGATATTTCCATGTTTATACAGATTGCGGTGAAGTTATTTCCATGTTTTTACAGATAGCGGTGTAGTTATTTCCATGTTTATACAGATTGTGGTGTACGTATTTCCATATTTATAGAGATAGCTGTGTAGATATTTCCATGTTTATGGAGTTGGCTGTGTAGATATTTCCATGTGTATACACATGGCAGTGTAGATATTTCCATGTTTATACAGATGGAGGTGTAGATATTTCCATGTATATACCAATGGCTTTGTAGATATTTCCTTGTTTATACAGATAGCGGTGTAGATATTTCCATCTTTATACAGATAGCGGTGTTGGTATTTAAATGTTTACACAGATAGCGGTGTAGATATTTCCTAAGTTTACACAGCTAGCGTAGCATTTATTTTCATGTTTATAAAGATAGCGGTGTACATATTTCCATGTTTATACAGATGGCGGTGTAGGTATTTCCATGTTTATAGAGAGCGGTGTAGATATTTCCATGTTTATACAGATGGCTGTGTAGATATTTCCATGTGTATACAGATGGCAGTGCAGATATTTCCATGTTTATAAAGATGGTGGTGTAGACATTTTCATGTTTATACAGATGAGTGTGTAGATATCCGCGTGTTTATACAGATGGCTGTGTAGATATTTCCATGTTTATGCAGATGGTGGAGTAGATATTTCCAAGTACATAGAACGGCGGTGTAGATATTTCCATGTTTATAGAGATAGCGGTGTAGATATTTCCATGTTCATAGAGATTGCGGTTTAGGTATTTCCATGTTTATAGTGATAACGGTGTAGATATTTCCATGTTTATACAGATAGTGTGGTAGATATTTCCATGTTTATACAGATAGCGATGTAGATATTTCCATACTTATACACATAGCGGTGTAAATATTTGCATGTTTATAGAGATATTGGCGTAGATATTTCAATATTTATACAGATGACTGTGTAGCTATTTCCATCTGTATGCAGACGGCAGTGTAGATATTTCCATGTTTATAAAGATGGTGGTGTAGATATTTCCATTTTTATTCAGATGACTGTGTAGATATTTGCATGATTTTACAGATGGTGGTGTAGATATTTCCATGTTTATAGATATAGCGGTGTAGATATTTCCATGTTTTCAGAGATACTGGTGTAGATATTTCCATCTTTGTGCAGATTGCGGTGTAGATATTGCCATCTTTACACAGATAGCGGTGTAGATATTTCCAAGTTTACAGACATAGCGCTGTAGATATTTCCATGTTTACACAGATAGCATTGTAGGTATTTCCATGTTTCTAACGGTAGCGGTGTAGATATTTCCTTGTTGATACAGATAACGGTGTAGATATTTCCAGGTTTATACAGATCGCGGTGGAGATATTTCCACGGTTATACAGATTGCGATGTGGGTATTTCCACGTTTATACAGATAGCGTTGAAGATATTTCCACGTTTATACAGATAGCGGAGTAGATATTTCCACGTTTATACAGATAGCGGTGTAGATATTTCCACGTTATACAGATAGCGGTGTAGATATTTCCATCTTTATACAGATAGCAGTGTAGATATTTCCATGTTTATACAGATGGCGGTGTAGATAATTCCATGTTAAATCAGATGGCGGTGTAGATATTTCCTTGTTTATACAGATAGCGGTGTAGATATTTCCAAGTTTATACAGATAGCGGTGTAGATATTTCCATGTTTATACAGATAGCGGTGTAGATATTTCCATGTTTATAGAGTTAGCGGTGTAGATATTTCCATATTTATAAAGATAGCGGTGTAGATATTTCCATGTTTATACAGATAGCGTTGTAGATATTGCCATGTTTATACAGATGGCGGTGTAGATAATTCCATGTTAATACAGATGGCGGTGTAGATATTTCCTTCTTTATACAGATACCGGTGTAGATATTTCCATCTTTATACAGATAGCGATGTAGATATTTCCTTGTCTATACAGATAGCGGTGTAGATATTTCCATGTTTATGCAGATGGCGGTGTAGATATTTCCAAGTTTATAGTACGGCAGTGTAGATATTTCCATGTTTACAGAAATAGCGGAGTAGGTATTTCCATGTTCATGGAGATAGCGGTGTAGGTATTTCCATGTTTATAGTGATAACGATGTAGATATTTCCATGTTTATACAGATAGTGGGGTAGATATTTTCATGTTTATACAGATGACCATGTAGGTATTTCCATGTTTATACAGATGGTGGTGTAGATATTTCCATGTGTGTAGAGATACCCATGTAGATATTTCCATGTTTATAGAGATAGAGGTGTAGTTATTTCCATGTTTATACAGATGGCTGTGTAGGCATTTCCATGTATATACAGATGGCAGTGTAGATATTTCCATGTTTATACAGATGGAGGTGTAAATATTTCCATGATTATATAGGTGACACTGTAGATATTTTCATGTTTTCACAAATGGCGGTGTACGTATTTCCATGTTTATACAGATAGCGGTGTGATTATTTCCATGTTTATACAGATAGCAGTGTAGATATTTCCATGTTTACACATATAGCGGTTAAGATATTTCCATGATTGCACAGACAGTGGTGTAGATATTTCCATCTTTAGAAAAGTAGAGGTGTAGGTATTTCCATCTTTGCACAGATTGCGGTGTAGATATTTCCATCTTGATACAGATAGCGATGTAGATATTTCCTTGTTTATACAGATAGCGGTGTAGACATTTCCATGTTTATACAGATAGCGGTGTAGATATTTCCATATTTATAAAGATAGCGGTATAGTTATTTCCATGTTTGTACAGATAGTAGTGTAGATATTGCCATGTGTATACAGATGGCGGTGTAGATATTTCCATGTTTATACAGATAGCGGTTTAGATATCTCCATGTTTACAGAGATTGCGGTGTAGATATTTCCATCTTTGCACAGTTTGCGGTGCAGATATTTCCAACTTTACACAGATAGCACAGTAGATATTTCCATGTTTGTACACATGGCGGTGTTGATGTTTCCATCTATACACAGATTGCCGTGTAGGTATTTCTATGTGTATACAGATGGCATTGTAGATATTTCCATGTTTATACAGATGGTGGTGTAGATATTTCCATGTTTACACAGATGACTGTATAGGTATTTCCATGTTTATACAGATGGCTGTGAAGATATTTCCATGTTTATACAGACCGCGGTGTAGATATTTCATGTTTGTACAGATGGCGGTGTTGATATTTCCATCTATACACAGATGGCCGTGTAGATATTTCCATGTTTATACAGATGGCGGCGCAGATATTTCTATGGATATGTAGATGGCGGTGTAGATATTTCCATGTATATACAGATAGCGGTGTAGTTATTTCCATGTTTATATAGAGAGCTGTGTAGATATTTCCATGTATGTACACATGACTGTGTAGATATTTCCATGTTTATAGAGATAGCGGTGTAGATATTTCCATGTTTATAGACATAGCGGTGTAGATATTTCCATGTTTATATAGATGGCGTTGTAGATATTTCCATGTTTATACCGATTGCGGTGTTGGTATTTCCACGTTTATACAGACAGCTATGTAGATTTTCCAAGTTTATACAGCTCGCGGTGCAGATATTTATATCTTTATACATATGACATTGTAGATATTTCCTTATACACACAGTTGGCGGTGTAGGTGTTTCCATGTTTATACAGATGTCGGAGTAGTTAGTTCCATGTTTATGGAGATGGCAGTGTAGATATTTTCATGTTTATAGAGATGGCGGTGTTGATATTTCCATCTATACACAGATGGCCGTGTAGATATTTCCATGTTTATACAGATGGCGGTGTAGATATTTCCATGGACATGCAGATGGCGGTGAAGATATTTCCACGTTTATACAGATAGCGGTGTATTTATTTCCATGTTTACACAGATGGTGGCGTAGATATTTCCGTGTTTATACACATCACGGGGTAGATACTTCCATCTTTATGGAGATGGCAGTGTAGATATTTTCATGTTTAGTGAGATGGCGGTGTAGATATTTTCATATTTATAGAGATAGCGGTGTACATATTTCTATCTTTCTACAGATGGCAGTGTAGATATTTCCATGTTTATACAGATGGTGGTGTAGATATTTCCATATTTATACAGACGTCTGTGTAGATATTTCCTTGTGTATACAGATGGTATTGTAGGTATTTCCATGTTTATACAGATGGTGGTGTAGATATTTCCATGTTTATTCAGATGACTGTGTAGATATTTCCATGTTTTTAGAGATGGCAGTGTAGATATTTCAATGTTTATAGTTATGGCGCTGTAGATATTTCCATGTTTAAACAGATAACGGTGGAGATATTTCCGTGTTTATACAGACAGCAGTGGAGATATTTCCATGTTTATACACATAACGGTGTACATATTTCCAAGTATATAGAGACAGCGGTGTAGGTATTTCCATGTTTATACAGATAGCGGTGCAGATATTTCTATGTTTACACAGACGCCTATGAAGATATTTCCATATATATTCAGAGGTCTGTGTAGATATTTCTATGTTTATGCAGATGGCAGTGTAGATGTTTCCATGTTCCTACACATGACTGTGTAGGTATTTCCATGTTTATACAGATGGCTTTGAAGATATTTCCTTGTTTATAGAGATAGCGGTGCAGATATTTCCATGTTTATACAGGTAGCGGTGTATATATTTCCTTGTTTATACAGATCGTGGTGTAGACATTTCAATGTTTATACAGATACCGGTGAAGATATTTCCATGTTTATACAGATCACAGTGTAGATATTTCCATGTTTATAGAGATAGCAGTGTAGATATTTCCATGTTTGTACACATGGCGGTGTTGATGTTTCCATCTATACACAGATTGCCGTGTAGGTATTTCCATGTGTATACAGATGGCATTGTAGATATTTCCATGTTTATACAGATGGTGGTGTAGATATTTCCATGTTTACACAGATGAGTGTATAGGTATTTCCATGTTTATACAGATGGAAGTGTAGTTATTTCCATGTTTATAGAGATAGCGGGGTAGATATTTCCATATTTATAGAGATAACGGTGTAGAAATTTCCATGTTTATTCCGATAGCGGTGTAAATATTTCCATGTTTATACAGATCACGGTGTAGATATTTCCATGTTTATAAGATAGCGGTGTAGATATTTCCATGTTTATACAGATAGCGGTGAAGATATTTCCATGTTTATAGAGACCGCGGTGTAGATATTTCATGTTTGTACAGATGGCGGTGTTGATATTTCCATCTATACACAGATGGCCGTGTAGATATTTCCATGTTTATACAGATGGCGGCGCAGATAATTCTATGGATATGTAGATGGCGGTGTAGATATTTCCATGTATATACAGATAGCGGTGTAGTTATTTCCATGTTTATATAGAGAGCGGTGTAGATATTTCCATGTATGTACACATGGCTGTGTAGATATTTCCATGTTTATACAGATGGCGGTGTAGATATTTCCATGTTTATACAGATAAATTTGTAAGTATTTCCATGTTTTTACAGATGGCAGTGTAGATAGTTCGATGTTTATAGAGATAGCAGTGGAGATATTTCCATGTTTATACAAATAGCCGTGTAGTTATTTCCATGTTTATATAGATAGTGGTGTAGATATTTTCATGTATATACACATGGCTGTTTAGATATGTCCATGTTTATACAGATGGCGGTGTAGATATTTCCATGTTTATACAGATAACTTTGTAAGTATTTCCATGTTTATACAGATGGCTGTGTAGATATTTTGATGTTTATAGAGATAGCAGTGGAGATATTTCCATGTTAATGCTGATAGCGTTGTAGATATTTCCATGTTTATACTGATCGCGGTGTAGATATTTCCATGTTTATTGAGATGGCTGTGTAGATATTTCCATGTTCATAGAGATAGCGGTGTTGATTTTTCCGTGTTTATAGAGATAGCGGTGTGGATATTTCCATGTTTATACAGATAGGGGTGTAGATACTTCCATGTTTTTAGAGATGGCGGTGTAGTTATTTCCATGTTTATAAAGATCATGGTGTAGATATTTCCATGTTTATACAGATCGCGGTGTTGATATTACCATGTTTACAGGGATAGCCATGCAAATATTTCCACATTTATACAGATAGTGGTGTAGTTATTAGCATGTTTATACCGATAGCGGTGTAGATATTTCCATGTATTAACAGATGTCTGTGTATATATTTCCAAGTTTAAACAGATGGCGGTGTAGATATTTGCTTGTTTACACAGATGAATTTGTAGTTATTTCCATGTTTATACAGATGGCGGTGTAGGTATTTCCAAGTTTATAGAGATAGATGTGTAGATATTTCCATGTTTATACAGATAGCGGTGTAGATATTTCCATCTTTACACAGATTGCGGTGTAGATATTTCCATCTTTCTACAGATGGCATTGTAGATATTTCCATGTTTATACAGATGGCGGTGTAGATATTTCCATGTTTATATAGATGGTGGTGTAGATATTACCATGTTTATACAGGTTGCGGTGTAGATATTTCCATGTTTATACAGATTGTGGTGAAGATATTTCCATGTTTATACAGATCGCGGTGTAGATATTTCCATGTTTATACAGATCGCGGTGTAGATATTTCCATGTTTATACAGATAGCGGTGTAGATATTTCCATGTTTATAGAGATAGCGGTGTAGGTGTTTTCTTGTTTATAGACATAGCGGTGTAGATATTTCCATGTTTATATAGATGGCGTTGTAGATATTTCCATGTTTATAACGATAGCGGTGTTGGTATTTCCACGTTTATACAGATAGCGATGTAGATATTTCCATGTTTATACAACTCGCGGTGCAGATATTTATATCTTTATACAGATGGCATTGTAGATATATCCTTATTCACAAAGATGGCGGTGTAGATGTTTCCAAATTTATACAGACGGCAGAGTAGTTAGTTCCATGTTTATGGAGATGGCATTGTAGATATTTTCATGTTTATAGAGATGGTGGTGTAGATATTTCCATGTTTATAGAGATAGCAGTGTAGATATTTACATGTTTATACAGATGGCTTTGTAGATATTTCCATGAGTATACAGATGGCATTGTAGATATTTCCATGTTTATACAGATGACTGTATACGTATTTCCATGTTTTTACAGATGGCAGTGCAGATATTTCCATGTTTATAGAGATAGCGGTGTAGATATGTCCATGTTTGTACTGATGGCGGTGTTGATATTTCCATCTATACACAGATGGCCGTGTAGATATTTCCATGTTTATACAGATGGCGGCGTAGGTATTTCCATGGACATGCAGATGGCGGTGTAGGTATTTCAATGTTTAAACAGATAGCGGTGTAGATATTTCCATGTTTACACAGATAGTGGTGTAGATATTTCCGTGTTTATACACATGGCAGAGTAGATACTACCATCTTTATGGAGATGGCAGTGTAGATATTTTCATGTTTATAGAGATGGCGGTGTAGATATTTCCATATCTATAGAGATAGCGGTGTACATATTTCCCTCTTTCTACAGATGGCTGTGTAGATATTTCCATGTTTATACAGATGGCGGTGTAGATATTTCCCTATTTAAACAGATTTGTGTGTCGATATTTCCATGTGTATACAGATGGTATTGTAGGTATTTCCATGTTTATTCCGATGGTGGTGTACATATTTCCATGTTTATTCAGATGACTGTGTAGATATTTCCATGTTTTTACAGATGGCAGTGTAGATATTTCAATGTTTATAGAGATGGCACTGTAGATATTTCCATGTTTATACAGATAACGGTGGAGATATTTCCATGTTTATACAGAGAGCAGTGGAGATATTTCCATGTTTATACAGATATTTGTGTAGATATTTCCATGTTTATACAGATAGCAGTGTAGATATTTCCATGTTTATAGAGATCGCGGTGCAGATAATTCCATGTTTATTCAGATCGTGGTGTAGATATTTCCATGTTTATACAGATTGCGGTGTAGATATTTCCATGTTTTTACAGATAGCGGTGCAGTTATTTCCATGTTTACACAGATTGCGGTGCAGATATTTCCATCTTTCTACAGATGGCATTGTAGATATTTCCATGTTTATAAAGATGGCGGTGTAGATATTTCCATGTTTATATAGATGGTGGTGTAGATATTATCATGTTTATACAGGTAGCGGTGTAGATATTTAGATGTTTATACAGATTGTGGTGAAGATATTTCCATGTTTATACAGATCGCCTTGTAGATATTTCCAAGTTTATACAGATCGCGGTGTAGATATTTCCATGTTTATACAGATAGCGGTGTAGATATTTCCATGTTTATACAGATATCGGTGTAGATATTTCCATGTTTATAGAGATAGCGTTGTAGGTATTTCCATGTTTATAGACATAGCGGTGTAGATATTTCCATGTTTATATAGATGGCGTTGTAGATATTTCCATGTTTATACCGATAGCGGTGTTGGTATTTCCACGTTTATATAGATAGCTATGTAGATTTTCCAAGTTTATGCTGCTCGCGGTGCAGATATTTATATCTTTATACAGATGGCAATGTAGATATTTCCTTATTCACACAGATGTCGGTGTAGGTGTTTCCATGTTTATACAGATGGCGGAGTAGTTAGTTCCATGTTTATGGAGATGGCAGTTTCGATATTTTCATGTTCATAGAGATGGCGGTGTTGATATTTCCGTCTATACACAGATGGCCGTGTAGATATTTCCATGTTTATACAGATGGCGTCATAGATATTTCCATGGACATACAGATGGCGGTGTAGATATTTCCATGTTTATACAGATAGCGGGGTAGTTATTTCCATGTTTACACAGATGGTGGCGTAGATATTTCCGTGTTTATACACATCACGGGGTAGATACTTCCATCTTTATGGAGATGGCAGTGTAGATATTTTCATGTTTATAGAGATGGCGGTGTAGATTTTTCATATTTACAGAGATAGCAGTGTACATATTTCCATCTTTCTACACATGGCAGTGTAGATATTTCCATGTTTATACAGATGGTCTAGTAGATATTTCCATATTTATACAGATGTCTGTGTAGATATTTCCATGTGTATACAGATGGTATTGTAGTTATTTCCATGTTTATACAGATGGTGGTGTAGATATTTCCATGTTTATTCAGATGACTGTGTAGATATTTCCATGTTTTTGCAGATGGCAGTGTAGATATTTTAATGTTTATAGAGATGGCGCTGTAGATATTTCCATGATTAAACAGATAACGGTGGAAATATTTCCATGTTTATACAGACAGCAGTGGAGATATTTCCATGTTTATACACATAGCGGTGTACGTATTTCCATGTTTATAGAGACAGTGGTGTAGGTATTTCCATGTTTATTCAGATGACTGTGTAGATATTTCCATGTTTACACAGATGCCTATGCAGATATTTCCATATTTATACAGAAGTCAGTGTAGATATTTCTAGGTTTATACAGATGGCAGTGTAGATGTTTCCATGTTCCTACACATGACTGTGTAGGTATTTCCATGTTTATACAGATGGCTTTGTAGATATTTCCATGTTTATAGAGATAGCGGTGCAGATATTTCCATGTTTATACAGATGACGTTGTAGATATTTCGATGTTTATAGAGAGAGCCGTGGAGATATTTCCATGTTTATACAGATAGCGGTGTAGATATTTCCATGTTTATACTGATCACGGTGTAGATATTTCCATGTTTATAGAGATGGCGGTGTAGATATTTCCATGTTCATAGAGATAGCGGTGTTGATTTTTCCATGTTTATAGAGATAGCTGTGTGGATATTTCCATGTTTATACAGATAGGGTTGTAGATATTACCCTGTTTATAGCGATGGCGGTGTAGATAGTTCCATGTTTATACAGATCACGGTGTAGATATTTCCATGTTTATACAGATCGCGGTGTAGATATTTCCATGTTTATACAGATCATGGTGTAGACATTTCCATGTTTATACAGATCGCGATGTTGACATTATCATGTTTATAGGGATGGCGGTGCAAATATTTCCACATTTATACAGATAGCGGTGTAGTTATTAGCATGTTTATACAGATAGTGGTGTAGATATTTCCATGTATAAACAGATGTCTGTGTATATATTTCCATGTTTATACAGATAGCGGTGTAGATATTTCCATGTATATACAGATTTCTGTGTAGATATTTCCATGTTTATACAGATGGCTGTGTAGATATTTCCATGTTTATACAGATGACTTTGTAGGTATTTCCTTGTTTATACAGATGGCGGTGTATATATTCCCATGTTTATAGAGATAGCTGTGAAGATATTTCCATGTTTATACAGATAGCGATCTAGGTATTTTCATGTTTATACAGATCGCAGTGTTGATATTTCCATGTTTAGAGAGATCGCGGTGTAGATATTTCCATGTTTATACAGATAGCGGTGTAGATATTTCCATGTTTATACAGATGGCGGTGTAGGTATTTCCATGTTTACAGAGATGGTGGTGTAGATATTTCCATGTTTATAGTGATAGCGGTGTAGATATATCCATGTTCATAGAGATAGCAGTGAGGATATTTCCATGTTTATACAGATAGCAGTGTAGATATTTCCACTTTTATAGAGATAGCGGTTTAGATATTTCATATTTATACAGATATCGGTGTAGATATTTCCATGATTATACAGATGGCGGTGTTGATATTTCCATGTTTATACAGATAGCAGTGTAGATATTTCCACGTTTATACAGATGGCGGTGTACATATTTCCATCTTTCTACAAATGGCAGTGTAGATATTTCTATGTTTATAGAGATGGCGGTGTAGATATTTCCATGTTTATATAGAATGGCAGTGTAGATATTTTCTTGTTTATGTAGATGGCGTTGTAGATACCTCCATGTTTAAAGAGATGTCGATGTGTATATTTCCATGTTGATGGAGATAGCGGTGTAGATATTTCCATGTTTATAGTGCAAGTGGTGTAGGTATTTCAATGTTTATAGAGATAGCGGTGTAGACATTTCCATATTTATACAGGTAGCGGTGTGGGTATTTCCATGTTTATACTGATGGCGGTGTAGATATTTCCATGTTTCTAAAGATGGCGGTGTAGATATTTCCTTGTTTATACAGATAGCGGTTTAAATATTTCCATCTTTATACAGATAGTGGTGTAGATATTTCCATGTTAAAACAGATGGCGTTGTAGATGTTTCCATGTTTATAGAGATAGCGGTGCAGATATTTCCATGTTTATAGTGATAGCGGTTTAAATATTTCCATCTTTATACAGATAGTGGTGTAGATATTTCCATGTTTATACAGGTAGCGGTGTAGGTATTTCCATGTTTATACAGATGGCGTTGTAGATGTTTCCATGTTTCTAAAGATGGCGGTGTAGATATTTCCTTGTTTATACAGATAGCGGTGTAAACATTTCCATGTATATACAGATAGCGGTGTAGATATTTCCATGTTTACACAGATAGCGGTGGAGATATTTACCTGTTTATACAGATAGCGATGTACATATTTCCATGTTTATACAGATAGCGGTGTAGGTATTTCCATGTTTATAGAGATAGCGGTGTAGATATTTCCATGTTTATACAGATGGCTGTGTAGATATTTCCATGTATATACAGATGGCGGTGTAGATATTTCCATGTTTATATATATAGCGGTGTAGATATTTCCATGTTTACAGATATAGCAGTAAAGATGTTTCCATCTTTGCACAGATTGCGGTGTAGATATTGCAAACTTTACACAGATAGCGGTGTAGATATTTCCAAGTTTACACAGAAAACTGTGTCGATATTTCCATGTTTACAGTGATATCATTGTAGATATTTCCATTTTTATACAGATAGCGGTGTAGTTATTTACATGTTGATACAGATAGCGGTGTAGATATTTTCAGGCTTATACAGCTAGTGGTGTAGATATTTCCACGTTTTACAGATAGATGTGTAGATATTTCCGTGTTTACAAAGATAGCGTTGTAAATATTTCCATGTTTACAAAGATAGCATTGTAGATATTTCCATGCTTACACAGATTGCGATGTAGATATTTCCAAGTTTACACAGATAGCTGTGTAGATTTTTCCATGTTTACACAGATAGCGTTGTTGATATTTCATTGTTTACAGAGATAGCGGTGTAGGTATTTCCATGTTTTTAAAGATACCGGTGTAGATATTTCCGTGTTAATAAAGATAGCGGTGGAGATATTTCCATGTTTATACAGATAGCAGTGTAAAAATTTCCATGTTTCTACAGATAGCGGTGTAGTTGTTTCCATGTTTCCACAGATAGCGGTGTAGATATTTCCATGTTTATAGTGACTGCGGTGTAGATATTTCCATCTTTGCACAGATTGCTGTGTAGATATTTCCATGTTTATACAGATTGCGGTGTAGTTATTTCCATGTTGATACAGATAGCGGTGTAGATATTTCCATGTTTATAAAGGTAGCGGTGTAGAAATTCCCATTTTTATACAGATCGCTTTGTAGATATTTCCAGATTTCTACACATGACAATGTAGATATTTCCAAGTTTATTCAGATGTCCGTGTAGATATTTCATTGTTTATGCAGATGGCGGTGTAGATATTTCCATATTTATAGAGATGGCGGTGTGGTTATTTCTATGTTTATAGAGAAAGCGGTGTAAATATTTCCATGTTTATAGAAAAGGTGGTGTAAGTATTTTCATGTTTATAGAGATAGCGGTGTAGATATTTCCATGTTTCTACAGAAGACTGTGTAGATATTTCCATGTTTGTACAGATGGCAGTGTAGATATTTCCATGTTTATAGAGATAGCCGTGTAGATATTTTTATGTTTATACACATTGCGTTGGAGGTATGTCCATGTTTATACAGATAGATATGGAGATATTTCCACGTTAATACACATAGCGGTGTATTTATTTCCATGTTTATACAGATAGCGGTGTAGATATTTCCATGTTTATACAGATGGCTGTGCCGATATTTCCATATTTATACAGCATTCACTCTAGATATTTCCACGTTTATACAGATAGTGGTGTAGATATTTCCATGTTTGTACAGACCGCGGTGTAGATATTTCCATGGTTATACAGATAGCGGTGCAGATATTTCCATGTTTGTACAGATGGCGGTGTTGATATTTCCATCTATACACAGATGACCGTGTAGATATTTCCATGTTTATACAGATGGCGGTGAAGATATTTCCATAGATATGTAGATGGCAGTGAAGATATTTCCATGTTTATACAGATAGCGGTGTAGTTATTTCCATGTTTATATAGATAGCGGTGTAGATAATTCCATGTATATACACATGGCTGTGTAGATATTTCCATGTTTATACAGATGGCGGTGTAGATATTTGCATGTTTATACAGATAACTTTGTAAGTATCTCCATGTTTATACAGATGGCGGTGTAGATATTTCGATGTTTATAGAGATAGCAGTGGAGATATTTCCATGTTTATACAGATAGCGGTGTAGATATTTCCATGTTTATACTGATCGTGGTGTAGATATTTCCATGTTTATAGAGATGGCGGTGCAGATATTTCGATGTTCATAGAGATAGCGGTGTTGATTTTTCCATGTTTATATAGATAGCGGTGTGGATATTTCCATGTTTATACAGATAGGGGTGTAGATATTTCCATGTTTATAGAGATGGCAGTGTGGATATTTCCATGTTTATACAGACCGCAGTGTAGATATTTCCATGTTTATAGAGATAGCAGTGTAGATATTTCCATGTTTGTACAGATAACGGTGTAGAAATTTCCATGTTTATACAGATAGCGGTGTAAATATTTCCATGTTTACAGATCACCGTGTAGATATTTCCATGTTTATAGAGATAGCAGTGTAGATATTTCCATGTTTGTACAGATGGCGGTGTTGATGTTTCCATCTATACACAGATTGCCACGTGGGTATTTCCATGTGTATACAGATGGCATTGAAGATATTTCCATGTTTATACAGATGGTGGTGTAGATAATTCCATGTTTACACAGATGACTTTGTAGGTTTTTCCATGTTTATACAGATGGTGGTGTAGATATTTCCATGTTTATAGAGATAGCTGTGTAGATATTTCCATGTTTATACAGATAGCGGTGTAGATATTTCCATGTTTATACAGATAGCGGTGTAGATATTTCCATATTTACACAGATAACAGTGTAGAAATTTCCATGTTTATACAGATAGCGGTGTAACTATTTCCATGTTTACAGATCACGGTGTAGATATTTCCATGTTTATAGAGATAGCTGTGTAGATATTTCCATGTTTATACAGATAGCTGTGTAGATATTTCCATGTTTATAAGGACCGCGGTGTAGATATTTCCATGTTTATACAGATCGCGGTGTAGATATTTCCATGTTTATATAGATATCGGTGTAGATATTTCCATGTATTTACAGATATCGGAGTATATATTTCCATGTTTACACAGATTGCCGTGTAGATATTTCCATCTTTCTACAGATGGCATTGTTGATATTTCCATGTTTATATAGATGGCGGTGTAGATATTTCCGTGTTTATATAGATGGTGGTGTAGGTATTACCATGTTTATACAGATAGCGGTGTAGATATTTCCATGTATATACAGATCGTGGTGAAGATATTTCCATGTTTATACGGATAGCGTTGTAGTTATTTCCATGTTTATAGAGATAGCGGTGTAGGTATTTCCATGTTTATAGACATAGAGGTGTAGATATTTCCTTGTTTATATAGATGGCGTTGTAGATATTACCATGTTTATACCGATAGCGGTGTTGGTATTTCCACGTTTATACAGATTGCGATGTAGATATTTCCATGTTTATGCAGCTCACGGTGCAGATATTTATATCTTTATAAAGATGGCATTGCAGATATTTCCTTGTTCACACAGATGGCGATGTAGATGTTTCCATGTTTATACAGATGGCGGAGTAGTTAGTTCCATGTTTATGGAGATGGCAGTGTAGATATTTTCATCTTTATAGAGATGGCGGTGTAGATATTTCCATGTTCATAGAGATAGCGGTGTTGATTTTTCCATGTTTACAGAGATAGCGGTGTGGATATTTCCATGTTTATACAGACAGGGGTGTAGATATTTCCATGTTTATAGAGATGGCGGTGTAGATATTTCCATGTTTATACAGATCACGGTGTAGATATTTGCTTTTTTATACAAATAGCGGTGTAGTTATTTCCATGTTTATACAGATAGCGGTGTAGACATTTCCATGTACATACAGATGACTGTGTAGATATTTCCATGTTTATACCGATGGCTGTGTAGATATTTCCATGTTTATACAGATGACTTTGTAGGTATTTCCATGTTTATACAGATGGCGGTGTAGGTATTTCCATGTTTATAGAGATAGCTGTGTAGATATTTCCATGTTTATACAGATAGCGGTGTAGATATTTCCATGTTTATACAGATCGCGGTGTAGATATTTCCATGTTTATACAGATAGCGGTGTAGATATTTCCATGTTTTTACAGATATCGGTGTAGATATTTCCATGTTTACACAGATTGCAGTGTAGATATTTCCATCTTTCTACAGATGGTATTTTAGATATTTCCATGTTTATATAGACGGCGGTTTAGATATTTCGATGTTTATGTAGATGGTGGTGTAGATATTACCATGTTTATACAGATAGCGGTGTAGATATTTCCATGCATATACAGATCGTGGTGAAGATATTTCCATATTTATACAGCTCACGGTGTAGATATTTCCATGTTTATACAGATGACGTTGTAGATATTTCCATATTTATAGAGATAGCGGTGTAGATATTTCCATCTTTCTACAGATGGCAGTGTAGATATTTCCATGTTTATACAGATGGCCGTGTAGTTATTTCCATATTTATACAGATGTCTGTGTAGATATTTCCACGTGTATACAGATGGTATTGTAGGTATTTCCATGTTTATACAGATGGTGGTGTAGATATTTCCATGTTTATACAGTTGGCGGAGTAGATATTTCCATGTTTTTACAGATGGCAGTGTAGATATTTCAATGTTTATAGAGATGGCGCTGTAGATATTTCCATGTTTACAGATAACGGTGGAGATATTTCCATGTTTATACAGAGAGCAGTGGAGATATTTCCATGTTTATACACATAGTGGTGTACATATTTCCATGTTTTTAGAGACAGCGGTGTAGGTATTTCCATGTTTATACAGATAGCGGTTCAGATATTTCCATGTTTACACAGATGCCTATGCTGATATTTCCATATTTATACAGAGGGCTTTGTAGATATTTCTATGTTTATACAGATGGCAGTGTAGATATTTAAATGTTCCTACACATGACTGTGTAGGTATTTCCATGTTTATACAGATGTCTTTGTAGATATTTCCATGTTTATAGAGATAGCGGTGAAGATATTTCCATGTTTATACAGATAGCGGTGTATATATTTCCATGTTTATACAGATCATGGTGTAGATATTTCCATGTTTATAGAGATGGTGGTGTAGGTATTACCATGTTTATACAGGTAGCGGTGTAGATATTTCCATGTTTATACAGATGGCGGTGGAGATAATTCCATGTTTATACAGATGGCGGTGTAGATATTTCCATGTTTATACAGATATCAGTGTAGACAATTCCATGTTTATACAGATAGCGGTGTAGGTATTTCCATGTTTATAGAGATAGCAGTGTAGATATTTCCATGTTAATACATACGGCTGTGTAGATATTTCCAAGTGTATACATATGGCAGTGTAGATATTTCCATGTTGATACAGATGGAGGTGTAGATAATTCCATGTTTATGCACATGACTGTTCAGATATTTCCATATTTTTACAAATGGCGGTGTAGATATTTCCATGTTTCTAGAGATGGCTGTGTAGATATTTCCATGTTTATACAGATAGTGGTGTCTATATTTCTATGTTGATACAAATGACTGTTTAGGTATTTACATGTATACACAGATGGCGGTGTAGATATATCCATATTTATAGAAATATCTACGTAGATTTTTCCATGTTTATACAGATAGCGGTGTAGACATTTCCATGTTTATAGAGATAGCGGTGAATATATTTCCATATTTATACAGATAGCGGTGTAGATATTTCCATGTTTATACAGATTTCAGAGTAGATGTTTCCATGTTTACACAGATAGCGGTGTAGATATATCCATGTTTATACAGATCGTGTTGTAGATATTTCCATGTTTATACAGATAGCGGTGTAGATATTTCCATGTTTACAGAGATAGAGGTGTAGATATTTCCATACTTGCACAGATAGCTGTGTAGATATTTCCATGATTATACAGATAGCGGTGGAGATATTTCCATGTTTACACAAATAGTGGTGTAGATATTTCCATGTTTTTACAGATGACTGTGTAGGTATTTCCATGTTTATACAGATGGCAGTGTAGATATCTCTATGTTTATACAGATGGTGGTGCAGATATTTCCATGTTTATACAGATGGCGGTGTAGATATTTCCATTTCTATGCAGATGGTGGTGTTGATATTTCCATGTTTATAGAGAAGGCGGTATAGATATTTCCGTTTATAGAGATAGCGGTGTAGATATTTCCATGTTTATAAAGATGGCGGTGTAGGTATTTCCATGTTTATAGTGATAGTGTTGTAGATATTTCCATGTTAATACAGATAGCGGTGTAGATATTTCCATGTTTATAGAGATAGTGGTGTGGTTATGTCCATGTTTATACAGATAGCTGTGTAGATACTTCCATGTTTATACAGATAGCGGTGTAGAAATTTCCATGTTTATTCAGATGGCGGTATAGATATTTCCATGAATTTACAGACGGCGGGGTAGATATTTCCATGTTTATACAGATAGCGGTGTAGATATTTCCACGTTTATACAGACGGCGGTGTAGATATTCCCAACTTTACACAGATAGCGGTGTAGACATTCTCAACAAGGCAGAGATTGCGGTGTAGATATTTCCATCTTTATACAGATTGCGGTGTATATATTTCCATGTTTACACAGATAGCGGTGTAGATATTTCATGTTTACACAGATAGCGGTGTAGATATTTCCATGTTTACACAGATAGTGGTGTAGATATTTCCCTGTTTTTACAGATGACTCTGTAGGTAATTCCATGTTTATACAGATGGCAGTGTAGATATTTCTATGTTTATACAGATGGTGGTGCAGATATTTCCATGTTTACAGATGGCGGTGTAGATATTTCAATTTTTATGCAGATGGTGGTGTAGATATTTCCATGTTTATAGAGATTGTGGTGCAGCTATTTCCATGTTTTACAGATAACGGTGTAGATATTTCTATGTTTGTAGAGATAGCGGTGTAGATATTTCCATGTTTATATAGATGGCGGTGTAGATATTTCCATATTTATACATACTGGGGTGTAGTTATTTCCATGTTTACACAGACAGCGATGTGGATATTTCCATCTTTTTAGAGGTCGTGGTGTAGATAGTTCCATGCTTATACAGATAGCGGTGCAGTTCCATGTTTATACAGGCAGCGGTGTAGATATTTCCATGTTTATACAGATCGCGGTGCAGAAATTTCCAACTTTTTACAGATGGCATTGTAGATATTCCCATGTTTACACAGATGTCGGTGTAGATATTTCCATGTTTATACAGATGGTGGTGTAGATATTTCTATGTTTATAGAGATAGTGTTGTAGATATTTCCATGTTTATAGAGATGGCGGTGGAAGTATTTCCTTGTTTGTAGTGATAGCGGTTCAGATATTTCCATGTTTATACAGATTGCGGTGTAGGTATTTCCATGTTTCTAGAGATAGCAGTGTAGATATTTCCATGTTTATACAGATAGCTGTGTAGCTGTTTCCATGTTTCTACAGATGGTGGTGTAGATATTTCCATGTTTTTACAGATAGCAGTGGAGATATCTCCTTGTTTATACAGATCGTGGTGTAGCTATTTCCATGTTTATAAAGAGAGCGGTGTAGATAATTCCATGTTTATAAATGTAGCGGTTTAGATATTTCCATATTTATACAGATCATGATGTAGATATTTCCATCTTTCCACAGACAGCAGTGTAAATATTTTCATGTTTATACAGATGTTGCTGTAGATATTTCCATGTTTATACAGATAACGGTGTAGATATTTCCTTGTTTATACAGATATCGGTGTAGTTATTTCCATGTTTATACAGATAGCGATGTTCGTATTTCCATGTTTTTACAGATAGCGGTGTAGATATTTCCATGTTTATACAGCTCCCGGTGTAGATATTTCCATGTTTATACAGATGGCAGTGTAGCTATATCCATGTTTATACAGATAGCGGTGTAGATATTTCTATGTTTACACAGATGGCTGTGTAGGTATTTCCATGTGTATACAGATGGCCGTGTAGATATTTCCATGTTTATAGAGATGGTGGTGTAGATATTTCCATGTTTACACAGATCACTGTGGAGATATTTCCATGTTTATACTGATTGCGGTGTAGATATTTCCATGTTTACAGAGATAGCGTTGTGGATATTTCCATGTTTACACTGATAGCGTTGTAGATATTTCCAAGTTAATACAGGTAGCGGTGTAGTTATTTCCAAGTTTACACAGATAGCTGTGAAGATATTTCCATGTTTACACAGATAGCGGTGTAGATATCTCCATGTTGATACAGATAGCGGTGTAGATATATCCAGGTTTATAAAGATAGCAGTGGAAATGTTTACATGTTTTTACAGATAGCGATGTAGATATATCAACGTTTATACAGATAGCGTTATAGATATTTCCATATTTATTCAGATAGCAGTGTAGATATTTCCATCTTTGCACAGATTGCGGTGTTGATATTTCCAGGTTTACACAGATAGCGGTGTAGATATTTCCATCTTTATACAGATGGAGGTGTAGTTATTTCCATGTATATACAGGTGGCGGTGTAGATATTTCCATGTTTATGCAGATGGCGGTGTAGGTATTTCCATGTTTATGCAGATGGCGGTGTAGATATTTCCATGTTTATTCAGATAGCGCTGCAGATATTCCTAGTTTATACAGATCATGGTGTAGATATTTCCATGTTTATACAGATAGCGTTGTAAATACTTCCAGGTTTATAGAGATAGTGGTGTAGATATTTTCATGATTATACAGATCACGGTGTAGATATCTCCAGCTTTCTGCAGATGGCAATGCAGATATTTCCATGTTCATACAGATGGCGGTGTAGACATTTCCATGTTTATATAGATGGCGATGTAGATATTTCCTTGTTTATGTAGATGGCGTTGTAGATATTTCCATGTTTGTAGAGATGGCTGTGTAAATATTTCCATGTTTATACAGATGGCTGTTTAGATATTTCCATGTCTATACATAAGACAGTGTAGATATTTCTATGTTTATACAGATGGCGGTGTAGATATTTCCATGTTTTTACAGAACATGGTGTAGATATTTCCATGTTTATACAGATAGCGTTGTAGATATTTCCATGTTTTTACAGATAGCAGTGTAGATATTTCCATGTTTATACAGATCGCGGTGTACATATGTTCATCTTTCTAAAGAAGGCAGAGTAGATATTTCCATGTTTATACAGATGTTGGTGCAGATATTTCCATGCTTATATAGATGGCGGTGTAGATATCTCCTTGTTTATGTAGATGGCCGTGTGGATATTTACATGTTTATAAAGACGGCGATGTATATCTTTCCAAGTTTTTAGAGAGAGCGGTGAAGATAATTCCAAGTTTATACAGATGACTGTGTAGTTATTTCCATGTTTCTACAGATGGCGGTGTTGATATTTCCATGTTTATAGAGATAGCGGTGTAGATATTTCCATGTTTATACAGATAGCGGTGTTGATATCTCCATGTTTATAGGGATAGCGGTGTAGATATTTCCATGTTTATACAGATAGCGGTGTAGATATTTCCATGTTTATACAGATAGCGGGGTAGATATTTCCATGTTTATACAGATGGCTGAGTAGATATTACCAAGTTTATACAGAAAGCGGTGTAGATATTTCCATGTTTATACAGATGGTGTTGTAGATATTTCCAAATTTATAAAGATGACTGTGAAGCTATTTCCATGTCTATACAGATGGCAATGAAGATATTTCCATGTTTATAGAGATAGCGGTGTAAATATTTCCATGTTTATACAGATAGCGGTGTATATTGTTCCATGTTTATAGAGATACCGGTGTTGTTATTTCCATGTTTATACAGATGGCGGTGTAGATATTTCCATGTTTACACAGATGGCTGTGTAGATATTTCCAAGTTTTTACAGATGGCATTGTAGATATTTCCATGTTTATAGAAATGGCATTGTAGTTAGTTCCATGTTTATGGAGATGGCAGTGTAGATATTTTCATGTTTATAGAGATGGCGGTGTAGATATTTCCATGTTTATAGAGATAGCGGTGTAGGTATTTCCTTGTTTATACAGATGGCTGTGTAGAAATTTCCATGTGTGTAGAGATGGCATTGTAGTTATTTCCATGTTTATACAGACGGTGGTGTTGATATTACCATGATTATACAGATGACTGTGTAGATATTTCTATGTATTTAGAGATGGCGGAGAAGTTATTTCCATGTTTTTCAGATGGCGGTGTAAATATTTCCATGTTTATACAGATAGCGGTGTAGGTATTTCCATGTTCATACAGATAGCTGTGTAGATATTTCCATATTTATACAGATAGCGGGGTAGATATATCCATGTTTATACAGAGAGCGGTGTAGATCTTTCCATGCTTATAAAGATAGTGGTGCAGATATTTCCATGTATATACAGATATCGGTGTAGATATGTCCATGTTTTTACAGATGGTTGTGTAGATACTTCCATATTATACAGATATCAGTGTTGATATTTCCATGTTTATACAGATAGCGGTGTGGATATTTCCATGTTTATATAGATTGCGGTATAGGTATTTGCATGTTTATAGGAATAGCGGTGTAGGTATTTCCATGTTTATACAGATGACAGTGTAGATATTTCCATGTTTTTACAGATGGTGCTGTAGATATTTCCATGTTTAAACATATAGCGGTGTAGATATTTCCATGTTTATAGAGATAGCGGTGTAGATATTTCCACGTTTATACAGCTCGCGATGTAGACATTTCCATCTTTATACAGGTGGCAGTGTAGATATTTCCAGGTTTATACAGATACCGTTGTAGATATTTCCATGTTTATTCAGATAGCGGTGTAGATATTTCCATGTTTATGGAGATCGCGGTGCAGATATTTCCACGTGTATACAGATGGCGGTGTAGGTTTTTCCATGTTTATAGAGATAGCGGTGTAGATATTTCCAGGTTTATACAGATAGCGGTGTAGATATTTCCATGTTCATAGAGATAGGGGTGTAAATATTTCTATATTTATACAGATAGCAGTGTAGATATTTCCATATTTACACAGATAGCGGTGTAGATATTTCCATGTTTATACAGATAGCGGTGCAGTTATTTCCATGTTTCTACAGGTCATGGTGTACATATTTCCATGTTTATACATACAGCATTGTAGATATTTCCAGGTTTATACAGATAGCGGTGTATATATTTACATGTTTATACAGATAGCAGTGTAGATATTTCAATGTTGACAAAGAACACGGTGTAGATATTTCCATGTTTATAGAGATAGCGGTGTAGATATTTCCATGTTTATACAGAACGTGGTGTAGATATTTCCATCTTTCTACAAATGACGTTGTAGATATTTCCATGATTATAGAGATAGCGGTTGAGATATTTCCATGTTTATACAGATAGCGCTGTAGATATTTCCATGTTCATACAGATAGCGGTGTAGATATTTCCATGTTTATACAGATAGCGCTGCAGATATTTCTAGTTTATACACATCATGGTGTAGATATTTCCATGTTTATACAGATAGCGTTGTAAATACTTCCAGGTTTATGTAGATAGCGGTGTAGATATTTCCATGACTATACAGATCAGGGTGTAGATATCTCCAGCTTTCTGCAGATGGCAATGCGGATATTTCCATGTTTATACAGATGGCGCTGTAGACATTTCCATGTTTATATAGATGGTGATGGAGATATTTCCTTGTTTATGTAGATGGCGTTGTAGATATTTCCATGTTAGTAGAGATGGCAGTGTAGATATTTCCACGTGTATACAGATGGCAGTGTAGATATTTCCAGGTTTATAGAGATGGCTGTGTAGATATTTCCATGTTTATACAGATGGCTTTTTAGATATTTCAATTCCTATACATATGACTGTGTAGATATTTCCATGTTTATACACATGGCGGTGTAGACATTCTCAAGTTTATAGAGAAAGTGGTGTAGATATTTCCATGTTTATACCGATAGCGATGTAGATATTTCATTTTTATACAGATAGTGGTGTAGACATTTCCATGTTTATACAGATGGCTGTGTAGATATTTCCATGTGTATACAGATGACAGTGTAGATATTTCCATGTTTATACTGATGGAGGTGTAGATAATTCCATGTTTACACAGATGACTGTGTAGATATTTCCATGTTTATTCAGATGACTGTGTAGATATTTCCATGTTTATACAGATGGCAGTGTAGATATTTCCATGTTCCTACACATGACTGTGTAGGTATTTCCATGTTTACACAGATGGCTTTGTAGATATTTCCATGTCTACAGAGATAGTGGTGCAGATATTTCCATGATTATACAGATAGCGGTGTATATATTTCCATGTTTTTACAGATCGTGGTGTAGATATTTCCATGTTTATAGAGATACCTGTGTAGATATTTCCATGTTTATACAGACCGCAGTGTAGATATTTCCATGTTTATAGAGATAGCAGTGTAGATATTTCCAAGTTTGTGCAGATGGCGGTGTTGATGTTTCCATCTATACACAGATTGCCGTGTAGGTATTTCCATGTGTATACAGATGGCATTGTAGATATTTCCATGTTTATACAGATGGTGGTGTAGATATTTCCATGTTTACACAGAAGACTGTATAGGTATTTCCATGTTTATACAGATGGCGGTGTAGCTATTTCCATGTTTATAGAGATAGCGGTGTAGATATTTCCATATTTATATAGATAACGGTGTAGAAATTTCCATGTTTATACAGATAGCGGTGTAAATATTTCCATGTTTATACAGATCACGGTGTAGATATTTCCTTGTTTTTACAAATAGCGGTGTAGTTATTTCCATGTTTATACAATAGCGGTGTAGATATTTCCATGTATATACAGATGGCTGTGTAGATATTTCCATGTTTATACAGATGGCTTTGTAGATATTTCCATGTTTATACAGATGACTTTGTAGGTATTTCCATGTTTATACAGATGGCGGTGTAGATATTTCCATGTTTATAGAGATAGCTGTGTAGATATTTCCATGTTTATACATATAGCGGTGTAGATGTTTCCATGTTTATACAGATCGCGGTGTAGTTACTTCCATGTTTATACAGATAGCGGTGTTGATATTTCCATGTTTTTACAGATATCGGTGTAGATATTTCCATCTTTCTACAGATGGCAGTGTAGATATTTCCATGTTTATACACATGGCGGTGTAGATACTTCCATATTTATACAGATGTCTGTGTAGATACTTCCATGTGTATACAGATGGTATTGTAGATATTTCCATGTTTATACAGATGGTGGTGTAGATATTTCCCTGTTTACTCAGATGACAGTGTAGATATTTCCATGTTTTAACAGATGGCAGTGTAGATATTTAAATGTTTATAGAGATGGCACTTTAGATATTTCCATGTTTATACAGATCACGGTGTATATATTTCCATGTTTATACAGATAGCGGTGTAGATATTTCCATATTTTTACAGATATTGGTGTAGATATTTCCATGTTTACACAGATTGCGGTGTAGATATTTCCCTCTTTCTACAGATGGCATTGTAGATATTTCCATGTTTATACAGAGAGCGGTGTAGATATTTCCATGTTTATACAGATAGCGGTGTAGATATTTCCATGTTTATATAGATAGCGGTGTAGGTATTTCCATGATTATTGACATAGCGGTGTAGATATTTCCATGTTTATATAGATGGCGTTGTAGATATTTCCATGTTTATACCGATTGCGGTGTTGGTATTTCCACGTTTATACAGATAGCGATGTAGATATTTCCATGTTTATACAGCTCGCGGTGCAGATATTTATATCTTTATACCGATGGCATTGTAGATATTTCCTTATTCACACTGATGGCAGTGAAGATGTTTCCATGTTTTTACAGATGGCAGAGTAGTTACTTCCAAGTTTATGGAGATGGCAGTGTAGATATTTTCATGTTTATAGAGATGGCGGTGTAGATATTTCCATGTTTATAGAGATAGCAGTGTAGATATTTCCATGTTTATACAGATCGCGGTGTAGATATTTCCATGTTCTCACATATGGTGGTGTAGATATTTCCGTGTTTATACACATGGCGGAGTAGATACTTCCATCTTTATGGAGATGGAAGTGTAGATATTTACATGTTTATAGAGATGGCGGTGTAGATATTTCCATATTTATAGAGATAGCGGTGTAGATACTTCCATCTTTCTACAGATGGCAGTGTAGATATTTCCATGTTTATACAGACGTCCTTGTAGATATTTCCATATTTATACAGATGTCTGTGTAGATATTTCCATGTGTATACAGATGGTATTGTAGATATTTCCATGTTTATACAGATGGTGGTGTAGATATTTCCATGTTTATTTAGATGACTGTGTAGATATTTCCATGTTTATACAGATGGCAGTGTAGATATTTCCATGTTCCTACACATGACTGTGTAGGTATTTCCATGTTTATACAGATGGCTTTGTAGCTATTTCCATGTCTATAGAGATAGCGGTGCAGATATTTCCATGATTATACAGATAGCGGTGTATATATTTCCATGTTTATACAGATCGTGGTGTAGATATTTTCAGGTTTATACATATACCGGTGTAGATATTTCCATGTTTATACAGACTGCAGTGTAGATATTTCCATGTTTATAGAGATAGCAGTGTAGATATTTCCAAGTTTGTGCAGATGGCGGTGTTGATGTTTCCATCTATACACAGATTGCCGTGTAGGTATTTCCATGTGTATACAGATGGCATTGTAGATATTTCCATGTTTATACAGATGGTGGTGTAGATATTTCCATGTTTACACAGAAGACTGTATAGGTATTTCCATGTTTATACAGATGGCGGTGTAGCTATTTCCATGTTTATAGAGATAGCGGTGTAGATATTTCCATATTAATACAGATAACGGTGTAGAAATTTCCATGTTTATACAGATAGCGGTGTAAATATTTCCATGTTTATGCAGATCACGGTGTAGATATTTCCTTGTTAATACAAATAGCGATGTAGTTATTTCCATGTTTGTACAGATAGCGGTGTAGATATTTCCATGTATATACAGATGGCTGTGTAGATATTTCCATGTTTATACAGGTGGCTTTGTAGATATTTCCATGTTTATACAGATGACTTTGTAGGTATTTCCATGTTTATACAGATGGTGGTGTAGATATTTCCATGTTTATAGAGATAGCTGTGTACATATTTTCATGTTTATACAGATAGCGTTGTAGATATTTCCATGTTTATACAGATCGCGGTGTAGTTACTTCCATGTTTATAAAGATAGCGGTGCTGATATTTCCATGTTTTTACAGATATCGGTGCAGATATTTCCATGTTTACACAGATTGCAGTGTAAATATTTCCATCTTTCTACAGATGGCATTGAAGATATTTCCATGTTTATACAGATGGCGGTGTAGATATTTCTATGTTTATGTAGATGGTGGTGTAGATATTACCATGTTTATACAGATAGCGTTGTAGATATTTCCATGTTTATACAGATCGCGGTGTAGTTACTTCCATGTTTATAAAGATAGCGGTGTTGTTATTTCCATGTTTTTACAGATATCGGTGTAGATATTTCCATGTTTACACAGATTGCGGTGTAAATATTTCCATCTTTCTACAGATGGTATTGTAGATATTTCCATGTTTTTACAGATGGCAGTGTAGATATTTCAAGGTTTATAGAGATGGCACTGTAGATATTTCCGTGTTTATACAGATCGCGGTGTGGATATTTCCATGTTTATACAGATAGCGGTGTAGATATTTCCATGTTTTTACAGATATTGGTGTAGATATTTCCATGTTTACACAGATTGCGCTGTAGATATTTCCATCTTTCTACAGATGGCATTGTAGATATTTCCATGTTTATACAGATGGCGGTGTAGATATTTCCATGTTTATATAGATGGTGTTGTAGATATTACCATGTTTATACAGAGAGTGGTGTAGATATTTCCATGTTTATACAGATACCGGTGTAGATATTTCCATGTTTATACAGACCGCAGTGTAGATATTTCCATGTTTATAGAGATAGCAGTGTAGATATTTCCAAGTTTGTGCAGATGGCCGTGTTGATGTTTCCATCTATACACAGATTGCCGTGTAGGTATTTCCATGTGTATACAGATGGCATTGTAGATATTTCCATGTTTATACAGATGGTGGTGTAGATATTTCCATGTTTACACAGAAGACTGTATAGGTATTTCCATTTTTATACAGATGGCGGTGTAGCTATTTCCATGTTTATACAGATAGCGGTGTAGATATTTCCATATTTATACAGATAACGGTGTAGAAATTTCCATGTTTATACAGATAGCGGTGTAAATATTTCCATGTTTATACAGATCACGGTTTAGATATTTCCTTGTTAATACAAATAGCGGTGTACTTATTTCCATGTTTGTACAGATAGCGGTGTAGATATTTCCATGTATATACAGATGGCTGTGTAGATATTTCCATGTTTATACAGATGGCTTTGTAGCTATTTCCATGTTTATACAGATGACTTTGTAGGTATTTCCATGTTTATACAGATGGCGGTGTAGATATTTCCATGTTTATAGAGATAGCTGTGTACATATTTATATGTTTATACAGATAGCGTTGTAGATATTTCCATGTTTATACAGATCGCGGTGTAGTTACTTCCATGTTTATACAGATAGCGGTGTTGATATTTCCATGTTTTTACAGATATCGGTGTAGATATTTCCATGTTTACACAGATTGCGGTGTAGATATTTCCATCTTTCTACAGATGGCAATGTAGATATTTCCATGTTTATACAGATGGCGGTGTAGATATTTCCATGTTTATATAGATGGTGGTGTAGATATTACCATGTTTATACAGATAGCGGTGTAGATATTTCCATGTTTATACAGATCGTGGTGAAGATATCTCCATGTTTATACAGATCTCGGTGTAGATATTTCCATGTTTATACAGATCGCGGTGTAGATATTTCCATGTTTTCACATATGGTGGTGTAGATATTTCCGTGTTTATACACATGGCGGAACAGATACTTCCATCTTTATGGAGATGGCAGTGTAGATATTTTCATGTTTATAGAGATGGCGGTGTAGATATTTCCATATTTATAGAGATAGCGGTGTAGATACTTCCATCTTTCTACAGATGGCAGTGTAGATATTTCCATGTTTATGCAGATGGCCGTGTAGATAATTCCATATTTATACAGATGTCTGTGTAGATATTTCCATGTGTACACAGATGGTATTGTAGTTATTTCCATGTTTATACAGATGGTGGTGTAGATATTTCCATGTTTATTCAGATGACTGTGTAGATATTTCCATGTTTATACAGATGGCAGTGTAGATATTTCCATGTTCCTACACATGACTGTGTAGGTATTTCCATGTTTATACAGATGGCTTTGTATCTATTTCCATGTCTATAGAGATAGCGGTGCAGATATTTCCATGATTATACAGATAGCGGTGTATATATTTCCATGTTTATACAGATTGTGGTGTAGATATTTCCATGTTTATACATATACCGGTGTAGATATTTCCATGTTTATACAGACCGCAATGTAGATATTTCCATGTTTATAGAGATAGCAGTGTAGATATTTCCAAGTTTGTGCAGATGGCGGTGTTCATGTTTCCATCTATACACAGATTGCCGTGTAGGTATTTCCATGTGTATACAGATGGCATTGTAGATATTTCCATGTTTATACAGATGGTGGTGTAGATATGTCCATGTTTACACAGAAGTCTGTATAGGTATTTCCATGTTTATACAGATGGCGGTGTAGCTATTTCCATGTTTATAGAGATAGCGGTGTAGATATTTCCATATTTATACAGATAACGGTGTAGAAATTTCCATGTTTATACAGATGGCGGTGTAAATATTTCCATGTTTATATAGATCACGGTGTAGATATTTCCTTGTTTATACAAATAGCGGTGTAGTTATTTCCATGTTTATACAGATAGCGGTGTAGATATTTCCATGTATATACACATGGCTGTGTAGATATTTCCATGTTTATACAGATGGCTTTGTAGATATTTCCATGTTTATACAGATGACTTTGTAGGTATTTCCCTGTTTATACAGATGGCGGTGTAGATATTTCCATGTTTATTGGGATAGCTGTGTAGATATTTCCATGTTTATAAAGATAGCGGTGTAGATATTTCCATGTTTATACAGATCGCGGTGTAGTTACTTCCATGTTTATACAGATAGCGGTGTTGATATTTCCATGTTTTTACAGATATCGGTGTAGATATTTCCATGTTTACACAGATTGCGGTGTAGATATTTCCATCTTTCTACAGATGGCAGTGTAGATATTTCCATGTTTATACACATGGCGGTGTAGATACATCCATATTTATACAGATGTCTGTGTAGGTATTTCCAGGTGTATACAGATTGTATTGTAGATATTTCCATGTTTATACAGATGGTGGTGTAGATATTTCCCTGTTTACTCAGATGACTGTGTAGATATTTCCATGTTTTTACAGATGGCAGTGTAGATATTTTAATGTTTATAGAGATGGCACTGTAGATATTTCCATGTTTATACAGATCGCGGTGTAGATATTTCCATGTTTATACAGATAGCGGTGTAGATATTTCCATGTTTTTACAGATATTGGTGTAGATATTTCCATGTTTACACAGATTGCGGTGCAGATATTTCCATCTTTCTACAGATGGCATTGTAGATATTTCCATGTTTATACAGACGGCGGTGTAGATATTTCCATGTTTATATAGATGGTGGTGTAGATATTACCATGTTTATACAGAGAGCGGTGTAGATATTTCCATGTTTATAGACATAGCGGTGTAGATATTTCCATGATTATACAGATAGCGGTGTATATATTTCCATGTTTATACAGATCGTGGTGTAGATATTTCCATCTTTATACATATACCGGTGTAGATATTTCCATGTATATACAGACCGCAGTGTTGATATTTCCATGTTTATAGAGATAGCAGTGTAGATATTTCCAAGTTTGTGCAGATGGCGGTGTTGATGTTTCCATCTATACACAGATTGCCGTGTAGCTATTTCCATGTGTATACAGATGGCATTGTAGATATTTCCATGTTTATACAGATGGCGGTGTAGCTATTTCCATGTTTATAGAGATAGCGGTGTAGATATTTCCATATTTATACAGATAACGGTGTAGACATTTCCATGTTTATACAGATAGTGGTGTAAATATTTCCATGTTTATACAGATCACGGTGTAGATATTTCCTTGTTTATACAAATAGCGGTGTAGTTATTTCCATGTTTATACAGATAGCGGTGTAGATATTTCCATGTATATACAGATGGCTGTGTAGATATTTTCATGTTTATACAGATGGCTTTGTAGCTGTTTCCATGTTTATAGAGATGACTTTGTAGGTATTTCCTTGTTTATACAGATGGCGGTGTAGTTATTTCCATGTTTATAGAGATAGCTGTGTAGATATTTCCATGTTTATACAGATAGCGTTGTAGATATTTCCATGTTTATACAGATCGCGGTGTAGTTACTTCCATGTTTATACAGATAGCGGTGTTGATATTCCCATGTTTTTATAGATATCGGTGTAGATATTTCCATATTTACACAGATTGCGGTGTAGATATTTCCATCTTTCTAAAGATGGCAGTGTAGATATTTCCATGTTTATACACATGGCGGTGTAGGTACTTCCATATTTATACAGATGTCTGTGTAGATATTTCCATGTTTATACAGATGGTATTGTAGATATTTCCATGTTTATACAGATGGTGGTGTAGATAATTCCCTGTTTACTCAGATGACTGTGTAGATATTTCCATGTTTTTACAGATGGCAGTGTAGATATTTCAATGTTTATAGAGATGGCACTGTAGATATTTCCATTTTTATACAGATCGCGGTGTAGATATTTCCATGTTTATACAGATAGCGGTGTAGATATTTCCATGTTTTTACAGATATTGGTGTAGATATTTCCATGTTTACACAGATTGCGGTGTAGATATTTCCATCTTTCTACAGATGGCATTGTAGATATTTCCATGTTTATACATATGGCGGTGTAGATATTTCCATGTTTATATAGATGGTGGTGTAGTTATTACCATGTTTATACAGAGAGCGGTGTAGATATTTTCATGTTTATACAGATAGCGGTGCAGATATTTCCATGTTTATATAGATAGCGGTGTAGGTATTTCCATGTTTATAGACATAGCAGTGTAGATATTTCCATGTTTATATAGATGCCGTTGTAGATATTTCCATGTTTATACAGATGGTGGTGTAGATAATTCCCTGTTTACTCAGATGACTGTGTAGATATTTCCATGTTTATACAGATAGCAGTGTAGATATTTCCATGTTTATACAGATCGCGCTGTAGTTACTTCCATGTTTATACAGATAGCGGTGTTGATATTTCCATGTTTTTACAGATATCGGTGTAGATATTTCCATGTTTACACAGATTGCGGTGTAGATACTTCCATCTTTCTACAGATGGCAGTGTAGATATTTCCAGGTTTATACACATGGCGGTGTAGATACTTCCATATTTATACAGATGTCTGTGTAGATATTTCCATGTGTATACAGATGGTATTGTAGATATTTCCATGTTTATACAGCTGGTGGTGTAGATATTTCCCTGTTTACTCAGATGTCTGTGTAGATATTTCCATGTTTTAACAGATGGCAGTGTAGATATTTCAATGTTTATAGAGATGGCACTGTAGATATTTCCATGTTTATACAGATCGCGGTGAAGATATTTCCATGTTTATACAGATAGCGGTGTAGATATTTCCATGTCTTTACAGATATCGGTGTAGATATTTCCATGTTTACACAGATTGCGGTGTAGATATTTCCATCTTTCTACAGATGGCATTGTAGATATTTCCATATTTATACAGATGGCGGTGTAGATATTTCCATGTTTATATAGATGGTGGTGTAGACATTACCATGTTTATACAGAGAGCGGTGCAGATATTTCCATGTTTATACAGATAGCAGTGTAGATATTTCCATGTTTATATAGATAGCGGTGCAGGTATTTCCATGTTTATAGACATAGCGGTGTAGATATTTCCATGTTTATATAGATGTCGTTGTAGACATTTCCATGTTTATACCGATAGCGGTGATGGTATTTCCACGTTTATACTGATAGCGGTGTAGATATTTCCATGTTTATACAGCTCGCGGTGCAGATATTTATATCTTTATACAGATGGCATTGTAGATATTTCCTTATTCACACTGATGGCGGTGAAGATGTTTCCATGTTTATACTGATGGCGGAGTAGTTACTTCCATGTTTATGGAGATGGCAGTGTAGATATTTTCATGTTTATAGAGATGGCGGTGTAGATAATTCCATGTTTATAGAGATAGCAGTGTAGATATTTACATGTTTATACAGATGTCTGTGTAGATATTTCCATGTGTATACAGATGACATTGTAAATATTTCCATGTTTATACAGATGACTGTATAGGTATTTCCATGTTTTTACAGATGGCAGTGCAGATATTTCCATGTTTATAGAGATAGCGATGTAGATATTTCCATGTTTGTACAGATGGCGGTTTTGATATTTCCATCTATACACAGATGGCCGTGTAGATATTTCCATGTTTAAACAGATGGCAGCGTAGGTATTTCCATGGACATGCAGATGGCGGTGTAGATATTTCCTTGTTTATACAGATAGCGGTGTAGATATTTCCATGTTTTCACATATGGTGGTGTAGATATTTCCGTGTTTATACACATGGCGGAGTAGATACTTCCATCCTTATGGAGATGGCAGTGTAGATATTTTCATGTTTATAGAGATGGCAGTGTAGATATTTCCATATTTATAGAGATAGCGGTGTAGATATTTCCATCTTTCTAGAGATGGCAGTGTAGATATTTCCATGTTTATACAGATGGCGGTGTAGATATTTCCATATTTATACAGATGTCTGTGTAGATATTTCCATGTGTATACAGATGGTATTTTAGTTATTTCCATGTTTATACACATGGTGGTGTATATATTTCCATGTTTATTCAGATGACTGTGTAGATATTTCCATGTTTATACAGATGGCAGTGTAGATATTTCCATGTTCCTACACATGACTGTGTAGGTATTTCCATGTTTATACAGATGGCTTTGTAGATATTTCCATGTCTATAGAGATAGTTGTGCAGATATTTACATGATTATACAGATAGCGGTGTATATATTTCCATGTTTATACAGATCGTGTTGCTGATAATTCCATGTTTATACAGATACCGGTGTAGATATTTCCATGTTTATGCAGACCGCAGTGTAGATATTTCCATGTTTATAGAGATAGCAGTGTAGATATTTCCAAGTTTGTGCAGATGGCGGTGTTGATGTTTCCATCTATACACAGATTGCCGTGTAGGTATTTCCATGTGTATACAGATGGGATTGTAGATATTTCCATGTTTATACAGATGGTGGTGTAGATATTTCCATGTTTACACAGAAGACTGTATAGGTATTTCCATGTTTATACAGATGGCGGTGTAGCTATTTCCACGTTTATAGAGATAGCGGTGTAGATATTTCCATATTTATACAGATAGCGGTGTAGAAATTTCCATGTTTATACAGATAGCGGTGTAAATATTTCCATGTTTATACAGATCACGGTGTAGATATTTCCTTGTTAATACAAATAGCGGTGTAGTTATTTCCATGTTTGTACAGATAGCGGTGTAGATATTTCCATGTATTTACAGATGGCTGTGTAGATATTTCCATGTTTATACAGATGGCTTTGTAGATATTTCCATGTTTATACAGATGACTTTGTAGGTATTTCCATGCTTATACAGATGGCGTTGTAGACATTTCCATGTTTATAGAGATAGCTGTGTAGATATTTCCATGTTTATACAGGTAGCATTGTAGATATTTCCATGTTTATACAGATCGCGGTGTAGTTACTTCCATGTTTATACAGATGGCGGTGTTGATATTTCCATGTTTTTACAGATATCGGTGTAGATATTTCCATGTTTACACAGATTGCGGTGTAGATATTTCCATCTTTCTTCAGATGGCATTGTAGATATTTCCATGTTTATACAGATGGTGGTGTAGATATTTCCATGTTTATATAGATGGTAGTGTAGATATTACCATGTTTATACAGAGAGCGGTGTAGATATTTCCATGTTTATACAGATAGCGGTGTAGATATTTCCATGTTTATATAGACAGAGGTGTAGGTATTTCCATGTTTATAGACATAGCGGTGTAGATATTTCCATGTTTATATAGATGTCGTTGTAGATATTTCCATGTTTATACCGATAGCGGTGTTGGTATTTCCACGTTTATACAGATAGCGATGTAGATATTTCCATGTTTATACAGCTCACGGTGCAGATATTTATATCTTTATACAGATGGCATTGTAGATATTTCCTTATTCACACTGATGGCGGTGAAGATGTTTCCATGTTTATACAGATGGCGGAGTAGTTACTTCCATGTTTATGGAGATGGCAGTGTAGATATTTTCATGTTTATAGAGATGTCGGAGTAGATATTTCCATGTTTATAGAGATAGCAGTGTAGATATTTACATGTTTATACAGATGGCTGTGTAGATATATCCATGTGCATACAGATGGCATTGTAAATATTTCCATGTTTATACAGATGACTGTATAGGTATTTCCATGTTTTTACAGATGGCAGTGCAGATATTTCCATGTTTATAGAGATAGCGATGTAGATATTTCCATGTTTGTACAGATGGCGGTGTTGATATTTCCATCTATACACAGATGGCCGTGTAGATATTTCCATGTTTATACAGATGGCAGCGTAGGTATTTCCATGGACATGCAGATGGCGGTGTAGATATTTCCTTGTTTTTACAGATAGCCGTGTAGATATTTCCATCTGTTCACATATGGTGGTGTAGATATTTCCGTGTTTATACACATGGCGGAGTAGATACTTCCATCCTTAAGGAGATGACAGTGTAGATGTTTTCATGTTTATAGAGATGGCGGTGTAGATATTTCCATATTTATAGAGATAGCGGTGTAGATATTTCCATCTTTCTAGAGATGGCAGTGTAGATATTTTCATGTTTATAGAGATGGCGGTGTAGATATTTCCATATTTATAGAGATAGCGGTGTAGATATTTCCATCTTTCTACAGATCGCAGTGTAGATATTTCCATGTTTATACAGATGGCGGTGTAGATATTTCCATATTTATACAGATGTCTGTGTAGATATTTCCATGTGTATACAGATGGTATTTTAGTTATTTCCATGTTTATACAGATGGTGGTGTAGATATTTCCATGTTTATTCAGATGACTGTGTAGATATTTCCATGTTTATAGAGATGGCAGTGTAGATATTTCCATGTTCCTACACATGACTGTGTAGGTATTTCCATGTTTATACAGATGGCTTTGTAGATATTTCAATGTCTATAGAGATAGCGGTGCAGATATTTCCATGATTATACAGATAGCGGTGTATATATTTCCATGTTTATACAGATCGTGTTGTAGATATTTCCATGTTTATACAGATACCGGTGTAGATATTTCCATGTTTATACAGACCGCAGTGTAGATATTTCCATGTTTATAGAGATAGCAGTGTAGATATTTCCAAGTTTGTGCAGATGGCGGTGTTGATGTTTCCATCTATACACAGATTGCCGTGTAGGTATTTCCGTGTGTATACAGATGGCATTGTAGAAATTTCCATGTTTATACAGATGGTGGTGTAGATATTTCCATGTTTACACAGAAGACTGTATAGGTATTTCCATGTTTATACAGATGGCGGTGTAGCTATTTCCACGTTTATAGAGATAGCGGTGTAGATATTTCCATATTTATACAGATAACGGTGTAGAAATTTCCATGTTTATACAGATAGCGGTGTAAATATTTCCATGTTTATACAGATCACGGTGTAGATATTTCCTTGTTAATACAAATAGCGGTGTAGTTATTTCCATGTTTGTACAGATAGCGGTGTAGATATTTCCATGTATTTACAGATGGCTGTGTAGATATTTCCATGTTTATACAGATGGCTTTGTAGATATTTCCATGTTTATACAGATGACTTTGTAGGTATTTCCATGTTTATACAGATGGCGGTGTAGACATTTCCATGTTTATAGAGATAGCTGTGTAGATATTTCCATGTTTATACAGGTAGCATTGTAGATATTTCCATGTTTATACAGATCGCGGTGTAGTTACTTCCATGTTTATACAGATAGCGGTGTTGTTATTTCCATGTTTTTACAGATATCGGTGTAGATATTTCCATGTTTACACAGATTGCGGTGTAGATATTTCCATCTTTCTTCAGATGGCATTGTAGATATTTCCATGTTTATACAGATGGCGGTGTAGATATTTCCATGTTTATATAGAAGGTGGTGTAGATATTACCATGTTTATACAGATAGCGGTGTAGATATTTCCATGTTTATACAGATCGTGGTGAAGATATTTCCATGTTTATACAGATCTCGGTGTAGATATTTCCATGTTTATACAGATCGCGGTGTAGATATTTCCATGTTTTCACATATGGTGTTGTAGATATTTCCGTGTTTATACACATGGCGGAGTAGATACTTCCATCTTTATGGAGATGGCAGTGTAGATATTTTCATGTTTATAGAGATGGCGGTGTAGATAATTCCATATTTACAGAGATAGCGGTGTAGATACTTCCATCTTTCTAGAGATGGCAGTGTAGATATTTCCATGTTTATACAGATGGCCGTGTAGATATTTTCATATTTATACAGATGTCTGTGTAGATATTTCCATGTGAATACAGATGGTATTTTAGTTATTTCCATGTTTATACAGATGGTGGTGTAGATATTTCCATGTTTATTCAGATGAATGTGTAGATATTTCCATGTTTATACAGATGGCAGAGTAGATATTTCCATGTTCCTACACATGACTGTGTAGGTATTTCCATGTTTATACAGATGGCTTTGTAGCTATTTCCATGTCTATAGAGATAGCGGTGCAGATATTTCCATGATTATACAGATAGCGGTGTATATATTTCCATGTTTATACAGATCGTGGTGTAGATATTTCCAAGTTTATACAGATACCGGTGTAGATATTTCCATGTTTATACAGACCGCAGTGTAGATATTTCCATGTTTATAGAGATAGCAGTGTAGTTCTTTCCAAGTTTGTGCAGATGGCGGTGTTGATGTTTCCATCTATACACAGATTGCCGTGTAGGTATTTCCATGTGTATAAAGATGGCATTGTAGATATTTCCATGTTTATACAGATGGTGGTGTAGATATTTCCATGTTTATAGAGATAGCGGTGTAGATATTTCCATATTTATACATATAACGGTGTAGAAATTTCCATGTTTATACAGATAGCGGTGTAGATATTTCCATGTATATACAGATGGCTGTGTAGATATTTCCATGTTTCTACAGATGGCTTTGTAGATATTTCCATGTTTATACAGATGACTTTGTAGGTATTTCCATGTTTATACAGAGGGCGGTGAAGATATTTCCATGTTTATAGAGATAGCTGTGTAGATATTTCCATGTTTATACAGATAGCGTTGTAGATATTTCCATGTTTATACAGATCACGGTGTAGTTACTTCCATGTTTATACAGATAGCGGTGTTGATATTTCCATGTTTTTACAGATATCGGTGTAGATATTTCCATGTTTACACAGATTGCGGTGTAGATATTTCCATCTTTCTACAGATGGCATTGTAGATATTTCCATGTTTATACAGATGACGGTGTACATATTTCCATGTTTATATAGATGGTGGTGTAGATATTACCATGTTTATACAGATAGCGGTGTAGATATTTCCAAGTATATACAGATGGCTGTGTAGATATTTCCATGTTTATAGAGATAGCTGTGTAGATATTTCCATGTTTATACAGATAGCGGTGTAGATAATTCCATGTTTATACAGATCGCGGTGTAGTTACTTCCATGTTTATACAGATAGCGGTGTTGTTATTTCCATGTTTTTACAGATATCGATGTAGATATTTCCATGTTTACACAGATTGCGGTGTAGATATTTCCATCTTTCTACAGATGGCAGTGTAGATATTTCCATGTTTATACACATGGCGGTGTAGATACTTTCATATTTATACAGATGTCTGTGTAGATATTTCCATGTGTATACAGATGGTATTGTAGATATTTCCATGTTTATACAGATGGTGGTGTAGATATTTCCCTGTTTACTCAGATGACTGTGTAGATATTTCCATGTTTTTACAGATGGCAGTGTAGATATTTCAATGTTTATTGAGATGGCACTGTAGATATTTCCATGTTTATACAGATCGCGGTGTAGATATTTCCATGTTTATACAGATAGCGGTGTAGATATTTCCATGTTTTTACAGATATTGGTGTAGATATTTCCATGTTTACACAGATTGCCTTGTAGATATTTCCATCTTTCTACAGATGGCATTGTACATATTTCCATGTTTATACAGATGGCGGTGTAGATATTTCCATGTTTATATAGATGGTGGTGTAGATATTACCATGTTTATACAGAGAGCGGTGTAGATATTTCCATGTTTATACAGATAGCGGTGTAGATATTTCCATGTTTATATAGATAGCGGTGTAGGTATTTCCAGGTTTATAGACATAGCGGTGTAGATATTTCCATGTTTATATAGATGCCGTTGTAGATATTTCCATGTTTATACTGATAGCGGTGTTGGTATTTCCACGTTTATACAGATAGCGATGTAGATATTTCCATGTTTATACAGCTCGCGGTGCAGGTATTTATATCTTTATACAGATGGCATTGTAGATATTTCCTTATTCACACTGATGGCGGTGAAGATGTTTCCATGTTTATACAGATGGCGGAGTAGTTACTTCCATGTTTATGGAGATGGCAGTGTAGATATTTTCATGTTTATAGAGATGGCGGTGTAGATATTTCCGTGTTTTTAGAGATAGCAGTGTAGATATTTACATGTTTATACAGATGGATGTTTAGATATTTCCAAGTGTATACAGATGGCATTGTAGATATTTCCATGTTTATACAGATGACTGTATAGGTATTTCCATGTTTTTACAGATGACAGTACAGATATTTCCATGTTTATAGAGATAGCGATGTAGATATTTCCATGTTTGTACAGATGGCGGTGTTGATATTTCCATCACTACACAGATGGCCGTGTAGATATTTCCATGTTTATACAGATGTCAGCGTAGTTATTTCCATAGACATGCAGATGGCGGTGTAGATATTTCCTTGTTTATACAGATAGCGGTGTAGATATTTCCATCTTTTCACATATGGTGGTGTAGATATTTCCGTGTTTATACACATGGCGGAGTAGATACTTCCATCTTTATGGAGATGGCAGTGTAGATATTTTCATGTTTATAGAGATGGCGTTGTAGATATTTCCATATTTATAGAGATAGCGGTGTAGATACTTCCATCTTTCTACAGATGGCAGTGTAGATATTTCCATGTTTATACAGATGGCCGTGTAGATATTTCCATATTTATACAGATGTCTGTGGAGATATTTCCATGTGTATACAGATGGAATTGTAGTTATTTCCATGTTTATACACATGGTGGTGTAGATATTTCCATGTTTATTCAGATGTCTGTGTAGATATTTCCATGTTTATACAGATGGCAGTGTAGATATTTCCATGTTCCTACACATGACTGTGTAGGTAATTCCATGTTTATACAGATGGCTTTGTAGCTATTTCCATGTCTATAGAGATAGCGGTGCAGATATTTCCATGATTATACAGTTAGCGGTATATATATTTCCATGTTTATACAGATACTGGTGTAGATGTTTCCATGTTTATACATATACCGGTGTAGATATTTCCATGTTTATACAGACCGCAGTGTAGATATTTCCATGATTATAGAGATAGCAGTGTAGATATTTCCAAGTTTGTGCAGATGGCGGTGTTGATGTTTCCATCTATACACAGATTGCCGTGTAGGTATTTCCATGTGTATACAGATGGCATTGTAGATATTTCCATGTTTATACAGATGGTGGTGTAGATATTTGCATGTTTACACAGAAGACTGTATAGGTATTTCCATGTTTATACAGATGGCGGTGTAGCTATTTCCATGTTTATAGAGATAGCGGTGTAGGTATTTCCATATTTACAGATAACGGTGTAGAAATTTCCATGTTTATACAGATAGCGGTGTAAATATTTCCATGTTTATAAAGATCACGGTGTAGATATTTCCTTGTTTATACAAATAGCGGTGTTGTTATTTCCATGTTTATACAGATAGCGGTGTAGATATTTCCATGTATATACAGATGGCTGTGTAGATATTTCCATGTTTATACAGATGGCTTTGTAGATATTTCCATGTTTATACAGATGACTTTGTAGGTATTTCCATGTTTATACAGATGGCGGTGTAGATATTTCCATGTTTATAGAGATAGCTGTGTAGATATTTCCATGTTTATACAGATAGCGGTGTAGAAAATTCCATGTTTATACAGATCGCGGTGTAGTTACTTCCATGTTTATACAGATAGCGGTGTTGTTATTTCCATGTTTTTACAGATATCGGTGTAGATATTTCCATGTTTACACAGATTGCGGTGTAGATATTTCCTTCTTTCTACAGATGGCAGTGTAGATAATTCCATGTTTATACACATGGCGGTGTAGATACTTCCATATTTATACAGATGTCTGTGTAGATATTTCCATGTGTATACAGATGGTATTGTAGATATTTCGATGTTTATACAGATGGTGGTGTAGATATTTCCCTGTTTACTCAGATGACTGTGTAGATATTTCCATGTTTTTACAGATGGCAGTGTAGATATTTCAATGTTTATAGAGATGGCACTGTAGATATTTCCATGTTTATACAGATCGCGGTGTAGATATTTCCATGTTTATACAGATAGCGGTGTAGATATTTCCATGTTTTTACAGATATCGGTGTAGATATTTCCATGTTTACACAGATTGCGGTGTAGATATTTCCATGTTTCTACAGATGGCATTGTAAATATTTCCATGTTTATACAGATGGCGGTGTAGATATTTCCATGTTTATATAGATGGTGGTGTAGATATTACCATGTTTATACAGAGAGCGGTGTAGATATTTCCATGTTTATACAGATAGCGGTGTAGATATTTCCATGTTTATATAGATAGCGGTGTAGGTATTTCCATGTTTATAGACATAGCGGTGTAGATATTTCCATGTTTATATAGATGCCGTTGTAGATATTTCCATGTTTATACTGATAGCGGTGTTGGTATTTCCACATTTATACAGATAGCGATGTAGATATTTCCATGTTTATACAGTTCGCGGTGCAGGTATTTATATCTTTATACAGATGACATTGTAGATATTTCCTTATTCACACTGATGGCGGTGAAGATGTTTCCATGTTTATACAGATGGCGGAGTAGTTACTTCCATGTTTATGAAGATGGCAGTGTAGATATTTTCATGTTTATAGAGATGGTGGTGTAGATATTTCCGTGTTTTTAGAGATAGCAGTGTAGATATTTACATGTTTATACAGATGGCTGTTTAGATATTTCCATGTGTATACAGATGGCATTGTAGATATTTCCATGTTTATACAGATGACTGTATAGGTATTTCCATGTTTTTACAGATGGCAGTGCAGATATTTCCATGTTTATAGAGATAGCGATGTAGATATTTCCATGTTTGTACTGATGGCGGTGTTGATATTTCCATCTCTACACAGATGGCCGTGTAGATATTTCCATGTTTATACAGATGTCAGCGTAGTTATTTCCATGGACATGCAGATGGCGGTGTAGATATTTCCTTGTTTATACAGATAGCGGTGTAGATATTTCCATCTTTTCACATATGGTGGTGTAGATATTTCCGTGTTTATACACATGGCGGAGTAGATACTTCCATCTTTATGGAGATGGCAGTGTAGATATTTTCATGTTTATAGAGATGGCGGTGTAGATATTTCCATATTTATAGAGATAGCGGTGTAGATACTTCCATCTTTCCACAGATGGCAGTGTAGATATTTCCATGTTTATACAGATGGCCTTGTAGATATTTCCATATTTATACAGATGTCTGTGGAGATATTTCCATGTGTATACAGATGGAATTGTAGTTATTTCCATGTTTATACAGATGGTGGTGTAGATATTTCCATGTTTATTCAGATGACTGTGTAGATATTTCTATGTTTATACAGATGGCAGTGTAGATATTTCCATGTTCCTACACATGACTGTGTAGGTAATTCCATGTTCCTACACATGACTGTGTAGGTAATTCCATGTTTATACTGATGGCTTTGTAGCTATTTCCATGTCTATAGAGATAGCGGTGCAGATATTTCCATGATTATACAGTTAGCGGTGTATATATTTCCATGTTTATACAGATCGTGGTGTAGATGTTTCCATGTTTATACATATACCGGTGTAGATATTTCCATGCTTATACAGACCGCAGTGTAGATATTTCCATGTTTATAGAGATAGCAGTGTAGATATTTCCAAGTTTGTGCAGATGGCGGTGTTGATGTTTCCATCTATACACAGATTGCCGTGTAGGTATTTCCATGTGTATACAGATGGCATTGTAGATATTTCCATGTTTATACAGATGGTGGTGTAGATATTTCCATGTTTACACAGAAGAATGTATAGGTATTTCCATGTTTATACAGATGGCGGTGTAGCTATTTCCATGTTTATAGAGATAGCGGTGTAGGTATTTCCATATTTACAGATAACGGTGTAGAAATTTCCATGTTTATACAGATAGCATTGTAAATATTTCCATCTCTGTACAGATCACGGTGTAGATATTTCCTTGTTTATACAAATAGCGGTGTTGTTGTTTCCATGTTTATACAGATAGCGGTGTAGATATTTCCATGTATATACAGATGGCTGTGTAGATATTTCCATGTTTATACAGATGGCTTTGTAGATATTTCCATGTTTATAGAGATAGCTGTGTAGATATTTCCATGTTTATACAGATAGTGGTGTAGATAATTCCATGTTTATACAGATCGCGGTGTAGTTACATCCATGTTTATACAGATAGCGGTGTTGTTATTTCCATGTTTTTACAGATATCGGTGTAGATATTTCCATGTTTACACAGATTGCGGTGTAGATATTTCCATCTTTCTACAGATGGCAGTGTAGATATTTCCATGTTTATACAGATGACGGTGTAGATATTTCCATATTTATACAGATTTCTGTGTAGATATTTCCATGTGTATACAGATGGTATTGGAGATATTTCCATGTGTATACAGATGGTATTGTAGATATTTCCATGTTTATACAGATGGTGGTGTAGATAGTTCCCTGTTTACTCAGATGACTGTGTAGATATTTCCATGTTTTAACAGATGGCAGTGTAGATATTTCAATGTTTATAGAGATGGCACTGTAGATATTTCCATGTTTATACAGATAGCGGTGTAGATATTTCCATGTTTATACAGATAGCGGTGTAGATATTTCCATGTTTTTACAGATATTGGTGTAGATATTTCCATGTTTATACAGATGGCGGTGTAGATATTTCCATATTTATACATATGTCTGTGTAGATATTTCCATGTGTATGCAGATGGTATTGTAGTTATCTCCATGTTTATACAGATGGTGGTGTAGATATTTCCATGTTTATTCAGATGACTGTGTAGATATTTCCATGTTTATACAGATGGCAGTGTAGATATTTCCATGTTCCTACACATGACTGTGTAGGTATTTCCATGTTTATACAGATGGCTTTGCAGATATTTCCATGTCTATAGAGATAGCGGTGCAGATATTTCCATGATTATACAGATAGCGGTGTATATATTTCCATGTTTATACAGATCGTGGTGTAGATATTTCCATGTTTATAGAGATAGCAGTGTAGATATTTCCAAGCTTGTGCAGATGGCGGTGTTGATGTTTCCATCTATACACAGATTGCCGTGTAGGTATTTCCATGTGTATACAGATGGCATTGTAGATATTTCCATGTTTATACAGATGGTGGTGTAGATATTTCCATGTTTACACAGAAGAATGTATAGGTATTTCCATGTTTATACAGATGGCGGTGTAGCTATTTCCATGTTTATAGAGATAGCGGTGTAGGCATTTCCATATTTACAGATAACGGTGTAGAAATTTCCATGTTTATACAGATAGCAGTGTAAATATTTCCATCTCTGTACAGATCACGGTGTAGATATTTCCTTATTTATACAAATAGCGGTGTTGTTGTTTCCATGTTTATACAGATAGCGGTGTAGATATTTCCATGTATATACAGATGGCTGTGTAGATATTTCCATGTTTATACAGATGGCTTTGTAGATATTTCCATGTTTATAGAGATAGCTGTGTAGATATTTCCATGTTTATACAGATAGTGGTGTAGATAATTCCATGTTTATACAGATCGCGGTGTAGTTACATCCATGTTTATACAGATAGCGGTGTTGTTATTTCCATGTTTTTACAGATATCGGTGTAGATATTTCCATGTTTACACAGATTGCGGTGTAGATATTTCCATCTTTCTACAGATGGCAGTGTAGATATTTCCATGTTTATACAGATGACGGTGTAGATATTTCCATATTTATAACAGATGTCTGTGTAGATATTTCCATGTGTATACAGAAGGTATTGTAGATATTTCCATGTTTATACAGATGGTGGTGTAGATAATTCCCTGTTTACTCAGATGACTGTGTAGATATTTCCATGTTTTAACAGATGGCAGTGTAGATATTTCAATGTTTATAGAGATGGCACTGTAGATATTTCCATGTTTATACAGATAGCGGTGTAGATATTTCCATGTTTATACAGATAGCGGTGTAGATATTTCCATGTTTTTACAGATATTGGTGTAGATATTTCCATGTTTATACAGATGGCGGTGTAGATATTTCCATATTTATACATATGTCTGTGTAGATATTTCCATGTGTATGCAGATGGTATTGTAGTTATCTCCATGTTTATACAGATGGTGGTGTAGATATTTCCATGTTTATTCAGATGACTGTGTAGATATTTCCATGTTTATACAGATGGCAGTGTAGATATTTCCATGTTCCTACACATGACTGTGTAGGTATTTCCATGTTTATACAGATGGCTTTGCAGATATTTCCATGTCTATAGAGATAGCGGTGCAGATATTTCCATGATTATACAGATAGCGGTGTATATATTTCCATGTTTATACAGATTGTGGTGTAGATATTTCCATGTTTATAGAGATAGCAGTGTAGATATTTCCAAGCTTGTGCAGATGTCGGTGTTGATGTTTCCATCTATACACAGATTGCCGTGTAGGTATTTCCATGTGTATACAGATGGCATTGTAGATATTTCCATATTTATACAAATGGTGGTGTAGATATTTCCAAGTTTACACAGAAGACTGTATAGGTATTTCCATGTTTATACAGATGGCGGTGTAGCTATTTCCATGTATATAGAGATAGCGGTGTAGATATTTCCATATTTATACAGATAACGGTGTAGAAATTTCCATGTTTATACAGATAGCGGTGTAAATATTTCCATGTTTATGCAGATCACGGTGTAGACATTTCCTTGTTAATACAAATAGCGGTGTAGTTATTTCCATGTTTGTACAGATAGCTGTGTAGATATTTCCATGTATATACAGATGGCTGTGTAGATATTTCCATGTTTATACAGATGGCTTTGTAGGTATTTCCATGTTTATACAGATGGCGGTGTAGATATTTCCATGTTTATAGAGATAGCTGTGTAGATATTTCCATGTTTATACAGATAGCGTTGTAGATATTTCCATGTTTATACAGATCACGGTGTAGTTACTTCCATGTTTATACAGATATCGGTGTAAATATTTCCATGTTTTTACAGATATCGGTGTAGGTATTTCCATGTTTACACAGATTGCGGTGTAGATATTTCCATCTTTCTACAGATGGCATTGTAGATATTTCCATGTTTATACAGATGACGGTGTAGATATTTCCATGTTTATATAGATGGTGGTGTAGATATTACCATGTTTATACAGATAGCGGTGTAGATATTTCCATGTTTATACAGATGGCCATGTAGATATTTCCATATTTATACAGATGTCTGTGTAGATATTTCCATATGTATACAGATGGTATTGTAGTTATTTCCATGTTTATACAGATGGTGGTGTAGATATTTCCATGTTTATTCAGATGACTGTGTAGATATTTCCATGTTTATACAGATGGCAGTGTAGATATTTCCATGTTCCTACACATGACTGTGTAAGTATTTCCATCTTTCTACAGATGGCATTGTAGATATTTCCATGTTTATACAGATGGCGGAGTAGATATTTCCATGTTTATATTGATGGTGGTGTAGATATTACCATGTTTTTAGAGAGAGCGGTGTAGATTTTTCCATGTTTATACAGATAGCGGTGTAGATATTTCCATGTTTATATAGATAGTGGTGTAGGTATTTCCATGTTTATAGACATAGCGGTGTAGATATTTCCATGTTTATATAGATGGCGTTGTAGAAATTTCCACGTTGATACTGATCGCGGTGTTGGTATTTCCACGTTTATACAGATAGCGATGTAGATATTTCCATGTTTATACAGCTCGCGGTGCCGATATTTATATCTTTATACAGATGGCATTGTAGATATTTCCTTATTCACACTGATGGCAGTGAAGATGTTTCCATGTTTATACAGATGGCGGAGTAGTTACTTCCATGTTTATGGAGATGGCAGTGTAGATATTTTCATGTTTATAGAGATGGCGGTGTAGATATTTCCATGTTTATAGAGATAGCAGCGTAGATATTTACATGTTTTTTCAGATGGCTGTGTAGATATTTCCATGTGTATACAGATGGCATTGTAAATATTTCCATGTTTATACAGATGACTGTATAGGTATTTCCATGTTTTTACAGATGGCAGTGCAGATATTTCCATGTTTATAGAGATAGCGATGTAGATATTTCCATGTTTGTACAGATGGCGGTGTTGATATTTCCATCTATACACAGATGGCCGTGTAGATATTTCCATGTTTATACAGATGGGAGCGTAGGTATTTCCATGGACATGCAGATGGCGGTGTAGTTATTTCCTTGTTTATACAGATAGCTGTGTAGATATTTCCATGTTTTCACATATGGTGGTGTAGATATTTCCGTGTTTATACACATGGCGGAGTAGATTCTTCCATCTTTATGGAGATGGCAGTGTAGATATTTTCATGTTTATAGAGACGGCGGTGTAGGTATTTCCATATTTATAGAGATAGCGGTGTAGATATTTCCATCTTTCTACAGATGGCAGTGTAGATATTTCCATGTTTATACAGATGGCGGTGTAGATATTTCCATATTTATACAGATGTCTGTGTAGATATTTCCATGTGTATACAGATGGTATTGTAGTTATCTCCATGTTTATACTGATGGTGGTGTAGATAATTCCATGTTTATTCAGATGACTGTGTAGATATTTCCATGTTTATACAGATGGCAGTGTAGATATTTCCATGTTCCTACACATGACTTTGTAGGTATTTCCATGTTTATACAGATGGCTTTGTAGATATTTCCATGTCTATAGAGATAGCGGTGCAGATATTTCCATGATTATACAGATAGCGGTGTATATATTTCCATGTTTATACAGATCGTGGGGTAGATATTTCCATGTTTATACAGATACCGGTGTAGATATTTCTATGTTTATACAGACCGCAGTGTAGATATTTCCATGTTTATAGAGATAGCAGTGTAGATATTTCCAAGTTTGTGCAGATGGCGGTGTTGATGTTTCCATCTATACACAGATTGCCGTGTAGGTATTTCCATGTGTATACAGATGGCATTGTAGATATTTCCATATTTATACAGATGGTGGTGTAGATATTTCCATGTTTACACAGAAGACTCTAAAGGTATTTCCATGTTTATACAGATGGCGGTGTAGCTATTTCCATGTTTATAGAGATAGCGGTGTAGATATTTCCATATTTACAGATAACGGTGTAGAAATTTCCATGTTTATACAGATAGCTGTGTAAATATTTCCATGTTTATGCAGATCACGGTGTAGACATTTCCTTGTTAATACAGATAGCGGTGTAGATATTTCCATGTATATACAGATGGCTGTGTAGATATTTCCATGTTTATACAGATGGCTTTGGAGATATTTCCATGTTTATACAGATGACTTTGTAGGTATTTCCATGTTTATACAGATGGCGGTGTAGATATTTCCATGTTTATAGAGATAGCTGTGTAGAGATTTCCATGTTTATACAGATAGCGTTGTAGATATTTCCATGTTTATACAGATCACGGTGTAGTTACTTCCATGTTTATACAGATAGCGGTGTTGATATTTCCATGTTTTTACAGATATCGGTGTAGATATTTCCATGTTTACACAGATTGCGGTGTAGATATTTCCATCTTTCTACAGATGGCATTGTAGATATTTCCATGTTTATACAGATGACGGTGTAGATATTTCCATGTTTATATAGATGGTGGTGTAGATATTACCATGTTTATACAGATAGCGGTGTAGATATTGCCATGTTTATACAGATCGTGGTGAAGATATTTCCATGTTTATACAGATCTCGGTGTAGATATTTCCATGTTTATACAGATTGAGGTGTAGATATTTCCATGTTTTCACATATGGTGTTGTAGATATTTCCGTGTTTATACACATGGCGGAGTAGATACTTCCATCTTTATGGAGATGGAAGTGTAGATATTTTCATGTTTATAGAGATGGCGGTGTAGATATTTCCATATTTATAGAGATAACGATGTAGATACTTCCATCTTTCTACAGATGGCAGTTTATATATTTCCATGTTTATACAGATGGCCGTGTAGATATTTCCATATTTATACAGATGTCTGTGTAGATATTTCCATGTGTATACAGATGGTATTGTAGTTATTTCCATGTTTATACAGATGGTGGTGTAGATATTTCCATGTTTATTCAGATGACTGTGTAGATATTTCCATGTTTATACAGATGGCAGTGTAGATATTTCCATGTTCCTACACATGACTGTGTAGGTATTTCCATGTTTATACAATTGGCTTTGTAGCTATTTCCATGTCTATAGAGATAGCGGTGCAGATATTTCCATGATTATACAGATAGCGGTGTATATATTTACATGTTTTTACAGATCGTGTTGTAGATATTTCCATGTTTATACAGATACCGGTGTAGATATTTCCATGTTTATACAGACCGCAGTGTAGATATTTCCATGTTTATAGAGATAGCAGTGTAGATATTTCCAAGTTTGTGCAGATGCCGGTGTTGATATTTCCATCTATACACAGATTGCCGTGTAGGTATTTCCATGTGTATACAGATGGCATTGTAGATATTTCCATGTTTATACAGATGGTGGTGTAGATATTTCCATGTTTACACAGAAGACTGTATAGCTATTTCCATGTTTATACAGATGGCGGTGTAGCTATTTCCATGTTTATAGAGATAGCAGTGTAGATATTTCCATATTTATACAGATAACGGTGTAGAAATTTCCATGTTTATAGAGATAGCGGTGTAAATATTTCCATGTTTATGCAGATCACGGTGTAGAGATTTCCTTGTTAATACAAATAGCGGTGTAGTTATTTCCATGTTTGTACAGATAGCGGTGTAGATATTTCCATGTATATATGGATGGCTGTGTAGATATTTCCATGTTTATCCAGATGGCTTTGTAGATATTTCCATGTTTATACAGATGACTTTGTAGGTATTTCCATGTTTATACAGATGGCGGTGTAGATATTTCCATGTTTATATAGATAGCTGTGTAGATATTTCCATGTTTATACAGATAGCGTTGTAGTTATTTCCATGTTTATATAGATCGCGGTGTAGTTACTTCCATGTTTATACAGATAGCGGTGTTGACATTTCCATGTTTTTACAGATATCGGTGTAGATATTTCCATGTTTACACAGATTGCAGTGTAGATATTTCCATCTTTCTACAGATGGCATTGTAGATATTTCCATGTTTATACACATGGCGGTGTAGATACTTCCATATTTATACAGATGTCTGTGTAGGTATTTCCATGTGTATACAGATGGTATTGTAGGTATTTCCATGTTTATACAAATGGTGGTGTAGATATTTCCCTGTTTACTCAGATGACTGTGTAGATATTTCCATGTTTTAACAGATGGCAGTGTTGATATTTCAATGTTTATAGAGATGGCCCTGTAGGTATATCCATGTTTATACAGATCGCGGTGTAGATATTTCCATGTTTATACAGATAGCGGTGTAGATATTTCCATGTTTTTAAAGATATTGGTGTAGATATTTCCATGTTTACACAGATTGCGGTGTAGATATTTCCATCTTTCTACAGATGGCATTGTAGATATTTCCATGTTTATACAGATGGCGGTGTAGATATTTCCATGTTTATATAGATGGTGGTGTAGATATTACCTTGTTTATACAGAGAGCGGTGTAGATATTTCCATGTTTATACAGACAGCTCTGTAGATAATTCCATGTTTATATAGATTGCTGTGTAGGTATTTCCATGTTTATAGACATAGCGGTGTAGATATTTCCATGTTTATATAGATGCCGTTGTAGATATTTCCATGTTTATACCGATAGCGGTGTTGGTATTTCCACGTTTATACAGATAGCGATGTAGATATTTCCATGTTTATACAGCTCGCGGTGCAGATATTTATATCTTTATACAGATGGCATTGTAGATATTTCCTTATTCACACTGATGGCGGTGAAGATGTTTCCATGTTTATACAGATGGCGGAGTAGTTACTTCCATGTTTATGGAGATGGCAGTGTAGATATTTTCATGTTTATAGAGATGGCGGTGTAGATATTTCCATGTTTATAGAGATATCAGTGTAGATATTTACATGTGTATACAGATGGCTGTGTAGATATTTCCATGTGTATACAGATGGCATTGTAAATATTTCCATGTTTATACAGATGACTGTATAGGTATTTCCATGTTTTTAGAGATGGCAGTGCAGATATTTCCATGTTTATAGAGATAGCGATGTAGATATTTCCATGTTTGTACAGATGGCGGTGTTGGTATTTCCATCTATACAGAGATGGCCGTGTAGATATTTCCATGTTTATACAGATGGCAGCGTAGGTATTTCCATGGACATGCAGATGGCGGTGTAGTTATTTCCTTGTTTATACAGATAGCGGTGTAGATATTTGCATGTTTTCACATATGGTGGTGTAGATATTTCCATGTTTATACACATGGCGGAGTAGATACTTCCATCTTTATGGAGATGGCAGTGTAGATATTTTCATGTTTATAGAGATGGCGGTGTAGATATTTCCATATTTATAGAGATAGCGGTGTAGATACTTCCACCTTTCTACAGATGGCAGTGTAGATATTTCCATGTTTATACAGATGGCCGTGTAGATATTTCCATATTTATACAGATGTCTGTGTAGATATTTCCATGTGTATACAGATGGTATTGTAGTTATTTCCATGTTTATACAGATGGTGGTGTTGATATTTCCATGTTTATTCAGAAGACTGTGTAGATATTTCCATGTTTATACAGATGGCAGTGTAGATATTTCCATGTTCCTACACATGACTGTGTAGGTATTTCCATGTTTATACAGATGGCTTTGTAGATATTTCCAAGTCTATAGAGATAGCGGTGCAGATATTTCCAGGATTATACAGACAGCGGTGTATATATTTCCATGTTTATACAGATCGTGTTGTAGATGTTTCCATGTTTATACATATACCGGTGTAGATATTTCCATGTTTATACAGACCGCAGTGTAGATATTTCCATGTTTATACAGATCGCGGTGTAGATATTTCCATGTTTTCACATATGGTGTTGTAGATATTTCCGTGTTTATACACATGGCGTGGTAGATACTTCCATCTTTATGGAGATGGCAGTGTAGATATTTTCATGTTTATAGAGATGGCGGTGTAGATATTTCCATATTTATAGAGATAGCGGTGTAGATACTTCCATCTATCTACAGATGGCAGTGTAGATATTTCCATGTTTACACAGATTGCGGTGTAGATATTTCCATCTTTCTACAGATGGCATTGTAGATATTTCCATGTTTATACAGATGTCTTTGTAGATATTTCCATGTTTATATTGATGGTGGTGTAGATATTACCATGTTTATACAGAGAGCGGTGTAGATATTTCCATGTTTATACAGATAGCGGTGTAGATATTTCCATGTTTATATAGATAGCGGTGTAGGTATTTCCATGTTTATAGACATAGCGGTGTAGATATTTCCATGTTTATATAGATGGCGTTGTAGATATTTCCATGTTTATACTGATAGCGGTGTTGGTATTTCCACGTTTATACAGATAGCGATGTAGATATTTCCATGTTTATACAGCTCGCGGTGCAGACATTTATATCTTTATTCAGATGGAATTGTAGATATTTCCTTATTCACACTGATGGCGGTGAAGATGTTTCCATGTTTATACAGATGGCGGAGTAGTTACTTCCATGTTTATGGAGATGGCAGTGTAGATATTTCCATGTTTATAGAGATAGCAGTGTAGATATTTACATGTTTATACAGATGGCTCTGTAGATATTTCCATGTGTATACAGACGGCATTGTAAATATTTCCATGTTTATACAGATGACTGTATAGGTATTTCCATGTTTTTACAGATGGCAGTGGAGATATTTCCATGTTTATAGAGATAGCGATGTAGATATTTCCATGTTTGTACAGATGGCGGTGTTGATATTTCCATCCCTACACAGATGGCCGTGTAGATATTTCCATGTTTATACAGATGGCAGCGTAGGTATTTCCATGGACATGCAGATGGTGGTGTAGTTATTTCCTTGTTTATACAGATAGCGGTGTAGATATTTCCATGTTTTCACATATGGTGGTGTAGATATTTCCGTGTTTATACACATGGCGGTGTAGATACTTCCATCTTTATGGAGATGGCAGTGTAGATATTTTCATGTTTACAGAGATGGCGGTGTAGATATTTCCATATTTATACAGATGTCTGTGTAGATATTTCCATGTGTATACAGATGGTATTGTAGTTATTTCCATGTTTATACAGATAGTGGTGTAGATATTTCCATGTTTATACATATACCGGTGTAGATATTTCCATGTTTATACAGATGGCAGTGTAGATATTTCCATGTTTATACAGATGGCGGTGTAGATATTTCCATATTTATACAGATGTCTGTGTAGTTATTTCCATGTGTATACAGATGGTATTGTAGTTATTTCCATGTTTATACAGATGGTGGTGTAGATATTTCCATGTTTATTCAGATGACTGTGTAGATATTTCCATGTTTATACAGATGGCAGTGTAGATATTTCCATGTTTATACAGATAGCGGTGTAGATATTTCCATGTTTTTACAGATATTGGTGTAGATATTTCCATGTTTACACAGATTGCGGTGTAGATATTTCCATCTTTCTACAGATGGCATTGTAGATATTTCCATGTTTATACAGATGGTGGTGTAGATATTTCCATGTTTATATAGATGGTGGTGTAGATATTACCATGTTTATACAGAGAGCGGTGTAGATATTTCCATGTTTATACAGATAGGGGTGTAGATATTTCCATGTTTATATAGATAGCGGTGTAGGTATTTCCTTGTTCATAGACATAGCGGTGTAGATATTTCCATGTTTATATAGATGGCGTTGTAGATATTTCCATGTTTATACCGATAGCGGTGTTGGTATTTCCACGTTTATACAGATAGCTATGTAGATATTTCCATGTTTATACAGCTTGCGGTGCAGATATTTATATCTTTATACAGATGGCATTGTAGATATTTCCTTATTCACACCGATGGTGGTGAAGGTGTTTCCATGTTTATACAGATGGCGGAGTAGTTACTTCCATGTTTATGAAGATGGCAGTGTAGATATTTTCATGTTTATAGAGATGGCTGTGTAGATATTTCCATGTTTATAGAGATAGCAGTGTAGATATTTCCCAGTTTGTGCAGATGGCGGTGTTGATGTTTCCATCTATACACAGATTGCCGGGTAGGTATTTCCATGTGTATACAGATGGCATTGTAGATATTTCCATGTTTATACAGAAGGTGGTGTAGATATTTCCATGTTTACACAGAAGACTGTATAGGTATTTCCATGTTTATACAGATGGCGGTGTAGCTATTTCCATGTTTATAGAGATAGCGGTGTAGATATTCCCATATTTATAAAGATAACGGTGTAGAAACTTCCATGTTTATACAGATAGCGGTGTAAATATTTCCATGTTTATACAGATCACGGTGTAGACATTTCCTTGTTTATACAAATAGCGGTGAAGTTATTTCCAAGTTTATACAGATAGCGGTGTAGATATTTCCATGTTTATACAGATGGCTGTGTAGATGTTTCCATGTTTATACAGATGGCTTTGTAGATATTTCCACGTTTATACAGATGACTTTGTAGGTATTTCCATGTTTTTACAGATGGCGGTGTAGATATTTCCATGTTTATAGAGATAGCTGTGTAGATATTTCCATGTTTATACAGATAGCGGTGTAGATATTTCCATGTTTATACTGATAGCGGTGTTGGTATTTCCACGTTTATACAGATAGCGATGTAGATATTTCCATGTTTATACAGCTCGCGGTGCAGATATTTATATCTTTCTACAGATGGCATTGTAGATATTTCCATGTTTATACAGATGGTGGTGTAGATATTTCCATGTTTATATAGATGGTGGTGTAGATATTACCATGTTTATACAGAGAGCGGTGTAGATATTTCCATGTTTATACAGATAGGGGTGTAGATATTTCCATGTTTATATAGATAGCGGTGTAGGTATTTCCTTGTTCATAGACATAGCGGTGTAGATATTTCCATGTTTATATAGATGGCGTTGTAGATATTTCCATGTTTATACCGATAGCGGTGTTGGTATTTCCACGTTTATACAGATAGCTATGTAGATATTTCCATGTTTATACAGCTTGCGGTGCAGATATTTATATCTTTATACAGATGGCATTGTAGATATTTCCTTATTCACACTGATGGCGGTGAAGATGTTTCCATGTTTATACAGATGGCGGAGTAGTTACTTCCATGTTTATGGAGATGGCCGTGTAGATATTTCCATCTTTATATAGATGGTGGTGTAGATATTACCATGTTTAAACAGATAGCGGTGTAGATATTTCCATGTTTATACAGATCGTGGTGAAGATATTTCCATGTTTATACAGATCTCGGTGTAGATATTTCCATGTTTATACAGATAGCGGTGAAGATATTTCCATGTTTTCACATATGGTGGTGTAGATATTTCCGTGTTTATATACATTTCGGAGTAGATACTTCCATCTTTATGGAGATGGCAGTGTAGATATTTTCATGTTTATAGAGATGGCGGTGTAGATATTTCCATATTTATAGAGATAGCGGTGTAGATACTTCCATCTTTCTACAGATGGCAGTGTAGATATTTCCATGTTTATACAGATGGCCGTGTAGATATTTCCATATTTATACAGACGTCTGTGTAGTTATTTCCATGTGTATACAGATGGTATTGTAGTTATTTCCATGTTTATACAGATGGTGGTGTAGATATTTCCATGTTTATTCAGATGACTGTGTGGATATTTCCATGTTTATACAGATGGCTGTGTAGATATTTCCGTGTTCCTTCACATGACTGTGTAGGTATTTCCATGTTTATACAGATGGCTTTGTAGCTATTTCCATGTCTATGGAGATAGCGGTGCAGATATTTCCATGATTATACAGATAGCGGTGTATGTATTTCCATGTTTATACAGATCGTGGTGTAGATATTTCCATGTTTATACATATACCGGTGTTGATATTTCCATGTTTATACAGACCACAGTGTAGATATTTCCATGTTTATAGAGATAGCAGTGTAGATATTTCCAAGTTTGTGCAGATGGCGGTGTTGATGTTTCCATTTATACACAGATTGCCGTGTAGGTATTTCCATGTGTATACAGATGGCATTGTAGATATTTCCATGTTTATACAGATGGTGGTGTAGATATTTCCATGTTTACACAGAAGACTGTATAGGTATTTCCATGTTTATACAGATGGCGGTGTAGCTATTTCCATGTTTATAGAGATAGCGGTGTAGATATTTCCATATTTATACAGATAACGGTGTAGAAATTTCCATGTTTATACAGATAGCGGTGTAAATATTTCCATGTTTATACAGATCACGGTGTAGATATTTCCTTGCTTATACAAATAGCGGTGTAGTTATTTCCATTTTTATACAGATAGCGGTGTAGATATTTCCATGTTTATACAGATCACGGTGTAGTTACTTCCATGTTTATACAGATAGCGGTGTTGATATTTCCATGTTTTTACAGATATCGGTGTAGATATTTCCATGTTTACACAGATTGCGGTGCAGATATTTCCATCTTTCTACAGATGGCCGTGTAGATATTTCCATGTTTATACACATGGCGGTGTAGATACTTCCATATTTATACAGATGTCTGTGTAGATATTTCCATGTGTATACAGTTGGTATTGCAGTTATTTCCATGTTTATACAGATGGTGGTGTAGATATTTCCCTCTTTACTCAGATGACTGTGTAGATATTTCCATGTTTTTACAGATGGCAGTGTAGATATTTCAATGTTTATTGAGATGGCACTCTAGATATTTCCATGTTTATACAGATCGCGGTGTAGATATTTCCATGTTTATACAGATCGCGGTGTAGATATTTCCATGTTTTTACAGATATCTGTGTAGATATTTCCATGTTTATACAGATAGCGGTGTAGGTATTTCCATGTTTATAGAGATAGCGGTGCAGGTATTTCCATGTTTATATTCATAGCGGTGTAGATATTTCCATGTTTATATAGATGGCGTTGTAGTTATTTCCATGTTTATACCGATAGCGGTGTTGGTATTTTCACGTTTATACAGATAGCGATGTAGATATTTCCATGTTTATACAGCTCACGGTGCAGATATTTATATCTTTATACAGATGGCATTGTAGAGATTTCCTTATTCACACAGATGGCGCTGTAGATGTTTCCATGTTTATACAGATGGCGGAGTAGTTAGTTCCATGTTTATGGAGATGGCAGTGTAGATATTTTCATGTTTATAGAGATGGCGGTGTAGATATTTCCATGTTTATAGAGATAGCAGTGTAGATATTTACATGTTTATACAGATGGCTATGTAGATATTTCCATGTGTATACAGATGTCATTGTAGATATTTCCATGTATATACAGATGACTGTATAGGTATTTCCATGTTTTTACAGATGGCAGTGCAGATATTTCCATGTTTATAGAGATAGCGGTGTAGATATTTCCATGTTTGTACAGATGGCGGTGTTGATATTTCCATCTATACACAGATGGCCGTGTAGATATTTCCATGTTTCTACAGATGGTGGCGTAGATATTTCCATGTACATGCAGATGGCCGTGTAGTTATTTCCATGTTTATGCAAACAGCGGTGTAGATATTTCCATGTTTACACAGATGGTGGTGTAGATATTTCCGTGTTTATACACATGGCGGAGTAGACACTTCCATCTTTATGGAGATGGCAGTGTAGATATTTTCATGTTTATATAGATGGCGGTGTAGATATTTCCATATTTAAAGAGATAGTAGTGTGGATATTTCCATCTTTCTACAGATGGCAGTGTAGATATTTCCATGTTTATACAGATGGCGGTGTAGATATTTCCATATTTATACAGATGTCGGTGTAGATTTTCCATGTGTATACAGATGGTATTGTAGGTATTTCCATGTTTATACAGATGGTGGTGTAGATATTTCCATGTTTATTCAGATGACTGCGTAGATATTTCCATGTTTTTACAGATGGCAGTGTAGATATTTTCGTGGTTATAGAGATAGCGCTGTAGATGTTTCCATGTTTATACAGATATCGGTGGAGATATTTCCATGTTTATACACATAGCGATGTACATATTTCCATGTTTATAGAGACAGCGGTGCAGGTATTTCCATGTTTATACGGATGCGTATGCAGATATTTCCATATTTATACAGAGGGCTGTGTAGATATTTCTACGTTTATACAGATGGCAGTGTAGATATTTAAATGGTCCTACACATGACTGTGTAGGCATTTCCATGTTTATACAGATGGCTTTGTAGATATTTCCATGTTTATAGAGATAGCGGTGCAGATATTTCCATGTTTATACAGATAGCGGTGTATATATTTCCATGTTTATACAGATCGTAGTGTAGATATTTCCATGTTTATACAGATACCGGTGTAGATATTTCCATGTTTATACAGACGGCAGTGTAGATATTTCCATGTATATAGAGATAGAAGTTTAGATATTTCCATGTTTGTACAGATGGCGGTGTTGATGTTTCCATCTAGACACAGATTACCGTGTAGGTATTTCCATGTGTATACAGATGGCATTGTAGATATTTCCATGTTTATACAGATGGTGTTGTAGATATTTCCATGTTTACACAGATGACTGTATAGGTATTTCCATGTTTATACAGATGGCGGTGTAGATATTTCCATGTTTATAGAGATAGCAGTGCAGATATTTCCATGTTTATACAGATAGCGGTGTAAATATTTCCATGTTTATACAGATCATGGTGTAGATATTTCCATGTTTATACAGATACCGGTGTAGATATTTCCATGTTTATACAGACCGCAGTGTAGATATTTCCATGTTTATAGAGATAGCGGTGTAGATATTTCCATGTTTGTACAGATGGCGGTGTTGATGTTTCCATCTATACACAGATTGCCGTGTAGGTATTTCCATGCGTATACAGATGGCATTGTAGATATTTCCATGTTTATAGAGATAGCAGTCTAGATATTTCCATGTTTATACAGATGGCGGTGTAGATATTTCCATGTTTATAGAGATAGCGGTGTAGATATTTCCATATTTATACAGACAACGGTGTAGATATTTCCATGTTTATACAGATAGCGGTGTAAATATTTCCATGTTTATACAAATCACGGCGTGGTTATTTCCATGTTTATAGAGATAGCGGTGTAGATATTTCCATGTTTATACAGATAGCGGTGTAGATAGTTCCATGTTTACACAGACTGCGGTGTAGATATTTCCATGTTTATACAGATAGCGGTGCAGATATTTCCATGTTTGTATAGATGGCGGTGTTGATATTTCCATCTATACACAGATGACCGTGTACATATTTCCATGTTTATACAGATGGCAGCGCAGATATTTCTATGGATATGTAGATGGCGGTGTAGATATTTCCATGTATATACATATAGCGGTGTAGTTATTTCCATGTTTATATAGAGAGCGGTGTAGATATTTCCATGTATGAACACATGGCTGTGTAGATATTTCTATGTTTATAGAGATGGCGGTGTAGATATTTCCATGTTTATACAGATAACTTTGTAAGTATTTCCATGTTTATACAGATGGCGTTGTAGATATTTCGATGTTGATAGAGAGAGCAGTGGAGATATTTCCATGTTTATACAGATAGTGGTGTAGATATTTCCATGTTTATACTGATCACGGTGTAGATATTTCCATGTTTATAGAGATGGCAGTGTAGATATTTCCATGTTCATAGAGATAGCGGTGTTGATTTTTCCATGTTTATAGAGATAGCTGTTTGGATATTTCCATGTTTATACAGATAGGGGTGTAGATATTTCCAGGTTTATAGTGATGGCGGTGTAGATATTTCCATGTTTATAGAGATCACGGTGTAGATATTTCCATGTTTATACAGATCGCGGCGTAGATATTTCCATGTGTATACTGATCGTGGTGTAGATATTTCCATGTTTATAGAGGTGGCGTTGTAGATACTTCCATTTACATAGAGATAGCGGTGTTGATTTTTCCATGTTTATAGAGATAGCGGTGTGGATATTTCCATGTTTATACAGATAGGGTTGTAGATATTTCCATGTTTATAGAGATGGCGGTGAAGATATTTCCATGTTTATACAGATCACGGTGTAGATATTTCCTTGTTTATACAAATAGCGGTGTAGTTATTTCCATGATTATTCAGATTGCGGTGTAGATATTTCCATGTATATACAGATGGCTGTGTAGATATTTCCATGTTTATACAGATGGCTTTGTAGATATTTCCATGTTTATAAGGTAGCGGCTTAGATATTTCCATGTTTATACAGATCATGGTGTAGATATTTCCATCTTTCCACAGATGGCGGTGTAGATATTTCCATGTTTGTACAGATTGTGCTGTAGATATTTCCATGTTTATACAGATAGCGTTGTGGATATTTCGATGTTCATGCAGATGGCGGTGTAGATATTTCCATGTTTACACAGATAGCGGTGTAGATATTTCCACGTTTATACTGGTAGCGGTGTAGAAATTTCTATGTTTATACAGATTGCGGTGTAGATATTTCCATCTTTCTACAGATGGCAGTGTAGATATTTCCATGTTAATACAGATGGGGGTGTAGATATTTCCAGGTTTATACAGATGGCGGTGTAGATATTTACATGTTTATGCAGATGGTGGTGTAGATATTTACATGTTTATAGAGATGGCGGTGTAGATATTTCTATGTTTATAGAGATAGCGGAGTAGATATTTCCATGGTTAATGAGATGGCGTTGTAAGTATTTCCATGTTTGTAGAGATAGTGGTGTTGATATTTCCATGTTCATACAGATCGCGGTGTAGATATTTCCATGTTTATACAGATAGCGATGGAGATATTTCCTTGTTTATACAGATAGTGGTGTAAATACTTCCAAGTTTATACAGATAGCGGTGTAGATATTTCCATGTTTATACAGGTAGCGGTGTAGATATTTCCATGTTTATACGGATGGTGGTGTAGCTATTTGCATCTTTCCACAGATGGTGGTGTAGATATTTCCATGTTTATACACATCGGGCTGTAGATATTTCCAAGTTTATACAGATAATGGTGTAGATATTTCAATGTTCATGCAGATGGCGGTGTATATATTTCCATGTTTATAGAGATGGCGGTGTAGATATTTCTATTTTTATAGAGATAGCGGTATGGATATTTCCATGTGTATAAAGATGACGCTGTATATTTCCATGTTTATAGACCTAGAGGTGTATATATTTCCATGTGTATACAGATAGAGGTGTAGATATTTCCATGTTTATACTGATGGCAGTGTTGGTATTTCCATGTTTATACAGATAGCGGTGTAGATATTTCCATGTTTATACAGCTTGCGGTGTAGGTATTTCGGTCTTTATAGAAATGGCAATGTAGATATTTCCATGTTTGTAAAAATAGTGGTGTAGTTATTGCCGTGTTGATACAGATGGCGGTGTAGATATTTCCATATTTATGAAGATGGCGGTGTAGATATTTTCCTGTTTACAGAGATGGCCGTGTAGATATTTCCATGTTTATAGAGATGGCGGTGTAGATATTTTCCTGTTTATAGAGATGGCCGTGTAGATATTTCCATGTTTATACAGATGGCTGTGTAGATATTTCCTTGTGTATACAGAGGGCAATGTAGATATTTGCATGTTTTAAGAGATGGTGGTGTAGATATTTCCACGTTTATAAAGATGACTTTGTAGATATTTCCATGTTTATAGAGATAGCGGTGTAGATATTTCCATGTTTGTAGAGATAGCGGTGTAGATATTTCCATGTTTATACAGATGTTGGTGTAAATATTTCCATGTTTATAGAAATGACGGTGTAGATATTTCCATGTTTGCACACAAAGCGGTCTACATATTTCCATCTTTGCGTAGATTGTGGTTTATGTATTTCCATGTTTATTCAGGTATCGGTGTACATATTTCCATGTTTACACAGATATCTCTGTAGATATTTCCATGTTTACACAGATAGCATTGTAGATATTTCCATGTTTATAGAGATAGTGGTTTAGATATTTCCATGTTTATACAGATAGTGGTGTAGACATTTCCATGTTTATAGAGATAGCAGTATAGATATTTCCATATTTATACAGATAGCGGTGTAGATGTTTCCATATTTATACAGATAGCGGTGAAGACATTTCCGTGTTTATACAGACAGCGGTGTAGATATTTCCATCTTTATAGGGATAGCGGAGTTGTTATTTCCGTGTTTATACGGATTGCATTGTAGAAATTTGCATGTTTATACAGATAGCATTGTAGTTATTTCCATGTCTATACAGATAGCGGTGTAGATATTTCCATGTTTATACAGATGGCAGTGTATATATTTCCATGTTTATACAGATGGTGGTGTAGATATTTCCATGTTTACAGAGATTGCGGTGCAGATATTTCCATCTTTGCACAGATTGCGGTGCAGGTATTTCCATCTTTACACAGATAGCTGTGTAGATATTTCCAAGTTTACACAGATAGCTGTGTAGATATTTCCATGTGTACACAGATAGCGTTGGAAGTATTTCCATATTTACACAGATAGGGTTGTAGATATTTCCATGTTTACACAGATAGCGTTGTAGATATTTCCAAGATAACACAGATGGCTGTGTAGATATTTCCATGTTTACACAGATAGCATTTTAGATATTGCCATGTTTATACAGATAGCGGTGTAGTTATTTCCATGTTTATACAGATAGCGGTATAGTTATTTCCATGTTTATAGGGACAGCGGTGAAGATATTTCCATGTTTATACAGATGGCTGTGTAGATACTTCCATGTTTAAAGAGATGGCAGTTTATATATTTTCATGTTTATAGAGATGGTGGTGTAGATATTTCCATATTTATGCAGATGACTCTGTGGATACTTGCATGTTTATACAGATGGCGGTGTTGATATTTCCATGTTTATAGAGATAACGGTTTAGGTATTTCCATGTTTATAAAGATAGCGGTGTAGATATTTCCATGTTTACAGAGATAGTGGTGTAGATATTTACCTATATGTACATATAGCGGTGAATATATTTCCATGTTTATACAGATGGCGGTGTAGCTATTCCCATGTTTATACAGATGGCGGTGTAGATATTCCCTTGTTTACACAGATAGCAGTGTAGATATTTCCATGTATATACAGATATCGGTGTGGATGTTTCCACGTTTATACAGATAGCGGTGTAGATATTTCCACGTTTTACATATAGCGGTGTAGACACTTCCATCTTTATACAGATAGCGGTGTAGATATTTCCATGTATACACAGATTGCGGTGTACATATTTCCATGTTTACACAGATAGTGTTGCAGATATTTCTATGTTTATAAAGATAGCGGTGTAGATATTCCCATGTTTATACAGATGACTGTGTAGATATTTCCATGTTTGTGTAGATTGCGGTGTAGATATTTCCATGTTTATGCAGATAGCGGTGTAGATATTTCAATGTTTATACAGATAACGCTGTAGTTATTTCCATCTTTGCACAGACTGCGGTGTAGATATTTAAATGTTTACTCAGACAGCGGTGTAGATATTTCCATGTGTATAAAGATGGCGGTGTATATATATCCATGTTTATGCAGATGGTGGTGTAGATATTTCCATGTTTATAGACATGGCGGTGTACATATTTTTATGTTTATAGAGATAGCAGTGTAGATATTTCCATGTTTATAAAAATGGCGGTGTAGGTATGTCCATGTTTATAGAGATATAGGTGTAGATATTTCCATGTTTATACAATTAGTGGTGTAGATATTTCCATGTTTATAGAGATAGTGGTGTGGTTATGTCTATGTTTATAAAGATAGCGGTGTAGATATTTCCATGTTTATACTGCTCGCGGTGTAGCTATTTCCCACTTTATACAGATGGCAGTGTAGGTATTTCCATGTTTATGCAGATAGTGGTGCAGGTATTTCCATGTTTATACATATAGCAATGTAGGTATTTCCATGTTTATAGAGATGGCAGTGTAGATATTTCCATGTTTATACAGATGGAGGTGTAGATATTTCCATGTTTATACAGACGACTGTGTAGATATTTCCATGTTTTTACAGATGGCCGTGTAGATATTTCCATGTTTATACAGATAGCGGTGTGGCCATTTCCTTCTTTATAGAGATAGCAGTGTAGATATTTCCATGTTTATAGAGATGCCTGAGAGGATAATTGCATGTTTATACAGATGGCAGTGTAGATATTTGCATGTTAATACAGATAGTGGTGTAGATATTTCCATGTTTATACAGATGACTGTGTAGGTATTTCCATGTATTTACAGATGGCGGTGTAGATATTTCCATATTTATAGAGATAGCCATGTAGATATTTCCATGTTTATACAGATAACGGTGTAGACATTTCCATGTTTATACAGATAGCGGTGTAGATATTTCCAAGTTTACAGAGATAGCAGTGTAGATATTGCCATATTTATAGTGATAGCCGTGTAGATATTTCCATGTTTATTCAGATGGTGGTGTAGATTTTACCATGTTTATGCAGATAGCCGTGTGGCTATTTCCTTGTTTATACAGATGGCAGTGTAGATATTTCCATATTAATACAGATAGCGGTGTAGCTATTTCCATGTTTATACAGATGGCGGTGAGGATATTTCCATGTTTATGAAGATAGTGGTGGAGATATTTCCATGTTTATACAAATCACTGTGTAGATATTTCCATATTTATACAGATGGCGTTGTAGGTATTTCCATGTTCATACAGATGGCGGTGTAGATATTTACTTGATTATACAGATGGCGGTGTAGATATTTCCATGTTTATACAGATAGCGGTGTAGATATTTTCATGTTCATGCTGATGGCGGTGTAAATATTTCCATGTTTATTCAAATGGCGTTGTAGATATTTCCATGTTTATACAGATAGTGGTGTAAATATTTCCATGTTTATACAGATGGTAGGGTAGATATTTGCATGTTCATATAGATGGCGGTGTAGGTATTTCCATGTTTATACAGATAGCAGTGAAGTTATTTCCATGTTTCTAGAGATGGTGGTGTAGATATTTCCTTGTTTATTCAGATGACGGTGTAGATATTTCCATGTTTATAAAGACAGCGGTGTAGATATTACCATGTTTATGAAGATGCCGGTGTAGATATTTCCAAGTTTATACAGATGGCAGTGTAGATATTTCCATGTTTATATAGATGGCAGTGTAGATAACTCCATGTTTATACAGATAGCGGTGCAGATATTTCCACGTTTTTAAAGATGGTGGTGTAGATATTTAGATATTTATACAGATAGCGGTGTAGATATTTCTATGTTTATGCAGATAGCGGTGTAGATATTTCCATTTTTATACAGATAGAGGTGTAGATTTTTCCAGGTTTACACAGATAGCGGTGTTTATATTTCCATGTTACAGCGATAGCGTTCTAGATATTTCCATGTTTATAGAGATAGTGGTGTAGATATTTACATGTTTATACAGATGGCGGTGTAGATATCTCCATATTTATAAAGATAGTGGTTTAGATATTTCCATGTTTATAGTGATGGCGATGTAGATATTTCCATGTTTTTAGAAATAACGATGTTGATATTTATATGCTTATGAAGATACTGGTATAGATATTTCCTTGTTTATACAGATAGCGGTGTAGACATTTCCATGTTTATAGAGATAGCGGTGTAGATATTGCCATGTTTATAGTGATAGCGATGTAGGTATCTCCATAATTATAGAGATAGCCGTGTATGTTTTTCCATGTTTATACAGATGTCGGTGTGGATATTTCCATGTTTATGAAGATAGTGGTGGAGATATTTCCATGTTTATACAAATCACTGTGTAGATATTTCCATATTTATACAGATGGCATTGTAGGTATTTCCATGTTCATACAGATGGCGGTGTAGATATTTACTTGTTTATACAGATGGCGGTGTAGATATTTCCATGTTTATAGAGATAGTGGTGTAGATATTTCCATCTTTATACAGAGGACGGTGTAGATATTTCCCTGTTTGTAGAGATAGCGGTGTAGATATTTCTATGTTTATACAGAGAGCTGTGTAGATATTTCCATGTTTATACAGATAGCCGTGTAGATATTTCCATCTTTATAGAGATAGCGGAGTAGTTATTTCCATGTTTATACAGATAGCGGTGTAGATATTTTCATGTTCATGCTGATGGCGGTGTAAATATTTCCATGTTTATTCAAATGGCGGTGTAGATATTTCCATGTTTATACAGATAGTGGTGTAAATATTTCCATGTTTATACAGATGGTAGGATAGATATTTGCATGTTCATATAGATGGCGGTGTAGGTATTTCCATGTTTATAAAAGAGCAGTGAAGATATTTCCATGTTTGTAGAGATGGTGGTGTAGATATTTCCTTGTTTATTCAGATGACTGTGTAGATATTTCCATGTTTATAAAGACAGCGGTGTAGATATTACCATGTTTATGAAGATGCCGGTGTAGATATTTCCCTGTTTATACAGATGGCAGTGTAGATATTTCCATGTTTATATAGATGGCGGTGTAGATAACTCCATGTTTATACAGATAGCGGTGCAAATATTTCCACGTTTTTAAAGATAGCAGTGTAGATATTTAGATATTTATACAGATAGCGGTGTAGATATTTCTATGTTTATGCAGATAGCGGTGTAGATATTTCCATTTTTATACAGATAGCGGTGTAGATTTTTCCAGGTTTACACAGATAGTGGTGATTATATTTCCATGTTACAGAGATAGCGTTCTAGATATTTCCATGTTTATATAGATAGTGGTGTAGATATTTACATGTTTATACAGATGGCGGTGTAGATATCTCCATGTTTATAAAGATAGTGGTTTAGATATTTCCATGTTTATACCGATGGCGGTGTAGATATTTCGATGTTTATACAGAGGGCGGTGTAGACATTTCCATGTTTTTACAGCTGGCGGTGTAGATATTTCCATGTTTATTCAAATAAAAGTCTAGATATTTCCATGTTTATACAGATAGCGGTGAATGTATTTCCAGGTTTATAGAGATAGCGGTGGGGATATTTCCACACATATACAGATCGTGGTGTAGATATTTCCATGTTTATATAAATAGCGGTGTAGGTATTTCCAAGTTTATAGAGATAGTGTTGTAGATATTTCCATGTTTACAAGATAGAGGTGTAGATATTTCCATATTTGCACAGATAGCTGTGCAGATATTTCCATGATCATACAGATAGCGGTGTACATATTTCCAACTTTACACAGATAGCGGTGTAGATATTTCCATCTTTGCACAGATTGTGGTGCAGATATTTTCAAGTTTATAGAGATGGCTGTGTAGATATTTCCTTGTTTATACAGAAGGTTGTGTTGATATTTCCATCTTTATAAAGGTAGCGGTGTAGATATTTCCATGTTGATACAGATGGCGGTGTAGATATTTCCATGTTTATACAAATGACGGTGTAGTTATTTCCATGTTTATTCAGATAGCCATGTAGATATTTCCATGTTTTTAGAGATAGCATTGTAGATATTTATATGTTTATACAGATAGTGGTGTAGAGATTTCCATGTTTATACAGATAGCGGTGTGAATGTTTCCATATTTTTACAGAAAGCGTTGTAGATGTTTCGATGTTTATAGAGATAGCGGTGTAGATATTTCCATGTTTATACAGATAACGGTTTAGATATTTCCATGTTTATACAGATAACGGTATAGGTGTTTCCATTTTTATACAGGTAGCAGTGTACATATTTCCATGGTTATAGAGATAGCTTTGTAGATGTTTCCATGTCTACACTGATAGCGGTGTAGATATCTCCATTTTCATACAGATATAGTGGTGTAGATACTTCCATTTTTATACTGATAATGGTGTAGATATTTCTCTGTATATAGAGATAGCGGTGTAGATATTTCCATGTTTATAGAGATGGCGGTTTAGATATTTCCATGTTTATACAGACAGCAGTGTAGATGTTTCCATGTTTATAGAGATAGCAGTGAAGATATTTCCATGTTCATACAGATAACGTTGTAGGTGTTTCCATGTTAATACAGGTAGCAGTGTATATATTTCCATTCTTATACAGAGAGCGGTGTAGATATTTCCATGTATATACTGATGGCGGTGTAGATATTTCCATGTTTATACTGATGGTGGTGTAGAAATTTCCATGTTTATACAGATGGCGTTGTAGATATTGCCATGTTTATACAGTTGACGGTGTAGAAATTTCCATTTTTACAGATGGCGTTGTAGATATTTTCATGTTCATGGAGATGGCTGTGTAGACATTTACATGTTTATTCAGATGGCGGTGTTGATATTTCCCTCTTTATACACTTAGCGGTGTAGATATTTCCATGTTGAAACAGATGGCAGTGTGGATATTTCCATGTTCTTGAAGATAGCCATGATGACATTTCCCTGTTTATACAGACAGCAGTGTACATATTTCTGTGTTTATAGTGATAGCATTGTAGATATTTCCATGTTTATACACATAGCGGTGTAGGTATTTCCATGTTTATACAGAGAGCGGTGTTGATATTTCCATGTTTATACAGATAATGCATTAGGTATTTCCATTTTTATAGGGACAGCAGTTTAAATATTTCCATGTTTATAGAGATAGAGTTGTAGATATTTCCATGTTTATACAGATGGCTGTGTGAATATTTCCATGTTATAAAGACAGTGGTGTAGATATTTCCATGTTTATAGAGATAGCGATATAGACATTTCCATGTTTATACAGATGGCGGTGTAGATATTTCCATGTTTATACAGATGACTGTGTAGATATCTCCATGTTTATACAGATTGCAGTGTAGGGATTTCCATTTATGTACAGATGACGGTGTAGATATTTCCGTGTCTATGAAGATAGCGGTGTTGATATTTCCATGTTTATACAGAGAGTTGTGTAGATATTTCATTTTTTATAAGGAGATTGGTGTAGATATTACCATCTTCATAGGGATAGCGGTGTAGAAATTTCCATGTTTATACAGATAGCGGTGTAGATATTTCCATGTTTATTGAGATACCGGTGTAGGTGTTTCCATGGTTATACTGATAGTGGTGTAGAGATTTCCATGTTTATACAGGTAGCGTTGTAGACTTTCCATGTTTATACACAGAGCGGTGTAGATATTTCCATCTTTATGGACAAAGCGGTGTAGATATTTTCATGTTCATGCAGATGGCGGTGTAGATATTTCCATGTTTATTCAGATGGCGGTGTAGATATTTACATGTTCATACAGATGGCGCTGTAGATATTTCCATGTTTATACAGATGGCAGTGTAGATATTTCCGTGTTTATACAGATAGTGGTGTGTATATTTCTAAGTTTATACAGATGACTGTGTAGGTATTTCCATGTGTATACAGATGGCAGTGTAGATATTTCCATGTTTATACAGAAGGCAGTGTAGATATTTCCATGTTTATACAGATTGCGGTGTGGCTATTTTCATGTTTATAGAGATAGCGGTGTAGGTATTTCCATGTTTATAGAGATGGCTGTGTAGATATTTCCATGTTTACACGGATGACTGTGTAGGTAGTTCCATGTATATCCAGATGGCAGTGTAGATATTTCAATGTTTATAGAGATAGCGGTTTAGTTATTTCCATGTTTATACAGATGGCAGTGTAGATATTTCCATGTTTATACAGAAGGCGGTGAAGATATTTCCATGTTTTTAGAGATAGCCATGTAGATATTTCCATGTTTATACAGATAGCGGTGTTGACATTTCCATGTTTATACAGATAGCAGTGTTGGTATTTCCATGTTTACATACATAGCGGTGTAGGTATTTCCATGTTTACACAGCTCGCGGTGTAGATATTTTCATCTTTATACAGATGGCAGTGTAGATATTTCCATGCTTATACAGATGGCGGTGTACAAAGTTCCATGTTTATGGAAATGGCAGTGTAGATATTTCCATGTTTATAGAGATAGTGGTGCAGGAATTTCCATGTTTATAGAGATAATGGTGTAGATATTTCCATGTTTATACAGATGGCTGTGTAGATATTTCCATGTGTATTCAGATGGCAGTGTAGGTATTTCCATGTTTATACAGATGACAGTGTAGATATTTCAATGTTTATAAAGAAAGCGGTGTAGACATATCCATGTTTATAGAGATCACGGTGTAGCTATTACCATGTTTATAGAGATAGCGTTGTAGATCTGCATACGGTGAAGATATTTCCATGTTTTTAGAGATAGCCATGTAGATATTTCCATGTTTATATAGATAGCGGTGTTGACATTTCCATGTTTATAGAGATAGCGGTGTAGATATTTCCATATTTATACAGAGAAAGGAGTAGATATTTCCATGTTTATACTGATAGCAGTGTAGATATTTCCATGTTTATACAGATAGCGGTGTAGATATACCCATGTTTATACAGATTGTGGAGTAGATATTTCCATGTTTACAGAGACAGAGGTGTAGATATTTCCATCTTCACGCAGATTGCGGTGTACATATTTCCATGATTACACAGACGGCTGTGTAGATATTTCCATGTTTACACAGATAGTGTTGTAGATATTTCCATATTTATAGAGGTTGCAGTTTAGATATTTCCATGTTTATAAAGATAGCGGTGTAGATATTTCAATGTTTATACAGATAGCGGTGTAGATGTTTCCATGTTTATACAGATAGCGGTGTAGATATATCCATGTTAATACAGATCGTGGTGTAGATATTTCCATGTATATACAGACAGCAGTGTTGTCCTTTCCAAGTTTATATAGATAGCGGAGTAGATATTTCCATTTTTACAGAGATTGATGTGTAGATATTTCCATATTTGGACAGATTGCGGTGTAGATATTTCGACCTTTATACAGATATTGGTGTAGATATTTCCATGTTTATACAGAGAACGGTGTAGATATTTCCATCTTTATACAGATGACTGTGTAGATATTTCCATGTGTATACAGATAGCAGTGTAGATATTTCCATGTTTATGCAGAGAGCAGTGTGGCTATTTCCATGTTTATAGAGATAGCGTTGTAGATATTTCCATGTTGACAGAGATGGCTGTGCAGATATTTCCATGTTTATATAGATGGCAGTGTAGTTATTTCCACGTTTATGCAGATGGTGGTGTAGATAATTCCATGTTTATACAGATGACTGTGTAGGTATTTCCATGTATATACAGATGGCAGTGTAGATATTTCCATGTTTATAGAGATAGCGGTGTAGTTATTTCCATGTTTATACAGATGGCAGTGTAGATATTTCCATGTTTATACAGATGGCGGTGTAGATATTTCCATGTTTATACAGATAATGGTGTAGATATTTCCATGTTTACAGAAATAGAGGTGTAGATATTTCCATATTTGCACAGATTGCAGTGTAGTTATTTCCAGCCTCACAAAGATTGCGGTGTACATATTTCCATGTTTACACAGACAGCGGTGTAGATATTTCCATGTTTACACAGATAGTGTTGTAGATATTTCCATGTTTATAGAGATTGCGGTGTAGATATTTCCATGTTTTTAAAGATAGCGGTGAAGATATTTCCATGTTTATACAGATATCGGTGGAGATATTTCCACGTTTATACAGATAGCACTGTAGATATTTGCACGTTTATATAGATAGCGGTGTAGATATTTCCATGTTTATACAGATAGCGGTGTAGATACTTCCATGTTTATACATATAGCGGTGTACATATTTCCATGTTTATACAGAGAGTGTTGGAGGTATTTCCATCTTTATACAGATAGCGGTGGAGATATTTCCATGTTTCTATAGATGGTGGTGTAGAAATTTCCAAGACTATGCAGGTAGCGGTGTAGATATTTCCATGTTTATAGAGATAGTGGTGTAGATATATCCATGTTTACACAGCTAGCAGTGTAGATATTTCCATGTTTATACAGATAGCAGTGTAGATATTTCCATATATATAAAGATAGCGGTGTAGATATATACATGTTTATACAGATGGTGGTGTAGATATTTCCAGGTTTATACAGATAGCAGTGTAGGTATTTCCATGTTTATACAGATAGCGGTTTAGCTATTTTCATGTTTATACAGATAGCGATGTAGATATTTCCATGTTTATAGAGATGGGTGTGTAGATATTTCCATGTTTATGCAGAAGGCAGTGTAGATATTTCCGTGTTTATACAGATAGTGGTGTGGATATTTCTAAGTTTATACAGATGACTGTGTAGTTATTTCCATGTTTATACAGATGGCGGTGTAGGTATTTCCATGTTTAGATAGATAGCCAGATAGATATTTCCATGTTTATACAGACAGCGGTGTAGACATTTCCATGTTTATAGAGATAGAGGTGTAGTTATTTCCATATTATACATATAGCGGTGTAGATATATCCATGTTTATACAGATAGCGGTGTAGATGTTTCCAAGTTTATACAGATAGCGGTGTAGATACAGCCATGTTTATACAGATCGTGGTGTAGATATTTCCATGTTTATACAGATAGAGGTGTAGATATTTCCATGTTTATACAGATAGCGGTGTAGATATTTCCATATTTACAGAGACAGAGGTGTAGATATTTCCATATTTGCACAGATTGCGGTGTACATATTTCCATGTTTATACAGATAGCGGTGTAAATATTTCCATGTTTATACAGATAGCGGTGTAGGTATTTCCATGTTTATTCAGATAGCGGTGTAGCTATATCGATGTTTTTACAGATTGTGGTGTAGATATTTCCATGTTTATACAGATAGCGGTGTAAATATTTCAATGTTTATACAGATAGCGCTGTAGGTATTTCCATGTCTATGAAGATAGCGGTGTAGATATTTCCATGTTTATGCAGATAGCGGTGTAGATATTTCCATGTTTATACAGATAGAGGTGTAGATATTTCCATGTTTATACAGATGGCGGTGTAGATATTTCCATGTCTATACAGATAGCGGTGTAGATATTTCTATGTTTATACAGATATCGGTGTAGATATTTCCATGTTTATACAGATAGCGGTGGAGATATTTCCATGTTTATACAGATGACTGTGTAGATATTTCCATATTTTTACAGATGGTGGTGTAGATATTTCCATGTTTATACAGATAGCGGTTTAGCTATTTTCATGTTTATACAGATAGTGATGTAGTTATTTCCATGTTTATAGAGATGGCTGTGTAGACATTTCCATGTTTATACAGATGGCAGTGTACATATTTCCATGTTTATACAGATGGCAGTGTAGATATTTCCATGTTTATACAGATTGCGGTGTGGCTATTTTCATGTTTATGGAGATAGCCGTGTAGGTATTTCCATGTTTATAGAGACGGCTGTGCAGACATTTCCATGTTTCCACAGATGACTGTGTATGTATTTCCATGTATATCCAGATGGTAGTGTAGATATTTCAATGTTTATAGAGATAGCAGTTCAGTTATTTCCATGTTTATACAGATGGCAGTATAGATATTTCCATGTATACACAGATAGTGTTGTAGATATTTCCATGTTTATAGACATTGCGGTGTAGATATTTCCATGTTTTTAAAGATAGCGGTGTAGATACTTCCATGTTTATACAGATAGCGGTGGAGGTATTTCCATGTTTATACAGATAGCGCTGTAGGTATTTGCACGTTTATATAGATAGTGGTGTAGATATTTCCTTCTCTATACTGATAGCTGTGTAGATATTTCCATGTTTATACGGATAGCGGAGTAGATATTTCCATGTTTATACAGGGAGTGGTGGAGATATTTCCATGTTTGTACAGATAGCGGTGGAGATATTTCCATGTTTCTAGACATGGTGTTGTAGATATTTCCAACGTTATGCAGGTAGCGGTGTAGATATTTCCATGTTTATAGAGATATCGGTGTAGATATGTCCATGTTTATTCAGGTAGCGGTGTAGATATTTACATGTTTACAGATCTACCGGTGAAGATAATTCCATATTTATAAAGATAGCGGTGTAGATATTTGTATATTTATTCAGATGGTGGTGTAGATATTTCCATGTTTATACAGATAGCGGTGTGACTATTACCATGTTTATACAGATGGCAGTGTAGATATATCCATGTTTATACAGATAGTGGAGTAGATATTTCCACGTTTGTAAAGATAGCAGTGCAGATATTTCCAAGTTTATAGAGATAGCAGTGGAGATATTTCCATGTTCATAGAGATAGCGGTGGAGATATTTCCATGTTTGTACAGATAACGATGTAGATATTTCCATGTTTATGCAGATAGCGGTGTAGGTATTTCCGTGTTTATGCAGATAGCGGTGTTGATATTTCCATGTTTATAGAGACAGCAATGTAGATATTTCCATGTTTATACAGATAGTGGTGTAGACATTTCCATGTTTATAGGAATAGCGGTGTGGATATTTCCATATTTATACAGATAGCGGTGTAGATATTTCCATGTTTATATGGATAGCGGTGTATATATTTCCATGTTTATACAGATAGTGGTTTAGTTATTTCCATGTTTATACAGATGACTGTGTACATATTTCCATGTTTATACAGATGGCGGTGTAGATATTTCCAAGTTTATAGAGATAGCGCTGTAGATATATCCATGTTTATACAGATAGCTGTGTAGATATTTCCATGTTAATACAGGTAGCGGTGTAGATATTTCCATATTTATACAGATAGCCGTGTAGATATTTCCATGTTTATTCAGATGGTTTTGTAGATATTTCCATGTTTATACAGATAACGGTGTGGCTATTTCCATGTTTATACAGATGGCAGTGTGGATATTTCCATGTTTATACAGATAGCGGTGTACATATTTCCATGTTTATACAGATAGCGTTGTAGATATTTCCATGTTTATACAGATAGCGGTGTAGGTATATCCATGTTTTTACAGATTGCGGTGTAGATATTTCCATGTTTCTAAAGATAGCGGTGTAGATATTTATATGTTTATACAGATTGCGGTGGAAATATTTCCATGTTTACACAGATAGCGATGTGAATAATTCCATGTTTATACAGATAGCGGTGTAGGTATTTCCACGTATATACAGATATCGGTGTAAACATTTCCATGTTTATACAGATAGCGGTGTAGATATTTCCATGTTTATACAGATAGCGGTGGAGATATTTCCATGGTTAGACAGATAGCGGTGGAAATATTTCCATGTTTATGCAGATTACTGTGTAGATATTTCCATGTGTATACAGATGGCAGTGTAGATATTTTCATGTTTATACAGATGGCAGTGTAGATATTTCCATGTTTATACAGATTGCGGTGTGGCTATTTTCATGTATATTGAGATAGCGTTGTAGGTATTTCCATGTTTACAGAGATGGCTGTGTAGACATTTCCAGGTTTACAAAGATGACTGTGTAGGTATTTCCATGTATTTCCAAATGGCAGTGTAGATATTTCAATGTTTATAGAGATAGTAGTTTAGTTATTTCCATGTTTATACAGATGGCAGTGTAGATATTTCCATGTTTATACAGAAAGCGGTGTATATATTTCCATGTTTATACAGATTGCGGTGTAGATATTTCCATTTTTATACAGATTGTGGTGTGGATATTTCCATGTTTATACAGATGGCGGTGTAGATATTTCCATGTTTATACAGATAGTGGTGTAGATATTTCCATGTTTACAGAAATAGAGGTGTAGATATTTCCATATTTGCACAGATTGCAGTGTAGATATTTCCATCCTCACAAAGATTGCGGTGTACATATTTCCATGTTTACATAGACAGCTGTGTAGATATTTCCATGTTTACACAGATAGTGTTGTAGATATTTCCATGTTTATAGACATTGCGGTGTAGATATTTCCATGTTTTTAAAGATAGTGGTGTAGATATTTCCATGTTTATACAGATAGCGGTGTAGATATTTCCATGGTTATACAGATAGCGGTGTATATATTTCCAAGTTTATACAGATAGCTGTTTAGTTATTTCCATGTTTATACAGATGACTGTGTACATATTTCCATGTTTATACAGATGGCGGTGTAGATATTTCCAAGTTTATAGAGATAGCGCTGTAGATATATCCATGTTTATACAGACAGCTGTGTAGATATTTCCATGTTTATACAGGTAGCGGTGTAGAAATTTCCATATTTATACAGATAGCCGTGTAGATATTTCCATGTTTATTCAGATGGTTTTGTAGATATTTCCATGTTTATACAGATAACGGTGTGGCTATTTCCATGTTAATACAGATGGCAGTGTAGATATTTCCATGTTTATACAGATAGCGGTGTAGATATTTCCATGTTTATACAGATAGCGGTGTAGATATTTCCATGTTTATACAGATAGCGGTGTAGGTATATCCATGTTTTCACAGATTGCGGTGTAGATATTTCCAAGTTTATAAAGAAAGCGGTGTAGATATTTCTATGTTTATACAGATTGCGGTAGAAATATTTCCATGTTTATACAGATAGTGATGTAAATATTTCCATGTTTATACAGATAGCGGTGTAGATATTTCCAAGTCTATACAGATAGCGGTGTAGACATTTCCTTGTTTATACAGATTGCGGTGTAGATATTTCCATGTTTATACAGATAGCGGTTGAGATATTTCCATGTTTAGACAGATAGCGGTGGAGATATTTCCATGTTTATACAGATTACTGTGTAGATATTTCCATGTGTATACAGATGGCAGTGTAGATATTTCCATGTTTATACAGATGGCAGTGTAGATATTTCCATGTTTATACAGATTGTGGTGTGGTATTTTGATGTTTATAGAGATAGCGTTGTAGGTATATCCATGTTTATAGAGATGGCTGTGTAGACATTTCCAGGTTTACACAGATGACTGTGTAGGTATTTCCATGTATATCCAGATGGCAGTGTAGATATTTCAATGTTTATAGAGATAGCACTTTAGTTATTTCCATGTTTATACAGATGGCAGTGTAGATATTTCCATGTTTATACAGATAGTGGTGTAGATATTTCCATGTTTATACAGATTGCGGTGTAGATATTTCCATTTTTATACAGATTGTGGTGTGGATATTTCCATGTTCATACAGATGGCGGTGTAGATATTTCCATGTTTATACAGATAGTGGTGTAGATATTTCCATGTTTACGGAAATGGAGGTGTAGATATTTCCATATTTGCACAGATTGCGGTGTAGATATTTCCATCCTCACACAGATTGCGGTGTACATATTTCCATGTTTATACAGATAGCGGTGTAGTTATTTCCATGTTTATACAGATGACTGTGTACATATTTCCATGTTTATACAGATGGTGGTGTAGATATTTCCATGTTTATACAGATAACGGTGTGGCTATTTCCATGTTTATACTGATGGCGGTGTAGATATTTCCATGTTTATGCAGATAGCGGTGTAGATATTTCCATGTTTATAGAGATAGCGGTGTAGATATTTCCATGTTTATTCAGATGGCGGTGTAGATATTTCCATGTCTATACAGAGGGCGGTGTAGATATTTCCATGTTTATACAGATAGCGGTGTAGACATTTCCATGTTTATACAGATAGCGGTGGAGATATTTCCATGTTTATGCAGATGACTGTGTAGATATTTCCATATTTTTACAGTTGGTGGTGTAGATATTTCAATGTTTATACAGACAGCGGTTTACCTATTTTCATGTTTATACCGATAGCGATGTAGATATTTCCATGTTTAGATAGATAGCCATGAAGATATTTCCATGTTTATAGAGACAGCGGTGTAGACATTTCCATGTTTATACAGATAGCGGTATAGATATTTCCATATATATACATATAGCGGTGTATATATATCTATGTTTATACAGATCGTGGTGTAGATATTTCCATGTTTATACAGATAGCGGTGTAGATATTTCCATTTTTATACAGGTAGCGGTGTAGGTATTTCCATATTTATAGAGATAGAGGTGTAGATATTTCCATATTTGCACAGATTGCGGTGTACATATTTCCACAATTATACAGATAGCGGTGTAGATTTTTCCATGTTTATACAGATAGCTGTTTAAATGTTTACACATTTACAGAGATAGCGGTGCAGATATTTCCACGTTTATATAGAAAGTGGTGTAGATATTTCCACATTTATAGAGATAGCGGTGTGGATATTTCCATGTTTACAGAGACACCATTGTAGATATTTCCACGTTTATAGAGATAGCAGTGTAGATATTTCCATGTTGATAGCACAGTGTTGTAGATATTTCCACGTTTATAGAGATAGCCGTGTAGATCTTTCCAAGTTTATGGAGACAGCAGTGTAGATATTTGCATGTTTATAGAGACAGTGGTGTAGATATTTGCATGTTTTTAGAGACAGCGGTGTAGATATTTCCATGTTTATACAGATAGCTGTGTAGATATTTCCATGTTTATACAGACAGCAATGTAGATATTTCTATGTTTGTAGAGATAGCGGTGTAGATATTTTCATGTTCATACAAACAACAGTGTAGATATTTCCATGTTTATGGAGATAGCGGTGTAGATATTTCCAGGTTTATAGACATAGCCTTGTAAATATTTCCAAGTTTTTACAGATAGCGGTGTAAATATTTCCATGGTTATACAGATAGCGGTGTAAATATTTTCATGTTTATAGACATAGCGGTGTAGATAATTCCATGTTTTTAGAGATAGCGGTGTAAATATTTCCATGTTTATACAGATAGCCGTGTAAATGTTTACACGTTTATAGGGATAGCGGTGTAGATATTCCCACGTTTATACAGATAGCGGTGTAGATATTTCCACGTTTATAGAGATAGCGGTGTAGATATTTCCACGTTTATACCGATAGCAGTGAAGATATTTCCACTTTTATACAGATGGCGGTGTAGAAATTTCCAAGTTTATACACATAGCGGTGGAGATATTTCCACGTTTATACACATACCGGTGTAGATATTTCCATGTTTATACAGATAGCGGTGTAGATATTTCCACGTTTGTAGACATAGCGATGTAGATATTACCTCGTCTATACAGATAACGGTGTAGGTATTTCCACGTTAATACAGATAACGGTGTAGATATTTCCAGGTTTATAGAGACAGCGGTGTATATATTTCCATGTTTCTACAGATAGCGGTGTAGATATTTCCATGTTTATAGAGACAGCGGTGTAAATATTTCCATGTTTATACAGATAGCGGTGTAGATATTTCCATGTTTATACAGTCAGTGGTGTAGATATTTCCATGTTTAAACAGATAGCCGTGTATATATTTCCTTGTTTATACTGAGAGCGGTGTAGATATTTCCATGTTTTACTGACAGTGGTGTAGATATTTCCATGTTTATAGAGATAGCGGTGTAGATATTTCCATGTTTATAGAGATAGCTTTGTAAATATTTCCATGTTTATACAGATAGCGCTGTAAGTATTTCCATGTTTATAGAGATAGCGGTGTAGATATGTCCATGTTTATACAGATAGCGGTGTAGATATTTCCACTTTTATACTTATAGCGGTGTAGATATTTCCAGGTTTATAGAGTTAGCGGTGTAGATGTTCCCACGTTTATAGAGATAGCGGTGTAGATATTTCCATTTTTTTAGAGATAGCGGTGTATATATTTCCACGTTTATAGAGATAGTGGTGTAGATATTTCCATGTTTATACAGATAGCGGTGTAGATATTTACACGTTTATACTGATAGCGTTGTAGATATTTCCACATTTATAGAGATAGCGGTGTAGATATTTCCAAATTTATAGAGATAGTGGTGCAGATATTTCCATGTTTACAGAGACACCATTGTAGATATTTCCACGTTTATAGAGATAGCAGTGTAGATATTTCCATGTTTATAGCACAGTGTTGTAGATATTTCCACGTTTATAGAGATAGCCGTGTAGATATTTCCAAGTTTATGGAGACAGCGGTGTAGATATTTGCAGGTTTATAGAGACAGTGGTTTAGATATTTGCATGTTTTTAGAGACAGTGGTGTAGATATTTCCATGTTTATACAGATAGCTGTGTAGATATTTCCAAGTTTATACAGACAGCAATGTAGATATTTCTATGTTTGTAGAGTTAGCGGTGTAGATATTTTCATGTTCATACAAACAACAGTGTAGATATTTCCATGTTTATGGAGATAGCGGTGTAGATATTTCCAGGTTTATAGACATAGCGGTGTAAATATTTCCAAGTTTTTACAGATAGCGGTGTAAATATTTCCATGGTTATACAGATAGCGGTGTAAATATTTTCATGTTTATAGACATAGCGGTGTAGATAATTCCATGTTTTTAGAGATAGCGGTGTAAATATTTCCATGTTTATACAGATAGCCGTGTAAATGTTTACACGTTTATAGGGATAGCGGTGTAGATATTCCCACGTTTATACAGATAGCGGTGTAGATATTTCCACGTTTATAGAGATAGCGGTGTAGATATTTCCACGTTTATACCGATAGCGGTGAAGATATTTCCACTTTTATACAGATGGCGGTGTAGAAATTTCCAAGTTTATACACATAGCGGTGGAGATATTTCCACGTTTATACACATACCGGTGTAGATATTTCCATGTTTATACAGATAGCGGTGTAGATATTTACACGTTTGTAGACATAGCGATGTAGATATTACCTCGTCTATACAGATAACGGTGTAGGTATTTCCACGTTAATACAGATAACGGTGTAGATATTTCCAGGTTTATAGAGACAGTGGCGTAGATATTTCCATGTTTCTACAGATAGCGGTGTAGATATTTCCATGTTTATAGAGATAGCGGTGTAGATATTTCCATGTTTATACAGATAGCGGTGTAGATATTTCCATGTTTATACAGTCAGTGGTGTAGATATTTCCATGTTTAAACAGATAGTCGTGTATATATTTCCTTGTTTATACAGACAGCGGTGTAGATATTTCCATGTTTTACTGACAGTGGTGTAGATATTTCCATGTTTATAGTGATAGCGGTGTAGATATTTCCATGTTTATAGAGATAGCTTTGTAAATATTTCCATGTTTATACAGATAGCGCTGTATTTCCATGTTTATAGAGATAGCGGTGTAGATATTTCCATGTTTATACAGATAGCGGTGTAGATATTTCCACATTTATACTTATAGCGGTGTAGATATTTCCAGGTTTATAGAGTTTTCGGTGTAGATGTTCCCACGTTTATAGTGATAGCGGTGTCGATATTTCCATCTTTTTAGAGATAGCGGTGTATATATTTCCACGTTTATAGAGATAGCGGTGTAGATATTTCCATGTTTATACAGATAGCGGTGTAGATATTTCCACGTTTATACTGATAGCGGTGTAGATATTTCCACATTTATAGAGATAGCGGTGTAGATATTTCCAAATTTATAGAGATAGCGGTGTAGTTATTTCCATGTTTATAGAGACAGTAGTGTAGATATTTCCATGTTTATACAGATAGCAGTGTAGATATTTCCATGTTTATAGAGATAGCGGTGTAGGTATTTCCATGTTTATAGAGATTTTATGAAAAATTATTTTATGAAGACCAAACAAGTCATTGGGGTACCTACCTTATGTCATTTTTTACATTGAGAGTGTTAAAAATACCCCTACCCTATACAAAACCCTGATATATAGAGCCAGGAAAGGCCATGCAATAAAGGATTCTTGGGCTTGTGTGCCTGATAACAAAAACTTATCACAGAAGACTGCAAAAAACACAATCTTGCACAAAGCCCATTGCAACTTTGCACACAACAATGCTTCTGAAGGATATTTGCCCAACAACTGCCTGTCCAACCTGTGCCTGGCATCACCTTTGTTATTGATCTTTGTAGCCAAGGATAGTCATTTCCAAATGATCATATAATCTTCCTCATTTTTTCTTTTGTCTTCCTTTACCTTCGTGAATATGCAGATAGTTTACTCTGGCTTGCCTGTTTCTATTGCAAGGCTCTGTTTCCAAACGAATATCTTTTTCTTGTGGAGAGCCTCTCTCTGTTTGTTATTTAGGTTGATAAGAGAAATGGGAACATTTGAGAGCTCAGGTAAAAGGCCTTAGTCTACAGTGATACTTTTTTGCACCCTTAGATGCTTACTTCCACTACAACTTGCAGGTGGGCCTTGAAAAGTTCTTGGAATAAGTTTGAGCTTTGGTCTTCTCCGATTCATTTAGCATAGATTCTCAAAATGTGGTCCCTGGACCCACAGCATCAGCATCACCTGGAGATTGTTAGAAATGCAAATCATCGGGCCTCATTCCAGACCCTCAGCTGGAAACTCTAGGGGCATGGCCAGACCCTCTGTAGCTGAACAAGCCATCCAGGTGGTTTTGATGCAGCTAAAGTTTTGGAACAACTAATGTAGCCCCATTTGGAAAACTTGCCTCTACAGGCCTCCCTAGCTGGTATGCTGCTAGCATTTTTTGTTTGTTTGTTTGTTTTGATACAGGGTCTTGCTCTGTTGACCAGACCGTGACCTCCTGGGTTCAAGCGAGGACTCAGCCTCCTGAGTAGCTGGGACTACAGGTATGTGCCACCACCATGCCCAACTACTTTTTGTATTTTTTTTTTGTAGGGATGGGGTTTTAGCCCAGGCTAGTCTCAAACTCCTGGACTCAAGCAATCTGCCCACTTTGGCCTCACGAACTGCTGGGATTATAGGCATGGGCCACCACTCCTGGCCCAAAGTTCATATTTTAACTACTAACCTAAGTTATTTTAAAAACAAAATTCTCCTTGGACTCAAACCAGGTCAGAGTGACATGATCATGTGCCTGTTTTGTGCAGGGTGAAGTGAGATTATTATCTAGGAAATAGCTGAAATGTCCTGAGGGTGACAAAGAGGAGCTGTGTTTTCAGCCAAATATCAGAAACAGGGCCACTGCCTGCCGCCGAACCCCAGCGTGGACCCCTACTTTGTGTTTATCTGTGGTGGCTACGCTTGCCCACCTGGGTGGGAACCCCGAGAATGACTCCAGACTCTTCCAGGGACTGCATGCCAGGGTATTTTTACAATTTATGTGTAGACTTTGTTCGGGTGGAAAAGTTATTTTATGAAGACGAAACAAGCAATTGGGGTACCTACCTTATGGCATTTTTTACATTGAGAGTGTTAAAAATACCCCTCCCCTAACCAAAACCCTGACAAATAGAGCCAGGGAAGGCCATGCAATAAAGGATTCTTGGGCTTGTATGCCTGATAACAAAAACTTATCACAGAAGACTGCAAAAAACACAATCTTGCACAAAGCCCATTGCAACTTTGCACACAACAATGCTTCTGAAGGATATTTGCCCAAAAACTGCCTGCCCAACCTGGGCCTGGCATCACCTTTGTTATTGATCTTTGTAGCCAAGGATAATCATTTCCAAATGATCATATAATCTTCCTCATTTTTTCTTTTGTCTTCCTTTACCTCCGTGAATATGCAGATAGTTTACTCTGGCTTGCCTGTTTCTATTGCAAGGCTCTGTTTCCAAACGAATATCTTTTTCTTGTGGAGAGCCTCTTTCTGTTTGTTATTTAGGTTGATAAGAGAAATGGGAACATTTGAGAGCTCAGGTAAAAGGCCTTAGTCTACAGTGAAACTTTTTTGCACCCTTAGATGCTTACTTCCACTACAACTTGCAGGTGGGCCTTGAAAAGTTCTTGGAATAAGTTTGAGCTTTGGTCTTCTCCGATTCATTTAGCATAGATTCTCAAAATGTGGTCCCTGGACCCACAGCATCAGCATCACCTGGAGATTGTTAGAAATGCAAATCATCGGGCCTCATTCTAGACCCTCAGCTGGAAACTCTAGGGGCATGGCCAGACCCTCTGTAGCTGAACAAGCCATCCAGGTGGTTTTGATGCAGCTAAAGTTCTGGAACAACTAATGTAGCCCCATTTGGAAAACTTGGCTCTACAGGCCTCCCTAGCTGGTAAGCTGCTAGCATTTTTTGTTTGCTTGTTTGTTTGTTTTGATACAGGGTCTTGCTCTGTTGACCAGACCGTGACCTCCTGGGTTCAAGCGAGGACTCAGCCTCCTGAGTAGCCGGGACTACAGGTATGTGCCACCACCATGCCCAACTACTTTTTGTATTTTTTTTTTTGTAGGGATGGGGTTTTAGCCCAGGCTAATCTCAAACTCCTGGACTCAAGCAATCTGCCCACTTTGGCCTCACGAACTGCTGTGATTATAGGCATGAGCCACTGTGCCTGGCCCTGCCAGCTTTGTATAAGCTGAGGAGTTTTTAAAAATACCTAGACTCAGGCAAACCCCAGACACTTAAGTCAGATTCTCTGGGAGGTGAAGCCCAGGAACTGGTATTTTTAAAGTCTCTACAGATGGTTCTAATGTGCTGCTAAGTTAGAGAACCGCTGATCTAGACCAGGCCTTTTCAAACTTAATGTGCACGTGAATTTCCTGGACCTTGTTAAAATGCAGATTCAGTCTGCATAGGCCTGGGGTGGAGCCTGAGCTTCTGCATTTTTAACAAGTCTCTAGAGGATGCTGCTGCATCTGGGCTGCTAACTACACTTGGAGATAGGAGGTTCTGGAGAGCAGAGGAAAGAGCATGAACCATAACCTAGGGGCTGGTAGTCCTGACTTCTGAGCCAAGGTTTGCCTTTATGTGGCTGGCAACTTGCTTGGACTCCTACCTCAATTCTTTGGGCCCAAGGTTTGTCCTGCCTCAGAAGGATGTCAAGAAAATTGAGTGAGTAATGCAGAATTGTTTCTTAAAGTGTGTGCAGATGCTCCATGAATTTAGAGAGTATGTGGATGCACATTAGTAAATTTTAATAGTTGTGACCATCTTGTTATGAGTACTTAGAACAAGTAATAATGGCTTTTGATGTATAGTAGTAAGAAAGCCTCCTTTTAAAAGGCGTGTATTTAATTTTCAAAAGTGGGTCTATTTAAAAATATATGAAATAAATAATAGTAGAGGTAATTGACAGATCAAAATTAGGAAGGCAGGATGAGAATGACTCAAGTTTGGGAAATGCTGAGAAAGCAGATGCCCAAGGGCTATGAAAACTTAAAAAAATAGGTAGCACTTGATTTTGATTGGCTGAATGAGATGATGTGTTTGATTATTTATGGGGTTGGCATTTGGCAACATGCACTGGGTGGCTGAGATCACTGTTTATTAAAAAATATTTGAGTCCCTACTTTGCACTAGATACTCTTTTAGTCTCTTGGAAAAGGGATTGGGGTCAGGCAGGATAAAAACAAATCATTTATGCCCACAAGAAAATTGCAGGAAGATAAAAGTCATGAAATAAACTCTATGCTTCTAATTTAATATTTTTTATAGATTATGAGAAAAAAGTTTTGCTCACTATCAGCTAGGAAAGCTGTCTTAGCACAACCATTCATTCTTGCACAAATCAAAATCAAGACGAGCCAGATTTAATTTAATATTTTTTCACAGATTATGAGAAAAAAGTTCTAATTTAATTTTTTTATAGATTATGAGAAAAAAGTTTTGCTCTCTATCAGCTAGGAAAGCTGTCTTAGCACAACCATTCATTCTTGCACAAATCAAAATCAAGATGAGCCAGAAGGCTCCATTCTGACAGCTTCTAATGGAGAAGCTACATTTACTGGACATGGGGAAAGTTGCTGGGCTCTAAGGACTGTGCATTTCTTGAACTAGATAAATGGTCTTGGTGTAGCATAATACCAAAACTTCTTGTCGCAGCCTGTAAGGACAGAACTCAATCAGCCTGAAAAGGAAGTCAGTGACTCCGACTCAACACAGGAATGTTCTGTGATTCCTAAAGAAGGATGTAGGAGTGTGGCACAATTCAACCACAGTCTGTGGCCCTGTGCCTCTGCCTTGACATGAGTGGGATTTCCCAGCTGGTCATTTTCTTCTTCTCTAAGACATTGGGAACAAATTACTTGACCTCCTCTGGGCTTCAGTACTCCCACTCATCAAATTAGAGGACTGGGCAGTCGCTAGGCTCTCTTTAGGCATCATATTTTAGTTTCTGTGATTTTAAATTTGAGAAGGGGTGTCTAAGGGAGAATACATAGGGGAGGGGGAAAGGCTTATTAAAAGTGTAGTTAGACACTGAATGTTTAAGAATTGCATTTTGTAATAATACCTTTACCTAATCAGGACTGACAATCTTCCCTGATGGCAGCACCTGGAGGAATGGCTGCATTCAAAAATAAAAATGAAATAAAACAAGACCTTATTTGAACTTAGCAATAATGCTGATTCCTCTTTTTGATTTGAGGAGGTTATAGCTGTTGTAAATGCTTGAATTGGGTCTGCCCAGGCAAAACGGAGTCAAGAGTCCATGTCGGATGAATTTTAACAATGTAGACAATAGAAAGGGTTGCTTAAACTGCCCCTCTTTTACCAAAACAGATTTACAAATGAAAGAACAACACTTCCATTTTTTAAAAACATTTTTTGAGATGAAGTCTTCCTTTGTCACCCAGAGTGGAGTGCAGTGGTGCGATCTTGGCTCACTGCAAACTTTGCCTCCCGGGTTCAAGTGATTCTCCTGCCTCATCCTCCCGAGTAGCTGGGACTACAGGCGCCCACCACCATTCCTAGCTAATTTTTGTATTTTTAGTAGAGACAGGGTTTCACCATGTTGGCCAGGCTGGTCTCGAACTCCTGACCCCAGGTGATCCGCCGACCTCGGCCTCTGAAAGTGCTGGGATTACAGGCATGAGCCAACACGCGTGGCCAAAAAATTTCCATTTTTAATTGCAGGGTCTGGGGAATTAAAATGCATCCGTAATTTCTTGCATCTCTCCGCTCGGGCTTGCATGAATGCAGAGGGATGGGGAGGACTTCTTGAGGCAAGCATCCCCCTCTTGTCGCCTGCCATCTGGAGAGAGAGGGCTGTGATTTATCTCACTTTAATCAGGAAGGACCCGATGGGTGGATGGAGAGGTCTGACGGCTTTGTTGCTCCATGTGGGAAAGAAACGGACAGAGTGAATTTGTGTATGATCCCTAAGGAGAAAGCGTCTTTGTGCTCTATTTCTTTTTGACCTGGAGCCCCTGAAAGCAAGCTAGTTACAAGTTGAAATAGGCCGTTTCTAAAGTGTGATTTTGTTTGTGTATGAGCCTTGATTACAAAGGGGAAAAAAACCCGCTTAATTTACATACACCACATGTAGTGCAGGATCCCCTGGGCTGTCTTTTCAGGTATCAGGAAACTTTGATGAAAGTCGCTTGTCTCATCTAGGACTCATTTGATATTGTTTAGCAGAGCCTGGTATTAACATTTCCTTCCAACTGTTTACTGGAATCTGTGTGTTCCCTTCAAGTGATGCATACTAGGTGCACAGGCTTCCTGCCACTGTCATCCTAATCTTTCCGTGCAGACAGGAGCAGAGGGGAGAGCACTGAGCCAGGCCCCAGCTTGCTTTTCTTTCCTGACACAGCCCGGCTCCGCTGCACTTCTCGGCTCTTGCTCTAGGTGGTGTTGTTTGACCATTTTCTTCATGTGACCCTCCACTCGGTAATATAAATTCATTCGGAGGATTACCTGATATCAAAAAAAATTCCTTTTGATTAGTAGAATCAACTTGTTTCTTCACACGATACTCTTCCCACTGAGACACATGGAGACAATTCTGACTCCTGGTTTGCAACCTTGAGATTTCTCTCAGATGCAATAAAAAAAAAAAAAAGCATTTTGAGTGGCACAGTGGTGCCTAGTGCATGATGATGTTTGTCTGCTCAAACATTAAAGGGAAACTTGTGGGTTTGAGGATGCCCAGCAGCACGACAGCTGCCAATGTAAATGAGCCGTATAGAGAGAGAGGGGGCGGGAGGGGACAACAAACTTCAGAATATGAGCTGTTCGTTTATAAGTTAAAAAAAAAAAGTCAAAAGGGAGCCCAGCATGGTGCAAGAAAGAGGAGAAAGGAAGATTTTCCTTGCAGCTAATCAGGAGAGTTCATAAGGGCTGATTACATGAGTGGAAGCCTTAAGTTCTTTTTTTTAAAAAATGTGAAGGTTTGCATGTATGTATGTATGTATGTATGTATGTATGTATGTATGTATAGCTTCGTGTATTACCATTATTATTGCAATCAGCAAATGGATTTACTTCCTTTATCTCATGGGCTCCTTCCCACTCACTTCTGGCAGCACATTTTCCTTTCTCCTTCATCCCAGAACATCAAAGAACAGATGCGCTTCCTAAACCTGGCTCCACGGGACTTTATACAATGTAAACAGTGCACCTCTAACGTGGTTCACCGCTTAGAGAACGTGTGTCCCATTTTAAAACTGTGACTCCTTTATATTTTTCAGTGCTTATTTTAATAAGAGACATTGGACTTGTGACATATTTTTCATGGAGGAGTGAGCTTAATGGTTGAAGGTAATCGATAAACTTGTTTTTCCTCTGATGCCATCAGCCAAGATCCTATGGCAATAGTAAGAGGATGACACTGGGCTGGCACCCCCTCCATAACATATTTGGACCATGTTTTCCCCCCAGAATGCACATGCAATAGCTTTGGTTTGGTAAGAGAGAGATGGTGTACTTGGTTTCCTTCTGTCACACTTTTGGTGAAATGAATTAGACTTTTAAATCAGGAAATTCAGCGAGATGAGTTAGATTTTTACACAAGAGCAGTGGAGGACTTCCAGCTGGTTGGGGGAATGATATGGAAATATCTTGCTAAATCAGGGTCTGGTGGAATGCTGCTCCCCTTGCAGGCTCCTCTTCACAGGGAGCAATCTGTGGGTTGCTTATAGAACAGAGCGAGCAGGAGGCATAGCATGGTCTTGCTCAGGGGAAGACCCGGTGTTCAGATGTTTGTCATTAGGAACTGGGTGTGGGCTTTTTCAAGTTAAACTGAAGCAGCAGTTCTATTAGGAAGAGCCTCCCAGATCAGCATCTTTTGTTTCTGGATACTCTCCCTTTGAAAAGCCAGATTTCAGCAAAAAGCTTTGCTAATGGTGAAATTGCACAACTGAAACCCTATGGGAGCAATGGGAAAGATGGAGAAAGAGGTGGTTATATCATGTACTTCAACAGTTTATTTAGAGGCTGTTGACGTTAGAATAACAAGCCAAGACAAACAAAAATACTCATTTTGGATGAAAATATTGTCTTTTCATGTTATTATAGAGAGCTGAGTCCTAAGACTTATACAGAAACACATTTTCCTAATGAGTGGCTGATTTTTCTGGTTGTGCAAGTAATGTCCAAATTATTGTACAAATTTTTGGCTCAGGAGCAAACATTGTATTGAATATTGAGCTAATCACTTGCCCTTTCTAAGGTAAGCCCTTACCTCTGCTTTCCCTTCATCTTGTCATTTCTGTTTGTTGGGTACAGGTTTCCTGTTGGTTCTTTCTGTTGGCTCTGATGTAACATGAATGAAGTTCTTAACATCCTTTCAGACATAAACACAACTTAGCTCATTGTTTCTGAGTTCATATAGAGGTTTTCTTGCCCCTGAGACTTTCGTGTCAGACAGCTGGATGTTGCTGTGTTCAAGGCTCTATATGTTGATTTTGTATCCTACAACTTTACTGATTTCACCTATCAGTTCAGTTCTAACAGTTTTCAAATTTTATTTATTTGTTTTTGTTTTTTAAATATTGAATGTTTCATTTTAGAGTCAGGAGGGTAGATGTACAGGTTTCTTAAACAGGTATATTGCATGGTGCTGAGGTTTGGGCTTCTAATGATCCCACCACCCAAGCAGTGAGCATAGTAATCGATAGGTAGTTTTTCAACCCTTGCTCCCACCATCCTTCCCTCCCACCTTTGGAGTCCCCCAGTGTCTATTGTTCCCTTCTTTGTGTTGAGTTCTAACCTTTATTTAGTGAAGTTTGTAGGGTTTTCTATATATAACAATATCATGCCATCAGTAGAGACAGTTTCACTTCTTCCTTTCCTATTAGGATGCCTTTTATTTCTTTCTCTTGCCTAATTACCCTGAGAAGTGGTGTCTGTGGGCATCCTTGTCTTGTTCCTGATGGTAGAGGAAAAGTTTCAACTTTTCACCATTGATTATGGTGTTAGCTATGGGTTTGTCATATATGGCCTGTATTTTGTTGGGATACAGTCCCTCAATACGTGATCTGTTGGGTGTTTTTTTTTTTTTCACCATGAAAGGGTTTCAAATTTTGTCAAAAACTTTTTCTATATCTATTGTGATGGCCATATAGTTTCTATCCTTTATTTTTCTAATATGGTATATTATATGTATTGATTTGCTTATGTTGAACCATGACATGATCATGGTGAATGATTCTTTCAATGTGCTATTGAATTTGGTTTGCTAGGATTTTGTTGAGGATTTTTGCATCTATGTAGATCAAGGATATTGGCCTGTCATTTTCCTTTCTTGTAGTGTTCTTGTCTGGCTTTGGAATCAGGGTAATGCTGGCCCTGTAAGATGAGTTTGGAAGTATTCCCTCCACTTCAGCATTTTGGAAGAGTTTGAGAAGGACTGGTATTAGTTCTTCTTAAAATATTTGGTAGAATTAATCTGGGAAGCCATCTGGTTTTGGGTTTTTCATTGATAGGAGACATTTTCTTACGGATTCAACCTCCTTGCTTGCTATTAGTCTGTTCAGATTTTTAAATTTCTTCATGAGTCAATCTTGGTAGGTTTTATGTGTCTGGGAATTTATCCATTTCTTCTAGATGATCCAATTAGTTAGTGTGTAATTATACCTAGCAGTTTCTTAGGATCCTTTGTATTTCTGTGATATTGGCTATGATGTTTCATCTTTCATTTCTGATTTTATGCTCTATTGAAAACATGAGGCATAGCAGGTAGGGGGCACTGGTCAGGACTTGGGGTATAAACTGGCAGATGTTAAGGTGGGTGATTCTGGTTAACTCAGAAACTCCGAAGTCCCGTGTGGAAGAATTAACTGCCTGTACTCACCTAGTAATGTATATCCTTGGTCAAAAAAGATCCAGCTTAGAATGTTGGATGAAGGGACCAAATCAATATTCATCATTATATTGAAAACAAGTCAGATTGGCTGTGGTCTTTTGACAGCAGGTCAGTGGCTAAGTCTATTTGAACAAAGTTAGGGCAGGTTCAAGGGAGAATCCCGAGATCGGTATTCTTTGTTCCATACAAACTTGCCTTTCAGTTTCTTCTCCCCATGCCTCCAGGATGTCCCTGCACAGCCCGTAGGACCCCCTCCTTCAGTACCTTGCCTTACGAAGGGGAGAAAATGAGTTTTCCAATGTTAGCATATATTTAGCCTTCCAAAATTTTCTATTTCTATTTTAGGGGAGCTCTAGGAAAACAGCAGATTACTCTAAATCCCCAGGTAAAAATCTGAAATGGTGGAATTTCATATGACCAGGAGATATATTTTGGGGCAAGTGGGCTTTTCACAATCACTTGGACATGAAGGCATCTGCTTCTTCTATGCCTAAAATAGTCCTTCAATTTAGTAGTTTAATTCCTCTTCCACTTTTTCAAATTTCAAGACAATACATGTAGTGACTGAACAATTTGGATCCAAGTTTCACTATTTAACTGCCAGTGTGACCTTGGGCGAGTCACTTAATCTTTTCAAGGCTCAATTTCATCATGTAAAGTAGAAGTACAAACAATCCCTGACTTAGAATATTTTGACTTACGATTTTTCAACTTTAAGATAGTTTGAAAGCAATACACATTCAGCAGAAGCTGTACTTTGAGTACTCATACAACCATTCTGTTTTCCACTTTCAGTACAGTATTCATTATATTACATGAGATATTCAAAGCCCACTTTATTATAAAATGGGCTTTCTGTTAGATGATTTTGCCTAACTGTAGGTTAATGTGAGTGTTTAAGGTAGGCCGAGCTAAGCTATGATGTTTAGTAGGTTAAGTGTATTAAATGCATTTTCAGCTTACAATATTTTCATAAGTTTATTGGAATATAACCCTATTGTAAATTGAGGGGTATTTGTAATAATGATATCTCTTCAAGGAGACTTTGTGAGCCTCTCATAGGAAAATGCATACACAGATGCATATAAATATATAATCTTTCTTTTCCATACATATGATATTCTTTAAGGATATTCAAAAATCTGGAAACCGTTGCCTCCAGGGAGATAAATGGTAGTGGGTTGGGAAACTTTTAACTGTATACGCTTTTGTACCTTTTGCATTTTGAATCAGATGAATGTATAATCTACATAAAATATTAAGATTAAAACATCACCGAATAACTTATCAGGAGTTTGGTGAACATAAGGGAAGGCCACCTATGGTGGCTGTATTTTATTCAGTGTTGGTCACTGTTGGGCACTTCATAGGGCTTATTTCATTTCATCCTCACAAGCGCCGTAGGAGGAAGGGGCCCCAGAGGGATTCATGGTTAGAATAGCAGAGTAGGAGCATTTGGCAGCTATATTCTGTGTAGGTGATAACTTTAAAGATATTTCTGTTATAAAATGTTTCAAACATACAAAAATATAGAGAAGCAGTTTTCTATAGTTATTAAATATTGTTAATGGGTAGTCACAGAAATTATCATCCAAAGTGGGATATTCTTGAGAGAAAAAGGAGGTTCTATTTATAATTATGGTGGGATAACAAACTTAAGATGAACAGCTCTGGACAAACTGGGTTGTATGGTCCCTGGAAAACAAGGATTACTGTAAATGTGAGTCCCGCCTTGTGCTTCTCTCTGTCCCACCAAGAAAATATGATCTTGATACAGATGTTCATTGTGTCAAGGCAACCATGGCAACCATGATCTAGATACACTGTTCAAGTTTTATGCTGATCCTACCTAGGTATGTCTCAGGAACTTTCCAGAGTTTCCTTTGAGTGCTTCTAAATTTTGCATAAATGGTATGTTGTCCCTTGTCTCTTTTTAAAACCAATAAGCCATTTTCCCTTCTTTTCCTGGACAATTAAAGGAACAAAGACCAGGAAATAACAACGTATTAGCTAAGGTTCTGTTGATTGAAAGCAACAGAACCTAATTCTGGCTAGCTTAAACCATGCTAGGATTTAATGAAGAATACTGCAGAATCTTAGATATCTTATGACTGGGAAAGAGGAGGTTCAGGCAGTTCCTGGGATGTCAGCAACAGGTAGCTGTCAATTAACTGCCCCCACACCACCCACTGCTGCCGTCATCAATATAGCACACCACGATGGCTCCCAGCCTCTGTACGTCTGGGTTCCAGTGTTCAAATTCTAGAGACAGCAAGAGAAATCCCATTGAGTCAGGGATCCTTCCCTGGGTCACACTCCCTGCATATGGTCAGAAATGCAGGATTATGTACTAAAGACACAGCTAAAGAGGACCCACTTCACTGTTTTGGGACCATTTGCAGGGGAGGCAAAATTATGAGCTACTCACTTAAAGAGGTGATAACCATAAGTTTGCAGGAAAAATAATTGGAGAAGAGAAGGATAACACTATCCTACGGTTTCTTCTGAAAATGGACTAAGGGAACAGCATTTCCATTTGGAAATTCTCTCCTGGCATTTCAATATTTATGGATTCTGAATTCTGAGAAAAATCAGTTGAGAAATTAGGAAAATGGGAAGGAACATTCTAATTTTCCTGTGAAAATTACAGCTTAATAGTCAGTATAGAGAACTTACTGGCTTGAAGAAATGCACTGACTTCAAGTCAAGCAAGATGAGGAAGCACTGACATGTGGAGATGAAAGTTAAGGTGAACAGGACAGGAGCAGTAAAGGAGCCTCAGTCAGACTTTCTTGTATCTGTTGCTGTGTTACAAGTGTGTGTTCATGGCCTTGTCCACTGCTAACAGTGAACCATTTCTGCAAATAAATATTAATGTGTTCATAGGCATAGTATATGTTTTACAAATCCTATGAGAGGTTTTCTAAGCAATGCCAAGTTTTAGAAACAAAATATGCCCTTAAATCGGCCATTTTGACAGTTGCTTCTTTCTAGTGCTATTCATCTTGCCAGGAGATCAGAATGTTATGTTATTTAAATGGTATTGGAGGGGATGATTGATGCCTTGTTTAACAATGTCATGTAAACAACGATTAAAGCATTAAGTATTTGTGGTGTTACCTTTCAATCTTTAAAGGACTTTTCTTTAGCATTTATTTTGTGATAATATTCATTTCTTTTTAATGTTTTCTCTATTATTGCTATTGGATTTTATAATCTTGTTACAATATGTTGGTTCCTAATAATAAGAAATCATCATTTGTTATCATATCTTTTAAAAACAGAAGACTACTAAAACTTTTCATATAATCCTGTTACAGAAAAAAACGACTATTTGCTTGTTATTATAGTCACTTATTATTTTTCAAAAACTTGTAAGTGAAGTGTTATGAAAATCATATGAATTTGGGAATTCCCAAGCATTCTCAGAAATTCTATTTCCTTGTTCCCAAATCCCAATGATTAATATCTGCCAGGAGTCGGAAAACAGTGAAAGGAAGTAACATCCTATGTTGGATACCTGGTAGGGTTAGTGAAGAAACGTTATTGCTGAGCTCTGTGTTACGCTCACGAATGATGCCATTGAGGAAGTCACGCTTGTTGAAAGGAACGCAGATACACAAAGAGTTTTGCTGCTGTCTGTTGGATAAGAACACCCTGGTCGATTTCAGCTCCTACTGCAAGTTACAAAAATCAATCCAATGATAAATGAAAAGTGCCCAGTGTGCTGGGAAATAACTTGTTTTTTGGCTTCAGAGGAAATTTTAGAAACAGTGCCAAGTGAAACGTAAAAACAAACTACGAAGACGTTCATGAATTTCCCTCTGAAGCTGACAGCCGTATTTTAGCAGATGGAACTCCTACTATTAGCCCAACTCTTGGGTTGAAACAGTGTGTCCAGGAAACCCTATGTTAAAATGCAATGTGTTGGGGATATTGTTCCTCTATTTACTTGAGTTAATTTTCAAATTAGTGTACTCTTGCTTAGCTGTGCTCTGAGGGAATGAACAAAAGATTGGTAAACTCTGATGGAGAACACTGGTCAGGCAGGGCACATAGAATCCCTGGGGATGGTGGTTCCTGACAAATGGGGGAGGAGGACCTGAGCCAGGCTTGGGCTGGGCTGGAGGAACATGAAGATGGGATCTACTCACAACCCCCAAAACTGAGGGGTCCTGGTAACACATTATTTCACCCTCAGCCATGCAAATTCATGATTTTTATGGATAAAATAGCTTTAAAAAACTAATTTACATTGAAATGTTAAAATATTTATATAGAGATTAGAAATATTTATATAGAGATTATTGGGAATCCCCTCCTAAAGCCCAAACATAAAAACTACCAAAAAAAAAAATTCCGTGTAGGCTAAGATTGCAAATGACTGATGGAATGTAATTTAAATTAAACATGGAAAATATATTTCCTCTTTAATAAAGATCTAAATTCTATTCTTTTTAGGAGCCTTCAGAAATGAAATTCAACTATTAAAAAAAGTATAGAGAAGCCTTTAGAAAAGAAACTTTTCTTTTGCTGTATTATATATTAAAGAACTTTGATGAGAATAGTTCTAAAGTGTTTAATAATCGATTACACTGATGTTTCTAGGTATTGTGGGGAACACCTAGAAATTAAATCTTCATCTTTGGCAGATCAGAGGCCTATTATTTTTAGGTAAAACAATTAAAATCTGCTTTTAATAAATCACAAATTTTGCAAGTTAGCCATTAATAGTAAGTGCTTTTCAAAGTTTGGCCCAATACATGAAAAAGCCAGAAAAACATACCTGCATTAGTTTTGCCCATCACCTTCCTATGCTGGCCTCAGGAGATTTATTAACAGCATTTAATATTTTAGGTAGGCTGGATGTGGTGGCTCATGCATGTAATCCCAGCACTTTGGGAGGCTGAGGTGGGAGGATGGCTTGAGACCAGGAGTTCAAGACCAGCCTGGTCAACCTAGTCAGCCCCTCGGTCTCTCTGAAAAGAAAAAAAATTTAGGTATCCTGTGGCTACCTCCAAAAACAAACTCCAGAGGAACTGAATTTTTTTTTTATTTCATGTGTTGGGATAATGGCTTCTTTTGCAGTTACTTACGAAGAATTTAAGGGTCAGTAAAAATATTTTTTCATCCTTAATAACATGAATTCTCTAATTTGTGTGTGATATAATGCTAGATATTGTGCCAAAAGTGTTACATAGACATAATCCATGCCCATTTTCAAAGATAATACTAATATAGAGAATAAGAATCATTATTATTGTAGTAATTATTTTAGTAATAGTAATAATCAAAACAATTACATCAAACACTTATTAAACCCTTATTATGTGATAGGTACTGTGTAAGCAATTTCCACATATTAGCTCCTTAAATGTGATCACTAACCCCATGAGGTAGGTAGCATTATGTCCATTTTATAGATGCAGAAACTGAGCTTTGAAGAGGGAAAGCAACTTGCCCAAGGCCATGCAGGCAGTCATTGATAAGGGTGGGGAGCGAGAAGTTGAAGTCTGAGATGTAAGTTCACAGACACGAGTACACAAACACGTACAAGATACTCGTATGACATGTGGGCTTGCTTGAAATATGTAATTGACTTTCCCCAGCACAAGAAAGTGTTTGGACAGATTTCAAAGGGATCTAACACTTCCTTAGAGGACTGCCCTACGACATTTTTCCGTGTGCTTTTCTGCCTCTTGTCCTATACTTTTGGCATTTCTTCTGCTCTTAGAGGCAATGAGTCAACAGCATATTTTTAGCACCTCCTGTGTGCATAGAAGTGGCCCCTGACTCAATGGGAGTGTATAACTACCATGGGCCAAATCAGTGTGCTTTCCTGTTAGCCAGGGGATTATAGAAGAACACGCTCCCCTGATTCCAACAGAACTTGCTGCCACTCTGATGTCTTCATTGTAAGGCCTCTAAATGAATGTTCAAGAAATTCATGTTAAAGGCACGTGTCATATGTGTAACTTGTAAACATTTGTGTACTTGTCTCTGTGTCCTTACACCTCAGGCTTCAACTCTTGTTTTTACCTTTATCAATGACTACCTGTGTGCTGTGTGGCTTTGGACCAATTACTCACCCCCTCTAAAGCTCAGTTTCTGCATCTGTAAAATGGATATAATGCCATGTATACATAGATATAGATAGACATACACAAATATATATACACACATATATATGTGTGTATATACATATATATATAATATACAAACTGAAATATATAGTTATATAAATATTTCAGTTTAAGTTTCAAAAATCACTGGAGGATATTTTTATAATACCCTTCAGCAATTTTACCTGCTGCCTTTGCACATTCTGGTGAATTTCTAAATGGAAGTCTGATAGAGATTAATCTTTTAATGCATCATAAATAAAAAAGAAAATCACAGAATGATGTAGCTGGAGAGGACCCTGGGGATCTAGTGTTTCATGAAAGATTAATGTCCTTGATCTGTTTGTAAGTGTTTTGGAAAAATCTTCCATGGTCAAATAAAACTTGGCAATGTTGGATTAAAGTTAAATAGGTTTTTTTTTTTTTTCCTGCAGAACTTCATAGTCTTTAATATGCTAATATGTTTTGTGAATCTACAAGGAATGAAGTGTTTCAATGCTTATTTTACCCAGATTCTCATTTTGGGACAGGCTGGTCAAGCTGAGTCAGCTAGTATATTCTCTAGATGGAGATGATGGCTGATGCCTTTTTGAGAGCAAGAGAGTCCCCAGGGGAAGCAAGGGTATATCAGTTGCTCCATTTCATGCCAAGGATCCTCAGTCTTTAGAGGCTCAGAGAAGGCTGAAAGGCTACTCTAGGCTATCAGGGCTACCATTCATTGTGACCCATGCTACAGAGAAGCTTTGAGCTCAGTGCAAAGGAGTGACCAGCCCTTGAGAATCAGGAAAATTTATTTATTCCTGACCTAGTCCACTGAGGACATACAAGGAATGGGACAGGGGAGTGTCACCAGCTATGGTTACAAGCTAGTCTGATTCTCTTTCATTAAGAAAACTGGTCCTGTGAGTTTAGATTGGGAAGCACCAGGTTGAAAAATTTTTAGGCCAGGAGTGGTGGCCACTGTACTCCAGCCTGGGTGACAGAGTGAGAATCTGTCTTAAAAAAAAAAAAAAGTTAAGTGATGTCTTCTGTTGAGGACCTCTCAGAACTTTTAATATGAAAGTGTGCATTGTGAAGAATGGGAGTAGAGTGTACAGGAGTTTTAAAAGCTACTTGGTCATGAAACTCTTGCTTTGTGCAGGATTTGAGGGGCACTAACATTCTGAGGAAAATATTTTGGGAAACATTGATCTAATCCAAACTTCTCATTTTACCAGCAAACAACTGTGGGGCCCTCTAAGTTTCCTTTCTCCATCATTGTGACAAATTCATTGGAATTAATTCAATTAAACCTGGGGTCAGCTTTGAAGAGATTTATTTAGCAGGTAAATCTGTTTTGTACATTTTGAGGGAGTTCTGAGTTTCCATAGTCAAAAACCACAGATCAATTTAACCAACCTTTATGGAATATCACCTATGGCCCAAAGACCCTTTAGCTACAGTGATGGTCTACAAAAATATAAACTGTAATTCTTGCAATACAGGAGATTAGTAATAATGGTAAATATAATGATGATGACACCATGAATAGCTAACATTTATTGAATGCCTTTCTATTAGTCAGGCACTTTACTAAGTATTTTAATCCTCCCAACAATTTATGAGGTAGGGATTATAATAATTCCCATCTTATAGTGAGGACACTGAGGTTAGGAAATTATCCTAGCCTAAATGTTAAGTATAAGCATGAATAGAAAGGTGTTATTAGCCTATAAGACATTCCTTTATGAGTGATACAAAGTCCTATGTAAATTCAGAGAAAAGAAAAGTGGTTTTAGAAATCCTTGATCAGTGAGTGTGAAGCATGTGGTGGCCCGGTTACTGTTTGGTTGCCCATCTGTCCTCCCTCTGGGATCAGCACCCCCTTACTTTGGAAGAATTGTTTTCCTTTTCACTGTAAGGTTCTTTCTGGCTATGCGATGGGGCACATTGCCTCAAACTAGCCCTGTTCCAGTCTTTGAGAACCTTGAAATTGGAACCAAGGGAAGAGGATTGCCTCTTGAATGGTAATTCTCTAAAATCTAGTCTGAGGTGCTGGTGCCTAATCCCTGGGTCTGTGGAAGGAGCTGGGCTGTGAGAGGGGAGAATGATGTTGATGTCAAGAGAGAGGCAGGTGCTAGGAGCAGAGAAATGGAGGCCTGGAGGGTTTCTGGGCTTCTCTGAGGCTTAGGGTTTGGATCATTGTCTTCGTTACTGGAACAAAGGATTTACCATACCTGCTCTTCTGGGAATGAAACTGTCCTGCTTTGCAAAATAAAGTGTCATTAGAAAGAGATCTTAAAAACCCCACACCATAGACAGGTGCACAGATCCGTAGAAGTGTTAAAGTTCTGTCTGTTGGATGCTAAGCCAAGACTCTTAAGTATGTTCTAAAGAGAAACTGGTGTGTGTAGGCTGTGCACTCCCAGGGAGATAAAAAGTTAGGAACTTTATGGGTTGGGCTTGGTGGCTCCCACCTGTAATCCCAGCACTGTGGGAGGCTAAAGTGGGCAGATTGATTGAGCTGAGGACTTCGAGACCAGCCTAGGCAACATGGTGAAACCCCATGTCTACAAAAACTACAAAAATTAGCTGGGCGTGGTGGCATGTACCTGTAGGCGGGAGGATCGCTTGAGCCCAAGAGGGAGAGGGTGCAGTGAGCCATGATTGTGCCACTGCACTCCACCTGGGTGACAGGAACTTTATGGGGAATGGGATCTTGGAGACTGAGTAGAGACTAGAGGAAAAAAAAAAAAAAAAACTACCTCCCCAACTGGCCACACTATTCTTTTAAAAAATGTTAATTGACAAATTAAAATTGTATGTATTTACGGAGGTATAATGTGATGTTATGATATATGTATACATTGTGGAATAATTAAATCCAGAGAATTAATAGATTCATCACCTCAAAACCTATCTTTTTTGTGGTGAGAACATTTGAAATTTATTGTCTTAGCAATTTTGAAATACACAATACTTCATTGTAAACTACAGTCACCATGCTGTGCTGTAGATCTCAACAAAATGTATTCTTCCTGTCTCAACTAAAACATTGTACTCTTTGACAACATTTCCCCATTCCTCTCACCCCCTCCAAAAACACCCATTCTTTATGTTGAAGAGAATGGCTAAAAAGTCCCAGCAGGTTTCAACTGACAGCTTCAGTGGTTGTCCCATCACACTTCAATGTTATTAATAGAAAGGGGAGGGGCAATACATAATTTGGACAGGCGGAAAGTACCACTGTAACCACTTTCCTGACTTCACAGAAAAAGTCCTCTTGTTTTCATCTGTAAAATGGGAACTGCGTGAATACCATTCTTCTTTTCTTCAGCCTCCAAAGAAAAAACAGATGCAAAGCCTTTTATCAATTGCAAAACAGTATACAATGTGTGTTATTACTCACAGTTGTCTTACTGTGACCAAACACTTTATAAGCCTGTGGCAAGTCAGCCTTACTCTCAGGAAGTGGACAATATTTGGGGAAGGAGAAGCAGCAGGATCTTTCAGGACAGTAGCCTTGGTGGGTCCAAAAATTCCTTGAGCGAAATGGGAGACAAAACTTTCTTCCTGCTTTGGGGTTTATCCTGTTAGTCTTTTCTCTCTTCACTCCTATTTTCTATGGAGAATTTCCTGGTTTTGGAGTTTGGGTGCGTTTTATGGAGAGGAGGCAGAACATCTTTAGCTCCAGCAGAATGAAAGGATGCATGCAAAGGAACCTAGCACAGTATGTGGTACCCAGTTCCCCTTTAACTTGGCTTTATTCATTCACTCCTGGTAGGGCATTAATAAGGGATTTAGCCCCCTCCTATTGAAAACGATTAATTCAGGGAAGAGTTCAGGCAGTGTGGACAGATACAGTGTAGGCCAAGCCTGTTTCTAAGGCAGGAGCTGGGTAGGGAGGGTGAGAAGGGCGAGAAGAATAGGGAAATATGTGTCGTCTGTGTTGCTGCTGTTGCAACCACCAAAACAAACAAACAAGTGAAAAAAAAAAAAAAAAAGAATTGTCCATACCGGAAAGTGTGCTGTTTTGGAGGAGGCTGGGGAAAGTGTGGATGGCTCGAGTGGGTCCTGTTGGATTGAAGTCTGACAGTGGTGATTCCCTTCAACAAATGGTCGGGGTGGGAGGGTACACACACACATACACACACACACACACCCCACAAGCAGCACCAAGCCTCCGATTTCAGCGCTGGCAGGAGATAACCATTCTTAGCTCGCCTTTCCAGGGTTATTTTTGGCTGAGGCTGTTCGCTGATGGCAAAAGGTTTCAGCCCCCTCCCAAATCCCTCCCCATGCTTGTTCTAAAGAGAAACTGGTGCGTGTAGGCTGCACACTCCCAGGGAGACAGGGAGACGGGCCTGGCGCCGGAGAGGAACCCGGACTCTGCCCAAAGTCTCGCCGCCCGCCGGCTGTTTTCTGGCGGAGGGTGTGCCCCGGAGGGCGGCGATCGCGCGTGAAGGCTGGGGACAGTCGCGGGTGCAGGCGTCAACGGGGTCGGGCTAGCAGGCCCTGGAATCAGGCTTTTGGGACACCCCGAAAGTGAGTCCAACTTGGGGAGAAACTGAGGACACCTCAGGCGGTCTGGCAGCGGAGAAGGTGGGCGGGAGAAAACTTTACAGGAAGGCAGAAGCAATCTCCGCCGAGGGAGTCAGCGAGCGGCCGCGCGGAGAGGAGGGGCGGGCGGTCCCCAGGCGGCCGGGCGCAGGGCGCAGGGTGCCGACCTGCCGGAGAGGGGGCCCGGGCGCGAGGCGGAGTCCCGGCACGTGGCCAGGCTGGTGGAGGCCCCCGGCAGGCTGCAGATTCCCTCCGGCCCCGGGAGCCACAGCAGGACCGGCCAGGAGGCACCACGGAGGGGAGCCCCATCCCGGTGCTGACAGTGCCCACCGTGCCCTACGAGGACTCGCGGCGGGCCGGCGGCGGGGTTCTGCGGCGACCTACCGGCCTCTTCGAGGGCCAGCGCAACTACCTGCCCAAATTCATCCAGAGCGTGCTATCGTCCATTGACCTGCGCGACCGTCGGGGCTGCACCACGGTGGTGGGCAGCGACGGCAGGTACTTTAGCAGGACGGCCATCGAGATCGTGGGGCAGATGGCCGCGGCCAATGGGGTGAGTGTCCAGATGACCCTCGCTTCCCGCCACGCTGCCGCCATGCCCTCTCCTAGCCCTTGTCCCCCTGCTGCCTCCAGGCCCAGCTGGGAGGCCCCTGCCCGGCCCAGGCTTTGCTTCCTCACTCCCGCGTCCTCACCCTCCAGCGCCCCACTCCCACCGTGCTTGCAGCCTCCCCGGCGCACCCCGGACCCTGGGTTCTATTAGTACCCACCGCCCCCAAAAGCCTTGAGGGGTGTCCGTCGTTCCTGGAGCCACTCCGGGCGCCCTGGACTCTTCTCCGACTCTGCACACATCCCGCACCTGCTCATTTTTCTTTCAGACATTCTCTTACCCGGCCCTGTAGATTCCAAGGCAGCTCCCAGTTTTCCATATTGTTCCCAACGCGTTCACTGCCCACAGTCCCCACACAAACTTCTTTCCCAGGCTCACAACATAGTCCCTCTGCCCCGTGCCCTTTTTGCAATAATCTGCCAGTCCCCTAAGTCTTAGCTCTGCCTATTTAACAGTAGTGGTGTCTCAGAACACACACACACACACACACACACACACACACACACACACGATCCCTGACATATTTGGCAAGAGTAGGCCCTGAAGGTTTTTAATATTTTGGTTTTTTAACCCAGTGGAATTACTGAATGATTTATTTAATTAGGGTAGGGATGGAGTGGATCCATTTGTTTCATGCTAAACAGCCTGAGCTCGCAGTTCCCAGGGGGCATATCTCTAAATGGTCTGAAACGAGATTTGCAGTGGTTTTCTTAATGCAATTCCCAACTTCTCTCCAAATGCCTTTTGACATTTGACAACATTTCATGCCTCTTCCCCTTTCGCTTTTCATCCTTGTTTTCTCTCCCTTCTCCCACGACCTCGGTAGTCTTCTGCAATCCAGATTCTCAGACTTTGGGTTTTTCTCCCTCTGCCCCTTTCCTCTCTGTCCTATAACTAGAAGCACCTTTTGGCATAGACCCGCATCCCAGTTTCCTCTTTCCCAGGTCCAGCAGCATCTCAAGGACATCTACAAGAGGGATACCTAACTTCAGGGGTCTCTGAATGATATGTGGGAAACATCGTCTAAAAAAGTAATTTTATCCTTATTCATGCAACCAGACCCACACTCATAGAACTTTTCTTTAAGGGGAGTGTCTTGCAGATGTATAAATGAGTGTTAACATCTTTAAAAGCGAAACTGCACAATTCCCTGGCATTTGAATTCCCTCCTTCCTTCCCAACCCTCTCCTTTTCATTTTCTCATTTATTATTAAAAACATTTTTAAAGGATCTCCATGCTTCATATTTATCTACTATAATTCCTCCTTCTCGGTGTTGCAGGGATGGGGAAAGAGGATTTTTTAAAAAACACAATAAAAAGCAATTGGGAGAAACAGGGCCAATGGTGTTGGGGTGGGTAGTGGAATTGTGATTTTTGACTCCAGTAGACAATGATGCTGGATATATGGGGTTTGATTTCTCTCTGGCTCCTCACTTGAGATTGATGAAGTTTGGCTAGAATCAGGGAGTTGAAGAGAGGTTGACAAATGGTCTTTCACTCTTCTCTGACAGGCTGTTCCTGTGGAGTGATGGAGAATAATGAGCCTTGGGAGAGCTATGGGAGCTCTCATACTCCTTCGCGAGCCAATTTTTTAGGGAGTGAGAGAAACATGGCCTGTCCAATACTTGTTGTGGGTCAAGATATTTTTGAAGCTACGGTTGTTGATTTGCATGGGAAAATTATTATGTCTTATTATTTCTTGTCCCACTTTACCATAAGGGCTCCTCAGCTTCTTACTTCAATGGGTCTTCCATGACACACACACTTTATTAACTCTAAGAGTGGAATTTATTTTAACAGATAATTAGCATAGGTCAATATATGCTGAAAATAGAGTCAAATTAAACCTACTAGCTGTTATAAAGGACAGATGACAAAATCCACATAGAAGCATCGACTCTTAAATAATCTGAAAGTACTACTTCTAAGAGGGGCGGGCATGGGTGAAGGGAATGGTGGACATGTTTCAGAATTTCAAATGCCAACTTTAACCAATCGTTTCCTCATTTTGTTCACCTTCTTGGGGGCTTATGCTAAAGTGAAGTGAATAGCCGTAAGGCTGGCTTCAGGAGAAAGGTGGTCTAAAAGAACTGGATAATTGTAAGCAAAATTGGTCTCGAATGATTGAAAATTGATGAGAATGTGCTTGTCTCCTGATTTGGCATCCTGAGTTAGACTCAGGAATACTGAACATGGATCCCAAAGGCTTTGGTCTTTTTTGATATCCTATTGGATAATCATAAGCAGGCTAGAAAAATAGGAAACTAGAATTTATTCTCTTTGAACTGACAAATCTGACCAGTGGGCTGCATTCTCTATATCTGAAAAATCTTGGTTTTGATTGAAAAATTAATTTTACAAAGCAATTTTCTTTTTTTCAATTAAATTTCATTTTTTTTTTTTTGACACAGGGTCTCACTTTGTTGCCCAGGCTGGAGTGCAATGGTACAGTCTTGGCTCACTGTAGCCTTGACCTCCCCAGATTCAGGTGATCTTCCCACCTCAGCCTCCTGAGTAGCTGGGGCTATAGGTGCACGCCACTATGCACAGCTGATTTTTGTGTTTTTACTACTCATAGGGTTTCGCTGTTGCCCAGTCTAGTCTCAAACTCCTGATCTCAAGAGATCTGCCTGCCTTGGCCTCCTAAAGTGTCATGAACCACCATGCCCAGCCTACAAAGCAATGTTCTAGGAAAAACTAGTTACTCTTTGATTATGTAATTGCTGGAGAAGAAAAGCATGGCATTTCTAAAATGATGAACTATATTACTTATATTTTAATATCTCATAAAGTTTGAAATAGACATTTCAAACATAAACATGTATAAAAATTTTTATAAATTATAAAATCAAAAACATTTTACAATTATTTTATTATAAAATTATTATAGAATCAAAAACATTATAAATTTAAACAACTTTTTTAAAAATTTATTTTGGGATTTCCCATGGAGTGATGGAGAATAATGAGCCTTGGGAGAGCTATGGCAGCTCTCATACTCCTTCCTGGGCCAACTTTTTTAGGAAATGGGAGAAATATACCCTGTTCAATGTTTATTGTGGGTCAGGATATTTTTGAAGCTATAGTTGTTGATTTGCTTCAAACTTTAAAAAAAATATTATAAAATTATGGGATGTAAAAAAATTTATTATAAAACTTTGAAATTTTCAAACTTTCAGAAAAGCAGACAGATGAGATTAATGGCACTCACAGGCAAGCATAGAACATAGATTGTAAACATTTTGCTATATTTGTGTCATGACTATTTTTTGCTTGTGTTTGAAAGTATATTAAAGAAAATGATATTTTACCCCTAAATTCTTTAGTACAGATTTCTAAAAAAATAAGAACATTTTCCTGTATAGTTACAAAATCATCTTTTCAAACAAAATAAAAAATGGCTTTTTTATATCATTTATTACCCAGTCCACATTCAGATTTCCTCAATTATTATGAAATGTCCTTTTATTTTTTGAGACAAAGTCTTGCTCTTTCACACAGCCTGAAGTGCAGTGAAACAATCATAGCTCATTGCAGCCTCAAACTCCTGGGCTCAAGTGATCTTCCTGCCTCAGCTTCCTGAGTAGCTAGGACTAGAGGTGCACACCACCATGCCCAGCTAATTTATTGTTTTTGTAGAGATGGAGGTCTTACTACGTTGCCCAGGCTGGTCTCAAACTCCTGGCCTCAAGTGATCCTTCCAGCTTGGTCTCCCTGAAATATCTTTTGTGGCTGGTTTGTTCAAATTAGTTTCTTCTAATCAAGGGATACACATTGTCTTTGATTATTTAGCTCAAGACTTTTTTAACCTGGAAAATACCCATACTCTTTGTTTATGAATTTATTTAGTGAAATTGACTTGTTGAAATACTAGTCAGTTGTCCTGTAGAATATTTCCCCTTCTGGAATTTTCTGGTTGCTTTTTATGGTGTCATTTAACTTTTCACTCTGTTTTTTCCTGGTTAACTGGAAGTTAGTTCTAAAGGCTTTTAGGCCTGCTATAACAAAATACCAAAAACTGGATGACTTATAAAGAACAGAAATTTATTTCTCACAGTCCTAGAGGCTAGCAAGTTTAAAATCAAGGAGCATGTGGTTTTGATATCTGGTTAGGACCAACTTTCTGGTTCATAGATTGGCCTTCTTGCTGGGCCCTCACATAGTGGGAGAGACTAGCTAGCTCTCTGGGGCCTCTTTTATAAGGGCACTAATTCCAATCATGAAGCCTCTGTCCTTATGATCTAATGACCCCCTAAAGGCCCCACCTTTTAATACCAGCATCTTTGGGGTTAGGATGTCAACATATTAATTTGGGGAAGACATACACGTTCAGCCCATTGCAAGGTTTAGTTAGATTCAGGTTCAACTTCTTTTTTTAAAGACTATTTCATAGGCAATAATGTGTATTCACATCCCATCATTAGTGATGGTGAGATGATCGCAAGGTTAGGGTGATCACTGCCTATCTCCTCTGCTATATTCCCCCTTGGGTCAAGCCAGTAGTCTGTGACGTGAACTTTGTACCATGTGTATATTCAGTTATATTCTGTATCAATAGTTACTTGATTGTTTTAGCATTTATTAATGATCCTTGCTTGAGTTGATTATTTCATTAGGGGTTTCAAAATGGTGAATTTCTAATTCTCTAATTCTATCTACATGTTTTAGCTGGCATTTTTCTATAAGCAGACCATTTTCTTCACAACTGGGTTATTTGGCTACCCTGAAACATAGTTCCTTCCGGGAAGGCAGAACATATGTTTATTTCTGTCTTTTAAAAATTACTGGTGTTTGGAGTGAAGATTAGGTGAGCTAACTACCTCCACAGGTGACAAATGAATTTTGTTTTGTCTCACTTTTGCTTTTTTGAATATCACTGTGGCTGCTTGGATTTTTATATTTAATTTGAATGGATTAGGGAATAAATGAGAAGATAGGTTTTATCTGTTTCTGTAGTTTTTATGTGGCTGTGTGAACTTACTTTTAAAAATTCCCAGAAATATTTTAATTCCCCTTTAAAGATATAAACTATGTCATACTATAAAGCAAAAGAAAAACCAATCATGTGAAGAGTAAATAGTATCGTTTAAACGAATTGTGGTTAAGCTTAGTTTGTAACTAATTAGTTTTTTATTTTCTTTCTACTTTTATCTGCTTCAGAGCCTCTTCAGTGGTTTAGATCTTCTATGTGTCAAATTATTCTAATCTCTTAAAAAGTTTAAGAGCTAAAATACAACACAATGACTACAGGAATGCCCTTGTCCTTTTCTGGGTAGGTACACCTAAGGCAACTTCTTTTTCTCTTCTTTGATCTCTTCTTCTTATTCTTAAATCATCTTCAATATTGGACAGATGACAGCACTATGCCTGCCTCAAGATGTTTCTGACTTTTTCTTTTTCTTTTCTTTTTTTTTTTTTGAGATGGAGTCTTGCTCTGTCACCCAGGCTAGAGTGCAGTGGCACAACCTTGGCTCACTACAACTTCTGTCTCCTGGGTTCCAGTGATTCTCCCAACTCAGCCTCCTGAGTAGCTGGGGTTACAGGCATGCACCACCACGCCTAGCTAATTTTTTGTATTTTTACTAGAGATGGGGTTTCACCATGTTGGCCAGGCTGGTCTTGAACTCCTGACCTCAAGGGATCTGCCTGCCTTGGCCTCCCAAAGGGCTGGGATTACACGTGTGAGCCACTGCACCCGGCCGTTTCTGACTTTTTCTAAAGTCTTCTTTCTCTGGAGATGACATTATATAATAGCACTGTTCAATAGAAGTTTCTTTGATGATGGAACTGTTCTATAATCTGCATTGTCCCAGCCACTAGCCATATGTGACTACTGTAACACTTGAAATGTGGCTAGAGCAACTGAAGAACTGAATTTTGCATTTTACTGAATTTTAATTAATTAAAATAGAAATGCAAATAACCATAAGTGGTTAGTAGCTACCATACTGGACAGCAAAGATCTATAATTCAGCATTTAAAATCGATTTTGTTTTGTTTTCAAAAATGGAGTCAGACTGTTACAACCCAAAAGAACTGTAGGTTAAATTAAGGTAAATCCCCAAATAGTACATACACATTTGGGAAATCCAAACCAGATTTTTTCATGTGATAACCACACCCTCTTTTGACTTTAGCCTTGGAGGTAATGGAGTATGGCAGAAAAAACCCTGTATCAGCAGCTGGAAGACTCACCTTCTTTTCCTAGCTCTGCCATATATTGACCAAAAGAGTCAAAGTCCATTCAGATGGTTGAAGGGCCTTGGAATTTTGTTTTTGGTTTTCACATACAAGTTGGAGGGCAGATGCGTTAGCCTCTTGAAATACCCAGAAACCACTTGTTTCCTCATCTAAAAATCAGGTATGACAGGATCATTTAATTATCCTGGAAATCAGATGAAGCACTGCATATGAAAGCACTTTGTAACATCGATAGCACTGGGAAATGTAAAGACCTTTTACTGAAATATAAAGGTGTATGGTCAACTGAATATATCTCAGATAGTTAGGATTTGACTGTATATATTGAATATAACTTGTAGTGGGCCCCTTGGTAAACAGCTTACAGTTTTGTTGCAAGTTTTAGCCAAGAGAAAATTTATTTGTTGACTAGTCATGCCCTTTATTGGCCACATGATGAGCAGCCAAGATATTAACACACAGTGCACCTTGCAGAATTCAAGAATGTCTCAGTGTCTTGTGAACTAGGAAGCTGAAATGCAGTGGTATGCAGAAGGCTGGCTCAGTAGGAGCCTTGGGAGTGTCCTCCAGATAGATGTTTGTGCAGGTTGTGTTTGATTCCAGTTGGCCATGAAAAGCTGGTTGCTCTAAAGAATGAGAATATACTTGGTTTTGCATTTACTAGAACTATCTGGGGAACAAATCTTGGGGTGGAAGAAAGAAGGGAGGGAGGGAAAGCTGTGCTTCAATACCTAGGGCTTCTTTCCTGGAATGGATCTGAGAATCTGGGATTGGGTGGCTAATAGCTCATCTCTAGAAGGGAGAAAGAACTGGGTGGTGATGGCTTTGTATTTTCTATTGGAGTTCACTAGAGAATAGGTGAATGGAATGGGCTGCTATGATCCAGACATTAGGGAGGACAGGTTTGTGATACATTAGAAAACTTGAATGAGCCCTTCTATGATTCTCTCTTCCCTCTTTCTGCTTCCCGTTCTTAATCCCCATCCGCAGGTTGTGGAATTAGCAAATCTATTATGTGAGCAATAGCAAACTTACAGGAGCCCTTGGCTCCATCTATCTCCCTGTTTGTGTCAGTTCCTTCTGGATGCTTTTAGTCTGTGGTCTTCATTCACTCTTTTTATGGGGAAGTAAAAGGAGTGGGACAGATTATGAGAACAGCTGGGTCCTCCCAGTTGCTGGGGTGGTTATTTTAAGCTTTGTTTAATGTGTCCAGAGACCCAGATGGCATTTTTAACTAAGCTGCTTTATTAAATCTTGTGATAAAGCATAGTGACGTTTATTGAAAAGGCAGACACGCATCAGCAACATTATGCGTGAAACTTGCTCTAAGAATTTTCTATAAAACATCTGTTCTCTTTGAGCCTTTTGTGAACTCTGGAAGTTTGCTAGTTTCTATACAGACTTGAGGACAAGAAGTTGGAACCCACTTTTGGAGATGTCCAAGCATAGGTATTGGAATCATTAATCCTAACCCTCTCAGTTTTAAGGCCCCGGATACCCTTCTGTTAGACAACAGTAACATGAGCAAGCACTGTAATAACCTTTAAACAAGATTATTTGGAAATAATGGACAAGAAAAATTAGTATAAATTGTTTGGGGATTTTAAAATTAAAGATAAAAAGCTAGGGCTTCAATGACCTGTGCCAGCCTATAGCCTTAAGAGTCAATTTGCAAACACTCAAGATTTGGCCAATATGCCTCTACTACTTCTACTTAACACAGTCAAAGGGAAATTTTTAGAGTCTTTCATCTGATTTGACTCTCTTAGTTACGAATAAGAGGATATCTAGAATATATATGTGACTTGTTAAAATGAAAATCCACCTTCTCTGAGTCTTCAAATATCTTTCATATCTTACATTTTTTAGTCACATCAACTTTTGAAGTCATGTCCGTAGTTGTATGAAAAGAAAAATTTCAGGAACATTCAACCTCAAAAGTTCTTTTTCTTAGTCTGAAGTCGTAGAAGCATTTGACTTTTACTTTCTCTTTTTAAGTTTGTACTAGTAGGTATTTTGTATAAATATAATATTTAATTATTGCCTTTGTATTCTTGTTCTCTAGTAAACATCCTGGTTTTTAGCTATCAATATGTAGTTTTACATTTAGGGATTTCTAATGGAAAGAGAAAGGAATCTGAAATCAGAGGACGAGAGTTTATTCTACTTGACCAAACACATACACAATACTGGAAGGAGAGTTTTACAACAAATATTTAATATCTATGACATGTAAAACGTTTTTTGAAATCAAGAAAATTCAAACAATTCAATACAAATATCATCAATAATAACACATGAACAGGTGGCCAACCTTATTAATAACCAGAGAAATATAAATTAAAACAATCCATCAACTTGTAAAAAAGATGAAATTACCCAGAGTTGGTGTAGGTGATGGAAAATTGTCATGTTTGTATACTGTTCATAGAAGTTAAATTGACATAACTTTTTGGTCAGGCAATTTGGAAGTATATATCTAAATTAATAGAGTAGTTTTCTAATAACCTGGGAATCTCTTAATCTAAGAATCTTTACTGTAGATTTTTCTAGAACAAATGTACAAACATCTGTGTACAAGGGTACTCACTGCAGCATTTTGCTAAGGAAAAACTCAGAAAAAATCTATATGTTCAACAGAGAACAGGTACATAATTTATGACACAACTGCACAATATACACCACTAAAATAAAGGATATAAATTTATAGGTAGTATGAAAAAGATGTGAATGATAGCTTGTTGGTGAAAAACAGCAATGACTGGAATATTGTGTGTAACGTAATCCTGCTTTTCTGTATATAATGTAGGCATAGAAAATAGGATTGAAAGGACATACTCTAGTCAACAGTGTATATAGCTTGGGTGGAGGGGGTGTATAATGGGGAAGGAGAGTCCCTTTTCCTATCTATTCCATATACATCTCTGGATTTAAAAGATCATACATGCATATGCATTACCTTCAAAATTAAAATGATAAAGACAAAAGGAGAAGCTTTGGATTTGAATCATGATACTACTGTTTGCAACTTCTATGACCGTGGGGAAGTCGCCTAGCCTCCTGGGGTTTATTTCCTCATTTATAAAAATAGGGAAAGTAATAATACTTGTCTACATATCTTCTAGGGTTGTTGGGAGGATTGAATGTGATAATTGGTTACAGCATTATGAATTATTTATTCATATAACACAATTATTATAAAAATATTTTGCTCTGATTAAAATAAAAGAAGGACGAGATCGTGTGTGTTTTTCAGTCCCAGTAGCTTTACTAACCAGAAAGCGCCTGCTGATGTGGTGATCACAGTTGCTTTGGTGCAGCTTCCTCTTGACTTTTGGCAATTCTCCACGCTGCTAGCTAAGGCTGAGGTGGCGACTGTGGAAGGTGTGATCTCCTCCCCCTCCCAGCACACATTTGTGTGCATACTCACACTCATGCACACACAAACACACACATGCACACTCTATCACAGTACATGAGGTGGCAGCAGCTGCTCCGGCATAGACTTTCACACAACATAAAGGGCTTTTTTGGTGTGGTCTGTGCATTATTTCCTGTTAAGCATGAGCTGAGTCAGTGCCATGCTTTTCCATCTGAAACCTTTCTGAGGCTCAGGCTGTGTTAAGAGCAAACCCTCTCCCCTCCATGCCCACCCCATGGCCCTCTACTGAAGCCAGATCATAATCTGCTCATTTCATGAGGATTTTCAAACCGAATGGACTGGGCCATGTGAGAGATCACTGAAAGGAACAGACCAAGCAGAGGCTAAGAGACTCCACGCTAATCTGCTGAGTCATCTGAAAATACACAGCTGTGGCAGCTCACGGTGCTTTAAAGTACTTTGGCAGGATGTTTGTTCAGGGGGCCTGTTCCTGCAGCCCTGCTGAATGTTTGGTTAGGAGGCATAATCATTTTTTCGACAGGATCTCCCAAATGTAAGGTGATAGATTCTAATGTGGAATATAATACAGAAGATACAGCTTGGATGTCATAAATAACAATAAATTGTTTAATCTTGCTGAGTTGTAAATCTATGATTGCCAGAGGTCTTTAGTTCACTGGAACATAGTATGGGGGCAGGGGCACTTAGCAAATAGGCAGTTATTATTTTCCAACCAGACAGAAACTGGTCTGATGGAATTTATATAAAAAGGCATACACATGTATTTTAATTAATTGTGACAATTACTCAGAGAAAACACATGGCCCTAAAGAGGCTGAGGGTTTTTTTGTTCTACCTATAAATGTATATGTATATTCACCTATATTCTACCTATGTATAAGTAAGAGAATGAGTTTTTGTTTTGGGGATATATATTTATACGTATCTATACAGAGAGATATACACATACTTAATTTCTGTGTACCTATTAAGGTGCGGTGACAGATGGAAAGTATTTTTAAGCATTTAGATAGCTTATTCTATAGCATATGTGTGCATATAGCCCCCCCATAAAGCTTTGTCTCTTTTCTGGATATATTTAACAAGAGGCTAGAACAGAGTCCAAAATGTCAGAAATGTTTGAACATTCCATAGAAATGAAGGAGGTGTTTCCAAATGACCTATGTTTCTATGGCAATAAATAGAACTTGTGCTGCGTTGGATGGGTCAGGAGTAAGGAATATAAACAGTGTAAGTATGGCTATTCCAGGCAGTAATCTACCTTGTAAGAACAGCTTTGTGCAGTGAGCTCGACAACATTGATCAGTTAGCAGTCCGGTTCAGTACAACATTGATAAGGTAGCAAGACGGTTCGGCAGTGCCAGTCGGAGACACAGATGGGGACAATCAAAGAAGATGCAGGTCAGGACAAGGATGCAGACATGTACCTGTCACTACCATGGACTTCAGCAGCTTCTTAGTGAGCAGGTTTATGATCAAAGAAGAAAGACATCGTTGATATGGAAGCATGTTACAATTAATTTGCTGTTTAGTTACTGGCAAACTACATCCAGTTTTTAGTTTTTAGTTTTTTTTTTCTTTTTTCTTTTTTGAAACAGGTTCTTGTTCTGTCATCCAGGTTGGAGTGCAGTCGTTATGCAAGCTCACTGCAGCCTTAAAATCCTGGGCTCCGTAGATACTCCCACCTCAGCCTCCCAAGAAGCTGGGACTACAGGTGCACACGACCATGGCCAGCTAATATTTCTAATTTTTTTGTAGAGATGAGGCCTTGCTGTATTGCCCAGGCTGCTCTTGAGCTCCTGGCAGTGTAGATATTTCCATGTTTATACAGATGATGGTGTAGATATTTCCATGTTTATACAGATGAGTGTGTAGATATATCCATGTTTTTAAAGATGGCGGTGTAGATATTTCCAAGTTTATAGAGATGGCGGTGTAGATATTTCCATGTTTATACAGATAGCGGAGTAGATATTTCCATGTGTATACAGATAGCGGTGTAGATATTTCCATGTTTATAAACATAGCGGTGTAGATATTTCCATGTTTATAAAGATAGCGGTGGAGATATTTCCATGTTTATTGAGATAGCGGTGTAGACATTTCCATGTTTATACAGATAGTGGTGTAGATATTTCCATGTTTATAGAGATAGCGGTGTAGATATTTCCATATTCATACATATAGCGGTGTAGATATTTCCATGTTTATAGTGATAGCGGTGTAGGAATTTCCATGTTTATAGTGATAGCGGTGTAGATATTTCCATGTTTATATGGATAGCGGTGTAGATATTTCCATGTTTATACGGATAGCGGTGTTGATATTTTCATCTTTATACAGATAACGGTGTAGGTATTTCCATGCTAATACAGATAGCGGTGTAGTTATTTCCATGTTTATACAGATGGCTGTGTAGACATTTCCATGTTTATACAGATGGCAGTGTAGATATTTCCATGTTTATGCAGATGGTGGTGTTGATATTTCCGTGTTTACAGAGATAGCGGTGTAGGTATTTCCATCTTTGCACAGATTGCGGTGTAGGTATTTCCATCTTTACACAGATAGTGGTGTAGATATTTCCGAGTTTACAAAGATAGCTGTGTAGATATTTCCATGTTTACACAGATGGCGTTGTAGATATTTCCATGTTTACACAGATAGCGTTGTAGATATTTCCATGTTTACACAGATAGCGGTGTAGGTATTTCCATGTTTATACAGATAGCGGTGTAGATATTTCCATGTTTATAGAGATAGCAATGTAGATATTTCCATGTTTGTACAGATGGCGGTGATGATGTTTCCATCTATACACAGATTGCCGTGTACGTATTTCCATGTGTATACAGATGGCATTGTAGATATTTCCATGTTTATACAGATGGTGGTGTAGATATTTCCATGTTTACACAGATGACTGTATAGGTATATCCATGTTTATACAGACGGCGTTGTACATATTTCCATGTTTATAGAGATAGCGATGTAGATATTTCCATATTTATACAGATAACGGTGTAGAAATTTCCATGTTTATACAGATATTGGTGTAAATATATCCATGTTTATACAGATCACGGTGTAGATATTTCCATGTTTATAGAGATAGCATTGTAGATATTTCCATGTTTATACAGATAGCGGTGTAGATATTTCCATGTTTATACAGACCGCAGTGTAGATATTTCCATGTTTATACAGATAGCGGTGCAGATATTTCCATGTTTGTACAGATGGCGGTGTTGATATTTCCATCTATACACAGATGACCGTGTAGATATTTCCATGTTTATACAGATGGCAGTGCAGATATTTCTATGGATATGTAGATGGCGGTGTAGATATTTCCATGTATATACAGATAGCGGTGTAGTTGTTTCCATGTTTATATAGAGAGCGGTGTAGATATTTCCATGTATGTACACATCGCTGTGTAGGTATTTCCATGTTTATAGAGATGGCGGTGTAGATATTTCCATTTTTATACAGATAACTTTGTAAGTATTTCCATGTTTATGCAGATGGCGGTGTAGATATTTCGATGTTTATAGAGATAGCATTGGAGATACTTCCATGTTTATACAAATAGCGGTGTAGTTATTTCCATGCTTATATAGATAGCAGTGTAGATATTTCCATGTATATACACATGGCTGTGTAGATATTTCCATGTTTATACAGATCACGGTGTAGATATTTCCATGTTTATACAGATAACTTTGTAAGTATTTCCATGTTTATACAGATGGCGGTGTAGATATTTCGATGTTTATAGATATAGCAGTGGAGATATTTCCATGTTTATACAGATAGCGGTGTAGATATTTCCATGTTTATACTGATCACGGTGTAGATATTTCCATGTTTATAGAGATGGCGGTGTAGATATTTCCATGTTCATAGAGATAGCGCTGTTGATTTTTCCATGTTTATAGAGATAGCTGTGTGGATATTTCCATGTTTATACAGATACGGGTGTAGATATTTCCATGTTTATAGAGATGGCGGTGTAGATATTTCCATGTTTATACAGATCACGGTGTAGATATTTCCATGTTTATACTGATCGCCGTGTAGATATTTCCATGTTTATACAGATCATGGTGTAGAAATTTCCATGCTTATACAGATCGTGGTGCTGATATTACCATGTTTATAGGGATAGCGGTGCAAATATTTCCACATTTATAGAGATAGCGGTGTAGTTATTAGCATGTTTATACAGATAGCGGTGTAGATATCTCCATGTATAAACAGATGTCTGTGTATATATTTCCATGTTTAAACAGATGGCGGTATAGATATTTCCATGTTTATACAAATAGCGGTGTAGTTATTTCCATGTTTATACATATAGCGGTGTAGATATTTCCATGTATATACAGATGGCTGTGTAGATATTCCATGTTTATACAGATGGCTGTGTAGATATTTCCATGTTTATACAGATGACTTTGTAGGTATTTCCATGTTTATACAGATGGTGGTGTTGGTATTTCCATGTATATAGAGATAGCTGTGCAGATATTTCCATTTATATACAGATAGCGGTGTAGATATTTCCATATTTATAGAGACAGCTGTGGAGATATTTCCATGTTTATACACATAGCGGTGTACATACTTCCATGTTTATAGAGACAGCGGTGTAGTTATTTCCATGTTTATACAGATAGCGGTGCAGATATTTCCACGTTTATACAGATGCCTATGCAGATATTTCCATATTTATACAGAGGGCTCTGTAGATATTTCCATGTTTATACAGATGGCAGTGTAGATTTTTCCATGTTCCTACACATGACTGTGCCAGGTATTTTCATGTTTATACAGATGGCTTTGTAGATATTTCCATGTTTATAGAGATAGCGGTGTAGATATTTCGATGTTTATACAGATAGCGGTGTAAATATTTCCATGTTTATACAGATCGTGGTGTAGATATTTCCATGTTTATACAGATACCGGTGTAGAAATTTCCATGTTTATACAGACCGCAGTGTAGATATTTCCATGTTTATACAGATAGCGGTGTAGATATTTCCATGTTTGTACAGATGGCGATTTTGATGTTTCCATCTATACACAGATTGCTGTGTAAGTATTTCCATGTGTATACAGATGGCATTGTAGATATTTCCGTGTTTATACAGATGGTGGTGTAGATATTTCCATGTTAATACATATGACTGTACAGGTATATCCATGTTTTTCCAGATGGCATTGTAGATATTTCCATCTTAACAGAGATAGCAGTGTAGATATTTCCATGTTTTTACAGATGGCGGTGTAGAGATTTCGATGTTTATAGAGATAGAATTGGAGATATTTCCATGTTTATACAAATAGCGGTGTAGTTATTTCCATGCTTATATAGATAGCAGTGTAGATATTTCCATGTATATACACATGGCTGTGTAGATATTTCCATGTTTATACAGATCACGGTGTAGATATTTCCATGTTTATACAGATAACTTTGTAAGTATTTCCATGTTTATACAGATGGCGGTGTAGATATTTCGATGTTTATAGAGATAGCAGTGGAGATATTTCCATGTTTATACAGATAGCGGTGTAGATATTTCCATGTTTATACTGATCACGGTGTAGATATTTCCATGTTTATAGAGATGGCGGTGTAGATATTTCCAAGTTCATAGAGATAGCGGTGTTGATTTTTCCATGTTTATAGAGATAGCTGTGTGGATATTTCCATGTTTATACAGATAGGGGTGTAGATATTTCCATGTTTATAGAGATGGCGGTGTAGATATTTCCATGTTTATACAGATCACGGTGTAGATATTTCCATGTTTATACTGATCGCGGTGTAGATATTTCCATGTTTATACAGATCATGGTGTAGAAATTTCCATGTTTATACAGATCGTGGTGCTGATATTACCATGTTTATAGGGATAGCGTTGCAAATATTTCCACATTTATAGAGATAGCGGTGTAGTTATTAGCATGTTTATACAGATAGCGGTGTAGATATCTCCATGTATAAACAGATGTCTGTGTATATATTTCCGTGTTTAAACAGATGGCGGTGTAGATATTTCCATGTTTATACAAATAGCGGTGTAGTTATTTCCATGTTTATACAGATAGCGGTGTAGATATTTCCATGTATATACAGATGGCTGTGTAGATATTCCATGTTTATACAGATGGCTGTGTAGATATTTCCATGTTTACAGATGACTTTGTAGGTATTTCCATGTTTATACAGATGGTGTTGTTGATATTTCCATGTATATAGAGATAGCTGTGCAGATATTTCCATGTTTATGCAGATAGCTGTGTAGATATTTCCATATTTATACTGACAGCAGTGGAGATATTTCCATGTTTATACACATAGCGGTGTACATACTTCCATGTTTATAGAGACAGCGGTGTAGTTATTTCCATGTTTATACAGATAGCGGTGCAGATATTTCCACGTTTATACAGATGCCTATGCAGATATTTCCATATTTGTACAGAGGGCTCTGTAGATATTTCCGTGTTTATACAGATGGCAGTGTAGAATTTTCCATGTTCCTACACATGACTGTGCCAGGTATTTTCATGTTTATACAGATGGCTTTGTAGATATTTCCATGTTTATAGAGATAGCGGTGTAGATATTTCGATGTTTATACAGATAGCGGTGTAAATATTTCCATGTTTATACAGATCGTGGTGTAGATATTTCCATGTTTATACAGATACCGGTGTAGAAATTTCCATGTTTATACAGACCGCAGTGTAGATATTTCCATGTTTATACAGATAGCGGTGTAGATATTTCCATGTTTGTACAGATGGCGATTTTGATGTTTCCATCTATACACAGATAGCTGTGTAAGTATTTCCGTGTGTATACAGATGGCATTGTAGATATTTCCGTGTTTATACAGATGGTGGTGTAGATATTTCCATGTTTATACATATGACTGTACAGGTATATCCATGTTTTTCCAGATGGCATTGTAGATATTTCCATGTTTACAGAGATAGCAGTGTAGATATTTCCATGTTTATACAGATGGCGGTGTAGAGATTTCCATGTTTATAGCGATAGCGGTGTAGATATTTCCATATTTATACAGATAACGGTGTAGATATTTCCATGTTTATACAGATAGGGGTGTAAATATTTCCATGTTTATACAGATCACAGTGTAGTTATTTCCATGTTTATAGAGATAGCGGTGTAGATATTTCCATGTTTATACAGATAGCGGTTTAGATATTTTCATGTTTATACAGACCGCGGTGAAGATATTTCCATGTTTATACAGATAGCGGTGCAGATATTTCCATGTTTGAACAGATGGCGGTGTTGATATTTCCATCAATACACAGATGACCGTGTAGATATTTCCATGTTTATACAGATGGCGGCGCAGATATTTCCATGGATATGTAGATGGCGGTGGAGATATTTCCATGTTTATACAGATAGCGGTGTAGTTATTTAGATGTTTACATAGCGGTGTAGATATTTCCATGTATATACACATGGCTGTGTAGATATTTCCATGTTTATACAGATGGCGGTGTAGATATTTCCATGTTTATACAGTTAACTTTGTAAATTTTTCCATGTTTATACAGATGGCGGTGTAGATATTTCGATGTTCATAGAGATGGCAGTGGAGATATTTCCATGTTTATACAGATAGCGGTGTAGATATTTCCATGTTTATAATGATCATGGTGTAGATATTTCCATATTTATACAGATAACATTGTAAGTATTTCCATGTTTATACAGATGGCGGTGTAGATATTTCGATGTTTATAGAGATGGCAGTGGAGATATTTCCATGTTTATACAGATAGCGGTGTAGATATTTCCATGTTTATAATGATCGTGGTGTAGATATTTCCATATTTATACAGATAACATTGTAAGTATTTCCATGTTTATACAGATGGCGGTGTAGATATTTCCATGTTTATATAGATGGTGGTGTAGATATTACCATGTTTATACAGATAGCTTTGTAGATATTTCCATGTTTTTACAGATCGTGGTGAAGATAATTCCATGTTTATACAGATCGCGGTGTAGATATGTCCATGTTTATACAGATCGCGGTGTAGATATTTCCATGATTATACAGATAGCGGTGTAGATATCTCCATGTTTATACAGATAGCGGTGTAGATATTTCCATGTTAATACAGATGGCGGTGTAGATATTTCCATGTTTATAGAGATGGCGGTGTAGATATTTCCATGTTCGTTGAGATAGCGGTGTAGATATATCCATGTTCCTAGAGAAAGCAGTGAGGATATTTCCATGTTTATACAGATAGCAGTGTAGATATTTCCATTTTTATAGAGACAGCTGTTTTGATATTTCATATTTATACAGATCGCGGTGTAGATATTTCCATGTTTATACAGATTGCGGTGTAGATATTTCCATGTTTATACAGATAGCGGTGTAGATATTTCCACGTTTACACAGACGACTGTATAGGTATTTCCATCTTTCTACAGATGGCAGTGTAGGTATTTCCATGTTTATACAGATGGTGGTGTAGATATTTCCATGTTTACACAGATGTCTGTATAGGTATTTCCATGTTTATACAGATGGCGTTATAGATATTTCCATGTTTATAGAGATATCGGTGTAGATATTTCCATATTTATACAGATAACAGTGTAGAAATTTCCATGTTTATACAGATATCGGTGTAAATATTTCCATGTTTATACAGATCACGGTGTAGGTATTTCCATGTTTATAGAGATAGCGGTGTATATATTTCCATGTTGATACAGATAGCGGTGTAGATATTTCCATGTTTATACAGACCGCGGTGTAGATATTTCCATGTTTATTCAGATAGCGGTGCAGATATTTCTATGGATATGTAGATGGCGGTGTAGATATTCCCATGTATATACAGATAGCGGTGTAGTTATTTCCATGTTTATGTAGAGAGCGGTGTAGATATATCCATGTATGTAGACATGGCTGTGTAGATATTTCCATGTTTATACAGATGGCGGTGTAGATATTTCCATGTTTATACAAATAACTTAGTAAGTATTTCCATGTTTATACAGATGGCGGTGTAGATATTTCGATGTTTATAGAGATTGCAGTGGAGATATTTCCATGTTTATAAAAATGGCGGTGTAGTTATTTCCATGTTTATACAGATGGCGGTGTAGATATTTCCATGTTTATACAGATAACTTTGTAAGATTTTCCAGGTTTATAGAGATGGCGGTGTAGATATTTCGATGTTTATTGAGATAGCTGTGGAGATATTTCCATGTTTATACAGATAGCGGTGTAGATATTTCCATGTTTATACTGATCGCGATGTAGATATATCCATGTTTATAGAGATGGTGGTGTGGATATTTGCATGTTCATAGTGATACCGGTGTTGATTTTTCCATGTTTATAGAGATAGCGGTGTGGATATTTCCATGTTTATACAGATATTGGTGTAGATATTTCCATATTTATAGAGATGGGGGTGTAGATATTTCCATGTTTATGCAGATCAGGGTGTAGATATTTCCATGTTTATAGAGATAGCGGTGTAGATATTCCATGTTTATAAAGATATCGGTTTAGCTATTTCCATGTTTATACTGACCGCGGTGTAGATATTTCCATGTTTGTACAGATGGCGGTGTTGATATTTCCATCTATACACAGATGAGCGTGTAGATATTTCCATGTTTATACAGATGACGGCGCAGATATTTCCAAGGATATGTAGATGGCGGTGTAGATATTTCCATGTTTATACAGATAGCGGTGTAGTTATTTCCATGTTTATATAGATAGCGGTGTAGATATTTCCATGTATATACACATGGCTGTGTAGATATTTCCTAGTTTATACAGATGGCGGTGTAGATATTTTCATGTTTCTATTGATAAGGTTATAAGTATTTCCATGTTTATACAGATGGCGGTGTAGCTATTTCGATGTTTATAGAGATACCAGTGGAGTTATTTCCATGTTTATAGAGATAGCGGTGTAGATATTTCCACGTTTATACTGATCGCGGTGTAGATATTTCCATGTATATAGAGATGGCGGTGTAGATGTTTCCATGTTCATAGAGATAGCGGTGTTGATTTTTCCATGTTTATAGAGATAGCGGTGTGGATATTTCCATGTTTATACAGATAGGGGTGTAGATATTTCCATGTTTATAGAGATGGCGGTGTAGATATTTCCATGTTTATACAGATCACGGTGAAGATATTTCCATGTTTATACAGATAGCGGTGTAGATATTTCCATGTTTACAGAGATAGCGGTGTACATATTTCCATCTTTGCACAGATTGCGGTGTAGATATTTCCATCTTTACACATATATCTCTGTAGATATTTCCAAGTTTACACAGATATCTTCGTAGATATTTCCATGTTTACAGAGATAGCATTGTAGATATTTCCATGTTTATACAGATAGTGGTGTAGGTATTTCCATGTTTATACAGATAGCGGTGTTGGTATTTCCATGTTTATACACATAGCGGTGTAGTTATTTCCATGTTTATACAGCTCCCGGTGTAGATATTTCCATCTTTATACAGATGACATTGTAGATATTTCCATGTTTATTCAGATAGTGGTGTAGATATTTCCATGTTTACACAGATGGAGGTGTAGATTGTTCCATGTTACTGGAGATAGCGGTGTCCATATTTTAATGTTTATAGAGATGGCGGTGTAGATATTTCCATGTTTATAGAGATGGTGGTGTAGATATTTCCATGTTTGTACAGATGGCTGTGCAGATATTTCCATGTTTATACAGACGGCAGTGTAGTTATTTCCATGTTTATAGAGATGGTGGTGTAGATATTTCCATGTTTATAGAGATTGCGGTGTAGATATTTCCATGTTTATAGAGATAACCGTGTAGGTATTTCCATGTTTATAGAGTTAGCGGAGTAGATATTTCCATGTTTATAAAGATAGCGGTGTAGATATTTCCATGGTTATAGAGATAGCATTGATCATATTTCCATATTCATACAGATAGCGATGTAGATATTTCCATGTTTATACAGATGGTGGTGTAGGTATTACCTTGTTTATACAGATAGCGGTGTAGATATTTCCATATTTATGCAGATAGCTGTGTAGATATTTCCATGTTTACAGAGATAGCAGTGTAGATATTTCCATCTTTGCACCGATTGCGGTGTAGATATTTCCATCTTTACACAGATAGCTGTGTAGATATTTCCATGTTTACGCAGATAGCTGTGTAGATATTTCCATGTATTCACAGATAACGTTGTGGATATTTCCATGTTTATACAGATAGCATTGTATATATTTCCATGTTTATACAAATAGCGGTGTAGATGATTTCCATGTTTATACAGATAGCGGTGCAGATATGTCCATGTATATACAGATAGCGGTGGAGATATTTCCACGTTTATACAGATATCGATGTAGATATTTCCACGTTTATACAGATAGCATACATATTTCCACGTTCATACAGATAGCGGTGTAGATATTTCCACGTTTATACAGATAGTGGTGTAGATATTTCCACATTTTACAGATAGCGATGTAGATATTTACATGTTTATACAGATAGCGGTGTACATATTTCCATGTTTACAGAGATAGCGGTGTATATATTTCCATGTTTGCACAGATTGTGGTGTGGATATTTCCATGTTTACACTGATAGCTTTGTAGATATTTCCAAGTTTACACACATAGCTGTGTAGATATTTCCATGTTCACACAGATAGCATTGTAAATATTTCCCTGTTTATACAGATAGCGGTTTAGATTTTTCCATTTTTATACAGATAGCGGTGTTGGTATTTCCATGTTCATACAGATAGTGGTATAGATATTTCTCTGTTTATACAGCTCGCGGTGTGGATATTTCCATCTTTATACAGATGGCCGTGTAGATATTTCCATGTTTATACACATAGTGTGTAGATATTTCCATGTTTATACAGACGGCGGTGTAGATAGTTCCATGTTACTGGAGATGGCGGTGAACATATTTTCATGTAAATAGTGATGGCGGTGTAGCTATTTCCATGTTTATAGAGATTGCATTGTAGATATTTCTATGTTTACATAGATAGCAGTGTAGGCATTTCCATGTTTATGGAGATAGGGGTGTAGATATTTCCATGTTTATAGACATGGCTGTGTAGATATTTCCATGTGTATACAGATGGCAGTGTAGATATTCCAAGTTTATGAAGATGGTGGTGTAAATATTTCCATGTTTATACAGATGACTGTGTAGATATTTGCATGTTTATACAGATGGCGATGTAGATATTTCCATGTTTATAGAGATAACAGTGTAGATATTTCCGTTTTTATACAGATAGCGGTGTAGATATTTCCATGTTTATAGAGATAGCGGTTTAGATAATTTCATATTTATACAGATTGCGGTGAAGATATTTCCATGTTTATGCAGATGGCCGTATAGGTATTTCGATGTTTATACAGATGGTGGTGTAGATATTTCCATGTTTATACATATAGCGATGTTCGCATTTCCATGTTTATACAGATAGCTGTGTAGGTATTTCCATGTTTGTACAGCTCACGGTGTAGATATTTCCATCTTTATACAGATGGCAGTGTAGATATTTCCATGTTTATACAGATAGTGGTGTAGATATTTCCATTTTTACACAGATAGCGTTGTAGATACTTCCATGTTTATACAGATAGCATTGTATATATTTCCATTTTTATACAGATAGCGGTGTAGATATTTCCATGTTTATACTGATAGCAGTGCAGATATGTCCATGTTTATACAGATAGCGGTGGAGATATTTCCACCTTTATACAGATGGCATTGTAGATATTTCCATGTTTATACAGATAGTGGTGTAGATATTTCCATGTTTATACTGATGGCGGTGTAGATAATTCCATGTTTCTGGAGACGGCGGTGTTGATATTTTCATGTTTATAGAGATGGCGGTGTAGATATTTCCATGTTTATAGAGATTGCGGTGTAGACATTTCCATGTTTATAGAGATAACGGTGTAGGTATTTCCATGTTTATAGAGTTAGCAGAGTAGATATTTCCATGTATATGAAGATATCAGTGTAGATATTTCCATGTTTCTAGACAAAGTGGTGTAGATATTTCCATATTCATACAGATAGCAGTGTAGATATTTCCATGTTTATACAGATGGTGTTGTAGATATTTCCATGTTTATACAGATGGTGGTGTAGATATTTCCTTGTTTATACAGATAGCGGTGTAGATATTTCCATGTTTATGCAGATAGCGGTGTAGATATTTCCATGTTTACAGAGATAACGATGTAGATATTTCCATGTTTATAGAGATAGCGGTGAAGGTATTTCCATGTTTATAGAGTTAGCGGAGTAGATATTTCCATGTTTGCACAGATGGTTGTGTAGGTATTTCCATGGGTATACAGATGGCAGTGTGTATATTTCCATGCTTATAGAGATGGTGGTGTAGATATTTCCATGTTTATACCGGTGAATGTGTAGATATTTGCATGTTTATACAGATGACGGTGTAGATATTTCCAAGTTTATATCGATAGCAGTGTAGGTATTTCCATGTTTATACAGATAGCGGTGTAGATATTTCCATGTTTATAGAGATAGCGGTGTTGGTATTTCCGTGTGTATACAGATAGCGTTGTAGATATTTCCATGTTTATACAGATAGCGGTGAAGATATTGCCATGTTTATACAGATAGTCGTGTAGAAATTTCCATGCTTATACAGAAGGCGATGTAGATAGTTCCATGTTTCTGGAGATGGAGGTGCAGATATTTTCATGTTTATAGAGATGGCGGTGTAGGTATTTCCATGTTTATACATATGAGTTTGTAGATATTTGCATGTTTATACAGATGGCGGGGTAGATATTTCCATGTTTAAACAGACGGTGGTGTAGATATTTCCTTGTTTATACAGATAGCGGTTTAGATAATTCCATGTTTATTCAGATAGCGGTGTAGATATTTCCATGTTTACAGAGATAGTGGTGTAGGTATTTCCATCTTTGCACAAATTGCGGTGTAGCTATTTCTGTCTTTACACAGATAGCTGTGTAGATGTTTCCAAGTTTACACTGATAACTGTGTGGGTTTTTCCACGTTTAAACCGATAGTGCTGTAGATATTTCCATGTTTATACAGATAGCGGTGTAGATATTTCCATGTTTATACTGATATCGGTGGAGTTATTTCCATGTTTATAGAGATAGCGATGTAGATATTTCCATGTTTATAGAGATAGCAGTGTAGGTATTTCCATGTTTATTGAGATATCGGAACAGATATTTCCATATTTACAGTGATGGCTGTGTAGGTATTTCCAAGGGTATACAGATGGCAGTGAAGATATTTCCACGTATATAGATATGGTGGTGTAGATATTTCCATGTTTATACAGATGACTGTGTAGATATTTGCATGTTTATACAGTTTGCGGTGTAGATATTTCCATGTTTGTAGAGATAGCGTTGTAGGCATTTCCATGATTATACAGATAGCGGTGTAGTTATTTCCATGTTTACAGAGATAGTGTTGTTGATATTTACATCTTTGCACAGATTGCGGTGCAGATATTTCCATCTTTACACAGATAGCTGTGTAGATATTTCCAAGTTTCACAGATAGCTGTGTAGATATTTCCATGTTAACACAGATAGCGTTGTAGATATTTCCATGTTTCTACAGATAGCGGTGTTCGCATTTCCATGTTTATACAGATAGCGGTGTACATATTTCCATGTTTATGAAGCTTGCGGTGTAGATATTTCCATCTTTATACAGATCGCAGTGAAGATATTTCCATGTTTCTACAGATAGTGGTGTAGATATTTCCATGTTTATACAGATGACGGTGTAGATAGTTCCATGTTTGTAGAGATGGCGGTGTAGATATTTTCAGGTTTACAGAGTTGGCGGTGTAGACATTTCCATGTTTATAGAGATTGCGGTGTCGATATTTCCATGTTTATACAGATAGTGGTGTAGATATTTCCATGTTTATACAGATGGCGGTGTATATAGTTCCATGTTTCTGGAGGTGGCGGGTTAGATATTTTCATGCGTATAGAGATGGCGATGTAGATATTTTCATGTTTATAGAGATTGCGGTGTAGATATTTCCATGTTTATACAGATGGCTGTGTAGATATTTGCATGTTTATACAGTTTGCGGTGTAGATATTTCCATGTTTGTAGAGATAGCGTTGTAGGCATTTCCATATTTATAAAGATAGCGGTGTAGATATTTCCATGTTTACAGAGATAGTGTTGTAGATATTTACATCTTTGCACAGATTGCGGTGCAGATATTTCCATCTTTACACAGATAGCTGTGTAAATATTTCCAAGTTTCACAGATAGCTGTGTAGATATTTCCATGTTAACACAGATAGCGTTGTAGATATTTCCATGTTTATACAGATAGCGGTGTAGATATTTCCATGTTTCTACAGATAGCGGTGTTCGCATTTCCAGGTTTATACAGATAGCGGTGTACATATTTCCATGTTTATGCAGCTTGCGGTGTAGATATTTCCATCTTTATACAGATCGCAGTGAAGATATTTCCATGTTTCTACAGATAGTGGTGTAGATATTTCCATGTTTATACAGATGACGGTGTAGATAGTTCCATGTTTGTAGAGATGGCGGTGTAGATATTTTCAGGTTTATAGAGTTGGCGGTGTAGACATTTCCAAGTTTATAGAGATTGCGCTGTCGATATTTCCATGTTTATACAGATAGTGGTGTAGATATTTCCATGTTTATACAGATGGCGGTGTATATAGTTCCATGTTTCTGGAGGTGGCGGGTTAGATATTTTCATGCGTATAGAGATGGCGATGTAGATATTTTCATGTTTATAGAGATTGCGGTGTAGATATTTCCATGTTTATACAGATGGCTGTGTAGATATTTCCATGTGTATACAGATGGCAGTGTAGTTATTTCCATGTTTTTAGAGATGGTGGTGTAGATATTTCCATCTTTATACAGATGACTGTGTAGATATTTGCATGTTTATGCAGATGGCGTTGTTGATATTTCCATGTTTATAGAGATAACATTGTAGATGTTTCCATGTTTATAAAGATAGCGGTGTAGTATTTCCATGTTTACAGAGATAGCGGAGTAGATAATTCCATATTTATTCAGTTAGCGGTATTGATATTTCCATGTTTATACTGATGGCGGTGTAGTTATTTCTATGTTTATACAGTTGGTGGTTTAGATATTTCCTTGTTTATACAGATATTGGTGTACATATTTCCATGTTTATGCCGATGGCAGTGTACAAATTTCCATGTTTACAGAGATAGCGGTGTAGATATTTCCATGTTTATACACATTGCGGTTTAGATATTTCCATGTTTATACAGTTAGCGGTGTAGATATTTCCATTTTTATACAGGTAGCGGTGTAGATATTTCCATGTTTATATAGATCTCAGTGTACGTATTTCCATCTTTCCACCGATGGCAGTGCAGATATTTCCATGTTTATACAGATGGCGTTGTAGATATTTCCATGTTTATACAGATAGCGTTGTAGATATTTCCATGTTCATGCAGATGGCAGTGTAGATATTTCCATATTCATAGAGATGGCGGTGTAGATATTTCTATGTTTATAGAGATAGCGGTGTAGATATTTCCATGTGTATAGAGATGGCGGTGCAGGTATCTCCATGTTTATAGAGATAGTGGTGAAGATATTTCCATGTTTATACAGATTGCATTGTTGGTATTTCCCTGTTTACTCAGTTAGCGGTGTTGGTATTTCCATGTTTATAGAGATAGCAGTGTATATATTTCCATGTTTACAGAGATAGTGGTGTAGATATGTCCATCTTTGCGCCGATTGCAGTGTAGATATATCCATCTTTACACAGATAGCTGTGTAGATATATCCAAGTTTACACAGATAGCTGTGTAGATGTTTCCATGTTTACACAGATAGCGTTTTAAATATTTCCTTGTTTATACAGATACCGGTGTAGATATTTCCATGTTTATACTGCTCGCGGTGTAGATATTTCCATCTTTATGCAGATGGCAGTGTAGATATTTCCATGTTTATACAGATAGTGGTGTCGATATTTCCATGTTTATACAGATGGCGGTGTAGACAGTTCCATGTTTCTGGAGATGGCGGTGTAGATATCTTCAAGTTTATAGAGATGGCGGTGTAGATATTTCCATGTTTATAGAGATGACTGTGTAGATATTTGCATGTTGATACAGATGACGGCATAGATGTTTCCATGTTTATACAGATGGCTGTGTAGATATTTCCATGTGTATATAGATGGCAGTGTAGGTATTTCCATGTTTATAGAGATAGCGGTGTAGATATTTCTATGTTTATACAGATAGGTGTGTAGATATTTCCAACTTTATACCGATGGCAGTTTAGATACTTCCATGTTTATACAGATGGCTTTGTAGATATTTCGAAGTTTATAGAGATAGCGGTTTAGATATTTCAATGTTTATACAGATAGCTTTGTAGATATTTCCATGTTTATACTGATAGCATTGGAGATATTTCCATGTTTATACAGAGAGCGATGTAGATATTTCCATGTTTACAGAGATAACGGTGTAGGTATTTCCATGTTTATTGAGATAACGGAATAGATATTTCCATGTTTACACTGATGACTGTGTAGGTATTTCCATTGGTATACAGATGGCAGTGAAGATATTTCCACGTTTATAGAGATGGTGGTGTAGATATTTCCATGTTTATACAGATAGCGGTGTAGATGTGTCCATGTATGCAGAGATAGCGGTGGAGATATGTCCACGTTTATACAGATATCGACGTAGATTTTTCTACGTTTATACAGATAGCGGTGTAGATACTTCCACGTTTATAAAGATAGCGGTGTAGATATTTCCACGTTTTACAGATAGTGGTGCAGATATTTAGATGTTTACACAGACAGCGGTGTAGATATTTCCATGTTTACAGAGATAGAGGTGTAGATATTTCCATCTTTGCACAGATTGCGGTGTGGATATTTCCTTGTATATAGAGATAGCGGTGCAGGTATTTCCATGTTTATAGGGATAGCGTTGTCGATATTTCCATATTTATACAGATGGCTGTGTAGATATTTCCATGTGTATTCAGATGGCAATGCAGATATTTCCATGTTCATAGAGATGATGGTGTAGATATTTCCATGTTTACCGGGATTGCGGTGTAGATATTTCCATGTTTATAGAGATAGCGGTGTAGGTATTTCCATTTTTACAGAGAAAGCGGTGTAGATATTTCCATGTTTATACAGATGACTGGGTAGATATTTGCATGTTTATACAGATGGCGGTGTAGATATTTCCATGTTTATAGAGATAGCGGTGTAGTTAATTCCATGTTTATACAGACAGCGGTGTATATATTTCCATGTTTATACAGATAGCGGTGTAGATATTTCCAGGTTTATACAGATATTGGTGGAGATATTTCCTTGTTTATACAGATCGTGGTGTAGATATTTCCATGTTTATACAGATAGCGGTGTAGATATTTCCATAATTATACAGGTAGCGGTGTAGATATTTCCATGTTTCCACAGATGGCATTGTAGATATTTCCATGTTTATACAGATGGCATTGTAGATATTTCCATGTGTATACAGAGGGCAGTGTAGGTATTACCATGTTTATAGAGATGGTGGTGTAGATATTTCCATGTTTATACAGATGACTGCGTAGATATTTGCATGTTTTTACAGATGGCGGTACAGATATTTCTATGTTTATAGAGATAGCATTGTAGATATTTCCATGTGTATAGAGATGGCGGTGTAGGTATCTCCATGTTTATAGGGATAGTGGTGAAGGTATTTCCATGTTTATACAGATAGCGGTGTAGATATTTCCACGTTTATACAGCTCGCGGTGTAGGTATTTCCATCTTTATACAGATGGCATTGTAGATATTCCCATGTTTATACAGATGGCGATGTAGATATTTCCATGTTTCTGAAGATGGCGGTGAAGATATTTCCATGTTTACAGAGATAGCGGTGTAGATATTTTCATGTTTATAAATTTAGCGGTGTAGATATTTCCATGTTTATAGAGATAGCCGTGTAGATATTTCCATATTTATACACATAATGGTGTAGATATTTCCATGTTTACAGATGGCGGTGTAGATATTTCCATGTTTATACAGATGGCGGTGTAGATATTTCCTTGTTTATACAGATAGCGGTGTAGATATTTCCATGTTTATACAGATAGTGGTGTAGATATTTGCATGTTTACAGAGATAGCGGTGTAGATATTCCATCTTTCCACAGATTGCGGTGTAGATATTTCTATCTTTACACAGATAGCTATGTAGATATTTCCAAGTTTACACAGATAGCTGTGTAGATATTTCCATGTTTACACAGACAGCTTTGTAGATATTTCCATGTTTATACAGATAGTGGTGTGGAAATTTCCATGTTTATACAAATAGCGGTGTAGATATTTCCATGTTTATACTGATAGCGGTGGAGATATTTCCACGTTTATACAGATAGCGATTTAGATATTTCCATTTTTACAGAGATGGCGGGGTGGATATTTCCGTGTTTATAGTGATTGCGGTGTAGACATTTCCATATATGTAGAGATAGCGGTGTAGGTATTTCCATGTTTATAGGGATAGCAGAGTAAATATTTCCATGTTTACACAGACGGCTTTGTATGTATTTCCATGGGTACACAGATGGCAGTGTAGATATTTCCATTTTTATATAGATGGTTTTGAAGGTATTTCCATGTTTATACAGATGGCGGTGTAGATAGTTCCATGTATCTGGAGATGGTGGTGTAGATATTTTCATATTTACAGAGATAGAGGTGTAGATATTTCCATGTTTATAGAGATTGCGGTGTAGATATCTCCATGTATATAGAGATAGCGGTGTAGGTATTTCCATGTTTATAGGGATAGCGGTGTCGATATTTCCATGTTTATACTGATGGCTGTGTAGATATTTCCATGTGTATTCAGATGGCATTGGTGATAATTCCATGTTTATAGAGATGATGGTGTAGATATTTCCATGTTTATACAGATGACTGGGTAGATATTTGCATGTTTATACAGATCGTGTTGTAGATATTTCCATGTTTATTCAGATGGCAGTGTAGATATTTCCATGTTTATAGAGATAGCGGTATAGATATTTCCATGTTTATACTGATAGCGGTGGAGATATTTCCACGTTTATACAGATAGCGATGTAGATATTTCCATTTTTACAGAGATGGCGGTGTAGATATTTCCATTTTTATAGAGATTGCGGTGTAGACATTTACATATATTGAGAGATAGCGGTGTAGGTATTTCCATGTTTATAGGGATAGCAGAGTAAGTATTTCCATGTTTATACAGACGGCTTTGTTGGTATTTCCATTTGTACACAGATGGCCGTGTAGATATTTCCATGTTTATACAGATGGCGGCATAGATATTTCCATGGACATGCAGATGCCGGTGTAGATATTTCCATGTTTATAGAGATAGCGGTGTAGGTATTTCCATCTTTGTACAGATAGCGGTGTAGTTATTTCCATGTTTATACACATAGCGGTGTAGATATTTCCAAGTTTATACATATAGTGGTGGACATATTTCCTTGTTTAGACAGATTGTTGTGTAGATATTTCCACGTTTATACAGATCGCAGTCTAGATATTTCCATATGTATACAGGTAGTGTTGTAGATATTTCCGTGTTTATACAGATCGCGGTGTAGATATTTCCATCTTTCCACAGATGGCAGTGTAGATATTTCCATGTTTATACAGATGGCGGTGTGGATATTTCCCTGTTTATACAGATAGCGGTGTAGACATTTCCATGTTCATGAAGATGGCGGTGTAGATATTTCCATGTTTATAGAGATGGCGGGGTATATATTTCTATGTTTATAGGGATAGCGGTGTAGATATTTCAATATGTATAGAGATGGCGTTGTGGGTATTTCCATGTTTATAGAGATAGTGGTGAAGATATTTCCATCTTTATACAGATAGTGGTGTAGATGTTTCCATGTTTATACAGAAAGCGGTGTTGGTATTTCCAAGTTTATACAGATAGCGGTGTAGATATTTCCATGTTTATAAATCTCACGGTGTAGATATTTCCATCTTTATACAGATGGCAGTGTAGATATTTCCACGTTTACACAGATGGCGGTGTAGATACTTCCATGTTTCTGGAGACGGCGGAGTAGATATTTTTATGTTTATACAGATGGCAGTGTAGATATTTCCATGTTTACACAGATGGCGGTGTAGATACTTCCATGTTTCTGGAGATGGCGGAGCAGATATATTCATGTTTATACAGATGGCAGTGTAGATATTTCCATGTTTATAGAGTTTGCGGTGTAGATATTTCCATGTTTATAGAGATAGCGGTGTAGGATTTTCCATGTTTATACAGATGGCAGTGTAGATATTTCCATGTTTATACAGATAGCGGTGTAGATTTTTCCACGTTTATGCAGGTTACGGTGTAGATATTTCCATGTATATACAGATCGCGGTGTAGATATTTCCATCTTTCCACAGATGGCAGTGTAGATCTTTCCATGTTTATACAGATGGCGGTGTAGAAATTTCCATATTTATACACATAGCGGTGTAGATATTTCCATGTTCCTGCAGATGGCGGTGTAGATGTTTCCATGTTTATAGAGATGGCGCAGTAGATATTTCTAAGTTTATAGAGATAGCGATTTAGATAATTTCATGTGTATATTGATGGCGGTGTATGTATTTCCAAGTTTATAGAGATAGTGGTGAAGGTATTTCCATGTTTATACAGATAGCGGTGTGGATATTTTCATGTTTATACAGTTAGCATTGTAGATATTTCCGTGTTTATACAAATAGCGGTGTTGGTATTTCCGTGTTTATACAGATAGCATTGTAGATATTTCCATTTTTATACAGATAGCAGTGTAGATATTTCCATGTTTACAGAGATAACGGTGTAGATATTTCCATCTTTGCACAGATTGCGGTGTAGATATTTCCATCTTTACACAGATAGCTGAGTAGATATTGCCAAGTTTACACAGATACCTGTGTAGACATTTCCATGTTTACACAGATAGCGTTGTAGACATTTCCATGTTTATATGGATGGCGTTGTAGATATTTCCATGTTTAGACAGATAGCGGTGTAGATATTTCCAGGTTTATACAGATGGCAGTGTAGATATTTCCAGGTTTCTGCAGATGGTGGTGTAGCTATTTCCGTGTTTCTGTAGATGGCGGTGTAGATATTTCCAAGTTTATAGAATGGCAGTGTAGATATTTCCAAGTTTATACAGATGGCGGTGTAGATATTTCCATGTTTATACAGATAGAGGTGTAGATATTTCCATGATTATACAGATAGCGGTGTAGATAGTACCATGTTTACAAAGATAGCGATGTAGATATTTCCATCTTTGCACAGATTGCGTTGTAGATATTTCCATCTTTACACAGATAGCGGTATAGATATTTCCATCTTTGCACAGACTGTGCTGTAGATATTTCCGTCTTAACACAGATAGTGGTGTAGATATTTAAATGTTTACACAGACAGCGGTGTAGACATTTCCATGTTTACACAGATAGCGGTGGAGATATTTCCATGTTTATAGAGATAGTGGTGTACATATTTCCATGTTTATACAGATGGCGGTATACGTATTTCCATGTTTATACAGATAGCGGTGTAGCTACTTCCAAGTTCATACAGATAGCGGTGTAGATATTTAAATGTTTTTACAGATAGCGCTGTAGATATTTCCATGTTTATACAGATATGGGTGCAGATATTTCCAGGTATCTACAGATAGTGGTGGAGATATTTCCTTGTTTATACAATCGTGGTGTAGATATTTCCATGTTTATACAGATAGCGGTGTAGATATTTCCATAATTATACAGGTAGAAGTGTAGATATTTCCACGTTTTTACAGATCGCGGTGCAGATATTTCCATCTTTCCACAGATGGCAGTGTAGATATTTCCATCTTTATACAGATGGCAGTGAAGATATTTCCATGTTTCTGGAGATGGCAGTGAAGATATTTCCATGTTTATAGAGATAACGGTGTAGATGTTTTCATGTTTATAAATTTAGCGGTGTAGATATTTCCATGTTTATACAGATGGCGGTGTAGATATTTCCTTGTTTATACAGATAGCGGTGTAGATATTTCCATGTTTATACAGATAGCAGTGTAGATATTTCCATGTTTACAGAGATAGCGGTGTAGGTATTTCCATCTTTCCACAGATTGCGTTGTAGATATTTCTATATTTACACAGATAGCTATGTAGATATTTCCAAGTTTACACAGCTAGCTGTGTAGATATTTCCATGTTTACACAGATTGCGTTGTAGATATTTCCATGTTTATACAGATAGCGGTGTAGATATTTCCATGTTTATACAGATAGCGGTATAGATATTTCCATGTTTATACTGATAGCGGTGGAGATATTTCCACGTTTATACAGATAGCGATGTAGATATTTCCATTTTTACAGAGATGGCGGTGTAGATATTTCCATGTTTATAGAGATTGCGGTGTAGACATTTCCATATAAAGAGAGATAGCGGTGTAGATATTTCCATGTTTATAGGGATAGCAGAGTAAATATTTCCATGTTTATACAGACGGCTTTGTAGGTATTTCCATTTGTACACAGATGGCCGTGTAGATATTTCCATGTTTGTAGAGATGGTGTTGAAGATATTTCCATGTTTTTACAGATGACTCTGTAGATATTTGCATGTTTATACAGAAGGCGGTGTAGATATTTCCATGTTTATAGAGATAGCGGTGTAGGTATTTCCATCTTTATACAGATAGCGGTGTAGATATTTCCATGTTTATACACATAGCGGTGTAGATATTTCCAAGTTTATACAGATAGTGGTGGACATATTTCCTTGTTTAGACAGATTGTGGTGTAGATATTTCCATGTTTATACAGATCGCAGTCTAGATATTTCCATATGTATACAGGTAGCGGTGTAGATATTTCCGTGTTGATACAGATCGCGGTGTAGATATTTCCATCTTTCCACAGATGGCAGTGTAGATATTTCCATGTTTATACAGATGGCGGTGTGGATATTTCCCTGTTTATACAGATAGCTGGGTAGACATTTCCATGTTCATGAAGATGGCGGTGTAGATATTTCCATGTTTATAGGGATGGCGGGGTATATATTTCTATGTTTATAGGGATAGCGGTGTAGGTATTTCCATATGTATAGAGATGGCGTTGTGGGTATTTCCATGTTTATAGAGATAGTGGTGAAGATATTTCCATCTTTATACAGATAGCGGTGTAGATATTTCCATGTTTAGACAGATAGCGGTGTACATATTTCCAGGTTTATACAGATGGCAGTGTAGATATTTCCAGGTTTCTGCAGATGGCGGTGTAGATATTTCCGTGTTTCTGCAGATGGCGGTTTAGATATTTCCAAGTTTATACAATGGCAGTGTAGATATTTCCAAGTTTATACAGATGGCGGTGTAGATATTTCCATGTTTATACAGATAGAGGTGTAGATATTTCCATGATTATACAGATAGCGTTGTAGATATTACCATGTTTACAAAGATAGCGGGGTAGATATTTCCATCTTTGCACAGATTGCGTTGTAGATATTTCCATCTTTACACAGATAGCGGTATAGATATTTCCATCTTTGCACAGACTGTGCTGTAGATATTTCCATCTTAACACAGATAGTGGTGTAGATATTTCCATGTTTACACAGACATCGGTGTAGACGTTTCCATGTTTACACAGATAGCGGTGGATATATTTCCATGTTTATAGAGATAGTGGTGTACATATTTCCATGTTTATACAGATGGCGGTGTACATATTTCCATGTTTATACAGATAGCGGTGTAGATATTTCCAAGTTCATACAGATAACGGTGTAGATATTTAAATGTTTTTACAGATAGCACTGTAGATATGTCCATGTTTATACAGATAGGGGTGTAGGTATTTCCATGTTATACAGATAGCGGTTAGACATTTCCATGTTTATACAGATAGCGGTGTAGATATTTCCATATTTATACAGATAGCGGTGTATATATTTCCATGTTTATACAGACCACGGTGGAGATATTTCCATGTTTATACAGATAGCTGTGCAGATATTTCCATTTTTACACAGATCGCGGTGTAGATATTTTCATGTTTATACAGATAGCGTTGTCCATATATCCAAGTTTGTACAGATAGCCGTGTAGATATTTCCATGTTTATGCAGATAGCGGTGTAGATATTTCCATGTTTATACCCATAGGGGTGTACATATTTCCACGTTTACAGAGATTGCGGTGTAGGTATTTCCATGTTTATACTGATGGCGGTGAAGATCTTTCCATGTGTGTACAGATGGTACTGTAGATTTCCCATGTTTATACTGATGGAGGTGTAGATATTTCCTTGTTTATAGAGATAGCGGTGGAGATATCTCCATGTTTATACAGATAGCGATGAAGATATTTCCATGTTTATACAGATAACAGTGTAGGTATTTCCATGTTTATGCAGATAGCGGTGAAGATATTTCCATGTTTATAGAGATATCGGTGTAGATATTTCCATGTTTATACAGATAGCGGTGGAGATATTTCCATGTTTATACAGATAGCGGCGGAGGTATTGCCTTATTTATACAGATGGCGGTGTAGATATTTGCATGTTTATACAGATAGCGATGTAGATATTTCCATGTTTACACAGATAGCAGTGGAGTTATTTCCATGTTTATACATATTGCAATGTAGGTATTTCCAGGTTAATAGAGATAGCACTGTAGATATTTCCATGTTTATACAGATGGCTGTGTTGATATTTCCATGTGTATACAGATGGCAGTGTAGATATTTCCATGTTTATACAGATGGAGGTGTAGATATTTCCATGTTTATACAGATGACTGTGAAGATAATTTCATATTTTTACACATGGCAGTGTAGTTATTTCATTGTTTATACAGATAGCTGTGTGGCTATTTCCATGTTTATACAGATAGCAGTGGATATATTTCCATGTTTATAGAGAAGGCTGTGTAGATATTTCCATGTTTATACAGATGGCTGTGTAGATATTTCCATGTTTATAGAGATAGTGGTGTGGATATTTGCATGTTTATACAGATATTAGTGCAGATATTTCCATGTTTATAGAGACAGCATTGTATATATTTCCATATTTATACAGATAGCGGTGTAGATATTTCCATGTTTATTCAGATGTCGGTGTATATATTTCCATGTTAATACAGATGGCTGTGTAGATATTTCCCTTTTTATACAGATAGCGGTGTGGATATTTCCGTGTATATACAGATAGCGGTGTTGATATTTCCATGTTTACACAGATAGCGGTTTAGATATTTCCATCTTTGCACAGATTGCGGTGTAGATATTTCCATTTTTACACAGATAGCTGTGTAGATATTTCCATCTTTACACGGAGAGCTGTGTAGATATTTCCATGTTTACACAGATAGCAGTCTAGATATTTCCATGTTTATAGAGATGGCGGTGTACATAGTTCCATGTTTATAGAGATGGTGGAGTAGATATTTCCATGTTTTTACAGATAACAGTGTAGCTATTTCCATGTTTATACAGATGGCAGTGTAGATATTTCCATGTTATACAGACAGCAGTGTAGACATTTCCATATTTGTACAGATAGCGGTGTAGGTATTTCCATGTTTATACAGATAGCGGTGTAGATATTTCCATATTTATACAGATAGCAGTGTGTAAATTTCCATGTTTATACAGATAGCGGTGGAGATAATTCCATGTTTATACAGATAGCTGTGGAGATATTTCCATGTTTATACAGATCGCGGTGTAGATATTTTCATGTTCATAGAGATAGCGTTGTCCATATTTCCAAGTTTATACAGATAGCCGTGTGGATATTTCCATGTTTATGCAGATAGCGCTGTACATATTTGCATGTTTTTACCCATAGCGGTGTACATATTTCCACGTTTACAGAGATTTCGGGGCAGATATTTCCATGTTTTTACTGATGTCTGTGAAGATATTTCCATGTGTATACAGATGGCAGTATAGATTTCCCATGTTTATACTGATGGAGGTGTAGATATTTCCTTGTTTATAGAGATAGCGGTGGAGATATTTCCATGTTTATACAGATAGCGATGTAGATATTTCCATGTTTATACAGATAGCAGTGTAGGTATTTCCATGTTTAAACAGATAGCGGTGAAGGTATTTCCATGTTTATAGATATTGCGATGTAGATATTTCCATGTTTATACAGATAGCGATGTAGATATTTCCATGTTTATACAGATAGCGATGTAGATATTTCCATGTTTATACAGATAGCAGTGTAGATATTTCCATGTTTATACAGATAGCAGTGCAGTTATTTCCATGTTTATACATAATGAAGTGTAGGTATATCCAGGTTTATAGAGATAGCGGTGTAGATATTACCATGTTTATACAGATGGCTGCGTAGATGTTTGCATGTTTATACAGATGGAGGTCCAGATATTCCCAAGTTTATACAGATGACTGTGAAAATATTTTCATATTTTTACACATGGCGGTGTAGATATTTCATTGTTTATACAGATAGCTCTGTGGCTATTTCCATGTTTATACAGATGGCAGTGGAGATATTTCCATGTTTATAGAGATGTCTGTGTAGATATTTGCATGTATATACAGATGGCAGTGTAGATATTTAAATGTTTAAACAGATAGTGGTGTAGATATTTCCATGTTTATACAGATGGCCGTGTATATATTTCCATGTTTATAGAGATAGCCATGTAGATGTTTCCATGTTTATACAGATAGCGGTGTAGACATTTCCATGTTTATAGAGAGAACGGTGTAGATATTTCCATATTTATAGAGAGAGCGCTGTAGATATTTCCATGTTTATGCAGATAGCTGTGTAGATATTTCCATGTTTATGCAGAAAGCGGTGTAGGTATTTGCATGTTTATACCAATAGCGGTGAACATATTTCCAAGTTTACAGAGATTGCAGTGTAGATATTTCCATTTATATACTGATGGCTGTGTAGATATTTCCATGTATATACAGATGGCAGTGTAGATTTCCCATGTTTATACTGATGGTGGTGTAGATATTTCCTTGTTTATAGAGATAGCGGTGGAGATATTTCCATGTTTATACAGATAGTGATGTAGATATTTCCATGTTTATACAGATAGCGGTGAAGATATTTCCATGTTTATAGAGATGGCAGTGTAGATATTTCCATGTTTATACAGATAGCGGTGCAGATATTATCATGTTTAAAGAGACAGCGTTGTATATATTTCCATATTTATACTGTTAGCGGTGTAGATATTTCCATGTTTATTCAGATGTCGGTGTAGGTATTTCCATGTTTATACAGATGGCGGTGTGGATATTTCCCTGTTTATACAGATAGCTGGGTAGACATTTCCATGTTCATGAAGATGGCGGTGTAGATATTTCCATGTTTATAGGGATGGCGGGGTATATATTTCTACGTTTATAGGGATAGCGGTGTAGATATTTCCATATGTATAGAGATGGCGTTGTGGGTATTTCCGTGTTTATAGAGATAGTGGTGAAGATATTTCCATCTTTATACAGATAGCGGTGTAGATATTTCCATGTTTAGACAGATAGCGGTGTACATATTTCCAGGTTTATACAGATGGCAGTGTAGGTATTTCCAGGTTTCTGCAGATGGCGGTGTAGATATTTCCGTGTTTCTGCAGATGGCGGTGTAGATATTTCCAAGTTTATACAATGGCAGTGTAGATATTTCCAAGTTTATACAGATGGCGGTGTAGATATTTCCATGTTTATACAGATAGAGGTGTAGATATTTCCATGATTATACAGATAGCGTTGTAGATATTACCATGTTTACAAAGATAGCGGGGTAGATATTTCCATCTTTGCACAGATTGCGTTGTAGATATTTCCATCTTTACACAGATAGCGGTATAGATATTTCCATCTTTGCACAGACTGTGCTGTAGATATTTCCATCTTAACACAGATAGTGGTGTAGATATTTCCATGTTTACACAGACATCGGTGTAGACGTTTCCATGTTTACACAGATAGCGGTGGATATATTTCCATGTTTATAGAGATAGTGGTGTACATATTTCCATGTTTATACAGATGGCGGTGTACATATTTCCATGTTTATACAGATAGCGGTGTAGATATTTCCAAGTTCATACAGATAACGGTGTAGATATTTAAATGTTTTTACAGATAGCACTGTAGATATGTCCATGTTTATACAGATAGGGGTGTAGGTATTTCCATGTTATACAGATAGCGGTTAGACATTTCCATGTTTATACAGATAGCGGTGTAGATATTTCCATATTTATACAGATAGCGGTGTATATATTTCCATGTTTATACAGACCACGGTGGAGATATTTCCATGTTTATACAGATAGCTGTGCAGATATTTCCATTTTTACACAGATCGCGGTGTAGATATTTTCATGTTTATACAGATAGCGTTGTCCATATATCCAAGTTTGTACAGATAGCCGTGTAGATATTTCCATGTTTATGCAGATAGCGGTGTAGATATTTCCATGTTTATACCCATAGGGGTGTACATATTTCCACGTTTACAGAGATTGCGGTGTAGGTATTTCCATGTTTATACTGATGGCGGTGAAGATCTTTCCATGTGTGTACAGATGGTACTGTAGATTTCCCATGTTTATACTGATGGAGGTGTAGATATTTCCTTGTTTATAGAGATAGCGGTGGAGATATCTCCATGTTTATACAGATAGCGATGAAGATATTTCCATGTTTATACAGATAACAGTGTAGGTATTTCCATGTTTATGCAGATAGCGGTGAAGATATTTCCATGTTTATAGAGATATCGGTGTAGATATTTCCATGTTTATACAGATAGCGGTGGAGATATTTCCATGTTTATACAGATAGCGGTGGAGGTATTGCCTTATTTATACAGATGGCGGTGTAGATATTTGCATGTTTATACAGATAGCGATGTAGATATTTCCATGTTTACACAGATAGCAGTGGAGTTATTTCCATGTTTATACATATTGCAATGTAGGTATTTCCAGGTTAATAGAGATAGCACTGTAGATATTTCCATGTTTACACAGATGGCTGTGTTGATATTTCCATGTGTATACAGATGGCAGTGTAGATATTTCCATGTTTATACAGATGGAGGTGTAGATATTTCCATGTTTATACAGATGACTGTGAAGATAATTTCATATTTTTACACATGGCAGTGTAGTTATTTCATTGTTTATACAGATAGCTGTGTGGCTATTTCCATGTTTATACAGATAGCAGTGGATATATTTCCAAGTTTATAGAGAAGGCTGTGTAGATATTTCCATGTTTATACAGATGACTGCGTAGATATTTGCATGTTTTTACAGATGGCGGTATAGATATTTCTATGTTTATAGAGATAGCATTGTAGATATTTCCATGTGTATAGAGATGGCGGTGTAGGTATCTCCATGTTTATAGAGATAGTGGTGAAGGTATTTCCATGTTTATACAGATAGCGGTGTAGATATTTCCACGTTTATACAGCTCGCGGTGTAGGTATTTCCATCTTTATACAGATGGCATTGTAGATATTCCCATGTTTATACAGATGGCGATGTAGATATTTCCATGTTTCTGAAGATGGCGGTGAAGGTATTTCCATGTTTACAGAGATAGCGGTGTAGATATTTTCATGTTTATAAATTTAGCGGTGTAGATATTTCCATGTTTATAGAGATAGCCGTGTAGATATTTCCATATTTATACACATAATGGTGTAGATATTTCCATGTTTACAGACGGCGGTGTAGATATTTCCATGTTTATACAGATGGCGGTGTAGATATTTCCTTGTTTATACAGATAGCGGTGTAGATATTTCCATGTTTATACAGATAGTGGTGTAGATATTTCCATGTTTACAGAGATAGCGGTGTAGATATTCCATCTTTCCACAGATTGCGGTGTAGATATTTCTATCTTTACACAGATAGCTATGTAGATATTTCCAAGTTTACACAGATAGCTGTGTAGATATTTCCATGTTTACACAGACAGCTTTGTAGATATTTCCATGTTTATACAGTTAGTGGTGTGGAAATTTCCATATTTATACAAATAGCGGTGTAGATATTTCCATGTTTATACTGATAGCGGTGGAGATATTTCCACGTTTATACAGATAGCGATTTAGATATTTCCATTTTTACAGAGATGGCGGGGTGGATATTTCCGTGTTTATAGTGATTGCGGTGTAGACATTTCCATATATGTAGAGATAGCGGTGTAGGTATTTCCATGTTTATAGGGATAGCAGAGTAAATATTTCCATGTTTACACAGACGGCTTTGTATGTATTTCCATGGGTACACAGATGGCAGTGTAGATATTTCCATTTTTATATAGATGGTTTTGAAGGTATTTCCATGTTTATACAGATGGCGGTGTAGATAGTTCCATGTATCTGGAGATGGTGGTGTAGATATTTTCATATTTATAGAGATAGAGGTGTAGATATTTCCATGTTTATAGAGATTGCGGTGTAGATATCTCCATGTATATAGAGATAGCGGTGTAGGTATTTCCATGTTTATAGGGATAGCGGTGTCGATATTTCCATGTTTATACTGATGGCTGTGTAGATATTTCCATGTGTATTCAGATGGCATTGGTGATAATTCCATGTTTATAGAGATGATGGTGTAGATATTTCCATGTTTATACAGATGACTGGGTAGATATTTGCATGTTTATACAGATCGTGTTGTAGATATTTCCATGTTTATTCAGATGGCAGTGTAGATATTTCCATGTTTATAGAGATAGCGGTATAGATATTTCCATGTTTATACTGATAGCGGTGGAGATATTTCCACGTTTATACAGATAGCGATGTAGATATTTCCATTTTTACAGAGATGGCGGTGTAGATATTTCCATTTTTATAGAGATTGCGGTGTAGACATTTACATATATTGAGAGATAGCGGTGTAGGTATTTCCATGTTTATAGGGATAGCAGAGTAAGTATTTCCATGTTTATACAGACGGCTTTGTTGGTATTTCCATTTGTACACAGATGGCCGTGTAGATATTTCCATGTTTATACAGATGGCGGCATAGATATTTCCATGGACATGCAGATGCCGGTGTAGATATTTCCATGTTTATAGAGATAGCGGTGTAGGTATTTCCATCTTTGTACAGATAGCGGTGTAGTTATTTCCATGTTTATACACATAGCGGTGTAGATATTTCCAAGTTTATACATATAGTGGTGGACATATTTCCTTGTTTAGACAGATTGTTGTGTAGATATTTCCACGTTTATACAGATCGCAGTCTAGATATTTCCATATGTATACAGGTAGTGTTGTAGATATTTCCGTGTTTATACAGATCGCGGTGTAGATATTTCCATCTTTCCACAGATGGCAGTGTAGATATTTCCATGTTTATACAGATGGTGGTGTGGATATTTCCCTGTTTATACAGATAGCGGTGTAGACATTTCCATATTCATGAAGATGGCGGTGTAGATATTTCCATGTTTATAGAGATGGCGGGGTATATATTTCTATGTTTATAGGGATAGCGGTGTAGATATTTCAATATGTATAGAGATGGCGTTGTGGGTATTTCCATGTTTATAGAGATAGTGGTGAAGATATTTCCATCTTTATACAGATAGTGGTGTAGATGTTTCCATGTTTATACAGAAAGCGGTGTTGGTATTTCCAAGTTTATACAGATAGCGGTGTAGATATTTCCATGTTTATAAATCTCACGGTGTAGATATTTCCATCTTTATACAGATGGCAGTGTAGATATTTCCACGTTTACACAGATGGCGGTGTAGATACTTCCATGTTTCTGGAGACGGCGGAGTAGATATTTTTATGTTTATACAGATGGCAGTGTAGATATTTCCATGTTTACACAGATGGCGGTGTAGATACTTCCATGTTTCTGGAGATGGCGGAGCAGATATATTCATGTTTATACAGATGGCAGTGTAGATATTTCCATGTTTATAGAGTTTGCGGTGTAGATATTTCCATGTTTATAGAGATAGCGGTGTAGGATTTTCCATGTTTATACAGATGGCAGTGTAGATATTTCCATGTTTATACAGATAGCGGTGTAGATTTTTCCACGTTTATGCAGGTTACGGTGTAGATATTTCCATGTATATACAGATCGCGGTGTAGATATTTCCATCTTTCCACAGATGGCAGTGTAGATCTTTCCATGTTTATACAGATGGCGGTGTAGAAATTTCCATATTTATACACATAGCGGTGTAGATATTTCCATGTTCCTGCAGATGGCGGTGTAGATGTTTCCATGTTTATAGAGATGGCGCAGTAGATATTTCTAAGTTTATAGAGATAGCGATTTAGATAATTTCATGTGTATATTGATGGCGGTGTATGTATTTCCAAGTTTATAGAGATAGTGGTGAAGGTATTTCCATGTTTATACAGATAGCGGTGTGGATATTTTCATGTTTATACAGTTAGCATTGTAGATATTTCCGTGTTTATACAAATAGCGGTGTTGGTATTTCCGTGTTTATACAGATAGCATTGTAGATATTTCCATTTTTATACAGATAGCAGTGTAGATATTTCCATGTTTACAGAGATAACGGTGTAGATATTTCCATCTTTGCACAGATTGCGGTGTAGATATTTCCATCTTTACACAGATAGCTGAGTAGATATTGCCAAGTTTACACAGATACCTGTGTAGACATTTCCATGTTTACACAGATAGCGTTGTAGACATTTCCATGTTTATATGGATGGCGTTGTAGATATTTCCATGTTTAGACAGATAGCGGTGTAGATATTTCCAGGTTTATACAGATGGCAGTGTAGATATTTCCAGGTTTCTGCAGATGGCGGTGTAGCTATTTCCGTGTTTCTGCAGATGGCGGTGTAGATATTTCCAAGTTTATACAATGGCAGTGTAGATATTTCCAAGTTTATACAGATGGCGGTGTAGATATTTCCATGTTTATACAGATAGAGGTGTAGATATTTCCATGATTATACAGATAGCGGTGTAGATAGTACCATGTTTACAAAGATAGCGGTGTAGATATTTCCATCTTTGCACAGATTGCGTTGTAGATATTTCCATCTTTACACAGATAGCGGTATAGATATTTCCATCTTTGCACAGACTGTGCTGTAGATATTTCCATCTTAACACAGATAGTGGTGTAGATATTTAAATGTTTACACAGACAGCGGTGTAGACATTTCCATGTTTACACAGATAGCGGTGGAGATATTTCCATGTTTATAGAGATAGTGGTGTACATATTTCCATGTTTATACAGATGGCGGTATACGTATTTCCATGTTTATACAGATAGCGGTGTAGCTACTTCCAAGTTCATACAGATAGCGGTGTAGATATTTAAATGTTTTTACAGATAGCGCTGTAGATATTTCCATGTTTATACAGATATGGGTGCAGATATTTCCAGGTATCTACAGATAGTGGTGGAGATATTTCCTTGTTTATACAATCGTGGTGTAGATATTTCCATGTTTATACAGATAGCGGTGTAGATATTTCCATAATTATACAGGTAGAAGTGTAGATATTTCCACGTTTTTACAGATCGCGGTGCAGATATTTCCATCTTTCCACAGATGGCAGTGTAGATATTTCCATCTTTATACAGATGGCAGTGAAGATATTTCCATGTTTCTGGAGATGGCAGTGAAGATACTTCCATGTTTATAGAGATAACGCTGTAGATGTTTTCATGTTTATAAATTTAGCGGTGTAGATATTTCCATGTTTATACAGATGGCGGTGTAGATATTTCCTTGTTTATACAGATAGCGGTGTAGATATTTCCATGTTTACACAGCTAGCTGTGTAGATATTTCCATGTTTACAGAGATAGCGGTGTAGGTATTTCCATCTTTCCACAGATTGCGTTGTAGATATTTCTATATTTACACAGATAGCTATGTAGATATTTCCAAGTTTACACAGCTAGCTGTGTAGATATTTCCATGTTTACACAGATTGCGTTGTAGTTATTTCCATGTTTATACAGATAGCGGTGTAGATATTTCCATGTTTATACAGATAGCGGTATAGATATTTCCATGTTTATACTGATAGCGGTGGAGATATTTCCACGTTTATACAGATAGCGATGTAGATATTTCCATTTTTACAGAGATGGCGGTGTAGATATTTCCATGTTTATAGAGATTGCGATGTAGACATTTCCATATAAAGAGAGATAGAGGTGTAGATATTTCCATGTTTATAGGGATAGCAGAGTAAATATTTCCATGTTTATACAGACGGCTTTGTAGGTATTTCCATTTGTACACAGATGGCCGTGTAGATATTTCCATGTTTGTAGAGATGGTGTTGAAGATATTTCCATGTTTTTACAGATGACTCTGTAGATATTTGCATGTTTATACAGAAGGCGGTGTAGATATTTCCATGTTTATAGAGATAGCGGTGTAGGTATTTCCATCTTTATACAGATAGCGGTGTAGATATTTCCATGTTTATACACATAGCGGTGTAGATATTTCCAAGTTTATACAGATAGTGGTGGACATATTTCCTTGTTTAGACAGATTGTGGTGTAGATATTTCCATGTTTATACAGATCGCAGTCTAGATATTTCCATATGTATACAGGTAGCGGTGTAGATATTTCCGTGTTGATACAGATCGCGGTGTAGATATTTCCATCTTTCCACAGATGGCAGTGTAGATATTTCCATGTTTATACAGATGGCGGTGTGGATATTTCCCTGTTCATACAGATAGCTGGGTAGACATTTCCATGTTCATGAAGATGGCGGTGTAGATATTTCCATGTTTATAGGGATGGCGGGGTATATATTTCTATGTTTATAGGGATAGCGGTGTAGATATTTCCATATGTATAGAGATGGCATTGTGGGTATTTCCATGTTTATAGAGATAGTGGTGAAGATATTTCCATCTTAATACAGATAGCGGTGTAGATATTTCCATGTTTAGACAGATAGCGGTGTACATATTTCCAGGTTTATACAGATGGCAGTGTAGATATTTCCAGGTTTCTGCAGATGGCGGTGTAGATATTTCCGTGTTTCTGCAGATGGCGGTGTAGATATTTCCAAGTTTATACAATGGCAGTGTAGATATTTCCAAGTCTATACAGATGGCGGTGTAGATATTTCCATGTTTATACAGATAGAGGTGTAGATATTTCCATGATTATACAGATAGCGTTGTAGATATTACCATGTTTACAAAGATAGCGGGGTAGATATTTCCATCTTTGCACAGATTGCGTTGTAGATATTTCCATCTTTACACAGATAGCGGTATAGATATTTCCATCTTTGCACAGACTGTGCTGTAGATATTTCCATCTTAACACAGATAGTGGTGTAGATATTTCCATGTTTACACAGACATCGGTGTAGACGTTTCCATGTTTACACAGATAGCGGTGGATATATTTCCATGTTTATAGAGATAGTGGTGTACATATTTCCATGTTTATACAGATGGCGGTGTACATATTTCCATGTTTATACAGATAGCGGTGTAGATATTTCCAAGTTCATACAGATAACGGTGTAGATATTTAAATGTTTTTACAGATAGCACTGTAGATATGTCCATGTTTATACAGATAGGGGTGTAGGTATTTCCATGTTATACAGATAGCGGTTAGACATTTCCATGTTTATACAGATAGCGGTGTAGATATTTCCATATTTATACAGATAGCGGTGTATATATTTCCATGTTTATACAGACCACGGTGGAGATATTTCCATGTTTATACAGATAGCTGTGCAGATATTTCCATTTTTACACAGATCGCGGTGTAGATATTTTCATGTTTATACAGATAGCGTTGTCCATATATCCAAGTTTGTACAGATAGCCGTGTAGATATTTCCATGTTTATGCAGATAGCGGTGTAGATATTTCCATGTTTATACCCATAGGGGTGTACATATTTCCACGTTTACAGAGATTGCGGTGTAGGTATTTCCATGTTTATACTGATGGCGGTGAAGATCTTTCCGTGTGTACAGATGGTACTGTAGATTTCCCATGTTTATACTGATGGAGGTGTAGATATTTCCTTGTTTATAGAGATAGCGGTGGAGATATCTCCATGTTTATACAGATAGCGATGAAGATATTTCCATGTTTATACAGATAACAGTGTAGGTATTTCCATGTTTATGCAGATAGCGGTGAAGATATTTCCATGTTTATAGAGATATCGGTGTAGATATTTCCATGTTTATACAGATAGCGGTGGAGATATTTCCATGTTTATACAGATAGCGGTGGAAGTATTGCCTTATTTATACAGATGGCGGTGTAGATATTTGCATGTTTATACAGATAGCGATGTAGATATTTCCATGTTTACACAGATAGCAGTGGAGTTATTTCCATGTTTATACATATTGCAATGTAGGTATTTCCAGGTTAATAGAGATAGCACTGTAGATATTTCCATGTTTATACAGATGGCTGTGTTGATATTTCCATGTGTATACAGATGGCAGTGTAGATATTTCCATGTTTATACAGATGGAGGTGTAGATATTTCCATGTTTATACAGATGACTGTGAAGATAATTTCATATTTTTACACATGGCAGTGTAGTTATTTCATTGTTTATACAGATAGCTGTGTGGCTATTTCCATGTTTATACAGATAGCAGTGGATATATTTCCATGTTTATAGAGAAGGCTGTGTAGATATTTCCATGTTTATACAGATGGCTGTGTAGATATTTCCATGTTTATAGAGATAGTGGTGTGGATATTTGCATGTTTATACAGATATTAGTGCAGATATTTCCATGTTTATAGAGACAGCATTGTATATATTTCCATATTTATACAGATAGCGGTGTAGATATTTCTATGTTTATTCAGATGTCGGTGTATATATTTCCATGTTAATACAGATGGCTGTGTAGATATTTCCCTTTTTATACAGATAGCGGTGTGGATATTTCCGTGTATATACAGATAGCGGTGTTGATATTTCCATGTTTACACAGATAGCGGTGTAGATATTTCCATCTTTGCACAGATTGCGGTGTAGATATTTCCATTTTTACACAGATAGCTGTGTAGATATTTCCATCTTTACACGGAGAGCTGTGTAGATATTTCCATGTTTACACAGATAGCAGTCTAGATATTTCCATGTTTATAGAGATGGCGGTGTAGATATTACCATGTTTATACAGATGGCTGCGTAGATGTTTGCATGTTTATACAGATGGAGGTCCAGATATTCCCAAGTTTATACAGATGACTGTGAAAATATTTTCATATTTTTACACATGGCGGTGTAGATATTTCATTGTTTATACAGATAGCTCTGTGGCTATTTCCATGTTTATACAGATGGCAGTGGAGATATTTCCATGTTTATAGAGATGTCTGTGTAGATATTTGCATGTATATATAGATGGCAGTGTAGATATTTAAATGTTTAAACAGATAGTGGTGTAGATATTTCCATGTTTATACAGATGGCCGTGTATATATTTCCATGTTTATAGAGATAGCCATGTAGATGTTTCCATGTTTATACAGATAGCGGTGTAGACATTTCCATGTTTATAGAGAGAACGGTGTATATATTTCCATATTTATAGAGAGAGCGCTGTAGATATTTCCATGTTTATGCAGATAGCTGTGTAGATATTTCCATGTTTATGCAGAAAGCGGTGTAGTTATTTGCATGTTTATACCAATAGCGGTGAACATATTTCCAAGTTTACAGAGATTGCAGTGTAGATATTTCCATTTATATACTGATGGCTGTGTAGATATTTCCATGTATATACAGATAAGGTTGTAGATATTTCCACGTTTATAGAGATAGCAGTGCAGATATTTCCACGTTTATACAGAGAGCGGTGTAGATATTTCCACGTTTTAAAGATAATTGTGAAGACATTTCCATGTTTATACTCATGGCCGTGTGGATATTTCCATGTTTATGCAGATGGCGGTGTAGATATTTCCATGTTTATGCAGATGGCGGTGTAGATATTTCCAAGTTTATAGAATGGCGGTGTAGATATTTCCACGTTTGTAGAGATAGCGGTGTAGATATTTCCATGTTTATAGAGATAACGGTGTAGGTATTTCCATGTTTATAGTGATAGCTGTGTAGATATTTATATGTTTATACAGATAGCGTTGTAGATATTTCCATGTTTATGCAGATAGCGGTGTTGATAATTCCATGTTTATAGAGATAGCGGTGTAGATATTTCCATGTTTATACAGAAAGCGGTGTAGGTATTTCCATGTTGATACAGATAGCGGTGTAGATATTTACATGTTTATAGAGATGGCTGTGTAGATATTTCCATGTTTATACAGATGGCAGTTTAGGTATTTCCATGTTTATAGAGATAGTGGTGTAGATATTTCCATGTTTATATAGATGACTGTGTAGGTAATTCCATGTTTATACAGATGTCAGTGTAGATATTTTCAGGTTTATAGAGATAGCGATATAGATATTTCCATGTTTATACAGATAGCGGTGAAGACATTTCCATGTTTACAGAGATAGCGGTGTAGATATTTCCATATTTGTACAGATAGCGGTGTAGGTATTTCCATGTTTATACAGATAGCAGTGTAGATATTTCCACGTTTATAGAGATGGCGGTGACGTTATTTCCATGTTTATAGTGATAGTGGTGTAGACATTTCCATGTTTATACTGATAGCGGTGCAGATATTTCCATGTTTATACAGATAGCGGTGTTGGTATTTCCATGGTTATACAGATGTCGGGGTAGATATTTAAATGTTTATACAGATGGCGGTGTAGATATTTCCTTCCTTATACTGATTGCGGTGTTGATATTTCCATGTTTATAAAGATAGCGGTGTAGATATTTCCATGTTTACAGAGATAACGGTGTAGATATTTCCATCTTTGCACAGATTGTGGTGTACATATTTCCATCTTTACGCAGATAATTGTGTAGATATTTCCAAGTCTACACAGATAGCTGTGTAGATATTTCCATGTTTACACATATAGTGTTGTAGATATTTTCATCTCTATACAGATTGAGGTGCAGATATTTCCACGTTTATACAGATAGTGGTGTAGATATTTACACGTTTATACAGATAGCGGTGTAGATATTTCCACGTTTTACAGATAGTTGTGTAGATACTTCCATGTTTATACAGATGGCGGTGTAGATATTTCCATGTTTATGCAGACGGCGGTGCAGGTATTTCAATGTTTATGCAGATGGTGGTGTAGATATTTCCAGGTTTATAGAATGGCGGCGTAGATATTTCCACGTTTATAGAGATAGCGGTGTAGATATTTCCTAGTTTATAGAGATAGCAGTATAGGTATTTCCATGTTTACAGTGATAGCGGTGAAGATATTTATATGTTTATTCAGATAGCAGTGTTGATGTTTCCAAGTTTATGCTGATGGCAGTGTAGATATTTCCTTGTTTATAGAGATACTGATGAAGATATTTCCATGTTTATACAGATGACTGTGTAGGTATTTCCATGTTTATTCAGTTGTCGGTGTAGATATTTACAGGTTTATAGAGATAGCGACGTAGATATTTCCATGTATATACAGACAGCGGTGTAGACATTTCCATGTTTACAGAGAGAGCGGTGTAGATATTTCCATATTTACACAGATAGTGGTGTAGATATCTCCATGTTTATACAGATGGCGGTGTAGATAGTTTCATGTTTATGAAGATGGAGGTGTAGATATTTTCATGTTTATAGAGACTGCGGTGTAGATATGTTTATGTTCATAGAGATAACAGTGTATATATTTCCATGTTTATACAGATGGCTGTGTAGATATTTCCAAGTGTATACAGAGGCAGTGTAGTTATTTCCATGTTTATAGAGATGGTGAAGTAGATATTTCCATGTTTATACAGATGACTGTGTAGATATTTCCATGTTTATACAGATGGCGGTGTAGATATTTCCATGTTTATACAGATAGCTGTGTAGATATTTCCATGTTTACAGAGATAGCGGTGTAGATATATCCATCTTTGCAGAGATTACGGTACAGATATTTCCATCTTTACACAGACAGCGGTGTAGAAATTTCCAAGTTTACACACATAGCTGTGTAGATATTTCCATGTATCCACATATAGCGTTGTAGGTATTTCCATGTTTACACAGATAGCGGAGTATATATTTTCATGTTTATACAGATAGCGGTGTAGATGTTTCCATGTTTTTAGAGATAACAGTGTAGATATTTCCATGTTTATACAGATGGCTGCGTAGATGTTTCCATTTGCATACAGATGGCATTGTAGATATTTCCATGTTTTTACTGATAGCAGTGTAGGTATCTCCTTGTTTATAGAGATGTCTTTGTAGATATTTCCATGTTTATACAGATGGCGGTGTAGATATTTCCATGTTTATAGAGATAGTGGTTTAGATATTTCCATGTTTATACAGATGACTGTGTAGGTATTTCCATGTTTATATAGATGTCTGTGTAGATATTTTCAGGTTTATAGAGATAGCGATGTAGATATTTCCATGTTTATACAGATAGCGGTGTAGACATTTCCATGTTTATAGAGATAGCGGTGTAGATATTTCCATATTTATACAGATAGCGGTGTAGACATTTCCATGTTTATACAGATAGCGGTGTAGATATTTCCATGTTTATAGAGATGGCAGTGAAGTTATTTCCATGTTTATAGAGATAGTGATGTAGATATTTCCATGTTTATACAGAGAGCGGAGAAGGTACTTCCATGTTTACAGAGATAGCGGTGTAGATATTTCCATCTTGGCAAAGATTGCGGTGTAGACATTTCCATGTTTACAGAGATAGCGGTGTAGTTATTTCCATATTTATACAGATAGCGGTGTAGACATTTCCATGTTTACACAGATAACGCTGTAGATATTTCCATGTTTATACAGATAGTGGTGTAGATATTTCCATGTTTATACAGATAGCGGTGTAGATATTTCCATGTTTATAGAGATAACGGTGTAGAAATTTCCATGTTTTTAGAGATACCGGTGTAGATATTTCCAGGTTTATAGAGACGGCGGTGTAGGTATTTCCATGTTTATGCAGATAGCGGTGTAGATAATTCCATGTTTATACAGATAGCAGTGTAGATATTTCCATCTTTATGGACAAGGCGGTGTAGATATTTCCATGTTTACACAGATAACAGTGTAGATATGTCCTTGTTTATAGAGATGGCGGTGTAGATAGTTCCATGTTTATGGAGAGGGCGGTGTAGTTGTTTCCATGTTTATAGAGATGGTGGAGTAGATATTTCCATGTTTTTACAGATGACAGTGAAGCTATTTCCATGTTTATACAGATGGCAGTGTAGATATTTCCATGTTATACAGATAGCGGTGTAGATATTTATATGTTTTTACAGATAGCGCTGTAGATATTTCCATGTTTATACAAATAGCGGTGCAGGTATTTCCATTTTATACAGAGATGTGTAGACATTTCCATGTTTAAAGAGATAGCGGTGTACATATTTCCATGTTTATACAGATAGCGGTGGAGATATTTCCATGTTTATACAGATAGCGATGTAGATATTTCTATGTTTATACAGATAGCTATGTAGATATATCCGTGTGTATACAGATGGCAGTGTAGATATTTCCATGTTTATAGAGATGGTGGAGGAGACATTTCCATGTTTATACAGAGAGCGGTGTAGCAATTTCCATGTTTATAGACATAGGGTGTAGTTATTTTCATATTTATACAAGATAGCGGTGTAGATATTTCCATGTTTATACAGATGGCGGTGTAGATATTTCCATGGTTATAGAGACGGCGGTGTAGATATTTCCATGTTTATACAGATGACTGTGTAGATATTTCCATGTTTTTACAGATGGCGGTGTAGATATTTCCATGTGTATACAGATGGCGGTGTGTCTATTTCCAGGTTTATACAGATAGCGGTGTAGATATTTCCATGTTTATTGAGATGGCTGTGTAGATATGTCCACGTTTATACAGATGGCAGTGTAGATATTTCCATGTTTATAGAGACAGTGATTTCGATATTTCCATGTTTATAAAGATAGCGGTTTAGATATTTCCATCGTTGCACAGATTGTGCTGTAGATATTTCCATCTTTACACAGGTAGTGATGTAGATATTTCCATGTTTACACAGACAGTGGTGTAGATATTTCCATGTTTACACAGATAGCGTTGTATATATTTGCATGTTTATACAGATAGCAGTGTAGATATTTCCATGTTTATACAGATAGCAGTGTAGATGTTTCCATGTTTATATAGATAGCGGTGTAGATATTTCCATGTTTATACAGATAGCGGTGTACATGATTCTATGTTTATACAGATATAGGTGGAGATATTTCCATGTTTATACAGATTGCGGTGTAGATATTTCCATGTTTATAGAGATAGCGGTGTAGTTATTTCTATATTTAAACAGATGGCGGTGTAGATATTTCCATGTTTATACAGATAGAGGTGTAGGTATTTCCATGTTTATACAGATAGCGGTGTAGATGTTACCATGTTTACAGAGATATCGGTGTAGATATTTCCATCTTTGCAGAGATTGCGGTGTAGATATTTCCATTTTTACACAGAGAGCGGTGTAGATATTTCAGTCGTTGCACAGATTGTGCTGTAGATATTTCTATATTTACGCAGAGAGTGGTGTAGATATTTCCATGTTTATAGAGACAGCGGTGTAGGTTTTTCCATGTATATGGAGATAGCTGTGTAGGTACTTCCATGTTTATGCAGATGGCTGTGTAGATATTTCCATGTGTATGCAGATGGCAGTGTAGATATTTCCAGGTTTATAGAGATGGTGGTGTAGATATTTCTATGCTTATACAGATGACTGTGTAGCTATTTCCCTGTTTATACAGATGGCGGTGTAGATATTTCCAAGTTTATAGAGATAGCGGTGAAGAAATTTCCATGTTTATACAGATAGCGGTGTAGCTATTTCCATGTATATACTGATAGCGGTGTAGGTATTTCCATGTTTACACAGATGGCGTTGGAGGTATTTCCATGTTTATACAGATGGCTGTGTAGGTATTTCTATATGTATACAGATGGCAGTGTTGATATTTCCATGTTTTACAGATGGCCGTGTAGATATTTCCATGTTTATACAGATACCGTTGTAGATATTTCCATGTTTATAGAGATGGCTGTGTAGATATTTCCATGTTTATAGAGATGGCAGCGTAGATATTTCCATGTTTATACAGATAGTGGTGTAGATATATCCAAGTTTATGCAGATGACTTTGTAGTTATTTCCATGTTGATACAGATGGCGGCGTAGATATTTCCATGTTTATAGAGATAGCCATGTAGATATTTCCATGTTTATACAGCTAGCGGTGTTGACATTTCCATGTTTATAGAAATAGCCGTGTAGTTATTTCCATATTTGTACAGATAGCGGTGTAGCTATTTCCATGTTTATACAGATAGCGGTGTACATATTTCCATCTTTATACAGATTGCGGTGTAGGTATTTCCATGTTTATAGAGAGAGCGGTGTAGATATTTCCATGTTTATACAGATGGCAGTGTAGATCTTTCCATGTGTACACAGATGGCAGTGTAGATATTTCCATGCTTATACACATGGAGGTGTAGATATTTCCATGTTTATACAGATGGCTGTGTAGATATTTCCATGTTTTTACAGATGGCGGTGTAGATATTTTCATGTTTACACAGATAACGGTGTGTCTATTTCCATGTTTATACAGATAGCAGTGTAGATATTTCCATGTTTATACAGATCGTGGTGTAGATATTTCCATGTTTATACAGATAGCGGTGTAGATATTTCCATGTTTATACAGATAACGGTGTAGATATTTCCATGTTTACAGAGATAGCGTAGTAGATATTTTGATATTTGTACAGATTGCGGTGAACATATTTTCATCTTTACACAGATAGTGGTGTACATATTTCCATGTTTACACAGATAGCTGTGTAAATATTTCCATGTTTACACAGATATTGTTGTTGATATTCCCATGTTTATACAGATAGCGTTGTAGATATTTCCATGTTTATAAAGATAGCGGTGTAGATATTTCCATGTTTATACAGATAGTGGTGTAGATATTTCCATGTTTATGCAATCGACTGTGTAGATATTTCCATGTTTATACAGATGGTGGTGTAGATATTTCCATGTTTCTAAAGATAGCCAAGTAGATATTTCCACGTTTATAAAGCTAGCAGTGTAGATATTTCCATGTTTATAGAGATAGCGATGTAGATACTTCCATGTTTATACAGATCACTGTGTGGATATTTCCATGTGTATACAGATGGCGGTGTAGATAATTCCAAGTTTATGGAATGGCGGTGTAGATATTTCCATGTTTAAAGAGATAGCGGTTTAGATATTTCCATGTTTAAATGATAGCGGTGTATGTATTTCCATGTTTATAGTGATAGCTCTATAGATCTTTCCATGTTTATACAGATAGTGGTGAAGATATTTCCATGTATATGCGGATAGCGGTGTTCATATTTCCATGTTTATAAAGATAGCAGTGTAGATATTTCCATGTTTACTAAGATAGCGGTGTAGATATTTTCATCTTTGCACATATTGAGGTCTAGTTATTTCCATCTTTACAGAGATAGCGATGTACATATTTCCAAGTTTACACAGATATCTGTGTAGATATTTCCATGTTTACACAGATATTGTTGTATATATTTCCATGTTTATACAGGCAGCGGTGTAGATATTTCCATGTTTATAAAGATAGCAGTGTAGATATTTCCAGGTTTATACTGAGAGTGGTGTAGATATTTCCATGTTTATACAGATTGCGGTGAAGGTATTTCCATGTTTATGGAGATAGCGGTGTAGATATTTCCATGTTTATACAGATGACTGTGTAGAAATTTTCATGTTTTTACAGATGGCGGTGTGGATATTTCCATGTTTATACAGATAGCGGTGTGGCTATTTCCACGTTTATACAGATAGCAGTGTAGATATTTCGATGTTTATAGAGATGGCTCTGTAGATATTTCCATGTTTATACAGATGGCAGTGTAGATATTTCAATGTTTATACAAATAGAGGTGTAGATATTTCCATGTTTATACAGAAAGCGGTGTGGCTATTTCCATGTTTATACGGATAGCAATGTAGATATTTTGATGTTTATAGAGATGGCTCTGTAGATATTTCCATGTTTATACAGATGGCAGTGAAGATATTTCCATGTTTATACAGATAGTGGTGTAGATATTTCCATGTTTATACAGATAGCGGTGTAGATATTTCCATGTTTATACGGATGGTGTTGTGGGTATTTCCATGTTTATAGAAATAGCCATGTAGATATTTCCATGTTTATACAGATAGCGGTGTAGACATTTCCATGTTTATAGAGATAGCGGTGTTGATATTTCCTTATTTATACACATAGAGTGTAGATATTTCCATGTTAATAGAGATCATGTTGTAGATCTCTATTACGTATTTTTACAGATCCATATTTATACAGATAGCGGTGTATATATTTCCATGTTTATACAGACAGCGGTTTAGATATTTCCATGTTTACAGAGAGAACGGAGTAGATATTTCCATATTTCCACATATTGCGCTGTAGATATTTCCATCTTTACACAGATAGCTGTGTACATATTTCTATGTTTACACAGATAGCGGTGTATTTATTTCCATGTTAACACAGATGGTGTTGTAGATATTTCCGTGTTTATACAGATAGCGGTGTAGATATTTCCATGTTTATACAGATCGTGGTGTAGATATTTCCATGTTTATACAGACAGCAGTGTAGGTATTTTCATGTTTATAGAGATAGAAGTGTAGATATTTCCATGTTTATACAGATCGTGGTGTAGATATTTCCACGTTTATACAGACAGCAGTGTAGATATTTTGATGTTTATAGAGATAGCAGTGTAGTTATTATCATGTTTACAGAGATAGCGGTGTAGATATTTCCATCTTTGCACCGATTGCGGTGTAGATATTTCCATCTTAACACAGATAGCCTTGTACATATTTCCATGTTTACTCAGATAGCGGTGTAGATATTTCCATGTTTATACAGATCACTGTGTAGGTATTTCCATGTTTATACAGATGGCGGTGTAGATATTTCCATGTTTATAGAGATAGCCATGGAGATATTTCCATGTTTATACAGATAGCGGTATAGACATTTCCATGTTCATAGAGATAGCGGTGTAGATATTTTCATATTTATACAGATAGCTGTGAAGATATTTCCATGTTTATACAGATAGCCGTATAGACATTTCCATGTTCATAGAGATAGCGGTGTAGATATTTCCATATTTATACAGATAGCTGTGTAGATATTTCCATGTTTACACAGGTAGAGCTGTAGATATTTCCATGTTTATGCAGATCTCGGTGAAGATATTTCCACCTTTCAAAAAATGGCAGTGTTGGTATTTCTATGTTTATATAGATGGAGGTGTAGATATTTCCATATTTATACACACGGCGGTGTAGTTATTTCCATGTTTATGCTGATGGCAGTGTAGATATTTTCATGTTTATAGAGGTGGCATTGTACATATTTCTAAGTTTATAGAGATAGCGGTGTTGATAATTCCATGTTTATAGAGATGGCGGTGTAGGTATTTCCATGTTTATAGAGATATTGGTGTAGATATTTCCATGTTTATACAGATAGCGGTGTAGATATATCCATGTTTATACAGTTAGTGGTGTTGCTATTTCCATGTTTATACAGATTGCGGTGTAGATATTTCCATATTTACAGAGATAGCCTTGTAGATATTGCATGATTATTCAGATAGTGGTGTAGGTATTTCCATGTTTATACAGATAGCGATGCCGATAATTCCATGTTTATAGAGATAGCGTTGTAGTTATATCCATCTTTGCACAGATTGCGGTGTTGATATTTCCATCTTTACAGAGATAGCGGTGTAGATATTGCCATGTTTACACAGATAGCTGTTTAGATATTTCCATGTTTACACAGATAGCGTTGTAGATATTTCCAGCTTTATAGAGATAACGGTGTAGATATTTCCATGTTTATGCAGATAGCGGTGTTGATGTTTCCATGTCTACACAAATAGCGGTGGAGGTATTTCCCTGTTCATAGAGATCGTGGTGTAGATATTTCCAAGTTTGTACAGATAGCGGTGTAGATATTTCCATGTTTATACAGATAGCAGTGTAGATATTTCCAAGTATACAGAGACAGCGGTGTAGATATTTCCATATTTGCAAAGATTGCGGTGCAGATATATCCATCTTTAGACAGATAGTGGTGTACATACTTCCATGTTTACACAGATAGCGGTGAAATTATTTCCATGTTAACACAGATAGTGTTGTAGATATTTCCATGTTTATACAGATAGCGGTGTAGATATTTCCATGTTTATACAGATCGTGGTGTAGATATTTCCATGTTTATAGAGATATCCATGTAGATATTTCCATGTTTATACAGCAAGCTGTGTAGACATTTCCATGTTTATAGAATTAGCCGTGTAGATATTTCCATATTTATACAGATAGCAGAGTAGTTATTTCCATGTTTATGCAGAGAGCGGTGGAGATATTTCCATGTTTATACAGATAGTGGTGTAGATATTTCCATTTTTAAACAGATAGCGGTGTAGACAATTCCATGTATATAGGGAGAGCGGTGTAGATATTTCCATATTTATACAGATAGCGGTGTAGATATTTCCATGTATATACAGATAGCGGTGTCAATATTTCCATGTTTATACAGATTGCGGTGTAGGTATTTCCATGTTTATATAGATAGCCGTGTATATATTTCCATGTTTATACAGATGACTGTGTAGATATTTCCATGTTATAACAGATGGCATTGTAGATATGTCCATGTTTATACAGATGGAGGTATAGATATTTCCAAGTTTATACAGATGACTCTGTAGGTATTTTCATGTTTTTATACATGGCGGTGTAGATAATTCCATGATTATACAGATAGCGGTGTGTCTATTTCCATGTTTATACAGATAGCAGTGTAGGTATTTCCATGTTTATAGAGATAGCTTTGTAGACATTTCCATGTTTATACAGAGAGCGGTGTAGATATTTCCATGTTTATACAGATGGCAGTGTAGATATTTCCATGTCTACAGAGATAGCCATGTAGATATTTAGATGTTTATGCAGATAGAGGTGTAGGCATTTCGACGTTTATAGAGATAGTGGTGTAGATATTTCAATATTTATACAGATAGCGGTGTTGATATTTCCATGTTTATACAGATAGCGGTGTAGACATTTCCATGTTCATAGAGATAGTGGTGTAAATATTTCCATATTTATACTGATAGCTGTGTAGGTATTTCCATGTTTATACAGGTAGAGGTGTTGGTATTACCATGTTTATGCAGATCTCGGTGTAGCTATTTCCATCTTTCAACAGATGACATTGTAGATGTTTCAATGTTTATAGAGATGGCGGTGTAGATATTTCCATGTTTATACAGATAGCGGTGTGGCTATATCCATGTTTATACAGATAGCAGTGTAGATATTTCGTTGTTTATAGAGATGGCTCTGTAGATATTTCCATGTTTATACAGATGGCAGTGTAGATATTTCCATGTTTATGCAGATAGTGGTGTAGATATTTCCATGTTTATACAGATAGCGGTGTAGGTATTTCCATGTTTATACAGATGGCGATGTAGGTATTTCCATGTTTATAGAGATAGCCATGTAGATATTTCCATGTTTATACAGATAGAGGTGTAGACATTTCCATGTTTATAGAGATAGCGGTGTAGATATTTCCATAATTATACAGACAGAGTTGTAGACATTTCCATGTTTATAGAGATAGCGGTGTAGATATTTCCATATTTATACAGACAGCAGTGTAGGAATTTCCATGTTTATAGAGATCGTGGTGTAGATATTTCCATATTTATACAGATAGCGGTGTGGATATTTCCATGTTTATACCGACAGCAGTTTAGATATTTCCATGTTTACAGAGAGAGTGGTGTAGATATTTCCATATTTGCACAGATTGCGCTGTAGATATTTCAATCTTTACACAGATAGCTGTGTACATATTTCCATGTTTACACAGATAGAGGTGTATTTATTTCCGTGTTAACACAGATAGTGTTGTAGATATTTAAATGTTTATACAGGGATCGGTGTAGATATTTCCATGTTTATACAGATCGTGGTGTAGTTATTTCCATGTTTATACAGACAGCAGTGTAGATATTTTCATGTTTATAGAGATAGCAGTGTAGATATTTCCATGTTTACAGAGATAGAGTTGTAGATATTTCCATCTATGCACAGATTGCGATGTAGATATTACCATCTTTACACAGATAGCGGTGTACATATTTCCATGTTTACAGAGATAGCGGTGTAGATATTTCCATGTTTACACAGATACTGTTGTAGATATTTCCATTTTTATACAGATAGCAGTGTAGATAATTCTATGTTTATAAGGTAGCGATGTAGATGTTTCCATCTTTATACAGATAGCGGTATAGATAATTCCATGTTTATACAGATGGCGGTGTAGGTATTTCCATATTTATAGAGATAGCGGTGTAGATATTTCCGTGTTCATACAGACGGCAGTGTACACATTTCCTTGTGTACACAGATGGCAGTGTAGATATTTCCAGGTTTATACAGATGGAGGTGTAGGTATTTCCATGTTTATACAGATGACAGTGTAGATATTTCCATGTTTTTACAGATGGCGGTGTAGATATTTCCATGTTTATACAGATGGTAGGGTTGATATTACCATGTTTGTGCAGATAATGGTGTAGGTATTTCCATGTTTATACAGATAGCGGTGTAAAATATTTCCATGTTTATTCAGATGGCGGTGTAGATATTTCCATTTTTATACTGGTAGCGTTGTAATTGCCATGTTTATACAGATAGCGGTGTAGATATTTCCATGTTTATACAGATGGCGGTGTAGATATTTCCATGTTTATGCAGATAGCGGTGTGGCTATTTCCATGTTTGTAGAGATCGTGTTGTAGATATTTCCATATTTATACAGATAACGGTGTAGATATTTCCATGTTTATAGAGACAGCGGTGTGGATATTTCCATATTTGCACAGATAGCGGTGTAGATATTTCCATCTTTACACAGATAGCGGTGTACATATTTCCATGTTTCCACAGATAGCGGTGTAGATATTTCCGTGTTAACACAGACAGTTCTGTAGATATTTCCATGTTTATACAGATTGCGGTATAGATATTTCTATGTTTATAAAGATTGTGGTGCAGATATTTCCATGTTTATACAGCTAGCGGTGGAGATGTTTCCATGTTTATACAGATAGCGATGTAGTTATTTCCATGTTTATACAGATAGCGGTGGATATATTTCCATGTTTATACAGATGGTGGTGTAGGTATTTCCATGTTTATAGAGATAGCCATGTAGATATTTCCTTGTTTATACAGATAGCGGTGTAGATTTTCCATGTTTATACAGATTGCGGTGTAGATATTTCCATGTTTATAAAGATAGCGGTGTAGATATTTCCATGTTTATAGAGATAGCGGTGTAGACATTTCCATGTTTATACAGATAGCAATGCAGATATTTCCAGGTTTATACAGATAGCAGTGTAGATACTTCCATGTTTATACAGATAGTGGGGTAGATATTTCCATGTTTACACAGATAGCGGTGTACATATTTCCATCAGTATGCAGATAGCGGTGGAGGTATTTCCATGTTGTTACAGATAGCGGTGGAGATATTTCCATGTTTATTCAGATGGCGGTGTAGATATTTCCTAGTTTATACAAATTGTGGTGTATATATTTCCATGTTTATTCAGATAGCGGTGTAGATATTTCCATTTTTATACCGATAGCGGTATAAGTATTTCCATGTTTATAGAGATAGCGGTGTAGATAATTCCATGTTTATACAGATGGTGGTGTAGATATTTCCATGTTTATAGATATTGCTGTGTAGATATTTGCATGGTTATACAGATGGCAGTGTAGATATTTCCATGTTTATACAGATAGTGTTGTAGCTATTTCCATGTTTATACAGATGGCTCTGTAGGTATTTCCATGTTTATACAGATGGTGGTGTAGATATTTCCATGTTTGTAGAGATAGCCATGTAGATATTTCTATGTTTATACAGATAGCGGTGTAGACATTTCCATGTTTATAGAGATAGCAGTGTATATATTTCCATATTTATACACATAGCGGTTTATATATTTCCATGTTTTTACAGGTATCGGTGGAGATATTTCCATGTTTATACAGATAGCGGTGTAGATATTTCCATGTTTACACAGAGGGTGGTGAAGATATTTCCATGTTTACACAGATAGCGTTGTAGATATTTCCATGTTTACACAGATAGCGGTGTACATTTTTCCATGTTTATACAGATAATGGCTTAGATGTTTACATGTTTATACAGATACCATTGGAGATATTTCCATGTTTATACCGATAGCGGTGTATATATTTCCATGTTTATAGAGATCACGATGTAGATAATTCCATATTTATACAGATAGCGGTGTAGTGATTTCCATGTTTATTCAGAAGACAGTGTAGATATTTCCATGTTTATACAGATGGCGGTGTAGATATAACCATGTTTATACTGATAGCGGTGTAGATATTTCCATGTTTGTACAGGTAGCGGTGTAGATATTTTCATGTTTATAGAGATGGCTTTGTAGATATTTCCAAGTTTATACAGATGGCAGTGTAAATATTTCCTTGTTTAGACATATAGTGGTGTAGATATTTCCATGTTTATACAGATGACTGTGTAGTTATTTCCAAGTTTATACAGATGGCGGTTTAGATATTTCCAATTTTATAAAGATAGCGGTGTAGACATTTCCATGTTCATAGAGATAGCGGTGTAGATATTTCCATATTTATACAGATAGCAGTGTAGATATTTCTATGTTTATAGAGATGGCAGTGTTGATAATTCCATGTTTATACAGAAGGCGGTGAAGTTATTTCCAAGTGTATGCTGATGGTGGTGTAGATATTTAAATGTTCATAGAGATGGCGGTTTAGATATTTCAAGGTTTGTAGAGATAGCGTTGTAGATAATTCCATGTTTATAGAGATGGCCGTGTAGTTATTTCCATGTTTATAGAGATAGTGGTGTAGATATTTCCATGTTTATACAGATAGAGTTGTAGATATTTCCATGTTTATACAGATAGTGGTGTTGGTATTTCCAAGTTTATACAGATAGCGGTGTAGAAATTTCCATGTTTCCACAAATGGCAGTGTAGATTGTTCCATGTTTATAGAGATGGCGGTGTAGATATTTTCATGTTTATACAGATTGCCGTATAGATATTTCCATGTTTATAGAGATTGCGGTGTAGATGTTTCCATGTTTCTACAGATAGCGGTGGAGATATTTCCATGTTTATACAGATCGTGGTGTAGATATTTCCATGTTTATGGAGATAGCGGTGTAGATATTTCCATATTTATACAGATAGCGGTGTAGATATTTCCATGTTTATTCGGATGGTGTTGTAGATATTTCCATGTTTATACAGATGGTGGTGTAGATATTTCTATGTTTATACTGATAGTGGTGTACATATTTCCACGTTTATACAGATAGTGGTGTAGATATTTCCATATTTGCACAGACTGCGGTGTAGATATTTCCATCTTTACACAGACAGCGGTGTACATATTTCCATGTTTACACAGATAGCTGTGTAGATATTTCCATGTTTACACAGATAGTGTTGTAGGTATTTCCATGTTTATACAGATAGCGTTTTAGATATTTCCATGTTTATACAGATAGCGGTGGCGATCTTTCCATGTTTATACAGATGGCCGTGGAGATATTTCCATCTTTATACAGATGGCGCTGTAGATATTTCCAAGTTTATACAGATAGCAGTGTAGATATTTCCATGTTTATACAGAAAGTGGTGTAGATATTTTCATGTTTATACAGATGGCGGTGTAGATATTTCCATGTTTATGCAGATAGCGGTGTGGCTATTTCCATGTTTATAGAGATCTTCGTGTAGATGTTTCCATATTTATACAAATAACGGTGTAGATATTTCCATGTTTATAGAGATATCGGTGTAGATATTTCCATATTTGCACAGATAGCGGTGTAGGTATTTCCATCTTTACTCAGATAGCGGTGTACATATTTCCATGTTTCCACAGATAGCGGTGTAGATATTTCCATGTTAACACAGATAGTTTTGTAGATATTTCCATGTTTATACAGATTGCGGTATAGATATTTCTATGTTTATAAAGATTGCGTTATAGATATTTCTATGTTTATAAAGATTGCGTTGCAGATATTTCCATGTTTATACAAATAGCGCTGGAGATATTTCCATGTTTATACAGATAGAAATGTAGATATTTCCATGTTTATAGAGATAACGGTGGATATATTTCCATGTTTATACAGATTGTGGTGTAGGTATTTCCATGTTTATGGAGATAGCCATGTAGATATTTCCATGTTTATACAGATAGCGGTGTAGATTTTCCATGTTTATAAAGATTGCGGTGTAGATATTTCCATGTTTATAAAGATAGTGGTGTAGATATTTCCGTGTTTATAGAGATAGCGGTGTAGACATTTCCATGTTTATGCAGATAGCGATGCAGATATTTCCAGGTTTATACAGATAGCGGTGTAGATATTTCCATGTTTATACAGATATTGGGGTAGATATTTCCATGTTTATACAGATAGCGGTGTACATATTTCCATGAGTAGGCAGATAGCGGTGCAGATATTTCCATGTTTATACAGATAGCGGTGGAGATATTTCCATGTTCATACAGATGGCGGTGTAGATATTTCCAAATTTATACAAATCGTGGGGTATATATTTCCATGTTTGTTCAGATAGCGGTGTAGATGTTTCCATGTTTATACCAATAACGGTATAAGTATTTCCATGTTGATAGAGATAGCGGTGTAGATAATTCCATGTTTATACAGATGGAGGTGTAGATATTTCCATGTGTATACGGATGGCAGTGTAGATATTTCCATGTGCATACAGATGGAGGTGTAGATATTTCCACGTTTATAGGGACAGCGGTGTAGATATATACATGTTTATGCAGATGCCGTTGTAGATATTTCCATGTTTATTGAGATAGCGGTGTAGATATTTCCACATTTATAGAGATGGCAGTGTAGATATTTCCATCTTTATACAGATAGCGGTGTAGATATTTCCATGCTTACACAGATGGTGGTGTATATATTTGCGTGTTTATACACATGGCGGAGTAGATATTCCATCTTTATGGAGATGGCAGTGTAGATCTTTTCATGTTTATACAGATGGCGGTGTTAGATATTTCCATATTCATACAGATAACAGTGTAGATATTTCCAGGTTTATACAGATACCGGTGTAGATATTTCCATGTTTATACAGACCGCAGTGTAGAAATTTCCATATTTATACAGATAGCCGTGTAGATATTTGCATGTTTGTGCAGATGGCGCTGTTGATGTTTCCATCTATACACAGATTGCCGTGTAGTTATTTCCATGTGTATACAGATGGCATTGTAGATATTTCCATGTTTATACAGATGGTGGTGTAGATATTTCCATGTTTATACAGATCGCGGTGTAGATATTTCCATGTTTATACAGATAGCGGTGTAGATATTTCCATGTTTTTACAGATGTTGGTGTAGTTATTTCCATGTTTACACAGATTGCAGTGTAGATATTTCCATCTTTCTACAGATGGCATTGTAGATATTTCCATGTTTATACAGATGGCAGTGTAGATATTTCCATGTTTATATAGATGGTGGTATAGATATTACCATGCCTATACAGATAGCGCTGTAGATATTTCCATGTTTATACAGATCGTGGTGAATATATTTCCACATTTATACAGATAGCGGTGTAGTTATTTCCATGTTTATAGAGATGGCGTTGTAGATATTTCCATGTTTATACCCATAGCGGTGTTGGTATTTCCACGTTTATACAGATAGCGATGTAGATATTTCCATGTTTATACAGCTCGCGTTGCAGATATTTATATCTTTATACAGATGGCATTGTAGATATTTCCTTATTCACATAGATGGCGGTGTAGATGTTTCCATGTTTATACAGATGCCAGAGTAGTTAGTTCCATGTTCATGGAGATGGCAGTGTAGGTATTTTCATGTTTATAGAGATGGCGGTGTAGATATTTCAATGTATATACAGATGACTGTATAGGTATTTCCATGTTTTTACAGATGGCAGTGCAGATATTTCCATGTTTAAGGAGATAGCGGTGTAGATATTTCCATGTTTCTACAGATGGAGGTGTTGATATTTCCATCTATACACAGATGGCCGTGTAGATATTTCCATGGACATGCAGATGGCGGTGTAGATATTTCCATGTATATACAGATAGCGGTGTAGATATTTCCATGTTTACACAGATGGTGGTGTTGATATTTCCGTGTTTATACACATGGCGTAGTAGATACTTCCATCTTTATGGAGATGGCAGTGTAGATATTTTCATGTTTATAGAGATGGCGGTGCAGATATTTCCATATTTATAGAGATAGCGGTTTAGATATTTCCATCTTTCTACAGATGGCTGTGTAGATATTTCCATGTTTATACAGCTGGCAGAGTAGATATTTCCATGTTTACACAGATGTCTGTGTAGATATTTCCATGTGTATACAGATGGTATTGTAGGTATTTCCGTGTTTATACAGATGGTGGTGTAGATATTATCATGTTTATTCAGATGACTGTGTAGATATTTCCATGTTTTTACAGATGGCAGTGTAGATATTTTAATGTTTATAGATATGGCGCTGTAGATATTTCCATGTTTATACAGATCGCCGTGTAGATATTTCCATGTTTATACAGATAGCGGTGTAGATATTTCCATGTTTACACAGATTGCGGTGTAGATATTTCCATCTTTCTACAGATGGCATTGTAGATATTTCCATGTTTATACAGATGCCTGTGTAGATATTTCCATGTTTATATAGATGGTGGTATAGATATTACCATGCCTATACAGATAGCGCTGTAGATATTTCCATGTTTATACAGATCGTGGTGAATATATTTCCACATTTATACAGATAGCGGTGTAGTTATTTCCATGTTTATAGAGATGGCGTTGTAGATATTTCCATGTTTATACCCATAGCGGTGTTGGTATTTCCACGTTTATACAGATAGCGATGTAGATATTTCCATGTTTATACAGCTCGCGTTGCAGATATTTATATCTTTATACAGATGGCATTGTAGATATTTCCTTATTCACATAGATGGCGGTGTAGATGTTTCCATGTTTATACAGATGCCAGAGTAGTTAGTTCCATGTTCATGGAGATGGCAGTGTAGGTATTTTCATGTTTATAGAGATGGCGGTGTAGATATTTCAATGTATATACAGATGACTGTATAGGTATTTCCATGTTTTTACAGATGGCAGTGCAGATATTTCCATGTTTAAGGAGATAGCGGTGTAGATATTTCCATGTTTCTACAGATGGAGGTGTTGATATTTCCATCTATACACAGATGGCCGTGTAGATATTTCCATGGACATGCAGATGGCGGTGTAGATATTTCCATGTATATACAGATAGCGGTGTAGATATTTCCATGTTTACACAGATGGTGGTGTTGATATTTCCGTGTTTATACACATGGCGTAGTAGATACTTCCATCTTTATGGAGATGGCAGTGTAGATATTTTCATGTTTATAGAGATGGCGGTGCAGATATTTCCATATTTATAGAGATAGCGGTTTAGATATTTCCATCTTTCTACAGATGGCTGTGTAGATATTTCCATGTTTATACAGCTGGCAGAGTAGATATTTCCATGTTTACACAGATGTCTGTGTAGATATTTCCATGTGTATACAGATGGTATTGTAGGTATTTCCGTGTTTATACAGATGGTGGTGTAGATATTATCATGTTTATTCAGATGACTGTGTAGATATTTCCATGTTTTTACAGATGGCAGTGTAGATATTTTAATGTTTATAGATATGGCGCTGTAGATATTTCCATGTTTATACAGATCGCCGTGTAGATATTTCCATGTTTATACAGATAGCGGTGTAGATATTTCCATGTTTACACAGATTGCGGTGTAGATATTTCCATCTTTCTACAGATGGCATTGTAGATATTTCCATGTTTATACAGATGCCTGTGTAGATATTTCCATGTTTATATAGATGGTGGTGCAGATATTACCATGTTTATACAGATAGCGGTGTAGATATTTCCATGTTTATGCAGACCGTGGTGAAGATATTTCCATGTTTATACAGATCGCGGTGTAGATATTTCCATGTTTATACAGATAGCGGTGCAGATATTTCCATGTTTGTACAGATGGCGGTGAAGATATTTCCTTGTTTATACAAATAGCAGTGTAGATATTTCCATGTTTATACAGACCGCGGTGTAGATATTTCCATGTTTATACAGATAGCGGTGCAGATATTTCCATGTTTGTACAGATGGCGGTGTAGATATTTCCATGTTTATACAGCTCGCGGTGCAGATATTTATATCTTTATACAGATGGCATTGTAGGTATTTCCTTATTCACACAGATGGCGGTGTAGATGTTTCCATGTTTATACAGATTGCGGAGTAGTTAGTTCCATGTTTATGGAGATGGCACTGAAGATATTTTCATGTTTATAGAGATGGCGGTGTAGATATTTCCATGTTTATAGAGATAGCAGTGTAGATATTTACATGTTTATACAGATGGCTCTGTAGATATTTCCATGTGTATACAGATGGCATTGTAGATATTTCCATGTTTATACAGATGACTGTATAGGTATTTCCATGTTTTTACAGATGGCATTGCTGATATTTCCATGTTTATAGAGATAGCGGTGTAGGTATTTCCATGTTTGTACAAATGGCGGTGTAGATATTTCCATGTTTATACAGATCACGGTGTAGATATTTCCTTGTTTATACAAATAGCGGTGTAGTTATTTCCATATTTATACAGATAGCGGTGTAGATATTTCCATGTATATACAGATGGCTGTGTAGATATTTCCATGTTTATACAGATGGCCGTGTAGATATTTCAATGTTTATAGAGATGGCGCTGTAGATATTTCCATGTTTATACAGCTAACGGTGGAGGTATTTCCATGTTTATACAGAGAGCAGTGGAGATATTTCCATGTTTATACACATAGCGGTGTACATATTTCCATGTTTATAGAGACAGCTGTGTAGGTTTTTCCATGTTTATACAGATAGCGGTGCAGATATTTCCATGTTTACACAGATGCCTATGTAGATATTGCCATATTTATACAGAGGGCTGTGTAGAAATTTCAATGTCTATACAGATGGCAGTGTAGATATTTAATGTTCCTACACATGACTGTGTAGGTATTTCCATGTTTATACAGATGTCTTTGTAGATATTTCCATGTTTATACAAATAGCGGTGTATATATTTCCATGTTTATACAGATCGTGGTGTAGATATTTCCATGTTTATACTGATCGCGGAGTAGTTATTTCCATGTTTATACAGATAGCGGTGTAGATATTTCCATGTTTATACAGATAGCGGTGTAGATATTTCCATGTTTATACAGATAGCGGTGCAGATATTTCCATGTTTGTACAGATGGCGGTGAAGATATTTCCTTGTTTATACAAATAGCAGTGTAGATATTTCCATGTTTATACAGACCGCGGTGTAGATATTTCCATGTTTATACAGATAGCGGTGCAGATATTTTCATGTTTGTACAGATGGCGGTGTAGATATTTCCTTGTTTATACAAATAGCGGTGTAGATATTTCCATGTTTATACAGACCACGGTGTAGATATTTCCTTGTTTATACACATAGCGGTGTAGTTATTTCCATGTTTATACAGATAGCGGTGTAGATATTTCCATGTATATACAGATGGCTGTGTAGATATTTCCATGTTTATACAGATGGCTGTGTAGATGTTTCCATGTTTATACAGATGACTTTGTAATTATTTCCATGTTTATACAGATGGCGGTGAAGATATTTCCATATTTATAGAGATAGCTGTGTAGATATTTCCATGTTTATACAGATAGCGGTGTAGATATTTCCATGTTTATACAGATCGCGGTGTAGATATTTCCATGTTTATTCAGATCGCGGTGTAGATATTTCCATGTTTATACAGATAGCGGTGTAGATATTTCCATGTTTATACAGATAGCGGTGTAGATACTTCCATGTTTATAGAGATAGCGGTGTTGGTATTTCCATGTTTATAGACATAGCGGTGTAGATATTTCCATGTTTATATAGATGGCGTTGTAGATATTTCCATGTTTATACCGATAGCGGTGTTGGTATTTCCACGTTTATACAGACAGCGATGTAGATATTTCCATGGTTATACAGCTCGCGGTGCAGATATTTATATCTTTATACAGATGGCATTGTAGATATTTCCTTATTCACACAGATGGCGGTGTAGATGTTTCCATGTTTATACAGATTGCGGAGTAGTTAGTTCCATGTTTATGGAGATGGCAGTGTAGATATTTTCATGTTTATAGAGATGGCGGTGTAGATATTTCCAAGTTTATAGAGATAGCAGTGTAGATATTTACATGTTTATACAGATGGCTCTGTAGATATTTCCATGTGTATACAGATGGCATTGTAGATATTTCCATGTTTATACAGATGACTGTATAGGTATTTCCATGTTTTTACAGATGGCATTGCTGATATTTCCATGTTTATAGAGATAGCGGTGTAGGTATTTCCATGTTTGTACAGATGGCGGTGTAGATATTTCCATGTTTATACAGATCACGGTGTAGATATTTCCTTGTTTATACAAATAGTGGTGTAGTTATTTCCATGTTTATACAGATAGCGGTGTAGATATTTCCATGTATATACAAATGGCTGTGTAGATATTTCCATGTTTATACAGACGGCTGTGTAGGAATTTCCATGTTTATTCAGATGACTTTGAAGGTATTTCCATGTTTACACAGATGGCGGTGTAGATATTTCCATGTTTATAGCGATAGCTGTGTAGATATTTCCATGTATATACAGATCGCGGTGTAGATATGTCCATGTTTATACAGATGGCGGTGTAGATATTTCCATGTTTATACAGACCTCGGTGTAGATATTTCCATGTTTATACAGATAGCGGTGCAGACATTTCCATGTTTGTACAGATGGCTTTGTAGATATTTCCATGTATATACAGATGGCTGTGTAGATATTTCCATGTTTATACAGATGGCTCTGTAGATTTTTCCATGTTTATACAGATGACTTTGTTGGTATTTCCATGTTTATACAGATGGCGGTGTAGATATTTCCAAGTTTATGAATAGCTGTGTATATATTTCCATGTTTATACCGATAGCGGTGTAGATATTTCCATGTTTATACAGATCGCGGTGTAGATATTTCCATGTTTATACATATAGCGGTGTAGATATTTCCATTTTTATACAGATCGTGCTGTAGATATTTCCATGTTTATACAGATCGTGGTGTAGATATTTCCATGTTCACACAGATGTCTGTGTAGATATTTCCATGTTTATTCAGATGGCGGTGTAGATATTTCCATGTTTATAGAGATGGCGGTGTAGTTATTTCTATGTTTATAGAGATAGCGGTGTAAATATCTCCATGTTTATAGAGATGGTGGTGTAAGTATTTTCATGTTTATAGAGATAGCGGTGTAGATATTTCCATGCTTATACAGATAATGGTGTTGGTATTTCCATGTTTATACAGATCGTGGTGTAGATATTTCCATGTTTATAGAGATAGCGGTGTAGGTATTTCCATGTTTATAGACATAGCGGTGTAGATATTTCCATGTTTATATAGATGGTGGTGAAGATATTTCCATGTTTATACCGATATCGGTGTTGGTCTTTCCACGTTTATACAGACAGCGATGAAGATATTTCCATGTTTGTACGGCTCGCGGTGCAGATATTTATGTCTTTATACAGATGTCATTGTTGATATTTCCTTATTCACACAGATGGCAGTGTAGATGTTTCCATGTTTATACAGATGGCGGAGTCTTTAGTTCCACGTTTATGGAGATGGCAGTGTAGATATTATCATGTTTATAGAGATGGCGGTGTAGATATTTCCATGTTTACAGAGATAGCAGTGTAGATATTTACATGATTATACAGATGGCTGTGTAGATATTTCCATGTGTATACAGATGGCATTGTAGATATTTCCATGTTTATACAGATGACGGTGTAGATATTTCCATGTTTAAACAGATAACTTTGTAAGTATTTCCATGTTTATACAGATGGCGGTGTAGATATTTCGATGTTTATAGAGATAGCAGTGGAGATATTTCCATGTTTATACAGATAGCGGTGTAGATATTTCCAAGTTTATACTGATCGTGGTGTAGATATTTCCATGTTTATAGAGATAGCGGTGTAGATATTTTCATATTTATACAGATAACGGTGCAGAAATTTCCATGTTTATACAGACCGCAGTGTAGATATTTCCATGTTTATAGAGATAGCAGTGAAGATATTTCCAAGTTTGTACAGACGGCGGTGTTGATGTTTCCATCTATACACAGATTGCCGTGTAGGTGTTTCCATGTGTATACAGATGGCATTGTAGATATTTCCATGTTTATACAGATGGTGGTGTAGATATTTCCTTGTTTATACAAATAGCGGTGTAGTTATTTCCATGTTTATACAGATAGCGGTGTAGATATTTCCATGTATATACAGATGGCTGTGTAGATATTTCCATGTTTATACAGAAGCTGTGTAGATATTTCCATGTTTATACAGATGACTTTGTAGGTATTTAAATGTTTATACAGGTGGCGGTGTAGATATTTCCATGTTTATAGAGATAGCTGTGTAGATATTTCCATGTTTATACAGATAGCGGTGTAGATATTTCCATGTTTATACAGATCACGGTGTAGATATTTCCATGTTTATACAGATCGCGGTGTAGATATTTCCATGTTTATACAGATAGCGGTGTAGATATTTCCATGTTTTTACAGATGTTGGTGTAGTTATTTCCATGTTTACACAGATTGCAGTGTAAATATTTCCATCTTTCTACAGATGGCATTGTAGATATTTCCATGTTTATACAGATGGCAGTGTAGATATTTCCATGTTTATATAGATGGTGGTATAGATATTACCATGCCTATACAGATAGCGCTGTAGATATTTCCATGTTTATACAGATCGTGGTGAATATATTTCCACATTTATACAGATAGCGGTGTAGTTATTTCCATGTTTATAGAGATGGCGTTGTAGATATTTCCATGTTTATACCCATAGCGGTGTTGGTATTTCCACGTTTATACAGATAGCGATGTAGATATTTCCATGTTTATACAGCTCGCGTTGCAGATATTTATATCTTTATACAGATGGCATTGTAGATATTTCCTTATTCACACAGATGGCGGTGTAGATGTTTCCATGTTTATACAGATTGCGGAGTAGTTAGTTCCATGTTTATGGAGATGGCACTGAAGATATTTTCATGTTTATAGAGATGGCGGTGTAGATATTTCCATGTTTATAGAGATAGCAGTGTAGATATTTACATGTTTATACAGATGGCTCTGTAGATATTTCCATGTGCATACAGATGGCATTGTAGATATTTCCATGTTTATACAGATGACTGTATAGGTATTTCCATGTTTTTACAGATGGCATTGCTGATATTTCCATGTTTATAGAGATAGCGGTGTAGGTATTTCCATGTTTGTACAAAAGGCGGTGTAGATATTTCCATGTTTATACAGATCACGGTGTAGATATTTCCTTGTTTATACAAATAGCGGTGTAGTTATTTCCATATTTATACAGATAGCGGTGTAGATATTTCCATGTATATACAGATGGCTGTGTAGATATTTCCATGTTTATACAGATGACCGTGTAGATATTTCAATGTTTATAGAGATGGCGCTGTAGATATTTCCATGTTTCTACAGCTAACGGTGGAGGTATTTCCATGTTTATACAGAGAGCAGTGGAGATATTTCCATGTTTATACACATAGCGGTGTACATATTTCCATGTTTATAGAGACAGCTGTGTAGGTTTTTCCATGTTTATACAGATAGCGGTGCAGATATTTCCATGTTTACACAGATGCCTATGTAGATATTGCCATATTTATACAGAGGGCTGTGTAGAAATTTCAATGTCTATACAGATGGCAGTGTAGATATTTAAATGTTCCTACACATGACTGTGTAGGTATTTCCATGTTTATACAGATGTCTTTGTAGATATTTCCATGTTTATACAAATAGCGGTGTATATATTTCCATGTTTATACAGATCGTGGTGTAGATATTTCCATGTTTATACTGATCGCGGAGTAGTTATTTCCATGTTTATACAGATAGCGGTGTAGATATTTCCATGTTTATACAGATAGCGGTGTAGATATTTCCATGTTTATACAGATAGCGGTGCAGATATTTCCATGTTTGTACAGATGGCGGTGAAGATATTTCCTTGTTTATACAAATAGCAGTGTAGATATTTCCATGTTTATACAGACCGCGGTGTAGATATTTCCATGTTTATACAGATAGCGGTGCAGATATTTCCATGTTTGTACAGATGGAGGTGTAGATATTTCCTTGTTTATACAAATAGCGGTGTAGATATTTCCATGTTTATACAGACCACGGTGTAGATATTTCCTTGTTTATACACATAGCGGTGTAGTTATTTCCATGTTTATACAGATAGCGGTGTAGATATTTCCATGTATATACAGATGGCTGTGTAGATATTTCCATGTTTATACAGATGGCTGTGTAGATGTTTCCATGTTTATACAGATGACTTTGTAATTATTTCCATGTTTATACAGATGGCGGTGAAGATATTTCCATGTTTATAGAGATAGCTGTGTAGATATTTCCATGTTTATACAGATAGCGGTGTAGATATTTCCATGTTTATACAGATCGCGGTGTAGATATTTCCATGTTTATTCAGATCGCGGTGTAGATATTTCCATGTTTATACAGATAGCGGTGTAGATATTTCCATGTTTATACAGATAGCGGTGTAGATACTTCCATGTTTATAGAGATAGCGGTGTTGGTATTTCCATGTTTATAGACATAGCGGTGTAGATATTTCCATGTTTATATAGATGGCGTTGTAGATATTTCCATGTTTATACCGATAGCGGTGTTGGTATTTCCACGTTTATACAGACAGCGATGTAGATATTTCCATGGTTATACAGCTCGCGGTGCAGATATTTATATCTTTATACAGATGGCATTGTAGATATTTCCTTATTCACACAGATGGCGGTGTAGATGTTTCCATGTTTATACAGATTGCGGAGTAGTTAGTTCCATGTTTATGGAGATGGCAGTGTAGATATTTTCATGTTTATAGAGATGGCGGTGTAGATATTAACATGTTTATAGAGATAGCAGTGCAGATATTTACATGTTTATACAGATGGCTCTGTAGATATTTCCATGTGTATACAGATGGCATTGTAGATATTTCCATGTTTATACAGATGACTGTATAGGTATTTCCATGTTTTTACAGATGGCATTGCTGATATTTCCATGTTTATAGAGATAGCGGTGTAGGTATTTCCATGTTTGTACAGATGGCGGTGTAGATATTTCCATGTTTATACAGATCACGGTGTAGATATTTCCTTGTTTATACAAATAGTGGTGTAGTTATTTCCATGTTTATACAGATAGCGGTGTAGATATTTCCATGTATATACAAATGGCTGTGTAGATATTTCCATGTTTATACAGACGGCTGTGTAGGAATTTCCATGTTTATTCAGATGACTTTGAAGGTATTTCCATGTTTACACAGATGGCGGTGTAGATATTTCCATGTTTATAGCGATAGCTGTGTAGATATTTCCATGTATATACAGATCGCGGTGTAGATATGTCCATGTTTATACAGATGGTGGTGTAGATATTTCCATGTTTATACAGACCTCGGTGTAGATATTTCCATGTTTATACAGATAGCGGTGCAGACATTTCCATGTTTGTACAGATGGCATTGTAGATATTTCCATGTATATACAGATGGCTGTGTAGATATTTCCATGTTTATACAGATGGCTCTGTAGATTTTTCCATGTTTATACAGATGACTTTGTTGGTATTTCCATGTTTATACAGATGGCGGTGTAGATATTTCCAAGTTTATGAATAGCTGTGTATATATTTCCATGTTTATACCGATAGCGGTGTAGATATTTCCATGTTTATACAGATCGCGGTGTAGATATTTCCATGTTTATACATATAGCGGTGTAGATATTTCCATTTTTATACAGATCGTGCTGTAGATATTTCCATGTTTATACAGATCGTGGTGTAGATATTTCCATGTTCACACAGATGTCTGTGTAGATATTTCCATGTTTATTCAGATGGCGGTGTAGATATTTCCATGTTTATAGAGATGGCGGTGTAGTTATTTCTATGTTTATAGAGATAGCGGTGTAAATATCTCCATGTTTATAGAGATGGTGGTGTAAGTATTTTCATGTTTATAGAGATAGCGGTGTAGATATTTCCATGCTTATACAGATAATGGTGTTGGTATTTCCATGTTTATACAGATCGTGGTGTAGATATTTCCATGTTTATAGAGATAGCGGTGTAGGTATTTCCATGTTTATAGACATAGCGGTGTAGATATTTCCATGTTTATATAGATGGTGGTGAAGATATTTCCATGTTTATACCGATATCGGTGTTGGTCTTTCCACGTTTATACAGACAGCGATGAAGATATTTCCGTGTTTGTACGGCTCGCGGTGCAGATATTTATGTCTTTATACAGATGTCATTGTTGATATTTCCTTATTCACACAGATGGCAGTGTAGATGTTTCCATGTTTATACAGATGGCGGAGTCTTTAGTTCCACGTTTATGGAGATGGCAGTGTAGATATTATCATGTTTATAGAGATGGCGGTGTAGATATTTCCATGTTTACAGAGATAGCAGTGTAGATATTTACATGATTATACAGATGGCTGTGTAGATATTTCCATGTGTATACAGATGGCATTGTAGATATTTCCATGTTTATACAGATGACGGTGTAGATATTTCCATGTTTAAACAGATAACTTTGTAAGTATTTCCATGTTTATACCGATGGCGGTGTAGATATTTCGATGTTTATAGAGATAGCAGTGGAGATATTTCCATGTTTATACAGATAGCGGTGTAGATATTTCCAAGTTTATACTGATCGTGGTGTAGATATTTCCATGTTTATAGAGATAGCGGTGTAGATATTTTCATATTTATACAGATAACGGTGCAGAAATTTCCATGTTTATACAGACCGCAGTGTAGATATTTCCATGTTTATAGAGATAGCAGTGAAGATATTTCCAAGTTTGTACAGACGGCGGTGTTGATGTTTCCATCTATACACAGATTGCCGTGTAGGTGTTTCCATGTGTATACAGATGGCATTGTAGATATTTCCATGTTTATACAGATGGTGGTGTAGATATTTCCTTGTTTATACAAATAGCGGTGTAGTTATTTCCATGTTTATACAGATAGCGGTGTAGATATTTCCATGTATATACAGATGGCTGTGTAGATATTTCCATGTTTATACAGAAGCTGTGTAGATATTTCCATGTTTATACAGATGACTTTGTAGGTATTTAAATGTTTATACAGGTGGCGGTGTAGATATTTCCATGTTTATAGAGATAGCTGTGTAGATATTTCCATGTTTATACAGATAGCGGTGTAGATATTTCCATGTTTATACAGATCACGGTGTAGATATTTCCATGTTTATACAGATCGCGGTGTAGATATTTCCATGTTTATACAGATAGCGGTGTAGATATTTCCATGTTTTTACAGATGTTGGTGTAGTTATTTCCATGTTTACACAGATTGCAGTGTAGATATTTCCATCTTTCTACAGATGGCATTGTAGATATTTCCATGTTTATACAGATGGCAGTGTAGATATTTCCATGTTTATATAGATGGTGGTATAGATATTACCATGCCTATACAGATAGCGCTGTAGATATTTCCATGTTTATACAGATCGTGGTGAATATATTTCCACATTTATACAGATAGCGGTGTAGTTATTTCCATGTTTATAGAGATGGCGTTGTAGATATTTCCATGTTTATACCCATAGCGGTGTTGGTATTTCCACGTTTATACAGATAGCGATGTAGATATTTCCATGTTTATACAGCTCGCGTTGCAGATATTTATATCTTTATACAGATGGCATTGTAGATATTTCCTTATTCACACAGATGGCGGTGTAGATGTTTCCATGTTTATACAGATTGCGGAGTAGTTAGTTCCATGTTTATGGAGATGGCACTGAAGATATTTTCATGTTTATAGAGATGGCGGTGTAGATATTTCCATGTTTATAGAGATAGCAGTGTAGATATTTACATGTTTATACAGATGGCTCTGTAGATATTTCCATGTGTATACAGATGGCATTGTAGATATTTCCATGTTTATACAGATGACTGTATAGGTATTTCCATGTTTTTACAGATGGCATTGCTGATATTTCCATGTTTATAGAGATAGCGGTGTAGGTATTTCCATGTTTGTACAAAAGGCGGTGTAGATATTTCCATGTTTATACAGATCACGGTGTAGATATTTCCTTGTTTATACAAATAGCGGTGTAGTTATTTCCATATTTATACAGATAGCGGTGTAGATATTTCCATGTATATACAGATGGCTGTGTAGATATTTCCATGTTTATACAGATGGCCGTGTAGATATTTCAATGTTTATAGAGATGGCGCTGTAGATATTTCCATGTTTCTACAGCTAACGGTGGAGGTATTTCCATGTTTATACAGAGAGCAGTGGAGATATTTCCATGTTTATACACATAGCGGTGTACATATTTCCATGTTTATAGAGACAGCTGTGTAGGTTTTTCCATGTTTATACAGATAGCGGTGCAGATATTTCCATGTTTACACAGATGCCTATGTAGATATTGCCATATTTATACAGAGGGCTGTGTAGAAATTTCAATGTCTATACAGATGGCAGTGTAGATATTTAAATGTTCCTACACATGACTGTGTAGGTATTTCCATGTTTATACAGATGTCTTTGTAGATATTTCCATGTTTATACAAATAGCGGTGTATATATTTCCATGTTTATACAGATCGTGGTGTAGATATTTCCATGTTTATACTGATCGCGGAGTAGTTATTTCCATGTTTATACAGATAGCGGTGTAGATATTTCCATGTTTATACAGATAGCGGTGTAGATATTTCCATGTTTATACAGATAGCGGTGCAGATATTTCCATGTTTGTACAGATGGCGGTGAAGATATTTCCTTGTTTATACAAATAGCAGTGTAGATATTTCCATGTTTATACAGACCGCGGTGTAGATATTTCCATGTTTATACAGATAGCGGTGCAGATATTTCCATGTTTGTACAGATGGCGGTGTAGATATTTCCTTGTTTATACAAATAGCGGTGTAGATATTTCCATGTTTATACAGACCACGGTGTAGATATTTCCTTGTTTATACACATAGCGGTGTAGTTATTTCCATGTTTATACAGATAGCGGTGTAGATATTTCCATGTATATACAGATGGCTGTGTAGATATTTCCATGTTTATACAGATGGCTGTGTAGATGTTTCCATGTTTATACAGATGACTTTGTAATTATTTCCATGTTTATACAGATGGCGGTGAAGATATTTCCATGTTTATAGAGATAGCTGTGTAGATATTTCCATGTTTATACAGATAGCGGTGTAGATATTTCCATGTTTATACAGATCGCGGTGTAGATATTTCCATGTTTATTCAGATCGTGGTGTAGATATTTCCATGTTTATACAGATAGCGGTGTAGATATTTCCATGTTTATACAGATAGCGGTGTAGATACTTCCATGTTTATAGAGATAGCGGTGTTGGTATTTCCATGTTTATAGACATAGCGGTGTAGATATTTCCATGTTTATATAGATGGCGTTGTAGATATTTCCATGTTTATACCGATAGCGGTGTTGGTATTTCCACGTTTATACAGACAGCGATGTAGATATTTCCATGGTTATACAGCTCGCGGTGCAGATATTTATATCTTTATACAGATGGCATTGTAGATATTTCCTTATTCACACAGATGTCGGTGTAGATGTTTCCATGTTTATACAGATTGCGGAGTAGTTAGTTCCATGTTTATGGAGATGGCAGTGTAGATATTTTCATGTTTATAGAGATGGCGGTGTAGATATTTCCATGTTTATAGAGATAGCAGTGCAGATATTTACATGTTTATACAGATGGCTCTGTAGATATTTCCATGTGTATACAGATGGCATTGTAGATATTTCCATGTTTATACAGATGACTGTATAGGTATTTCCATGTTTTTACAGATGGCATTGCTGATATTTCCATGTTTATAGAGATAGCGGTGTAGGTATTTCCATGTTTGTACAGATGGCGGTGTAGATATTTCCATGTTTATACAGATCACGGTGTAGATATTTCCTTGTTTATACAAATAGTGGTGTAGTTATTTCCATGTTTATACAGATAGCGGTGTAGATATTTCCATGTATATACAAATGGCTGTGTAGATATTTCCATGTTTATACAGACGGCTGTGTAGGAATTTCCATGTTTATTCAGATGACTTTGAAGGTATTTCCATGTTTACACAGATGGCGGTGTAGATATTTCCATGTTTATAGCGATAGCTGTGTAGATATTTCCATGTATATACAGATCGCGGTGTAGATATGTCCATGTTTATACAGATGGCGGTGTAGATATTTCCATGTTTATACAGACCTCGGTGTAGATATTTCCATGTTTATACAGATAGCGGTGCAGACATTTCCATGTTTGTACAGATGGCATTGTAGATATTTCCATGTATATACAGATGGCTGTGTAGATATTTCCATGTTTATACAGATGGCTCTGTAGATTTTTCCATGTTTATACAGATGACTTTGTTGGTATTTCCATGTTTATACAGATGGCGGTGTAGATATTTCCAAGTTTATGAATAGCTGTGTATATATTTCCATGTTTATACCGATAGCGGTGTAGATATTTCCATGTTTATACAGATCGCGGTGTAGATATTTCCATGTTTATACATATAGCGGTGTAGATATTTCCATTTTTATACAGATCGTGCTGTAGATATTTCCATGTTTATACAGATCGTGGTGTAGATATTTCCATGTTCACACAGATGTCTGTGTAGATATTTCCATGTTTATTCAGATGGCGGTGTAGATATTTCCATGTTTATAGAGATGGCGGTGTAGTTATTTCTATGTTTATGGAGATAGCGGTGTAAATATCTCCATGTTTATAGAGATGGTGGTGTAAGTATTTTCATGTTTATAGAGATAGCGGTGTAGATATTTCCATGTTTATACAGATCACGGTGTAGATATTTCCATGTTTATACAGATCGCGGTGTAGATATTTCCATGTTTATACAGATAGCGGTGTAGATATTTCCATGTTTTTACAGATGTTGGTGTAGTTATTTCCATGTTTACACAGATTGCAGTGTAGATATTTCCATCTTTCTACAGATGGCATTGTAGATATTTCCATGTTTACACAGATGGCAGTGTAGATATTTCCATGTTTATATAGATGGTGGTATAGATATTACCATGCCTATACAGATAGCGCTGTAGATATTTCCATGTTTATACAGATCGTGGTGAATATATTTCCACATTTATACAGATAGCGGTGTAGTTATTTCCATGTTTATAGAGATGGCGTTGTAGATATTTCCATGTTTATACCCATAGCGGTGTTGGTATTTCCACGTTTATACAGATAGCGATGTAGATATTTCCATGTTTATACAGCTCGCGTTGCAGATATTTATATCTTTATACAGATGGCATTGTAGATATTTCCTTATTCACACAGATGGCGGTGTAGATGTTTCCATGTTTATACAGATTGCGGAGTAGTTAGTTCCATGTTTATGGAGATGGCACTGAAGGTATTTTCATGTTTATAGAGATGGCGGTGTAGATATTTCCATGTTTATAGAGATAGCAGTGTAGATATTTACATGTTTATACAGATGGCTCTGTAGATATTTCCATGTGTATACAGATGGCATTGTAGATATTTCCATGTTTATACAGATGACTGTATAGGTATTTCCATGTTTTTACAGATGGCATTGCTGATATTTCCATGTTTATAGAGATAGCGGTGTAGGTATTTCCATGTTTGTACAAAAGGCGGTGTAGATATTTCCATGTTTATACAGATCACGGTGTAGATATTTCCTTGTTTATACAAATAGCGGTGTAGTTATTTCCATATTTATACAGATAGCGGTGTAGATATTTCCATGTATATACAGATGGCTGTGTAGATATTTCCATGTTTATACAGATGGCCGTGTAGATATTTCAATGTTTATAGAGATGGCGCTGTAGATATTTCCATGTTTCTACAGCTAACGGTGGAGGTATTTCCATGTTTATACAGAGAGCAGTGGAGATATTTCCATGTTTATACACATAGCGGTGTACATATTTCCATGTTTATAGAGACAGCTGTGTAGGTTTTTCCATGTTTATACAGATAGCGGTGCAGATATTTCCATGTTTACACAGATGCCTATGTAGATATTGCCATATTTATACAGAGGGCTGTGTAGAAATTTCAATGTCTATACAGATGGCAGTGTAGATATTTAAATGTTCCTACACATGACTGTGTAGGTATTTCCATGTTTATACAGATGTCTTTGTAGATATTTCCATGTTTATACAAATAGCGGTGTATATATTTCCATGTTTATACAGATCGTGGTGTAGATATTTCCATGTTTATACTGATCGCGGAGTAGTTATTTCCATGTTTATACAGATAGCGGTGTAGATATTTCCATGTTTATACAGATAGCGGTGTAGATATTTCCATGTTTATACAGATAGCGGTGCAGATATTTCCATGTTTGTACAGATGGCGGTGAAGATATTTCCTTGTTTATACAAATAGCAGTGTAGATATTTCCATGTTTATACAGACCGCGGTGTAGATATTTCCATGTTTATACAGATAGCGGTGCAGATATTTCCATGTTTGTACAGATGGAGGTGTAGATATTTCCTTGTTTATACAAATAGCGGTGTAGATATTTCCATGTTTATACAGACCACGGTGTAGATATTTCCTTGTTTATACACATAGCGGTGTAGTTATTTCCATGTTTATACAGATAGCGGTGTAGATATTTCCATGTATATACAGATGGCTGTGTAGATATTTCCATGTTTATACAGATGGCTGTGTAGATGTTTCCATGTTTATACAGATGACTTTGTAATTATTTCCATGTTTATACAGATGGCGGTGAAGATATTTCCATGTTTATAGAGATAGCTGTGTAGATATTTCCATGTTTATACAGATAGCGGTGTAGATATTTCCATGTTTATACAGATCGCGGTGTAGATATTTCCATGTTTATTCAGATCGCGGTGTAGATATTTCCATGTTTATACAGATAGCGGTGTAGATATTTCCATGTTTATACAGATAGCGGTGTAGATACTTCCATGTTTATAGAGATAGCGGTGTTGGTATTTCCATGTTTATAGACATAGCGGTGTAGATATTTCCATGTTTATATAGATGGCGTTGTAGATATTTCCATGTTTATACCGATAGCGGTGTTGGTATTTCCACGTTTATACAGACAGCGATGTAGATATTTCCATGGTTATACAGCTCGCGGTGCAGATATTTATATCTTTATACAGATGGCATTGTAGATATTTCCTTATTCACACAGATGTCGGTGTAGATGTTTCCATGTTTATACAGATTGCGGAGTAGTTAGTTCCATGTTTATGGAGATGGCAGTGTAGATATTTTCATGTTTATAGAGATGGCGGTGTAGATATTTCCATGTTTATAGAGATAGCAGTGCAGATATTTACATGTTTATACAGATGGCTCTGTAGATATTTCCATGTGTATACAGATGGCATTGTAGATATTTCCATGTTTATACAGATGACTGTATAGGTATTTCCATGTTTTTACAGATGGCATTGCTGATATTTCCATGTTTATAGAGATAGCGGTGTAGGTATTTCCATGTTTGTACAGATGGCGGTGTAGATATTTCCATGTTTATACAGATCACGGTGTAGATATTTCCTTGTTTATACAAATAGTGGTGTAGTTATTTCCATGTTTATACAGATAGCGGTGTAGATATTTCCATGTATATACAAATGGCTGTGTAGATATTTCCATGTTTATACAGACGGCTGTGTAGGAATTTCCATGTTTATTCAGATGACTTTGAAGGTATTTCCATGTTTACACAGATGGCGGTGTAGATATTTCCATGTTTATAGCGATAGCTGTGTAGATATTTCCATGTATATACAGATCGCGGTGTAGATATGTCCATGTTTATACAGATGGCGGTGTAGATATTTCCATGTTTATACAGACCTCGGTGTAGATATTTCCATGTTTATACAGATAGCGGTGCAGACATTTCCATGTTTGTACAGATGGCATTGTAGATATTTCCATGTATATACAGATGGCTGTGTAGATATTTCCATGTTTATACAGATGGCTCTGTAGATTTTTCCATGTTTATACAGATGACTTTGTTGGTATTTCCATGTTTATACAGATGGCGGTGTAGATATTTCCAAGTTTATGAATAGCTGTGTATATATTTCCATGTTTATACCGATAGCGGTGTAGATATTTCCATGTTTATACAGATCGCGGTGTAGATATTTCCATGTTTATACATATAGCGGTGTAGATATTTCCATTTTTATACAGATCGTGCTGTAGATATTTCCATGTTTATACAGATCGTGGTGTAGATATTTCCATGTTCACACAGATGTCTGTGTAGATATTTCCATGTTTATTCAGATGGCGGTGTAGATATTTCCATGTTTATAGAGATGGCGGTGTAGTTATTTCTATGTTTATAGAGATAGCGGTGTAAATATCTCCATGTTTATAGAGATGGTGGTGTAAGTATTTTCATGTTTATAGAGATAGCGGTGTAGATATTTCCATGCTTATACAGATAATGGTGTTGGTATTTCCATGTTTATACAGATCGTGGTGTAGGTATTTCCATGTTTATAGAGATAGCGGTGTAGGTATTTCCATGTTTATAGACATAGCGGTGTAGATATTTCCATGTTTATATAGATGGTGGTGAAGATATTTCCATGTTTATACCGATATCGGTGTTGGTCTTTCCACGTTTATACAGACAGCGATGAAGATATTTCCATGTTTGTACGGCTCGCGGTGCAGATATTTATGTCTTTATACAGATGTCATTGTTGATATTTCCTTATTCACACAGATGGCAGTGTAGATGTTTCCATGTTTATACAGATGGCGGAGTCTTTAGTTCCACGTTTATGGAGATGGCAGTGTAGATATTATCATGTTTATAGAGATGGCGGTGTAGATATTTCCATGTTTACAGAGATAGCAGTGTAGATATTTACATGATTATACAGATGGCTGTGTAGATATTTCCATGTGTATACAGATGGCATTGTAGATATTTCCATGTTTATACAGATGACGGTGTAGATATTTCCATGTTTAAACAGATAACTTTGTAAGTATTTCCATGTTTATACAGATGGCGGTGTAGATATTTCGATGTTTATAGAGATAGCAGTGGAGATATTTCCATGTTTATACAGATAGCGGTGTAGATATTTCCAAGTTTATACTGATCGTGGTGTAGATATTTCCATGTTTATAGAGATAGCGGTGTAGATATTTTCATATTTATACAGATAACGGTGCAGAAATTTCCATGTTTATACAGACCGCAGTGTAGATATTTCCATGTTTATAGAGATAGCAGTGAAGATATTTCCAAGTTTGTACAGACGGCGGTGTTGATGTTTCCATCTATACACAGATTGCCGTGTAGGTGTTTCCATGTGTATACAGATGGCATTGTAGATATTTCCATGTTTATACAGATGGTGGTGTAGATATTTCCTTGTTTATACAAATAGCGGTGTAGTTATTTCCATGTTTATACAGATAGCGGTGTAGATATTTCCATGTATATACAGATGGCTGTGTAGATATTTCCATGTTTATACAGAAGCTGTGTAGATATTTCCATGTTTATACAGATGACTTTGTAGGTATTTAAATGTTTATACAGGTGGCGGTGTAGATATTTCCATGTTTATAGAGATAGCTGTGTAGATATTTCCATGTTTATACAGATAGCGGTGTAGATATTTCCATGTTTATACAGATCACGGTGTAGATATTTCCATGTTTATACAGATCGCGGTGTAGATATTTCCATGTTTATACAGATAGCGGTGTAGATATTTCCATGTTTTTACAGATGTTGGTGTAGTTATTTCCATGTTTACACAGATTGCAGTGTAGATATTTCCATCTTTCTACAGATGGCATTGTAGATATTTCCATGTTTATACAGATGGCAGTGTAGATATTTCCATGTTTATATAGATGGTGGTATAGATATTACCATGCCTATACAGATAGCGCTGTAGATATTTCCATGTTTATACAGATCGTGGTGAATATATTTCCACATTTATACAGATAGCGGTGTAGTTATTTCCATGTTTATAGAGATGGCGTTGTAGATATTTCCATGTTTATACCCATAGCGGTGTTGGTATTTCCACGTTTATACAGATAGCGGTGTAGATATTTCCATGTTTATACAGCTCGCGTTGCAGATATTTATATCTTTATACAGATGGCATTGTAGATATTTCCTTATTCACACAGATGGCGGTGTAGATGTTTCCATGTTTATACAGATTGCGGAGTAGTTAGTTCCATGTTTATGGAGATGGCACTGAAGATATTTTCATGTTTATAGAGATGGCGGTGTAGATATTTCCATGTTTATAGAGATAGCAGTGTAGATATTTACATGTTTATACAGATGGCTCTGTAGATATTTCCATGTGTATACAGATGGCATTGTAGATATTTCCATGTTTATACAGATGACTGTATAGGTATTTCCATGTTTTTACAGATGGCATTGCTGATATTTCCATGTTTATAGAGATAGCGGTGTAGGTATTTCCATGTTTGTACAAAAGGCGGTGTAGATATTTCCATGTTTATACAGATCACGGTGTAGATATTTCCTTGTTTATACAAATAGCGGTGTAGTTATTTCCATATTTATACAGATAGCGGTGTAGATATTTCCATGTATATACAGATGGCTGTGTAGATATTTCCATGTTTATACAGATGGCCGTGTAGATATTTCAATGTTTATAGAGATGGCGCTGTAGATATTTCCATGTTTCTACAGCTAACGGTGGAGGTATTTCCATGTTTATACAGAGAGCAGTGGAGATATTTCCATGTTTATACACATAGCGGTGTACATATTTCCATGTTTATAGAGACAGCTGTGTAGGTTTTTCCATGTTTATACAGATAGCGGTGCAGATATTTCCATGTTTACACAGATGCCTATGTAGATATTGCCATATTTATACAGAGGGCTGTGTAGAAATTTCAATGTCTATACAGATGGCAGTGTAGATATTTAAATGTTCCTACACATGACTGTGTAGGTATTTCCATGTTTATACAGATGTCTTTGTAGATATTTCCATGTTTATACAAATAGCGGTGTATATATTTCCATGTTTATACAGATCGTGGTGTAGATATTTCCATGTTTATACTGATAGCGGAGTAGTTATTTCCATGTTTATACAGATAGCGGTGTAGATATTTCCATGTTTATACAGATAGCGGTGTAGATATTTCCATGTTTATACAGATAGCGGTGCAGATATTTCCATGTTTGTACAGATGGCGGTGAAGATATTTCCTTGTTTATACAAATAGCAGTGTAGATATTTCCATGTTTATACAGACCGCGGTGTAGATATTTCCATGTTTATACAGATAGCGGTGCAGATATTTCCATGTTTGTACAGATGGCGGTGTAGATATTTCCTTGTTTATACAAATAGCGGTGTAGATATTTCCATGTTTATACAGACCACGGTGTAGATATTTCCTTGTTTATACACATAGCGGTGTAGTTATTTCCATGTTTATACAGATAGCGGTGTAGATATTTCCATGTATATACAGATGGCTGTGTAGATATTTCCATGTTTATACAGATGGCTGTGTAGATGTTTCCATGTTTATACAGATGACTTTGTAATTATTTCCATGTTTATACAGATGGCGGTGAAGATATTTCCATGTTTATAGAGATAGCTGTGTAGATATTTCCATGTTTATACAGATAGCGGTGTAGATATTTCCATGTTTATACAGATCACGGTGTAGATATTTCCATGTTTATTCAGATCGCGGTGTAGATATTTCCATGTTTATACAGATAGCGGTGTAGATATTTCCATGTTTATACAGATAGCGGTGTAGATACTTCCATGTTTATAGAGATAGCGGTGTTGGTATTTCCATGTTTATAGACATAGCGGTGTAGATATTTCCATGTTTATATAGATGGCGTTGTAGATATTTCCATGTTTATACCCATAGCGGTGTTGGTATTTCCACGTTTATACAGACAGCGATGTAGATATTTCCATGGTTATACAGCTCGCGGTGCAGATATTTATATCTTTATACAGATGGCATTGTAGATATTTCCTTATTCACACAGATGGCGGTGTAGATGTTTCCATGTTTATACAGATTGCGGAGTAGTTAGTTCCATGTTTATGGAGATGGCAGTGTAGATATTTTCATGTTTATAGAGATGGCGGTGTAGATATTTCCATGTTTATAGAGATAGCAGTGCAGATATTTACATGTTTATACAGATGGCTCTGTAGATATTTCCATGTGTATACAGATGGCATTGTAGATATTTCCATGTTTATACAGATGACTGTATAGGTATTTCCATGTTTTTACAGATGGCATTGCTGATATTTCCATGTTTATAGAGATAGCGGTGTAGGTATTTCCATGTTTGTACAGATGGCGGTGTAGATATTTCCATGTTTATACAGATCACGGTGTAGATATTTCCTTGTTTATACAAATAGTGGTGTAGTTATTTCCATGTTTATACAGATAGCGGTGTAGATATTTCCATGTATATACAAATGGCTGTGTAGATATTTCCATGTTTATACAGACGGCTGTGTAGGAATTTCCATGTTTATTCAGATGACTTTGAAGGTATTTCCATGTTTACACAGATGGCGGTGTAGATATTTCCATGTTTATAGCGATAGCTGTGTAGATATTTCCATGTATATACAGATCGCGGTGTAGATATGTCCATGTTTATACAGATGGCGGTGTAGATATTTCCATGTTTATACAGACCTCGGTGTAGATATTTCCATGTTTATACAGATAGCGGTGCAGACATTTCCATGTTTGTACAGATGGCATTGTAGATATTTCCATGTATATACAGATGGCTGTGTAGATATTTCCATGTTTATACAGATGGCTCTGTAGATTTTTCCATGTTTATACAGATGACTTTGTTGGTATTTCCATGTTTATACAGATGGCGGTGTAGATATTTCCAAGTTTATGAATAGCTGTGTATATATTTCCATGTTTATACCGATAGCGGTGTAGATATTTCCATGTTTATACAGATCGCGGTGTAGATATTTCCATGTTTATACATATAGCGGTGTAGATATTTCCATTTTTATACAGATCGTGCTGTAGATATTTCCATGTTTATACAGATCGTGGTGTAGATATTTCCATGTTCACACAGATGTCTGTGTAGATATTTCCATGTTTATTCAGATGGCGGTGTAGATATTTCCATGTTTATAGAGATGGCGGTGTAGTTATTTCTATGTTTATAGAGATAGCGGTGTAAATATCTCCATGTTTATAGAGATGGTGGTGTAAGTATTTTCATGTTTATAGAGATAGCGGTGTAGATATTTCCATGCTTATACAGATAATGGTGTTGGTATTTCCATGTTTATACAGATCGTGGTGTAGATATTTCCATGTTTATAGAGATAGCGGTGTAGGTATTTCCATGTTTATAGACATAGCGGTGTAGATATTTCCATGTTTATATAGATGGTGGTGAAGATATTTCCATGTTTATACCGATATCGGTGTTGGTCTTTCCACGTTTATACAGACAGCGATGAAGATATTTCCATGTTTGTACGGCTCGCGGTGCAGATATTTATGTCTTTATACAGATGTCATTGTTGATATTTCCTTATTCACACAGATGGCAGTGTAGATGTTTCCATGTTTATACAGATGGCGGAGTCTTTAGTTCCACGTTTATGGAGATGGCAGTGTAGATATTATCATGTTTATAGAGATGGCGGTGTAGATATTTCCATGTTTACAGAGATAGCAGTGTAGATATTTACATGATTATACAGATGGCTGTGTAGATATTTCCATGTGTATACAGATGGCATTGTAGATATTTCCATGTTTATACAGATGACGGTGTAGATATTTCCATGTTTAAACAGATAACTTTGTAAGTATTTCCATGTTTATACCGATGGCGGTGTAGATATTTCGATGTTTATAGAGATAGCAGTGGAGATATTTCCATGTTTATACAGATAGCGGTGTAGATATTTCCAAGTTTATACTGATCGTGGTGTAGATATTTCCATGTTTATAGAGATAGCGGTGTAGATATTTTCATATTTATACAGATAACGGTGCAGAAATTTCCATGTTTATACAGACCGCAGTGTAGATATTTCCATGTTTATACAGATAGCAGTGAAGATATTTCCAAGTTTGTACAGACGGCGGTGTTGATGTTTCCATCTATACACAGATTGCCGTGTAGGTGTTTCCATGTGTATACAGATGGCATTGTAGATATTTCCATGTTTATACAGATGGTGGTGTAGATATTTCCTTGTTTATACAAATAGCGGTGTAGTTATTTCCATGTTTATACAGATAGCGGTGTAGATATTTCCATGTATATACAGATGGCTGTGTAGATATTTCCATGTTTATACAGAAGCTGTGTAGATATTTCCATGTTTATACAGATGACTTTGTAGGTATTTAAATGTTTATACAGGTGGCGGTGTAGATATTTCCATGTTTATAGAGATAGCTGTGTAGATATTTCCATGTTTATACAGATAGCGGTGTAGATATTTCCATGTTTATACAGATCACGGTGTAGATATTTCCATGTTTATACAGATCGCGGTGTAGATATTTCCATGTTTATACAGATAGCGGTGTAGATATTTCCATGTTTTTACAGATGTTGGTGTAGTTATTTCCATGTTTACACAGATTGCAGTGTAGATATTTCCATCTTTCTACAGATGGCATTGTAGATATTTCCATGTTTATACAGATGGCAGTGTAGATATTTCCATGTTTATATAGATGGTGGTATAGATATTACCATGCCTATACAGATAGCGCTGTAGATATTTCCATGTTTATACAGATCGTGGTGAATATATTTCCACATTTATACAGATAGCGGTGTAGTTATTTCCATGTTTATAGAGATGGCGTTGTAGATATTTCCATGTTTATACCCATAACGGTGTTGTTATTTCCACGTTTATACAGATAGCGATGTAGATATTTCCATGTTTATACAGCTCGCGTTGCAGATATTTATATCTTTATACAGATGGCATTGTAGATATTTCCTTATTCACACAGATGGCGGTGTAGATGTTTCCATGTTTATACAGATTGCGGAGTAGTTAGTTCCATGTTTATGGAGATGGCACTGAAGATATTTTCATGTTTATAGAGATGGCGGTGTAGATATTTCCATGTTTATAGAGATAGCAGTGTAGATATTTACATGTTTATACAGATGGCTCTGTAGATATTTCCATGTGTATACAGATGGCATTGTAGATATTTCCATGTTTATACAGATGACTGTATAGGTATTTCCATGTTTTTACAGATGGCATTGCTGATATTTCCATGTTTATAGAGATAGCGGTGTAGGTATTTCCATGTTTGTACAAAAGGCGGTGTAGATATTTCCATGTTTATACAGATCACGGTGTAGATATTTCCTTGTTTATACAAATAGCGGTGTAGTTATTTCCATATTTATACAGATAGCGGTGTAGATATTTCCATGTATATACAGATGGCTGTGTAGATATTTCCATGTTTATACAGATGGCCGTGTAGATATTTCAATGTTTATAGAGATGGCGCTGTAGATATTTCCATGTTTCTACAGCTAACGGTGGAGGTATTTCCATGTTTATACAGAGAGCAGTGGAGATATTTCCATGTTTATACACATAGCGGTGTACATATTTCCATGTTTATAGAGACAGCTGTGTAGGTTTTTCCATGTTTATACAGATAGCGGTGCAGATATTTCCATGTTTACACAGATGCCTATGTAGATATTGCCATATTTATACAGAGGGCTGTGTAGAAATTTCAATGTCTATACAGATGGCAGTGTAGATATTTAAATGTTCCTACACATGACTGTGTAGGTATTTCCATGTTTATACAGATGTCTTTGTAGATATTTCCATGTTTATACAAATAGCGGTGTATATATTTCCATGTTTATACAGATCGTGGTGTAGATATTTCCATGTTTATACTGATCGCGGAGTAGTTATTTCCATGTTTATACAGATAGCGGTGTAGATATTTCCATGTTTATACAGATAGCGGTGTAGATATTTCCATGTTTATACAGATAGCGGTGCAGATATTTCCATGTTTGTACAGATGGCGGTGAAGATATTTCCTTGTTTATACAAATAGCAGTGTAGATATTTCCATGTTTATACAGACCGCGGTGTAGATATTTCCATGTTTATACAGATAGCGGTGCAGATATTTCCATGTTTGTACAGATGGCGGTGTAGATATTTCCTTGTTTATACAAATAGCGGTGTAGATATTTCCATGTTTATACAGACCACGGTGTAGATATTTCCTTGTTTATACACATAGCGGTGTAGTTATTTCCATGTTTATACAGATAGCGGTGTAGATATTTCCATGTATATACAGATGGCTGTGTAGATATTTCCATGTTTATACAGATGGCTGTGTAGATGTTTCCATGTTTATACAGATGACTTTGTAATTATTTCCATGTTTATACAGATGGCGGTGAAGATATTTCCATGTTTATAGAGATAGCTGTGTAGATATTTCCATGTTTATACAGATAGCGGTGTAGATATTTCCATGTTTATACAGATCGCGGTGTAGATATTTCCATGTTTATTCAGATCGCGGTGTAGATATTTCCATGTTTATACAGATAGCGGTGTAGATATTTCCATGTTTATACAGATAGCGGTGTAGATACTTCCATGTTTATAGAGATAGCGGTGTTGGTATTTCCATGTTTATAGACATAGCGGTGTAGATATTTCCATGTTTATATAGATGGCATTGTAGATATTTCCATGTTTATACCGATAGCGGTGTTGGTATTTCCACGTTTATACAGACAGCGATGTAGATATTTCCATGGTTATACAGCTCGCGGTGCAGATATTTATATCTTTATACAGATGGCATTGTAGATATTTCCTTATTCACACAGATGGCGGTGTAGATGTTTCCATGTTTATACAGATTGCGGAGTAGTTAGTTCCATGTTTATGGAGATGGCAGTGTAGATATTTTCATGTTTATAGAGATGGCGGTGTAGATATTTCCATGTTTATAGAGATAGCAGTGTAGATATTTACATGTTTATACAGATGGCTCTGTAGATATTTCCATGTGTATACAGATGGCATTGTAGATATTTCCATGTTTATACAGATGACTGTATAGGTATTTCCATGTTTTTACAGATGGCATTGCTGATATTTCCATGTTTATAGAGATAGCGGTGTAGGTATTTCCATGTTTGTACAGACGGCGGTGTAGATATTTCCATGTTTATACAGATCACGGTGTAGATATTTCCTTGTTTATACAAATAGTGGTGTAGTTATTTCCATGTTTATACAGATAGCGGTGTAGATATTTCCATGTATATACAAATGGCTGTGTAGATATTTCCATGTTTATACAGACGGCTGTGTAGGAATTTCCATGTTTATTCAGATGACTTTGAAGGTATTTCCATGTTTACACAGATGGCGGTGTAGATATTTCCATGTTTATAGCGATAGCTGTGTAGATATTTCCATGTATATACAGATCGCGGTGTAGATATGTCCATGTTTATACAGATGGCGGTGTAGATATTTCCATGTTTATACAGACCTCGGTGTAGATATTTCCATGTTTATACAGATAGCGGTGCAGACATTTCCATGTTTGTACAGATGGCATTGTAGATATTTCCATGTATATACAGATGGCTGTGTAGATATTTCCATGTTTATACAGATGGCTCTGTAGATTTTTCCATGTTTATACAGATGACTTTGTTGGTATTTCCATGTTTATACAGATGGCGGTGTAGATATTTCCAAGTTTATGAATAGCTGTGTATATATTTCCATGTTTATACCGATAGCGGTGTAGATATTTCCATGTTTATACAGATCGCGGTGTAGATATTTCCATGTTTATACATATAGCGGTGTAGATATTTCCATTTTTATACAGATCGTGCTGTAGATATTTCCATGTTTATACAGATCGTGGTGTAGATATTTCCATGTTCACACAGATGTCTGTGTAGATATTTCCATGTTTATTCAGATGGCGGTGTAGATATTTCCATGTTTATAGAGATGGCGGTGTAGTTATTTCTATGTTTATAGAGATAGCGGTGTAAATATCTCCATGTTTATAGAGATGGTGGTGTAAGTATTTTCATGTTTATAGAGATAGCGGTGTAGATATTTCCATGCTTATACAGATAATGGTGTTGGTATTTCCACGTTTATACAGATCGTGGTGTAGATATTTCCATGTTTATAGAGATAGCGGTGTAGGTATTTCCATGTTTATAGACATAGCGGTGTAGATATTTCCATGTTTATATAGATGGTGGTGAAGATATTTCCATGTTTATACCGATATCGGTGTTGGTCTTTCCACGTTTATACAGACAGCGATGAAGATATTTCCATGTTTGTACGGCTCGCGGTGCAGATATTTATGTCTTTATACAGATGTCATTGTTGATATTTCCTTATTCACACAGATGGCAGTGTAGATGTTTCCATGTTTATACAGATGGCGGAGTCTTTAGTTCCACGTTTATGGAGATGGCAGTGTAGATATTATCATGTTTATAGAGATGGCGGTGTAGATATTTCCATGTTTACAGAGATAGCAGTGTAGATATTTACATGATTATACAGATGGCTGTGTAGATATTTCCATGTGTATACAGATGGCATTGTAGATATTTCCATGTTTATACAGATGACGGTGTAGATATTTCCATGTTTAAACAGATAACTTTGTAAGTATTTCCATGTTTATACAGATGGCGGTGTAGATATTTCGATGTTTATAGAGATAGCAGTGGAGATATTTCCATGTTTATACAGATAGCGGTGTAGATATTTCCAAGTTTATACTGATCGTGGTGTAGATATTTCCATGTTTATAGAGATAGCGGTGTAGATATTTTCATATTTATACAGATAACGGTGCAGAAATTTCCATGTTTATACAGACCGCAGTGTAGATATTTCCATGTTTATAGAGATAGCAGTGAAGATATTTCCAAGTTTGTACAGACGGCGGTGTTGATGTTTCCATCTATACACAGATTGCCGTGTAGGTGTTTCCATGTGTATACAGATGGCATTGTAGATATTTCCATGTTTATACAGATGGTGGTGTAGATATTTCCTTGTTTATACAAATAGCAGTGTAGTTATTTCCATGTTTATACAGATAGCGGTGTAGATATTTCCATGTATATACAGATGGCTGTGTAGATATTTCCATGTTTATACAGAAGCTGTGTAGATATTTCCATGTTTATACAGATGACTTTGTAGGTATTTAAATGTTTATACAGGTGGCGGTGTAGATATTTCCATGTTTATAGAGATAGCTGTGTAGATATTTCCATGTTTATACAGATAGCGGTGTAGATATTTCCATGTTTATACAGATCACGGTGTAGATATTTCCATGTTTATACAGATCGCGGTGTAGATATTTCCATGTTTATACAGATAGCGGTGTAGATATTTCCATGTTTTTACAGATGTTGGTGTAGTTATTTCCATGTTTACACAGATTGCAGTGTAGATATTTCCATCTTTCTACAGATGGCATTGTAGATATTTCCATGTTTATACAGATGGCAGTGTAGATATTTCCATGTTTATATAGATGGTGGTATAGATATTACCATGCCTATACAGATAGCGCTGTAGATATTTCCATGTTTATACAGATCGTGGTGAATATATTTCCACATTTATACAGATAGCGGTGTAGTTATTTCCATTTTTATAGAGATGGCGTTGTAGATATTTCCATGTTTATACCCATAGCGGTGTTGGTATTTCCACGTTTATACAGATAGCGATGTAGATATTTCCATGTTTATACAGCTCGCGTTGCAGATATTTATATCTTTATACAGATGGCATTGTAGATATTTCCTTATTCACACAGATGGCGGTGTAGATGTTTCCATGTTTATACAGATTGCGGAGTAGTTAGTTCCATGTTTATGGAGATGGCACTGAAGATAATTTCATGTTTATAGAGATGGCGGTGTAGATATTTCCATGTTTATAGAGATAGCAGTGTAGATATTTACATGTTTATACAGATGGCTCTGTAGATATTTCCATGTGTATACAGATGGCATTGTAGATATTTCCATGTTTATACAGATGACTGTATAGGTATTTCCATGTTTTTACAGATGGCATTGCTGATATTTCCATGTTTATAGAGATAGCGGTGTAGGTATTTCCATGTTTGTACAAAAGGCGGTGTAGATATTTCCATGTTTATACAGATCACGGTGTAGATATTTCCTTGTTTATACAAATAGCGGTGTAGTTATTTCCATATTTATACAGATAGCGGTGTAGATATTTCCATGTATATACAGATGGCTGTGTAGATATTTCCATGTTTATACAGATGGCCGTGTAGATATTTCAATGTTTATAGAGATGGCGCTGTAGATATTTCCATGTTTATACAGCTAACGGTGGAGGTATTTCCATGTTTATACAGAGAGCAGTGGAGATATTTCCATGTTTATACACATAGCGGTGTACATATTTCCATGTTTATAAAGACAGCTGTGTAGGTTTTTCCATGTTTATACAGATAGCGGTGCAGATATTTCCATGTTTACACAGATGCCTATGTAGATATTGCCATATTTATACAGAGGGCTGTGTAGAAATTTCAATGTCTATACAGATGGCAGTGTAGATATTTAAATGTTCCTACACATGACTGTGTAGGTATTTCCATGTTTATACAGATGTCTTTGTAGATATTTCCATGTTTATACAAATAGCGGTGTATATATTTCCATGTTTATACAGATCGTGGTGTAGATATTTCCATGTTTATACTGATCGCGGAGTAGTTATTTCCATGTTTATACAGATAGCGGTGTAGATATTTCCATGTTTATACAGATAGCGGTGTAGATATTTCCATGTTTATACAGATAGCGGTGCAGATATTTCCATGTTTGTACAGATGGCGGTGAAGATATTTCCTTGTTTATACAAATAGCAGTGTAGATATTTCCATGTTTATACAGACCGCGGTGTAGATATTTCCATGTTTATACAGATAGCGGTGCAGATATTTCCATGTTTGTACAGATGGCGGTGTAGATATTTCCTTGTTTATACAAATAGCGGTGTAGATATTTCCATGTTTATACAGACCACGGTGTAGATATTTCCTTGTTTATACACATAGCGGTGTAGTTATTTCCATGTTTATACAGATAGCGGTGTAGATATTTCCATGTATATACAGATGGCTGTGTAGATATTTCCATGTTTATACAGATGGCTGTGTAGATGTTTCCATGTTTATACAGATGACTTTGTAATTATTTCCATGTTTATACAGATGGCGGTGAAGATATTTCCATGTTTATAGAGATAGCTGTGTAGATATTTCCATGTTTATACAGATAGCGGTGTAGATATTTCCATGTTTATACAGATCGCGGTGTAGATATTTCCATGTTTATTCAGATCGCGGTGTAGATATTTCCATGTTTATACAGATAGCGGTGTAGATATTTCCATGTTTATACAGATAGCGGTGTAGATACTTCCATGTTTATAGAGATAGCGGTGTTGGTATTTCCATGTTTATAGACATAGCGGTGTAGATATTTCCATGTTTATATAGATGGCGTTGTAGATATTTCCATGTTTATACCGATAGCGGTGTTGGTATTTCCACGTTTATACAGACAGCGATGTAGATATTTCCATTGTTATACAGCTCGCGGTGCAGATATTTATATCTTTATACAGATGGCATTGTAGATATTTCCTTATTCACACAGATGGCGGTGTAGATGTTTCCATGTTTATACAGATTGCGGAGTAGTTAGTTCCATGTTTATGGAGATGGCAGTGTAGATATTTTCATGTTTATAGAGATGGCGGTGTAGATATTTCCATGTTTATAGAGATAGCAGTGTAGATATTTACATGTTTATACAGATGGCTCTGTAGATATTTCCATGTGTATACAGATGGCATTGTAGATATTTCCATGTTTATACAGATGACTGTATAGGTATTTCCATGTTTTTACAGATGGCATTGCTGATATTTCCATGTTTATAGAGATAGCGGTGTAGGTATTTCCATGTTTGTACAGATGGCGGTGTAGATATTTCCATGTTTATACAGATCACGGTGTAGATATTTCCTTGTTTATACAAATAGTGGTGTAGTTATTTCCATGTTTATACAGATAGCGGTGTAGATATTTCCATGTATATACAAATGGCTGTGTAGATATTTCCATGTTTATACAGACGGCTGTGTAGGAATTTCCATGTTTATTCAGATGACTTTGAAGGTATTTCCATGTTTACACAGATGGCGGTGTAGATATTTCCATGTTTATAGCGATAGCTGTGTAGATATTTCCATGTATATACAGATCGCGGTGTAGATATGTCCATGTTTATACAGATGGCGGTGTAGATATTTCCATGTTTATACAGACCTCGGTGTAGATATTTCCATGTTTATACAGATAGCGGTGCAGACATTTCCATGTTTGTACAGATGGCATTGTAGATATTTCCATGTATATACAGATGGCTGTGTAGATATTTCCATGTTTATACAGATGGCTCTGTAGATTTTTCCATGTTTATACAGATGACTTTGTTGGTATTTCCATGTTTATACAGATGGCGGTGTAGATATTTCCAAGTTTATGAATAGCTGTGTATATATTTCCATGTTTATACCGATAGCGGTGTAGATATTTCCATGTTTATACAGATCGCGGTGTAGATATTTCCATGTTTATACATATAGCGGTGTAGATATTTCCATTTTTATACAGATCGTGCTGTAGATATTTCCATGTTTATACAGATCGTGGTGTAGATATTTCCATGTTCACACAGATGTCTGTGTAGATATTTCCATGTTTATTCAGATGGCGGTGTAGATATTTCCATGTTTATAGAGATGGCGGTGTAGTTATTTCTATGTTTATAGAGATAGCGGTGTAAATATCTCCATGTTTATAGAGATGGTGGTGTAAGTATTTTCATGTTTATAGAGATAGCGGTGTAGATATTTCCATGCTTATACAGATAATGGTGTTGGTATTTCCATGTTTATACAGATCGTGGTGTAGATATTTCCATGTTTATAGAGATAGCGGTGTAGGTATTTCCATGTTTATAGACATAGCGGTGTAGATATTTCCATGTTTATATAGATGGTGGTGAAGATATTTCCATGTTTATACCGATATCGGTGTTGGTCTTTCCACGTTTATACAGACAGCGATGAAGATATTTCCATGTTTGTACGGCTCGCGGTGCAGATATTTATGTCTTTATACAGATGTCATTGTTGATATTTCCTTATTCACACAGATGGCAGTGTAGATGTTTCCATGTTTATACAGATGGCGGAGTCTTTAGTTCCACGTTTATGGAGATGGCAGTGTAGATATTATCATGTTTATAGAGATGGCGGTGTAGATATTTCCATGTTTACAGAGATAGCAGTGTAGATATTTACATGATTATACAGATGGCTGTGTAGATATTTCCATGTGTATACAGATGGCATTGTAGATATTTCCATGTTTATACAGATGACGGTGTAGATATTTCCATGTTTAAACAGATAACTTTGTAAGTATTTCCATGTTTATACAGATGGCGGTGTAGATATTTCGATGTTTATAGAGATAGCAGTGGAGATATTTCCATGTTTATACAGATAGCGGTGTAGATATTTCCAAGTTTATACTGATCGTGGTGTAGATATTTCCATGTTTATAGAGATAGCGGTGTAGATATTTTCATATTTATACAGATAACGGTGCAGAAATTTCCATGTTTATACAGACCGCAGTGTAGATATTTCCATGTTTATAGAGATAGCAGTGAAGATATTTCCAAGTTTGTACAGACGGCGGTGTTGATGTTTCCATCTATACACAGATTGCCGTGTAGGTGTTTCCATGTGTATACAGATGGCATTGTAGATATTTCCATGTTTATACAGATGGTGGTGTAGATATTTCCTTGTTTATACAAATAGCGGTGTAGTTATTTCCATGTTTATACAGATAGCGGTGTAGATATTTCCATGTATATACAGATGGCTGTGTAGATATTTCCATGTTTATACAGAAGCTGTGTAGATATTTCCATGTTTATACAGATGACTTTGTAGGTATTTAAATGTTTATACAGGTGGCGGTGTAGATATTTCCATGTTTATAGAGATAGCTGTGTAGATATTTCCATGTTTATACAGATAGCGGTGTAGATATTTCCATGTTTATACAGATCACGGTGTAGATATTTCCATGTTTATACAGATCGCGGTGTAGATATTTCCATGTTTATACAGATAGCGGTGTAGATATTTCCATGTTTTTACAGATGTTGGTGTAGTTATTTCCATGTTTACACAGATTGCAGTGTAGATATTTCCATCTTTCTACAGATGGCATTGTAGATATTTCCATGTTTATACAGATGGCAGTGTAGATATTTCCATGTTTATATAGATGGTGGTATAGATATTACCATGCCTATACAGATAGCGCTGTAGATATTTCCATGTTTATACAGATCGTGGTGAATATATTTCCACATTTATACAGATAGCGGTGTAGTTATTTCCATGTTTATAGAGATGGCGTTGTAGATATTTCCATGTTTATACCCATAGCGGTGTTGGTATTTCCACGTTTATACAGATAGCGATGTAGATATTTCCATGTTTATACAGCTCGCGTTGCAGATATTTATATCTTTATACAGATGGCATTGTAGATATTTCCTTATTCACACAGATGGCGGTGTAGATGTTTCCATGTTTATACAGATTGCGGAGTAGTTAGTTCCATGTTTATGGAGATGGCACTGAAGATATTTTCATGTTTATAGAGATGGCGGTGTAGATATTTCCATGTTTATAGAGATAGCAGTGTAGATATTTACATGTTTATACAGATGGCTCTGTAGATATTTCCATGTGCATACAGATGGCATTGTAGATATTTCCATGTTTATACAGATGACTGTATAGGTATTTCCATGTTTTTACAGATGGCATTGCTGATATTTCCATGTTTATAGAGATAGCGGTGTAGGTATTTCCATGTTTGTACAAAAGGCGGTGTAGATATTTCCATGTTTATACAGATCACGGTGTAGATATTTCCTTGTTTATACAAATAGCGGTGTAGTTATTTCCATATTTATACAGATAGCGGTGTAGATATTTCCATGTATATACAGATGGCTGTGTAGATATTTCCATGTTTATACAGATGGCCGTGTAGATATTTCAATGTTTATAGAGATGGCGCTGTAGATATTTCCATGTTTCTACAGCTAACGGTGGAGGTATTTCCATGTTTATACAGAGAGCAGTGGAGATATTTCCATGTTTATACACATAGCGGTGTACATATTTCCATGTTTATAGAGACAGCTGTGTAGGTTTTTCCATGTTTATACAGATAGCGGTGCAGATATTTCCATGTTTACACAGATGCCTATGTAGATATTGCCATATTTATACAGAGGGCTGTGTAGAAATTTCAATGTCTATACAGATGGCAGTGTAGATATTTAAATGTTCCTACACATGACTGTGTAGGTATTTCCATGTTTATACAGATGTCTTTGTAGATATTTCCATGTTTATACAAATAGCGGTGTATATATTTCCATGTTTATACAGATCGTGGTGTAGATATTTCCATGTTTATACTGATCGCGGAGTAGTTATTTCCATGTTTATACAGATAGCGGTGTAGATATTTCCATGTTTATACAGATAGCGGTGTAGATATTTCCATGTTTATACAGATAGCGGTGCAGATATTTCCATGTTTGTACAGATGGCGGTGAAGATATTTCCTTGTTTATACAAATAGCAGTGTAGATATTTCCATGTTTATACAGACCGCGGTGTAGATATTTCCATGTTTATACAGATAGCGGTGCAGATATTTCCATGTTTGTACAGATGGCGGTGTAGATATTTCCTTGTTTATACAAATAGCGGTGTAGATATTTCCATGTTTATACAGACCACGGTGTAGATATTTCCTTGTTTATACACATAGCGGTGTAGTTATTTCCATGTTTATACAGATAGCGGTGTAGATATTTCCATGTATATACAGATGGCTGTGTAGATATTTCCATGTTTATACAGATGGCTGTGTAGATGTTTCCATGTTTATACAGATGACTTTGTAATTATTTCCATGTTTATACAGATGGCGGTGAAGATATTTCCATGTTTATAGAGATAGCTGTGTAGATATTTCCATGTTTATACAGATAGCGGTGTAGATATTTCCATGTTTATACAGATCGCGGTGTAGATATTTCCATGTTTATTCAGATCGCGGTGTAGATATTTCCATGTTTATACAGATAGCGGTGTAGATATTTCCATGTTTATACAGATAGCGGTGTAGATACTTCCATGTTTATAGAGATAGCGGTGTTGGTATTTCCATGTTTATAGACATAGCGGTGTAGATATTTCCATGTTTATATAGATGGCGTTGTAGATATTTCCATGTTTATACCCATAGCGGTGTTGGTATTTCCACGTTTATACAGACAGCGATGTAGATATTTCCATGGTTATACAGCTCGCGGTGCAGATATTTATATCTTTATACAGATGGCATTGTAGATATTTCCTTATTCACACAGATGGCGGTGTAGATGTTTCCATGTTTATACAGATTGCGGAGTAGTTAGTTCCATGTTTATGGAGATGGCAGTGTAGATATTTTCATGTTTATAGAGATGGCGGTGTAGATATTTCCATGTTTATAGAGATAGCAGTGCAGATATTTACATGTTTATACAGATGGCTCTGTAGATATTTACATGTGTATACAGATGGCATTGTAGATATTTCCATGTTTATACAGATGACTGTATAGGTATTTCCATGTTTTTACAGATGGCATTGCTGATATTTCCATGTTTATAGAGATAGCGGTGTAGGTATTTCCATGTTTGTACAGATGGCGGTGTAGATATTTCCATGTTTATACAGATCACGGTGTAGATATTTCCTTGTTTATACAAATAGTGGTGTAGTTATTTCCATGTTTATACAGATAGCGGTGTAGATATTTCCATGTATATACAAATGGCTGTGTAGATATTTCCATGTTTATACAGACGGCTGTGTAGGAATTTCCATGTTTATTCAGATGACTTTGAAGGTATTTCCATGTTTACACAGATAGCGGTGTAGATATTTCCATGTTTATAGCGATAGCTGTGTAGATATTTCCATGTATATACAGATCGCGGTGTAGATATGTCCATGTTTATACAGATGGCGGTGTAGATATTTCCATGTTTATACAGTCCTCGGTGTAGATATCTCCATGTTTATACAGATAGCGGTACAGACATTTCCATGTTTGTACAGATGGCATTGTAGATATTTCCATGTATATACAGATGGCTGTGTAGATATTTCCATGTTTATACAGATGGCTCTGTAGATTTTTCCATGTTTATACAGATGACTTTGTTGGTATTTCCATGTTTATACAGATGGCGGTGTAGATATTTCCAAGTTTATGAATAGCTGTGTATATATTTCCATGTTTATACCGATAGCGGTGTAGATATTTCCATGTTTATACAGATCGCGGTGTAGATATTTCCATGTTTATACATATAGCGGTGTAGATATTTCCATTTTTATACAGATCGTGCTGTAGATATTTCCATGTTTATACAGATCGTGGTGTAGATATTTCCATGTTCACACAGATGTCTGTGTAGATATTTCCATGTTTATTCAGATGGCGGTGTAGATATTTCCATGTTTATAGAGATGGCGGTGTAGTTATTTCTATGTTTATAGAGATAGCGGTGTAAATATCTCCATGTTTATAGAGATGGTGGTGTAAGTATTTTCATGTTTATAGAGATAGCGGTGTAGATATTTCCATGCTTATACAGATAATGGTGTTGGTATTTCCATGTTTATACAGATCGTGGTGTAGATATTTCCATGTTTATAGAGATAGCGGTGTAGGTATTTCCATGTTTATAGACATAGCGGTGTAGATATTTCCATGTTTATATAGATGGTGGTGAAGATATTTCCATGTTTATACCGATATCGGTGTTGGTCTTTCCACGTTTATACAGACAGCGATGAAGATATTTCCATGTTTGTACGGCTCGCGGTGCAGATATTTATGTCTTTATACAGATGTCATTGTTGATATTTCCTTATTCACACAGATGGCAGTGTAGATGTTTCCATGTTTATACAGATGGCGGAGTCTTTAGTTCCACGTTTATGGAGATGGCAGTGTAGATATTATCATGTTTATAGAGATGGCGGTGTAGATATTTCCATGTTTACAGAGATAGCAGTGTAGATATTTACATGATTATACAGATGGCTGTGTAGATATTTCCATGTGTATACAGATGGCATTGTAGATATTTCCATGTTTATACAGATGACGGTGTAGATATTTCCATGTTTAAACAGATAACTTTGTAAGTATTTCCATGTTTATACAGATGGTGGTGTAGATATTTCGATGTTTATAGAGATAGCAGTGGAGATATTTCCATGTTTATACAGATAGCGGTGTAGATATTTCCAAGTTTATACTGATCGTGGTGTAGATATTTCCATGTTTATAGAGATAGCGGTGTAGATATTTTCATATTTATACAGATAACGGTGCAGAAATTTCCATGTTTATACAGACCGCAGTGTAGATATTTCCATGTTTATAGAGATAGCAGTGAAGATATTTCCAAGTTTGTACAGACGGCGGTGTTGATGTTTCCATCTATACACAGATTGCCGTGTAGGTGTTTCCATGTGTATACAGATGGCATTGTAGATATTTCCATGTTTATACAGATGGTGGTGTAGATATTTCCTTGTTTATACAAATAGCGGTGTAGTTATTTCCATGTTTATACAGATAGCGGTGTAGATATTTCCATGTATATACAGATGGCTGTGTAGATATTTCCATGTTTATACAGAAGCTGTGTAGATATTTCCATGTTTATACAGATGACTTTGTAGGTATTTAAATGTTTATACAGGTGGCGGTGTAGATATTTCCATGTTTATAGAGATAGCTGTGTAGATATTTCCATGTTTATACAGATAGCGGTGTAGATATTTCCATGTTTATACAGATCACGGTGTAGATATTTCCATGTTTATACAGATCGCGGTGTAGATATTTCCATGTTTATACAGATAGCGGTGTAGATATTTCCATGTTTTTACAGATGTTGGTGTAGTTATTTCCATGTTTACACAGATTGCAGTGTAGATATTTCCATCTTTCTACAGATGGCATTGTAGATATTTCCATGTTTATACAGATGGCAGTGTAGATATTTCCATGTTTATATAGATGGTGGTATAGATATTACCATGCCTATACAGATAGCGCTGTAGATATTTCCATGTTTATACAGATCGTGGTGAATATATTTCCACATTTATACAGATAGCGGTGTAGTTATTTCCATGTTTATAGAGATGGCGTTGTAGATATTTCCATGTTTATACCCATAGCAGTGTTGGTATTTCCACGTTTATACAGATAGCGATGTAGATATTTCCATGTTTATACAGCTCGCGTTGCAGATATTTATATCTTTATACAGATGGCATTGTAGATATTTCCTTATTCACATAGATGGCGGTGTAGATGTTTCCATGTTTATACAGATGCCAGAGTAGTTAGTTCCATGTTCATGGAGATGGCAGTGTAGGTATTTTCATGTTTATAGAGATGGCGGTGTAGATATTTCAATGTATATACAGATGACTGTATAGGTATTTCCATGTTTTTACAGATGGCAGTGCAGATATTTCCATGTTTAAGGAGATAGCGGTGTAGATATTTCCATGTTTCTACAGATGGAGGTGTTGATATTTCCATCTATACACAGATGGCCATGTAGATATTTCCATGGACATGCAGATGGCGGTGTAGATATTTCCATGTTTATACAGATAGCGGTGTAGATATTTCCATGTTTACACAGATGGTGGTGTTGATATTTCCGTGTTTATACACATGGCGTAGTAGATACTTCCATCTTTATGAAGATGGCAGTGTAGATATTTTCATGTTTATAGAGATGGCGGTGCAGATATTTACATATTTATAGAGATAGCGGTTTAGATATTTCCATCTTTCTACAGATGGCTGTGTAGATATTTCCATGTTTATACAGCTGGCGGAGTAGATATTTCCATATTTACACAGATGTCTGTGTAGATATTTCCATGTGTATACAGATGGCATTGTAGGTATTTCCGTGTTTATACAGATGGTGGTGTAGATATTATCATGTTTATTCAGATGACTGTGTAGATATTTCCGTGTTTTTACAGATGGCAGTGTAGATATTTTAATGTTTATAGATATGGCGCTGTAGATATTTCCATGTTTATACAGATCGCCGTGTAGATATTTCCATGTTTATACAGATAGCGGTGTAGATATTTCCATGTTTACACAGATTGCGGTGTAGATATTTCCATCTTTCTACAGATGGCATTGTAGATATTTCCATGTTTATACAGATGGCTGTGTAGATATTTCCAGGTTTATATAGATGGTGGTGCAGATATTACCATGTTTATACAGATAGCGGTGTAGATATTTCCATGTTTATGCAGACCGTGGTGAAGATATTTCCATGTTTATACAGATCGCGGTGTAGATATTTCCATGTTTATACAGATCACGGTGTAGATATTTCCATGTTTATACAGATAGCGGTGTAGATATTTCCATGTTTTTACAGATATCGGTGTAGATATTTCCATGTTTACACAGATTGCGGTGTAGATATTTCCATCTTTCTACAGATGGCATTGTAGATATTTCCATGTTTATACAGATGGCGGTGTAGATATTTCCATGTTTATACAGATCACGGTGTAGATATTTCCATGTTTATACAGATCGCGGTGTAGATATTTCCATGTTTATACAGATAGCGGTGTAGATATTTCCATGTTTTTACAGATGTTGGTGTAGTTATTTCCATGTTTACACAGATTGCAGTGTAGATATTTCCATCTTTCTACAGATGGCATTGTAGATATTTCCATGTTTATACAGATGGCAGTGTAGATATTTCCATGTTTATATAGATGGTGGTATAGATATTACCATGCCTATACAGATAGCGCTGTAGATATTTCCATGTTTATACAGATCGTGGTGAATATATTTCCACATTTATACAGATAGCGGTGTAGTTATTTCCATGTTTATAGAGATGGCGTTGTAGATATTTCCATGTTTATACCCATAGCGGTGTTGGTATTTACACGTTTATACAGATAGCGATGTAGATATTTCCATGTTTATACAGCTCGCGTTGCAGATATTTATATCTTTATACAGATGGCATTGTAGATATTTCCTTATTCACACAGATGGCGGTGTAGATGTTTCCATGTTTATACAGATTGCGGAGTAGTTAGTTCCATGTTTATGGAGATGGCACTGAAGATAATTTCATGTTTATAGAGATGGCGGTGTAGATATTTCCATGTTTATAGAGATAGCAGTGTAGATATTTACATGTTTATACAGATGGCTCTGTAGATATTTCCATGTGTATACAGATGGCATTGTAGATATTTCCATGTTTATACAGATGACTGTATAGGTATTTCCATGTTTTTACAGATGGCATTGCTGATATTTCCATGTTTATAGAGATAGCGGTGTAGGTATTTCCATGTTTGTACAAAAGGCGGTGTAGATATTTCCATGTTTATACAGATCACGGTGTAGATATTTCCTTGTTTATACAAATAGCGGTGTAGTTATTTCCATATTTATACAGATAGCGGTGTAGATATTTCCATGTATATACAGATGGCTGTGTAGATATTTCCATGTTTATACAGATGGCCGTGTAGATATTTCAATGTTTATAGAGATGGCGCTGTAGATATTTCCATGTTTCTACAGCTAACGGTGGAGGTATTTCCATGTTTATACAGAGAGCAGTGGAGATATTTCCATGTTTATACACATAGCGGTGTACATATTTCCATGTTTATAGAGACAGCTGTGTAGGTTTTTCCATGTTTATACAGATAGCGGTGCAGATATTTCCATGTTTACACAGATGCCTATGTAGATATTGCCATATTTATACAGAGGGCTGTGTAGAAATTTCAATGTCTATACAGATGGCAGTGTAGATATTTAAATGTTCCTACACATGACTGTGTAGGTATTTCCATGTTTATACAGATGTCTTTGTAGATATTTCCATGTTTATACAAATAGCGGTGTATATATTTCCATGTTTATACAGATCGTGGTGTAGATATTTCCATGTTTATACTGATCGCGGAGTAGTTATTTCCATGTTTATACAGATAGCGGTGTAGATATTTCCATGTTTATACAGATAGCGGTGTAGATATTTCCCTGTTTATACAGATAGCGGTGCAGATATTTCCATGTTTGTACAGATGGCGGTGAAGATATTTCCTTGTTTATACAAATAGCAGTGTAGATATTTCCATGTTTATACAGACCGCGGTGTAGATATTTCCATGTTTATACAGATAGCGGTGCAGATATTTCCATGTTTGTACAGATGGCGGTGTAGATATTTCCTTGTTTATACAAATAGCGGTGTAGATATTTCCATGTTTATACAGACCACGGTGTAGATATTTCCTTGTTTATACACATAGCGGTGTAGTTATTTCCATGTTTATACAGATAGCGGTGTAGATATTTCCATGTATATACAGATTGCTGTGTAGATATTTCCATGTTTATACAGATGGCTGTGTAGATGTTTCCATGTTTATACAGATGACTTTGTAATTATTTCCATGTTTATACAGATGGCGGTGAAGATATTTCCATGTTTATAGAGATAGCTGTGTAGATATTTCCATGTTTATACAGATAGCGGTGTAGATATTTCCATGTTTATACAGATCGCGGTGTAGATATTTCCATGTTTATTCAGATCGCGGTGTAGATATTTCCATGTTTATAGAGATAGCGGTGTAGATATTTCCATGTTTATACAGATAGCGGTGTAGATACTTCCATGTTTATAGAGATAGCGGTGTTGGTATTTCCATGTTTATAGACATAGCGGTGTAGATATTTCCATGTTTATATAGATGGCGTTGTAGATATTTCCATGTTTATACCGATAGCGGTGTTGGTATTTCCACGTTTATACAGACAGCGATGTAGATATTTCCATTGTTATACAGCTCGCGGTGCAGATATTTATATCTTTATACAGATGGCATTGTAGATATTTCCTTATTCACACAGATGGCGGTGTAGATGTTTCCATGTTTATACAGATTGCGGAGTAGTTATTTCCATGTTTATGGAGATGGCAGTGTAGATATTTTCATGTTTATAGAGATGGCGGTGTAGATATTTCCATGTTTATAGAGATAGCAGTGTAGATATTTACATGTTTATACAGATGGCTCTGTAGATATTTCCATGTGTATACAGATGGCATTGTAGATATTTCCATGTTTATACAGATGACTGTATAGGTATTTCCATGTTTTTACAGATGGCATTGCTGATATTTCCATGTTTATAGAGATAGCGGTGTAGGTATTTCCATGTTTGTACAGATGGCGGTGTAGATATTTCCATGTTTATACAGATCACGGTGTAGATATTTCCTTGTTTATACAAATAGTGGTGTAGTTATTTCCATGTTTATACAGATAGCGGTGTAGATATTTCCATGTATATACAAATGGCTGTGTAGATATTTCCATGTTTATACAGACGGCTGTGTAGGAATTTCCATGTTTATTCAGATGACTTTGAAGGTATTTCCATGTTTACACAGATGGCGGTGTAGATATTTCCATGTTTATAGCGATAGCTGTGTAGATATTTCCATGTATATACAGATCGCGGTGTAGATATGTCCATGTTTATACAGATGGCGGTGTAGATATTTCCATGTTTATACAGACCTCGGTGTAGATATTTCCATGTTTATACAGATAGCGGTGCAGACATTTCCATGTTTGTTCAGATGGCATTGTAGATATTTCCATGTATATACAGATGGCTGTGTAGATATTTCCATGTTTATACAGATGGCTCTGTAGATTTTTCCATGTTTATACAGATGACTTTGTTGGTATTTCCATGTTTATACAGATGGCGGTGTAGATATTTCCAAGTTTATGAATAGCTGTGTATATATTTCCATGTTTATACCGATAGCGGTGTAGATATTTCCATGTTTATACAGATCGCGGTGTAGATATTTCCATGTTTATACATATAGCGGTGTAGATATTTCCATTTTTATACAGATCGTGCTGTAGATATTTCCATGTTTATACAGATCGTGGTGTAGATATTTCCATGTTCACACAGATGTCTGTGTAGATATTTCCATGTTTATTCAGATGGCGGTGTAGATATTTCCATGTTTATAGAGATGGCGGTGTAGTTATTTCTATGTTTATAGAGATAGCGGTGTAAATATCTCCATGTTTATAGAGATGGTGGTGTAAGTATTTTCATGTTTATAGAGATAGCGGTGTAGATATTTCCATGCTTATACAGATAATGGTGTTGGTATTTCCATGTTTATACAGATCGTGGTGTAGATATTTCCATGTTTATAGAGATAGCGGTGTAGGTATTTCCATGTTTATAGACATAGCGGTGTAGATATTTCCATGTTTATATAGATGGTGGTGAAGATATTTCCATGTTTATACCGATATCGGTGTTGGTCTTTCCACGTTTATACAGACAGCGATGAAGATATTTCCATGTTTGTACGGCTCGCGGTGCAGATATTTATGTCTTTATACAGATGTCATTGTTGATATTTCCTTATTCACACAGATGGCAGTGTAGATGTTTCCATGTTTATACAGATGGCGGAGTCTTTAGTTCCACGTTTATGGAGATGGCAGTGTAGATATTATCATGTTTATAGAGATGGCGGTGTAGATATTTCCATGTTTACAGAGATAGCAGTGTAGATATTTACATGATTATACAGATGGCTGTGTAGATATTTCCATGTGTATACAGATGGCATTGTAGATATTTCCATGTTTATACAGATGACGGTGTAGATATTTCCATGTTTAAACAGATAACTTTGTAAGTATTTCCATGTTTATACAGATGGCGGTGTAGATATTTCGATGTTTATAGAGATAGCAGTGGAGATATTTCCATGTTTATACAGATAGCGGTGTAGATATTTCCAAGTTTATACTGATCGTGGTGTAGATATTTCCATGTTTATAGAGATAGCGGTGTAGATATTTTCATATTTATACAGATAACGGTGCAGAAATTTCCATGTTTATACAGACCGCAGTGTAGATATTTCCATGTTTATAGAGATAGCAGTGAAGATATTTCCAAGTTTGTACAGACGGCGGTGTTGATGTTTCCATCTATACACAGATTGCCGTGTAGGTGTTTCCATGTGTATACAGATGGCATTGTAGATATTTCCATGTTTATACAGATGGTGGTGTAGATATTTCCTTGTTTATACAAATAGCAGTGTAGTTATTTCCATGTTTATACAGATAGCGGTGTAGATATTTCCATGTATATACAGATGGCTGTGTAGATATTTCCATGTTTATACAGAAGCTGTGTAGATATTTCCATGTTTATACAGATGACTTTGTAGGTATTTAAATGTTTATACAGGTGGCGGTGTAGATATTTCCATGTTTATAGAGATAGCTGTGTAGATATTTCCATGTTTATACAGATAGCGGTGTAGATATTTCCATGTTTATACAGATCACGGTGTAGATATTTCCATGTTTATACAGATCGCGGTGTAGATATTTCCATGTTTATACAGATAGCGGTGTAGATATTTCCATGTTTTTACAGATGTTGGTGTAGTTATTTCCATGTTTACACAGATTGCAGTGTAGATATTTCCATCTTTCTACAGATGGCATTGTAGATATTTCCATGTTTATACAGATGGCAGTGTAGATATTTCCATGTTTATATAGATGGTGGTATAGATATTACCATGCCTATACAGATAGCGCTGTAGATATTTCCATGTTTATACAGATCGTGGTGAATATATTTCCACATTTATACAGATAGCGGTGTAGTTATTTCCATGTTTATAGAGATGGCGTTGTAGATATTTCCATGTTTATACCCATAGCGGTGTTGGTATTTCCACGTTTATACAGATAGCGATGTAGATATTTCCATGTTTATACAGCTCGCGTTGCAGATATTTATATCTTTATACAGATGGCATTGTAGATATTTCCTTATTCACACAGATGGCGGTGTAGATGTTTCCATGTTTATACAGATTGCGGAGTAGTTAGTTCCATGTTTATGGAGATGGCACTGAAGATAATTTCATGTTTATAGAGATGGCGGTGTAGATATTTCCATGTTTATAGAGATAGCAGTGTAGATATTTACATGTTTATACAGATGGCTCTGTAGATATTTCCATGTGTATACAGATGGCATTGTAGATATTTCCATGTTTATACAGATGACTGTATAGGTATTTCCATGTTTTTACAGATGGCATTGCTGATATTTCCATGTTTATAGAGATAGCGGTGTAGGTATTTCCATGTTTGTACAAAAGGCGGTGTAGATATTTCCATGTTTATACAGATCACGGTGTAGATATTTCCTTGTTTATACAAATAGCGGTGTAGTTATTTCCATATTTATACAGATAGCGGTGTAGATATTTCCATGTATATACAGATGGCTGTGTAGATATTTCCATGTTTATACAGATGGCCGTGTAGATATTTCAATGTTTATAGAGATGGCACTGTAGATATTTCCATGTTTATACAGCTAACGGTGGAGGTATTTCCATGTTTATACAGAGAGCAGTGGAGATATTTCCATGTTTATACACATAGCGGTGTACATATTTCCATGTTTATAAAGACAGCTGTGTAGGTTTTTCCATGTTTATACAGATAGCGGTGCAGATATTTCCATGTTTACACAGATGCCTATGTAGATATTGCCATATTTATACAGAGGGCTGTGTAGAAATTTCAATGTCTATACAGATGGCAGTGTAGATATTTAAATGTTCCTACACATGACTGTGTAGGTATTTCCATGTTTATACAGATGTCTTTGTAGATATTTCCATGTTTATACAAATAGCGGTGTATATATTTCCATGTTTATACAGATCGTGGTGTAGATATTTCCATGTTTATACTGATCGCGGAGTAGTTATTTCCATGTTTATACAGATAGCGGTGTAGATATTTCCATGTTTATACAGATAGCGGTGTAGATATTTCCATGTTTATACAGATAGCGGTGCAGATATTTCCATGTTTGTACAGATGGCGGTGAAGATATTTCCTTGTTTATACAAATAGCAGTGTAGATATTTCCATGTTTATACAGACCGCGGTGTAGATATTTCCATGTTTATACAGATAGCGGTGCAGATATTTCCATGTTTGTACAGATGGCGGTGTAGATATTTCCTTGTTTATACAAATAGCGGTGTAGATATTTCCATGTTTATACAGACCACGGTGTAGATATTTCCTTGTTTATACACATAGCGGTGTAGTTATTTCCATGTTTATACAGATAGCAGTGTAGATATTTCCATGTATATACAGATGGCTGTGTAGATATTTCCATGTTTATACAGATGGCTGTGTAGATGTTTCCATGTTTATACAGATGACTTTGTAATTATTTCCATGTTTATACAGATGGCGGTGAAGATATTTCCATGTTTATAGAGATAGCTGTGTAGATATTTCCATGTTTATACAGATAGCGGTGTAGATATTTCCATGTTTATACAGATCGCGGTGTAGATATTTCCATGTTTATTCAGATCGCGGTGTAGATATTTCCATGTTTATACAGATAGCGGTGTAGATATTTCCATGTTTATACAGATAGCGGTGTAGATACTTCCATGTTTATAGAGATAGCGGTGTTGGTATTTCCATGTTTATAGACATAGCGGTGTAGATATTTCCATGTTTATATAGATGGCGTTGTAGATATTTCCATGTTTATACCGATAGCGGTGTTGGTATTTCCACGTTTATACAGACAGCGATGTAGATATTTCCATTGTTATACAGCTCGCGGTGCAGATATTTATATCTTTATACAGATGGCATTGTAGATATTTCCTTATTCACACAGATGGCGGTGTAGATGTTTCCATGTTTATACAGATTGCGGAGTAGTTAGTTCCATGTTTATGGAGATGGCAGTGTAGATATTTTCATGTTTATAGAGATGGCGGTGTAGATATTTCCATGTTTATAGAGATAGCAGTGTAGATATTTACATGTTTATACAGATGGCTCTGTAGATATTTCCATGTGTATACAGATGGCATTGTAGATATTTCCATGTTTATACAGATGACTGTATAGGTATTTCCATGTTTTTACAGATGGCATTGCTGATATTTCCATGTTTATAGAGATAGCGGTGTAGGTATTTCCATGTTTGTACAGATGGCGGTGTAGATATTTCCATGTTTATACAGATCACGGTGTAGATATTTCCTTGTTTATACAAATAGTGGTGTAGTTATTTCCATGTTTATACAGATAGCGGTGTAGATATTTCCATGTATATACAAATGGCTGTGTAGATATTTCCATGTTTATACAGACGGCTGTGTAGGAATTTCCATGTTTATTCAGATGACTTTGAAGGTATTTCCATGTTTACACAGATGGCGGTGTAGATATTTCCATGTTTATAGCGATAGCTGTGTAGATATTTCCATGTATATACAGATCGCGGTGTAGATATGTCCATGTTTATACAGATGGCGGTGTAGATATTTCCATGTTTATACAGACCTCGGTGTAGATATTTCCATGTTTATACAGATAGCGGTGCAGACATTTCCATGTTTGTACAGATGGCATTGTAGATATTTCCATGTATATACAGATGGCTGTGTAGATATTTCCATGTTTATACAGATGGCTCTGTAGATTTTTCCATGTTTATACAGATGACTTTGTTGGTATTTCCATGTTTATACAGATGGCGGTGTAGATATTTCCAAGTTTATGAATAGCTGTGTATATATTTCCATGTTTATACCGATAGCGGTGTAGATATTTCCATGTTTATACAGATCGCGGTGTAGATATTTCCATGTTTATACATATAGCGGTGTAGATATTTCCATTTTTATACAGATCGTGCTGTAGATATTTCCATGTTTATACAGATCGTGGTGTAGATATTTCCATGTTCACACAGATGTCTGTGTAGATATTTCCATGTTTATTCAGATGGCGGTGTAGATATTTCCATGTTTATAGAGATGGCGGTGTAGTTATTTCTATGTTTATAGAGATAGCGGTGTAAATATCTCCATGTTTATAGAGATGGTGGTGTAAGTATTTTCATGTTTATAGAGATAGCGGTGTAGATATTTCCATGCTTATACAGATAATGGTGTTGGTATTTCCATGTTTATACAGATCGTGGTGTAGATATTTCCATGTTTATAGAGATAGCGGTGTAGGTATTTCCATGTTTATAGACATAGCGGTGTAGATATTTCCATGTTTATATAGATGGTGGTGAAGATATTTCCATGTTTATACCGATATCGGTGTTGGTCTTTCCACGTTTATACAGACAGCGATGAAGATATTTCCATGTTTGTACGGCTCGCGGTGCAGATATTTATGTCTTTATACAGATGTCATTGTTGATATTTCCTTATTCACACAGATGGCAGTGTAGATGTTTCCATGTTTATACAGATGGCGGAGTCTTTAGTTCCACGTTTATGGAGATGGCAGTGTAGATATTATCATGTTTATAGAGATGGCGGTGTAGATATTTCCATGTTTACAGAGATAGCAGTGTAGATATTTACATGATTATACAGATGGCTGTGTAGATATTTCCATGTGTATACAGATGGCATTGTAGATATTTCCATGTTTATACAGATGACGGTGTAGATATTTCCATGTTTAAACAGATAACTTTGTAAGTATTTCCATGTTTATACAGATGGCGGTGTAGATATTTCGATGTTTATAGAGATAGCAGTGGAGATATTTCCATGTTTATACAGATAGCGGTGTAGATATTTCCAAGTTTATACTGATCGTGGTGTAGATATTTCCATGTTTATAGAGATAGCGGTGTAGATATTTTCATATTTATACAGATAACGGTGCAGAAATTTCCATGTTTATACAGACCGCAGTGTAGATATTTCCATGTTTATAGAGATAGCAGTGAAGATATTTCCAAGTTTGTACAGACGGCGGTGTTGATGTTTCCATCTATACACAGATTGCCGTGTAGGTGTTTCCATGTGTATACAGATGGCATTGTAGATATTTCCATGTTTATACAGATGGTGGTGTAGATATTTCCTTGTTTATACAAATAGCGGTGTAGTTATTTCCATGTTTATACAGATAGCGGTGTAGATATTTCCATGTATATACAGATGGCTGTGTAGATATTTCCATGTTTATACAGAAGCTGTGTAGATATTTCCATGTTTATACAGATGACTTTGTAGGTATTTAAATGTTTATACAGGTGGCGGTGTAGATATTTCCATGTTTATAGAGATAGCTGTGTAGATATTTCCATGTTTATACAGATAGCGGTGTAGATATTTCCATGTTTATACAGATCACGGTGTAGATATTTCCATGTTTATACAGATCGCGGTGTAGATATTTCCATGTTTATACAGATAGCGGTGTAGATATTTCCATGTTTTTACAGATGTTGGTGTAGTTATTTCCATGTTTACACAGATTGCAGTGTAGATATTTCCATCTTTCTACAGATGGCATTGTAGATATTTCCATGTTTATACAGATGGCAGTGTAGATATTTCCATGTTTATATAGATGGTGGTATAGATATTACCATGCCTATACAGATAGCGCTGTAGATATTTCCATGTTTATACAGATCGTGGTGAATATATTTCCACATTTATACAGATAGCGGTGTAGTTATTTCCATGTTTATAGAGATGGCGTTGTAGATATTTCCATGTTTATACCCATAGCGGTGTTGGTATTTCCACGTTTATACAGATAGCGATGTAGATATTTCCATGTTTATACAGCTCGCGTTGCAGATATTTATATCTTTATACAGATGGCATTGTAGATATTTCCTTATTCACATAGATGGCGGTGTAGATGTTTCCATGTTTATACAGATGCCAGAGTAGTTAGTTCCATGTTCATGGAGATGGCAGTGTAGGTATTTTCATGTTTATAGAGATGGCGGTGTAGATATTTCAATGTATATACAGATGACTGTATAGGTATTTCCATGTTTTTACAGATGGCAGTGCAGATATTTCCATGTTTAAGGAGATAGCGGTGTAGATATTTCCATGTTTCTACAGATGGAGGTGTTGATATTTCCATCTATACACAGATGGCCATGTAGATATTTCCATGGACATGCAGATGGCGGTGTAGATATTTCCATGTTTATACAGATAGCGGTGTAGATATTTCCATGTTTACACAGATGGTGGTGTTGATATTTCCGTGTTTATACACATGGCGTAGTAGATACTTCCATCTTTATGAAGATGGCAGTGTAGATATTTTCATGTTTATAGAGATGGCGGTGCAGATATTTCCATATTTATAGAGATAGCGGTTTAGATATTTCCATCTTTCTACAGATGGCTGTGTAGATATTTCCATGTTTATACAGCTGGCGGAGTAGATATTTCCATATTTACACAGATGTCTGTGTAGATATTTCCATGTGTATACAGATGGCATTGTAGGTATTTCCGTGTTTATACAGATGGTGGTGTAGATATTATCATGTTTATTCAGATGACTGTGTAGATATTTCCGTGTTTTTACAGATGGCAGTGTAGATATTTTAATGTTTATAGATATGGCGCTGTAGATATTTCCATGTTTATACAGATCGCCGTGTAGATATTTCCATGTTTATACAGATAGCGGTGTAGATATTTCCATGTTTACACAGATTGCGGTGTAGATATTTCCATCTTTCTACAGATGGCATTGTAGATATTTCCATGTTTATACAGATGGCTGTGTAGATATTTCCAGGTTTATATAGATGGTGGTGCAGATATTACCATGTTTATACAGATAGCGGTGTAGATATTTCCATGTTTATGCAGACCGTGGTGAAGATATTTCCATGTTTATACAGATCGCGGTGTAGATATTTCCATGTTTATACAGATCACGGTGTAGATATTTCCATGTTTATACAGATAGCGGTGTAGATATTTCCATGTTTTTACAGATATCGGTGTAGATATTTCCATGTTTACACAGATTGCGGTGTAGATATTTCCATCTTTCTACAGATGGCATTGTAGATATTTCCATGTTTATACAGATGGCGGTGTAGATATTTCCATGTTTATACAGATCACGGTGTAGATATTTCCATGTTTATACAGATCGCGGTGTAGATATTTCCATGTTTATACAGATAGCGGTGTAGATATTTCCATGTTTTTACAGATGTTGGTGTAGTTATTTCCATGTTTACACAGATTGCAGTGTAGATATTTCCATCTTTCTACAGATGGCATTGTAGATATTTCCATGTTTATACAGATGGCAGTGTAGATATTTCCATGTTTATATAGATGGTGGTATAGATATTACCATGCCTATACAGATAGCGCTGTAGATATTTCCATGTTTATACAGATTGTGGTGAATATATTTCCACATTTATACAGATAGCGGTGTAGTTATTTCCATGTTTATAGAGATGGCGTTGTAGATATTTCCATGTTTATACCCATAGCGGTGTTGGTATTTACACGTTTATACAGATAGCGATGTAGATATTTCCATGTTTATACAGCTCGCGTTGCAGATATTTATATCTTTATACAGATGGCATTGTAGATATTTCCTTATTCACACAGATGGCGGTGTAGATGTTTCCATGTTTATACAGATTGCGGAGTAGTTAGTTCCATGTTTATGGAGATGGCACTGAAGATAATTTCATGTTTATAGAGATGGCGGTGTAGATATTTCCATGTTTATAGAGATAGCAGTGTAGATATTTACATGTTTATACAGATGGCTCTGTAGATATTTCCATGTGTATACAGATGGCATTGTAGATATTTCCATGTTTATACAGATGACTGTATAGGTATTTCCATGTTTTTACAGATGGCATTGCTGATATTTCCATGTTTATAGAGATAGCGGTGTAGGTATTTCCATGTTTGTACAAAAGGCGGTGTAGATATTTCCATGTTTATACAGATCACGGTGTAGATATTTCCTTGTTTATACAAATAGCGGTGTAGTTATTTCCATATTTATACAGATAGCGGTGTAGATATTTCCATGTATATACAGATGGCTGTGTAGATATTTCCATGTTTATACAGATGGCCGTGTAGATATTTCAATGTTTATAGAGATGGCGCTGTAGATATTTCCATGTTTCTACAGCTAACGGTGGAGGTATTTCCATGTTTATACAGAGAGCAGTGGAGATATTTCCATGTTTATACACATAGCGGTGTACATATTTCCATGTTTATAGAGACAGCTGTGTAGGTTTTTCCATGTTTATACAGATAGCGGTGCAGATATTTCCATGTTTACACAGATGCCTATGTAGATATTGCCATATTTATACAGAGGGCTGTGTAGAAATTTCAATGTCTATACAGATGGCAGTGTAGATATTTAAATGTTCCTACACATGACTGTGTAGGTATTTCCATGTTTATACAGATGTCTTTGTAGATATTTCCATGTTTATACAAATAGCGGTGTATATATTTCCATGTTTATACAGATCGTGGTGTAGATATTTCCATGTTTATACTGATCGCGGAGTAGTTATTTCCATGTTTATACAGATAGCGGTGTAGATATTTCCATGTTTATACAGATAGCGGTGTAGATATTTCCCTGTTTATACAGATAGCGGTGCAGATATTTCCATGTTTGTACAGATGGCGGTGAAGATATTTCCTTGTTTATACAAATAGCAGTGTAGATATTTCCATGTTTATACAGACCGCGGTGTAGATATTTCCATGTTTATACAGATAGCGGTGCAGATATTTCCATGTTTGTACAGATGGCGGTGTAGATATTTCCTTGTTTATACAAATAGCGGTGTAGATATTTCCATGTTTATACAGACCACGGTGTAGATATTTCCTTGTTTATACACATAGCGGTGTAGTTATTTCCATGTTTATACAGATAGCGGTGTAGATATTTCCATGTATATACAGATTGCTGTGTAGATATTTCCATGTTTATACAGATGGCTGTGTAGATGTTTCCATGTTTATACAGATGACTTTGTAATTATTTCCATGTTTATACAGATGGCGGTGAAGATATTTCCATGTTTATAGAGATAGCTGTGTAGATATTTCCATGTTTATACAGATAGCGGTGTAGATATTTCCATGTTTATACAGATCGCGGTGTAGATATTTCCATGTTTATTCAGATCGCGGTGTAGATATTTCCATGTTTATACAGATAGCGGTGTAGATATTTCCATGTTTATACAGATAGCGGTGTAGATACTTCCATGTTTATAGAGATAGCGGTGTTGGTATTTCCATGTTTATAGACATAGCGGTGTAGATATTTCCATGTTTATATAGATGGCGTTGTAGATATTTCCATGTTTATACCGATAGCGGTGTTGGTATTTCCACGTTTATACAGACAGCGATGTAGATATTTCCATTGTTATACAGCTCGCGGTGCAGATATTTATATCTTTATACAGATGGCATTGTAGATATTTCCTTATTCACACAGATGGCGGTGTAGATGTTTCCATGTTTATACAGATTGCGGAGTAGTTAGTTCCATGTTTATGGAGATGGCAGTGTAGATATTTTCATGTTTATAGAGATGGCGGTGTAGATATTTCCATGTTTATAGAGATAGCAGTGTAGATATTTACATGTTTATACAGATGGCTCTGTAGATATTTCCATGTGTATACAGATGGCATTGTAGATATTTCCATGTTTATACAGATGACTGTATAGGTATTTCCATGTTTTTACAGATGGCATTGCTGATATTTCCATGTTTATAGAGATAGCGGTGTAGGTATTTCCATGTTTGTACAGATGGCGGTGTAGATATTTCCATGTTTATACAGATCACGGTGTAGATATTTCCTTGTTTATACAAATAGTGGTGTAGTTATTTCCATGTTTATACAGATAGCGGTGTAGATATTTCCATGTATATACAAATGGCTGTGTAGATATTTCCATGTTTATACAGACGGCTGTGTAGGAATTTCCATGTTTATTCAGATGACTTTGAAGGTATTTCCATGTTTACACAGATGGCGGTGTAGATATTTCCATGTTTATAGCGATAGCTGTGTAGATATTTCCATGTATATACAGATCGCGGTGTAGATATGTCCATGTTTATACAGATGGCGGTGTAGATATTTCCATGTTTATACAGACCTCGGTGTAGATATTTCCATGTTTATACAGATAGCGGTGCAGACATTTCCATGTTTGTACAGATGGCATTGTAGATATTTCCATGTATATACAGATGGCTGTGTAGATATTTCCATGTTTATACAGATGGCTCTGTAGATTTTTCCATGTTTATACAGATGACTTTGTTGGTATTTCCATGTTTATACAGATGGCGGTGTAGATATTTCCAAGTTTATGAATAGCTGTGTATATATTTCCATGTTTATACCGATAGCGGTGTAGATATTTCCATGTTTATACAGATCGCGGTGTAGATATTTCCATGTTTATACATATAGCGGTGTAGATATTTCCATTTTTATACAGATCGTGCTGTAGATATTTCCATGTTTATACAGATCGTGGTGTAGATATTTCCATGTTCACACAGATGTCTGTGTAGATATTTCCATGTTTATTCAGATGGCGGTGTAGATATTTCCATGTTTATAGAGATGGCGGTGTAGTTATTTCTATGTTTATAGAGATAGCGGTGTAAATATCTCCATGTTTATAGAGATGGTGGTGTAAGTATTTTCATGTTTATAGAGATAGCGGTGTAGATATTTCCATGCTTATACAGATAATGGTGTTGGTATTTCCATGTTTATACAGATCGTGGTGTAGATATTTCCATGTTTATAGAGATAGCGGTGTAGGTATTTCCATGTTTATAGACATAGCGGTGTAGATATTTCCATGTTTATATAGATGGTGGTGAAGATATTTCCATGTTTATACCGATATCGGTGTTGGTCTTTCCACGTTTATACAGACAGCGATGAAGATATTTCCATGTTTGTACGGCTCGCGGTGCAGATATTTATGTCTTTATACAGATGTCATTGTTGATATTTCCTTATTCACACAGATGGCAGTGTAGATGTTTCCATGTTTATACAGATGGCGGAGTCTTTAGTTCCACGTTTATGGAGATGGCAGTGTAGATATTATCATGTTTATAGAGATGGCGGTGTAGATATTTCCATGTTTACAGAGATAGCAGTGTAGATATTTACATGATTATACAGATGGCTGTGTAGATATTTCCATGTGTATACAGATGGCATTGTAGATATTTCCATGTTTATACAGATGACGGTGTAGATATTTCCATGTTTAAACAGATAACTTTGTAAGTATTTCCATGTTTATACAGATGGCGGTGTAGATATTTCGATGTTTATAGAGATAGCAGTGGAGATATTTCCATGTTTATACAGATAGCGGTGTAGATATTTCCAAGTTTATACTGATCGTGGTGTAGATATTTCCATGTTTATAGAGATAGCGGTGTAGATATTTTCATATTTATACAGATAACGGTGCAGAAATTTCCATGTTTATACAGACCGCAGTGTAGATATTTCCATGTTTATAGAGATAGCAGTGAAGATATTTCCAAGTTTGTACAGACGGCGGTGTTGATGTTTCCATCTATACACAGATTGCCGTGTAGGTGTTTCCATGTGTATACAGATGGCATTGTAGATATTTCCATGTTTATACAGATGGTGGTGTAGATATTTCCTTGTTTATACAAATAGCGGTGTAGTTATTTCCATGTTTATACAGATAGCGGTGTAGATATTTCCATGTATATACAGATGGCTGTGTAGATATTTCCATGTTTATACAGAAGCTGTGTAGATATTTCCATGTTTATACAGATGACTTTGTAGGTATTTAAATGTTTATACAGGTGGCGGTGTAGATATTTCCATGTTTATAGAGATAGCTGTGTAGATATTTCCATGTTTATACAGATAGCGGTGTAGATATTTCCATGTTTATACAGATCACGGTGTAGATATTTCCATGTTTATACAGATCGCGGTGTAGATATTTCCATGTTTATACAGATAGCGGTGTAGATATTTCCATGTTTTTACAGATGTTGGTGTAGTTATTTCCATGTTTACACAGATTGCAGTGTAAATATTTCCATCTTTCTACAGATGGCATTGTAGATATTTCCATGTTTATACAGATGGCAGTGTAGATATTTCCATGTTTATATAGATGGTGGTATAGATATTACCATGCCTATACAGATAGCGCTGTAGATATTTCCATGTTTATACAGATCGTGGTGAATATATTTCCACATTTATACAGATAGCGGTGTAGTTATTTCCATGTTTATAGAGATGGCGTTGTAGATATTTCCATGTTTATACCCATAGCGGTGTTGGTATTTCCACGTTTATACAGATAGCGATGTAGATATTTCCATGTTTATACAGCTCGCGTTGCAGATATTTATATCTTTATACAGATGGCATTGTAGATATTTCCTTATTCACACAGATGGCGGTGTAGATGTTTCCATGTTTATACAGATTGCGGAGTAGTTAGTTCCATGTTTATGGAGATGGCACTGAAGATATTTTCATGTTTATAGAGATGGCGGTGTAGATATTTCCATGTTTATAGAGATAGCAGTGTAGATATTTACATGTTTATACAGATGGCTCTGTAGATATTTCCATGTGCATACAGATGGCATTGTAGATATTTCCATGTTTATACAGATGACTGTATAGGTATTTCCATGTTTTTACAGATGGCATTGCTGATATTTCCATGTTTATAGAGATAGCGGTGTAGGTATTTCCATGTTTGTACAAAAGGCGGTGTAGATATTTCCATGTTTATACAGATCACGGTGTAGATATTTCCTTGTTTATACAAATAGCGGTGTAGTTATTTCCATATTTATACAGATAGCGGTGTAGATATTTCCATGTATATACAGATGGCTGTGTAGATATTTCCATGTTTATACAGATGGCCGTGTAGATATTTCAATGTTTATAGAGATGGCGCTGTAGATATTTCCATGTTTCTACAGCTAACGGTGGAGGTATTTCCATGTTTATACAGAGAGCAGTGGAGATATTTCCATGTTTATACACATAGCGGTGTACATATTTCCATGTTTATAGAGACAGCTGTGTAGGTTTTTCCATGTTTATACAGATAGCGGTGCAGATATTTCCATGTTTACACAGATGCCTATGTAGATATTGCCATATTTATACAGAGGGCTGTGTAGAAATTTCAATGTCTATACAGATGGCAGTGTAGATATTTAAATGTTCCTACACATGACTGTGTAGGTATTTCCATGTTTATACAGATGTCTTTGTAGATATTTCCATGTTTATACAAATAGCGGTGTATATATTTCCATGTTTATACAGATCGTGGTGTAGATATTTCCATGTTTATACTGATCGCGGAGTAGTTATTTCCATGTTTATACAGATAGCGGTGTAGATATTTCCATGTTTATACAGATAGCGGTGTAGATATTTCCATGTTTATACAGATAGCGGTGCAGATATTTCCATGTTTGTACAGATGGCGGTGAAGATATTTCCTTGTTTATACAAATAGCAGTGTAGATATTTCCATGTTTATACAGACCGCGGTGTAGATATTTCCATGTTTATACAGATAGCGGTGCAGATATTTCCATGTTTGTACAGATGGCGGTGTAGATATTTCCTTGTTTATACAAATAGCGGTGTAGATATTTCCATGTTTATACAGACCACGGTGTAGATATTTCCTTGTTTATACACATAGCGGTGTAGTTATTTCCATGTTTATACAGATAGCGGTGTAGATATTTCCATGTATATACAGATGGCTGTGTAGATATTTCCATGTTTATACAGATGGCTGTGTAGATGTTTCCATGTTTATACAGATGACTTTGTAATTATTTCCATGTTTATACAGATGGCGGTGAAGATATTTCCATGTTTATAGAGATAGCTGTGTAGATATTTCCATGTTTATACAGATAGCGGTGTAGATATTTCCATGTTTATACAGATCGCGGTGTAGATATTTCCATGTTTATTCAGATCGCGGTGTAGATATTTCCATGTTTATACAGATAGCGGTGTAGATATTTCCATGTTTATACAGATAGCGGTGTAGATACTTCCATGTTTATAGAGATAGCGGTGTTGGTATTTCCATGTTTATAGACATAGCGGTGTAGATATTTCCATGTTTATATAGATGGCGTTGTAGATATTTCCATGTTTATACCCATAGCGGTGTTGGTATTTCCACGTTTATACAGACAGCGATGTAGATATTTCCATGGTTATACAGCTCGCGGTGCAGATATTTATATCTTTATACAGATGGCATTGTAGATATTTCCTTATTCACACAGATGGCGGTGTAGATGTTTCCATGTTTATACAGATTGCGGAGTAGTTAGTTCCATGTTTATGGAGATGGCAGTGTAGATATTTTCATGTTTATAGAGATGGCGGTGTAGATATTTCCATGTTTATAGAGATAGCAGTGCAGATATTTACATGTTTATACAGATGGCTCTGTAGATATTTACATGTGTATACAGATGGCATTGTAGATATTTCCATGTTTATACAGATGACTGTATAGGTATTTCCATGTTTTTACAGATGGCATTGCTGATATTTCCATGTTTATAGAGATAGCGGTGTAGGTATTTCCATGTTTGTACAGATGGCGGTGTAGATATTTCCATGTTTATACAGATCACGGTGTAGATATTTCCTTGTTTATACAAATAGTGGTGTAGTTATTTCCATGTTTATACAGATAGCGGTGTAGATATTTCCATGTATATACAAATGGCTGTGTAGATATTTCCATGTTTATACAGACGGCTGTGTAGGAATTTCCATGTTTATTCAGATGACTTTGAAGGTATTTCCATGTTTACACAGATAGCGGTGTAGATATTTCCATGTTTATAGCGATAGCTGTGTAGATATTTCCATGTATATACAGATCGCGGTGTAGATATGTCCATGTTTATACAGATGGCGGTGTAGATATTTCCATGTTTATACAGTCCTCGGTGTAGATATCTCCATGTTTATACAGATAGCGGTGCAGACATTTCCATGTTTGTACAGATGGCATTGTAGATATTTCCATGTATATACAGATGGCTGTGTAGATATTTCCATGTTTATACAGATGGCTCTGTAGATTTTTCCATGTTTATACAGATGACTTTGTTGGTATTTCCATGTTTATACAGATGGCGGTGTAGATATTTCCAAGTTTATGAATAGCTGTGTATATATTTCCATGTTTATACCGATAGCGGTGTAGATATTTCCATGTTTATACAGATCGCGGTGTAGATATTTCCATGTTTATACATATAGCGGTGTAGATATTTCCATTTTTATACAGATCGTGCTGTAGATATTTCCATGTTTATACAGATCGTGGTGTAGATATTTCCATGTTCACACAGATGTCTGTGTAGATATTTCCATGTTTATTCAGATGGCGGTGTAGATATTTCCATGTTTATAGAGATGGCGGTGTAGTTATTTCTATGTTTATAGAGATAGCGGTGTAAATATCTCCATGTTTATAGAGATGGTGGTGTAAGTATTTTCATGTTTATAGAGATAGCGGTGTAGATATTTCCATGCTTATACAGATAATGGTGTTGGTATTTCCATGTTTATACAGATCGTGGTGTAGATATTTCCATGTTTATAGAGATAGCGGTGTAGGTATTTCCATGTTTATAGACATAGCGGTGTAGATATTTCCATGTTTATATAGATGGTGGTGAAGATATTTCCATGTTTATACCGATATCGGTGTTGGTCTTTCCACGTTTATACAGACAGCGATGAAGATATTTCCATGTTTGTACGGCTCGCGGTGCAGATATTTATGTCTTTATACAGATGTCATTGTTGATATTTCCTTATTCACACAGATGGCAGTGTAGATGTTTCCATGTTTATACAGATGGCGGAGTCTTTAGTTCCACGTTTATGGAGATGGCAGTGTAGATATTATCATGTTTATAGAGATGGCGGTGTAGATATTTCCATGTTTACAGAGATAGCAGTGTAGATATTTACATGATTATACAGATGGCTGTGTAGATATTTCCATGTGTATACAGATGGCATTGTAGATATTTCCATGTTTATACAGATGACGGTGTAGATATTTCCATGTTTAAACAGATAACTTTGTAAGTATTTCCATGTTTATACAGATGGTGGTGTAGATATTTCGATGTTTATAGAGATAGCAGTGGAGATATTTCCATGTTTATACAGATAGCGGTGTAGATATTTCCAAGTTTATACTGATCGTGGTGTAGATATTTCCATGTTTATAGAGATAGCGGTGTAGATATTTTCATATTTATACAGATAACGGTGCAGAAATTTCCATGTTTATACAGACCGCAGTGTAGATATTTCCATGTTTATAGAGATAGCAGTGAAGATATTTCCAAGTTTGTACAGACGGCGGTGTTGATGTTTCCATCTATACACAGATTGCCGTGTAGGTGTTTCCATGTGTATACAGATGGCATTGTAGATATTTCCATGTTTATACAGATGGTGGTGTAGATATTTCCTTGTTTATACAAATAGCGGTGTAGTTATTTCCATGTTTATACAGATAGCGGTGTAGATATTTCCATGTATATACAGATGGCTGTGTAGATATTTCCATGTTTATACAGAAGCTGTGTAGATATTTCCATGTTTATACAGATGACTTTGTAGGTATTTAAATGTTTATACAGGTGGCGGTGTAGATATTTCCATGTTTATAGAGATAGCTGTGTAGATATTTCCATGTTTATACAGATAGCGGTGTAGATATTTCCATGTTTATACAGATCACGGTGTAGATATTTCCATGTTTATACAGATCGCGGTGTAGATATTTCCATGTTTATACAGATAGCGGTGTAGATATTTCCATGTTTTTACAGATGTTGGTGTAGTTATTTCCATGTTTACACAGATTGCAGTGTAGATATTTCCATCTTTCTACAGATGGCATTGTAGATATTTCCATGTTTATACAGATGGCAGTGTAGATATTTCCATGTTTATATAGATGGTGGTATAGATATTACCATGCCTATACAGATAGCGCTGTAGATATTTCCATGTTTATACAGATCGTGGTGAATATATTTCCACATTTATACAGATAGCGGTGTAGTTATTTCCATGTTTATAGAGATGGCGTTGTAGATATTTCCATGTTTATACCCATAGCGGTGTTGGTATTTCCACGTTTATACAGATAGCGATGTAGATATTTCCATGTTTATACAGCTCGCGTTGCAGATATTTATATCTTTATACAGATGGCATTGTAGATATTTCCTTATTCACATAGATGGCGGTGTAGATGTTTCCATGTTTATACAGATGCCAGAGTAGTTAGTTCCATGTTCATGGAGATGGCAGTGTAGGTATTTTCATGTTTATAGAGATGGCGGTGTAGATATTTCAATGTATATACAGATGACTGTATAGGTATTTCCATGTTTTTACAGATGGCAGTGCAGATATTTCCATGTTTAAGGAGATAGCGGTGTAGATATTTCCATGTTTCTACAGATGGAGGTGTTGATATTTCCATCTATACACAGATGGCCATGTAGATATTTCCATGGACATGCAGATGGCGGTGTAGATATTTCCATGTTTATACAGATAGCGGTGTAGATATTTCCATGTTTACACAGATGGTGGTGTTGATATTTCCGTGTTTATACACATGGCGTAGTAGATACTTCCATCTTTATGAAGATGGCAGTGTAGATATTTTCATGTTTATAGAGATGGCGGTGCAGATATTTCCATATTTATAGAGATAGCGGTTTAGATATTTCCATCTTTCTACAGATGGCTGTGTAGATATTTCCATGTTTATACAGCTGGCGGAGTAGATATTTCCATATTTACACAGATGTCTGTGTAGATATTTCCATGTGTATACAGATGGCATTGTAGGTATTTCCGTGTTTATACAGATGGTGGTGTAGATATTATCATGTTTATTCAGATGACTGTGTAGATATTTCCGTGTTTTTACAGATGGCAGTGTAGATATTTTAATGTTTATAGATATGGCGCTGTAGATATTTCCATGTTTATACAGATCGCCGTGTAGATATTTCCATGTTTATACAGATAGCGGTGTAGATATTTCCATGTTTACACAGATTGCGGTGTAGATATTTCCATCTTTCTACAGATGGCATTGTAGATATTTCCATGTTTATACAGATGGCTGTGTAGATATTTCCAGGTTTATATAGATGGTGGTGCAGATATTACCATGTTTATACAGATAGCGGTGTAGATATTTCCATGTTTATGCAGACCGTGGTGAAGATATTTCCATGTTTATACAGATCGCGGTGTAGATATTTCCATGTTTATACAGATCACGGTGTAGATATTTCCATGTTTATACAGATAGCGGTGTAGATATTTCCATGTTTTTACAGATATCGGTGTAGATATTTCCATGTTTACACAGATTGCGGTGTAGATATTTCCATCTTTCTACAGATGGCATTGTAGATATTTCCATGTTTATACAGATGGCGGTGTAGATATTTCCATGTTTATATAGATGGTGGTGTAGATATTTCCATGTTTATAGAGATGGCGGTGTAGTTATTTCTATGTTTATAGAGATAGCGGTGTAAATATCTCCATGTTTATAGAGATGGTGGTGTAAGTATTTTCATGTTTATAGAGATAGCGGTGTAGATATTTCCATGCTTATACAGATAACGGTGTTGGTATTTCCATGTTTATACAGATCGTGGTGTAGATATTTCCATGTTTATAGAGATAGCGGTGTAGGTATTTCCATGTTTATAGACATAGCGGTGTAGATATTTCCATGTTTATATAGATGGTGGTGAAGATATTTCCATGTTTATACCGATATCGGTGTTGGTCTTTCCACGTTTATACAGACAGCGATGAAGTTATTTCCATGTTTGTACGGCTCGCGGTGCAGATATTTATGTCTTTATACAGATGTCATTGTTGATATTTCCTTATTCACACAGATGGCAGTGTAGATGTTTCCATGTTTATACAGATGGCGGAGTCTTTAGTTCCACGTTTATGGAGATGGCAGTGTAGATATTATCATGTTTATAGAGATGACGGTGTAGATATTTCCATCTTTACAGAGATAGCAGTGTAGATATTTACATGATTATACAGATGGCTGTGTAGATATTTCCATGTGTATACAGATGGCATTGTAGATATTTCCATGTTTATACAGATGACGGTGTAGATATTTCCATGTTTAAACAGATAACTTTGTAAGTATTTCCATGTTTATACAGATGGCGGTGTAGATATTTCGATGTTTATAGAGATAGCAGTGGAGATATTTCCATGTTTATACAGATAGCGGTGTAGATATTTCCAAGTTTATACTGATCGTGGTGTAGATATTTCCATGTTTATAGTGATAGCGGTGTAGATATTTTCATATTTATACAGATAACGGTGCAGAAATTTCCATGTTTATACAGACCGCAGTGTAGATATTTCCATGTTTATAGAGATAGCAGTGTAGATATTTCCAAGTTTGTACAGACGGCGGTGTTGATGTTTCCATCTATACACAGATTGCCGTGTAGGTGTTTCCATGTGTATACAGATGGCATTGTAGATATTTCCATGTTTATACAGATGGTGGTGTAGATATTTCCTTGTTTATACAAATAGCGGTGTAGTTATTTCCATGTTTATACAGATAGCGGTGTAGATATTTCCATGTATATACAGATGGCTGTGTAGATATTTCCATGTTTATACAGAAGCTGTGTAGATATTTCCATGTTTATACAGATGACTTTGTAGGTATTTAAATGTTTATACAGGTGGCGGTGTAGATATTTCCATGTTTATAGAGATAGCTGTGTAGATATTTCCATGTTTATACAGATAGCGGTGTAGATATTTCCATGTTTATACAGATCACGGTGTAGATATTTCCATGTTTGTACAGATCGCGGTGTAGATATTTCCATGTTTATACAGATAGCGGTGTAGATATTTCCATGTTTTTACAGATGTTGGTGTAGTTATTTCCATGTTTACACAGATTGCAGTGTAGATATTTCCATCTTTCTACAGATGGCATTGTAGATATTTCCATGTTTATACAGATGGCAGTGTAGATATTTCCATGTTTATATAGATGGTGGTATAGATATTACCATGCCTATACAGATAGCGCTGTAGATATTTCCATGTTTATACAGATCGTGGTGAATATATTTCCACATTTATACAGATAGCGGTGTAGTTATTTCCATGTTTATAGAGATGGCGTTGTAGATATTTCCATGTTTATACCCATAGCGGTGTTGGTATTTACACGTTTATACAGATAGCGATGTAGATATTTCCATGTTTATACAGCTCGCGTTGCAGATATTTATATCTTTATACAGATGGCATTGTAGATATTTCCTTATTCACACAGATGGCGGTGTAGATGTTTCCATGTTTATACAGATTGCGGAGTAGTTAGTTCCATGTTTATGGAGATGGCACTGAAGATAATTTCATGTTTATAGAGATGGCGGTGTAGATATTTCCATGTTTATAGAGATAGCAGTGTAGATATTTACATGTTTATACAGATGGCTCTGTAGATATTTCCATGTGTATACAGATGGCATTGTAGATATTTCCATGTTTATACAGATGACTGTATAGGTATTTCCATGTTTTTACAGATGGCATTGCTGATATTTCCATGTTTATAGAGATAGCGGTGTAGGTATTTCCATGTTTGTACAAAAGGCGGTGTAGATATTTCCATGTTTATACAGATCACGGTGTAGATATTTCCTTGTTTATACAAATAGCGGTGTAGTTATTTCCATATTTATACAGATAGCGGTGTAGATATTTCCATGTATATACAGATGGCTGTGTAGATATTTCCATGTTTATACAGATGGCCGTGTAGATATTTCAATGTTTATAGAGATGGCGCTGTAGATATTTCCATGTTTCTACAGCTAACGGTGGAGGTATTTCCATGTTTATACAGAGAGCAGTGGAGATATTTCCATGTTTATACACATAGCGGTGTACATATTTCCATGTTTATAGAGACAGCTGTGTAGGTTTTTCCATGTTTATACAGATAGCGGTGCAGATATTTCCATGTTTACACAGATGCCTATGTAGATATTGCCATATTTATACAGAGGGCTGTGTAGAAATTTCAATGTCTATACAGATGGCAGTGTAGATATTTAAATGTTCCTACACATGACTGTGTAGGTATTTCCATGTTTATACAGATGTCTTTGTAGATATTTCCATGTTTATACAAATAGCGGTGTATATATTTCCATGTTTATACAGATCGTGGTGTAGATATTTCCATGTTTATACTGATCGCGGAGTAGTTATTTCCATGTTTATACAGATAGCGGTGTAGATATTTCCATGTTTATACAGATAGCGGTGTAGATATTTCCCTGTTTATACAGATAGCGGTGCAGATATTTCCATGTTTGTACAGATGGCGGTGAAGATATTTCCTTGTTTATACAAATAGCAGTGTAGATATTTCCATGTTTATACAGACCGCGGTGTAGATATTTCCATGTTTATACAGATAGCGGTGCAGATATTTCCATGTTTGTACAGATGGCGGTGTAGATATTTCCTTGTTTATACAAATAGCGGTGTAGATATTTCCATGTTTATACAGACCACGGTGTAGATATTTCCTTGTTTATACACATAGCGGTGTAGTTATTTCCATGTTTATACAGATAGCGGTGTAGATATTTCCATGTATATACAGATTGCTGTGTAGATATTTCCATGTTTATACAGATGGCTGTGTAGATGTTTCCATGTTTATACAGATGACTTTGTAATTATTTCCATGTTTATACAGATGGCGGTGAAGATATTTCCATGTTTATAGAGATAGCTGTGTAGATATTTCCATGTTTATACAGATAGCGGTGTAGATATTTCCATGTTTATACAGATCGCGGTGTAGATATTTCCATGTTTATTCAGATCGCGGTGTAGATATTTCCATGTTTATACAGATAGCGGTGTAGATATTTCCATGTTTATACAGATAGCGGTGTAGATACTTCCATGTTTATAGAGATAGCGGTGTTGGTATTTCCATGTTTATAGACATAGCGGTGTAGATATTTCCATGTTTATATAGATGGCGTTGTAGATATTTCCATGTTTATACCGATAGCGGTGTTGGTATTTCCACGTTTATACAGACAGCGATGTAGATATTTCCATTGTTATACAGCTCGCGGTGCAGATATTTATATCTTTATACAGATGGCATTGTAGATATTTCCTTATTCACACAGATGGCGGTGTAGATGTTTCCATGTTTATACAGATTGCGGAGTAGTTAGTTCCATGTTTATGGAGATGGCAGTGTAGATATTTTCATGTTTATAGAGATGGCGGTGTAGATATTTCCATGTTTATAGAGATAGCAGTGTAGATATTTACATGTTTATACAGATGGCTCTGTAGATATTTCCATGTGTATACAGATGGCATTGTAGATATTTCCATGTTTATACAGATGACTGTATAGGTATTTCCATGTTTTTACAGATGGCATTGCTGATATTTCCATGTTTATAGAGATAGCGGTGTAGGTATTTCCATGTTTGTACAGATGGCGGTGTAGATATTTCCATGTTTATACAGATCACGGTGTAGATATTTCCTTGTTTATACAAATAGTGGTGTAGTTATTTCCATGTTTATACAGATAGCGGTGTAGATATTTCCATGTATATACAAATGGCTGTGTAGATATTTCCATGTTTATACAGACGGCTGTGTAGGAATTTCCATGTTTATTCAGATGACTTTGAAGGTATTTCCATGTTTACACAGATGGCGGTGTAGATATTTCCATGTTTATAGCGATAGCTGTGTAGATATTTCCATGTATATACAGATCGCGGTGTAGATATGTCCATGTTTATACAGATGGCGGTGTAGATATTTCCATGTTTATACAGACCTCGGTGTAGATATTTCCATGTTTATACAGATAGCGGTGCAGACATTTCCATGTTTGTACAGATGGCATTGTAGATATTTCCATGTATATACAGATGGCTGTGTAGATATTTCCATGTTTATACAGATGGCTCTGTAGATTTTTCCATGTTTATACAGATGACTTTGTTGGTATTTCCATGTTTATACAGATGGCGGTGTAGATATTTCCAAGTTTATGAATAGCTGTGTATATATTTCCATGTTTATACCGATAGCGGTGTAGATATTTCCATGTTTATACAGATCGCGGTGTAGATATTTCCATGTTTATACATATAGCGGTGTAGATATTTCCATTTTTATACAGATCGTGCTGTAGATATTTCCATGTTTATACAGATCGTGGTGTAGATATTTCCATGTTCACACAGATGTCTGTGTAGATATTTCCATGTTTATTCAGATGGCGGTGTAGATATTTCCATGTTTATAGAGATGGCGGTGTAGTTATTTCTATGTTTATAGAGATAGCGGTGTAAATATCTCCATGTTTATAGAGATGGTGGTGTAAGTATTTTCATGTTTATAGAGATAGCGGTGTAGATATTTCCATGCTTATACAGATAATGGTGTTGGTATTTCCATGTTTATACAGATCGTGGTGTAGATATTTCCATGTTTATAGAGATAGCGGTGTAGGTATTTCCATGTTTATAGACATAGCGGTGTAGATATTTCCATGTTTATATAGATGGTGGTGAAGATATTTCCATGTTTATACCGATATCGGTGTTGGTCTTTCCACGTTTATACAGACAGCGATGAAGATATTTCCATGTTTGTACGGCTCGCGGTGCAGATATTTATGTCTTTATACAGATGTCATTGTTGATATTTCCTTATTCACACAGATGGCAGTGTAGATGTTTCCATGTTTATACAGATGGCGGAGTCTTTAGTTCCACGTTTATGGAGATGGCAGTGTAGATATTATCATGTTTATAGAGATGGCGGTGTAGATATTTCCATGTTTACAGAGATAGCAGTGTAGATATTTACATGATTATACAGATGGCTGTGTAGATATTTCCATGTGTATACAGATGGCATTGTAGATATTTCCATGTTTATACAGATGACGGTGTAGATATTTCCATGTTTAAACAGATAACTTTGTAAGTATTTCCATGTTTATACAGATGGCGGTGTAGATATTTCGATGTTTATAGAGATAGCAGTGGAGATATTTCCATGTTTATACAGATAGCGGTGTAGATATTTCCAAGTTTATACTGATCGTGGTGTAGATATTTCCATGTTTATAGAGATAGCGGTGTAGATATTTTCATATTTATACAGATAACGGTGCAGAAATTTCCATGTTTATACAGACCGCAGTGTAGATATTTCCATGTTTATAGAGATAGCAGTGAAGATATTTCCAAGTTTGTACAGACGGCGGTGTTGATGTTTCCATCTATACACAGATTGCCGTGTAGGTGTTTCCATGTGTATACAGATGGCATTGTAGATATTTCCATGTTTATACAGATGGTGGTGTAGATATTTCCTTGTTTATACAAATAGCGGTGTAGTTATTTCCATGTTTATACAGATAGCGGTGTAGATATTTCCATGTATATACAGATGGCTGTGTAGATATTTCCATGTTTATACAGAAGCTGTGTAGATATTTCCATGTTTATACAGATGACTTTGTAGGTATTTAAATGTTTATACAGGTGGCGGTGTAGATATTTCCATGTTTATAGAGATAGCTGTGTAGATATTTCCATGTTTATACAGATAGCGGTGTAGATATTTCCATGTTTATACAGATCACGGTGTAGATATTTCCATGTTTATACAGATCGCGGTGTAGATATTTCCATGTTTATACAGATAGCGGTGTAGATATTTCCATGTTTTTACAGATGTTGGTGTAGTTATTTCCATGTTTACACAGATTGCAGTGTAAATATTTCCATCTTTCTACAGATGGCATTGTAGATATTTCCATGTTTATACAGATGGCAGTGTAGATATTTCCATGTTTATATAGATGGTGGTATAGATATTACCATGCCTATACAGATAGCGCTGTAGATATTTCCATGTTTATACAGATCGTGGTGAATATATTTCCACATTTATACAGATAGCGGTGTAGTTATTTCCATGTTTATAGAGATGGCGTTGTAGATATTTCCATGTTTATACCCATAGCGGTGTTGGTATTTCCACGTTTATACAGATAGCGATGTAGATATTTCCATGTTTATACAGCTCGCGTTGCAGATATTTATATCTTTATACAGATGGCATTGTAGATATTTCCTTATTCACACAGATGGCGGTGTAGATGTTTCCATGTTTATACAGATTGCGGAGTAGTTAGTTCCATGTTTATGGAGATGGCACTGAAGATATTTTCATGTTTATAGAGATGGCGGTGTAGATATTTCCATGTTTATAGAGATAGCAGTGTAGATATTTACATGTTTATACAGATGGCTCTGTAGATATTTCCATGTGCATACAGATGGCATTGTAGATATTTCCATGTTTATACAGATGACTGTATAGGTATTTCCATGTTTTTACAGATGGCATTGCTGATATTTCCATGTTTATAGAGATAGCGGTGTAGGTATTTCCATGTTTGTACAAAAGGCGGTGTAGATATTTCCATGTTTATACAGATCACGGTGTAGATATTTCCTTGTTTATACAAATAGCGGTGTAGTTATTTCCATATTTATACAGATAGCGGTGTAGATATTTCCATGTATATACAGATGGCTGTGTAGATATTTCCATGTTTATACAGATGGCCGTGTAGATATTTCAATGTTTATAGAGATGGCGCTGTAGATATTTCCATGTTTCTACAGCTAACGGTGGAGGTATTTCCATGTTTATACAGAGAGCAGTGGAGATATTTCCATGTTTATACACATAGCGGTGTACATATTTCCATGTTTATAGAGACAGCTGTGTAGGTTTTTCCATGTTTATACAGATAGCGGTGCAGATATTTCCATGTTTACACAGATGCCTATGTAGATATTGCCATATTTATACAGAGGGCTGTGTAGAAATTTCAATGTCTATACAGATGGCAGTGTAGATATTTAAATGTTCCTACACATGACTGTGTAGGTATTTCCATGTTTATACAGATGTCTTTGTAGATATTTCCATGTTTATACAAATAGCGGTGTATATATTTCCATGTTTATACAGATCGTGGTGTAGATATTTCCATGTTTATACTGATCGCGGAGTAGTTATTTCCATGTTTATACAGATAGCGGTGTAGATATTTCCATGTTTATACAGATAGCGGTGTAGATATTTCCATGTTTATACAGATAGCGGTGCAGATATTTCCATGTTTGTACAGATGGCGGTGAAGATATTTCCTTGTTTATACAAATAGCAGTGTAGATATTTCCATGTTTATACAGACCGCGGTGTAGATATTTCCATGTTTATACAGATAGCGGTGCAGATATTTCCATGTTTGTACAGATGGCGGTGTAGATATTTCCTTGTTTATACAAATAGCGGTGTAGATATTTCCATGTTTATACAGACCACGGTGTAGATATTTCCTTGTTTATACACATAGCGGTGTAGTTATTTCCATGTTTATACAGATAGCGGTGTAGATATTTCCATGTATATACAGATGGCTGTGTAGATATTTCCATGTTTATACAGATGGCTGTGTAGATGTTTCCATGTTTATACAGATGACTTTGTAATTATTTCCATGTTTATACAGATGGCGGTGAAGATATTTCCATGTTTATAGAGATAGCTGTGTAGATATTTCCATGTTTATACAGATAGCGGTGTAGATATTTCCATGTTTATACAGATCGCGGTGTAGATATTTCCATGTTTATTCAGATCGCGGTGTAGATATTTCCATGTTTATACAGATAGCGGTGTAGATATTTCCATGTTTATACAGATAGCGGTGTAGATACTTCCATGTTTATAGAGATAGCGGTGTTGGTATTTCCATGTTTATAGACATAGCGGTGTAGATATTTCCATGTTTATATAGATGGCGTTGTAGATATTTCCATGTTTATACCCATAGCGGTGTTGGTATTTCCACGTTTATACAGACAGCGATGTAGATATTTCCATGGTTATACAGCTCGCGGTGCAGATATTTATATCTTTATACAGATGGCATTGTAGATATTTCCTTATTCACACAGATGGCGGTGTAGATGTTTCCATGTTTATACAGATTGCGGAGTAGTTAGTTCCATGTTTATGGAGATGGCAGTGTAGATATTTTCATGTTTATAGAGATGGCGGTGTAGATATTTCCATGTTTATAGAGATAGCAGTGCAGATATTTACATGTTTATACAGATGGCTCTGTAGATATTTACATGTGTATACAGATGGCATTGTAGATATTTCCATGTTTATACAGATGACTGTATAGGTATTTCCATGTTTTTACAGATGGCATTGCTGATATTTCCATGTTTATAGAGATAGCGGTGTAGGTATTTCCATGTTTGTACAGATGGCGGTGTAGATATTTCCATGTTTATACAGATCACGGTGTAGATATTTCCTTGTTTATACAAATAGTGGTGTAGTTATTTCCATGTTTATACAGATAGCGGTGTAGATATTTCCATGTATATACAAATGGCTGTGTAGATATTTCCATGTTTATACAGACGGCTGTGTAGGAATTTCCATGTTTATTCAGATGACTTTGAAGGTATTTCCATGTTTACACAGATAGCGGTGTAGATATTTCCATGTTTATAGCGATAGCTGTGTAGATATTTCCATGTATATACAGATCGCGGTGTAGATATGTCCATGTTTATACAGATGGCGGTGTAGATATTTCCATGTTTATACAGTCCTCGGTGTAGATATCTCCATGTTTATACAGATAGCGGTGCAGACATTTCCATGTTTGTACAGATGGCATTGTAGATATTTCCATGTATATACAGATGGCTGTGTAGATATTTCCATGTTTATACAGATGGCTCTGTAGATTTTTCCATGTTTATACAGATGACTTTGTTGGTATTTCCATGTTTATACAGATGGCGGTGTAGATATTTCCAAGTTTATGAATAGCTGTGTATATATTTCCATGTTTATACCGATAGCGGTGTAGATATTTCCATGTTTATACAGATCGCGGTGTAGATATTTCCATGTTTATACATATAGCGGTGTAGATATTTCCATTTTTATACAGATCGTGCTGTAGATATTTCCATGTTTATACAGATCGTGGTGTAGATATTTCCATGTTCACACAGATGTCTGTGTAGATATTTCCATGTTTATTCAGATGGCGGTGTAGATATTTCCATGTTTATAGAGATGGCGGTGTAGTTATTTCTATGTTTATAGAGATAGCGGTGTAAATATCTCCATGTTTATAGAGATGGTGGTGTAAGTATTTTCATGTTTATAGAGATAGCGGTGTAGATATTTCCATGCTTATACAGATAATGGTGTTGGTATTTCCATGTTTATACAGATCGTGGTGTAGATATTTCCATGTTTATAGAGATAGCGGTGTAGGTATTTCCATGTTTATAGACATAGCGGTGTAGATATTTCCATGTTTATATAGATGGTGGTGAAGATATTTCCATGTTTATACCGATATCGGTGTTGGTCTTTCCACGTTTATACAGACAGCGATGAAGATATTTCCATGTTTGTACGGCTCGCGGTGCAGATATTTATGTCTTTATACAGATGTCATTGTTGATATTTCCTTATTCACACAGATGGCAGTGTAGATGTTTCCATGTTTATACAGATGGCGGAGTCTTTAGTTCCACGTTTATGGAGATGGCAGTGTAGATATTATCATGTTTATAGAGATGGCGGTGTAGATATTTCCATGTTTACAGAGATAGCAGTGTAGATATTTACATGATTATACAGATGGCTGTGTAGATATTTCCATGTGTATACAGATGGCATTGTAGATATTTCCATGTTTATACAGATGACGGTGTAGATATTTCCATGTTTAAACAGATAACTTTGTAAGTATTTCCATGTTTATACAGATGGTGGTGTAGATATTTCGATGTTTATAGAGATAGCAGTGGAGATATTTCCATGTTTATACAGATAGCGGTGTAGATATTTCCAAGTTTATACTGATCGTGGTGTAGATATTTCCATGTTTATAGAGATAGCGGTGTAGATATTTTCATATTTATACAGATAACGGTGCAGAAATTTCCATGTTTATACAGACCGCAGTGTAGATATTTCCATGTTTATAGAGATAGCAGTGAAGATATTTCCAAGTTTGTACAGACGGCGGTGTTGATGTTTCCATCTATACACAGATTGCCGTGTAGGTGTTTCCATGTGTATACAGATGGCATTGTAGATATTTCCATGTTTATACAGATGGTGGTGTAGATATTTCCTTGTTTATACAAATAGCGGTGTAGTTATTTCCATGTTTATACAGATAGCGGTGTAGATATTTCCATGTATATACAGATGGCTGTGTAGATATTTCCATGTTTATACAGAAGCTGTGTAGATATTTCCATGTTTATACAGATGACTTTGTAGGTATTTAAATGTTTATACAGGTGGCGGTGTAGATATTTCCATGTTTATAGAGATAGCTGTGTAGATATTTCCATGTTTATACAGATAGCGGTGTAGATATTTCCATGTTTATACAGATCACGGTGTAGATATTTCCATGTTTATACAGATCGCGGTGTAGATATTTCCATGTTTATACAGATAGCGGTGTAGATATTTCCATGTTTTTACAGATGTTGGTGTAGTTATTTCCATGTTTACACAGATTGCAGTGTAGATATTTCCATCTTTCTACAGATGGCATTGTAGATATTTCCATGTTTATACAGATGGCAGTGTAGATATTTCCATGTTTATATAGATGGTGGTATAGATATTACCATGCCTATACAGATAGCGCTGTAGATATTTCCATGTTTATACAGATCGTGGTGAATATATTTCCACATTTATACAGATAGCGGTGTAGTTATTTCCATGTTTATAGAGATGGCGTTGTAGATATTTCCATGTTTATACCCATAGCGGTGTTGGTATTTCCACGTTTATACAGATAGCGATGTAGATATTTCCATGTTTATACAGCTCGCGTTGCAGATATTTATATCTTTATACAGATGGCATTGTAGATATTTCCTTATTCACATAGATGGCGGTGTAGATGTTTCCATGTTTATACAGATGCCAGAGTAGTTAGTTCCATGTTCATGGAGATGGCAGTGTAGGTATTTTCATGTTTATAGAGATGGCGGTGTAGATATTTCAATGTATATACAGATGACTGTATAGGTATTTCCATGTTTTTACAGATGGCAGTGCAGATATTTCCATGTTTAAGGAGATAGCGGTGTAGATATTTCCATGTTTCTACAGATGGAGGTGTTGATATTTCCATCTATACACAGATGGCCATGTAGATATTTCCATGGACATGCAGATGGCGGTGTAGATATTTCCATGTTTATACAGATAGCGGTGTAGATATTTCCATGTTTACACAGATGGTGGTGTTGATATTTCCGTGTTTATACACATGGCGTAGTAGATACTTCCATCTTTATGAAGATGGCAGTGTAGATATTTTCATGTTTATAGAGATGGCGGTGCAGATATTTCCATATTTATAGAGATAGCGGTTTAGATATTTCCATCTTTCTACAGATGGCTGTGTAGATATTTCCATGTTTATACAGCTGGCGGAGTAGATATTTCCATATTTACACAGATGTCTGTGTAGATATTTCCATGTGTATACAGATGGCATTGTAGGTATTTCCGTGTTTATACAGATGGTGGTGTAGATATTATCATGTTTATTCAGATGACTGTGTAGATATTTCCGTGTTTTTACAGATGGCAGTGTAGATATTTTAATGTTTATAGATATGGCGCTGTAGATATTTCCATGTTTATACAGATCGCCGTGTAGATATTTCCATGTTTATACAGATAGCGGTGTAGATATTTCCATGTTTACACAGATTGCGGTGTAGATATTTCCATCTTTCTACAGATGGCATTGTAGATATTTCCATGTTTATACAGATGGCTGTGTAGATATTTCCAGGTTTATATAGATGGTGGTGCAGATATTACCATGTTTATACAGATAGCGGTGTAGATATTTCCATGTTTATGCAGACCGTGGTGAAGATATTTCCATGTTTATACAGATCGCGGTGTAGATATTTCCATGTTTATACAGATCACGGTGTAGATATTTCCATGTTTATACAGATAGCGGTGTAGATATTTCCATGTTTTTACAGATATCGGTGTAGATATTTCCATGTTTACACAGATTGCGGTGTAGATATTTCCATCTTTCTACAGATGGCATTGTAGATATTTCCATGTTTATACAGATGGCGGTGTAGATATTTCCATGTTTATATAGATGGTGGTGTAGATATTTCCATGTTTATAGAGATGGCGGTGTAGTTATTTCTATGTTTATAGAGATAGCGGTGTAAATATCTCCATGTTTATAGAGATGGTGGTGTAAGTATTTTCATGTTTATAGAGATAGCGGTGTAGATATTTCCATGCTTATACAGATAACGGTGTTGGTATTTCCATGTTTATACAGATCGTGGTGTAGATATTTCCATGTTTATAGAGATAGCGGTGTAGGTATTTCCATGTTTATAGACATAGCGGTGTAGATATTTCCATGTTTATATAGATGGTGGTGAAGATATTTCCATGTTTATACCGATATCGGTGTTGGTCTTTCCACGTTTATACAGACAGCGATGAAGTTATTTCCATGTTTGTACGGCTCGCGGTGCAGATATTTATGTCTTTATACAGATGTCATTGTTGATATTTCCTTATTCACACAGATGGCAGTGTAGATGTTTCCATGTTTATACAGATGGCGGAGTCTTTAGTTCCACGTTTATGGAGATGGCAGTGTAGATATTATCATGTTTATAGAGATGACGGTGTAGATATTTCCATCTTTACAGAGATAGCAGTGTAGATATTTACATGATTATACAGATGGCTGTGTAGATATTTCCATGTGTATACAGATGGCATTGTAGATATTTCCATGTTTATACAGATGACGGTGTAGATATTTCCATGTTTAAACAGATAACTTTGTAAGTATTTCCATGTTTATACAGATGGCGGTGTAGATATTTCGATGTTTATAGAGATAGCAGTGGAGATATTTCCATGTTTATACAGATAGCGGTGTAGATATTTCCAAGTTTATACTGATCGTGGTGTAGATATTTCCATGTTTATAGTGATAGCGGTGTAGATATTTTCATATTTATACAGATAACGGTGCAGAAATTTCCATGTTTATACAGACCGCAGTGTAGATATTTCCATGTTTATAGAGATAGCAGTGTAGATATTTCCAAGTTTGTACAGACGGCGGTGTTGATGTTTCCATCTATACACAGATTGCCGTGTAGGTGTTTCCATGTGTATACAGATGGCATTGTAGATATTTCCATGTTTATACAGATGGTGGTGTAGATATTTCCTTGTTTATACAAATAGCGGTGTAGTTATTTCCATGTTTATACAGATAGCGGTGTAGATATTTCCATGTATATACAGATGGCTGTGTAGATATTTCCATGTTTATACAGAAGCTGTGTAGATATTTCCATGTTTATACAGATGACTTTGTAGGTATTTAAATGTTTATACAGGTGGCGGTGTAGATATTTCCATGTTTATAGAGATAGCTGTGTAGATATTTCCATGTTTATACAGATAGCGGTGTAGATATTTCCATGTTTATACAGATCACGGTGTAGATATTTCCATGTTTGTACAGATCGCGGTGTAGATATTTCCATGTTTATACAGATAGCGGTGTAGATATTTCCATGTTTTTACAGATGTTGGTGTAGTTATTTCCATGTTTACACAGATTGCAGTGTAGATATTTCCATCTTTCTACAGATGGCATTGTAGATATTTCCATGTTTATACAGATGGCAGTGTAGATATTTCCATGTTTATATAGATGGTGGTATAGATATTACCATGCCTATACAGATAGCGCTGTAGATATTTCCATGTTTATACAGATCGTGGTGAATATATTTCCACATTTATACAGATAGCGGTGTAGTTATTTCCATGTTTATAGAGATGGCGTTGTAGATATTTCCATGTTTATACCCATAGCGGTGTTGGTATTTCCACGTTTATACAGATAGCGATGTAGATATTTCCATGTTTATACAGCTCGCGTTGCAGATATTTATATCTTTATACAGATGGCATTGTAGATATTTCCTTATTCACATAGATGGCGGTGTAGATGTTTCCATGTTTATACAGATGCCAGAGTAGTTAGTTCCATGTTCATGGAGATGGCAGTGTAGGTATTTTCATGTTTATAGAGATGGCGGTGTAGATATTTCAATGTATATACAGATGACTGTATAGGTATTTCCATGTTTTTACAGATGGCAGTGCAGATATTTCCATGTTTAAGGAGATAGCGGTGTAGATATTTCCATGTTTCTACAGATGGAGGTGTTGATATTTCCATCTATACACAGATGGCCATGTAGATATTTCCATGGACATGCAGATGGCGGTGTAGATATTTCCATGTTTATACAGATAGCGGTGTAGATATTTCCATGTTTACACAGATGGTGGTGTTGATATTTCCGTGTTTATACACATGGCGTAGTAGATACTTCCATCTTTATGGAGATGGCAGTGTAGATATTTTCATGTTTATAGAGATGGCGGTGCAGATATTTCCATATTTATAGAGATAGCGGTTTAGATATTTCCATCTTTCTACAGATGGCTGTGTAGATATTTCCATGTTTATACAGCTGGCGGAGTAGATATTTCCATATTTACACAGATGTCTGTGTAGATATTTCCATGTGTATACAGATGGCATTGTAGGTATTTCCGTGTTTATACAGATGGTGGTGTAGATATTATCATGTTTATTCAGATGACTGTGTAGATATTTCCGTGTTTTTACAGATGGCAGTGTAGATATTTTAATGTTTATAGATATGGCGCTGTAGATATTTCCATGTTTATACAGATCGCCGTGTAGATATTTCCATGTTTATACAGATAGCGGTGTAGATATTTCCATGTTTACACAGATTGCGGTGTAGATATTTCCATCTTTCTACAGATGGCATTGTAGATATTTCCATGTTTATACAGATGGCTGTGTAGATATTTCCAGGTTTATATAGATGGTGGTGCAGATATTACCATGTTTATACAGATAGCGGTGTAGATATTTCCATGTTTATGCAGACCGTGGTGAAGATATTTCCATGTTTATAGAGATCGCGGTGTAGATATTTCCATGTTTATACAGATCACGGTGTAGATATTTCCATGTTTATACAGATAGCGGTGTAGATATTTCCATGTTTTTACAGATATCGGTGTAGATATTTCCATGTTTACACAGATTGCGGTGTAGATATTTCCATCTTTCTACAGATGGCATTGTAGATATTTCCATGTTTATACAGATGGCGGTGTAGATATTTCCATGTTTATATAGATGGTGGTGTAGATATTTCCATGTTTATAGAGATGGCGGTGTAGTTATTTCTATGTTTATAGAGATAGCGGTGTAAATATCTCCATGTTTATAGAGATGGTGGTGTAAGTATTTTCATGTTTATAGAGATAGCGGTGTAGATATTTCCATGCTTATACAGATAACGGTGTTGGTATTTCCATGTTTATACAGATCGTGGTGTAGATATTTCCATGTTTATAGAGATAGCGGTGTAGGTATTTCCATGTTTATAGACATAGCGGTGTAGATATTTCCATGTTTATATAGATGGTGGTGAAGATATTTCCATGTTTATACCGATATCGGTGTTGGTCTTTCCACGTTTATACAGACAGCGATGAAGTTATTTCCATGTTTGTACGGCTCGCGGTGCAGATATTTATGTCTTTATACAGATGTCATTGTTGATATTTCCTTATTCACACAGATGGCAGTGTAGATGTTTCCATGTTTATACAGATGGCGGAGTCTTTAGTTCCACGTTTATGGAGATGGCAGTGTAGATATTATCATGTTTATAGAGATGGCGGTGTAGATATTTCCATCTTTACAGAGATCGCAGTGCAGATATTTCCATGTTTAAGGAGATAGCGGTGTAGATATTTCCATGTTTCTACAGATGGAGGTGTTGATATTTCCATCTATGCACAGATGGCCGTGTAGATATTTCCATGGACATGCAGATGGCGGTGTAGATATTTCCATGTTTATACAGATAGCGGTGTAGATATTTCCATGTTTACACAGATGGTGGTGTTGATATTTCCGTGTTTATACACATGGCGTAGTAGATACTTCCATCTTTATGGAGATGGCAGTGTAGATATTTTCATGTTTATAGAGATGGCGGTGCAGATATTTCCATATTTATAGAGATAGCGGTTTAGATATTTCCATCTTTCTACAGATGGCTGTGTATATATTTCCATGTTTATACAGCTGGCGGAGTAGATATTTCCATATTTACACAGATGTCTGTGTAGATATTTCCATGTGTATACAGATGGTATTGTAGGTATTTCCGTGTTTATACAGATGGTGGTGTAGATATTATCATGTTTATTCAGATGACTGTGTAGATATTTCCGTGTTTTTACAGATGGCAGTGTAGATATTTTAATGTTTATAGATATGGCGCTGTAGATATTTCCATGTTTATACAGATCGCCGTGTAGATATTTCCATGTTTATACAGATAGCGGTGTAGATATTTCCATGTTTACACAGATTGCGGTGTAGATATTTCCATCTTTCTACAGATGGCATTGTAGATATTTCCATGTTTATACAGATGGCTTTGTAGATATTTCCATGTTTATATAGATGGTGGTGCAGATATTACCATGTTTATACAGATAGCGGTGTAGATATTTCCATGTTTATGCAGACCGTGGTGAAGATATTTCCATGTTTATACAGATCACGGTGAAGGTATTTCCATGTTTATACAGATCGCGGTGTAGATATTTCCATGTTTATACACAGAGCGGTGTAGATATTTCCATGTTTATAGAGATATCGGTGTAGGTATTTCCATGTTTATAGACATAGCGGTGTAGATATTTCCATGTTTATATAGATGGCGTTGTAGATATTTCCATGTTTATACAGATGACTGTATAGGTTTTTCCGTGTTTTTACAGATGGCAGTGCAGATGTTTCCATGTTTATACAGATTGCGGAGTAGTTAGTTCCATGTTTATGGAGATGGCAATGTAGATATCTTCATGTTTATAGAGATGGCAGTGTAGATATTTCCATGTTTATAGAGATAACAGTGTAGATATTTACATGTTTATACAGATGGCTGTGTAGATATTTCCATGTGTATACAGATGGCATTGTAGATATTTCCATGTTTATACAGATGACTGTATAGGTTTTTCCGTGTTTTTACAGATGGCAGTGCAGATATTTCCATGTTTATAGAGATTGCGGTGTAGATATTTCCATGTTTGTACAGATGGCGGTGTTGATATTTCCATCTATACACAGATGGCCGTGTAGATATTTCCATGTTTATACAGATGGCAGCGTAGATATTTCCATGGACATGCAGATGTCATTGTGGATATTTAAATGTTTATACAGATGGCTGTGTAGATATTTCCATGTGTATACAGATGGCATTGTAGATATTTCCATGTTTATACAGATGACTGTATAGTTATTTCCATATTTTTACAGATGGCAGTGGGGATATTTCCATGTTTATACAGATAGCGGTGCAGATATTTAAATGTTTATTCAGATGCATCTGCAGATATCTCCGTATTTATACAGTGGGCTGTGTAGTTATTTCTATTTTTATACAGATGGCAGTGTAGATATTTCCATGTTCTTACACATGACTGTGTAGGTTTTTCCATGTTTATACAGATAGCGGTGCAGATATTTCCATGTTTACACAGATGCCTATGTAGATATTTCCATATTTATACAGAGGGCAGTGTAGATATTTCTATGTCTATACAGATGGCAGTGTAGATATTTTAATGTTCCTACATATGACTGTGTAGGTATTTCCATATTTATACAGATGTCTTTGTAGATATTTCCATGTTTATACAAATAGCGGTGTATATATTTCCATGATTATACAGATAATGTTGTAGATATTTCCATGTTTATACAGATGGCGGTGTTGATATTTCCATTTTATACAGATGGCGTTGTAGATATATCCATGTTTATACAGATCGCGGTGTAGATATTTCCATGTTTGTACAGATGGCGGTGTAGATATTTCCTTGTTTATACAAATAGCGGTGTAGATATTTCCATGTTTATACAGACCACGGTGTAGATATTTCCTTGTTTATACAAATAGCGGTGTAGTTATTTCCATGTTTATACAGATAACGGTGTAGGTATTTCCATGTGTATACAGATGGCTGTGTAGACATTTCCATGTTTATACAGATGGCTGTGTAGATGTTTCCATGTTTATACAGATGACTTTGTAAGTATTTCCATGTTTATACAGGTGGCGGTGAAGATATTTCCATGTTTATAGAGATAGCTGTGTAGATATTTCCATGTTTATACAGATATCAGTGTAGATATTTCCATGTTTATACAGATCGCGGTGTAGATATTTCCATGTTTATTCAGATCGCGGTGTAGATGTTTCCATGTTTATGCAGATAGCGGTGTAGATATTTCCATGTTTATACAGATAGCGGTGTAGATATTTCCATGTTTATAGAGATAGCGGTGTTGGTATTTCCATGTTTATAGACATAGTGGGGTAGATATTTCCATGTTTATATAGATGGCGTTGTAGATATTTCCATGTTTATACCGATAGCGGTGTTGGTATTTCCACGTTTGTACAGACAGCGATGTAGATATTTCCATGGTTATACAGCTCGCGGTGCAGATATTTATATCTTTATACAGATGGCATTGTAGATATTTCCTTACTCACACAGAAGGCGGTGTAGATGTTTCCATGGACATGCAGATGGCGGTGTAGATATTTCCATGTTTATACAGATAGCGGTGTAGATATTTCCTGTTTACACAGATGGTGGTGTAGATATTTCCATATTTATAGAGATAGCGGTGTAGATATTTCCATGTGTATACAGATGGTATTGAAGGTATTTCCATGTTTATACAGATGGTGGTGTAGATATTTCCATGTTTATTCAGATGACTTTGTAGATATTTCCATGTTTTTACAGATGGCAGTGTAGATATTTCAATGTTTATAGAGATGGCGCTGTAGATATTTCCATGTTTAAACAGCTGGCGGTGTAGATATTTCCATATTTATACAGATGTCTGTGTAGATATTTCTATGTGTATACAGATGGTATTGAAGGTATTTCCATGTTTATAGAGATGGTGGTGTAGATATTTCCATGTTTATTCAGATGACTTTGTAGATATTTCCATGTTTTTACAGATGGCAGTGTAGATATTTCAATGTTTATAGAGATGGCGCTGTAGATATTTCCATGTTTATACAGATAACGGTGGAGATATTTCCATGTTTATACAGAGAGCAGTGGAGATATTTCCATGTTTACACACATAGCGGTGTACATATTTCCATGTTTATAGAGACAGCGGTGTAAGTATTTCCATGTTTATACAGATAGCGGTGCAGGTATTTCCATGTTTATACAGATGCCTATGCAGATATTTCCATATTTATACCGAGGGCTGTGTAGATACTTCTATGTTTATACAGATGGCAGTGTAGATATTTCCATGTTCCTACACATGACTGTGTAGATATTTCCATGTTTATACAGATGGCTTTGTAGATATTTCCATGTTTATGGAGATAGCGGTGCAGATATTTCCATGTTTATACAGATAGCGGTGTATATATTTCCATGTTTATACAGATCGTGGTGTAGATATTTCCATGTTTATACAGATACCGGTGTAGAGATTTCCATGTTTATACAGACCGCAGTGTAGATAATTCCATGTTTATAGAGATAGCAGTGTAGATATTTCCATGTTTGTACAGATGGCGGTGTTGTTGTTTCCATCTATACACAGATTGCCATGTAGGTATTTCTATGTGTATACTGATGGCATTGTAGATATTTCCATGTTTATACAGATGGTGGTGTAGATATTTCCATGTTTACACAGATGACTCTATAGGTATTTCCATGTTTATACAGATGGCAGTGTAGATATTTCCAAGTTTACAGAGATAGCGGTGTAGATATTTCCATATTTATAAAGATAACGGTGTAGAAGTTTCCATGTTTATACAGATAGCGGTGTAAATATTTCCATGTTTATACAGATCACGGTGTAGATATTTCCATGTTTATAGAGATAGCGGTGTAGGTACTTCCATGTTTATACAGATAGCGGTGTAGATATTTCCATGTTTATACAGACCGCAGTGCAGATATTTCCAGGTTTATACAGATAGCGGTGCAGATATTTCCATGTTTGTAGAGATGGCGGTGTTGATATTTCCATCTATACACAGATGACGGTGTAGATATTTCAATGTTTATACAGATGGCGTCGCAGATATTTCCATGGATATGTAGATGGCGGTGTAGATATTTTCATGTTTATACAGATAGCGGTGTAGTTATTTCCATGTTTATATAGATAGCAGTGTAGATATTTCCATGTATATACACATGGCTGTGTAGATATTTCCATGTTTATACAGATGGTGGTGTAGATATTTCGATGTTTATAGAGATAGCAGTGGAGATATTTCCATGTTTATACAGATAGCGGTGTAGATATTTCCATGTTTATAATGATCGTGGTGTAGATATTTCCATGTTTATAGAGATGGCGGTGTAGATATTTCCATGTTCATAGAGATAGCGGTGTTGATTTTTTCATGTTTATAGAGATAGCGGTGTGGATATTTCCATGTTTATACAGATAGGGGTGTAGATATTTCCATGTTTATAGAGATGGCGGTGTTCATATTTCCATGTTTATACACATCACGGTGCAGATATTTCCTTGTTTATAAAAATAGCGGTGTAGTTATTTCCATGTTTATACAGATAGCAGTGTAGATATTTCCATGTATATACAGATGGCTGTGTAGATACTTCTATGTTTATACAGATGGCAGTGTAGATATTTCCATGTTCCTACACATGACTGTGTAGATATTTCCATGTTTATACAGATGGCTTTGTAGATATTTCCATGTTTATAGAGATGGCGGTGTAGATATTTCAATGTTCATTGAGATAGCGGTGTTGATTTTTCCATGTTTACAGAGATAGCGGTGTGGATATTTCCATGTTTATACAGATAGGTGTGTAGATATTTCCATGGTTTTACAGATGGCGGTGTAGATATTTCCATGTTTATACAGATCACGGTGTAGATATTTCCTTGTTTATACAAATAGCGGTGTAGTTATTTCCATGTTTATACAGATAGCGGTGTAGATATTTCCATGTATATACAGATGGCTTTGTAGATATTTCCATGTTTATACAGATGGCTGTGTAGGTATTTCCATGTTTATTCAGATGACTTTGTAGGTATTTCCATGTTTATACAGATCGCGGTGTAGATATTTCCATGTTTATACAGATAGCGGTGTAGATATTTACATGTTTTTACAGACATCGGTGTAGATATATCCATGTTTACACAGATTGCGGTGTAGATATTTCCATCTTTCTACAGAAGGCATTGTAGATATTTCCATGTTTATACAGATGGCGGTGTAGATATTTCCATGTTTATATAGATGGTGCTGTAGATATTACCATGTTTATACAGATCGTGGTGTAGATATTTCCATGTTTATACAGATCGTGGTGAAGATATTTCCATGTTTATACAGATCACGGTGTAGATATTTCCATGTTTATACAGATCGCAGTGTAGATATTTCCATGTTTATATAGATAGCGGTGTAGATATTTCCATCTTTATACAGATAGCGGTGTAGATATTTCCGTGTTTATAGAGATAGCGGTGTAGATATTTCCATGTTTACAGAGATAGCAGTGTAGACATTTCCATCTTTGCACAGATTGCTGTGTAGATATTTCCATTTTTACACAGATAGCTGTGTAGATATTTCCATGTTTACACAGATAGCATTGTAGATATTTCCATGTTTATACAGATAGCAGTGTAGATATGTCCATGTTTCCACAGATATCGGTGTAGATATTTCCATGTTTATACAGATAGCGGTGTAGATATTTCCATGTTTACAGAGATAGCAGTGTAGATATATCCATGTTTATACAGATGGCTGTGTAGATATTTCCATGTGTGTACAGATGGCGGTGTAGATATTTCCAAGTTTATACAGATGGTGCTGTAGATATTTCCATGTTTATACAGATGGCAGTGTAGATATTTCCATGTTTATACAGATATCGGTGTAGATATTTCCATGTTTACAGAGATAGCGGTGTAGATATTTCCATGTCCATGGAGATAGCGGTGTAGGTATTTCCATATTTATACAGATTGCGGTGTAGATATTTCCATGTTTATCAGATGGCGGTGTAGATATTTCCATGTTTATACAGATAGAAGTGAAGGTAATTCCATGCTTATACAGATAGCGGAGCAGATATTTCCATGTTTGTACAGATGGCGGTGTTGATATTTCCATCTATACACAGATGACCGTGTAGATATTTCCATGTTTATACAGATGGCGGCGCAGAGATTTCCATGGATATGTAGATGGCAGTGTAGATATTTCCATGTTTATACAGATAGCGGTGTAGTTATTTCCATGTTTATATAGATAGCGGTGTAGATATTTCCATGTATGTACACATGGCTGTGTAGTTATTTCCATGTTTATACAGATGGAGGTGTAGATATTTCGATGTCTGTAGAGATAGCAGTGGAGATATTTCCATGTTTTTACAGATAGCGGTGTAGATATTTCCATGTTCATACTTATCGTGGTGTAGATATTTCCATGTTTATAGAGATGGCGGTGTAGATATTTCCATGTTCATAGAGATAGCGGTGTTGATTTTTCCATGTTTATAGAGATAACGGTGTGGATATTTCCATGTTTATACAGATAGGGGTGTAGATTTTTCTGTGTTTATAGAGATGGCGGAGTAGATATTTCCATGTTTATACAGATCACGGTGTAGATATTTCCTTGTTTGTACAAATAGCGGTGTAGTTATTTCCATGTTTATACAGATAGCGGTGTAGATAATCCCATGTATATACAGATTGCTGTGTAGATGTTTCCATGTTGATACAGATGGCTGTGTAGATATTTCCATGTTTATACAGATGACTTTGTTGGTATTTCCATGTTTATACAGATGGCGGTGTAGATATTTCCATGTTTATAGAGATAGCTGTGTAGATATTTTCATGTTTGTACAGATAGCGGTGTAGATATTTCCATGTTTATACAGATCGCGGTGAAGATATTTCCATGTTTATACAGATCACGGTGTAGATATTTCCATGTTTATACAGATAGCGGTGTAGATATTTCCATGTTTTTACAGATAGCTGTGTAGATATTTCCATGATTACACAGATTGCGATGTAGATATTTCCATCTTTCTACAGATGATATTGTAGATATTTCCATGTTTATACAGATGGCGGTGTAGATATTTCCATGTTTATATAGATGGTGGTGTAGATATTACCATGTTTATACAGATAGCAGTGTAGATATTTCCATGTTTATACAGATCGTGGTGAAGTTATTTCCATGTTTATACAGAACGCGGTGAAGATATTTCCATGTTTATACAGATCACGGTGTAGATATTTCCATGTTTATACAGATAGCGTTGTAGATATTTCCATGTTTATACAGATAGCGGTGTAGATATTTCCATGTTTATACAGCTCGCGGTGCAGGTATTTACGTTTATACAGATGGCATTGTAGATATTTCCTTATTCACACACATGTCGGTGTAGATGTTTCCATGTTTATACACATGGCGGAGTAGTTAGTTCCATGTGTATGGAGATGGCAGTGTAGACATTTTCATGTTTATAGAGATGGCAGTGTAGATATTTCCATGTATATAGAGATAGCAATGTAGATATTTGCATGTTTATACAGATGGCTGTGTAGTTATTTCCATGTGTATACAGATGGCATTGTAGATATTTCCATGTTTATACAGATGACTGTATAGGTATTTCCATGTTTTTACAGATGGCAGTGCAGATATTTCCTTGTTTATACAGATAGCGATGTAGATATTTCCATGTCTGTACATATGGCGGTGTTGATATTTCCATCTATACACAGATGGCCGTGTAGATATTTCCATGTTTACAGATGGCGGCGTAGATAATTCCATGGACATTCAGATGGCGGTGTAGATATTTCCATGTTTATACAGATAGCGGTGTAGATATTTCCATGTTTACACAGATAGTGGTGTAGATATTTCCGTGTTTATACACATGGCAGAGTAGATACTTCCATCTTTATGGAGATGGCAGTGTAGATATTTTCATGTTTATAGAGATGGCGGTGTAGATATTTCCATATTTGTAGAGATAGCGGTGTAGATATTTCCATCTTTCTACAGATGGCAGTGTGGATATTTCCATGTTTATACAGCTGGCGGTGTAGATATTTCCATATTTATACAGATGTCTGTGTAGATATTTCCATGTGTATGCAGATGGTATTGTAGGTATTTCCATGTTTATACGGATGGTGGTGTAGATATTTCCACGTTTATTCAGATGACTGTGTAGATATTTCCGTGTTTTTACAGATGGCACTGTAGATATTTCAATGTTTATAGAGATGGCGCTGTAGATATTTCCATGTTTATACAGATAACAGTGTAGATATTTCCATGTTTATACAGACAGCAGTGGAGATATTTCCATGTTTATACACATAGCGGTGTACATATTTCCATATTTACAGAGAGAGCGGTGTAGGTATTTCCATGTTTGTACAGATTGCGGTGCAGATATTTCCATGTTTATACAGATGCCTATGCAGATATTTCCATGTTTATACAGATGGCGGTGTAGATATTTCCATGTTTTAGAGATGGCGGTGTAGATAATTCCATGTTCATAGAGATAGCGGTGTTGATTTTTCCATGTTTACAGGGATAGCGGTGTGGATATTTCCATGTTTATACAGATAGGTGTGTAGATTTTTCCGTGTTTATAGAGATGGCGGTGTAGATATTTCCATGTTTATAGAGATCACGGTGTAGATATTTGCTTGTTTGTACAAATAGCGGTGTAGTTATTCCATGTTTATACAGATAGCGGTGTAGATATTTCCATGTATATACAGATTGCTGTGTAGATATTTCCATGTTTATACAGATGGCTGTGTAGATATTTCCATGTTTATACAGATGACTTTGTAGGCATTTCCATGTTTATAGAGATGGCGGTGTAGATATTTCCATGTTTATAGAGATAGCTGTGTAGATATTTCCATGTTTATACAGATAGCGGTGTAGATACTTCCACGTTTATACAGATCGCGGTGAAGATATTTCCATGTTTATACAGATCGCGTTGTAGATATTTCCATGTTTATACAGATAGCTGTGTAGATACAGCCATGTTTCTTAATATGGCAGTGTAGATATTTTCATGTTTACATAGATTGCGGTGTAGATATTTCCATGCTTATAGTGCAAGTGGTATAGGTATTTCCATGTTTATAGAGATAGCGGTGTAGTCATTTCCATATTTATACAGGTAGCGGTGTAGGTATTGCCGTGTTTATACAGATGGCGGTGTAGATATTTCCATGTTTCTAAAGATGGCGGTGTAGATATTTCCTTGTTTATACCGATAGCGGTGTAGATATTTCCATGTTTACAGATATAGCGGTAAAGATATTTCTATCTTTGCACATATTGCGGTGTAGACATTGCAAAATTTACACAGATAGCGGTGTACATATTTCCAAGTTTACACAGATACCTGTGTCGATATTTCCATGTTTCCAGAGATATCAATGTAGATATTTCCATGTTTATACAGATAGCGGTGTAGTTTTTTACATGTTGTTATAGATAGCGGTGTAGATATTTTCAGGGTTATACAGATAGTGGTGTACATATTTCCACGTTTTACAGATAGCTGTTTAGATATTTCCCTGTTTACACAGATAGCATTGTAAATATTTCCATGTTTACACAGATTGCGTAGTAAATATTTCCATGCTTAAACAGATTGCGGTGTAGATATTTGCAAGTTTACACTGATAGCTGTGTAGATGTTTCCATGTTTACACAGACAGCGTTGTAGATATTTCATTGTGTATAGAGATAGCGGTGTAGGTATTTCCATGTTTTTAAAGATACCGGTGTAGGTATTTCCGTGTTTATAAAGATAGCGGTGGAGATATTTCCATGTTTATACAGATAGTGGTGTAAAAATTTCCATGTTTATACAGATAGCTGTGTAGATATTTCCATGTTTACAAAGATAGCGGTGTAGATATTTCCATGTTTATAGAGACTGCGGTGTAGATATTTCCATCTTTGCACAGATTGCTGTGTAGATATTTCCATGTTTATACAGATTGCGGTGTAGTTATTTCCATGTTGATAGAGATAGCCGTGTAGATATTTCCATGTTTATACAGGTAGCGGTTTAGAAATTACCATGTTTATACAGATCGCTTTGTAGATATTTCCATCTTTCTACAGATGTCAGTGCAGATATTTCCAAGTTTATACAGATGTCTGTGTATATATTTCCATGTTTATGCAGATGGTGGTGTAGATATTTCCATGTTTATAGACATAGCGGTGTGGATATTGCCATGTTTATACAGATAGGGGTGTAGATATTTCCATGTTTATTGAGATGGCGGTGTACATATTAACATCTTTGCAAAGATTGCAGTGAAGATATTTCGGTCTATACCCACATAGCTGTGTAGATATTTCCATGTTTATACAGATTGCGGTGTAGATATTTCCATCTTTCTACAGATGGCTTTGTAGATATTTCCATGTTTATACAGATGGTGGTGTAGATATTTCCATGTTTGTATAGATGGTGGTGTAGATATTACCATGTTTACACAGATAGCGGTGTAGATATTTCCATGTTTATACAGATCGGGGTGAAGATATTTCCATGTTTACACAGATCGCGGTGTAGATATTTCCATGTTTACACAGATAGCGCTGTAGATATTTCCATGTTTATACAGGTAGCGGTGTAGGTATTTCCATGTTTATAGAGATAGCGGTGTACGTATTTCCATGTTTATAGACATAGCGGTGTAGATATTTCCATGTTTATATAGATGGCGTTGTAGATATTTCCATGTTTGTACCGATAGCGGTGTTGGTATTTCCACGTTTATACAGATAGCGATGTAGATAATTCCATGTTTATACCGCTCGCGGTGCAGATATTTATATCTTTATACAGATGGCATTGTGGATATTTCCTTATTCACACAGATGGCGGTGTAGATGTTTCCATGTTTATACAGATGGCGAAGTAGTTAGTTCCATGTTTATGGAGATGGCAGTGTAGATATTTTCATGTTTATAGAGATGGCTGTGTAGATATTTCCATGTTTATAGAGATTGCAGAGTAGATATTTACATGTTTTACAGATGGCTGTGTAGTTATTTCCATGTGTATAGAGATGGCATTGTAGATATTTCCATGTTTATACAGATGACTGTATATGTATTTCCATGTTTTCACAGATGGCAGTGCAGATATTTCCATGTTTATATAGATAGCGTTGTAGATATTTCCAGGTCTGTACAGATGTCAGTGTTGATATTTCCATCTATACTCAGATGGCCGTGTAGATATTTCCATGTTTATACAGATATCGGTGTAGATATATCCATGTTTTCACTGATTGCGGTGTAGATATTTCCATCTTTCTACAGATGGCATTGTAGATATTTCCATGTTTATACAGATGGCGGTGTAGATAATTCCATGTTTATATAGATGGTGGTGTAGATATTACCATGATTATACAGATAGTGGTGTAGATATTTCCATGTTTATAGAGATCGTGATGAAGTTATTTCCATGTTTATACAGATCGCGGTGTAGATATTTCCATGTTTATACAGATCGCGGTGTAGATATTTCCATGTTTATACAGATCTCGGTTTAGATATTTCCATGTTTATACAGATAGCGCTGTAGATATTTCCATGTTTATACAGATAGCGGTGTAGGTATTTCCATGTTTATAGAGATAGCGGTGTAGGTATTTCCATGTTTATAGACATAGCGGTGTAGATATTTCCACGTTTATATAGATAGCGATGTAGATATTTCCATGTTTATACAGCTCGCGGTGCAGAAATTTATATCTTTATACAGATGGCATTGTAGATATTTCCTTATTCACACAGATGGTGGTGTAGATGTTTCCATCTTTATACAGATGGCGAAGTAGTTAGTTCCATGTTTATGGAGATGGCAGTGTAGATATTTTCATGTTTATAGAAATGGAGGTGTAGATATTTCCATGTTTACACAGCTTACTCTATAGGTATTTCCATGTTTATACAAATAGCCATATAGATATTTCCATGTTTATACATATAGCAGTGTAGATATTTCCATGTTTATACAAATAGTGGTGTAGATATTTCCATGTTTATACAGATAGCGGTGGAGATATTTCCATGGTTATACAGATAGTGGAGAAGATATTTCCATGTTTATACAGATGGCGGTGTATATATTTCCAAGTTTATACAGATAGCGTTGTAGATATTTCCATGTTTATAGAATTAGTGGTGTAGATATATCCATGTTTATACAGATTGCCTTGTAACTATTTCCAAGTTGATAGAGATAGTGGTGTAGATATTTCCATGTTTATACAGATGGCTGTGTAGACATTTCCATGTGTATACAGAAGGCAGTGTAGATATTTCCGTGATTATACAGATGGAGGTGCAAATATTTCCATGTTTATACAGATGACTCTGTAGATATTTTCATGTGTTTACAGATGGCAGTGTAGATATTTCTATGTTTATAGAGATGGCTGTGTAGATATTTCCATGTTTATGCAGATGGCAGTGTAGATACTTCCATGTTTATACAGATAGTGGTGTAGATATTTCCATGTTTATACAGATTTCTATGTAGGTAATTCCATGATTATACAGATGGCGGTGTAGACATTTCCATGTTTATAGAGATAGCGGTGTAGATATTTCCGTGTTTATAGAGATATAGTTGTAAATATTTCCACCTTTATAGAGATAGAGGTGTAAATATTTCCACGTTTATACAGATAGCGGAGTAAATATTTTCATGTTTATAGAGACAGCGGTGTAGATTTTCCACGTTTATGGAGACAGCAGTGTAGATATTTCCACATTTATAGAGATAGCGCTGTAGACATTTCCACGTTTCAACCCTTAGCGGTGTAGATATTTCCACGTTTATACACATAGCGATGTAGATATTTCCACTTTTATACAGATAGCGGTGTAGATATTCCCACGTTTGTAGACATAGTGGTGTAGATATATCCACATTTATACAGATAGCAGTGTAGTTATTTCCACGTTTATACAGATGGTGGTGTAGATATTTCAACATTGGTAGAGACAGCGGTGTACATATTTCCATGTTTATACAGATGTCGGTGTAGATATTTCCATGTTTATACAGTTAGCGGTGCTGATATTTCCATGTTTATAAAGATAGCGGTGTAGATATTTCCATGTTTATAGAGATAGCGGTGGAGATATTTCCACGTTTGTACAGATAGCGATTTAGATATTTCCATGTTTATACAGGAAGCGGTGTAGATATTTCCATGTTTATACTGATAACAGTGTAGATATTTCCATGTATATACAGATAACAGAGTTGATATTTCCATGTTTATACAGATTATGCTGGAGATATTTCCATGTTGATACAGAGAGTGCTGGGGGTATTTCCATGTTTTTACAGATGGCGGAGTAGGTATTTGCAAGTTTATACAGATAGCGGTGTAGATATTTCCATTTTTATACACATAGCGTTGTAGATATTTCCATGTTTATAGAGATAGCGGTGTAAATATTTTCATATTTAGTCTGATAGCGGTGTAGGTATTTCAATGTTTTTACAGTTAGCTGTGTAGATATTTCCATGTTTATACAGATGGCGCTGTAGATATTTCCATGTTAATACAGATGGCAGTGTAGATATTTCCATGTTTATACAGATGTCGGTGTGGATATTTCCATGTTTACAGAGATAGCGGTGTAGGTATTTCCATCTTTGCACAGATTGCGTTGTTGGTTTTGCCAAATTTACACAGATAGCGGTGTAGATATTTCCAACTTTACACAGATAGCTGTGTAGATATTTCCATGTTTACAGAGATAGCATTGTAGATATTTCCGTGTTTATACAGATTGCGGTGTAGTTATTTCCATGTTGATACAGATAGCGGTGTAGATATTTCCAACTTTATACAGGTAGCGGTGTAGAAATTCCCATGTTTATACAGATCGCTTTGTAGACATTTCCATTTTTCTACAGATGTCAGTGAAGATATTTCCAAGTTTATACAGATGGAAGTGTAGATATTTCCATGTTTATACAGATGTCTGTGTAGGTATTTCCATCTTTATTCAGATGGCGGTGTAGATATTTCCATGTTTATAGAGATGGCGGTGTAGTTATTTCTATGTTTATAGAGATAGCGGTGTAAATATCTCCATGTTTATAGAGATGGTGGTGTAAGTATTTTCATGTTTATAGAGATAGCGGTGTAGATATTTCCATGTTTATACAGATAGCGGTGTTGCTACTTCCATGTTTATACAGATAGCGGTGTACATATTTCCATGTTTATACAGCTCGCAGTGTAGATATTTCCATCTTTATACAGACGGGAGTGGAGATATTTCCCTGTTTATACAGATAGCAGTGTAGATATTTCCATGTCTATAGAGATAGGGTGTAGGCATTTCCATATTTATACAGATTGCGGTGTAGATATTTCCATCTTTATACAGATGGCGGTGTAGTTATTTCCATGGATATATAGATAGCGGTGTAGATATTTCCTTGTATGTACACATGGCTGTGTAGATATTTCCATGTTTATACAGATGGCTTTGTAGATATTTCCATGTTTATACAGATAACTTTGTAAGTATTTCCATGTTAATACAGATGGCGGTGTAGATATTTTGATGTTTATAGAGATAGCAGTGGAGATATTTCCATGTTTATACCGATAGCGATGTAGATATTTCCATGTTTATACTGATCGTGGTGTAGATATTTCCATGTTTATAGAGATGGCGGTGTAGTTATTTCCATGTTCATAGAGATAGCGGTGCTGATTTTTCCATGTTTATAGAGATAGCGGTGTGGATATTTCCATGTTTATACAGATAGGGGTGTAGATTTTTACATGTTTATAGAGATGGCGCAGTAGATATTTCCATGTTTATACAGATCACGGTGTAGATATTTCCTTGTTTGTACAAATAGCGGTGTAGTTATTTCCATGTTTATACAGATAGCGGTGTAGATATTTCCATGTATATACAGACTGCTGTGTAGATATTTCCATGTTTATACAGATAGTGGAGCAGATATTTCCATGTTTGTACAGATGGTGGTGTTGATATTTCCATCTATACACAGATGACCGTGTCGATATTTCAATGTTTATACAGATGGCGGCGCAGATATTTCCATGTATATGTAGATGGCGGTGTAGATATTTCCATATTTATACAGATAGCGGTGTAGTTAATTCCATTTTTATATAGATAGCGGTGTAGATATTTCCATGTATATACACATGGATGTGTAGATATTTCAATGTTTATACAGATGGCGGTGTAGATATTTCCATGTTTATACAGATAACTTTGTAAGTATTGCCATGTAAATACAGATGGCGGTGTAGATGTTTCGATGTTTATAGAGATAGTAGTGGAGATATTTCCATGTTTATACAGAGAGCGGTGTAGTCATTTCCATGTTTATAATGATCGTGGTGTAGATATTTCCATGTTTATAAGGACAGCGGTGTAGATATTTCCATGTTTATACAGAGAGCATTGTAGATATTTCCATGTTTATACAAATAGCGGTGGAGATATTTCCATGTTTATAGAGATAGCGTTGGAGATATTCCCATGTTTATACAGATGGCGGTGTAGATATTTCCAAGTTTATACAGATAGCGCTGTAGATATTTCCATGTTTATACTGATAGCGGTGTAGATATTTCCATGCTTATACAGATAGCGGTGTAGGTATTTCCATGTTTGTAGAGATAGCAGTGTAGTTATTTCCAAGTTTATAGAGATTGGTGTGTAGATATTTCCATGTTTATACAGATGGCAGTGTAGATATTTCCATGTTTATATAGATAGTGGTGTAGGTAATTCCATGTTTATACAGATCACGGTGTAGAAATTTCCTTGTTTGTAGAAATAGCGGTGTAGTTATTTCCATGTTTATACAGATAGCGGTGTAGATATTTCAATGTATATACAGATTGCTGTGTAGATATTTCCATGTTTATACAGATGTCTGTGTAGATATATCGATGTTTATACAGATGACTTTGTAGGTATTTCCTTGTTTACACAGATGGCGGTGTAGATATTTCCATGTTTATAGACATAGCTGTGTAGATATTTCCAAGTTTATACAGATAGCGGTGTAGATAATTCCATGTTTACACAGACGGTGGTGTAGATATTTCCGTGTTTATACACATGGCAGAGTAGATACTTCCATCTTTATGGAGATGGCAGTGTAGATATTTTCATGTTTACAGAGATGGCGGTGTAGATATTTCCATATTTATAGAGATAGCGTTGTAGATATTTCCATCTTTCTACACATGACAGTGTAGATATTTCCATGTTTATACAGATGGCCGTGTGCATATTTCCATATTTTTTACAGATCTCTTTGTAGATATTTCCATGTGTGTACAGATGGTATTGTAGGTATTTCCATGTTTATACAGATGGTGGTGTAGATATTTCCATGTTTATTCAGATGAATGTGTAGATATTTCCATGTTTTTACAGATGGCGGTGTAGATATTTCAATGTTTATAGAGATGGCGCTGTAGATACTTCCATGTTTATACAGATAATTTTGGAGATATTTCCGTGTTTATACAGAGAGCAGTGGAGATATTTCCATGTTTATACACATAGCGGTGTACATATTTCCATGTTTATAGAGAGAGCGGTGTAGGTATTTCCATGTTTATACAGATAGCAGTGCAGATATTTCCATGTTTATACAGATAGCGGTGTAGATATTTCCGTGTTTATACAGACCGCGGTGTAGATATTTCCATGTTTATACAGCTAGCGGTGCAGATATTTCCATGTTTGTACAGATGGCGGTGTTGATATTTCCATCTATACACAGATGACCGTGTAGATATTTCCATGTTTATACAGATGGCGGCGCAGATATTTCCATGGATATGTAGATGGCGGTGTAGGTATTTCCATGTTTATACAGATAGCGGTGTAGATATTTCCATGTTGATACTGATCGTGGTGTCGATATTTCCATGTTGATATAGATGGCGGTGTAGATATCTCCATGTTCATAGAGATAGCGGTGTAGATATTTCCACGTTTATATAGATAGCGATGTAGATATTTCCATGTTTATACAGCTCGCGGTGCAGAAATTTATATCTTTATACAGATGGCATTGTAGATATTTCCTTATTCACACAGATGGTGGTGTAGATGTTTCCATCTTTATACAGATGGCGAAGTAGTTAGTTCCATGTTTATGGAGATGGCAGTGTAGATATTTTCATGTTTATAGAAATGGAGGTGTAGATATTTCCATGTTTACACAGCTTACTCTATAGGTATTTCCATGTTTATACAAATAGCCATATAGATATTTCCATGTTTATACATATAGCAGTGTAGATATTTCCATGTTTATACAAATAGTGGTGTAGATATTTCCATGTTTATACAGATAGCGGTGGAGATATTTCCATGGTTATACAGATAGTGGAGAAGATATTTCCATGTTTATACAGATGGCGGTGTATATATTTCCAAGTTTATACAGATAGCGTTGTAGATATTTCCATGTTTATAGAATTAGTGGTGTAGATATATCCATGTTTATACAGATTGCCTTGTAACTATTTCCAAGTTGATAGAGATAGTGGTGTAGATATTTCCATGTTTATACAGATGGCTGTGTAGACATTTCCATGTGTATACAGAAGGCAGTGTAGATATTTCCGTGATTATACAGATGGAGGTGCAAATATTTCCATGTTTATACAGATGACTCTGTAGATATTTTCATGTGTTTACAGATGGCAGTGTAGATATTTCTATGTTTATAGAGATGGCTGTGTAGATATTTCCATGTTTATGCAGATGGCAGTGTAGATACTTCCATGTTTATACAGATAGTGGTGTAGATATTTCCATGTTTATACAGATTTCTATGTAGGTAATTCCATGATTATACAGATGGCGGTGTAGACATTTCCATGTTTATAGAGATAGCGGTGTAGATATTTCCGTGTTTATAGAGATATAGTTGTAAATATTTCCACCTTTATAGAGATAGAGGTGTAAATATTTCCACGTTTATACAGATAGCGGAGTAAATATTTTCATGTTTATAGAGACAGCGGTGTAGATTTTCCACGTTTATGGAGACAGCAGTGTAGATATTTCCACATTTATAGAGATAGCGCTGTAGACATTTCCACGTTTCAACCCTTAGCGGTGTAGATATTTCCACGTTTATACACATAGCGATGTAGATATTTCCACTTTTATACAGATAGCGGTGTAGATATTCCCACGTTTGTAGACATAGTGGTGTAGATATATCCACATTTATACAGATAGCAGTGTAGTTATTTCCACGTTTATACAGATGGTGGTGTAGATATTTCAACATTGGTAGAGACAGCGGTGTACATATTTCCATGTTTATACAGATGTCGGTGTAGATATTTCCATGTTTATACAGTTAGCGGTGCTGATATTTCCATGTTTATAAAGATAGCGGTGTAGATATTTCCATGTTTATAGAGATAGCGGTGGAGATATTTCCACGTTTGTACAGATAGCGATTTAGATATTTCCATGTTTATACAGGAAGCGGTGTAGATATTTCCATGTTTATACTGATAACAGTGTAGATATTTCCATGTATATACAGATAACAGAGTTGATATTTCCATGTTTATACAGATTATGCTGGAGATATTTCCATGTTGATACAGAGAGTGCTGGGGGTATTTCCATGTTTTTACAGATGGCGGAGTAGGTATTTGCAAGTTTATACAGATAGCGGTGTAGATATTTCCATTTTTATACACATAGCGTTGTAGATATTTCCATGTTTATAGAGATAGCGGTGTAAATATTTTCATATTTAGTCTGATAGCGGTGTAGGTATTTCAATGTTTTTACAGTTAGCTGTGTAGATATTTCCATGTTTATACAGATGGCGCTGTAGATATTTCCATGTTAATACAGATGGCAGTGTAGATATTTCCATGTTTATACAGATGTCGGTGTGGATATTTCCATGTTTACAGAGATAGCGGTGTAGGTATTTCCATCTTTGCACAGATTGCGTTGTTGGTTTTGCCAAATTTACACAGATAGCGGTGTAGATATTTCCAACTTTACACAGATAGCTGTGTAGATATTTCCATGTTTACAGAGATAGCATTGTAGATATTTCCGTGTTTATACAGATTGCGGTGTAGTTATTTCCATGTTGATACAGATAGCGGTGTAGATATTTCCAACTTTATACAGGTAGCGGTGTAGAAATTCCCATGTTTATACAGATCGCTTTGTAGACATTTCCATTTTTCTACAGATGTCAGTGAAGATATTTCCAAGTTTATACAGATGGAAGTGTAGATATTTCCATGTTTATACAGATGTCTGTGTAGGTATTTCCATCTTTATTCAGATGGCGGTGTAGATATTTCCATGTTTATAGAGATGGCGGTGTAGTTATTTCTATGTTTATAGAGATAGCGGTGTAAATATCTCCATGTTTATAGAGATGGTGGTGTAAGTATTTTCATGTTTATAGAGATAGCGGTGTAGATATTTCCATGTTTATACAGATAGCGGTGTTGCTACTTCCATGTTTATACAGATAGCGGTGTACATATTTCCATGTTTATACAGCTCGCAGTGTAGATATTTCCATCTTTATACAGACGGGAGTGGAGATATTTCCCTGTTTATACAGATAGCAGTGTAGATATTTCCATGTCTATAGAGATAGGGTGTAGGCATTTCCATATTTATACAGATTGCGGTGTAGATATTTCCATCTTTATACAGATGGCGGTGTAGTTATTTCCATGGATATATAGATAGCGGTGTAGATATTTCCTTGTATGTACACATGGCTGTGTAGATATTTCCATGTTTATACAGATGGCTTTGTAGATATTTCCATGTTTATACAGATAACTTTGTAAGTATTTCCATGTTAATACAGATGGCGGTGTAGATATTTTGATGTTTATAGAGATAGCAGTGGAGATATTTCCATGTTTATACCGATAGCGATGTAGATATTTCCATGTTTATACTGATCGTGGTGTAGATATTTCCATGTTTATAGAGATGGCGGTGTAGTTATTTCCATGTTCATAGAGATAGCGGTGCTGATTTTTCCATGTTTATAGAGATAGCGGTGTGGATATTTCCATGTTTATACAGATAGGGGTGTAGATTTTTACATGTTTATAGAGATGGCGCAGTAGATATTTCCATGTTTATACAGATCACGGTGTAGATATTTCCTTGTTTGTACAAATAGCGGTGTAGTTATTTCCATGTTTATACAGATAGCGGTGTAGATATTTCCATGTATATACAGACTGCTGTGTAGATATTTCCATGTTTATACAGATAGTGGAGCAGATATTTCCATGTTTGTACAGATGGTGGTGTTGATATTTCCATCTATACACAGATGACCGTGTCGATATTTCAATGTTTATACAGATGGCGGCGCAGATATTTCCATGTATATGTAGATGGCGGTGTAGATATTTCCATATTTATACAGATAGCGGTGTAGTTAATTCCATTTTTATATAGATAGCGGTGTAGATATTTCCATGTATATACACATGGATGTGTAGATATTTCAATGTTTATACAGATGGCGGTGTAGATATTTCCATGTTTATACAGATAACTTTGTAAGTATTGCCATGTAAATACAGATGGCGGTGTAGATGTTTCGATGTTTATAGAGATAGTAGTGGAGATATTTCCATGTTTATACAGAGAGCGGTGTAGTCATTTCCATGTTTATAATGATCGTGGTGTAGATATTTCCATGTTTATAAGGACAGCGGTGTAGATATTTCCATGTTTATACAGAGAGCATTGTAGATATTTCCATGTTTATACAAATAGCGGTGGAGATATTTCCATGTTTATAGAGATAGCGTTGGAGATATTCCCACGTTTATACAGATGGCGGTGTAGATATTTCCAAGTTTATACAGATAGCGCTGTAGATATTTCCATGTTTATACTGATAGCGGTGTAGATATTTCCATGCTTATACAGATAGCGGTGTAGGTATTTCCATGTTTGTAGAGATAGCAGTGTAGTTATTTCCAAGTTTATAGAGATTGGTGTGTAGATATTTCCATGTTTATACAGATGGCAGTGTAGATATTTCCATGTTTATATAGATAGTGGTGTAGGTAATTCCATGTTTATACAGATCACGGTGTAGAAATTTCCTTGTTTGTAGAAATAGCGGTGTAGTTATTTCCATGTTTATACAGATAGCGGTGTAGATATTTCAATGTATATACAGATTGCTGTGTAGATATTTCCATGTTTATACAGATGTCTGTGTAGATATATCGATGTTTATACAGATGACTTTGTAGGTATTTCCTTGTTTACACAGATGGCGGTGTAGATATTTCCATGTTTATAGACATAGCTGTGTAGATATTTCCAAGTTTATACAGATAGCGGTGTAGATAATTCCATGTTTACACAGACGGTGGTGTAGATATTTCCGTGTTTATACACATGGCAGAGTAGATACTTCCATCTTTATGGAGATGGCAGTGTAGATATTTTCATGTTTACAGAGATGGCGGTGTAGATATTTCCATATTTATAGAGATAGCGTTGTAGATATTTCCATCTTTCTACACATGACAGTGTAGATATTTCCATGTTTATACAGATGGCCGTGTGCATATTTCCATATTTTTTACAGATCTCTTTGTAGATATTTCCATGTGTGTACAGATGGTATTGTAGGTATTTCCATGTTTATACAGATGGTGGTGTAGATATTTCCATGTTTATTCAGATGAATGTGTAGATATTTCCATGTTTTTACAGATGGCGGTGTAGATATTTCAATGTTTATAGAGATGGCGCTGTAGATACTTCCATGTTTATACAGATAACTTTGGAGATATTTCCGTGTTTATACAGAGAGCAGTGGAGATATTTCCATGTTTATACACATAGCGGTGTACATATTTCCATGTTTATAGAGAGAGCGGTGTAGGTATTTCCATGTTTATACAGATAGCAGTGCAGATATTTCCATGTTTATACAGATAGCGGTGTAGATATTTCCGTGTTTATACAGACCGCGGTGTAGATATTTCCATGTTTATACAGCTAGCGGTGCAGATATTTCCATGTTTGTACAGATGGCGGTGTTGATATTTCCATCTATACACAGATGACCGTGTAGATATTTCCATGTTTATACAGATGGCGGCGCAGATATTTCCATGGATATGTAGATGGCGGTGTAGGTATTTCCATGTTTATACAGATAGCGGTGTAGATATTTCCATGTTGATACTGATCGTGGTGTCGATATTTCCATGTTGATATAGATGGTGGTGTAGATATCTCCATGTTCATAGAGATAGCGGTGTTGATTTTTCCACGTTTATAGAGATAGCGGTGTGGTTATTTCCATGTTTATACAGATAGGGGTGTCGATATTTCCATGTTTATAGAGATGGCGGTGTAGTTATTTCCATGTTTATACAGATCACGGTGTAGATAATTCCTTGTTTATACAAATAGCAGTGAAGGTATTTCCATGTTTATACAGATAGCGTTGTAGATATTTCCATGTATATACAGATGACTGTGCAGATATTTCCATGTTTATAGAGATGGCTGTGTAGATATTTCCATGTTTATGCAGATGACTTTGTAGGTATTTCCATGTTTACACAGATGGCGGTGTAGATATTTCCATGTTTATAGACATAGCTGTGTAGATATTTCCATGTTTATACAGATAGCGGTGTAGATATTTCCATGTTTACACAGATGGTGGTGTAGATATTTCCGTGTTTATACACATGGCGGAGAAGATACTTCCATGTTTATGTAGATGGTAGTGTAGATATTTTCATGTTTATAGAGATGGCGGTGTAGATATTTCCATATTTATAGAGATAGTGGTGTAGATATTTCCATCTTTCTACAGATGGCAGTGTAGATATTTCCCTGTTTATACAGCTGGCGTTGTAGATATTTCCATATATATACAGATGTCTGTGTAGATATTTCCATGTGTATTCAGATGGTATTGTAGGTATTTCCATGTTTATACAGATGGTGGTGGAGATATTTCCATGTTTATTCAGATGACTGTGTAGATATTTCCATGTTTTTACAGATGGCAGTGTAGATATTTCAATGTTTATAGAGATGGCGCTGTAGATATTTCCATGTTGAAACAGATTACGGTGGAGATATTTCCATGTTTATACAGAGAGCAGTGGAGATATTTCCATGTTTATACACATAGCGGTGCACATATTTCCATGTTTAAAGAGACAGCGGAGTAGGTATTTCCATGTTTATACAGATAGCGGTGCGGATATTTCCATGTTTATACAGATGCCTATGCGGATATTTCGATATTTATACAGAGGGCTGTGTAGATATTTATATGTTTATACAGATGGCAGTGTAGATATTTCCATTTTCCTACACATGACTGTGTAGGTATTTCCATGTTTATACAGATGACTTTGTAGATATTTCCATGTTTATACAGATAGCGGTGTAGATTTTCCATGTTTATACAGATCATGGTGTAGATATTTCCATGTTTATAGAGATAGCGGTGTAGATATTTCCATGTTTATACTGATCACGTTGTAGATATTTCCATGTTTATACACATCGCGGTGTAGATATTTCCATGTTTATACTGATCATGGTGTAGATAATTCCATGTTTATACAGATCGTGGTGTTGATACTACCATGTTTATAGGGATGGGGGTGCAAATATTTCCACATTTATACAGATAGCGTTGTAGTTATTAGCATGTTTATACAGATAGCGGTGTACATATTTCCATGTATGAACAGATGTCTGTGTATATATTTCCATGTTTAAACAGATGGCAGTGTAGATATTTCCATGTTTATACAAATAGCGGTGTAGATATTTCCATGTTTATACAGATAGCGGTGTAGATATTTCCATGTGTATACAGATGGCTGTGTAGATATTTCCATGTTCATACAGATGGCTGTGTAGATATTTCCATGTTAATAGAGATGACTTTGTAGGTATTTCCATGTTTATACAGATAGCGGTGTAGATATTTCCATGTTTATACTGATCGTTGTTTAGATATTTCCATGTTTATACAGATCACGGTGTAGATATTTCCTTGTTTATACAAATAGCGGTGTAGTTATTTCCATGTTTATACAGATAGCGTTGTAGATATTTCCATGTATATACAGATGGCTGTGTAGACATTTCCATGTTTATACAAATGGCTTTGTAAATATTTCCATGTTTATACAGATGACTTTGTAGGTATTTCCATGTTTATACAGATGGCGGTGTAGATATTTCCATGTTTATAGAGATTGCTGTGTAGATATTTCCATGTTTATACAGATGGCGGTGTAGATATTTCCATGTTTATAGAGATTGCTGTGTAGATATTTCCATGTTTATACAGATCGCGGTGTAGATATTTCCATGTTTATACAGATCGCGGTGTAGATATTTCCATGTTTATACAGATCGCGGTGTAGATATTTCCATGTTTATACAGATAGCGGTGTAGATATTTCCATGTTTATACAGATAACTTTGTAACTATTTCCATGTTTATACAGATGGCGGTGTAGATACTTCGATGTTTATAGAGATAGCAATGGGGTTATTTCCATGTTTATACAGATAACGGTGTTGATATTTCAATGTTTATACTGATCGTGGTGTAGATATTTCCATGTTTATAGAGATGGCGGTGTAGATATTTCCATGTTCATTGAGATAGCGGTATTGATTTTTCCATGTTTATAGAGATAGCGCTGTGGATATTTCCATGTTTATACAGATAGGGGTGTAGATATTTCCATGTTTATAGAGATGGCGGTGTAGATATTTCCATGTTTATGCAGATCACGGTGTAGATATTTCCATGTTTATACTGATCACGTTGTAGATATTTCCATGTTTATACACATCGCGGTGTAGATATTTCCATGTTTATACTGATCATGGTGTAGATAATTCCATGTTTATACAGATCGTGGTGTTGATACTACCATGTTTATAGGGATGGGGGTGCAAATATTTCCACATTTATACAGATAGCGTTGTAGTTATTAGCATGTTTATACAGATAGCGGTGTACACATTTCCATGTATGAACAGATGTCTGTGTATATATTTCCATGTTTAAACAGATGGCAGTGTAGATATTTCCATGTTTATACAAATAGCGGTGTAGATATTTCCATGTTTATACAGATAGCGGTGTAGATATTTCCATGTGTATACAGATGGCTGTGTAGATATTTCCATGTTCATACAGATGGCTGTGTAGATATTTCCATGTTAATAGAGATGACTTTGTAGGTATTTCCATGTTTATACAGATAGCGGTGTAGATATTTCCATGTTTATACTGATCGTGGTTTAGATATTTCCATGTTTATACAGATCACGGTGTAGATATTTCCTTGTTTATACAAATAGCGGTGTAGTTATTTCCATGTTTATACAGATAGCGTTGTAGATATTTCCATGTATATACAGATGGCTGTGTAGACATTTCCATGTTTATACAAATGGCTTTGTAAATATTTCCATGTTTATACAGATGACTTTGTAGGTATTTCCATGTTTATACAGATGGCGGTGTAGATATTTCCATGTTTATAGAGATTGCTGTGTAGATATTTCCATGTTTATACAGATGGCGGTGTAGATATTTCCATGTTTATAGAGATTGCTGTGTAGATATTTCCATGTTTATACAGATCGCGGTGTAGATATTTCCATGTTTATACAGATCGCGGTGTAGATATTTCCATGTTTATACAGATCGCGGTGTAGATATTTCCATGTTTATACAGATAGCGGTGTAGATATTTCCATGTTTATACAGATAACTTTGTAACTATTTCCATGTTTATACAGATGGCGGTGTAGATACTTCGATGTTTATAGAGATACCAATGGGGTTATTTCCATGTTTATACAGATAACGGTGTTGATATTTCCATGTTTATACTGATCGTGGTGTAGATATTTCCATGTTTATAGAGATGGCGGTGTAGATATTTCCATGTTCATTGAGATAGCGGTATTGATTTTTCCATGTTTATAGAGATAGCGCTGTGGATATTTCCATGTTTATACAGATAGGGGTGTAGATATTTCCATGTTTATAGAGATGGCGGTGTAGATATTTCCATGTTTATGCAGATCACGGTGTAGATATTTCCATGTTTATACAGATCATGGTGTAGATATTTCCATGTTTTTACAGATCGTGGTGTTGATATTACCATGTTTATAGGGATAGCGGTGCAAATATTTCCACATTTATACAGATAGCGGTGTAGTTATTATCATGTTTATACAGATAGCGGTGTAGATATTTACATGTATAAACAGATGTCTGTGTATATATTTCCATGTTTAAACAGATGACGGTGTAGATATTTCCTTGTTTATACAAATAGCGGTGTAGTTATTTCCATGTTTATACAGATAGCGGTGTAGATATTTCCATGTATATACAGATGGCTTTGTAGATATTTCCATGTTTATACAGATCGCGGTGTAGATATTTCCATGTTTATACAAATAGCGGTGTAGATATTTCCATGTTTTTACAGATATCGGTGTAGATATTTCCATGTTTACATAGATTGCGGTGTAGATATTTCCATCTTTCTACAGATGGCATTGTAGATATTTCCATGTTTATACAGATGGCGGTGTTGATATTTCCATCTATACACAGATGACCTTGTAGATATTTCCATGTTTATACAGATGGCGGTGTAGATATTTCGATGTTTATAGGGATAGCAGTGGAGATATTTCCATGTTTATACAGATCGCGGTGTAGATATTTCCATGTTTATACAGATTGCCGTGTAAATATTTCCATGTTTATACAGATCGTGGTGTAGATATTTCCATGTTTATACAGATTCCGGCGTAGATATTTACATGTTTATACAGACCGCAGTGTAGATATTTCCATGTTTATAGAGATAGCGGTGTAGGTATTTCCATGATTGTACAGATTGCGGTGTTGATGTTTCCATCTATACACAGATTGCCGTGTAGGTATTTCCTTGTGTATACAGATGGCATTGTAGATATTTCCATGTTTATACAGATGGTGGTGTAGAAATTTCCATGTTGATACAGATGACTCTATAGGTATTTCCATGTTTTTACTGATTTCATTGTAGATATTTCCATGTTTATACAGATCGCGGTGTAGATATTTCCATGTTTATAATGATCGTGGTGTAGATAATTCCAAGTTTATACAGATAGCGGTGTTGATACTACCATGTTTATAGGGATGGCGGTGCAAATATTTCCACATTGATGCAGATAGCGTTGTAGTTATTAGCATGTTTATACAGATAGCGGTGTACATATTTCCATGTATAAACAGATGTCTGTTTATATATTTCCATGTTTAAACAGATGGCAGTGTAGATATTTCCATGTTTATACAATTAGCGGTGTAGATATTTCCATGTTTATACAGATAGCGGTGTAGATATTTCCATGTGTATACAGATGGCTGTGTAGATATTTCCATGTTCATACAGATGGCTGTGTAGATATTTCCATGTTTATAGAGATGACTTTGTAGGTATTTCCATGTTTATACAGATGGCGGTGTAGATATTTCCATGTTTATAGAGATGGCTGTGTAGATATTTCCATGTTTATACAGATTGCGAACTAGATATTTCCATGTTTATACAGATCGCGGTGTAGATATTTCCATGTTTATACAGATAGCGGCGTAGATATTTCCATGTTTATACTGATGGTGGTGTAGATATTTCCATGTTTATAGAGATAGCGGTGTAGATATATCCATGTTCATAGAGATAGCAGTGAAGATATTTCCATGTTTATACAGATAGCAGTGTAGATATTTCCACTTTTATAGAGATAGCAGGTTAGATATTTCATATTTATACAGATAGCGGTGTAGATATTTCCATGTTTGTACAGATTGCGGTGTAGATATTTCCATGTTTATACAGATAGCGGTGTAGATATTTCCATGTTTATACTGATCGTGTTTTAGATATTTCCATGTTTATAGAAATGGCGCTGTAGATATTTCCATGTTCATAGAGATAGGGGTGTTGATTTTTCCATGTTTATAGAGATATCGGTGTGGATATTTCCATGTTTATACAGATAGGGGTGGAGGTATTTCCATGTTTATAGAGATGGTGGTGTAGATATTTCCATGTTTATACACATCACGGTGTAGATATTTCCTTGTTTATACAAATAGCAGTCTAGTTATTTCCATGTTTATACAGATAGCGGTGTAGATTTTTCCATGTATATACAGATCGTGGTGTAGATATTTCCATGTTTATACAGATCGCGGTGTAGATATTTCCATGTTTATACAGATAGCAGTGTAGATATTTCCATGTTTTTACAGAGATCGGTGTAGATATTTCCATGTTTACACAGATTGCGGTGTAGATATTTCCATCTTTCTACAGATGGCATTGTAGATATTTCCATGTTTATACAGATGGCGGTGTTGATATTTCCATCTATACACAGATAACCTTGTAGATATTTCCATGTTTATACAGATGGCCGCGCAGATATTTCTATGGATATGTAGATGGCGGTGTAGGTATTTCCATGTATATAGAGATAGCGGTGTAGTTATTTCCATGTTTATATAGAGAGCGGTGTAGATATTTCCATGTATGTACACATGGCTGTGTAGATATTTCCATGTTTATACAGATGGCGGTGTATATATTTCCTTGTTTATACAGATAACTTTGTAAGTATTTCCATGTTTATACAGATGGTGGTGTAGATATTTCGATGTTTATAGAGATAGCAGTGGAGATATTTCCATGTTTCTACAGATAGCGGTGTAGTTAATTCCATGTTTAAATAGATAGCGGTGTAGATATTTCCATGTATATACACATGGCTGTGTAGATATTTCCATGTTTATACAGATGGTGGTGTAGATATTTCCATGTTTATACAGATAACTTTGTAAGTATTTCCATGTTTATACAGACGGCGGTGTAGATACTTCGTTGTTTATAGAGATAGCAGTGGAGATATTTCCATGTTTATACAGATAGCGGTGTTGATATTTCCATGTTTATACTGATCGCGGTGTAGATATTTCCATGTTTATAGAGATAGCGCTGTGGATATTTCCATGTTTATACAAATAGGGTTGTAGATATTTCCATGTTTATACAGATAGCGGTGTAGATATTTCCATGTTTATACAGATAACTTTGTAACTATTTCCATGTTTATACAGATGGCGGTGTAGATACTTCGATGTTTATAGAGATAGCAATGGGGTTATTTCCATGTTTATACAGATAACGGTGTTGATATTTCCATGTTTATACTGATCGTGGTGTAGATATTTCCATGTTTATAGAGATGGCGGTGTAGATATTTCCATGTTCATTGAGATAGCGGTATTGATTTTTCCATGTTTATAGAGATAGCGCTGTGGATATTTCCATGTTTATACAGATAGGGGTGTAGATATTTCCATGTTTATAGAGATGGCGGTGTAGATATTTCCATGTTTATGCAGATCACGGTGTAGATATTTCCATGTTTATACAGATCATGGTGTAGATATTTCCATGTTTTTACAGATCGCGGTGTTGATATTACCATGTTTATAGGGATAGCGGTGCAAATATTTCCACATTTATACAGATAGCGGTGTAGTTATTATCATGTTTATACAGATAGCGGTGTATATATTTACATGTATAAACAGATGTCTGTGTATATATTTCCATGTTTAAACAGATGACGGTGTAGATATTTCCTTGTTTATACAAATAGCGGTGTAGTTATTTCCATGTTTATACAGATAGCGGTGTAGATATTTCCATGTATATACAGATGGCTTTGTAGATATTTCCATGTTTATACAGATCGCGGTGTAGATATTTCCATGTTTATACAGATAGCGGTGTAGATATTTCCATGTTTTTACAGATATCGGTGTAGATATTTCCATGTTTACATCGATTGCGGTGTAGATATTTCCATCTTTCTACAGATGGCATTGTAGATATTTCCATGTTTATACAGATGGCGGTGTTGATATTTCCATCTATACACAGATGACCTTGTAGATATTTCCATGTTTATACAGATGGCGGTGTAGATATTTCGATGTTTATAGAGATAGCAGTGGAGATATTTCCATGTTTATACAGACCGCAGTGCAGATATTTCCAGGTTTATACAGATAGCGGTGCAGATATTTCCATGTTTGTAGAGATGGCGGTGTTGATATTTCCATCTATACACAGATGACCTTGTAGATAATTCCATGTTTATACAGATGGCGGCGCAGACATTTCTATGGATATGTAGATGGCGGTGTAGATATTTCCATGTATATAGAGATAGCGATGTAGTTATTTCCATGTTTATATAGAGAGCGGTGTAGATATTTCCATGTTTATACAGATGGCGCTGTAGATATTTCCATGTTTATACAGATAGCGGTGTAGATATTTCCATGCTTATACTGATCGCAGTGTAGATATTTCCATGTTTATAGAGATGGCGGTGTAGATATATCCATGTTCATAGAGATAGCGGTGTTGATTTTTCCATGTTTATAGAGATAGCGCTGTGGATATTTCCATGTTTATACAAATAGGGTTGTAGATATTTCCATGTTTATACAGATAGCGGTGTAGATATTTCCATGTTTATACAGATCACGGTGTAGATATTTCCATGTTTATACAGATCATGGTGTAGATATTTCCATGTTTATACAGATCGTGGAGTTGATATTACCATGTTTATAGGGATAGCGGTGCAAATATTTCCACATTTATACAGATAGCGGTGTAGTTATTATCATGTTTATACAGATAGCGGTATAGATATTTCAATGTATAAACAGATGTCTGTGTATATATTTCCATGTTTAAACAGATGACGGTGTAAATATTTCCTTGTTTATACAAATAGCAGTGTAGTTATTTCCATGTTTATACAGATAGCGGTGTAGATATTTCCATGTTTATAGAGATAGCAGTGTAGATATTTGCATATTTATACAGATAACGGTGTAGAAATTTCCCTGTTTATACAGGTAGCGTTGTAAATATTTCCATGTTTATACAGATCACGGTGTAGATATTTCCTTGTTTATACAAATAGCGGTGTAGTTATTTATATGTTTATACAGAGAGCGGTGTAGATATTTCCATGTATTTACAGATGGCTGTGTAGATATTTCCATGTTTATACAGATGGCTTTGTAGATATTTCTATGTTTATACAGATGACTTTGTAGGTATTTCCATGTGTATACAGATGGCGGTGTAGATATTTCCATGTTTATAGAGATAGCTGTGTAGATATTTCCATGTTTATACAGATAGCGGTGTAGATATTTCCATGTTTATACAGATCGCGGTGTAGATATTTCCATGTTTATACAGATCGCGGTGTAGATATTTCCATGTTTATACAGATAGCGGTGTAGATATTTCCATGTTTTTACAGATATCGGTGTAGATATTTCCATGTATACAAAGATTGCGGTGTAGATATTTCCATTTTTCTTCAGATGGCATTGTAGATATTTCCATGTTTATACAGTTGGCGGTGTTGATATTTCCATCTATACACAGATGACCTTGTAGTTATTTCCATGTTTATACAGATGGCGGTGCAGACATTTCTATGGATATGTAGATGGCGGTGTAGATATTTCCATGTATATAGAGATAGCGGTGTAGTTATTTCCATGTTTATATAGAGAGCGGTGTAGATATTTCCATGTTTATACAGATGGCGGTGTAGATATTTCCATGTTTATACAGATAGCGGTGTAGATATTTGCATGTTTATACAGATAGCGGTGTAGATATTTCCATTTTTATAGAGATTGCGGTTTAGATATTTCATGTTTATACAGATAGCGGTGTAGATATTTCCATGTTTATACAGATTGCGGTGTAGATATTTCCATGTTTATACATATGACTGTGTAGGTATTTCCTTGTTTATACAGATGTCTTTGTAGATATTTCCATGTTTATAGAGATAGTGATGTAGATATTTCCATGTTTATACAGAGAGCGGAGAAGATACTTCCTTGTTTACAGAGATAGCGGTGTAGATATTTCCATCTTGGCACAGATTGCGGTGTAGACATTTCCATGTTTACAGAGATAGCGGTGTAGTTATTTCCATATTTATACAGATAGCGGTGTAGACATTTCCATGTTTACACAGAAAACGCTGTAGATATTTCCATGTTTATACAGATATTGGTGTAGATATTTCCATGTTTTTACAGATTGCGGTGTAGATATTTCCAGGTTTATAGAGACGGCGGTGTAGGTATTTCCATGTTTATGCAGATTGCGGTGTAGATAATTCCATGTTTATACAGATAGCAGTGTAGATATTTCCATCTTTATGGACAAGGCGGTGTAGATATTTCCATGTTTATAGAGATTGCGGTGTAGATAATTCCATCTTTACACAGATAGCGGTATAGATATTTCCATCATTGCACAAACTGTGCTGTAGATATTTCCATCTTAACACAGATAGTGGTGTAGATATTTCCATGTTTACACAGACAGTGGTGTATATATTTGCATGTTTATACAGATAGCGGTGTAAGGGTTTCCATGTTTATACAGATAGCGGTGGAGATATGTCGATGTTTATACAGGTAGCGATGGAGATATTTCCATGTTTATACAGATTGAGGTGTAGATATTTCCAAGTTTATATAGACAGCGGTGTAGGTATTTAAATGTTTTTACAGATAGCGGTGTAGTTATTTCTATGTTTATACAGATAGCGGTGTAGGTATTTCCATGTTTATAGAGACAGCGTTGTAGACATTTCCATGTTTATAGAGATAGTGGTGTAGATAATTCTATATTTATACAGAGAGCGGTGTAGATATTTCCATGTTTGTAGAGATAGCGGTGTAGGTATTTCCATGTTTATGGAGATAGCGGTGTAGGTACATCCATGTTTATGCAGATGGCTGTGTAGATATTTCCATGTGTATGCAGATGGCAGTGTAGATATTTCCCTGTTTATACAGATGGCGGTGTAGATATTTCCAAGTTTATAGAGATAGCGGTGAAGAAATTTCCATGTTTATACAGATAGCGGTGTAGCTATTTCCATGTTTATACAGATGGCGGTGTAGATATTTCCATGTTCATAGAGATGGCGGTGTAGATATTTCCAAGTTTATACAGATAGTGGTGTAGATATTTCCATGTATATACTGACAGCGGTGTAGATAATTCCATGCTTACTCAGATAGCGGTGTAGATATTTCCATCTTCGCACAGATTGCGGTGTAGATATTTCCATCTTTACACAGATAGCGGTGTAGATATTTCCATGTTTACACAGATAGCTCTGTAGGTATTTCCATGTTTACACAGATAGTGTTGTAGATGTTTCCATCTTTATAGAGATAGCGGTTTAGATATTTCCATGTATCAACAGATAGCGGTGTAGACATTTCCATGCTTACAGGGATAGTGGTTTACATATTTCCATGTTTATACAGATAGCGGTGTAGATATTTCCATGTTTATACAGATAGCGGTGCAGATATTTCCTTGTTTATACAGATAGCGGAGTAGATATTTCCATGTTAACAAAGGTAGCGGTGTAGAAATTTCCAAGTTTATACAGATCACGGTGTAGATATTTCCATCTTTCTAGAGATGGCAGTGTAGATATTTCCAAGTTTATACAGATGGTGATGTAGATAGTTCCATGTTTATACAGACAGCGTTGTAGATATTTCCATGTTAATCCAATGGCGGTGTAGATATTTCCAAGTTTATAGAGATGGCGGTGTAGATATTTCTATGTTTATAGAGATAGCGGTGTTGGTATTTCCATGTTTATAGAGATGGAGTTGTAAGTATTTCCATGTTTATAGAGATAGCAGTAAAGATATTTCCATGTTTATACATATGACTGTGTAGGTACTTCCTTGTTTATACAGATGGCTTTGTAGATATTTCCATGTTTATTCAGATAGCGGTGTTGGTATTTCCATGTTTATACAGAGAGCGGTGTATATATTTCCGTGTTTATACAGCTCACAGTGTAGATATTTCCATCTTTATACAGATAGCAGTGTAGATATTTCCATGTTTACACAGACAACAGTGTAGATATGTCCTTGTTTCTAGAGATGGCGGTGTAGATAGTTCCATGTTTATGGAGAGGGCGGTGTAGTTGTTTCCATGTTTATAGAGATGGTGGAGTAGATATTTCCATGTTTTTACAGATGACAGTGAAGCTATTTCTATGTTTATACAGATGGCAGTGTAGATATTTCCATGTTATACAGATAGCGGTGTAGATATTTATATGTTTTTACAGATAGCGCTGTAGATATTTCCATGTTTATACAGATAGCGGTGCAGGTATTTCCATTTTATACAGAGATGTGTAGACATTTCCATGTTTAAAGAGATAGCGGTGTAGATATTTCCATGTTTATACAGATAGCGGTGGAGATATTTCCATGTTTATACAGATAGCGATGTAGATATTTCTATGTTTATACAGATAGCTGTGTAGATATTTCTGTGTGTATACAGATGTCAGTGTAGATATTTCCATGTTTATAGAGATGGTGGAGTAGACATTTCCATGCTTATACAGAGAGCAGTGTAGCTATTTCCATGTTTATAGATATAGGGTGTAGATATTTTCATATTTATACAGATAGCAGTGTAGATATTTCCATGTTTATACAGATGGCGTTGTAGATATTTCCATGGTTATAGAGACGGCGGTGTAGATATTTCCATGTTTATACAGATGACTGTGGAGATATTTCCATGTTTTTACAGATGGTGGTGTAGATATTTCCATGTGTATACAGATGGCGGTGTGTCTATTTCCAGGTTTATACAGATAGCGGTGTAGATATTTCCATGTTTATTGAGATGGCTGTGTAGATATGTCGACGTTTATACAGATGGCAGTGTAGATATTTCCATGTTTATAGAGACAGTGATTTCGATATTTCCATGTTTATAAAGATAGCGGTTTAGATATTTCCATCGTTGCACAGATTGTGCTGTAGATATTTCCATCTTTACACAGGTAGTGATGAAGATATTTCCATGTTCACACAGACAGTGGTGTAGATATTTCCATGTTTACACAGATAGCATTGTATATATTTTCATGTTTATACACATAGCAGTGTAGATATTTCCATGTTTATACAGATAGCGGTGTAGATGTTTCCATGTTTATATAGATAGCGGTGTAGATATTTCCATGTTTATACAGATAGAGGTGTACATGATTCTATGTTTATACAGATATAGGTGGAGATATTTCCATGTTTATACAGATTGCGGTGTAGATATTTCCATGTTTATAGAGATAGCGGTGTAGTTATTTCCATATTTAAACAGATGGCGGTGTAGTTATTTCCATGTTTATACAGATAGAGGTGTAGGTATTTCCATGTTTATAGAGATAGCGGTGTAGATGCTACCATGTTTACAGAGATATCGGTGTAGATATTTCCATCTTTGCAGAGATTGCGGTGTAGATATTTCCATTTTTACACAGAGAGCGGTGTAGATATTTCAGTCGTTGCACAGATTGTGCTGTAGATATTTCCATATTTACACAGAGAGTGGTGTAGATATTTCCATGTTTACACAGACAGCGGTTTAGATATTTCCATGTTTACACAGATAGCGTTGTAATGTATGCATGTTTATACAGGTAGCGGTGTAAGTGTTTCCATGTTTATACAGATAGCGGTGGAGATATTTCCATGTTTATACAGATAGCGATGGAGATATTTCCATGTTTATACAGATTGAGGTGTAGATATTTCCAAGTTTAAACAGATAGCGGTGTAGATATTTAAATGTTTTTACAGATAGCGGTGTAGTTATTTCCATGTTTATACAGATAGCGGTGTAGGTATTTCCATGTTTGTAGAGATAGCGGTCTAGACATTTCCATGCTTATAGAGATAGTGGTGTAGATATTTCTATGTTTATAGAGAGAGCGGCGTAGATATTTCCATGTTTATACAGATGGCGGTGTAGATAGTTTCATGTTTATGGAGATGGCGGTGTAGATATTTCCATGTTTATAGAGATTGCGGTGTAGGTATTTTCATGTTTATAGAGATAGCGGTGTAGGTATTTCCATGTTAATAGAGATAGCGACGTAGGTACTTCCATGTTTATACAGATGGCTGTGTAGATATTTCCATATGTACGGAGATGGCAGTGTAGATATTTCCATGTTTATGGAGATGGTGGTGAAGGTATTTCTATGCTTATACAGATGACTGTGTAGCTATTTCCAAGTTTATACAGATGGCAGTGTAGATATTTCCAAGTTTATAGAGATAGCGGTGTAGATATTTCCATGTTTATACAGATAGCGGTGTAGCTATTTCCATGTATACAGACATAGCGGTGTAGATATTTCCATATTTATACAGATAGCGGTGTGGATATTTCCATGTTTATACAGATGGCGTTGTAGATATTTCCATATTCATAGAGATGGTGGTGAAGATATTTCCAAGTTTATACAGATAGCGGTGTAGATATTTCCATGTTTATAGAGATAGCGGTGTAGATATTTCCATGTTTGTACAGATGGCGGTGATGGTATTTCCATCTATACACAGATGGCCGTGTAGATATTTCCATGTTTATACAGATGGCGGCGTAGATATTTCCATGGACATGCAGATGGCAGTGTAGATATTTAAATGTTTATACAGATGGCTGTGTAGATATTTCCATGTGTATACAGATGGCATTGTAGATATTTCCATGTTTATACAGATAGCTGTATAGTTATTTGCATTTTTTTACAGATGGCACTGCAGATATTTCCATGTTTATACAGATAGTGGTGTAGATATTTCCATGTTTACAGAGATGGTGGTGTAGATATTTCCCTGTTTATACACATGGCGGAGTAGATAATTCCATCTTTATGGAGATGGCAGTGTAGATATTTTCATGTTTATAGATATGGCGGTGTAGATATTTCCATATTTATTGAGATAGCCGTGTAGATATTTCCATCTTTCTACAGATGGCAGTGTAGATATTTCCATGTTTATACAGATGGCGGTGTAGATATTTCCATATTTATACAGATGTCTGTGTAGATATTTCCATGTGTATTCAGATGGTATTGTAGTTATTTCCATGTTTATACAGATGGTGGTGTAGATATTTCGATGTTTATTCAGATGACTGTGTAGATATTTCCATGTTTTCACAGATGGCAGTGTAGATATTTCAATGTTTATAGAGATGGCGCTGTAGATATTTCCATGTTTAAACAGATAACGGTGGAGATATTTCCATGTTTATACAGACAGCAGTGGATATATTTCCATGTTTATACACATAGCGGTGTACATATTTCCATGTTTATAGAGACAGCGGTGTAGGTATTTCCATGTTTATACAGATAGCGGTGCAGATATTTCCATGTTTATACAGATGCCTATGCAAATATCTCTATATTTATTCAGAGGGCTGTGTAGATATTACCATGTTTATTCAGATAGCGGTGTAGATATTCCATGTTTATACAGATCGTGGTGAAGATATTTCCATGTTTATACAGATGGCGGTGTAGATATTTCCTTGTTTATACAGATAGCGGTGTAGATATTTCCATGTTTATAGAGATAGCGGTGTAGGTATTTCCATGTTTATAGACATAGCGGTGTAGATATTTCCATGTTTATATAGATGGCGTTGTAGATATTTCCATGTTTATACCGATAGCGGTGTTGGTATTTCCACGTTTATACAGATAGCGATGTAGATATTTCCATGTTTATACAACTCGCGGTGCAGATATTTATATCTTTATACAGATGACATTGTAGATATTTCCTTATTCACACAGATGGCGGTGTAGATGTTTCCATGTTTATGCAGATGGCGGAGTAGTTAGTTCCATGTTTATGGAGATGGCAGTTTAGTTAATTTCATGTTAATAGAGATGGCGGTGTAGATATTTCCATGTTTATAGAGATAGCAGTGTAGATATTTACATGTTTATACAGATGGCTCTGTAGATATTTCCAGGTGTATACAGATGGCATTGCAGATATTTCCACGTTTATACAGATGACTGTATAGGTATTTCCATGTTTTTACAGATGGCAGTGCAGATATTTCCATGTTTATAGAGATAGCGGGGTAGATATTTCCATGTTTGCACAGATGGCGGTGTGGATATTTCCATCTATACACAGATGTCCGTGTAGATATTTCCATGTATATACAGACGGCAGCATAGATATTTCCATATTTATACAGATGTCTGTATAGATATTGCCATGTGTATACAGATGGTATTGTAGGTATTTCCATGTTTATACAGATGGTGGAGTAGATATTTCCATGTTTATTCAGATGACTGTGTAGATATTTCCATGTTTTTACAGATGGCATTGTAGATATTTCAATTCTTATAGAGATGGCGCTGTAGATATTTCCATGTTTATACAGATAACGGTGGAGATATTTCCATGTTTATACAGACAGCAGTGGAGATATTTCCATGTTTATACACATAGCCGTGTACATATTTCCATGTTTATAGAGACAGCGGTGTCGGTATTTCCATGTTTATACAGATAGCGGTGCAGATATTTCCATGTTTATACAAATGCCTATGCAGATATCTCCATATTTATACAGAGGGCTGCGTAGATATTTCTATGTTTATACAGATGGCAGTGTGAAATTTCCATGTTCCTACACATGACTGTGTAGGTATTTCCATGTTTATACAGATGGCTTTGTAGATATTTCCATGTCTATAGAGATAGCGGTGCAGATATTTCCATGTTTATACAGATAGCGGTGTATACATTTCCATATTTTTACAGATCGTGGTGTAGATATTTCCATGTTTAGACAGATACCGGTGTAGATATTTCCATGTTTATACAGACCACAGTGTAGATATTTCCATGTTTATAGAGATAGCAGTGTAGATATTTCCAAGATTGTACAGATGGCGGTGTTGATGTTTCCATCAATACACAGATTTCCGTGTAGGTATTTCCATGTGTATACAGATGGCATTGTAGATATTTCCATGTTTATACAGATGGTGGTGTAGATATTTCCATGTTGACACAGATTACTGTATAGGTATTTCCATGTTTATACAGATGGCGGTGTAGATATTTCTATGTTTATAGAGATAGCGGTGTAGATATTTCCATATTTATACAGATAACGGTGTAGAAATTTCCATGTTTATACAGATAGCAGTGTAAATATTTCCGTGTTTATTCAGATCACGGTGTAGATATTTCCTGGTTTAGACAAATAGCGGTGTAGATATTTCCATGTTTATACAGATAGCGGTGTAGATATTTCCATGTATATACAGATGGCTGTGTAGATATTTCCATGTTTATACACATGACTTTGTAGGTATTTCCATGTTTATACAGATGGCGGTGTAGATATTTCCATGTTTATAGAGATACCAGTGTAGATATTTCCATGTTTATACAGATAGCAGTGTAGATATTTCCATGTTTATACAGATCGCGGTGTAGATATTTCCATGTTTATACTGATCGCGGTGTAGATATTTCCATGTTTATACAGATAGCGGTGTAGATATTTCCATGTTTTTACAGATATCAGTGTAGATATTTCCATGTTTACACAGATTGCGGTGTAGATATTTCCATATTTCTACAGATGGCATTGTAGATATTTCCATGTGTATACAGATGGCGGTGTAGATATTTCCATGTTTATATAGATGGTGGTGTAGATATTAGCATGTTTATACAGATAGCGGTGTAGATATTTCCATGTTTATACAGATCTTGGTGAAGATATTTCCATGTATATACAGATTGCAGTGTAGATATTTCCATGTTTATACAGATCACGTTGTAGATATTTCCATGTTTATACAGATAGCGGTGTAGATATTTCCATGTTTATACAGATAGCGGTGTAGATATTTCCTTATTTATAGAGATAGCGGTGTAGGTATTTCCATGTTTATAGACATAGCGGTGTAGATATTTCCATGTTTATATAGACGGCGTTGTAGTTATTTCCATGTTTATACCGATAGCGGTGATGGTATTTCCACGTTTATACAGATAGCGATGTAGATATTTCCATGTTTATACAGCTCGCGGTGCACATATTTATATCTTTATACAGATGGCATTGTAGATATTTCCTTATTCACACAGATGGTGGTGTAGATATTTCCATGTTTATACAGATAGCGGTGTAGACATTTACTTGTCTATAGAGGTAGCGGTGTAGGTATTTCCATATTTATACAAACTGCGGTGTAGATATTTTCATCCTTATACAGATGGTGGTGTAGATATTTCCATGTTTATACAAATGGCAATGAAGTTATTTCCATGTTTATACAGATAGTGGTGTAGATATTTCCATGTTTATACAGATGGCGGTGTAGATACATCCGTGTTTCTGAAGATGGCCGTGTAGATATTTTCATGTTTATAGAGATGGCGGTGTAGATATTTCCATGTATATAGAGATTGAAGTGTAGATATTTCCATGTTTATAGAGAAATCGGTGTATGTATTTCCAGGTTTATAGAGATAGCAGTGTGCATATTTCCATATTTATACAGATAACGGTGTAGTTATTTCCATGTTTATACAGATGGCGGTGTAGATATTTCCTTGTTGATACAGATATCTGTGCAGATATTTCCATGTTTACACAAATAGCCGTGTAGATATTTCTCTGTTTACACAGATAGAGTTGCAGATGTTTCCATGTTTATAAAGATAGCGGTGCAGATATTTCCATGTTTATACAGATAGCGGTTTGGCTATTTCCAAGTTTTTACAGATAGCGGTGTGGGTATTTCCATGTTTATGCAGATGGTGGTGTAGATATTTCCATGTTTATACAGATGACTGTGAAGTTATATCCATGTTTATACAGATGTCAGTGTAGATATTTTCATGTTTATAGAGATAACGATCTAGATATTTCCATGTTTATACAGATAGCGGTGTAGACATTTCCATATTTAGAGAGATAGCGGTGTAGATATTTCCATGTTTACACAGATAGCAGTGTAGATATTTCCATGTTTATAGAGATGGCGTTGTAGGTAATTCCATGTTTATAGGTATATCGGTGTAGATATTTCCATGATTATTCAACTCGCAGTGCAGATATTTCCATCTTTATCCAGATGGCAGTGAATATTTTTCCATGTTTATACAGATAGTGGTGTAGGTATTTCCATGTTTATACAGATGGCGGTGTAGATACAGCCATGTTTCTGAAGATGGCGGTGTAGATATTTTCATGTTTATAGAGATGGCGGTGTAGATAATTCCATGTTTACATAGATTGCGATGTAGATATTTCCATGTTTATAGCGAAAGCGGTGTTGGTATTTCCATGTTTATGGAGATAGCGGTGTAGATATTTCCATATTTCTAAAGAAAGCGGTGTAGGTATTTCCATTTTTATACAGATGGCGGTGTAGATATTTCCATGTTTCTACATATGGCGGTGTAGATATTTCCTTGTTTATAGAGATAGCGGTGTAGATATTTCCATGTTTATACAGATAGCGCTGTAGAGATTTCCATGTTTTCAGAGATAGCGGTGTAGATATTTCCATCTTTGCACAGATTGCCGTGTAGATATTTCCATTTTTACACAGATACCTGTGTAGATATTTTCAAGTTTACACAGAGAGCTGTGTAGATATTTCCATGTTTACACAAATAGCGTTGTAGATATTTCCATGTTTATACAGATATCGGTGGAGATATTTCCATGTTTATACAGATAGCGGTGGAGATATTTCCCTGTTTACACAGATAGTGATGAAGATATTTCCATGTTTATACAGATAGCGGTGTAGATATTTCCATGTTTATAGAGATAGCAGTGTAGATATTTACATGTTTATACAGATGGCTGTGTAGATATTTCCATGTGTATACAGATGGCAATGTAGATATTTCCATGTTTATACAGATGAGTGTATAGGTTTTTCCGTGATTTTACAGATGGCAGTGCAGATATTTCCATGTTTATAGATATAGCGGTGTAGATATTTCCATGTTTGTACAGATGGCGGTGTTGATATTTCCATCTATACACAGATGGCCGTGTAGATATTTCCATGTTTATACAGATGGCGGCGTAGATATTTCCATGGACATGCAGATGGCAGTGTAGATATTTAATGTTTATACAGATGGCTGTGTAGATATTTCCATGTGCATACAGATGGCATTGTAGATATTTCCATGTTTATACAGATGACTGGACAGTTATTTCCATGTTTTTACAGATGGCAGTGCAGATATTTCCATGTTTATACAGATAGCGGTGTAGATATTTCCATGTTTTTACAGATATCGGTGTAGATATTTCCATGTTTACACAGATTGCGGTGTAGATATTTCCATATTTCTACAGATGGCATTGTAGATATTTCCATGTGTATACAGAGGGCGGTGTAGATATTTCCATGTTTATATAGATGGTGGTGTAGATATTAGCATGTTTATACAGATAGCGGTGTAGATATTTCCATGTTTATACAGATCGTGGTGAAGATATTTCCATGTATATACAGATCGCAGTGTAGATATTTCCATGTTTATACAGATCACGTTGTAGATATTTCCATGTTTATACAGATAGCGGTGTAGATATTTCCATGTTTATACAGATAGCGGTGTAGATATTTCCTTGTTTATAGAGATAGCGGTGTAGGTATTTCCATGTTTATAGACATAGCGGTGTAGATATTTCCATGTTTATATAGACGGCGTTGTAGTTATTTCCATGTTTATACCGATAGCGGTGATGGTATTTCCACGTTTATACAGATAGCGATGTAGATATTTCCATGTTTATACAGCTCGCGGTGCACATATTTATATCTTTATACAGATGGCATTGTAGATATTTCCTAATTCACACAGATGGTGGTGTAGATATTTCCATGTTTATACAGATAGCGGTGTAGACATTTACTTGTCTATAGAGGTAGCGGTGTAGGTATTTCCATATTTATACAAATTGCGGTGTAGATATTTCCATCGTTATACAGATGGTGGTGTAGATATTTCCATGTTTATACAAATGGCAATGAAGTTATTTCCATGTTTATACAGATAGTGGTGTAGATATTTCCATGTTTATACAGATGGCGGTGTAGGTACATCCGTGTTTCTGAAGATGGCGGTGTAGATATTTTCATGTTTATAGAGATGGCGGTGTAGATATTTCCATGTATATAGAGATTGAAGTGTAGATATTTCCATGTTTATAGAGAAATCGGTGTATGTATTTCCATGTTTATAGAGATAGCAGTGTGCTTATTTCCATATTTTTACAGATAACGGTGTAGTTATTTCCATGTTTATACAGATGGCGGTGTAGATATTTCCTTGTTTATACAGATATCTGTGCAGATATTTCCATGTTTACACAAATAGCCGTGTAGATATTTCTCTGTTTACACAGATAGAGTTGCAGATATTTCCATGTTTATAAAGATAGCGGTGCAGATATTTCCATGTTTATACAGATAGCGGTGTGGCTATTTCCAAGTTTATACAGATAGCGGTGTGGGTATTTCCATGTTTATACAGATGGTGGTGTAGATATTTCCATGTTTATACAGATGACTGTGAAGTTATATCCATGTTTATACAGATGTCAGTGTAGATATTTTCATGTTTATGGAGATAACGATCTAGATATTTCCATGTTTATACAGATAGCGGTGTAGACATTTCCATATTTAGAGAGATAGCGGTGTAGATATTTCCATGTTTACACAGATAGCAGTGTAGATATTTCCATGTTTATAGAGATGGCGTTGTAGGTAATTCCATGTTTATAGGTATATCGGTGTAGATATTTCCATGATTATACAACTCGCAGTGCATAGATTTCCATCTTTATCCAGATGGCAGTGAATATTTTTCCATGTTTATACAGATAGTGGTGTAGGTATTTCCATGTTTATACAGATGGCGGTGTAGATACAGCCATGTTTCTGAAGATGGCGGTGTAGATATTTTCATGTTTATAGAGATGGCGGTGTAGATAATTCCATGTTTACAGAGATTGCGATGTAGATATTTCCATGTTTATAGCGAAAGCGGTGTTGGTATTTCCATGTTTATGGAGATAGCGGTGTAGATATTTCCATATTTCTAAAGAAAGCGGTGTAGGTATTTCCATGTTTATACAGATGGCGGTGTAGATATTTCCATGTTTCTACATATGGCGGTGTAGATATTTCCTTGTTTATAGAGATAGCGGTGTAGATATTTCCATGTTTATACAGATAGCGCTGTAGAGATTTCCATGTTTTCAGAGATAGCGGTGTAGATATTTCCATCTTTGCACAGATTGCCGTGTAGATATTTCCATTTTTACACAGATACCTGTGTAGATATTTTCAAGTTTACACAGAGAGCTGTGTAGATATTTCCATGTTTACACAAATAGCGTTGTAGATATTTCCATGTTTATACAGATATCGGTGGAGATATTTCCCTGTTTACACAGATAGTGATGAAGATATTTCCATGTTTATACAGATAGCGGTGTAGATATTTCCATGTTTATAGAGATAGCAGTGTAGATATTTACATGTTTATACAGATGGCTGTGTAGATATTTCCATGTGTATACAGATGGCAATGTAGATATTTCCATGTTTATACAGATGACTGTATAGGTTTTTCCGTGATTTTACAGATGGCAGTGCAGATATTTCCATGTTTATAGATATAGCGGTGTAGATATTTCCATGTTTGTACAGATGGCGGTGTTGATATTTCCATCTATACACAGATGGCCATGTAGATATTTCCATGTTTATACAGATGGCAGCGTAGATATTTCCATGGACATTCAGATGGCAGTGTAGATATTTAAATGTTTATACAGATGGCTGTGTAGATATTTCCATGTGTATGCAGATGGCATTGTAGATATTTCCATGTTTATACAGATGACTGGACAGTTATTTCCATGTTTTTACAGATGGCAGTGCAGATATTTCCATGTTTATACAGATAGCGGTGTAGATATTTCCATGTTTTTACAGATATCGGTGTAGATATTTCCATGTTTACACAGATTGCGGTGTAGATATTTCCATATTTCTACAGATGGCATTGTAGATATTTCCATGTGTATACAGATGGCGGTGTAGATATTTCCATGTTTATATAGATGGTGGTGTAGACATTAGCATGTTTATACAGATAGCGGTGTAGATATTTCCATGTTTATACAGATCGTGGTGAAGATATTTCCATGTATATACAGATCGCAGTGTAGATATTTCCATGTTTATACAGATCAAGTTGTAGATATTTCCATGTTTATACAGATAGCGGTGTAGTTATTTCCATGTTTATACAGATAGCGGTGTAGATATTTCCTTGTTTATAGAGATAGCGGTGTAGGTATTTCCATGTTTATAGACATAGCGGTGTAGATATTTCCATGTTTATATAGACGGCGTTGTAGTTATTTCCATGTTTATACCGATAGCGGTGATGGTATTTCCACGTTTATACAGATAGCGATGTAGATATTTCCATGTTTATACAGCTCGCGGTGCACATATTTATATCTTTATACAGATGGCATTGTAGATATTTCCTTATTCACACAGATGGTGGTGTAGATATTTCCATGTTTATACAGATAGCGGTGTAGACATTTACTTGTCTATAGAGGTAGCGGTGTAGGTATTTCCATATTTATACAAATTGCGGTGTAGATATTTCCATCGTTATACAGATGGTGGTGTAGATATTTCCATGTTTATACAAATGGCAATGAAGTTATTTCCATGTTTATACAGATAGTGGTGTAGATATTTCCATGTTTATACAGATGGCGGTGTAGATACATCTGTGTTTCTGAAGATGGCGGTGTAGATATTTTCATGTTTATAGAGATGGTGGTGTAGATATTTCCATGTATATAGAGATTGAAGTGTAGATATTTCCATGTTTATAGAGAAATCGGTGTATGTATTTCCATGTTTATAGAGATAGCAGTGTGCATATTTCCATATTTATACAGATAACGGTGTAGTTATTTCCATGTTTATACAGATGGCGGTGTAGATACTTCCTTGTTTATACAGATATCTGTGCAGATATTTCCATGTTTACACAAACAGCCGTGTAGATATTTCTCTGTTTACACAGATAGAGTTGCAGATATTTCCATGTTTATAAAGATAGCGGTGCAGATATTTCCATGTTTATACAGATAGCGGTGTGTCTATTTCCAAGTTTATACAGATAGCGGTGTGGGTATTTCCATGTCTATACAGATGGTGGTGTAGATATTTCCATGTTTATACAGATGACTGTGAAGTTATATCCAGGTTTATACAGATGTCAGTGTAGATATTTTCATGTTTATAGAGATAACGATCTAGATATTTCCATGTTTATACAGATAGCGGTGTAGACATTTCCATATTTAGAGAGATAGCGGTGTAGATATTTCCATGTTTACACAGATAGCAGTGTAGATATTTCCATGTTTATAGAGATGGCGTTGTAGGTAATTCCATGTTTATAGGTATATCGGTGTAGATATTTCCATGATTATACAACTCGCAGTGCATAGATTTCCATCTTTATCCAGATGGCAGTGAATATTTTTCCATGTTTATACAGATAGTGGTGTAGGTATTTCCATGTTTATACAGATGGCGGTGTAGATACAGCCATGTTTCTGAAGATGGCGGTGTAGATATTTTCATGTTTATAGAGATGGCGGTGTAGATAATTCCATGTTTACATAGATTGCGATGTAGATATTTCCATGTTTATAGCGAAAGCGGTGTTGGTATTTCCATGTTTATGGAGATAGCGGTGTAGATATTTCCATATTTCTAAAGAAAGCGGTGTAGGTATTTCCATGTTTATACAGATGGCGGTGTAGATATTTCCATGTTTCTACATATGGCGGTGTAGATATTTCCTTGTTTATAGAGATAGCGGTGTAGATATTTCCATGTTTATACAGATAGCGCTGTAGAGATTTCCATGTTTTCAGAGATAGCGGTGTAGATATTTCCATCTTTGCACAGATTGCCGTGTAGATATTTCCATTTTTACACAGATACCTGTGTAGATATTTTCAAGTTTACACAGAGAGCTGTGTAGATATTTCCATGTTTACACAAATAGCGTTGTAGATATTTCCATGTTTATACCGATATCGGTGGAGATATTTCCATGTTTATACAGATAGCGGTGGAGATATTTCCCTGTTTACACAGATAGTGATGAAGATATTTCCATGTTTATACAGATAGCGGTGTAGATATTTCCATGTTTATAGAGATAGCAGTGTAGATATTTACATGTTTATACAGATGGCTGTGTAGATATTTCCATGTGTATACAGATGGCATTGTAGATATTTCCATGTTTATACACCTGACTGTATAGGTTTTTCCGTGATTTTACAGAAGGCAGTGCAGATATTTCCATGTTTATAGATATAGCGGTGTAGATATTTCCATGTTTGTACAGATGGCGGTGTTGATATTTCCATCTATACACAGATGGCCGTGTAGATATTTCCATGTTTATACAGATGGCGGCGTAGATATTTCCATGGCCATGCAGATGGCAGTGTAGATATTTAAATGTTTATACAGATGGCTGTGTAGATATTTCCATGTGTATACAGATGGCATTGTAGATATTTCCATGTTTATACAGATGACTGGATAATTATTTCCATGTTTTTACAGACGGCAGTGCAGATATTTCCATGTTTATACAGATAGCGGTGCAGATATTTCCATGTTTATACAGATGCCTATGCAGATATCTCCATATTTATACAGTGGGCTATGTAGATATTTCTATGTTTATGCAGATGGCGGTGTAGATATTTCCATGTTCCTACACATGACTGTGTAGATATTTCCATGTTTATACAGATCACGTTGTAGATATTTCCATGTTTATACAGATAGCGGTGTAGATATTTCCATGTTTATACAGATAGCGGTGTAGATATTTCGTTGTTTACAAAGATATCGGTGTAGGTATTTCCATGTTTATAGACATAGCGGTGTAGATATTTCCATGTTTATATAGACGGCGTTGTAGTTATTTCCATGTTTATACCGATAGCGGTGCTGGAATTTCCACGTTTATACAGATAGCGATGTAGATATTTCCACGTTTATACAGCTCGCGGTGCACATATTTATATCTTTATACAGATGGCATTGTAGATATTTCCTTATTCACACAGATGGTGGTGTAGATATTTCCATGTTTATACAGATAGCGGTGTAGATATTTACTTGTCTATAGAGGTAGCGGTGTAGGTATTTCCATATTTATACAAATTGCGGTGTAGATATTTCCATCGTTATACTGATGGTGGTTTAGATATTTCCATGTTTATACAAATGGCAATGAAGTTATTTCCATGTTTATACAGATAGTGGTGTAGATATTTCCATGTTTATACAGATGGCGGTGTAGATACATCCGTGTTTCTGAAGATGGCGGTGTAGATATTTTCATGTTTATAGAGATGGCGGTGTAGATATTTCCATGTATATAGAGATTGCAGTATAGATATTTCCATGTTTATAGAGAAATCGGTGTATGTATTTCCATGTTTATAGACATAGCAGTGTGCATATTTCCATATTTATACAGATAACGGTGTAGGTATTTCCATGTTTATACAGATGGCGGTGTAGGTATTTCCTTGTTTATACAGATATCTGTGCAGATATTTGCATGTTTACACAAATAGCCGTGTAGATATTTCTCTGTTTACACAGATAGAGTTGCAGATAATTCCATGTTTATAAAGATAGCGGTGCGGATATTTCCATGTTTATACAGATAGCGGTGTGGCTATTTCCAAGTTTATACTGATAGCGGTGTGGGTATTTCCATGTTTATACAGATAGCGTTATAGATATTTCCATGTTTATAGAGATGACTGTCTAGATATTTGCATGTTTATACAGCTTTCCGTGTAGATATTTCCATGTTTATACAGATGGTGGTGAAGATATTTCCATGTTTATACAGATGGCTTTGTAGATATTTCCATGTCTACAGAGATAGCGTTGCAGATATTTCCATGTTTATACAGATAGCGGTGTATATATTTCCATGTTTATACAGATCGTGGTGTAGATATTTCCATGTTTATACAGATACCGGTGTAGATATTTCCATGTTTATACAGACCGCAGTGTAGATATTTCCAAGTTTATAGAGATAGCAGTGTAGATATTTCCAAGTTTGTACAGATGGTGGTGTTGATGTTTCCATCTATACACAGATTTCCGTGTAGGTATTTCCATGTGTATACAGATGGCATTGTAGATATTTCCATGTTTATACAGATTGTGGTGTAGATATTTCCATGTTTACACAGATGACTGCATAGGTATTTCCATGTTTATACAGATGGCGGTGTAGACATTTCCAGGTTTATAGAGAAAGCGGTGTAGATATTTCCATATTTATACAGATAACGGTGTAGAAATTTCCATGTTTATACAGATAACGGTGTAAATATTTCCATGTTTATACAGATCACGGTGTAGATATTTCCTTGTTTATACAAATAGCGGTGTAGTTATTTCCATGTTTATACAGATAGCGGTGTAGATATTTCCATGTATCTATAGATGGCTGTGTAGATATTTCCATGTTTATACAGATGGCTTTGTAGATATTTCCATGTTTATACAGATGACTTTGTAGGTATTTCCATGTTTATACAGATGGCGGTGATGATATTTCCATGTTTATAGAGATAGCGTTGTAGATATTTCCATGTTTATACAGATCACGGTGTAGTTATTTCCATGTTTATACAGATCGCAGTGTAGATATTTCCATGTTTATACAGATAGCGGTGTAGATATTTCCATGTTTTTACTGATATCGGTGTAGATATTTCCCTGTATACACAGATTGCGGTGTAGGTATTTCCATCTTTCTACAGATGGCATTGTAGATATTTCCATGTTTATACACATAGCGTTGTAGATATTTCCATGTTTATACAGATAGCGGTGCAGATATTTCCATGTTTGTACAGATGGCGGTGTTGATATTTCCATCTATACACAGATGACCGTGTAGATATTTCCATGTTTATACAGATGGCGGCGCAGATATTTCCATGGATATGTAGATGACGGTGTAGATATTTCCATGTTTACACAGATAGCGGTGTAGTTATTTCCATGTTTATATAGATAGCGGTGTAGATATTTCCATGTATATACACATGGCTGTGTAGATATTTCCATGCTTATACAGATGGCGGTGTAGATATTTCCATGTTTATACCGATAACTTTTAAGTATTTCCATGTTTATACAGATGGCGGTGTAGATATTTCGATGTTTATAGAGATAGCAGTGGAGATATTTCCATGTTTATAGAGATAGCGGTGTAGATATTTCCGCGTTTATACTGATCGCGGTGTAGATATTTCCATGTTTATACAGATGGCAGTGTAGATATTTCCATGTTCATAGAGATAGCGGTGTTGATTTTTCCATGTTTATACAGATAGCGGTGTGGATATTTCCATGTTTATACAGATAGGGGTGTAGATATTTCCATGTTTATAGAGATGGCGGTGTAGATATTTCCTTGTTTATGCAGATCAACGTGTAGATATTTCCATGTTTATACAGATCGCGGTGTAGATATTTCCATGTTTATACAGATCATGGTGTAGATATTTCCATGTTTATACAGATCGCGGTGTTGATATTACCTTGTTTATAGAGATAGCGGTGCAAATATTTCCGCATTTATACAGATAGCGGTGTAGTTATTAGCATGTTTATACAGATAGCGGTGTAGATATTTCCATGTATAAACAGATGTCTGTGTATATATTTCCATGTTTAAACAGATGGCGGTGTAGATATTTCCTTGTTTATACAAATAGCGGTGTAGTTATTTCCATGTTATACAGATCACGGCGTAGATATTTCCTTGTTTATACAAATAGCGGTGTAGTTATTTCCATGCTTATACAGATAGCGGTGTAGATATTTCCTTGTTTATACAAATAGCGGTGTAGTTATTTCCATGTTTATACAGATAGCGGTGTAGATATTTCCATGTATATACAGATGGCTGTGTAGATATTTCCATGTTTATACAGATGGCTGTGTAGATATTTCCATGTTTATACAGATGACTTTGTAGGTATTTAAATGTTTATACAGGTGGCAGTGTAGATATTTCCATGTTTATATAGATGGTGGTGTAGATATTACCATGCCTATACAGATATCGGTGTAGATATTTCCATGTTTATACAGATCGTGGTGAATATATTTCCACATTTATACAGATCGCGGTGTAGATATTTCCATGTTTATACAGATAGCGGTGTAGATATTTCCATGCTTATACAGATAGCGGTGTAGTTATTTCCATGTTTATAGAGATGGCGTTGTAGATATTTCCATGTTTATACCCATAGCGGTGTTGGTATTTCCACGTTTATACAGATAGCGATGTAGGTATTTCCATGTTTATACAGCTCGCGTTGCAGATATTTATATCTTTATACAGATGGCATTGTAGATATTTCCTTATTCAAATAGATGGCGGTGTAGATGTTTCCATGTTTATACAGATGGCAGAGTAGTTATTTCCATGTTTATGGAGATGGCAGTGTAGGTATTTTCATGTTTATAGAGATGGCGGTGTAGATATTTCCAAGTATATACAGATGACTGTATAGGTATTTCCATGTTTTTAGAGATGGCAGTGCAGATATTTCCAAGTTTATGGAGATAGCGGTGCAGATATTTCCATGATTGTACAGATGGCGGTGTTGATATTTCCATCTATACACAGATGGCCGTGTAGATATTTCCATGGACATGCAGATGGCGGTGTAGATATTTCCATGTTTAAACAGATAGCAGTGTAGATATTTCCATGTTTACACAGATGGTGGTGTTGATATTTCCGTGTTTATACACATGGCGTAGTAGATACTTCCATCTTTATGGAGAAGGCAGTGTAGATATTTTCATGTTTATAGAGATGGCGGTGTAGATATTTCCATATTTAAAGAGATAACGGTGTAGATATTTCCATCTTTCTACAGATGGCAGTGTAGGTATTTCCATGTATATACAGATGGCGGTGTAGATATTTCCATATTTACACAGATGTCTGTGTAGATATTTCCATGTGTATACAGATGGTATTGTAGTTATTTCCGTGTTTATACAGATGGTGGTGTAGATATTTCCATGTTTATTCAGATGACTGTGTAGATATTTCCATGTTTTAACAGATGGCAGTGTAGATATTTCCATGTTTATAGAGATGGTGCTGTAGATATTTCCATGTTTATACAGATTGCGGTGCAGATATTTCCATGTTTATACAGATAGCGGTGTAGATATTTCCATGTTTTTACAGATATCGGTGTAGATATTTCCATGTTTACACAGATTGCGGTGTAGATATTTCCATCTTTCTACAGATGGCATTGTAGATATTTCCATGTTTATACAGATGGCGGTGTAGATATTTCCATGTTTGTATAGATGGAGGTGTAGATATTACCATGTTTATACAGATAGCGGTGTTGATATTTCCATGTTTATGCAGATCGTGGTGAAGGTATTTCCATGTTTATGCAGATCGTGGTGTAGATATTTCCATGTTTATACAGATCGCGGTGTAGGTATTTCCATGTTTATACAGATATTGGTGTAGATATTTCCAGGTTTATACAGATAGCGGTGTAGATATTTCCATGTTTATAGAGATAGCGGTGTAGGTATTTCCATGTTTATAGACACAGCGGTGTATATATTTCCATGTTTATATAGATGGCGTTGTAGATATTTCCATGTTTATACCGATAGCAGTGTTGGTATTTCCACATTTATACAGATAGCGATGTAGATATTTCCATGTTTATACAGCTCGCGGTGCAGATATTTATATCTGTATACAGATGGCATTGTAGATATTTCCTTATTCACACTGATGGCGGTGTAGATGTTTCCATGTTTATAGAGATGGCGGAGTAGTTAGTTCCGTGTTTATGGAGATGGCAGTGTAGATATTTTCATGTTTATAGAGATGGCGGTGTAGATATTTCCATGTTTATAGAGAGAGCAGTGTAGATATTTACATGTTTATACAGATGGCTGTGTAGATATTTCCATGTGTATACAGATGGCATTGTAAATATTTCCATGTTTATAGAGATGACTGTATAGGTATTTCCTTGTTTTTACAGATGGCAGTGCAGATATTTCCATGTTTATAGAGATAGTGGTGTTGATATTTCATTGTATGTACAGATTGCGGTGTTGATATTTCCATCTATACACAGATGGCGGTGTAGATATTTCCATGTTTATACAGATCTTGGTGAAGATATTTCCATGTTTATACAGACCGCGGTGTAGATATTTCCATGTTTATACAGATCGCGGTGTAGATATCTCCAAGTTTATACAGATAGCGGTGTAGATATTTCCATGTTTATACAGATAGCGGTGTAGATATTTCCATGTTTATAGAGATAGCGGTGTAGGTATTTCCATGTTTATAGACATAGTGGTGCAGATATTTCCATGTTCATATAGATGGCGTTGTAGATATTTCCATGTTTATACCGATAGCGGTGTTGGTATTTCCACGTTTATACAGATAGCGATGTAGATATTTCCATGTTTATACAGCTCGCGGTGCAGATACTTATATCTTTATAAAGATGACATTGTAGGTATTTCCTTATTCACCCAGGTGGCGGTGTAGATGTTTCCATGTTTATACAGATGGGATAGTAGTTAGTTCCATGTTTATGGAGATGGCAGTGTAGATATTTTCATGTTTGTAGAGATGACGGTGTAGATATTTCCATGTTTATAGAGATAGCAGTGTAGATATTTACATGTTTATACAGATGGCTGTGTAGATAATTCCATGTGTATACAGATGGCATTGTAGATATTTCCATGTTTATACAGATGACTGTATAGTTATTTCCATGTTTTTACAGATGGCAGTGCAGATATTTCCATGTTTATAGAGATAGCGGTGTAGATATTTCCATGTTTGTACAGATGGCGGTGTTGATATTTCCATCTATACACAGATGACCGTGTAGATATTTCCATGTTTATACAGATGGCGGCGCAGATATTTCCATGGATATGTAGACGGCGTTGTAGATATTTCCATGTTTCCACAGAAAGCGGTGTAGTTATTTCCATGTTTATATAGATAGCGGTGTAGATATTTCCTTGTATATACTCATGGCTTTGTAGATATTTCCATGTTTATACAGATGGCGGTGTAGATATTTCCATGTTTATACCGATAACTTTGTAAGTATTTCTATGTTTATACAGATGGCGGTGTAGTTATTTCGATGTTTATAGAGATAGCAGTGGAGATATTTCCATGTTTATACAGATAGCAGTGTAGATATTTCCACGTTTATACTGACCGCGGTGTAGATAATTCCATGTTTATAGAGAGGACAGTGTAGATATTTCCATGTTCATAGAGATAGCGGTGTTGATTTTTCCATGTTTATAGAGATAGCGGTGTGCATATTTCCATGTTTATACAGATAGGGGTGTAGATATTTCCATGTTTATTGAGATGGTGGTGTAGATATTTCCATGTTTATATAGATCACGGTGTAGATATTTCCATGTTTATACAGATCACGGTGTAGATATTTCCATGTTTATACAGATCATGGTGAAGATATTTCCATGTTTATACAGATCGCGGTGTTGATATTACCATGTTTATAGGGATAGCGGTGCAAATATTTCCACATTTATACAGATAGCGGTGTAGTTATTAGCATGTTTATACAGATAGCGGTGTAGATATTACCATGTATAAACAGATGTCTGTGTATATATTTCCGTGTTTAAACAGATGGCAGTGTAGATATTTCCTTGTTTATACAAATAGCGGTGTAGTTATTTCCAAGTTTATAGAGATCACGGTGAAGATATTTCCTTGTTTATACAAATAGCAGTGTAGATATTTCCATGCTTATACGGATAGCGGTGTAGATATTTCCTTGTTTATACAAATAGCAGTGTAGATATTTCCATGTTTATACAGATCACAGTGTAGATATTTCCTTGTTTATACAAATAGCGGTGTAGTTATTTCCATGTTTATACAGATAGCGGTGTAGATATTTCCATATATATACAGATCGCTGTGTAGATATTTCCATGTTTATACAGATGGCTGTGTAGATGTTTCCATGTTTATGCTGATGACTTTGTAGGTATTTCCATGTTTATACAGATGGCGTTGTAGATATTTCCATGTTTATAGAGATAGCTGTGTAGATATTTCCATGTTCATACAGATAGCGATGTAGATATTTCCATGGTTATACAGCTCGCGGTGCAGATATTTATATCTTTATACAGATGGCATTGTAGATATTTCCTTATTCACACAGATGGCGGTGAAGATGTTTCCATGTTTATACAGATTGCGGAGTAGTTAGTTCCATGTTTATGGAGATGGCAGTGTAGATATTTTCATGTTTATAGAGATGGCGGTGTAGATATTTCCATGTTTATAGAGATAGCAGTGTGGATATTTACATGTTTATACAGATGGCTGTGTAGATATTTCCATGAGTATACAGATGGCATTGTAGATATTTCCATGTTTATACAGATGACTGTATAGGTATTTCCATGTTTTTACAGATGGCAGTGGTGATATTTCCATGTTTATAGAGATAGAGGTGTTGATATTTCCATGTTTGTACAGATGGCGGTGTTGATATTTCCATGTATACACAGATGACCGTGTAGATATTTCCAAGTTTATACAGATTGTGGCGTAGATATTTCCATGGACATGCAGATGGCGGTGTAGATATTTCCATGTTTATACAGATAGCGGTGTAGATATTTCCATGTTTACATAGATGGTGGTGTAGATATTTCCATGTTTATACACATGGTGGAGTAGATACTTCCATCTTTATGGAGATGGCAGTGTAGATATTTTCATGTTTATAGAGATGGCGGTGTAGATATTTCCATATTTATAGAGATAGCGTTGTAGATATTTCCATGTGTATACAGATGGTATTGAAGGTATTTCCATGTTTATACAGATGGTGGTGTAGATATTTCCATGTTTATTCAGATGACTGTGTAGATATTTCCATGTTTTTAAAGATGGCAGTGTAGATATTTCAATGTTTATAGAGATGGCGCTGTAGATATTTCCATGTTTATACAGCTTGCGGTGTAGATATTTCCATATTTATACAGATGTCTGTGTAGATATTTCCATGTGTATACAGATGGTATTGAAGGTGTTTCCATGTTTATAGAGATTGTGGTGTAGATATTTCCATGTTTATTCAGATGACTGTGTAGATATTTCCATGTTTTTACAGATGGCAGTGTAGATATTTCAATGTTAATAGAGATGGCGCTGTAGATATTTCCATGTTTATAAAGATAACGGTGGAGATATTTCCATGTTTATACAGAGAGCAGTGGAGATATTTCCATGTTTATACACATAGCGGTGTACATATTTCCATGTTTATAGAGACAGCGGTGTAAGTATTTTCATGTTTATACAGATAGCGGTGCAGATATTTCCATGTTTATACAGATGCCTATGCAGATATTTCCATATTTATACAGAGGGGTGTGTAGATACTTCTATGTTTATACAGATGGCAGTGTAGATATTTCCATGTTCCTACACATGACTGTGTAGATATTTCCATGTTTATACAGATGGCTTTGTAGGTATTTCCATGTTTATAGAGATAGCGGTGCAGATATTTCCATGTTTACACAGATAGCGGTGTATATATTTCCATGTTTATACAGATCGTGGTGTAGATATTTCCATGTTTATACAGATACCGGTGTAGATATTTCCATGTTTATACAGACCGCAGTGTAGATAATTCCATGTTTATAGAGATAGCCGTGTAGATATTTCCATGTTTGTACTGATGGCGTTGTTGATGTTTCCATCTATACACAGATTGCCGTGTAGGTATTTCTATGTGTATACAGATGGCATTGTAGATATTTCCATGTTTATACAGATGGCGGTGTAGATATTTCCATGTTTATACAGATGGCCGTGTAGATATTTCCATGTTTGTAGAGATGGCGGTGTTGATATTTCCATCTATACACAGATGACGGTGTAGATATTTCCATGTTTATACAGATGGCGGCGCAGATATTTCCATGGATATGTAGATGGCGGTGTAGATATTTTCATGTTTATACAGATAGCGGTGTAGTTATTTCCATGTTTATACAGATAGCGGTGTAGATATTTCCATGTATATACACATGGCTGTGTAGATATTTCCATGTTTATACAGATGGCGGTGTAGGTATTTCCATGTTTATACAGAGAACTTTGTAAGTAGTTCCATGTTTATACAGATGGCGGTGTAGATATTTCGATGTTTATAGAGATAGCAGTGGAGATATTTCCATGTTTATACAAATAGCGGTGTAGATATTTCCATGTTTATAATGATCGTGGTGTAGATATTTCCAAGTTTATAGAGATGGCGGTGTAGATATTTACATGTTCATAGAGATAGCGGTGTTGATTTTTTCCTGTTTATAGAGATAGCGGTGTGGATATTTCCATGTTTATACAGATAGGGGTGTAGATATTTCCATGTTTATAGAGATAGCGGTGTACATATTTCCATGTTTATACACATCACGGTGCAGATATTTCCTTGTTTATAAAAATAGCGGTGTAGTTATTTCCATGTTTATACAGATAGCAGTGTAGATATTTCCATGTATATACAGATGGCTGTGTAGATATTTCCATGTTTATACAGATGGCCGTGTAGATATTTCAATGTTTATAGAGATGGCGCTGTAGATATTTCCATATTTATACAGCTAACGGTGGAGGTATTTCCATGTTTATACAGAGAGCAGTGGAGATATTTCCATGTTTATACACATAGCGGTGTACATATTTCCATGTTTATGGAGACAGCTGTGTAGGTTTTTCCATGTTTATACAGATAGCGGTGCAGATATTTCCATGTTTACACAGATGCCTATGTAGATATGTCCATATTTATACAGAGGGCTGTGAAGATATGTCTATGTCTATACAGATGGCAGTGTAGATATTTAAATGTTCCTACACATGACTGTGTAGGTATTTCCATGTTTATACAGATGTCTTTGTAGATATTTCCATGTTTATACAAATAGCGGTGTATATATTTCCATGATTATACAGATCATGTTGTAGATATTTCCATGTTTATTCAGATGGCGGTGTAGATATTTCCATGTTTATACAGATGGCGTTGTAGATATTTCCATGTATATACAGATCGTGGTGTAGATATTTCCGTGTTTATACAGATCGCGGGGTAGTTATTTCCATGTTTATGCAGATACCGGTGTAGATATTTCCATGTTTATACAGACCGCAGTGTAGATAATTCCATGTTTATAGAGATAGCCGTGTAGATATTTCGATGTTTGTACAGATGGCGTTGTTGATGTTTCCATCTATACACAGATTGCCGTGTAGGTATTTCTATGTGTATACAGATGGCATTGTAGATATTTCCATGTTTATACAGATGGTGATGTAGATATTTCCATGTTTACACAGATGACTCTATAGGTATTTCCATGTTTATACAGATGGCAGTGTAGATATTTCCAACTTCATAGTGATAGCGGTGTAGATATTTCCATAGTTATAAAGATAACGGTGTAGAAGTTTCCATGTTTATACAGATAGCGGTGTAAATATTTCCATGTTTATACAGATCACGGTGTAGGTATTTCCATGTTTATAGAGATAGCGGTGTAGTTATTTCCATGTTTATACCGATAGCGGTGTAGATATTTCCATGTTTATACAGACCGCGGTGTAGATATTTCCATGTTTTTATAGATAGCGGTGTAGATATTTCCATGTTTGTAGAGATGGCGGTGTTGATATTTCCATCTATACACAGATGACGGTGTAGATATTTCCATGTTTATACAGATGGCGGCGCAGATATTTCCATGGATATGTAGATGGCGGTGTAGATATTTTCATGTTTATACAAATAGCGGTGTAGTTATTTCCATGTTTATACAGATAGCGGTGTAGATATTTCCATGTATATACACATGGCTGTGTAGATATTTCCATGTTTACACAGATGGCGGTGTAGGTATTTCCATGTTTATACAGAGAACTTTGTAAGTAGTTCCATGTTTATACAGATGGCGGTGTAGATATTTCGATGTTTATAGAGATAGCAGTGGAGATATTTCCATGTTTATACAAATAGCGGTGTAGATATTTCCATGTTTATAATGATCGTGGTGTAGATATTTCCAAGTTTATAGAGATGGCGGTGTAGATATTTACATGTTCATAGAGATAGCGGTGTTGATTTTTTCCTGTTTATAGAGATAGCGGTGTGGATATTTCCATGTTTATACAGATAGGGGTGTAGATATTTCCATGTTTATAGAGATAGCGGTGTACATATTTCCATGATTATACACATCACGGTGCAGATATTTCCTTGTTTATAAAAATAGCGGTGTAGTTATTTCCATGTTTATACAGATAGCAGTGTAGATATTTCCATGTATATACAGATGGCTGTGTAGATATTTCCATGTTTATACAGATGGCCGTGTAGATATTTCAATGTTTATAGAGATGGCGCTGTAGATATTTCCATATTTATACAGCTAACGGTGGAGGTATTTCCATGTTTATACAGAGAGCAGTGGAGATATTTCCATGTTTACACACATAGCGGTGTACATATTTCCATGATTATAGAGACAGCTGTGTAGGTTTTTCCATGTTTATACAGATAGCGGTGCAGATATTTCCATGTTTACACAGATGCCTATGTAGATATGTCCATATTTATACAGAGGGCTGTGAAGATATTTCTATGTCTATACAGATGGCAGTGTAGATATTTAAATGTTCCTACACATGACTGTGTAGGTATTTCCATGTTTATACAGATGTCTTTGTAGATATTTCCATGTTTATACAAATAGCGGTGTATATATTTCCATGATTATACAAATCATGTTGTAGATATTTCCATGTTTATTCAGATGGCGGTGTAGATATTTCCATGTTTATACAGATGGCGTTGTAGATATTTCCATGTATATTCAGATCGTGGTGTAGATATTTCCGTGTTTATACAGATCGCAGTGTAGTTATTTCCATGTTTATACAGATAGCGGTGTAGATATTTCCATGTTCCTACACATGACTGTGTAGGTATATCCATGTTTCTACAGATGGCTTTGTAGATATTTCCATGTTTATAGAGATAGCGGTGCAGATATTTCAAAGTTTATACAGATAGTGGTGTGTATATTTCCATGTTTATACAGATCTTGGTGTGGATATTTCCATGTTTATACAGATATGGGTGTAGATATTTCCATGTTTATACAGACCACAGTGTAGAGATTTCCATGTTTATAGAGATAACTGTGTAGATATTTCCATGTTTGTACAGATGGCGGTGTTGATGTTTCCATCTATACACAGATTGCCGTGTAGGTATTTCCATGTGTATACAGATGGCATTGTAGATATTTCCATGTTTACACAGATGACTGTAAAGGTATTTCCATGTTTATACAGATGGCGGTGTAGATATTTCCATGTTTATATACATAGCAGTGTAGATATTTCCATGTACATACACATGGCTGTGTAGATATTTCCATGTTTATACAGATGGCGGTGTAGATATTTCCATGTTTATAGAGATAGCGGTGTAGATATTTCCATGTTTATACAGATAGCGGTGTAGATATTTCCATGTTTATACAGATAGCGGTGTAGTTATTTCCATGTTTATATAGATAGCAGTGTAGATATTTCCATGTATATACACATGGCTGTGTAGATGTTTTCATCTTTATACAGATAGCGGTGTAGATATTTCCATGTTTATACAGACCACAGTGTAGATAATTCCATGTTTATAGAGATAGCAGTGTAGATATTTCCACGTTTGTACAGATGGCGGTGTTGATATTTCCATCTATACACAGATGACCGTGTAGATATTTCCATGTTTATACAGATGGCGGCACAGAAATTTCCATTGATATGTAGATGGCGGTGTAGATATTTCCATGTTTATACAGATAGCGGTGTAGATATTTCCATGTATATACACATGGCTGTGTAGATATTTCCATGTTTATACAGATAACTTTGTAAATATTTCCATGTTTATGCAGATGGCGGTGTAGATATTTCGATGTTTTTAGAGATAGCAGTGGAGATATTTCCATGTTTATTCAGATAGCGGTGTAGATATTTCCATGTTTATACATCCGGCGGTGTAGATATTTAGATCTTTATATAGATGTCTGTGTAGATATTTCCACGTGTATACAGATGGCATTGTAGATATTTCCATGTTTATACAGATGACTGTATTGGTATTTCCATGTTTTTACAGATGGCAGTGCAGATATTTCCATGTTTATAGAGATAGCGGTGTAGATATTTCCATGTATGTACAGATGGCGGTGTTGATATTTCCATCTATACACAGATGGCCGTGTAGATATTTATATGTTTTTACAGATGGCGGCGTAGATATTTCCATGGACATGCAGATGGCGGTGTAGATATTTCCATGTTTACACAGATGGTGGTGTAGATATTTCCGTGTTTATACACATGGCGCAGTAGATACTTCCATCTTTACGGAGATGGCAGTGTAGATATTTTCATGTTTATACAGATGGCGGTGTAGATATTTCCATATTTATAGAGATAGCGGTGTAGATATTTCCATCTTTCTACAGATGGCAGTGTAGATATTTCCATGTTTATACAGCTGGCGGTGTAGATATTTCCAAATTTATACAGATGTCTGTGTAGATATTTCCATGTGTATACAGATGGTATTGTAGGTATTTCCATGTTTATACAGATGGTGGTGTAGGTATTTCCATGTTTATTCAGATGACTGTGTAGATATTTCCATGTTTTTACAGATGGCAGTGTAGATATTTCAATGTTTCTAGAGATTGCGCTGTAGATATTTCCATGTTTATACAGATAACGGTGGAGATATTTCTATGTTTATACAGAGAGCAGTGGAGATATTTCCATGTTTATACACATAGTGCTGCAGATATTTCCATGTTGATAGTGACAGCGGTGCAGGTATTTCCATGTTTATACAGATAGTGGTGCAGATATTTCCATGTTTATACAGATGCCTAGGCAGATATTCCCATATTTATACAGAGGGCTGTGTAGATATTTCTATGTTTATACAGATGGCAGTGTAGATATTTCCATGTTCCTACACATGACTGTGTAGTTATTTCCATGTTTATACAGATGGCTTTGTAGATATTTCCATGTTTATAGAGATAGCGGTGCAGATATTTCCATGTTTATACAGATAGCGGTGTATATATTTCCATGTTTATACAGATCGTGGTGTAGATATTTCCATGTTTATACAGATACCGGTGTAGATATTTCCATCTTTATACAGACCGCAGTGTAGATAATTCCATATTTATAGAGATACCAGTGTAGACATTTCCATGTTGGTAAAGTTGGCGGTGTTGATGTCTCCATCTATACACAGATTGCCGTGTAGGTATTTCTATGTGTATACAGATGGCATTGTAGATATTTCCATGTTTATACAGATGGTGGTGTAGATATTTCCATGTTTTCACAGATGACTCTATAGGTATTTCCATGTTTTTACAGATGGCGGTGTAGATATTTCCAAGTTTATAGAGATAGCGGTGTAGATATTTCCATATTTATACAGATATCGGTGTAGATGTTTCCATGTTTATACAGATAGTGGTGTAAATATTTCCATGTTTATACAGATCACGGTGTAGATATTTCCATGTTTATAGAGATAGCGGTGTAGATATTTCCATGTTTATACAGATAGCGGTGTAGATATTTCCATGTTTATACAGACCGCAGTGCAGATATTTCCATGTTTATACAGATAGCGGTGTAGATATTTCCATGTTTGAAGAGATGGCGGTGTTGATATTTCCATCTATACACAGATGACCGTGTAGATATTTCCATGTTTATACAGATGGCGGCGCAGATATTTCCATGGACATGTACATTGCAGCGTAGATATTTTCATGTTTATACAGATAGCGGTTTAGTTATTTCCATGTTTATAAAGATAACGGTGTAGATATTTCCATGTATATACACATGGCTGTGTAGATATTTCCAAGTTTATACAGATGGCGGTGTAGATACTTCCATGTTTATACAGAGAACTTTGTAATTATTTCCATGTTTATGCAGATGGCGGTGTAGACATTTCGATGTTTATAGAGATAGCATTGGAGATATTTCCATGTTTATACAGATAGTGGTGTAGATATTTCCATGTTTATACTGATCGTTGTGTAGATATTTCCATGTTTATAGAGATGGCGGTGTAGATATTTCCATGTTCATAGAGATAGCGGTGTTGATTTTTCCATGTTTATAGAGATAGCGGTGTGGATATTGCCATGTTTATACAGATAGGGGTGTAGATATTTCCATGTTTATAGACATGGCGGTGTACATATTTCCATGTTTATACACATCACGGTGCAGATATTTCCTTTTTTATACAGATAGCGGTGTAGATATTTCCATGTATATACAGATGGCTGTGTAGATATTTCCATGTTTATACAGATGGCAGTGTAGATATTTCAATGTTTATACAGATGGCGCTGTAGATATTTCCATGTTTATTCAGATAACGGTGGAGATATTTCCATGTTTATACAGAGAGCAGTGGAGATATTTCCATGTTTATACACATAGCGGTGTACATATTTCCATGTTTATAGAGACAGCTGTGTAGGTTTTTCCATGTTTATACAGATAGCGGTGCAGATATTTCCATGTTTACACAGATGCGTATGCAGATATATCCATATTTATACAGAGGGATGTGTAGATATTTCTATGTTTATACAGATGGCAGTGTAGATATTTAAATGTTCCTACACATGACTGTGTAGGTATTTCCCTGTTTATACAGATGTCTTTGTAGATATTTCCATGTTAATACAGATAGTGGTGTAGATATTTCCATGTTTATACAGATAGCGGTGCAGATATTTCCATGTTTGTACAGATGGCGGCGCAGATATTTCCATGGACATGTAGATGGCGGTGTAGATATTTTCATGTTTATACAGATAGCGGTGTAGTTATTTCCATGTTTATATAGATAGCAGTGTAGATATTTCCATGTATATACACATGGCTGTGTAGATATTTCCAAGTTTATACAGATGGCGGTGTAGATTCTTCCATGTTTATACAGAGAACTTTGTAAGTATTTCCATGTTTATACAGATTGCAGTGTAGATATTTTGATGTTTATAGAGATAGCAGTAGAGATATTTCCATGTTTATACAGATAGCGTTGTAGATATTTCCATGTTTATACTGATCGTTGTGTAGATATTTTCATGTTTATAGAGATGGCAGTGTAGATATTTCCATGTTCATAGAAATAGCGGTGTTGATTTTTCCATGTTTATAGAGATAGCGGTGTGGATATTTCCATGTTTATACAGATAGGGGTGTAGATATTTCCATGTTTATAGAGATGGCGCTGTACATATTTCCATGTTTATACACATCACAGTGCAGATATTTCCTTGTTTATACAAATATCGGTGTAGTTATTTCCATGTTTATACAGATAGCGGTGTAGATATTTCCATGTACATGCAGAAGGCGGTGTACATATTTCCATGTTTATACAGATAGCGGTGTAGGTATTTCCATGTTTACACAGATGGTGGTGCAGATATTTCCATGTTTATACAGATCACGGTGCAGGTATTTCCATGTTTACACAGATGGTGGTGCAGATATTTCCATGTTTATACAGATCACGGTGTAGATATTTCCATGTTTATACAGATCATGGTGTAGATATTTCCATGTTTATACAGATTGCGGTGTTGATGTTACCATGTTTATAGGGATAGCGGTGCAAATATTTCCACATTTATACAGATAGCGGTGTAGTTATTAGCATGTTTATACAGATAGCGGTGTAGATATTACCATGTATAAACAGATGTCTGTGTATATATTTCCGTGATTAAACAGATGGCAGTGTAGATATTCCCTTGTTTATACAAATAGCGGTGTAGTTATTTCCATGTTTATACAGATCACGGTGTAGTTATTTCCTTGTTTATACAAATAGCTCTGTAGTTATTTCCATGTTTATACAGATAGCGGTGCAGATATTTCCATGTATATACAGATGGCTGTGTAGATATTTCCATGTTTATACAGATGGCAGTGTAGATATTTCAATATTTATAGAGATGGCACTGTGGATATTTCCATGTTTATACAGATAACGGTGGAGATATTTCCATGTTTATACACATAGCGGTGTACATATTTCCACGTTTATAGAGACAGCTGTGTAGGTTTTTCCATGTTTATACAGATAGCGGTGCAGATATTTCCATGTTTACACAGATGCCTATGCAGATATTTCCATATTTATACAGAGGGCTGTGTACATATTTCTATGTTTATAGAGATGGCAGTGTAGATATTTAAATGTTCCTACACATGACTGTGTAGGTATTTCCATGTTTATTCAGATGTCTTTGTAGATATTTCCATGTTAATACAGGCAGCGGTGTCTATATTTCCATGTTTATACAGATCATGGTGTAGATATTTCCATGTTTATACAGATGGTGGTGTAGATAATTCCATGTTTATACAGATGGCGTTGTAGATATTTCCATGTTTATACAGATCGCGGTGTAGATATTTCCAGGTTTATACAGATCGCGGTGTAGATATTTCCATGTTTATACAGATAGCGGTGTAGATATTTCCATGTTTATACAGACAGCGGTGTAGATATTTCCATGTTTATACAGATAGCGGTGCAGATATTTCCATGTTTGTACAGATGGCGGTGTAGATATTTCCTTGTTTATACAAATAGCGGTGTAGATATTTCCATGTTTATACAGACCGCGGTGTAGATATTTCCATGTTTATACAGATAGCGGTGCAGATATTTCCATGTTTGTACAGATGGCGGTGTAGATATTTCCTTGTTTATACAAATAGCGGTGTAGATATTTCCATGTTTATACAGATCACGGTGTAGATATTTCCTTGTTTATACAGATAGCGGTGTAGTTATCTCCATGTTTATACAGGTAGCGGTGTAGATATTTCCAAGTGTATACAGACGGCTGTGTAGATATTTCCATGTTTATACAGATGACTTTGTAAGTATTTCCATGTTTATACAGATGGCGGTGTAGATATTTCCATGTTCATTCAGATGTCTGTGTAGATATTTCCATGTTTATTCAGATGGTGGTGTAGATATTTCCATGTTTATAGAGATGGCGGTGTAGTTATTTCTATGTTTATAGAGATAGCGGTGTAAATATCCCCATGTTTATAGTGATGGTGGTGTAAGTATTTTCATGTTTATAGAGATAGCAGTGTAGATATTTCCATGTTTATACAGATAACGGTGTTGGTATTTCCATGTTTATACAGATCGTGGTGTAGGTATTTCCATGTTTATACAGATAGCTGTGTAGAAATTTCCATGTTTATACAGATAGCGGTGTAGATATTTCCATTTTTATAGAGATAGCGGTGTTGGTATTTCCATGTTTATAGACATAGCGGTGTAGATATTTCCATGTTTATATAGATGGCGTTGTAGATATTTCCATGATTATACCGATAGCGGTGTTGGTATTTGCACGTTTATACAGACAGCGATGTAGATATTTCCATGGTTATACAGCTCGCGGTGCAGATATTTATATCTTTACGCCGATGGCATTGTAGATATTTCCTTATTCACACAGATGTTTGTGTAGACGTTTCCATGTTTATACAGATGGCGGAGTAGTTAGTTCCATGTTTATGGAGATGGCAGTGTAGATATTTTCATTTTATAGAGATGGTGGTGTAGATATTTCCATGTTTATAGAGATAGCAGTGTAGATATTTACATGTTTATACAGATGACTGTGTAGATATTTCCATGTGTATACAGATGGCATTGTAGATATTTCCAAGTTTATACAGATGACTGTGTAGGTATTTCCATGTTTTTACAGATGGCAGTGCAGATATTTCCATTTTTATAGAGATAGCGGTGTAGATATTTCCATGTTTGTACAGATGGCGGTGTTGATATTTCCATCTACTCACAGATGGCCGTGTAGATATTTCCATGTTTATACAGATGGCGGCGTAGATATTTCCATGGACATGCAGAAGGCGGTGTAGATATTTCCATGTTTATACAGATAGCCGTGTAGGTATTTCCATGTTTACACAGATGGTGGTGTAGATATTTCCATGTTTATACAGATCACGGTGTAGATATTTCCATGTTTATACAGATCATGGTGTAGATATTCCATGTTTATACAGATCGCGGTGTTGATATTACCATGTTTATAGGGATAGCGGTGCAACTATTTCCACATTTATACAGATAGCGGTGTAGTTATTAGCATGTTTATACAGATAGCGGTGTAGATATTACCATGTATAAACAGATGTCTGTGTATATATTTCCGTGATTAAACAGATGGCCGTGTAGATATTTCCTTGTTTATACAAATAGCGCTGTAGTTATTTCCATGTTTATAGAGATCACGGTGAAGATATTTCCTTGTTTATACAAATAGCGGTGTAGATATTTCCATGCTTATACGGATAGCGGTGTAGATATTTCCTTGTTTATACAAATAGCAGTGTAGATATTTCCATGTTTATACAGATCACGGTGTAGATATTTCCTTGTTTATACAAATAGCGGTGTAGTTATTTCCATGTTTCTACAGATAGCGGTGTAGATATTTCCTTGTTTATACAAATAGCAGTGTAGATATTTCCATGTTTATACAGATCACGGTGTAGATATTTCCATGTTTATACAGATAGCGGTGTAGATATTTCCATGTTTATATAGATAGCGGTGTAGATATTTCCATGTATATACACATGGCTGTGTAGATATTTCCATGTTTATACAGATAACTTTGTAAATATTTCCATGTTTATACAGATGGCTGTGTAGATATTTCCATGTTTATACTGATAGCGGTGCAGATATTTCCATGTTTATACAGACCGCGGTGTACATATTTCCATGTTTATACAGATAGCGGTGCAGACATTTCCATGTTTGTACAAATGGCGGTGTAGATATTTCTATGTATATACAGATGGCTGTGTAGATATTTCCACGTTTATACAGATGGCTGTGTAGATGTTGCATGTTTATACAGATGACTTTGTAGGTATTTCCATGTTTATACAGATGGCTGTGTAGATATTTCCATGTTTATAAATAGCTGTGTCGATATTTCCATGTTTATACAGATCGCAGTGGAGATATTACCATGTTTATACAGATAGCGGTGTAGATACTTCCATGTTTATACAGATCGCGGTGTAGATATTTCCATGTTTATACAAATAACGGTGTTGGTATTTCCATGTTTATACTGATGGTGGTGTAGATATTTCCATGTTTACACAGGCAACTGTATAGGTATTTCCATGTTTATACAGCTGGCGGTGTAGATATTTCCAAGTTTATAGAGATAGCGGTGTAGATATTTCCATATTTATACAGATAACGGTGTAGAAGTTTCCATGTTTATACAGATAGCAGTGTAAATATTTCCACGTTTATACAGATAACGGTGTAGATATTTCCATGTTTATAGAGATAGCGGTGTAGATATTTCCATGTTTATACAGACCGTGGTGTAGATATTTCCATGTTTATACAGATAGCGGTGCAGATATTTCCATGTTTGTACAGATGGCCGTGTTGATATTTCCATCTATGCACAGATGACCGTGTAGATATTTCCATGTTTATACAGATGGTGGCGCAGATATTTCCATGGATATGTATATGGCGGTGTAGATATTTCCATGTTTATACAGATAGCGGTGTAGTTATTTCCATGTTTATATAGATAGCGGTCTAGATATTTCCATGTATATACACATGGCTGTGTAGATATTTCCATGTTTATACAGATGGCGGTGTACATATTTCCATGTTTATACAGATAACTTTGTAAGTATTTCCATGTTTATACAAATGGCGGTGTAGATATTTCGATGTTTATAGAGATAGCTGTGGAAATATTTCCATGTTTGTACAGATAGCGGTGTAGATATTTCCATGTTTGTACTGATCACGGTGTAGATATTTCCATGTTTATAGAGATGGCGGTGTAGATATTTCCATGTTCATAGAGATAGCGGTGTTGATTTTTCCATGTTTATAGAGATAGCGCTGTGGATATTTCCATGTTTATACAGATAGGGGTGTAGACATTTCCATGTTTATAGAGATGGTGGTGTAGATATTTCCATGTTTATACAGATCACGGTTTAGATATTTCCATGTTTAAACAGATCATGGGGTAGATATTTCCAAGTTTATACAGATCGCGGTGTTGATATTACCATGTTTATAGGGATAGCGGTGGAAATATTTCCACATTTATACAGAGAGCAGTGTAGTTATTATCATGTTTACAGGGATAACGGTGCAAATATTTCCACATTTATACAGATAGCAGTATAGATATTATCATGTTTATACAGATAGCTGTGTAGATATTTCCATGTATAAACAGATGTCTGTGTATGTATTTCCATATATATACAGATGGCTGTGTAGATATTTCCAAGTTTATACAGATGGCGGTGTAGATATTTCCATGTTCATAGAGATAGCGCTGTTGATTTTTCCATGTTTATAGAGATAGCGGTGTGGAGATTTCCATGTTTATACAGACAGGGGTGTAGATATTTCCATGTTTACAGAGATGGCGGTGTAGATATTTCCATGTTTATACATATCAAGGTGTAGATATTTCCTTGTTTATATAAATAGCGGTGTAGGTATTTCCATGTTTATACAGATAGCGGTGTAGATATTTCTATGTATATACAGATGGCTGTTTACATATTTCCATGTTTATACAGATGGCTGTGTAGATATTTCCATGTTTATACAGATGACTTAGTAGGTATTTCCATGTTTATACAGATGGCGGTGTAGATATTTCCATGTTTATAGAGATAGCTTTGTAGATATTTCCATGTTTATACAGATAGCTATGTAGATATTTCCAAGTTTATAGAGATCGTGGTGTAGATATTTCCATGTTTATACAGATCGTGGTGTAGATATTTTTATGTTTATACAGACAGCGGTGTAGATATTTCCATGTTTTTACAGATATCGGTGTAGATATTTCCATGTTTACACAGATTGCGGTGTAGATATTTCCATCTTTCTACAGATGACATTGTAGATATTTCCATGTTTATACAGATGGCGGTGTAGATATTTCCATGTTTATATAGATGGTGGTGTAGATATCACCATGTTTATACAGATAGCGGTGTAGATATTTCCATGTTTATACTGATCGTGGTGAATATATTTCCATGGTTATGCAGATCGCGGTGTAGATATTTCCATGTTTATACAGATCGCGGTGTAGATATTTCCATGTTTATACAGATAGCGGTGTAGATATTTTCATGTTTATACAGATAGCGGTGTAGGTATTTCCATGTTTATAGAGATAGCAGTGTAGATATTTCCATGTTTATAGACATAGCGGTGTAGATATTTCCATGTTTATATAGATGGCGTTGTAGGTATTTCCATGTTTATCCGATAACGGTGTTGGTATTTCCACGTTTATACAGATAGCGATGTATATATTTCCATGTTTATACAGCTCGCGGTGCAGATATTTATATCTTTATACAGATGGCTTTGTAGATATTTCCTTATTCACACAGATGGCGGTGTAGATGTTTCCATATTTATACAGATGGCAAAGTAGTTAGTTCCATGTTTATGGAGATGGCAGTGTAGATATTTTCAAGTTTATGGAGATGGCGGTGTAGATATTTCCATGTTTATAGAGATAGCATTGTAGATATTTACATGTTTATACAGATGGCTTTGTCGATATTTCCATGTGTATACAGACGGCATTGTAGATATTTCCATGTTTATACAGATGACTGTATAGGTATTTCCATGTTTTTCCCGATGGCAGTGCAGATATTTCCATGTTTATAGAGATAGCGATGCAGATATTTCCATGTTTGTACAGATGGCGGTGTTGATATTTCCATCTATACTGAGATGGCCGTGTAGATATTTCCATGTTTATACAGATGGCGGTGTAGATATTTCCATGGACATGCAGATGGCGCTGTAGATATTTCCATGTTTATACAGATAGCGGTGTAGATAATTCCATGTTTACACAGACGGTGGTGTAGATATTTCCGTGTTTATACACATGGCGGAGTAGATACTTCCATCTTTATGGAGATGGCAGTGTAGATATGTTCATGTTTATAGAGATGGCGGTGTAGATATTTCCATATTTATAGAGATAGCGGTGTAGATATTTCCATCTTTCTACAGATGACATTGTAGATATTTCCATGTTTATACAGATGGCCGTGTACATATTTCCATATTTATACAGATCTCTGTGTAGATATTTCCATGTGTATACAGATGGTATTGTAGGTATTTCCATGTTTATACAGATGGTGGTGTAGATATTTCCATGTTTATTCAGATGACTGTGTAGATATTTCCATGTTTTTACAGATGGCGGTGTAGATATTTCAATGTTTATAGAGATGGCGCTGTAGATACTTCCATGTTTATAAAGATAACTTTGGAGATATTTCCGTGTTTATACAGAGAGCAGTGGAGATATTTCCATGTTTATACACATAGCGGTGTACATATTTCCATGTTTATAGAAAGAGCAGTGTAGGTATTTCCATGTTTATACAGATAGCAGTGCAGATATTTCCATGTTTATACAGATCCTGGTGTAGATATTTCCATGTTTATACAGACCGCAGTGTAGATATTTCCATGTTTATACAGCTAGCGGTGCAGATATTTCCATGTTTGTACAGATGGCGGTGTTGATTTTTCCATCTATACAGAGATGACCGTGTAGTTATTTCCATGTTTATACAGATAGCGGTGTAGATATTTCCATGTTTATACTGATCGTGGTGTCGATATTTCCATGTTTATATAGATGGCGGTGTAGTTATTTCCATGTTCATAGAGATAGCGGTGTTGATTTTTCCGTGTTTATAGAGAAAGCGGTGTGGATATTTTCATGTTTATACAGATAGGGGTGTAGATATTTCCATGTTTATAGAGATGGCGGTGTAGTTATTTCCATGTTTATACAGATCACGGTGTAGATAATTCCTTGTTTATACAAATAGCGGTGTAGGTATTTCCATGTTTATACAGATAGCGGTGTAGATATTTCCATGTATATACCGATGACTGTGTAGATATTTCCATGTTTATACAGATGGCTGTGTAGATATTTCCATGTTTATACAGATGACTTTGTAGGTATTTCCATGTTTACACAGATGGCGGTGTAGATATTTCCATGTTTATAGACATAGCTGTGTAGATATTTCCATGTATATACCGATGACTGTGTAGATATTTCCATGTGTATACAGATGGTATTGTAGGTATTTCCATGTTTATACAGATGGTGGTGTAGATATTTCCATGTTTATTCAGATGACTGTGTAGTTATTTCCAAGTTTTTACAGATCGCAGTGTAGATATTTCAATGTTTATAGAGATGGCGCTGTAGATATTTCCATGTTTAAACAGATAACGGTGGAGATATTTCCATGTTTATACAGAGAGCAGTGGAGATATTTCCATGTTTATACACATAGCAGTGCACATATTTCCATGTTTAAAGAGACAGCGGAGTAGGTATTTCCATGTTTATACAGATAGCGGTGCAGATATTTCCATGTTTATACAGATGCCTATGCAGATATTTCCATATTTATACAGAGGGCTGTGTAGATATTTCTATGTTTATACAGATGGCAGTGTAGATATATCCATTTTCCTACACATGACTGTGTAGGTATTTCCATGTTTATACAGATGGCTTTGAAGATATTTCCATGTTTATAGAGATAGCGGTGCAGATATTTCCGTGTTTATACAGATAGCGGTGTATATATTTCCATGTTTTTACAGATACCGTTGTAGATATTTCCATGTTTATACAGACTGCAGTGTAGATATTTCCATGTTTATAGAGATAGCAGTGTAAATATTTCCATGTTTGTACAGATGGCGGTGTTGATGATTCCATCTATACACAGATTGCCATGTAGGTATTTCCATGTTTATACAGATGGCATTGTAGATATTTCAATGTATAAACAGATGTCTGTGTATATATTTCCATGTTTAAACAGATGACGGTGTAGATATTTCCTTGTTTATACAAAAAGCGGTGTAGTTATTTCCATGTATATACAGATAGCGGTGTAGATATTTCCATGTATATACAGATGGCTTTGTAGACATTTCCATGTTCATACAGATGGCTGTGCAGATATTTCCATGTTTACACAGATGAATTTGTAGGTATTTCCATGTTTATACAGATGGCGGTGTAGATATTTCCATGTTTATAGAGAAAGCTGTGTAGTTATTTCCATATTTATACAGATAGCGGTGTATATATTTCCATGTTTATACAGATCGTGGTGTAGATATTTCCATGTTTATACAGATCGCGGTGTAGATATTTCCATGTTCATACAGATCGCAGTGTAGATATTTCCATATTTATACAGATAGTGGTGTTGTTATTTCCATGTTTATACAGATAGCGCTGTAGATATTTCCATGTTTATACAGATGGCAGTGTAGATATTTCCATGTTTATACAGATGGCGGTGTAGATATTTCCATGTTTACAGAGATAGCGGTGTAGATATATCCTTTTTCATAGGGATAGCAGTGAGGATATTTCCATATTTACACAGATAGTCGTGTTGTTATTTCCATGTTTATACAGATAGCGCTGTACATATTTCCATGTTTATACAGATGGCAGTGTAGATATTTCCATGTTTATACAGATGGCGGTGTAGATATTTCCATGTTTACAGAGATAGCGGTGTAGATATATCCTTGTTCATAGGGATAGCAGTGAGGATATTTCCATGTTTATACAGATAGCAGTGTAGATATTTCCATTTTTATAGAGATAGCGGTTTAGATATTTCATATTTATACAGATAGTGGTGTAGATATTTCCATGTTTATACAGATTGCGGTGTAGATATTTCCATGTTTATACACATGACTGTGTAGGTATTTCCATGTTTATACAGATGGCTTTGTAGATATTTCCATGTTTATAGAGATAGCAGTGCAGATATTTCCATGTTTATACAGATAGCCGTGTAAATATTTCCATGTTTATACAGATCGTGGTGTAGATATTTCCATGTTTATACAGATTCCGGTGTAGATATTTACATGTTTATACAGACAGCAGTGTAGATACTTCCATGTTTATTGAGATAGCGGTGTAGATATTTCCATGATTGTACAGATGGCGGTGTTGATGTTTCCATCTATACACAGATTGCCGTGTAGGTATTTCCTTGTGTATACAGATGGCATTGTAGATATTTCCATGTTTATACAGATGGTGGTGTAGAAATTTCCATGTTGATACACATGACTCTATAGGTTTTTCCATGTTTTTACTGATGGCATTGTAGATATTTCCATGTTTATAGAGATAGCAGTGTAGATATTTCCATGTTTATACAGACGGCGGTGTAGATATTTTCATGTTTATAAAGATAGCGGTGTAGATATTTCCATATTTATACAGATAACTGTGTAGATATTTCCAGGTTTATACAGATAGCGGTGTAAATATTTCCATGTTTATACAGATCATGGTGTAGATATTTCCATGTTTATAGAGATAGCAGTGTAGATATTTCCATGTTTATACTGATCACGGTGTAGATATTTCCATGTTTATACAGATCGCGGTGTAGTTATTTCCATGTTTATACTGATCATGGTGTAGATAATTCCATGTTTATACAGATTGCGGTGTTGATACTACCATGTTTATAGGGATGGCGGTGCAAATATTTCCACATTTATACAGATAGCGTTGTAGTTATTAGCACGTTTATACAGATAGCGGTGTAGATATTTCCATGTATAAACAGATGTCTGTGTATATATTTCCATGTTTAAACAGATGGCAGTGTAGATATTTCCATGTTTATACAAATAGCGGTGTAGATATTTCCATGTTTCTACAGATAGCTGTGTAGATATTTCCATGTTCATACAGATGGCTGTGTAGATATTTCCATGTTTATTGAGATGACTTTGTAGGTATTTCGATGTTTATAGAGATGGCAGTGCAGATATTTCCATGTTTATAGAGATGGCTGTGTAGATATTTCCATGTTTATACAGATTGCGATCTAGATATTTCCATGTTTATAGAGATCGCGGTGTAGATATTTCCATGTTTATACAAATAGTGGTGTAGATATTTCCATGTTTATACAGATAGCGGTGTAGATATTTCCATGTTTATACTGATGGCGGTGTAGGTATTTCCATGTTTATAGAGATGGTAGTGTAGATATTTCCATGTTTATAGAGATAGCGGTGTAGATATATCCATGTTTATAGAGATAGCAGTGAGGATATTTCCATGTTTATACAGATAGCAGTGTAGATATTTCCACTTTTATAGAGATAGCGATTTAGATATTTCATATTTATACAGATAGCGGTGTAGATATTTCCATGTTTATACAGATTGCGGTGTAGATATTTCCATGTTTATACAGATAGCGGTGTAGATATTTCCATGTTTATACTGATCGTGGTTTAGATATTTCCATGTTTATAGAAATGGCGGTGTAGATATTTCCATGTTCATACAGATAGCGGTGTTGATTTTTCCATGTTTATAAAGATAACGGTGTGGATATTTCCGTGTTTATACAGATAGGGGTGGAGGTATTTCCATGTTTATAGAGATGGCGGTGTAGATATTTCCATGTTTATAGAGATCACGCTGTAGATATTTCCTTGTTTATACAAATAGCAGTCTAGTTATTTCCATGTTTATACAGATAGCGGTGTAGATATTTCCATGTATATACAGATCGCGGTGTAGATATTTCCATGTTTATACAGATCGCGGTGTAGATATTTCCATGTTTATACAGATAGCGGGGTAGATATTTCCATGTTTTTACAGATATCGGTGTAGATATTTCCATGTTTACACAGATTGCGGTGTAGATATTTCCATCTTTCTACAGATGGCATTGTAGATATTTCCATGTTTATACAGATGGCGGTGTTGATATTTCCATCTATACACAGATAACCTTGTAGATATTTCCATGTTTATACAGATGGCCGCGCAGATATTTCTATGGATATGTAGATGGCGGTGTAGGTATTTCCATGTATATAGAGATAGCGGTGTAGTTATTTCCATGTTTATATAGAGAGCGGTGTAGATATTTCCATGTATGTACACATGGCTGTGTAGATATTTCCATGTTTATACAGATGGCGGTGTAGATATTTCCATGTTTATACAGATGGCTTTGTAGATATTTCCATGTTTATAGAGATAGCGGTGCAGATATTTCCATGTTTATACAGATAGCCGTGTAAATATTTCCATGTTTATACAGATCGTGGTGTAGATATTTCCATGTTTATACTGATTCCGGTGTAGATATTTACATGTTTATACAGACCGCAGTGTAGATACTTCCATGTTTATAGAGATAGCGGTGTAGATATTTCCATGATTGTACAGATGGCGGTGTTGATGTTTCCATCTATACACAGATTGCCGTGTAGGTATTTCCTTGTGTATACAGATGGCATTGTAGATATTTCCATGTTTATACAGATGGTGGTGTAGAAATTTCCATGTTGATACACATGACTCTATAGGTTTTTCCATGTTTTTACTGATGGCATTGTAGATATTTCCATGTTTATAAAGATAGCAGTGTAGATATTTCCATGTTTATACAGATGGCTGTGTAGATATTTTCATGTTTATAAAGATAGCGGTGTAGATATTCCCATATTTATACAGATAACTGTGTAGATATTTCCAGGTTTATACAGATAGCGGTGTAAATATTTCCATGTTTATACAGATCATGGTGTAGATATTTCCATGTTTATAGAGATAGCAGTGTAGATATTTCCATGTTTATACTGATCACGGTGTAGATATTTCCATGTTTATACAGATCGCGGTGTAGTTATTTCCATGTTTATACTGATCATGGTGTAGATAATTCCATGTTTATACAGATCGCGGTGTTGATACTACCATGTTTATAGGGATGGCGGTGCAAATATTTCCACATTTATACAGATAGCGTTGTAGTTATTAGCACGTTTATACAGATAGCGGTGTAGATATTTCCATGTATAAACAGATGTCTGTGTATATATTTCCATGTTTAAACAGATGGCAGTATAGATATTTCCATGTTTATACAAATAGCGGTGTAGATATTTCCATGTTCATACAGATGGCTGTGTAGATATTTCCATGTTTATTGAGATGACTTTGTAGGTATTTCGATGTTTATAGAGATGGCAGTGCAGATATTTCCATGTTTATAGAGATGGCTGTGTAGATATTTCCATGTTTATACAGATTGCGATCTAGATATTTCCATGTTTATAGAGATCGCGGTGTAGATATTTCCATGTTTATACAAATAGTGGTGTAGATATTTCCATGTTTATACAGATAGCGGTGTAGATATTTCCATGTTTATACTGATGGCGGTGTAGGTATTTCCATGTTTATTGAGATGGTAGTGTAGATATTTCCATGTTTATAGAAATAGCGGTGTAGATATATCCATGTTTATAGAGATAGCAGTGAGGATATTTCCATGTTTATACAGATAGCAGTGTAGATATTTCCACTTTTATAGAGATAGCGATTTAGATATTTCATATTTATACAGATAGCGGTGTAGATATTTCCATGTTTATACAGATCGCGGTGTAGATATTTCCATGTTTATACAGATAGCGGGGTAGATAGTTCCATGTTTTTACAGATATCGGTGTAGATATTTCCATGTTTACACAGATTGCGGTGTAGATATTTCCATCTTTCTACAGATGGCATTGTAGATATTTCCATGTTTATACAGATGGCGGTGTTGATATTTCCATCTATACACAGATAACCTTGTAGATATTTCCATGTTTATACAGATGGCCGCGCAGATATTTCTATGGATATGTAGATGGCGGTGTAGGTATTTCCATGTATATAGAGATAGCGGTGTAGTTATTTCCATGTTTAAATAGAGAGCGGTGTAGATATTTCCATGTATGTACACATGGCTGTGTAGATATTTCCATGTTTATACAGATGGCGGTGTAGATATTTCCATGTTTATACAGATGGCTTTGTAGATATTTCCATGTTTATAGAGATAGCGGTGCAGATATTTCCATGTTTACAGATAGCCGTGTAAATATTTCCATGTTTATACAGATCGTGGTGTAGATATTTCCATGTTTATACTGATTCCGGTGTAGATATTTACATGTTTATAGAGACCGCAGTGTAGATACTTCCATGTTTATAGAGATAGCGGTGTAGATATTTCCATGATTGTACAGATGGCGGTGTTGATGTTTCCATCTATACACAGATTGCCGTGTAGGTATTTCCTTGTGTATACAGATGGCATTGTAGATATTTCCATGTTTATACAGATGGTGGTGTAGAAATTTCCATGTTGATACACATGACTCTATAGGTTTTTCCATGTTTTTACTGATGGCATTGTAGATATTTCCATGTTTATAGAGATAGCAGTGTAGATATTTCCATGTTTATACAGATGGCGGTGTAGATATTTTCATGTTTATAAAGATAGCGGTGTAGATATTCCCATATTTATACAGATAACCGTGTAGATATTTCCAGGTTTATACAGATAGCGGTGTAAATATTTCCATGTTTATACAGATCATGGTGTAGATATTTCCATGTTTATAGAGATAGCAGTGTAGATATTTCCATGTTTATACTGATCACGGTGTAGATATTTCCATGTTTATACAGATCGCGGTGTAGTTATTTCCATGTTTATACTGATCATGGTGTAGATAATTCCATGTTTATACAGATCACGGTGTTGATACTACCATGTTTATAGGGATGGCGGTGCAAATATTTCCACATTTATACAGATAGCGTTGTAGTTATTAGCACGTTTATACAGATAGCGGTGTAGATATTTCCATGTATAAACAGATGTCTGTGTATACATTTCCATGTTTAAACAGATGGCAGTGTAGATATTTCCATGTTTATACAAATAGCGGTGTAGATATATCCATGTTTCTACAGATAGCTGTGTAGATATTTCCATGTTCATACAGATGGCTGTGTAGATATTTCCATGTTTATTGAGATGACTTTGTAGGTATTTCGATGTTTATAGAGATGGCAGTGCAGATATTTCCATGTTTATAGAGATGGCTGTGTAGATATTTCCATGTTTATACAGATTGCGATCTAGATATTTCCATGTTTATAGAGATCGCGGTGTAGATATTTCCATGTTTATACAAATAGTGGTGTAGATATTTCCATGTTTATACAGATAGCGGTGTAGATATTTCCATGTTTATACTGATGGCGGTGTAGGTATTTCCATGTTTATAGAGATGGTAGTGTAGATATTTCCATGTTTATAGAGATAGCGGTGTAGATATATCCATGTTTATAGAGATAGCAGTGAGGATATTTCCATGTTTATACAGATAGCAGTGTAGATATTTCCACTTTTATAGAGATAGCGATTTAGATATTTCATATTTATACAGATAGCGGTGTAGATATTTCCATGTTTATACAGATTGCGGTGTAGATATTTCCATGTTTATACAGATAGCGGTGTAGATATTTCCATGTTTATACTGATCGTGGTTTAGATATTTCCATGTTTATAGAAATGGCGGTGTAGATATTTCCATGTTCATAGAGATAGCGGTGTTGATTTTTCCATGTTTATAAAGATATCGGTGTGGATATTTCCATGTTTATACAGATAGGGGTGGAGGTATTTCCATGTTTATAGAGATGGCGGTGTAGATATTTCCATGTTTATAGAGATCACGCTGTAGATATTTCCTTGTTTATACAAATAGCAGTCTAGTTATTTCCATGTTTATACAGATAGCGGTGTAGATATTTCCATGTATATACAGATCGCGGTGTAGATATTTCCATGTTTATACAGATCGCGGTGTAGATATTTCCATGTTTATACAGATAGCGGGGTAGATATTTCCATGTTTTTACAGATATCGGTGTAGATATTTCCATGTTTACACAGATTGCGGTGTAGATATTTCCATCTTTCTACAGATGGCATTGTAGATATTTCCATGTTTATACAGATGGCGGTGTTGATATTTCCATCTATACACAGATAACCTTGTAGATATTTCCATGTTTATACAGATGGCCGCGCAGATATTTCTATGGATATGTAGATGGCGGTGTAGGTATTTCCATGTATATAGAGATAGCGGTGTAGTTATTTCCATGTTTATATAGAGAGCGGTGTAGATATTTCCATGTATGTACACATGGCTGTGTAGATATTTCCATGTTTATACAGATGGCGGTGTAGATATTTCCATGTTTATACAGATGGCTTTGTAGATATTTCCATGTTTATAGAGATAGCGGTGCAGATATTTCCATGTTTATACAGATAGCCGTGTAAATATTTCCATGTTTATACAGATCGTGGTGTAGATATTTCCATGTTTATACTGATTCCGGTGTAGATATTTCCATGTTTATACAGACCGCAGTGTAGATACTTCCATGTTTATAGAGATAGCGGTGTAGATATTTCCATGATTGTACAGATGGCGGTGTTGATGTTTCCATCTATACACAGATTGCCGTGTAGGTATTTCCTTGTGTATACAGATGGCATTGTAGATATTTCCATGTTTATACAGATGGTGGTGTAGAAATTTCCATGTTGATACACATGACTCTATAGGTTTTTCCATGTTTTTACTGATGGCATTGTAGATATTTCCATGTTTATAAAGATAGCAGTGTAGATATTTCCATGTTTATACAGATGGCTGTGTAGATATTTTCATGTTTATAAAGATAGCGGTGTAGATATTCCCATATTTATACAGATAACTGTGTAGATATTTCCAGGTTTATACAGATAGCGGTGTAAATATTTCCATGTTTATACAGATCATGGTGTAGATATTTCCATGTTTATAGAGATAGCAGTGTAGATATTTCCATGTTTATACTGATCACGGTGTAGATATTTCCATGTTTATACAGATCGCGGTGTAGTTATTTCCATGTTTATACTGATCATGGTGTAGATAATTCCATGTTTATACAGATCGCGGTGTTGATACTACCATGTTTATAGGGATGGCGGTGCAAATATTTCCACATTTATACAGATAGCGTTGTAGTTATTAGCACGTTTATACAGATAGCGGTGTAGATATTTCCATGTATAAACAGATGTCTGTGTATATATTTCCATGTTTAAACAGATGGCAGTGTAGATATTTCCATGTTTATACAAATAGCGGTGTAGATATTTCCATGTTTATACAGATAGCGGTGTAGAAATTTCCATGTTTATTCTGATGGAGGTGTAGGTATTTCCATGTTTATAGAGATGGTGGTGTAGATATTTCCATGTTTATAGAGATAGCGGTGTAGATATATCCATGTTTATAGAGATAGCAGTGAGGATATTTCCATGTTTATACAGATAGCGGGGTAGATATTTCCATGTTTTTACAGATATCGGTGTAGATATTTCCATGTTTACACAGATTGCGGTGTAGATATTTCCATCTTTCTACAGATGGCATTGTAGATATTTCCATGTTTACACAGATGGCGGTGTTGATATTTCCATCTATACACAGATAACCTTGTAGATATTTCCATGTTTATACAGATGGCCGCGCAGATATTTCTACGGATATGTAGATGGCGGTGTAGGTATTTCCATGTATATAGAGATAGCGGTGTAGTTATTTCCAGGTTTATATAGAGAGCGGTGTAGATATTTCCATGTATGTACACATGGCTGTGTAGATATTTCCATGTTTATACAGATGGCGGTGTAGATATTTCCATGTTTATACAGATGGCTGCGTAGATATTTCCATGTGTATTCAAATGGCGGTGTAGATATTTCCATGTTTATACATATAGTGGTGTAGATATTTCCATGTTTACAGATATAGCGGTAAATATATTTCCATCTTTGCACAGATTGCGGTGTAGACATTGCAAACTTTACACTGATAGCGGTGTAGATATTTCCAAGTTTACACAGATACCTGTGTCGATATTTCCAGGTTTACAGAGATATCACTGTAGATATTTCCATGTTTATACAGATTTCGGTGTAGACATTTCCATGTTTATACAGATAGCGGTGTAGATATTTCCACGTTTATACAGATGGCGGTGTAGATATTTCCATGTTTATACAGATGGCTGCGTATATATTTCCATGTGTATACAGATGGCGGTGTAGATATTTCCATGTTTATACATATAGTGGTGTAGATATTTCCATGTTTACAGATATAGCGGTAAATATATTTCCATCTTTGCACAGATTGCCGTGTAGACATTGCAAACTTTACACTGATAGCGGTGTAGATATTTCCAAGTTTACACAGATACCTGTGTCGATATTTCCAGGTTTACAGAGATATCATTGTAGATATTTCCATGTTTATACAGATAGCGGTGTAGTTATTTACATGTTGATACAGATAGCGGTGTAGATATTTTCAGGGTTTTACAGATACTGGTGTAGATATTTCCACGTTTTACAGAGAGCTGTGTAGATATTTCCCTGTTTACACAGATAGCGTTGTAAATATCTGCATGTTTACACAGATAGCGTTGTAGATATTTCCATGCTTACACAGATTGCGGTGTAGATATTTCCAAGTTTACACACATGACTGTGTAGGTATTTCCATGTTTATACAGATGGCTTTGTAGATATATCCATGTTTATAGAGATAGCGGTGCAGATATTTCCATGTTTATACAGATAGCCGTGTAAATATTTCCATGTTTATACAGATCGTGGTGTAGATATTTCCATGTTTATACAGATTCCAGTGTAGATATTTACATGTTTATACAGACCGCAGTGTAGATACTTCCATGTTTATAGAGGTAGCGGTGTAGATATTTCCATGATTGTACAGATGGCGGTGTTGATGTTTCCATCTATACACAGACTGCCGTGTAGGTATTTCCTTGTGTATACAGATGGCATTGTAGATATTTCCATGTTTATACAGATGGTGGTGTAGAAATTTCCATGTTGATACAGATGACTCTATAGGTATTTCCATGTTTTTACTGATGGCATTGTAGATATTTCCATGTTTATAGAGATAGCAGTGTAGATATTTCCATGTTTATACAGATGGCGGTGTAGATATTTTCATGTTTATAAAGATAGCGGTGAAGATATTTCCATATTTATACAGATAACTGTGTAGATATTTCCATGTTTATACTGATCACGGTGTAGATATTTCCATGTTTATACAGATCGCGGTGTAGTTATTTCCATGTTTATACTGATCATGGTGTAGATAATTCCATGTTTATACAGATCGCGGTGTTGATACTACCATGTTTATAGGGATGGCGGTGCAAATATTTCCACATTTATACAGATAGCGTTGTAGTTATTAGCATGTTTATACAGATAGCGGTGTAGATATTTCCATGTATAAACAGATGTCTGTGTATGTATTTCCATGTTTAAACAGATGGCAGTGTAGATATTTCCATGTTTATACAAATAGCGGTGTAGATATTTCCATGTTTCTACAGATAGCTGTGTAGATATTTCCATGTGTATACAGATGGCTGTGTAGATATTTCCATGTTCATACAGATGGCTGTGTAGATATTTCCATGTTTATTGAGATGACTTTGTAGGTATTTCCATGTTTATAGAGATGGCGGTGTAGATATTTCCATGTTTATAGAGATGGCTGTGTAGATATTTCCATGTTTATACAGATTGCGATCTAGATATTTCCATGTTTATACAGATCGCGGTGTAGATATTTCCATGTTTATACAGATAGTGATGTAGATATTTCCATGTTTATTCAGATAGCGGTGTAGATATTTCCATGTTTATACTGATGGCGGTGTAGGTATTTCCATGTTTATAGAGATGGTGGTGTAGATATTTCCATGTTTATAGAGATAGCGGTGTAGATATATCCATGTTCATAGAGATAGCAGTGAGGATATTTCCATGTTTATACAGATAGCAGTGTAGATATTTCCACTTTTATAGAGATAGCGATTTAGATATTTCATATTTATACAGATAGCGGTGTAGATATTTCCATGTTTATACAGATTGCGGTGTAGATATTTCCATGTTTATACAGATAGCGGTGTAGATATTTCCATGTTTATACTGATCGTGGTTTAGATATTTCCATGTTTATAGAAATGGCGGTGTAGATATTTCCATGTTCATAGAGATAGCTGTGTTGATTTTTCCATGTTTATAGAGATATCGGTGTGGATATTTCCATGTTTATACAGATAGGGGTGGAGGTATTTCCATGTTTATAGAGATGGCGGTGTAGATATTTCCATGTTTACAGAGATCACGCTGTAGATATTTCCTTGTGTATACAAATAGCAGTCTAGTTATTTCCATGTTTATACAGATAGCGGTGTAGATACTTCCATGTATATACAGATCGCGGTGTAGATATTTCCATGTTTATACAGATCGCGGTGTAGATATTTCCATGTTTATACAGATAGCGGTGTAGATATTTCCATGTTTATACAGATTGCGGTGTAGATATTTCCATCTTTCTACAGATGGCATTGTAGATATTTCCATGTTTACACAGATGGCGGTTTTGATATTTCCATCTATACACAGATAACCTTGTAGATATTTCCATGTTTATACAGATGGCCGCGCAGATATTTCTATGGATATGTAGATGGCGGTGTAGGTATTTCCATGTATATAGAGATAGCGGTGTAGTTATTTCCATGTTTATATAGAGAGCGGTGTAGATATTTCCATGTATGTACACATGGCTGTGTAGATATTTCCATGTTTATACAGATGGCGGTGTAGATATTTCCATGTTTATACAGATAACTTTGTAAGTATTTCCATGTTTATACAGATGGTGGTGTAGATATTTCGATGTTTATAGAGATAGCAGTGGAGATATTTCCATCTTTATACAGATAGTGGTGTAGTTATTTCCATGTTTAAATAGATAGCGGTGTAGATATTTCCATGTATATACACATGGCTGTGTAGATATTTCCATGTTTATACAGATGGTGGTGTAGATATTTCCAAGTTTATACAGATAAATTTGTAAGTATTTCCATGTTTATACAGACGGCGGTGTAGATACTTTGATGTTTATAGAGATAGCAGTGGAGATATTTCCATGTTTATACAGATAGCAGTGTTGATATTTCCATGTTTATACTGATCGCGGTGTAGATATTTCCATGTTTATAGAGATGGCGGTGTAGATATTTCCATGTTCATACAGATAGCGGTGTAGATATTTCCATGTTTATACAGATTGCGGTGTAGATATTTCCATGTTTATACAGATAGCGGTGTAGATATTTCCATGTTTATACTGATCGTGGTTTAGATATTTCCATGTTTATAGAAATGGCGGTGTAGATATTTCCATGTTCACAGAGATAGCGGTGTTGATTTTTCCATGTTTATAGAGATATCGGTGTGGATATTTCCATGTTTATACAGATAGGGGTGGAGGTATTTCCATGTTTATAGAGATATCGGTGTGGATATTTCCATGTTTATACAGATAGGGGTGGAGGTATTTCCATGTTTATAGAGATGGCGGTGTAGATATTTCCATGTTTACAGAGATCACGCTGTGGATATTTCCTTGTTTATACAAATAGCAGTCTAGTTATTTCCATGTTTATACAGATAGCGGTGTAGATACTTCCATGTATATACAGATCGCGGTGTAGATATTTCCATGTTTATACAGATCGCGGTGTAGATATTCCCATGTTTATACAGATCGTGGGGTAGATATTTCCATGTTTTTACAGATATCGGTGTAGATATTTCCATGTTTACACAGATTGCGGTGTAGATATTTCCATCTTTCTACAGATGGCATTGTAGATATTTCCATGTTTACACAGATGGCGGTGTTGATATTTCCATCTATACACAGATAACCTTGTAGATATTTCCATGTTTATACAGATGGCCGCGCAGATATTTCTATGGATATGTAGATGGCGGTGTAGGTATTTCCATGTATATAGAGATAGCGGTGTAGTTATTTCCAGGTTTATATAGAGAGCGGTGTAGATATTTCCATGTATGTACACATGGCTGTGTAGATATTTCCATGTTTATACAGATGGCGGTGTAGATATTTCCATGTTTATACAGATAACTTTGTAAGTATTTCCATGTTTATACAGATGGTGGTGTAGATATTTCGATGTTTATAGAGATAGCAGAGGAGATATTTCCATGGTTATACAGATAGCGGTGTAGTTATTTCCATGTTTAAATAGATAGCGGTGTAGATATTTCCATGTTTATACAGATAACGGTGTAGATATTTCCATGTTTATACAGATAGCGATCTAGTTATTTCCATGTTTATACAGATTGCGGTGTAGATATTTCCATGTTTATACAGATCGCGGTGTAGATATTTCCATGTTTATACAGATAGCGGTGTAGATATTTCCATGTTTATACAGATGGCTGTTTCGATATTTCCATGCTTATAGAGATGGCGGTGTAGATATTTCCATGTTTATACAGATAGCGGTGTAGATATTTCCACGTTTATACAGATGGCGGTGTAGATATTTCCATCTTTCTACAAATGGCAGTGTAGATATTTCCATGTTTATAGAGATAGCGGTGTAGATATATCCATGTTCATAGAGATAGCAGTGAGGATATTTCCATGTTTATACAGACAGCAGTGTAGATATTTCCACTTTTATAGAGATAGCGGTTTATATATTTCATATTTATACAGATAGCGGTGTAGATATTTGCATGTTTATACAGATTTCGGTGTAGATATTTCTATGTTTATACAGATAGCGGTGTAGATATTTCCGTGTTTATACAGATGGCGGTGTAGATATTTCCATGTTTATACAGATGGCTGCGTAGATATTTCCATGTGTATACAGATGGCGGTGTAGATATTTCCATGTTTATACATATAGTGGTGTAGATATTTCCATGTTTACAGATATAGCGGTAAATATATTTCCATCTTTGCACAGATTGCGGTGTAGACATTGCAAACTTTACACTGATAGCGGTGTAGATATTTCCAAGTTTACACAGATACCTGTGTCGATATTTCCAGGTTTACAGAGATATCATTGTAGATATTTCCATGTTTATACAGATAGCGGTGTAGTTATTTACATGTTGATACAGATAGCGGTGTAGATATTTTCAGGGTTATACAGATACTGGTGTAGATATTTCCACGTTTTACAGATAGCTGTGTAGATATTTCCCTGTTTACACAGATAGCGTTGTAAATATCTGCATGTTTACACAGATAGCGTTGTAGATATTTCCATGCTTACACAGATTGCGGTGTAGATATTTCCAGGTTTACACAGATAGCTGTGTAGATATTTCCAGGTTTACACAGATAGCGTTGTAGATATTTCACTGTTTATAGAGATAGCGGTGTAGGTATTTCCATGTTTTTAAAGATACCGATGTAGGTATTTCCGTGTTTATAAAGATAGCGGTGGAGATATTTCCATGTTTATGCAGATAGCGGTGTAAAAATTTCCAATGTTTATACAGATAGCGGTGTAGTTATTTCCATGTTTATACAGATAGCGGTGTAGATATTTCCATGTTTATAGAGACTGTGGTGTAGATATTTCCATCTTTGCACAGATTGCTGTGGATATTTCCATGTTTATACAGATTGCGGTGTAGTTATTTACATGTTGATACAGTTAGCGGTGTAGAAATTCCCATGTTTATACAGATGGCTTTGTAGATATTTCCATCTTTCTACAGATGTCAGTGTAGATATTTCCAAGTTTATACAGATGTCTGTGTAGATATTTCCATGTTTATGCAGATGGCGGTGTAGATATTTCCATGTTTATAGAGATGGCGTTGTAGTTATTTCTATGTTTATAGAGATAGCGGTGTAAATATTTCCATGTTTATAGAGATGGTGGTGTAAGTATTTTCATGTTTATAGAGATAGCGGTGTAGATATTTCCATGTTTATACAGATAGCGGTGTTGCTACTTCCATGATTATACAGATAGCGGTGTGGATATTTCCATGTTTTTACAGCTCACGGTGTAGATATTTCCATCTTTATACAGATGGGAGTGGAGATATTTCCATGTTTATACAGATAGCGGTGTAGATATTTCCATGTCTATAGAGATAGCGGTGTAGGTATTTCCATATTTATACAGATTGCGGTGTAGATATTTCCATCTTTATACAGATGGCTGTGTAGTTATTTCCATGTTTATACAGATAGAAGTGAAGATATTTCCATGTTTATACAGATAGTGGTGTAGATATTTCCAAGTTTATACACATGTCGGTGTAGATACATCCATGTTTCTGAAGATGGCGTTGTAGATATTTTCATGTTTACAGAGATGGCGGTGTAGATATTTCCATGAATATAGAGATTGCAGTGTAGATATTTTCATGTTTATAGAGAAAGCGGTGTAGGTATTTCCTTGTTTATAGAGATAGCGGTGTAGATATTTCCATATTTATACAGATAGCAGTGTTGGTATATCCATGTTTATGCAGATAGCGGTGGAGATATTTCAATGTTTATCCAGATCACGGTGAAGATATTTCCATCTTTATACTGATAGCAGTGTAGATATTTCCATGTTTGTACTGATAGCGCTGTAGATATTTCCATGATTACACAGATGGCCATGTAGATAGTTACATGTTTATGGATATGGTGGTGTAGATATTTTCATGTTTATAGAGATGGTGGTGAAGATATTTCCATGTTTATAGAGATTGCGGTGTAGATTTTTCCATGTTTATAGAGATTGCGGTGTAGGTATTTCCATGTGTATAGAGAGAGCGTTGCAGATGTTTCCATGTTTATACTGATGGCTGTGAAGATATTTCCATGTGTATACAGATTACTGGGTAGATATTTCCAAGTTTATACAGATAGCGTTGCAGATATTTCCATGTTTATACAAATAGCGGTGTAGATATTTCCATTTTTATACAGATAGCGGTGTAGATGTTTCCATGTTTATACAGACAGCGGTGGAGATATTTCCATGTTTATACAGATAGCGGTGTAGATGTTTCCATGTTTATAGAGATAGCGGTGTAGACATTTCCATATTTATACAGATAGCGTTGTAGATATTTCCATGTTTATTCAGATGGCGTTTTAGATATTTCCATTTTTATACTGATGGCGGTGTAGATATTTCCATGTCTATACAGATAGCGTTGTAGATATTACCATGTTTACACAGATAGCGGTGTAGATATTTCCATCTTTGCACAGATTGCGTTGTAGATATTTCCATCTTTACACAGATAGAGGTGTAGATATTTCCATCTTTGCACAGATTGCGATGTAGATATTGCCATGTTTATACAGGTAGACGTGCAGATATTTCCAAGTTTATGCAGTTCGCTGTGTAGATATTTCCATCTTTCTACTAATGGCAGTGTAGATATTTCTATGTTTATAAAGATGGCGGTGAAGATGTTTCCATGTTTATGTAGATGGCGGTGTAGATATTTCCATGTTTATAGAGATGGGGGTGTAGATATTTCTATGTTTATAGAGATAGCAGTGTAGATACTTCGATGATTATAGAGATGGCGGTGTAGTTCTTACCATTTTTCTAGAGATACTGCTGTTGATATTTCCAAGTTTATACAGATGGCTCTGTAGATATTCCCATGTGTATACAGATGGCAGTGTAGATATTTCCTTTTTTATGCAGATGGAGGTGTAGATATTTCAAAGTTTATACAGATGACTGTGTAAATATTTCCTTTTTTATGCAGATGGAGGTGTAGATATTTCAAAGTTTATACAGATGACTGTGTAAATATTTCCATGTTTTTACAGATGGCGGTGTAGATACGTCGAGGTTTATACAGATATCTCTGTGGCTATTTCCATGTTTAAACAGATAGCAGTGTAGATATTTCCGTGTTTATACAGACGGCAATGTAAATATTTCAATGTTTGTACAGATAGTGGTGCAGATATTTCCATGTTTATACAGATGACTGTGTAGGTATTTCCATGTTTATGCAGATGACGGTGTAGATATTTCCATGTTTATAGAGATAGCCATGTAGATATTTCCATGTTTCTACAGTTAGCGGTGTAGACATTTCCATGTTTATACAGATAGCGGTGTGGCTATTTCCATGTTTATACAGATAGCGGTGTAGATATTTCCATGTTTACCGAGATGGCTGTGTAGAAATTTCCTAGTTTATACAGATGGCCGTGTAGATATTTCCATATTTATACAGATTGTGGTGTAGATATTTCCATGTTTATAGAGATGGCGGTGTAGATATTTCCATGTTTATACAGATAGCGGTGTAGATATTTCCATGTTTATACAGATAGCGGTGTAGATATTTCCACGTTTATACAGTTGGCGGTGTAGAAATTTCCATCTTTCTACAAATGGCAGTGTAGATATTTCCATGTTTATAGAGATAGCGGTGTAGATATATCCATGTTCATAGAGATAGCAGTGAGGATATTTCCATGTTTATACAGATAGCAGTGTAGATATTTCCACTTTTATAGAGATAGCGGTTTAGATATTTCATATTTATACAGATAGCGGTGTAGATATTTCCATGTTTATACAGATTGCAGTGTAGATATTTCCATGTTTATACAGATAGCGGTGTAGATATTTCCATGTTTATACTGATCGTGGTTTAGATATTTCCATGTTTATAGAAATGGCGGTGTAGATATTTCCATGTTCATAGAGATAGCGGTGTTGATTTTTCCATGTTTATAGAGATATCGGTGTGGATATTTCCATGTTTATACAGATAGCGGTGTTGGTATTTCCAAGTTTATACAGATGGCGGTGTAGACATTTCCATGTTTATACAGATCACGGTGTAGATATTTCCATCTTTATACAGATGGCAGTGTAGATATTTCCATGTTTATACAGATAGCGGTGTAGATATTTCCGTCTTTATGCAGATGGTGGTGTGGACACTTCCATGTTAATGGAGATTGCGGTGTACGTATTTTCATGTTTATAAAGGTGGCGGTGTAGATATTTCCATGTTTATAGAGATGAATGTGTAGATATTTCCATGTTTATAGAGATAGCGGTGTAGGTATTTCCATGTGTTTAGAGATAGCGGTGTAGATATTTCCATATTTATACATATAGCGGTGTAGATATTTCCAAGTTTATTCAGATTGCGGTGTAGACATTTCCATGTTTATACCGATGGCGGTGTAGATATTTCCATGTTTATACTGATGGCTGTGTAGATATTTCCATGTTTATACATATAGCGGTGTAGATATTACCATGTTTACTCACATAGCGGTGTAGATATTTCCATCTTTGCACAGATTGCGGTGTAGATATTTTCATCTTTACACAGATAGAGGTGTAGATATTTCCATCATTGCACAGACTGCGGTGCAGATATTTCCACCTTTACACAGATAGCGGTGTATATATTTCCATGTTTACACAAATATCAATGTAGATAGTTCCATGTTTACACAGATAGCATTGTAGATATTTGCATGTTTATACAGATACCGGTGTAGATATTTCCATGTTTATACAGATAGCAGTGCAGATGATTCCATGTTTATACAGATAGCAGTGTAGATATTTCCATGTTTATACAGATGGCCGTGCAGTTATTTCCATGTTTATACCGATAGTGCTGTAGATATTTCCATGTTTATACAGATGACTGTGTAGGTGTTTCAATGTTTATACAGATGGCGGTGTACATATTTCCATGTTTATAGAGACAGACATGTAGATATTTCCATGTTTATACAGATAGCGATGTAGACATTTCCATGTTTATAGAGACAGCGGTGTTGATATTTCCATATTTATTCAGATAACCGTGTAGATATTTCCATGTTTATTCAGGTGGAGGTGTAGATATTTCCATGTTTATACAGAGTACGGTGCAGATATTTCCATCTTTCTACAGATGGCAGTGTAGATATTTCTATGCTTATAGAGAAGGCAGTGTAGATATTTCCATGTTTATACATATGGCGCTGTAGGTATTTCCATATTTATGCGGATGGCGGTATAGATATTTCCACGTTTATAGAGATGGCGGTGCAGATATTTCCATATTTATACAGATGGCAGTTTTGGTATTTCCATATTTATAGAGATTGCAGTGTAGATATTTCCATGTTTACAGAGACAGCGGTGTAGATATTTCCATCTTTGCACAGATTGTGGTGTAGATATTTCCATCTTTACACAGATAGTGGTGTAGATATTTCCATCTTTGCACAGATTATGGTGTATATATTTCCATCCTTACATAGATAGTGGTGTAGATATTTCCATCTTTGCACAGATTGCGTTGTAGATATTTCCATATTTACACAGATAGCGGTGTAGATATTTCCATCTTTATACAGATGGCAGTGTAGATATTTCCATGTTTATACAGATAGCGGTGTAGATATTTCCGTCTTTATGCAGATGGTGGTGTGGACACTTCCATGTTAATGGAGATGGCGGTGTACGTATTTTCATGTTAATAAAGGTGGCGGTGTAGATATTTCCATGTTTATAGAGATGAAGGTGTAGATATTCCCATGTTTATAGAGATAGCGGTGTAGGTATTTCCATGTGTATAGAGATAGCGGTGTAGATATTTCCATATTTATACAGATAGCGGTGTAGATATTTCCAAGTTTATTCAGATTGCGGTGTAGACATTTCCATGTTTATACCGATGGTGGTGTAGATATTTCCATGTTTATACTGATGGCTGTGTAGATATTTCCATGTTTATATATATAGCGGTGTAGATATTACCATGTTTACTCACATAGCGGTGTAGATATTTCCATCTTTGCACAGATTGCGGTGTAGATATTTTCATCTTTACACAGATAGAGGTGTAGATATTTCCATCATTGCACAGACTGCGGTGCAGATATTTCCACCTTTACACAGATAGCGGTGTATATATTTCCATGTTTACACAAATATCAATGTAGATAGTTCCATGTTTACACAGATAGCATTGTAGATATTTGCATGTTTATACAGATAGCAGTGTAGATATTTCCATGTTTATACAGATAGCAGTGCAGATGTTGCCATGTTTATACAGATATCAGTGTAGATATTTCCATGTTTATACAGATGGCCGTGCAGTTATTTCCATGTTTATACCGATAGTGCTGTAGATATTTCCATGTTTATACAGATGACTGTGTAGGTGTTTCAATGTTTATACAGATGGCGGTGTAGATATTTCCATGTTTATAGAGATAGCCATGAAGATATTTCCATGTTTTATCAGATAGTGCTGTAGATATTTCCATGTTTATACAGATGACTGTGTAGGTGTTTCAATGTTTATACAGATGGCGGTGTAGATATTTCCATGTTTATAGAGACAGCCATGTAGATATTTCCATGTTTATACAGATAGCGGTGTAGACATTTCCATGTTTATAGAGACAGCGGTGTTGATATTTCCATATTTATTCAGATAGCCGTGTAGATATTTCCATGTTTATTCAGGTGGAGGTGTAGATATTTCCATGTTTATACAGAACGCGTTGCAGATATTTCCATCTTTCTACAGATGGCAGTGTAGATATTTCTATGCTTATAGAGAAGGCAGTGTAGATATTTCCATGTTTATACATATGGCGCTGTAGCTATTTCCATATTTATGCAGATGGCGGTGTAGATATTTCCACGTTTATAGAGATGGCTGTGCAGATATTTCCATATTTATACAGATGGCGGTTTAGGTATTTCCATGTTTATAGAGATTGCAGTGTAGATATTTCCATGTTTACAGAGATAGCGGTATAGATATTTCCATCTTTGCACAGATTGTGGTGTAGATATTTCCATCTTTACACAGATAGTGGTGTAGATATTTCCATCTTTGCACAGATTATGGTGTAGATATTTCCATCTTTACATAGATAGTGGTGTAGATATTTCCATCTTTGCCCAGATTGCGTTGTAGATATTTCCATATTTACACAGATAGCGGTGTAGATATTTCCATGTTTATACAGACGGTGGTGGAGATATTTCCATGTTATACAGATGACTGTGTAGATATTTCCATGTTTATACAGATGGCGGTTTAGATATTTTCATGTTTATACAGATAGCTGTGTAGTTATTTCCTAATTTATACAGATAGCTGTGTAGAAATTTCCATGTTTATAGAGATAGCGGTATAGATATTTCCATATTTATACAGACCGTGGTGTAGATATTTCCATGTTTATGCAGATAGCCGTGTGGATATTTCCATGTTTATACAGGTAGACTTGTAAATATTTCCATGTTTATACAGATCGCGGTGTAGACATTTCCATCTTTCTAAAGATGGCAGCGTAGTTATTTCTATGTTTATACAGATGGCAGTGTAGATATTTCCATGTTTATACAGATGGCGGTGTAGATATTTCCATGTTTATGGAGATGGCGGTGTGGAGATTTCCAGTTTTATAGAGATGGCGGTGTAGATATTTCTATGTTTATAGAGATTGCGGTGCAGATAATTCCATGTTTATAGAGATGGCGGTGTAGTTATTTCCATGTTTATCGAGATAGTGGTGCAGATATTTCCATGTTTATACACATAGCGGTGTAGATATTTCCAAGTTTATAAAGATAGCGGTGTTGGTATTTCCAAGTTTATACAGATAGCGGTGTAGATATTTCCATGTTTATACAGCTTGTGGTGTAGATATTTCCATCTTTATACAGATGGCAGTGTAGATATTTCCATGTTTATACAGATAGCGGTGTAGATATTTCCGTCTTTATGCAGATGGTGGTGTGGACACTTCCATGTTAATGGAGATGGCGGTGTACGTATTTTCTTGTTTATAAAGATGGCGGTGTAGATATTTCCATGTTTATAGAGAAGAAGGTGTAGATATTTCCATGTTTATAGAGATAGCGGTGTAGGTATTTCCATGTGTATAGAGATAGCGGTGTAGATATTTCCATGTTTATACAGATGGCTGTGAAGATATTTCCAGGTGTATACAGATGACACTGTAGATATTTCCATGTTTATCCTGATGGCAGTGAAGATATTTCCATTTTTATACAGATGGCGGTGTAAATATTTTCATGTTTATAGAAATAGCGGTGTAGATATTTCCATGTTTATAAAGATAGCGGTGTAAATATTTCCATGTTTATACAGATAACGTTGAAAATATTTACATTTTTATAGAGATATCGGTGTAAATATTTCCATGATAATACAGATAATGGTTTAAATGTTTACACATTAACAGATATAGCGGTGTAGATATTTCAAAGTTTATACAGACAGCGGTTTAGATATTTCTATGTTTACAGAGACACCTGTGTAGATATTTCCACGTTTATAGACATAACCATGTAGATATTTCTAAGTTTATGGAGACTGCGGTGTAGATATTTGCATGTTTCTAGAGACAGCGTTGTAGATATTTCCATGTTTTTAAAGACAGCGGTGTAGATATTTCCATGTTTATACAGATAGCAGTGTAGATATTTCCATGTTTATAGAGACAGCGGTGTAGATATTTCCAGGTTTATACAGATGGCACTGTAGATATTTCCATGTTTATACAGACAGCGGTGTAGTTATTTCTATGTTTATAAAGATAGCGGTGTAGATATTTTCATGTTCATACAGACAGCGGTGTAGTTATTTCCATGTTTATAGAGATAGCGGTGTAGATATTTCCATGTTTACAGACATAGCATTGTAATTATTTCCAGGTTTATACAGATAGTGGTGTAAATATTTCCATGTTTATACAGCTCGCGGTGTAGATATTTCCATCTTTATACAGATGGCAGTGTAGATATATCCATGTTTATACAGATAGCGATCTAGATAATTCCATCTTTACACAGATGGCGGTGTAGACAGTTCCATGTTAATGGAGATGTCGGTGTAGATATTTTCATGTTCATAGAGATAGCGGTGTAGATATATCTATGTTTCTACAGATTACGGTGTAAATATTTCCATGTTTATACAGATAGCGGTGTAGTTATTTCCATGTTTATACAGACGACTGTGTATAAATTTCCATGTTTATACAGATGGCGGTGAAGGTATTTACATGTTTATAGAGATAGCGGTGTAGATATTTCCATGTTTATACAGATAGTGGTGTACATATTTCCATGTTTATACAGGTGACTGTGCAGGTATTTCCAAGTTTATACAGATGGCGGTGCAGATACTTCCATGTTTATAGAGATAGCCATGTAGATATTTCCGTGTTTATACAGATAGCGGTGTACATATATCCATATTTATACAGATCGTGGTGTAGATATATCCATGTTTATACAGATAGCTGTGTATATATTTCCATGTTTATGCAGATAGCGGTGTAGGTATTTCCATGTTTACAGAGATAGAGGTGTATATACCTCCATATTTGCACAGATTGCGGTGTAGATATTTCCATCTTCACACAGATAGCAGTGTACATATTTGCATGTTTACAGAGACAGCTGTGTAGATATTTCCACGTTTACACAGATAGTGTTGTAGATATTTCCATGTTTATACTGATTGCCTTGCTGATATTTCCATGTTTATAAACACAGCGGTGTAGATATTTCCATGTTTATACAGATAGCGGTGGAGATATTTCCATGTATATAAAGATGGCGCTGTTGATATTTCCATGTTTATACAGATAGCGGTGTAGATATTTTCATGTTTATACAGACAGCGGTGGAGATATTTCCATGTTTATACAGATAACGATGTAGATATTTCCATGTTTATACAGATAGTCGTGTAGATATTTCCATGTTTATACAGATAGCGGTGTAGATATTTCCATGTTTATACAGATGACTGTGCATATATTTCCATGTTTATACAGATTGCGGTGGAGATCTTTCCATGTTTATACAGATAGACGTGTAGATAATTCCATGTATATAGAAATAGCAGTGGAGATATTTCCATGTTTGTACAGATAGTGATGTAGATATTTCCATGTTCATAGAGATATCAGTGTAGATATTTCCACGTTTATACAGATAGCTGTGCATATATTTCCATGTTTATACAGATAGCAGTGTAGATATTTCCATATTTATACAGATAGCGGTGTAGGTATTTCCATGTTTATACAGATAGTGGTGTAGATATTTCCATGTTTATACAGTTGACTCTGTAGGTATTTCTATGTTTATATAGTTGGCGGTGTAGACATTTCCAAGTTTATAGAGATAGCCATGTTGATATTTATATGTTTATACAGATAGCAGTGTAGATATTTGCAGATTTATACAGATAGCGGTGTAGATATTTTGATGTTTATACAGATAGCGGTGTAGATATATCCATGTTTATACAGATAGCAGTGGAGATATTTCCATGTTTATAGAGATAGCGGTGTAGATATTTCCATGTTTATACAAATGACTGTGTAGGTATTTACGTTTATACAGATGGCGGTGTGGATATTTCCATGTTTATAGACATAGCCATGTAGATATTTACATGTTTATACTGATAGCGGTGTAGACATTTCCATGTTTATAGAGACAGTGGTGTAGATATTTCCATAATTATTCAGTTAGCGGTGTGGATATTTCCATGTTTATAGAGATAGCCATGTAGAAATTTCCATGTTTAAACTGATAGCGGTGTATTCATTTCCATGTTTATAGAGATAGCGGTGTAGATATTTCCATAATTTTACAGATAGCAGTAGATATTTCCAAGTTTATACAGATAGCGGTGTAGATATTTCCATGTTTATAGAGATAACCGTGTAGATATTTCCATGTTTATACAGATATCGGTGGAGATATTTCCTAGTTTATACAGATAGTGTTGGAGATATTTCCATGTTTATACAGATGTCGGTGTAGATATCTCCAAGTTTATACAGATAGCGTTGTAGATATTTCCATGTTTATACAGATAGCGGTGTAGATACTTCCATGTTTATACAGATAGCGGTGTAGGTATTTCCATGTTTATACAGACAGCGATGTAGATATTTCCATGTTTGTCGAGATGGCCGTGTAGCTATTTCCGTGTTTATACAGATGGCAGTGTAGACATTTCCAAGTTTATACAGATTGTGGTGTAGATATTTCCATGTATATACAGATGACTGTGTAGTTATTTCCCTGTTTATGCAGATGGCAGTGTAGATATTTCCATGTTTATAGAGATAGCCATGTAGATATTTCCATGTTTATACAGATAGCGGTGTAGACATTTCCATGTTTATAGAGATAGCAGTGTAGATATTTCCATATTTTTACAGATAGCGGTATACATATTTCCATGTTTATACTGTTAGCGCTGTAGATATTTTCAGGTTTATATTGATAGCGGTGTAAATATTTCCATGTTTATACAGATGACTCTGTATATATTTCCATGTTTATACAGATAGCGGTGGAGATATTTCCATGTTTATGCAGATAGCGGTGTAGATTTTTCCATGTTTATGCAGATGGTGGTGTAGATATTTCAAAGTTCATAAAGATGGCGGTGTAGATATTTCTATGTTTATAGAGATAGTGGTGTAGGTATTTCCATGTTTATACAGATAGCGGTGTAGGTATTTGCATGTTTATTTAGAGGGCGGTGTAGATATTTCCATGTTCATACAGATGGCGGTCTAGTTATTTCCATATTGTTACAGATAGCGGTATAGATATTTCCATGTTTATACAGATAGCACTGTAGATATTTTCAGGTTTATATTGATAGCAGTGTAAATATTTCCATGTTTATACAGATGACTGTGTATATATTTCCATGTTTATACAGATAGCTGTGTAGATATTTCCATGTTTATGGAGATAGCGGTGTAGATATTTCCATATTTATACAGATAGCCGTGTAGATATTTCCATGTTTATTCAGATGGCGGCATAGATATTTCCATGTTTATACAGATAGCGTTTTGGCTATTTCCATGTTTATACAGATGGCAGTGTAGATATTGCCATGTTTATACAGATAGCGATGTAGTTATTTCCATGTTTATACAGATAGCGGTGTAGATATTTCCATGTTCATGGAGATAGCGGTGTAGATATTTCCTTGTTTATACAGATAGCAGTGTAGGTATTTCCATGTTTATACAGATAGTGGTGGAGATATTTCCATGTTTATACAGATAGCGGTGTAGATTTGTCCATGTTTATACAGGTGCTGGTGTAGATATTTCCAAGTTCATAAAGATGGCGGTGTATATATTTCTATATTTATAGAGATAGTGGTGTAGGTATTTCCATGTTTATACAGATAGCGGTGTAGGTATTTACTTGTTTATTCAGATGGCGGTGTAGATATTTCCATTTTCATACAGATGGCGGTCTAGATATTTTCATGTTTATACAGATAGCGGTGTAGATATTTCCATGTTTATACAGATAGCGTTGTCGGTATTTCCATGTTTGTAGAGATAGCGGTGTAGATATTTCCATGTTTATACAGATGGCTATGCATATATTTCCATGTGTATACAGATGGCAGTGTAGATATTTCCATGTTTATACAGATGGAGGTGTAGATATTTCCATGTTTATACAGATGACTGTGTAGATATATCCATGTATTTACAGATGGCGGTGTAGTTATTTCCATGTTTATACAGATAGCTGTGTGGCTATTTCCATGTTTATACAGATAGCTATGTAGATATTTCCATGTTTATAGAGATGGCTGTGTAGCTATTTCTATCTTTATACAGATGGCAGTGTAGATATTTCCATGTTTATACAGATAGTGGTGTAGATATTTCCATGTTTATAGAGAAAGCGTTGTAGACATTTCCATGTTTATAGAGATAGCGGTGTAAATATTTCCATATTAATACAGAGAGCGGTGTAGATGTTTCCATCTTTATACAGAAAGGATTGTAGATATTTCCATGTTTATATTGAGAGCGTTGTAGTTGTTTCCAGGTTTATACAGATAGCGGTGGAGATATTTCCATGTTTATACAGATAGCGGTGTGGCTATTTCCATGTTTATACAGATAGCTATGTAGATATTTCCAAGTTTATAGAGATGTCTGTGTAGCTATTTCTATCTTTATACAGATGTCAGTGTAGATATTTCCATGTTTATACAGATAGTGGTGTAGATATTTCCATGTTTATACAGAAAGCGTTGTAGACATTTCCATGTTTATAGAGATAGCGGTGTAAATATTTCCATATTAATACAGAGAGCGGTGTAGATGTTTCCATGTTTATATAGAAAGCGTTGTAGATATTTCCATGTTTATATTGAGAGCGTTGTAGATGTTTCCAGGTTTATACAGATAGTGGTGGAGATATTTCCATGTTTATACAGATAGCGGTGTAGATATTTCCATGTTTATACAGAGAGCGTTGTAGATGTTTCCATGTTTATACAGATAGCGGTGGAGATATTTCCATGTTTATACAGATAGCGGTGTAGATATTTCCATGTTTATACAGATAGCGGGGTAGATATTTCCATGTTTTTACAGATATCGGTGTAGATATTTCCATGTTTACACAGATTGCAGTGTAGATATTTCCATCTTTCTACAGATGGCATTGTAGATATTTCCATGTTTATACAGATGGCGGTGTTGATATTTCCGTCTATACACAGATAACCTTGTAGATATTTCCATGTTTATACAGATGGCCGCGCAGATATTTCTATGGATATGTAGATGGCGGTGTAGGTATTTCCATGTATATAGAGATAGCGGTGTAGTTATTTCCATGTTTATATAGAGAGCGGTGTAGATATTTCCATGTATGTACACATGGCTGGGTAGATATTTCCATGTTTATACAGATGGCGGTGTAGATATTTCCATGTTGATACAGATGGCTTTGTAGATATTTCCATGTTTATAGTGATAGCGGTGCAGATATTTCCATGTTTATACAGATAGCCGTGTAAATATTTCCATGTTTATACAGATCGTGGTGTAGATATTTCCATGTTTATACAGATTCCGGTGTAGATATTTACATGTTTATACAGACCGCAGTGTAGATACTTCCATGTTTATAGAGATAGCGGTGTAGATACTTCCATGATTGTACAGATGGCGGAGTTGATGTTTCCATCTATACACAGATTGCCGTGTAGGTATTTCCTTGTGTATACAGATGGCATTGTAGATATTTCCATGTTTATACAGATGGTGGTGTAGAAATTTCCATGTTGATACAGATGACTCTATAGGTTTTTCCATGTTTTTACTGATGGCATTGTAGATATTTCCATGTTTATAGAGATAGCAGTGTAGATATTTCCATGTATATACAGATGGCAGTGTAGATATTTTCATGTTTATAAAGATAGCGGTGTAGATATTTCCATATTTATACAGATAACTGTGTAGATATTTCCAGGTTTATACAGATAGCGGTGTAAATATTTCCATGTTTATACAGATCATGGTGTAGATATTTCCATGTTTATAGAGATAGCAGTGTAGATATTTCCATGTTTATACTGATCACGGTGTAGATATTTCCATGTTTATACAGATCGTGGTGTAGTTATTTTCATGTTTATACTGATCATGGTGTAGATAATTCCATGTTTATACAGATCGCGGTGTTGATACTACCATGTTTATAGGGATGGCGGTGCAAATATTTCCACATTTATACAGATAGCGTTGTAGTTATTAGCATGTTTACACAGATAGCGGTGTAGATATTTCCATGTAAAAACAGATGTCTGTGTATATATTTCCATGTTTAAACAGATGGCAGTGTAGATATTTCCATGTTTATACAAATAGCGGTGTAGATATTTCCATGTTTCTACAGATAGCTGTGTAGATATTTCCATGTGTATACAGATGGCTGTGTAGATATTTCCATGTTCATACAGATGGCTGTGTAGATATTTCCATGTTTATTGAGATGACTTTGTAGGTATTTCCATGTTTATAGAGATGGCGGTGTAGATATTTCCATGTTTATAGAGATGGCTGTGTAGATATTTCCATGTTTATACAGATTGCGATCTAGATATTTCCATGTTTATACAGATCGCGGTGTAGATATTTCCATGTTTATACAGATAGTGGTGTAGATATTTCCATGTTTATACAGATAGCGGTGTAGATATTTCCATGTTTATACTGATGGCGGTGTAGTTATTTCCATGTTTATAGAGATGGTGGTGTAGATATTTCCATGTTTATAGAGATAGCGGTGTAGATATATCCATGTTTATAGAGATAGCAGTGAGGATATTTCCATGTTTATACAGATAGCGGGGTAGATATTTCCATGTTTTTACAGATATCGGTGTAGATATTTCCATGTTTACACAGATTGCGGTGTAGATATTTCCATCTTTCTACAGATGGCATTGTAGATATTTCCATGTTTATACAGATGGCGGTGTTGATATTTCCATCTATACACAGATAACCTTGTAGATATTTCCATGTTTATACAGATGGCCGCGCAGATATTTCTATGGATATGTAGATGGCGTTGTAGGTATTTCCATGTATATAGAGATAGCGGTGTAGTTATTTCCATGTTTATATAGAGAGCGGTGTAGATATTTCCATTAATGTACACATGACTGTGTAGATATTTCCAAGTTTATACAGATGGCGGTGTAGATATTTCCATGTTTATACAGATAACTTTGTAAGTATTTCCATGTTTATACAGATGGTGGTGTAGATATTTCGATGTTTATAGAGATAGCAGCGGAGATATTTCCATGCTTATACAGATAGCGCTGTAGTTATTTCCATGTTTAAATAGATAGCGGTGTAGATATTTCCATGTATATACACATGGCTGTGTAGATATTTCCATGTTTATACAGATGGTGGTGTAGATATTTCCATTTTTATACAGATAACTTTGTAAGTATTTCCATGTTTATACAGACGGCGGTGTAGATACTTCGATGTTTATAGAAATAGCAGTGGAGATATTTCCATGTTTATACAGATAGCAGTGTTGATATTTCCATGTTTATACTGATCGCGGTGTAGATATTTCCATGTTTATAGAGATGGCGGTGTAGATATTTCCATGTTCATAGAGATAGCGGTGTTGATTTTTCCATGTTTATAGAGATAGCGCTGTGGATATTTCCATGTTTATACAAATAGGGTTGTAGATATTTCCATGTTTATACAGATGGCGGTGTAGATATTTCCATGTTTATACAGATCACGGTGTAGATATTTCCATGTTTATACAGATCATGGTGTAGATATTTCCATGTTTATACAGATCGTGGAGTTGATATTACCATGTTTATAAGGATAGCGGTGCAAATATTTCCACATTTATACAGACAGCGGTGTAGTTATTGTCATGTTTATACAGATAGCGGTGTAGATATTTCAATGTATAAACAGATGTCTGTGTATATATTTCCATGTGTAAACAGATGACGGTGTAGATATTTCCTTGTTTATACAAATAGCGGTGTAGTTATTTCCATGTTTATACAGAGAGCGGTGTAGATATTTCCATGTTTATACACATGACTGTGTAGGTATTTCCATGTTTATACAGATGGCTTTGTAGATATTTCCATGTTTACAGAGATAGCGGTGTAGATATTTCCATGTTTATACAGATAGCGGTGTAAATATTTCCATGTTTATACAGATCGTGGTGTAGATATTTCCATGTTTATACAGATTCCGGTGTAGATATTTACATGTTTATACAGACCGCAGTGTAGATATTTCCATGTTTATAGAGATAGCAGTGTAGATATTTCCATGATTGTACAGATGGCGGTGTTGATGTTTCCATCTATACACAGATTGCCGTGTAGGTATTTCCATGTGTATAGAGATGGCGTTGTAGATATTTCCATGTTTATACAGATGGTGGTGTAGAAATTTCCATGTTGGTACAGATGAATCTATAGGTATTTCCATGTTTTTACTGATGGCATTGTAGATATTTCCATGTTTATAGAGATAGCAGTGTAGATATTTCCATGTTTATACAGATGGCGGTGTAGATATTTTCATGTTTATAAAGATGGCGGTGTAGATATTTCCATATTTATACAGATAACTGTGTAGATATTTCCATGTTTATGCAGATAGCGGTGTAAATATTTCCATGTTCATACAGATCATGGTGTAGATATTTCCATGTTTATAGAGATAGCGGTGCAGATATATCCATGTTTATACTGATCACGGTGTAGATATTTCCATGTTTATACAGATCGCGGTGTAGATATTTCCATGTTTATACAGATCATGGTGTAGATATTTCCATGTTTATACAGCTCGTGGTGTTGATATTACCATGTTTATAGGAATGGCGGTGCAAATATTTCCACATTTATACAGATAGCGTTGTAGTTATTAGCATGTTTATACAGATAGCGGTGTAGATATTTCCATGTATAAACAGATGTCTGTGTATATATTTCCATGTTTAAACAGATGGCGGTGGAGATATTTCCTTGTTTATAGAAACAGCGGTGTAGATATTTCCATGTTTATAGAGATAGCGGTGTAGATATTTCCATGTGTATACAGATGGCTGTGTAGATATTTCCATGTTTATAGAGATGACTTTGCAGGTATTTCCATGTTTATACAGATGGCGTTGTAGTTATTTCCATGTTTATAGAGATAGCTTTGTAGATATTTCCATGTTTATACAGATAGCGATCTAGATATTTCCATGTTTATACAGATCGCGGTGTAGATATTTCCATGTTTATACAGATCTCGGTGTAGATATTTCCATGTTTATACAGATAGTGGTGTAGATATTTCCATGTTTATACAGATGTCGGTTTAGATATTTCCATGTTTATAGAGATGGCGGTGTAGATATTTCCATGTTTATACAGATAGCGGTGTAGATATTTCCACGTTTATACAGATGGCGGTGTAGATATTTCCATCTTTCTACAAATGGCAGTGTAGATATTTCCATGTTTATAGAGATAGCGGTGTAGATATATCCATGTTCATAGAGATAGCAGTGAGGATATTTCCATGTTTATACAGATAGCGGTGTAGATATTTCCACGTTTATACAGATGGCGGTGTAGATATTTCCATGTTTATACAGATGGCTGCGTAGATATTTCCATGTGTATACAAATGGCGGTGTAGATATTTCCATGTTTATACATATAGTGGTGTAGATATTTCCATGTTTACAGATATAGCGGTAAATATATTTCCATCTTTGCACAGATTGCGGTGTAGACATTGCAAACTTTACACTGATAGCGGTGTAGATATTTCCAAGTTTACACAGATACCTGTGTCGATATTTCCAGGTTTACAGAGATATCATTGTAGATGTTTCCATGTTTATACAGATTTCGGTGTAGACATTTCCATGTTTATACAGATAGCGGTGTAGATATTTCCACGTTTATACAGATGGCGGTGTAGATATTTCCATGTTTATACAGATGGCTGCGTAGATATTTCCATGTGTATACAGATGGCGGTGTAGATATTTCCATGTTTATACATATAGTGGTGTAGATATTTCCATGTTTACAGATATAGCGGTAAATATATTTCCATCTTTGCACAGATTGCGGTGTAGACATTGCAAACTTTACACTGATAGTGGTGTAGATATTTCCAAGTTTACACAGATACCTGTGTCGATATTTCCAGGTTTACAGAGATATCATTGTAGATATTTCCATGTTTATACAGATAGCGGTGTAGTTATTTACATGTTGATACAGATAGCGGTGTAGATATTTTCAGGGTTTTACAGATACTGGTGTAGATATTTCCACGTTTTACAGATAGCTGTGTAGATATTTCCCTGTTTACACAGATAGCGTTGTAAATATCTGCATGTTTACACAGATAGCATTGTAGATATTTCCATGCTTACACAGATTGCGGTGTAGATATTTCCAAGTTTACACACATGACTGTGTAGGTATTTCCATGTTTATACAGATGGCTTTGTAGATATATCCATGTTTATAGAGATAGCGGTGCAGATATTTCCATGTTTATACAGATAGCCGTGTAAATATTTCCATGTTTATACAGATCGTGGTGTAGATATTTCCATGTTTATACAGATTCCAGTGTAGATATTTACATGTTTATACAGACCGCAGTGTAGATACTTCCATGTTTATAGAGGTAGCGGTGTAGATATGTCCATGATTGTACAGATGGCGGTGTTGATGTTTCCATCTATACACAGACTGCCGTGTAGGTATTTCCTTGTGTATACAGATGGCATTGTAGATATTTCCATGTTTATACAGATGGTGGTGTAGAACTTTCCATGTTGATACCGATGACTCTATAGGTATTTCCATGTTTTTACTGATGGCATTGTAGATATTTCCATGTTTATAGAGATAGCAGTGTAGATATTTCCATGTTTATACAGATGGCGGTGTAGATATTTTCATGTTTATAAAGATAGCGGTGAAGATATTTCCATATTTATACAGATAACTGTGTAGATATTTCCATGTTTATACTGATCGCGGTGTAGATATTTCCATGTTTATACAGATCGCGGTGTAGTTATTTCCATGTTTATACTGATCATGGTGTAGATAATTCCATGTTTATACAGATCGCGGTGTTGATACTACCATGTTTATAGGGATGGCGGTGCAAATATTTCCACATTTATACAGATAGCGTTGTAGTTATTAGCATGTTTATACAGATAGCGGTGTAGATATTTCCATGTATAAACAGATGTCTGTGTATGTATTTCCATGTTTAAACAGATGGCAGTGTAGATATTTCGATGTTTATACAAATAGCGGTGTAGATATTTCCATGTTTCTACAGATAGCTGTGTAGATATTTCCATGTGTATACAGATGGCTGTGTAGATATTTCCATGTTCATACAGATGGCTGTGTAGATATTTCCATGTTTATTGAGATGACTTTGTAGGTATTTCCATGTTTATAGAGATGGCGGTGTAGATATTTCCATGTTTATAGAGATGGCTGTGTAGATATTTCCATGTTTATACAGATTGCGATCTAGATATTTCCATGTTTATACAGATCGCGGTGTAGATATTTCCATGTTTATACAGATAGTGATGTAGATATTTCCATGTTTATACAGATAGCGGTGTAGATATTTCCATGTTTATACTGATGGCGGTGTAGGTATTTCCATGTTTATAGAGATGGTGGTGTAGATATTTCCATGTTTATAGAGATAGCGGTGTAGATATATCCATGTTCATAGAGATAGCAGTGAGGATATTTCCATGTTTATACAGATAGCAGTGTAGATATTTCCACTTTTATAGAGATAGCGATTTAGATATTTCATATTTATACAGATAGCGGTGTAGATATTTCCATGTTTATACAGATTGCGGTGTAGATATTTCCATGTTTATACAGATAGCGGTGTAGATATTTCCATGTTTATACTGATCGTGGTTTAGATATTTCCATGTTTATAGAAATGGCGGTGTAGATATTTCCATGTTCATAGAGATAGCTGTGTTGATTTTTCCATGTTTATAGAGATATCGGTGTGGATATTTCCATGTTTATACAGATAGGGGTGGAGGTATTTCCATGTTTATAGAGATGGCGGTGTAGATATTTCCATGTTTACAGAGATCACGCTGTAGATATTTCCTTGTTTATACAAATAGCAGTCTAGTTATTTCCATGTTTATACAGATAGCGGTGTAGATACTTCCATGTATATACAGATCGCGGTGTAGATATTTCCATGTTTATACAGATCGCGGTGTAGATATTTCCATGTTTATACAGATAGCGGGGTAGATATTTCCATGTTTTTACAGATATCGGTGTAGATATTTCCATGTTTACACAGATTGCGGTGTAGATATTTCCATCTTTCTACAGATGGCATTGTAGATATTTCCATGTTTACACAGATGGCGGTTTTGATATTTCCATCTATACACAGATAACCTTGTAGATATTTCCATGTTTATACAGATGGCCGCGCAGATATTTCTATGGATATGTAGATGGCGGTGTAGGTATTTCCATGTATATAGAGATAGCGGTGTAGTTATTTCCATGTTTATATAGAGAGCGGTGTAGATATTTCCATGTATGTACACATGGCTGTGTAGATATTTCCATGTTTATACAGATGGCGGTGTAGATATTTCCATGTTTATACAGATAACTTTGTAAGTATTTCCATGTTTATACAGATGGTGGTGTAGATATTTCGATGTTTATAGAGATAGCAGTGGAGATATTTCCATCTTTATACAGATAGTGGTGTAGTTATTTCCATGTTTAAATAGATAGCGGTGTAGATATTTCCATGTATATACACATGGCTGTGTAGATATTTCCATGTTTATACAGATGGTGGTGTAGATATTTCCAAGTTTATACAGATAAATTTGTAAGTATTTCCATGTTTATACAGACGGCGGTGTAGATACTTTGATGTTTATAGAGATAGCAGTGGAGATATTTCCATGTTTATACAGATAGCAGTGTTGATATTTCCATGTTTATACTGATCGCGGTGTAGATATTTCCATGTTTATAGAGATGGCGGTGTAGATATTTCCATGTTCATACAGATAGCGGTGTAGATATTTCCATGTTTATACAGATTGCGGTGTAGATATTTCCATGTTTATACAGATAGCGGTGTAGATATTTCCATGTTTATACTGATCGTGGTTTAGATATTTCCATGTTTATAGAAATGGCGGTGTAGATATTTCCATGTTCATAGAGATAGCGGTGTTGATTTTTCCATGTTTATAGAGATATCGGTGTGGATAATTCCATGTTTATACAGATAGGGGTGGAGGTATTTCCATGTTTATAGAGATATCGGTGTGGATATTTCCATGTTTATACAGATAGGGGTGGAGGTATTTCCATGTTTATAGAGATGGCGGTGTAGATATTTCCATGTTTACAGAGATCACGCTGTAGATATTTCCTTGTTTATACAAATAGCAGTCTAGTTATTTCCATGTTTATACAGATAGCGGTGTAGATACTTCCATGTATATACAGATCGCGGTGTAGATATTTCCATGTTTATACAGATAGCGGGGTAGATATTTCCATGTTTTTACAGATATCGGTGTAGATATTTCCATGTTTACACAGATTGCGGTGTAGATATTTCCATCTTTCTACAGATGGCATTGTAGATATTTCCATGTTTACACAGATGGCGGTGTTGATATTTCCATCTATACACAGATAACCTTGTAGATATTTCCATGTTTATACAGATGGCCGCGCAAATATTTCTATGGATATGTAGATGGCGGTGTAGGTATTTCCATGTATATAGAGATAGCGGTGTAGTTATTTCCAGGTTTATATAGAGAGCGGTGTAGATATTTCCATGTATGTACACATGGCTGTGTAGATATTTCCATGTTTATACAGATGGCGCTGTAGATATTTCCATGTTTATACAGATAACTTTGTAAGTATTTCCATGTTTATACAGATGGTGGTGTAGATATTTCGATGTTTATAGAGATAGCAGAGGAGATATTTCCATGGTTATACAGATAGCGGTGTAGTTATTTCCATGTTTAAATAGATAGCGGTGTAGATATTTCCATGTTTATACAGATAACGGTGTAGATATTTCCATGTTTATACAGATAGCGATCTAGTTATTTCCATGTTTATACAGATTGCGGTGTAGATATTTCCATGTTTATACAGATCGCGGTGTAGATATTTCCATGTTTATACAGATAGCGGTGTAGATATTTCCATGTTTATACAGATGGCTGTTTCGATATTTCCATGCTTATAGAGATGGCGGTGTAGATATTTCCATGTTTATACAGATAGCGGTGTAAATATTTCCACGTTTATACAGATGGCGGTGTAGATATTTCCATCTTTCTACAAATGGCAGTGTAGATATTTCCATGTTTATAGAGATAGCGGTGTAGATATATCCATGTTCATAGAGATAGCAGTGAGGATATTTCCATGTTTATACAGACAGCAGTGTAGATATTTCCACTTTTATAGAGATAGCGGTTTAGATATTTCATATTTATACAGATAGCGGTGTAGATATTTCCATGTTTATACAGATTTCGGTGTAGATATTTCTATGTTTATACAGATAGCGGTGTAGATATTTCCGTGTTTATACAGATGGCGGTGTAGATATTTCCATGTTTATACAGATGGCTGCGTAGATATTTCCATGTGTATACAGATGGCGGTGTAGATATTTCCATGTTTATACATATAGTGGTGTAGATATTTCCATGTTTACAGATATAGCGGTAAATATATTTCCATCTTTGCACAGATTGCGGTGTAGACATTGCAAACTTTACACTGATAGCGGTGTAGATATTTCCAAGTTTACACAGATACCTGTGTCGATATTTCCAGGTTTACAGAGATATCATTGTAGATATTTCCATGTTTATACAGATAGCGGTGTAGTTATTTACATGTTGATACAGATAGCGGTGTAGATATTTTCAGGGTTATACAGATACTGGTGTAGATATTTCCACGTTTTACAGATAGCTGTGTAGATATTTCCCTGTTTACACAGATAGCGTTGTAAATATCTGCATGTTTACACAGATAGCGTTGTAGATATTTCCATGCTTACACAGATTGCGGTGTAGATATTTCCAGGTTTACACAGATAGCTGTGTAGATATTTCCAGGTTTACACAGATAGCGTTGTAGATATTTCACTGTTTATAGAGATAGCGGTGTAGGTATTTCCATGTTTTTAAAGATACCGATGTAGGTATTTCCGTGTTTATAAAGATAGCGGTGGAGATATTTCCATGTTTATGCAGATAGCGGTGTAAAAATTTCCAATGTTTATACAGATAGCGGTGTAGTTATTTCCATGTTTATACAGATAGCGGTGTAGATATTTCCATGTTTATAGAGACTGTGGTGTAGATATTTCCATCTTTGCACAGATTGCTGTGGATATTTCCATGTTTATACAGATTGCGGTGTAGTTATTTACATGTTGATACAGTTAGCGGTGTAGAAATTCCCATGTTTATACAGATGGCTTTGTAGATATTTCCATCTTTCTACAGATGTCAGTGTAGATATTTCCAAGTTTATACAGATGTCTGTGTAGATATTTCCATGTTTATGCAGATGGCGGTGTAGATATTTCCATGTTTATAGAGATGGCGTTGTAGTTATTTCTATGTTTATAGAGATAGCGGTGTAAATATTTCCATGTTTATAGAGATGGTGGTGTAAGTATTTTCATGTTTATAGAGATAGCGGTGTAGATATTTCCATGTTTATACAGATAGCGGTGTTGCTACTTCCATGATTATACAGATAGCGGTGTGGATATTTCCATGTTTTTACAGCTCACGGTGTAGATATTTCCATCTTTATACAGATGGGAGTGGAGATATTTCCATGTTTATACAGATAGCGGTGTAGATATTTCCATGTCTATAGAGATAGCGGTGTAGGTATTTCCATATTTATACAGATTGCGGTGTAGATATTTCCATCTTTATACAGATGGCTGTGTAGTTATTTCCATGTTTATACAGATAGAAGTGAAGATATTTCCATGTTTATACAGATAGTGGTGTAGATATTTCCAAGTTTATACACATGTCGGTGTAGATACATCCATGTTTCTGAAGATGGCGTTGTAGATATTTTCATGTTTACAGAGATGGCGGTGTAGATATTTCCATGAATATAGAGATTGCAGTGTAGATATTTTCATGTTTATAGAGAAAGCGGTGTAGGTATTTCCTTGTTTATAGAGATAGCGGTGTAGATATTTCCATATTTATACAGATAGCAGTGTTGGTATATCCATGTTTATGCAGATAGCGGTGGAGATATTTCAATGTTTATCCAGATCACGGTGAAGATATTTCCATCTTTATACTGATAGCAGTGTAGATATTTCCATGTTTGTACTGATAGCGCTGTAGATATTTCCATGATTACACAGATGGCCATGTAGATAGTTACATGTTTATGGATATGGTGGTGTAGATATTTTCATGTTTATAGAGATGGTGGTGAAGATATTTCCATGTTTATAGAGATTGCGGTGTAGATTTTTCCATGTTTATAGAGATTGCGGTGTAGGTATTTCCATGTGTATAGAGAGAGCGTTGCAGATGTTTCCATGTTTATACTGATGGCTGTGAAGATATTTCCATGTGTATACAGATTACTGGGTAGATATTTCCAAGTTTATACAGATAGCGTTGCAGATATTTCCATGTTTATACAAATAGCGGTGTAGATATTTCCATTTTTATACAGATAGCGGTGTAGATGTTTCCATGTTTATACAGACAGCGGTGGAGATATTTCCATGTTTATACAGATAGCGGTGTAGATGTTTCCATGTTTATAGAGATAGCGGTGTAGACATTTCCATATTTATACAGATAGCGTTGTAGATATTTCCATGTTTATTCAGATGGCGTTTTAGATATTTCCATTTTTATACTGATGGCGGTGTAGATATTTCCATGTCTATACAGATAGCGTTGTAGATATTACCATGTTTACACAGATAGCGGTGTAGATATTTCCATCTTTGCACAGATTGCGTTGTAGATATTTCCATCTTTACACAGATAGAGGTGTAGATATTTCCATCTTTGCACAGATTGCGATGTAGATATTGCCATGTTTATACAGGTAGACGTGCAGATATTTCCAAGTTTATGCAGTTCGCTGTGTAGATATTTCCATCTTTCTACTAATGGCAGTGTAGATATTTCTATGTTTATAAAGATGGCGGTGAAGATGTTTCCATGTTTATGTAGATGGCGGTGTAGATATTTCCATGTTTATAGAGATGGGGGTGTAGATATTTCTATGTTTATAGAGATAGCAGTGTAGATACTTCGATGATTATAGAGATGGCGGTGTAGTTCTTACCATTTTTCTAGAGATACTGCTGTTGATATTTCCAAGTTTATACAGATGGCTCTGTAGATATTCCCATGTGTATACAGATGGCAGTGTAGATATTTCCTTTTTTATGCAGATGGAGGTGTAGATATTTCAAAGTTTATACAGATGACTGTGTAAATATTTCCTTTTTTATGCAGATGGAGGTGTAGATATTTCAAAGTTTATACAGATGACTGTGTAAATATTTCCATGTTTTTACAGATGGCGGTGTAGATACGTCGAGGTTTATACAGATATCTCTGTGGCTATTTCCATGTTTAAACAGATAGCAGTGTAGATATTTCCGTGTTTATACAGACGGCAATGTAAATATTTCAATGTTTGTACAGATAGTGGTGCAGATATTTCCATGTTTATACAGATGACTGTGTAGGTATTTCCATGTTTATGCAGATGACGGTGTAGATATTTCCATGTTTATAGAGATAGCCATGTAGATATTTCCATGTTTCTACAGTTAGCGGTGTAGACATTTCCATGTTTATACAGATAGCGGTGTGGCTATTTCCATGTTTATACAGATAGCGGTGTAGATATTTCCATGTTTACCGAGATGGCTGTGTAGAAATTTCCTAGTTTATACAGATGGCCGTGTAGATATTTCCATATTTATACAGATTGTGGTGTAGATATTTCCATGTTTATAGAGATGGCGGTGTAGATATTTCCATGTTTATACAGATAGCGGTGTAGATATTTCCATGTTTATACAGATAGCGGTGTAGATATTTCCACGTTTATACAGTTGGCGGTGTAGAAATTTCCATCTTTCTACAAATGGCAGTGTAGATATTTCCATGTTTATAGAGATAGCGGTGTAGATATATCCATGTTCATAGAGATAGCAGTGAGGATATTTCCATGTTTATACAGATAGCAGTGTAGATATTTCCACTTTTATAGAGATAGCGGTTTAGATATTTCATATTTATACAGATAGCGGTGTAGATATTTCCATGTTTATACAGATTGCAGTGTAGATATTTCCATGTTTATACAGATAGCGGTGTAGATATTTCCATGTTTATACTGATCGTGGTTTAGATATTTCCATGTTTATAGAAATGGCGGTGTAGATATTTCCATGTTCATAGAGATAGCGGTGTTGATTTTTCCATGTTTATAGAGATATCGGTGTGGATATTTCCATGTTTATACAGATAGCGGTGTTGGTATTTCCAAGTTTATACAGATGGCGGTGTAGACATTTCCATGTTTATACAGATCACGGTGTAGATATTTCCATCTTTATACAGATGGCAGTGTAGATATTTCCATGTTTATACAGATAGCGGTGTAGATATTTCCGTCTTTATGCAGATGGTGGTGTGGACACTTCCATGTTAATGGAGATTGCGGTGTACGTATTTTCATGTTTATAAAGGTGGCGGTGTAGATATTTCCATGTTTATAGAGATGAATGTGTAGATATTTCCATGTTTATAGAGATAGCGGTGTAGGTATTTCCATGTGTTTAGAGATAGCGGTGTAGATATTTCCATATTTATACATATAGCGGTGTAGATATTTCCAAGTTTATTCAGATTGCGGTGTAGACATTTCCATGTTTATACCGATGGCGGTGTAGATATTTCCATGTTTATACTGATGGCTGTGTAGATATTTCCATGTTTATACATATAGCGGTGTAGATATTACCATGTTTACTCACATAGCGGTGTAGATATTTCCATCTTTGCACAGATTGCGGTGTAGATATTTTCATCTTTACACAGATAGAGGTGTAGATATTTCCATCATTGCACAGACTGCGGTGCAGATATTTCCACCTTTACACAGATAGCGGTGTATATATTTCCATGTTTACACAAATATCAATGTAGATAGTTCCATGTTTACACAGATAGCATTGTAGATATTTGCATGTTTATACAGATACCGGTGTAGATATTTCCATGTTTATACAGATAGCAGTGCAGATGATTCCATGTTTATACAGATAGCAGTGTAGATATTTCCATGTTTATACAGATGGCCGTGCAGTTATTTCCATGTTTATACCGATAGTGCTGTAGATATTTCCATGTTTATACAGATGACTGTGTAGGTGTTTCAATGTTTATACAGATGGCGGTGTACATATTTCCATGTTTATAGAGACAGACATGTAGATATTTCCATGTTTATACAGATAGCGATGTAGACATTTCCATGTTTATAGAGACAGCGGTGTTGATATTTCCATATTTATTCAGATAACCGTGTAGATATTTCCATGTTTATTCAGGTGGAGGTGTAGATATTTCCATGTTTATACAGAGTACGGTGCAGATATTTCCATCTTTCTACAGATGGCAGTGTAGATATTTCTATGCTTATAGAGAAGGCAGTGTAGATATTTCCATGTTTATACATATGGCGCTGTAGGTATTTCCATATTTATGCGGATGGCGGTATAGATATTTCCACGTTTATAGAGATGGCGGTGCAGATATTTCCATATTTATACAGATGGCAGTTTTGGTATTTCCATATTTATAGAGATTGCAGTGTAGATATTTCCATGTTTACAGAGACAGCGGTGTAGATATTTCCATCTTTGCACAGATTGTGGTGTAGATATTTCCATCTTTACACAGATAGTGGTGTAGATATTTCCATCTTTGCACAGATTATGGTGTAGATATTTCCATCCTTACATAGATAGTGGTGTAGATATTTCCATCTTTGCACAGATTGCGTTGTAGATATTTCCATATTTACACAGATAGCGGTGTAGATATTTCCATCTTTATACAGATGGCAGTGTAGATATTTCCATGTTTATACAGATAGCGGTGTAGATATTTCCGTCTTTATGCAGATGGTGGTGTGGACACTTCCATGTTAATGGAGATGGCGGTGTACGTATTTTCATGTTAATAAAGGTGGCGGTGTAGATATTTCCATGTTTATAGAGATGAAGGTGTAGATATTCCCATGTTTATAGAGATAGCGGTGTAGGTATTTCCATGTGTATAGAGATAGCGGTGTAGATATTTCCATATTTATACAGATAGCGGTGTAGATATTTCCAAGTTTATTCAGATTGCGGTGTAGACATTTCCATGTTTATACCGATGGTGGTGTAGATATTTCCATGTTTATACTGATGGCTGTGTAGATATTTCCATGTTTATATATATAGCGGTGTAGATATTACCATGTTTACTCACATAGCGGTGTAGATATTTCCATCTTTGCACAGATTGCGGTGTAGATATTTTCATCTTTACACAGATAGAGGTGTAGATATTTCCATCATTGCACAGACTGCGGTGCAGATATTTCCACCTTTACACAGATAGCGGTGTATATATTTCCATGTTTACACAAATATCAATGTAGATAGTTCCATGTTTACACAGATAGCATTGTAGATATTTGCATGTTTATACAGATAGCAGTGTAGATATTTCCATGTTTATACAGATAGCAGTGCAGATGTTGCCATGTTTATACAGATATCAGTGTAGATATTTCCATGTTTATACAGATGGCCGTGCAGTTATTTCCATGTTTATACCGATAGTGCTGTAGATATTTCCATGTTTATACAGATGACTGTGTAGGTGTTTCAATGTTTATACAGATGGCGGTGTAGATATTTCCATGTTTATAGAGATAGCCATGAAGATATTTCCATGTTTTATCAGATAGTGCTGTAGATATTTCCATGTTTATACAGATGACTGTGTAGGTGTTTCAATGTTTATACAGATGGCGGTGTAGATATTTCCATGTTTATAGAGACAGCCATGTAGATATTTCCATGTTTATACAGATAGCGGTGTAGACATTTCCATGTTTATAGAGACAGCGGTGTTGATATTTCCATATTTATTCAGATAGCCGTGTAGATATTTCCATGTTTATTCAGGTGGAGGTGTAGATATTTCCATGTTTATACAGAACGCGGTGCAGATATTTCCATCTTTCTACAGATGGCAGTGTAGATATTTCTATGCTTATAGAGAAGGCAGTGTAGATATTTCCATGTTTATACATATGGCGCTGTAGCTATTTCCATATTTATGCAGATGGCGGTGTAGATATTTCCACGTTTATAGAGATGGCTGTGCAGATATTTCCATATTTATACAGATGGCGGTTTAGGTATTTCCATGTTTATAGAGATTGCAGTGTAGATATTTCCATGTTTACAGAGATAGCGGTATAGATATTTCCATCTTTGCACAGATTGTGGTGTAGATATTTCCATCTTTACACAGATAGTGGTGTAGATATTTCCATCTTTGCACAGATTATGGTGTAGATATTTCCATCTTTACATAGATAGTGGTGTAGATATTTCCATCTTTGCCCAGATTGCGTTGTAGATATTTCCATATTTACACAGATAGCGGTGTAGATATTTCCATGTTTATACAGATGGTGGTGGAGATATTTCCATGTTATACAGATGACTGTGTAGATATTTCCATGTTTATACAGATGGCGGTTTAGATATTTTCATGTTTATACAGATAGCTGTGTAGTTATTTCCTAATTTATACAGATAGCTGTGTAGAAATTTCCATGTTTATAGAGATAGCGGTATAGATATTTCCATATTTATACAGACCGTGGTGTAGATATTTCCATGTTTATGCAGATAGCCGTGTGGATATTTCCATGTTTATACAGGTAGACTTGTAAATATTTCCATGTTTATACAGATCGCGGTGTAGACATTTCCATCTTTCTAAAGATGGCAGCGTAGTTATTTCTATGTTTATACAGATGGCAGTGTAGATATTTCCATGTTTATACAGATGGCGGTGTAGATATTTCCATGTTTATGGAGATGGCGGTGTAGAGATTTCCAGTTTTATAGAGATGGCGGTGTAGATATTTCTATGTTTATAGAGATTGCGGTGCAGATAATTCCATGTTTATAGAGATGGCGGTGTAGTTATTTCCATGTTTATCGAGATAGTGGTGCAGATATTTCCATGTTTATACACATAGCGGTGTAGATATTTCCAAGTTTATAAAGATAGCGGTGTTGGTATTTCCAAGTTTATACAGATAGCGGTGTAGATATTTCCATGTTTATACAGCTTGTGGTGTAGATATTTCCATCTTTATACAGATGGCAGTGTAGATATTTCCATGTTTATACAGATAGCGGTGTAGATATTTCCGTCTTTATGCAGATGGTGGTGTGGACACTTCCATGTTAATGGAGATGGCGGTGTACGTATTTTCTTGTTTATAAAGATGGCGGTGTAGATATTTCCATGTTTATAGAGAAGAAGGTGTAGATATTTCCATGTTTATAGAGATAGCGGTGTAGGTATTTCCATGTGTATAGAGATAGCGGTGTAGATATTTCCATGTTTATACAGATGGCTGTGAAGATATTTCCAGGTGTATACAGATGACACTGTAGATATTTCCATGTTTATCCTGATGGCAGTGAAGATATTTCCATTTTTATACAGATGGCGGTGTAAATATTTTCATGTTTATAGAAATAGCGGTGTAGATATTTCCATGTTTATAAAGATAGCGGTGTAAATATTTCCATGTTTATACAGATAACGTTGAAAATATTTACATTTTTATAGAGATATCGGTGTAAATATTTCCATGATAATACAGATAATGGTTTAAATGTTTACACATTAACAGATATAGCGGTGTAGATATTTCAAAGTTTATACAGACAGCGGTTTAGATATTTCTATGTTTACAGAGACACCTGTGTAGATATTTCCACGTTTATAGACATAACCATGTAGATATTTCTAAGTTTATGGAGACTGCGGTGTAGATATTTGCATGTTTCTAGAGACAGCGGTGTAGATATTTCCATGTTTTTAAAGACAGCGGTGTAGATATTTCCATGTTTATACAGATAGCAGTGTAGATATTTCCATGTTTATAGAGACAGCGGTGTAGATATTTCCAGGTTTATACAGATGGCACTGTAGATATTTCCATGTTTATACAGACAGCGGTGTAGTTATTTCTATGTTTATAAAGATAGCGGTGTAGATATTTTCATGTTCATACAGACAGCGGTGTAGTTATTTCCATGTTTATAGAGATAGCGGTGTAGATATTTCCATGTTTACAGACATAGCATTGTAATTATTTCCAGGTTTATACAGATAGTGGTGTAAATATTTCCATGTTTATACAGCTCGCGGTGTAGATATTTCCATCTTTATACAGATGGCAGTGTAGATATATCCATGTTTATACAGATAGCGATCTAGATAATTCCATCTTTACACAGATGGCGGTGTAGACAGTTCCATGTTAATGGAGATGTCGGTGTAGATATTTTCATGTTCATAGAGATAGCGGTGTAGATATATCTATGTTTCTACAGATTACGGTGTAAATATTTCCATGTTTATACAGATAGCGGTGTAGTTATTTCCATGTTTATACAGACGACTGTGTATAAATTTCCATGTTTATACAGATGGCGGTGAAGGTATTTACATGTTTATAGAGATAGCGGTGTAGATATTTCCATGTTTATACAGATAGCGGTGTACATATTTCCATGTTTATACAGGTGACTGTGCAGGTATTTCCAAGTTTATACAGATGGCGGTGCAGATACTTCCATGTTTATAGAGATAGCCATGTAGATATTTCCGTGTTTATACAGATAGCGGTGTACATATATCCATATTTATACAGATCGTGGTGTAGATATATCCATGTTTATACAGATAGCTGTGTATATATTTCCATGTTTATGCAGATAGCGGTGTAGGTATTTCCATGTTTACAGAGATAGAGGTGTATATACCTCCATATTTGCACAGATTGCGGTGTAGATATTTCCATCTTCACACAGATAGCAGTGTACATATTTGCATGTTTACAGAGACAGCTGTGTAGATATTTCCACGTTTACACAGATAGTGTTGTAGATATTTCCATGTTTATACTGATTGCCTTGCTGATATTTCCATGTTTATAAACACAGCGGTGTAGATATTTCCATGTTTATACAGATAGCGGTGGAGATATTTCCATGTATATAAAGATGGCGCTGTTGATATTTCCATGTTTATACAGATAGCGGTGTAGATATTTTCATGTTTATACAGACAGCGGTGGAGATATTTCCATGTTTATACAGATAACGATGTAGATATTTCCATGTTTATACAGATAGTCGTGTAGATATTTCCATGTTTATACAGATAGCGGTGTAGATATTTCCATGTTTATACAGATGACTGTGCATATATTTCCATGTTTATACAGATTGCGGTGGAGATCTTTCCATGTTTATACAGATAGACGTGTAGATAATTCCATGTATATAGAAATAGCAGTGGAGATATTTCCATGTTTGTACAGATAGTGATGTAGATATTTCCATGTTCATAGAGATATCAGTGTAGATATTTCCACGTTTATACAGATAGCTGTGCATATATTTCCATGTTTATACAGATAGCAGTGTAGATATTTCCATATTTATACAGATAGCGGTGTAGGTATTTCCATGTTTATACAGATAGTGGTGTAGATATTTCCATGTTTATACAGTTGACTGTGTAGGTATTTCTATGTTTATATAGTTGGCGGTGTAGACATTTCCAAGTTTATAGAGATAGCCATGTTGATATTTATATGTTTATACAGATAGCAGTGTAGATATTTGCAGATTTATACAGATAGCGGTGTAGATATTTTGATGTTTATACAGATAGCGGTGTAGATATATCCATGTTTATACAGATAGCAGTGGAGATATTTCCATGTTTATAGAGATAGCGGTGTAGATATTTCCATGTTTATACAAATGACTGTGTAGGTATTTACGTTTATACAGATGGCGGTGTGGATATTTCCATGTTTATAGACATAGCCATGTAGATATTTACATGTTTATACTGATAGCGGTGTAGACATTTCCATGTTTATAGAGACAGTGGTGTAGATATTTCCATAATTATTCAGTTAGCGGTGTGGATATTTCCATGTTTATAGAGATAGCCATGTAGAAATTTCCATGTTTAAACTGATAGCGGTGTATTCATTTCCATGTTTATAGAGATAGCGGTGTAGATATTTCCATAATTTTACAGATAGCAGTAGATATTTCCAAGTTTATACAGATAGCGGTGTAGATATTTCCATGTTTATAGAGATAACCGTGTAGATATTTCCATGTTTATACAGATATCGGTGGAGATATTTCCTAGTTTATACAGATAGTGTTGGAGATATTTCCATGTTTATACAGATGTCGGTGTAGATATCTCCAAGTTTATACAGATAGCGTTGTAGATATTTCCATGTTTATACAGATAGCGGTGTAGATACTTCCATGTTTATACAGATAGCGGTGTAGGTATTTCCATGTTTATACAGACAGCGATGTAGATATTTCCATGTTTGTCGAGATGGCCGTGTAGCTATTTCCGTGTTTATACAGATGGCAGTGTAGACCTTTCCATGTTTATACAGATTGTGGTGTAGATATTTCCATGTATATACAGATGACTGTGTAGTTATTTCCCTGTTTATGCAGATGGCAGTGTAGATATTTCCATGTTTATAGAGATAGCCATGTAGATATTTCCATGTTTATACAGATAGCGGTGTAGACATTTCCATGTTTATAGAGATAGCAGTGTAGATATTTCCATATTTTTACAGATAGCGGTATACATATTTCCATGTTTCTACTGTTAGCGCTGTAGATATTTTCAGGTTTATATTGATAGCGGTGTAAATATTTCCATGTTTATACAGATGACTCTGTATATATTTCCATGTTTATACAGATAGCGGTGGAGATATTTCCATGTTTATGCAGATAGCGGTGTAGATTTTTCCATGTTTATGCAGATGGTGGTGTAGATATTTCAAAGTTCATAAAGATGGCGGTGTAGATATTTCTATGTTTATAGAGATAGTGGTGTAGGTATTTCCATGTTTATACAGATAGCGGTGTAGGTATTTGCATGTTTATTTAGAGGGCGGTGTAGATATTTCCATGTTCATACAGATGGCGGTCTAGTTATTTCCATATTGTTACAGATAGCGGTATAGATATTTCCATGTTTATACAGATAGCACTGTAGATATTTTCAGGTTTATATTGATAGCAGTGTAAATATTTCCATGTTTATACAGATGACTGTGTATATATTTCCATGTTTATACAGATAGCTGTGTAGATATTTCCATGTTTATGGAGATAGCGGTGTAGATATTTCCATATTTATACAGATAGCCGTGTAGATATTTCCATGTTTATTCAGATGGCGGCATAGATATTTCCATGTTTATACAGATAGCGTTTTGGCTATTTCCATGTTTATACAGATGGCAGTGTAGATATTGCCATGTTTATACAGATAGCGATGTAGTTATTTCCATGTTTATACAGATAGCGGTGTAGATATTTCCATGTTCATGGAGATAGCGGTGTAGATATTTCCTTGTTTATACAGATAGCAGTGTAGGTATTTCCATGTTTATACAGATAGTGGTGGAGATATTTCCATGTTTATACAGATAGCGGTGTAGATTTGTCCATGTTTATACAGGTGCTGGTGTAGATATTTCCAAGTTCATAAAGATGGCGGTGTATATATTTCTATATTTATAGAGATAGTGGTGTAGGTATTTCCATGTTTATACAGATAGCGGTGTAGGTATTTCCTTGTTTATTCAGATGGCGGTGTAGATATTACCATTTTCATACAGATGGCGGTCTAGATATTTCCATGTTTATACAGATAGCGGTGTAGATATTTCCATGTTTATACAGATAGCGTTGTCGGTATTTCCATGTTTGTAGAGATAGCGGTGTAGATATTTCCATGTTTATACAGATGGCTATGCATATATTTCCATGTGTATACAGATGGCAGTGTAGATATTTCCATGTTTATACAGATGGAGGTGTAGATATTTCCATGTTTATACAGATGACTGTGTAGATATATCCATGTATTTACAGATGGCGGTGTAGTTATTTCCATGTTTATACAGATAGCGGTGTGGCTATTTCCATGTTTATACAGATAGCTATGTAGATATTTCCATGTTTATAGAGATGGCTGTGTAGCTATTTCTATCTTTATACAGATGGCAGTGTAGATATTTCCATGTTTATACAGATAGTGGTGTAGATATTTCCATGTTTATAGAGAAAGCGTTGTAGACATTTCCATGTTTGTAGAGATAGCGGTGTAAATATTTCCATATTAATACAGAGAGCGGTGTAGATGTTTCCATGTTTATACAGAAAGGATTGTAGATATTTCCATGTTTATATTGAGAGCGTTGTAGTTGTTTCCAGGTTTATACAGATAGCGGTGGAGATATTTCCATGTTTATACAGATAGCGGTGTGGCTATTTCCATGTTTATACAGATAGCTATGTAGATATTTCCAAGTTTATAGAGATGTCTGTGTAGCTATTTCTATCTTTATACAGATGGCAGTGTAGATATTTCCATGTTTATACAGATAGTGGTGTAGATATTTCCATGTTTATACAGAAAGCGTTGTAGACATTTCCATGTTTATAGAGATAGCGGTGTAAATATTTCCATATTAATACAGAGAGCGGTGTAGATGTTTCCATGTTTATATAGAAAGCGTTGTAGATATTTCCATGTTTATATTGAGAGCGTTGTAGATGTTTCCAGGTTTATACAGATAGTGGTGGAGATATTTCCATGTTTATACAGATAGCGGTGTAGATATTTCCATGTTTATACAGAGAGCGTTGTAGATGTTTCCATGTTTATACAGATAGCGGTGGAGATATTTCCATGTTTATACAGATAGCGGTGTAGATATTTCCATGTTTATACAGATAGCGGGGTAGATATTTCCATGTTTTTACAGATATCGGTGTAGATATTTCCATGTTTACACAGATTGCAGTGTAGATATTTCCATCTTTCTACAGATGGCATTGTAGATATTTCCATGTTTATACAGATGGCGGTGTTGATATTTCCGTCTATACACAGATAACCTTGTAGATATTTCCATGTTTATACAGATGGCCGCGCAGATATTTCTATGGATATGTAGATGGCGGTGTAGGTATTTCCATGTATATAGAGATAGCGGTGTAGTTATTTCCATGTTTATATAGAGAGCGGTGTAGATATTTCCATGTATGTACACATGGCTGTGTAGATATTTCCATGTTTATACAGATGGCGGTGTAGATATTTCCATGTTGATACAGATGGCTTTGTAGATATTTCCATGTTTATAGAGATAGCGGTGCAGATATTTCCATGTTTATACAGATAGCCGTGTAAATATTTCCATGTTTATACAGATCGTGGTGTAGATATTTCCATGTTTATACAGATTCCGGTGTAGATATTTACATGTTTATACAGACCGCAGTGTAGATACTTCCATGTTTATAGAGATAGCGGTGTAGATACTTCCATGATTGTACAGATGGCGGAGTTGATGTTTCCATCTATACACAGATTGCCGTGTAGGTATTTCCTTGTGTATACAGATGGCATTGTAGATATTTCCATGTTTATACAGATGGTGGTGTAGAAATTTCCATGTTGATACAGATGACTCTATAGGTTTTTCCATGTTTTTACTGATGGCATTGTAGATATTTCCATGTTTATAGAGATAGCAGTGTAGATATTTCCATGTTTATACAGATGGCAGTGTAGATATTTTCATGTTTATAAAGATAGCGGTGTAGATATTTCCATATTTATACAGATAACTGTGTAGATATTTCCAGGTTTATACAGATAGCGGTGTAAATATTTCCATGTTTATACAGATCATGGTGTAGATATTTCCATGTTTATAGAGATAGCAGTGTAGATATTTCCATGTTTATACTGATCACGGTGTAGATATTTCCATGTTTATACAGATCGTGGTGTAGTTATTTTCATGTTTATACTGATCATGGTGTAGATAATTCCATGTTTATACAGATCGCGGTGTTGATACTACCATGTTTATAGGGATGGCGGTGCAAATATTTCCACATTTATACAGATAGCGTTGTAGTTATTAGCATGTTTACACAGATAGCGGTGTAGATATTTCCATGTAAAAACAGATGTCTGTGTATATATTTCCATGTTTAAACAGATGGCAGTGTAGATATTTCCATGTTTATACAAATAGCGGTGTAGATATTTAGATGTTTCTACAGATAGCTGTGTAGATATTTCCATGTGTATACAGATGGCTGTGTAGATATTTCCATGTTCATACAGATGGCTGTGTAGATATTTCCATGTTTATTCAGATGAATTTGTAGGTATTTCCATGTTTATAGAGATGGCGGTGTAGATATTTCCATGTTTATAGAGATGGCTGTGTAGATATTTCCATGTTTATACAGATTGCGATCTAGATATTTCCATGTTTATACAGATCGTGGTGTAGATATTTCCATGTTTATACAGATAGTGGTGTAGATATTTCCATGTTTATACAGATAGCGGTGTAGATATTTCCATGTTTATACTGATGGCGGTGTAGTTATTTCCATGTTTATAGAGATGGTGGTGTAGATATTTCCATGTTTATAGAGATAGCGGTGTAGATATATCCATGTTTATAGAGATAGCAGTGAGGATATTTCCATGTTTATACAGATAGCGGGGTAGATATTTCCATGTTTTTACAGATATCGGTGTAGATATTTCCATGTTTACACAGATTGCGGTGTAGATATTTCCATCTTTCTACAGATGGCATTGTAGATATTTCCATGTTTATACAGATGGCGGTGTTGATATTTCCATCTATACACAGATAACCTTGTAGATATTTCCATGTTTATACAGATGGCCGCGCAGATATTTCTATGAATATGTAGATGGCGTTGTAGGTATTTCCATGTATATAGAGATAGCGGTGTAGTTATTTCCATGTTCATATAGAGAGCGGTGTAGATATTTCCATGTATGTACACATGGCTGTGTAGATATTTCCAAGTTTATACAGATGGCGGCGTAGATATTTCCATGTTTATACAGATAACTTTGTAAGTATTTCCATGTTTATACAGATGGTGGTGTAGATATTTCGATGTTTATAGAGATAGCAGCGGAGATATTTCCATGCTTATACAGATAGCGCTGTAGTTATTTCCATGTTTAAATAGATAGCGGTGTAGATATTTCCATGTATATACACATGGCTGTGTAGATATTTCCATGTTTATACAGATGGTGGTGTAGATATTTCCATTTTTATACAGATAACTTTGTAAGTATTTCCATGTTTATACAGACGGCGGTGTAGATACTTCGATGTTTATAGAAATAGCAGTGGAGATATTTCCATGTTTATACAGATAGCAGTGTTGATATTTCCATGTTTATACTGACCGCGGTGTAGATATTTCCATGTTTATAGAGATGGCGGTGTAGATATTTCCATGTTCATAGAGATAGCGGTGTTGATTTTTCCATGTTTATAGAGATAGCGCTGTGGATATTTCCATGTTTATACAAATAGGGTTGTAGATATTTCCATGTTTATACAGATGGCGGTGTAGATATTTCCATGTTTATACAGATCACGGTGTAGATATTTCCATGTTTATACAGATCATGGTGTAGATATTTCCATGTTTATACAGATCGTGGAGTTGATATTACCATGTTTATAAGGATAGCGGTGCAAATATTTCCACATTTATACAGACAGCGGTGTAGTTATTGTCATGTTTATACAGATAGCGGTGTAGATATTTCAATGTATAAACAGATGTCTGTGTATATATTTCCATGTGTAAACAGATGACGGTGTAGATATTTCCTTGTTTATACAAATAGCGGTGTAGTTATTTCCATGTTTATACAGAGAGCGGTGTAGATATTTCCATGTTTATACACATGACTGTGTAGGTATTTCCATGTTTATACAGATGGCTTTGTAGATATTTCCATGTTTACAGAGATAGCGGTGTAGATATTTCCATGTTTATACAGATAGCGGTGTAAATATTTCCATGTTTATACAGATCGTGGTGTAGATATTTCCATGTTTATACAGATTCCGGTGTAGATATTTACATGTTTATACAGACCGCAGTGTAGATATTTCCATGTTTATAGAGATAGCAGTGTAGATATTTCCATGATTGTACAGATGGCAGTGTTGATGTTTCCATCTATACACAGATTGCCGTGTAGGTATTTCCATGTGTATAGAGATGGCGTTGTAGATATTTCCATGTTTATACAGATGGTGGTGTAGAAATTTCCATGTTGGTACAGATGAATCTATAGGTATTTCCATGTTTTTACTGATGGCATTGTAGATATTTCCATGTTTTTAGAGATAGCAGTGTAGATATTTCCATGTTTATACAGATGGCGGTGTAGATATTTTCATGTTTATAAAGATGGCGGTGTAGATATTTCCATATTTATACAGATAACTGTGTAGATATTTCCATGTTTATGCAGATAGCGGTGTAAATATTTCCATGTTCATACAGATCATGGTGTAGATATTTCCATGTTTATAGAGATAGCGGTGCAGATATATTCATGTTTATACTGATCACGGTGTAGATATTTCCATGTTTATACAGATCGCGGTGTAGATATTTCCATGTTTATACAGATCATGGTGTAGATATTTCCATGTTTATACAGCTCGTGGTGTTGATATTACCATGTTTATAGGAATGGCGGTGCAAATATTTCCACATTTATACAGATAGCGTTGTAGTTATTAGCATGTTTATACAGATAGCGGTGTAGATATTTCCATGTATAAACAGATGTCTGTGTATATATTTCCATGTTTAAACAGATGGCGGTGGAGATATTTCCTTGTTTATAGAAACAGCGGTGTAGATATTTCCATGTTTATAGAGATAGCGGTGTAGATATTTCCATGTGTATACAGATGGCTGTGTAGATATTTCCATGTTTATAGAGATGACTTTGCAGGTATTTCCATGTTTATACAGATGGCGTTGTAGTTATTTCCATGTTTATAGAGATAGCTTTGTAGATATTTCCATGTTTATACAGATAGCGATCTAGATATTTCCATGTTTATACAGATCGCGGTGTAGATATTTCCATGTTTATACAGATCTCGGTGTAGATATTTCCATGTTTATACAGATAGTGGTGTAGATATTTCCATGTTTATACAGATGTCGGTTTAGATATTTCCATGTTTATAGAGATGGCGGTGTAGATATTAACATGTTTATACAGATAGCGGTGTAGATATTTCCACGTTTATACAGATGGCGGTGTAGATATTTCCATCTATCTACAAATGGCAGTGTAGATATTTCCATGTTTATAGAGATAGCGGTGTAGATATATCCATGTTCATAGAGATAGCAGTGAGGATATTTCCATGTTTATACAGATAGCGGTGTAGATATTTCCACGTTTATACAGATGGCGGTGTAGATATTTCCATGTTTATACAGATGGCTGCGTAGATATTTCCATGTGTATACAAATGGCGGTGTAGATATTTCCATGTTTATACATATAGTGGTGTAGATATTTCCATGTTTACAGATATAGCGGTAAATATATTTCCATCTTTGCACAGATTGCGGTGTAGACATTGCAAACTTTACACTGATAGCGGTGTAGATATTTCCAAGTTTACACAGATACCTGTGTCGATATTTCCAGGTTTACAGAGATATCATTGTAGATGTTTCCATGTTTATACAGATTTCGGTGTAGACATTTCCATGTTTATACAGATAGCGGTGTAGATATTTCCACGTTTATACAGATGGCGGTGTAGATATTTCCATGTTTATACAGATGGCTGGGTAGATATTTCCATGTGTATACAGATGGCGGTGTAGATATTTCCATGTTTATACATATAGTGGTGTAGATATTTCCATGTTTACAGATATAGCGGTAAATATATTTCCATCTTTGCACAGATTGCGGTGTAGACATTGCAAACTTTACACTGATAGTGGTGTAGATATTTCCAAGTTTACACAGATACCTGTGTCGATATTTCCAGGTTTACAGAGATATCATTGTAGATATTTCCATGTTTATACAGATAGCGGTGTAGTTATTTACATGTTGATACAGATAGCGGTGTAGATATTTTCAGGGTTTTACAGATACTGGTGTAGATATTTCCACGTTTTACAGATAGCTGTGTAGATATTTCCCTGTTTACACAGATAGCGTTGTAAATATCTGCATGTTTACACAGATAGCGTTGTAGATATTTCCATGCTTACACAGATTGCGGTGTAGATATTTCCAAGTTTACACACATGACTGTGTAGGTATTTCCATGTTTATACAGATGGCTTTGTAGATATATCCATGTTTATAGAGATAGCGGTACAGATATTTCCATGTTTATACAGATAGCCGTGTAAATATTTCCATGTTTATACAGATCGTGGTGTAGATATTTCCATGTTTATACAGATTCCAGTGTAGATATTTACATGTTTATACAGACCGCAGTGTAGATACTTCCATGATTATAGAGGTAGCGGTGTAGATATGTCCATGATTGTACAGATGGCGGTGTTGATGTTTCCATCTATACACAGACTGCCGTGTACGTATTTCCTTGTGTATACAGATGGCATTGTAGATATTTCCATGTTTATACAGATGGTGGTGTAGAACTTTCCATGTTGATACCGATGACTCTATAGGTATTTCCATGTTTTTACTGATGGCATTGTAGATATTTCCATGTTTATAGAGATAGCAGTGTAGATATTTCCATGTTTATACAGATGGCGGTGTAGATATTTTCATGTTTATAAAGATAGCGGTGAAGATATTTCCATATTTATACTGATAACTGTGTAGATATTTCCATGTTTATATAGATAGCGGTGTAGATATTTCCATGTTTATACAGATCGCGGTGTAGATATTTCCATGTTTATAGAGATAGCAGTGTAGATATTTCCATGTTTATACTGATCACGGTGTAGATATTTCCATGTTTATACAGATCGCGGTGTAGTTATTTCCATGTTTATAATGATCATGGTGTAGATAATTCCATGTTTATACAGATCGCGGTGTTGATACTACCATGTTTATAGGGATGGCGGTGCAAATATTTCCACATTTATACAGATAGCGTTGTAGTTATTAGCATGTTTATACAGATAGCGGTGTAGATATTTCCATGTATAAACAGATGTCTGTGTATATATTTCCATGTTTAAACAGATGGCAGTGTAGATATTTCCATGTTTATACAAATAGCGGTGTAGATATTTCCATGTTTCTACAGATAGCTGTGTAGATATTTCCATGTGTATACAGATGGCTGTGTAGATATTTCCATGTTCATACAGATGGCTGTGTAGATATTTCCATGTTTATTGAGATGACTTTGTAGGTATTTCCATGTTTATAGAGATGGCGGTGTAGATATTTCCATGTTTATAGAGATGGCTGTGTAGACATTTCCATGTTTATACAGATTGCGATCTAGATATTTCCATGTTTATACAGATCGCGGTGTAGATATTTCCATGTTTATACAGATAGTGGTGTAGATATTTCCATGTTTATACAGATAGCGGTTTAGATATTTCCATGTTTATACTGATGGCGGTGTAGGTATTTCCATGTTTATAGAGATGGTGGTGTAGATATTTCCATGTTTATAGAGATAGCGGTGTAGATATATCCATGTTCATAGAGATAGCAGTGAGGATATTTCCATGTTTATACAGATAGCAGTGTGGATATTTCCATGATTGTACAGATGGCGGTGTTGATGTTTCCATCTATACACAGATTGCCGTGTAGGTATTTCCATGTGTATAGAGATGGCGTTGTAGATATTTCCATGTTTATACAGATGGTGGTGTAGAAATTTCCATGTTGGTACAGATGAATCTATAGGTATTTCCATGTTTTTACTGATGGCATTGTAGATATTTCCATGTTTATAGAGATAGCAGTGTAGATATTTCCATGTTTATACAGATGGCGGTGTAGATATTTTCATGTTTATAAAGATGGCGGTGTAGATATTTCCATATTTATACAGATAACTGTGTAGATATTTCCATGTTTATGCAGATAGCGGTGTAAATATTTCCATGTTCATACAGATCATGGTGTAGATATTTCCATGTTTATAGAGATAGCGGTGCAGATATATCCATGTTTATACTGATCACGGTGTAGATATTTCCATGTTTATACAGATCGCGGTGTAGATATTTCCATGTTTATACAGATCATGGTGTAGATATTTCCATGTTTATACAGCTCGTGGTGTTGATATTACCATGTTTATAGGAATGGCGGTGCAAATATTTCCACATGTATACAGATAGCGTTGTAGTTATTAGCATGTTTATACAGATAGCGGTGTAGATATTTCCATGTATAAACAGATGTCTGTGTATATATTTCCATGTTTAAACAGATGGCGGTGGAGATATTTCCTTGTTTATAGAAACAGCGGTGTAGATATTTCCATGTTTATAGAGATAGCGGTGTAGATATTTCCATGTGTATACAGATGGCTGTGTAGATATTTCCATGTTTATAGAGATGACTTTGCAGGTATTTCCATGTTTATACAGATGGCGTTGTAGTTATTTCCATGTTTATAGAGATAGCTTTGTAGATATTTCCATGTTTATACAGATAGCGATCTAGATATTTCCATGTTTATACAGATCGCGGTGTAGATATTTCCATGTTTATACAGATCTCGGTGTAGATATTTCCATGTTTATACAGATAGTGGTGTAGATATTTCCATGTTTATACAGATGTCGGTTTAGATATTTCCATGTTTATAGAGATGGCGGTGTAGATATTTCCATGTTTATACAGATAGCGGTGTAGATATTTCCACGTTTATACAGATGGCGGTGTAGATATTTCCATCTTTCTACAAATGGCAGTGTAGATATTTCCATGTTTATAGAGATAGCGGTGTAGATATATCCATGTTCATAGAGATAGCAGTGAGGATATTTCCATGTTTATACAGATAGCGGTGTAGATATTTCCACGTTTATACAGATGGCGGTGTAGATATTTCCATGTTTATACAGATGGCTGCGTAGATATTTCCATGTGTATACAAATGGCGGTGTAGATATTTCCATGTTTATACATATAGTGGTGTAGATATTTCCATGTTTACAGATATAGCGGTAAATATATTTCCATCTTTGCACAGATTGCGGTGTAGACATTGCAAACTTTACACTGATAGCGGTGTAGATATTTCCAAGTTTACACAGATACCTGTGCCGATATTTCCAGGTTTACAGAGATATCATTGTAGATGTTTCCATGTTTATACAGATTTCGGTGTAGACATTTCCATGTTTATACAGATAGCGGTGTAGATATTTCCACGTTTATACAGATGGCGGTGTAGATATTTCCATGTTTATACAGATGGCTGCGTAGATATTTCCATGTGTATACAGATGGCGGTGTAGATATTTCCATGTTTATACATATAGTGGTGTAGATATTTCCATGTTTACAGATATAGCGGTAAATATATTTCCATCTTTGCACAGATTGCGGTGTAGACATTGCAAACTTTACACTGATAGTGGTGTAGATATTTCCAAGTTTACACAGATACCTGTGTCGATATTTCCAGGTTTACAGAGATATCATTGTAGATATTTCCATGTTTATACAGATAGCGGTGTAGTTATTTACATGTTGATACAGATAGCGGTGTAGATATTTTCAGGGTTTTACATATACTGGTGTAGATATTTCCACGTTTTACAGATAGCTGTGTAGATATTTCCCTGTTTACACAGATAGCGTTGTAAATATCTGCATGTTTACACAGATAGCGTTGTAGATATTTCCATGCTTACACAGATTGCGGTGTAGATATTTCCAAGTTTACACACATGACTGTGTAGGTATTTCCATGTTTATACAGATGGCTTTGTAGATATATCCATGTTTATAGAGATAGCGGTGCAGATATTTCCATGTTTATACAGATAGCCGTGTAAATATTTCCATGTTTATACAGATCGTGGTGTAGATATTTCCATGTTTATACAGATTCCAGTGTAGATATTTACATGTTTATACAGACCGCAGTGTAGATACTTCCATGTTTATAGAGATAGCGGTGTAGATATGTCCATGATTGTACAGATGGCGGTGTTGATGTTTCCATCTATACACAGACTGCCGTGTAGGTATTTCCTTGTGTATACAGATGGCATTGTAGATATTTCCATGTTTATACAGATGGTGGTGTAGAACTTTCCATGTTGATACCGATGACTCTATAGGTATTTCCATGTTTTTACTGATGGTATTGTAGATATTTCCATGTTTATAGAGATAGCAGTGTAGATATTTCCATGTTTATACAGATGGCGGTGTAGATATTTTCATGTTTATAAAGATAGCGGTGAAGATATTTCCATATTTATACTGATAACTGTGTAGATATTTCCAGGTTTATATAGATAGCGGTGTAAATATTTCCATGTTTATACAGATCATGGTGTAGATATTTCCATGTTTATAGAGATAGCAGTGTAGATATTTCCATGTTTATACTGATCACGGTGTAGATATTTCCATGTTTATACAGATCGTGGTGTAGTTATTTCCATGTTTATAATGATCATGGTGTAGATAATTCCATGTTTATACAGATCGCGGTGTTGATACTACCATGTTTATAGGGATGGCGGTGCAAATATTTCCACATTTATACAGATAGCGTTGTAGTTATTAGCATGTTTATACAGATAGCGGTGTAGATATTTCCATGTATAAACAGATGTCTGTGTATATATTTCCATGTTTAAACAGATGGCAGTGTAGATATTTCCATGTTTATACAAATAGCGGTGTAGATATTTCCATGTTTCTACAGATAGCTGTGTAGATATTTCCATGTGTATACAGATGGCTGTGTAGATATTTCCATGTTCATACAGATGGCTGTGTAGATATTTCCATGTTTATTGAGATGACTTTGTAGGTATTTCCATGTTTATAGAGATGGCGGTGTAGATATTTCCATGTTTATAGAGATGGCTGTGTAGACATTTCCATGTTTATACAGATTGCGATCTAGATATTTCCATGTTTATACAGATCGCGGTGTAGATATTTCCATGTTTATACAGATAGTGGTGTAGATATTTCCATGTTTATACAGATAGCGCCTTAGATATTTCCATGTTTATACTGATGGCGGTGTAGGTATTTCCATGTTTATAGAGATGGTGGTGTAGATATTTCCATGTTTATAGAGATAGCGGTGTAGATATATCCATGTTCATAGAGATAGCAGTGAGGATATTTCCATGTTTATACAGATAGCAGTGTAGATATTTCCACTTTTATAGAGATAGCGATTTAGATATTTCATATTTTTACAGATAGCGGTGTAGATATTTCCATGTTTATACAGATTGCGGTGTAGATATTTCCATGTTTATACAGATAGCGGTGTAGATATTTCCATGTTTATACTGATCGTGGTTTAGATATTTCCATGTTTATAAAAATGGCGGTGTAGATATTTCCATGTTCATAGAGATAGCGGTGTTGATTTTTCCATGTTTATAGAGATATCGGTGTGGATATTTCCATGTTTATACAGATAGGGGTGGAGGTATTTCCATGTTTATAGAGATGGCGGTGTAGATATTTCCATGTTTACAGAGATCACGCTGTAGATATTTCCTTGTTTATACAAATAGCAGTCAAGTTATTTCCATGTTTATACAGATAGCGGTGTAGATATTTCCATGTATATACAGATCGCGGTGTAGATATTTCCATGTATATACAGATCGCGGTGTAGATATTTCCATGTTTATACAGATCGCGGTGTAGATATTTCCATGTTTATACAGATAGCGGGGTAGCTATTTCCATGTTTTTACAGATATCGGTGTATATATTTCCATGTTTACACAGATTGCGGTGTAGATATTTCCATCTTTCTACAGATGGCATTGTAGATATTTCCATGTTTATACAGATGTCGGTGTTGATATTTCCATCTATACACAGATAACCTTGTAGATATTTCCATGTTTATACAGATGGCTGCGCAGATATTTCTATGGATATGTAGATGGCGGTGTAGGTATTTCCATGTATAATGAGATAGCAGTGTAGTTATTTCCATGTTTATATAGAGAGCGGTGTAGATATTTCCATGTATGTACACATGGCTGTGTAGATATTTCCATGTTTATACAGATGACGGTGTAGATATTTCCATGTTTATACAGATAGCGGTGTAGATATTTCCATGTTTATACAGATTGCGGTGTAGATATATCCATGTTTATACACATGACTGTGTAGGTATTTCGATGTTTATACAGATGGCTTTGTAGATATTTCCATGTTTATAGAGATAGCGGTGTAGATATTTCCATGTTTATACAGATAGCGGTGTAAATATTTCCATGTTTATACAGATCGTGGTGTAGATATTTCCATGTTTATACAGATTCCGGTGTAGATATTTACATGTTTATACAGACCGCAGTGTAGATATTTCCATGTTTATAGAGATAGCAGTGTAGATATTTCCATGATTGTACAGATGGCGGTGTTGATGTTTCCTTCTATACACAGATTGCCGTGTAGGTATTTCCATGTGTATAGAGATGGCATTGTAGATATTTCCAAGTTTATACAGATGGTGGTGTAGAAATTTCCATGTTGATTCAGATGAATCTATAGGTATTTCCATGTTTATAGAGATAGCGGTGTAGATATTTCCATGTTTATACTGATCACGGTGTAGATATTTCCATGTTTATACAGATCGCGGTGTAGATATTTCCATGTTTATACAGATCATGGTGTAGATATTTCCATGTTTATACAGATCGTGGTGTTGATATTACCATGTTTATAGGAATGGCGGTGCAAATATTTCCACATTTATACAAATAGCGTTGTAGTTATTAGCATGTTTATACAGATAGCGGTGTAGATATTTCCATGTATAAACAGATGTCTGTGTATATATTTCCATGTTTAAACAGATGGCGGTGGAGGTATTTCCTTGTTTATAGAAATAGCGGTGTAGATATTTCCATGTTTATGCAGATAGCGGTGTAGATATTTCCATCTGTATACAGATGGCTGTGTAGATATTTCTATGTTCATATAGATGGCTGTGTAGATATTTCCATGTTTATAGAGATGACTTTGTAGGTATTTCCATGTTTATACAGATGGCGTTGTAGATATTTCCATGTTTATAGAGATAGCTGTGTAGATATTTCCATGTTTATACAGATAGCCATCTAGTTATTTCCATGTTTATACAGATCGTGGTGTAGATATTTCCATGTTTATACAGATCGCGGTGTAGATATTTCCATGTTTATACAGATGGCGGTTTAGATATTTCCATGTTTATAGAGATGGCGGTGTAGATATTTCCATGTTTATACAGATAGCGGTGTAGATATTTCCACTTTTATACAGATGGCGGTGTAGATATTTCCATCTTTCTACAAATGGCAGTGTAGATATTTCCATGTTTATAGAGATAGCGGTGTAGATATACCCATGTTCATAGAGATAGCAGTGAGGATATTTCCATGTTTATACAGATAGCAGTGTAGATATTTCCACTTTTATATAGATAGCGGTTTAGATATTTCATATTTATACAGATAGCGGTGTAGATATTTCCATGTTTATACAGATAGCGGTGTAGATATTTCCACGTTTATACAGATGGCGGTGTAGATATTTCCATGTTTTTACAGATGGCTGCGTAGATATTTCCATGTGTATACAGATGGCGGTGTAGATATTTCCATGTTTATACATATAGTGGTGTAGATATTTCCATGTTTACAGATATAGCGGTAAATATATTTCCATCTTTGCACAGATTGCGGTGTAGACATTGCAAACTTTACACTGATAGCGGTGTAGATATTTCCAAGTTTACACAGATACCTGTGTCAATATTTCCAGGTTTACAGAGATATCATTGTAGATATTTCCATGTTTATACAGATAGCGGTGTAGTTATTTACATGTTGATACAGATAGCGGTGTAGATATTTTCAGGTTTTTACAGATACTGGTGTAGATATCTCCACGTTTTACAGATAGCTGTGTAGATATTTCCCTGTTTACACAGATAGCGTTGTAAATATCTGCATGTTTACACAGATAGCGTTGTAGATATTTCCATGCTTACACAGATTGCGGTGTAGATATTTCCAAGTTTACACAGATAGCTGTGTAGATATTTCCATGTTTACACAGATAGCGTTGTAGATATTTCATTGTTTATAGAGACGGCGGTGTAGGAATTTCCATGTTTTTAAAGATACCGATGTAGGTATTTCCGTGTTTATAAAGATAGCGGTGGAGATATTTCCATGTTTATGCAGATAGCGGTGTAAAAATTTCCAATGTTTATACAGATAGCGGTGTAGTTATTTCCATGTTTATACAGATAGCGGTGTAGATATTTCCATGTTTATAGAGACTGTGGTGTAGATATTTCCATCTTTGCACAGATTGCTGTGGATATTTCCATGTTTATACAGATTGCGGTGTAGTTATTTACATGTTGATACAGTTAGCGGTGTAGAAATTCCCATGTTTATACAGATGGCTTTGTAGATATTTCCATCTTTCTACAGATGTCAGTGTAGATATTTCCAAGTTTATACAGATGTCTGTGTAGATATTTCCATGTTTATGCAGATGGCGGGGTAGATATTTCCATGTTTATAGAGATGGCGTTGTAGTTATTTCTATGTTTATAGAGATAGCGGTGTAAATATTTCCATGTTTATAGAGATGGTGGTGTAAGTATTTTCATGTTTATAGAGATAGCGGTGTAGATATTTCCATGTTTATACAGATAGCGGTGTTGCTACTTCCATGATAATACAGATAGCGGTGTGGATATTTCCATGTTTTTACAGCTCACGGTGTAGATATTTCCAACTTTATACAGATGGGATTGGAGATATTTCCATGTTTATACAGATAGCGGTGTAGATATTTCAATGTATAAACAGATGTCTGTGTATATATTTCCATGTGTAAACAGATGACGGTGTAGATATTTCCTTGTTTATACAAATAGCGGTGTAGTTATTTCCATGTTTATACAGAGAGCGGTGTAGATATTTCCATGTTTATACACATGACTGTGTAGGTATTTCCATGTTTATACAGATGGCTTTGTAGATATTTCCATGTTTACAGAGATAGCGGTGTAGATATTTCCATGTTTATACAGATAGCGGTGTAAATATTTCCATGTTTATACAGATCGTGGTGTAGATATTTCCATGTTTATACAGATTCCGGTGTAGATATTTACATGTTTATACAGACCGCAGTGTAGATATTTCCATGTTTATAGAGATAGCAGTGTAGATATTTCCATGATTGTACAGATGGCGGTGTTGATGTTTCCATCTATACACAGATTGCCGTGTAGGTATTTCCATGTGTATAGAGATGGCGTTGTAGATATTTCCATGTTTATACAGATGGTGGTGTAGAAATTTCCATGTTGGTACAGATGAATCTATAGGTATTTCCATGTTTTTACTGATGGCATTGTAGATATTTCCATGTTTATAGAGATAGCAGTGTAGATATTTCCATGTTTATACAGATGGCGGTGTAGATATTTTCATGTTTATAAAGATGGCGGTGTAGATATTTCCATATTTATACAGATAACTGTGTAGATATTTCCATGTTTATGCAGATAGCGGTGTAAATATTTCCATGTTCATACAGATCATGGTGTAGATATTTCCATGTTTATAGAGATAGCGGTGCAGATATATCCATGTTTATACTGATCACGGTGTAGATATTTCCATGTTTATACAGATCGCGGTGTAGATATTTCCATGTTTATACAGATCATGGTGTAGATATTTCCATGTTTATACAGCTCGTGGTGTTGATATTACCATGTTTATAGGAATGGCGGTGCAAATATTTCCACATTTATACAGATAGCGTTGTAGTTATTAGCATGTTTATACAGATAGCGGTGTAGATATTTCCATGTATAAACAGATGTCTGTGTATATATTTCCATGTTTAAACAGATGGCGGTGGAGATATTTCCTTGTTTATAGAAACAGCGGTGTAGATATTTCCATGTTTATAGAGATAGCGGTGTAGATATTTCCATGTGTATACAGATGGCTGTGTAGATATTTCCATGTTTATAGAGATGACTTTGCAGGTATTTCCATGTTTATACAGATGGCGTTGTAGTTATTTCCATGTTTATAGAGATAGCTTTGTAGATATTTCCATGTTTATACAGATAGCGATCTAGATATTTCCATGTTTATACAGATCGCGGTGTAGATATTTCCATGTTTATACAGATCTCGGTGTAGATATTTCCATGTTTATACAGATAGTGGTGTAGATATTTCCATGTTTATACAGATGTCGGTTTAGATATTTCCATGTTTATAGAGATGGCGGTGTAGATATTTCCATGTTTATACAGATAGCGGTGTAGATATTTCCACGTTTATACAGATGGCGGTGTAGATATTTCCATCTTTCTACAAATGGCAGTGTAGATATTTCCATGTTTATAGAGATAGCGGTGTAGATATATCCATGTTCATAGAGATAGCAGTGAGGATATTTCCATGTTTATACAGATAGCGGTGTAGATATTTCCACGTTTATACAGATGGCGGTGTAGATATTTCCATGTTTATACAGATGGCTGCGTAGATATTTCCATGTGTATACAAATGGCGGTGTAGATATTTCCATGTTTATACATATAGTGGTGTAGATATTTCCATGTTTACAGATATAGCGGTAAATATATTTCCATCTTTGCACAGATTGCGGTGTAGACATTGCAAACTTTACACTGATAGCGGTGTAGATATTTCCAAGTTTACACAGATACCTGTGTCGATATTTCCAGGTTTACAGAGATATCATTGTAGATGTTTCCATGTTTATACAGATTTCGGTGTAGACATTTCCATGTTTATACAGATAGCGGTGTAGATATTTCCACGTTTATACAGATGGCGGTGTAGATATTTCCATGTTTATACAGATGGCTGCGTAGATATTTCCATGTGTATACAGATGGCGGTGTAGATATTTCCATGTTTATACATATAGTGGTGTAGATATTTCCATGTTTACAGATATAGCGGTAAATATATTTCCATCTTTGCACAGATTGCGGTGTAGACATTGCAAACTTTACACTGATAGTGGTGTAGATATTTCCAAGTTTACACAGATACCTGTGTCGATATTTCCAGGTTTACAGAGATATCATTGTAGATATTTCCATGTTTATACAGATAGCGGTGTAGTTATTTACATGTTGATACAGATAGCGGTGTAGATATTTTCAGGGTTTTACAGATACTGGTGTAGATATTTCCACGTTTTACAGATAGCTGTGTAGATATTTCCCTGTTTACACAGATAGCGTTGTAAATATCTGCATGTTTACACAGATAGCGTTGTAGATATTTCCATGCTTACACAGATTGCGGTGTAGATATTTCCAAGTTTACACACATGACTGTGTAGGTATTTCCATGTTTATACAGATGGCTTTGTAGATATATCCATGTTTATAGAGATAGCGGTGCAGATATTTCCATGTTTATACAGATAGCCGTGTAAATATTTCCATGTTTATACAGATCGTGGTGTAGATATTTCCATGTTTATACAGATTCCAGTGTAGATATTTACATGTTTATACAGACCGCAGTGTAGATACTTCCATGATTATAGAGGTAGCGGTGTAGATATGTCCATGATTGTACAGATGGCGGTGTTGATGTTTCCATCTATACACAGACTGCCGTGTAGGTATTTCCTTGTGTATACAGATGGCATTGTAGATATTTCCATGTTTATACAGATGGTGGTGTAGAACTTTCCATGTTGATACCGATGACTCTATAGGTATTTCCATGTTTTTACTGATGGCATTGTAGATATTTCCATGTTTATAGAGATAGCAGTGTAGATATTTCCATGTTTATACAGATGGCGGTGTAGATATTTTCATGTTTATAAAGATAGCGGTGAAGATATTTCCATATTTATACTGATAACTGTGTAGATATTTCCATGTTTATATAGATAGCGGTGTAGATATTTCCATGTTTATACAGATCGCGGTGTAGATATTTCCATGTTTATAGAGATAGCAGTGTAGATATTTCCATGTTTATACTGATCACGGTGTAGATATTTCCATGTTTATACAGATCGCGGTGTAGTTATTTCCATGTTTATAATGATCATGGTGTAGATAATTCCATGTTTATACAGATCGCGGTGTTGATACTACCATGTTTATAGGGATGGCGGTGCAAATATTTCCACATTTATACAGATAGCGTTGTAGTTATTAGCATGTTTATACAGATAGCGGTGTAGATATTTCCATGTATAAACAGATGTCTGTGTATATATTTCCATGTTTAAACAGATGGCAGTGTAGATATTTCCATGTTTATACAAATAGCGGTGTAGATATTTCCATGTTTCTACAGATAGCTGTGTAGATATTTCCATGTGTATACAGATGGCTGTGTAGATATTTCCATGTTCATACAGATGGCTGTGTAGATATTTCCATGTTTATTGAGATGACTTTGTAGGTATTTCCATGTTTATAGAGATGGCGGTGTAGATATTTCCATGTTTATAGAGATGGCTGTGTAGACATTTCCATGTTTATACAGATTGCGATCTAGATATTTCCATGTTTATACAGATCGCGGTGTAGATATTTCCATGTTTATACAGATAGTGGTGTAGATATTTCCATGTTTATACAGATAGCGGTTTAGATATTTCCATGTTTATACTGATGGCGGTGTAGGTATTTCCATGTTTATAGAGATGGTGGTGTAGATATTTCCATGTTTATAGAGATAGCGGTGTAGATATATCCATGTTCATAGAGATAGCAGTGAGGATATTTCCATGTTTATACAGATAGCAGTGTGGATATTTCCATGATTGTACAGATGGCGGTGTTGATGTTTCCATCTATACACAGATTGCCGTGTAGGTATTTCCATGTGTATAGAGATGGCGTTGTAGATATTTCCATGTTTATACAGATGGTGGTGTAGAAATTTCCATGTTGGTACAGATGAATCTATAGGTATTTCCATGTTTTTACTGATGGCATTGTAGATATTTCCATGTTTATAGAGATAGCAGTGTAGATATTTCCATGTTTATACAGATGGCGGTGTAGATATTTTCATGTTTATAAAGATGGCGGTGTAGATATTTCCATATTTATACAGATAACTGTGTAGATATTTCCATGTTTATGCAGATAGCGGTGTAAATATTTCCATGTTCATACAGATCATGGTGTAGATATTTCCATGTTTATAGAGATAGCGGTGCAGATATATCCATGTTTATACTGATCACGGTGTAGATATTTCCATGTTTATACAGATCGCGGTGTAGATATTTCCATGTTTATACAGATCATGGTGTAGATATTTCCATGTTTATACAGCTCGTGGTGTTGATATTACCATGTTTATAGGAATGGCGGTGCAAATATTTCCACATGTATACAGATAGCGTTGTAGTTATTAGCATGTTTATACAGATAGCGGTGTAGATATTTCCATGTATAAACAGATGTCTGTGTATATATTTCCATGTTTAAACAGATGGCGGTGGAGATATTTCCTTGTTTATAGAAACAGCGGTGTAGATATTTCCATGTTTATAGAGATAGCGGTGTAGATATTTCCATGTGTATACAGATGGCTGTGTAGATATTTCCATGTTTATAGAGATGACTTTGCAGGTATTTCCATGTTTATACAGATGGCGTTGTAGTTATTTCCATGTTTATAGAGATAGCTTTGTAGATATTTCCATGTTTATACAGATAGCGATCTAGATATTTCCATGTTTATACAGATCGCGGTGTAGATATTTCCATGTTTATACAGATCTCGGTGTAGATATTTCCATGTTTATACAGATAGTGGTGTAGATATTTCCATGTTTATACAGATGTCGGTTTAGATATTTCCATGTTTATAGAGATGGCGGTGTAGATATTTCCATGTTTATACAGATAGCGGTGTAGATATTTCCACGTTTATACAGATGGCGGTGTAGATATTTCCATCTTTCTACAAATGGCAGTGTAGATATTTCCATGTTTATAGAGATAGCGGTGTAGATATATCCATGTTCATAGAGATAGCAGTGAGGATATTTCCATGTTTATACAGATAGCGGTGTAGATATTTCCACGTTTATACAGATGGCGGTGTAGATATTTCCATGTTTATACAGATGGCTGCGTAGATATTTCCATGTGTATACAAATGGCGGTGTAGATATTTCCATGTTTATACATATAGTGGTGTAGATATTTCCATGTTTACAGATATAGCGGTAAATATATTTCCATCTTTGCACAGATTGCGGTGTAGACATTGCAAACTTTACACTGATAGCGGTGTAGATATTTCCAAGTTTACACAGATACCTGTGTCGATATTTCCAGGTTTACAGAGATATCATTGTAGATGTTTCCATGTTTATACAGATTTCGGTGTAGACATTTCCATGTTTATACAGATAGCGGTGTAGATATTTCCACGTTTATACAGATGGCGGTGTAGATATTTCCATGTTTATACAGATGGCTGCGTAGATATTTCCATGTGTATACAGATGGCGGTGTAGATATTTCCATGTTTATACATATAGTGGTGTAGATATTTCCATGTTTACAGATATAGCGGTAAATATATTTCCATCTTTGCACAGATTGCGGTGTAGACATTGCAAACTTTACACTGATGGTGGTGTAGATATTTCCAAGTTTACACAGATACCTGTGTCGATATTTCCAGGTTTACAGAGATATCATTGTAGATATTTCCATGTTTATACAGATAGCGGTGTAGTTATTTACATGTTGATACAGATAGCGGTGTAGATATTTTCAGGGTTTTACAGATACTGGTGTAGATATTTCCACGTTTTACAGATAGCTGTGTAGATATTTCCCTGTTTACACAGATAGCGTTGTAAATATCTGCATGTTTACACAGATAGCGTTGTAGATATTTCCATGCTTACACAGATTGCGGTGTAGATATTTCCAAGTTTACACACATGACTGTGTAGGTATTTCCATGTTTATACAGATGGCTTTGTAGATATATCCATGTTTATAGAGATAGCGGTGCAGATATTTCCATGTTTATACAGATAGCCGTGTAAATATTTCCATGTTTATACAGATCGTGGTGTAGATATTTCCATGTTTATACAGATTCCAGTGTAGATATTTACATGTTTATACAGACCGCAGTGTAGATACTTCCATGTTTATAGAGATAGCGGTGTAGATATGTCCATGATTGTACAGATGGCGGTGTTGATGTTTCCATCTATACACAGACTGCCGTGTAGGTATTTCCTTGTGTATACAGATGGCATTGTAGATATTTCCATGTTTATACAGATGGTGGTGTAGAACTTTCCATGTTGATACCGATGACTCTATAGGTATTTCCATGTTTTTACTGATGGTATTGTAGATATTTCCATGTTTATAGAGATAGCAGTGTAGATATTTCCATGTTTATACAGATGGCGGTGTAGATATTTTCATGTTTATAAAGATAGCGGTGAAGATATTTCCATATTTATACTGATAACTGTGTAGATATTTCCAGGTTTATATAGATAGCGGTGTAAATATTTCCATGTGTATACAGATCATGGTGTAGATATTTCCATGTTTATAGAGATAGCAGTGTAGATATTTCCATGTTTATACTGATCACGGTGTAGATATTTCCATGTTTATACAGATCGCGGTGTAGTTATTTCCATGTTTATAATGATCATGGTGTAGATAATTCCATGTTTATACAGATCGCGGTGTTGATACTACCATGTTTATAGGGATGGCGGTGCAAATATTTCCACATTTATACAGATAGCGTTGTAGTTATTAGCATGTTTATACAGATAGCGGTGTAGATATTTCCATGTATAAACAGATGTCTGTGTATATATTTCCATGTTTAAACAGATGGCAGTGTAGATATTTCCATGTTTATACAAATAGCGGTGTAGATATTTCCATGTGTATACAGATGGCTGTGTAGATATTTCCATGTGTATACAGATGGCTGTGTAGATATTTCCATGTTCATACAGATGGCTGTGTAGATATTTCCATGTTTATTGAGATGATTTTGTAGGTATTTCCATGTTTATAGAGATGGCTGTGTAGACATTTCCATGTTTATACAGATTGCGATCTAGATATTTCCATGTTTATACAGATCGCGGTGTAGATATTTCCATGTTTATACAGATAGTGGTGTAGATATTTCCATGTTTATACAGATAGCGGCTTAGATATTTCCATGTTTATACTGATGGCGGTGTAGGTATTTCCATGTTTATAGAGATGGTGGTGTAGATATTTCCATGTTTATAGAGATAGCGGTGTAGATATATCCATGTTCATAGAGATAGCAGTGAGGATATTTCCATGTTTATACAGATAGCAGTGTAGATATTTCCACTTTTATAGAGATAGCGATTTAGATATTTCATATTTTTACAGATAGCGGTGTAGATATTTCCATGTTTATACAGATTGCGGTGTAGATATTTCCATGTTTATACAGATAGCGGTGTAGATATTTCCATGTTTATACTGATCGTGGTTTAGATATTTCCATGTTTATAAAAATGGCGGTGTAGATATTTCCATGTTCATAGAGATAGCGGTGTTGATTTTTCCATGTTTATAGAGATATCGGTGTGGATATTTCCATGTTTATACAGATAGGGGTGGAGGTATTTCCATGTTTATAGAGATGGCGGTGTAGATATTTCCATGTTTACAGAGATCACGCTGTAGATATTTCCTTGTTTATACAAATAGCAGTCAAGTTATTTCCATGTTTATACAGATAGCGGTGTAGATATTTCCATGTATATACAGATCGCGGTGTAGATATTTCCATGTATATACAGATCGCGGTGTAGATATTTCCATGTTTATACAGATCGCGGTGTAGATATTTCCATGTTTATACAGATAGCGGGGTAGATATTTCCATGTTTTTACAGATATCGGTGTATATATTTCCATGTTTACACAGATTGCGGTGTAGATATTTCCATCTTTCTACAGATGGCATTGTAGATATTTCCATGTTTATACAGATGTCGGTGTTGATATTTCCATCTATACACAGATAACCTTGTAGATATTTCCATGTTTATACAGATGGCTGCGCAGATATTTCTATGGATATGTAGATGGCGGTGTAGGTATTTCCATGTATAATGAGATAGCAGTGTAGTTATTTCCATGTTTATATAGAGAGCGGTGTAGATATTTCCATGTATGTACACATGGCTGTGTAGATATTTCCATGTTTATACAGATGACGGTGTAGATATTTCCATGTTTATACAGATAGCGGTGTAGATATTTCCATGTTTATACAGATTGCGGTGTAGATATATCCATGTTTATACACATGACTGTGTAGGTATTTCGATGTTTATACAGATGGCTTTGTAGATATTTCCATGTTTATAGAGATAGCGGTGTAGATATTTCCATGTTTATACAGATAGCGGTGTAAATATTTCCATGTTTATACAGATCGTGGTGTAGATATTTCCATGTTTATACAGATTCCGGTGTAGATATTTACATGTTTATACAGACCGCAGTGTAGATATTTCCATGTTTATAGAGATAGCAGTGTAGATATTTCCATGATTGTACAGATGGCGGTGTTGATGTTTCCTTCTATACACAGATTGCCGTGTAGGTATTTCCATGTGTATAGAGATGGCATTGTAGATATTTCCAAGTTTATACAGATGGTGGTGTAGAAATTTCCATGTTGATTCAGATGAATCTATAGGTATTTCCATGTTTATAGAGATAGCGGTGTAGATATTTCCATGTTTATACTGATCACGGTGTAGATATTTCCATGTTTATACAGATCGCGGTGTAGATATTTCCATGTTTATACAGATCATGGTGTAGATATTTCCATGTTTATACAGATCGTGGTGTTGATATTACCATGTTTATAGAAATGGCGGTGCAAATATTTCCACATTTATACAAATAGCGTTGTAGTTATTAGCATGTTTATACAGATAGCGGTGTAGATATTTCCATGTATAAACAGATGTCTGTGTATATATTTCCATGTTTAAACAGATGGCGGTGGAGGTATTTCCTTGTTTATAGAAATAGCGGTGTAGATATTTCCATGTTTATGCAGATAGCGGTGTAGATATTTCCATCTGTATACAGATGGCTGTGTAGATATTTCTATGTTCATATAGATGGCTGTGTAGATATTTCCATGTTTATAGAGATGACTTTGTAGGTATTTCCATGTTTATACAGATGGCGTTGTAGATATTTCCATGTTTATAGAGATAGCTGTGTAGATATTTCCATGTTTATACAGATAGCCATCTAGTTATTTCCATGTTTATACAGATCGTGGTGTAGATATTTCCATGTTTATACAGATCGCGGTGTAGATATTTCCATGTTTATACAGATGGCGGTTTAGATATTTCCATGTTTATAGAGATGGTGGTGTAGATATTTCCATGTTTATACAGATAGCGGTGTAGATATTTCCACTTTTATACAGATGGCGGTGTAGATATTTCCATCTTTCTACAAATGGCAGTGTAGATATTTCCATGTTTATAGAGATAGCGGTGTAGATATACCCATGTTCATAGAGATAGCAGTGAGGATATTTCCATGTTTATACAGATAGCAGTGTAGATATTTCCACTTTTATATAGATAGCGGTTTAGATATTTCATATTTATACAGATAGCGGTGTAGATATTTCCATGTTTATACAGATAGCGGTGTAGATATTTCCACGTTTATACAGATGGCGGTGTAGATATTTCCATGTTTTTACAGATGGATGCGTAGATATTTCCATGTGTATACAGATGGCGGTGTAGATATTTCCATGTTTATACATATAGTGGTGTAGATATTTCCATGTTTACAGATATAGCGGTAAATATATTTCCATCTTTGCACAGATTGCGGTGTAGACATTGCAAACTTTACACTGATAGCGGTGTAGATATTTCCAAGTTTACACAGATACCTGTGTCAATATTTCCAGGTTTACAGAGATATCATTGTAGATATTTCCATGTTTATACAGATAGCGGTGTAGTTATTTACATGTTGATACAGATAGCGGTGTAGATATTTTCAGGTTTTTACAGATACTGGTGTAGATATCTCCACGTTTTACAGATAGCTGTGTAGATATTTCCCTGTTTACACAGATAGCGTTGTAAATATCTGCATGTTTACACAGATAGCGTTGTAGATATTTCCATGCTTACACAGATTGCGGTGTAGATATTTCCAAGTTTACACAGATAGCTGTGTAGATATTTCCATGTTTACACAGATAGCGTTGTAGATATTTCATTGTTTATAGAGACGGCGGTGTAGGAATTTCCATGTTTTTAAAGATACCGATGTAGGTATTTCCGTGTTTATAAAGATAGCGGTGGAGATATTTCCATGTTTATGCAGATAGCGGTGTAAAAATTTCCAATGTTTATACAGATAGCGGTGTAGTTATTTCCATGTTTATACAGATAGCGGTGTAGATATTTCCATGTTTATAGAGACTGTGGTGTAGATATTTCCATCTTTGCACAGATTGCTGTGGATATTTCCATGTTTATACAGATTGCGGTGTAGTTATTTACATGTTGATACAGTTAGCGGTGTAGAAATTCCCATGTTTATACAGATGGCTTTGTAGATATTTCCATCTTTCTACAGATGTCAGTGTAGATATTTCCAAGTTTATACAGATGTCTGTGTAGATATTTCCATGTTTATGCAGATGGCGGGGTAGATATTTCCATGTTTATAGAGATGGCGTTGTAGTTATTTCTATGTTTATAGAGATAGCGGTGTAAATATTTCCATGTTTATAGAGATGGTGGTGTAAGTATTTTCATGTTTATAGAGATAGCGGTGTAGATATTTCCATGTTTATACAGATAGCGGTGTTGCTACTTCCATGATAATACAGATAGCGGTGTGGATATTTCCATGTTTTTACAGCTCACGGTGTAGATATTTCCAACTTTATACAGATGGGATTGGAGATATTTCCATGTTTATACAGATAGCGGTGTAGATATTTCAATGTATAAACAGATGTCTGTGTATATATTTCCATGTGTAAACAGATGACGGTGTAGTTATTTCCTTGTTTATACAAATAGCGGTGTAGTTATTTCCATGTTTATACAGAGAGCGGTGTAGATATTTCCATGTTTATACACATGACTGTGTAGGTATTTCCATGTTTATACAGATGGCTTTGTAGATATTTCCATGTTTACAGAGATAGCGGTGTAGATATTTCCATGTTTATACAGATAGCGGTGTAAATATTTCCATGTTTATACAGATCGTGGTGTAGATATTTCCATGTTTATACAGATTCCGGTGTAGATATTTACATGTTTATACAGACCGCAGTGTAGATATTTCCATGTTTATAGAGATAGCAGTGTAGATATTTCCATGATTGTACAGATGGCGGTGTTGATGTTTCCATCTATACACAGATTGCCGTGTAGGTATTTCCATGTGTATAGAGATGGCGTTGTAGATATTTCCATGTTTATACAGATGGTGGTGTAGAAATTTCCATGTTGGTACAGATGAATCTATAGGTATTTCCATGTTTTTACTGATGGCATTGTAGATATTTCCATGTTTATAGAGATAGCAGTGTAGATATTTCCATGTTTATACAGATGGCGGTGTAGATATTTTCATGTTTATAAAGATGGCGGTGTAGATATTTCCATATTTATACAGATAACTGTGTAGATATTTCCATGTTTATGCAGATAGCGGTGTAAATATTTCCATGTTCATACAGATCATGGTGTAGATATTTCCATGTTTATAGAGATAGCGGTGCAGATATATCCATGTTTATACTGATCACGGTGTAGATATTTCCATGTTTATACAGATCGCGGTGTAGATATTTCCATGTTTATACAGATCATGGTGTAGATATTTCCATGTTTATACAGCTCGTGGTGTTGATATTACCATGTTTATAGGAATGGCGGTGCAAATATTTCCACATTTATACAGATAGCGTTGTAGTTATTAGCATGTTTATACAGATAGCGGTGTAGATATTTCCATGTATAAACAGATGTCTGTGTATATATTTCCATGTTTAAACAGATGGCGGTGGAGATATTTCCTTGTTTATAGAAACAGCGGTGTAGATATTTCCATGTTTATAGAGATAGCGGTGTAGATATTTCCATGTGTATACAGATGGCTGTGTAGATATTTCCATGTTTATAGAGATGACTTTGCAGGTATTTCCATGTTTATACAGATGGCGTTGTAGTTATTTCCATGTTTATAGAGATAGCTTTGTAGATATTTCCATGTTTATACAGATAGCGATCTAGATATTTCCATGTTTATACAGATCGCGGTGTAGATATTTCCATGTTTATACAGATCTCGGTGTAGATATTTCCATGTTTATACAGATAGTGGTGTAGATATTTCCATGTTTATACAGATGTCGGTTTAGATATTTCCATGTTTATAGAGATGGCGGTGTAGATATTTCCATGTTTATACAGATAGCGGTGTAGATATTTCCACGTTTATACAGATGGCGGTGTAGATATTTCCATCTTTCTACAAATGGCAGTGTAGATATTTCCATGTTTATAGAGATAGCGGTGTAGATATATCCATGTTCATAGAGATAGCAGTGAGGATATTTCCATGTTTATACAGATAGCGGTGTAGATATTTCCACGTTTATACAGATGGCGGTGTAGATATTTCCATGTTTATACAGATGGCTGCGTAGATATTTCCATGTGTATACAAATGGCGGTGTAGATATTTCCATGTTTATACATATAGTGGTGTAGATATTTCCATGTTTACAGATATAGCGGTAAATATATTTCCATCTTTGCACAGATTGCGGTGTAGACATTGCAAACTTTACACTGATAGCGGTGTAGATATTTCCAAGTTTACACAGATACCTGTGTCGATATTTCCAGGTTTACAGAGATATCATTGTAGATGTTTCCATGTTTATACAGATAGCGGTGTAAATATTTCCATGTTTATACAGATCGTGGTGTAGATATTTCCATGTTTATACAGATTCCGGTGTAGATATTTACATGTTTATACAGACCGCAGTGTAGATATTTCCATGTTTATAGAGATAGCAGTGTAGATATTTCCATGATTGTACAGATGGCGGTGTTGATGTTTCCATCTATACACAGATTGCCGTGTAGGTATTTCCATGTGTATAGAGATGGCGTTGTAGATATTTCCATGTTTATACAGATGGTGGTGTAGAAATTTCCATGTTGGTACAGATGAATCTATAGGTATTTCCATGTTTTTACTGATGGCATTGTAGATATTTCCATGTTTATAGAGATAGCAGTGTAGATATTTCCATGTTTATACAGATGGCGGTGTAGATATTTTCATGTTTATAAAGATGGCGGTGTAGATATTTCCATATTTATACAGATAACTGTGTAGATATTTCCATGTTTATGCAGATAGCGGTGTAAATATTTCCATGTTCATACAGATCATGGTGTAGATATTTCCATGTTTATAGAGATAGCGGTGCAGATATATCCATGTTTATACTGATCACGGTGTAGATATTTCCATGTTTATACAGATCGCGGTGTAGATATTTCCATGTTTATACAGATCATGGTGTAGATATTTCCATGTTTATACAGCTCGTGGTGTTGATATTACCATGTTTATAGGAATGGCGGTGCAAATATTTCCACATTTATACAGATAGCGTTGTAGTTATTAGCATGTTTATACAGATAGCGGTGTAGATATTTCCATGTATAAACAGATGTCTGTGTATATATTTCCATGTTTAAACAGATGGCGGTGGAGATATTTCCTTGTTTATAGAAACAGCGGTGTAGATATTTCCATGTTTATAGAGATAGCGGTGTAGATATTTCCATGTGTATACAGATGGCTGTGTAGATATTTCCATGTTTATAGAGATGACTTTGCAGGTATTTCCATGTTTATACAGATGGCGTTGTAGTTATTTCCATGTTTATAGAGATAGCTTTGTAGATATTTCCATGTTTATACAGATAGCGATCTAGATATTTCCATGTTTATACAGATCGCGGTGTAGATATTTCCATGTTTATACAGATCTCGGTGTAGATATTTCCATGTTTATACAGATAGTGGTGTAGATATTTCCATGTTTATACAGATGTCGGTTTAGATATTTCCATGTTTATAGAGATGGCGGTGTAGATATTTCCATGTTTATACAGATAGCGGTGTAGATATTTCCACGTTTATACAGATGGCGGTGTAGATATTTCCATCTTTCTACAAATGGCAGTGTAGATATTTCCATGTTTATAGAGATAGCGGTGTAGATATATCCATGTTCATAGAGATAGCAGTGAGGATATTTCCATGTTTATACAGATAGCGGTGTAGATATTTCCACGTTTATACAGATGGCGGTGTAGATATTTCCATGTTTATACAGATGGCTGCGTAGATATTTCCATGTGTATACAAATGGCGGTGTAGATATTTCCATGTTTATACATATAGTGGTGTAGATATTTCCATGTTTACAGATATAGCGGTAAATATATTTCCATCTTTGCACAGATTGCGGTGTAGACATTGCAAACTTTACACTGATAGCGGTGTAGATATTTCCAAGTTTACACAGATACCTGTGTCGATATTTCCAGGTTTACAGAGATATCATTGTAGATGTTTCCATGTTTATACAGATTTCGGTGTAGACATTTCCATGTTTATACAGATAGCGGTGTAGATATTTCCACGTTTATACAGATGGCGGTGTAGATATTTCCATGTTTATACAGATGGCTGCGTAGATATTTCCATGTGTATACAGATGGCGGTGTAGATATTTCCATGTTTATACATATAGTGGTGTAGATATTTCCATGTTTACAGATATAGCGGTAAATATATTTCCATCTTTGCACAGATTGCGGTGTAGACATTGCAAACTTTACACTGATAGTGGTGTAGATATTTCCAAGTTTACACAGATACCTGTGTCGATATTTCCAGGTTTACAGAGATATCATTGTAGATATTTCCATGTTTATACAGATAGCGGTGTAGTTATTTACATGTTGATACAGATAGCGGTGTAGATATTTTCAGGGTTTTACAGATACTGGTGTAGATATTTCCACGTTTTACAGATAGCTGTGTAGATATTTCCCTGTTTACACAGATAGCGTTGTAAATATCTGCATGTTTACACAGATAGCGTTGTAGATATTTCCATGCTTACACAGATTGCGGTGTAGATATTTCCAAGTTTACACACATGACTGTGTAGGTATTTCCATGTTTATACAGATGGCTTTGTAGATATATCCATGTTTATAGAGATAGCGGTGCAGATATTTCCATGTTTATACAGATAGCCGTGTAAATATTTCCATGTTTATACAGATCGTGGTGTAGATATTTCCATGTTTATACAGATTCCAGTGTAGATATTTACATGTTTATACAGACCGCAGTGTAGATACTTCCATGATTATAGAGGTAGCGGTGTAGATATGTCCATGATTGTACAGATGGCGGTGTTGATGTTTCCATCTATACACAGACTGCCGTGTAGGTATTTCCTTGTGTATACAGATGGCATTGTAGATATTTCCATGTTTATACAGATGGTGGTGTAGAACTTTCCATGTTGATACCGATGACTCTATAGGTATTTCCATGTTTTTACTGATGGCATTGTAGATATTTCCATGTTTATAGAGATAGCAGTGTAGATATTTCCATGTTTATACAGATGGCGGTGTAGATATTTTCATGTTTATAAAGATAGCGGTGAAGATATTTCCATATTTATACTGATAACTGTGTAGATATTTCCATGTTTATATAGATAGCGGTGTAGATATTTCCATGTTTATACAGATCGCGGTGTAGATATTTCCATGTTTATAGAGATAGCAGTGTAGATATTTCCATGTTTATACTGATCACGGTGTAGATATTTCCATGTTTATACAGATCGCGGTGTAGTTATTTCCATGTTTATAATGATCATGGTGTAGATAATTCCATGTTTATACAGATCGCGGTGTTGATACTACCATGTTTATAGGGATGGCGGTGCAAATATTTCCACATTTATACAGATAGCGTTGTAGTTATTAGCATGTTTATACAGATAGCGGTGTAGATATTTCCATGTATAAACAGATGTCTGTGTATATATTTCCATGTTTAAACAGATGGCAGTGTAGATATTTCCATGTTTATACAAATAGCGGTGTAGATATTTCCATGTTTCTACAGATAGCTGTGTAGATATTTCCATGTGTATACAGATGGCTGTGTAGATATTTCCATGTTCATACAGATGGCTGTGTAGATATTTCCATGTTTATTGAGATGACTTTGTAGGTATTTCCATGTTTATAGAGATGGCGGTGTAGATATTTCCATGTTTATAGAGATGGCTGTGTAGACATTTCCATGTTTATACAGATTGCGATCTAGATATTTCCATGTTTATACAGATCGCGGTGTAGATATTTCCATGTTTATACAGATAGTGGTGTAGATATTTCCATGTTTATACAGATAGCGGTTTAGATATTTCCATGTTTATACTGATGGCGGTGTAGGTATTTCCATGTTTATAGAGATGGTGGTGTAGATATTTCCATGTTTATAGAGATAGCGGTGTAGATATATCCATGTTCATAGAGATAGCAGTGAGGATATTTCCATGTTTATACAGATAGCAGTGTGGATATTTCCATGATTGTACAGATGGCGGTGTTGATGTTTCCATCTATACACAGATTGCCGTGTAGGTATTTCCATGTGTATAGAGATGGCGTTGTAGATATTTCCATGTTTATACAGATGGTGGTGTAGAAATTTCCATGTTGGTACAGATGAATCTATAGGTATTTCCATGTTTTTACTGATGGCATTGTAGATATTTCCATGTTTATAGAGATAGCAGTGTAGATATTTCCATGTTTATACAGATGGCGGTGTAGATATTTTCATGTTTATAAAGATGGCGGTGTAGATATTTCCATATTTATACAGATAACTGTGTAGATATTTCCATGTTTATGCAGATAGCGGTGTAAATATTTCCATGTTCATACAGATCATGGTGTAGATATTTCCATGTTTATAGAGATAGCGGTGCAGATATATCCATGTTTATACTGATCACGGTGTAGATATTTCCATGTTTATACAGATCGCGGTGTAGATATTTCCATGTTTATACAGATCATGGTGTAGATATTTCCATGTTTATACAGCTCGTGGTGTTGATATTACCATGTTTATAGGAATGGCGGTGCAAATATTTCCACATTTATACAGATAGCGTTGTAGTTATTAGCATGTTTATACAGATAGCGGTGTAGATATTTCCATGTATAAACAGATGTCTGTGTATATATTTCCATGTTTAAACAGATGGCGGTGGAGATATTTCCTTGTTTATAGAAACAGCGGTGTAGATATTTCCATGTTTATAGAGATAGCGGTGTAGATATTTCCATGTGTATACAGATGGCTGTGTAGATATTTCCATGTTTATAGAGATGACTTTGCAGGTATTTCCATGTTTATACAGATGGCGTTGTAGTTATTTCCATGTTTATAGAGATAGCTTTGTAGATATTTCCATGTTTATACAGATAGCGATCTAGATATTTCCATGTTTATACAGATCGCGGTGTAGATATTTCCATGTTTATACAGATCTCGGTGTAGATATTTCCATGTTTATACAGATAGTGGTGTAGATATTTCCATGTTTATACAGATGTCGGTTTAGATATTTCCATGTTTATAGAGATGGCGGTGTAGATATTTCCATGTTTATACAGATAGCGGTGTAGATATTTCCACGTTTATACAGATGGCGGTGTAGATATTTCCATCTTTCTACAAATGGCAGTGTAGATATTTCCATGTTTATAGAGATAGCGGTGTAGATATATCCATGTTCATAGAGATAGCAGTGAGGATATTTCCATGTTTATACAGATAGCGGTGTAGATATTTCCACGTTTATACAGATGGCGGTGTAGATATTTCCATGTTTATACAGATGGCTGCGTAGATATTTCCATGTGTATACAAATGGCGGTGTAGATATTTCCATGTTTATACATATAGTGGTGTAGATATTTCCATGTTTACAGATATAGCGGTAAATATATTTCCATCTTTGCACAGATTGCGGTGTAGACATTGCAAACTTTACACTGATAGCGGTGTAGATATTTCCAAGTTTACACAGATACCTGTGTCGATATTTCCAGGTTTACAGAGATATCATTGTAGATGTTTCCATGTTTATACAGATTACGGTGTAGACATTTCCATGTTTATACAGATAGCGGTGTAGATATTTCCACGTTTACACAGATGGCGGTGTAGATATTTCCATGTTTATACAGATGGCTGCGTAGATATTTCCATGTGTATACAGATGGCGGTGTAGATATTTCCATGTTTATACATATAGTGGTGTAGATATTTCCATGTTTACAGATATAGCGGTAAATATATTTCCATCTTTGCACAGATTGCGGTGTAGACATTGCAAACTTTACACTGATAGTGGTGTAGATATTTCCAAGTTTACACAGATACCTGTGTCGATATTTCCAGGTTTACAGAGATATCATTGTAGATATTTCCATGTTTATACAGATAGCGGTGTAGTTATTTACATGTTGATACAGATAGCGGTGTAGATATTTTCAGGGTTTTACAGATACTGGTGTAGATATTTCCACGTTTTACAGATAGCTGTGTAGATATTTCCCTGTTTACACAGATAGCGTTGTAAATATCTGCATGTTTACACAGATAGCGTTGTAGATATTTCCATGCTTACACAGATTGCGGTGTAGATATTTCCAAGTTTACACACATGACTGTGTAGGTATTTCCATGTTTATACAGATGGCTTTGTAGATATATCCATGTTTATAGAGATAGCGGTGCAGATATTTCCATGTTTATACAGATAGCCGTGTAAATATTTCCATGTTTATACAGATCGTGGTGTAGATATTTCCATGTTTATACAGATTCCAGTGTAGATATTTACATGTTTATACAGACCGCAGTGTAGATACTTCCATGATTATAGAGGTAGCGGTGTAGATATGTCCATGATTGTACAGATGGCGGTGTTGATGTTTCCATCTATACACAGACTGCCGTGTAGGTATTTCCTTGTGTATACAGATGGCATTGTAGATATTTCCATGTTTATACAGATGGTGGTGTAGAACTTTCCATGTTGATACCGATGACTCTATAGGTATTTCCATGTTTTTACTGATGGCATTGTAGATATTTCCATGTTTATAGAGATAGCAGTGTAGATATTTCCATGTTTATACAGATGGCGGTGTAGATAATTTCATGTTTATAAAGATAGCGGTGAAGATATTTCCATATTTATACTGATAACTGTGTAGATATTTCCATGTTTATATAGATAGCGGTGTAGATATTTCCATGTTTATACAGATCGCGGTGTAGATATTTCCATGTTTATAGAGATAGCAGTGTAGATATTTCCATGTTTATACTGATCACGGTGTAGATATTTCCATGTTTATACAGATCGCGGTGTAGTTATTTCCATGTTTATAATGATCATGGTGTAGATAATTCCATGTTTATACAGATCGCGGTGTTGATACTACCATGTTTATAGGGATGGCGGTGCAAATATTTCCACATTTATACAGATAGCGTTGTAGTTATTAGCATGTTTATACAGATAGCGGTGTAGATATTTCCATGTATAAACAGATGTCTGTGTATATATTTCCATGTTTAAACAGATGGCAGTGTAGATATTTCCATGTTTATACAAATAGCGGTGTAGATATTTCCATGTTTCTACAGATAGCTGTGTAGATATTTCCATGTGTATACAGATGGCTGTGTAGATATTTCCATGTTCATACAGATGGCTGTGTAGATATTTCCATGTTTATTGAGATGACTTTGTAGGTATTTCCATGTTTATAGAGATGGCGGTGTAGATATTTCCATGTTTATAGAGATGGCTGTGTAGACATTTCCATGTTTATACAGATTGCGATCTAGATATTTCCATGTTTATACAGATCGCGGTGTAGATATTTCCATGTTTATACAGATAGTGGTGTAGATATTTCCATGTTTATACAGATAGCGGTTTAGATATTTCCATGTTTATACTGATGGCGGTGTAGGTATTTCCATGTTTATAGAGATGGTGGTGTAGATATTTCCATGTTTATAGAGATAGCGGTGTAGATATATCCATGTTCATAGAGATAGCAGTGAGGATATTTCCATGTTTATACAGATAGCAGTGTGGATATTTCCATGATTGTACAGATGGCGGTGTTGATGTTTCCATCTATACACAGATTGCCGTGTAGGTATTTCCATGTGTATAGAGATGGCGTTGTAGATATTTCCATGTTTATACAGATGGTGGTGTAGAAATTTCCATGTTGGTACAGATGAATCTATAGGTATTTCCATGTTTTTACTGATGGCATTGTAGATATTTCCATGTTTATAGAGATAGCAGTGTAGATATTTCCATGTTTATACAGATGGCGGTGTAGATATTTTCATGTTTATAAAGATGGCGGTGTAGATATTTCCATATTTATACAGATAACTGTGTAGATATTTCCATGTTTATGCAGATAGCGGTGTAAATATTTCCATGTTCATACAGATCATGGTGTAGATATTTCCATGTTTATAGAGATAGCGGTGCAGATATATCCATGTTTATACTGATCACGGTGTAGATATTTCCATGTTTATACAGATCGCGGTGTAGATATTTCCATGTTTATACAGATCATGGTGTAGATATTTCCATGTTTATACAGCTCGTGGTGTTGATATTACCATGTTTATAGGAATGGCGGTGCAAATATTTCCACATGTATACAGATAGCGTTGTAGTTATTAGCATGTTTATACAGATAGCGGTGTAGATATTTCCATGTATAAACAGATGTCTGTGTATATATTTCCATGTTTAAACAGATGGCGGTGGAGATATTTCCTTGTTTATAGAAACAGCGGTGTAGATATTTCCATGTTTATAGAGATAGCGGTGTAGATATTTCCATGTGTATACAGATGGCTGTGTAGATATTTCCATGTTTATAGAGATGACTTTGCAGGTATTTCCATGTTTATACAGATGGCGTTGTAGTTATTTCCATGTTTATAGAGATAGCTTTGTAGATATTTCCATGTTTATACAGATAGCGATCTAGATATTTCCATGTTTATACAGATCGCGGTGTAGATATTTCCATGTTTATACAGATCTCGGTGTAGATATTTCCATGTTTATACAGATAGTGGTGTAGATATTTCCATGTTTATACAGATGTCGGTTTAGATATTTCCATGTTTATAGAGATGGCGGTGTAGATATTTCCATGTTTATACAGATAGCGGTGTAGATATTTCCACGTTTATACAGATGGCGGTGTAGATATTTCCATCTTTCTACAAATGGCAGTGTAGATATTTCCATGTTTATAGAGATAGCGGTGTAGATATATCCATGTTCATAGAGATAGCAGTGAGGATATTTCCATGTTTATACAGATAGCGGTGTAGATATTTCCACGTTTATACAGATGGCGGTGTAGATATTTCCATGTTTATACAGATGGCTGCGTAGATATTTCCATGTGTATACAAATGGCGGTGTAGATATTTCCATGTTTATACATATAGTGGTGTAGATATTTCCATGTTTACAGATATAGCGGTAAATATATTTCCATCTTTGCACAGATTGCGGTGTAGACATTGCAAACTTTACACTGATAGCGGTGTAGATATTTCCAAGTTTACACAGATACCTGTGTCGATATTTCCAGGTTTACAGAGATATCATTGTAGATGTTTCCATGTTTATACAGATTTCGGTGTAGACATTTCCATGTTTATACAGATAGCGGTGTAGATATTTCCACGTTTATACAGATGGCGGTGTAGATATTTCCATGTTTATACAGATGGCTGCGTAGATATTTCCATGTGTATACAGATGGCGGTGTAGATATTTCCATGTTTATACATATAGTGGTGTAGATATTTCCATGTTTACAGATATAGCGGTAAATATATTTCCATCTTTGCACAGATTGCGGTGTAGACATTGCAAACTTTACACTGATAGTGGTGTAGATATTTCCAAGTTTACACAGATACCTGTGTCGATATTTCCAGGTTTACAGAGATATCATTGTAGATATTTCCATGTTTATACAGATAGCGGTGTAGTTATTTACATGTTGATACAGATAGCGGTGTAGATATTTTCAGGGTTTTACAGATACTGGTGTAGATATTTCCACGTTTTACAGATAGCTGTGTAGATATTTCCCTGTTTACGCAGATAGCGTTGTAAATATCTGCATGTTTACACAGATAGCGTTGTAGATATTTCCATGATTACACAGATTGCGGTGTAGATATTTCCAAGTTTACACACATGACTGTGTAGGTATTTCCATGTTTATACAGATGGCTTTGTAGATATATCCATGTTTATAGAGATAGCGGTGCAGATATTTCCATGTTTATACAGATAGCCGTGTAAATATTTCCATGTTTATACAGATCGTGGTGTAGATATTTCCATGTTTATACAGATTCCAGTGTAGATATTTACATGTTTATACAGACCGCAGTGTAGATACTTCCATGTTTATAGAGATAGCGGTGTAGATATGTCCATGATTGTACAGATGGCGGTGTTGATGTTTCCATCTATACACAGACTGCCGTGTAGGTATTTCCTTGTGTATACAGATGGCATTGTAGATATTTCCATGTTTATACAGATGGTGGTGTAGAACTTTCCATGTTGATACCGATGACTCTATAGGTATTTCCATGTTTTTACTGATGGTATTGTAGATATTTCCATTTTTATAGAGATAGCAGTGTAGATATTTCCATGTTTATACAGATGGCGGTGTAGATATTTTCATGTTTATAAAGATAGCGGTGAAGATATTTCCATATTTATACTGATAACTGTGTAGATATTTCCAGGTTTATATAGATAGCAGTGTAAATATTTCCATGTTTATACAGATCATGGTGTAGATATTTCCATGTTTATAGAGATAGCAGTGTAGATATTTCCATGTTTATACTGATCACGGTGTAGATATTTCCATGTTTATACAGATCGCGGTGTAGTTATTTCCATGTTTATAATGATCATGGTGTAGATAATTCCATGTTTATACAGATCGCGGTGTTGATACTACCATGTTTATAGGGATGGCGGTGCAAATATTTCCACATTTATACAGATAGCGTTGTAGTTATTAGCATGTTTATACAGATAGCGGTGTAGATATTTCCATGTATAAACAGATGTCTGTGTATATATTTCCATGTTTAAACAGATGGCAGTGTAGATATTTCCATGTTTATACAAATAGCGGTGTAGATATTTCCATGTTTCTACAGATAGCTGTGTAGATATTTCCATGTGTATACAGATGGCTGTGTAGATATTTCCATGTTCATACAGATGGCTGTGTAGATATTTCCATGTTTATTGAGATGACTTTGTAGGTATTTCCATGTTTATAGAGATGGCGGTGTAGATATTTCCATGTTTATAGAGATGGCTGTGTAGACATTTCCATGTTTATACAGATTGCGATCTAGATATTTCCATGTTTATACAGATCGCGGTGTAGATATTTCCATGTTTATACAGATAGTGGTGTAGATATTTCCATGTTTATACAGATAGCGGCTTAGATATTTCCATGTTTATACTGATGGCGGTGTAGGTATTTCCATGTTTATAGAGATGGTGGTGTAGATATTTCCATGTTTATAGAGATAGCGGTGTAGATATATCCATGTTCATAGAGATAGCAGTGAGGATATTTCCATGTTTATACAGATAGCAGTGTAGATATTTGCACTTTTATAGAGATAGCGATTTAGATATTTCATATTTTTACAGATAGCGGTGTAGATATTTCCATGTTTATACAGATTGCGGTGTAGATATTTCCATGTTTATACAGATAGCGGTGTAGATATTTCCATGTTTATACTGATCGTGGTTTAGATATTTCCATGTTTATAAAAATGGCGGTGTAGATATTTCCATGTTCATAGAGATAGCGGTGTTGATTTTTCCATGTTTATAGAGATATCGGTGTGGATATTTCCATGTTTATACAGATAGGGGTGGAGGTATTTCCATGTTTATAGAGATGGCGGTGTAGATATTTCCATGTTTACAGAGATCACGCTGTAGATATTTCCTTGTTTATACAAATAGCAGTCAAGTTATTTCCATGTTTATACAGATAGCGGTGTAGATATTTCCATGTATATACAGATCGCGGTGTAGATATTTCCATGTATATACAGATCGCGGTGTAGATATTTCCATGTTTATACAGATCGCGGTGTAGATATTTCCATGTTTATACAGATAGCGGGGTAGATATTTCCATGTTTTTACAGATATCGGTGTATATATTTCCATGTTTACACAGATTGCGGTGTAGATATTTCCATCTTTCTACAGATGGCATTGTAGATATTTCCATGTTTATACAGATGTCGGTGTTGATATTTCCATCTATACACAGATAAACTTGTAGATATTTCCATGTTTATACAGATGGCTGCGCAGATATTTCTATGGATATGTAGATGGCGGTGTAGGTATTTCCATGTATAATGAGATAGCAGTGTAGTTATTTCCATGTTTATATAGAGAGCGGTGTAGATATTTCCATGTATGTACACATGGCTGTGTAGATATTTCCATGTTTATACAGATGACGGTGTAGATATTTCCATGTTTATACAGATAGCGGTGTAGATATTTCCATGTTTATACAGATTGCGGTGTAGATATATCCATGTTTATACACATGACTGTGTAGGTATTTCGATGTTTATACAGATGGCTTTGTAGATATTTCCATGTTTATAGAGATAGCGGTGTAGATATTTCCATGTTTATACAGATAGCGGTGTAAATATTTCCATGTTTATACAGATCGTGGTGTAGATATTTCCATGTTTATACAGATTCCGGTGTAGATATTTACATGTTTATACAGACCGCAGTGTAGATATTTCCATGTTTATAGAGATAGCAGTGTAGATATTTCCATGATTGTACAGATGGCGGTGTTGATGTTTCCTTCTATACACAGATTGCCGTGTAGGTATTTCCATGTGTATAGAGATGGCATTGTAGATATTTCCAAGTTTATACAGATGGTGGTGTAGAAATTTCCATGTTGATTCAGATGAATCTATAGGTATTTCCATGTTTATAGAGATAGCGGTGTAGATATTTCCATGTTTATACTGATCACGGTGTAGATATTTCCATGTTTATACAGATCGCGGTGTAGATATTTCCATGTTTATACAGATCATGGTGTAGATATTTCCATGTTTATACAGATCGTGGTGTTGATATTACCATGTTTATAGGAATGGCGGTGCAAACATTTCCACATTTATACAAATAGCGTTGTAGTTATTAGCATGTTTATACAGATAGCGGTGTAGATATTTCCATGTATAAACAGATGTCTGTGTATATATTTCCATGTTTAAACAGATGGCGGTGGAGGTATTTCCTTGTTTATAGAAATAGCGGTGTAGATATTTCCATGTTTATGCAGATAGCGGTGTAGATATTTCCATCTGTACACAGATGGCTGTGTAGATATTTCTATGTTCATATAGATGGCTGTGTAGATATTTCCATGTTTATAGAGATGACTTTGTAGGTATTTCCATGTTTATACAGATGGCGTTGTAGATATTTCCATGTTTATAGAGATAGCTGTGTAGGTATTTCCATGTTTATACAGATAGCCATCTAGTTATTTCCATGTTTATACAGATCGTGGTGTAGATATTTCCATGTTTATACAGATCGCGGTGTAGATATTTCCATGTTTATACAGATGGCGCTTTAGATATTTCCATGTTTATAGAGATGGCGGTGTAGATATTTCCATGTTTATACAGATAGCGGTGTAGATATTTCCACTTTTATACAGATGGCGGTGTAGATATTTCCATCTTTCTACAAATGGCAGTGTAGATATTTCCATGTTTATAGAGATAGCGGTGTAGATATACCCATGTTCATAGAGATAGCAGTGAGGATATTTCCATGTTTATACAGATAGCAGTGTAGATATTTCCACTTTTATATAGATAGCGGTTTAGATATTTCATATTTATACAGATAGCGGTGTAGATATTTCCATGTTTATACAGATAGCGGTGTAGATATTTCCACGTTTATACAGATGGCGGTGTAGATATTTCCATGTTTTTACAGATGGCTGCGTAGATATTTCCATGTGTATACAGATGGCGGTGTAGATATTTCCATGTTTATACATATAGTGGTGTAGATATTTCCATGTTTACAGATATAGCGGTAAATATATTTTCATCTTTGCACAGATTGCGGTGTAGACATTGCAAACTTTACACTGATAGCGGTGTAGATATTTCCAAGTTTACACAGATACCTGTGTCAATATTTCCAGGTTTACAGAGATATCATTGTAGATATTTCCATGTTTATACAGATAGCGGTGTAGTTATTTACATGTTGATACAGATAGCGGTGTAGATATTTTCAGGTTTTTACAGATACTGGTGTAGATATCTCCACGTTTTACAGATAGCTGTGTAGATATTTCCCTGTTTACACAGATAGCGTTGTAAATATCTGCATGTTTACACAGATAGCGTTGTAGATATTTCCATGCTTACACAGATTGCGGTGTAGATATTTCCAAGTTTACACAGATAGCTGTGTAGATATTTCCATGTTTACACAGATAGCGTTGTAGATATTTCATTGTTTATAGAGACGGCGGTGTAGGAATTTCCATGTTTTTAAAGATACCGATGTAGGTATTTCCGTGTTTATAAAGATAGCGGTGGAGATATTTCCATGTTTATGCAGATAGCGGTGTAAAAATTTCCAATGTTTATACAGATAGCGGTGTAGTTATTTCCATGTTTATACAGATAGCGGTGTAGATATTTCCATGTTTATAGAGACTGTGGTGTAGATATTTCCATCTTTGCACAGATTGCTGTGGATATTTCCATGTTTATACAGATTGCGGTGTAGTTATTTACATGTTGATACAGTTAGCGGTGTAGAAATTCCCATGTTTATACAGATGGCTTTGTAGATATTTCCATCTTTCTACAGATGTCAGTGTAGATATTTCCAAGTTTATACAGATGTCTGTGTAGATATTTCCATGTTTATGCAGATGGCGGGGTAGATATTTCCATGTTTATAGAGATGGCGTTGTAGTTATTTCTATGTTTATAGAGATAGCGGTGTAAATATTTCCATGTTTATAGAGACGGTGGTGGTAGTATTTTCATGTTTATAGAGATAGCGGTGTAGATATTTCCATGTTTATACAGATAGCGGTGTTGCTACTTCCATGATAATACAGATAGCGGTGTGGATATTTCCATGTTTTTACAGCTCACGGTGTAGATATTTCCAACTTTATACAGATGGGATTGGAGATATTTCCATGTTTATACAGATAGCGGTGTAGATATTTCCATGTTTATACAGATGGCAGTTTAGATATTTCCATGTTTATAGAGATGGCGGTGTAGATATTTCCATGTTTATACAGATAGCGGTGTAGATATTTCCACGTTTATACAGATGGCGGTGTAGCTATTTCCATCTTTCTACAAATGGCAGTGTAGATATTTCCATGTTTATAGAGATAGCGGTGTAGATATATCCATGTTCATAGAGATAGCAGTGAGGATATTTCCATGTTTATACAGATAGCAGTGTAGATATTTCCACTTTTATAGAGATAGTGGTTTAGATATTTCATATTTATACAGATAGCGGTGTAGATATTTCCATGTTTATACAGATTGCGGTGTAGATATTTCCATGTTTATACAGATAACGGTGTTGATATTTCCATGTTTCTACTGATCGCGGTGTAGATATTTCCATGTTTATAGAGATGGCGGTGTAGATATTTCCATGTTCATAGAGATAGCGGTATTGATTTTTCCATGTTTATAGAGATAGCGCTGTGGATATTTCCATGTTTATACAGATAGGGGTGTAGATATTTCCATGTTTATAGAGATGGCGGTGTAGATATTTCCATGTTTATACAGATCACGGTGTAGATATTTCCATGTTTATACAGATCATGGTGTAGATATTTCCATGTTTTTACAGATCGCGGTGTTGATATTACCATGTTTATAGGGATAGCGGTGCAAATATTTCCACATTTATACAGATAGCGGTGTAGTTATTATCATGTTTATACAGATAGCGGTGTAGATATTTCAATGTATAAACACTTGTCTGTGTATATATTTCCATGTTTAAACAGATGACGGTGTAGATATTTCCTTGTTTATACAAATAGCGGTGTAGTTATTTCCATGTTTATACAGATAGCGGTGTAGATATTTCCATGTATATACAGATGGCTGTGTAGATATTTCCATGTTCATACAGATGGCTTTGTAGATATTTCCATGTTTATACAGATGAATTTGTAGGTATTTTCATATTTATACAGATGGCGGTGAAGATATTTCCATGTTTATAGAGAAAGCTGTGTAGTTATTTCCATGTTTATACAGATAGCGGTGTAGATTTTTCCATGTTTATACAGATCGCGGTGTAGATATTTCAATGTTTATACAGATCGCGGTGTAGATATTTCCATATTTATACAGATAGTGGTGTTGTTATTTCCATGTTTATACAGATAGCGCTGTAGATATTTCCATGTTTATACAGACGGCAGTGTAGATATTTCCATGTTTATACAGATGGCGGTGTAGATATTTCCATGTTTACAGAGATAGCGGTGTAGATATATCCTTGTTCATAGAGATAGCAGTGAGGATATTTCCATGTTTATACAGATAGCAGTGTAGATATTTCCATTTTTATAGAGATAGCGGTTTAGATATTTCATATTTATACAGATAGCGGTGTAGATATTTCCATGTTTATACAGATTGCGGTGTAGATATTTCCATGTTTATACACATGACTGTGTAGGTATTTCCATGTTTATACAGATGGCTTTGTAGATATTTCCATGTTTATAGAGATAGCGGTGCAGATATTTCCATGTTTATACAGATAGCCGTGTAAATATTTCCATGTTTATACAGATCGTGGTGTAGATATTTCCATGTTTATACAGATTCCGCTGTAGATATTTACATGTTTATACAGACCGCAGTGTAGATACTTCCATGTTTATAGAGATAGCGGTGTAGATATTTCCATGATTGTACAGATGGCGGTGTTGATGTTTCCATCTATACACAGATTGCCGTGTAGGTATTTCCTTGTGTATACAGATGGCATTGTAGATATTTCCATGTTTATACAGATGGTGGTGTAGAAATATCCATGTTGATACAGATGACTCTATAGCTATTTCCATGTTTTTACTGATGGCATTGAAGATATTTCCATGTTTATAGAGATAGCAGTGTAGATATTTCCATGTTTATACAGATGGCGGTGTAGATATTTTCATGTTTATAAAGATAGCGGTGTAGATATTTCCATATTTATACAGATAACTGTGTAGATATTTCCAGGTTTATACAGATAGCGGTGTAAATATTTCCATGTTTATACAGATCATGGTGTAGATATTTCCATGTTTATAGAGATAGCAGTGTAGATATTTCCATGTTTATACTGAACACGGTGTAGATATTTCCATGTTTATACAGATCGCGGTGTAGTTATTTCCATGTTTATACTGATCATGGTGTAGATAATTCCATGTTTGTACAGATCGCGGTGTTGATACTACCATGTTTATAGGGATGGCGGTGCAAATATTTCCACATTTATACAGATAGCGTTGTAGTTATTAGCATGTTTATACAGATAGCGGTGTAGATATTTCCATGTATAAACAGATGTCTGTGTATGTATTTCCATGTTTAAACAGATGGCAGTGTAGATATTTCCATGTTTATACAAATAGCGGTGTAGATATTTCCATGTTTCTACAGATAGCTGTGTAGATATTTCCATGTGTATACAGATGGCTGTGTAGATATTTCCATGTTCATACAGATGGCTGTGTAGATATTTCCATGTTTATTGAGATGACTTTGTAGGTATTTCCATGTTTATAGAGATGGCGGTGTAGATATTTCCATGTTTATAGAGATGGCTGTGTAGATATTTCCATGTTTATACAGATTGCGATCTAGATATTTCCATGTTTATACAGATCGCGGTGTAGATATTTCCATGTTTATACAGATAGTGGTGTAGATATTTCCATGTTTATACAGATAGCGGTGTAGATATTTCCATGTTTATACTGATGGCGGTGTAGGTATTTCCATGTTTATAGAGATGGTGGTGTAGATATTTCCATGTTTATAGAGATAGCGGTGAGGATATTTCCATGTTTATACAGATAGCAGTGTAGATATTTCCACTTTTATAGAGATAGCGATTTAGATATTTCATATTTATACAGATAGCGGTGTAGATATTTCCATGTTTATACAGATTGCGGTGTAGATATTTCCATGTTTATACAGATAGCGGTGAAGATATTTCCATGTTTATACTGATCGTGATTTAGATATTTCCATGTTTATAGAAATGGCGGTGTAGATATTTCCATGTTCATAGAGATAGCGGTGTTGATTTTTCCATGTTTATAGAGATATCGGTGTGGATATTTCCATGTTTATACAGATAGGGGTGGAGGTATTTCCATGTTTATAGAGATGGCGGTGTAGATATTTCCATGTTTACAGAGATCACGCTGTAGATATTTCCTTGTTTATACAAATAGCAGTCTAGTTATTTCCATGTTTATACAGATAGCGGTGTAGATACTTCCATGTATATACAGATCGCGGTGTAGATATTTCCATGTTTATACAGATCGCGGTGTAGATATTTCCATGTTTATACAGATAGCGGGGTAGATATTTCCATGTTTTTACAGATATCGGTGTAGATATTTCCATGTTTACACAGATTGCGGTGTAGATATTTCCATCTTTCTACAGATGGCATTGTAGATATTTCCATGTTTACACAGATGGCGGTGTTGATATTTCCATCTATACACAGATAACCTTGTAGATATTTCCATGTTTATACAGATGGCCGCGCAGATATTTCTATGGATATGTAGATGGCGGTGTAGATATTTCCATGTATATAGAGATAGCGTTGTAGTTATTTCCATGTTTATATAGAGAGCGGTGTAGATATTTCCATGTATGTACACATGGCTGTGTAGATATTTCCATGTTTATACAGATGGCGGTGTAGATATTTCCATGTTTATACAGATAACTTTGTAAGTATTTCCATGTTTATACAGATGGTGGTGTAGATATTTCGATGTTTATAGAGATAGCAGTGGAGATATTTCCATGTTTATACAGATAGCGGTGTAGATATTTCCATATTTAAATAGATAGCGGTGTAGATATTTTCATGTATATACACATGGCTGTGTAGATATTTCCATGTTTATACAGATGGTGGTGTAGATATTTCCAAGTTTATACAGATAAATTTGTAAGTATTTCCATGTTTATACAGACGGCGGTGTAGATACTTCGATGTTTATAGAGATAGCAGTGGAGATATTTCCATGTTTATACAGATAGCAGTGTTGATATTTCCAGGTTTATACTGATCGCGGTGTAGATATTTCCATGTTTATAGAGATGGCGGTGTAGATATTTCCATGTTCATAGAGATAGCGGTGTAGATTTTTCCATGTTAATAGAGATTGCGCTGTGGATATTTCCATGTTTATACAAATAGGGTTGTAGATATTTCCATGTTTATACAGATGGCGGTGTAGATATTTCCATGTTTATACAGATCACGGTGTAGATATTTCCATGTTTATACAGATCATGGTGTAGATATTTCCATGTTTATACAGATCGTGGAGTTGATATTACCATGTTTATAAGGATAGCGGTGCAAATATTTCCACATTTATACAGACAGCGGTGTAGTTATTATCATGTTTATACAGATAGCGGTGTAGATATTTCAATGTATAAACAGATGTCTGTGTATATATTTCCATGTTTAAACAGATGGCGGTGGAGGTATTTCCCTGTTTATAGAAATAGCGGTGTAGATATTTCCATGTTTACACAGATAGTGGTGTAGATATTTCCATGTGTATACAGATGGCTGTGTAGATATTTCCATGTTCATATAGATGGCTGTGTAGATATTTCCATGTTTATAGAGATGACTTTCTGGTATTTCCATGTTTATACAGTTGGCGTTGTAGATATTTCCATGTTTAAAGAGATATCTGTGTAGATATTTCCATGTTTATACAGATAGCGATGTAGTTATTTCCATGTTTATACAGATCGCGGGGTAGATATTTCCATGTTTATACAGATAGCGGTGTAGATATTTCCATGTTTATACTGATCGTGGTTTAGATATTTCCATGTTTGTAGAAATGGCGGTGTAGATATTTCCATGTTCATAGAGATAGCGGTGTTGATTTTTTCATGTTTATAGAGATATCGGTGTGGATATTTCCATGTTTATACAGATAGGGGTGTAGGTATTTCCATGTTTATAGAGATGGCGGTGTAGATATTTCCATGTTAATACAGATCACGGTGTACATATTTCCTTGTTTATACAAATAGCAGTCTAGTTATTTTCATGTTTATACAGATAGCGGTGTAGATATTTCCATGTATATACAGATCGCGGTGTAGATATTTCCATGTTTATACAGATCGCGGTGTAGATATTTCCATGTTTATACACATAGCGGTCTAGATATTTCCATGTTTTTACAGATATCGGTGTAGATATTTCCATGTTTACACAGATTGCGGTGTAGATATTTCCATCTTTCTACAGATGGCATTGTAGATATTTCCATGTTTATACAGATGGCGGTGTTGATATTTCCATCTATACACAGATAACCTTGTAGATATTTCCATGTTTATACAGATGGCCGTGCAGATATTTCTATGGATATGTAGATGGTGGTGTAGGTATTTCCATGTATATAGAGATAGCGGTGTAGTTATTTCCATGTTTATATAGAGAGCGGTGTAGATATTTCCATGTATGTACACATGGCTGTGTAGATATTTCCATGTTTATACAGATGGCGGTGTAGATATTTCCATGTTTATACAGATAGCGGTGTAGATATTTCCATTTTTATAGAGATTGCGGTTTAGATATTTCATGTTTATACAGATAGCGGTGTAGATATTTCCATGTTTATACAGATTGCGGTGTAGATATTTCCATGTTTATACACATGAGTGTGTAGTTATTTCCATGTTTATACAGATGGCTTTGTAGATATTTCCATGTTTATAGAGATAGCGGTGTAGATATTTCCATGTTTATACAGATAGCGGTGTAAATATTTCCATGTTTATACAGATCGTGGTGTAGATATTTCCATGTTTATACAGATTCCGGTGTAGATATTTACATGTTTATACAGACCGCAGTGTAGATATTTCCATGTTTATACAGATAGCAGTGTAGATATTTCCATGATTGTTCAGATGGTGGTGTAGAAATTTCCATGTTGATACAGATGAATCTATAGGTATTTCCATGTTTTTACTGATGGCTTTGTAGATATTTCCATGTTTATAGAGATAGCAGTGTAGATATTTCCATGTTTATACAGATGGCGGTGTAGATATTTTCATGTTTATAAAGATGGCGGTGTAGATATTTCCATATTTATACAGATAACTGTGTAGATATTTCCATGTTTATGCAGATAGCTGTGTAAATATTTCCATGTTTATACAGATCATGGTGTAGATATTTCCATGTTTATAGAGATAGCGGTGTAGATATTTCCATGTTTATACTGATCACGGTGTAGATATTTCCATGTTTATACAGATCGCGGTGTAGATATTTCCATGTTTATACAGATCATGGTGTAGATATTTCCATGTTTATACAGATCGTGGTGTTGATATTACCATGTTTATAGGAATGGCGGTGCAAATATTTCCACATTTATACAAATAGCGTTGTAGTTATTAGCATGTTTATACAGATAGCGGTGTAGATATTTCCATGTATAAACAGATGTCTGTGTATATATTTCCATGTTTCAACTGATGGCGGTGGAGATATTTCCTTGTTTATAGAAATAGCGGTGTAGATATTTCCATCTTTATACAGATAGCGGTGTAGATATTTCCATGTGTATACAGATGGCTGTGTAGATATTTCCATGTTCATATAGATGGCTGTGTAGATATTTCCATGTTTATAGAGATGACTTTGTAGGTATTTCCATGTTTATACAGATGGCGTTGTAGATATTTCCATGTTTATAGAGATAGTTGTGTAGATATTTCCATGTTTATACAGATAGCGATCTAGTTATTTCCATGTTTATACAGATTGCGGTGTAGATATTTCCATGTTTATACAGATCGCGGTGTAGATATTTCCATGTTTATACAGATAGCGGTGTAGATATTTCCATGTTTATACAGATGGCGGTTTAGATATTTCCATGTTTATAGAGATGGCGGTGTAGATATTTCCATGTTTATACAGATAGCGGTGTAGATATTTCCACGTTTATACAGATGGCGGTGTAGATATTTCCATCTTTCTACAAATGGCAGTGTAGATATTTCCATGTTTATAGAGATAGCGGTGTAGATATATCCATGTTCATAGAGATAGCAGTGAGGATATTTCCATGTTTATACAGACAGCAGTGTAGATATTTCCACTTTTATAGAGATAGCGGTTTAGATATTTCATATTTATACAGATAGCGGTGTAGATATTTCCATGTTTATACGGATTTCGGTGTAGATATTTCCATGTTTATACAGATAGCGGTGTAGATATTTCCGCGTTTATACAGATGGCGGTGTAGATATTTCCATGTTTATACAGATGGCTGCGTAGATATTTCCATGTGTATACAGATGGCGGTGTAGATATTTGCATGTTTATACATATAGTGGTGTAGATATTTCCATGTTTACAGATATAGCGGTAAATATATTTCCATCTTTGCACAGATTGCGGTGTAGACATTGCAAACTTTACACTGATAGCGGTGTAGATATTTCCAAGTTTACACAGATACCTGTGTCGATATTTCCAGGTTTACAGAGATATCATTGTAGATATTTCCATGTTTATACAGATAGCGGTGTAGTTATTTACATGTTGATACAGATAGCGGTGTAGATATTTTCAGGGTTATACAGATACTGGTGTAGATATTTCCACGTTTTACAGATAGCTGTGTAGATATTTCCCTGTTTACACAGATAGCGTTGTAGATATCTGCATGTTTACACAGATAGCGTTGTAGATATTTCCATGCTTACACAGATTGCGGTGTAGATATTTCCAAGTTTACACAGATAGCTGTGTAGATATTTCCATGTTTACACAGATAGCGTTGTAGATATTTCATTGTTTATAGAGATAGCGGTGTAGGTATTTCCATGTTTTTAAAGATACCGGTGTAGGTATTTCCGTGTTTATAAAGATAGCGGTGGAGATATTTCCATGTTTATGCAGATAGCGGTGTAAAAATTTCCAATGTTTATACAGATAGCGGTGTAGTTATCTCCATGTTTATACAGATAGCGGTGTAGATATTTCCATGTTTATAGAGACTGTGGTGTAGATATTTCCATCTTTGCACAGATTGCTGTGGATATTTCCATGTTTATACAGATTGCGGTGTAGTTATTTACATGTTGATACAGTTAGCGGTGTAGAAATTCCCATGTTTATACAGATGGCTTTGTAGATATTTCCATCTTTCTACAGATGTCAGTGTAGATATTTCCAAGTTTATACAGATGTCTGTGTAGATATTTCCATGTTTATGCAGATGGCGGTGTAGATATTTCCATGTTTATAGAGATGGCGTTGTAGTTATTTCTATGTTTATAGAGATAGCGGTGTAAATATTTCCATGTTTATAGAGATGGTGGTGTAAGTATTTTCATGTTTATAGAGATAGCGGTGTAGATATTTCCATGTTTATACAGATAGCGGTGTTGCTACTTCCATGATTATACAGATAGCGGTGTGGATATTTCCATGTTTTTACAGCTCACGGTGTAGATATTTCCATCTTTATACAGATGGGAGTGGAGATATTTCCATGTTTATACAGATAGCGGTGTAGATATTTCCATGTCTATAGAGATAGCGGTGTAGGTATTTCCATATTTATACAGATTGCGGTGTAGATATTTCCATCTTTATACAGATGGCTGTGTCGTTATTTCCATGTTTATACAGATAGAAGTGAAGATATTTCCATGTTTATACAGATAGTGGTGTAGATATTTCCAAGTTTATACAGATGTCGGTGTAGATACATCCATGTTTCCGAAGATGGCGTTGTAGATATTTTCATGTTTACAGAGATGGCGGTGTAGATATTTCCATGAATATAGAGATTGCAGTGTAGATATTTTCATGTTTATAGAGAAAGCGGTGTAGGTATTTCCTTGTTTATAGAGATAGCGGTGTAGATATTTCCATATTTATACAGATAGCGGTGTTGGTATATCCATGTTTATGCAGATAGCGGTGGAGATATTTCAATGTTTATCCAGATCACGGTGTAGATATTTCCATCTTTATACTGATAGCAGTGTAGATATTTCCATGTTTGTACTGATAGCGCTGTAGATATTTCCATGATTACACAGATGGCCATGTAGATAGTTACATGTTTATGGATATGGTGGTGTAGATATTTTCATGTTTATAGAGATGGTGTTGAAGATATTTCCATGTTTATAGAGATTGCGGTGTAGATTTTTCCATGTTTATAGAGATTGCGGTGTAGGTATTTCCATGTGTATAGAGACAGCGGTGCAGATGTTTCCATGTTTATACTGATGGCTGTGAAGATATTTCCATGTGTATACAGATTACTGGGTAGATATTTCCAAGTTTATACAGATAGCGTTGCAGATATTTCCATGTTTATACAAATAGCGGTGTAGATATTTCCATTTTTATACAGATAGCGGTGTAGATGTTTCCATGTTTATACAGACAGCGGTGGAGATATTTCCATGTTTATACAGATAGCGGTGTAGATGTTTCCATGTTTATAGAGATAGCGGTGTAGACATTTCCATATTTATACAGATAGCGTTGTAGATATTTCCATGTTTATTCAGATGGCGTTTTAGATATTTCCATTTTTATACTGATGGCGGTGTAGATATTTCCATGTCTATACAGATAGCGTTGTAGATATTACCATGTTTACACAGATAGCGGTGTAGATATTTCCATCTTTGCACAGATTGCGTTGTAGATATTTCCATCTTTACACAGATAGAGGTGTAGATATTTCCATCTTTGCACAGATTGCGATGTAGATATTGCCATGTTTATACAGGTAGACGTGCAGATATTTCCAAGTTTATGCAGATCGCTGTGTAGATATTTCCATCTTTCTACTAATGGCAGTGTAGATATTTCTATGTTTATACAGATGGCGGTGAAGATGTTTCCATGTTTATGTAGATGGCGGTGTAGATATTTCCATGTTTATAGAGATGGGGGTGTAGATATTTCTATGTTTATAGAGATAGCAGTGTAGATACTTCGATGATTATAGAGATGGCGGTGTAGTTCTTACCATTTTTCTAGAGATACTGCTGTTGATATTTCCAAGTTTATACAGATGGCTCTGTAGATATTCCCATGTGTATACAGATGGCAGTGTAGATATTTCCTTTTTTATGCAGATGGAGGTGTAGATATTTCAAAGTTTATACAGATGACTGTGTAAATATTTCCTTTTTTATGCAGATGGAGGTGTAGATATTTCAAAGTTTATACAGATGACTGTGTAAATATTTCCATGTTTTTACAGATGGCGGTGTAGATACGTCGAGGTTTATACAGATATCTCTGTGGCTCTTTCCATGTTTAAACAGATAGCAGTGTAGATATTTCCATGTTTATACAGACGGCAATGTAAATATTTCAATGTTTGTACAGATAGTGGTGCAGATATTTCCATGTTTATAGAGATAGCGGTGTAGATATACCCATGTTCATAGAGATAGCAGTGAGGATATTTCCATGTTTATACAGATAGCAGTGTAGATATTTCCACTTTTATATAGATAGCGGTTTAGATATTTCATATTTATACAGATAGCGGTGTAGATATTTCCATGTTTATACAGATAGCGGTGTAGATATTTCCACGTTTATACAGATGGCGGTGTAGATATTTCCATGTTTTTACAGATGGCTGCGTAGATATTTCCATGTGTATACAGATGGCGGTGTAGATATTTCCATGTTTATACATATAGTGGTGTAGATATTTCCATGTTTACAGATATAGCGGTAAATATATTTCCATCTTTGCACAGATTGCGGTGTAGACATTGCAAACTTTACACTGATAGCGGTGTAGATATTTCCAAGTTTACACAGATACCTGTGTCAATATTTCCAGGTTTACAGAGATATCATTGTAGATATTTCCATGTTTATACAGATAGCGGTGTAGTTATTTACATGTTGATACAGATAGCGGTGTAGATATTTTCAGGTTTTTACAGATACTGGTGTAGATATCTCCACGTTTTACAGATAGCTGTGTAGATATTTCCCTGTTTACACAGATAGCGTTGTAAATATCTGCATGTTTACACAGATAGCGTTGTAGATATTTCCATGCTTACACAGATTGCGGTGTAGATATTTCCAAGTTTACACAGATAGCTGTGTAGATATTTCCATGTTTACACAGATAGCGTTGTAGATATTTCATTGTTTATAGAGACGGCGGTGTAGGAATTTCCATGTTTTTAAAGATACCGATGTAGGTATTTCCGTGTTTATAAAGATAGCGGTGGAGATATTTCCATGTTTATGCAGATAGCGGTGTAAAAATTTCCAATGTTTATACAGATAGCGGTGTAGTTATTTCCATGTTTATACAGATAGCGGTGTAGATATTTCCATGTTTATAGAGACTGTGGTGTAGATATTTCCATCTTTGCACAGATTGCTGTGGATATTTCCATGTTTATACAGATTGCGGTGTAGTTATTTACATGTTGATACAGTTAGCGGTGTAGAAATTCCCATGTTTATACAGATGGCTTTGTAGATATTTCCATCTTTCTACAGATGTCAGTGTAGATATTTCCAAGTTTATACAGATGTCTGTGTAGATATTTCCATGTTTATGCAGATGGCGGGGTAGATATTTCCATGTTTATAGAGATGGCGTTGTAGTTATTTCTATGTTTATAGAGATAGCGGTGTAAATATTTCCATGTTTATAGAGATGGTGGTGTAAGTATTTTCATGTTTATAGAGATAGCGGTGTAGATATTTCCATGTTTATACAGATAGCGGTGTTGCTACTTCCATGATAATACAGATAGCGGTGTGGATATTTCCATGTTTTTACAGCTCACGGTGTAGATATTTCCAACTTTATACAGATGGGATTGGAGATATTTCCATGTTTATACAGATAGCGGTGTAGATATTTCAATGTATAAACAGATGTCTGTGTATATATTTCCATGTGTAAACAGATGACGGTGTAGATATTTCCTTGTTTATACAAATAGCGGTGTAGTTATTTCCATGTTTATACAGAGAGCGGTGTAGATATTTCCATGTTTATACACATGACTGTGTAGGTATTTCCATGTTTATACAGATGGCTTTGTAGATATTTCCATGTTTACAGAGATAGCGGTGTAGATATTTCCATGTTTATACAGATAGCGGTGAAAATATTTCCATGTTTATACAGATCGTGGTGTAGATATTTCCATGTTTGTACAGATTCCGGTGTAGATATTTACATGTTTATACAGACCGCAGTGTAGATATTTCCATGTTTATAGAGATAGCAGTGTAGATATTTCCATGATTGTACAGATGGCGGTGTTGATGTTTCCATCTATACACAGATTGCCGTGTAGGTATTTCCATGTGTATAGAGATGGCGTTGTAGATATTTCCATGTTTATACAGATGGTGGTGTAGAAATTTCCATGTTGGTACAGATGAATCTATAGGTATTTCCATGTTTTTACTGATGGCATTGTAGATATTTCCATGTTTATAGAGATAGCAGTGTAGATATTTCCATGTTTATACAGATGGCGGTGTAGATATTTTCATGTTTATAAAGATGGCGGTGTAGATATTTCCATATTTATACAGATAACTGTGTAGATATTTCCATGTTTATGCAGATAGCGGTGTAAATATTTCCATGTTCATACAGATCATGGTGTAGATATTTCCATGTTTATAGAGATAGCGGTGCAGATATATCCATGTTTATACTGATCACGGTGTAGATATTTCCATGTTTATACAGATCGCGGTGTAGATATTTCCATGTTTATACAGATCATGGTGTAGATATTTCCATGTTTATACAGCTCGTGGTGTTGATATTACCATGTTTATAGGAATGGCGGTGCAAATATTTCCACATTTATACAGATAGCGTTGTAGTTATTAGCATGTTTATACAGATAGCGGTGTAGATATTTCCATGTATAAACAGATGTCTGTGTATATATTTCCATGTTTAAACAGATGGCGGTGGAGATATTTCCTTGTTTATAGAAACAGCGGTGTAGATATTTCCATGTTTATAGAGATAGCGGTGTAGATATTTCCATGTGTATACAGATGGCTGTGTAGATATTTCCATGTTTATAGAGATGACTTTGCAGGTATTTCCATGTTTATACAGATGGCGTTGTAGTTATTTCCATGTTTATAGAGATAGCTTTGTAGATATTTCCATGTTTATACAGATAGCGATCTAGATATTTCCATGTTTATACAGATCGCGGTGTAGATATTTCCATGTTTATACAGATCTCGGTGTAGATATTTCCATGTTTATACAGATAGTGGTGTAGATATTTCCATGTTTATACAGATGTCGGTTTAGATATTTCCATGTTTATAGAGATGGCGGTGTAGATATTTCCATGTTTATACAGATAGCGGTGTAGATATTTCCACGTTTATACAGATGGCGGTGTAGATATTTCCATCTTTCTACAAATGGCAGTGTAGATATTTCCATGTTTATAGAGATAGCGGTGTAGATATATCCATGTTCATAGAGATAGCAGTGAGGATATTTCCATGTTTATACAGATAGCGGTGTAGATATTTCCACGTTTATACAGATGGCGGTGTAGATATTTCCATGTTTATACAGATGGCTGCGTAGATATTTCCATGTGTATACAAATGGCGGTGTAGATATTTCCATGTTTATACATATAGTGGTGTAGATATTTCCATGTTTACAGATATAGCGGTAAATATATTTCCATCTTTGCACAGATTGCGGTGTAGACATTGCAAACTTTACACTGATAACGGTGTAGATATTTCCAAGTTTACACAGATACCTGTGTCGATATTTCCAGGTTTACAGAGATATCATTGTAGATGTTTCCATGTTTATACAGATTTCGGTGTAGACATTTCCATGTTTATACAGATAGCGGTGTAGATATTTCCACATTTATACAGATGGCGGTGTAGATATTTCCATGTTTATACAGATGGCTGCGTAGATATTTCCATGTGTATACAGATGGCGGTGTAGATATTTCCATGTTTATACATATAGTGGTGTAGATATTTCCATGTTTACAGATATAGCGGTAAATATATTTCCATCTTTGCACAGATTGCGGTGTAGACATTGCAAACTTTACACTGATAGTGGTGTAGATATTTCCAAGTTTACACAGATACCTGTGTCGATATTTCCAGGTTTACAGAGATATCATTGTAGATATTTCCATGTTTATACAGATAGCGGTGTAGTTATTTACATGTTGATACAGATAGCGGTGTAGATATTTTCAGGGTTTTACAGATACTGGTGTAGATATTTCCACGTTTTACAGATAGCTGTGTAGATATTTCCCTGTTTACACAGATAGCGTTGTAAATATCTGCATGTTTACACAGATAGCGTTGTAGATATTTCCATGCTTACACAGATTGCGGTGTAGATATTTCCAAGTTTACACACATGACTGTGTAGGTATTTCCATGTTTATACAGATGGCTTTGTAGATATATCCATGTTTATAGAGATAGCGGTGCAGATATTTCCATGTTTATACAGATAGCCGTGTAAATATTTCCATGTTTATACAGATCGTGGTGTAGATATTTCCATGTTTATACAGATTCCAGTGTAGATATTTACATGTTTATACAGACCGCAGTGTAGATACTTCCATGATTATAGAGGTAGCGGTGTAGATATGTCCATGATTGTACAGATGGCGGTGTTGATGTTTCCATCTATACACAGACTGCCGTGTAGGTATTTCCTTGTGTATACAGATGGCATTGTAGATATTTCCATGTTTATACAGATGGTGGTGTAGAACTTTCCATGTTGATACCGATGACTCTATAGGTATTTCCATGTTTTTACTGATGGCATTGTAGATATTTCCATGTTTATAGAGATAGCAGTGTAGATATTTCCATGTTTATACAGATGGCTGTGTAGATATTTTCATGTTTATAAAGATAGCGGTGAAGATATTTCCATATTTATACTGATAACTGTGTAGATATTTCCATGTTTATATAGATAGCGGTGTAGATATTTCCATGTTTATACAGATCGCGGTGTAGATATTTCCATGTTTATAGAGATAGCAGTGTAGATATTTCCATGTTTATACTGATCACGGTGTAGATATTTCCATGTTTATACAGATCGCGGTGTAGTTATTTCCATGTTTATAATGATCATGGTGTAGATAATTCCATGTTTATACAGATCGCGGTGTTGATACTACCATGTTTATAGGGATGGCGGTGCAAATATTTCCACATTTATACAGATAGCGTTGTAGTTATTAGCATGTTTATACAGATAGCGGTGTAGATATTTCCATGTATAAACAGATGTCTGTGTATATATTTCCATGTTTAAACAGATGGCAGTGTAGATATTTCCATGTTTATACAAATAGCGGTGTAGATATTTCCATGTTTCTACAGATAGCTGTGTAGATATTTCCATGTGTATACAGATGGCTGTGTAGATATTTCCATGTTCATACAGATGGCTGTGTAGATATTTCCATGTTTATTGAGATGACTTTGTAGGTATTTCCATGTTTATAGAGATGGCGGTGTAGATATTTCCATGTTTATAGAGATGGCTGTGTAGACATTTCCATGTTTATACAGATTGCGATCTAGATATTTCCATGTTTATACAGATCGCGGTGTAGATATTTCCATGTTTATACAGATAGTGGTGTAGATATTTCCATGTTTATACAGATAGCGGTTTAGATATTTCCATGTTTATACTGATGGCGGTGTAGGTATTTCCATGTTTATAGAGATGGTGGTGTAGATATTTCCATGTTTATAGAGATAGCGGTGTAGATATATCCATGTTCATAGAGATAGCAGTGAGGATATTTCCATGTTTATACAGATAGCAGTGTAGATATTTCCACTTTTATAGAGATAGCGATTTAGATATTTCATATTTTTACAGATAGCGGTGTAGATATTTCCATGTTTATACAGATTGCGGTGTAGATATTTCCATGTTTATACAGATAGCGGTGTAGATATTTCCATGTTTATACTGATCGTGGTTTAGATATTTCCATGTTTATAAAAATGGCGGTGTAGATATTTCCATGTTCATAGAGATAGCGGTGTTGATTTTTCCATGTTTATAGAGATATCGGTGTGGATATTTCCATGTTTATACAGATGGGGTGGAGGTATTTCCATGTTTATAGAGATGGCGGTGTAGATATTTCCATGTTTACAGAGATCACGCTGTAGATATTTCCTTGTTTATACAAATAGCAGTCAAGTTATTTCCATGTTTATACAGATAGCGGTGTAGATATTTCCATGTATATACAGATCGCGGTGTAGATATTTCCATGTATATACAGATCGCGGTGTAGATATTTCCATGTTTATACAGATCGCGGTGTAGATATTTCCATGTTTATACAGATAGCGGGGTAGATATTTCCATGTTTTTACAGATATCGGTGTATATATTTCCATGTTTACACAGATTGCGGTGTAGATATTTCCATCTTTCTACAGATGGCATTGTAGATATTTCCATGTTTATACAGATGTCGGTGTTGATATTTCCATCTATACACAGATAACCTTGTAGATATTTCCATGTTTATACAGATGGCTGCGCAGATATTTCTATGGATATGTAGATGGCGGTGTAGGTATTTCCATGTATAATGAGATAGCAGTGTAGTTATTTCCATGTTTATATAGAGAGCGGTGTAGATATTTCCATGTATGTACACATGGCTGTGTAGATATTTCCATGTTTATACAGATGACGGTGTAGATATTTCCATGTTTATACAGATAGCGGTGTAGATATTTCCATGTTTATACAGATTGCAGTGTAGATATATCCATGTTTATACACATGACTGTGTAGGTATTTCGATGTTTATACAGATGGCTTTGTAGATATTTCCATGTTTATAGAGATAGCGGTGTAGATATTTCCATGTTTATACAGATAGCGGTGTAAATATTTCCATGTTTATACAGATCGTGGTGTAGATATTTCCATGTTTATACAGATTCCGGTGTAGATATTTACATGTTTATACAGACCGCAGTGTAGATATTTCCATGTTTATAGAGATAGCAGTGTAGATATTTCCATGATTGTACAGATGGCGGTGTTGATGTTTCCTTCTATACACAGATTGCCGTGTAGGTATTTCCATGTGTATAGAGATGGCATTGTAGATATTTCCAAGTTTATACAGATGGTGGTGTAGAAATTTCCATGTTGATTCAGATGAATCTATAGGTATTTCCATGTTTATAGAGATAGCGGTGTAGATATTTCCATGTTTATACTGATCACGGTGTAGATATTTCCATGTTTATACAGATCGCGGTGTAGATATTTCCATGTTTATACAGATCATGGTGTAGATATTTCCATGTTTATACAGATCGTGGTGTTGATATTACCATGTTTATAGGAATGGCGGTGCAAATATTTCCACATTTATACAAATAGCGTTGTAGTTATTAGCATGTTTATACAGATAGCGGTGTAGATATTTCCATGTATAAACAGATGTCTGTGTATATATTTCCATGTTTAAACAGATGGCGGTGGAGGTATTTCCTTGTTTATAGAAATAGCGGTGTAGATATTTCCATGTTTATGCAGATAGCGGTGTAGATATTTCCATCTGTATACAGATGGCTGTGTAGATATTTCTATGTTCATATAGATGGCTGTGTAGATATTTCCATGTTTATAGAGATGACTTTGTAGGTATTTCCATGTTTATACAGATGGCGTTGTAGATATTTCCATGTTTATAGAGATAGCTGTGTAGATATTTCCATGTTTATACAGATAGCCATCTAGTTATTTCCATGTTTATACAGATCGTGGTGTAGATATTTCCATGTTTATACAGATCGCGGTGTAGATATTTCCATGTTTATACAGATGGCGGTTTAGATATTTCCATGTTTATAGAGATGGCGGTGTAGATATTTCCATGTTTATACAGATAGCGGTGTAGATATTTCCACTTTTATACAGATGGCGGTGTAGATATTTCCATCTTTCTACAAATGGCAGTGTAGATATTTCCATGTTTATAGAGATAGCGGTGTAGATATACCCATGTTCATAGAGATAGCAGTGAGGATATTTCCATGTTTATACAGATAGCAGTGTAGATATTTCCACTTTTATATAGATAGCGGTTTAGATATTTCATATTTATACAGATAGCGGTGTAGATATTTCCATGTTTATACAGATAGCGGTGTAGATATTTCCACGTTTATACAGATGGCGGTGTAGATATTTCCATGTTTTTACAGATGGCTGCGTAGATATTTCCATGTGTATACAGATGGCGGTGTAGATATTTCCATGTTTATACATATAGTGGTGTAGATATTTCCATGTTTACAGATATAGCGGTAAATATATTTCCATCTTTGCACAGATTGCGGTGTAGACATTGCAAACTTTACACTGATAGCGGTGTAGATATTTCCAAGTTTACACAGATACCTGTGTCAATATTTCCAGGTTTACAGAGATATCATTGTAGATATTTCCATGTTTATACAGATAGCGGTGTAGTTATTTACATGTTGATACAGATAGCGGTGTAGATATTTTCAGGTTTTTACAGATACTGGTGTAGATATCTCCACGTTTTACAGATAGCTGTGTAGATATTTCCCTGTTTACACAGATAGCGTTGTAAATATCTGCATGTTTACACAGATAGCGTTGTAGATATTTCCATGCTTACACAGATTGCGGTGTAGATATTTCCAAGTTTACACAGATAGCTGTGTAGATATTTCCATGTTTACACAGATAGCGTTGTAGATATTTCATTGTTTATAGAGACGGCGGTGTAGGAATTTCCATGTTTTTAAAGATACCGATGTAGGTATTTCCGTGTTTATAAAGATAGCGGTGGAGATATTTCCATGTTTATGCAGATAGCGGTGTAAAAATTTCCAATGTTTATACAGATAGCGGTGTAGTTATTTCCATGTTTATACAGATAGCGGTGTAGATATTTCCATGTTTATAGAGACTGTGGTGTAGATATTTCCATCTTTGCACAGATTGCTGTGGATATTTCCATGTTTATACAGATTGCGGTGTAGTTATTTACATGTTGATACAGTTAGCGGTGTAGAAATTCCCATGTTTATACAGATGGCTTTGTAGATATTTCCATCTTTCTACAGATGTCAGTGTAGATATTTCCAAGTTTATACAGATGTCTGTGTAGATATTTCCATGTTTATGCAGATGGCGGGGTAGATATTTCCATGTTTATAGAGATGGCGTTGTAGTTATTTCTATGTTTATAGAGATAGCGGTGTAAATATTTCCATGTTTATAGAGATGGTGGTGTAAGTATTTTCATGTTTATAGAGATAGCGGTGTAGATATTTCCATGTTTATACAGATAGCGGTGTTGCTACTTCCATGATAATACAGATAGCGGTGTGGATATTTCCATGTTTTTACAGCTCACGGTGTAGATATTTCCAACTTTATACAGATGGGATTGGAGATATTTCCATGTTTATACAGATAGCGGTGTAGATATTTCCATGTTTATACAGATGGCAGTTTAGATATTTCCATGTTTATAGAGATGGCGGTGTAGATATTTCCATGTTTATACAGATAGCGGTGTAGATATTTCCACGTTTATACAGATGGCGGTGTAGATATTTCCATCTTTCTACAAATGGCAGTGTAGATATTTCCATGTTTATAGAGATAGCGGTGTAGATATATCCATGTTCATAGAGATAGCAGTGAGGATATTTCCATGTTTATACAGATAGCAGTGTAGATATTTCCACTTTTATAGAGATAGTGGTTTAGATATTTCATATTTATACAGATAGCGGTGTAGATATTTCCATGTTTATACAGATTGCGGTGTAGATATTTCCATGTTTATACAGATAACGGTGTTGATATTTCCATGTTTATACTGATCGCGGTGTAGATATTTCCATGTTTATAGAGATGGCGGTGTAGATATTTCCATGTTCATAGAGATAGCGGTATTGATTTTTCCATGTTTATAGAGATAGCGCTGTGGATATTTCCATGTTTATACAGATAGGGGTGTAGATATTTCCATGTTTATAGAGATGGCGGTGTAGATATTTCCATGTTTATACAGATCACGGTGTAGATATTTCCATGTTTATACAGATCATGGTGTAGATATTTCCATGTTTTTACAGATCGCGGTGTTGATATTACCATGTTTATAGGGATAGCGGTGCAAATATTTCCACATTTATACAGATAGCGGTGTAGTTATTTTCATGTTTATACAGATAGCGGTGTAGATATTTCAATGTATAAACACTTGTCTGTGTATATATTTCCATGTTTAAACAGATGACGGTGTAGATATTTCCTTGTTTATACAAATAGCGGTGTAGTTATTTCCATGTTTATACAGATAGCGGTGTAGATATTTCCATGTATATACAGATGGCTGTGTAGATATTTCCATGTTCATACAGATGGCTTTGTAGATATTTCCATGTTTATACAGATGAATTTGTAGGTATTTTCATATTTATACAGATGGCGGTGAAGATATTTCCATGTTTATGGAGAAAGCTGTGTAGTTATTTCCATGTTTATACAGATAGCGGTGTAGATTTTTCCATGTTTATACAGATCGCGGTGTAGATATTTCAATGTTTATACAGATCGCGGTGTAGATATTTCCATATTTATACAGATAGTGGTGTTGTTATTTCCATGTTTATACAGATAGCGCTGTAGATATTTCCATGTTTATACAGACGGCAGTGTAGATATTTCCATGTTTATACAGATGGCGGTGTAGATATTTCCATGTTTACAGAGATAGCGGTGTAGATATATCCTTGTTCATAGAGATAGCAGTGAGGATATTTCCATGTTTATACAGATAGCAGTGTAGATATTTCCATTTTTATAGAGATAGCGGTTTAGATATTTCATATTTATACAGATAGCGGTGTAGATATTTCCATGTTTATACAGATTGCGGTGTAGATATTTCCATGTTTATACACATGACTGTGTAGGTATTTCCATGTTTATACAGATGGCTTTGTAGATATTTCCATGTTTATAGAGATAGCGGTGCAGATATTTCCATGTTTATACAGATAGCCGTGTAAATATTTCCATGTTTATACAGATCGTGGTGTAGATATTTCCATGTTTATACAGATTCCGCTGTAGATATTTACATGTTTATACAGACCGCAGTGTAGATACTTCCATGTTTATAGAGATAGCGGTGTAGATATTTCCATGATTGTACAGATGGCGGTGTTGATGTTTCCATCTATACACAGATTGCCGTGTAGGTATTTCCTTGTGTATACAGATGGCATTGTAGATATTTCCATGTTTATACAGATGGTGGTGTGGAAATATCCATGTTGATACAGATGACTCTATAGCTATTTCCATGTTTTTACTGATGGCATTGAAGATATTTCCATGTTTATAGAGATAGCAGTGTAGATATTTCCATGTTTATACAGATGGCGGTGTAGATATTTTCATGTTTATAAAGATAGCGGTGTAGATATTTCCATATTTATACAGATAACTGTGTAGATATTTCCAGGTTTATACAGATAGCGGTGTAAATATTTCCATGTTTATACAGATCATGGTGTAGATATTTCCATGTTTATAGAGATAGCAGTGTAGATATTTCCATGTTTATACTGAACACGGTGTAGATATTTCCATGTTTATACAGATCGCGGTGTAGTTATTTCCATGTTTATACTGATCATGGTGTAGATAATTCCATGTTTGTACAGATCGCGGTGTTGATACTACCATGTTTATAGGGATGGCGGTGCAAATATTTCCACATTTATACAGATAGCGTTGTAGTTATTAGCATGTTTATACAGATAGCGGTGTAGATATTTCCATGTATAAACAGATGTCTGTGTATGTATTTCCATGTTTAAACAGATGGCAGTGTAGATATTTCCATGTTTATACAAATAGCGGTGTAGATATTTCCATGTTTCTACAGATAGCTGTGTAGATATTTCCATGTGTATACAGATGGCTGTGTAGATATTTCCATGTTCATACAGATGGCTGTGTAGATATTTCCATGTTTATTGAGATGACTTTGTAGGTATTTCCATGTTTATAGAGATGGCGGTGTAGATATTTCCATGTTTATAGAGATGGCTGTGTAGATATTTCCATGTTTATACAGATTGCGATCTAGATATTTCCATGTTTATACAGATCGCGGTGTAGATATTTCCATGTTTATACAGATAGTGGTGTAGATATTTCCATGTTTATACAGATAGCGGTGTAGATATTTCCATGTTTATACTGATGGCGGTGTAGGTATTTCCATGTTTATAGAGATGGTGGTGTAGATATTTCCATGTTTATAGAGATAGCGGTGAGGATATTTCCATGTTTATACAGATAGCAGTGTAGATATTTCCACTTTTATAGAGATAGCGATTTAGATATTTCATATTTATACAGATAGCGGTGTAGATATTTCCATGTTTATACAGATTGCGGTGTAGATATTTCCATGTTTATACAGATAGCGGTGAAGATATTTCCATGTTTATACTGATCGTGATTTAGATATTTCCATGTTTATAGAAATGGCGGTGTAGATATTTCCATGTTCATAGAGATAGCGGTGTTGATTTTTCCATGTTTATAGAGATATCGGTGTGGATATTTCCATGTTTATACAGATAGGGGTGGAGGTATTTCCATGTTTATAGAGATGGCGGTGTAGATATTTCCATGTTTACAGAGATCACGCTGTAGATATTTCCTTGTTTATACAAATAGCAGTCTAGTTATTTCCATGTTTATACAGATAGCGGTGTAGATACTTCCATGTATATACAGATCGCGGTGTAGATATTTCCATGTTTATACAGATCGCGGTGTAGATATTTCCATGTTTATACAGATAGCGGGGTAGATATTTCCATGTTTTTACAGATATCGGTGTAGATATTTCCATGTTTACACAGATTGCGGTGTAGATATTTCCATCTTTCTACAGATGGCATTGTAGATATTTCCATGTTTACACAGATGGCGGTGTTGATATTTCCATCTATACACAGATAACCTTGTAGATATTTCCATGTTTATACAGATGGCCGCGCAGATATTTCTATGGATATGTAGATGGCGGTGTAGATATTTCCATGTATATAGAGATAGCGTTGTAGTTATTTCCATGTTTATATAGAGAGCGGTGTAGATATTTCCATGTATGTACACATGGCTGTGTAGATATTTCCATGTTTATACAGATGGCGGTGTAGATATTTCCATGTTTATACAGATAACTTTGTAAGTATTTCCATGTTTATACAGATGGTGGTGTAGATATTTCGATGTTTATAGAGATAGCAGTGGAGATATTTCCATGTTTATACAGATAGCGGTGTAGATATTTCCATATTTAAATAGATAGCGGTGTAGATATTTTCATGTATATACACATGGCTGTGTAGATATTTCCATGTTTATACAGATGGTGGTGTAGATATTTCCAAGTTTATACAGATAAATTTGTAAGTATTTCCATGTTTATACAGACGGCGGTGTAGATACTTCGATGTTTATAGAGATAGCAGTGGAGATATTTCCATGTTTATACAGATAGCAGTGTTGATATTTCCAGGTTTATACTGATCGCGGTGTAGATATTTCCATGTTTATAGAGATGGCGGTGTAGATATTTCCATGTTCATAGAGATAGCGGTGTAGATTTTTCCATGTTAATAGAGATTGCGCTGTGGATATTTCCATGTTTATACAAATAGGGTTGTAGATATTTCCATGTTTATACAGATGGCGGTGTAGATATTTCCATGTTTATACAGATCACGGTGTAGATATTTCCATGTTTATACAGATCATGGTGTAGATATTTCCATGTTTATACAGATCGTGGAGTTGATATTACCATGTTTATAAGGATAGCGGTGCAAATATTTCCACATTTATACAGACAGCGGTGTAGTTATTATCATGTTTATACAGATAGCGGTGTAGATATTTCAATGTATAAACAGATGTCTGTGTATATATTTCCATGTTTAAACAGATGGCGGTGGAGGTATTTCCCTGTTTATAGAAATAGCGGTGTAGATATTTCCATGTTTACACAGATAGTGGTGTAGATATTTCCATGTGTATACAGATGGCTGTGTAGATATTTCCATGTTCATATAGATGGCTGTGTAGATATTTCCATGTTTATAGAGATGACTTTCTGGTATTTCCATGTTTATACAGTTGGCGTTGTAGATATTTCCATGTTTAAAGAGATATCTGTGTAGATATTTCCATGTTTATACAGATAGCGATGTAGTTATTTCCATGTTTATACAGATCGCGGGGTAGATATTTCCATGTTTATACAGATAGCGGTGTAGATATTTCCATGTTTATACTGATCGTGGTTTAGATATTTCCATGTTTGTAGAAATGGCGGTGTAGATATTTCCATGTTCATAGAGATAGCGGTGTTGATTTTATCATGTTTATAGAGATATCGGTGTGGATATTTCCATGTTTATACAGATAGGGGTTGTAGGTATTTCCATGTTTATAGAGATGGCGGTGTAGATATTTCCATGTTAATACAGATCACGGTGTACATATTTCCTTGTTTATACAAATAGCAGTCTAGTTATTTTCATGTTTATACAGATAGCGGTGTAGATATTTCCATGTATATACAGATCGCGGTGTAGATATTTCCATGTTTATACAGATCGCGGTGTAGATATTTCCATGTTTATACACATAGCGGTCTAGATATTTCCATGTTTTTACAGATATCGGTGTAGATATTTCCATGTTTACACAGATTGCGGTGTAGATATTTCCATCTTTCTACAGATGGCATTGTAGATATTTCCATGTTTATACAGATGGCGGTGTTGATATTTCCATCTATACACAGATAACCTTGTAGATATTTCCATGTTTATACAGATGGCCGTGCAGATATTTCTATGGATATGTAGATGGTGGTGTAGGTATTTCCATGTATATAGAGATAGCGTTGTAGTTATTTCCATGTTTATATAGAGAGCGGTGTAGATATTTCCATGTATGTACACATGGCTGTGTAGATATTTCCATGTTTATACAGATGGCGGTGTAGATATTTCCATGTTTATACAGATAGCGGTGTAGATATTTCCATTTTTATAGAGATTGCGGTTTAGATATTTCATGTTTATACAGATAGCGGTGTAGATATTTCCATGTTTATACAGATTGCGGTGTAGATATTTCCATGTTTATACACATGAGTGTGTAGTTATTTCCATGTTTATACAGATGGCTTTGTAGATATTTCCATGTTTATAGAGATAGCGGTGTAGATATTTCCATGTTTATACAGATAGCGGTGTAAATATTTCCATGTTTATACAGATCGTGGTGTAGATATTTCCATGTTTATACAGATTCCGGTGTAGATATTTACATGTTTATACAGACCGCAGTGTAGATATTTCCATGTTTATACAGATAGCAGTGTAGATATTTCCATGATTGTTCAGATGGTGGTGTAGAAATTTCCATGTTGATACAGATGAATCTATAGGTATTTCCATGTTTTTACTGATGGCTTTGTAGATATTTCCATGTTTATAGAGATAGCAGTGTAGATATTTCCATGTTTATACAGATGGCGGTGTAGATATTTTCATGTTTATAAAGATGGCGGTGTAGATATTTCCATATTTATACAGATAACTGTGTAGATATTTCCATGTTTATGCAGATAGCTGTGTAAATATTTCCATGTTTATACAGATCATGGTGTAGATATTTCCATGTTTATAGAGATAGCGGTGTAGATATTTCCATGTTTATACTGATCACGGTGTAGATATTTCCATGTTTATACAGATCGCGGTGTAGATATTTCCATGTTTATACAGATCATGGTGTAGATATTTCCATGTTTATACAGATCGTGGTGTTGATATTACCATGTTTATAGGAATGGCGGTGCAAATATTTCCACATTTATACAAATAGCGTTGTAGTTATTAGCATGTTTATACAGATAGCGGTGTAGATATTTCCATGTATAAACAGATGTCTGTGTATATATTTCCATGTTTCAACTGATGGCGGTGGAGATATTTCCTTGTTTATAGAAATAGCGGTGTAGATATTTCCATCTTTATACAGATAGCGGTGTAGATATTTCCATGTGTATACAGATGGCTGTGTAGATATTTCCATGTTCATATAGATGGCTGTGTAGATATTTCCATGTTTATAGAGATGACTTTGTAGGTATTTCCATGTTTATACAGATGGCGTTGTAGATATTTCCATGTTTATAGAGATAGTTGTGTAGATATTTCCATGTTTATACAGATTGCGATCTAGTTATTTCCATGTTTATACAGATTGCGGTGTAGATATTTCCATGTTTATACAGATCGCGGTGTAGATATTTCCATGTTTATACAGATAGCGGTGTAGATATTTCCATGTTTATACAGATGGCGGTTTAGATATTTCCATGTTTATAGAGATGGCGGTGTAGATATTTCCATGTTTATACAGATAGCGGTGTAGATATTTCCACGTTTATACAGATGGCGGTGTAGATATTTCCATCTTTCTACAAATGGCAGTGTAGATATTTCCATGTTTATAGAGATAGCGGTGTAGATATATCCATGTTCATAGAGATAGCAGTGAGGATATTTCCATGTTTATACAGACAGCAGTGTAGATATTTCCACTTTTATAGAGATAGCGGTTTAGATATTTCATATTTATACAGATAGCGGTGTAGATATTTCCATGTTTATACGGATTTCGGTGTAGATATTTCCATGTTTATACAGATAGCGGTGTAGATATTTCCGCGTTTATACAGATGGCGGTGTAGATATTTCCATGTTTATACAGATGGCTGCGTAGATATTTCCATGTGTATACAGATGGCGGTGTAGATATTTGCATGTTTATACATATAGTGGTGTAGATATTTCCATGTTTACAGATATAGCGGTAAATATATTTCCATCTTTGCACAGATTGCGGTGTAGACATTGCAAACTTTACACTGATAGCGGTGTAGATATTTCCAAGTTTACACAGATACCTGTGTCGATATTTCCAGGTTTACAGAGATATCATTGTAGATATTTCCATGTTTATACAGATAGCGGTGTAGTTATTTACATGTTGATACAGATAGCGGTGTAGATATTTTCAGGGTTATACAGATACTGGTGTAGATATTTCCACGTTTTACAGATAGCTGTGTAGATATTTCCCTGTTTACACAGATAGCGTTGTAAATATCTGCATGTTTACACAGATAGCGTTGTAGATATTTCCATGCTTACACAGATTGCGGTGTAGATATTTCCAAGTTTACACAGATAGCTGTGTAGATATTTCCATGTTTACACAGATAGCGTTGTAGATATTTCATTGTTTATAGAGATAGCGGTGTAGGTATTTCCATGTTTTTAAAGATACCGGTGTAGGTATTTCCGTGTTTATAAAGATAGCGGTGGAGATATTTCCATGTTTATGCAGATAGCGGTGTAAAAATTTCCAATGTTTATACAGATAGCGGTGTAGTTATCTCCATGTTTATACAGATAGCGGTGTAGATATTTCCATGTTTATAGAGACTGTGGTGTAGATATTTCCATCTTTGCACAGATTGCTGTGGATATTTCCATGTTTATACAGATTGCGGTGTAGTTATTTACATGTTGATACAGTTAGCGGTGTAGAAATTCCCATGTTTATACAGATGGCTTTGTAGATATTTCCATCTTTCTACAGATGTCAGTGTAGATATTTCCAAGTTTATACAGATGTCTGTGTAGATATTTCCATGTTTATGCAGATGGCGGTGTAGATATTTCCATGTTTATAGAGATGGCGTTGTAGTTATTTCTATGTTTATAGAGATAGCGGTGTAAATATTTCCATGTTTATAGAGATGGTGGTGTAAGTATTTTCATGTTTATAGAGATAGCGGTGTAGATATTTCCATGTTTATACAGATAGCGGTGTTGCTACTTCCATGATTATACAGATAGCGGTGTGGATATTTCCATGTTTTTACAGCTCACGGTGTAGATATTTCCATCTTTATACAGATGGGAGTGGAGATATTTCCATGTTTATACAGATAGCGGTGTAGATATTTCCATGTCTATAGAGATAGCGGTGTAGGTATTTCCATATTTATACAGATTGCGGTGTAGATATTTCCATCTTTATACAGATGGCTGTGTCGTTATTTCCATGTTTATACAGATAGAAGTGAAGATATTTCCATGTTTATACAGATAGTGGTGTAGATATTTCCAAGTTTATACAGATGTCGGTGTAGATACATCCATGTTTCCGAAGATGGCGTTGTAGATATTTTCATGTTTACAGAGATGGCGGTGTAGATATTTCCATGAATATAGAGATTGCAGTGTAGATATTTTCATGTTTATAGAGAAAGCGGTGTAGGTATTTCCTTGTTTATAGAGATAGCGGTGTAGATATTTCCATATTTATACAGATAGCGGTGTTGGTATATCCATGTTTATGCAGATAGCGGTGGAGATATTTCAATGTTTATCCAGATCACGGTGTAGATATTTCCATCTTTATACTGATAGCAGTGTAGATATTTCCATGTTTGTACTGATAGCGCTGTAGATATTTCCATGATTACACAGATGGCCATGTAGATAGTTACATGTTTATGGATATGGTGGTGTAGATATTTTCATGTTTATAGAGATGGTGGTGAAGATATTTCCATGTTTATAGAGATTGCGGTGTAGATTTTTCCATGTTTATAGAGATTGCGGTGTAGGTATTTCCATGTGTATAGAGACAGCGGTGCAGATGTTTCCATGTTTATACTGATGGCTGTGAAGATATTTCCATGTGTATACAGATTACTGGGTAGATATTTCCAAGTTTATACAGATAGCGTTGCAGATATTTCCATGTTTATACAAATAGCGGTGTAGATATTTCCATTTTTATACAGATAGCGGTGTAGATGTTTCCATGTTTATACAGACAGCGGTGGAGATATTTCCATGTTTATACAGATAGCGGTGTAGATGTTTCCATGTTTATAGAGATAGCGGTGTAGACATTTCCATATTTATACAGATAGCGTTGTAGATATTTCCATGTTTATTCAGATGGCGTTTTAGATATTTCCATTTTTATACTGATGGCGGTGTAGATATTTCCATGTCTATACAGATAGCGTTGTAGATATTACCATGTTTACACAGATAGCGGTGTAGATATTTCCATCTTTGCACAGATTGCGTTGTAGATATTTCCATCTTTACACAGATAGAGGTGTAGATATTTCCATCTTTGCACAGATTGCGATGTAGATATTGCCATGTTTATACAGGTAGACGTGCAGATATTTCCAAGTTTATGCAGATCGCTGTGTAGATATTTCCATCTTTCTACTAATGGCAGTGTAGATATTTCTATGTTTATACAGATGGCGGTGAAGATGTTTCCATGTTTATGTAGATGGCGGTGTAGATATTTCCATGTTTATAGAGATGGGGGTGTAGATATTTCTATGTTTATAGAGATAGCAGTGTAGATACTTCGATGATTATAGAGATGGCGGTGTAGTTCTTACCATTTTTCTAGAGATACTGCTGTTGATATTTCCAAGTTTATACAGATGGCTCTGTAGATATTCCCATGTGTATACAGATGGCAGTGTAGATATTTCCTTTTTTATGCAGATGGAGGTGTAGATATTTCAAAGTTTATACAGATGACTGTGTAAATATTTCCTTTTTTATGCAGATGGAGGTGTAGATATTTCAAAGTTTATACAGATGACTGTGTAAATATTTCCATGTTTTTACAGATGGCGGTGTAGATACGTCGAGGTTTATACAGATATCTCTGTGGCTCTTTCCATGTTTAAACAGATAGCAGTGTAGATATTTCCATGTTTATACAGACGGCAATGTAAATATTTCAATGTTTGTACAGATAGTGGTGCAGATATTTCCATGTTTATACAGATGACTGTGTAGGTATTTCCATGTTTATGCAGATGACGGTGTAGATATTTCCATGTTTATACAGATAGCGATCTAGTTATTTCCATGTTTATACAGATCGTGGTGTAGATATTTCCATGTTTATACAGATCGCGGTGTAGATATTTCCATGTTTATACAGATAGCGGTGTAGATATTTCCATGTTTATACAGATGGCGGTTTAGATATTTCCATGTTTATAGAGATGGCGGTGTAGATATTTCCATGTTTATACAGATAGCGGTGTAGATATTTCCACGTTTATACAGATGGCGGTGTAGATATTTCCATCTTTCTACAAATGGCAGTGTAGATATTTCCATGTTTATAGAGATAGCGGTGTAGATATATCCATGTTCATAGAGATAGCAGTGAGGATATTTCCATGTTTATACAGACAGCAGTGTAGATATTTCCACTTTTATAGAGATAGCAGTTTAGATATTTCATATTTATACAGATAGCGGTGTAGATATTTCCATGTTTATACAGATTTCGGTGTAGATATTTCCATGTTTATACAGATAGCCGTGTAGATATTTCCGCGTTTATACAGATGGCGGTGTAGATATTTCCATGTTTATACAGATGGCTGCGTAGATATTTCCATGTGTATAGAGATGGCGGTGTAGATATTTCCATGTTTATAAATATAGTGGTGTAGATATTTCCATGTTTACAGATATAGCGGTAAATATATTTCCATCTTTGCACAGATTGCGGTGTAGACATTGCAAACTTTACACTGATAGCGGTGTAGATATTTCCAAGTTTACACAGATACCTGTGTCGATATTTCCAGGTTTACAGAGATATCATTGTAGATATTTCCATGTTTATACAGATAGCGGTGTAGTTATTTACATGTTGATACAGATAGCGGTGTAGATATTTTCAGGGTTATACAGATACTGGTGTAGATATTTCCACGTTTTACAGATAGCTGTGTAGATATTTCCCTGTTTACACAGATAGCGTTGTAAATATCTGCATGTTTACACAGATAGCGTTGTAGATATTTCCATGCTTACACAGATTGCGGTGTAGATATTTTCAAGTTTTCACAGATAGCTGTGTAGATATTTCCATGTTTACACAGATAGCGTTGTAGATATTTCATTGTTTATAGAGATAGCGGTGTAGGTATTTCCATGTTTTTAAAGATACCGGTGTAGGTATTTCCGTGTTTATAAAGATAGCGGTGGAGATATTTCCATGTTTATGCAGATAGCGGTGTAAAAATTTCCAATGTTTATACAGATAGCGGTGTAGTTATCTCCATGTTTATACAGATAGCGGTGTAGATATTTCCATGTTTATAGAGACTGTGGTGTAGATATTTCCATCTTTGCACAGATTGCTGTGGATATTTCCATGTTTATACAGATTGCGGTGTAGTTATTTACATGTTGATACAGTTAGCGGTGTAGAAATTCCCATGTTTATACAGATGGCTTTGTAGATATTTCCATCTTTCTACAGATGTCAGTGTAGATATTTCCAAGTTTATACAGATGTCTGTGTAGATATTTCCATGTTTATGAAGATGGCGGTGTAGATATTTCCATGTTTATAGAGATGGCGTTGTAGTTATTTCTATGTTTATAGAGATAGCGGTGTAAATATTTCCATGTTTATAGAGATGGTGGTGTAAGTATTTTCATGTTTATAGAGATAGCGGTGTAGATATTTCCATGTTTATACAGATAGCGGTGTTGCTACTTCCATGATTATACAGATAGCGGTGTGGATATTTCCATGTTTTTACAGCTCACGGTGTAGATATTTCCATCTTTATACAGATGGGAGTGGAGATATTTCCATGTTTATACAGATAGCGGTGTAGATATTTCCATGTCTATAGAGATAGCGGTGTAGGTATTTCCATGTTTATACAGATTGCGGTGTAGATATTTCCATCTTTATACAGATGGCTGTGTAGTTATTTCCATGTTTATACAGATAGAAGTGAAGATATTTCCATGTTTATACAGATAGTGGTGTAGATATTTCCAAGTTTATACAGATGTCGGTGTAGATACATCCATGTTTCCGAAGATGGCGTTGTAGATATTTTCATGTTTACAGAGATGGCGGTGTAGATATTTCCATGAATATAGAGATTGCAGTGTAGATATTTTCATGTTTATAGAGAAAGCGGTGTAGGTATTTCCTTGTTTATAGAGATAGCGGTGTAGATATTTCCATATTTATACAGATAGCGGTGTTGGTATATCCATGTTTATGCAGATAGCGGTGGAGATATTTCAATGTTTATCCAGATCACGGTGTAGATATTTCCATCTTTATACTGATAGCAGTGTAGATATTTCCATGTTTGTACTGATAGCGCTGTAGATATTCCCATGATTACACAGATGGCCATGTAGATAGTTACATGTTTATGGATGTGGTGGTGTAGATATTTTCATGTTTATAGAGATGGTGGTGAAGATATTTCCATGTTTATAGAGATTGCGGTGTAGATTTTTCCATGTTTATAGAGATTGCGGTGTAGGTATTTCCATGTGTATAGAGACAGCGGTGCAGATGTTTCCATGTTTATACTGATGGCTGTGAAGATATTTCCATGTGTATACAGATTACTGGGTAGATATTTCCAAGTTTATACAGATAGCGTTGCAGATATTTCCATGTTTATACAAATAGCGGTGTAGATATTTCCATTTTTATACAGATAGCGGTGTAGATGTTTCCATGTTTATACAGACAGCGGTGGAGATATTTCCATGTTTATACAGATAGCGGTGTAGATGTTTCCATGTTTATAGAGATAGCGGTGTAGACATTTCCATATTTATACAGATAGCGTTGTAGATATTTCCATGTTTATTCAGATGGCGTTTTAGATATTTCCATTTTTATACTGATGGCGGTGTAGATATTTCCATGTCTATACAGATAGCGTTGTAGATATTACCATGTTTACACAGATAGCGGTGTAGATATTTCCATCTTTGCACAGATTGCGTTGTAGATATTTCCATCTTTACACAGATAGAGGTGTAGATATTTCCATCTTTGCACAGATTGCGATGTAGATATTGCCATGTTTATACAGGTAGACGTGCAGATATTTCCAAGTTTATGCAGATCGCTGTGTAGATATTTCCATCTTTCTACTAATGGCAGTGTAGATATTTCTATGTTTATACAGATGGCGGTGAAGATGTTTCCATGTTTATGTAGATGGCGGTGTAGATATTTCCATGTTTATAGAGATGGGGGTGTAGATATTTCTATGTTTATAGAGATAGCAGTGTAGATACTTCGATGATTATAGAGATGGCGGTGTAGTTCTTACCATTTTTCTAGAGATACTGCTGTTGATATTTCCAAGTTTATACAGATGGCTCTGTAGATATTCCCATGTGTATACAGATGGCAGTGTAGATATTTCCTTTTTTATGCAGATGGAGGTGTAGATATTTCAAAGTTTATACAGATGACTGTGTAAATATTTCCTTTTTTATGCAGATGGAGGTGTAGATATTTCAAAGTTTATACAGATGACTGTGTAAATATTTCCATGTTTTTACAGATGGCGGTGTAGATACGTCGAGGTTTATACAGATATCTCTGTGGCTATTTCCATGTTTAAACAGATAGCAGTGTAGATATTTCCATGTTTATACAGACGGCAATGTAAATATTTCAATGTTTGTACAGATAGTGGTGCAGATATTTCCATGTTTATACAGATGACTGTGTAGGTATTTCCATGTTTATGCAGATGACGGTGTAGATATTTCCATGTTTATAGAGATAGCCATGTAGATATTTCCATGTTTCTAAAGTTAGCGGTGTAGACATTTCCATGTTTATACAGATAGCGGTGTGGCTATTTCCATGTTTATACAGATAGCGGTGTAGATATTTCCATGTTTACAGAGATGTCTGTGTAGAAATTTCATAGTTTATACAGATGGCCGTGTAGATATTTCCATATTTATACAGATTGTGGTGTAGATATTTCCATGTTTATAGAGATGGCGGTGTAGATATTTCCATGTTTATACAGATAGCGGTGTAGATATTTCCATGTTTATACAGATAGCGGTGTAGATATTTCCACGTTTATACAGATGGCGGTGTAGAAATTTCCATCTTTCTACAAATGGCAGTGTAGATATTTCCATGTTTATAGAGATAGCGGTGTAGATATATCCATGTTCATAGAGTTAGCAGTGAGGATATTTCCATGTTTATACAGATAGCAGTGTAGATATTTCCACTTTTATAGAGATAGCGATTTAGATATTTCATATTTATACAGATAGCGGTGTAGATATTTCCATGTTTATACAGATTGCAGTGTAGATATTTCCATGTTTATACAGATAGCGGTGTAGATATTTCCATGTTTATACTGGTCGTGGTTTAGATATTTCCATGTTTATAGAAATGGCGGTGTAGATATTTCCATGTTCATAGAGATAGCGGTGTAGATTTTTCCATGTTTATAGAGATATCGGTGTGGATATTTCCATGTTTATACAGATAGCGGTGTTGGTATTTCCAAGTTTATACAGATGGCGGTGTAGATATTTCCATGTTTATACAGATCACGGTGTAGATATTTCCATCTTTATACAGATGGCAGTGTAGATATTTCCATGTTTATACAGATAGCGGTGTAGATATTTCCGTCTTTATGCAGATGGTTGTGTGGACACTTCCATGTTAATGGAGATTGCGGTGTACGTATTTTCATGTTTATAAAGGTGGCGGTGTAGATATTTCCATGTTTATAGAGATGAAGGTGTAGATATTTCCATGTTTATAGAGATAGCGGTGTAGGTATTTCCAAGTTTATACAGACAGCGGTTTAGATATTTCTATGTTTACAGAGACACCTGTGTAGATATTTCCACGTTTATAGACATAACCATGTAGATATTTCTAAGTTTATGGAGACTGCGGTGTAGATATTTGCATGTTTCTAGAGACAGCGGTGTAGATATTTCCATGTTTTTAAAGACAGCGGTGTAGATATTTCCATGTTTATACAGATAGCAGTGTAGATATTTCCATGTTTATAGAGACAGCGGTGTAGATATTTCCAGGTTTATACAGATGGCACTGTAGATATTTCCATGTTTATACAGACAGCGGTGTAGTTATTTCTATGTTTATAAAGATAGCGGTGTAGATATTTTCATGTTCATACAGACAGCGGTGTAGTTATTTCCATGTTCATAGAGATAGCGGTGTAGATATTTCCATGTTTACAGACATAGCATTGTAATTATTTCCAGGTTTATACAGATAGCGGTGTAAGTATTTCCATGTTTATACAGCTCGCGGTGTAGATATTTCCATCTTTATACAGATGGCAGTGTAGATATATCCATGTTTATACAGATAGCGATCTAGATAATTCCATCTTTACACAGATGGCGGTGTAGACAGTTCCATGTTAATGGAGATGTCGGTGTAGATATTTTCATGTTCATAGAGATAGCGGTGTAGATATATCTATGTTTATACAGATTACGGTGTAAATATTTCCATGTTTATACAGATAGCGGTGTAGTTATTTCCATGTTTATACAGACGACTGTGTATAAATTTCCATGTTTATACAGATGGCGCTGAAGGTATTTACATGTTTATAGAGATAGCGGTGTAGATATTTCCATGTTTATACAGATAGTGGTGTACATATTTCCATGTTTATACAGGTGACTGTGCAGGTATTTCCAAGTTTATACAGATGGCGGTGCAGATACTTCCATGTTTATAGAGATAGCCATGTAGATATTTCCGTGTTTATACAGATAGCGGTGTACATATATCCATATTTATACAGATCGTGGTGTAGATATATCCATGTTTATACAGATAGCTGTGTATATATTACCATGTTTATGCAGATAGCGGTGTAGGTATTTCCATGTTTACAGAGATAGAGGTGTATATACCTCCATATTTGCACAGATTGCGGTGTAGATATTTCCATCTTCACACAGATAGCAGTGTACATATTTGCATGTTTACAGAGACAGCTGTGTAGCTATTTCCACGTTTACACAGATAGTGATGTAGATATTTCCATGTTTATACTGTTTGCCTTGCTGATATTTCCATGTTTATAAACACAGCGGTGTAGATATTTCCATGTTTATACAGATAGCGGTGGAGATATTTCCATGTATATACAGATGGCGCTGTTGATATTTCCATGTTTATACAGATAGCGGTGTAGATATTTTCATGTTTATACAGACAGCGGTGGAGATATTTCCATGTTTATACAGATAACGATGTAGATATTTCCATGTTTATACAGATAGTCGTGTAGATATTTCCATGTTTATACAGATATCGGTGTAGATATTTCCATGTTTATACAGATGACTGTGCATATATTTCCATGTTTATACAGATTGCGGTGGAGATCTTTCCATGTTTATACAGATAGACGTGTAGATAATTCCATGTATATAGAAATAGCAGTGGAGATATTTCCATGTTTGTACAGATAGTGATGTAGATATTTCCATGTTCATAGAGATATCAGTGTAGATATTTCCACGTTTATACAGATAGCTGTGCATATATTTCCATGTTTATACAGATAGCAGTGTAGATATTTCCATATTTATACAGATAGCGGTGTAGGTATTTCCATGTTTATACAGATAGTGGTGTAGATATTTCCATGTTTATACAGTTGACTGTGTAGGTATTTCTATGTTTATATAGTTGGCGGTGTAGACATTTCCAAGTTTATAGAGATAGCCATGTTGATATTTATATGTTTATACAGATAGCAGTGTAGATATTTGCAGATTTATACAGATAGCGGTGTAGATATTTTGATGTTTATACAGATAGCGGTGTAGATATATCCATGTTTATACAGATAGCAGTGGAGATATTTCCATGTTTATAGAGATAGCGGTGTAGATATTTCCATGTTTATACAAATGACTGTGTAGGTATTTACGTTTATACAGATGGCGGTGTGGATATTTCCATGTTTATAGACATAGCCATGTAGATATTTACATGTTTATACTGATAGCGGTGTAGACATTTCCATGTTTATAGAGACAGTGGTGTAGATATTTCCATAATTATTCAGTTAGCGGTGTGGATATTTCCATGTTTATAGAGATAGCCATGTAGAAATTTCCATGTTTAAACTGATAGCGGTGTATTCATTTCCATGTTTATAGAGATAGCGGTGTAGATATTTCCATAATTTTACAGATAGCAGTAGATATTTCCAAGTTTATACAGATAGCGGTTTAGATATTTCCATGTTTATAGAGATAACCGTGTAGATATTTCCATGTTTATACAGATATCGGTGGAGATATTTCCTAGTTTATACAGATAGTGTTGGAGATATTTCCATGTTTATAGAGATGTCGGTGTAGATATCTCCAAGTTTATACAGATAGCGTTGTAGATATTTCCATGTTTATACAGATAGCGGTGTAGATACTTCCATGTTTATACAGATAGCGGTGTAGGTATTTCCATGTTTATACAGACAGCGATGTAGATATTTCCATGTTTGTCGAGATGGCCGTGTAGCTATTTCCGTGTTTATACAGATGGCAGTGTAGACATTTCCTTGTTTATACAGATTGTGGTGTAGATATTTCCATGTATATACAGATGACTGTATAGTTATTTCCCTGTTTATGCAGATGGCAGTGTAGATATTTCCATGTTTATAGAGATAGCCCTGTAGATATTTCCATGTTTATACAGATAGCGGTGTAGACATTTCCATGTTTATAGAGATAGCAGTGTAGATATTTCCATATTTTTACAGATAGCGGTATACATATTTCCATGTTTATACTGTTAGCGCTGTAGATATTTTCAGGTTTATATTGATAGCGGTGTAAATATTTCCATGTTTATACAGATGACTCTATATATTTCCATGTTTATACAGATAGCGGTGGAGATATTTCCATGTTTATGCAGATAGCGGTGTAGATTTTTCCATGTTTATGCAGATGGTGGTGTAGATATTTCAAAGTTCATAAAGATGGCGGTGTAGATATTTCTATGTTTATAGAGATAGTGGTGTAGGTATTTCCATGTTTATACAGATAGCGGTGTAGGTATTTGCATGTTTATTTAGAGGGCGGTGTAGATATTTCCATGTTCATACAGATGGCGGTCTAGTTATTTCCATATTTTTACAGATAGCGGTATAGATATTTCCATGTTTATACAGATAGCGCTGTAGATATTTTCAGGTTTATATTGATAGCAGTGTAAATATTTCCATGTTTATACAGATGACTGTGTATATATTTCCATGTTTATACAGATAGCTGTGTAGATATTTCCATGTTTATGGAGATAGCGGTGTAGATATTTCCATATTTATACAGATAGCCGTGTAGATATTTCCATGTTTATTCAGATGGCGGCATAGATATTTCCATGTTTATACAGATAGCGTTTTGGCTATTTCCATGTTTATACAGATGGCAGTGTAGATATTGCCATGTTTATACAGATAGCGATGTAGTTATTTCCATGTTTATACAGATAGCGGTGTAGATATTTCCATGTTCATGGAGATAGCGGTGTAGATATTCCCTTGTTTATACAGATAGCAGTGTAGGTATTTCCATGTTTATACAGATAGTGGTGGAGATATTTCCATGTTTATACAGATAGCGGTGTAGATTTTTCCATGTTTATACAGGTGCTGGTGTAGATATTTCCAAGTTCATAAAGATGGCGGTGTATATATTTCTATATTTATAGAGATAGTGGTGTAGGTATTTCCATGTTTATACAGATAGCGGTATAGGTATTTCCTTGTTTATTCAGATGGCGGTGTAGATATTTCCATGTTCATACAGATGGCGGTCTAGATATTTCCATGTTTATACAGAAAGCGGTGTAGATATTTCCATGTTTATACAGATAGCGGTGTCGGTATTTCCATGTTTGTAGAGATAGCGGTGTAGATATTTCCATGTTTATACAGATGGCTATGCATATATTTCCATGTGTATACAGATGGCAGTGTAGATATTTCCATGTTTATACAGATGGAGGTGTAGATATTTCCATGTTTATACAGATGACTGTGTAGATATATCCATGTATTTACAGATGGCGGTGTAGTTATTTCCATGTTTATACAGATAGCGGTGTGGCTATTTCCATGTTTATACAGATAGCTATGTAGATATTTCCATGTTTATAGAGATGGCTGTGTAGCTATTTCTATCTTTATACAGATGGCAGTGTAGATATTTCCATGTTTATACAGATAGTGGTGTAGATATTTCCATGTTTATACAGAAAGCGTTGTAGACATTTCCATGTTTATAGAGATAGCGGTGTAAATATTTCCATATTAATACAGAGAGCGGTGTAGATGTTTCCATGTTTATACAGAAAGCATTGTTGATATTTCCATGTTTATATTGAGAGCGTTGTAGTTGTTTCCAGGTTTATACAGATAGCGGTGGAGATATTTCCATGTTTATACAGATAGCGGTGTGGCTATTTCCATGTTTATACAGATAGCTATGTAGATATTTCCAAGTTTATAGAGATGTCTGTGTAGCTATTTCTATCTTTATACAGATGGCAGTGTAGATATTTCCATGTTTATACAGATAGTGGTGTAGATATTTCCATGTTTATACAGAAAGCGTTGTAGACATTTCCATGTTTATACAGATAGCGGTGTAAATATTTCCATATTAATACAGAGAGCGGTGTAGATGTTTCCATGTTTATATAGAAAGCATTGTAGATATTGCCATGTTTATATTGAGAGCGTTGTAGATATTTCCAGGTTTATACAGATAGTGGTGGAGATATTTCCATGTTTATACAGATAGCGGTGTAGATATTTCCATGTTTATACGGAGAGCGTTGTAGATGTTTCCATGTTTATATAGATAGCGGTGGAGATATTATCATGTTTATACAGATAGCGGTGTAGGTATTTCCATGTTTATAGAGATAGTGGGGTAGATATTTTCATGTTTATCCAGATGGATGTTTAGACATTTCCATGTGTACGCCGAATGCAGTGTAGATATTTCCATGTTTATACAGATAGTAGTGTAGAAGTTTCCATGCTAATACAGATCGTGGTGTAGGTATTTCCATCTATTTACCGATGGCAGTGTAGATATTTCCACGTTTATACAGATGGCGGTGTAGATATTTCCATGTTTATATAGATTATGGTATAGATATTTCCTTGTTTGTGTATATGGCGGTGTCGATATTTCCATGTTTATAGAGATGGCGGTCTATATATTTCCATGTTTATAGAGATAGCGGTGTAGATATTTCCATTTTTACACAGATAGCGGTGTAGGTATTTCCATCTTTACACAGATAGCGGTGTAGATATTTCTATGTTTATGCAGATAGCGGTGTAGATATTTCCATGTTTATACTGATGGCTGTGTAGGTATTTCCATGTGTGTACAGATGGCATTGTAGATATTTCCATATTTATCAGATGGTGGTGTAGATATTTCCATGTTTCTACAGATGACTGTGAAGATATTTCCATGTTTTTACAGATGGCGTTGTAGATATTTCCATTTGTATACAGATGGCGGTGTAGATATTTCCATGTTTATGCACATGGCGGTGTTGATATCTCCATGTTTATACAGATGGCGGTGTAGATATATCTATGTTTGCACAGATAGCGGTGTAGATATTTCCATGTTTTCACAGATAGCGGTGTAGATATTTCCATCTTTACCCTCATAGTGGTGTAGATATTTCCATCTTTTCACCGATAGCGGTGTAGTTATTTCCATGTTAACACAGGCAGCGGTGTAGATATTTCTATGTTTACACAGATAGCGTTGTCGATATTTCCATGTTTATACAGATAGCGGTGTAGATACTTCCATGGTTATACAGGTAGCGGTGTTGGTATTTCCATGTTAATACAGATAGCGATGTCGATATTTCCATGTTCATGCAGCGCGCCATGTAGTAATTTCCATTTTTGTACAGATGGTGGTGTAGATATTGCCACGTTTATACAGATGGCGTTGTACATATTTCCAGGTTTATACAGATGGCGGTGTAGATAATTCTATGTTTATGGAGATGGCACTGTAGATATTTCCATGTTTATTGAGATAGCGGTGTAGAAATTTCCATGCTTATAGAAACAGTGGTGTAACTATTTCCATGTTGTAGAGGTAGCGGTGTAGATATTTCCATGTTTATACAGATGGTGGTGTAGGTATTTCCATCTTTCTACATATGGCTTTTTTAGATATTTCCATTTTTATACAGATGTTGGTGTAGATATTTCCATGTTTATACAGACATATGTGTAGATATTACCATGATTATACAGATGGCGGTGAAGATATTTCCATCTTTATACTGATGGCGGTGTTGATACATCCATGTTTATGCAGATGTTGGTGTTGATATTTCCATGTTTATAGTGATGGTGGTGTAGATATTTTCATGTTTATAGAGATAGCGGTGTAGATAATTCCATGTTTATACAGATGGCGGTGTAGATATATCCATGTTTGCACAGATAGTGGTCTAGATATTTCCATGTTTACACAGATAGCGGTGTAGATATTTCCATGTTTATGTAGGTGGCGGTGTAGATATTTCCGTGTTTACACAGATAGCGGTGTAGATATTTCTATCTTTACACTGATAGCGGTGTAGATATTTCCATCTTTACACAGATAGCGGTTTAGGTATTTCCATTTTTACACACATAACGGCATAGGTATTTCCATGTTTCTAGAGATGACTGTGTAGATATTTCCATGTTTTTACAGATGGTGTTTTAGATATTTCCATTTTTTTACAGATGGCGGTGAAGATATTTCCTTGTTTATACAGATGGTGGTGTAAATATTTCCATGTTTGTACAGATCGCCGTGTAGATATTTCAATGTTGATACAGATGGCGGTGTTGATATTTCCATCTGTTTACAGCTCGCGGTGTAGATATTTACATCTTTATACAGATGGCGGTGTAGATATTTCTATGTTAATAGAGATATTGGTGTAGATATTTCCATGGTTATACAGATGGCAGTGTAGAAATTTCCACGTTTATACAGATGGTGGTGTACATATTTCCATGTTTATACAGATGACTTTGTTGATATTTCCATGTTTTTACAGATGACGGTGTAGACATTTCCATGTTTATATAGATAGCGCTGTAGATAATTCCATGTTTCCACAGATAGCGGTGTATTTATTTCCATCTTTACACTGATAGCGGTTTAAATATTTCCATCTTTACACAGATGGCCGTGTAGATATTTCCATGTTTACACAGATAGCGGTGTAGATATTTCCATGTTTATACACATAGCGGTGTAGATATTTCCATGTTTATAGAGATAGTGGTGTAGATATTTCCGTGTTTATAGAGACAGCAGTGTAGGTATTTCCATGTTTATAGAGATAGCAGTGTGGATATTTCCATGTTTATACAGATGGTTTTGTAGATACTTCCATGTGTATACAGATGGCAGCGTAGATAATTCCATGTTAATACAGATGGTGGTGTTGATATTTCCATGTTTATACAGATGACTGTGTAGATATTTCCACGTTTATACAGATGGTGGTGTAGATATTTCCATGATTATACAGATACCGGTTTAGATATTTCCATGTTCATACAGATGGCGGTGTAGATATTTCCATGTTTATACAGAGATCGTTGTAGATATTTCCATGTTTATACAGATCACAGTGTAGATATTTCCATCTTTCTACAGATGGCAGTGTAGGTATTTCCTTGTTTATGTAGATGGCATTGTAGATAATTCAATGTTGATAGAGATTGCGGTGTATATATTTCCATGTTTATAGAGATAGCGGTGTAGATATTTCCATGTTTATACAGATGGCTGTGTAGGTATTTCCAGGTGTTTACAGATGGCAGTGTAGATATTTCCATGTTTATACAGATAGAGGTGTAGATATTTCCATGTTTATACAGATAACGGTGTGGCTGTTTCCATGTTTGTACAAATAGCGGTGTAGCTATTTCCATGTTTGAGGAGATAACTTTGTATATATTTCCATGTATATACAGATGGCAATGTATGTATTTCCATGTTTATACAGATGGTGGTGTGGATATTTCCATGTTTATACACATGGCAGTGTGGATAGTTCGATGTTTATACAGATAGCGGTGTAGATATTTCCATGTTTACACAGACAGCGGTGTGGATATTTCCATCTTTGCACAGATTGTGGTGTAGAAATTTCCATCTTTACACAGGGAGCGTTGTAGATATTTCCATGTTTATAGAGATAGCAGTGTAGATATTTCGACGTTTATACAGATAGCGGTGTAGATATTTCCATGTTTATACAGATGGCGATGCAGATATTTCCATGTTTATACAGATGGCAGTGTTACATTTCCATGTTTATACAGATGATGGTGTAGATATTTCCATGTTTATACACTTGTGGGTGTAGATATTTCCATGTTTATACAGATAGCGGGGCAGATATTTCCATGTTTATAGAGATAACGGTGTAGATATTTCCATCTTTTTACAGACGGCAGTGTAGATATTTCCATGTTTATACAGATGGCGTTGTAGATATTTCCATTTTTATGCAGATGGCGGTGAGGCTATTTTCAAGTTTATAGAGATGGCGGTGTAGATATTTCTATATTTATAGAAATAGTGGGGTAGATAATTCCATGTTTATAGAGATGGCGGTGTATGTATTTCCATGTTTACTGAGATAGTGGTGGAGATATTTACATGTTTATACAGATAGCGGTGTAGATATTTCCATGTTTATAAAGATAGCGGTGTAGGTACATCCATGTTTATACAGATAGCGGTGTAGATATTTCCATGTTTATTCAGATTGCGGTGTATATATTTCCATCTGTATACAGATGGCAGTGTAGATATTTCCATGTTTATACAGATGACTGTGTAGATACTTCCATGTTTATACTGATGGCTGTGTAGATATTTCCATGTGTATACAGATGGCATTGTAGAAATTTCCATGTTTATAGAGATGTTGATGTAGATATTTCCATGTTTATACAGATGACTGTGCAGATATTTCCATGTTTATACAGTTAGCGGTGAAGATATGTCCATGTTTATAGAGATGTCTGTGTAGATATTTCCATGTATATACAGATGGCAGTGTAGATGTTTACATGTTTATACAGATGTTGGTGTAGATATTTCCAAGTTTATACAGAAGACTGTGTATGTATTTCCAATTTTATGCAGATGACGGTGTAGATATTTCCATATTTTAGAGATAGCCACATAGATATTTCCATGTTTATACAGATAGCGGTGTAAACATTTCCATGTTTATGGAGATAGCAGTGTAGACATTTCCATATTTATTCAGATAACGGTGTAGATATTTCCATGTTTAAACAGATAGCGGTGGAGATATTTCCATGTTTATACAGACAGCGGTGTAGATATTTCCATGTTGATACAGATCCTGGTGTAGATATTTCCATGTTTATATAGATGCTGGTTTAGATATTTCCATGTATATACAGGTAGCGGTGTAGACATTTCCAGGTTTATACAGATCGCAGTGTAGATATATCCATGTTTTTACAGATGGCGGTGTAGATAATTCAAAGTTTATACAGATGGTGGTGTAAATATTTCCATGTTTATACAGATGCCCGTGTAGATATCTCCATGTTTATGCAGATGGCGGTGTAGATATTTCCATGGTTATAGAGATGGTGGTGTAGATATTTTTATATTTATAGAGACAGCGGTGTAGGTAATTACATGTTTATAGAGATGGCGGTGTTGATATTTCCATGTTTATGGAGATAGTGGTGTAGATATTTCCATGTTTATAGACATAGCGGTGTAGATATTTCCATGTTTATACAGACAGCGGTGTTGGTATTTCCATCTATATACAGATAGCGGTGTAGATATTTCCATGTTTATACAGCTCACGGTGTAGATATTTCCATCTTTATACAGATGGCAGTGTCGATATTTCCATGTTTATACAGATATCATTGTAGATATTTCCATGTTTACACAGATGGCGGTGTAGGTAGTTCCATGTTTATGAAGATGTCGGTGTAGATATTTTCATGTTTATAGAGATGGCAGTGTGGATATTTCCATGTTTATAAAGATAATGGTGTAGATATTTCCAAGTTTATAGAGATGGCGGGGTAGGTACTTCCATGTTTATGGAGATAACGGTGTAGATATTTCCATGTTTATACAGATAGCGGAGTAGATATTTCCATGTTTATACAGATAGAGGTGTTGGTATTTCCATGTTTATACAGATAGCGGAGTAGATATTTCCATGTTTATACAGATCGCGGTGTAGATATTTCCATCTTTATACAGATGGCAGTGTAGATATTTCCATGTTTATACAGATAGCAGTGTAGATATTTCCATGTTTACACAGATGGCGGTGTAGCTACTTCCATGTTTACGGATATGGCGGTGTAGATATTTTCATGTTTATAGAGATGACGGTGTAGATATTTCCATGTTTATACAGATAGCGGTAAATATTTCCATGTGTATAGAGATAGCGGTGTATATTTTCCATGTTTATACTGATGGCTGTGTAGATATTTCCAGGTTTATACAGATAGCGGTGTAGATATTTCCATGCTGTTACAGATCGTGGTGTAGATATTTCCATGTTTATACAGACAGCGGTGTAGATATTTCCATGTTTATACAGATGGCGTTGTAGATATTTCCATTTTTATGCAGATGGCGGTGTAGATATTTCCAAGTTTATAGAGATGGCGGTGTAGGTATTTCTATATTTATAGAAATAGCGGTGTAGATAATTCCATGTTTATAGAGATGGCGTTGTAGTTATTTCCATGTTTATGGAGATAGTGGTGTAGATATTTCCATGTTTACACAGACAGCGGTGTAGGTACATCCATGTTTATTCAGAGAGCGGTGTAGATATTTCCTATTTTATTCAGATCGCGCTGTATATATTTCCATCTTTATACAGATGGCAGTGTAGATATTTCCAAGTTTATACAGATGACTGTGTAGATATTTCCATGTTTATACTGATGGCTGTGTAGATATTTCCATGTGTATACAGATGGCAGTGTAGGTGTTTCCATGTTTATAGAGATGGTGGTGTAGATATTTCCATGTTTATACAGATGACTGAGCAGATATTTCCATGTTTATACAGATGGCGGTGTAGATATTTCCATGTTTACAGAGATAGCGGTGTAGATATTTCCAGGTTTATACAGACAGCGGTGCAGATATTTCCATGTTTTTAGAGATAGCAGTGTAGATATTTCCATGTATATACAGATAGCGGTGTTAAATTTAGATGTTTATACAGTTGACGGTGTAGATATTACCATGTTTATACACATGGCGGTGTAGATATTCCATGTATATACAGATATCGGTGTAGATATTTCCATGTTTATAGAGATGGCTGTGTTGATATTTCCACGTTTATACAGACGGCAGTGTAAATATCTCCATGTTTAAAGATGGTGGTGTAGATATTTCCATGGTTATACAGAAGACTGTGTAGGTATTTCCAAGTTTATACAGATGGCGGTGTAGGTATTTCCATGTTTATAGATATAGACATGTAGATATTTCCACGTTTATACAGATAGCGGTGTAGATATTTCCATGTATGTAGAGATAGTGGTGTAGACATTTCCATATTTATACACTTAGCGTTGTAGATATTTCCGTGTGTATACAGATAGCGGTGCAGATGTTTCCATGTTTATACAGATAGCGCTTTAGATATTTCCATGTTGATACAGATCATGGTGTATATATTTCCCTGTTTATACAGATACTGGTGTAGTTATTTCTATGTTTACACAGGTAGCGTTGTAAATATTTCCATGTTTATACAGATCGCGGTGTAGATATTTCCATCTTTTTACAGACGGCGGTGTTGATATTTCCATGTTTCTACAGATGGCGGTGGAGATATTTCCATGTTTATGCAGATGGCGGTGTAGATATTTCCATGTTTATAGAGATGGCGGTGTAGATATTGCTATATTTACAGAGATAGCGGTATAGATATTTCCATGTGTAGACATTTCCATATTTATTCACTTAGCGGTGTATATATTTCCATTTTTATACAGATAGCGGTGCAGATATTTCCATGTTTATACAGATAGCGGTTTAGATATTTCCATGTTAATACAGATCGTGGTGTAGATATTTCCATGTTTATACAGATACCGGTGTAGTTATTTCCATGTTTATACAGATAGCGGTGCAGATATTTCCATGTTTATACAGATCGCGGTGTAGATATTTCCATCTTTTTACAGACGGCGGTGTTGATATTTCCATGTTTATTCAGATAGCGGTGTAGATATTTCCATGTTTATACAGCTCTCGGTGTAGATATTTCCATCATTATGCAGATGGCAGTGTAGATATTTCCATGTTTATACAGATAGTGGTGTAGATATTTCCATGTTCACACACATGGCGGTGTAGGTAGTTCCATGTTTATGGAGATGGCGGTGTAGATATTTTCATGTTTAAAGAGGTAGCGTTATAGGTGTTTCCATGTGTATAGAGATAGCGGTGTAGATGTTTCCATGTTTATACTGATGGCTGTGTAGGTATTTCCATGTGTATACAGATGGCAGTGTGGATATTTCCATGTTTATGGAGATGGCGGTTTAGATATTATCATGTTTAAAGTGATAGCGGTATAGGTGTTTCCATGTGTATAGATATAGAGGTGTAGATGTTTCCATATTTATACTGAAGGCTTTGTAGATATTTCCAGGTGTATACAGATGGCAGTGTAGATATTTCCATGTTTTTAGAGATGGTGGTGTTGACATTTCCATGTTTATACAGATTGTAGTGTAGCTATTTCCATGTTTAAACAGATGACTGTGTAGATATTTCCATGTCTATACTCATGGCGGTGTAGATATTTCCATCTTCCTACAGATATCGGTGTAGTTATTTCCATGTTTATACAGATAGCGGTGTAGATATTTCCATGTTTATACAGATAGCGGAGTAGATATTTCCATGTTTATAGATATGGCTGTGTAGATATTTCCAGGTGTATACATATGGCATTGTAGATATTTCCATGTTTATACAGATAGTGGTGTAGATATTTCCATGTTTATACAGATGACTGTGTAGGTATTTCCATGTTTATACAGATGGCGGTGTTGATATTACCATGTATATAGAGATACCCATGTAGATATTTCCATGTTTATACAGAAAGCGGTGTAGAGATTTTCATGTTAATAGAGATGGCGGTGTAGATATTTGCATATATATACAGATAGCGGTGTAGATATTTCCTTGTTTACAGATAGCAGTGGAGATATTTCCGTGTTTATACAGATAGCTGTGGAGATATTTCCATGTATATACATATAGCGGTGGATATATTTCCATGTTTATAGAGATGGCGGTGTAGATATTTTCAAGTTTATTCAGATAGCGGTGTAGATATTTCCATGTTTATACAGATAGCGGTGTATATATTTCCATTTATATACAGATAGCGGTGTATGTATTTCCATGTTCATTGGGATAGCGGTGTAGATATTATCAGGTTTATACAGATGTCTCTGTAGATATTTCCATGTGTATACAGATGTCAGTGCAGATATTTCCATGTTTATACACTTGGAAGTGTAGAAACTTCCATGTTTATACAGGTGACTGTGTAGATATTTCCATGTTTTTACAGATTGCGGTGTAGGTATTTCCATGTTTACACAGATAGCGGTGTGTCTATTTCAATGTTTATACAGATATCGATGTAGATATTTCCACGTTTATAGAGATGGCTGTGTAGATATTTCCATGTTTATACAGATGGCAGTGTAGATATTTCCATGTTTATACAGATAGTGGTGTAGTTATTTCCATGTGTATAGAGATAGCGGTGTGGATATTTCCATGTTTATACAGATGGCTGTGTAGATTTTTCCATGTGTATACATTTGGAAGTGTAGGTATTTCCATGTTTACACAGATGACTGTGTAGGTATTTCCATGTTTATACTGATGGCGGTCTAGATATTACCACGTATATAGAGATAGCCATGTAGATATTTCCATGTTTATACAGATAACGGTGTAGATATTTCTATGTTTGTAGAGATGGCTGTTTAGATATTTCCATATGTATACAGATTGCGGTGTAGATATTTCCAAGTTTATGCAGATAGCGGTGTAGATATTTCCATGTCTTTACAGATAGCGGTGTAGATATTTCCATGTTAATTCTGATGGTAGTGTAGATATTTCCATCTTTATACAGACAGCGGTGTCGTTATTACCATGTTTATTCAGATGGCAGTGTAGATATTTCCATCTTAATACATATAGCGATGTAGGTATTTCCATGTTTATACAGATAGCGGTGCCGATATTTCCATGTTTATACAAATAGCGGTGCAGATATTTCCATGTTTATACAGATAGCGGTGTAGATATTTCCAGGATTATACAGATAGCGGTGGAGATATTTCCATGTTTATACAGATGGGTGTGTAGATATTTCCATGTGTATACAGATGGCAGTGTAGATATTTCCATGTTTATACAGATAGCGGTGTGGCTATTTCCATGTTTATACAAATAGCGATGAAGATATTTGCATGTTTATACGGATAGCGGTGTAGATATTTCCATCTTTATACAGATAGCGTTGGAGATATTTCCATGTTCATACAGATTGCGGAGGATATATTTCCATGTGTATAAGGATGGCGGTGTAGATATATCCAAGTTTATGCAGATAGCGGTGTAGATATTTCCATGTTTATAGAGATAACGGTGTAGTTATTTCCATGTTTATACAGATAGCGGTGTAGTTATTTCCATGTTTATGCAGATGGCAGTGTAGATATTTCCATGTTTATACAGATAATGGTGTAGGTATTTCCATGTTTATACAGATGACTGTGTAGGTATTTCCACGTTTGTAGAGATGGCGGTGTAGATATTTCCATGTTTATAAAGATAGCCATGTAGTTATTTCCATGTTTATACAGATAGCGGTGTAGACATTTCTATGTTTATAGAGATAGCAGTGTAGGTATTTCCATATTGATACAGATAGCCGTGTAGATATTTCCATGTTTATTCAGATATTGGTGTAGATATTTCCATGTTTATACAGATAGTGCTATGGCTATTTCCATGTTTATGCAGACGGCAGCGTAGGTATTTCCATGTTAATACAGATAGCGTTGTAGATACTTCCATGTTTATAGAGATAGCGGTGTATATATTTCCATGTTTATACAGATAGCAGTGGAGATATTTCCATGTTTATAGAGATAGTGGTGGAGATATTTCCATGTTTATACAGATAGCATTGGAGATATTTCCATGTTTATAGAAATGGCAGTGTAGATATTTCCAAGTTTATACAGATAGAGGTGTAGATATTTCCATGTTTATACAGATAGTGGTGTAGATATTCCCATGTTTATACAGATATCGGTGTCGATATTTCCATGTTTATACAGATAGCGGTGCAGCTATTTCCATGTTTATACACATAGCGTTGTAGATATTTCCATGTTTATACAGATGGCTTTGTTGATATTTCCATGTGTATACAGATAGCAGTGTAGATATTTCCATGTTTGTATAGATGGAGGCGTAGTTATTTCCATGTTTCTATAGATGACTGTGTAGATATTTCCATGTTTTTACAGATGACAGTGTAGATATTTCCATGTTTATACAGATAGCGGTGTGGCTATTTCCATATTTATACAGAGAGCGATGTAGATATTTCCATGTTTATACAGATAGCGGTGTATATATTTCCATGTTTATACATACAGCGTTGTAGATATTTCCATGTTTATACAGATAGCGGTGTAGATATTTCCATGTTTATACAGATGGCGGTGTAGATATTTCCAAGTTTTTGCAGATAATGGTGTAGATATTTCCATATTTATACAGATAGCGGTGTAGATATTTCCATGTTTATTCTGATGGTGGTGTAGATATTTCCATGTTTATACAGATAGCGGTCTGGCTGTTTCCATGTTTATACAGATGGCAGTGTAGATATTTCCATGTTTATACAGATAGCGGTGTAGAAATTTCCATGTTTATAAAGATAGCGGTGTAGGTATATCCATGTATATAGAGATAGCGGTGGAGATATTTCTATCTTTATAGAGACAGCGGTCGAGATATTTCCATGTTTATACAGATAAAGATGTGGATATTTCCATGATTATGCAGATAGCGGTGTAGGTATTACCATGTTTATACAGATAGCGGTGTCGATATATACATGTTTATACAGATAGCGATGTAGGTATTTCCATGTTTGTACTGATTGCGGTGGAGATATTTCCATGTTAATACAGATAGCGGTGTAGATAATTCCATGTTTATAGAGATAGCTGTGGAGATATTTCCATGTTAGTACAGATATCGATGTAGATATTTCTATGTTCATACTGATAGCGGTGTAGATATTGCCATATTTATACAGATAGCCGTGTAGATATTTCGATGTTTATTCAGATGGTGGTGTAGATATTTCCATGTTTATACAGATAGCGGTGTTGCTAATTCCATGTTTATACAGACGGCAGTATAGATATTTCCAGGTTTATACAGATAGCAATTTAGATATTTCCATCTTTATAGAGATTGTGGTGTAGATATTTCCATGTTTATACAGATGGCTGTGTGGATATTTCCATGTGTATACAGATGGCAGTGTAGGTATTTCCATGTTTACACTGATGGAGGTTTAGGTATTTCCATGTATATACAGATGACTGTGTAGATATTTCCATGTTTTTACAGATGGCGGTGTAGATATTTCCAAGTTTATACAGATAGCGGTGTGGCTATTTCCGTGTTCATACAGATAACGATGAAGATATTTCCATGTTTATAGAGATGGCTGTGTACATATATCCATGTTTATGCAAATGGCAATGTAGATGTTTCCATGATTATACAGATAGTGGTGTAGGTATTTCCATGTTTATACAGATGACTGTGTAGGTATTTCCATGTTTATAGAGATGGCAGTGTAGATATTTCCATGTTAATATAGATAGCGATGTAGATATTTCCATGTGTATACAGATAGCAGTGTAGATATTTCCATGTTTATACAGATGGCCGTGTAGATATTTCCATGTTTATACAGATGACTGTGTAGATAGTTCCATGTTTTTACAGATGGCGGTGCAGATATTTCCATGTTTATACAGATAGCGGTGTGGCTATTTCCATGTTTATACAGATAGCGATGTAGATATTTCCATGTTGATACAGATATCGGTGTGGATATTTCCATGTTTATACAGATGGCGGTGTAGATTTTTCCAAGTTTATGCAGATAGCGGTGTAGATATTTCCATGTTTATAGAGATACCGGTGTAGATATTTCCATAGTTATACAGATAGCGGTGTAGATATTTCCATGTTTATTCAGATGTCGGTGTAGATATTTCCAGGTTTATACACATAGCGGTGTGGCTGTTTAAATGTTTATACAGATGGCAGTGTAGATATTTCTATGTATATACAGATAGCAGTGTGGCTATTTCCATGTTTATACAGATGGCAGTGTAGATATTTCCATGTTAATACAGATAGCATTGTAGATATTTCCATGTTTATACAGATAGCATTGTATATATTTCCATGTTTATACAGAAAGCGATGGAGATATTTCCATGTTTATACATATAGCGTTGGTGATATTTCCATGTTTATAGAGATGGCGGTGCAGATATTTCCAAGTTTATACAGATGGCGGTGTAGATATTTCCATGTTTATACAGACAGCGGTGTTGATATTTCCATGTATATACAGATAGAGGTGTAGGTAATTCCATGTTTATACAGATAGCGGTGTAGGTATTTCCATGTTTATAGAGATAGCAGTGTATATATTTCCATGTTTATACAGATTGCTGTGTAGATATTTCCATGTTTATACAGATGGAGGTGTAGATACTTCCATGTTTCTACAAACGACTGTGTAGATATTTCCATGTATTTACACATGGCGGTGTAGATATTTCCATGTTTCTACAGATAGTGTTGGATATATTTCCATGTTTATACAGATAGCGGTGTAGATATTTCCATGTTTATACAGCTCGCGGTGTAGATATTTCCATCTTTATACAGATGGCAGTGTAGATATTTCCATGTTTATATGGATAGCGGTGTAGATATTTCCATGTTTACAAAGATGGCGGTGTAGACAGTTCCATGTTTATGGAGATGGCGGTGTAGGTATTTTTATGTTTAAAGAGATAGCGGTATAGGTGTTTCCATGTGTATAGAGATAGCGGTGTAGATGTTTCCATGTTAATGATGATGGCTGAGTAGATATTTCCATGTGTATACAGATGGCAGTGTAGATATTTCCATGTTTATGGAGATGGCGGTTTAGATATTTTCAGGTTTAAAGGGATAGCGGTATAGGTGTTTCCATGTGTATAGAGATAGAGGTGTAGATGTTTCCATGTTTATATTGATGGCTGTGTAGATATTTCCAGGTGTATACAGATGGCAGTGTAGATATGATCACGTTTATAAAGATGGTTGTGTAGATAATTCCATGTTTACACAGATTTTAGTGTAGATATTTCCATGTTTATACAGATAGCTTTGTAGATATTTCCATGTTTATAGATATGGCTGTGTAGATATTTCCATGTTTATACTGATGGCATTGTAGATATTTCCATGTTTATAAAGATGTTGGTGTAGATATTTCCATGTTTATACAGAAGACTGTGTAGCTATTTCCAAGTTTATACAGATGGCGGTGTAGATATATCCTTGTTTACAGAGATAGCCATGTAGATATTTCCATGTTTATAGAGATGGCGGTGTAGGTATTTCCATGTTTATAGTCACATCACTGTAGATATTTCCATGTTTATACAGATAGCGGTGTAGATATTTCCATGTTTATACAGATGGCTTTGTAGATATTTCCACGTTTATGGAGATGGCGGTGTATATATTTCCATGTTTATACAGATGGCGGTGTAGATATTTCCATGTTTATACAGATATTTGTGTAGATATTTCCATGTTTATATAGTGTAGTGTGTAGATATTTCCATATTTATAAAGATCGCTGGGTAGATATTTCCATCTTTCTACAGATAGCGGTGTAGATATTTCCTTGTTTATAGATATAGCGGTTGAGATATTTCCATGTTTATACAGATAGTGTTGTAGTTATTTCCAAGTTTACACAGATCGCAGTGTCGAAATTTCCATGTTTATGCAGGTAGCGGTGTAGGTATTTCCATGTTTATGCAGATGGCAGTGTTGAGATTTCCATGAGTATACAGATGGCACTGTAGATATTTCCATGTTTATAAAATGGTGGTGTAGATATTTCCCTGTTTATACAGTTGACTGTGTAGACATTTCCATGTTTTTACAGAGGGTGGTCTCGGTATTTCCATGTTTATACAGATAGCAGAGTAGATATTTCCATGTTTATACAGATGGCTGTGTAGATATTTCCAAGTTTATACAGATGGCAGTGTAGATATTTCCATCTTTATACACATAGCGGTGTAGATATTTCCATGTGTTTACAGATGACTGTGTAGATATTTCCATGTTTATGCAGATGGCGGTGTAGATATTTCCATGTTTATAGAGATAGCGGTGAAGATATTTCCAAGTTTATACAGATAGCGGTGTAGATATTTCCATGTTTATACAGACAGCGGTGTAGATATTTCCATGTTTATACTGATAGCGGTGTAGATATTTCCATGTTTATACAGATTTCGGTGTAGGTATTTCCATGCTTACAGAAATACCGGTGTAGATATTTCCATGTTTATACAGATGGAGGTGTAGATATTTCTATGTTTATGCAGATGACTCTGTAGATATTTTTATATTTTTACAGATGGCGGTGTAGGTATTTCCATGCTTATACAGATTGCGTTGTGGCTAATTCCATGTCTATACAGATTGCTGTATAGATATTTCCATGTTTATAAAGATGGCTGTGTAGCTATTTCCATGTTTATACAGATGGCAGTGTAGATATTTCCATGTTTATTCCGATATTGGTGAAGATATTTCCATGTTTATACAGATGACTGTGTAGATATTTCCATGTTCATACAGATGGTGGTGTAGATATCTCCATGTTCATAGAGATAGTCATGTAGATATTTCCATGTTTATACAGATAGTGGTGAAGACATTTCCATGTTTATAGAGATAGCGGTGTAGGTATTTCCATATTTATACAGATAGGTGTGTAGATATTTCCAAGTTAATACAGATAGCGGGGTAGATATTTCCATGTTTATACAGACAGCGGTGTAGATATTTCCATGTTTATACAGATAGCGGTGTAGATATTTCCCTGTTTATACAGATAGCGGTGAAGATATTACCATATTTCTACAGATAGCGGTGTAGATATTTCCATGTTTATACAGATAGCGGTGAAGATATTGCCATATTTATGCAGATAGCGGTGTGGATATTTCCATGTTTATACAGATAGCAGTGTAGATATTTCCATGTTTACACATATAGCGGTGTAGATATTTCCATGTTTATACAGATAGTGGTGTAGGTATTTCCACGTTTATACAGATACCGGTGGAGATACTTCCATGTTTATACAGATGGCGGTGTAGATATTTCCACGTTTATAGAGATAGCAGTGCAGATATTTCCATGTTTATACAGATAGCGGTGTAGATATTTCCATGTTTATACAGATTGCGGTTTACGTATTTCCATGTTTATTGAGATAGCGGTGTGGCTATTTCCATGTTTATACAGATAGCGGTGAAGATGTTTCCATGATATAGAGATGGCTGTGTAGATATTTCCATGTATATACAGATGGTTGTGTAGATATTTCCATGTTTATACAGATTGCAGTGTAGATATTTCCATGTTTATACAGAAAGTGCTGTTGATATTTCCATGTATATGCAGATTGCCATGTAGGTATTTCCCCGTTTATACAGATAGCGGTGTAGATATTTCCATGTTTATACAGATGGCTGTCTAGATATTTCCATGTTTATACAGATGGCAGTGTAGATATTTCTGTGTTTATACAGATGGAGGTGTAGGAATTTCCATGTTTATACAGATGACTGTGTAGATATTTCCATCTTTATACAGATAGTGATGTAGGCATTTCCATGTTTATAGAGATAGCGGTGAAGATATTTTCATATTTATACAGGTTGCGGTGTAGATATTTCCATGTTTACACCAATAGCGGAGTTGATATTTCCATGTTTTTACAGATAGCGGTGTAGATATTTCCATGTTTATACAGATAGCGGGGTAGATATTTCCATGTTTACAGAGAGAGCGTTGTTGATATTTCCATATTTGCACAGATTGCGGTGTAGTTATTTCTATCGTTACACAGATTGCGGTGTACATATTTCCATGTTTACACAGATAGCGGTGTAGATATTTCCATGTTAAAACAGCTAGTGTTGTAGATAATTCCATGTTTATATAGATAGCGGTGTAGTTATTTCCATGTTTATAAATATAGTGGTGTAGATATTTCCATGATTTTACAGATAGCGGTGTAGATATTTTCATGTTTTTACAGATGGCGGTGTAGATATTTCCATGTTTTTACAGGTAGCGGTGTAGATATTTCCATGTTGATAGAGAAATCGGTGAAGATATTTCCATGTTTATAGAGATAGCCATGTAGATATTTCCATGTTTATACAGATAGTGGTGTAGACATTACCATGTTCATAGAGATAGCACTGTAGATATTTCCATATTTATACAGATAGCTGTGTTTATATTTCCATGTTTATGCAGATAGCGGTGGAGAGATTTCCATGTTCACAGAAATAGCGGTGTAGATATTTCCATATTTGCACAGATTGCATTGTAGATATTTCCATCTTTACACAGAGCGGTGTACATATTTCCATGTTTACACAGACAGCTGTGTAGATATTTCCATGTTTAAACAGATAGTGTTGTATATATTTCCATGTTTATACAGGTAGCGGTGTAGGTATTTCCATGTTTATAGAGATAGCGCTGCAGATATATTCATGTTTAAACAGATAGCGATGTAGATATTTCCATGTTTATACAGATAGTAGTGTAGGTATTTCCATATTTATACAGAGAGTGGTGTCGATACTTCCATGTTTACACAGATAGTGTTGTAGATATTTCCGTGTTTATACAGGTAGCGGTGTAGATATTTCCATGTTCATAGAGATAGCGCTGGAGATATTTCCATGTTTATACAGATGGCGGTGTAGATATTTCCAAGTTTATAAAGATAGCGGTATGGATATTTCCATGTTTATACAGAGAGCGGTGTATATATTTCCAAGTTTATACAGATTGTGGGGTAGGTATTTCCATGTTTATACAGATAGCGGTGTAGATATTTCCATGTTTATACAGATGGCTGTGTAGATGTTTCCTTGTGTATACAGATTGCAGTGTAGATATTTCCATGTTTATACAGATGGAGGTGTAGATATTTCCATGTCTATACAGATGACTGTGTAGATATTTTCATGTTTTTACAGATGGCGGTGTAGGTATTTCCATATTTATGCAGATAGTGGTGTGGCTGTTTCCATGTTTATACAGATCTTGGTGTAGATATTTCCATGTTTATACAGATAGCGGTGTAGATATTTCCATGTTTATACAGATAGCGGTGCAGCTATTTCCAAGACTTCAGAGATAGCGGTGTAGATATTTCCATATTTGCAAAGATTGCGGTGCAGATATTTCAATCTTTACACAGATAGCGGTGTACATATTTCCATGTTTACACAGATAGCGGTGAAAATATTTACATGTTAACACAGATAGTGTTGTAGATATTTCCATGTTTCTACAGATAGCCGTGTAGATATTTCCATGTTTATAAAGATAGCGGTGCAGATATTTCCATGTTTATTCAGAAAGCGGTGGAGATATTTCCATGTTTTTACAGAAACTGGTGGAAATAATTCCATGTTTATACACATGGTGGTGTATATATTTCCAAGTTTATAAAGATAACGGTGTAGATATTTCCATGTTTATACAGAGAGCGGTGTAGATATTTCCATGTTTATAGAGATCGTGGTGTAGATATTTCCATATTTATACAGATAGCGGTGTAGATATTTCCATGTTTATACAGACAGCGGTTTAGATATTTCCATGTTTACAGAGAGAGCGGTGTAGATATTTCCATATTTGCACAGACTGTGCTGTAGATATTTCCATCTTTACACAGATAGCTGTGTACATATTTCCATGTTTCCACAGAGAGCGGTCTATTTATTTCCATGTTAACACAGTTAGTGTTGTAGATATTTCCATGTTTATACAGATAGCGGTTTAGATATTTCCATGTTTATACAGATCGTGGTGTAGATATTTTCATGTTTATACAGATAGCATTGTAGATATTTTCATGTTTATAGAGATAGCAGTGTAGATACTTCCATGTTTACAGAGATAGTGGTTTAGATATTTCCATCTTTGCACAGATTGCGGTGTAGATATTTCCATCTTTACACAGATTGCGGTGTACATATTACCATGTTTACACAGATAGCGGTGTAGATATTTCCATATTTACACAGATAGTGTTGTAGATATTTCCAGGTTTATTCAGATAGCAGTGTAGATATTTATGTGTTTATAAAGATAGCAGTGTAGATGTTTCCAACTTTATACAGATAGCGGTGTAGATATTTCCATGTTCATACAGATGGCGGTGTAGGTATTTCCATATTTATACAGATAGCGGTGTAGGTATTTCCATGTTCATTCAGATGGCCGTGTACATATTTCCATGTGTATACAGATGGCAGTGTAGATATTTCCATGTTTATACAGATGAAGGTGTAGGTATTTCCATGTTTATACAGAAGAAAGTGTAGATATTTCCATATTTTTACAGATCGCGTTGTAGATATTTCGATGTTTATGCAGATGGCGGTGTAGATATTTCCATGTTTATAGAGATGGCGGTGTAGATATTTCTAAGTTCATAGAGATAGCGGTGTAGATAATTCCATGTTTATTGAGATGGTGGTGTTGGTATTTCCATGTTTATAGAGATAGTGGTGTAGATATTTCCATGTTTATTCATATAGCGGTGTAGATATCTCCCTGTTAATACAGATAGTGGTGCTGATATTTCCAGGTTTATACACATAGCGGTGTAGACATTTCCATGTTTACTCAGCTCGCGGTGTAGATATTTCCATGTTTATAAAGATTGTAGTGTAGGTATTTCCATGTTTATGCAGATAGTGGTGTAGATATTTCCATGTTTATACAGATAGCAGTGTAGATTTTTCCATGTTTATAGAGATAGCGGTGAAGGTATTTCCATGTGTATTCAGATAGCGATGCAGATGCTTCCAAGTTTATACTGATGGCTGTGTAGACATTTCCATGTGTTTACACATGGCAGTGTGGATATTTCCATGTTTATAGAGATTGTGGTGTAGATATTTCCAAGTATATACAGATGACTGTGTATATATTTCCATGTTTATACAGATGGCGGTGTAGATATTTCCATGTTTATACAGATAGCGGTGCATGTATTTCCATGTTTATACAGATAGCGGTGTAGATGTTTCCATGTTTATAGAGATGGCAGTGTAGATATTTCCATGTTTATAGAGATGGCAGTGTAGATATTTTCATGTTTGCACAAATATCGGTGTAGATATTTCCATGTTTATAGAGATAGCGGTGTAGATATTTCCATGTTTGCACAGATAGCAGTGTGGATATTTCCATCTTTTCACAGATTGTGGTGTAGATATTTCCATGTTTATACAGATTGTTGTGTAGATATTTCCATGTTTATACAGATAGCGGTGTAGATATTTCCATATTTGCACAGATTGCGGTGTAGATATTTCCATCTTTACACAGAGACCTGTGTACATATTTCCATGTTTATACAGATAGCCGTGTAGATACTTCCGTGTTTATTCAGATAAAAGTGTAGATATTTCCATGTTTACACAAATCGTGGTGTAGATATTTCCATGTTTATACAGATAGCGGTGTAGGCATTTCCATGTTTATACAGGAAGCGGTGTAGACATTCCCATATTCATACAGATCACTTTGTAGATATTTCCATCTTTCTACAGATGGCCCTGTAGATATTTCCATGTTTATACAGATAGCGGTGCAGATATTTCCATGTTTATACAAATTGTGGTGTTGGTATTTCCATGTTTATAGAGATAGCGGTGTAGATATTTTCATGTCTATACAGCTCACGTTGTAGATATTTACATCTTTATACAGATGGCAGTGTAGATATTTCCATGTTTATACAGATGGCAGTGTAGATATTTCCATGTTCATAGAGATAGTGGTGTAGATATTTCCATGTTTACAGTGATAGCGGTGTATTTCCATGTTTATAGAAATAGCGGTGTAGTTATTTCCATGTTGATACAGATTGCTGTGAAGATATTTCCACGTGTATAAAGATGGCAGTGTAGGTATATCCATGTTTATGCAGATGGTGGTGTAGATATTTCCATGTTTATAGAGACAGCAGTGTAGATATTTCCATGTTTATACAGATGGCAGTGTAGATATATCCATGTTTATACAGATAGCGGTGTGGATATTTCCATGTTTACAGAGATGGTGGTGTAGATAGTTCCAGGTTTATGGAGATGGCGGTGTAGAAATTTTCATGTTTATAGAGATGGCGGTGAAGGTATTTCCATGTTTATAGAGATAGCGGTGTAGGTACTTCCATGTTTATAGAGAGAGCGGTGAAGATGTTTCCATGTTTTTACTGACGGCTGTGTAGGTATTTCCAAGTTTATAGAGATAGCGGTGTAGACATTTCCACATTTATACAGATAGCGGTTTAGATATTTCCATGTTTATACAGATGGCGATGGATATATTTCCATGTTTATACAGATGGCGGTGTAGATATATCCAACTTTATACAGATATCGGTGTAGATATTTCCATGTTTATACAGATTGCGGTGTAGGTATTTCCATGATAACAGAGATAGCGGTGTAGATATTTCTGTCTTTGAACAGATTGAGGTGTAGATATTTCCATGTTTACACAGATAGCGGTGTAGATATTTTCATGTTTACACAGATAGCTGTGTAGGTATTTCCATGTTTACACAGATAGCGTTGTAGGTATTTCCATGTTTATACAGATAGCGGTGTAGATAGTTCCATGTCTATAGAGATAGCGGTGGAGATGTTTCCATGTTTATACAGATAGCGATGTAGATATCTCCATGTTTATACAGATAGCTGTGTAGATATTTCCATGTTTATAGAGATAGCGGTGTAGATATTTCCATCTTTGCAGAGATTGCAGTGTGGATGTTTCCATGTTTACACATATAGCGGTGTAGATATTTCCGTGTTTACACAGATAACTGTGTAGATATTTCCATGTTTACACAGATAGCGTTGTAGATATTTCCATGTTTATACACATAGCGGTGGAGATGTTTCCATGTTTATTCAGATAGCGGTGTAGATATTTCCTCGTTTACACAGATGGTGGTGTAGATAGTTCCATGTTTATGGAGATGGCGGTGTAGATATTTTCATGTTTATAGAGACGTTGGTGCAGTTATTTCCCTGTTTATAGAGATTGCGTTCTAGATATTTCCATGTTTATAGAGATTGCCGTGTAGATATTTCCTTGTTTATTCAGATAACCGTTTAGACATTCCCATGCTTATCGAGATAACAGTGTAGATATTTTCATATTTATACAGATAGCGGCGTACATATTTGCATGTTTATACAGATAACGGTGTAGATATTTCCATGTTTATACATATAGCAGTGTAGATATTTCCATGTTTATACAGATAGCTGTGTAGGTATTTCCATGTTTATACAGGTAGCGGTGTAGATATTCCCATGTTTATACAGATCACGGTGTAGACATTTCCATCTTTCTACAGATGGCAGTGTAGATATTTCTATGTTTAAACAGACGGTGTTGTAGATATTTCCATGTTTATAGAGATCGCGGTGCAGATATTTCCATGTTTATGCAGATGGCGGTGTAGATATTTCCATGTTTATAGAGATGGCAATGTAGATATTTCTATGTTTACAGAGATAGCGGTGCAGATAATTCCATGTTTATTGAGATGGCGGTGTTGTTATTTCCATTTTGATAGAGATAGTGGTGTAGATATTTCCATGTTTATACTGATGGCTCTGTAGATACTTGTATGTATATACAGATGGCGGTGTTGGTAATTCCATGTTTATACAGGGAGCCGTGTAGATATTTCCTTGTTTATACAGCTTGCGGTGTAGATATTTCCATCTTTATACAGATGGCAGTGTAGATATTTCCATGCTTATACAGATGGCGGTGTAGATATTTCCATGTCTAAACTAATAGCGGTGTAGATATTTCCATGTTCATGCAGATGGCGGTGTAGATATTTTCATGTTTATACAGATGGCGGTGTAGCTATTTCTGTGTTTATACATATGGCGGTGTTGTTATTTCCATGTTTATACAGATAGCGGTTTAGATATTTAAATGTTTATACAGATAGCGGTGTAGTTAATTACATGTTTGCAGAGATAGCAGTGTAGATATTTCCATCTTTGCACAGATAGCTGTGTAGATATTTCCAAGTTTACACAGATATCTGTGTAGATATTTCCATGTTTACACAGATAGCAGTGTAGATATTTCCATGTTTATGCAGCACGCGGTGTAGATATTTCCATGTTTATACAGATGGCAGTGTACGTATTTCCATGTTTGTACAGATAGTGGTGTAGATATTTCCATGTTTGTACAGATCGGAGTGTAGATATTTGCATGTGTATACAGATGGCAGTGTAGGTATTTCCATGTTTTTAGAGATGGTGGTGAAGATATTTCCATGTTTTTCAGATGACTTTGTAGATATTTGCAAGTTTATACAGATGGCAGTGTAGATATTTCCATGCTTATAGAAATAACAGTGTAGATATTTCCATGTTTATAAAGATAGCGGTGTAGATATTTCAATGTTTACAGAGATAGCGGTGTAGATATTTCAATGTTTATACAGATAGCGGTTTAGATATTTCCATGTTTAAACTGATGGCGGTGTAGATATTTCCATGTTTATAGAGATAACATTGTAGATATTTCCATGTTTATAGAGATAGAGGTGTAGATATTTCCATATTTATACAGATAGCAGTGTAGATAATTCCATGTTTATACAGATGGCTGTGTAGATATTTCCATGTGTATACAGATGGCAGTGTAGATATTTCCATGTTTATAGAGCTGACTGTGTAGATATTTCCACGTTTATACAGATAGCGGTGGTGATATTTCCACGTTTATACAGATGTCGATGTAGATATTTACACGTTTATACAGATAGCGGTGTAGATACTTCCAAGTTTACACAGATAACAGTGAAGATATTTTCACGTTTTACAGATAGTGGTGTAGATATTTCCATGTTTACACAGATAGCGTTGCAGATATTTCCATGTTTATACAGATAGCGGTGTAGATATTTCCATGTTTATACAGCTGGCGGTGTAGATATTTCCATGTTTATGCAGATGGCGGTGTAGATATTTCCATGTTTTTGCAGACAGCGGTGTAGATATTTCCAAATTTACACAATGGCTGTGTGGATATTTCCGTGTTTACAGAGATAGCTGTGTAGGTATTTCCATGTTTATAGTGATAGCGGTGTAGATATTTCCAGGTTTTCACAGATAATGTTGTAGATATTTCCAAGTTTATGCGGATAGCTGTGTTCATATTTCCATGTTTATAAGGATAGTGGTGTAGATATTTCCATGTTCATACAGATAGCGGTGTAGGTGTTTACATGTTTATACAGATAGCAGGGAAGATATTTCCATCTTTGTAGACATGGCTGAGTAGATATTTCCATGTTTATACAGATGGCAGTGTAGATATTTCCATGTTAATACAGGTTGTGGTGTAGATATTTACATGTTTATACAGATGACTGTGTAGGTATTTCCACGTTGATACAGATGTCGTTGTAGATATTTCCATGTTTATAGGTATAGAGGTGTAGATGTTTCCATGTTTATACAGATAGCGGTGTATATATCTCCATGTTTATAGAGATGGCTGTGAAGGCATTTCCATGTTTATACAGATAGCGGTGTACATATTTCCATGTTTATTCAGCTCCCGATTTTGATATTTCCATCTTTATACTGATGGCAGTGTACATAATTCCATGTTTATACAGATAGTGGTGTAGTTATTTCCATGTTTATACAGATGGCGGTGAAGATAGTTCCATGTTTCTGGAGATGGCGGTGTAGATATTTTCATGTTTATAGAGATGGAGGTTTAGATATTTCCATGTTTATACAGATGGCTGTGTAGATATTTGAATGTGTATACAGATGGCAGTGTAGATATTTCCAAGTTTATAGAGGTGGTGGTGTAGATATTTCCATGTTTATAGAGCTGACTTTGTAGATATTTGCTTGTTTATACAGATGCCGGTGTAGATATTTCCATGTTTATAGAGATAACAGTGTAGATATTTCCATGTTTATAAAGATAGCGGTGTAGATATTTCCATGTTTATAGAGATAGCGGTGTAGATATTTCCATATTTATACAGATAGCGGTGCAGACATTTCCATGTTGAAACAGATGGTGGTGTAGATATTTCCATGTTTATACAGATGGTGGTGTAGATATTTCCTTGTTTATTCAGATAGCGGTGTAGGTATTTCCATGTTTATACAGATAGCGGTTTAGATATTTCCATGTTTACAGACATAGGGTTGTAGATATTTCCATCTTTGCACAGATTGCTGTGTAGATATTTCCATTTTTACACAGATATCTGTGTAGATATTTCCACGTTTACACAGATATATGTGTAGATATTCCCATGTTTACACAGATAGCGTTGTAGATATTTCCATGTACATACTGATAGTGTTGGAGATATTTCCGTGTTTATACAGATAGCAGTGTGGATACTTCATTGTTTATAAAGATAGCGGTGTAGATATGTCCATGTTTAAACAGATAGCGGTGTAGATATTTCCATGTGTATAGAGATGGCGGTGTGGGTATTTCCATGTTTATAGAGATAGCGGTGAAGATATTTCCATGTTTATACAGATAGAGGTGTAGATATTTCCATGTTTACAGAGATAGCGATGTAGATATTTCCATCTTTGCACAGATCTCGGTGTAGATATTTCCATGTTTACACAGATAGCGTTGTAGATATTTCCATGTTAATACAGATAGTGGTGTAGATATTTCCATGTTTATGCAGATAGCGGTGTTGGTATTTCCATGTTTATACAGATAGCAGTGTAGATATTTCCATGTATATAGAGCTCGTGGTGTAGATATTCCATCATTATACGGATGGCAGTGTAGATATTTCCATGTGTATAAAGATGGCAGTCTGGATAGTTCCATGTTTCTGGAGATGGCAGTGTTGTTATTTTCATGTTTATAGAGTCGGCGGTGTAGATATTTCCATGTTTATAGAGACTGCGGTGTAGATATTTCCATGTTTATAGAGATAGCGATGTAGGTATTTCCATGTTTATAGAGACAGCGTTGTAGGTATTTCCATGTTTATACAGATAGCGGTGAAGATATTTCCATATTTATACAGATAGCGGTGCAGATATGTCCATGTTTATACAGATTGCGGTGGAGCTATTCCCACGTTTATACAGATATCGATGTAGATATTTCCGCGTTTATACAGATAGCGTTGTAGATATTTCCACGTTTATACAAATAGTGGTGTAGATATTTCCACGTTTATATAGATAGCGGTGTAGATATTTCTACGTTTTACAGACAGCATTGTAGATATTTCCATGTTTATACAGATAACGGTGTTGATATTTCCATGTTTACAGATATAGCGGTGTAGATATTTCCATCTTTGCACAAATTACGGTGTGGATATTTCCATCTTTACACAGATAGCTGTGTAGATATTTCCACGGTTACACAGATTGCTGTGTAGGTATTTCCATGTTGACACAGATAGCGTTGTAGATATTTCCACGTTTATACAGACAGCGTTGAAAATATTTCCATGTTTATACAGATAGCGGTGTTGGTATTTCCATGTTTATACAGATAGCAGTGTAGATTTTTCCATGTTTATACAGCTCGAATTGTATATATTTCCATCTTTATACAGATGGCAGTGTAGATATTTCCATGTTTATACAGATAGTGGTGTAGATATTTCCATGTTTATACAGATGGCGGTGTAGATATTTTCATGTTTATACAGATGGCGGTGTAGATAATTCTGTGTTTATACATATGGCGGTGTTGTTATTTCCATGTTTATACAGATAGCGGTTTAGATATTTAAATGTTTATACAGATAGCGGTGTAGATATTTACATGTTTGCAGAGATATCAGTGTAGATATTTCCATCTTTGCACAGATAGCTATGTAGATATTTCCAAGTTTACACAGATATCTGTGTAGATATTTCCATGGTTATACAGATAGCAGTGTAGATATTTCCATGTTTATGCAGCACGCGGTGTAGATATTTCCATGTTTATACAGATGGCAGTGTACGTATTTCCATGTTTATACAGATAGTGGTGTAGATATTTCCATGTTTGTACAGATCGCGGTGTAGATATTGGCATGTGTATACAGATGGCAGTGTAGGTATTTCCATGTTTTTAGAGATGGTAGTGTAGATGTTTCCTTGTTAATACAGATGACTTTGTAGATATTTGCAAGTTTATACACATGGCGCTGTAGATATTTCCATGCTTATAGAAATAACAGTGTAGATATTTCCATGTTTATAAAGATAGCGGTGTAGATATTTCAATGTTTACAGAGATAGCGGTGTAGATATTACCATGTTTATACAGATAGCGGTTTAGATATTTCCATGTTTATAGAAATGGCGGTGTAGATATTTCCATGTTTATACAGATAGCGGTGTAGATATTTCCACGTTTATACAGATGGCGGTGTAGATAATTCCATCTTTCTACAAATGGCTGTGTAGATATTTCCATGTTTATAGAGATAGCGGTGTAGATATATCCATGTTCATAGAGATAGCAGTGAGGATATTTCCATGTTTATACAGATTGCAGTGTAGATATTTCCACTTTTATAGAGATAGTGGTTTAGATATTTCATATTTATACAGATAGCGGTGTAGATTTTCCATGTTTATACAGATTGCGGTGTAGATATTTCCATGTTTATACAGATAACGGTGTTGATATTTCCATGTTTCTACTGATCGCAGTGTAGATATTTCCATGTTTATAGAGATGGCGGTGTAGATATTTCCATGTTCATAGAGATAGCGGTATTGATTTTTCCATGTTTATAGCGAAAGCGCTGTGGATATTTCCATGTTTATACAGATAGGGGTGTAGATATTTCCATGTTTATAGAGATGGCGGTGTAGATATTTCCATGTTTATACAGATCACGGTGTAGATATTTCCATGTTTATACAGATCATGGTGTAGATATCTCCATGTTTTTACAGATCGCGGTGTTGATATTACCATGTTTATAGGGATAGCGGTGCAAATATTTCCACATTTATACAGATAGCGGTGTAGTTATTATCATGTTTATACAGATAGCGGTGTAGATATTTCATTGTATAAACACATGTCTGTGTATATATTTCCATGTTTAAACAGATGACGGTGTAGATATTTCCTTGTTTATACAAATAGCGGTGTAGTTATTTCCATGTTTATACAGATAGCGGTGTAGATATTTCCATGTATATACAGATGGCTGTGTAGATATTTCCATGTTCATACAGATGGCTCTGTAGATATTTCCATGTTTATACAGATGAATTTGTAGGTATTTCCATGTTTATACAGATGGCGGTGTAGATATTTCCATGTTTGTAGAGAAAGCTGTGTAGTTATTTCCATGTTTATACAGATAGCGGTGTATATATTTCCATGTTTATACAGATCGCGGTGTAGATATTTCCATGTTTATACAGATCGCAGTGTAGATATTTCCATATTTATACAGATAGTGGTGTTGTTATTTCCATGTTTATACAGATAGCGCTGTAGATATTTCCATGTTTACACAGATGGCAGTGTAGATATTTCCATGTTTATACAGATGGCGGTGTAGATATTTCCATGTTTACAGAGATAGCGGTGTAGATATATCCTTGTTCATAGGGATAGCAGTGAGGATATTTCCATGTTTATACAGATAGCAGTGTAGATATTTCCATTTTTATAGAGATAGCGGTTTAGATATTTCATATTTATACAGATAGCGGTGTAGATATTTCCATGTTTATACAGATTGCGGTGTAGATATTTCCATGTTTATACACATGACTGTGTAGGTATTTCCATGTTTATACAGATGGCTTTGTAGATATATCCATGTTTATAGAGATAGCGGTGCAGATATTTCCATGTTTATACAGATAGCCGTGTAAATATTTCCATGTTTATACAGATCGTGGTGTAGATATTTCCATGTTTATACAGATTCCAGTGTAGATATTTACATGTTTATACAGACCGCAGTGTAGATACTTCCATGTTTATAGAGATAGCGGTTTAGATATTTCCATGATTGTACAGATGGCGGTGTTGATGTTTCCATCTATACACAGACTGCCGTGTAGGTATTTCCTTGTGTATACAGATGGCATTGTAGATATTTCCATGTTTATACAGATGGTCGTGTAGAAATTTCCATGTTGATACAGATGACTCTATAGGTTTTTCCATGTTTTTACTGATGGCATTGTAGATATTTCCATGTTTATAGAGATAGCAGCGTAGATATTTCCATGTTTATACAGATGGCGGTGTAGATATTTTCATGTTTAGAAAGATAGCGGTGAAGATATTTCCATGTTTATACAGATAACTCTGTAGATATTTCCAGGTTTATACAGATAGCGGTGTAAATATTTCCATGTTTATACAGATCATGGTGTAGATATTTCCATGTTTATAGAGATAGCAGTGTAGATATTTCCATGTTTATACTGATCACGGTGTAGATATTTCCATGTTTATACAGATCGCGGTGTAGTTATTTCCATGTTTATACTGATCATGGTGTAGATAATTCCATGTTTATACAGATCGCGGTGTTGATACTACCATGTTTATAGGGATGGCGGTGCAAATATTTCCACATTTATACAGATAGCGTTGTAGTTATTAGCATGTTTATACAGATAGCGGTGTAGATATTTCCATGTATAAACAGATGTCTGTGTATATATTTCCATGTTTAAACAGATGGCAGTGTAGATATTTCCATGTTTATACAAATAGCGGTGTAGATATTTCCATGTTTCTACAGATAGCTGTGTAGATATTTCCATGTGTATACAGATGTCTGTGTAGATATTTCCATGTTCATACAGATGGCTGTGTAGATATTTCCATGTTTATTGAGATGACTTTGTAGGTATTTCCATGTTTATAGAGATGGCGGTGTAGATATTTCCATGTTTATAGAGATGGCTGTGTAGATATTTCCATGTTTATACAGATTGCGATCTAGATATTTCCATGTTTATACAGATCGCGGTGTAGATATTTCCATGTTTATACAGATAGTGGTGTAGATATTTCCATGTTTATACAAATAGCGGTGTAGATATTTCCATGTTTATACTGATGGCGGTGTAGGTATTTCCATGTTTATAGAGATGGTGGTGTAGATATTTCCATGTTTATAGAGATAGCGGTGTAGATATATCCATGTTCATAGAGATAGCAGTGAGGATATTTCCATGTTTATACAGATAGCAGTGTAGATATTTCCACTTTTATAGAGATAGCGATTTAGATATTTCATATTTATACAGATAGCGGTGTAGATATTTCCATGTTTATACAGATTGCGGTGTAGATATTTCCATGTTTATACAGATAGCGGTGTAGATATTTCCATGTTTATACTGATCGTGGTTTAGATATTTCCATGTTTATAGAAATGGCGGTGTAGATAATTCCATGTTCATAGAGATAGCGGTGTTGATTTTTCCATGTTTATAGAGATATCGGTGTGGATATTTCCATGTTTATACAGATAGGGGTGGAGGTATTTCGATGTTTATAGAGATGGCGGTGTAGATATTTCTATGTTTACAGAGATCACGCTGTAGATATTTCCTTGTTTATACAAATAGCAGTCAAGTTATTTCCATGTTTATACAGATAGTGGTGTAGATACTTCCATGTATATACAGATCGCGGTGTAGATATTTCCATGTTTATACAGATCACGGTGTAGATATTTCCATGTTTATACAGATAGCGGGGTAGATATTTCCATGTTTTTACAGATATCGGTGTAGATATTTCCATGTTTACACAGATTGCGGTGTAGATATTTCCATCTTTCTACAGATGGCATTGTAGATATTTCCATGTTTATACAGATGGCGGTGTTGATATTTCCATCTATACACAGATAACCTTGTAGATATTTCCATGTTTATACAGATGGCCGCGCAGATATTTCTATGGATATGAAGATGGCTGTGTAGGTATTTAAATTTATAATGAGATAGCAGTGTAGTTATTTCCATGTTTATATAGAGAGCAGTGTAGATATTTCCATGTATGTACACATGGCTGTGTAGATATTTCCATGTTTATACAGATGACGGTGTAGATATTTCCATGTTTATACAGATAGCGGTGTAGATATTTCCATGTTTATACAGATTGCGGTGTAGATATTTCCATGTTTATACACATGACTGTGTAGGTATTTCCATGTTTATACAGATGGCTTTGTAGATATTTCCATGTTTATAGAGATAGCGGTGTAGATGTTTCCATGTTTATACAGATAGCGGTGTAAATATTTCCATGTTTATACAGATCGTGGTGTAGATATTTCCATGTTTATGCAGATTCCGGTGTAGATATTTACATGTTTATACAGACCGCAGTTTAGATATTTCCATGTTTATAGAGATAGCAGTTTAGATATTTCCATGATTGTATAGATGGCGGTGTTGCTGTTTCCTTCTATACACAGATTGCCGTGTAGGTATTTCCATGTGTATAGAGATGGCATTGTAGATATTTCCATGTTTATACAGATGGTGGTGTAGAAATTTCCATGTTGATACAGATGAATCTATAGGTATTTCCATGTTTTTACTGATGGCATTGTAGATATTTCCATGTTTATAGAGATAGCAGTGTAGATATTTCCATGTTTATGCAGATGGCGGTGTAGATATTTTCATGTTTATAAAGATGGCGGTGTAGATATTTCCATATTTATACAGATAACTGTGTAGATATTTCCATGTTTATGCAGATAGCGGTGTAAATATTTCCATGTTTATACAGATCATGGTGTAGATATTTCCATGTTTATAGAGATAGCGGTGTAGATATTTCCATGTTTATACTAATCACGGTGTAGATATTTCCATGTTTATACAGATCGCGGTGTAGATATTTCCATGTTTATACAGATCATGGTGTAGATATTTCCATGTTTATACAGATCGTGGTGTTGATATTACCATGTTTAAAGGAATGGCGGTGCAAATATTTCCACATTTATACAAATAGCGTTGTAGTTATTAGCATGTTTATACAGATAGCGGTGTAGATATTTCCATGTATAAACAGATGTCTGTGTATATATTTCCATGTTTAAACAGATGGCGGTGGAGATATTTCCTTGTTTATAGAAATAGCGGTGTAGATGTTTCCATGTTAATACAGATAGCGGTGTAGATATTTCCATGTGTATACAGATGGCTGTGTAGATATTTCTATGTTCATATAGATGGCTGTGTATATATTTCCATGTTTATAGAGATGACTTTGTAGGTATTTCCATGTTTATACAGATGGCGTTGTAGATATTTCCATGTTTATAGAGATAGCTGTGTAGATATTTCCATGTTTATACAGATAGCGATCTAGTTATTTCCATGTTTATACAGATCGTGGTGTAGATATTTCCACTTTTATACAGATGGCGGTGTAGATATTTCCATCTTTCTACAAATGGCAGTGTAGATATTTCCATGTTTATAGAGATAGCGGTGTAGATATATCCATGTTCATAGAGATAGCAGTGAGGATATTTCCATGTTTATACAGATAGCAGTGTAGATATTTCCACTTTTATAGAGATAGCGGTTTAGATATTTCATATTTATATGGATAACGGTGTAGATATTTCCATGTTTATACAGATTTCGGTGTAGATATTTCCATGTTTATACAGATAGCGGTGTAGATATTTCCACGTTTATACAGATGGCGGTGTAGATATTTCCATGTTTATACAGATGGCTGCGTAGATATTTCCATGTGTATACAGATGGCGGTGTAGATATTTCCATGTTTATACATATAGTGGTGTAGATATTTCCATGTTTACAGATATAGCGGTATATATATTTCCATCTTTGCACAGATTGCGGTGTAGACATTGCAAACTTTACACTGATAGCGGTGTAGATATTTCGAAGTTTACACAGATACCTGTGTCGATATTTCCAGGTTTACAGAGATATCATTGTAGATAGTTCCATGTTTATACAGATAGCGGTGTAGTTATTTACATGTTGATACAGATAGCGGTGTAGATATTTTCAGGGTTTTACAGATACTGGTGTAGATATTTCCACGTTTTACAGATAGCTGTGTAGATATTTCCCTGTTTACACAGATAGCGTTGTAAATATCTGCATGTTTACACAGATAGCGTTGTAGATATTTCCATGCTTACACAGATTGCGGTGTAGATATTTCCAAGTTTACACAGATAGCTGTGTAGATATTTCCATGTTTACACAGATAGCGTTGTAGATATTTCATTGTTTATAGAGATAGCGCTGTAGGAATTTCCATGTTTTTAAAGATACCGGTGTAGGTATTTCCGTGTTTATAAAGATAGCGGTGGAGATATTTCCATGTTTATGCAGATAGCGGTGTAAAAATTTCCAATGTTTATACAGATAGCGGTGTAGTTATTTCCATGTTTATACAGATAGCGGTGTAGATATTTCCATGTTTATAGAGACTGTGGTGTAGATATTTCCATCTTTGCACAGATTGCTGTGGATATTTCCATGTTTATACAGATTGCGGTGTAGTTATTTACATGTTGATACAGTTAGCGGTGTAGAAATTCCCATGTTTATACAGATGGCTTTGTAGATATTTCCATCTTTCTACAGATGTCAGTGTAGATATTTCCAAGTTTATACAGATGTCTGTGTAGATATTTCCATGTTTATGCAGATGGCGGGGTAGATATTTCCATGTTTATAGAGATGGCATTGTAGTTATTTCTATGTTTATAGAGATAGCGGTGTAAATATTTCCATGTTTATAGAGATGGTGGTGTAAGTATTTTCATGTTTATAGAGATAGCGGTGTAGATATTTCCATGTTTATACAGATAGCGGTGATGCTACTTCCATGATTATACAGATAGCGGTGTGGATATTTCCATGTTTTTACAGCTCACGGTGTAGATATTTCCAACTTTATACCGATGGGAGTGGAGATATTTCCATGTTTATACAGATAGCGGTGTAGATATTTCCATGTTTATACAGATGGCAGTTTAGATATTTCCATGTTTATAGAGATGGCGGTGTAGATATTTCCATGTTTATACAGATAGCGGTGTAGATATTTCCACGTTTATACAGATGGCGGTGTAGATATTTCCATCTTTCTACAAATGGCAGTGTAGATATTTCCATGTTTATAGAGATAGCGGTGTAGATATATCCATGTTCATAGAGATAGCAGTGAGGATATTTCCATGTTTATACAGATAGCAGTGTAGATATTTCCACTTTTATAGAGATAGTGGTTGAGATATTTCATATTTATACAGATAGCGTTGTAGATATTTCCATGTTTATACAGATTGCGGTGTAGATATTTCCATGTTTATACAGATAACGGTGTTGATATTTCCATGTTTATACTGATCGCGGTGTAGATATTTCCATGTTTATAGAGATGGCGGTGTAGATATTTCCATGTTCATAGAGATAGCGGTATTGATTTTTCCATGTTTATAGATATAGCGCTGTGGATATTTCCATGTTTATACAGATAGGGGTGTAGATATTTCCATGTTTATAGAGATGGCGGTGTAGATATTTCCATGTTTATACAGATCACGGTGTAGATATTTCCATGTTTATACAGATCATGGTGTAGATATTTCCATGTTTTTACAGATCGCGGTGTTGATATTACCATGTTTATAGGGATAGTGGTGCAAATATTTCCACATTTATACAGATAGCGGTGCAGTTATTATCATGTTTATACAGATAGCGGTGTAGATATTTCAATGTATAAACACTTGTCTGTGTAAATATTTCCATGTTTAAACAGATGACGGTGTAGATATTTCCTTGTTTATACAAATAGCGGTGTAGTTATTTCCATGTTTATTCAGATAGCGGTGTAGATATTTCCATGTATATACAGATGGCTGTGTAGATATTTCCATGTTCATACAGATGGCTTTGTAGATATTTCCATGTTTATACAGATGAATTTGTAGGTATTTCCATGTTTATACAGATGGCGGTGTAGATATTTCCATGTTTATAGAGAAAGCTGTGTAGTTATTTCCATGTTTATACAGATAGCGGTGTAGATATTTCCATGTTTATACAGATCGCGGTGTAGATATTTCCATGTTTATACAGATCGCGGTGTAGATATTTCCATATTTATAGAGATAGTGGTGTTGTTATTTCCATGTTTATACAGATAGCGCTGTAGATATTTCCATGTTTATACAGATGGCAGTGTAGATATTTCCATGTTTATACAGATGGCGGTGTAGATATTTCCATGTTTACAGAGATAGCGGTGTAGATATATCCTTGCTCATAGGGATATCAGTGAGGATATTTCCATGTTTATACAGATAGCAGTGTAGATATTTCCATTTTTATAGAGATAGCGGTTTAGATATTTCATATTTATACAGATAGCGGTGTAGATATTTCCATATTTATACAGATAACTGTGTAGATATTTCCAGGTTTATACAGATAGCGGTGTAAATATTTCCATGTTTATACAGATCATGGTGTAGATATTTCCATGTTTATAGAGTTAGCAGTGTAGATATTTCCATGTTTATACTGAACACGGTGTAGATATTTCCATGTTTATACAGATGGCGGTGTAGGTATTTTCATGTTTATAAAGATAGCGGTGTAGATATTTCCATATTTATACAGATAACTGTGTAGATATTTCCAGGTTTATACAGATAGCGGTGTAAATATTTCCATGTTTATACAGATCATGGTGTAGATATTTCCATGTTTATAGAGTTAGCAGTGTAGATATTTCCATGTTTATACTGAACACGGTGTAGATATTTCCATGTTTATACAGATCGCGGTGTAGTTATTTCCATGTTTATACTGATCATGGTGTAGATAATTCCATGTTTGTACAGATCGCGGTGTTGATACTACCATGTTTATAGGGATGGCGATGCAAATATTTCCACATTTATACAGATAGCGTTGTAGTTATTAGCATGTTTATACAGATAGCGGTGTAGATATTTCCATGTATAAACAGATGTCTGTGTATGTATTTCCATGTTTAAACAGATGGCAGTGTAGATATTTCCATGTTTATACAAATAGCGGTGTAGATATTTCCATGTTTCTACAGATAGCTGTGTAGATATTTCCATGTGTATACAGATGGCTGTGTAGATATTTCCATGTTCATACAGATGGCTGTGTAGATATTTCCATGTTTATTGAGATGACTTTGTAGGTATTTCCATGTTTATAGAGATGGCGGTGTAGATATTTCCATGTTTTTACAGATTGCGGTGTAGATATTTCCATGTTTATACAGATAGCGGTGTAGATATTTCCATGTTTATACTGATCGTTGTTTAGATATTTCCATGTTTATAGAAATGGTGGTGTAGATATTTCCATGTTCATAGAGATAGCGGTGTTGATTTTTCCATGTTTATAGAGATATCGGTGTGGATATTTCCATGTTTATACAGATAGGGGTGGAGGTATTTCCATGTATATAGAGATGGCGGTGTAGATATTTCCATGTTTATAGAGATCACGCTGTAGATATTTCCTTGTTTATACAAATAGCAGTCTAGTTATTTCCATGTGTATACAGATAGCGGTGTAGATACTTCCATGTATATACAGATTGCGGTGTAGATATTTCCATGTTTATACAGATCGTGGTGTAGATATTTCCATGTTTATACAGATAGCGGGGTAGATATTTCCATGTTTTTACAGATATCGGTGTAGATATTTCCATGTTTACACAGATTGCGGTGTAGGTATTTCCATCTTTCTACAGATGGCATTGTAGATATTTCCATGTTTACACAGATGGCGGTGTTGATATTAACATCTATACACAGATAACCTTGTAGATATTTCCATGTTTATACAGATGGCCTCGCAGATATTTCTATGGATATGTAGATGGCGGTGTAGGTATTTCCATGTATATAGAGATAGCGGTGTAGTTATTTCCATGTTTATATAGAGAGCGGTGTAGATATTTCCATGTATGTACACATGGCTGTGTAGATATTTCCATGTTTATACAGATGGCGGTGTAGATATTTCCATGTTTATACAGATAACTTTGTAAGTATTTCCATGTTTATACAGATGGTGGTGTAGATATTTCGATGTTTATAGAGATAGCAGTGGAGATATTTCCATGCTTATACAGATAGCGGTGTAGTTATTTCCATGTTTAAATAGATAGCGGTGTAGATATTTCCATGTATATACACATGGCTGTGTAGATATTTCCATGTTTATACAGATGGTGGTGTAGATATTTCCATTTTTATTCAGATAACTTTGTAAGTATTTCCATGTTTATACAGACGGCGGTGTAGATACTTCGATGTTTATAGAGATAGCTGTGGAGATATTTCCATGTTTATACAGATAGCAGTGTTGATATTTCCATGTTTATACTGATCGCGGTGTAGATATTTCCATGTTTATAGAGATGGCGGTGTAGATATTTCCATGTTCATAGAGATAGCGGTGTTGATTTTTCCATGTTTATAGAGATAGTGCTGTGGATATTTCCATGTTTATACAAATAGGGTTGTAGATATTTCCATGTTTATACAGATGGCGGTGTAGATGTTTCCATGTTTATACAGATCACGGTGTAGATATTTCCATGTTTCTACAGATCATGGTGTAGATATTTCCATGTTTATACAGATCGTGGAGTTGATATTACCATGTTTATAAGGATAGCGGTGCAAATCTTCCACATTTATACAGACAGCGGTGTAGTTATTATCATGTTTATACAGATAGCGGTGTAGGTATTTCAATGTATAAACAGATGTCTGTGTATATATTTCCATGTGTAAACAGAAGACGGTGTAGATATTTCCTTGTTTATACCAATAGCGGTGTAGTTATTTCCATGTTTATACAGATAGCGGTGTAGATATTTCCATGTTTATAGAGATAGCAGTGTAGATATTTCCATATTTATACAGATAACGCTGGTGAAATTTCCCTGTTTATACAGGTAGCGTTGTAAATATTTCCATGTTTATACAGATCACGGTGTAGATATTTCCTTGTTTATACAAATAGCGGAGTAGTTATTTCCATGTTTATACAGATAGCGGTGTAGATATTTCCATGTATATACAGATGGCTGTGTAGATATTTCCATGTTTATACAGATGGCTTTGTAGATATTTCCATGTATATACAGATGACTTTGTAGGTATTTCCATGTTTATACAGATGGCGGTGTAGATATTTCCATGTTTATAGAGATAGCTGTGTAGATATTTCCATGTTTATACAGATAGCGGTGTAGATATTTCCATGTTTATACAGATCGCGGTGTAGATATTTCCATGTTTATACAGATCACGGTGTAGATATTTCCATGTTTATACAGATAGCGGTGTAGATATTTCCATGTTTTTACAGATATCGGTGTAGATATTTCCATGTTTACACAGATTGCGGTGTAGATATTTCCATTTTTCTGCAGATGGCATTGTAGTTATTTCCATGTTTATACAGATGGCGGTGTTGATATTTCCATCTATACACAGATGACCTTGTAGATATTTCCATGTTTATACAGATGGCGGCGCAGACATTTCTATGGATATGTAGATGGCGGTGTAGATATTTCCATGTATATAGAGATAGCGGTGTAGATATTTCCATGTTTATACAGATGGCGGTGTAGATATTTCCATGTTCATACAGATAGCGGTGTAGATATTTCCATGTTTATACAGATAGCGGTGTAGATATTTCCATTTTTATAGAGATTGCGGTTTAGATATTTCATGTTTATACAGATATCGGTGTAGATATTTCCATGTTTATACAGATTGCGGTGTAGATATTTCCATGTTTATACACATGACTGTGTAGGTATTTCCTTGTTTATTCAGATGGCTTTGTAGATATTTCCAAGTTTATAGAGATAGCGATGTAGATATTTCCATATTTATACAGATAGCGGTGTAAATATTTACATGTTTATACAGATCGTGGTGTAGATATTTCCATGTTTATACAGATTCCGGTGTAGATATTTACATGTTTATACAGACCGCAGTGTAGATATTTCCATGTTTATAGAGATAGCAGTGTAGATATTTCAATGATTGTACAGATGGCGGTGTTGATGTTTCCATCTATACACAGATTGCCGTGTAGGTATTTCCATGTGTATAGAGATGGCATTGTAGATATTTCCATGTTTATACAGATGGTGGTGTAGAAATTTCCATGTTGATACAGATGAATCTATAGGTATTTCCATGTTTTTACTGATGGCATTGTAGATATTTCCATGTTTATAGAGATAGCAGTGTAGATATTTCCATGTTTATACAGATGGCGGTGTAGATATTTTCATGTTTTTAAAGATGGCGGTGTAGATATTTCCATATTTATACAGATAACTGTGTAGATATTTCCATGTTTATGCAGATAGCGGTATAGATATTTCCATGTTTATACTGATCACGGTGTAGATATTTCCATGTTTATACAGATCGCGGTGTAGATATTTCCATGTTTATAGAGATCACGGTGTAGATATTTCCATGTTTATACACATCGTGGGGTTGATATTACCATGTTGATAGGAATGGCAGTGCAAATATTTCCACATTTATACAGATAGCATTGTAGATATTAGCATGTTTATACAGATAGTGGTGTAGATATTTCCATGTATAAACAGATGTCTGTGTATATATATTTCCATGTTTAAACAGATGGCGGTGGAGATATTTCCTTGTTTTTAGAAATAGCGGTGTAGATATTTCCATGTTTATTCAGATAGCGGTGTAGATATTTCCATATGTATACAGATGGCTGTGTAGGTATTTCCATCTTCATATAGATGGCTGTGTAGATATTTCCATGTTTATAGAGATGGCTTTGTAGGTATTTCCATGTTTATACAGATGGCGTTGTAGATATTTCCATGTTTATAGAGATAGCTGTGTAGATATTTCCATGTTTATACAGATAGCGATCTAGATATTTCCATGTTTATACAGATCGCGGTGTAGATATTTCCATGTTTATACAGATCGCGGTGTAGATATTTCCATGTTTATACAGATAGCGGTGTAGATATTTCCATGTTTATACAGATGGCGGTGTAGATATTTCCATGCTTATAGAGATGGCGGTGTAGATATTTCCATGTTTATACAGATAGCAGTGTAGATATTTCCACGTTTATACAGATGGCGGTGTAGATATTTCCATCTTTCTACAAATGGCAGTGTAGATATTTCCATGTTTATAGAGATAGCGGTGTAGATATATCCATGTTCATAGAGATAGCAGTGAGGATATTTCCATGTTTATACAGATAGCAGTGTAGACATTTCCACTTTTATAGAGATAGCGGTGTAGATATTTCCATGTTTATACAGATAGCGGTGTAGATATTTCCATGTTTTTACAGATATCGGTGTATATATTTCCATGGTTACACAGATTGCGGTGTAGATATTTCCATCTTTCTACAGATGGCATTGTAGATATTTCCATGTTTATACAGATGGCGGTGTTGATATTACCATCTATACACAGATAAACTTTTAGATATTTCCATGTTTATACAGATAGCCGCGCAGATATTTCTATGGATATGTAGATGGCGGTGTAGGTATTTCCATGTATATAGAGATAGCGGTGTAGTTATTTTCATGTCTATATAGAGAGCGGTGTAGATATTTCCATGTATGTACACATGGCTGTGTAGATATTTCCATGTTTATACAGATGGCGGTGTAGATATTTCCATGTTTATACAGATAGCGGTGTAGATATTTCCATTTTTATAGAGATTGCAGTTTAGATATTTCATGTTTATACAGATAGCGGTGTAGATATTTCCAGGTTTATACAGATTGCGGTGTAGATATTTCCATGTTTATACACATGAGTGTGTAGGTATTTCCATGTTTATACAGATGGCTTTGTAGATATTTCCATGTTTATAGAGATAGTGGTGTAGATATTTCCATGTTTATACAGATAGCGGTGTAAATATTTCCATGTTTATACAGATCGTGGTGTAGATATTTCCATGTTTATACAGATTCCGGAGTAGATATTTACAAGTTTATACAGACCGCAGTGTAGATATTTCCATGTTTATAGAGATAGCAGTGTAGATATTTCCATGATTGTACAGATGGCGGTATTGATGTTTCCATCTATACACAGATTGCCGTGTAGGTATTTCCATGTGTATAGAGATGGCATTGTAGACATTTCCATGTTTATACAGATGGTGGTGTAGAAATTTCCATGTTGATACAGATGAATCTATAGGTATTTCCATGTTTTTACTGATGGCATTGTAGATATTTCCATGTTTATAGAGATAGCAGTGTAGATATTTCCATGTTTATACAGATGGCGGTGTAGATAATTTCATGTTTATAAAGATGGCGGTGTAGATATTTCCATATTTATACCGATAACTGTGTAGATATTTCCATGTTTATGCAGATAGCGGTGTAAATATTTCCATGTTTATACACATCATGGTGTAGATATTTCTATGTTTATAGATATAGCGGTGTAGATATTTCCATGTTTATACTGATCACGGTGTAGATATTTCCGTGTTTATACAGATCGCGGTGTAGATATTTCCATGTTTATACAGATCATGGTGTAGATATTTCCATGTTTATACAGATCGTGCTGTTGATATTACCATGTTTATAGGAATGGCGGTGCAAATATTTCCACATTTATACAAATAGCGTTGTAGTTATTAGCATGTTTATACAGATAGCGGTGTAGATATTTCCATGTATAAACAGATGTCTGTGTATATATTTCCATGTTTAAACAGATGGCGGTGGAGATATTTCCTTGTTTATAGAAATAGCGGTGTAGATATTTCCATGTTTATACAGATAGTGGTGTAGATATTTCCATGTGTATACAGATGGCTGTGTAGATATTTCCATGTTCATATAGATGGCTGTGTAGATATTTCCATGTTTATAGAGATGACTTTGTAGGTATTTCCATGTTTATACAGATGGCGTTGTAGATATTTCCATGTTTAAAGAGATATCTGTGTAGATATTTCCATGTTTATACAGATAGCGATCTAGTTATTTCCATGTTTATACAGATCGCGGGGTAGATATTTCCATGTTTATACAGATAGCGGTGTAGATATTTCCATGTTTATACTGATCGTGGTTTAGATATTTCCATGTTTATAGAAATGGCGGTGTAGATATTTCCATGTTCATAGAGATAGCGGTGTTGATTTTTTCATGTTTATAGAGATATCGGTGTGGATATTTCCATGTTTATACAGATAGGGGTGTAGGTATTTCCATGTTTATACAGATAGCGGTGTAGATATTTCCATGTTTTTACAGATATCGGTGTAGATATTTCCATGTTTACACAGATTGCTGTGTAGATATTTCCATCTTTCTTCAGATGGCATTGTAGATATTTCCATGTTTATACAGATGGCGGTGTTGATATTTCCATATATACACAGATATCCTTGTAGATATTTCCATGTTTATACAGATGGCCGTGCAGATATTCTATGGAAATGTAGATGGCGGTGTAGGTGTTTCCATGTATATAGAGATAGCAGTGTAGTTATTTCCATGTTTATATAGAGACCGGTGTAGATATTTCCATGTATGTACACATGGCTGTGTAGATATTTCCATGTTTATACAGATGGCGGTGTAGATATTTCCATGTTTATACAGATAGCGGTGTAGATATTTCCATTTTTATAGAGATTGCGGTTTAGATATTTCATCTTTATACAGATAGCGGTGTAGATATTTCCATGTTTATACAGATTGCGGTGTAGATATTTCCGTGTTTATACACATGAGTGTGTAGGTATTTCCATGTTTATACAGATGGCTTTGTAGATATTTCCATGTTTATAGAGATAGCGGTGTAGATATTTCCATGTTTATACAGATAGCGGTGTAAATATTTCCATGTTTATACAGATCGTGGTGTAGATATTTCCATGTTTATACAGATTCCGGTGTAGATATTTACATGTTTATACAGACCGCAGTGTAGATATTTCCATGTTTATAGAGATAGCAGTGTAGATATTTCCATAATTGTTCAGATGGTGGTGTAGAAATTTCCATGTTGATACAGATGAATCTATAGGTATTTCCATGTTTTTACTGATGGCTTTGTAGATATTTCCATGTTTATATAGATAGCAGTGTAGATATTTCCATGTTTATACAGATGTCGGTGTAGATATTTTCATGTTTATAAAGATGGCGGTGTAGATATTTCCATATTTATACACATAACTGTGTAGATATTTCCATGTTTATGCAGAGAGCTGTGTAAATATTTCCATGTTTATACAGATCATGGTGTAGATATTTCCATGTTTATAGAGATAGCCGTGTAGATATTTCCATGTTTATACTGATCATGGTGTAGATATTTCCATGTTTATACAGATCATGGTGTAGATATTTCCATGTTTATACAGATCGTGGTGTTGATATTACCATGTTTACAGGAATGGCGGTGCAAATATTTCCACATTTATACAAATAGCGTTGTAGTTATTAGCATGTTTATACAGATAGCGGTGTAGATATTTCCATGTATAAACAGATGTCTGTGTATATATTTCCATATTTCAACTGATGGCGGTGGAGATATTTCCTTGTTTATAGAAATAGCGGTGAAGATATTTCCATCTTTATACAGATAGCGGTGTAGATGTTTCCATGTGTATACAGATGGCTGTGTAGATATTTCCATGTTCATATAGATGGCTGTGTAGATATTTCCATGTTTATAGAGATGACTTTGTAGGTATTTCCATGTTTATACAGATGGCGTTGTAGATATTTCCATGTTTATAGAGATAGCTGTGTAGATATTTCCATGTTTATACAGATAGCGATCTTGTTATTTCCATGTTTATACAGATCGCGGTGTAGATATTTCCATGTTTATACAGATCGCGGTGTAGATATTTCCATGTTTATACAGATAGCGGTGTAGATATTTCCATGTTTATACAGATGGCGGTTTAGATATTTCCATGTTTATAGAGATGGCGGTGTAGATATTTCCATGTTTATACAGATAGCGATGTAGGTATTTCCACGTTTATACAGATGGCGGTGTAGATATTTCCATCTTTCTACAAATGGCAGTGTAGATATTTCCATGTTTATAGAGATAGCGGTGTAGATATATCCATGTTCATAGAGATAGCAGTGAGGATATTTCCATGTTTATACAGACAGCAGTGTAGATATTTCCACTTTTATAGAGATAGCGGTTTAGATATTTCATATTTATACAGATAGCGGTGTAGATATTTCCATGTTTGTACAGATTTCGGTGTAGATATTTCCATGTTTATACAGATAGCGGTGTAGATATTTCCGCGTTTATACAGATGGCGGTGTAGATATTTCCATGTTTATACAGATGGCTGCGTAGATATTTCCATGTGTATACAGATGGCGGTGTAGATATTTCCATGTTTATACATATAGTGGTGTAGATATTTCCATGTTTACAGATATAGCGGTAAATATATTTCCATCTTTGCGCAGATTGCGGTGTAGACATTGCAAACTTTACACTGATAGCGGTGTAGATATTTCCAAGTTTACACAGATACCAGTGTCGATATTTCCAGGTTTACAGAGATATCATTGTAGATATCTCGATGTTTATACAGATAGCAGTGTAGTTATTTACATGTTGATACAGATAGCGGTGTAGATATTTTCAGGGTTATACAGATACTGGTGTAGATATTTCCACGTTTTACAGATAGCTGTGTAGATATTTCCCTGTTTACACAGATAGCGTTGTAAATATCTGCATGTTTACACAGATAGCGTTGTAGATATTTCCATGCTTACACAGATTGCGGTGTAGATATTTCCAAGTTTACACAGATAGCTGTGTAGATATTTCCATGTTTACACAGATAGCGTTGTAGATATTTCACTGTTTATAGAGATAGCGGTGTAGGTATTTCCATGTTTTTAAAGATACCGGTGTAGGTATTTCCGTGTTTATAAAGATAGCAGTGGAGATATTTCCATGTTTATGCAGATAGCGGTGTAAAAATTTCCAATGTTTATACAGATAGCGGTGTAGTTATTTCCATGTTTATACAGATAGCGGTGTAGATATTTCCATGTTTATAGAGACTGTGGTGTAGATATTTCCATCTTTGCACAGATTGCTGCGGATATTTCCATGTTTATACAGATTGCGGTGTAGTTATTTACATGTTGATACAGTTAGCGGTGTAGAAATTCCCATGTTTATACAGATGGCTTTGTAGATATTTCCATCTTTCTACAGATGTCAGTGTAGATATTTCCAAGTTTATACAGATGTCTGTGTAGATATTTCCATGTTTATGCAGATGGCGGTGTAGATATTTCCATGTTTATAGAGATGGCGTTGTAGTTATTTCTATGTTTATAGAGATAGCGGTGTAAATATTTCCATGTTTATAGAGATGGTGGTGTAATTATTTTCATGTTTATAGAGATAGCGGTGTAGATATTTCCATGTTTATACAGATAGCGGTGTTGCTACTTCCATGATTATACAGATAGCGGTGTGGATATTTCCATGTTTTTACAGCTCACGGTGTAGATATTTCCATCTTTATACAGATGGGAGTGGAGATATTTCCATGTTTATACAGATAGCGGTGTAGATATTTCCATGTCTATAGAGATAGCGGTGTAGGTATTTCCATATTTATACAGATTGCGGTGTAGATATTTCCATCTTTATACAGATGGCTGTGTAGTTATTTCCATGTTTATACAGATAGAAGTGAAGATATTTCCATGTTTATACAGATAGTGGTGTAGATATTTCCAAGTTTATACAGATGTCGGTGTAGATACATCCATGTTTCTGAAGATGCCGTTGTAGATATTTTCATGTTTACAGAGATGGCGGTGTAGATATTTCCATGAATATAGAGATTGCAGTGTAGATATTTTCATGTTTATAGAGAAAGCGGTGAAGGTATTTCCTTGTTTATAGAGATAGCGGTGTAGATATTTCCATATTTATACAGATAGCGGTGTTGGTATATCCATGTTTATGCAGATAGCGGTGGAGATATTTCAATGTTTATCCAGATCACGGTGTAGATATTTCCATCTTTATACTGATAGCAGTGTAGATATTTCCATGTTTGTACTGATAGCGCAGTAGATATTTCCATGATTACACAGATGGCCATGTAGATAGTTACATGTTTATGGATATGGTGGTGTAGATATTTTCATGTTTATAGAGATGGTGGTGAAGATATTTCCATGTTTATAGAGATTGCGGTGTAGATTTTTCCATGTTTATAGAGATTGCGGTGTAGGTATTTCCATGTGTATAGAGACAGCGGTGCAGATGTTTCCATGTTTATACTGATGGCTGTGAAGATATTTCCATGTGTATACAGATTACTGGGTAGATATTTCCAAGTTTATACAGATAGCGTTGCAGATATTTCCATGTTTATACAAATAGCGGTGTAGATATTTCCATTTTTATACAGATATCGGTGTAGATATTTCCATCTTTGCACAGATTGCGATGTAGATATTGCCATGTTTATACAGGTAGACGTGCAGATATTTCCAAGTTTATGCAGATCGCTGTGTAGATATTTCCATCTTTCTACTAATGGCAGTGTAGATATTTCTATGTTTATACAGATGGCGGTGAAGATGTTTCCATGTTTATGTAGATGGCGGTGTAGATATTTCCATGTTTATAGAGATGGGGGTGTAGATATTTCTATGTTTATAGAGATAGCAGTGTAGATACTTCGATGATTATAGAGATGGCGGTGTAGTTCTTACCATTTTTCTAGAGATACTGCTGTTGATATTTCCAAGTTTATACAGATGGCTCTGTAGATATTCCCATGTGTATACAGATGGCAGTGTAGATATTTCCTTTTTTATGCAGACGGAGGTGTAGATATTTCAAAGTTTATACAGATGACTGTGTAAATATATCCTTTTTTATGCAGATGGAGGTGTAGATATTTCAAAGTTTATACAGATGACTGTTTAAATGTTTCCATGTTTTTACAGATGGCGGTGTAGATACGTCGAGGTTTATACAGATATCTCTGTGGCTATTTCCATGTTTAAACAGATAGCAGTGTAGATATTTCCATGTTTATACAGACGGCAATGTAAATATTTCAATGTTTGTACAGATAGTGGTGCAGATATTTCCATGTTTATACAGATGACTGTGTAGGTATTTCCATGTTTATGCAGATGACGGTGTAGATATTTCCATGTTTATAGAGATAGCCATGTAGATATTTCCATGTTTCTACAGTTAGCGGTGTAGACATTTCCATGTTTATACAGATAGCGGTGTAGATATTTCCATGTTTATACAGATAGCGGTGTAGATATTTCCATGTTTACAGAGATGGCTGTGTAGAAATTTCCTAGTTTATACAGATGGCCGTGTAGATATTTCCATATTTATACAGATTGTGGTGTAGATATTTCCATGTTTATAGAGATAGCGGTGTAGATATATCCATGTTTATAGAGATAGCAGTGAGGATATTTCCATGTTTATACAGATAGCAGTGTAGATATTTCCACTTTTATAGAGATAGCGGTTTAGATATTTCATATTTATACAGATAGCGGTGTAGATATTTCCATGTTTATACAGATTGCGGTGTAGATATTTCCATGTTTATACAGATAGCGGTGTAGATATCTCCATGTTTATACTGATCGTGGTTTAGATATTTCCATGTTCATAGAGATAGCGGTGTTGATTTTTCCATGTTTATAGAGATATCGGTGTGGATATTTCCATGTTTATACAGATAGCGGTGTTGGTATTTCCAAGTTTATACAGATGGCGGTGTAGATATTTCCATGTTTATACAGATCACGGTGTAGATATTTCCATCTTTATACAGATGGCAGTGTAGATATTTCCATGTTTATACAGATAGCGGCGTAGATATTTCCGTCTTTATGCAGATGGTGGTGTGGACACTTCCATGTTAATGGAGATTGCGGTGTACGTATTTTCATGTTTATAAAGGTGGCGGTGTAGATATTTCCATGTTTATAGAGATGAAGGTGTAGATATTTCCATGTTTATAGAGATAGCGGTGTAGGTATTTCCATGAGTTTAGAGATAGCGGTGTAGATATTTCCATATTTATACATATAGCGGTGTAGATATTTCCAAGTTTATTCAGATTGCGGTGTAGACATTTCCATGTTTATACCGATGGCGGTGTAGATATTTTCATGTTTATACTGATGGCTGTGTAGATATTTCCATGTTTATACATATAGCGGTGTAGATATTACCATGTTTACTCACATAGCGGTGTAGATATTTCCATCTTTGCACAGATTGCGGTGTAGATATTTTCATCTTTACACAGATAGAGGTGTAGATATTTCCATCATTGCACAGACTGCAGTGCAGATATTTCCACCTTTACACAGATAGCGGTGTATATATTTCCATGTTTACACAAATATCAATGTAGATAGTTCCATGTTTACACAGATAGCATTGTAGATATTTGCATGTTTATACAGATAGCGGTGTAGATATTTCCATGTTTATACAGATAGCAGTGCAGATGTTTCCATGTTTATACAGATAGCAGTGTAGATATTTCTATGTTTATACAGATGGCCGTGCAGTTATTTCCATGTTTATACCGATAGTGCTGTAGATATTTCCATGTTTATACAGATGACTGTGTAGGTGTTTCAATGTTTATACAGATGGCGGTGTACATATTTCCATGTTTATAGAGACAGACATGTAGATATTTCCATGTTTATACAGATAGCGATGTAGCCATTTCCATGTTTATAGAGACAGCGGTGTTGATATTTCCATATTTATTCAGATAACCGTGTAGATATTTCCATGTTTATTCAGGTGGAGGTGTAGATATTTCCATGTTTATACAGAGTGCGGTGCAGATATTTCCATCTTTCTACAGATGGCAGTGTATATATTTCTATGCTTATAGAGAAGGCAGTGTAGATATTTCCATGTTTATACATATGGCGCTGTATGTATTTCCATATTTATGCAGATGGCGGTATAGATATTTCCACGTTTATAGAGATGGCGGTGCAGATATTTCCATATTTATACAGATGGCGGTTTAGTTATTTCCATGTTTATAGAGATTGCAGTGTAGATATTTCCATGATAACAGAGACAGCGGTGTAGATATTTCCATCTTTGCACAGATTGTGGTGTAGATATTTCCATCTTTACACAGATAGTGGTGTAGATATTTCCATCTTTGCACAGATTATGGTGTAGATATTTCCATCTTTACATAGATAGTGGTGTAGATATTTCCATCTTTGCACAGATTGCGTTGTAGATATTTCCATATTTACACAGATAGCGGTGTAGATATTTCCATCTTTATACAGATGGCAGTGTAGATATTTCCATGTTTATACAGATAGCGTTGTAGATATTTCCGTCTTTATGCAGATGGTGGTGTGGACACTTCCATGTTAATGGAGATGGCGGTGTACGTATTTTCATGTTAATAAAGGTGGCGGTGTAGATATTTCCATGTTTATAGAGATGAAGGTGTAGATATTCCCATGTTTATAGAGATAGCGGTGTAGGTATTTTCATGTTCATAGAGATAGCGGTGTAGATATATCTATGTTTATACAGATTACGGTGTAAATATTTCCATGTTTATACAGATAGCGGTGTAGTTATTTCCATGTTTATACAGACGACTGTGTATAAATTTCCATGTTTATACAGATGGCGGTGAAGGTATTTACATATTTATAGAGATAGCGGTGTAGATATTTCCATGTTTATACAGATAGTGGTGTAGATATTTCCATGTTTATACAGATGACTGTGCAGGTATTTCCAAGTTTATACAGATGGCGGTGCAGATACTTCCATGTTTATAGAGATAGCCATGTATATATTTCCGTGTTTATACAGATAGCGGTGTACATATATCCATATTTATACAGATCGTGGTGTAGATATATCCATGTTTATACAGATAGCTGTGTATATATTTCCATGTTTATGCAGATAGCGGTGTAGGTATTTCCATGTTTACAGAGATAGAGGTGTATATACTTCCATATTTGCACAGATTGCGGTGTAGATATTTCCATCTTCACACAGATAGCAGTGTACATATTTGCATGTTTACAGAGACAGCTGTGTAGATATTTCCACGTTTACACAGATAGTGTTGCAGATATTTCCATGTTTATACTGATTGCCTTGCTGATATTTCCATGTTTATAAACACAGCGGTGTAGATATTTCCATGTTTATACAGATAGCGGTGGAGATATTTCCAGGTATATACAGATGGCGCTGTTGATATTTCCATGTTTATACAGATAGCGGTGTAGATATTTTCATGTTTATACAGACAGCGGTGGAGATATTTCCATGTTTATCCAGATAACGATGTAGTTGTTTCCATGTTTATACAGATAGTCGTGTAGATATTTCCATGTTTATACAGATAGCGGTGTAGATATTTCCATGTTTATACAGATGACTGTGCATATATTTCCATGTTTATACAGATTGCGGTGGAGATCTTTCCATGTTTATACAGATAGACGTGTAGATAATTCCATGTATATAGAAATAGCGGTGGAGATATTTCCATGTTTGTACAGATAGTGATGTAGATATTTCCATGTTCATAGAGATATCAGTGTAGATATTTCCACGTTTATACAGATAGCTGTGCATATATTTCCATGTTTATACAGATAGCAGTGTAGATATTTCCATATTTATACAGATAGCGGTGTAGGTATTTCCATGTTTATACAGATAGCGGTGTAGATATTTCCATGTTTATACAGATAGCGGTGTCGGTATTTCCATGTTTGTAGAGATAGCGGTGTAGATATTTCCATGTTTATACAGATGGCTATGCATATATTTCCATGTGTATACAGATGGCAGTGTAGATATTTCCATGTTTATACAGATGGAGGTGTAGATAATTCCATGTTTATACAGATGACTGTGTAGATATATCCATGTATTTACAGATGGCGGTGTAGTTATTTCCATGTTTATACAGATAGCGGTGTGGCTATTTCCATGTTTATACAGATAGCTATGTAGATATTTCCATGTTTATAGAGATGGCTGTGTAGCTATTTCTATCTTTATACAGATGGCAGTGTAGATATTTCCATGTTTATACAGATAGTGGCGTAGATATTTCCATGTTTATACAGAAAGCGTTGTAGACATTTCCATGTTTATAGAGATAGCGGTGTAAATATTTCCATATTAATACAGAGAGCGGTGTAGACGTTTCCATGTTTATACAGAAAGCATTGTAGATATTTCCATGTTTATATTGAGAGCGTTGTAGTTGTTTCGAGGTTTATACAGATAGCGGTGGAGATATTTCCATGTTTATACAGATAGCAGTGTGGCTATTTCCATGTTTATACAGATAGCTATGTAGATATTTCCAAGTTTATAGAGATGTCTGTGTAGCTATTTCTATCTTTATACAGATGGCAGTGTAGATATTTCCATGTTTATACAGATAGTGGTGTAGATATTTCCATGTTTATACAGAAAGCGTTGTAGACATTTCCATGTTTATAGAGATAGCGGTGTAAATATTTCCATATTAATACAGAGAGCGGTGTAGATGTTTCCATGTTTTTACAGAAAGCATTGTAGATATTTCCATGTTTATATTGAGAGCGTTGTAGATGTTTCCAGGTTTATACAGATAGTGGTGGAGATATTTCCATGTTTATACAGATAGCGGTGTAGATATTTCCATGTTTATACAGAGAGCGTTGTAGATGTTTCCATGTTTATACAGATAGCAGTGGAGATATTTCCATGTTTATACAGATAGCGGTGTAGGTATTTCCATGTTTATAGAGATAGTGGGGTAGATATTTTCATGTTTATCCAGATGGCTGTTTAGACATTTCCATGTGTACGCCGAATGCAGTGTAGATATTTCCATGTTTACACAGATAGTAGTGTAGAAGTTTCCATGCTAATACAGATCGTGGTGTAGGTATTTCCATCTATTTACCGATGGCAGTGTAGATATTTCCATGTTTATACAGATGGCGGTGTAGATATTTCCATGTTTATGTAGATTATGGTATAGATATTTCCTTGTTTATGTAGATGGCGGTGTCGATATTTCCATGTTTATAGAGATGGCGTTCTATATATTTCCATGTTTATAGAGATAGCGGTGTAGATATTTCCATTTTTACACAGATAGCGGTGTAGGTATTTCCATCTTTACACAGATAGCGGTGTAGATATTTCTATGTTTATGCAGATAGCGGTGTAGATATTTCCATGTTTATACTGTTGGCTGTGTAGATATTTCCATGTGTGTACAGATGGCATTGTAGATATTTCCATATTTATCAGATGGTGGTGTAGATATTTCCATGTTTCTACAGATGACTGTGAAGATATTTCCATGTTTTTACAGATGGCGTTGTAGATATTTCCATTTGTATACAGATGGCGGTGTAGATATTTCCATGTTTATGCACATGGCGGTGTTGATATCTCCATGTTTATACAGATGGCGGTGTAGATATATCTATGTTTGCACAGATAGCGGTGTAGATATTTCCATGTTTTCCCAGATAGCGGTGTAGATATTTCCATCTTTACCCTCATAGCGGTGTAGATATTTCCATCTTTTCACCGATAGTGGTGTAGTTATTTCCATGTTAACACAGGCAGCGGTGTAGATATTTCTATGTTTACACAGATAGCGTTGTCGATATTTCCATGTTTATACAGATAGCGGTGTAGATACTTCCATGGTTATACAGGTAGCGGTGTTGGTATTTCCATGTTAATACAGATAGCGATGTCGATATTTCCATGTTTATACAGCGCGCCATGTAGTCATTTCCATTTTTGTACAGATGGTGGTGTAGATATTGCCACGTTTATACAGATGGCGTTGTACATATTTCCAGGTTTATACAGATGGCGGTGTAGATAATTCTATGTTTATGGAGATGGCACTGTAGATATTTCCATGTTTATAGAGATAGCGGTGTAGAAATTTCCATGCTTATAGAAACAGTGGTGTAGCTATTTCCATGTTGTAGAGGTAGCGGTGTAGATATTTCCATGTTTATACAGATGGTGGTGTAGGTATTTCCATCATTCTACATATGGCTTTTTTAGATATTTCCATTTTTATACAGATGTTGGTGTAGATATTTCCATGTTTATACAGATATAGGTGTAGATATTTCCATGATTATACAGATGGCGGTGAAGATATTTCCATCTTTATACTGATGGCGGTGTTGATACATCCATGTTTATGCAGATGTTGGTGTTGATATTTCCATGTTTATAGTGATGGTGGTGTAGATATTTTCATGTTTATAGAGATAGCGGTGTAGATAATTCCATGTTTATACAGATGGCGGTGTAGATATATCCATGTTTGCACAGATAGTGGTCTAGATATTTCTATGTTTACACAGATAGCGGTGTAGATATTTCCATGTTTATGTAGATGGCGGTGTAGATATTTCCGTGTTTACACAGATAGCGGTGTAGATATTTCTATCTTTACACTGATAGCGGTGTAGATATTTCCATCTTTACACAGATAGCGGTTTAGGTATTTCCATTTTTACACACATAACGGCATAGATATTTCCATGTTTACACAGACAGCGTTGTAGATATTTCCATGTTTATACAGATAGTGGTGTACATATTTCCATGTTTATACAGATAGCGGTGTTGGTATTTCCATGTTAATACAGATAGCGGTGTAGGTATTTCCTTGTTTATACAGCTCGCCATGAAGATATTTCCATTTTTAAAAAGATGGTTGTGTAGATATTTCCACGTTTATAGAGATGGCGGTGTAGATAGTTCCATGTTTATGGAGATGGCAATGTAGATATTCCCATGTTTATAGAGATAGCAGAGTAGATATTTCCAGGTTTATAGATATAGTGGTGTAGGAATTTCCATGTTTGTAGACATAGCGGTGTAGATATTTCCATGTTTGTACAGAGGTCTGTGTAGATATTTGCATGTTTATACAGATGCTGGTGTAGATATTTCCATGTTTCTAGAGATGACTGTGTAGATATTTCCATGTTTTTACAGATGGCGTTGTAGATATTTCCATTTTTTTACAGATGGCGGTGTAGATATTTCCTTGTTTATACAGATGGTGGTGTAAATATTTCCATGTTTGTACAGATCGCGGTGTAGATATTTCCATGTTGATACAGATGGCGGTGTTGATATTTCCATCTGTTTACAGCTCGCGGTGTAGATATTTACATCTTTATACAGATGGCAGTGTAGATATTTCTATGTTAATAGAGATATTGGTGTCGATATTTCCATGGTTATACAGATGGCAGTGTAGAAATTTCCACGTTTATACAGATGGTGGTGTACATATTTCCATGTTTATACAGATGACTTTGTTGATATTTCCATGTTTTTACAGATGACGGTGTAGACATTTCCATGTTTATATAGATAGCGCTGTAGATAATTCCATGTTTCCACAGATAGCGGTGTATTTATTTCCATCTTTACACTGATAGCGGTTTAAATATTTCCATCTTTACACAGATGGCCGTGTAGATATTTCCATGTTTACACAGATAGCGGTGTAGATATTTCCATGTTTATACACATAGCGGTGTAGATATTTCCATGTTTATACAGATAGCGGTGTAGATATTTCGATGTTTATAGAGATAGTGGTGTAGATATTTCCGTGTTTATAGAGACAGCAGTGTAGGTATTTCCATGTTTATAGAGATAGCGGTGTGGATATTTCCATGTTTATACAGATGGTTTTGTAGATACTTCCATGTGTATACAGATGGCAGCGTAGATAATTCCATGTTAATACAGATGGTGGTGTTGATATTTCCATGTTTATACAGATGACTGTGTAGATATTTCCATGTTTATACAGATGGTGATGTAGATATTTCCATGATTATACAGATACCGGTTTAGATATTTCCATGTTCATACAGATGGCGGTGTAGATATTTCCATCTTTATACACAGAGCGTTGTAGATATTTCCATGTTTATACAGATCACAGTGTAGATATTTCCATCTTTCTACAGATGGCGGTGTAGGTATTTCCTTGTTTATGTAGATGGCGTTGTAGATATTTCAATGTTGATAGAGATTGCGGTGTATATATTTCCATGTTTATAGAGATAGCGGTGTAGATATTTCCATGTTTATACAGATGGCTGTGTAGGTATTTCCAGGTGTTTACAGATGGCAGTGTAGATATTTCCATGTTTATACAGATAGAGTTGTAGATATTTCCATGTTTATACAGATAACGGTGTGGCTATTTCCATGTTTGTACAAATAGCGGTGTAGCTATTTCCATGTTTGAAGAGATATCTTTGTACATATTTCCATGTATATACAGATGGCAATGTATGTATTTCCATGTTTATACAGATGGTGGTGTGGATATTTCCATGTTTATACACATGGCAGTGTGGATAGTTCCATGTTTATACAGATAGCGGTGTAGATATTTCCATGTTTACACAGATAGCGGTGTGGATATTTCCATCTTTGCACAGATTGTGGTGTAGAAATTTCCATCTTTACACAGGGAGCGTTGTAGATATTTCCATGTTTATAAAGATAGCAGTGTAGATATTTCGACGTTTATACAGATAGCGGTGTAGATATTTCCATGTTTATACAGATGGCGATGCAGATATTTCCATGTTTATACAGATGGCAGTGTTACATTTCCATGTTTATACAGATGATGGTGTAGATATTTCAATGTTTATACACTTGTGGGTGTAGATATTTCCATGTTTATACAGATAGCGGGGCAGATATTTCCATGTTTATAGAGATAACGGCGTAGATATTTCCATCTTTTTACAGACGGCAGTGTAGATATTTCCATGTTTATACTGATGGCGTTGTAGATATTTCCATTTTAATGCAGATGGCGGTGAGGCTATTTTCAAGTTTATAGAGATGGCGGTGTAGATATTTCTATATTTATAGAAATAGCGGGGTAGATAATTCCATGTTTATAGAGATGGCGGTGTAGGTATTTCCATGTTTACGGAGATAGTGGTGTAGATATTTCCATGTTTGTACAGATAGCGGTGTAGATATTTCCATGTTTATAAAGATAGCGGTGTAGGTACATCCATGTTTATACAGAAAGCGGTGTAGATATTTCCATGTTTATTCAGATTGCGGTGTATATATTTCCATCTGTATACAGATGGCAGTGTAGATATTTCCATGTTTATACAGATGACTGTGTAGATACTTCCATGTTTATACTGATGGCAGTGTAGATATTTCCATGTGTATACAGATGGCAGTGTAGAAATTTCCATGTTTATAGAGATGGTGATGTAGATATTTCCATGTTTATACAGATGACTGTGCAGATATTTCCATGTTTATACAGTTAACGGTGAAGATATGTAAATGTTTATAGAGATGTCTGTGTAGATATTTCCATGTATATACAGATGGCAGTGTAGATGTTTACATGTTTATACAGATGTTGGTGTAGATATTTCCAAGTTTATTCAGAAGACTGTGTAGGTATTTCCAATTTTATGCAGATGACGGTGTAGATATTTCCATATTTATAGAGATAGCCACATAGATATTTCCATGTTTATACAGATAGCGGTGTAAACATTTCCATGTTTATGGAGATAGCGGTGTAGACATTTCCATATTTATTCAGATAACGGTGTAGATATTTCCATGTTTAAACAGATAGCGGTGGAGATATTTCCATGTTTATACAGACAGCGGTGTAGATATTTCCATGTTGATACAGATCCTGGTGTAGATATTTCCATGTTTATATAGATGCTGGTTTAGATATTTCCATGTATATACAGGTAGCGTTGTAGACATTTCCAGGTTTATACAGATCGCAGTGTAGATATATCCATCTTTTTACAGATGGCGGTGTAGATAATTCAAAGTTTATACAGATGGTGGTGTAAATATTTCCATGTTTATACAGATGCCCGTGTAGATATCTCCATGTTTATGCAGATGGCGGTGTAGATATTTCCATGTTTATAGAGATGGTGGTGTAGATATTTTTATATTTATAGAGACAGCGGTGTAGGTAATTACATGTTTATAGAGATGGCGGTGTTGATATTTCCATGTTTATGGAGATAGTGGTGTAGATATTTCCATGTTTATAGACATAGCGGTGTAGATATTTCCATGTTTATACAGACAGCGGTGTTGGTATTTCCATCTATATACAGATAGCGGTGTAGATATTTCCATGTTTATACAGCTCACGGTGTAGATATTTCCATCTTTATACATTTGGCAGTGTCGATATTTCCATGTTTATACAGATATTGGTGTAGATATTTCCATGTTTACACAGATGGCGGTGTAGGTAGTTCCATGTTTATGAAGATGTCGGTGTAGATATTTTCATGTTTATAGAGATGGCGGTGTGGATATTTCCATGTTTATAAAGATAATGATGTAGATATTTCCAAGTTTATAGAGATGGCGTGGTAGGTACTTCCATGTTTATGGAGATAACGGTGTAGATATTTCCACGTTTATACAGATAGCGGAGTAGATATTTCCATCTTTATACAGATAGAGGTGTTGGTGTTTCCATGTTTATACAGATAGCGGAGTAGATATTTCCATGTTTATACAGATCGCGGTGTAGATATTTCCATCTTTATACAGATGGCAGTGTAGATATTTCCATGTTTATACAGATAGCAGTGTAGATATTTCCATGTTTACACAGATGGCGGTGTAGCTAGTTCCATGTTTATGGATATGGCGGTGTAGATATTTTCATGTTTATAGAGATGACGGTGTAGATATTTCCATGTTTATACAGATAGCGGTATAATTATTTCCATGTGTATAGAGATAGCGGTGTATATTTTCCATGTTTATACTGATGGCTGTGTAGATATTTCCAGGTTTATACAGATAGCGGTGTAGATATTTCCATGCTGATACTGATCGTGGTGTAGATATTTCCATGTTTATACAGACAGCGGTGTAGATATTTCCATGTTTATACAGATGGCGTTGTAGATATTTCCATTTTTATGCAGATGGCGGTGTAGATATTTCCAAGTTTATAGAGATGGCGGTGTAGGTATTTCTATATTTATAGAAATAGCGGTGTAGATAATTCCATGTTTATAGAGATGGCGTTGTAATTATTTCCATGTTTACGGAGATAGTGGTGTAGATATTTCCATGTTTACACAGACAGCGGTGTAGGTACATCCATGTTTATTCAGATAGCGGTGTAGATATTTCCTAGTTTATTCAGATCGCGCTGTATATATTTCCATCTTTATACAGATGGCAGTGTAGATATTTCCAAGTTTATACAGATGACTGTGTAGATATTTCCATGTTTATACTGATGGCTGTGTAGATATTTCCATGTGTATACAGATGGCAGTGTAGATGTTTCCATGTTTATAGAGATGGTGTTGTAGATATTTCCATGTTTATACAGATGACTGAGCAGATATTTCCATGTTTATACAGATGGCGGTGTAGTTATTTCCATGTTTACAGAGATAGCGGTGTAGATATTTCCATGTTTATACAGATAGCGGTGCAGATATTTCCATGTTTTTAGAGATAGCAGTGTAGATATTTCCATGTATATACAGATAGCGGTGTTAAATTTAGATGTTTATACAGTTGACGGTGTAGATATTTCCATGTTTATACACATGGCGGTGTAGATATTTCCATGTATATACAGATATCGGTGTAGATATTTCCATGGTTATAGAGATGGCTGTGTAGATATTTCCACGTTTATACAGACGGCAGTGTAAATATCTCCATGTTTTAAAGATGGTGGTGTAGATATTTCCATGGTTATACAGAAGACTGTGTAGGTATTTCCAAGTTTATACAGATGGCGGTGTAGGTATTTCCATGTTTATAGATATAGCCATGTAGATATTTCCACGTTTATACAGATAGCGGTGTAGATATTTCCATGTATGTAGAGATAGTGGTGTAGACATTTCCATATTTATGCACTTAGCGTTGTAGATATTTCCGTGTGTATACAGATAGCGGTGCAGATATTTCCATGTTTATACAGATAGCGCTTTAGATATTTCCATGTTGATACAGATCATGGTGTATATATTTCCATCTTTATACAGATACTGATGTAGTTATTTCTATGTTTATACAGGTAGCGTTGTAGATATTTCCATGTTTATACAGATCGCGGTGTAGATATTTCCATCTTTTTACAGACGGCGGTGTTGATATTTCCATGTTTCTACAGATGGCGGTGGAGATATTTCCATGTTTATGCAGATGGCGTTGTAGATATTTCCATGTTTATAGAGATGGCGGTGTAGATATTGCTATATTTACAGAGATAGCGGTATAGATATTTCCATGTGTAGACATTTCCATATTTATTCACTTAGCGGTGTATATATTTCCATTTTTATACAGATAGCGGTGCAGATATTTCCATGTTTATACAGATAGCGGTTTAGATAATTCCATGTTAATACAGATCATGGTGTAGATATTTCCATGTTTATACAGATACCGGTGTAGTTATTTCCATGTTTATACAGATAGCGGTGCAGATATTTCCATGTTTATACAGATAGCGGTTTAGATATTTCCATGTTTATACAGATCGCGGTGTAGATATTTCCATCTTTTTACAGACGGCGGTGTTGATATTTCCATGTTTATTCAGATAGCGGTGTAGATATATCCATGTTTATACAGCTCTCGGTGTAGATATTTCCATCATTATGCAGATGGCAGTGTAGATATTTCCATGTTTATACAGATAGTGGTGTAGATATTTCCATGTTCACACACATGGCGGTGTAGGTAGTTCCATGTTTATGGAGATGGCGGTGTAGATATTTTCATGTTTAAAGAGGTAGCGTTATAGGTGTTTCCATGTGTATAGAGATAGCGGTGTAGATGTTTCCATGTTTATACTGATGGCTGTGTAGGTATTTCCATGTGTATACAGATGTCAGTGTGGATATTTCCATGTTTATGGAGATGGCGGTTTAGATATTATCATGTATAAAGTGATAGCGGTATAGGTGTTTCCATGTGTATTGATATAGAGGTGTAGATGTTTCCATATTTATACTGATGGCTTTGTAGATATTTCCAGGTGTATACAGATGGCAGTGTAGATATTTCCATGTTTATAGAGATGGTGGTGTGGACATTTCCATGTTTATACAGATTGTAGTGTAGCTATTTCCATGTTTAAACAGATGACGGTGTAGATATTTCCATGTCTATACTCATGGCGGTGTAGATATCTCCATCTTCATACAGATATCGGTGTAGTTATTTCCATGTTTATACAGATAGCGGTGTAGATATTTCCATGTTTATACAGATAGCGGTGTAGATATTTCCATGTTTATAGATATGGCTGTGTAGATATTTCCAGGTGTATACATATGGCATTGTAGATATTTCCATGTTTATACAGATAGTGGTGTAGATATTTCCATGTTTATACAGATGACTGTGTAGGTATTTCCATGTTTATACAGATGGCGGTGTTGATATTACCATGTATATAGAGATACCCATGTAGATATTTCCATGTTTATACAGAAAGCGGTGTAGAGATTTCCATGTTTATAGAGATGGCGGTCTAGATATTTGCATATATATACAGATAGCGGTGTAGATATTTCCATGTTTACAGATAGCAGTGGAGATATTTCCGTGTTTATACAGATAGCGGTGGATATATTTCCATGTTTATAGAGATGGCGGTGTAGATAATTCCAAGTTTACACAGATAGCGGTGTAGATATTTCCATGTTTATACAGAGAGCGGTGTATATATTTCCATGTATATACAGATAGCGGTGTATGTATTTCCATGTTCATTGGGATAGCGGTGTAGATATTATCAGGTTTATACAGATGTCTCTGTAGATATTTCCATGTGTATAGAGATGTCAGTGCAGATATTTCCATGTTTATACACTTGGAAGTGTAGAAACTTCCATGTTTATACAGGTGACTGTGTAGATATTTCCATGTTTTTACAGATTGCGGTGTAGGTATTTCCATGTTTACACAGATAGCGGTGTGTCTATTTCCATGTTTATACAGATAGCGATGTAGATATTTCCATGTTTATAGAGATTGATGTGTAGATGTTTCCATGTTTATACAGATGGCAGTGTAGATATTTCCATGTTTATACAGATAATGGTGTAGTTATTTCCATGTATATAGAGATAGCGGTGAAGATATTTCCATGTTTATACAGATGGCTGTGTAGATTTTCCCATGTGTATACATTTGGAAGTGTAGGTATTTCCATGTTTACACAGATGACTGTGTAGGTATTTCCATGTTTATACTGATGGCGGTCTAGATATTACCATGTATATAGAGATAGCCATGTAGATATTTCCATGTTTAGACAGATAACGGTGTAGATATTTCCGTGTTTGTAGAGATGGCGGTTTAGATATTTCCATATGTATACAGATTGCAGTGTAGATATTTCCAAGTTTATCCAGATAGTGGTGTAGATATTTCCATGTCTTTACAGATAGCGGTGTAGATATTTCCATGTTTATTCAGATGGTGGTATAGATATTTCCATCTTTATACAGATAGCGGTGTCGTTATTACCATGTTTATACAGGTGGCAGTGTTGATATTTCCATGTTAATACATATAGCGATGTAGATATTTCCCTGTTTATACAGATGTCGGTGCCGATATTTCCATGTTTATACAAATAGCGGTGCAGATATTTCCATGTTTATACAGATAGCGGTGTAGATATTTCCATGTTTATACAGATAGCGGTGGAGATATTTCCATGTTTATACAGATGGGTGTGTAGATATTTCCATGTGTATACAGATGGCAGTGTAGATATTTCCATGTTTATACAGATAGCGGTGTGGCTATTTCCATGTTTATTCAGATAGCGTTGGAGATATTTCCATGTTTATACAGATAGCGGAGGAGATATTTCCATGTGTATAAGGGTGGCGGTGTAGATATATCCAGGTTTATGCAGATAGCGGTGTTGATATTTCCATGTTTATAGAGATAACGGTGTAGTTATTTCCATGTTTATACACATAGCGGTGTAGTTATTTCCATGTTTTTGCAGATGGCAGTGTAGATATTTCCATGTTTATACAGATAATGGTGTAGGTATTTCCATGTTTATACAGATGACTGTGTAGGTATTTCCACGTTTGTGGAGATGGCGGTGTAGATATTTCCATGTTTATAAAGATAGCCATGTAGTTATTTCCATGTTTATACAGATAGCGGTGTAGACATTTCTATGTTTATAGAGATAGCAGTCTAGGTATTTCCATATTGATACAGATAGCCGTGTAGATATTTCCATGTTTATTCAGATATTGGTGTAGATATTTCCATGTTTATATAGATAGCGCTGTGGCTATTTCCATGTTTATGCAGACGGCAGCGTAGTTATTTCCATGTTAATACAGATAGCGTTGTAGATACTACCATGTTTATAGAGATGTTTTTAAAGATAGCGGTGTAAATATTTCCATGTTTATACAGATAGCGTTTTAAATATATCCATGTTTATAGAGATAGCGGTGTAGATATTTCCATGTTTATACAGATAGCGGTGCAGATATTTCCATGTTTATAGGGATAGCGGTGTAGATATTTCCATCGTTATACAGATAGTGTTGTTATATTTCCTTGTTTATACAGATGACGGTGTATATATTTCCATGTTCATACACATGGCGGTGTAGATATTTCCATGTATATACAGATACTGGAGTAGTTATTTCCATGTTTATACAGATAGCGGTGTAGACATTTCCATGTTTATAGAGACGGCTGTGTAGGTAATTCCATGCTTATACAGATGACAGTGTAGGTATTTCCATGTTGATAAAGATGGTGGTGAAGATATGTCCGTGTTTATACAGAAGACTGTGTTGGTATTTCCAAGTTTACATAGATGGCAGTGTAGATATTTCCATGTTTATACAGATAGCCATGTAGATATTTCCATGTTTATACAGATAGCGGTGTAGACGTTTCCATGTTTATACAGATAGCAGTGTAGACATTTACATATTTATACAGATAGCGGTGTAGATATTTCCATGTTTATACAGATAGTAGTGTAGATATTTCCATGATTATACAGATGTCGGTGTAGATATTTCCATGTTTATACACATGGCGGTGTGGATACTTCCATGTTTATACAGATAGCGGTGTAGATATTTCCATGTTTACACAGATAGCGGTGTAGATATTTCCATCTTTGCACAGATTGCGGTGTAGAAATTTCCATCTTTACACAGGGAGCGTTGTAGATATTTCCATGTTTATAGAGATAGCGGTGTAGATATTTCCACATTTACACATATAGCGGTGTAGATATTTCCATGTTTATACAGATGGCGATGCAAATATTTCCATGTTTATACAGATTGCGGTGTTACATTTCCATGTTTATACAGATTATGGTGCAGATATTTCCATGTTTATACACTTGTGGGTGTAGATATTTCCATGTTTATACAGATAGCGTTGCAGATATTTCCATGTTTATAGAGATAACGTTGTAGATATTTCCATCTTTTTACAGACGGCAGTGTAGATATTTCCATGTTTATACAGATGGCATTGTAGATATTTCCATTTTTATGCAGATGGCGGTGAGGCTGTTTCCAAGTTTATAGAGATGGCGGTGTAGATATTTCTATATTTATAGAAATAGCGGGGTAGATAATTCCATGTTTATAGAGATGGCGGTGTAGGTATTTCCATGTTTATGGAGATAGTGGTGTAGATATTTACATGTTTATACAGATAGTGGTGTAGATATTTCCATGTTTATAAAGATAGCGGTTTAGCTACATCCCTGTTTATGCAGATAGCGGTGTAGATATTTCCATGTTTATTCAGATTGCAGTGTATATATTTCCATCTTTATACAGATGGCAGTGTAGATATTTCCATGTTTATACAGATGACTGTGTAGATACTTCCATTGTTATACTGATGGCTGTGTAGATATTTCCATGTGTATACAGATGGCAATGTAGAAATTTCCATGTTTATAGAGATGGTGGTGTAGATATTTCCATGTTTATACAGATGACTGTGCAGATATTTCCATGTTTATACAGATAGCGGTGTAGATATGTCCATGTTTATAGAGATGGCTGTGTAGATATTTCCATGTATATACAGATGGCAGTGTAGATGTTTACATGTTTATACAGATGTTGGTGTAGATATTTCCATGTTTATACAGAAGACTGTGTAGGTATTTCCAATTTTATGCAGATGACGCTGTAGATATTTCCATATTTATAGAGATAGCCACATAGATATTTCCATGTTTATACAGATAGCGGTGTAGTCATTTCCATATTTATTCAGATAACAGTGTAGATATTTCCATGTTTAAACAGATAGCTGTGTAGATATTTCCATGTTTATACAGACAGCGGTGTAGATATTTCCATGTTGATACAGATCGTGGTGTAGATATTTCCATGTTTATACAGATGCCGGTTAAGATATTTCCATGTATATACAGGTAGCGGTGTAGATAGTTTCAGGTTTATATAGATCGCAGTGTAGATATATGCATCTTTTTACAGATGGCGGTGAAGATAATTCAAAGTTTATACAGATGGCGGTGTAAATATTTCCATGTTTATACAGATGCCCGTGTAGATATCTCCATGTTTATGCAGAGGGTGGTGTAGTTATTTCCATGTTTATAGAGATGGTGGTGTAGATATTTTTATATTTATAGAGACAGCGGTGTAGATAATTACATGTTTATAGAGATGGCGGTGTTGATATTTCCATGTTTATGGAGATAGTGGTGTAGATATTTCCATGTTTATAATCATAGCGGTGTAGATATTTCCATGTTTATACAGACAGCGGTGTTGGTATTTCCATGTATATACAGATAGCGGTGTAGATATTTCCATGTTTATACAGCTCACGGTGTAGATATTTCCATCTTTATACAGATGGCAGTGTCGATATTTCCATGTTTATACAGATATCGGTGTAGATATTTCCATGTTGATACAGATCATGGTGTATATATTTCCATCTTTATACAGATACTGATGTAGTTATTTCTATGTTTATACAGGTAGCGTTGTAGATATTTCCATGTTTATACAGATCGCGGTGTAGATATTTCCATCTTTTTACAGACGGCGGTGTTGATATTTCCATGTTTCTACAGATGGCGGTGGAGATATTTCCATGTTTATGCAGATGGCGTTGTAGATATTTCCATGTTTATAGAGATGGCGGTGTAGATATTGCTATATTTACAGAGATAGCGGTATAGATATTTCCATGTGTAGACATTTCCATATTTATTCACTTAGCGGTGTATATATTTCCATTTTTATACAGATAGCGGTGCAGATATTTCCATGTTTATACAGATAGCGGTTTAGATAATTCCATGTTAATACAGATCATGGTGTAGATATTTCCATGTTTATACAGATACCGGTGTAGTTATTTCCATGTTTATACAGATAGCGGTGCAGATATTTCCATGTTTATACAGATAGCGGTTTAGATATTTCCATGTTTATACAGATCGCGGTGTAGATATTTCCATCTTTTTACAGACGGCGGTGTTGATATTTCCATGTTTATTCAGATAGCGGTGTAGATATATCCATGTTTATACAGCTCTCGGTGTAGATATTTCCATCATTATGCAGATGGCAGTGTAGATATTTCCATGTTTATACAGATAGTGGTGTAGATATTTCCATGTTCACACACATGGCGGTGTAGGTAGTTCCATGTTTATGGAGATGGCGGTGTAGATATTTTCATGTTTAAAGAGGTAGCGTTATAGGTGTTTCCATGTGTATAGAGATAGCGGTGTAGATGTTTCCATGTTTATACTGATGGCTGTGTAGGTATTTCCATGTGTATACAGATGTCAGTGTGGATATTTCCATGTTTATGGAGATGGCGGTTTAGATATTATCATGTATAAAGTGATAGCGGTATAGGTGTTTCCATGTGTATTGATATAGAGGTGTAGATGTTTCCATATTTATACTGATGGCTTTGTAGATATTTCCAGGTGTATACAGATGGCAGTGTAGATATTTCCATGTTTATAGAGATGGTGGTGTGGACATTTCCATGTTTATACAGATTGTAGTGTAGCTATTTCCATGTTTAAACAGATGACGGTGTAGATATTTCCATGTCTATACTCATGGCGGTGTAGATATCTCCATCTTCATACAGATATCGGTGTAGTTATTTCCATGTTTATACAGATAGCGGTGTAGATATTTCCATGTTTATACAGATAGCGGTGTAGATATTTCCATGTTTATAGATATGGCTGTGTAGATATTTCCAGGTGTATACATATGGCATTGTAGATATTTCCATGTTTATACAGATAGTGGTGTAGATATTTCCATGTTTATACAGATGACTGTGTAGGTATTTCCATGTTTATACAGATGGCGGTGTTGATATTACCATGTATATAGAGATACCCATGTAGATATTTCCATGTTTATACAGAAAGCGGTGTAGAGATTTCCATGTTTATAGAGATGGCGGTCTAGATATTTGCATATATATACAGATAGCGGTGTAGATATTTCCATGTTTACAGATAGCAGTGGAGATATTTCCGTGTTTATACAGATAGCGGTGGATATATTTCCATGTTTATAGAGATGGCGGTGTAGATAATTCCAAGTTTACACAGATAGCGGTGTAGATATTTCCATGTTTATACAGAGAGCGGTGTATATATTTCCATGTATATACAGATAGCGGTGTATGTATTTCCATGTTCATTGGGATAGCGGTGTAGATATTATCAGGTTTATACAGATGTCTCTGTAGATATTTCCATGTGTATAGAGATGTCAGTGCAGATATTTCCATGTTTATACACTTGGAAGTGTAGAAACTTCCATGTTTATACAGGTGACTGTGTAGATATTTCCATGTTTTTACAGATTGCGGTGTAGGTATTTCCATGTTTACACAGATAGCGGTGTGTCTATTTCCATGTTTATACAGATAGCGATGTAGATATTTCCATGTTTATAGAGATTGATGTGTAGATGTTTCCATGTTTATACAGATGGCAGTGTAGATATTTCCATGTTTATACAGATAATGGTGTAGTTATTTCCATGTATATAGAGATAGCGGTGAAGATATTTCCATGTTTATACAGATGGCTGTGTAGATTTTCCCATGTGTATACATTTGGAAGTGTAGGTATTTCCATGTTTACACAGATGACTGTGTAGGTATTTCCATGTTTATACTGATGGCGGTCTAGATATTACCATGTATATAGAGATAGCCATGTAGATATTTCCATGTTTAGACAGATAACGGTGTAGATATTTCCGTGTTTGTAGAGATGGCGGTTTAGATATTTCCATATGTATACAGATTGCAGTGTAGATATTTCCAAGTTTATCCAGATAGTGGTGTAGATATTTCCATGTCTTTACAGATAGCGGTGTAGATATTTCCATGTTTATTCAGATGGTGGTATAGATATTTCCATCTTTATACAGATAGCGGTGTCGTTATTACCATGTTTATACAGGTGGCAGTGTTGATATTTCCATGTTAATACATATAGCGATGTAGATATTTCCCTGTTTATACAGATGTCGGTGCCGATATTTCCATGTTTATACAAATAGCGGTGCAGATATTTCCATGTTTATACAGATAGCGGTGTAGATATTTCCATGTTTATACAGATAGCGGTGGAGATATTTCCATGTTTATACAGATGGGTGTGTAGATATTTCCATGTGTATACAGATGGCAGTGTAGATATTTCCATGTTTATACAGATAGCGGTGTGGCTATTTCCATGTTTATTCAGATAGCGTTGGAGATATTTCCATGTTTATACAGATAGCGGAGGAGATATTTCCATGTGTATAAGGGTGGCGGTGTAGATATATCCAGGTTTATGCAGATAGCGGTGTTGATATTTCCATGTTTATAGAGATAACGGTGTAGTTATTTCCATGTTTATACACATAGCGGTGTAGTTATTTCCATGTTTTTGCAGATGGCAGTGTAGATATTTCCATGTTTATACAGATAATGGTGTAGGTATTTCCATGTTTATACAGATGACTGTGTAGGTATTTCCACGTTTGTGGAGATGGCGGTGTAGATATTTCCATGTTTATAAAGATAGCCATGTAGTTATTTCCATGTTTATACAGATAGCGGTGTAGACATTTCTATGTTTATAGAGATAGCAGTCTAGGTATTTCCATATTGATACAGATAGCCGTGTAGATATTTCCATGTTTATTCAGATATTGGTGTAGATATTTCCATGTTTATATAGATAGCGCTGTGGCTATTTCCATGTTTATGCAGACGGCAGCGTAGTTATTTCCATGTTAATACAGATAGCGTTGTAGATACTACCATGTTTATAGAGATGTTTTTAAAGATAGCGGTGTAAATATTTCCATGTTTATACAGATAGCGTTTTAAATATATCCATGTTTATAGAGATAGCGGTGTAGATATTTCCATGTTTATACAGATAGCGGTGCAGATATTTCCATGTTTATAGGGATAGCGGTGTAGATATTTCCATCGTTATACAGATAGTGTTGTTATATTTCCTTGTTTATACAGATGACGGTGTATATATTTCCATGTTCATACACATGGCGGTGTAGATATTTCCATGTATATACAGATACTGGAGTAGTTATTTCCATGTTTATACAGATAGCGGTGTAGACATTTCCATGTTTATAGAGACGGCTGTGTAGGTAATTCCATGCTTATACAGATGACAGTGTAGGTATTTCCATGTTGATAAAGATGGTGGTGAAGATATGTCCGTGTTTATACAGAAGACTGTGTTGGTATTTCCAAGTTTACATAGATGGCAGTGTAGATATTTCCATGTTTATACAGATAGCCATGTAGATATTTCCATGTTTATACAGATAGCGGTGTAGACGTTTCCATGTTTATACAGATAGCAGTGTAGACATTTACATATTTATACAGATAGCGGTGTAGATATTTCCATGTTTATACAGATAGTAGTGTAGATATTTCCATGATTATACAGATGTCGGTGTAGATATTTCCATGTTTATACACATGGCGGTGTGGATACTTCCATGTTTATACAGATAGCGGTGTAGATATTTCCATGTTTACACAGATAGCGGTGTAGATATTTCCATCTTTGCACAGATTGCGGTGTAGAAATTTCCATCTTTACACAGGGAGCGTTGTAGATATTTCCATGTTTATAGAGATAGCGGTGTAGATATTTCCACATTTACACATATAGCGGTGTAGATATTTCCATGTTTATACAGATGGCGATGCAAATATTTCCATGTTTATACAGATTGCGGTGTTACATTTCCATGTTTATACAGATTATGGTGCAGATATTTCCATGTTTATACACTTGTGGGTGTAGATATTTCCATGTTTATACAGATAGCGTTGCAGATATTTCCATGTTTATAGAGATAACGTTGTAGATATTTCCATCTTTTTACAGACGGCAGTGTAGATATTTCCATGTTTATACAGATGGCATTGTAGATATTTCCATTTTTATGCAGATGGCGGTGAGGCTGTTTCCAAGTTTATAGAGATGGCGGTGTAGATATTTCTATATTTATAGAAATAGCGGGGTAGATAATTCCATGTTTATAGAGATGGCGGTGTAGGTATTTCCATGTTTATGGAGATAGTGGTGTAGATATTTACATGTTTATACAGATAGTGGTGTAGATATTTCCATGTTTATAAAGATAGCGGTTTAGCTACATCCCTGTTTATGCAGATAGCGGTGTAGATATTTCCATGTTTATTCAGATTGCAGTGTATATATTTCCATCTTTATACAGATGGCAGTGTAGATATTTCCATGTTTATACAGATGACTGTGTAGATACTTCCATTGTTATACTGATGGCTGTGTAGATATTTCCATGTGTATACAGATGGCAATGTAGAAATTTCCATGTTTATAGAGATGGTGGTGTAGATATTTCCATGTTTATACAGATGACTGTGCAGATATTTCCATGTTTATACAGATAGCGGTGTAGATATGTCCATGTTTATAGAGATGGCTGTGTAGATATTTCCATGTATATACAGATGGCAGTGTAGATGTTTACATGTTTATACAGATGTTGGTGTAGATATTTCCATGTTTATACAGAAGACTGTGTAGGTATTTCCAATTTTATGCAGATGACGCTGTAGATATTTCCATATTTATAGAGATAGCCACATAGATATTTCCATGTTTATACAGATAGCGGTGTAGTCATTTCCATATTTATTCAGATAACAGTGTAGATATTTCCATGTTTAAACAGATAGCTGTGTAGATATTTCCATGTTTATACAGACAGCGGTGTAGATATTTCCATGTTGATACAGATCGTGGTGTAGATATTTCCATGTTTATACAGATGCCGGTTAAGATATTTCCATGTATATACAGGTAGCGGTGTAGATAGTTTCAGGTTTATATAGATCGCAGTGTAGATATATGCATCTTTTTACAGATGGCGGTGAAGATAATTCAAAGTTTATACAGATGGCGGTGTAAATATTTCCATGTTTATACAGATGCCCGTGTAGATATCTCCATGTTTATGCAGAGGGTGGTGTAGTTATTTCCATGTTTATAGAGATGGTGGTGTAGATATTTTTATATTTATAGAGACAGCGGTGTAGATAATTACATGTTTATAGAGATGGCGGTGTTGATATTTCCATGTTTATGGAGATAGTGGTGTAGATATTTCCATGTTTATAATCATAGCGGTGTAGATATTTCCATGTTTATACAGACAGCGGTGTTGGTATTTCCATGTATATACAGATAGCGGTGTAGATATTTCCATGTTTATACAGCTCACGGTGTAGATATTTCCATCTTTATACAGATGGCAGTGTCGATATTTCCATGTTTATACAGATATCGGTGTAGATATTTCCATGTTTACACAGATGGCGGTGTAGGTAGTTCCATGTTTATGAAGATGTCGGTGTAGATATTTTCATGTATATAGAGAAGGCGGTGTGGATATTTCCATGTTTATAAAGATAATGGTGTAGATATTTCCATGTTTATAGAGATGGCGGCGTAGGTACTTCCATGTTTATGGTGATAACGGTGTAGATATTTCCATGTTTATACAGATAGCGGAGTAGATATTTCCATGTTTTTACAGATAGAGGTGTTGGTATTTCCATGTTTATACAGATAGCGGAGTAGATATTTCCATGTTTATACAGATCGCGGTGTAGATATTTCCATCTTTATACAGATGGCAGTGTAGATATTTCCATGTTTATACAGATAGCAGAGTAGATATTTCCATGTTTACACATATGGCGGTGTAGGTAGTTCCATGTTTATGGATATGGCGGTGTAGATATTTTCATGTTTATAGAGATGACGGTGTAGATATTTCCATGTTTATACAGATAGCCGTATAAGTATTTCCATGTGTATAGAGATAGCGGTGTATATTTTGCATGTTTATACTGATGGCTGTGTAGATATTTCCAGGTTTATACAGACAGCGGTGTAGATATTTCCATGTTTATACAGATGGCGTTGTAGATATTTCCATTATTATGCAGATGGCGGTGTAGATATTTCCAAGTTTATAGAGATGGCGGTGTAGGTATTTCTATATTTATAGAAATAGCGGTGTAGATAATTCCATGTTTATAGAGATGGCGTTGTAGTTATTTCCATGTTTATGGAGATAGTGGAGTAGATATTTCCATGTTTACACAGACAGCGGAGTAGGTACATCCATGTTTATACAGATAGCGGTGTAGATTTTCCTAGTTTATTCAGATCGCGCTGTATATATTTCCATCTTTATACAGATGGCAGTGTAGATATTTCCAAGTTTATACAGATGACTGTGTAGATATTTGCATGTTTATACTGATGGCTGTGTAGATATTTCCATGTGTATACAGATGGCAGTGTAGGTATTTCCATGTTTATAGAGATGGTGGTGTAGATATTTCCATGTTTATACAGATGACTGTGCAGATATTTCCATGTTTATACAGATGGGGATGTAGATATTTCCATGTTTACAGAGATAGCGGTGTAGATATTTCCATGTTTATACAGATAGCGGTGCAGATATTTCCATGTTTTTAGAGATAGCAGTGTAGATATTTCCATGTATATACAGATAGCGGTGTTAAATTTCCATGTTTATACAGTTGACGGTGTAGATATTTCCATGTTTATACACATGGCGGTGTAGATATTTCCATGTATATACAGATATCGGTGTAGATATTTCCATGTTTATAGAGATGGCTGTGTAGATATTTCCACGTTTATACAGACGGCAGTGCAAATATCTCCATGTTTTAAAGATGGTGGTGTAAATATTTCCATGGTTATACAGAAGACTTTGTAGGTATTTCCAAGTTTATACAGATGGTGTTGTAGGTATTTCCATGTTTATAGATATAGCCATGTAGATATTTCCACGTTTATACAGATAGCGGTGTCGATATTTCCATGTATGTAGAGATAGTGGTGTAGACATTTCCATATTTATACACTTAGCGTTGTAGATATTTCCGTGTGTATACAGATAGCGGTGCAGATATTTCCATGTTTATATAGTTGGCGGTGTAGATATTTCCATATTTATACAGATAGCCATGTAGGTATTTCCATGTTTATACAGATAGCGGTTTAGATATTTCCATGTTGATACAGATCGTGGTGTATATATTTCCATGTTTATACAGATACTGGTGTAGTTATTTCTATGTTTATACAGGTAGCGTTGTAGTTATTTCCATGTTTATACAGATCGCAGTGTAGATATTTCCATCTTTTTACAGACGGTGGTGTTGATATTTCCATGTTTCTACAGATAGCAGTGGAGATATTTCCATGTTTATACAGATGGCGGTGTAGATATTTCCATGTTTATAGAGATGGCGGTGTAGATATTGCTATATTTACAGAGATAGCGGTATAGATATTTCCATGTGTAGACATTTCCATATTTATACACTTAGCGGTGTATATATTTCCATGTTTATACAGATAGCGGTGCAGATATTTCCATGTTTATACAGATAGCGGTTTAGATATTTCCATGTTAATACAGATCGTGGTGTAGATATTTCCATGTTTATACAGATACCGGTGTAGTTATTTCCATGTTTATACAGATAGCGGTGCAGATATTTCCATGTTTATACAGATAGCGGTTTAGATATTTCCATGTTTATAAAGATCTCGGTGTAGATATTTCCATCTTTTTACAGACGGCGGTGTTGATATTTCCATATTTATACAGATAGCGGTGTAGATATTTCCATGTTTATACAGCTCTCGATGTAGATATTTCCATCATTATGCAGATGGCAGTGTAGATATTTCCATGTTTATACAGATAGTGGTGTAGATATTTCCATGTTCACACACATGGCGGTGTAGGTAGTTCCATGTTTATGGAGATGGCGGTGTAGATATTTTCATGTTTAAAGAGGTAGCGTTATAGGTGTTTCCATGTGTATAGAGATAGCGGTGTAGATGTTTCCATGTTTATACTGATGGCTGTGTAGGTATTTCCATGTGTATACAGATGGCAGTGTGGATATTTCCATGTTTATGGCGATGGCGATTTAGATATTATCATGTTTAAAGTGATAGCGGTATAGGTTTTTCCATGTGAATAGATATAGAGGTGTAGATGTTTCCATATTTATACTGATGGCTTTGTAGGTATTTCCAGGGGTATACAGATGGCAGTGTAGATATTTCCATGTTTATAGAGATGGTGGTGTAGACATTTCCATGTTTATACAGATTGTAGTGTAGCTAATTCCATGTTTAAACAGATGACGCTGTAGATATTTCCATGTCTATACTCATGGCGGTGTAGATATTTCCATCTTCATACAGATATCGGTGTAGTTATTTCCATGTTTATACAGATAGCAGTGTAGATATTTCCATGTTTATACAGATAGCGGTGTAGATATTTCCATGTTTATAGATATGGCTGTGTAGATATTTCCAGGTGTATACATATGGCATTGTAGATATTTCCATGTTTATACAGATAGTGGTGTAGATATTTCCATGTTTATACAGATGACTGTGTAGGTATTTCCATGTTTATACAGATGGCGGTGTTGATATTACCATGTATATAGAGATACACATGTAGATATTTCCATGTTTATACAGATAGCGGTGTAGAGATTTCCATGTTTATAGAGATGGCGGTGTAGATATTTGCATATATATACAGATAGCGGTGTAGATATTTCCATGTTTACAGATAGCAGTGGAGATATTTCCGTGTTTATACAGATAGCGGTGGACATATTTCCATGTATATACATATAGCGGTGGATATATTTCCGTGTTTATAGAGGTGGCGGTGTAGATATTTCCAAGTTTATACAGATAGCGGTGTAGATATTTCCATGTTTATACAGATAGCGGTGTATATATTTCCATGTATATACAGATAGCGGTGTATGTATTTCCATGTTCATTGGGATAGCGGTGTAGATATTATCAGGTTTATACAGATGTCTCTGTAGATATTTCCATGTGTATACAGATGTCAGTGCAGATATTTCCATGTTTATACACTTGGAAGTGTAGAAACTTCCATGTTTATACAGGTGACTGTGTAGATATTTCCATGTTTTTACAGATTGCGGTGTAGGTATTTCCATGTTTACACAGATAGCGGTTTGTCTATTTCCATGTTTATACAGATAGCGATGTAGATATTTCCATGTTTATAGAGATGGCTGTGTAGATATTTCCATGTTTATACAGATGGCAGTGTAGATATATCCATGTTTATACAGATAGTGGTGTAGTTATTTCCATGTATATAGAGATAGCGGTGTAGATATTTCCATGTTTATACAGATGGCTGTGTAGATTTTTCCATGTGTATACATTTGGAAGTGTAGGTATTTCCATGTTTACACAGATGACTGTGTAGGTATTTCCATGTTTATACTGATGGCGGTCTAGATATTACCATGTATATAGAGATAGCCACGTAGATATTTCCATGTTTATACAGATAACGGTGTAGGTATTTCTATGTTTGTAGAGATGGCTGTTTAGATATTTCCATATGTATACAGATTGCGGTGTAGATATTTCCAAGTTTATGCAGATAGCGGTGTAGATATTTCCATGTCTTTACAGATAGCGGTGTAGATATTTCCATGTTTATTCAGATGGTAGTGTAGATATTTCCATCTTTATACAGACAGCGGTGTCGTTACTACCATGTTTATACAGATGGCAGTGTAGATATTTCCATGTTAATACATATAGCGATGTAGATATTTCCATGTTTATACAGATAGCGGTGCCGATATTTCCATGTTTATACAAATAGCGGTGCAGATATTTCCATGTTTATACAGATAGCGGTGTAGATATTTCCATGATTATACAGATAGCGGTGGAGTTATTTCCATGTTTATACAGATGGGTTTGTAGATATTTCCATGTGTATACAGATGGCAGTGTAGATATTTCCATGTTTATACAGATAGCGGTGTGGCTATTTCCATGTTTATACAGATAGCGATGAAGATATTTCCATGTTTATACAGATAGCGGTGTAGATATTTCCATGTTTATACAGATAGCGTTGGAGATATTTCCATGTTCATACAGATAGCGGAGGAGATATTTCCATGTGTATAAGGATGGCGGTGTAGATATATCCAAGTTTATGCAGATAGCGGTGTAGATATTTCCATGTTTATAGAGATAACGGTGTAGTTATTTCCCTGTTTATACAGATAGCGGTGTAGTTATTTCCATGTTTATGCAGATGGCAGTGTAGATATTTCCATGTTTATACAGATAATGGTGTAGGTATTTCCATGTTTATACAGATGACTGTGTAGGTATTTCCACGTTTGTAGAGATGGCGGTGTAGATATTTCCATGTTTATAAAGATAGCCATGTAGTTATTTCCATGTTTATACAGATAGCGGTGTAGACATTTCTATGTTTATAGAGATAGCAGTGTAGGTATTTCCATATTGATACAGATAGCCGTGTACATATTTCCATGTTTATTCAGATATTGGTGTAGATATTTCCATGTTTATACAGATAGTGCTATGGCTATTTCCATGTTTATGCAGACGGCAGCGTAGGTATTTCCATGTTAATACAGATAGCGTTGTAGATACTTCCATGTTTATAGAGATAGCGGTGTATATATTTCCATGTTTACACAGATAGCAGTGGAGATATTTCCATGTTTATAGAGATAGTGGTGGAGATATTTCCATGTTTATACAGATAGCTTTGGAGATTTTTCCATGTTTATAGAAATGGCAGTGTAGATATTTCCAAGTTTATACAGATAGCGGTGTAGATATTTCCATGTTTATACAGATAGTGGTGTAGATATTCCCATGTTTATACAGATATCGGTGTCGATATTTCCATGTTTATAGAGATAGTGGTGCAGCTATTTCCATGTTTATACACATAGCGTTGTAGATAATTCCATGTTTATACAGATGGCTTTGTTGATATTTCCATGTGTATACAGATAGCAGTGTAGATATTTCCATGTTTGTATAGATGGAGGAGTAGTTATTTCCATGTTTCTATAGATGACTGTGTAGATATTTCCATGTTTTTACAGATGACAGTGTAGATATTTCCATGTTTATACAGATAGCGGTGTGGCTATTTCCAAATTTATACAGAGAGCGATGTAGATATTTCCATGTTTATACAGATAGCGGTGTATATATTTCCATGTTTATACATACAGCGTTGTAGATATTTCCATGTTTATACAGATAGCGGTGTAGATATTTCCATGTTTATACAGATGGCGGTGTAGATATTTCCAAGTTTTTGCAGATAATGGTGTAGGTATTTCCATATTTATACAGATAGCGGTGTAGATATTTCCATGTTTATTCTGATGGCGGTGTATATATTTCCATGTTTATACAGATAGCGGTCTGGCTGTTTCCATGTTTATACAGATGGCAGTGTAGATATTTCCATGTTTATACAGATAGCGGTGTAGAAATTTCCATGTTTATAAAGATAGCGGTGTAGGTATATCCATGTATATAGAGATAGCGGTGGAGATATTTCTATCTTTATAGAGACAGCGGTCGAGATATTTCCATGTTTATACAGATAAAGATGTGGATATTTCCATGATTATGCAGATAGCGGTGTAGATATTACCATGTTTATACAGATAGCGGTGTCGATATATACATGTTTATACAGATAGCGATGTAGGTATTTCCATGTTTGTACTGATTGCGGTGGAGATATTTCCATGTTAATACAGATAGCGGTGTAGATAATTCCATGTTTATAGAGATAGCTGTGGAGATATTTCCATGTTAGTACAGATATCGATGTAGATATTTCCATGTTCATACTGATAGCGGTGGAGATATTTCCATGTTTATACAGATAGCGGTGGTGATATTTCCATGTTTATACAGATAGCGTTGGAGATATTTCCATGATTATAGAGATGGCAGTGTAGATATTTCCATATTTATACAGATAGCCGTGTAGATATTTCGATGTTTATTCAGATGGTGGTGTAGATATTTCCATGTTTATACAGATAGCGGTGTGGCTAATTCCATGTTTATACAGACGGCAGTATAGATATTTCCAGGTTTATACAGATAGCAATTTAGATATTTCCATCTTTATAGAGATTGTGGTTTAGATATTTCCATGTTTATACAGATGGCTGTGTGGATATTTCCATGTGTATACAGATGGCAGTGTTGGTATTTCCATGTTTACACTGATGGAGGTTTAGGTATTTCCATGTATATACAGATGACTGTGTAGATATTTCCATGTTTTTACAGATGGCGGTGTAGATATTTCCAAGTTTATACAGATAGCGGTGTGGCTATTTCCGTGTTCATATAGATAACGATGAAGATATTTCCATGTTTATAGAGATGGCTGTGTACATATATCCATGTTTATGCAGATGGCAATGTAGATGTTTCCATGTTTATACAGATAGTGGTGTAGGTATTTCCATGTTTATACAGATGACTGTGTAGGTATTTCCATGTTTATAGAGATGGCAGTGTAGATATTTCCATGTTAATATAGATAGCGATGTAGATATTTCCATGTGTATACAGATAGCAGTGTAGATATTTCCATGTTTATACAGATGGCCGTGTAGATATTTCCATGTTTATACAGATGACTGTGTAGATATTTCCATGTTTTTACAGATGGCGGTGCAGATATTTCCATGTTTATACAGATAGCGGTGTGGCTATTTCCATGTTTATACAGATAGCGATGTAGATATTTCCATGTTGATACAGATATCGGTGTGGATATTTCCATGTTTATACAGATGGCGGTGTAGATTTTTCCAAGTTTATGCAGATAGCGGTGTAGATATTTCCATGTTTATAGAGATACCGGTGTAGATATTTCCATAGTTATACAGATAGCGGTGTAGATATTTCCATGTTTATTCAGATGTCGGTGTAGATATATCCAGGTTTATACACATAGCGGTGTGGTTGTTTAAATGTTTATACAGATGGCAGTGTAGATATTTCTATGTATATACAGATAGCAGTGTGGCTATTTCCATGTTTATACAGATGGCAGTGTAGATATTTCCATGTTAATACAGATAGCATTGTAGATATTTCCATGTTTATACAGATAGCGTTGTATATATTTCCATGTTTATACAGAAAGCGATGGAGATATTTCCATGTTTATACAGATAGCGTTGGTGATATTTCCATGTTTATAGACATGGCGGCGCAGATATTTCCAAGTTTATAGACATGGCGGTGTAGATATTTCCATGTTTATACATACAGCGGTGTTGATATTTCCAAGTATATGCAGATAGCGGTGTAGGTAATTCCATGTTTATACAGATAGCGGTGTAGGTATTTCCATGTTTATAGAGATAGCAGTGTATATATTTCCATGTTTATACAGATTGCTGTGTAGATATTTCCATGTTTATACAGATGGAGGTGTAGATACTTCCATGTTTCTACAAACGACTGTGTAGATATTTCCATGTATTTACACATGGCGGTGTAGATCTTTCCATGTTTCTACAGATAGTGTTGGATATATTTCCATGTTTATACAGATAGCGGTGTAGATATTTCCATGTTTATACAGCTCGCGGTGTAGATATATCCATCTTTATACAGATGGCAGTGTAGATATTTCCATGTTTATATGGATAGCGGTGTAGATATTTCCATGTTTACAAAGATGGCGGTGTAGACAGTTCCATGTTTATGGAGATGGCGGTGTAGATATTTTCATGTTTAAAGAGATAGCGGTATAGGTGTTTCCATGTGTATAGAGATAGCGGTGTAGATGTTTCCATGTTAATGATGATGGCTGTGTAGATATTTCCATGTGTATACAGATGGCAGTGTAGATATTTCCATGTTTATGGAGATGGCGGTTTAGATATTTTCAGGTTTAAAGAGATAGCGGTATAGGTGTTTCCATGTGTATAGAGATAGAGGTGTAGATATTTCCATGTTTATATTGATGGCTGTGTAGATATTTCCAGGTGTATACAGATGGCAGTGTAGATATGATCACGTTTATAAAGATGGTTGTGTAGATAATTCCATGTTTACACAGATGTTAGTGTAGATATTTCCATGTTTATACAGATAGCGTTGTAGATATTTCCATGTTTATAGATATGGCTGTGTAGATATTTCCATGTTTATACTGATGGCATTGTAGATATTTCCATGTTTATAAAGATGTTGGTGTAGATATTTCCATGTTTATACAGAAGACTGTGTAGCTATTTCCAAGTTTATACAGATGGCGGTGTAGATATATCCTTGTTTACAGAGATAGCCATGTAGATATTTCCATGTTTATAGAGATGGCGTTGTAGGTATTTCCATGTTTATAGTCACATCATTGTAGATATTTCCATGTTTATACAGATAGCGGTGTAGATATTTCCATGTTTATACAGATGGCTTTGTAGATATTTCCACGTTTATGGAGATGGCGGTGTATATATTTCCATGTTTATAGAGATGGCGGTGTAGATATTTCCATGTTTATACAGATATTTGTGTAGATATTTCCATGTTTATATAGTGAGGTGTGTAGATATTTCCATATTTATAAAGATCGCTGGGTAGATATTTCCATCTTTCTACAGATAGCGGTGTAGATATTTCCTTGTTTATAGATATAGCGGTTGAGATATTTCCATGTTTATACAGATAGCGTTGTAATTATTTCCAAGTTTACACAGATCGCAGTGTCGAAATTTCCATGTTTATGCAGGTAGCGGTGTATGTATTTCCATGTTTATGCAGATGGCAGTGTTGAGATTTCCATGAGTATACAGATGGCACTGTAGATATTTCCATGTTTATAAAATGGTGGTGTAGATATTTCCCTGTTTATACAGTTGACTGTGTAGATATTTCCATGTTTTTACAGAGGGTGGTCTCGGTATTTCCATGTTTATACAGATAGCAGAGTAGATATTTCCATGTTTATAGAGATGGCTTTGTAGATATTTCCAAGTTTATACAGATGGCAGTGTAGATATTTCCATCTTTATACACATAGCGGTGTAGATATTTCCATGTGTATACAGATGACTGTGTAGATATTTCCATGTTTATGCAGATGGCGCTGTAGATATTTCCATGTTTATAGAGATAGCCGTGAAGATATTTCCAAGTTTATACAGATAGCGGTGTAGATATTTCCATGTTTGTACAGATAGCTGTGTAGATAATTCCACGTTTATACAGATTTCGGTGTAGGTATTTCCATGCTTACAGAAATACCGGTGTAGATATTTCCATGTTTATACAGATGGAGGTGTAGATATTTCTATGTTTATGCAGATGACTCTGTAGATATTTTTATATTTTTACAGATGGCGGTGTAGATATTTCCATGTTTATACAGATAGCGTTGTGGCTATTTCCATGTCTATACAGATTGCTGTATAGATATTTCCATGTTTATAAAGATGGCTGTGTAGCAATTTCCATGTTTATACAGATGGCAGTGTAGATATTTCCATGTTTATTCCGATATTGGTGAAGATATTTCCATGTTTATACAGATGACTGTGTAGATATTTCCATGTTCATACAGATGGTGGTGTAGATATTTCCATGTTTATAGAGATAGCCATGTAGATATTTCCATGTTTATACAGAGAGTGGTGAAGACATTTCCATGTTTATAGAGATAGCGGTGTAGGTGTTTCCATATTTATACAGATAGGGGTGTAGATATTTCCAAGTTAATACAGATAGTGGGGTAGATATTTCCATGTTTATACAGATAGCGGTGTAGATATTTCCATGTTTATACAGATAGCGGTGTAGATATTTCCATGTTTATACAGATAGCGGTGAAGGTATTGCCATATTTCTACAGATAGCGGTGTAGATATTTCCATGTTTATACAGATAGCGGTGAAGATATTGCCATATTTATGCAGATAGCGGTGTGGATATTTCCATGTTTATAAAGATAGCAGTGTAGATATTTCCATGTTTACACAGATAGCGGTGTAGATATTTCCATGTTTATACAGATAGTGGTGTAGATATTTCCATCTTTATACAGATACCGGTGGAGATACTTCCATGTTTATACAGATGGCGGTGTAGATATTTCCATGTTTATAGAGATAGCAGTGCAAATATTTCCATGTTTATACAGATAGCGGTGTAGATATTTCCATGTTTATACAGATTGCGGTTTACGTATTTCCATGTTTATTGAGATAGCGGTGTGGCTATTTCCATGTTTATACAGATAGCGGTGAAGATGTTTCCATGATATAGAGATGGCTGTGTAGATATTTCCATGTTTATACAGATGGTTGCGTAGATATTTCCATGTTTATACAGGTTGCAGTGTAGATATTTCCATGTTTATACAGATAGCGCTGTTGATATTTCCATGTATATGCAGATTGCCGTGTAGGTATTTCCCTGTTTATACAGATAGCGGTGTAGATATTTCCATGTTTATACAGATGGCTGTCTAGATATTTCCATGTTTATACAGATGGCAGTGTAGATATTTCTATGTTTATACAGATGGAGGTGTAGGAATTTCCATGTTTATACAGATGACTGTGTAGATATTTCCATCTTTATACAGATAGTGATGTAGACATTTCCATGTTTATAGAGATAGCGGTGAAGATATTTTCATATTTATACAGATTGCGGTGTAGATATTTCCATGTTTACACCAATAGCGGAGTTGATATTTCCATGTTTTTACAGATAGCGGTGTAGATATTTCCATGTTTATACAGATAGCGGTGTAGATATTTCCATGTTTACAGAGAGAGCGTTGTTGATATTTCCATATTTGCACAGATTGCGGTGTAGTTATTTCTATCGTTACACAGATTGCGGTGTACATATTTCCATGTTTACACAGATAGCGGTGTAGATATTTCCATGTTAAAACAGCTAGTGTTGTAGATAATTCCATGTTTATATAGATAGCGTTGTAGTTATTTCCATGTTTATAAATATAATGGTGTAGATATTTCCATGATTATACAGATAGCGGTGTAGATATTTTCATGTTTTTACAGATGGCGGTGTAGATATTTCCATGTTTTTACAGGTAGCGGTGTAGATATTTCCATGTTGATAGAGAAATCGGTGAAGATATTTCCATGTTTATAGAGATAGCCATGTAGATATTTCCATGTTTATACAGATAGTGGTGTAGACATTACCATGTTCATAGAGATAGCAGTGTAGATATTTCCATATTTATACAGATAGCTGTGTTTATATTTCCATGTTTATGCAGATAGCGGTGGAGAGATTTCCATGTTTATACAGATGGCAGTGTAGATGTTTCCATGTGTATACAGATTGCAGTGTAGTTATTTCCATGTTTATACAGATGGAGGTGTAGATATTTCCATGTCTATACAGATGACTGTGTAGATATTTTCATGTTTTTACAGATGGCGGTGTAGGTATTTCCATGTTTATGCAGATAGTGGTGTGGCTGTTTCCATGTTTATACAGATCTTGGCGTAGATATTTCCATGTTTATACAGATAGCGGTGTAGATATTTCCATGTTTATACAGATAGCGGTGCAGCTATTTCCAAGACTTCAGAGATAGCGGTGTAGATATTTCCATATTTGCAAAGATTGCGGTGCAGATATTTCAATCTTTACACAGATAGCGGTGTACATATTTCCATGTTTACACAGATAGCGGTGAAAATATTTACATGTTAACACAGATAGTGTTGTAGACATTTCCATGTTTCTACAGATAGCCGTGTAGATATTTCCATGTCTATAAAGATAGCGGTGCAGATATTTCCATGTTTATTCAGAAAGCGGAGAAGATATTTCCATGTTTTTACAGAAACTGGTGGAAATATTTCCATGTTTATACACATGGCGGTGTATATATTTCCAAGTTTATAAAGATAACGGTGTAGATATTTCCATGTTTATACCGAGAGCGGTGTAGATATTTCCATGTTTATAGAGATCGTGGTGTAGATATTTCCATATTTATACAGATAGCGGTGTAGATATTTCCATGTTTATACAGACAGCGGTTTAGATATTTCCATGTTTACAGAGATAGCGGTTTAGATATTTCCATCTTTGCACAGATTGCGGTGTAGATATTTCCATCTTTACACAGATTGCGGTGTACATATTTCCATGTTTCCACAGAGAGCGGTCTATTTATTTCCATGTTAACACAGTTAGTGTTGTAGATATTTCCATGTTTATACAGATAGCGGTTTAGATATTTCCATGTTTATACAGATCGTGGTGTAGATATTTTCATGTTTATACAGATAGCATTGTTGATATTTTCATGTTTATACAGATAGCATTGTTGATATTTTCATGTTTATAGAGATAGCAGTGTAGATATTTCCATGTTTACAGAGATAGCGGTTTAGATATTTCCATCTTTGCACAGATTGCGGTGTAGATATTTCCATCTTTACACAGATTGCGGTGTACATATTACCATGTTTACACAGATAGCGGTGTAGATATTTCCATATTTACACAGATAGTGTTGTAGATATTTCCAGGTTTTTTCAGATAGCAGTGTAGATATTTATGTGTTTTTAAAGATAGCGGTGTAGATGTTTCCAACTTTATACAGATAGCGGTGTAGATATTTCCATGTTCATACAGATGGCGGTGTAGGTATTTCCATATTTATACAGATAGCGGTGTAGGTATTTCCATGTTCATACAGATGGCCGTGTACATATTTCCATGTGTATACAGATGGCAGTGTAGATATTTCCATGTTTATACAGATGAAGGTGTAGGTATTTCTATGTTTATACAGAAGAAAGTGTAGATATTTCCATGTTTTTACAGATCGCGTTGTAGATATTTCGATGTTTATGCAGATGTCGGTGTAGATATTTCCATGTTTATAGAGATGGCGGTGTAGATATTTCTAAGTTCATAGAGATAGCGGTGTAGATAATTCCATGTTTATTGAGATGGTGGTGTTGGTATTTCCATGTTTATAGAGATAGTGGTGTAGATATTTCCATGTTTATCCAGATAGCAGTGTAGATATCTCCCTGTTTATACAGATAGTGGTGCTGATATTTCCATGTTAATACACATAACGGTGTAGACATTTCCATGTTTACTCAGCTCGCGGTGTAGATATTTCCATGTTTATAAAGATTGTAGTGTAGGTATTTCCATGTTTATGCAGATAGTGGTGTAGATATTTCCATGTTTATACAGATAGCAGTGTAGATTTTTCCATGTTTATAGAGATAGTGGTGTTGTTATGTCCGTGTTTATACGGATATCTGTGTAGATATTTCCATGTTTATACAGCTCACGGTGTAGATATTTCCATCTTTATAAAAATGGCAGTGTAGGTATTTACATGTTTAAGCAGATAGCTGTGTGGATATTTCCATGTTTATATAGATAGCGGTGTAGTTATTTCCATGTTTATAGAGATAGCGGTGTAGATATTTCCATGTTTATACAGATGACTGTATAGTTATTTCCATGTGTATACAGATGGCCGTGTAGATATTTCCATGTTTATACAGATGGAGGTGTAGATATTTCCATATTTATACAGATGACTCTGTAGATATTTCCATGTTTTCACAGATGGCGGTGTAGATATTTCCATGTTTATACAGATGACTGTGTCGTTTTTTCCATATTTATACAGATGGCGTTGTAGATACTTCCATGTTTATAGAGATAGCCATGTAGATATTTCCATGTTTATACAGATAGCGGTGTAGACATTTCCATGTTTATACAGATAGCGGTGTAGATATTTCCATATTTATACTGATAGCGGTGTAGATATTTCCATGTTTATACAGATAGTGGTGTAGATATTCCCATGTTTATACAGATAGCGGTGTTGATATATCCATGTTTATACAGATCGAGGTGGAGATATTTCCATGTTTATACAGATGTCTGTGTCGGTTTTTCCATATTTATACAGATGGGATTGTAGATAATTCCATGTTTATAGAGATAGCCATGTAGATATTTCCATGTTTATACAGATAGCGGTGTAGTTATTTCCATATTTACAGAGATAGAGGTGCAGATATTTCCATATTTGCACAGATAACGGTGTAGATATATCCATCTTCACACAGATAGCGGTGTACATATTTCCATGTTTACACAGACAGCTGTGTAGATATTTCCATGTTAAAACAGATAGTGTTGTAGATTTTTAAATGTTTATAAAAATTGTGGTGTAGATATTTCCATGTTTATGCAGATGGCGGTGGAGATATTTCCATGTTTATGCAGATGGCGGTGTAGATATGTCCATGATTATAGAGATTGCGGTGTAGTTAGTAATATGTTTATAGAGATAGCGGTGTAAATATTTCCATGTTTATGGAGATAGCGGTGTAGATATTTCCATGTTTATACAGATTGCGTTGTTGATACCTCCATGTTTATACAGATAGTGGTGTAGATATTTCCATGTTTATACAGATAGCGGTGTAGATATTTCCATGTTTATACAGATAGCGGTGTAGATATTTCCGTGTTTATACAGAGAGCATTGGAGATATTTCCATGTTTATACAGATAGCCTTGTAGGTATTTCCATGTTTATAGAGATAGCGGTGTAGATATTTCCATGTTTATACAGATGACTGTGTAGATATATCCATGTGTATACAGATGGCAGTGTAAATATTTCCATGTTTATAGAGATGGAGGTGTAGATATTTCCAAGTTTATACAGTTGACTGTGTAGATGTTTCTATGTTTTTAGAGATGGTGATGTTCATATTTCCATGTTTATTCAGATAGCGGTGTGGCTATTTCCATGTTTATACATAAAGCGATGTAGTTATTTCCATGTTTATACAGATGGCTGTGTAGATATTTCCATGTTTATACAGATTGTGGTGTAGATATTTCCATGTTTATACAGATGGCAGTGTAGATATTGCCATGTTTTCAGAGATAGCCATGTAAATATTTCCATGTTTATATAGATATCGGTTTAGACATTTCCATGTTTATGGAGATAGCGGTGTAGATACTTCCATATTTACACAGATAGTAGTGTATATATTTCCATATTTATACAGATAGCGGTGTAGATATTTCCATGTTTATAGAGATATCGGTGTAGATATTTCCATGTTTATACAGATGACTGTGTATATATTTCCATGTTTATACAGATGGCGGTGTAGATATTTCCATGTTTATACAGATAGCGGTGCATGTATTTCCATGTTTATACAGATAGCGGTGTAGATATTTCCATGTTTATAGAGATAGCTTTGTAAACATTTCCATATTTATACAAATTGCGGTGTAGATATTTCCATGTTTATTCAGATGGCTGCGTAGATATTTCCATGTTTATATAGATGGCAGTGTAGATATTTCCATGTTTATACAGATAGTGCTGTAGTTATTTCCATGTTTATACAGATGACTGTGTGGATTTTTCCATGTTTATACAGATGGCGTTGTAGATCCTTCCATGTTTATAGAGATAGCCATGTACATATTTCCATGTTTATACACATAGCGGTGTAGACATTTCCATGTTTATACAGATGGCGGTGTAGATATTTCCATATTTATACAGATAGCGGTGTAGATATTTCCATGTTTATACAGATCGCGGTGTAGATATTTCCATGTTTATACAGATAGCGGTGTAGATATTTCCATGTTTATATAGATAGCGGTGTAGGTATTTCCATGTTTACAGAGATAGAGGTGTAGATTTTTCCATATTTACACAGATTGCGGTGTAGTTATATCCATCTTCACACAGATAGCGGTGTACATATTTCCATGTTTACACAGACAGCTGTGTAGATATTTCCATGTTTATACACATAGCGGTGTAGACATTTCCATGTTTATACAGATGGCGGTGTAGATATTTCCATATTTATACAGATAGCGGTGTAGATATTTCCATGTTTATACAGATCGCGGTGTGGATATTTCCATGTTTATACAGATAGCGGTGTAGATATTTCCATGTTTATACAGATAGCGGTGTAGGTATTTCCATGTTTGCAGAGATAGAGGTGTAGATATTTCCATATTTACAAAGATTGCGGTGTAGTTATATCCATCTTCACACAGATAGCGGTGTACATATTTCCATGTTTACACAGACAGCTGTGCAGATATTTCCATGTTTAAACAGATTGTGTTGTAGATTTTTCCATGTTTATACAAATTGCGGTGTAGATATTTCCATGTTTATAAAGATAGAGGTGTAGATATTTCCATGTTTGTACAGAAAGCGGTGGAGATATTTCCATGTTTATTCAGATAGCGCTGTACGTATTTCCATGTTTATACAGATAGCGATGTAGATATTTCCATGTTTATACTGGTGGCTGTGTAGATATTTCCATGTGTATACAGATGGCCGTGTAGATATTTCCAAGTTTATAGAGACGGTGGTGTAGATATTTGCATGTATATACAGATGACTCTGTAGATATTTCCATGTTTATACAGATGTTGGTGTAGGTATTTCCATGTATATACAGACAGCGGTGTAGATATTTCCATGTTTATACAGATAGCGGTGTAGATATTTCCATGTTTTTAGTGATAGCGGTGTAGATATTTCCATATTTATACAGAGAGCGGTGTAGATATTTCCATGTTTATACAGATGGCAGTGTAGATATTTCCATGTTTATAGAGATGGCAGTGTAGATATTTTCATGTTTGCACAGATAGCGGTGTAGATATTTCCATGTTTATAGAGATAGCGGTGTAGATATTTCCATGTTTGCACAGATAGCAGTGTGGATATTTCCATCTTTTCACAGATTGCGGTGTAGACATTTCCATGTTTATACAGATTGTTGTGTAGATATTTCCATGTTTATACAGATAGCCGTGTAGATACTTCCGTGTTTATTCAGATAAAAGTGTAGATATTTCCATGTTTACACAAATCGTGGTGTAGATATTTCCATGTTTATACAGATAGCGGTGTAGGCATTTCCATGTTTATACAGGAAGCGGTGTAGACATTCCCATATTCATACAGATCACTTTGTAGATATTTCCATCTTTCTACAGATGGCCCTGTAGATATTTCCATGTTTATACAGATAGCGGTGCAGATATTTCCATGTTTATACAAATTGTGGTGTTGGTATTTCCATGTTTATAGAGATAGCGGTGTAGATATTTTCATGTCTATACAGCTCACGTTGTAGTTATTTACATCTTTATACAGATGGCAGTGTAGATATTTCCATGTTTATACAGATGGCAGTGTAGATATTTCCATGTTCATAGAGATAGTGGTGTAGATATTTCCATGTTTACAGTGATAGCGGTGTATTTCCATGTTTATAGAAATATCGGTGTAGTTATTTCCATGTTGATACAGATGGCTGTGAAGATATTTCCACGTGTATAAAGATGGCAGTGTAGGTATATCCATGTTTATGCAGATGGTGGTGTAGATATTTCCATGTTTATAGAGACAGCAGTGTAGATATTTCCATGTTTATACAGATGGCAGTGTAGATATGTCCATGTTTATACAGATAGCGGTGTGGATATTTCCATGTTTACAGAGATGGTGGTGTAGATAGTTCCAGGTTTATGGAGATCGCGGTGTAGAAATTTTCATGTTTATAGAGATGGCGGTGAAGGTATTTCCATGTTTATAGAGATAGCGGTGTAGGTACTTCCAGGTTTATAGAGAGAGCGGTGAAGATGTTTCCATGTTTTTACTGATGGCTGCGTAGGTATTTCCAAGTTTATAGAGATAGCGATGTAGACATTTCCACATTTATACAGATAGCGGTTTAGATATTTCCATGTTTATACAGATGGCGATGGAGATATTTCCATGTTTATACAGATGGCGGTGTAGATATATCCAACTTTATACAGATATCGGTGTAGATATTTCCATGTTTATACAGATAGCGGTGTAGGTATTTCCATGATAACAGAGATAGCGGTGTAGATATTTCTGTCTTTGAACAGATTGAGGTGTAGATATTTCCATGTTTATACAGATAGCGGTGTAGATATTTTCATGTTTACACAGACAGCTGTGTATGTATTTCCATGTTTATAGAGATAGCGGTGTAGGTATTTCCATCTTTGCAGAGATTGCAGTGTGGATATTTCCATGTTTACACATATAGTGGTGTAGATATTTCCGTGTTTACACAGATAGCTGTGTAGGTATTTCCATGTTTACACAGATAGCGTTGTAGATATTTCCATGTTTATACACACAGCGGTGGAGATGTTTCCATGTTTATTCAGATAGCGGTGTAGATATTTCCTCGTTTACACAGATGGTGGTGTAGATAGTTCCATGTTTATGGAGTTGGCGGTGTAGATATTTTCATGTTTATAGAGACGTTGGTGAAGTTATTTCCCTGTTTATAGAGATTGCGTTCTAGATATTTCCATGTTTATAGAGATTGCCGTGTAGATATTTCCTTGTTTATTCAGATAACCGTTTAGACATTCCCATGCTTATCGAGATAACAGTGTAGATATTTTCATATTTATACAGATAGCGGCGTACATATTTGCATGTTTATACAGATAACGGTGTAGATATTTCCATGTTTATACATATAGCAGTGTAGATATTTCCATGTTTATACAGATAGCTGTGTAGATATTTCCATGTTTATACAGATAGCTGTGTAGATATTTCCATGTTTATACAGGTAGCGGTGTAGATATTCCCATGTTTATACAGATCACGGTGTAGACATTTCCATCTTTCTACAGATGGCAGTGTAGATATTTCTATGTTTAAACAGACGGTGTTGTAGATATTTCCATGTTTATAGAGATCGCGGTGCAGATATTTCCATGTTTATGCAGATGGCGGTGTAGATATTTCCATGTTTATAGAGATGGCAATGTAGATATTTCTATGTTTACAGAGATAGCGGTGCAGATAATTCCATGTTTATTGAGATGGCGGTGTTGTTATTTCCATTTTGATAGAGATAGTGGTGTAGATATTTCCATGTTTATACTGATGGCTCTGTAGATACTTGTATGTATATACAGATGGCGGTGTTGGTAATTCCATGTTTATACAGGGAGCCGTGTAGATATTTCCTTGTTTATACAGCTTGCGGTGTAGGTATTTCCATCTTTATACAGATGGCAGTGTAGATATTTCCATGCTTATACAGATGGCGGTGTAGATATTTCCATGTCTAAACTAATAGCGGTGTAGATATTTCCATGTTCATGCAGATGGCGGTGTAGATATTTTCATGTTTATACAGATGGCGGTGTAGATATTTCTGTGTTTATACATATGGCGGTGTTGGTATTTCCATGTTTATACAGATAGCGGTTTAGATATTTAAATGTTTATACAGATAGCGGTGTAGTTAATTACATGTTTGCAGAGATAGCAGTGTAGATATTTCCATCTTTGCACAGATAGCTGTGTAGATATTTCCAAGTTTACACAGATATCTGTGTAGATATTTCCATGTTTACACAGATAGCAGAGTAGATATTTCCATGTTTATGCAGCACGCGGTGTAGATATTTCCATGTTTATACAGATGGCAGTGTACGTATTTCCATGTTTGTACAGATAGTGGTGTAGATATTTCCATGTTTGTACAGATCGGAGTGTAGATATTTGCATGTGTATACAGATGGCAGTGTAGGTATTTCCATGATTTTAGAGATGGTGTTGTAGATATTTCCATGTTTTTCAGATGACTTTGTAGATATTTGCAAGTTTATACAGATGGCGGTGTAGATATTTCCATGCTTATAGAAATAACAGTGTAGATATTTCCATGTTTATAAAGATAGCGGTGTAGATATTTCAATATTTACAGAGATAGCGGTGTAGATATTTCAATGTTTATACAGATAGCGGTTTAGATATTTCCATGTTTAAACTGATGGCGGTGTAGATATTTCCATGTTTATATTGATGGTGGTGTAGATATTTCCTTGTTTATACAGATATCGGTGTACATATTTCCATGTTTATACCGATAGCGGTGGAGAAATTTCCATGTTTACAGAGATAGCGGTGTAGATATTTCCATGTTTATAGACATTGCGGTGTAGATATTTCCATGTTTATATAGATAGCGGTGTAGATATTTCCATTTTTATACAGGTAGCGGTGTAGATATTTCCATGTTTATACAGATGGCGTTGTTGATATTTCCATGTTTATTCAGATGGTGGTGTAGATATTTCCATGTTCATGCAGATGGCAGTGTGGATATTTCCATGTTTATAGAGATGGCGGTGTAGATATTTCTATGTTTTTAGAGATAGCGGTGTAGATATTTCCATGTGTATAGAGATGGCGGTGCAGGTATTTCCATGTTTATAGAGATAGTGGTGAAGATATTTCCATGTATATACAGACAGCAGTGTAGATATTTCCATGTTTATACAGACAGCTGTGTTGATATTTCCCTGTTTACACTGATAGCGGTGTTGGTATTTCCATGTTTATAAAGATAGTGGTGCATATATTTCCATGTTTACAGAGATAGTGGTGTAGATATTTCCATCTTTGCGCAGATTGCAGTGTAGATATTTCCATCTGTACACAGATGGCTGTGTAGATATTTCCAAGTTTACACAGATAGCTGTGTATGTATTTCCATGTTTACACAGATAGCATTGCAGATATTTCCTTGTTTATACTGATAGCGGTGTAGATATTTCCATGTTTATACAGATAGCGGTGTTGGTATTTTCATGTTTATACAGATAGCGGTGTAGATATTTCCATGTTTATAGAGCTCGCGTTGTAGATATTTCCATCTTTATACAGAATGCAGTGTAGATGTTTCCATGTTTATATAGATAGTGATGTCTATATTTCCATGTTTATACAGATGGCGGTGTAGATAGTTCCATGTTTCTGGAGATGGCGGTGTAGATATTTTCAAGTTTATAGAGATGGCGGTGTAGATATTTCAATGTTTATAGAGATTTCATTGTAGATATTTCCATGTATATAGAGATAGTGGTGTAGCAATTTCCATGTTTATAGAGACAGCGGTGTAGATATTTCCATGTTTATACAGATGGCTGTGTAGATATTTCCATGTGTATATAGATGGCAGTGTAGATATTTCCATGTTTATAGAGATGGTGGTGTAGATATTTCCATGTTTATACAGATGACTGTGTAGATATTTCCATGTTTATACAGATGGTGGTGTAGGTATTTCCTTGTTAATACAGATAGCAGTGTAGGTATTTCCATGTTTATACAGATAGCGGTGTAGTTATTTCCATGATAACAGAGATAGCGGTGTTGATATTTCCATCTTTGCACAGATTGCGGTGTAGATATTTCTATCTTTACACAGATTTTTGTGTAGATATTTCCAAGTTTACACAGATAGCTGTGTAGATATTTCTATGTTTACACAGATAGCATTGTAGATATTTCCATGTTTATACAGACAGCGGTGTAGATATTTCCAACTTTATACAGATGGCAATGTAGATATTTCCATGTTTATACAGATAGTGGTGTCGACATTTCCATGTTTATACACATGGCGGTGTAGATATTGCCAAGTTCATACAGATAGCGGTTTAGATATTTCAATGTTTATACAGATAGCGTTGTAGATATTTCCATGTTTATACTGATAGCGGCGGAGATATTTCCCTGTTTATACAGATAGCGATGTAGATATTTACATGTTTATAGAGATGGCGGTGTTGATATTTCCATGTTTATAGAGATTGCGGTGTAGATATTTCCATGTTTATAGTGATAGCGGTGTAGGTATTTCCATGTTTATTGTGATAGCGGAGTAGTTATTTCCATGTTTACACTGATGGCTGTGTAGTTATTTCCATGGGTATACAGATGGCAGTGGAGATATTTCCACGTTTATAGAGATTGTGGTGTTGATATTTCCATGTTTATACAGATGAATGTGCACATATTTGCATGTTTACACAGATGGCGATGTAGATATTTCCATGTTTATAGAGATAACATTGTAGATATTTCCATGTTTATAGAGATAGCGGTTTAGATATTTCCATATTTATACAGATAGCGGTGTAGATAATTCCATGCTTATACAGATGGCTGTGTAGATATTTCCATGTGTATACAGATGGCAGTGTAGATATTTCCATGTTTATAGAGATGGTGGTGTAGATATTTCCATGTTTATAGAGCTGCCTGTGTAGATATATCCACGTTTATACAGATAGCGGTGGTGATATTTCCACGTTTATACAGATGTCGATGTAGATATTTACACGTTTATACAGATAGCGGTGTAGATACTTCCAAGTTTACACAGATAACAGTGAAGGTATTTTCACGTTTTAAAGATAGTGGTGTAGATATTTCCATGTTTACACAGATAGCGTTGCAGATATTTCCATGTTTTTACAGATAGCGGTGTAGATATTTCCATGTTTATACAGCTGGCGGTGTAGATATTTCCATGTTTATGCAGATGGCGGTGTAGATATTTCCATGTTTTTGCAGACAGCGGTGTAGATATTTCCAAATTTACACAATGGCTGTGTGGAAATTTCCGTGTTTACAGAGATAGCTGTGTAGGTGTTTCCATGTTTATAGTGATAGCGGTGTAGATATTTCCAGGTTTTTACAGATAATGGTGTAGATATTTCCAAGTTTATGCGGATAGCTGTGTTCATATTTCCATGTTTATAAGGTAGTGGTGTAGATATTTCCATGTTCATACAGATAGCGTTGTAGGTGATTACATGTTTATACAGATAGCAGTGAAGATATTTCCATCTTTATAGACATGGCTGTGTAGATATTTCCAGGTTTATACAGATGGCAGTGTAGATATTTCCATGTTAATACAGGTTGTGGTGTAGATATTTCCATGTTTATACAGATGACTGTGTAGGTATTTCCACGTTTATACAGATGTCGTTGTAGATATTTCCATGTTTATAGGTATAGAGGTGTAGATGTTTCCATGTTTATACAGATAGTGGTATATATATCTCCATGTTTATAGAGATGGCTGTGAAGGCATTTCCATGTTTATACAGATAGTGGTGTACATATTTCCATGTTTATTCAGCTCCCAATGTTGATATTTCCATCTTTATACTGATGGCAGTGTACATAATTCCATGTTTATACAGATAGTGGTGTAGTTATTTCCATGTTTATACAGATGGCGGTGAAGATAGTTCCATGTTTCTGGAGATGGCGGTGTAGATATTTTCATGTTTATAGAGATGGAGGTTTAGATATTTCCATGTTTATACAGATGGCTGTGTAGATATTTCAATGTGTATACAGATGGCAGTGTAGATATTTCCAAGTTTATAGAGGTGGTGGTGTAGATATTTCCATGTTTATAGAGCTGACTTTGTAGATATTTCCTTGTTTATACAGATGCCGGTGTAGATATTTCCATGTTTATAGAGATAACAGTGTAGATATTTCCATGTTTATAAAGATAGCGGTGTAGATATTTCCATGTTTATAGAGAAGGCGGTGTAGATATTTCCATATTTATACAGATAGCGGTGCAGACATTTCCATGTTGAAACAGATGGTGGTGTAGATATTTCCATGTTTATACAGATGGTGGTGTAGATATTTCCTTGTTTATTCAGATAGCGGTGTAGGTATTTCCATGTTTATACAGATAGCGGTTTAGATATTTCCATGTTTACAGACATAGGGTTGTAGATATGTCCATCTTTGCACAGATTGCTGTGTAGATATTTCCATTTTTACACAGATATCTGTGTAGATATTTCCACGTTTACACAGATATATGTGTAGATATTTCCATGTTTACACAGATAGCGTTGTAGATATTTCCATGTACATACTGATAGTGTTGGAGATATTTCCGTGTTTATACAGATAGCAGTGTGGATACTTCATTGTTTATAAAGATAGCGGTGTAGATATGTCCACGTTTAAACAGATAGCGGTGTAGATATTTCCTTGTGTATAGAGATGGCGGTGTGGGTATTTCCATGTTTATAGAGATAGTGGTGTAGATATTTCCATGTTTATGCAGATAGCAGTGTTGGTATTTCCATGTTTATACAGATAGCAGTGTAGATATTTCCATGTATATAGAGCTCGCGGTGTAGATATTCCATCTTTATACGGATGGCAGTGTAGATATTTCCATGTGTATAAAGATGGCAGTCTGGATAGTTCCATGTTTCTGGAGATGGCAGTGTTGTTATTTTCATGTTTATAGAGTCGGCGGTGTAGATATTTCCATGTTTATAGAGACTGCGGTGTAGATATTTCCATGTTTATAGAGATAGCGATGTAGGTATTTCCATGTTTATAGAGACAGCGTTGTAGGTATTTCCATGTTTATACAGATAGCGGTGTAGATATTTCCATATTTATACAGATAGCGGTGCAGATATGTTCATGTTTATACAGATTGCGGTGGAGCTATTCCCACGTTTATACAGATATCGATGTAGATATTTCCGCGTTTATACAGATAGCGTTGTAGATATTTCCACGTTTATACAAATAGCGGTGTAGATATTTCCACGTTTATATAGATAGCGGTGTAGATATTTCTATGTTTTACACACAGCAGTGTAGATATTTCCATGTTTATACAGATAACGGTGTTGATATTTCCATGTTTACAGATATAGCGGTGTAGATATTTCCATCTTTGCACAAATTACGGTGTGGATATTTCCATCTTCACACAGATAGCTGTGTCGATATTTCCACGGTTACACAGATTGCTGTGTAGGTATTTCCATGTTGACACACATAGCGTTGTAGATATTTACACGTTTATACAGACAGCGTTGAAAATATTTCCATGTTTATACAGATAGCGGTGTTGGTATTTCCATGTTTATACAGATAGCAGTGTAGATTTTTCCATGTTTATACAGCTCTAATTGTATATATTTCCATCTTTATACAGATGGCAGTGTAGATATTTCCATGTTTATACAGATAGTGGTGTAGATATTTCCATGTTTATACAGATGGCGGTGTAGATATTTTCATGTTTATACAGATGGCGGTGTAGATAATTCTGTGTTTATACATATGGCGGTGTTGTTATTTCCATGTTTATACAGATAGCGGTTTAGATATTTAAATGTTTATACAGATAGCGGTGTAGATATTTACATGTTTGCAGAGATATCAGTGTAGATATTTCCATCTTTGCACAGATAGCTGTGTAGATATTTCCAAGTTTACACAGATATCTGTGTAGATATTTCCATGGTTATACAGATAGCAGTGTAGATATTTCCATGTTTATGCAGCACGCGGTGTAGATATTTCCATGTTTATACAGATGGCAGTGTACGTATTTCCATGTTTATACAGATAGTGGTGTAGATATTTCCATGTTTGTACAGATCGTGGTGTAGATATTGGCATGTGTATACAGATGGCAGTGTAGGTATTTCCATGTTTTTAGAGATGGTAGTGTAGATATTTCCATGTTAATACAGATGACTTTGTAGACATTTGCAAGTTTATACACATGGCGCTGTAGATATTTCCATGCTTATAGAAATAACAGTGTAGATATTTCCATGTTTATAAAGATAGCGGTGTAGATATTTCAATGTTTACAGAGATAGCGGTGTAGATATTACCATGTTTATACAGATAGAGGTTTAGATATTTCCATGTTTATACTGATGGCGGTGTAGATATTTGCATGTTTATACAGATAGCGGTTTAGATATTTCCATGTTTATACTGATGGCGGTGTAGAGATTTCCATGTTTATACAGATGGTGGTGTAGATATTTCCTTGTTTATACAGATATCGGTGTACGTATTTCCATGTTTATACCGATAGCGGTGGAGAAATTTCCATGTTTACAGAGATACCACTGTAGATATTTCCATGTTTTAGACATTGCGGTGTAGCTATTTCCATGTTTATACAGATAGCGGTGTAGATATTTCCATTTTCATACAGGTAGCGGTGTAGATATTTCCATGTTTATACAGATGGCGTTGTTGATATTTCCATGTTTATTCAGATGGCGGTGTAGATATTTCCATGTTTATACAGATAGCGGTGTAGATATTTCCATGTTTATGCAGATAGCGGTGTTGGTATTTCCATGTTTATACAGATAGCAGTGTAGATATTTCCATGTATATAGAGCTCACGGTGTAGATATTTCCATCTTTATACAGATGGCAGTGTAGATATTTCCATGTTTATAAAGATGGCAGTGTGGATAGTTCCATGTTTCTGGAGATGGCGGTGTTGTTATTTTCATGTTTATAGAGTCGGTGGTGTAGATATTTCCATGTTTATAGAGATTGCGGTGAAGATATTTCCATGTTTATAGAGGTAGTGGTGTAGGTATTTCCATGTTTATACAGACAGCGTTGTAGGTATTTCCATGTTTATACAGATAGCGGTGTAGATATTTCCATATTTATACAGATAGCGGTGCAGATATGTCCATGTTTATACAGGTTGCGGTGGAGATATTTCCTCGTTTATACAGATATCGATGTAGATATTTCTGCGTTTATACAGATAGCGTTGTAGATATTTCCACGTTTATACAGATAGCGGTGTAGATATTTCCACGTTTACACAGATAGCGGTGTAGGTATTTCCATGTTTATACAGATGGCTGTGTAGATATTTCCATGTGTATACACATGGCAGTGTAGGTATTTCCCTGTTTATAGAGATGGTGGTGTAGACATTTGCATGTTTATAGAGATAGCGGTGTAGATATTTCCATGTTTATACAGATGGCTGTGTAGATATTTCCAGGTGTGTAGAGATGGCGGTGTAGATATTTCCATGTTTGTAGATATGGTGGTGTATATATTTCCATGTTTATACAGATGACTGTGTAGGTATTTGCGTGTTTATACAGATGGCGGTGTAGATATTTCCATGTTTCTAAAGATATCGGTGTAGATATTTCCATGTTTGTACAGATATCGGTGTAGATATTTCCATGCTTATACAGATAGCGGTGTAGATATTTCCATATTTAAAGAGATAGCGGTGTAGATATGTCCATGTTTACACAGATGGCGTTGTAGATATTTCCATGTTTATACAGATGACGGTGTAGATATTTCCACGTTTATACAGACAGCGGTGTAGATATTTCCACGTTTATACAGATAGCGGTGTAGATATTTCCACTTTTATACAGATAGCGGTGCAGATATCTTCATGTTTATGCAGATAGCGGCATAAATATTTCCATCTTTATACAGATAGGTGTGTAGATATTTCCATGTTTATACAGATGGCGGTGTAGTTCATTCCATGTTTATGGATATGGCGGTATAGATATTTTCATGTTTATAGAGATGGCGGTGTAGATATTTCCTTGTTTATACAGATAGCCGTGTAGATATTTCCATGTTTATAGAGATAGCTGCGTAGGTATTTCCATGTTTATAGAGATAGCGATGCAGATATCTCCATGTTTATACAGATGGCTGTGTAGATATTTCCATGTGTATGCAGATGACATTGTTGATATTTCCATGTTTATAGAGATGGTGGTGTAGATATTTCCATGTTTATACAGATGACTGTGTAGATATATGCAGGTATATACAGATGGCGGTGTAGATATTTTCATGATTATAGAGATAATGGTGTAGATATTTCCATGTTTTTACAGATAGAGGTGTAGGTATTTGCATGTTTATAGAGATAGCTGTGTAGATATTGCCATATTTATACAGAGAGCGGTTTAGATGTTTCCATGTTTATACAGATCACGGTGTAGATATTTCCATGTTTATACAGATGGCATTGTAGATATTTCCATGTTTATACAGATAGCGGTGTAGATATTTCCATTTTTATACAGATAGCGGTGTAGTTATTTCAATGTTTACAGAGATGGCGGTGTAGATATTTCCATCTTTGCACAGATAGCGTTGTAGATATTTCCATGTTTATACAGATAGCGGTGTAGATATTTCCATGTTTACAGAGATAGCGGTGTAGATCTTTCCATTTTGCACAGATTGCGGTGTAGGTATTTCCCTCTTTTCACAGGTAGCAGTGTAGATATTTCCAAGTTTACACACATAGTTGTGAGGATATTTCCATGTTTACAGAGTTAGCATTGTAGACATTTCCGTGTTTACACAGATAGCGGTGTAGATATTTCCACGTTTATAAAGATAGCGGTGTAGATATTTCCACATTTAAACAGATAGCGTTGGAGATATTTCCACGTTTATACAGATATCGATGTAGATATTTCCACGTTTATACAGATAGTGTTGTAGATATTTCCACGTTTATACAGATAGCGGTGTAGATATTTCACATTTATACAGATAGCGGTGTAGATATTTCCATCTTTTTACAGATAGCGGTGTAGATATTTTCATGTTTACACAGATAGCGGTGTAGGTATTTCCATGTTTATACAGATGGCTGTGTAGATATTTCCATGTGTATACACATGGCAGTGTAGGTATTTCCCTGTTTATAGAGATGGTGGTGTAGAGATTTGCATGTTTATAGAGATAGCGGTGTAGATATTTCCATGTTTATACAGATGGCTGTGTAGATATTTCCAGGTGTGTAGAGATGGCGGTGTAGATATTTCCATGTTTGTAGATATGGTGATGTATATATTTCCATGTTTATACAGATGACTGTGTAGGTATTTGCGTGTTTATACAGATGGCGGTGTAGATATTTCCATGTTTCTAGAGATATCGGTGTAGATATTTCCATGTTTGTACAGATATCGGTGTAGATATTTCCATGCTTATACAGATAGCGGTGTAGTTATTTCCATATTTAAAGAGATAGCCGTGTAGATATGTCCATGTTTACACAAATGGCGTTGTAGATATTTCCATGTTTATACAGATGACGGTGTAGATATTTCCACGTTTATACAGATAGCGGTGTAGATATTTCCACGTTTATACAGATAGCGGTGTAGATATTTCCACTTTTATACAGATAACGGTGCAGATATCTTCATGTTTATGCAGATAGCGGCATAAATATTTCCATCTTTATACAGATAGCTGTGTAGATATTTCCATGTTTATACAGACGGCGGTGTAGTTCATTCCATGTTTATGGATAAGGCGGTGTAGATATTTTCATGTTTATAGAGATGGCGGTGTAGATATTTCCGTGTTTATAGAGATAGCCGTGTAGATATTTCCATGTTTATAGAGATAGCTGCGTAGGTATTTCCATGTTTACAGAGATAGCGATGCAGATATTTCCATGTTTATACAGATGGCTGTGTAGATATTTCCTTGTGTATGCAGATGACATTGTTGATATTTCCATGTTTATAGTGATGGTGGTGTAGATATTTCCATGTTTATACAGATGACTGTGTAGATATATGCAGGTATATACAGATGGCGGTGTAGATATTTTCATGATTATAGAGATAATGGTGTAGATATTTCCATGTTTTTACAGATAGAGGTGTAGATATTTGCATGTTTATAGAGAAAGCAGTGTAGATGTTGCCATATTTATACAGATAGCGGTTTAGATGTTTCCATGTTTATACAGATCACGGTGTAGATATTTCCATGTTTATAGAGATGGCATTGTAGATATTTCCATGTTTATACAGATAGCGGTGGAGATATTTCCATGTTTATACAGATAGCGGGGTAGATATTTCCATGTTTAGGCAGATAGCGGTGTAGATATTTCCATGTTTATACAGATAGCGGTGTAGTTATTTCCATGTTTAGGTAGATAGCGGTGTAGATATTTCCATGTTTATAGAGATGGCTGTGTAGGTATTTCCATGTGTATAGAGATAGCGATGTAGATGTTTGCATGTTTATACAGATAGCGGTGTAGATATTTTCATGTTTATACAGACGGCGGTGTTGGTATTTCCATGTATATCCAGATTGCGGTGTAGATATTTCAATCTTTATACAGCTCGCGGTATAGACATTAACATCTTTTTACAGATGGCAGTGTGGATATTTCCATGTTTATACAGATAGCGGTGTAGATATTTCCATGTTTATACAGATGGCGGTGTAGTTCTTTCCATGTTTATGGAGATGGCGGTGTTGATATTTTCATGTTTATACTGATGGCTGTGTAGATATTTCCATGTTTATACATATAGCGGTGTAGATATTACCATGTTTACTCACATAGCGGTGTAGATATTTCCATCTTTGCACAGATTGCGGTGTAGATATTTTCATCTTTACACAGATAGGGGTGTAGATATTTCCATCATTGCACAGACTGCAGTGCAGATATTTCCACCTTTACACAGATAGCGGTGTATATATTTCCATGTTTACACAAATATCAATGTAGATAGTTCCATGTTTACACAGATAGCATTGTAGATATTTGCATGTTTATACAGATAGCGGTGTAGATATTTCCATGTTTATACAGATAGCAGTGCAGATGTTTCCATGTTTATACAGATAGCAGTGTAGATATTTCTATGTTTATACAGATGGCCGTGCAGTTATTTCCATGTTTATACCGATAGTGCTGTAGATATTTCCATGTTTATACAGATGACTGTGTAGGTGTTTCAATGTTTATACAGATGGCGGTGTACATATTTCCATGTTTATAGAGACAGACATGTAGATATTTCCATGTTTATACAGATAGCGATGTAGCCATTTCCATGTTTATAGAGACAGCGGTGTTGATATTTCCATATTTATTCAGATAACCGTGTAGATATTTCCATGTTTATTCAGGTGGAGGTGTAGATATTTCCATGTTTATACAGAGTGCGGTGCAGATATTTCCATCTTTCTACAGATGGCAGTGTATATATTTCTATGCTTATAGAGAAGGCAGTGTAGATATTTCCATGTTTATACATATGGCGCTGTATGTATTTCCATATTTATGCAGATGGCGGTATAGATATTTCCACGTTTATAGAGATGGCGGTGCAGATATTTCCATATTTATACAGATGGCGGTTTAGTTATTTCCATGTTTATAGAGATTGCAGTGTAGATATTTCCATGATAACAGAGACAGCGGTGTAGATATTTCCATCTTTGCACAGATTGTGGTGTAGATATTTCCATCTTTACACAGATAGTGGTGTAGATATTTCCATCTTTGCACAGATTATGGTGTAGATATTTCCATCTTTACATAGATAGTGGTGTAGATATTTCCATCTTTGCACAGATTGCGTTGTAGATATTTCCATATTTACACAGATAGCGGTGTAGATATTTCCATCTTTATACAGATGGCAGTGTAGATATTTCCATGTTTATACAGATAGCGTTGTAGATATTTCCGTCTTTATGCAGATGGTGGTGTGGACACTTCCATGTTAATGGAGATGGCGGTGTACGTATTTTCATGTTAATAAAGGTGGCGGTGTAGATATTTCCATGTTTATAGAGATGAAGGTGTAGATATTCCCATGTTTATAGAGATAGCGGTGTAGGTATTTCCATGTGTATAGAGATAGCGGTGTAGATATTTCCATATTTATACAGATAGCGGTGTAGATATTTCCAAGTTTATTCAGATTGCGGTGTAGACATTTCCATGTTTATACCGATGGTGGTGTAGATATTTCCATGTTTATACTGATGGCTGTGTAGATATTTCCATGTTTATATATATAGCGGTGTAGATATTACCATGTTTACTCACATAGCGGTGTAGATATTTCCATCTTTGCACAGATTGCGGTGTAGATATTTTCATCTTTACACAGATAGAGGTGTAGATATTTCCATCATTGCACAGACTGCGGTGCAGATATTTCCACCTTTACACAGATAGCGGTGTATATATTTCCATGTTTACACAAATATCAATGTAGATAGTTCCATGTTTACACAGATAGCATTGTAGATATTTGCATGTTTATACAGATAGCAGTGTAGATATTTCCATGTTTATACAGATAGCAGTGCAGATGTTGCCATGTTTATACAGATATCAGTGTAGATATTTCCATGTTTATACAGATGGCCGTGCAGTTATTTCCATGTTTATACCGATAGTGCTGTAGATATTTCCATGTTTATACAGATGACTGTGTAGGTGTTTCAATGTTTATACAGATGGCGGTGTAGATATTTCCATGTTTATAGAGATAGCCATGAAGATATTTCCATGTTTTATCAGATAGTGCTGTAGATATTTCCATGTTTATACAGATGACTGTGTAGGTGTTTCAATGTTTATACAGATGGCGGTGTAGATATTTCCATGTTTATAGAGACAGCCATGTAGATATTTCCATGTTTATACAGATAGCGGTGTAGACATTTCCATGTTTATAGAGACAGCGGTGTTGATATTTCCATATTTATTCAGATAGCCGTGTAGATATTTCCATGTTTATTCAGGTGGAGGTGTAGATATTTCCATGTTTATACAGAACGCGGTGCAGATATTTCCATCTTTCTACAGATGGCAGTGTAGATATTTCTATGCTTATAGAGAAGGCAGTGTAGATATTTCCATGTTTATACATATGGCGCTGTAGCTATTTCCATATTTATGCAGATGGCGGTGTAGATATTTCCACGTTTATAGAGATGGCTGTGCAGATATTTCCATATTTATACAGATGGCGGTTTAGGTATTTCCATGTTTATAGAGATTGCAGTGTAGATATTTCCATGTTTACAGAGATAGCGGTATAGATATTTCCATCTTTGCACAGATTGTGGTGTAGATATTTCCATCTTTACACAGATAGTGGTGTAGATATTTCCATCTTTGCACAGATTATGGTGTAGATATTTCCATCTTTACATAGATAGTGGTGTAGATATTTCCATCTTTGCCCAGATTGCGTTGTAGATATTTCCATATTTACACAGATAGCGGTGTAGATATTTCCATGTTTATACAGATGGTGGTGGAGATATTTCCATGTTATACAGATGACTGTGTAGATATTTCCATGTTTATACAGATGGCGGTTTAGATATTTTCATGTTTATACAGATAGCTGTGTAGTTATTTCCTAATTTATACAGATAGCTGTGTAGAAATTTCCATGTTTATAGAGATAGCGGTATAGATATTTCCATATTTATACAGACCGTGGTGTAGATATTTCCATGTTTATGCAGATAGCCGTGTGGATATTTCCATGTTTATACAGGTAGACTTGTAAATATTTCCATGTTTATACAGATCGCGGTGTAGACATTTCCATCTTTCTAAAGATGGCAGCGTAGTTATTTCTATGTTTATACAGATGGCAGTGTAGATATTTCCATGTTTATACAGATGGCGGTGTAGATATTTCCATGTTTATGGAGATGGCGGTGTAGAGATTTCCAGTTTTATAGAGATGGCGGTGTAGATATTTCTATGTTTATAGAGATTGCGGTGCAGATAATTCCATGTTTATAGAGATGGCGGTGTAGTTATTTCCATGTTTATCGAGATAGTGGTGCAGATATTTCCATGTTTATACACATAGCGGTGTAGATATTTCCAAGTTTATAAAGATAGCGGTGTTGGTATTTCCAAGTTTATACAGATAGCGGTGTAGATATTTCCATGTTTATACAGCTTGTGGTGTAGATATTTCCATCTTTATACAGATGGCAGTGTAGATATTTCCATGTTTATACAGATAGCGGTGTAGATATTTCCGTCTTTATGCAGATGGTGGTGTGGACACTTCCATGTTAATGGAGATGGCGGTGTACGTATTTTCTTGTTTATAAAGATGGCGGTGTAGATATTTCCATGTTTATAGAGAAGAAGGTGTAGATATTTCCATGTTTATAGAGATAGCGGTGTAGGTATTTCCATGTGTATAGAGATAGCGGTGTAGATATTTCCATGTTTATACAGATGGCTGTGAAGATATTTCCAGGTGTATACAGATGACACTGTAGATATTTCCATGTTTATCCTGATGGCAGTGAAGATATTTCCATTTTTATACAGATGGCGGTGTAAATATTTTCATGTTTATAGAAATAGCGGTGTAGATATTTCCATGTTTATAAAGATAGCGGTGTAAATATTTCCATGTTTATACAGATAACGTTGAAAATATTTACATTTTTATAGAGATATCGGTGTAAATATTTCCATGATAATACAGATAATGGTTTAAATGTTTACACATTAACAGATATAGCGGTGTAGATATTTCAAAGTTTATACAGACAGCGGTTTAGATATTTCTATGTTTACAGAGACACCTGTGTAGATATTTCCACGTTTATAGACATAACCATGTAGATATTTCTAAGTTTATGGAGACTGCGGTGTAGATATTTGCATGTTTCTAGAGACAGCGGTGTAGATATTTCCATGTTTTTAAAGACAGCGGTGTAGATATTTCCATGTTTATACAGATAGCAGTGTAGATATTTCCATGTTTATAGAGACAGCGGTGTAGATATTTCCAGGTTTATACAGATGGCACTGTAGATATTTCCATGTTTATACAGACAGCGGTGTAGTTATTTCTATGTTTATAAAGATAGCGGTGTAGATATTTTCATGTTCATACAGACAGCGGTGTAGTTATTTCCATGTTTATAGAGATAGCGGTGTAGATATTTCCATGTTTACAGACATAGCATTGTAATTATTTCCAGGTTTATACAGATAGTGGTGTAAATATTTCCATGTTTATACAGCTCGCGGTGTAGATATTTCCATCTTTATACAGATGGCAGTGTAGATATATCCATGTTTATACAGATAGCGATCTAGATAATTCCATCTTTACACAGATGGCGGTGTAGACAGTTCCATGTTAATGGAGATGTCGGTGTAGATATTTTCATGTTCATAGAGATAGCGGTGTAGATATATCTATGTTTCTACAGATTACGGTGTAAATATTTCCATGTTTATACAGATAGCGGTGTAGTTATTTCCATGTTTATACAGACGACTGTGTATAAATTTCCATGTTTATACAGATGGCGGTGAAGGTATTTACATGTTTATAGAGATAGCGGTGTAGATATTTCCATGTTTATACAGATAGCGGTGTACATATTTCCATGTTTATACAGGTGACTGTGCAGGTATTTCCAAGTTTATACAGATGGCGGTGCAGATACTTCCATGTTTATAGAGATAGCCATGTAGATATTTCCGTGTTTATACAGATAGCGGTGTACATATATCCATATTTATACAGATCGTGGTGTAGATATATCCATGTTTATACAGATAGCTGTGTATATATTTCCATGTTTATGCAGATAGCGGTGTAGGTATTTCCATGTTTACAGAGATAGAGGTGTATATACCTCCATATTTGCACAGATTGCGGTGTAGATATTTCCATCTTCACACAGATAGCAGTGTACATATTTGCATGTTTACAGAGACAGCTGTGTAGATATTTCCACGTTTACACAGATAGTGTTGTAGATATTTCCATGTTTATACTGATTGCCTTGCTGATATTTCCATGTTTATAAACACAGCGGTGTAGATATTTCCATGTTTATACAGATAGCGGTGGAGATATTTCCATGTATATAAAGATGGCGCTGTTGATATTTCCATGTTTATACAGATAGCGGTGTAGATATTTTCATGTTTATACAGACAGCGGTGGAGATATTTCCATGTTTATACAGATAACGATGTAGATATTTCCATGTTTATACAGATAGTCGTGTAGATATTTCCATGTTTATACAGATAGCGGTGTAGATATTTCCATGTTTATACAGATGACTGTGCATATATTTCCATGTTTATACAGATTGCGGTGGAGATCTTTCCATGTTTATACAGATAGACGTGTAGATAATTCCATGTATATAGAAATAGCAGTGGAGATATTTCCATGTTTGTACAGATAGTGATGTAGATATTTCCATGTTCATAGAGATATCAGTGTAGATATTTCCACGTTTATACAGATAGCTGTGCATATATTTCCATGTTTATACAGATAGCAGTGTAGATATTTCCATATTTATACAGATAGCGGTGTAGGTATTTCCATGTTTATACAGATAGTGGTGTAGATATTTCCATGTTTATACAGTTGACTGTGTAGGTATTTCTATGTTTATATAGTTGGCGGTGTAGACATTTCCAAGTTTATAGAGATAGCCATGTTGATATTTATATGTTTATACAGATAGCAGTGTAGATATTTGCAGATTTATACAGATAGCGGTGTAGATATTTTGATGTTTATACAGATAGCGGTGTAGATATATCTATGTTTATACAGATAGCAGTGGAGATATTTCCATGTTTATAGAGATAGCGGTGTAGATATTTCCATGTTTATACAAATGACTGTGTAGGTATTTACGTTTATACAGATGGCGGTGTGGATATTTCCATGTTTATAGACATAGCCATGTAGATATTTACATGTTTATACTGATAGCGGTGTAGACATTTCCATGTTTATAGAGACAGTGGTGTAGATATTTCCATAATTATTCAGTTAGTGGTGTGGATATTTCCATGTTTATAGAGATAGCCATGTAGAAATTTCCATGTTTAAACTGATAGCGGTGTATTCATTTCCATGTTTATAGAGATAGCGGTGTAGATATTTCCATAATTTTACAGATAGCAGTAGATATTTCCAAGTTTATACAGATAGCGGTGTAGATATTTCCATGTTTATAGAGATAACCGTGTAGATATTTCCATGTTTATACAGATATCGGTGGAGATATTTCCTAGTTTATACAGATAGTGTTGGAGATATTTCCATGTTTATACAGATGTCGGTGTAGATATCTCCAAGTTTATACAGATAGCGTTGTAGATATTTCCATGTTTATACAGATAGCGGTGTAGATACTTCCATGTTTATACAGATAGCGGTGTAGGTATTTCCATGTTTATACAGACAGCGATGTAGATATTTCCATGTTTGTCGAGATGGCCGTGTAGCTATTTCCGTGTTTATACAGATGGCAGTGTAGACCTTTCCATGTTTATACAGATTGTGGTGTAGATATTTCCATGTATATACAGATGACTGTGTAGTTATTTCCCTGTTTATGCAGATGGCAGTGTAGATATTTCCATGTTTATAGAGATAGCCATGTAGATATTTCCATGTTTATACAGATAGCGGTGTAGACATTTCCATGTTTATAGAGATAGCAGTGTAGATATTTCCATATTTTTACAGATAGCGGTATACATATTTCCATGTTTATACTGTTAGCGCTGTAGATATTTTCAGGTTTATATTGATAGCGGTGTAAATATTTCCATGTTTATACAGATGACTCTGTATATATTTCCATGTTTATACAGATAGCGGTGGAGATATTTCCATGTTTATGCAGATAGCGGTGAAGATTTTTCCATGTTTATGCAGATGGTGGTGTAGATATTTCAAAGTTCATAAAGATGGCGGTGTAGATATTTCTATGTTTATAGAGATAGTGGTGTAGGTATTTCCATGTTTATACAGATAGCGGTGTAGGTATTTGCATGTTTATTTAGAGGGCGGTGTAGATATTTCCATGTTCATACAGATGGCGGTCTAGTTATTTCCATATTGTTACAGATAGCGGTATAGATATTTCCATGTTTATACAGATAGCACTGTAGATATTTTCAGGTTTATATTGATAGCAGTGTAAATATTTCCATGTTTATACAGATGACTGTGTATATATTTCCATGTTTATACAGATAGCTGTGTAGATATTTCCATGTTTATGGAGATAGCGGTGTAGATATTTCCATATTTATACAGATAGCCGTGTAGATATTTCCATGTTTATTCAGATGGCGGCATAGATATTTCCATGTTTATACAGATAGCGTTTTGGCTATTTCCATGTTTATACAGATGGCAGTGTAGATATTGCCATGTTTATACAGATAGCGATGTAGTTATTTCCATGTTTATACAGATAGCGGTGTAGATATTTCCATGTTCATGGAGATAGCGGTGTAGATATTTCCTTGTTTATACAGATAGCAGTGTAGGTATTTCCATGTTTATACAGATAGTGGTGGAGATATTTCCATGTTTATACAGATAGCGGTGTAGATTTGTCCATGTTTATACAGGTGCTGGTGTAGATATTTCCAAGTTCATAAAGATGGCGGTGTATATATTTCTATATTTATAGAGATAGTGGTGTAGGTATTTCCATGTTTATACAGATAGCGGTGTAGGTATTTCCTTGTTTATTCAGATGGCGGTGTAGATATTTCCATTTTCATACAGATGGCGGTCTAGATATTTCCATGTTTATACAGATAGCGGTGTAGATATTTCCATGTTTATACAGATAGCGTTGTCGGTATTTCCATGTTTGTAGAGATAGCGGTGTAGATATTTCCATGTTTATACAGATGGCTATGCATATATTTCCATGTGTATACAGATGGCAGTGTAGATATTTCCATGTTTATACAGATGGAGGTGTAGATATTTCCATGTTTATACAGATGACTGTGTAGATATATCCATGTATTTACAGATGGCGGTGTAGTTATTTCCATGTTTATACAGATAGCGGTGTGGCTATTTCCATGTTTATACAGATAGCTATGTAGATATTTCCATGTTTATAGAGATGGCTGTGTAGCTATTTCTATCTTTATACAGATGGCAGTGTAGATATTTCCATGTTTATACAGATAGTGGTGTAGATATTTCCATGTTTATAGAGAAAGCGTTGTAGACATTTCCATGTTTGTAGAGATAGCGGTGTAAATATTTCCATATTAATACAGAGAGCGGTGTAGATGTTTCCATGTTTATACAGAAAGGATTGTAGATATTTCCATGTTTATATTGAGAGCGTTGTAGTTGTTTCCAGGTTTATACAGATAGCGGTGGAGATATTTCCATGTTTATACAGATAGCGGTGTGGCTATTTCCATGTTTATACAGATAGCTATGTAGATATTTCCAAGTTTATAGAGATGTCTGTGTAGCTATTTCTATCTTTATACAGATGGCAGTGTAGATATTTCCATGTTTATACAGATAGTGGTGTAGATATTTCCATGTTTATACAGAAAGCGTTGTAGACATTTCCATGTTTATAGAGATAGCGGTGTAAATATTTCCATATTAATACAGAGAGCGGTGTAGATGTTTCCATGTTTATATAGAAAGCGTTGTAGATATTTCCATGTTTATATTGAGAGCGTTGTAGATGTTTCCAGGTTTATACAGATAGTGGTGGAGATATTTCCATGTTTATACAGATAGCGGTGTAGATATTTCCATGTTTATACAGAGAGCGTTGTAGATGTTTCCATGTTTATACAGATAGCGGTGGAGATATTTCCATGTTTATACAGATAGCGGTGTAGATATTTCCATGTTTATACAGATAGCGGGGTAGATATTTCCATGTTTTTACAGATATCGGTGTAGATATTTCCATGTTTACACAGATTGCAGTGTAGATATTTCCATCTTTCTACAGATGGCATTGTAGATATTTCCATGTTTATACAGATGGCGGTGTTGATATTTCCGTCTATACACAGATAACCTTGTAGATATTTCCATGTTTATACAGATGGCCGCGCAGATATTTCTATGGATATGTAGATGGCGGTGTAGGTATTTCCATGTATATAGAGATAGCGGTGTAGTTATTTCCATGTTTATATAGAGAGCGGTGTAGATATTTCCATGTATGTACACATGGCTGTGTAGATATTTCCATGTTTATACAGATGGCGGTGTAGATATTTCCATGTTGATACAGATGGCTTTGTAGATATTTCCATGTTTATAGAGATAGCGGTGCAGATATTTCCATGTTTATACAGATAGCCGTGTAAATATTTCCATGTTTATACAGATCGTGGTGTAGATATTTCCATGTTTATACAGATTCCGGTGTAGATATTTACATGTTTATACAGACCGCAGTGTAGATACTTCCATGTTTATAGAGATAGCGGTGTAGATACTTCCATGATTGTACAGATGGCGGAGTTGATGTTTCCATCTATACACAGATTGCCGTGTAGGTATTTCCTTGTGTATACAGATGGCATTGTAGATATTTCCATGTTTATACAGATGGTGGTGTAGAAATTTCCATGTTGATACAGATGACTCTATAGGTTTTTCCATGTTTTTACTGATGGCATTGTAGATATTTCCATGTTTATAGAGATAGCAGTGTAGATATTTCCATGTTTATACAGATGGCAGTGTAGATATTTTCATGTTTATAAAGATAGCGGTGTAGATATTTCCATATTTATACAGATAACTGTGTAGATATTTCCAGGTTTATACAGATAGCGGTGTAAATATTTCCATGTTTATACAGATCATGGTGTAGATATTTCCATGTTTATAGAGATAGCAGTGTAGATATTTCCATGTTTATACTGATCACGGTGTAGATATTTCCATGTTTATACAGATCGTGGTGTAGTTATTTTCATGTTTATACTGATCATGGTGTAGATAATTCCATGTTTATACAGATCGCGGTGTTGATACTACCATGTTTATAGGGATGGCGGTGCAAATATTTCCACATTTATACAGATAGCGTTGTAGTTATTAGCATGTTTACACAGATAGCGGTGTAGATATTTCCATGTAAAAACAGATGTCTGTGTATATATTTCCATGTTTAAACAGATGGCAGTGTAGATATTTCCATGTTTATACAAATAGCGGTGTAGATATTTAGATGTTTCTACAGATAGCTGTGTAGATATTTCCATGTGTATACAGATGGCTGTGTAGATATTTCCATGTTCATACAGATGGCTGTGTAGATATTTCCATGTTTATTGAGATGAATTTGTAGGTATTTCCATGTTTATAGAGATGGCGGTGTAGATATTTCCATGTTTATAGAGATGGCTGTGTAGATATTTCCATGTTTATACAGATTGCGATCTAGATATTTCCATGTTTATACAGATCGTGGTGTAGATATTTCCATGTTTATACAGATAGTGGTGTAGATATTTCCATGTTTATACAGATAGCGGTGTAGATATTTCCATGTTTATACTGATGGCGGTGTAGTTATTTCCATGTTTATAGAGATGGTGGTGTAGATATTTCCATGTTTATAGAGATAGCGGTGTAGATATATCCATGTTTATAGAGATAGCAGTGAGGATATTTCCATGTTTATACAGATAGCGGGGTAGATATTTCCATGTTTTTACAGATATCGGTGTAGATATTTCCATGTTTACACAGATTGCGGTGTAGATATTTCCATCTTTCTACAGATGGCATTGTAGATATTTCCATGTTTATACAGATGGCGGTGTTGATATTTCCATCTATACACAGATAACCTTGTAGATATTTCCATGTTTATACAGATGGCCGCGCAGATATTTCTATGAATATGTAGATGGCGTTGTAGGTATTTCCATGTATATAGAGATAGCGGTGTAGTTATTTCCATGTTCATATAGAGAGCGGTGTAGATATTTCCATGTATGTACACATGGCTGTGTAGATATTTCCAAGTTTATACAGATGGCGGTGTAGATATTTCCATGTTTATACAGATAACTTTGTAAGTATTTCCATGTTTATACAGATGGTGGTGTAGATATTTCGATGTTTATAGAGATAGCAGCGGAGATATTTCCATGCTTATACAGATAGCGCTGTAGTTATTTCCATGTTTAAATAGATAGCGGTGTAGATATTTCCATGTATATACACATGGCTGTGTAGATATTTCCATGTTTATACAGATGGTGGTGTAGATATTTCCATTTTTATACAGATAACTTTGTAAGTATTTCCATGTTTATACAGACGGCGGTGTAGATACTTCGATGTTTATAGAAATAGCAGTGGAGATATTTCCATGTTTATACAGATAGCAGTGTTGATATTTCCATGTTTATACTGACCGCGGTGTAGATATTTCCATGTTTATAGAGATGGCGGTGTAGATATTTCCATGTTCATAGAGATAGCGGTGTTGATTTTTCCATGTTTATAGAGATAGCGCTGTGGATATTTCCATGTTTATACAAATAGGGTTGTAGATATTTCCATGTTTATACAGATGGCGGTGTAGATATTTCCATGTTTATACAGATCACGGTGTAGATATTTCCATGTTTATACAGATCATGGTGTAGATATTTCCATGTTTATACAGATCGTGGAGTTGATATTACCATGTTTATAAGGATAGCGGTGCAAATATTTCCACATTTATACAGACAGCGGTGTAGTTATTGTCATGTTTATACAGATAGCGGTGTAGATATTTCAATGTATAAACAGATGTCTGTGTATATATTTCCATGTGTAAACAGATGACGGTGTAGATATTTCCTTGTTTATACAAATAGCGGTGTAGTTATTTCCATGTTTATACAGAGAGCGGTGTAGATATTTCCATGTTTATACACATGACTGTGTAGGTATTTCCATGTTTATACAGATGGCTTTGTAGATATTTCCATGTTTACAGAGATAGCGGTGTAGATATTTCCATGTTTATACAGATAGCGGTGTAAATATTTCCATGTTTATACAGATCGTGGTGTAGATATTTCCATGTTTATACAGATTCCGGTGTAGATATTTACATGTTTATACAGACCGCAGTGTAGATATTTCCATGTTTATAGAGATAGCAGTGTAGATATTTCCATGATTGTACAGATGGCAGTGTTGATGTTTCCATCTATACACAGATTGCCGTGTAGGTATTTCCATGTGTATAGAGATGGCGTTGTAGATATTTCCATGTTTATACAGATGGTGGTGTAGAAATTTCCATGTTGGTACAGATGAATCTATAGGTATTTCCATGTTTTTACTGATGGCATTGTAGATATTTCCATGTTTATAGAGATAGCAGTGTAGATATTTCCATGTTTATACAGATGGCGGTGTAGATATTTTCATGTTTATAAAGATGGCGGTGTAGATATTTCCATATTTATACAGATAACTGTGTAGATATTTCCATGTTTATGCAGATAGCGGTGTAAATATTTCCATGTTCATACAGATCATGGTGTAGATATTTCCATGTTTATAGAGATAGCGGTGCAGATATATCCATGTTTATACTGATCACGGTGTAGATATTTCCATGTTTATACAGATCGCGGTGTAGATATTTCCATGTTTATACAGATCATGGTGTAGATATTTCCATGTTTATACAGCTCGTGGTGTTGATATTACCATGTTTATAGGAATGGCGGTGCAAATATTTCCACATGTATACAGATAGCGTTGTAGTTATTAGCATGTTTATACAGATAGCGGTGTAGATATTTCCATGTATAAACAGATGTCTGTGTATATATTTCCATGTTTAAACAGATGGCGGTGGAGATATTTCCTTGTTTATAGAAACAGCGGTGTAGATATTTCCATGTTTATAGAGATAGCGGTGTAGATATTTCCATGTGTATACAGATGGCTGTGTAGATATTTCCATGTTTATAGAGATGACTTTGCAGGTATTTCCATTTTTATACAGATGGCGTTGTAGTTATTTCCATGTTTATAGAGATAGCTTTGTAGATATTTCCATGTTTATACAGATAGCGATCTAGATATTTCCATGTTTATACAGATCGCGGTGTAGATATTTCCATGTTTATACAGATCTCGGTGTAGATATTTCCATGTTTATACAGATAGTGGTGTAGATATTTCCATGTTTATACAGATGTCGGTTTAGATATTTCCATGTTTATAGAGATGGCGGTGTAGATATTTCCATGTTTATACAGATAGCGGTGTAGATATTTCCACGTTTATACAGATGGCGGTGTAGATATTTCCATCTTTCTACAAATGGCAGTGTAGATATTTCCATGTTTATAGAGATAGCGGTGTAGATATATCCATGTTCATAGAGATAGCAGTGAGGATATTTCCATGTTTATACAGATAGCGGTGTAGATATTTCCACGTTTATACAGATGGCGGTGTAGATATTTCCATGTTTATACAGATGGCTGCGTAGATATTTCCATGTGTATACAAATGGCGGTGTAGATATTTCCATGTTTATACATATAGTGGTGTAGATATTTCCATGTTTACAGATATAGCGGTAAATATATTTCCATCTTTGCACAGATTGCGGTGTAGACATTGCAAACTTTACACTGATAGCGGTGTAGATATTTCCAAGTTTACACAGATACCTGTGCCGATATTTCCAGGTTTACAGAGATATCATTGTAGATGTTTCCATGTTTATACAGATTTCGGTGTAGACATTTCCATGTTTATACAGATAGCGGTGTAGATATTTCCACGTTTATACAGATGGCGGTGTAGATATTTCCATGTTTATACAGATGGCTGCGTAGATATTTCCATGTGTATACAGATGGCGGTGTAGATATTTCCATGTTTATACATATAGTGGTGTAGATATTTCCATGTTTACAGATATAGCGGTAAATATATTTCCATCTTTGCACAGATTGCGGTGTAGACATTGCAAACTTTACACTGATAGTGGTGTAGATATTTCCAAGTTTACACAGATACCTGTGTCGATATTTCCAGGTTTACAGAGATATCATTGTAGATATTTCCATGTTTATACAGATAGCGGTGTAGTTATTTACATGTTGATACAGATAGCGGTGTAGATATTTTCAGGGTTTTACATATACTGGTGTAGATATTTCCACGTTTTACAGATAGCTGTGTAGATATTTCCCTGTTTACACAGATAGCGTTGTAAATATCTGCATGTTTACACAGATAGCGTTGTAGATATTTCCATGCTTACACAGATTGCGGTGTAGATATTTCCAAGTTTACACACATGACTGTGTAGGTATTTCCATGTTTATACAGATGGCTTTGTAGATATATCCATGTTTATAGAGATAGCGGTGCAGATATTTCCATGTTTATACAGATAGCCGTGTAAATATTTCCATGTTTATACAGATCGTGGTGTAGATATTTCCATGTTTATACAGATTCCAGTGTAGATATTTACATGTTTATACAGACCGCAGTGTAGATACTTCCATGTTTATAGAGATAGCGGTGTAGATATGTCCATGATTGTACAGATGGCGGTGTTGATGTTTCCATCTATACACAGACTGCCGTGTAGGTATTTCCTTGTGTATACAGATGGCATTGTAGATATTTCCATGTTTATACAGATGGTGGTGTAGAACTTTCCATGTTGATACCGATGACTCTATAGGTATTTCCATGTTTTTACTGATGGTATTGTAGATATTTCCATGTTTATAGAGATAGCAGTGTAGATATTTCCATGTTTATACAGATGGCGGTGTAGATATTTTCATGTTTATAAAGATAGCGGTGAAGATATTTCCATATTTATACTGATAACTGTGTAGATATTTCCAGGTTTATATAGATAGCGGTGTAAATATTTCCATGTTTATACAGATCATGGTGTAGATATTTCCATGTTTATAGAGATAGCAGTGTAGATATTTCCATGTTTATACTGATCACGGTGTAGATATTTCCATGTTTATACAGATCGTGGTGTAGTTATTTCCATGTTTATAATGATCATGGTGTAGATAATTCCATGTTTATACAGATCGCGGTGTTGATACTACCATGTTTATAGGGATGGCGGTGCAAATATTTCCACATTTATACAGATAGCGTTGTAGTTATTAGCATGTTTATACAGATAGCGGTGTAGATATTTCCATGTATAAACAGATGTCTGTGTATATATTTCCATGTTTAAACAGATGGCAGTGTAGATATTTCCATGTTTATACAAATAGCGGTGTAGATATTTCCATGTTTCTACAGATAGCTGTGTAGATATTTCCATGTGTATACAGATGGCTGTGTAGATATTTCCATGTTCATACAGATGGCTGTGTAGATATTTCCATGTTTATTGAGATGACTTTGTAGGTATTTCCATGTTTATAGAGATGGCGGTGTAGATATTTCCATGTTTATAGAGATGGCTGTGTAGACATTTCCATGTTTATACAGATTGCGATCTAGATATTTCCATGTTTATACAGATCGCGGTGTAGATATTTCCATGTTTATACAGATAGTGGTGTAGATATTTCCATGTTTATACAGATAGCGCCTTAGATATTTCCATGTTTATACTGATGGCGGTGTAGGTATTTCCATGTTTATAGAGATGGTGGTGTAGATATTTCCATGTTTATAGAGATAGCGGTGTAGATATATCCATGTTCATAGAGATAGCAGTGAGGATATTTCCATGTTTATACAGATAGCAGTGTAGATATTTCCACTTTTATAGAGATAGCGATTTAGATATTTCATATTTTTACAGATAGCGGTGTAGATATTTCCATGTTTATACAGATTGCGGTGTAGATATTTCCATGTTTATACAGATAGCGGTGTAGATATTTCCATGTTTATACTGATCGTGGTTTAGATATTTCCATGTTTATAAAAATGGCGGTGTAGATATTTCCATGTTCATAGAGATAGCGGTGTTGATTTTTCCATGTTTATAGAGATATCGGTGTGGATATTTCCATGTTTATACAGATAGGGGTGGAGGTATTTCCATGTTTATAGAGATGGCGGTGTAGATATTTCCATGTTTACAGAGATCACGCTGTAGATATTTCCTTGTTTATACAAATAGCAGTCAAGTTATTTCCATGTTTATACAGATAGCGGTGTAGATATTTCCATGTATATACAGATCGCGGTGTAGATATTTCCATGTATATACAGATCGCGGTGTAGATATTTCCATGTTTATACAGATCGCGGTGTAGATATTTCCATGTTTATACAGATAGCGGGGTAGATATTTCCATGTTTTTACAGATATCGGTGTATATATTTCCATGTTTACACAGATTGCGGTGTAGATATTTCCATCTTTCTACAGATGGCATTGTAGATATTTCCATGTTTATACAGATGTCGGTGTTGATATTTCCATCTATACACAGATAACCTTGTAGATATTTCCATGTTTATACAGATGGCTGCGCAGATATTTCTATGGATATGTAGATGGCGGTGTAGGTATTTCCATGTATAATGAGATAGCAGTGTAGTTATTTCCATGTTTATATAGAGAGCGGTGTAGATATTTCCATGTATGTACACATGGCTGTGTAGATATTTCCATGTTTATACAGATGACGGTGTAGATATTTCCATGTTTATACAGATAGCGGTGTAGATATTTCCATGTTTATACAGATTGCGGTGTAGATATATCCATGTTTATACACATGACTGTGTAGGTATTTCGATGTTTATACAGATGGCTTTGTAGATATTTCCATGTTTATAGAGATAGCGGTGTAGATATTTCCATGTTTATACAGATAGCGGTGTAAATATTTCCATGTTTATACAGATCGTGGTGTAGATATTTCCATGTTTATACAGATTCCGGTGTAGATATTTACATGTTTATACAGACCGCAGTGTAGATATTTCCATGTTTATAGAGATAGCAGTGTAGATATTTCCATGATTGTACAGATGGCGGTGTTGATGTTTCCTTCTATACACAGATTGCCGTGTAGGTATTTCCATGTGTATAGAGATGGCATTGTAGATATTTCCAAGTTTATACAGATGGTGGTGTAGAAATTTCCATGTTGATTCAGATGAATCTATAGGTATTTCCATGTTTATAGAGATAGCGGTGTAGATATTTCCATGTTTATACTGATCACGGTGTAGATATTTCCATGTTTATACAGATCGCGGTGTAGATATTTCCATGTTTATACAGATCATGGTGTAGATATTTCCATGTTTATACAGATCGTGGTGTTGATATTACCATGTTTATAGGAATGGCGGTGCAAATATTTCCACATTTATACAAATAGCGTTGTAGTTATTAGCATGTTTATACAGATAGCGGTGTAGATATTTCCATGTATAAACAGATGTCTGTGTATATATTTCCATGTTTAAACAGATGGCGGTGGAGGTATTTCCTTGTTTATAGAAATAGCGGTGTAGATATTTCCATGTTTATGCAGATAGCGGTGTAGATATTTCCATCTGTATACAGATGGCTGTGTAGATATTTCTATGTTCATATAGATGGCTGTGTAGATATTTCCATGTTTATAGAGATGACTTTGTAGGTATTTCCATGTTTATACAGATGGCGTTGTAGATATTTCCATGTTTATAGAGATAGCTGTGTAGATATTTCCATGTTTATACAGATAGCCATCTAGTTATTTCCATGTTTATACAGATCGTGGTGTAGATATTTCCATGTTTATACAGATCGCGGTGTAGATATTTCCATGTTTATACAGATGGCGGTTTAGATATTTCCATGTTTATAGAGATGGCGGTGTAGATATTTCCATGTTTATACAGATAGCGGTGTAGATATTTCCACTTTTATACAGATGGCGGTGTAGATATTTCCATCTTTCTACAAATGGCAGTGTAGATATTTCCATGTTTATAGAGATAGCGGTGTAGATATACCCATGTTCATAGAGATAGCAGTGAGGATATTTCCATGTTTATACAGATAGCAGTGTAGATATTTCCACTTTTATATAGATAGCGGTTTAGATATTTCATATTTATACAGATAGCGGTGTAGATATTTCCATGTTTATACAGATGGCGGTGTAGATATTTCCACGTTTATACAGATGGCGGTGTAGATATTTCCATGTTTTTACAGATGGCTGCGTAGATATTTCCATGTGTATACAGATGGCGGTGTAGATATTTCCATGTTTATACATATAGTGGTGTAGATATTTCCATGTTTACAGATATAGCGGTAAATATATTTCCATCTTTGCACAGATTGCGGTGTAGACATTGCAAACTTTACACTGATAGCGGTGTAGATATTTCCAAGTTTACACAGATACCTGTGTCAATATTTCCAGGTTTACAGAGATATCATTGTAGATATTTCCATGTTTATACAGATAGCGGTGTAGTTATTTACATGTTGATACAGATAGCGGTGTAGATATTTTCAGGTTTTTACAGATACTGGTGTAGATATCTCCACGTTTTACAGATAGCTGTGTAGATATTTCCCTGTTTACACAGATAGCGTTGTAAATATCTGCATGTTTACACAGATAGCGTTGTAGATATTTCCATGCTTACACAGATTGCGGTGTAGATATTTCCAAGTTTACACAGATAGCTGTGTAGATATTTCCATGTTTACACAGATAGCGTTGTAGATATTTCATTGTTTATAGAGACGGCGGTGTAGGAATTTCCATGTTTTTAAAGATACCGATGTAGGTATTTCCGTGTTTATAAAGATAGCGGTGGAGATATTTCCATGTTTATGCAGATAGCGGTGTAAAAATTTCCAATGTTTATACAGATAGCGGTGTAGTTATTTCCATGTTTATACAGATAGCGGTGTAGATATTTCCATGTTTATAGAGACTGTGGTGTAGATATTTCCATCTTTGCACAGATTGCTGTGGATATTTCCATGTTTATACAGATTGCGGTGTAGTTATTTACATGTTGATACAGTTAGCGGTGTAGAAATTCCCATGTTTATACAGATGGCTTTGTAGATATTTCCATCTTTCTACAGATGTCAGTGTAGATATTTCCAAGTTTATACAGATGTCTGTGTAGATATTTCCATGTTTATGCAGATGGCGGGGTAGATATTTCCATGTTTATAGAGATGGCGTTGTAGTTATTTCTATGTTTATAGAGATAGCGGTGTAAATATTTCCATGTTTATAGAGATGGTGGTGTAAGTATTTTCATGTTTATAGAGATAGCGGTGTAGATATTTCCATGTTTATACAGATAGCGGTGTTGCTACTTCCATGATAATACAGATAGCGGTGTGGATATTTCCATGTTTTTACAGCTCACGGTGTAGATATTTCCAACTTTATACAGATGGGATTGGAGATATTTCCATGTTTATACAGATAGCGGTGTAGATATTTCAATGTATAAACAGATGTCTGTGTATATATTTCCATGTGTAAACAGATGACGGTGTAGTTATTTCCTTGTTTATACAAATAGCGGTGTAGTTATTTCCATGTTTATACAGAGAGCGGTGTAGATATTTCCATGTTTATACACATGACTGTGTAGGTATTTCCATGTTTATACAGATGGCTTTGTAGATATTTCCATGTTTACAGAGATAGCGGTGTAGATATTTCCATGTTTATACAGATAGCGGTGTAAATATTTCCATGTTTATACAGATCGTGGTGTAGATATTTCCATGTTTATACAGATTCCGGTGTAGATATTTACATGTTTATACAGACCGCAGTGTAGATATTTCCATGTTTATAGAGATAGCAGTGTAGATATTTCCATGATTGTACAGATGGCGGTGTTGATGTTTCCATCTATACACAGATTGCCGTGTAGGTATTTCCATGTGTATAGAGATGGCGTTGTAGATATTTCCATGTTTATACAGATGGTGGTGTAGAAATTTCCATGTTGGTACAGATGAATCTATAGGTATTTCCATGTTTTTACTGATGGCATTGTAGATATTTCCATGTTTATAGAGATAGCAGTGTAGATATTTCCATGTTTATACAGATGGCGGTGTAGATATTTTCATGTTTATAAAGATGGCGGTGTAGATATTTCCATATTTATACAGATAACTGTGTAGATATTTCCATGTTTATGCAGATAGCGGTGTAAATATTTCCATGTTCATACAGATCATGGTGTAGATATTTCCATGTTTATAGAGATAGCGGTGCAGATATATCCATGTTTATACTGATCACGGTGTAGATATTTCCATGTTTATACAGATCGCGGTGTAGATATTTCCATGTTTATACAGATCATGGTGTAGATATTTCCATGTTTATACAGCTCGTGGTGTTGATATTACCATGTTTATAGGAATGGCGGTGCAAATATTTCCACATTTATACAGATAGCGTTGTAGTTATTAGCATGTTTATACAGATAGCGGTGTAGATATTTCCATGTATAAACAGATGTCTGTGTATATATTTCCATGTTTAAACAGATGGCGGTGGAGATATTTCCTTGTTTATAGAAACAGCGGTGTAGATATTTCCATGTTTATAGAGATAGCGGTGTAGATATTTCCATGTGTATACAGATGGCTGTGTAGATATTTCCATGTTTATAGAGATGACTTTGCAGGTATTTCCATGTTTATACAGATGGCGTTGTAGTTATTTCCATGTTTATAGAGATAGCTTTGTAGATATTTCCATGTTTATACAGATAGCGATCTAGATATTTCCATGTTTATACAGATCGCGGTGTAGATATTTCCATGTTTATACAGATCTCGGTGTAGATATTTCCATGTTTATACAGATAGTGGTGTAGATATTTCCATGTTTATACAGATGTCGGTTTAGATATTTCCATGTTTATAGAGATGGCGGTGTAGATATTTCCATGTTTATACAGATAGCGGTGTAGATATTTCCACGTTTATACAGATGGCGGTGTAGATATTTCCATCTTTCTACAAATGGCAGTGTAGATATTTCCATGTTTATAGAGATAGCGGTGTAGATATATCCATGTTCATAGAGATAGCAGTGAGGATATTTCCATGTTTATACAGATAGCGGTGTAGATATTTCCACGTTTATACAGATGGCGGTGTAGATATTTCCATGTTTATACAGATGGCTGCGTAGATATTTCCATGTGTATACAAATGGCGGTGTAGATATTTCCATGTTTATACATATAGTGGTGTAGATATTTCCATGTTTACAGATATAGCGGTAAATATATTTCCATCTTTGCACAGATTGCGGTGTAGACATTGCAAACTTTACACTGATAGCGGTGTAGATATTTCCAAGTTTACACAGATACCTGTGCCGATATTTCCAGGTTTACAGAGATATCATTGTAGATGTTTCCATGTTTATACAGATTTCGGTGTAGACATTTCCATGTTTATACAGATAGCGGTGTAGATATTTCCACGTTTATACAGATGGCGGTGTAGATATTTCCATGTTTATACAGATGGCTGCGTAGATATTTCCATGTGTATACAGATGGCGGTGTAGATATTTCCATGTTTATACATATAGTGGTGTAGATATTTCCATGTTTACAGATATAGCGGTAAATATATTTCCATCTTTGCACAGATTGCGGTGTAGACATTGCAAACTTTACACTGATAGTGGTGTAGATATTTCCAAGTTTACACAGATACCTGTGTCGATATTTCCAGGTTTACAGAGATATCATTGTAGATATTTCCATGTTTATACAGATAGCGGTGTAGTTATTTACATGTTGATACAGATAGCGGTGTAGATATTTTCAGGGTTTTACAGATACTGGTGTAGATATTTCCACGTTTTACAGATAGCTGTGTAGATATTTCCCTGTTTACACAGATAGCGTTGTAAATATCTGCATGTTTACACAGATAGCGTTGTAGATATTTCCATGCTTACACAGATTGCGGTGTAGATATTTCCAAGTTTACACACATGACTGTGTAGGTATTTCCATGTTTATACAGATGGCTTTGTAGATATATCCATGTTTATAGAGATAGCGGTGCAGATATTTCCATGTTTATACAGATAGCCGTGTAAATATTTCCATGTTTATACAGATCGTGGTGTAGATATTTCCATGTTTATACAGATTCCAGTGTAGATATTTACATGTTTATACAGACCGCAGTGTAGATACTTCCATGATTATAGAGGTAGCGGTGTAGATATGTCCATGATTGTACAGATGGCGGTGTTGATGTTTCCATCTATACACAGACTGCCGTGTAGGTATTTCCTTGTGTATACAGATGGCATTGTAGATATTTCCATGTTTATACAGATGGTGGTGTAGAACTTTCCATGTTGATACCGATGACTCTATAGGTATTTCCATGTTTTTACTGATGGCATTGTAGATATTTCCATGTTTATAGAGATAGCAGTGTAGATATTTCCATGTTTATACAGATGGCGGTGTAGATATTTTCATGTTTATAAAGATAGCGGTGAAGATATTTCCATATTTATACTGATAACTGTGTAGATATTTCCATGTTTATATAGATAGCGGTGTAGATATTTCCATGTTTATACAGATCGCGGTGTAGATATTTCCATGTTTATAGAGATAGCAGTGTAGATATTTCCATGTTTATACTGATCACGGTGTAGATATTTCCATGTTTATACAGATCGCGGTGTAGTTATTTCCATGTTTATAATGATCATGGTGTAGATAATTCCATGTTTATACAGATCGCGGTGTTGATACTACCATGTTTATAGGGATGGCGGTGCAAATATTTCCACATTTATACAGATAGCGTTGTAGTTATTAGCATGTTTATACAGATAGCGGTGTAGATATTTCCATGTATAAACAGATGTCTGTGTATATATTTCCATGTTTAAACAGATGGCAGTGTAGATATTTCCATGTTTATACAAATAGCGGTGTAGATATTTCCATGTTTCTACAGATAGCTGTGTAGATATTTCCATGTGTATACAGATGGCTGTGTAGATATTTCCATGTTCATACAGATGGCTGTGTAGATATTTCCATGTTTATTGAGATGACTTTGTAGGTATTTCCATGTTTATAGAGATGGCGGTGTAGATATTTCCATGTTTATAGAGATGGCTGTGTAGACATTTCCATGTTTATACAGATTGCGATCTAGATATTTCCATGTTTATACAGATCGCGGTGTAGATATTTCCATGTTTATACAGATAGTGGTGTAGATATTTCCATGTTTATACAGATAGCGGTTTAGATATTTCCATGTTTATACTGATGGCGGTGTAGGTATTTCCATGTTTATAGAGATGGTGGTGTAGATATTTCCATGTTTATAGAGATAGCGGTGTAGATATATCCATGTTCATAGAGATAGCAGTGAGGATATTTCCATGTTTATACAGATAGCAGTGTGGATATTTCCATGATTGTACAGATGGCGGTGTTGATGTTTCCATCTATACACAGATTGCCGTGTAGGTATTTCCATGTGTATAGAGATGGCGTTGTAGATATTTCCATGTTTATACAGATGGTGGTGTAGAAATTTCCATGTTGGTACAGATGAATCTATAGGTATTTCCATGTTTTTACTGATGGCATTGTAGATATTTCCATGTTTATAGAGATAGCAGTGTAGATATTTCCATGTTTATACAGATGGCGGTGTAGATATTTTCATGTTTATAAAGATGGCGGTGTAGATATTTCCATATTTATACAGATAACTGTGTAGATATTTCCATGTTTATGCAGATAGCGGTGTAAATATTTCCATGTTCATACAGATCATGGTGTAGATATTTCCATGTTTATAGAGATAGCGGTGCAGATATATCCATGTTTATACTGATCACGGTGTAGATATTTCCATGTTTATACAGATCGCGGTGTAGATATTTCCATGTTTATACAGATCATGGTGTAGATATTTCCATGTTTATACAGCTCGTGGTGTTGATATTACCATGTTTATAGGAATGGCGGTGCAAATATTTCCACATGTATACAGATAGCGTTGTAGTTATTAGCATGTTTATACAGATAGCGGTGTAGATATTTCCATGTATAAACAGATGTCTGTGTATATATTTCCATGTTTAAACAGATGGCGGTGGAGATATTTCCTTGTTTATAGAAACAGCGGTGTAGATATTTCCATGTTTATAGAGATAGCGGTGTAGATATTTCCATGTGTATACAGATGGCTGTGTAGATATTTCCATGTTTATAGAGATGACTTTGCAGGTATTTCCATGTTTATACAGATGGCGTTGTAGTTATTTCCATGTTTATAGAGATAGCTTTGTAGATATTTCCATGTTTATACAGATAGCGATCTAGATATTTCCATGTTTATACAGATCGCGGTGTAGATATTTCCATGTTTATACAGATCTCGGTGTAGATATTTCCATGTTTATACAGATAGTGGTGTAGATATTTCCATGTTTATACAGATGTCGGTTTAGATATTTCCATGTTTATAGAGATGGCGGTGTAGATATTTCCATGTTTATACAGATAGCGGTGTAGATATTTCCACGTTTATACAGATGGCGGTGTAGATATTTCCATCTTTCTACAAATGGCAGTGTAGATATTTCCATGTTTATAGAGATAGCGGTGTAGATATATCCATGTTCATAGAGATAGCAGTGAGGATATTTCCATGTTTATACAGATAGCGGTGTAGATATTTCCACGTTTATACAGATGGCGGTGTAGATATTTCCATGTTTATACAGATGGCTGCGTAGATATTTCCATGTGTATACAAATGGCGGTGTAGATATTTCCATGTTTATACATATAGTGGTGTAGATATTTCCATGTTTACAGATATAGCGGTAAATATATTTCCATCTTTGCACAGATTGTGGTGTAGACATTGCAAACTTTACACTGATAGCGGTGTAGATATTTCCAAGTTTACACAGATACCTGTGTCGATATTTCCAGGTTTACAGAGATATCATTGTAGATGTTTCCATGTTTATACAGATTTCGGTGTAGACATTTCCATGTTTATACAGATAGCGGTGTAGATATTTCCACGTTTATACAGATGGCGGTGTAGATATTTCCATGTTTATACAGATGGCTGCGTAGATATTTCCATGTGTATACAGATGGCGGTGTAGATATTTCCATGTTTATACATATAGTGGTGTAGATATTTCCATGTTTACAGATATAGCGGTAAATATATTTCCATCTTTGCACAGATTGCGGTGTAGACATTGCAAACTTTACACTGATAGTGGTGTAGATATTTCCAAGTTTACACAGATACCTGTGTCGATATTTCCAGGTTTACAGAGATATCATTGTAGATATTTCCATGTTTATACAGATAGCGGTGTAGTTATTTACATGTTGATACAGATAGCGGTGTAGATATTTTCAGGGTTTTACAGATACTGGTGTAGATATTTCCACGTTTTACAGATAGCTGTGTAGATATTTCCCTGTTTACACAGATAGCGTTGTAAATATCTGCATGTTTACACAGATAGCGTTGTAGATATTTCCATGCTTACACAGATTGCGGTGTAGATATTTCCAAGTTTACACACATGACTGTGTAGGTATTTCCATGTTTATACAGATGGCTTTGTAGATATATCCATGTTTATAGAGATAGCGGTGCAGATATTTCCATGTTTATACAGATAGCCGTGTAAATATTTCCATGTTTATACAGATCGTGGTGTAGATATTTCCATGTTTATACAGATTCCAGTGTAGATATTTACATGTTTATACAGACCGCAGTGTAGATACTTCCATGTTTATAGAGATAGCGGTGTAGATATGTCCATGATTGTACAGATGGCGGTGTTGATGTTTCCATCTATACACAGACTGCCGTGTAGGTATTTCCTTGTGTATACAGATGGCATTGTAGATATTTCCATGTTTATACAGATGGTGGTGTAGAACTTTCCATGTTGATACCGATGACTCTATAGGTATTTCCATGTTTTTACTGATGGTATTGTAGATATTTCCATGTTTATAGAGATAGCAGTGTAGATATTTCCATGTTTATACAGATGGCGGTGTAGATATTTTCATGTTTATAAAGATAGCGGTGAAGATATTTCCATATTTATACTGATAACTGTGTAGATATTTCCAGGTTTATATAGATAGCGGTGTAAATATTTCCATGTGTATACAGATCATGGTGTAGATATTTCCATGTTTATAGAGATAGCAGTGTAGATATTTCCATGTTTATACTGATCACGGTGTAGATATTTCCATGTTTATACAGATCGCGGTGTAGTTATTTCCATGTTTATAATGATCATGGTGTAGATAATTCCATGTTTATACAGATCGCGGTGTTGATACTACCATGTTTATAGGGATGGCGGTGCAAATATTTCCACATTTATACAGATAGCGTTGTAGTTATTAGCATGTTTATACAGATAGCGGTGTAGATATTTCCATGTATAAACAGATGTCTGTGTATATATTTCCATGTTTAAACAGATGGCAGTGTAGATATTTCCATGTTTATACAAATAGCGGTGTAGATATTTCCATGTGTATACAGATGGCTGTGTAGATATTTCCATGTGTATACAGATGGCTGTGTAGATATTTCCATGTTCATACAGATGGCTGTGTAGATATTTCCATGTTTATTGAGATGATTTTGTAGGTATTTCCATGTTTATAGAGATGGCTGTGTAGACATTTCCATGTTTATACAGATTGCGATCTAGATATTTCCATGTTTATACAGATCGCGGTGTAGATATTTCCATGTTTATACAGATAGTGGTGTAGATATTTCCATGTTTATACAGATAGCGGCTTAGATATTTCCATGTTTATACTGATGGCGGTGTAGGTATTTCCATGTTTATAGAGATGGTGGTGTAGATATTTCCATGTTTATAGAGATAGCGGTGTAGATATATCCATGTTCATAGAGATAGCAGTGAGGATATTTCCATGTTTATACAGATAGCAGTGTAGATATTTCCACTTTTATAGAGATAGCGATTTAGATATTTCATATTTTTACAGATAGCGGTGTAGATATTTCCATGTTTATACAGATTGCGGTGTAGATATTTCCATGTTTATACAGATAGCGGTGTAGATATTTCCATGTTTATACTGATCGTGGTTTAGATATTTCCATGTTTATAAAAATGGCGGTGTAGATATTTCCATGTTCATAGAGATAGCGGTGTTGATTTTTCCATGTTTATAGAGATATCGGTGTGGATATTTCCATGTTTATACAGATAGGGGTGGAGGTATTTCCATGTTTATAGAGATGGCGGTGTAGATATTTCCATGTTTACAGAGATCACGCTGTAGATATTTCCTTGTTTATACAAATAGCAGTCAAGTTATTTCCATGTTTATACAGATAGCGGTGTAGATATTTCCATGTATATACAGATCGCGGTGTAGATATTTCCATGTATATACAGATCGCGGTGTAGATATTTCCATGTTTATACAGATCGCGGTGTAGATATTTCCATGTTTATACAGATAGCGGGGTAGATATTTCCATGTTTTTACAGATATCGGTGTATATATTTCCATGTTTACACAGATTGCGGTGTAGATATTTCCATCTTTCTACAGATGGCATTGTAGATATTTCCATGTTTATACAGATGTCGGTGTTGATATTTCCATCTATACACAGATAACCTTGTAGATATTTCCATGTTTATACAGATGGCTGCGCAGATATTTCTATGGATATGTAGATGGCGGTGTAGGTATTTCCATGTATAATGAGATAGCAGTGTAGTTATTTCCATGTTTATATAGAGAGCGGTGTAGATATTTCCATGTATGTACACATGGCTGTGTAGATATTTCCATGTTTATACAGATGACGGTGTAGATATTTCCATGTTTATACAGATAGCGGTGTAGATATTTCCATGTTTATACAGATTGCGGTGTAGATATATCCATGTTTATACACATGACTGTGTAGGTATTTCGATGTTTATACAGATGGCTTTGTAGATATTTCCATGTTTATAGAGATAGCGGTGTAGATATTTCCATGTTTATACAGATAGCGGTGTAGACATTTCCATGTTTATACAGATTGTTGTGTAGATATTTCCATGTTTATACAGATAGCCGTGTAGATACTTCCGTGTTTATTCAGATAAAAGTGTAGATATTTCCATGTTTACACAAATCGTGGTGTAGATATTTCCATGTTTATACAGATAGCGGTGTAGGCATTTCCATGTTTATACAGGAAGCGGTGTAGACATTCCCATATTCATACAGATCACTTTGTAGATATTTCCATCTTTCTACAGATGGCCCTGTAGATATTTCCATGTTTATACAGATAGCGGTGCAGATATTTCCATGTTTATACAAATTGTGGTGTTGGTATTTCCATGTTTATAGAGATAGCGGTGTAGATATTTTCATGTCTATACAGCTCACGTTGTAGTTATTTACATCTTTATACAGATGGCAGTGTAGATATTTCCATGTTTATACAGATGGCAGTGTAGATATTTCCATGTTCATAGAGATAGTGGTGTAGATATTTCCATGTTTACAGTGATAGCGGTGTATTTCCATGTTTATAGAAATATCGGTGTAGTTATTTCCATGTTGATACAGATGGCTGTGAAGATATTTCCACGTGTATAAAGATGGCAGTGTAGGTATATCCATGTTTATGCAGATGGTGGTGTAGATATTTCCATGTTTATAGAGACAGCAGTGTAGATATTTCCATGTTTATACAGATGGCAGTGTAGATATGTCCATGTTTATACAGATAGCGGTGTGGATATTTCCATGTTTACAGAGATGGTGGTGTAGATAGTTCCAGGTTTATGGAGATGGCGGTGTAGAAATTTTCATGTTTATAGAGATGGCGGTGAAGGTATTTCCATGTTTATAGAGATAGCGGTGTAGGTACTTCCAGGTTTATAGAGAGAGCGGTGAAGATGTTTCCATGTTTTTACTGATGGCTGCGTAGGTATTTCCAAGTTTATAGAGATAGCGATGTAGACATTTCCACATTTATACAGATAGCGGTTTAGATATTTCCATGTTTATACAGATGGCGATGGAGATATTTCCATGTTTATACAGATGGCGGTGTAGATATATCCAACTTTATACAGATATCGGTGTAGATATTTCCATGTTTATACAGATAGCGGTGTAGGTATTTCCATGATAACAGAGATAGCGGTGTAGATATTTCTGTCTTTGAACAGATTGAGGTGTAGATATTTCCATGTTTATACAGATAGCGGTGTAGATATTTTCATGTTTACACAGACAGCTGTGTATGTATTTCCATGTTTATAGAGATAGCGGTGTAGGTATTTCCATCTTTGCAGAGATTGCAGTGTGGATATTTCCATGTTTACACATATAGTGGTGTAGATATTTCCGTGTTTACACAGATAGCTGTGTAGGTATTTCCATGTTTACACAGATAGCGTTGTAGATATTTCCATGTTTATACACACAGCGGTGGAGATGTTTCCATGTTTATTCAGATAGCGGTGTAGATATTTCCTCGTTTACACAGATGGTGGTGTAGATAGTTCCATGTTTATGGAGTTGGCGGTGTAGATATTTTCATGTTTATAGAGACGTTGGTGAAGTTATTTCCCTGTTTATAGAGATTGCGTTCTAGATATTTCCATGTTTATAGAGATTGCCGTGTAGATATTTCCTTGTTTATTCAGATAACCGTTTAGACATTCCCATGCTTATCGAGATAACAGTGTAGATATTTTCATATTTATACAGATAGCGGCGTACATATTTGCATGTTTATACAGATAACGGTGTAGATATTTCCATGTTTATACATATAGCAGTGTAGATATTTCCATGTTTATACAGATAGCTGTGTAGATATTTCCATGTTTATACAGATAGCTGTGTAGATATTTCCATGTTTATACAGGTAGCGGTGTAGATATTCCCATGTTTATACAGATCACGGTGTAGACATTTCCATCTTTCTACAGATGGCAGTGTAGATATTTCTATGTTTAAACAGACGGTGTTGTAGATATTTCCATGTTTATAGAGATCGCGGTGCAGATATTTCCATGTTTATGCAGATGGCGGTGTAGATATTTCCATGTTTATAGAGATGGCAATGTAGATATTTCTATGTTTACAGAGATAGCGGTGCAGATAATTCCATGTTTATTGAGATGGCGGTGTTGTTATTTCCATTTTGATAGAGATAGTGGTGTAGATATTTCCATGTTTATACTGATGGCTCTGTAGATACTTGTATGTATATACAGATGGCGGTGTTGGTAATTCCATGTTTATACAGGGAGCCGTGTAGATATTTCCTTGTTTATACAGCTTGCGGTGTAGGTATTTCCATCTTTATACAGATGGCAGTGTAGATATTTCCATGCTTATACAGATGGCGGTGTAGATATTTCCATGTCTAAACTAATAGCGGTGTAGATATTTCCATGTTCATGCAGATGGCGGTGTAGATATTTTCATGTTTATACAGATGGCGGTGTAGATATTTCTGTGTTTATACATATGGCGGTGTTGGTATTTCCATGTTTATACAGATAGCGGTTTAGATATTTAAATGTTTATACAGATAGCGGTGTAGTTAATTACATGTTTGCAGAGATAGCAGTGTAGATATTTCCATCTTTGCACAGATAGCTGTGTAGATATTTCCAAGTTTACACAGATATCTGTGTAGATATTTCCATGTTTACACAGATAGCAGAGTAGATATTTCCATGTTTATGCAGCACGCGGTGTAGATATTTCCATGTTTATACAGATGGCAGTGTACGTATTTCCATGTTTGTACAGATAGTGGTGTAGATATTTCCATGTTTGTACAGATCGGAGTGTAGATATTTGCATGTGTATACAGATGGCAGTGTAGGTATTTCCATGATTTTAGAGATGGTGTTGTAGATATTTCCATGTTTTTCAGATGACTTTGTAGATATTTGCAAGTTTATACAGATGGCGGTGTAGATATTTCCATGCTTATAGAAATAACAGTGTAGATATTTCCATGTTTATAAAGATAGCGGTGTAGATATTTCAATATTTACAGAGATAGCGGTGTAGATATTTCAATGTTTATACAGATAGCGGTTTAGATATTTCCATGTTTAAACTGATGGCGGTGTAGATATTTCCATGTTTATATTGATGGTGGTGTAGATATTTCCTTGTTTATACAGATATCGGTGTACATATTTCCATGTTTATACCGATAGCGGTGGAGAAATTTCCATGTTTACAGAGATAGCGGTGTAGATATTTCCATGTTTATAGACATTGCGGTGTAGATATTTCCATGTTTATATAGATAGCGGTGTAGATATTTCCATTTTTATACAGGTAGCGGTGTAGATATTTCCATGTTTATACAGATGGCGTTGTTGATATTTCCATGTTTATTCAGATGGTGGTGTAGATATTTCCATGTTCATGCAGATGGCAGTGTGGATATTTCCATGTTTATAGAGATGGCGGTGTAGATATTTCTATGTTTTTAGAGATAGCGGTGTAGATATTTCCATGTGTATAGAGATGGCGGTGCAGGTATTTCCATGTTTATAGAGATAGTGGTGAAGATATTTCCATGTATATACAGACAGCAGTGTAGATATTTCCATGTTTATACAGACAGCTGTGTTGATATTTCCCTGTTTACACTGATAGCGGTGTTGGTATTTCCATGTTTATAAAGATAGTGGTGCATATATTTCCATGTTTACAGAGATAGTGGTGTAGATATTTCCATCTTTGCGCAGATTGCAGTGTAGATATTTCCATCTGTACACAGATGGCTGTGTAGATATTTCCAAGTTTACACAGATAGCTGTGTATGTATTTCCATGTTTACACAGATAGCATTGCAGATATTTCCTTGTTTATACTGATAGCGGTGTAGATATTTCCATGTTTATACAGATAGCGGTGTTGGTATTTTCATGTTTATACAGATAGCGGTGTAGATATTTCCATGTTTATAGAGCTCGCGTTGTAGATATTTCCATCTTTATACAGAATGCAGTGTAGATGTTTCCATGTTTATATAGATAGTGATGTCTATATTTCCATGTTTATACAGATGGCGGTGTAGATAGTTCCATGTTTCTGGAGATGGCGGTGTAGATATTTTCAAGTTTATAGAGATGGCGGTGTAGATATTTCAATGTTTATAGAGATTTCATTGTAGATATTTCCATGTATATAGAGATAGTGGTGTAGCAATTTCCATGTTTATAGAGACAGCGGTGTAGATATTTCCATGTTTATACAGATGGCTGTGTAGATATTTCCATGTGTATATAGATGGCAGTGTAGATATTTCCATGTTTATAGAGATGGTGGTGTAGATATTTCCATGTTTATACAGATGACTGTGTAGATATTTCCATGTTTATACAGATGGTGGTGTAGGTATTTCCTTGTTAATACAGATAGCAGTGTAGGTATTTCCATGTTTATACAGATAGCGGTGTAGTTATTTCCATGATAACAGAGATAGCGGTGTTGATATTTCCATCTTTGCACAGATTGCGGTGTAGATATTTCTATCTTTACACAGATTTTTGTGTAGATATTTCCAAGTTTACACAGATAGCTGTGTAGATATTTCTATGTTTACACAGATAGCATTGTAGATATTTCCATGTTTATACAGACAGCGGTGTAGATATTTCCAACTTTATACAGATGGCAATGTAGATATTTCCATGTTTATACAGATAGTGGTGTCGACATTTCCATGTTTATACACATGGCGGTGTAGATATTGCCAAGTTCATACAGATAGCGGTTTAGATATTTCAATGTTTATACAGATAGCGTTGTAGATATTTCCATGTTTATACTGATAGCGGCGGAGATATTTCCCTGTTTATACAGATAGCGATGTAGATATTTACATGTTTATAGAGATGGCGGTGTTGATATTTCCATGTTTATAGAGATTGCGGTGTAGATATTTCCATGTTTATAGTGATAGCGGTGTAGGTATTTCCATGTTTATTGTGATAGCGGAGTAGTTATTTCCATGTTTACACTGATGGCTGTGTAGTTATTTCCATGGGTATACAGATGGCAGTGGAGATATTTCCACGTTTATAGAGATTGTGGTGTTGATATTTCCATGTTTATACAGATGAATGTGCACATATTTGCATGTTTACACAGATGGCGATGTAGATATTTCCATGTTTATAGAGATAACATTGTAGATATTTCCATGTTTATAGAGATAGCGGTGTAGATATTTCCATATTTATACAGATAGCGGTGTAGATAATTCCATGCTTATACAGATGGCTGTGTAGATATTTCCATGTGTATACAGATGGCAGTGTAGATATTTCCATGTTTATAGAGATGGTGGTGTAGATATTTCCATGTTTATAGAGCTGCCTGTGTAGATATATCCACGTTTATACAGATAGCGGTGGTGATATTTCCACGTTTATACAGATGTCGATGTAGATATTTACACGTTTATACAGATAGCGGTGTAGATACTTCCAAGTTTACACAGATAACAGTGAAGGTATTTTCACGTTTTAAAGATAGTGGTGTAGATATTTCCATGTTTACACAGATAGCGTTGCAGATATTTCCATGTTTTTACAGATAGCGGTGTAGATATTTCCATGTTTATACAGCTGGCGGTGTAGATATTTCCATGTTTATGCAGATGGCGGTGTAGATATTTCCATGTTTTTGCAGACAGCGGTGTAGATATTTCCAAATTTACACAATGGCTGTGTGGAAATTTCCGTGTTTACAGAGATAGCTGTGTAGGTGTTTCCATGTTTATAGTGATAGCGGTGTAGATATTTCCAGGTTTTTACAGATAATGGTGTAGATATTTCCAAGTTTATGCGGATAGCTGTGTTCATATTTCCATGTTTATAAGGTAGTGGTGTAGATATTTCCATGTTCATACAGATAGCGTTGTAGGTGATTACATGTTTATACAGATAGCAGTGAAGATATTTCCATCTTTATAGACATGGCTGTGTAGATATTTCCAGGTTTATACAGATGGCAGTGTAGATATTTCCATGTTAATACAGGTTGTGGTGTAGATATTTCCATGTTTATACAGATGACTGTGTAGGTATTTCCACGTTTATACAGATGTCGTTGTAGATATTTCCATGTTTATAGGTATAGAGGTGTAGATGTTTCCATGTTTATACAGATAGTGGTATATATATCTCCATGTTTATAGAGATGGCTGTGAAGGCATTTCCATGTTTATACAGATAGTGGTGTACATATTTCCATGTTTATTCAGCTCCCAATGTTGATATTTCCATCTTTATACTGATGGCAGTGTACATAATTCCATGTTTATACAGATAGTGGTGTAGTTATTTCCATGTTTATACAGATGGCGGTGAAGATAGTTCCATGTTTCTGGAGATGGCGGTGTAGATATTTTCATGTTTATAGAGATGGAGGTTTAGATATTTCCATGTTTATACAGATGGCTGTGTAGATATTTCAATGTGTATACAGATGGCAGTGTAGATATTTCCAAGTTTATAGAGGTGGTGGTGTAGATATTTCCATGTTTATAGAGCTGACTTTGTAGATATTTCCTTGTTTATACAGATGCCGGTGTAGATATTTCCATGTTTATAGAGATAACAGTGTAGATATTTCCATGTTTATAAAGATAGCGGTGTAGATATTTCCATGTTTATAGAGAAGGCGGTGTAGATATTTCCATATTTATACAGATAGCGGTGCAGACATTTCCATGTTGAAACAGATGGTGGTGTAGATATTTCCATGTTTATACAGATGGTGGTGTAGATATTTCCTTGTTTATTCAGATAGCGGTGTAGGTATTTCCATGTTTATACAGATAGCGGTTTAGATATTTCCATGTTTACAGACATAGGGTTGTAGATATGTCCATCTTTGCACAGATTGCTGTGTAGATATTTCCATTTTTACACAGATATCTGTGTAGATATTTCCACGTTTACACAGATATATGTGTAGATATTTCCATGTTTACACAGATAGCGTTGTAGATATTTCCATGTACATACTGATAGTGTTGGAGATATTTCCGTGTTTATACAGATAGCAGTGTGGATACTTCATTGTTTATAAAGATAGCGGTGTAGATATGTCCACGTTTAAACAGATAGCGGTGTAGATATTTCCTTGTGTATAGAGATGGCGGTGTGGGTATTTCCATGTTTATAGAGATAGTGGTGTAGATATTTCCATGTTTATGCAGATAGCAGTGTTGGTATTTCCATGTTTATACAGATAGCAGTGTAGATATTTCCATGTATATAGAGCTCGCGGTGTAGATATTCCATCTTTATACGGATGGCAGTGTAGATATTTCCATGTGTATAAAGATGGCAGTCTGGATAGTTCCATGTTTCTGGAGATGGCAGTGTTGTTATTTTCATGTTTATAGAGTCGGCGGTGTAGATATTTCCATGTTTATAGAGACTGCGGTGTAGATATTTCCATGTTTATAGAGATAGCGATGTAGGTATTTCCATGTTTATAGAGACAGCGTTGTAGGTATTTCCATGTTTATACAGATAGCGGTGTAGATATTTCCATATTTATACAGATAGCGGTGCAGATATGTTCATGTTTATACAGATTGCGGTGGAGCTATTCCCACGTTTATACAGATATCGATGTAGATATTTCCGCGTTTATACAGATAGCGTTGTAGATATTTCCACGTTTATACAAATAGCGGTGTAGATATTTCCACGTTTATATAGATAGCGGTGTAGATATTTCTATGTTTTACACACAGCAGTGTAGATATTTCCATGTTTATACAGATAACGGTGTTGATATTTCCATGTTTACAGATATAGCGGTGTAGATATTTCCATCTTTGCACAAATTACGGTGTGGATATTTCCATCTTCACACAGATAGCTGTGTCGATATTTCCACGGTTACACAGATTGCTGTGTAGGTATTTCCATGTTGACACACATAGCGTTGTAGATATTTACACGTTTATACAGACAGCGTTGAAAATATTTCCATGTTTATACAGATAGCGGTGTTGGTATTTCCATGTTTATACAGATAGCAGTGTAGATTTTTCCATGTTTATACAGCTCTAATTGTATATATTTCCATCTTTATACAGATGGCAGTGTAGATATTTCCATGTTTATACAGATAGTGGTGTAGATATTTCCATGTTTATACAGATGGCGGTGTAGATATTTTCATGTTTATACAGATGGCGGTGTAGATAATTCTGTGTTTATACATATGGCGGTGTTGTTATTTCCATGTTTATACAGATAGCGGTTTAGATATTTAAATGTTTATACAGATAGCGGTGTAGATATTTACATGTTTGCAGAGATATCAGTGTAGATATTTCCATCTTTGCACAGATAGCTGTGTAGATATTTCCAAGTTTACACAGATATCTGTGTAGATATTTCCATGGTTATACAGATAGCAGTGTAGATATTTCCATGTTTATGCAGCACGCGGTGTAGATATTTCCATGTTTATACAGATGGCAGTGTACGTATTTCCATGTTTATACAGATAGTGGTGTAGATATTTCCATGTTTGTACAGATCGTGGTGTAGATATTGGCATGTGTATACAGATGGCAGTGTAGGTATTTCCATGTTTTTAGAGATGGTAGTGTAGATATTTCCATGTTAATACAGATGACTTTGTAGACATTTGCAAGTTTATACACATGGCGCTGTAGATATTTCCATGCTTATAGAAATAACAGTGTAGATATTTCCATGTTTATAAAGATAGCGGTGTAGATATTTCAATGTTTACAGAGATAGCGGTGTAGATATTACCATGTTTATACAGATAGAGGTTTAGATATTTCCATGTTTATACTGATGGCGGTGTAGATATTTGCATGTTTATACAGATAGCGGTTTAGATATTTCCATGTTTATACTGATGGCGGTGTAGAGATTTCCATGTTTATACAGATGGTGGTGTAGATATTTCCTTGTTTATACAGATATCGGTGTACGTATTTCCATGTTTATACCGATAGCGGTGGAGAAATTTCCATGTTTACAGAGATACCACTGTAGATATTTCCATGTTTTAGACATTGCGGTGTAGCTATTTCCATGTTTATACAGATAGCGGTGTAGATATTTCCATTTTCATACAGGTAGCGGTGTAGATATTTCCATGTTTATACAGATGGCGTTGTTGATATTTCCATGTTTATTCAGATGGCGGTGTAGATATTTCCATGTTTATACAGATAGCGGTGTAGATATTTCCATGTTTATGCAGATAGCGGTGTTGGTATTTCCATGTTTATACAGATAGCAGTGTAGATATTTCCATGTATATAGAGCTCACGGTGTAGATATTTCCATCTTTATACAGATGGCAGTGTAGATATTTCCATGTTTATAAAGATGGCAGTGTGGATAGTTCCATGTTTCTGGAGATGGCGGTGTTGTTATTTTCATGTTTATAGAGTCGGTGGTGTAGATATTTCCATGTTTATAGAGATTGCGGTGAAGATATTTCCATGTTTATAGAGGTAGTGGTGTAGGTATTTCCATGTTTATACAGACAGCGTTGTAGGTATTTCCATGTTTATACAGATAGCGGTGTAGATATTTCCATATTTATACAGATAGCGGTGCAGATATGTCCATGTTTATACAGGTTGCGGTGGAGATATTTCCTCGTTTATACAGATATCGATGTAGATATTTCTGCGTTTATACAGATAGCGTTGTAGATATTTCCACGTTTATACAGATAGCGGTGTAGATATTTCCACGTTTACACAGATAGCGGTGTAGGTATTTCCATGTTTATACAGATGGCTGTGTAGATATTTCCATGTGTATACACATGGCAGTGTAGGTATTTCCCTGTTTATAGAGATGGTGGTGTAGACATTTGCATGTTTATAGAGATAGCGGTGTAGATATTTCCATGTTTATACAGATGGCTGTGTAGATATTTCCAGGTGTGTAGAGATGGCGGTGTAGATATTTCCATGTTTGTAGATATGGTGGTGTATATATTTCCATGTTTATACAGATGACTGTGTAGGTATTTGCGTGTTTATACAGATGGCGGTGTAGATATTTCCATGTTTCTAAAGATATCGGTGTAGATATTTCCATGTTTGTACAGATATCGGTGTAGATATTTCCATGCTTATACAGATAGCGGTGTAGATATTTCCATATTTAAAGAGATAGCGGTGTAGATATGTCCATGTTTACACAGATGGCGTTGTAGATATTTCCATGTTTATACAGATGACGGTGTAGATATTTCCACGTTTATACAGACAGCGGTGTAGATATTTCCACGTTTATACAGATAGCGGTGTAGATATTTCCACTTTTATACAGATAGCGGTGCAGATATCTTCATGTTTATGCAGATAGCGGCATAAATATTTCCATCTTTATACAGATAGGTGTGTAGATATTTCCATGTTTATACAGATGGCGGTGTAGTTCATTCCATGTTTATGGATATGGCGGTATAGATATTTTCATGTTTATAGAGATGGCGGTGTAGATATTTCCTTGTTTATACAGATAGCCGTGTAGATATTTCCATGTTTATAGAGATAGCTGCGTAGGTATTTCCATGTTTATAGAGATAGCGATGCAGATATCTCCATGTTTATACAGATGGCTGTGTAGATATTTCCATGTGTATGCAGATGACATTGTTGATATTTCCATGTTTATAGAGATGGTGGTGTAGATATTTCCATGTTTATACAGATGACTGTGTAGATATATGCAGGTATATACAGATGGCGGTGTAGATATTTTCATGATTATAGAGATAATGGTGTAGATATTTCCATGTTTTTACAGATAGAGGTGTAGGTATTTGCATGTTTATAGAGATAGCTGTGTAGATATTGCCATATTTATACAGAGAGCGGTTTAGATGTTTCCATGTTTATACAGATCACGGTGTAGATATTTCCATGTTTATACAGATGGCATTGTAGATATTTCCATGTTTATACAGATAGCGGTGTAGATATTTCCATTTTTATACAGATAGCGGTGTAGTTATTTCAATGTTTACAGAGATGGCGGTGTAGATATTTCCATCTTTGCACAGATAGCGTTGTAGATATTTCCATGTTTATACAGATAGCGGTGTAGATATTTCCATGTTTACAGAGATAGCGGTGTAGATCTTTCCATTTTGCACAGATTGCGGTGTAGGTATTTCCCTCTTTTCACAGGTAGCAGTGTAGATATTTCCAAGTTTACACACATAGTTGTGAGGATATTTCCATGTTTACAGAGTTAGCATTGTAGACATTTCCGTGTTTACACAGATAGCGGTGTAGATATTTCCACGTTTATAAAGATAGCGGTGTAGATATTTCCACATTTAAACAGATAGCGTTGGAGATATTTCCACGTTTATACAGATATCGATGTAGATATTTCCACGTTTATACAGATAGTGTTGTAGATATTTCCACGTTTATACAGATAGCGGTGTAGATATTTCACATTTATACAGATAGCGGTGTAGATATTTCCATCTTTTTACAGATAGCGGTGTAGATATTTTCATGTTTACACAGATAGCGGTGTAGGTATTTCCATGTTTATACAGATGGCTGTGTAGATATTTCCATGTGTATACACATGGCAGTGTAGGTATTTCCCTGTTTATAGAGATGGTGGTGTAGAGATTTGCATGTTTATAGAGATAGCGGTGTAGATATTTCCATGTTTATACAGATGGCTGTGTAGATATTTCCAGGTGTGTAGAGATGGCGGTGTAGATATTTCCATGTTTGTAGATATGGTGATGTATATATTTCCATGTTTATACAGATGACTGTGTAGGTATTTGCGTGTTTATACAGATGGCGGTGTAGATATTTCCATGTTTCTAGAGATATCGGTGTAGATATTTCCATGTTTGTACAGATATCGGTGTAGATATTTCCATGCTTATACAGATAGCGGTGTAGTTATTTCCATATTTAAAGAGATAGCCGTGTAGATATGTCCATGTTTACACAAATGGCGTTGTAGATATTTCCATGTTTATACAGATGACGGTGTAGATATTTCCACGTTTATACAGATAGCGGTGTAGATATTTCCACGTTTATACAGATAGCGGTGTAGATATTTCCACTTTTATACAGATAACGGTGCAGATATCTTCATGTTTATGCAGATAGCGGCATAAATATTTCCATCTTTATACAGATAGCTGTGTAGATATTTCCATGTTTATACAGACGGCGGTGTAGTTCATTCCATGTTTATGGATAAGGCGGTGTAGATATTTTCATGTTTATAGAGATGGCGGTGTAGATATTTCCGTGTTTATAGAGATAGCCGTGTAGATATTTCCATGTTTATAGAGATAGCTGCGTAGGTATTTCCATGTTTACAGAGATAGCGATGCAGATATTTCCATGTTTATACAGATGGCTGTGTAGATATTTCCTTGTGTATGCAGATGACATTGTTGATATTTCCATGTTTATAGTGATGGTGGTGTAGATATTTCCATGTTTATACAGATGACTGTGTAGATATATGCAGGTATATACAGATGGCGGTGTAGATATTTTCATGATTATAGAGATAATGGTGTAGATATTTCCATGTTTTTACAGATAGAGGTGTAGATATTTGCATGTTTATAGAGAAAGCAGTGTAGATGTTGCCATATTTATACAGATAGCGGTTTAGATGTTTCCATGTTTATACAGATCACGGTGTAGATATTTCCATGTTTATAGAGATGGCATTGTAGATATTTCCATGTTTATACAGATAGCGGTGGAGATATTTCCATGTTTATACAGATAGCGGGGTAGATATTTCCATGTTTAGGCAGATAGCGGTGTAGATATTTCCATGTTTATACAGATAGCGGTGTAGTTATTTCCATGTTTAGGTAGATAGCGGTGTAGATATTTCCATGTTTATAGAGATGGCTGTGTAGGTATTTCCATGTGTATAGAGATAGCGATGTAGATGTTTGCATGTTTATACAGATAGCGGTGTAGATATTTTCATGTTTATACAGACGGCGGTGTTGGTATTTCCATGTATATCCAGATTGCGGTGTAGATATTTCAATCTTTATACAGCTCGCGGTATAGACATTAACATCTTTTTACAGATGGCAGTGTGGATATTTCCATGTTTATACAGATAGCGGTGTAGATATTTCCATGTTTATACAGATGGCGGTGTAGTTCTTTCCATGTTTATGGAGATGGCGGTGTTGATATTTTCATGTTTATACTGATGGCTGTGTAGATATTTCCATGTTTATACATATAGCGGTGTAGATATTACCATGTTTACTCACATAGCGGTGTAGATATTTCCATCTTTGCACAGATTGCGGTGTAGATATTTTCATCTTTACACAGATAGGGGTGTAGATATTTCCATCATTGCACAGACTGCAGTGCAGATATTTCCACCTTTACACAGATAGCGGTGTATATATTTCCATGTTTACACAAATATCAATGTAGATAGTTCCATGTTTACACAGATAGCATTGTAGATATTTGCATGTTTATACAGATAGCGGTGTAGATATTTCCATGTTTATACAGATAGCAGTGCAGATGTTTCCATGTTTATACAGATAGCAGTGTAGATATTTCTATGTTTATACAGATGGCCGTGCAGTTATTTCCATGTTTATACCGATAGTGCTGTAGATATTTCCATGTTTATACAGATGACTGTGTAGGTGTTTCAATGTTTATACAGATGGCGGTGTACATATTTCCATGTTTATAGAGACAGACATGTAGATATTTCCATGTTTATACAGATAGCGATGTAGCCATTTCCATGTTTATAGAGACAGCGGTGTTGATATTTCCATATTTATTCAGATAACCGTGTAGATATTTCCATGTTTATTCAGGTGGAGGTGTAGATATTTCCATGTTTATACAGAGTGCGGTGCAGATATTTCCATCTTTCTACAGATGGCAGTGTATATATTTCTATGCTTATAGAGAAGGCAGTGTAGATATTTCCATGTTTATACATATGGCGCTGTATGTATTTCCATATTTATGCAGATGGCGGTATAGATATTTCCACGTTTATAGAGATGGCGGTGCAGATATTTCCATATTTATACAGATGGCGGTTTAGTTATTTCCATGTTTATAGAGATTGCAGTGTAGATATTTCCATGATAACAGAGACAGCGGTGTAGATATTTCCATCTTTGCACAGATTGTGGTGTAGATATTTCCATCTTTACACAGATAGTGGTGTAGATATTTCCATCTTTGCACAGATTATGGTGTAGATATTTCCATCTTTACATAGATAGTGGTGTAGATATTTCCATCTTTGCACAGATTGCGTTGTAGATATTTCCATATTTACACAGATAGCGGTGTAGATATTTCCATCTTTATACAGATGGCAGTGTAGATATTTCCATGTTTATACAGATAGCGTTGTAGATATTTCCGTCTTTATGCAGATGGTGGTGTGGACACTTCCATGTTAATGGAGATGGCGGTGTACGTATTTTCATGTTAATAAAGGTGGCGGTGTAGATATTTCCATGTTTATAGAGATGAAGGTGTAGATATTCCCATGTTTATAGAGATAGCGGTGTAGGTATTTCCATGTGTATAGAGATAGCGGTGTAGATATTTCCATATTTATACAGATAGCGGTGTAGATATTTCCAAGTTTATTCAGATTGCGGTGTAGACATTTCCATGTTTATACCGATGGTGGTGTAGATATTTCCATGTTTATACTGATGGCTGTGTAGATATTTCCATGTTTATATATATAGCGGTGTAGATATTACCATGTTTACTCACATAGCGGTGTAGATATTTCCATCTTTGCACAGATTGCGGTGTAGATATTTTCATCTTTACACAGATAGAGGTGTAGATATTTCCATCATTGCACAGACTGCGGTGCAGATATTTCCACCTTTACACAGATAGCGGTGTATATATTTCCATGTTTACACAAATATCAATGTAGATAGTTCCATGTTTACACAGATAGCATTGTAGATATTTGCATGTTTATACAGATAGCAGTGTAGATATTTCCATGTTTATACAGATAGCAGTGCAGATGTTGCCATGTTTATACAGATATCAGTGTAGATATTTCCATGTTTATACAGATGGCCGTGCAGTTATTTCCATGTTTATACCGATAGTGCTGTAGATATTTCCATGTTTATACAGATGACTGTGTAGGTGTTTCAATGTTTATACAGATGGCGGTGTAGATATTTCCATGTTTATAGAGATAGCCATGAAGATATTTCCATGTTTTATCAGATAGTGCTGTAGATATTTCCATGTTTATACAGATGACTGTGTAGGTGTTTCAATGTTTATACAGATGGCGGTGTAGATATTTCCATGTTTATAGAGACAGCCATGTAGATATTTCCATGTTTATACAGATAGCGGTGTAGACATTTCCATGTTTATAGAGACAGCGGTGTTGATATTTCCATATTTATTCAGATAGCCGTGTAGATATTTCCATGTTTATTCAGGTGGAGGTGTAGATATTTCCATGTTTATACAGAACGCGGTGCAGATATTTCCATCTTTCTACAGATGGCAGTGTAGATATTTCTATGCTTATAGAGAAGGCAGTGTAGATATTTCCATGTTTATACATATGGCGCTGTAGCTATTTCCATATTTATGCAGATGGCGGTGTAGATATTTCCACGTTTATAGAGATGGCTGTGCAGATATTTCCATATTTATACAGATGGCGGTTTAGGTATTTCCATGTTTATAGAGATTGCAGTGTAGATATTTCCATGTTTACAGAGATAGCGGTATAGATATTTCCATCTTTGCACAGATTGTGGTGTAGATATTTCCATCTTTACACAGATAGTGGTGTAGATATTTCCATCTTTGCACAGATTATGGTGTAGATATTTCCATCTTTACATAGATAGTGGTGTAGATATTTCCATCTTTGCCCAGATTGAGTTGTAGATATTTCCATATTTACACAGATAGCGGTGTAGATATTTCCATGTTTATACAGATGGTGGTGGAGATATTTCCATGTTATACAGATGACTGTGTAGATATTTCCATGTTTATACAGATGGCGGTTTAGATATTTTCATGTTTATACAGATAGCTGTGTAGTTATTTCCTAATTTATACAGATAGCTGTGTAGAAATTTCCATGTTTATAGAGATAGCGGTATAGATATTTCCATATTTATACAGACCGTGGTGTAGATATTTCCATGTTTATGCAGATAGCCGTGTGGATATTTCCATGTTTATACAGGTAGACTTGTAAATATTTCCATGTTTATACAGATCGCGGTGTAGACATTTCCATCTTTCTAAAGATGGCAGCGTAGTTATTTCTATGTTTATACAGATGGCAGTGTAGATATTTCCATGTTTATACAGATGGCGGTGTAGATATTTCCATGTTTATGGAGATGGCGGTGTAGAGATTTCCAGTTTTATAGAGATGGCGGTGTAGATATTTCTATGTTTATAGAGATTGCGGTGCAGATAATTCCATGTTTATAGAGATGGCGGTGTAGTTATTTCCATGTTTATCGAGATAGTGGTGCAGATATTTCCATGTTTATACACATAGCGGTGTAGATATTTCCAAGTTTATAAAGATAGCGGTGTTGGTATTTCCAAGTTTATACAGATAGCGGTGTAGATATTTCCATGTTTATACAGCTTGTGGTGTAGATATTTCCATCTTTATACAGATGGCAGTGTAGATATTTCCATGTTTATACAGATAGCGGTGTAGATATTTCCGTCTTTATGCAGATGGTGGTGTGGACACTTCCATGTTAATGGAGATGGCGGTGTACGTATTTTCTTGTTTATAAAGATGGCGGTGTAGATATTTCCATGTTTATAGAGAAGAAGGTGTAGATATTTCCATGTTTATAGAGATAGCGGTGTAGGTATTTCCATGTGTATAGAGATAGCGGTGTAGATATTTCCATGTTTATACAGATGGCTGTGAAGATATTTCCAGGTGTATACAGATGACACTGTAGATATTTCCATGTTTATCCTGATGGCAGTGAAGATATTTCCATTTTTATACAGATGGCGGTGTAAATATTTTCATGTTTATAGAAATAGCGGTGTAGATATTTCCATGTTTATAAAGATAGCGGTGTAAATATTTCCATGTTTATACAGATAACGTTGAAAATATTTACATTTTTATAGAGATATCGGTGTAAATATTTCCATGATAATACAGATAATGGTTTAAATGTTTACACATTAACAGATATAGCGGTGTAGATATTTCAAAGTTTATACAGACAGCGGTTTAGATATTTCTATGTTTACAGAGACACCTGTGTAGATATTTCCACGTTTATAGACATAACCATGTAGATATTTCTAAGTTTATGGAGACTGCGGTGTAGATATTTGCATGTTTCTAGAGACAGCGGTGTAGATATTTCCATGTTTTTAAAGACAGCGGTGTAGATATTTCCATGTTTATACAGATAGCAGTGTAGATATTTCCATGTTTATAGAGACAGCGGTGTAGATATTTCCAGGTTTATACAGATGGCACTGTAGATATTTCCATGTTTATACAGACAGCGGTGTAGTTATTTCTATGTTTATAAAGATAGCGGTGTAGATATTTTCATGTTCATACAGACAGCGGTGTAGTTATTTCCATGTTTATAGAGATAGCGGTGTAGATATTTCCATGTTTACAGACATAGCATTGTAATTATTTCCAGGTTTATACAGATAGTGGTGTAAATATTTCCATGTTTATACAGCTCGCGGTGTAGATATTTCCATCTTTATACAGATGGCAGTGTAGATATATCCATGTTTATACAGATAGCGATCTAGATAATTCCATCTTTACACAGATGGCGGTGTAGACAGTTCCATGTTAATGGAGATGTCGGTGTAGATATTTTCATGTTCATAGAGATAGCGGTGTAGATATATCTATGTTTCTACAGATTACGGTGTAAATATTTCCATGTTTATACAGATAGCGGTGTAGTTATTTCCATGTTTATACAGACGACTGTGTATAAATTTCCATGTTTATACAGATGGCGGTGAAGGTATTTACATGTTTATAGAGATAGCGGTGTAGATATTTCCATGTTTATACAGATAGCGGTGTACATATTTCCATGTTTATACAGGTGACTGTGCAGGTATTTCCAAGTTTATACAGATGGCGGTGCAGATACTTCCATGTTTATAGAGATAGCCATGTAGATATTTCCGTGTTTATACAGATAGCGGTGTACATATATCCATATTTATACAGATCGTGGTGTAGATATATCCATGTTTATACAGATAGCTGTGTATATATTTCCATGTTTATGCAGATAGCGGTGTAGGTATTTCCATGTTTACAGAGATAGAGGTGTATATACCTCCATATTTGCACAGATTGCGGTGTAGATATTTCCATCTTCACACAGATAGCAGTGTACATATTTGCATGTTTACAGAGACAGCTGTGTAGATATTTCCACGTTTACACAGATAGTGTTGTAGATATTTCCATGTTTATACTGATTGCCTTGCTGATATTTCCATGTTTATAAACACAGCGGTGTAGATATTTCCATGTTTATACAGATAGCGGTGGAGATATTTCCATGTATATAAAGATGGCGCTGTTGATATTTCCATGTTTATACAGATAGCGGTGTAGATATTTTCATGTTTATACAGACAGCGGTGGAGATATTTCCATGTTTATACAGATAACGATGTAGATATTTCCATGTTTATACAGATAGTCGTGTAGATATTTCCATGTTTATACAGATAGCGGTGTAGATATTTCCATGTTTATACAGATGACTGTGCATATATTTCCATGTTTATACAGATTGCGGTGGAGATCTTTCCATGTTTATACAGATAGACGTGTAGATAATTCCATGTATATAGAAATAGCAGTGGAGATATTTCCATGTTTGTACAGATAGTGATGTAGATATTTCCATGTTCATAGAGATATCAGTGTAGATATTTCCACGTTTATACAGATAGCTGTGCATATATTTCCATGTTTATACAGATAGCAGTGTAGATATTTCCATATTTATACAGATAGCGGTGTAGGTATTTCCATGTTTATACAGATAGTGGTGTAGATATTTCCATGTTTATACAGTTGACTGTGTAGGTATTTCTATGTTTATATAGTTGGCGGTGTAGACATTTCCAAGTTTATAGAGATAGCCATGTTGATATTTATATGTTTATACAGATAGCAGTGTAGATATTTGCAGATTTATACAGATAGCGGTGTAGATATTTTGATGTTTATACAGATAGCGGTGTAGATATATCTATGTTTATACAGATAGCAGTGGAGATATTTCCATGTTTATAGAGATAGCGGTGTAGATATTTCCATGTTTATACAAATGACTGTGTAGGTATTTACGTTTATACAGATGGCGGTGTGGATATTTCCATGTTTATAGACATAGCCATGTAGATATTTACATGTTTATACTGATAGCGGTGTAGACATTTCCATGTTTATAGAGACAGTGGTGTAGATATTTCCATAATTATTCAGTTAGTGGTGTGGATATTTCCATGTTTATAGAGATAGCCATGTAGAAATTTCCATGTTTAAACTGATAGCGGTGTATTCATTTCCATGTTTATAGAGATAGCGGTGTAGATATTTCCATAATTTTACAGATAGCAGTAGATATTTCCAAGTTTATACAGATAGCGGTGTAGATATTTCCATGTTTATAGAGATAACCGTGTAGATATTTCCATGTTTATACAGATATCGGTGGAGATATTTCCTAGTTTATACAGATAGTGTTGGAGATATTTCCATGTTTATACAGATGTCGGTGTAGATATCTCCAAGTTTATACAGATAGCGTTGTAGATATTTCCATGTTTATACAGATAGCGGTGTAGATACTTCCATGTTTATACAGATAGCGGTGTAGGTATTTCCATGTTTATACAGACAGCGATGTAGATATTTCCATGTTTGTCGAGATGGCCGTGTAGCTATTTCCGTGTTTATACAGATGGCAGTGTAGACCTTTCCATGTTTATACAGATTGTGGTGTAGATATTTCCATGTATATACAGATGACTGTGTAGTTATTTCCCTGTTTATGCAGATGGCAGTGTAGATATTTCCATGTTTATAGAGATAGCCATGTAGATATTTCCATGTTTATACAGATAGCGGTGTAGACATTTCCATGTTTATAGAGATAGCAGTGTAGATATTTCCATATTTTTACAGATAGCGGTATACATATTTCCATGTTTATACTGTTAGCGCTGTAGATATTTTCAGGTTTATATTGATAGCGGTGTAAATATTTCCATGTTTATACAGATGACTCTGTATATATTTCCATGTTTATACAGATAGCGGTGGAGATATTTCCATGTTTATGCAGATAGCGGTGTAGATTTTTCCATGTTTATGCAGATGGTGGTGTAGATATTTCAAAGTTCATAAAGATGGCGGTGTAGATATTTCTATGTTTATAGAGATAGTGGTGTAGGTATTTCCATGTTTATACAGATAGCGGTGTAGGTATTTGCATGTTTATTTAGAGGGCGGTGTAGATATTTCCATGTTCATACAGATGGCGGTCTAGTTATTTCCATATTGTTACAGATAGCGGTATAGATATTTCCATGTTTATACAGATAGCACTGTAGATATTTTCAGGTTTATATTGATAGCAGTGTAAATATTTCCATGTTTATACAGATGACTGTGTATATATTTCCATGTTTATACAGATAGCTGTGTAGATATTTCCATGTTTATGGAGATAGCGGTGTAGATATTTCCATATTTATACAGATAGCCGTGTAGATATTTCCATGTTTATTCAGATGGCGGCATAGATATTTCCATGTTTATACAGATAGCGTTTTGGCTATTTCCATGTTTATACAGATGGCAGTGTAGATATTGCCATGTTTATACAGATAGCGATGTAGTTATTTCCATGTTTATACAGATAGCGGTGTAGATATTTCCATGTTCATGGAGATAGCGGTGTAGATATTTCCTTGTTTATACAGATAGCAGTGTAGGTATTTCCATGTTTATACAGATAGTGGTGGAGATATTTCCATGTTTATACAGATAGCGGTGTAGATTTGTCCATGTTTATACAGGTGCTGGTGTAGATATTTCCAAGTTCATAAAGATGGCGGTGTATATATTTCTATATTTATAGAGATAGTGGTGTAGGTATTTCCATGTTTATACAGATAGCGGTGTAGGTATTTCCTTGTTTATTCAGATGGCGGTGTAGATATTTCCATTTTCATACAGATGGCGGTCTAGATATTTCCATGTTTATACAGATAGCGGTGTAGATATTTCCATGTTTATACAGATAGCGTTGTCGGTATTTCCATGTTTGTAGAGATAGCGGTGTAGATATTTCCATGTTTATACAGATGGCTATGCATATATTTCCATGTGTATACAGATGGCAGTGTAGATATTTCCATGTTTATACAGATGGAGGTGTAGATATTTCCATGTTTATACAGATGACTGTGTAGATATATCCATGTATTTACAGATGGCGGTGTAGTTATTTCCATGTTTATACAGATAGCGGTGTGGCTATTTCCATGTTTATACAGATAGCTATGTAGATATTTCCATGTTTATAGAGATGGCTGTGTAGCTATTTCTATCTTTATACAGATGGCAGTGTAGATATTTCCATGTTTATACAGATAGTGGTGTAGATATTTCCATGTTTATAGAGAAAGCGTTGTAGACATTTCCATGTTTGTAGAGATAGCGGTGTAAATATTTCCATATTAATACAGAGAGCGGTGTAGATGTTTCCATGTTTATACAGAAAGGATTGTAGATATTTCCATGTTTATATTGAGAGCGTTGTAGTTGTTTCCAGGTTTATACAGATAGCGGTGGAGATATTTCCATGTTTATACAGATAGCGGTGTGGCTATTTCCATGTTTATACAGATAGCTATGTAGATATTTCCAAGTTTATAGAGATGTCTGTGTAGCTATTTCTATCTTTATACAGATGGCAGTGTAGATATTTCCATGTTTATACAGATAGTGGTGTAGATATTTCCATGTTTATACAGAAAGCGTTGTAGACATTTCCATGTTTATAGAGATAGCGGTGTAAATATTTCCATATTAATACAGAGAGCGGTGTAGATGTTTCCATGTTTATATAGAAAGCGTTGTAGATATTTCCATGTTTATATTGAGAGCGTTGTAGATGTTTCCAGGTTTATACAGATAGTGGTGGAGATATTTCCATGTTTATACAGATAGCGGTGTAGATATTTCCATGTTTATACAGAGAGCGTTGTAGATGTTTCCATGTTTATACAGATAGCGGTGGAGATATTTCCATGTTTATACAGATAGCGGTGTAGATATTTCCATGTTTATACAGATAGCGGGGTAGATATTTCCATGTTTTTACAGATATCGGTGTAGATATTTCCATGTTTACACAGATTGCAGTGTAGATATTTCCATCTTTCTACAGATGGCATTGTAGATATTTCCATGTTTATACAGATGGCGGTGTTGATATTTCCGTCTATACACAGATAACCTTGTAGATATTTCCATGTTTATACAGATGGCCGCGCAGATATTTCTATGGATATGTAGATGGCGGTGTAGGTATTTCCATGTATATAGAGATAGCGGTGTAGTTATTTCCATGTTTATATAGAGAGCGGTGTAGATATTTCCATGTATGTACACATGGCTGTGTAGATATTTCCATGTTTATACAGATGGCGGTGTAGATATTTCCATGTTGATACAGATGGCTTTGTAGATATTTCCATGTTTATAGAGATAGCGGTGCAGATATTTCCATGTTTATACAGATAGCCGTGTAAATATTTCCATGTTTATACAGATCGTGGTGTAGATATTTCCATGTTTATACAGATTCCGGTGTAGATATTTACATGTTTATACAGACCGCAGTGTAGATACTTCCATGTTTATAGAGATAGCGGTGTAGATACTTCCATGATTGTACAGATGGCGGAGTTGATGTTTCCATCTATACACAGATTGCCGTGTAGGTATTTCCTTGTGTATACAGATGGCATTGTAGATATTTCCATGTTTATACAGATGGTGGTGTAGAAATTTCCATGTTGATACAGATGACTCTATAGGTTTTTCCATGTTTTTACTGATGGCATTGTAGATATTTCCATGTTTATAGAGATAGCAGTGTAGATATTTCCATGTTTATACAGATGGCAGTGTAGATATTTTCATGTTTATAAAGATAGCGGTGTAGATATTTCCATATTTATACAGATAACTGTGTAGATATTTCCAGGTTTATACAGATAGCGGTGTAAATATTTCCATGTTTATACAGATCATGGTGTAGATATTTCCATGTTTATAGAGATAGCAGTGTAGATATTTCCATGTTTATACTGATCACGGTGTAGATATTTCCATGTTTATACAGATCGTGGTGTAGTTATTTTCATGTTTATACTGATCATGGTGTAGATAATTCCATGTTTATACAGATCGCGGTGTTGATACTACCATGTTTATAGGGATGGCGGTGCAAATATTTCCACATTTATACAGATAGCGTTGTAGTTATTAGCATGTTTACACAGATAGCGGTGTAGATATTTCCATGTAAAAACAGATGTCTGTGTATATATTTCCATGTTTAAACAGATGGCAGTGTAGATATTTCCATGTTTATACAAATAGCGGTGTAGATATTTAGATGTTTCTACAGATAGCTGTGTAGATATTTCCATGTGTATACAGATGGCTGTGTAGATATTTCCATGTTCATACAGATGGCTGTGTAGATATTTCCATGTTTATTGAGATGAATTTGTAGGTATTTCCATGTTTATAGAGATGGCGGTGTAGATATTTCCATGTTTATAGAGATGGCTGTGTAGATATTTCCATGTTTATACAGATTGCGATCTAGATATTTCCATGTTTATACAGATCGTGGTGTAGATATTTCCATGTTTATACAGATAGTGGTGTAGATATTTCCATGTTTATACAGATAGCGGTGTAGATATTTCCATGTTTATACTGATGGCGGTGTAGTTATTTCCATGTTTATAGAGATGGTGGTGTAGATATTTCCATGTTTATAGAGATAGCGGTGTAGATATATCCATGTTTATAGAGATAGCAGTGAGGATATTTCCATGTTTATACAGATAGCGGGGTAGATATTTCCATGTTTTTACAGATATCGGTGTAGATATTTCCATGTTTACACAGATTGCGGTGTAGATATTTCCATCTTTCTACAGATGGCATTGTAGATATTTCCATGTTTATACAGATGGCGGTGTTGATATTTCCATCTATACACAGATAACCTTGTAGATATTTCCATGTTTATACAGATGGCCGCGCAGATATTTCTATGAATATGTAGATGGCGTTGTAGGTATTTCCATGTATATAGAGATAGCGGTGTAGTTATTTCCATGTTCATATAGAGAGCGGTGTAGATATTTCCATGTATGTACACATGGCTGTGTAGATATTTCCAAGTTTATACAGATGGCGGTGTAGATATTTCCATGTTTATACAGATAACTTTGTAAGTATTTCCATGTTTATACAGATGGTGGTGTAGATATTTCGATGTTTATAGAGATAGCAGCGGAGATATTTCCATGCTTATACAGATAGCGCTGTAGTTATTTCCATGTTTAAATAGATAGCGGTGTAGATATTTCCATGTATATACACATGGCTGTGTAGATATTTCCATGTTTATACAGATGGTGGTGTAGATATTTCCATTTTTATACAGATAACTTTGTAAGTATTTCCATGTTTATACAGACGGCGGTGTAGATACTTCGATGTTTATAGAAATAGCAGTGGAGATATTTCCATGTTTATACAGATAGCAGTGTTGATATTTCCATGTTTATACTGACCGCGGTGTAGATATTTCCATGTTTATAGAGATGGCGGTGTAGATATTTCCATGTTCATAGAGATAGCGGTGTTGATTTTTCCATGTTTATAGAGATAGCGCTGTGGATATTTCCATGTTTATACAAATAGGGTTGTAGATATTTCCATGTTTATACAGATGGCGGTGTAGATATTTCCATGTTTATACAGATCACGGTGTAGATATTTCCATGTTTATACAGATCATGGTGTAGATATTTCCATGTTTATACAGATCGTGGAGTTGATATTACCATGTTTATAAGGATAGCGGTGCAAATATTTCCACATTTATACAGACAGCGGTGTAGTTATTGTCATGTTTATACAGATAGCGGTGTAGATATTTCAATGTATAAACAGATGTCTGTGTATATATTTCCATGTGTAAACAGATGACGGTGTAGATATTTCCTTGTTTATACAAATAGCGGTGTAGTTATTTCCATGTTTATACAGAGAGCGGTGTAGATATTTCCATGTTTATACACATGACTGTGTAGGTATTTCCATGTTTATACAGATGGCTTTGTAGATATTTCCATGTTTACAGAGATAGCGGTGTAGATATTTCCATGTTTATACAGATAGCGGTGTAAATATTTCCATGTTTATACAGATCGTGGTGTAGATATTTCCATGTTTATACAGATTCCGGTGTAGATATTTACATGTTTATACAGACCGCAGTGTAGATATTTCCATGTTTATAGAGATAGCAGTGTAGATATTTCCATGATTGTACAGATGGCAGTGTTGATGTTTCCATCTATACACAGATTGCCGTGTAGGTATTTCCATGTGTATAGAGATGGCGTTGTAGATATTTCCATGTTTATACAGATGGTGGTGTAGAAATTTCCATGTTGGTACAGATGAATCTATAGGTATTTCCATGTTTTTACTGATGGCATTGTAGATATTTCCATGTTTATAGAGATAGCAGTGTAGATATTTCCATGTTTATACAGATGGCGGTGTAGATATTTTCATGTTTATAAAGATGGCGGTGTAGATATTTCCATATTTATACAGATAACTGTGTAGATATTTCCATGTTTATGCAGATAGCGGTGTAAATATTTCCATGTTCATACAGATCATGGTGTAGATATTTCCATGTTTATAGAGATAGCGGTGCAGATATATCCATGTTTATACTGATCACGGTGTAGATATTTCCATGTTTATACAGATCGCGGTGTAGATATTTCCATGTTTATACAGATCATGGTGTAGATATTTCCATGTTTATACAGCTCGTGGTGTTGATATTACCATGTTTATAGGAATGGCGGTGCAAATATTTCCACATGTATACAGATAGCGTTGTAGTTATTAGCATGTTTATACAGATAGCGGTGTAGATATTTCCATGTATAAACAGATGTCTGTGTATATATTTCCATGTTTAAACAGATGGCGGTGGAGATATTTCCTTGTTTATAGAAACAGCGGTGTAGATATTTCCATGTTTATAGAGATAGCGGTGTAGATATTTCCATGTGTATACAGATGGCTGTGTAGATATTTCCATGTTTATAGAGATGACTTTGCAGGTATTTCCATTTTTATACAGATGGCGTTGTAGTTATTTCCATGTTTATAGAGATAGCTTTGTAGATATTTCCATGTTTATACAGATAGCGATCTAGATATTTCCATGTTTATACAGATCGCGGTGTAGATATTTCCATGTTTATACAGATCTCGGTGTAGATATTTCCATGTTTATACAGATAGTGGTGTAGATATTTCCATGTTTATACAGATGTCGGTTTAGATATTTCCATGTTTATAGAGATGGCGGTGTAGATATTTCCATGTTTATACAGATAGCGGTGTAGATATTTCCACGTTTATACAGATGGCGGTGTAGATATTTCCATCTTTCTACAAATGGCAGTGTAGATATTTCCATGTTTATAGAGATAGCGGTGTAGATATATCCATGTTCATAGAGATAGCAGTGAGGATATTTCCATGTTTATACAGATAGCGGTGTAGATATTTCCACGTTTATACAGATGGCGGTGTAGATATTTCCATGTTTATACAGATGGCTGCGTAGATATTTCCATGTGTATACAAATGGCGGTGTAGATATTTCCATGTTTATACATATAGTGGTGTAGATATTTCCATGTTTACAGATATAGCGGTAAATATATTTCCATCTTTGCACAGATTGCGGTGTAGACATTGCAAACTTTACACTGATAGCGGTGTAGATATTTCCAAGTTTACACAGATACCTGTGCCGATATTTCCAGGTTTACAGAGATATCATTGTAGATGTTTCCATGTTTATACAGATTTCGGTGTAGACATTTCCATGTTTATACAGATAGCGGTGTAGATATTTCCACGTTTATACAGATGGCGGTGTAGATATTTCCATGTTTATACAGATGGCTGCGTAGATATTTCCATGTGTATACAGATGGCGGTGTAGATATTTCCATGTTTATACATATAGTGGTGTAGATATTTCCATGTTTACAGATATAGCGGTAAATATATTTCCATCTTTGCACAGATTGCGGTGTAGACATTGCAAACTTTACACTGATAGTGGTGTAGATATTTCCAAGTTTACACAGATACCTGTGTCGATATTTCCAGGTTTACAGAGATATCATTGTAGATATTTCCATGTTTATACAGATAGCGGTGTAGTTATTTACATGTTGATACAGATAGCGGTGTAGATATTTTCAGGGTTTTACATATACTGGTGTAGATATTTCCACGTTTTACAGATAGCTGTGTAGATATTTCCCTGTTTACACAGATAGCGTTGTAAATATCTGCATGTTTACACAGATAGCGTTGTAGATATTTCCATGCTTACACAGATTGCGGTGTAGATATTTCCAAGTTTACACACATGACTGTGTAGGTATTTCCATGTTTATACAGATGGCTTTGTAGATATATCCATGTTTATAGAGATAGCGGTGCAGATATTTCCATGTTTATACAGATAGCCGTGTAAATATTTCCATGTTTATACAGATCGTGGTGTAGATATTTCCATGTTTATACAGATTCCAGTGTAGATATTTACATGTTTATACAGACCGCAGTGTAGATACTTCCATGTTTATAGAGATAGCGGTGTAGATATGTCCATGATTGTACAGATGGCGGTGTTGATGTTTCCATCTATACACAGACTGCCGTGTAGGTATTTCCTTGTGTATACAGATGGCATTGTAGATATTTCCATGTTTATACAGATGGTGGTGTAGAACTTTCCATGTTGATACCGATGACTCTATAGGTATTTCCATGTTTTTACTGATGGTATTGTAGATATTTCCATGTTTATAGAGATAGCAGTGTAGATATTTCCATGTTTATACAGATGGCGGTGTAGATATTTTCATGTTTATAAAGATAGCGGTGAAGATATTTCCATATTTATACTGATAACTGTGTAGATATTTCCAGGTTTATATAGATAGCGGTGTAAATATTTCCATGTTTATACAGATCATGGTGTAGATATTTCCATGTTTATAGAGATAGCAGTGTAGATATTTCCATGTTTATACTGATCACGGTGTAGATATTTCCATGTTTATACAGATCGTGGTGTAGTTATTTCCATGTTTATAATGATCATGGTGTAGATAATTCCATGTTTATACAGATCGCGGTGTTGATACTACCATGTTTATAGGGATGGCGGTGCAAATATTTCCACATTTATACAGATAGCGTTGTAGTTATTAGCATGTTTATACAGATAGCGGTGTAGATATTTCCATGTATAAACAGATGTCTGTGTATATATTTCCATGTTTAAACAGATGGCAGTGTAGATATTTCCATGTTTATACAAATAGCGGTGTAGATATTTCCATGTTTCTACAGATAGCTGTGTAGATATTTCCATGTGTATACAGATGGCTGTGTAGATATTTCCATGTTCATACAGATGGCTGTGTAGATATTTCCATGTTTATTGAGATGACTTTGTAGGTATTTCCATGTTTATAGAGATGGCGGTGTAGATATTTCCATGTTTATAGAGATGGCTGTGTAGACATTTCCATGTTTATACAGATTGCGATCTAGATATTTCCATGTTTATACAGATCGCGGTGTAGATATTTCCATGTTTATACAGATAGTGGTGTAGATATTTCCATGTTTATACAGATAGCGCCTTAGATATTTCCATGTTTATACTGATGGCGGTGTAGGTATTTCCATGTTTATAGAGATGGTGGTGTAGATATTTCCATGTTTATAGAGATAGCGGTGTAGATATATCCATGTTCATAGAGATAGCAGTGAGGATATTTCCATGTTTATACAGATAGCAGTGTAGATATTTCCACTTTTATAGAGATAGCGATTTAGATATTTCATATTTTTACAGATAGCGGTGTAGATATTTCCATGTTTATACAGATTGCGGTGTAGATATTTCCATGTTTATACAGATAGCGGTGTAGATATTTCCATGTTTATACTGATCGTGGTTTAGATATTTCCATGTTTATAAAAATGGCGGTGTAGATATTTCCATGTTCATAGAGATAGCGGTGTTGATTTTTCCATGTTTATAGAGATATCGGTGTGGATATTTCCATGTTTATACAGATAGGGGTGGAGGTATTTCCATGTTTATAGAGATGGCGGTGTAGATATTTCCATGTTTACAGAGATCACGCTGTAGATATTTCCTTGTTTATACAAATAGCAGTCAAGTTATTTCCATGTTTATACAGATAGCGGTGTAGATATTTCCATGTATATACAGATCGCGGTGTAGATATTTCCATGTATATACAGATCGCGGTGTAGATATTTCCATGTTTATACAGATCGCGGTGTAGATATTTCCATGTTTATACAGATAGCGGGGTAGATATTTCCATGTTTTTACAGATATCGGTGTATATATTTCCATGTTTACACAGATTGCGGTGTAGATATTTCCATCTTTCTACAGATGGCATTGTAGATATTTCCATGTTTATACAGATGTCGGTGTTGATATTTCCATCTATACACAGATAACCTTGTAGATATTTCCATGTTTATACAGATGGCTGCGCAGATATTTCTATGGATATGTAGATGGCGGTGTAGGTATTTCCATGTATAATGAGATAGCAGTGTAGTTATTTCCATGTTTATATAGAGAGCGGTGTAGATATTTCCATGTATGTACACATGGCTGTGTAGATATTTCCATGTTTATACAGATGACGGTGTAGATATTTCCATGTTTATACAGATAGCGGTGTAGATATTTCCATGTTTATACAGATTGCGGTGTAGATATATCCATGTTTATACACATGACTGTGTAGGTATTTCGATGTTTATACAGATGGCTTTGTAGATATTTCCATGTTTATAGAGATAGCGGTGTAGATATTTCCATGTTTATACAGATAGCGGTGTAAATATTTCCATGTTTATACAGATCGTGGTGTAGATATTTCCATGTTTATACAGATTCCGGTGTAGATATTTACATGTTTATACAGACCGCAGTGTAGATATTTCCATGTTTATAGAGATAGCAGTGTAGATATTTCCATGATTGTACAGATGGCGGTGTTGATGTTTCCTTCTATACACAGATTGCCGTGTAGGTATTTCCATGTGTATAGAGATGGCATTGTAGATATTTCCAAGTTTATACAGATGGTGGTGTAGAAATTTCCATGTTGATTCAGATGAATCTATAGGTATTTCCATGTTTATAGAGATAGCGGTGTAGATATTTCCATGTTTATACTGATCACGGTGTAGATATTTCCATGTTTATACAGATCGCGGTGTAGATATTTCCATGTTTATACAGATCATGGTGTAGATATTTCCATGTTTATACAGATCGTGGTGTTGATATTACCATGTTTATAGGAATGGCGGTGCAAATATTTCCACATTTATACAAATAGCGTTGTAGTTATTAGCATGTTTATACAGATAGCGGTGTAGATATTTCCATGTATAAACAGATGTCTGTGTATATATTTCCATGTTTAAACAGATGGCGGTGGAGGTATTTCCTTGTTTATAGAAATAGCGGTGTAGATATTTCCATGTTTATGCAGATAGCGGTGTAGATATTTCCATCTGTATACAGATGGCTGTGTAGATATTTCTATGTTCATATAGATGGCTGTGTAGATATTTCCATGTTTATAGAGATGACTTTGTAGGTATTTCCATGTTTATACAGATGGCGTTGTAGATATTTCCATGTTTATAGAGATAGCTGTGTAGATATTTCCATGTTTATACAGATAGCCATCTAGTTATTTCCATGTTTATACAGATCGTGGTGTAGATATTTCCATGTTTATACAGATCGCGGTGTAGATATTTCCATGTTTATACAGATGGCGGTTTAGATATTTCCATGTTTATAGAGATGGCGGTGTAGATATTTCCATGTTTATACAGATAGCGGTGTAGATATTTCCACTTTTATACAGATGGCGGTGTAGATATTTCCATCTTTCTACAAATGGCAGTGTAGATATTTCCATGTTTATAGAGATAGCGGTGTAGATATACCCATGTTCATAGAGATAGCAGTGAGGATATTTCCATGTTTATACAGATAGCAGTGTAGATATTTCCACTTTTATATAGATAGCGGTTTAGATATTTCATATTTATACAGATAGCGGTGTAGATATTTCCATGTTTATACAGATGGCGGTGTAGATATTTCCACGTTTATACAGATGGCGGTGTAGATATTTCCATGTTTTTACAGATGGCTGCGTAGATATTTCCATGTGTATACAGATGGCGGTGTAGATATTTCCATGTTTATACATATAGTGGTGTAGATATTTCCATGTTTACAGATATAGCGGTAAATATATTTCCATCTTTGCACAGATTGCGGTGTAGACATTGCAAACTTTACACTGATAGCGGTGTAGATATTTCCAAGTTTACACAGATACCTGTGTCAATATTTCCAGGTTTACAGAGATATCATTGTAGATATTTCCATGTTTATACAGATAGCGGTGTAGTTATTTACATGTTGATACAGATAGCGGTGTAGATATTTTCAGGTTTTTACAGATACTGGTGTAGATATCTCCACGTTTTACAGATAGCTGTGTAGATATTTCCCTGTTTACACAGATAGCGTTGTAAATATCTGCATGTTTACACAGATAGCGTTGTAGATATTTCCATGCTTACACAGATTGCGGTGTAGATATTTCCAAGTTTACACAGATAGCTGTGTAGATATTTCCATGTTTACACAGATAGCGTTGTAGATATTTCATTGTTTATAGAGACGGCGGTGTAGGAATTTCCATGTTTTTAAAGATACCGATGTAGGTATTTCCGTGTTTATAAAGATAGCGGTGGAGATATTTCCATGTTTATGCAGATAGCGGTGTAAAAATTTCCAATGTTTATACAGATAGCGGTGTAGTTATTTCCATGTTTATACAGATAGCGGTGTAGATATTTCCATGTTTATAGAGACTGTGGTGTAGATATTTCCATCTTTGCACAGATTGCTGTGGATATTTCCATGTTTATACAGATTGCGGTGTAGTTATTTACATGTTGATACAGTTAGCGGTGTAGAAATTCCCATGTTTATACAGATGGCTTTGTAGATATTTCCATCTTTCTACAGATGTCAGTGTAGATATTTCCAAGTTTATACAGATGTCTGTGTAGATATTTCCATGTTTATGCAGATGGCGGGGTAGATATTTCCATGTTTATAGAGATGGCGTTGTAGTTATTTCTATGTTTATAGAGATAGCGGTGTAAATATTTCCATGTTTATAGAGATGGTGGTGTAAGTATTTTCATGTTTATAGAGATAGCGGTGTAGATATTTCCATGTTTATACAGATAGCGGTGTTGCTACTTCCATGATAATACAGATAGCGGTGTGGATATTTCCATGTTTTTACAGCTCACGGTGTAGATATTTCCAACTTTATACAGATGGGATTGGAGATATTTCCATGTTTATACAGATAGCGGTGTAGATATTTCAATGTATAAACAGATGTCTGTGTATATATTTCCATGTGTAAACAGATGACGGTGTAGTTATTTCCTTGTTTATACAAATAGCGGTGTAGTTATTTCCATGTTTATACAGAGAGCGGTGTAGATATTTCCATGTTTATACACATGACTGTGTAGGTATTTCCATGTTTATACAGATGGCTTTGTAGATATTTCCATGTTTACAGAGATAGCGGTGTAGATATTTCCATGTTTATACAGATAGCGGTGTAAATATTTCCATGTTTATACAGATCGTGGTGTAGATATTTCCATGTTTATACAGATTCCGGTGTAGATATTTACATGTTTATACAGACCGCAGTGTAGATATTTCCATGTTTATAGAGATAGCAGTGTAGATATTTCCATGATTGTACAGATGGCGGTGTTGATGTTTCCATCTATACACAGATTGCCGTGTAGGTATTTCCATGTGTATAGAGATGGCGTTGTAGATATTTCCATGTTTATACAGATGGTGGTGTAGAAATTTCCATGTTGGTACAGATGAATCTATAGGTATTTCCATGTTTTTACTGATGGCATTGTAGATATTTCCATGTTTATAGAGATAGCAGTGTAGATATTTCCATGTTTATACAGATGGCGGTGTAGATATTTTCATGTTTATAAAGATGGCGGTGTAGATATTTCCATATTTATACAGATAACTGTGTAGATATTTCCATGTTTATGCAGATAGCGGTGTAAATATTTCCATGTTCATACAGATCATGGTGTAGATATTTCCATGTTTATAGAGATAGCGGTGCAGATATATCCATGTTTATACTGATCACGGTGTAGATATTTCCATGTTTATACAGATCGCGGTGTAGATATTTCCATGTTTATACAGATCATGGTGTAGATATTTCCATGTTTATACAGCTCGTGGTGTTGATATTACCATGTTTATAGGAATGGCGGTGCAAATATTTCCACATTTATACAGATAGCGTTGTAGTTATTAGCATGTTTATACAGATAGCGGTGTAGATATTTCCATGTATAAACAGATGTCTGTGTATATATTTCCATGTTTAAACAGATGGCGGTGGAGATATTTCCTTGTTTATAGAAACAGCGGTGTAGATATTTCCATGTTTATAGAGATAGCGGTGTAGATATTTCCATGTGTATACAGATGGCTGTGTAGATATTTCCATGTTTATAGAGATGACTTTGCAGGTATTTCCATGTTTATACAGATGGCGTTGTAGTTATTTCCATGTTTATAGAGATAGCTTTGTAGATATTTCCATGTTTATACAGATAGCGATCTAGATATTTCCATGTTTATACAGATCGCGGTGTAGATATTTCCATGTTTATACAGATCTCGGTGTAGATATTTCCATGTTTATACAGATAGTGGTGTAGATATTTCCATGTTTATACAGATGTCGGTTTAGATATTTCCATGTTTATAGAGATGGCGGTGTAGATATTTCCATGTTTATACAGATAGCGGTGTAGATATTTCCACGTTTATACAGATGGCGGTGTAGATATTTCCATCTTTCTACAAATGGCAGTGTAGATATTTCCATGTTTATAGAGATAGCGGTGTAGATATATCCATGTTCATAGAGATAGCAGTGAGGATATTTCCATGTTTATACAGATAGCGGTGTAGATATTTCCACGTTTATACAGATGGCGGTGTAGATATTTCCATGTTTATACAGATGGCTGCGTAGATATTTCCATGTGTATACAAATGGCGGTGTAGATATTTCCATGTTTATACATATAGTGGTGTAGATATTTCCATGTTTACAGATATAGCGGTAAATATATTTCCATCTTTGCACAGATTGCGGTGTAGACATTGCAAACTTTACACTGATAGCGGTGTAGATATTTCCAAGTTTACACAGATACCTGTGTCGATATTTCCAGGTTTACAGAGATATCATTGTAGATGTTTCCATGTTTATACAGATTTCGGTGTAGACATTTCCATGTTTATACAGATAGCGGTGTAGATATTTCCACGTTTATACAGATGGCGGTGTAGATATTTCCATGTTTATACAGATGGCTGCGTAGATATTTCCATGTGTATACAGATGGCGGTGTAGATATTTCCATGTTTATACATATAGTGGTGTAGATATTTCCATGTTTACAGATATAGCGGTAAATATATTTCCATCTTTGCACAGATTGCGGTGTAGACATTGCAAACTTTACACTGATAGTGGTGTAGATATTTCCAAGTTTACACAGATACCTGTGTCGATATTTCCAGGTTTACAGAGATATCATTGTAGATATTTCCATGTTTATACAGATAGCGGTGTAGTTATTTACATGTTGATACAGATAGCGGTGTAGATATTTTCAGGGTTTTACAGATACTGGTGTAGATATTTCCACGTTTTACAGATAGCTGTGTAGATATTTCCCTGTTTACACAGATAGCGTTGTAAATATCTGCATGTTTACACAGATAGCGTTGTAGATATTTCCATGCTTACACAGATTGCGGTGTAGATATTTCCAAGTTTACACACATGACTGTGTAGGTATTTCCATGTTTATACAGATGGCTTTGTAGATATATCCATGTTTATAGAGATAGCGGTGCAGATATTTCCATGTTTATACAGATAGCCGTGTAAATATTTCCATGTTTATACAGATCGTGGTGTAGATATTTCCATGTTTATACAGATTCCAGTGTAGATATTTACATGTTTATACAGACCGCAGTGTAGATACTTCCATGATTATAGAGGTAGCGGTGTAGATATGTCCATGATTGTACAGATGGCGGTGTTGATGTTTCCATCTATACACAGACTGCCGTGTAGGTATTTCCTTGTGTATACAGATGGCATTGTAGATATTTCCATGTTTATACAGATGGTGGTGTAGAACTTTCCATGTTGATACCGATGACTCTATAGGTATTTCCATGTTTTTACTGATGGCATTGTAGATATTTCCATGTTTATAGAGATAGCAGTGTAGATATTTCCATGTTTATACAGATGGCGGTGTAGATATTTTCATGTTTATAAAGATAGCGGTGAAGATATTTCCATATTTATACTGATAACTGTGTAGATATTTCCATGTTTATATAGATAGCGGTGTAGATATTTCCATGTTTATACAGATCGCGGTGTAGATATTTCCATGTTTATAGAGATAGCAGTGTAGATATTTCCATGTTTATACTGATCACGGTGTAGATATTTCCATGTTTATACAGATCGCGGTGTAGTTATTTCCATGTTTATAATGATCATGGTGTAGATAATTCCATGTTTATACAGATCGCGGTGTTGATACTACCATGTTTATAGGGATGGCGGTGCAAATATTTCCACATTTATACAGATAGCGTTGTAGTTATTAGCATGTTTATACAGATAGCGGTGTAGATATTTCCATGTATAAACAGATGTCTGTGTATATATTTCCATGTTTAAACAGATGGCAGTGTAGATATTTCCATGTTTATACAAATAGCGGTGTAGATATTTCCATGTTTCTACAGATAGCTGTGTAGATATTTCCATGTGTATACAGATGGCTGTGTAGATATTTCCATGTTCATACAGATGGCTGTGTAGATATTTCCATGTTTATTGAGATGACTTTGTAGGTATTTCCATGTTTATAGAGATGGCGGTGTAGATATTTCCATGTTTATAGAGATGGCTGTGTAGACATTTCCATGTTTATACAGATTGCGATCTAGATATTTCCATGTTTATACAGATCGCGGTGTAGATATTTCCATGTTTATACAGATAGTGGTGTAGATATTTCCATGTTTATACAGATAGCGGTTTAGATATTTCCATGTTTATACTGATGGCGGTGTAGGTATTTCCATGTTTATAGAGATGGTGGTGTAGATATTTCCATGTTTATAGAGATAGCGGTGTAGATATATCCATGTTCATAGAGATAGCAGTGAGGATATTTCCATGTTTATACAGATAGCAGTGTGGATATTTCCATGATTGTACAGATGGCGGTGTTGATGTTTCCATCTATACACAGATTGCCGTGTAGGTATTTCCATGTGTATAGAGATGGCATTGTAGATATTTCCATGTTTATACAGATGGTGGTGTAGAAATTTCCATGTTGGTACAGATGAATCTATAGGTATTTCCATGTTTTTACTGATGGCATTGTAGATATTTCCATGTTTATAGAGATAGCAGTGTAGATATTTCCATGTTTATACAGATGGCGGTGTAGATATTTTCATGTTTATAAAGATGGCGGTGTAGATATTTCCATATTTATACAGATAACTGTGTAGATATTTCCATGTTTATGCAGATAGCGGTGTAAATATTTCCATGTTCATACAGATCATGGTGTAGATATTTCCATGTTTATAGAGATAGCGGTGCAGATATATCCATGTTTATACTGATCACGGTGTAGATATTTCCATGTTTATACAGATCGCGGTGTAGATATTTCCATGTTTATACAGATCATGGTGTAGATATTTCCATGTTTATACAGCTCGTGGTGTTGATATTACCATGTTTATAGGAATGGCGGTGCAAATATTTCCACATGTATACAGATAGCGTTGTAGTTATTAGCATGTTTATACAGATAGCGGTGTAGATATTTCCATGTATAAACAGATGTCTGTGTATATATTTCCATGTTTAAACAGATGGCGGTGGAGATATTTCCTTGTTTATAGAAACAGCGGTGTAGATATTTCCATGTTTATAGAGATAGCGGTGTAGATATTTCCATGTGTATACAGATGGCTGTGTAGATATTTCCATGTTTATAGAGATGACTTTGCAGGTATTTCCATGTTTATACAGATGGCGTTGTAGTTATTTCCATGTTTATAGAGATAGCTTTGTAGATATTTCCATGTTTATACAGATAGCGATCTAGATATTTCCATGTTTATACAGATCGCGGTGTAGATATTTCCATGTTTATACAGATCTCGGTGTAGATATTTCCATGTTTATACAGATAGTGGTGTAGATATTTCCATGTTTATACAGATGTCGGTTTAGATATTTCCATGTTTATAGAGATGGCGGTGTAGATATTTCCATGTTTATACAGATAGCGGTGTAGATATTTCCACGTTTATACAGATGGCGGTGTAGATATTTCCATCTTTCTACAAATGGCAGTGTAGATATTTCCATGTTTATAGAGATAGCGGTGTAGATATATCCATGTTCATAGAGATAGCAGTGAGGATATTTCCATGTTTATACAGATAGCGGTGTAGATATTTCCACGTTTATACAGATGGCGGTGTAGATATTTCCATGTTTATACAGATGGCTGCGTAGATATTTCCATGTGTATACAAATGGCGGTGTAGATATTTCCATGTTTATACATATAGTGGTGTAGATATTTCCATGTTTACAGATATAGCGGTAAATATATTTCCATCTTTGCACAGATTGTGGTGTAGACATTGCAAACTTTACACTGATAGCGGTGTAGATATTTCCAAGTTTACACAGATACCTGTGTCGATATTTCCAGGTTTACAGAGATATCATTGTAGATGTTTCCATGTTTATACAGATTTCGGTGTAGACATTTCCATGTTTATACAGATAGCGGTGTAGATATTTCCACGTTTATACAGATGGCGGTGTAGATATTTCCATGTTTATACAGATGGCTGCGTAGATATTTCCATGTGTATACAGATGGCGGTGTAGATATTTCCATGTTTATACATATAGTGGTGTAGATATTTCCATGTTTACAGATATAGCGGTAAATATATTTCCATCTTTGCACAGATTGCGGTGTAGACATTGCAAACTTTACACTGATAGTGGTGTAGATATTTCCAAGTTTACACAGATACCTGTGTCGATATTTCCAGGTTTACAGAGATATCATTGTAGATATTTCCATGTTTATACAGATAGCGGTGTAGTTATTTACATGTTGATACAGATAGCGGTGTAGATATTTTCAGGGTTTTACAGATACTGGTGTAGATATTTCCACGTTTTACAGATAGCTGTGTAGATATTTCCCTGTTTACACAGATAGCGTTGTAAATATCTGCATGTTTACACAGATAGCGTTGTAGATATTTCCATGCTTACACAGATTGCGGTGTAGATATTTCCAAGTTTACACACATGACTGTGTAGGTATTTCCATGTTTATACAGATGGCTTTGTAGATATATCCATGTTTATAGAGATAGCGGTGCAGATATTTCCATGTTTATACAGATAGCCGTGTAAATATTTCCATGTTTATACAGATCGTGGTGTAGATATTTCCATGTTTATACAGATTCCAGTGTAGATATTTACATGTTTATACAGACCGCAGTGTAGATACTTCCATGTTTATAGAGATAGCGGTGTAGATATGTCCATGATTGTACAGATGGCGGTGTTGATGTTTCCATCTATACACAGACTGCCGTGTAGGTATTTCCTTGTGTATACAGATGGCATTGTAGATATTTCCATGTTTATACAGATGGTGGTGTAGAACTTTCCATGTTGATACCGATGACTCTATAGGTATTTCCATGTTTTTACTGATGGTATTGTAGATATTTCCATGTTTATAGAGATAGCAGTGTAGATATTTCCATGTTTATACAGATGGCGGTGTAGATATTTTCATGTTTATAAAGATAGCGGTGAAGATATTTCCATATTTATACTGATAACTGTGTAGATATTTCCAGGTTTATATAGATAGCGGTGTAAATATTTCCATGTGTATACAGATCATGGTGTAGATATTTCCATGTTTATAGAGATAGCAGTGTAGATATTTCCATGTTTATACTGATCACGGTGTAGATATTTCCATGTTTATACAGATCGCGGTGTAGTTATTTCCATGTTTATAATGATCATGGTGTAGATAATTCCATGTTTATACAGATCGCGGTGTTGATACTACCATGTTTATAGGGATGGCGGTGCAAATATTTCCACATTTATACAGATAGCGTTGTAGTTATTAGCATGTTTATACAGATAGCGGTGTAGATATTTCCATGTATAAACAGATGTCTGTGTATATATTTCCATGTTTAAACAGATGGCAGTGTAGATATTTCCATGTTTATACAAATAGCGGTGTAGATATTTCCATGTGTATACAGATGGCTGTGTAGATATTTCCATGTGTATACAGATGGCTGTGTAGATATTTCCATGTTCATACAGATGGCTGTGTAGATATTTCCATGTTTATTGAGATGATTTTGTAGGTATTTCCATGTTTATAGAGATGGCTGTGTAGACATTTCCATGTTTATACAGATTGCGATCTAGATATTTCCATGTTTATACAGATCGCGGTGTAGATATTTCCATGTTTATACAGATAGTGGTGTAGATATTTCCATGTTTATACAGATAGCGGCTTAGATATTTCCATGTTTATACTGATGGCGGTGTAGGTATTTCCATGTTTATAGAGATGGTGGTGTAGATATTTCCATGTTTATAGAGATAGCGGTGTAGATATATCCATGTTCATAGAGATAGCAGTGAGGATATTTCCATGTTTATACAGATAGCAGTGTAGATATTTCCACTTTTATAGAGATAGCGATTTAGATATTTCATATTTTTACAGATAGCGGTGTAGATATTTCCATGTTTATACAGATTGCGGTGTAGATATTTCCATGTTTATACAGATAGCGGTGTAGATATTTCCATGTTTATACTGATCGTGGTTTAGATATTTCCATGTTTATAAAAATGGCGGTGTAGATATTTCCATGTTCATAGAGATAGCGGTGTTGATTTTTCCATGTTTATAGAGATATCGGTGTGGATATTTCCATGTTTATACAGATAGGGGTGGAGGTATTTCCATGTTTATAGAGATGGCGGTGTAGATATTTCCATGTTTACAGAGATCACGCTGTAGATATTTCCTTGTTTATACAAATAGCAGTCAAGTTATTTCCATGTTTATACAGATAGCGGTGTAGATATTTCCATGTATATACAGATCGCGGTGTAGATATTTCCATGTATATACAGATCGCGGTGTAGATATTTCCATGTTTATACAGATCGCGGTGTAGATATTTCCATGTTTATACAGATAGCGGGGTAGATATTTCCATGTTTTTACAGATATCGGTGTATATATTTCCATGTTTACACAGATTGCGGTGTAGATATTTCCATCTTTCTACAGATGGCATTGTAGATATTTCCATGTTTATACAGATGTCGGTGTTGATATTTCCATCTATACACAGATAACCTTGTAGATATTTCCATGTTTATACAGATGGCTGCGCAGATATTTCTATGGATATGTAGATGGCGGTGTAGGTATTTCCATGTATAATGAGATAGCAGTGTAGTTATTTCCATGTTTATATAGAGAGCGGTGTAGATATTTCCATGTATGTACACATGGCTGTGTAGATATTTCCATGTTTATACAGATGACGGTGTAGATATTTCCATGTTTATACAGATAGCGGTGTAGATATTTCCATGTTTATACAGATTGCGGTGTAGATATATCCATGTTTATACACATGACTGTGTAGGTATTTCGATGTTTATACAGATGGCTTTGTAGATATTTCCATGTTTATAGAGATAGCGGTGTAGATATTTCCATGTTTATACAGATAGCGGTGTAAATATTTCCATGTTTATACAGATCGTGGTGTAGATATTTCCATGTTTATACAGATTCCGGTGTAGATATTTACATGTTTATACAGACCGCAGTGTAGATATTTCCATGTTTATAGAGATAGCAGTGTAGATATTTCCATGATTGTACAGATGGCGGTGTTGATGTTTCCTTCTATACACAGATTGCCGTGTAGGTATTTCCATGTGTATAGAGATGGCATTGTAGATATTTCCAAGTTTATACAGATGGTGGTGTAGAAATTTCCATGTTGATTCAGATGAATCTATAGGTATTTCCATGTTTATAGAGATAGCGGTGTAGATATTTCCATGTTTATACTGATCACGGTGTAGATATTTCCATGTTTATACAGATCGCGGTGTAGATATTTCCATGTTTATACAGATCATGGTGTAGATATTTCCATGTTTATACAGATCGTGGTGTTGATATTACCATGTTTATAGAAATGGCGGTGCAAATATTTCCACATTTACACAAATAGCGTTGTAGTTATTAGCATGTTTATACAGATAGCGGTGTAGATATTTCCATGTATAAACAGATGTCTGTGTATATATTTCCATGTTTAAACAGATGGCGGTGGAGGTATTTCCTTGTTTATAGAAATAGCGGTGTAGATATTTCCATGTTTATGCAGATAGCGGTGTAGATATTTCCATCTGTATACAGATGGCTGTGTAGATATTTCTATGTTCATATAGATGGCTGTGTAGATATTTCCATGTTTATAGAGATGACTTTGTAGGTATTTCCATGTTTATACAGATGGCGTTGTAGATATTTCCATGTTTATAGAGATAGCTGTGTAGATATTTCCATGTTTATACAGATAGCCATCTAGTTATTTCCATGTTTATACAGATCGTGGTGTAGATATTTCCATGTTTATACAGATCGCGGTGTAGATATTTCCATGTTTATACAGATGGCGGTTTAGATATTTCCATGTTTATAGAGATGGTGGTGTAGATATTTCCATGTTTATACAGATAGCGGTGTAGATATTTCCACTTTTATACAGATGGCGGTGTAGATATTTCCATCTTTCTACAAATGGCAGTGTAGATATTTCCATGTTTATAGAGATAGCGGTGTAGATATACCCATGTTCATAGAGATAGCAGTGAGGATATTTCCATGTTTATACAGATAGCAGTGTAGATATTTCCACTTTTATATAGATAGCGGTTTAGATATTTCATATTTATACAGATAGCGGTGTAGATATTTCCATGTTTATACAGATAGCGGTGTAGATATTTCCACGTTTATACAGATGGCGGTGTAGATATTTCCATGTTTTTACAGATGGCTGCGTAGATATTTCCATGTGTATACAGATGGCGGTGTAGATATTTCCATGTTTATACATATAGTGGTGTAGATATTTCCATGTTTACAGATATAGCGGTAAATATATTTCCATCTTTGCACAGATTGCGGTGTAGACATTGCAAACTTTACACTGATAGCGGTGTAGATATTTCCAAGTTTACACAGATACCTGTGTCAATATTTCCAGGTTTACAGAGATATCATTGTAGATATTTCCATGTTTATACAGATAGCGGTGTAGTTATTTACATGTTGATACAGATAGCGGTGTAGATATTTTCAGGTTTTTACAGATACTGGTGTAGATATCTCCACGTTTTACAGATAGCTGTGTAGATATTTCCCTGTTTACACAGATAGCGTTGTAAATATCTGCATGTTTACACAGATAGCGTTGTAGATATTTCCATGCTTACACAGATTGCGGTGTAGATATTTCCAAGTTTACACAGATAGCTGTGTAGATATTTCCATGTTTACACAGATAGCGTTGTAGATATTTCATTGTTTATAGAGACGGCGGTGTAGGAATTTCCATGTTTTTAAAGATACCGATGTAGGTATTTCCGTGTTTATAAAGATAGCGGTGGAGATATTTCCATGTTTATGCAGATAGCGGTGTAAAAATTTCCAATGTTTATACAGATAGCGGTGTAGTTATTTCCATGTTTATACAGATAGCGGTGTAGATATTTCCATGTTTATAGAGACTGTGGTGTAGATATTTCCATCTTTGCACAGATTGCTGTGGATATTTCCATGTTTATACAGATTGCGGTGTAGTTATTTACATGTTGATACAGTTAGCGGTGTAGAAATTCCCATGTTTATACAGATGGCTTTGTAGATATTTCCATCTTTCTACAGATGTCAGTGTAGATATTTCCAAGTTTATACAGATGTCTGTGTAGATATTTCCATGTTTATGCAGATGGCGGGGTAGATATTTCCATGTTTATAGAGATGGCGTTGTAGTTATTTCTATGTTTATAGAGATAGCGGTGTAAATATTTCCATGTTTATAGAGATGGTGGTGTAAGTATTTTCATGTTTATAGAGATAGCGGTGTAGATATTTCCATGTTTATACAGATAGCGGTGTTGCTACTTCCATGATAATACAGATAGCGGTGTGGATATTTCCATGTTTTTACAGCTCACGGTGTAGATATTTCCAACTTTATACAGATGGGATTGGAGATATTTCCATGTTTATACAGATAGCGGTGTAGATATTTCAATGTATAAACAGATGTCTGTGTATATATTTCCATGTGTAAACAGATGACGGTGTAGTTATTTCCTTGTTTATACAAATAGCGGTGTAGTTATTTCCATGTTTATACAGAGAGCGGTGTAGATATTTCCATGTTTATACACATGACTGTGTAGGTATTTCCATGTTTATACAGATGGCTTTGTAGATATTTCCATGTTTACAGAGATAGCGGTGTAGATATTTCCATGTTTATACAGATAGCGGTGTAAATATTTCCATGTTTATACAGATCGTGGTGTAGATATTTCCATGTTTATACAGATTCCGGTGTAGATATTTACATGTTTATACAGACCGCAGTGTAGATATTTCCATGTTTATAGAGATAGCAGTGTAGATATTTCCATGATTGTACAGATGGCGGTGTTGATGTTTCCATCTATACACAGATTGCCGTGTAGGTATTTCCATGTGTATAGAGATGGCGTTGTAGATATTTCCATGTTTATACAGATGGTGGTGTAGAAATTTCCATGTTGGTACAGATGAATCTATAGGTATTTCCATGTTTTTACTGATGGCATTGTAGATATTTCCATGTTTATAGAGATAGCAGTGTAGATATTTCCATGTTTATACAGATGGCGGTGTAGATATTTTCATGTTTATAAAGATGGCGGTGTAGATATTTCCATATTTATACAGATAACTGTGTAGATATTTCCATGTTTATGCAGATAGCGGTGTAAATATTTCCATGTTCATACAGATCATGGTGTAGATATTTCCATGTTTATAGAGATAGCGGTGCAGATATATCCATGTTTATACTGATCACGGTGTAGATATTTCCATGTTTATACAGATCGCGGTGTAGATATTTCCATGTTTATACAGATCATGGTGTAGATATTTCCATGTTTATACAGCTCGTGGTGTTGATATTACCATGTTTATAGGAATGGCGGTGCAAATATTTCCACATTTATACAGATAGCGTTGTAGTTATTAGCATGTTTATACAGATAGCGGTGTAGATATTTCCATGTATAAACAGATGTCTGTGTATATATTTCCATGTTTAAACAGATGGCGGTGGAGATATTTCCTTGTTTATAGAAACAGCGGTGTAGATATTTCCATGTTTATAGAGATAGCGGTGTAGATATTTCCATGTGTATACAGATGGCTGTGTAGATATTTCCATGTTTATAGAGATGACTTTGCAGGTATTTCCATGTTTATACAGATGGCGTTGTAGTTATTTCCATGTTTATAGAGATAGCTTTGTAGATATTTCCATGTTTATACAGATAGCGATCTAGATATTTCCATGTTTATACAGATCGCGGTGTAGATATTTCCATGTTTATACAGATCTCGGTGTAGATATTTCCATGTTTATACAGATAGTGGTGTAGATATTTCCATGTTTATACAGATGTCGGTTTAGATATTTCCATGTTTATAGAGATGGCGGTGTAGATATTTCCATGTTTATACAGATAGCGGTGTAGATATTTCCACGTTTATACAGATGGCGGTGTAGATATTTCCATCTTTCTACAAATGGCAGTGTAGATATTTCCATGTTTATAGAGATAGCGGTGTAGATATATCCATGTTCATAGAGATAGCAGTGAGGATATTTCCATGTTTATACAGATAGCGGTGTAGATATTTCCACGTTTATACAGATGGCGGTGTAGATATTTCCATGTTTATACAGATGGCTGCGTAGATATTTCCATGTGTATACAAATGGCGGTGTAGATATTTCCATGTTTATACATATAGTGGTGTAGATATTTCCATGTTTACAGATATAGCGGTAAATATATTTCCATCTTTGCACAGATTGCGGTGTAGACATTGCAAACTTTACACTGATAGCGGTGTAGATATTTCCAAGTTTACACAGATACCTGTGCCGATATTTCCAGGTTTACAGAGATATCATTGTAGATGTTTCCATGTTTATACAGATTTCGGTGTAGACATTTCCATGTTTATACAGATAGCGGTGTAGATATTTCCACGTTTATACAGATGGCGGTGTAGATATTTCCATGTTTATACAGATGGCTGCGTAGATATTTCCATGTGTATACAGATGGCGGTGTAGATATTTCCATGTTTATACATATAGTGGTGTAGATATTTCCATGTTTACAGATATAGCGGTAAATATATTTCCATCTTTGCACAGATTGCGGTGTAGACATTGCAAACTTTACACTGATAGTGGTGTAGATATTTCCAAGTTTACACAGATACCTGTGTCGATATTTCCAGGTTTACAGAGATATCATTGTAGATATTTCCATGTTTATACAGATAGCGGTGTAGTTATTTACATGTTGATACAGATAGCGGTGTAGATATTTTCAGGGTTTTACAGATACTGGTGTAGATATTTCCACGTTTTACAGATAGCTGTGTAGATATTTCCCTGTTTACACAGATAGCGTTGTAAATATCTGCATGTTTACACAGATAGCGTTGTAGATATTTCCATGCTTACACAGATTGCGGTGTAGATATTTCCAAGTTTACACACATGACTGTGTAGGTATTTCCATGTTTATACAGATGGCTTTGTAGATATATCCATGTTTATAGAGATAGCGGTGCAGATATTTCCATGTTTATACAGATAGCCGTGTAAATATTTCCATGTTTATACAGATCGTGGTGTAGATATTTCCATGTTTATACAGATTCCAGTGTAGATATTTACATGTTTATACAGACCGCAGTGTAGATACTTCCATGATTATAGAGGTAGCGGTGTAGATATGTCCATGATTGTACAGATGGCGGTGTTGATGTTTCCATCTATACACAGACTGCCGTGTAGGTATTTCCTTGTGTATACAGATGGCATTGTAGATATTTCCATGTTAATACAGATGGTGGTGTAGAACTTTCCATGTTGATACCGATGACTCTATAGGTATTTCCATGTTTTTACTGATGGCATTGTAGATATTTCCATGTTTATAGAGATAGCAGTGTAGATATTTCCATGTTTATACAGATGGCGGTGTAGATATTTTCATGTTTATAAAGATAGCGGTGAAGATATTTCCATATTTATACTGATAACTGTGTAGATATTTCCATGTTTATATAGATAGCGGTGTAGATATTTCCATGTTTATACAGATCGCGGTGTAGATATTTCCATGTTTATAGAGATAGCAGTGTAGATATTTCCATGTTTATACTGATCACGGTGTAGATATTTCCATGTTTATACAGATCGCGGTGTAGTTATTTCCATGTTTATAATGATCATGGTGTAGATAATTCCATGTTTATACAGATCGCGGTGTTGATACTACCATGTTTATAGGGATGGCGGTGCAAATATTTCCACATTTATACAGATAGCGTTGTAGTTATTAGCATGTTTATACAGATAGCGGTGTAGATATTTCCATGTATAAACAGATGTCTGTGTATATATTTCCATGTTTAAACAGATGGCAGTGTAGATATTTCCATGTTTATACAAATAGCGGTGTAGATATTTCCATGTTTCTACAGATAGCTGTGTAGATATTTCCATGTGTATACAGATGGCTGTGTAGATATTTCCATGTTCATACAGATGGCTGTGTAGATATTTCCATGTTTATTGAGATGACTTTGTAGGTATTTCCATGTTTATAGAGATGGCGGTGTAGATATTTCCATGTTTATAGAGATGGCTGTGTAGACATTTCCATGTTTATACAGATTGCGATCTAGATATTTCCATGTTTATACAGATCGCGGTGTAGATATTTCCATGTTTATACAGATAGTGGTGTAGATATTTCCATGTTTATACAGATAGCGGTTTAGATATTTCCATGTTTATACTGATGGCGGTGTAGGTATTTCCATGTTTATAGAGATGGTGGTGTAGATATTTCCATGTTTATAGAGATAGCGGTGTAGATATATCCATGTTCATAGAGATAGCAGTGAGGATATTTCCATGTTTATACAGATAGCAGTGTGGATATTTCCATGATTGTACAGATGGCGGTGTTGATGTTTCCATCTATACACAGATTGCCGTGTAGGTATTTCCATGTGTATAGAGATGGCGTTGTAGATATTTCCATGTTTATACAGATGGTGGTGTAGAAATTTCCATGTTGGTACAGATGAATCTATAGGTATTTCCATGTTTTTACTGATGGCATTGTAGATATTTCCATGTTTATAGAGATAGCAGTGTAGATATTTCCATGTTTATACAGATGGCGGTGTAGATATTTTCATGTTTATAAAGATGGCGGTGTAGATATTTCCATATTTATACAGATAACTGTGTAGATATTTCCATGTTTATGCAGATAGCGGTGTAAATATTTCCATGTTCATACAGATCATGGTGTAGATATTTCCATGTTTATAGAGATAGCGGTGCAGATATATCCATGTTTATACTGATCACGGTGTAGATATTTCCATGTTTATACAGATCGCGGTGTAGATATTTCCATGTTTATACAGATCATGGTGTAGATATTTCCATGTTTATACAGCTCGTGGTGTTGATATTACCATGTTTATAGGAATGGCGGTGCAAATATTTCCACATGTATACAGATAGCGTTGTAGTTATTAGCATGTTTATACAGATAGCGGTGTAGATATTTCCATGTATAAACAGATGTCTGTGTATATATTTCCATGTTTAAACAGATGGCGGTGGAGATATTTCCTTGTTTATAGAAACAGCGGTGTAGATATTTCCATGTTTATAGAGATAGCGGTGTAGATATTTCCATGTGTATACAGATGGCTGTGTAGATATTTCCATGTTTATAGAGATGACTTTGCAGGTATTTCCATGTTTATACAGATGGCGTTGTAGTTATTTCCATGTTTATAGAGATAGCTTTGTAGATATTTCCATGTTTATACAGATAGCGATCTAGATATTTCCATGTTTATACAGATCGCGGTGTAGATATTTCCATGTTTATACAGATCTCGGTGTAGATATTTCCATGTTTATACAGATAGTGGTGTAGATATTTCCATGTTTATACAGATGTCGGTTTAGTTATTTCCATGTTTATAGAGATGGCGGTGTAGATATTTCCATGTTTATACAGATAGCGGTGTAGATATTTCCACGTTTATACAGATGGCGGTGTAGATATTTCCATCTTTCTACAAATGGCAGTGTAGATATTTCCATGTTTATAGAGATAGCGGTGTAGATATATCCATGTTCATAGAGATAGCAGTGAGGATATTTCCATGTTTATACAGATAGCGGTGTAGATATTTCCACGTTTATACAGATGGCGGTGTAGATATTTCCATGTTTATACAGATGGCTGCGTAGATATTTCCATGTGTATACAAATGGCGGTGTAGATATTTCCATGTTTATACATATAGTGGTGTAGATATTTCCATGTTTACAGATATAGCGGTAAATATATTTCCATCTTTGCACAGATTGCGGTGTAGACATTGCAAACTTTACACTGATAGCGGTGTAGATATTTCCAAGTTTACACAGATACCTGTGTCGATATTTCCAGGTTTACAGAGATATCATTGTAGATGTTTCCATGTTTATACAGATTTCGGTGTAGACATTTCCATGTTTATACAGATAGCGGTGTAGATATTTCCACGTTTATACAGATGGCGGTGTAGATATTTCCATGTTTATACAGATGGCTGCGTAGATATTTCCATGTGTATACAGATGGCGGTGTAGATATTTCCATGTTTATACATATAGTGGTGTAGATATTTCCATGTTTACAGATATAGCGGTAAATATATTTCCATCTTTGCACAGATTGCGGTGTAGACATTGCAAACTTTACACTGATAGTGGTGTAGATATTTCCAAGTTTACACAGATACCTGTGTCGATATTTCCAGGTTTACAGAGATATCATTGTAGATATTTCCATGTTTATACAGATAGCGGTGTAGTTATTTACATGTTGATACAGATAGCGGTGTAGATATTTTCAGGGTTTTACAGATACTGGTGTAGATATTTCCACGTTTTACAGATAGCTGTGTAGATATTTCCCTGTTTACACAGATAGCGTTGTAAATATCTGCATGTTTACACAGATAGCGTTGTAGATATTTCCATGATTACACAGATTGCGGTGTAGATATTTCCAAGTTTACACACATGACTGTGTAGGTATTTCCATGTTTATACAGATGGCTTTGTAGATATATCCATGTTTATAGAGATAGCGGTGCAGATATTTCCATGTTTATACAGATAGCCGTGTAAATATTTCCATGTTTATACAGATCGTGGTGTAGATATTTCCATGTTTATACAGATTCCAGTGTAGATATTTACATGTTTATACAGACCGCAGTGTAGATACTTCCATGTTTATAGAGATAGCGGTGTAGATATGTCCATGATTGTACAGATGGCGGTGTTGATGTTTCCATCTATACACAGACTGCCGTGTAGGTATTTCCTTGTGTATACAGATGGCATTGTAGATATTTCCATGTTTATACAGATGGTGGTGTAGAACTTTCCATGTTGATACCGATGACTCTATAGGTATTTCCATGTTTTTACTGATGGTATTGTAGATATTTCCATGTTTATAGAGATAGCAGTGTAGATATTTCCATGTTTATACAGATGGCGGTGTAGATATTTTCATGTTTATAAAGATAGCGGTGAAGATATTTCCATATTTATACTGATAACTGTGTAGATATTTCCAGGTTTATATAGATAGCAGTGTAAATATTTCCATGTTTATACAGATCATGGTGTAGATATTTCCATGTTTATAGAGATAGCAGTGTAGATATTTCCATGTTTATACTGATCACGGTGTAGATATTTCCATGTTTATACAGATCGCGGTGTAGTTATTTCCATGTTTATAATGATCATGGTGTAGATAATTCCATGTTTATACAGATCGCGGTGTTGATACTACCATGTTTATAGGGATGGCGGTGCAAATATTTCCACATTTATACAGATAGCGTTGTAGTTATTAGCATGTTTATACAGATAGCGGTGTAGATATTTCCATGTATAAACAGATGTCTGTGTATATATTTCCATGTTTAAACAGATGGCAGTGTAGATATTTCCATGTTTATACAAATAGCGGTGTAGATATTTCCATGTTTCTACAGATAGCTGTGTAGATATTTCCATGTGTATACAGATGGCTGTGTAGATATTTCCATGTTCATACAGATGGCTGTGTAGATATTTCCATGTTTATTGAGATGACTTTGTAGGTATTTCCATGTTTATAGAGATGGCGGTGTAGATATTTCCATGTTTATAGAGATGGCTGTGTAGACATTTCCATGTTTATACAGATTGCGATCTAGATATTTCCATGTTTATACAGATCGCGGTGTAGATATTTCCATGTTTATACAGATAGTGGTGTAGATATTTCCATGTTTATACAGATAGCGGCTTAGATATTTCCATGTTTATACTGATGGCGGTGTAGGTATTTCCATGTTTATAGAGATGGTGGTGTAGATATTTCCATGTTTATAGAGATAGCGGTGTAGATATATCCATGTTCATAGAGATAGCAGTGAGGATATTTCCATGTTTATACAGATAGCAGTGTAGATATTTCCACTTTTATAGAGATAGCGATTTAGATATTTCATATTTTTACAGATAGCGGTGTAGATATTTCCATGTTTATACAGATTGCGGTGTAGATATTTCCATGTTTATACAGATAGCGGTGTAGATATTTCCATGTTTATACTGATCGTGGTTTAGATATTTCCATGTTTATAAAAATGGCGGTGTAGATATTTCCATGTTCATAGAGATAGCGGTGTTGATTTTTCCATGTTTATAGAGATATCGGTGTGGATATTTCCATGTTTATACAGATAGGGGTGGAGGTATTTCCATGTTTATAGAGATGGCGGTGTAGATATTTCCATGTTTACAGAGATCACGCTGTAGATATTTCCTTGTTTATACAAATAGCAGTCAAGTTATTTCCATGTTTATACAGATAGCGGTGTAGATATTTCCATGTATATACAGATCGCGGTGTAGATATTTCCATGTATATACAGATCGCGGTGTAGATATTTCCATGTTTATACAGATCGCGGTGTAGATATTTCCATGTTTATACAGATAGCGGGGTAGATATTTCCATGTTTTTACAGATATCGGTGTATATATTTCCATGTTTACACAGATTGCGGTGTAGATATTTCCATCTTTCTACAGATGGCATTGTAGATATTTCCATGTTTATACAGATGTCGGTGTTGATATTTCCATCTATACACAGATAAACTTGTAGATATTTCCATGTTTATACAGATGGCTGCGCAGATATTTCTATGGATATGTAGATGGCGGTGTAGGTATTTCCATGTATAATGAGATAGCAGTGTAGTTATTTCCATGTTTATATAGAGAGCGGTGTAGATATTTCCATGTATGTACACATGGCTGTGTAGATATTTCCATGTTTATACAGATGACGGTGTAGATATTTCCATGTTTATACAGATAGCGGTGTAGATATTTCCATGTTTATACAGATTGCGGTGTAGATATATCCATGTTTATACACATGACTGTGTAGGTATTTCGATGTTTATACAGATGGCTTTGTAGATATTTCCATGTTTATAGAGATAGCGGTGTAGATATTTCCATGTTTATACAGATAGCGGTGTAAATATTTCCATGTTTATACAGATCGTGGTGTAGATATTTCCATGTTTATACAGATTCCGGTGTAGATATTTACATGTTTATACAGACCGCAGTGTAGATATTTCCATGTTTATAGAGATAGCAGTGTAGATATTTCCATGATTGTACAGATGGCGGTGTTGATGTTTCCTTCTATACACAGATTGCCGTGTAGGTATTTCCATGTGTATAGAGATGGCATTGTAGATATTTCCAAGTTTATACAGATGGTGGTGTAGAAATTTCCATGTTGATTCAGATGAATCTATAGGTATTTCCATGTTTATAGAGATAGCGGTGTAGATATTTCCATGTTTATACTGATCACGGTGTAGATATTTCCATGTTTATACAGATCGCGGTGTAGATATTTCCATGTTTATACAGATCATGGTGTAGATATTTCCATGTTTATACAGATCGTGGTGTTGATATTACCATGTTTATAGGAATGGCGGTGCAAACATTTCCACATTTATACAAATAGCGTTGTAGTTATTAGCATGTTTATACAGATAGCGGTGTAGATATTTCCATGTATAAACAGATGTCTGTGTATATATTTCCATGTTTAAACAGATGGCGGTGGAGGTATTTCCTTGTTTATAGAAATAGCGGTGTAGATATTTCCATGTTTATGCAGATAGCGGTGTAGATATTTCCATCTGTACACAGATGGCTGTGTAGATATTTCTATGTTCATATAGATGGCTGTGTAGATATTTCCATGTTTATAGAGATGACTTTGTAGGTATTTCCATGTTTATACAGATGGCGTTGTAGATATTTCCATGTTTATAGAGATAGCTGTGTAGGTATTTCCATGTTTATACAGATAGCCATCTAGTTATTTCCATGTTTATACAGATCGTGGTGTAGATATTTCCATGTTTATACAGATCGCGGTGTAGATATTTCCATGTTTATACAGATGGCGCTTTAGATATTTCCATGTTTATAGAGATGGCGGTGTAGATATTTCCATGTTTATACAGATAGCGGTGTAGATATTTCCACTTTTATACAGATGGCGGTGTAGATATTTCCATCTTTCTACAAATGGCAGTGTAGATATTTCCATGTTTATAGAGATAGCGGTGTAGATATACCCATGTTCATAGAGATAGCAGTGAGGATATTTCCATGTTTATACAGATAGCAGTGTAGATATTTCCACTTTTATATAGATAGCGGTTTAGATATTTCATATTTATACAGATAGCGGTGTAGATATTTCCATGTTTATACAGATAGCGGTGTAGATATTTCCACGTTTATACAGATGGCGGTGTAGATATTTCCATGTTTTTACAGATGGCTGCGTAGATATTTCCATGTGTATACAGATGGCGGTGTAGATATTTCCATGTTTATACATATAGTGGTGTAGATATTTCCATGTTTACAGATATAGCGGTAAATATATTTCCATCTTTGCACAGATTGCGGTGTAGACATTGCAAACTTTACACTGATAGCGGTGTAGATATTTCCAAGTTTACACAGATACCTGTGTCAATATTTCCAGGTTTACAGAGATATCATTGTAGATATTTCCATGTTTATACAGATAGCGGTGTAGTTATTTACATGTTGATACAGATAGCGGTGTAGATATTTTCAGGTTTTTACAGATACTGGTGTAGATATCTCCACGTTTTACAGATAGCTGTGTAGATATTTCCCTGTTTACACAGATAGCGTTGTAAATATCTGCATGTTTACACAGATAGCGTTGTAGATATTTCCATGCTTACACAGATTGCGGTGTAGATATTTCCAAGTTTACACAGATAGCTGTGTAGATATTTCCATGTTTACACAGATAGCGTTGTAGATATTTCATTGTTTATAGAGACGGCGGTGTAGGAATTTCCATGTTTTTAAAGATACCGATGTAGGTATTTCCGTGTTTATAAAGATAGCGGTGGAGATATTTCCATGTTTATGCAGATAGCGGTGTAAAAATTTCCAATGTTTATACAGATAGCGGTGTAGTTATTTCCATGTTTATACAGATAGCGGTGTAGATATTTCCATGTTTATAGAGACTGTGGTGTAGATATTTCCATCTTTGCACAGATTGCTGTGGATATTTCCATGTTTATACAGATTGCGGTGTAGTTATTTACATGTTGATACAGTTAGCGGTGTAGAAATTCCCATGTTTATACAGATGGCTTTGTAGATATTTCCATCTTTCTACAGATGTCAGTGTAGATATTTCCAAGTTTATACAGATGTCTGTGTAGATATTTCCATGTTTATGCAGATGGCGGGGTAGATATTTCCATGTTTATAGAGATGGCGTTGTAGTTATTTCTATGTTTATAGAGATAGCGGTGTAAATATTTCCATGTTTATAGAGATGGTGGTGTAAGTATTTTCATGTTTATAGAGATAGCGGTGTAGATATTTCCATGTTTATACAGATAGCGGTGTTGCTACTTCCATGATAATACAGATAGCGGTGTGGATATTTCCATGTTTTTACAGCTCACGGTGTAGATATTTCCAACTTTATACAGATGGGATTGGAGATATTTCCATGTTTATACAGATAGCGGTGTAGATATTTCCATGTTTATACAGATGGCAGTTTAGATATTTCCATGTTTATAGAGATGGCGGTGTAGATATTTCCATGTTTATACAGATAGCGGTGTAGATATTTCCACGTTTATACAGATGGCGGTGTAGCTATTTCCATCTTTCTACAAATGGCAGTGTAGATATTTCCATGTTTATAGAGATAGCGGTGTAGATATATCCATGTTCATAGAGATAGCAGTGAGGATATTTCCATGTTTATACAGATAGCAGTGTAGATATTTCCACTTTTATAGAGATAGTGGTTTAGATATTTCATATTTATACAGATAGCGGTGTAGATATTTCCATGTTTATACAGATTGCGGTGTAGATATTTCCATGTTTATACAGATAACGGTGTTGATATTTCCATGTTTCTACTGATCGCGGTGTAGATATTTCCATGTTTATAGAGATGGCGGTGTAGATATTTCCATGTTCATAGAGATAGCGGTATTGATTTTTCCATGTTTATAGAGATAGCGCTGTGGATATTTCCATGTTTATACAGATAGGGGTGTAGATATTTCCATGTTTATAGAGATGGCGGTGTAGATATTTCCATGTTTATACAGATCACGGTGTAGATATTTCCATGTTTATACAGATCATGGTGTAGATATTTCCATGTTTTTACAGATCGCGGTGTTGATATTACCATGTTTATAGGGATAGCGGTGCAAATATTTCCACATTTATACAGATAGCGGTGTAGTTATTATCATGTTTATACAGATAGCGGTGTAGATATTTCAATGTATAAACACTTGTCTGTGTATATATTTCCATGTTTAAACAGATGACGGTGTAGATATTTCCTTGTTTATACAAATAGCGGTGTAGTTATTTCCATGTTTATACAGATAGCGGTGAAGATATTTCCATGTATATACAGATGGCTGTGTAGATATTTCCATGTTCATACAGATGGCTTTGTAGATATTTCCATGTTTATACAGATGAATTTGTAGGTATTTTCATATTTATACAGATGGCGGTGAAGATATTTCCATGTTTATAGAGAAAGCTGTGTAGTTATTTCCATGTTTATACAGATAGCGGTGTAGATTTTTCCATGTTTATACAGATCGCGGTGTAGATATTTCAATGTTTATACAGATCGCGGTGTAGATATTTCCATATTTATACAGATAGTGGTGTTGTTATTTCCATGTTTATACAGATAGCGCTGTAGATATTTCCATGTTTATACAGACGGCAGTGTAGATATTTCCATGTTTATACAGATGGCGGTGTAGATATTTCCATGTTTACAGAGATAGCGGTGTAGATATATCCTTGTTCATAGAGATAGCAGTGAGGATATTTCCATGTTTATACAGATAGCAGTGTAGATATTTCCATTTTTATAGAGATAGCGGTTTAGATATTTCATATTTATACAGATAGCGGTGTAGATATTTCCATGTTTATACAGATTGCGGTGTAGATATTTCCATGTTTATACACATGACTGTGTAGGTATTTCCATGTTTATACAGATGGCTTTGTAGATATTTCCATGTTTATAGAGATAGCGGTGCAGATATTTCCATGTTTATACAGATAGCCGTGTAAATATTTCCATGTTTATACAGATCGTGGTGTAGATATTTCCATGTTTATACAGATTCCGCTGTAGATATTTACATGTTTATACAGACCGCAGTGTAGATACTTCCATGTTTATAGAGATAGCGGTGTAGATATTTCCATGATTGTACAGATGGCGGTGTTGATGTTTCCATCTATACACAGATTGCCGTGTAGGTATTTCCTTGTGTATACAGATGGCATTGTAGATATTTCCATGTTTATACAGATGGTGGTGTAGAAATATCCATGTTGATACAGATGACTCTATAGCTATTTCCATGTTTTTACTGATGGCATTGAAGATATTTCCATGTTTATAGAGATAGCAGTGTAGATATTTCCATGTTTATACAGATGGCGGTGTAGATATTTTCATGTTTATAAAGATAGCGGTGTAGATATTTCCATATTTATACAGATAACTGTGTAGATATTTCCAGGTTTATACAGATAGCGGTGTAAATATTTCCATGTTTATACAGATCATGGTGTAGATATTTCCATGTTTATAGAGATAGCAGTGTAGATATTTCCATGTTTATACTGAACACGGTGTAGATATTTCCATGTTTATACAGATCGCGGTGTAGTTATTTCCATGTTTATACTGATCATGGTGTAGATAATTCCATGTTTGTACAGATCGCGGTGTTGATACTACCATGTTTATAGGGATGGCGGTGCAAATATTTCCACATTTATACAGATAGCGTTGTAGTTATTAGCATGTTTATACAGATAGCGGTGTAGATATTTCCATGTATAAACAGATGTCTGTGTATGTATTTCCATGTTTAAACAGATGGCAGTGTAGATATTTCCATGTTTATACAAATAGCGGTGTAGATATTTCCATGTTTCTACAGATAGCTGTGTAGATATTTCCATGTGTATACAGATGGCTGTGTAGATATTTCCATGTTCATACAGATGGCTGTGTAGATATTTCCATGTTTATTGAGATGACTTTGTAGGTATTTCCATGTTTATAGAGATGGCGGTGTAGATATTTCCATGTTTATAGAGATGGCTGTGTAGATATTTCCATGTTTATACAGATTGCGATCTAGATATTTCCATGTTTATACAGATCGCGGTGTAGATATTTCCATGTTTATACAGATAGTGGTGTAGATATTTCCATGTTTATACAGATAGCGGTGTAGATATTTCCATGTTTATACTGATGGCGGTGTAGGTATTTCCATGTTTATAGAGATGGTGGTGTAGATATTTCCATGTTTATAGAGATAGCGGTGAGGATATTTCCATGTTTATACAGATAGCAGTGTAGATATTTCCACTTTTATAGAGATAGCGATTTAGATATTTCATATTTATACAGATAGCGGTGTAGATATTTCCATGTTTATACAGATTGCGGTGTAGATATTTCCATGTTTATACAGATAGCGGTGAAGATATTTCCATGTTTATACTGATCGTGATTTAGATATTTCCATGTTTATAGAAATGGCGGTGTAGATATTTCCATGTTCATAGAGATAGCGGTGTTGATTTTTCCATGTTTATAGAGATATCGGTGTGGATATTTCCATGTTTATACAGATAGGGGTGGAGGTATTTCCATGTTTATAGAGATGGCGGTGTAGATATTTCCATGTTTACAGAGATCACGCTGTAGATATTTCCTTGTTTATACAAATAGCAGTCAAGTTATTTCCATGTTTATACAGATAGCGGTGTAGATACTTCCATGTATATACAGATCGCGGTGTAGATATTTCCATGTTTATACAGATCGCGGTGTAGATATTTCCATGTTTATACAGATAGCGGGGTAGATATTTCCATGTTTTTACAGATATCGGTGTAGATATTTCCATGTTTACACAGATTGCGGTGTAGATATTTCCATCTTTCTACAGATGGCATTGTAGATATTTCCATGTTTACACAGATGGCGGTGTTGATATTTCCATCTATACACAGATAACCTTGTAGATATTTCCATGTTTATACAGATGGCCGCGCAGATATTTCTATGGATATGTAGATGGCGGTGTAGATATTTCCATGTATATAGAGATAGCGTTGTAGTTATTTCCATGTTTATATAGAGAGCGGTGTAGATATTTCCATGTATGTACACATGGCTGTGTAGATATTTCCATGTTTATACAGATGGCGGTGTAGATATTTCCATGTTTATACAGATAACTTTGTAAGTATTTCCATGTTTATACAGATGGTGGTGTAGATATTTCGATGTTTATAGAGATAGCAGTGGAGATATTTCCATGTTTATACAGATAGCGGTGTAGATATTTCCATATTTAAATAGATAGCGGTGTAGATATTTTCATGTATATACACATGGCTGTGTAGATATTTCCATGTTTATACAGATGGTGGTGTAGATATTTCCAAGTTTATACAGATAAATTTGTAAGTATTTCCATGTTTATACAGACGGCGGTGTAGATACTTCGATGTTTATAGAGATAGCAGTGGAGATATTTCCATGTTTATACAGATAGCAGTGTTGATATTTCCAGGTTTATACTGATCGCGGTGTAGATATTTCCATGTTTATAGAGATGGCGGTGTAGATATTTCCATGTTCATAGAGATAGCGGTGTAGATTTTTCCATGTTAATAGAGATTGCGCTGTGGATATTTCCATGTTTATACAAATAGGGTTGTAGATATTTCCATGTTTATACAGATGGCGGTGTAGATATTTCCATGTTTATACAGATCACGGTGTAGATATTTCCATGTTTATACAGATCATGGTGTAGATATTTCCATGTTTATACAGATCGTGGAGTTGATATTACCATGTTTATAAGGATAGCGGTGCAAATATTTCCACATTTATACAGACAGCGGTGTAGTTATTATCATGTTTATACAGATAGCGGTGTAGATATTTCAATGTATAAACAGATGTCTGTGTATATATTTCCATGTTTAAACAGATGGCGGTGGAGGTATTTCCCTGTTTATAGAAATAGCGGTGTAGATATTTCCATGTTTACACAGATAGTGGTGTAGATATTTCCATGTGTATACAGATGGCTGTGTAGATATTTCCATGTTCATATAGATGGCTGTGTAGATATTTCCATGTTTATAGAGATGACTTTCTGGTATTTCCATGTTTATACAGTTGGCGTTGTAGATATTTCCATGTTTAAAGAGATATCTGTGTAGATATTTCCATGTTTATACAGATAGCGATGTAGTTATTTCCATGTTTATACAGATCGCTGGGTAGATATTTCCATGTTTATACAGATAGCGGTGTAGATATTTCCATGTTTATACTGATCGTGGTTTAGATATTTCCATGTTTGTAGAAATGGCGGTGTAGATATTTCCATGTTCATAGAGATAGCGGTGTTGATTTTTTCATGTTTATAGAGATATCGGTGTGGATATTTCCATGTTTATACACATAGGGGTGTAGGTATTTCCATGTTTATAGAGATGGCGGTGTAGATATTTCCATGTTAATACAGATCACGGTGTACATATTTCCTTGTTTATACAAATAGCAGTCTAGTTATTTTCATGTTTATACAGATAGCGGTGTAGATATTTCCATGTATATACAGATCGCGGTGTAGATATTTCCATGTTTATACAGATCGCGGTGTAGATATTTCCATGTTTATACACATAGCGGTCTAGATATTTCCATGTTTTTACAGATATCGGTGTAGATATTTCCATGTTTACACAGATTGCGGTGTAGATATTTCCATCTTTCTACAGATGGCATTGTAGATATTTCCATGTTTATACAGATGGCGGTGTTGATATTTCCATCTATACACAGATAACCTTGTAGATATTTCCATGTTTATACAGATGGCCGTGCAGATATTTCTATGGATATGTAGATGGTGGTGTAGGTATTTCCATGTATATAGAGATAGCGGTGTAGTTATTTCCATGTTTATATAGAGAGCGGTGTAGATATTTCCATGTATGTACACATGGCTGTGTAGATATTTCCATGTTTATACAGATGGCGGTGTAGATATTTCCATGTTTATACAGATAGCGGTGTAGATATTTCCATTTTTATAGAGATTGCGGTTTAGATATTTCATGTTTATACAGATAGCGGTGTAGATATTTCCATGTTTATACAGATTGCGGTGTAGATATTTCCATGTTTATACACATGAGTGTGTAGTTATTTCCATGTTTATACAGATGGCTTTGTAGATATTTCCATGTTTATAGAGATAGCGGTGTAGATATTTCCATGTTTATACAGATAGCGGTGTAAATATTTCCATGTTTATACAGATCGTGGTGTAGATATTTCCATGTTTATACAGATTCCGGTGTAGATATTTACATGTTTATACAGACCGCAGTGTAGATATTTCCATGTTTATACAGATAGCAGTGTAGATATTTCCATGATTGTTCAGATGGTGGTGTAGAAATTTCCATGTTGATACAGATGAATCTATAGGTATTTCCATGTTTTTACTGATGGCTTTGTAGATATTTCCATGTTTATAGAGATAGCAGTGTAGATATTTCCATGTTTATACAGATGGCGGTGTAGATATTTTCATGTTTATAAAGATGGCGGTGTAGATATTTCCATATTTATACAGATAACTGTGTAGATATTTCCATGTTTATGCAGATAGCGGTGTAAATATTTCCATGTTCATACAGATCATGGTGTAGATATTTCCATGTTTATAGAGATAGCGGTGTAGATATTTCCATGTTTATACTGATCACGGTGTAGATATTTCCATGTTTATACAGATCGCGGTGTAGATATTTCCATGTTTATACAGATCATGGTGTAGATATTTCCATGTTTATACAGATCGTGGTGTTGATATTACCATGTTTATAGGAATGGCGGTGCAAATATTTCCACATTTATACAAATAGCGTTGTAGTTATTAGCATGTTTATACAGATAGCGGTGTAGATATTTCCATGTATAAACAGATGTCTGTGTATATATTTCCATGTTTCAACTGATGGCGGTGGAGATATTTCCTTGTTTATAGAAATAGCGGTGTAGATATTTCCATCTTTATACAGATAGCGGTGTAGATATTTCCATGTGTATACAGATGGCTGTGTAGATATTTCCATGTTCATATAGATGGCTGTGTAGATATTTCCATGTTTATAGAGATGACTTTGTAGGTATTTCCATGTTTATACAGATGGCGTTGTAGATATTTCCATGTTTATAGAGATAGTTGTGTAGATATTTCCATGTTTATGCAGATAGCGATCTAGTTATTTCCATGTTTATACAGATTGCGGTGTAGATATTTCCATGTTTATACAGATCGCGGTGTAGATATTTCCATGTTTATACAGATAGCGGTGTAGATATTTCCATGTTTATACAGATGGCGGTTTAGATATTTCCATGTTTATAGAGATGGCGGTGTAGATATTTCCATGTTTATACAGATAGCGGTGTAGATATTTCCACGTTTATACAGATGGCGGTGTAGATATTTCCATCTTTCTACAAATGGCAGTGTAGATATTTCCATGTTTATAGAGATAGCGGTGTAGATATATCCATGTTCATAGAGATAGCAGTGAGGATATTTCCATGTTTATACAGACAGCAGTGTAGATATTTCCACTTTTATAGAGATAGCGGTTTAGATATTTCATATTTATACAGATAGCGGTGTAGATATTTCCATGTTTATACGGATTTCGGTGTAGATATTTCCATGTTTATACAGATAGCGGTGTAGATATTTCCGCGTTTATACAGATGGCGGTGTAGATATTTCCATGTTTATACAGATGGCTGCGTAGATATTTCCATGTGTATACAGATGGCGGTGTAGATATTTGCATGTTTATACATATAGTGGTGTAGATATTTCCATGTTTACAGATATAGCGGTAAATATATTTCCATCTTTGCACAGATTGCGGTGTAGACATTGCAAACTTTACACTGATAGCGGTGTAGATATTTCCAAGTTTACACAGATACCTGTGTCGATATTTCCAGGTTTACAGAGATATCATTGTAGATATTTCCATGTTTATACAGATAGCGGTGTAGTTATTTACATGTTGATACAGATAGCGGTGTAGATATTTTCAGGGTTATACAGATACTGGTGTAGATATTTCCACGTTTTACAGATAGCTGTGTAGATATTTCCCTGTTTACACAGATAGCGTTGTAAATATCTGCATGTTTACACAGATAGCGTTGTAGATATTTCCATGCTTACACAGATTGCGGTGTAGATATTTCCAAGTTTACACAGATAGCTGTGTAGATATTTCCATGTTTACACAGATAGCGTTGTAGATATTTCATTGTTTATAGAGATAGCGGTGTAGGTATTTCCATGTTTTTAAAGATACCGGTGTAGGTATTTCCGTGTTTATAAAGATAGCGGTGGAGATATTTCCATGTTTATGCAGATAGCGGTGTAAAAATTTCCAATGTTTATACAGATAGCGGTGTAGTTATCTCCATGTTTATACAGATAGCGGTGTAGATATTTCCATGTTTATAGAGACTGTGGTGTAGATATTTCCATCTTTGCACAGATTGCTGTGGATATTTCCATGTTTATACAGATTGCGGTGTAGTTATTTACATGTTGATACAGTTAGCGGTGTAGAAATTCCCATGTTTATACAGATGGCTTTGTAGATATTTCCATCTTTCTACAGATGTCAGTGTAGATATTTCCAAGTTTATACAGATGTCTGTGTAGATATTTCCATGTTTATGCAGATGGCGGTGTAGATATTTCCATGTTTATAGAGATGGCGTTGTAGTTATTTCTATGTTTATAGAGATAGCGGTGTAAATATTTCCATGTTTATAGAGATGGTGGTGTAAGTATTTTCATGTTTATAGAGATAGCGGTGTAGATATTTCCATGTTTATACAGATAGCGGTGTTGCTACTTCCATGATTATACAGATAGCGGTGTGGATATTTCCATGTTTTTACAGCTCACGGTGTAGATATTTCCATCTTTATACAGATGGGAGTGGAGATATTTCCATGTTTATACAGATAGCGGTGTAGATATTTCCATGTCTATAGAGATAGCGGTGTAGGTATTTCCATATTTATACAGATTGCGGTGTAGATATTTCCATCTTTATACAGATGGCTGTGTCGTTATTTCCATGTTTATACAGATAGAAGTGAAGATATTTCCATGTTTATACAGATAGTGGTGTAGATATTTCCAAGTTTATACAGATGTCGGTGTAGATACATCCATGTTTCCGAAGATGGCGTTGTAGATATTTTCATGTTTACAGAGATGGCGGTGTAGATATTTCCATGAATATAGAGATTGCAGTGTAGATATTTTCATGTTTATAGAGAAAGCGGTGTAGGTATTTCCTTGTTTATAGAGATAGCGGTGTAGATATTTCCATATTTATACAGATAGCGGTGTTGGTATATCCATGTTTATGCAGATAGCGGTGGAGATATTTCAATGTTTATCCAGATCACGGTGTAGATATTTCCATCTTTATACTGATAGCAGTGTAGATATTTCCATGTTTGTACTGATAGCGCTGTAGATATTTCCATGATTACACAGATGGCCATGTAGATAGTTACATGTTTATGGATATGGTGGTGTAGATATTTTCATGTTTATAGAGATGGTGGTGAAGATATTTCCATGTTTATAGAGATTGCGGTGTAGATTTTTCCATGTTTATAGAGATTGCGGTGTAGGTATTTCCATGTGTATAGAGACAGCGGTGCAGATGTTTCCATGTTTATACTGATGGCTGTGAAGATATTTCCATGTGTATACAGATTACTGGGTAGATATTTCCAAGTTTATACAGATAGCGTTGCAGATATTTCCATGTTTATACAAATAGCGGTGTAGATATTTCCATTTTTATACAGATAGCGGTGTAGATGTTTCCATGTTTATACAGACAGCGGTGGAGATATTTCCATGTTTATACAGATAGCGGTGTAGATGTTTCCATGTTTATAGAGATAGCGGTGTAGACATTTCCATATTTATACAGATAGCGTTGTAGATATTTCCATGTTTATTCAGATGGCGTTTTAGATATTTCCATTTTTATACTGATGGCGGTGTAGATATTTCCATGTCTATACAGATAGCGTTGTAGATATTACCATGTTTACACAGATAGCGGTGTAGATATTTCCATCTTTGCACAGATTGCGTTGTAGATATTTCCATCTTTACACAGATAGAGGTGTAGATATTTCCATCTTTGCACAGATTGCGATGTAGATATTGCCATGTTTATACAGGTAGACGTGCAGATATTTCCAAGTTTATGCAGATCGCTGTGTAGATATTTCCATCTTTCTACTAATGGCAGTGTAGATATTTCTATGTTTATACAGATGGCGGTGAAGATGTTTCCATGTTTATGTAGATGGCGGTGTAGATATTTCCATGTTTATAGAGATGGGGGTGTAGATATTTCTATGTTTATAGAGATAGCAGTGTAGATACTTCGATGATTATAGAGATGGCGGTGTAGTTCTTACCATTTTTCTAGAGATACTGCTGTTGATATTTCCAAGTTTATACAGATGGCTCTGTAGATATTCCCATGTGTATACAGATGGCAGTGTAGATATTTCCTTTTTTATGCAGATGGAGGTGTAGATATTTCAAAGTTTATACAGATGACTGTGTAAATATTTCCTTTTTTATGCAGATGGAGGTGTAGATATTTCAAAGTTTATACAGATGACTGTGTAAATATTTCCATGTTTTTACAGATGGCGGTGTAGATACGTCGAGGTTTATACAGATATCTCTGTGGCTCTTTCCATGTTTAAACAGATAGCAGTGTAGATATTTCCATGTTTATACAGACGGCAATGTAAATATTTCAATGTTTGTACAGATAGTGGTGCAGATATTTCCATGTTTATAGAGATAGCGGTGTAGATATACCCATGTTCATAGAGATAGCAGTGAGGATATTTCCATGTTTATACAGATAGCAGTGTAGATATTTCCACTTTTATATAGATAGCGGTTTAGATATTTCATATTTATACAGATAGCGGTGTAGATATTTCCATGTTTATACAGATAGCGGTGTAGATATTTCCACGTTTATACAGATGGCGGTGTAGATATTTCCATGTTTTTACAGATGGCTGCGTAGATATTTCCATGTGTATACAGATGGCGGTGTAGATATTTCCATGTTTATACATATAGTGGTGTAGATATTTCCATGTTTACAGATATAGCGGTAAATATATTTCCATCTTTGCACAGATTGCGGTGTAGACATTGCAAACTTTACACTGATAGCGGTGTAGATATTTCCAAGTTTACACAGATACCTGTGTCAATATTTCCAGGTTTACAGAGATATCATTGTAGATATTTCCATGTTTATACAGATAGCGGTGTAGTTATTTACATGTTGATACAGATAGCGGTGTAGATATTTTCAGGTTTTTACAGATACTGGTGTAGATATCTCCACGTTTTACAGATAGCTGTGTAGATATTTCCCTGTTTACACAGATAGCGTTGTAAATATCTGCATGTTTACACAGATAGCGTTGTAGATATTTCCATGCTTACACAGATTGCGGTGTAGATATTTCCAAGTTTACACAGATAGCTGTGTAGATATTTCCATGTTTACACAGATAGCGTTGTAGATATTTCATTGTTTATAGAGACGGCGGTGTAGGAATTTCCATGTTTTTAAAGATACCGATGTAGGTATTTCCGTGTTTATAAAGATAGCGGTGGAGATATTTCCATGTTTATGCAGATAGCGGTGTAAAAATTTCCAATGTTTATACAGATAGCGGTGTAGTTATTTCCATGTTTATACAGATAGCGGTGTAGATATTTCCATGTTTATAGAGACTGTGGTGTAGATATTTCCATCTTTGCACAGATTGCTGTGGATATTTCCATGTTTATACAGATTGCGGTGTAGTTATTTACATGTTGATACAGTTAGCGGTGTAGAAATTCCCATGTTTATACAGATGGCTTTGTAGATATTTCCATCTTTCTACAGATGTCAGTGTAGATATTTCCAAGTTTATACAGATGTCTGTGTAGATATTTCCATGTTTATGCAGATGGCGGGGTAGATATTTCCATGTTTATAGAGATGGCGTTGTAGTTATTTCTATGTTTATAGAGATAGCGGTGTAAATATTTCCATGTTTATAGAGATGGTGGTGTAAGTATTTTCATGTTTATAGAGATAGCGGTGTAGATATTTCCATGTTTATACAGATAGCGGTGTTGCTACTTCCATGATAATACAGATAGCGGTGTGGATATTTCCATGTTTTTACAGCTCACGGTGTAGATATTTCCAACTTTATACAGATGGGATTGGAGATATTTCCATGTTTATACAGATAGCGGTGTAGATATTTCAATGTATAAACAGATGTCTGTGTATATATTTCCATGTGTAAACAGATGACGGTGTAGATATTTCCTTGTTTATACAAATAGCGGTGTAGTTATTTCCATGTTTATACAGAGAGCGGTGTAGATATTTCCATGTTTATACACATGACTGTGTAGGTATTTCCATGTTTATACAGATGGCTTTGTAGATATTTCCATGTTTACAGAGATAGCGGTGTAGATATTTCCATGTTTATACAGATAGCGGTGTAAATATTTCCATGTTTATACAGATCGTGGTGTAGATATTTCCATGTTTGTACAGATTCCGGTGTAGATATTTACATGTTTATACAGACCGCAGTGTAGATATTTCCATGTTTATAGAGATAGCAGTGTAGATATTTCCATGATTGTACAGATGGCGGTGTTGATGTTTCCATCTATACACAGATTGCCGTGTAGGTATTTCCATGTGTATAGAGATGGCGTTGTAGATATTTCCATGTTTATACAGATGGTGGTGTAGAAATTTCCATGTTGGTACAGATGAATCTATAGGTATTTCCATGTTTTTACTGATGGCATTGTAGATATTTCCATGTTTATAGAGATAGCAGTGTAGATATTTCCATGTTTATACAGATGGCGGTGTAGATATTTTCATGTTTATAAAGATGGCGGTGTAGATATTTCCATATTTATACAGATAACTGTGTAGATATTTCCATGTTTATGCAGATAGCGGTGTAAATATTTCCATGTTCATACAGATCATGGTGTAGATATTTCCATGTTTATAGAGATAGCGGTGCAGATATATCCATGTTTATACTGATCACGGTGTAGATATTTCCATGTTTATACAGATCGCGGTGTAGATATTTCCATGTTTATACAGATCATGGTGTAGATATTTCCATGTTTATACAGCTCGTGGTGTTGATATTACCATGTTTATAGGAATGGCGGTGCAAATATTTCCACATTTATACAGATAGCGTTGTAGTTATTAGCATGTTTATACAGATAGCGGTGTAGATATTTCCATGTATAAACAGATGTCTGTGTATATATTTCCATGTTTAAACAGATGGCGGTGGAGATATTTCCTTGTTTATAGAAACAGCGGTGTAGATATTTCCATGTTTATAGAGATAGCGGTGTAGATATTTCCATGTGTATACAGATGGCTGTGTAGATATTTCCATGTTTATAGAGATGACTTTGCAGGTATTTCCATGTTTATACAGATGGCGTTGTAGTTATTTCCATGTTTATAGAGATAGCTTTGTAGATATTTCCATGTTTATACAGATAGCGATCTAGATATTTCCATGTTTATACAGATCGCGGTGTAGATATTTCCATGTTTATACAGATCTCGGTGTAGATATTTCCATGTTTATACAGATAGTGGTGTAGATATTTCCATGTTTATACAGATGTCGGTTTAGATATTTCCATGTTTATAGAGATGGCGGTGTAGATATTTCCATGTTTATACAGATAGCGGTGTAGATATTTCCACGTTTATACAGATGGCGGTGTAGATATTTCCATCTTTCTACAAATGGCAGTGTAGATATTTCCATGTTTATAGAGATAGCGGTGTAGATATATCCATGTTCATAGAGATAGCAGTGAGGATATTTCCATGTTTATACAGATAGCGGTGTAGATATTTCCACGTTTATACAGATGGCGGTGTAGATATTTCCATGTTTATACAGATGGCTGCGTAGATATTTCCATGTGTATACAAATGGCGGTGTAGATATTTCCATGTTTATACATATAGTGGTGTAGATATTTCCATGTTTACAGATATAGCGGTAAATATATTTCCATCTTTGCACAGATTGCGGTGTAGACATTGCAAACTTTACACTGATAGCGGTGTAGATATTTCCAAGTTTACACAGATACCTGTGTCGATATTTCCAGGTTTACAGAGATATCATTGTAGATGTTTCCATGTTTATACAGATTTCGGTGTAGACATTTCCATGTTTATACAGATAGCGGTGTAGATATTTCCACGTTTATACAGATGGCGGTGTAGATATTTCCATGTTTATACAGATGGCTGCGTAGATATTTCCATGTGTATACAGATGGCGGTGTAGATATTTCCATGTTTATACATATAGTGGTGTAGATATTTCCATGTTTACAGATATAGCGGTAAATATATTTCCATCTTTGCACAGATTGCGGTGTAGACATTGCAAACTTTACACTGATAGTGGTGTAGATATTTCCAAGTTTACACAGATACCTGTGTCGATATTTCCAGGTTTACAGAGATATCATTGTAGATATTTCCATGTTTATACAGATAGCGGTGTAGTTATTTACATGTTGATACAGATAGCGGTGTAGATATTTTCAGGGTTTTACAGATACTGGTGTAGATATTTCCACGTTTTACAGATAGCTGTGTAGATATTTCCCTGTTTACACAGATAGCGTTGTAAATATCTGCATGTTTACACAGATAGCGTTGTAGATATTTCCATGCTTACACAGATTGCGGTGTAGATATTTCCAAGTTTACACACATGACTGTGTAGGTATTTCCATGTTTATACAGATGGCTTTGTAGATATATCCATGTTTATAGAGATAGCGGTGCAGATATTTCCATGTTTATACAGATAGCCGTGTAAATATTTCCATGTTTATACAGATCGTGGTGTAGATATTTCCATGTTTATACAGATTCCAGTGTAGATATTTACATGTTTATACAGACCGCAGTGTAGATACTTCCATGATTATAGAGGTAGCGGTGTAGATATGTCCATGATTGTACAGATGGCGGTGTTGATGTTTCCATCTATACACAGACTGCCGTGTAGGTATTTCCTTGTGTATACAGATGGCATTGTAGATATTTCCATGTTTATACAGATGGTGGTGTAGAACTTTCCATGTTGATACCGATGACTCTATAGGTATTTCCATGTTTTTACTGATGGCATTGTAGATATTTCCATGCTTATAGAGATAGCAGTGTAGATATTTCCATGTTTATACAGATGGCGGTGTAGATATTTTCATGTTTATAAAGATAGCGGTGAAGATATTTCCATATTTATACTGATAACTGTGTAGATATTTCCATGTTTATATAGATAGCGGTGTAGATATTTCCATGTTTATACAGATCGCGGTGTAGATATTTCCATGTTTATAGAGATAGCAGTGTAGATATTTCCATGTTTATACTGATCACGGTGTAGATATTTCCATGTTTATACAGATCGCGGTGTAGTTATTTCCATGTTTATAATGATCATGGTGTAGATAATTCCATGTTTATACAGATCGCGGTGTTGATACTACCATGTTTATAGGGATGGCGGTGCAAATATTTCCACATTTATACAGATAGCGTTGTAGTTATTAGCATGTTTATACAGATAGCGGTGTAGATATTTCCATGTATAAACAGATGTCTGTGTATATATTTCCATGTTTAAACAGATGGCAGTGTAGATATTTCCATGTTTATACAAATAGCGGTGTAGATATTTCCATGTTTCTACAGATAGCTGTGTAGATATTTCCATGTGTATACAGATGGCTGTGTAGATATTTCCATGTTCATACAGATGGCTGTGTAGATATTTCCATGTTTATTGAGATGACTTTGTAGGTATTTCCATGTTTATAGAGATGGCGGTGTAGATATTTCCATGTTTATAGAGATGGCTGTGTAGACATTTCCATGTTTATACAGATTGCGATCTAGATATTTCCATGTTTATACAGATCGCGGTGTAGATATTTCCATGTTTATACAGATAGTGGTGTAGATATTTCCATGTTTATACAGATAGCGGTTTAGATATTTCCATGTTTATACTGATGGCGGTGTAGGTATTTCCATGTTTATAGAGATGGTGGTGTAGATATTTCCATGTTTATAGAGATAGCGGTGTAGATATATCCATGTTCATAGAGATAGCAGTGAGGATATTTCCATGTTTATACAGATAGCAGTGTGGATATTTCCATGATTGTACAGATGGCGGTGTTGATGTTTCCATCTATACACAGATTGCCGTGTAGGTATTTCCATGTGTATAGAGATGGCGTTGTAGATATTTCCATGTTTATACAGATGGTGGTGTAGAAATTTCCATGTTGGTACAGATGAATCTATAGGTATTTCCATGTTTTTACTGATGGCATTGTAGATATTTCCATGTTTATAGAGATAGCAGTGTAGATATTTCCATGTTTATACAGATGGCGGTGTAGATATTTTCATGTTTATAAAGATGGCGGTGTAGATATTTCCATATTTATACAGATAACTGTGTAGATATTTCCATGTTTATGCAGATAGCGGTGTAAATATTTCCATGTTCATACAGATCATGGTGTAGATATTTCCATGTTTATAGAGATAGCGGTGCAGATATATCCATGTTTATACTGATCACGGTGTAGATATTTCCATGTTTATACAGATCGCGGTGTAGATATTTCCATGTTTATACAGATCATGGTGTAGATATTTCCATGTTTATACAGCTCGTGGTGTTGATGTTACCATGTTTATAGGAATGGCGGTGCAAATATTTCCACATGTATACAGATAGCGTTGTAGTTATTAGCATGTTTATACAGATAGCGGTGTAGATATTTCCATGTATAAACAGATGTCTGTGTATATATTTCCATGTTTAAACAGATGGCGGTGGAGATATTTCCTTGTTTATAGAAACAGCGGTGTAGATATTTCCATGTTTATAGAGATAGCGGTGTAGATATTTCCATGTGTATACAGATGGCTGTGTAGATATTTCCATGTTTATAGAGATGACTTTGCAGGTATTTCCATGTTTATACAGATGGCGTTGTAGTTATTTCCATGTTTATAGAGATAGCTTTGTAGATATTTCCATGTTTATACAGATAGCGATCTAGATATTTCCATGTTTATACAGATCGCGGTGTAGATATTTCCATGTTTATAGAGATGGCGGTGTAGATATTTCCATGTTTATACAGATAGCGGTGTAGATATTTCCACGTTTATACAGATGGCGGTGTAGATATTTCCATCTTTCTACAAATGGCAGTGTAGATATTTCCATGTTTATAGAGATAGCGGTGTAGATATATCCATGTTCATAGAGATAGCAGTGAGGATATTTCCATGTTTATACAGATAGCGGTGTAGATATTTCCACGTTTATACAGATGGCGGTGTAGATATTTCCATGTTTATACAGATGGCTGCGTAGATATTTCCATGTGTATACAAATGGCGGTGTAGATATTTCCATGTTTATACATATAGTGGTGTAGATATTTCCATGTTTACAGATATAGCGGTAAATATATTTCCATCTTTGCACAGATTGCGGTGTAGACATTGCAAACTTTACACTGATAGCGGTGTAGATATTTCCAAGTTTACACAGATACCTGTGTCGATATTTCCAGGTTTACAGAGATATCATTGTAGATGTTTCCATGTTTATACAGATTTCGGTGTAGACATTTCCATGTTTATACAGATAGCGGTGTAGATATTTCCACGTTTATACAGATGGCGGTGTAGATATTTCCATGTTTATACAGATGGCTGCGTAGATATTTCCATGTGTATACAGATGGCGGTGTAGATATTTCCATGTTTATACATATAGTGGTGTAGATATTTCCATGTTTACAGATATAGCGGTAAATATATTTCCATCTTTGCACAGATTGCGGTGTAGACATTGCAAACTTTACACTGATAGTGGTGTAGATATTTCCAAGTTTACACAGATACCTGTGTCGATATTTCCAGGTTTACAGAGATATCATTGTAGATATTTCCATGTTTATACAGATAGCGGTGTAGTTATTTACATGTTGATACAGATAGCGGTGTAGATATTTTCAGGGTTTTACAGATACTGGTGTAGATATTTCCACGTTTTACAGATAGCTGTGTAGATATTTCCCTGTTTACACAGATAGCGTTGTAAATATCTGCATGTTTACACAGATAGCGTTGTAGATATTTCCATGCTTACACAGATTGCGGTGTAGATATTTCCAAGTTTACACACATGACTGTGTAGGTATTTCCATGTTTATACAGATGGCTTTGTAGATATATCCATGTTTATAGAGATAGCGGTGCAGATATTTCCATGTTTATACAGATAGCCGTGTAAATATTTCCATGTTTATACAGATCGTGGTGTAGATATTTCCATGTTTATACAGATTCCAGTGTAGATATTTACATGTTTATACAGACCGCAGTGTAGATACTTCCATGTTTATAGAGATAGCGGTGTAGATATGTCCATGATTGTACAGATGGCGGTGTTGATGTTTCCATCTATACACAGACTGCCGTGTAGGTATTTCCTTGTGTATACAGATGGCATTGTAGATATTTCCATGTTTATACAGATGGTGGTGTAGAACTTTCCATGTTGATACCGATGACTCTATAGGTATTTCCATGTTTTTACTGATGGTATTGTAGATATTTCCATGTTTATAGAGATAGCAGTGTAGATATTTCCATGTTTATACAGATGGCGGTGTAGATATTTTCATGTTTATAAAGATAGCGGTGAAGATATTTCCATATTTATACTGATAACTGTGTAGATATTTCCAGGTTTATATAGATAGCGGTGTAAATATTTCCATGTTTATACAGATCATGGTGTAGATATTTCCATGTTTATAGAGATAGCAGTGTAGATATTTCCATGTTTATACTGATCACGGTGTAGATATTTCCATGTTTATACAGATCGCGGTGTAGTTATTTCCATGTTTATAATGATCATGGTGTAGATAATTCCATGTTTATACAGATCGCGGTGTTGATACTACCATGTTTATAGGGATGGCGGTGCAAATATTTCCACATTTATACAGATAGCGTTGTAGTTATTAGCATGTTTATACAGATAGCGGTGTAGATATTTCCATGTATAAACAGATGTCTGTGTATATATTTCCATGTTTAAACAGATGGCAGTGTAGATATTTCCATGTTTATACAAATAGCGGTGTAGATATTTCCATGTTTCTACAGATAGCTGTGTAGATATTTCCATGTGTATACAGATGGCTGTGTAGATATTTCCATGTTCATACAGATGGCTGTGTAGATATTTCCATGTTTATTGAGATGACTTTGTAGGTATTTCCATGTTTATAGAGATGGCGGTGTAGATATTTCCATGTTTATAGAGATGGCTGTGTAGACATTTCCATGTTTATACAGATTGCGATCTAGATATTTCCATGTTTATACAGATCGCGGTGTAGATATTTCCATGTTTATACAGATAGTGGTGTAGATATTTCCATGTTTATACAGATAGCGGCTTAGATATTTCCATGTTTATACTGATGGCGGTGTAGGTATTTCCATGTTTATAGAGATGGTGGTGTAGATATTTCCATGTTTATAGAGATAGCGGTGTAGATATATCCATGTTCATAGAGATAGCAGTGAGGATATTTCCATGTTTATACAGATAGCAGTGTAGATATTTCCACTTTTATAGAGATAGCGATTTAGATATTTCATATTTTTACAGATAGCGGTGTAGATATTTCCATGTTTATACAGATTGCGGTGTAGATATTTCCATGTTTATACAGATAGCGGTGTAGATATTTCCATGTTTATACTGATCGTGGTTTAGATATTTCCATGTTTATAAAAATGGCGGTGTAGATATTTCCATGTTCATAGAGATAGCGGTGTTGATTTTTCCATGTTTATAGAGATATCGGTGTGGATATTTCCATGTTTATACAGATAGGGGTGGAGGTATTTCCATGTTTATAGAGATGGCGGTGTAGATATTTCCATGTTTACAGAGATCACGCTGTAGATATTTCCTTGTTTATACAAATAGCAGTCAAGTTATTTCCATGTTTATACAGATAGCGGTGTAGATATTTCCATGTATATACAGATCGCGGTGTAGATATTTCCATGTATATACAGATCGCGGTGTAGATATTTCCATGTTTATACAGATCGCGGTGTAGATATTTCCATGTTTATACAGATAGCGGGGTAGATATTTCCATGTTTTTACAGATATCGGTGTATATATTTCCATGTTTACACAGATTGCGGTGTAGATATTTCCATCTTTCTACAGATGGCATTGTAGATATTTCCATGTTTATACAGATGTCGGTGTTGATATTTCCATCTATACACAGATAACCTTGTAGATATTTCCATGTTTATACAGATGGCTGCGCAGATATTTCTATGGATATGTAGATGGCGGTGTAGGTATTTCCATGTATAATGAGATAGCAGTGTAGTTATTTCCATGTTTATATAGAGAGCGGTGTAGATATTTCCATGTATGTACACATGGCTGTGTAGATATTTCCATGTTTATACAGATGACGGTGTAGATATTTCCATGTTTATACAGATAGCGGTGTAGATATTTCCATGTTTATACAGATTGCAGTGTAGATATATCCATGTTTATACACATGACTGTGTAGGTATTTCGATGTTTATACAGATGGCTTTGTAGATATTTCCATGTTTATAGAGATAGCGGTGTAGATATTTCCATGTTTATACAGATAGCGGTGTAAATATTTCCATGTTTATACAGATCGTGGTGTAGATATTTCCATGTTTATACAGATTCCGGTGTAGATATTTACATGTTTATACAGACCGCAGTGTAGATATTTCCATGTTTATAGAGATAGCAGTGTAGATATTTCCATGATTGTACAGATGGCGGTGTTGATGTTTCCTTCTATACACAGATTGCCGTGTAGGTATTTCCATGTGTATAGAGATGGCATTGTAGATATTTCCAAGTTTATACAGATGGTGGTGTAGAAATTTCCATGTTGATTCAGATGAATCTATAGGTATTTCCATGTTTATAGAGATAGCGGTGTAGATATTTCCATGTTTATACTGATCACGGTGTAGATATTTCCATGTTTATACAGATCGCGGTGTAGATATTTCCATGTTTATACAGATCATGGTGTAGATATTTCCATGTTTATACAGATCGTGGTGTTGATATTACCATGTTTATAGGAATGGCGGTGCAAATATTTCCACATTTATACAAATAGCGTTGTAGTTATTAGCATGTTTATACAGATAGCGGTGTAGATATTTCCATGTATAAACAGATGTCTGTGTATATATTTCCATGTTTAAACAGATGGCGGTGGAGGTATTTCCTTGTTTATAGAAATAGCGGTGTAGATATTTCCATGTTTATGCAGATAGCGGTGTAGATATTTCCATCTGTATACAGATGGCTGTGTAGATATTTCTATGTTCATATAGATGGCTGTGTAGATATTTCCATGTTTATAGAGATGACTTTGTAGGTATTTCCATGTTTATACAGATGGCGTTGTAGATATTTCCATGTTTATAGAGATAGCTGTGTAGATATTTCCATGTTTATACAGATAGCCATCTAGTTATTTCCATGTTTATACAGATCGTGGTGTAGATATTTCCATGTTTATACAGATGGCGGTTTAGATATTTCCATGTTTATAGAGATGGCGGTGTAGATATTTCCATGTTTATACAGATAGCGGTGTAGATATTTCCACTTTTATACAGATGGCGGTGTAGATATTTCCATCTTTCTACAAATGGCAGTGTAGATATTTCCATGTTTATAGAGATAGCGGTGTAGATATACCCATGTTCATAGAGATAGCAGTGAGGATATTTCCATGTTTATACAGATAGCAGTGTAGATATTTCCACTTTTATATAGATAGCGGTTTAGATATTTCATATTTATACAGATAGCGGTGTAGATATTTCCATGTTTATACAGATAGCGGTGTAGATATTTCCACGTTTATACAGATGGCGGTGTAGATATTTCCATGTTTTTACAGATGGCTGCGTAGATATTTCCATGTGTATACAGATGGCGGTGTAGATATTTCCATGTTTATACATATAGTGGTGTAGATATTTCCATGTTTACAGATATAGCGGTAAATATATTTCCATCTTTGCACAGATTGCGGTGTAGACATTGCAAACTTTACACTGATAGCGGTGTAGATATTTCCAAGTTTACACAGATACCTGTGTCAATATTTCCAGGTTTACAGAGATATCATTGTAGATATTTCCATGTTTATACAGATAGCGGTGTAGTTATTTACATGTTGATACAGATAGCGGTGTAGATATTTTCAGGTTTTTACAGATACTGGTGTAGATATCTCCACGTTTTACAGATAGCTGTGTAGATATTTCCCTGTTTACACAGATAGCGTTGTAAATATCTGCATGTTTACACAGATAGCGTTGTAGATATTTCCATGCTTACACAGATTGCGGTGTAGATATTTCCAAGTTTACACAGATAGCTGTGTAGATATTTCCATGTTTACACAGATAGCGTTGTAGATATTTCATTGTTTATAGAGACGGCGGTGTAGGAATTTCCATGTTTTTAAAGATACCGATGTAGGTATTTCCGTGTTTATAAAGATAGCGGTGGAGATATTTCCATGTTTATGCAGATAGCGGTGTAAAAATTTCCAATGTTTATACAGATAGCGGTGTAGTTATTTCCATGTTTATACAGATAGCGGTGTAGATATTTCCATGTTTATAGAGACTGTGGTGTAGATATTTCCATCTTTGCACAGATTGCTGTGGATATTTCCATGTTTATACAGATTGCGGTGTAGTTATTTACATGTTGATACAGTTAGCGGTGTAGAAATTCCCATGTTTATACAGATGGCTTTGTAGATATTTCCATCTTTCTACAGATGTCAGTGTAGATATTTCCAAGTTTATACAGATGTCTGTGTAGATATTTCCATGTTTATGCAGATGGCGGGGTAGATATTTCCATGTTTATAGAGATGGCGTTGTAGTTATTTCTATGTTTATAGAGATAGCGGTGTAAATATTTCCATGTTTATAGAGATGGTGGTGTAAGTATTTTCATGTTTATAGAGATAGCGGTGTAGATATTTCCATGTTTATACAGATAGCGGTGTTGCTACTTCCATGATAATACAGATAGCGGTGTGGATATTTCCATGTTTTTACAGCTCACGGTGTAGATATTTCCAACTTTATACAGATGGGATTGGAGATATTTCCATGTTTATACAGATAGCGGTGTAGATATTTCCATGTTTATACAGATGGCAGTTTAGATATTTCCATGTTTATAGAGATGGCGGTGTAGATATTTCCATGTTTATACAGATAGCGGTGTAGATATTTCCACGTTTATACAGATGGCGGTGTAGATATTTCCATCTTTCTACAAATGGCAGTGTAGATATTTCCATGTTTATAGAGATAGCGGTGTAGATATATCCATGTTCATAGAGATAGCAGTGAGGATATTTCCATGTTTATACAGATAGCAGTGTAGATATTTCCACTTTTATAGAGATAGTGGTTTAGATATTTCATATTTATACAGATAGCGGTGTAGATATTTCCATGTTTATACAGATTGCGGTGTAGATATTTCCATGTTTATACAGATAACGGTGTTGATATTTCCATGTTTATACTGATCGCGGTGTAGATATTTCCATGTTTATAGAGATGGCGGTGTAGATATTTCCATGTTCATAGAGATAGCGGTATTGATTTTTCCATGTTTATAGAGATAGCGCTGTGGATATTTCCATGTTTATACAGATAGGGGTGTAGATATTTCCATGTTTATAGAGATGGCGGTGTAGATATTTCCATGTTTATACAGATCACGGTGTAGATATTTCCATGTTTATACAGATCATGGTGTAGATATTTCCATGTTTTTACAGATCGCGGTGTTGATATTACCATGTTTATAGGGATAGCGGTGCAAATATTTCCACATTTATACAGATAGCGGTGTAGTTATTATCATGTTTATACAGATAGCGGTGTAGATATTTCAATGTATAAACACTTGTCTGTGTATATATTTCCATGTTTAAACAGATGACGGTGTAGATATTTCCTTGTTTATACAAATAGCGGTGTAGTTATTTCCATGTTTATACAGATAGCGGTGTAGATATTTCCATGTATATACAGATGGCTGTGTAGATATTTCCATGTTCATACAGATGGCTTTGTAGATATTTCCATGTTTATACAGATGAATTTGTAGGTATTTTCATATTTATACAGATGGCGGTGAAGATATTTCCATGTTTATGGAGAAAGCTGTGTAGTTATTTCCATGTTTATACAGATAGCGGTGTAGATTTTTCCATGTTTATACAGATCGCGGTGTAGATATTTCAATGTTTATACAGATCGCGGTGTAGATATTTCCATATTTATACAGATAGTGGTGTTGTTATTTCCATGTTTATACAGATAGCGCTGTAGATATTTCCATGTTTATACAGACGGCAGTGTAGATATTTCCATGTTTATACAGATGGCGGTGTAGATATTTCCATGTTTACAGAGATAGCGGTGTAGATATATCCTTGTTCATAGAGATAGCAGTGAGGATATTTCCATGTTTATACAGATAGCAGTGTAGATATTTCCATTTTTATAGAGATAGCGGTTTAGATATTTCATATTTATACAGATAGCGGTGTAGATATTTCCATGTTTATACAGATTGCGGTGTAGATATTTCCATGTTTATACACATGACTGTGTAGGTATTTCCATGTTTATACAGATGGCTTTGTAGATATTTCCATGTTTATAGAGATAGCGGTGCAGATATTTCCATGTTTATACAGATAGCCGTGTAAATATTTCCATGTTTATACAGATCGTGGTGTAGATATTTCCATGTTTATACAGATTCCGCTGTAGATATTTACATGTTTATACAGACCGCAGTGTAGATACTTCCATGTTTATAGAGATAGCGGTGTAGATATTTCCATGATTGTACAGATGGCGGTGTTGATGTTTCCATCTATACACAGATTGCCGTGTAGGTATTTCCTTGTGTATACAGATGGCATTGTAGATATTTCCATGTTTATACAGATGGTGGTGTGGAAATATCCATGTTGATACAGATGACTCTATAGCTATTTCCATGTTTTTACTGATGGCATTGAAGATATTTCCATGTTTATAGAGATAGCAGTGTAGATATTTCCATGTTTATACAGATGGCGGTGTAGATATTTTCATGTTTATAAAGATAGCGGTGTAGATATTTCCATATTTATACAGATAACTGTGTAGATATTTCCAGGTTTATACAGATAGCGGTGTAAATATTTCCATGTTTATACAGATCATGGTGTAGATATTTCCATGTTTATAGAGATAGCAGTGTAGATATTTCCATGTTTATACTGAACACGGTGTAGATATTTCCATGTTTATACAGATCGCGGTGTAGTTATTTCCATGTTTATACTGATCATGGTGTAGATAATTCCATGTTTGTACAGATCGCGGTGTTGATACTACCATGTTTATAGGGATGGCGGTGCAAATATTTCCACATTTATACAGATAGCGTTGTAGTTATTAGCATGTTTATACAGATAGCGGTGTAGATATTTCCATGTATAAACAGATGTCTGTGTATGTATTTCCATGTTTAAACAGATGGCAGTGTAGATATTTCCATGTTTATACAAATAGCGGTGTAGATATTTCCATGTTTCTACAGATAGCTGTGTAGATATTTCCATGTGTATACAGATGGCTGTGTAGATATTTCCATGTTCATACAGATGGCTGTGTAGATATTTCCATGTTTATTGAGATGACTTTGTAGGTATTTCCATGTTTATAGAGATGGCGGTGTAGATATTTCCATGTTTATAGAGATGGCTGTGTAGATATTTCCATGTTTATACAGATTGCGATCTAGATATTTCCATGTTTATACAGATCGCGGTGTAGATATTTCCATGTTTATACAGATAGTGGTGTAGATATTTCCATGTTTATACAGATAGCGGTGTAGATATTTCCATGTTTATACTGATGGCGGTGTAGGTATTTCCATGTTTATAGAGATGGTGGTGTAGATATTTCCATGTTTATAGAGATAGCGGTGAGGATATTTCCATGTTTATACAGATAGCAGTGTAGATATTTCCACTTTTATAGAGATAGCGATTTAGATATTTCATATTTATACAGATAGCGGTGTAGATATTTCCATGTTTATACAGATTGCGGTGTAGATATTTCCATGTTTATACAGATAGCGGTGAAGATATTTCCATGTTTATACTGATCGTGATTTAGATATTTCCATGTTTATAGAAATGGCGGTGTAGATATTTCCATGTTCATAGAGATAGCGGTGTTGATTTTTCCATGTTTATAGAGATATCGGTGTGGATATTTCCATGTTTATACAGATAGGGGTGGAGGTATTTCCATGTTTATAGAGATGGCGGTGTAGATATTTCCATGTTTACAGAGATCACGCTGTAGATATTTCCTTGTTTATACAAATAGCAGTCTAGTTATTTCCATGTTTATACAGATAGCGGTGTAGATACTTCCATGTATATACAGATCGCGGTGTAGATATTTCCATGTTTATACAGATCGCGGTGTAGATATTTCCATGTTTATACAGATAGCGGGGTAGATATTTCCATGTTTTTACAGATATCGGTGTAGATATTTCCATGTTTACACAGATTGCGGTGTAGATATTTCCATCTTTCTACAGATGGCATTGTAGATATTTCCATGTTTACACAGATGGCGGTGTTGATATTTCCATCTATACACAGATAACCTTGTAGATATTTCCATGTTTATACAGATGGCCGCGCAGATATTTCTATGGATATGTAGATGGCGGTGTAGATATTTCCATGTATATAGAGATAGCGTTGTAGTTATTTCCATGTTTATATAGAGAGCGGTGTAGATATTTCCATGTATGTACACATGGCTGTGTAGATATTTCCATGTTTATACAGATGGCGGTGTAGATATTTCCATGTTTATACAGATAACTTTGTAAGTATTTCCATGTTTATACAGATGGTGGTGTAGATATTTCGATGTTTATAGAGATAGCAGTGGAGATATTTCCATGTTTATACAGATAGCGGTGTAGATATTTCCATATTTAAATAGATAGCGGTGTAGATATTTTCATGTATATACACATGGCTGTGTAGATATTTCCATGTTTATACAGATGGTGGTGTAGATATTTCCAAGTTTATACAGATAAATTTGTAAGTATTTCCATGTTTATACAGACGGCGGTGTAGATACTTCGATGTTTATAGAGATAGCAGTGGAGATATTTCCATGTTTATACAGATAGCAGTGTTGATATTTCCAGGTTTATACTGATCGCGGTGTAGATATTTCCATGTTTATAGAGATGGCGGTGTAGATATTTCCATGTTCATAGAGATAGCGGTGTAGATTTTTCCATGTTAATAGAGATTGCGCTGTGGATATTTCCATGTTTATACAAATAGGGTTGTAGATATTTCCATGTTTATACAGATGGCGGTGTAGATATTTCCATGTTTATACAGATCACGGTGTAGATATTTCCATGTTTATACAGATCATGGTGTAGATATTTCCATGTTTATACAGATCGTGGAGTTGATATTACCATGTTTATAAGGATAGCGGTGCAAATATTTCCACATTTATACAGACAGCGGTGTAGTTATTATCATGTTTATACAGATAGCGGTGTAGATATTTCAATGTATAAACAGATGTCTGTGTATATATTTCCATGTTTAAACAGATGGCGGTGGAGGTATTTCCCTGTTTATAGAAATAGCGGTGTAGATATTTCCATGTTTACACAGATAGTGGTGTAGATATTTCCATGTGTATACAGATGGCTGTGTAGATATTTCCATGTTCATATAGATGGCTGTGTAGATATTTCCATGTTTATAGAGATGACTTTCTGGTATTTCCATGTTTATACAGTTGGCGTTGTAGATATTTCCATGTTTAAAGAGATATCTGTGTAGATATTTCCATGTTTATACAGATAGCGATGTAGTTATTTCCATGTTTATACAGATCGCGGGGTAGATATTTCCATGTTTATACAGATAGCGGTGTAGATATTTCCATGTTTATACTGATCGTGGTTTAGATATTTCCATGTTTGTAGAAATGGCGGTGTAGATATTTCCATGTTCATAGAGATAGCGGTGTTGATTTTATCATGTTTATAGAGATATCGGTGTGGATATTTCCATGTTTATACAGATAGGGGTTGTAGGTATTTCCATGTTTATAGAGATGGCGGTGTAGATATTTCCATGTTAATACAGATCACGGTGTACATATTTCCTTGTTTATACAAATAGCAGTCTAGTTATTTTCATGTTTATACAGATAGCGGTGTAGATATTTCCATGTATATACAGATCGCGGTGTAGATATTTCCATGTTTATACAGATCGCGGTGTAGATATTTCCATGTTTATACACATAGCGGTCTAGATATTTCCATGTTTTTACAGATATCGGTGTAGATATTTCCATGTTTACACAGATTGCGGTGTAGATATTTCCATCTTTCTACAGATGGCATTGTAGATATTTCCATGTTTATACAGATGGCGGTGTTGATATTTCCATCTATACACAGATAACCTTGTAGATATTTCCATGTTTATACAGATGGCCGTGCAGATATTTCTATGGATATGTAGATGGTGGTGTAGGTATTTCCATGTATATAGAGATAGCGGTGTAGTTATTTCCATGTTTATATAGAGAGCGGTGTAGATATTTCCATGTATGTACACATGGCTGTGTAGATATTTCCATGTTTATACAGATGGCGGTGTAGATATTTCCATGTTTATACAGATAGCGGTGTAGATATTTCCATTTTTATAGAGATTGCGGTTTAGATATTTCATGTTTATACAGATAGCGGTGTAGATATTTCCATGTTTATACAGATTGCGGTGTAGATATTTCCATGTTTATACACATGAGTGTGTAGTTATTTCCATGTTTATACAGATGGCTTTGTAGATATTTCCATGTTTATAGAGATAGCGGTGTAGATATTTCCATGTTTATACAGATAGCGGTGTAAATATTTCCATGTTTATACAGATCGTGGTGTAGATATTTCCATGTTTATACAGATTCCGGTGTAGATATTTACATGTTTATACAGACCGCAGTGTAGATATTTCCATGTTTATACAGATAGCAGTGTAGATATTTCCATGATTGTTCAGATGGTGGTGTAGAAATTTCCATGTTGATACAGATGAATCTATAGGTATTTCCATGTTTTTACTGATGGCTTTGTAGATATTTCCATGTTTATAGAGATAGCAGTGTAGATATTTCCATGTTTATACAGATGGCGGTGTAGATATTTTCATGTTTATAAAGATGGCGGTGTAGATATTTCCATATTTATACAGATAACTGTGTAGATATTTCCATGTTTATGCAGATAGCTGTGTAAATATTTCCATGTTTATACAGATCATGGTGTAGATATTTCCATGTTTATAGAGATAGCGGTGTAGATATTTCCATGTTTATACTGATCACGGTGTAGATATTTCCATGTTTATACAGATCGCGGTGTAGATATTTCCATGTTTATACAGATCATGGTGTAGATATTTCCATGTTTATACAGATCGTGGTGTTGATATTACCATGTTTATAGGAATGGCGGTGCAAATATTTCCACATTTATACAAATAGCGTTGTAGTTATTAGCATGTTTATACAGATAGCGGTGTAGATATTTCCATGTATAAACAGATGTCTGTGTATATATTTCCATGTTTCAACTGATGGCGGTGGAGATATTTCCTTGTTTATAGAAATAGCGGTGTAGATATTTCCATCTTTATACAGATAGCGGTGTAGATATTTCCATGTGTATACAGATGGCTGTGTAGATATTTCCATGTTCATATAGATGGCTGTGTAGATATTTCCATGTTTATAGAGATGACTTTGTAGGTATTTCCATGTTTATACAGATGGCGTTGTAGATATTTCCATGTTTATAGAGATAGTTGTGTAGATATTTCCATGTTTATACAGATAGCGATCTAGTTATTTCCATGTTTATACAGATTGCGGTGTAGATATTTCCATGTTTATACAGATCGCGGTGTAGATATTTCCATGTTTATACAGATAGCGGTGTAGATATTTCCATGTTTATACAGATGGCGGTTTAGATATTTCCATGTTTATAGAGATGGCGGTGTAGATATTTCCATGTTTATACAGATAGCGGTGTAGATATTTCCACGTTTATACAGATGGCGGTGTAGATATTTCCATCTTTCTACAAATGGCAGTGTAGATATTTCCATGTTTATAGAGATAGCGGTGTAGATATATCCATGTTCATAGAGATAGCAGTGAGGATATTTCCATGTTTATACAGACAGCAGTGTAGATATTTCCACTTTTATAGAGATAGCGGTTTAGATATTTCATATTTATACAGATAGCGGTGTAGATATTTCCATGTTTATACGGATTTCGGTGTAGATATTTCCATGTTTATACAGATAGCGGTGTAGATATTTCCGCGTTTATACAGATGGCGGTGTAGATATTTCCATGTGTATACAGATGGCGGTGTAGATATTTGCATGTTTATACATATAGTGGTGTAGATATTTCCATGTTTACAGATATAGCGGTAAATATATTTCCATCTTTGCACAGATTGCGGTGTAGACATTGCAAACTTTACACTGATAGCGGTGTAGATATTTCCAAGTTTACACAGATACCTGTGTCGATATTTCCAGGTTTACAGAGATATCATTGTAGATATTTCCATGTTTATACAGATAGCGGTGTAGTTATTTACATGTTGATACAGATAGCGGTGTAGATATTTTCAGGGTTATACAGATACTGGTGTAGATATTTCCACGTTTTACAGATAGCTGTGTAGATATTTCCCTGTTTACACAGATAGCGTTGTAAATATCTGCATGTTTACACAGATAGCGTTGTAGATATTTCCATGCTTACACAGATTGCGGTGTAGATATTTCCAAGTTTACACAGATAGCTGTGTAGATATTTCCATGTTTACACAGATAGCGTTGTAGATATTTCATTGTTTATAGAGATAGCGGTGTAGGTATTTCCATGTTTTTAAAGATACCGGTGTAGGTATTTCCGTGTTTATAAAGATAGCGGTGGAGATATTTCCATGTTTATGCAGATAGCGGTGTAAAAATTTCCAATGTTTATACAGATAGCGGTGTAGTTATCTCCATGTTTATACAGATAGCGGTGTAGATATTTCCATGTTTATAGAGACTGTGGTGTAGATATTTCCATCTTTGCACAGATTGCTGTGGATATTTCCATGTTTATACAGATTGCGGTGTAGTTATTTACATGTTGATACAGTTAGCGGTGTAGAAATTCCCATGTTTATACAGATGGCTTTGTAGATATTTCCATCTTTCTACAGATGTCAGTGTAGATATTTCCAAGTTTATACAGATGTCTGTGTAGATATTTCCATGTTTATGCAGATGGCGGTGTAGATATTTCCATGTTTATAGAGATGGCGTTGTAGTTATTTCTATGTTTATAGAGATAGCGGTGTAAATATTTCCATGTTTATAGAGATGGTGGTGTAAGTATTTTCATGTTTATAGAGATAGCGGTGTAGATATTTCCATGTTTATACAGATAGCGGTGTTGCTACTTCCATGATTATACAGATAGCGGTGTGGATATTTCCATGTTTTTACAGCTCACGGTGTAGATATTTCCATCTTTATACAGATGGGAGTGGAGATATTTCCATGTTTATACAGATAGCGGTGTAGATATTTCCATGTCTATAGAGATAGCGGTGTAGGTATTTCCATATTTATACAGATTGCGGTGTAGATATTTCCATCTTTATACAGATGGCTGTGTCGTTATTTCCATGTTTATACAGATAGAAGTGAAGATATTTCCATGTTTATACAGATAGTGGTGTAGATATTTCCAAGTTTATACAGATGTCGGTGTAGATACATCCATGTTTCCGAAGATGGCGTTGTAGATATTTTCATGTTTACAGAGATGGCGGTGTAGATATTTCCATGAATATAGAGATTGCAGTGTAGATATTTTCATGTTTATAGAGAAAGCGGTGTAGGTATTTCCTTGTTTATAGAGATAGCGGTGTAGATATTTCCATATTTATACAGATAGCGGTGTTGGTATATCCATGTTTATGCAGATAGCGGTGGAGATATTTCAATGTTTATCCAGATCACGGTGTAGATACTTCCATCTTTATACTGATAGCAGTGTAGATATTTCCATGTTTGTACTGATAGCGCTGTAGATATTTCCATGATTACACAGATGGCCATGTAGATAGTTACATGTTTATGGATATGGTGGTGTAGATATTTTCATGTTTATAGAGATGGTGGTGAAGATATTTCCATGTTTATAGAGATTGCGGTGTAGATTTTTCCATGTTTATAGAGATTGCGGTGTAGGTATTTCCATGTGTATAGAGACAGCGGTGCAGATGTTTCCATGTTTATACTGATGGCTGTGAAGATATTTCCATGTGTATACAGATTACTGGGTAGATATTTCCAAGTTTATACAGATAGCGTTGCAGATATTTCCATGTTTATACAAATAGCGGTGTAGATATTTCCATTTTTATACAGATAGCGGTGTAGATGTTTCCATGTTTATACAGACAGCGGTGGAGATATTTCCATGTTTATACAGATAGCGGTGTAGATGTTTCCATGTTTATAGAGATAGCGGTGTAGACATTTCCATATTTATACAGATAGCGTTGTAGATATTTCCATGTTTATTCAGATGGCGTTTTAGATATTTCCATTTTTATACTGATGGCGGTGTAGATATTTCCATGTCTATACAGATAGCGTTGTAGATATTACCATGTTTACACAGATAGCGGTGTAGATATTTCCATCTTTGCACAGATTGCGTTGTAGATATTTCCATCTTTACACAGATAGAGGTGTAGATATTTCCATCTTTGCACAGATTGCGATGTAGATATTGCCATGTTTATACAGGTAGACGTGCAGATATTTCCAAGTTTATGCAGATCGCTGTGTAGATATTTCCATCTTTCTACTAATGGCAGTGTAGATATTTCTATGTTTATACAGATGGCGGTGAAGATGTTTCCATGTTTATGTAGATGGCGGTGTAGATATTTCCATGTTTATAGAGATGGGGGTGTAGATATTTCTATGTTTATAGAGATAGCAGTGTAGATACTTCGATGATTATAGAGATGGCGGTGTAGTTCTTACCATTTTTCTAGAGATACTGCTGTTGATATTTCCAAGTTTATACAGATGGCTCTGTAGATATTCCCATGTGTATACAGATGGCAGTGTAGATATTTCCTTTTTTATGCAGATGGAGGTGTAGATATTTCAAAGTTTATACAGATGACTGTGTAAATATTTCCTTTTTTATGCAGATGGAGGTGTAGATATTTCAAAGTTTATACAGATGACTGTGTAAATATTTCCATGTTTTTACAGATGGCGGTGTAGATACGTCGAGGTTTATACAGATATCTCTGTGGCTCTTTCCATGTTTAAACAGATAGCAGTGTAGATATTTCCATGTTTATACAGACGGCAATGTAAATATTTCAATGTTTGTACAGATAGTGGTGCAGATATTTCCATGTTTATACAGATGACTGTGTAGGTATTTCCATGTTTATGCAGATGACGGTGTAGATATTTCCATGTTTATACAGATAGCGATCTAGTTATTTCCATGTTTATACAGATCGTGGTGTAGATATTTCCATGTTTATACAGATCGCGGTGTAGATATTTCCATGTTTATACAGATAGCGGTGTAGATATTTCCATGTTTATACAGATGGCGGTTTAGATATTTCCATGTTTATAGAGATGGCGGTGTAGATATTTCCATGTTTATACAGATAGCGGTGTAGATATTTCCACGTTTATACAGATGGCGGTGTAGATATTTCCATCTTTCTACAAATGGCAGTGTAGATATTTCCATGTTTATAGAGATAGCGGTGTAGATATATCCATGTTCATAGAGATAGCAGTGAGGATATTTCCATGTTTATACAGACAGCAGTGTAGATATTTCCACTTTTATAGAGATAGCAGTTTAGATATTTCATATTTATACAGATAGCGGTGTAGATATTTCCATGTTTATACAGATTTCGGTGTAGATATTTCCATGTTTATACAGATAGCCGTGTAGATATTTCCGCGTTTATACAGATGGCGGTGTAGATATTTCCATGTTTATACAGATGGCTGCGTAGATATTTCCATGTGTATAGAGATGGCGGTGTAGATATTTCCATGTTTATAAATATAGTGGTGTAGATATTTCCATGTTTACAGATATAGCGGTAAATATATTTCCATCTTTGCACAGATTGCGGTGTAGACATTGCAAACTTTACACTGATAGCGGTGTAGATATTTCCAAGTTTACACAGATACCTGTGTCGATATTTCCAGGTTTACAGAGATATCATTGTAGATATTTCCATGTTTATACAGATAGCGGTGTAGTTATTTACATGTTGATACAGATAGCGGTGTAGATATTTTCAGGGTTATACAGATACTGGTGTAGATATTTCCACGTTTTACAGATAGCTGTGTAGATATTTCCCTGTTTACACAGATAGCGTTGTAAATATCTGCATGTTTACACAGATAGCGTTGTAGATATTTCCATGCTTACACAGATTGCGGTGTAGATATTTTCAAGTTTTCACAGATAGCTGTGTAGATATTTCCATGTTTACACAGATAGCGTTGTAGATATTTCATTGTTTATAGAGATAGCGGTGTAGGTATTTCCATGTTTTTAAAGATACCGGTGTAGGTATTTCCGTGTTTATAAAGATAGCGGTGGAGATATTTCCATGTTTATGCAGATAGCGGTGTAAAAATTTCCAATGTTTATACAGATAGCGGTGTAGTTATCTCCATGTTTATACAGATAGCGGTGTAGATATTTCCATGTTTATAGAGACTGTGGTGTAGATATTTCCATCTTTGCACAGATTGCTGTGGATATTTCCATGTTTATACAGATTGCGGTGTAGTTATTTACATGTTGATACAGTTAGCGGTGTAGAAATTCCCATGTTTATACAGATGGCTTTGTAGATATTTCCATCTTTCTACAGATGTCAGTGTAGATATTTCCAAGTTTATACAGATGTCTGTGTAGATATTTCCATGTTTATGAAGATGGCGGTGTAGATATTTCCATGTTTATAGAGATGGCGTTGTAGTTATTTCTATGTTTATAGAGATAGCGGTGTAAATATTTCCATGTTTATAGAGATGGTGGTGTAAGTATTTTCATGTTTATAGAGATAGCGGTGTAGATATTTCCATGTTTATACAGATAGCGGTGTTGCTACTTCCATGATTATACAGATAGCGGTGTGGATATTTCCATGTTTTTACAGCTCACGGTGTAGATATTTCCATCTTTATACAGATGGGAGTGGAGATATTTCCATGTTTATACAGATAGCGGTGTAGATATTTCCATGTCTATAGAGATAGCGGTGTAGGTATTTCCATGTTTATACAGATTGCGGTGTAGATATTTCCATCTTTATACAGATGGCTGTGTAGTTATTTCCATGTTTATACAGATAGAAGTGAAGATATTTCCATGTTTATACAGATAGTGGTGTAGATATTTCCAAGTTTATACAGATGTCGGTGTAGATACATCCATGTTTCCGAAGATGGCGTTGTAGATATTTTCATGTTTACAGAGATGGCGGTGTAGATATTTCCATGAATATAGAGATTGCAGTGTAGATATTTTCATGTTTATAGAGAAAGCGGTGTAGGTATTTCCTTGTTTATAGAGATAGCGGTGTAGATATTTCCATATTTATACAGATAGCGGTGTTGGTATATCCATGTTTATGCAGATAGCGGTGGAGATATTTCAATGTTTATCCAGATCACGGTGTAGATATTTCCATCTTTATACTGATAGCAGTGTAGATATTTCCATGTTTGTACTGATAGCGCTGTAGATATTCCCATGATTACACAGATGGCCATGTAGATAGTTACATGTTTATGGATGTGGTGGTGTAGATATTTTCATGTTTATAGAGATGGTGGTGAAGATATTTCCATGTTTATAGAGATTGCGGTGTAGATTTTTCCATGTTTATAGAGATTGCGGTGTAGGTATTTCCATGTGTATAGAGACAGCGGTGCAGATGTTTCCATGTTTATACTGATGGCTGTGAAGATATTTCCATGTGTATACAGATTACTGGGTAGATATTTCCAAGTTTATACAGATAGCGTTGCAGATATTTCCATGTTTATACAAATAGCGGTGTAGATATTTCCATTTTTATACAGATAGCGGTGTAGATGTTTCCATGTTTATACAGACAGCGGTGGAGATATTTCCATGTTTATACAGATAGCGGTGTAGATGTTTCCATGTTTATAGAGATAGCGGTGTAGACATTTCCATATTTATACAGATAGCGTTGTAGATATTTCCATGTTTATTCAGATGGCGTTTTAGATATTTCCATTTTTATACTGATGGCGGTGTAGATATTTCCATGTCTATACAGATAGCGTTGTAGATATTACCATGTTTACACAGATAGCGGTGTAGATATTTCCATCTTTGCACAGATTGCGTTGTAGATATTTCCATCTTTACACAGATAGAGGTGTAGATATTTCCATCTTTGCACAGATTGCGATGTAGATATTGCCATGTTTATACAGGTAGACGTGCAGATATTTCCAAGTTTATGCAGATCGCTGTGTAGATATTTCCATCTTTCTACTAATGGCAGTGTAGATATTTCTATGTTTATACAGATGGCGGTGAAGATGTTTCCATGTTTATGTAGATGGCGGTGTAGATATTTCCATGTTTATAGAGATGGGGGTGTAGATATTTCTATGTTTATAGAGATAGCAGTGTAGATACTTCGATGATTATAGAGATGGCGGTGTAGTTCTTACCATTTTTCTAGAGATACTGCTGTTGATATTTCCAAGTTTATACAGATGGCTCTGTAGATATTCCCATGTGTATACAGATGGCAGTGTAGATATTTCCTTTTTTATGCAGATGGAGGTGTAGATATTTCAAAGTTTATACAGATGACTGTGTAAATATTTCCTTTTTTATGCAGATGGAGGTGTAGATATTTCAAAGTTTATACAGATGACTGTGTAAATATTTCCATGTTTTTACAGATGGCGGTGTAGATACGTCGAGGTTTATACAGATATCTCTGTGGCTATTTCCATGTTTAAACAGATAGCAGTGTAGATATTTCCATGTTTATACAGACGGCAATGTAAATATTTCAATGTTTGTACAGATAGTGGTGCAGATATTTCCATGTTTATACAGATGACTGTGTAGGTATTTCCATGTTTATGCAGATGACGGTGTAGATATTTCCATGTTTATAGAGATAGCCATGTAGATATTTCCATGTTTCTAAAGTTAGCGGTGTAGACATTTCCATGTTTATACAGATAGCGGTGTGGCTATTTCCATGTTTATACAGATAGCGGTGTAGATATTTCCATGTTTACAGAGATGTCTGTGTAGAAATTTCATAGTTTATACAGATGGCCGTGTAGATATTTCCATATTTATACAGATTGTGGTGTAGATATTTCCATGTTTATAGAGATGGCGGTGTAGATATTTCCATGTTTATACAGATAGCGGTGTAGATATTTCCATGTTTATACAGATAGCGGTGTAGATATTTCCACGTTTATACAGATGGCGGTGTAGAAATTTCCATCTTTCTACAAATGGCAGTGTAGATATTTCCATGTTTATAGAGATAGCGGTGTAGATATATCCATGTTCATAGAGTTAGCAGTGAGGATATTTCCATGTTTATACAGATAGCAGTGTAGATATTTCCACTTTTATAGAGATAGCGATTTAGATATTTCATATTTATACAGATAGCGGTGTAGATATTTCCATGTTTATACAGATTGCAGTGTAGATATTTCCATGTTTATACAGATAGCGGTGTAGATATTTCCATGTTTATACTGATCGTGGTTTAGATATTTCCATGTTTATAGAAATGGCGGTGTAGATATTTCCATGTTCATAGAGATAGCGGTGTAGATTTTTCCATGTTTATAGAGATATCGGTGTGGATATTTCCATGTTTATACAGATAGCGGTGTTGGTATTTCCAAGTTTATACAGATGGCGGTGTAGATATTTCCATGTTTATACAGATCACGGTGTAGATATTTCCATCTTTATACAGATGGCAGTGTAGATATTTCCATGTTTATACAGATAGCGGTGTAGATATTTCCGTCTTTATGCAGATGGTTGTGTGGACACTTCCATGTTAATGGAGATTGCGGTGTACGTATTTTCATGTTTATAAAGGTGGCGGTGTAGATATTTCCATGTTTATAGAGATGAAGGTGTAGATATTTCCATGTTTATAGAGATAGCGGTGTAGGTATTTCCAAGTTTATACAGACAGCGGTTTAGATATTTCTATGTTTACAGAGACACCTGTGTAGATATTTCCACGTTTATAGACATAACCATGTAGATATTTCTAAGTTTATGGAGACTGCGGTGTAGATATTTGCATGTTTCTAGAGACAGCGGTGTAGATATTTCCATGTTTTTAAAGACAGCGGTGTAGATATTTCCATGTTTATACAGATAGCAGTGTAGATATTTCCATGTTTATAGAGACAGCGGTGTAGATATTTCCAGGTTTATACAGATGGCACTGTAGATATTTCCATGTTTATACAGACAGCGGTGTAGTTATTTCTATGTTTATAAAGATAGCGGTGTAGATATTTTCATGTTCATACAGACAGCGGTGTAGTTATTTCCATGTTCATAGAGATAGCGGTGTAGATATTTCCATGTTTACAGACATAGCATTGTAATTATTTCCAGGTTTATACAGATAGCGGTGTAAGTATTTCCATGTTTATACAGCTCGCGGTGTAGATATTTCCATCTTTATACAGATGGCAGTGTAGATATATCCATGTTTATACAGATAGCGATCTAGATAATTCCATCTTTACACAGATGGCGGTGTAGACAGTTCCATGTTAATGGAGATGTCGGTGTAGATATTTTCATGTTCATAGAGATAGCGGTGTAGATATATCTATGTTTATACAGATTACGGTGTAAATATTTCCATGTTTATACAGATAGCGGTGTAGTTATTTCCATGTTTATACAGACGACTGTGTATAAATTTCCATGTTTATACAGATGGCGCTGAAGGTATTTACATGTTTATAGAGATAGCGGTGTAGATATTTCCATGTTTATACAGATAGTGGTGTACATATTTCCATGTTTATACAGGTGACTGTGCAGGTATTTCCAAGTTTATACAGATGGCGGTGCAGATACTTCCATGTTTATAGAGATAGCCATGTAGATATTTCCGTGTTTATACAGATAGCGGTGTACATATATCCATATTTATACAGATCGTGGTGTAGATATATCCATGTTTATACAGATAGCTGTGTATATATTACCATGTTTATGCAGATAGCGGTGTAGGTATTTCCATGTTTACAGAGATAGAGGTGTATATACCTCCATATTTGCACAGATTGCGGTGTAGATATTTCCATCTTCACACAGATAGCAGTGTACATATTTGCATGTTTACAGAGACAGCTGTGTAGCTATTTCCACGTTTACACAGATAGTGATGTAGATATTTCCATGTTTATACTGTTTGCCTTGCTGATATTTCCATGTTTATAAACACAGCGGTGTAGATATTTCCATGTTTATACAGATAGCGGTGGAGATATTTCCATGTATATACAGATGGCGCTGTTGATATTTCCATGTTTATACAGATAGCGGTGTAGATATTTTCATGTTTATACAGACAGCGGTGGAGATATTTCCATGTTTATACAGATAACGATGTAGATATTTCCATGTTTATACAGATAGTCGTGTAGATATTTCCATGTTTATACAGATATCGGTGTAGATATTTCCATGTTTATACAGATGACTGTGCATATATTTCCATGTTTATACAGATTGCGGTGGAGATCTTTCCATGTTTATACAGATAGACGTGTAGATAATTCCATGTATATAGAAATAGCAGTGGAGATATTTCCATGTTTGTACAGATAGTGATGTAGATATTTCCATGTTCATAGAGATATCAGTGTAGATATTTCCACGTTTATACAGATAGCTGTGCATATATTTCCATGTTTATACAGATAGCAGTGTAGATATTTCCATATTTATACAGATAGCGGTGTAGGTATTTCCATGTTTATACAGATAGTGGTGTAGATATTTCCATGTTTATACAGTTGACTGTGTAGGTATTTCTATGTTTATATAGTTGGCGGTGTAGACATTTCCAAGTTTATAGAGATAGCCATGTTGATATTTATATGTTTATACAGATAGCAGTGTAGATATTTGCAGATTTATACAGATAGCGGTGTAGATATTTTGATGTTTATACAGATAGCGGTGTAGATATATCCATGTTTATACAGATAGCAGTGGAGATATTTCCATGTTTATAGAGATAGCGGTGTAGATATTTCCATGTTTATACAAATGACTGTGTAGGTATTTACGTTTATACAGATGGCGGTGTGGATATTTCCATGTTTATAGACATAGCCATGTAGATATTTACATGTTTATACTGATAGCGGTGTAGACATTTCCATGTTTATAGAGACAGTGGTGTAGATATTTCCATAATTATTCAGTTAGCGGTGTGGATATTTCCATGTTTATAGAGATAGCCATGTAGAAATTTCCATGTTTAAACTGATAGCGGTGTATTCATTTCCATGTTTATAGAGATAGCGGTGTAGATATTTCCATAATTTTACAGATAGCAGTAGATATTTCCAAGTTTATACAGATAGCGGTTTAGATATTTCCATGTTTATAGAGATAACCGTGTAGATATTTCCATGTTTATACAGATATCGGTGGAGATATTTCCTAGTTTATACAGATAGTGTTGGAGATATTTCCATGTTTATAGAGATGTCGGTGTAGATATCTCCAAGTTTATACAGATAGCGTTGTAGATATTTCCATGTTTATACAGATAGCGGTGTAGATACTTCCATGTTTATACAGATAGCGGTGTAGGTATTTCCATGTTTATACAGACAGCGATGTAGATATTTCCATGTTTGTCGAGATGGCCGTGTAGCTATTTCCGTGTTTATACAGATGGCAGTGTAGACATTTCCATGTTTATACAGATTGTGGTGTAGATATTTCCATGTATATACAGATGACTGTATAGTTATTTCCCTGTTTATGCAGATGGCAGTGTAGATATTTCCATGTTTATAGAGATAGCCCTGTAGATATTTCCATGTTTATACAGATAGCGGTGTAGACATTTCCATGTTTATAGAGATAGCAGTGTAGATATTTCCATATTTTTACAGATAGCGGTATACATATTTCCATGTTTATACTGTTAGCGCTGTAGATATTTTCAGGTTTATATTGATAGCGGTGTAAATATTTCCATGTTTATACAGATGACTCTATATATTTCCATGTTTATACAGATAGCGGTGGAGATATTTCCATGTTTATGCAGATAGCGGTGTAGATTTTTCCATGTTTATGCAGATGGTGGTGTAGATATTTCAAAGTTCATAAAGATGGCGGTGTAGATATTTCTATGTTTATAGAGATAGTGGTGTAGGTATTTCCATGTTTATACAGATAGCGGTGTAGGTATTTGCATGTTTATTTAGAGGGCGGTGTAGATATTTCCATGTTCATACAGATGGCGGTCTAGTTATTTCCATATTTTTACAGATAGCGGTATAGATATTTCCATGTTTATACAGATAGCGCTGTAGATATTTTCAGGTTTATATTGATAGCAGTGTAAATATTTCCATGTTTATACAGATGACTGTGTATATATTTCCATGTTTATACAGATAGCTGTGTAGATATTTCCATGTTTATGGAGATAGCGGTGTAGATATTTCCATATTTATACAGATAGCCGTGTAGATATTTCCATGTTTATTCAGATGGCGGCATAGATATTTCCATGTTTATACAGATAGCGTTTTGGCTATTTCCATGTTTATACAGATGGCAGTGTAGATATTGCCATGTTTATACAGATAGCGATGTAGTTATTTCCATGTTTATACAGATAGCGGTGTAGATATTTCCATGTTCATGGAGATAGCGGTGTAGATATTCCCTTGTTTATACAGATAGCAGTGTAGGTATTTCCATGTTTATACAGATAGTGGTGGAGATATTTCCATGTTTATACAGATAGCGGTGTAGATTTTTCCATGTTTATACAGGTGCTGGTGTAGATATTTCCAAGTTCATAAAGATGGCGGTGTATATATTTCTATATTTATAGAGATAGTGGTTTAGGTATTTCCATGTTTATACAGATAGCGGTGTAGGTATTTCCTTGTTTATTCAGATGGCGGTGTAGATATTTCCATGTTCATACAGATGGCGGTCTAGATATTTCCATGTTTATACAGAAAGCGGTGTAGATATTTCCATGTTTATACAGATAGCGGTGTCGGTATTTCCATGTTTGTAGAGATAGCGGTGTAGATATTTCCATGTTTATACAGATGGCTATGCATATATTTCCATGTGTATACAGATGGCAGTGTAGATATTTCCATGTTTATACAGATGGAGGTGTAGATATTTCCATGTTTATACAGATGACTGTGTAGATATATCCATGTATTTACAGATGGCGGTGTAGTTATTTCCATGTTTATACAGATAGCGGTGTGGCTATTTCCATGTTTATACAGATAGCTATGTAGATATTTCCATGTTTATAGAGATGGCTGTGTAGCTATTTCTATCTTTATACAGATGGCAGTGTAGATATTTCCATGTTTATACAGATAGTGGTGTAGATATTTCCATGTTTATACAGAAAGCGTTGTAGACATTTCCATGTTTATAGAGATAGCGGTGTAAATATTTCCATATTAATACAGAGAGCGGTGTAGATGTTTCCATGTTTATACAGAAAGCATTGTTGATATTTCCATGTTTATATTGAGAGCGTTGTAGTTGTTTCCAGGTTTATACAGATAGCGGTGGAGATATTTCCATGTTTATACAGATAGCGGTGTGGCTATTTCCATGTTTATACAGATAGCTATGTAGATATTTCCAAGTTTATAGAGATGTCTGTGTAGCTATTTCTATCTTTATACAGATGGCAGTGTAGATATTTCCATGTTTATACAGATAGTGGTGTAGATATTTCCATGTTTATACAGAAAGCGTTGTAGACATTTCCATGTTTATACAGATAGCGGTGTAAATATTTCCATATTAATACAGAGAGCGGTGTAGATGTTTCCATGTTTATATAGAAAGCATTGTAGATATTGCCATGTTTATATTGAGAGCGTTGTAGATATTTCCAGGTTTATACAGATAGTGGTGGAGATATTTCCATGTTTATACAGATAGCGGTGTAGATATTTCCATGTTTATACGGAGAGCGTTGTAGATGTTTCCATGTTTATATAGATAGCGGTGGAGATATTTCCATGTTTATACAGATAGCGGTGTAGGTATTTCCATGTTTATAGAGATAGTGGGGTAGATATTTTCATGTTTATCCAGATGGCTGTTTAGACATTTCCATGTGTACGCCGAATGCAGTGTAGATATTTCCATGTTTATACAGATAGTAGTGTAGAAGTTTCCATGCTAATACAGATCGTGGTGTAGGTATTTCCATCTATTTACCGATGGCAGTGTAGATATTTCCACGTTTATACAGATGGCGGTGTAGATATTTCCATGTTTATATAGATTATGGTATAGATATTTCCTTGTTTGTGTATATGGCGGTGTCGATATTTCCATGTTTATAGAGATGGCGGTCTATATATTTCCATGTTTATAGAGATAGCGGTGTAGATATTTCCATTTTTACACAGATAGCGGTGTAGGTATTTCCATCTTTACACAGATAGCGGTGTAGATATTTCTATGTTTATGCAGATAGCGGTGTAGATATTTCCATGTTTATACTGATGGCTGTGTAGGTATTTCCATGTGTGTACAGATGGCATTGTAGATATTTCCATATTTATCAGATGGTGGTGTAGATATTTCCATGTTTCTACAGATGACTGTGAAGATATTTCCATGTTTTTACAGATGGCGTTGTAGATATTTCCATTTGTATACAGATGGCGGTGTAGATATTTCCATGTTTATGCACATGGCGGTGTTGATATCTCCATGTTTATACAGATGGCGGTGTAGATATATCTATGTTTGCACAGATAGCGGTGTAGATATTTCCATGTTTTCACAGATAGCGGTGTAGATATTTCCATCTTTACCCTCATAGTGGTGTAGATATTTCCATCTTTTCACCGATAGCGGTGTAGTTATTTCCATGTTAACACAGGCAGCGGTGTAGATATTTCTATGTTTACACAGATAGCGTTGTCGATATTTCCATGTTTATACAGATAGCGGTGTAGATACTTCCATGGTTATACAGGTAGCGGTGTTGGTATTTCCATGTTAATACAGATAGCGATGTCGATATTTCCATGTTCATACAGCGCGCCATGTAGTAATTTCCATTTTTGTACAGATGGTGGTGTAGATATTGCCACGTTTATACAGATGGCGTTGTACATATTTCCAGGTTTATACAGATGGCGGTGTAGATAATTCTATGTTTATGGAGATGGCACTGTAGATATTTCCATGTTTATTGAGATAGCGGTGTAGAAATTTCCATGCTTATAGAAACAGTGGTGTAACTATTTCCATGTTGTAGAGGTAGCGGTGTAGATATTTCCATGTTTATACAGATGGTGGTGTAGGTATTTCCATCTTTCTACATATGGCTTTTTTAGATATTTCCATTTTTATACAGATGTTGGTGTAGATATTTCCATGTTTATACAGACATATGTGTAGATATTACCATGATTATACAGATGGCGGTGAAGATATTTCCATCTTTATACTGATGGCGGTGTTGATACATCCATGTTTATGCAGATGTTGGTGTTGATATTTCCATGTTTATAGTGATGGTGGTGTAGATATTTTCATGTTTATAGAGATAGCGGTGTAGATAATTCCATGTTTATACAGATGGCGGTGTAGATATATCCATGTTTGCACAGATAGTGGTCTAGATATTTCCATGTTTACACAGATAGCGGTGTAGATATTTCCATGTTTATGTAGGTGGCGGTGTAGATATTTCCGTGTTTACACAGATAGCGGTGTAGATATTTCTATCTTTACACTGATAGCGGTGTAGATATTTCCATCTTTACACAGATAGCGGTTTAGGTATTTCCATTTTTACACACATAACGGCATAGGTATTTCCATGTTTCTAGAGATGACTGTGTAGATATTTCCATGTTTTTACAGATGGTGTTTTAGATATTTCCATTTTTTTACAGATGGCGGTGAAGATATTTCCTTGTTTATACAGATGGTGGTGTAAATATTTCCATGTTTGTACAGATCGCCGTGTAGATATTTCAATGTTGATACAGATGGCGGTGTTGATATTTCCATCTGTTTACAGCTCGCGGTGTAGATATTTACATCTTTATACAGATGGCGGTGTAGATATTTCTATGTTAATAGAGATATTGGTGTAGATATTTCCATGGTTATACAGATGGCAGTGTAGAAATTTCCACGTTTATACAGATGGTGGTGTACATATTTCCATGTTTATACAGATGACTTTGTTGATATTTCCATGTTTTTACAGATGACGGTGTAGACATTTCCATGTTTATATAGATAGCGCTGTAGATAATTCCATGTTTCCACAGATAGCGGTGTATTTATTTCCATCTTTACACTGATAGCGGTTTAAATATTTCCATCTTTACACAGATGGCCGTGTAGATATTTCCATGTTTACACAGATAGCGGTGTAGATATTTCCATGTTTATACACATAGCGGTGTAGATATTTCCATGTTTATAGAGATAGTGGTGTAGATATTTCCGTGTTTATAGAGACAGCAGTGTAGGTATTTCCATGTTTATAGAGATAGCGGTGTGGATATTTCCATGTTTATACAGATGGTTTTGTAGATACTTCCATGTGTATACAGATGGCAGCGTAGATAATTCCATGTTAATACAGATGGTGGTGTTGATATTTCCATGTTTATACAGATGACTGTGTAGATATTTCCACGTTTATACAGATGGTGGTGTAGATATTTCCATGATTATACAGATACCGGTTTAGATATTTCCATGTTCATACAGATGGCGGTGTAGATATTTCCATGTTTATACAGAGATCGTTGTAGATATTTCCATGTTTATACAGATCACAGTGTAGATATTTCCATCTTTCTACAGATGGCAGTGTAGGTATTTCCTTGTTTATGTAGATGGCATTGTAGATAATTCAATGTTGATAGAGATTGCGGTGTATATATTTCCATGTTTATAGAGATAGCGGTGTAGATATTTCCATGTTTATACAGATGGCTGTGTAGGTATTTCCAGGTGTTTACAGATGGCAGTGTAGATATTTCCATGTTTATACAGATAGAGGTGTAGATATTTCCATGTTTATACAGATAACGGTGTGGCTGTTTCCATGTTTGTACAAATAGCGGTGTAGCTATTTCCATGTTTGAGGAGATAACTTTGTATATATTTCCATGTATATACAGATGGCAATGTATGTATTTCCATGTTTATACAGATGGTGGTGTGGATATTTCCATGTTTATACACATGGCAGTGTGGATAGTTCGATGTTTATACAGATAGCGGTGTAGATATTTCCATGTTTACACAGATAGCGGTGTGGATATTTCCATCTTTGCACAGATTGTGGTGTAGAAATTTCCATCTTTACACAGGGAGCGTTGTAGATATTTCCATGTTTATAGAGATAGCAGTGTAGATATTTCGACGTTTATACAGATAGCGGTGTAGATATTTCCATGTTTATACAGATGGCGATGCAGATATTTCCATGTTTATACAGATGGCAGTGTTACATTTCCATGTTTATACAGATGATGGTGTAGATATTTCCATGTTTATACACTTGTGGGTGTAGATATTTCCATGTTTATACAGATAGCGGGGCAGATATTTCCATGTTTATAGAGATAACGGTGTAGATATTTCCATCTTTTTACAGACGGCAGTGTAGATATTTCCATGTTTATACAGATGGCGTTGTAGATATTTCCATTTTTATGCAGATGGCGGTGAGGCTATTTTCAAGTTTATAGAGATGGCGGTGTAGATATTTCTATATTTATAGAAATAGTGGGGTAGATAATTCCATGTTTATAGAGATGGCGGTGTATGTATTTCCATGTTTACTGAGATAGTGGTGTAGATATTTACATGTTTATACAGATAGCGGTGTAGATATTTCCATGTTTATAAAGATAGCGGTGTAGGTACATCCATGTTTATACAGATAGCGGTGTAGATATTTCCATGTTTATTCAGATTGCGGTGTATATATTTCCATCTGTATACAGATGGCAGTGTAGATATTTCCATGTTTATACAGATGACTGTGTAGATACTTCCATGTTTATACTGATGGCTGTGTAGATATTTCCATGTGTATACAGATGGCATTGTAGAAATTTCCATGTTTATAGAGATGGTGATGTAGATATTTCCATGTTTATACAGATGACTGTGCAGATATTTCCATGTTTATACAGTTAGCGGTGAAGATATGTCCATGTTTATAGAGATGTCTGTGTAGATATTTCCATGTATATACAGATGGCAGTGTAGATGTTTACATGTTTATACAGATGTTGGTGTAGATATTTCCAAGTTTATACAGAAGACTGTGTATGTATTTCCAATTTTATGCAGATGACGGTGTAGATATTTCCATATTTTAGAGATAGCCACATAGATATTTCCATGTTTATACAGATAGCGGTGTAAACATTTCCATGTTTATGGAGATAGCAGTGTAGACATTTCCATATTTATTCAGATAACGGTGTAGATATTTCCATGTTTAAACAGATAGCGGTGGAGATATTTCCATGTTTATACAGACAGCGGTGTAGATATTTCCATGTTGATACAGATCCTGGTGTAGATATTTCCATGTTTATATAGATGCTGGTTTAGATATTTCCATGTATATACAGGTAGCGGTGTAGACATTTCCAGGTTTATACAGATCGCAGTGTAGATATATCCATGTTTTTACAGATGGCGGTGTAGATAATTCAAAGTTTATACAGATGGTGGTGTAAATATTTCCATGTTTATACAGATGCCCGTGTAGATATCTCCATGTTTATGCAGATGGCGGTGTAGATATTTCCATGTTTATAGAGATGGTGGTGTAGATATTTTTATATTTATAGAGACAGCGGTGTAGGTAATTACATGTTTATAGAGATGGCGGTGTTGATATTTCCATGTTTATGGAGATAGTGGTGTAGATATTTCCATGTTTATAGACATAGCGGTGTAGATATTTCCATGTTTATACAGACAGCGGTGTTGGTATTTCCATCTATATACAGATAGCGGTGTAGATATTTCCATGTTTATACAGCTCACGGTGTAGATATTTCCATCTTTATACAGATGGCAGTGTCGATATTTCCATGTTTATACAGATATCATTGTAGATATTTCCATGTTTACACAGATGGCGGTGTAGGTAGTTCCATGTTTATGAAGATGTCGGTGTAGATATTTTCATGTTTATAGAGATGGCAGTGTGGATATTTCCATGTTTATAAAGATAATGGTGTAGATATTTCCAAGTTTATAGAGATGGCGGGTTAGGTACTTCCATGTTTATGGAGATAACGGTGTAGATATTTCCATGTTTATACAGATAGCGGAGTAGATATTTCCATGTTTATACAGATAGAGGTGTTGGTATTTCCATGTTTATACAGATAGCGGAGTAGATATTTCCATGTTTATACAGATCGCGGTGTAGATATTTCCATCTTTATACAGATGGCAGTGTAGATATTTCCATGTTTATACAGATAGCAGTGTAGATATTTCCATGTTTACACAGATGGCGGTGTAGCTATTTCCATGTTTACGGATATGGCGGTGTAGATATTTTCATGTTTATAGAGATGACGGTGTAGATATTTCCATGTTTATACAGATAGCGGTAAATATTTCCATGTGTATAGAGATAGCGGTGTATATTTTCCATGTTTATACTGATGGCTGTGTAGATATTTCCAGGTTTATACAGATAGCGGTGTAGATATTTCCATGCTGTTACAGATCGTGGTGTAGATATTTCCATGTTTATACAGACAGCGGTGTAGATATTTCCATGTTTATACAGATGGCGTTGTAGATATTTCCATTTTTATGCAGATGGCGGTGTAGATATTTCCAAGTTTATAGAGATGGCGGTGTAGGTATTTCTATATTTATAGAAATAGCGGTGTAGATAATTCCATGTTTATAGAGATGGCGTTGTAGTTATTTCCATGTTTATGGAGATAGTGGTGTAGATATTTCCATGTTTACACAGACAGCGGTGTAGGTACATCCATGTTTATTCAGAGAGCGGTGTAGATATTTCCTATTTTATTCAGATCGCGCTGTATATATTTCCATCTTTATACAGATGGCAGTGTAGATATTTCCAAGTTTATACAGATGACTGTGTAGATATTTCCATGTTTATACTGATGGCTGTGTAGATATTTCCATGTGTATACAGATGGCAGTGTAGGTGTTTCCATGTTTATAGAGATGGTGGTGTAGATATTTCCATGTTTATACAGATGACTGAGCAGATATTTCCATGTTTATACAGATGGCGGTGTAGATATTTCCATGTTTACAGAGATAGCGGTGTAGATATTTCCAGGTTTATACAGACAGCGGTGCAGATATTTCCATGTTTTTAGAGATAGCAGTGTAGATATTTCCATGTATATACAGATAGCGGTGTTAAATTTAGATGTTTATACAGTTGACGGTGTAGATATTACCATGTTTATACACATGGCGGTGTAGATATTCCATGTATATACAGATATCGGTGTAGATATTTCCATGTTTATAGAGATGGCTGTGTTGATATTTCCACGTTTATACAGACGGCAGTGTAAATATCTCCATGTTTAAAGATGGTGGTGTAGATATTTCCATGGTTATACAGAAGACTGTGTAGGTATTTCCAAGTTTATACAGATGGCGGTGTAGGTATTTCCATGTTTATAGATATAGACATGTAGATATTTCCACGTTTATACAGATAGCGGTGTAGATATTTCCATGTATGTAGAGATAGTGGTGTAGACATTTCCATATTTATACACTTAGCGTTGTAGATATTTCCGTGTGTATACAGATAGCGGTGCAGATGTTTCCATGTTTATACAGATAGCGCTTTAGATATTTCCATGTTGATACAGATCATGGTGTATATATTTCCCTGTTTATACAGATACTGGTGTAGTTATTTCTATGTTTACACAGGTAGCGTTGTAAATATTTCCATGTTTATACAGATCGCGGTGTAGATATTTCCATCTTTTTACAGACGGCGGTGTTGATATTTCCATGTTTCTACAGATGGCGGTGGAGATATTTCCATGTTTATGCAGATGGCGGTGTAGATATTTCCATGTTTATAGAGATGGCGGTGTAGATATTGCTATATTTACAGAGATAGCGGTATAGATATTTCCATGTGTAGACATTTCCATATTTATTCACTTAGCGGTGTATATATTTCCATTTTTATACAGATAGCGGTGCAGATATTTCCATGTTTATACAGATAGCGGTTTAGATATTTCCATGTTAATACAGATCGTGGTGTAGATATTTCCATGTTTATACAGATACCGGTGTAGTTATTTCCATGTTTATACAGATAGCGGTGCAGATATTTCCATGTTTATACAGATCGCGGTGTAGATATTTCCATCTTTTTACAGACGGCGGTGTTGATATTTCCATGTTTATTCAGATAGCGGTGTAGATATTTCCATGTTTATACAGCTCTCGGTGTAGATATTTCCATCATTATGCAGATGGCAGTGTAGATATTTCCATGTTTATACAGATAGTGGTGTAGATATTTCCATGTTCACACACATGGCGGTGTAGGTAGTTCCATGTTTATGGAGATGGCGGTGTAGATATTTTCATGTTTAAAGAGGTAGCGTTATAGGTGTTTCCATGTGTATAGAGATAGCGGTGTAGATGTTTCCATGTTTATACTGATGGCTGTGTAGGTATTTCCATGTGTATACAGATGGCAGTGTGGATATTTCCATGTTTATGGAGATGGCGGTTTAGATATTATCATGTTTAAAGTGATAGCGGTATAGGTGTTTCCATGTGTATAGATATAGAGGTGTAGATGTTTCCATATTTATACTGAAGGCTTTGTAGATATTTCCAGGTGTATACAGATGGCAGTGTAGATATTTCCATGTTTTTAGAGATGGTGGTGTTGACATTTCCATGTTTATACAGATTGTAGTGTAGCTATTTCCATGTTTAAACAGATGACGGTGTAGATATTTCCATGTCTATACTCATGGCGGTGTAGATATTTCCATCTTCCTACAGATATCGGTGTAGTTATTTCCATGTTTATACAGATAGCGGTGTAGATATTTCCATGTTTATACAGATAGCGGAGTAGATATTTCCATGTTTATAGATATGGCTGTGTAGATATTTCCAGGTGTATACATATGGCATTGTAGATATTTCCATGTTTATACAGATAGTGGTGTAGATATTTCCATGTTTATACAGATGACTGTGTAGGTATTTCCATGTTTATACAGATGGCGGTGTTGATATTACCATGTATATAGAGATACCCATGTAGATATTTCCATGTTTATACAGAAAGCGGTGTAGAGATTTTCATGTTAATAGAGATGGCGGTGTAGATATTTGCATATATATACAGATAGCGGTGTAGATATTTCCTTGTTTACAGATAGCAGTGGAGATATTTCCGTGTTTATACAGATAGCTGTGGAGATATTTCCATGTATATACATATAGCGGTGGATATATTTCCATGTTTATAGAGATGGCGGTGTAGATATTTTCAAGTTTATTCAGATAGCGGTGTAGATATTTCCATGTTTATACAGATAGCGGTGTATATATTTCCATTTATATACAGATAGCGGTGTATGTATTTCCATGTTCATTGGGATAGCGGTGTAGATATTATCAGGTTTATACAGATGTCTCTGTAGATATTTCCATGTGTATACAGATGTCAGTGCAGATATTTCCATGTTTATACACTTGGAAGTGTAGAAACTTCCATGTTTATACAGGTGACTGTGTAGATATTTCCATGTTTTTACAGATTGCGGTGTAGGTATTTCCATGTTTACACAGATAGCGGTGTGTCTATTTCAATGTTTATACAGATATCGATGTAGATATTTCCACGTTTATAGAGATGGCTGTGTAGATATTTCCATGTTTATACAGATGGCAGTGTAGATATTTCCATGTTTATACAGATAGTGGTGTAGTTATTTCCATGTGTATAGAGATAGCGGTGTGGATATTTCCATGTTTATACAGATGGCTGTGTAGATTTTTCCATGTGTATACATTTGGAAGTGTAGGTATTTCCATGTTTACACAGATGACTGTGTAGGTATTTCCATGTTTATACTGATGGCGGTCTAGATATTACCACGTATATAGAGATAGCCATGTAGATATTTCCATGTTTATACAGATAACGGTGTAGATATTTCTATGTTTGTAGAGATGGCTGTTTAGATATTTCCATATGTATACAGATTGCGGTGTAGATATTTCCAAGTTTATGCAGATAGCGGTGTAGATATTTCCATGTCTTTACAGATAGCGGTGTAGATATTTCCATGTTAATTCTGATGGTAGTGTAGATATTTCCATCTTTATACAGACAGCGGTGTCGTTATTACCATGTTTATTCAGATGGCAGTGTAGATATTTCCATCTTAATACATATAGCGATGTAGGTATTTCCATGTTTATACAGATAGCGGTGCCGATATTTCCATGTTTATACAAATAGCGGTGCAGATATTTCCATGTTTATACAGATAGCGGTGTAGATATTTCCAGGATTATACAGATAGCGGTGGAGATATTTCCATGTTTATACAGATGGGTGTGTAGATATTTCCATGTGTATACAGATGGCAGTGTAGATATTTCCATGTTTATACAGATAGCGGTGTGGCTATTTCCATGTTTATACAAATAGCGATGAAGATATTTGCATGTTTATACGGATAGCGGTGTAGATATTTCCATCTTTATACAGATAGCGTTGGAGATATTTCCATGTTCATACAGATTGCGGAGGATATATTTCCATGTGTATAAGGATGGCGGTGTAGATATATCCAAGTTTATGCAGATAGCGGTGTAGATATTTCCATGTTTATAGAGATAACGGTGTAGTTATTTCCATGTTTATACAGATAGCGGTGTAGTTATTTCCATGTTTATGCAGATGGCAGTGTAGATATTTCCATGTTTATACAGATAATGGTGTAGGTATTTCCATGTTTATACAGATGACTGTGTAGGTATTTCCACGTTTGTAGAGATGGCGGTGTAGATATTTCCATGTTTATAAAGATAGCCATGTAGTTATTTCCATGTTTATACAGATAGCGGTGTAGACATTTCTATGTTTATAGAGATAGCAGTGTAGGTATTTCCATATTGATACAGATAGCCGTGTAGATATTTCCATGTTTATTCAGATATTGGTGTAGATATTTCCATGTTTATACAGATAGTGCTATGGCTATTTCCATGTTTATGCAGACGGCAGCGTAGGTATTTCCATGTTAATACAGATAGCGTTGTAGATACTTCCATGTTTATAGAGATAGCGGTGTATATATTTCCATGTTTATACAGATAGCAGTGGAGATATTTCCATGTTTATAGAGATAGTGGTGGAGATATTTCCATGTTTATACAGATAGCATTGGAGATATTTCCATGTTTATAGAAATGGCAGTGTAGATATTTCCAAGTTTATACAGATAGAGGTGTAGATATTTCCATGTTTATACAGATAGTGGTGTAGATATTCCCATGTTTATACAGATATCGGTGTCGATATTTCCATGTTTATACAGATAGCGGTGCAGCTATTTCCATGTTTATACACATAGCGTTGTAGATATTTCCATGTTTATACAGATGGCTTTGTTGATATTTCCATGTGTATACAGATAGCAGTGTAGATATTTCCATGTTTGTATAGATGGAGGCGTAGTTATTTCCATGTTTCTATAGATGACTGTGTAGATATTTCCATGTTTTTACAGATGACAGTGTAGATATTTCCATGTTTATACAGATAGCGGTGTGGCTATTTCCATATTTATACAGAGAGCGATGTAGATATTTCCATGTTTATACAGATAGCGGTGTATATATTTCCATGTTTATACATACAGCGTTGTAGATATTTCCATGTTTATACAGATAGCGGTGTAGATATTTCCATGTTTATACAGATGGCGGTGTAGATATTTCCAAGTTTTTGCAGATAATGGTGTAGATATTTCCATATTTATACAGATAGCGGTGTAGATATTTCCATGTTTATTCTGATGGTGGTGTAGATATTTCCATGTTTATACAGATAGCGGTCTGGCTGTTTCCATGTTTATACAGATGGCAGTGTAGATATTTCCATGTTTATACAGATAGCGGTGTAGAAATTTCCATGTTTATAAAGATAGCGGTGTAGGTATATCCATGTATATAGAGATAGCGGTGGAGATATTTCTATCTTTATAGAGACAGCGGTCGAGATATTTCCATGTTTATACAGATAAAGATGTGGATATTTCCATGATTATGCAGATAGCGGTGTAGGTATTACCATGTTTATACAGATAGCGGTGTCGATATATACATGTTTATACAGATAGCGATGTAGGTATTTCCATGTTTGTACTGATTGCGGTGGAGATATTTCCATGTTAATACAGATAGCGGTGTAGATAATTCCATGTTTATAGAGATAGCTGTGGAGATATTTCCATGTTAGTACAGATATCGATGTAGATATTTCTATGTTCATACTGATAGCGGTGTAGATATTGCCATATTTATACAGATAGCCGTGTAGATATTTCGATGTTTATTCAGATGGTGGTGTAGATATTTCCATGTTTATACAGATAGCGGTGTTGCTAATTCCATGTTTATACAGACGGCAGTATAGATATTTCCAGGTTTATACAGATAGCAATTTAGATATTTCCATCTTTATAGAGATTGTGGTGTAGATATTTCCATGTTTATACAGATGGCTGTGTGGATATTTCCATGTGTATACAGATGGCAGTGTAGGTATTTCCATGTTTACACTGATGGAGGTTTAGGTATTTCCATGTATATACAGATGACTGTGTAGATATTTCCATGTTTTTACAGATGGCGGTGTAGATATTTCCAAGTTTATACAGATAGCGGTGTGGCTATTTCCGTGTTCATACAGATAACGATGAAGATATTTCCATGTTTATAGAGATGGCTGTGTACATATATCCATGTTTATGCAAATGGCAATGTAGATGTTTCCATGTTTATACAGATAGTGGTGTAGGTATTTCCATGTTTATACAGATGACTGTGTAGGTATTTCCATGTTTATAGAGATGGCAGTGTAGATATTTCCATGTTAATATAGATAGCGATGTAGATATTTCCATGTGTATACAGATAGCAGTGTAGATATTTCCATGTTTATACAGATGGCCGTGTAGATATTTCCATGTTTATACAGATGACTGTGTAGATAGTTCCATGTTTTTACAGATGGCGGTGCAGATATTTCCATGTTTATACAGATAGCGGTGTGGCTATTTCCATGTTTATACAGATAGCGATGTAGATATTTCCATGTTGATACAGATATCGGTGTGGATATTTCCATGTTTATACAGATGGCGGTGTAGATTTTTCCAAGTTTATGCAGATAGCGGTGTAGATATTTCCATGTTTATAGAGATACCGGTGTAGATATTTCCATAGTTATACAGATAGCGGTGTAGATATTTCCATGTTTATTCAGATGTCGGTGTAGATATTTCCAGGTTTATACACATAGCGGTGTGGCTGTTTAAATGTTTATACAGATGGCAGTGTAGATATTTCTATGTATATACAGATAGCAGTGTGGCTATTTCCATGTTTATACAGATGGCAGTGTAGATATTTCCATGTTAATACAGATAGCATTGTAGATATTTCCATGTTTATACAGATAGCATTGTATATATTTCCATGTTTATACAGAAAGCGATGGAGATATTTCCATGTTTATACATATAGCGTTGGTGATATTTCCATGTTTATAGAGATGGCGGTGCAGATATTTCCAAGTTTATACAGATGGCGGTGTAGATATTTCCATGTTTATACAGACAGCGGTGTTGATATTTCCATGTATATACAGATAGAGGTGTAGGTAATTCCATGTTTATACAGATAGCGGTGTAGGTATTTCCATGTTTATAGAGATAGCAGTGTATATATTTCCATGTTTATACAGATTGCTGTGTAGATATTTCCATGTTTATACAGATGGAGGTGTAGATACTTCCATGTTTCTACAAACGACTGTGTAGATATTTCCATTTATTTACACATGGCGGTGTAGATATTTCCATGTTTCTACAGATAGTGTTGGATATATTTCCATGTTTATACAGATAGCGGTGTAGATATTTCCATGTTTATACAGCTCGCGGTGTAGATATTTCCATCTTTATACAGATGGCAGTGTAGATATTTCCATGTTTATATGGATAGCGGTGTAGATATTTCCATGTTTACAAAGATGGCGGTGTAGACAGTTCCATGTTTATGGAGATGGCGGTGTAGGTATTTTTATGTTTAAAGAGATAGCGGTATAGGTGTTTCCATGTGTATAGAGATAGCGGTGTAGATGTTTCCATGTTAATGATGATGGCTGAGTAGATATTTCCATGTGTATACAGATGGCAGTGTAGATATTTCCATGTTTATGGAGATGGCGGTTTAGATATTTTCAGGTTTAAAGGGATAGCGGTATAGGTGTTTCCATGTGTATAGAGATAGAGGTGTAGATGTTTCCATGTTTATATTGATGGCTGTGTAGATATTTCCAGGTGTATACAGATGGCAGTGTAGATATGATCACGTTTATAAAGATGGTTGTGTAGATAATTCCATGTTTACACAGATTTTAGTGTAGATATTTCCATGTTTATACAGATAGCTTTGTAGATATTTCCATGTTTATAGATATGGCTGTGTAGATATTTCCATGTTTATACTGATGGCATTGTAGATATTTCCATGTTTATAAAGATGTTGGTGTAGATATTTCCATGTTTATACAGAAGACTGTGTAGCTATTTCCAAGTTTATACAGATGGCGGTGTAGATATATCCTTGTTTACAGAGATAGCCATGTAGATATTTCCATGTTTATAGAGATGGCGGTGTAGGTATTTCCATGTTTATAGTCACATCACTGTAGATATTTCCATGTTTATACAGATAGCGGTGTAGATATTTCCATGTTTATACAGATGGCTTTGTAGATATTTCCACGTTTATGGAGATGGCGGTGTATATATTTCCATGTTTATACAGATGGCGGTGTAGATATTTCCATGTTTATACAGATATTTGTGTAGATATTTCCATGTTTATATAGTGTAGTGTGTAGATATTTCCATATTTATAAAGATCGCTGGGTAGATATTTCCATCTTTCTACAGATAGCGGTGTAGATATTTCCTTGTTTATAGATATAGCGGTTGAGATATTTCCATGTTTATACAGATAGTGTTGTAGTTATTTCCAAGTTTACACAGATCGCAGTGTCGAAATTTCCATGTTTATGCAGGTAGCGGTGTAGGTATTTCCATGTTTATGCAGATGGCAGTGTTGAGATTTCCATGAGTATATAGATGGCACTGTAGATATTTCCATGTTTATAAAATGGTGGTGTAGATATTTCCCTGTTTATACAGTTGACTGTGTAGACATTTCCATGTTTTTACAGAGGGTGGTCTCGGTATTTCCATGTTTATACAGATAGCAGAGTAGATATTTCCATGTTTATACAGATGGCTGTGTAGATATTTCCAAGTTTATACAGATGGCAGTGTAGATATTTCCATCTTTATACACATAGCGGTGTAGATATTTCCATGTGTTTACAGATGACTGTGTAGATATTTCCATGTTTATGCAGATGGCGGTGTAGATATTTCCATGTTTATAGAGATAGCGGTGAAGATATTTCCAAGTTTATACAGATAGCGGTGTAGATATTTCCATGTTTATACAGACAGCGGTGTAGATATTTCCATGTTTATACTGATAGCGGTGTAGATATTTCCATGTTTATACAGATTTCGGTGTAGGTATTTCCATGCTTACAGAAATACCGGTGTAGATATTTCCATGTTTATACAGATGGAGGTGTAGATATTTCTATGTTTATGCAGATGACTCTGTAGATATTTTTATATTTTTACAGATGGCGGTGTAGGTATTTCCATGCTTATACAGATTGCGTTGTGGCTAATTCCATGTCTATACAGATTGCTGTATAGATATTTCCATGTTTATAAAGATGGCTGTGTAGCTATTTCCATGTTTATACAGATGGCAGTGTAGATATTTCCATGTTTATTCCGATATTGGTGAAGATATTTCCATGTTTATACAGATGACTGTGTAGATATTTCCATGTTCATACAGATGGTGGTGTAGATATCTCCATGTTCATAGAGATAGTCATGTAGATATTTCCATGTTTATACAGATAGTGGTGAAGACATTTCCATGTTTATAGAGATAGCGGTGTAGGTATTTCCATATTTATACAGATAGGTGTGTAGATATTTCCAAGTTAATACAGATAGCGGGGTAGATATTTCCATGTTTATACAGACAGCGGTGTAGATATTTCCATGTTTATACAGATAGCGGTGTAGATATTTCCCTGTTTATACAGATAGCGGTGAAGATATTACCATATTTCTACAGATAGCGGTGTAGATATTTCCATGTTTATACAGATAGCGGTGAAGATATTGCCATATTTATGCAGATAGCGGTGTGGATATTTCCATGTTTATACAGATAGCAGTGTAGATATTTCCATGTTTACACATATAGCGGTGTAGATATTTCCATGTTTATACAGATAGTGGTGTAGGTATTTCCATGTTTATACAGATACCGGTGGAGATACTTCCATGTTTATACAGATGGCGGTGTAGATATTTCCACGTTTATAGAGATAGCAGTGCAGATATTTCCATGTTTATACAGATAGCGGTGTAGATATTTCCATGTTTATACAGATTGCGGTTTACGTATTTCCATGTTTATTGAGATAGCGGTGTGGCTATTTCCATGTTTATACAGATAGCGGTGAAGATGTTTCCATGATATAGAGATGGCTGTGTAGATATTTCCATGTATATACAGATGGTTGTGTAGATATTTCCATGTTTATACAGATTGCAGTGTAGATATTTCCATGTTTATACAGAAAGTGCTGTTGATATTTCCATGTATATGCAGATTGCCATGTAGGTATTTCCCCGTTTATACAGATAGCGGTGTAGATATTTCCATGTTTATACAGATGGCTGTCTAGATATTTCCATGTTTATACAGATGGCAGTGTAGATATTTCTGTGTTTATACAGATGGAGGTGTAGGAATTTCCATGTTTATACAGATGACTGTGTAGATATTTCCATCTTTATACAGATAGTGATGTAGGCATTTCCATGTTTATAGAGATAGCGGTGAAGATATTTTCATATTTATACAGGTTGCGGTGTAGATATTTCCATGTTTACACCAATAGCGGAGTTGATATTTCCATGTTTTTACAGATAGCGGTGTAGATATTTCCATGTTTATACAGATAGCGGGGTAGATATTTCCATGTTTACAGAGAGAGCGTTGTTGATATTTCCATATTTGCACAGATTGCGGTGTAGTTATTTCTATCGTTACACAGATTGCGGTGTACATATTTCCATGTTTACACAGATAGCGGTGTAGATATTTCCATGTTAAAACAGCTAGTGTTGTAGATAATTCCATGTTTATATAGATAGCGGTGTAGTTATTTCCATGTTTATAAATATAGTGGTGTAGATATTTCCATGATTTTACAGATAGCGGTGTAGATATTTTCATGTTTTTACAGATGGCGGTGTAGATATTTCCATGTTTTTACAGGTAGCGGTGTAGATATTTCCATGTTGATAGAGAAATCGGTGAAGATATTTCCATGTTTATAGAGATAGCCATGTAGATATTTCCATGTTTATACAGATAGTGGTGTAGACATTACCATGTTCATAGAGATAGCACTGTAGATATTTCCATATTTATACAGATAGCTGTGTTTATATTTCCATGTTTATGCAGATAGCGGTGGAGAGATTTCCATGTTCACAGAAATAGCGGTGTAGATATTTCCATATTTGCACAGATTGCATTGTAGATATTTCCATCTTTACACAGAGCGGTGTACATATTTCCATGTTTACACAGACAGCTGTGTAGATATTTCCATGTTTAAACAGATAGTGTTGTAGATATTTCCATGTTTATACAGGTAGCGGTGTAGGTATTTCCATGTTTATAGAGATAGCGCTGCAGATATATTCATGTTTAAACAGATAGCGATGTAGATATTTCCATGTTTATACAGATAGTAGTGTAGGTATTTCCATATTTATACAGAGAGTGGTGTCGATACTTCCATGTTTACACAGATAGTGTTGTAGATATTTCCGTGTTTATACAGGTAGCGGTGTAGATATTTCCATGTTCATAGAGATAGCGCTGGAGATATTTCCATGTTTATACAGATGGCGGTGTAGATATTTCCAAGTTTATAAAGATAGCGGTATGGATATTTCCATGTTTATACAGAGAGCGGTGTATATATTTCCAAGTTTATACAGATTGTGGGGTAGGTATTTCCATGTTTATACAGATAGCGGTGTAGATATTTCCATGTTTATACAGATGGCTGTGTAGATGTTTCCTTGTGTATACAGATTGCAGTGTAGATATTTCCATGTTTATACAGATGGAGGTGTAGATATTTCCATGTCTATACAGATGACTGTGTAGATATTTTCATGTTTTTACAGATGGCGGTGTAGGTATTTCCATATTTATGCAGATAGTGGTGTGGCTGTTTCCATGTTTATACAGATCTTGGTGTAGATATTTCCATGTTTATACAGATAGCGGTGTAGATATTTCCATGTTTATACAGATAGCGGTGCAGCTATTTCCAAGACTTCAGAGATAGCGGTGTAGATATTTCCATATTTGCAAAGATTGCGGTGCAGATATTTCAATCTTTACACAGATAGCGGTGTACATATTTCCATGTTTACACAGATAGCGGTGAAAATATTTACATGTTAACACAGATAGTGTTGTAGATATTTCCATGTTTCTACAGATAGCCGTGTAGATATTTCCATGTTTATAAAGATAGCGGTGCAGATATTTCCATGTTTATTCAGAAAGCGGTGGAGATATTTCCATGTTTTTACAGAAACTGGTGGAAATAATTCCATGTTTATACACATGGTGGTGTATATATTTCCAAGTTTATAAAGATAACGGTGTAGATATTTCCATGTTTATACAGAGAGCGGTGTAGATATTTCCATGTTTATAGAGATCGTGGTGTAGATATTTCCATATTTATACAGATAGCGGTGTAGATATTTCCATGTTTATACAGACAGCGGTTTAGATATTTCCATGTTTACAGAGAGAGCGGTGTAGATATTTCCATATTTGCACAGACTGTGCTGTAGATATTTCCATCTTTACACAGATAGCTGTGTACATATTTCCATGTTTCCACAGAGAGCGGTCTATTTATTTCCATGTTAACACAGTTAGTGTTGTAGATATTTCCATGTTTATACAGATAGCGGTTTAGATATTTCCATGTTTATACAGATCGTGGTGTAGATATTTTCATGTTTATACAGATAGCATTGTAGATATTTTCATGTTTATAGAGATAGCAGTGTAGATACTTCCATGTTTACAGAGATAGCGGTTTAGATATTTCCATCTTTGCACAGATTGCGGTGTAGATATTTCCATCTTTACACAGATTGCGGTGTACATATTACCATGTTTACACAGATAGCGGTGTAGATATTTCCATATTTACACAGATAGTGTTGTAGATATTTCCAGGTTTATTCAGATAGCAGTGTAGATATTTATGTGTTTATAAAGATAGCAGTGTAGATGTTTCCAACTTTATACAGATAGCGGTGTAGATATTTCCATGTTCATACAGATGGCGGTGTAGGTATTTCCATATTTATACAGATAGCGGTGTAGGTATTTCCATGTTCATTCAGATGGCCGTGTACATATTTCCATGTGTATACAGATGGCAGTGTAGATATTTCCATGTTTATACAGATGAAGGTGTAGGTATTTCCATGTTTATACAGAAGAAAGTGTAGATATTTCCATATTTTTACAGATCGCGTTGTAGATATTTCGATGTTTATGCAGATGGCGGTGTAGATATTTCCATGTTTATAGAGATGGCGGTGTAGATATTTCTAAGTTCATAGAGATAGCGGTGTAGATAATTCCATGTTTATTGAGATGGTGGTGTTGGTATTTCCATGTTTATAGAGATAGTGGTGTAGATATTTCCATGTTTATTCATATAGCGGTGTAGATATCTCCCTGTTAATACAGATAGTGGTGCTGATATTTCCATGTTTATACACATAGCGGTGTAGACATTTCCATGTTTACTCAGCTCGCGGTGTAGATATTTCCATGTTTATAAAGATTGTAGTGTAGGTATTTCCATGTTTATGCAGATAGTGGTGTAGATATTTCCATGTTTATACAGATAGCAGTGTAGATTTTTCCATGTTTATAGAGATAGCGGTGAAGGTATTTCCATGTGTATTCAGATAGCGATGCAGATGCTTCCAAGTTTATACTGATGGCTGTGTAGACATTTCCATGTGTTTACACATGGCAGTGTGGATATTTCCATGTTTATAGAGATTGTGGTGTAGATATTTCCAAGTATATACAGATGACTGGGTAGATATTTCCATGTTTATACAGATGGCGGTGTAGATATTTCGATGTTTACACAGATAGCTGTGTAGACATTTCCATGTTTACACAGATAACGTAGTACATATTTCCATATTTATACTGATAGCGGTGTAGATATTTCCATGAGTATACAGATAGCTGTCTAGATGTTACCATGTTTATACAGATGAGTGTGTAGGTGTTTCCATGTTTATACAGATTGCAGTGTTGATATTTCCATGTTTTTACAGACGGCCGTGTAGATATTTCCATGTATATACAGGTTGACGTGTGGATATTTCCATGTTTATACCGAGAGCGGTGTAGATATTACCATGTTTACACAGATAGCGGTTTAGATATTTTCATCTTTGCAGAGATTGCGGTGTAAATATTTCCATCTTTACAAAGATAGCGGTGTAGATATTTCCATGTTTACACAGATAGCGGTGTAGATAGTTCCATATTTACACAGATAGTGGTGTAGATGTTTCCATGTTTATACAGATAACTTTGTAGGAAGTTCCATGTTTATGCAGATGGCAGTGTAGATATTTCTATGTTTATACAGATGGCGGTGCAGATATTTCCATGTTTATACAGATGGCGGTGTAGATATTTCCATGTTTATGCAGATGGCGGTGTAGATATTTCCATGTTGATTGAGATGGCGGTGTACATATTTCTATGTTTATAGAGATAACGGTGTAGATATTTCCATGTATATAAAGATGGCAGTGTAGGTATTTCCATGTTTATTGAAATAGCGGTGCAGATATATCCATGTTTATACAGATGGTGGTGTAGATATTTCCATGTTTATAGAGATAGTGGTGTTGTTATGTCCATGTTTATACGGATATCTGTGTAGATATTTCCATGTTTATACAGCTCACGGTGTAGATATTTCCATCTTTATACAGATGGCAGTGTAGGTATTTACATGTTTAAGCAGATAGCTGTGTGGATATTTCCATGTTTATATAGATAGCGGTGTAGTTATTTCCATGTTTATAGAGATAGCGGTGTAGATATTTCCATGTTTATACAGATCACTGTATAGTTATTTCCATGTGTATACAGATGGCAGTGTAGATATTTCCATGTTTATACAGATGGAGGTGTAGATATTTCCATATTTATACAGATGACTCTGTAGATATTTCCATGTTTTCACAGATGGCGGTGTAGATATTTCCATGTTTATACAGATGACTGTGTCGTTTTTTCCATATTTATACAGATGGCGTTGTAGATACTTCCATGTTTATAGAGATAGCCATGTAGATATTTCCATGTTTATACAGATAGCGGTGTAGACATTTCCATGTTTATACAGATAGCAGTTTAGATATTTCCATATTTATACTGATAGCGGTGTAGATATTTCCATGTTTATACAGATAGTGGTGTAGATATTCCCATGTTTATACAGATAGCGGTGTTGATATATCCATGTTTATACAGATTGCGGTGGAGATATTTCCATGTTTATACAGATGTCTGTGTCGGTTTTTCCATATTTATACAGATGGGGTTGTAGATAATTCCATGTTTATAGAGATAGCCATGTAGATATTTCCATGTTTATACAGATAGCGATGTAGTTATTTCCATATTTACAGAGATAGAGGTGCAGATATTTCCATATTTGCACAGATAACGGTGTAGATATATCCATCTTCACACAGATAGCGGTGTACATATTTCCATGTTTACACAGACAGCTGTGTAGATATTTCCATGTTTAAACAGATAGTGTTGTAGATTTTTAAATGTTTATACAAATTGTGGTGTAGACATTTCCATGTTTATGCAGATGGCGGTGGAGATATTTCCATGTTTATGCAGATGGCGGTGTAGATATGTCCATGATTATAGAGATTGCGGTGTAGTTAGTAATATGTTTATAGAGATAGCGGTGTAAATATTTCCATGTTTATGGAGATAGCGGTGTAGATATTTCCATGTTTATACAGATTGCGTTGTTGATACCTCCATGTTTATACAGATAGTGGTGTAGATATTTCCATGTATATACAGATAGCGGTGTAGATATTTCCATGTTTATACAGATAGCGGTGTAGATATTTCCGTGTTTATACAGAGAGCATTGGAGATATTTCCATGTTTATACAGATAGCCTTGTAGGTATTTCCATGTTTATAGAGATAGCGGTGTAGATATTTCCATGTTTATACAGATGACTGTGTAGATATATCCATGTGTATACAGATGGCAGTGTAAATATTTCCATGTTTATAGAGATGGAGGTGTAGATATTTCCAAGTTTATACAGTTGACTGTGTAGATGTTTCTATGTTTTTAGAGATGGTGATGTTCATATTTCCATGTTTATTCAGATAGCGGTGTGGCTATTTCCATGTTTATACATAAAGCGATGTAGTTATTTCCATGTTTATAAAGATGGCTGTGTAGATATTTCCATGTTTATACAGATTGTGGTGTAGATATTTCCATGTTTATACAGATGGCAGTGTAGATATTGCCATGTTTTCAGAGATAGCCATGTAAATATTTCCATGTTTATATAGATATCGGTTTAGACATTTCCATGTTTATGGAGATAGCGGTGTAGATACTTCCATATTTACACAGATAGTAGTGTATATATTTCCATATTTATACAGATAGCAGTGTAGATATTTCCATGTTTATAGAGATATCGGTGTAGATATTTCCATGTTTATACAGATGACTGTGTATATATTTCCATGTTTATACAGATGGCGGTGTAGATATTTCCATGTTTATACAGATAGCGGTGCATGTATTTCCATGTTTATACAGATAGCGGTGTAGATATTTCCATGTTTATAGAGATGGCAGTGTAGATATTTCCATGTTTATAGAGATGGCAGTGTAGATATTTTCATGTTTGCACAAATATCGGTGTAGATATTTCCATGTTTATAGAGATAGCGGTGTAGATATTTCCATGTTTGCACAGATAGCAGTGTGGATATTTCCATCTTTTCACAGATTGTGGTGTAGATATTTCCATGTTTATACAGATTGTTGTGTAGATATTTCCATGTTTATACAGATAGCGGTGTAGATATTTCCATATTTGCACAGATTGCGGTGTAGATATTTCCATCTTTACACAGAGACCTGTGTACATATTTCCATGTTTATACAGATAGCCGTGTAGATACTTCCGTGTTTATTCAGATAAAAGTGTAGATATTTCCATGTTTACACAAATCGTGGTGTAGATATTTCCATGTTTATACAGATAGCGGTGTAGGCATTTCCATGTTTATACAGGAAGCGGTGTAGACATTCCCATATTCATACAGATCACTTTGTAGATATTTCCATCTTTCTACAGATGGCCCTGTAGATATTTCCATGTTTATACAGATAGCGGTGCAGATATTTCCATGTTTATACAAATTGTGGTGTTGGTATTTCCATGTTTATAGAGATAGCGGTGTAGATATTTTCATGTCTATACAGCTCACGTTGTAGATATTTACATCTTTATACAGATGGCAGTGTAGATATTTCCATGTTTATACAGATGGCAGTGTAGATATTTCCATGTTCATAGAGATAGTGGTGTAGATATTTCCATGTTTACAGTGATAGCGGTGTATTTCCATGTTTATAGAAATAGCGGTGTAGTTATTTCCATGTTGATACAGATTGCTGTGAAGATATTTCCACGTGTATAAAGATGGCAGTGTAGGTATATCCATGTTTATGCAGATGGTGGTGTAGATATTTCCATGTTTATAGAGACAGCAGTGTAGATATTTCCATGTTTATACAGATGGCAGTGTAGATATATCCATGTTTATACAGATAGCGGTGTGGATATTTCCATGTTTACAGAGATGGTGGTGTAGATAGTTCCAGGTTTATGGAGATGGCGGTGTAGAAATTTTCATGTTTATAGAGATGGCGTTGAAGGTATTTCCATGTTTATAGAGATAGCGGTGTAGGTACTTCCATGTTTATAGAGAGAGCGGTGAAGATGTTTCCATGTTTTTACTGACGGCTGTGTAGGTATTTCCAAGTTTATAGAGATAGCGGTGTAGACATTTCCACATTTATACAGATAGCGGTTTAGATATTTCCATGTTTATACAGATGGCGATGGATATATTTCCATGTTTATACAGATGGCGGTGTAGATATATCCAACTTTATACAGATATCGGTGTAGATATTTCCATGTTTATACAGATTGCGGTGTAGGTATTTCCATGATAACAGAGATAGCGGTGTAGATATTTCTGTCTTTGAACAGATTGAGGTGTAGATATTTCCATGTTTACACAGATAGCGGTGTAGATATTTTCATGTTTACACAGATAGCTGTGTAGGTATTTCCATGTTTACACAGATAGCGTTGTAGGTATTTCCATGTTTATACAGATAGCGGTGTAGATAGTTCCATGTCTATAGAGATAGCGGTGGAGATGTTTCCATGTTTATACAGATAGCGATGTAGATATCTCCATGTTTATACAGATAGCTGTGTAGATATTTCCATGTTTATAGAGATAGCGGTGTAGATATTTCCATCTTTGCAGAGATTGCAGTGTGGATGTTTCCATGTTTACACATATAGCGGTGTAGATATTTCCGTGTTTACACAGATAACTGTGTAGATATTTCCATGTTTACACAGATAGCGTTGTAGATATTTCCATGTTTATACACATAGCGGTGGAGATGTTTCCATGTTTATTCAGATAGCGGTGTAGATATTTCCTCGTTTACACAGATGGTGGTGTAGATAGTTCCATGTTTATGGAGATGGCGGTGTAGATATTTTCATGTTTATAGAGACGTTGGTGCAGTTATTTCCCTGTTTATAGAGATTGCGTTCTAGATATTTCCATGTTTATAGAGATTGCCGTGTAGATATTTCCTTGTTTATTCAGATAACCGTTTAGACATTCCCATGCTTATCGAGATAACAGTGTAGATATTTTCATATTTATACAGATAGCGGCGTACATATTTGCATGTTTATACAGATAACGGTGTAGATATTTCCATGTTTATACATATAGCAGTGTAGATATTTCCATGTTTATACAGATAGCTGTGTAGGTATTTCCATGTTTATACAGGTAGCGGTGTAGATATTCCCATGTTTATACAGATCACGGTGTAGACATTTCCATCTTTCTACAGATGGCAGTGTAGATATTTCTATGTTTAAACAGACGGTGTTGTAGATATTTCCATGTTTATAGAGATCGCGGTGCAGATATTTCCATGTTTATGCAGATGGCGGTGTAGATATTTCCATGTTTATAGAGATGGCAATGTAGATATTTCTATGTTTACAGAGATAGCGGTGCAGATAATTCCATGTTTATTGAGATGGCGGTGTTGTTATTTCCATTTTGATAGAGATAGTGGTGTAGATATTTCCATGTTTATACTGATGGCTCTGTAGATACTTGTATGTATATACAGATGGCGGTGTTGGTAATTCCATGTTTATACAGGGAGCCGTGTAGATATTTCCTTGTTTATACAGCTTGCGGTGTAGATATTTCCATCTTTATACAGATGGCAGTGTAGATATTTCCATGCTTATACAGATGGCGGTGTAGATATTTCCATGTCTAAACTAATAGCGGTGTAGATATTTCCATGTTCATGCAGATGGCGGTGTAGATATTTTCATGTTTATACAGATGGCGGTGTAGCTATTTCTGTGTTTATACATATGGCGGTGTTGTTATTTCCATGTTTATACAGATAGCGGTTTAGATATTTAAATGTTTATACAGATAGCGGTGTAGTTAATTACATGTTTGCAGAGATAGCAGTGTAGATATTTCCATCTTTGCACAGATAGCTGTGTAGATATTTCCAAGTTTACACAGATATCTGTGTAGATATTTCCATGTTTACACAGATAGCAGTGTAGATATTTCCATGTTTATGCAGCACGCGGTGTAGATATTTCCATGTTTATACAGATGGCAGTGTACGTATTTCCATGTTTGTACAGATAGTGGTGTAGATATTTCCATGTTTGTACAGATCGGAGTGTAGATATTTGCATGTGTATACAGATGGCAGTGTAGGTATTTCCATGTTTTTAGAGATGGTGGTGAAGATATTTCCATGTTTTTCAGATGACTTTGTAGATATTTGCAAGTTTATACAGATGGCAGTGTAGATATTTCCATGCTTATAGAAATAACAGTGTAGATATTTCCATGTTTATAAAGATAGCGGTGTAGATATTTCAATGTTTACAGAGATAGCGGTGTAGATATTTCAATGTTTATACAGATAGCGGTTTAGATATTTCCATGTTTAAACTGATGGCGGTGTAGATATTTCCATGTTTATAGAGATAACATTGTAGATATTTCCATGTTTATAGAGATAGAGGTGTAGATATTTCCATATTTATACAGATAGCAGTGTAGATAATTCCATGTTTATACAGATGGCTGTGTAGATATTTCCATGTGTATACAGATGGCAGTGTAGATATTTCCATGTTTATAGAGCTGACTGTGTAGATATTTCCACGTTTATACAGATAGCGGTGGTGATATTTCCACGTTTATACAGATGTCGATGTAGATATTTACACGTTTATACAGATAGCGGTGTAGATACTTCCAAGTTTACACAGATAACAGTGAAGATATTTTCACGTTTTACAGATAGTGGTGTAGATATTTCCATGTTTACACAGATAGCGTTGCAGATATTTCCATGTTTATACAGATAGCGGTGTAGATATTTCCATGTTTATACAGCTGGCGGTGTAGATATTTCCATGTTTATGCAGATGGCGGTGTAGATATTTCCATGTTTTTGCAGACAGCGGTGTAGATATTTCCAAATTTACACAATGGCTGTGTGGATATTTCCGTGTTTACAGAGATAGCTGTGTAGGTATTTCCATGTTTATAGTGATAGCGGTGTAGATATTTCCAGGTTTTCACAGATAATGTTGTAGATATTTCCAAGTTTATGCGGATAGCTGTGTTCATATTTCCATGTTTATAAGGATAGTGGTGTAGATATTTCCATGTTCATACAGATAGCGGTGTAGGTGTTTACATGTTTATACAGATAGCAGGGAAGATATTTCCATCTTTATAGACATGGCTGAGTAGATATTTCCATGTTTATACAGATGGCAGTGTAGATATTTCCATGTTAATACAGGTTGTGGTGTAGATATTTCCATGTTTATACAGATGACTGTGTAGGTATTTCCACGTTGATACAGATGTCGTTGTAGATATTTCCATGTTTATAGGTATAGAGGTGTAGATGTTTCCATGTTTATACAGATAGCGGTGTATATATCTCCATGTTTATAGAGATGGCTGTGAAGGCATTTCCATGTTTATACAGATAGCGGTGTACATATTTCCATGTTTATTCAGCTCCCGATTTTGATATTTCCATCTTTATACTGATGGCAGTGTACATAATTCCATGTTTATACAGATAGTGGTGTAGTTATTTCCATGTTTATACAGATGGCGGTGAAGATAGTTCCATGTTTCTGGAGATGGCGGTGTAGATATTTTCATGTTTATAGAGATGGAGGTTTAGATATTTCCATGTTTATACAGATGGCTGTGTAGATATTTGAATGTGTATACAGATGGCAGTGTAGATATTTCCAAGTTTATAGAGGTGGTGGTGTAGATATTTCCATGTTTATAGAGCTGACTTTGTAGATATTTGCTTGTTTATACAGATGCCGGTGTAGATATTTCCATGTTTATAGAGATAACAGTGTAGATATTTCCATGTTTATAAAGATAGCGGTGTAGATATTTCCATGTTTATAGAGATAGCGGTGTAGATATTTCCATATTTATACAGATAGCGGTGCAGACATTTCCATGTTGAAACAGATGGTGGTGTAGATATTTCCATGTTTATACAGATGGTGATGTAGATATTTCCTTGTTTATTCAGATAGCGGTGTAGGTATTTCCATGTTTATACAGATAGCGGTTTAGATATTTCCATGTTTACAGACATAGGGTTGTAGATATTTCCATCTTTGCACAGATTGCTGTGTAGATATTTCCATTTTTACACAGATATCTGTGTAGATATTTCCACGTTTACACAGATATATGTGTAGATATTCCCATGTTTACACAGATAGCGTTGTAGATATTTCCATGTACATACTGATAGTGTTGGAGATATTTCCGTGTTTATACAGATAGCAGTGTGGATACTTCATTGTTTATAAAGATAGCGGTGTAGATATGTCCATGTTTAAACAGATAGCGGTGTAGATATTTCCATGTGTATAGAGATGGCGGTGTGGGTATTTCCATGTTTATAGAGATAGCGGTGAAGATATTTCCATGTTTATACAGATAGAGGTGTAGATATTTCCATGTTTACAGAGATAGCGATGTAGATATTTCCATCTTTGCACAGATCTCGGTGTAGATATTTCCATGTTTACACAGATAGCGTTGTAGATATTTCCATGTTAATACAGATAGTGGTGTAGATATTTCCATGTTTATGCAGATAGCGGTGTTGGTATTTCCATGTTTATACAGATAGCAGTGTAGATATTTCCATGTATATAGAGCTCGTGGTGTAGATATTCCATCATTATACGGATGGCAGTGTAGTTATTTCCATGTGTATAAAGATGGCAGTCTGGATAGTTCCATGTTTCTGGAGATGGCAGTGTTGTTATTTTCATGTTTATAGAGTCGGCGGTGTAGATATTTCCATGTTTATAGAGACTGCGGTGTAGATATTTCCATGTTTATAGAGATAGCGATGTAGGTATTTCCATGTTTATAGAGACAGCGTTGTAGGTATTTCCATGTTTATACAGATAGCGGTGAAGATATTTCCATATTTATACAGATAGCGGTGCAGATATGTCCATGTTTATACAGATTGCGGTGGAGCTATTCCCACGTTTATACAGATATCGATGTAGATATTTCCGCGTTTATACAGATAGCGTTGTAGATATTTCCACGTTTATACAAATAGTGGTGTAGATATTTCCACGTTTATATAGATAGCGGTGTAGATATTTCTACGTTTTATAGACAGCATTGTAGATATTTCCATGTTTATACAGATAACGGTGTTGATATTTCCATGTTTACAGATATAGCGGTGTAGATATTTCCATCTTTGCACAAATTACGGTGTGGATATTTCCATCTTTACACAGATAGCTGTGTAGATATTTCCACGGTTACACAGATTGCTGTATAGGTATTTCCATGTTGACACAGATAGCGTTGTAGATATTTCCACGTTTATACAGACAGCGTTGAAAATATTTCCATGTTTATACAGATAGCGGTGTTGGTATTTCCATGTTTATACAGATAGCAGTGTAGATTTTTCCATGTTTATACAGCTCGAATTGTATATATTTCCATCTTTATACAGATGGGAGTGTAGATATTTCCATGTTTATACAGATAGTGGTGTAGATATTTCCATGTTTATACAGATGGCGGTGTAGATATTTTCATGTTTATACAGATGGCGGTGTAGATAATTCTGTGTTTATACATATGGCGGTGTTGTTATTTCCATGTTTATACAGATAGCGGTTTAGATATTTAAATGTTTATACAGATAGCGGTGTAGATATTTACATGTTTGCAGAGATATCAGTGTAGATATTTCCATCTTTGCACAGATAGCTATGTAGATATTTCCAAGTTTACACAGATATCTGTGTAGATATTTCCATGGTTATACAGATAGCAGTGTAGATATTTCCATGTTTATGCAGCACGCGGTGTAGATATTTCCATGTTTATACAGATGGCAGTGTACGTATTTCCATGTTTATACAGATAGTGGTGTAGATATTTCCATGTTTGTACAGATCGCGGTGTAGATATTGGCATGTGTATACAGATGGCAGTGTAGGTATTTCCATGTTTTTAGAGATGGTAGTGTAGATGTTTCCTTGTTAATACAGATGACTTTGTAGATATTTGCAAGTTTATACACATGGCGCTGTAGATATTTCCATGCTTATAGAAATAACAGTGTAGATATTTCCATGTTTATAAAGATAGCGGTGTAGATATTTCAATGTTTACAGAGATAGCGGTGTAGATATTACCATGTTTATACAGATAGCGGTTTAGATATTTCCATGTTTATAGAAATGGCGGTGTAGATATTTCCATGTTTATACAGATAGCGGTGTAGATATTTCCACGTTTATACAGATGGCGGTGTAGATAATTCCATCTTTCTACAAATGGCTGTGTAGATATTTCCATGTTTATAGAGATAGCGGTGTAGATATATCCATGTTCATAGAGATAGCAGTGAGGATATTTCCATGTTTATACAGATTGCAGTGTAGATATTTCCACTTTTATAGAGATAGTGGTTTAGATATTTCATATTTATACAGATAGCGGTGTAGATTTTCCATGTTTATACAGATTGCGGTGTAGATATTTCCATGTTTATACAGATAACGGTGTTGATATTTCCATGTTTCTACTGATCGCAGTGTAGATATTTCCATGTTTATAGAGATGGCGGTGTAGATATTTCCATGTTCATAGAGATAGCGGTATTGATTTTTCCATGTTTATAGCGAAAGCGCTGTGGATATTTCCATGTTTATACAGATAGGGGTGTAGATATTTCCATGTTTATAGAGATGGCGGTGTAGATATTTCCATGTTTATACAGATCACGGTGTAGATATTTCCATGTTTATACAGATCATGGTGTAGATATCTCCATGTTTTTACAGATCGCGGTGTTGATATTACCATGTTTATAGGGATAGCGGTGCAAATATTTCCACATTTATACAGATAGCGGTGTAGTTATTATCATGTTTATACAGATAGCGGTGTAGATATTTCATTGTATAAACACATGTCTGTGTATATATTTCCATGTTTAAACAGATGACGGTGTAGATATTTCCTTGTTTATACAAATAGCGGTGTAGTTATTTCCATGTTTATACAGATAGCGGTGTAGATATTTCCATGTATATACAGATGGCTGTGTAGATATTTCCATGTTCATACAGATGGCTCTGTAGATATTTCCATGTTTATACAGATGAATTTGTAGGTATTTCCATGTTTATACAGATGGCGGTGTAGATATTTCCATGTTTGTAGAGAAAGCTGTGTAGTTATTTCCATGTTTATACAGATAGCGGTGTATATATTTCCATGTTTATACAGATCGCGGTGTAGATATTTCCATGTTTATACAGATCGCAGTGTAGATATTTCCATATTTATACAGATAGTGGTGTTGTTATTTCCATGTTTATACAGATAGCGCTGTAGATATTTCCATGTTTACACAGATGGCAGTGTAGATATTTCCATGTTTATACAGATGGCGGTGTAGATATTTCCATGTTTACAGAGATAGCGGTGTAGATATATCCTTGTTCATAGGGATAGCAGTGAGGATATTTCCATGTTTATACAGATAGCAGTGTAGATATTTCCATTTTTATAGAGATAGCGGTTTAGATATTTCATATTTATACAGATAGCGGTGTAGATATTTCCATGTTTATACAGATTGCGGTGTAGATATTTCCATGTTTATACACATGACTGTGTAGGTATTTCCATGTTTATACAGATGGCTTTGTAGATATATCCATGTTTATAGAGATAGCGGTGCAGATATTTCCATGTTTATACAGATAGCCGTGTAAATATTTCCATGTTTATACAGATCGTGGTGTAGATATTTCCATGTTTATACAGATTCCAGTGTAGTTATTTACATGTTTATACAGACCGCAGTGTAGATACTTCCATGTTTATAGAGATAGCGGTTTAGATATTTCCATGATTGTACAGATGGCGGTGTTGATGTTTCTATCTATACACAGACTGCCGTGTAGGTATTTCCTTGTGTATACAGATGGCATTGTAGATATTTCCATGTTTATACAGATGGTGGTGTAGAAATTTCCATGTTGATACAGATGACTCTATAGGTTTTTCCATGTTTTTACTGATGGCATTGTAGATATTTCCATGTTTATAGAGATAGCAGCGTAGATATTTCCATGTTTATACAGATGGCGGTGTAGATATTTTCATGTTTAGAAAGATAGCGGTGAAGATATTTCCATGTTTATACAGATAACTGTGTAGATATTTCCAGGTTTATACAGATAGCGGTGTAAATATTTCCATGTTTATACAGATCATGGTGTAGATATTTCCATGTTTATAGAGATAGCAGTGTAGATATTTCCATGTTTATACTGATCACGGTGTAGATATTTCCATGTTTATACAGATCGCGGTGTAGTTATTTCCATGTTTATACTGATCATGGTGTAGATAATTCCATGTTTATACAGATCGCGGTGTTGATACTACCATGTTTATAGGGATGGCGGTGCAAATATTTCCACATTTATACAGATAGCGTTGTAGTTATTAGCATGTTTATACAGATAGCGGTGTAGATATTTCCATGTATAAACAGATGTCTGTGTATATATTTCCATGTTTAAACAGATGGCAGTGTAGATATTTCCATGTTTATACAAATAGCGGTGTAGATATTTCCATGTTTCTACAGATAGCTGTGTAGATATTTCCATGTGTATACAGATGTCTGTGTAGATATTTCCATGTTCATACAGATGGCTGTGTAGATATTTCCATGTTTATTGAGATGACTTTGTAGGTATTTCCATGTTTATAGAGATGGCGGTGTAGATATTTCCATGTTTATAGAGATGGCTGTGTAGATATTTCCATGTTTATACAGATTGCGATCTAGATATTTCCATGTTTATACAGATCGCGGTGTAGATATTTCCATGTTTATACAGATAGTGGTGTAGATATTTCCATGTTTATACAAATAGCGGTGTAGATATTTCCATGTTTATACTGATGGCGGTGTAGGTATTTCCATGTTTATAGAGATGGTGGTGTAGATATTTCCATGTTTATAGAGATAGCGGTGTAGATATATCCATGTTCATAGAGATAGCAGTGAGGATATTTCCATGTTTATACAGATAGCAGTGTAGATATTTCCACTTTTATAGAGATAGCGATTTAGATATTTCATATTTATACAGATAGCGGTGTAGATATTTCCATGTTTATACAGATTGCGGTGTAGATATTTCCATGTTTATACAGATAGCGGTGTAGATATTTCCATGTTTATACTGATCGTGGTTTAGATATTTCCATGTTTATAGAAATGGCGGTGTAGATAATTCCATGTTCATAGAGATAGCGGTGTTGATTTTTCCATGTTTATAGAGATATCGGTGTGGATATTTCCATGTTTATACAGATAGGGGTGGAGGTATTTCGATGTTTATAGAGATGGCGGTGTAGATATTTCTATGTTTACAGAGATCACGCTGTAGATATTTCCTTGTTTATACAAATAGCAGTCAAGTTATTTCCATGTTTATACAGATAGTGGTGTAGATACTTCCATGTATATACAGATCGCGGTGTAGATATTTCCATGTTTATACAGATCACGGTGTAGATATTTCCATGTTTATACAGATAGCGGGGTAGATATTTCCATGTTTTTACAGATATCGGTGTAGATATTTCCATGTTTACACAGATTGCGGTGTAGATATTTCCATCTTTCTACAGATGGCATTGTAGATATTTCCATGTTTATACAGATGGCGGTGTTGATATTTCCATCTATACACAGATAACCTTGTAGATATTTCCATGTTTATACAGATGGCCGCGCAGATATTTCTATGGATATGTAGATGGCTGTGTAGGTATTTAAATTTATAATGAGATAGCAGTGTAGTTATTTCCATGTTTATATAGAGAGCAGTGTAGATATTTCCATGTATGTACACATGGCTGTGTAGATATTTCCATGTTTATACAGATGACGGTGTAGATATTTCCATGTTTATACAGATAGCGGTGTAGATATTTCCATGTTTATACAGATTGCGGTGTAGATATTTCCATGTTTATACACATGACTGTGTAGGTATTTCCATGTTTATACAGATGGCTTTGTAGATATTTCCATGTTTATAGAGATAGCGGTGTAGATGTTTCCATGTTTATACAGATAGCGGTGTAAATATTTCCATGTTTATACAGATCGTGGTGTAGATATTTCCATGTTTATGCAGATTCCGGTGTAGATATTTACATGTTTATACAGACCGCAGTTTAGATATTTCCATGTTTATAGAGATAGCAGTTTAGATATTTCCATGATTGTATAGATGGCGGTGTTGCTGTTTCCTTCTATACACAGATTGCCGTGTAGGTATTTCCATGTGTATAGAGATGGCATTGTAGATATTTCCATGTTTATACAGATGGTGGTGTAGAAATTTCCATGTTGATACAGATGAATCTATAGGTATTTCCATGTTTTTACTGATGGCATTGTAGATATTTCCATGTTTATAGAGATAGCAGTGTAGATATTTCCATGTTTATGCAGATGGCGGTGTAGATATTTTCATGTTTATAAAGATGGCGGTGTAGATATTTCCATATTTATACAGATAACTGTGTAGATATTTCCATGTTTATGCAGATAGCGGTGTAAATATTTCCATGTTTATACAGATCATGGTGTAGATATTTCCATGTTTATAGAGATAGTGGTGTAGATATTTCCATGTTTATACTAATCACGGTGTAGATATTTCCATGTTTATACAGATCGCGGTGTAGATATTTCCATGTTTATACAGATCATGGTGTAGATATTTCCATGTTTATACAGATCGTGGTGTTGATATTACCATGTTTAAAGGAATGGCGGTGCAAATATTTCCACATTTATACAAATAGCGTTGTAGTTATTAGCATGTTTATACAGATAGCGGTGTAGATATTTCCATGTATAAACAGATGTCTGTGTATATATTTCCATGTTTAAACAGATGGCGGTGGAGATATTTCCTTGTTTATAGAAATAGCGGTGTAGATGTTTCCATGTTAATACAGATAGCGGTGTAGATATTTCCATGTGTATACAGATGGCTGTGTAGATATTTCTATGTTCATATAGATGGCTGTGTATATATTTCCATGTTTATAGAGATGACTTTGTAGGTATTTCCATGTTTATACAGATGGCGTTGTAGATATTTCCATGTTTATAGAGATAGCTGTGTAGATATTTCCATGTTTATACAGATAGCGATCTAGTTATTTCCATGTTTATACAGATCGTGGTGTAGATATTTCCACTTTTATACAGATGGCGGTGTAGATATTTCCATCTTTCTACAAATGGCAGTGTAGATATTTCCATGTTTATAGAGATAGCGGTGTAGATATATCCATGTTCATAGAGATAGCAGTGAGGATATTTCCATGTTTATACAGATAGCAGTGTAGATATTTCCACTTTTATAGAGATAGCGGTTTAGATATTTCATATTTATATGGATAACGGTGTAGATATTTCCATGTTTATACTGATCACGGTGTAGATATTTCCATGTTTATACAGATCGCGGTGTAGATATTTCCATGTTTATACAGATCATGGTGTAGATATTTCCATGTTTATACAGATCGTGCTGTTGATATTACCATGTTTATAGGAATGGCGGTGCAAATATTTCCACATTTATACAAATAGCGTTGTAGTTATTAGCATGTTTATACAGATAGCGGTGTAGATATTTCCATGTATAAACAGATGTCTGTGTATATATTTCCATGTTTAAACAGATGGCGGTGGAGATATTTCCTTGTTTATAGAAATAGCGGTGTAGATATTTCCATGTTTATACAGATAGTGGTGTAGATATTTCCATGTGTATACAGATGGCTGTGTAGATATTTCCATGTTCATATAGATGGCTGTGTAGATATTTCCATGTTTATAGAGATGACTTTGTAGGTATTTCCATGTTTATACAGATGGCGATGTAGATATTTCCATGTTTAAAGAGATATCTGTGTAGATATTTCCATGTTTATACAGATAGCGATCTAGTTATTTCCATGTTTATACAGATCGCGGGGTAGATATTTCCATGTTTATACAGATAGCGGTGTAGATATTTCCATGTTTATACTGATCGTGGTTTAGATATTTCCATGTTTATAGAAATGGCGGTGTAGATATTTCCATGTTCATAGAGATAGCGGTGTTGATTTTTTCATGTTTATAGAGATATCGGTGTGGATATTTCCATGTTTATACAGATAGGGGTGTAGGTATTTCCATGTTTATACAGATAGCGGTGTAGATATTTCCATGTTTTTACAGATATCGGTGTAGATATTTCCATGTTTACACAGATTGCTGTGTAGATATTTCCATCTTTCTTCAGATGGCATTGTAGATATTTCCATGTTTATACAGATGGCGGTGTTGATATTTCCATATATACACAGATATCCTTGTAGATATTTCCATGTTTATACAGATGGCCGTGCAGATATTTCTATGGAAATGTAGATGGCGGTGTAGGTGTTTCCATGTATATAGAGATAGCAGTGTAGTTATTTCCATGTTTATATAGAGACCGGTGTAGATATTTCCATGTATGTACACATGGCTGTGTAGATATTTCCATGTTTATACAGATGGCGGTGTAGATATTTCCATGTTTATACAGATAGCGGTGTAGATATTTCCATTTTTATAGAGATTGCGGTTTAGATATTTCATCTTTATACAGATAGCGGTGTAGATATTTCCATGTTTATACAGATTGCGGTGTAGATATTTCCGTGTTTATACACATGAGTGTGTAGGTATTTCCATGTTTATACAGATGGCTTTGTAGATATTTCCATGTTTATAGAGATAGCGGTGTAGATATTTCCATGTTTATACAGATAGCGGTGTAAATATTTCCATGTTTATACAGATCGTGGTGTAGATATTTCCATGTTTATACAGATTCCGGTGTAGATATTTACATGTTTATACAGACCGCAGTGTAGATATTTCCATGTTTATAGAGATAGCAGTGTAGATATTTCCATGATTGTTCAGATGGTGGTGTAGAAATTTCCATGTTGATACAGATGAATCTATAGGTATTTCCATGTTTTTACTGATGGCTTTGTAGATATTTCCATGTTTATAGAGATAGCAGTGTAGATATTTCCATGTTTATACAGATGGCGGTGTAGATATTTTCATGTTTATAAAGATGGCGGTGTAGATATTTCCATATTTATACACATAACTGTGTAGATATTTCCATGTTTATGCAGAGAGCTGTGTAAATATTTCCATGTTTATACAGATCATGGTGTAGATATTTCCATGTTTATAGAGATAGCCGTGTAGATATTTCCATGTTTATACTGATCATGGTGTAGATATTTCCATGTTTATACAGATCATGGTGTAGATATTTCCATGTTTATACAGATCGTGGTGTTGATATTACCATGTTTACAGGAATGGCGGTGCAAATATTTCCACATTTATACAAATAGCGTTGTAGTTATTAGCATGTTTATACAGATAGCGGTGTAGATATTTCCATGTATAAACAGATGTCTGTGTATATATTTCCATATTTCAACTGATGGCGGTGGAGATATTTCCTTGTTTATAGAAATAGCGGTGAAGATATTTCCATCTTTATACAGATAGCGGTGTAGATGTTTCCATGTGTATACAGATGGCTGTGTAGATATTTCCATGTTCATATAGATGGCTGTGTAGATATTTCCATGTTTATAGAGATGACTTTGTAGGTATTTCCATGTTTATACAGATGGCGTTGTAGATATTTCCATGTTTATAGAGATAGCTGTGTAGATATTTCCATGTTTATACAGATAGCGATCTTGTTATTTCCATGTTTATACAGATCGCGGTGTAGATATTTCCATGTTTATACAGATCGCGGTGTAGATATTTCCATGTTTATACAGATAGCGGTGTAGATATTTCCATGTTTATACAGATGGCGGTTTAGATATTTCCATGTTTATAGAGATGGCGGTGTAGATATTTCCATGTTTATACAGATAGCGATGTAGGTATTTCCACGTTTATACAGATGGCGGTGTAGATATTTCCATCTTTCTACAAATGGCAGTGTAGATATTTCCATGTTTATAGAGATAGCGGTGTAGATATATCCATGTTCATAGAGATAGCAGTGAGGATATTTCCATGTTTATACAGACAGCAGTGTAGATATTTCCACTTTTATAGAGATAGCGGTTTAGATATTTCATATTTATACAGATAGCGGTGTAGATATTTCCATGTTTGTACAGATTTCGGTGTAGATATTTCCATGTTTATACAGATAGCGGTGTAGATATTTCCGCGTTTATACAGATGGCGGTGTAGATATTTCCATGTTTATACAGATGGCTGCGTAGATATTTCCATGTGTATACAGATGGCGGTGTAGATATTTCCATGTTTATACATATAGTGGTGTAGATATTTCCATGTTTACAGATATAGCGGTAAATATATTTCCATCTTTGCGCAGATTGCGGTGTAGACATTGCAAACTTTACACTGATAGCGGTGTAGATATTTCCAAGTTTACACAGATACCAGTGTCGATATTTCCAGGTTTACAGAGATATCATTGTAGATATTTCGATGTTTATACAGATAGCAGTGTAGTTATTTACATGTTGATACAGATAGCGGTGTAGATATTTTCAGGGTTATACAGATACTGGTGTAGATATTTCCACGTTTTACAGATAGCTGTGTAGATATTTCCCTGTTTACACAGATAGCGTTGTAAATATCTGCATGTTTACACAGATAGCGTTGTAGATATTTCCATGCTTACACAGATTGCGGTGTAGATATTTCCAAGTTTACACAGATAGCTGTGTAGATATTTCCATGTTTACACAGATAGCGTTGTAGATATTTCATTGTTTATAGAGATAGCGGTGTAGGTATTTCCATGTTTTTAAAGATACCGGTGTAGGTATTTCCGTGTTTATAAAGATAGCGGTGGAGATATTTCCATGTTTATGCAGATAGCGGTGTAAAAATTTCCAATGTTTATACAGATAGCGGTGTAGTTATTTCCATGTTTATACAGATAGCGGTGTAGATATTTCCATGTTTATAGAGACTGTGGTGTAGATATTTCCATCTTTGCACAGATTGCTGTGGATATTTCCATGTTTATACAGATTGCGGTGTAGTTATTTACATGTTGATACAGTTAGCGGTGTAGAAATTCCCATGTTTATACAGATGGCTTTGTAGATATTTCCATCTTTCTACAGATGTCAGTGTAGATATTTCCAAGTTTATACAGATGTCTGTGTAGATATTTCCATGTTTATGCAGATGGCGGTGTAGATATTTCCATGTTTATAGAGATGGCGTTGTAGTTATTTCTATGTTTATAGAGATAGCGGTGTAAATATTTCCATGTTTATAGAGATGGTGGTGTAATTATTTTCATGTTTATAGAGATAGCGGTGTAGATATTTCCATGTTTATACAGATAGCGGTGTTGCTACTTCCATGATTATACAGATAGCGGTGTGGATATTTCCATGTTTTTACAGCTCACGGTGTAGATATTTCCATCTTTATACAGATGGGAGTGGAGATATTTCCATGTTTATACAGATAGCGGTGTAGATATTTCCATGTCTATAGAGATAGCGGTGTAGGTATTTCCATATTTATACAGATTGCGGTGTAGATATTTCCATCTTTATACAGATGGCTGTGTAGTTATTTCCATGTTTATACAGATAGAAGTGAAGATATTTCCATGTTTATACAGATAGTGGTGTAGATATTTCCAAGTTTATACAGATGTCGGTATAGATACATCCATGTTTCTGAAGATGCCGTTGTAGATATTTTCATGTTTACAGAGATGGCGGTGTAGATATTTCCATGAATATAGAGATTGCAGTGTAGATATTTTCATGTTTATAGAGAAAGCGGTGAAGGTATTTCCTTGTTTATAGAGATAGCGGTGTAGATATTTCCATATTTATACAGATAGCGGTGTTGGTATATCCATGTTTATGCAGATAGCGGTGGAGATATTTCAATGTTTATCCAGATCACGGTGTAGATATTTCCATCTTTATACTGATAGCAGTGTAGATATTTCCATGTTTGTACTGATAGCACAGTAGATATTTCCATGATTACACAGATGGCCATGTAGATAGTTACATGTTTATGGATATGGTGGTGTAGATATTTTCATGTTTATAGAGATGGTGGTGAAGATATTTCCATGTTTATAGAGATTGCGGTGTAGATTTTTCCATGTTTATAGAGATTGCGGTGTAGGTATTTCCATGTGTATAGAGACAGCGGTGCAGATGTTTCCATGTTTATACTGATGGCTGTGAAGATATTTCCATGTGTATACAGATTACTGGGTAGATATTTCCAAGTTTGTACAGATAGCGTTGCAGATATTTCCATGTTTATACAAATAGCGGTGTAGATATTTCCATTTTTATACAGATAGCGGTGTAGATATTTCCATCTTTGCACAGATTGCGATGTAGATATTGCCATGTTTATACAGGTAGACGTGCAGATATTTCCAAGTTTATGCAGATCGCTGTGTAGATATTTCCATCTTTCTACTAATGGCAGTGTAGATATTTCTATGTTTATACAGATGGCGGTGAAGATGTTTCCATGTTTATGTAGATGGCGGTGTAGATATTTCCATGTTTATAGAGATGGGGGTGTAGATATTTCTATGTTTATAGAGATAGCAGTGTAGATACTTCGATGATTATAGAGATGGCGGTGTAGTTCTTACCATTTTTCTAGAGATACTGCTGTTGATATTTCCAAGTTTATACAGATGGCTCTGTAGATATTCCCATGTGTATACAGATGGCAGTGTAGATATTTCCTTTTTTATGCAGACGGAGGTGTAGATATTTCAAAGTTTATACAGATGACTGTGTAAATATATCCTTTTTTATGCAGATGGAGGTGTAGATATTTCAAAGTTTATACAGATGACTGTTTAAATGTTTCCATGTTTTTACAGATGGCGGTGTAGATACGTCGAGGTTTATACAGATATCTCTGTGGCTCTTTCCATGTTTAAACAGATAGCAGTGTAGATATTTCCATGTTTATACAGACGGCAATGTAAATATTTCAATGTTTGTACAGATAGTGGTGCAGATATTTCCATGTTTATACAGATGACTGTGTAGGTATTTCCATGTTTATGCAGATGACGGTGTAGATATTTCCATGTTTATAGAGATAGCCATGTAGATATTTCCATGTTTCTACAGTTAGCGGTGTAGACATTTCCATGTTTATACAGATAGCGTTGTAGATATTTCCATGTTTATACAGATAGCGGTGTAGATATTTCCATGTTTACAGAGATGGCTGTGTAGAAATTTCCTAGTTTATACAGATGGCCGTGTAGATATTTCCATATTTATACAGATTGTGGTGTAGATATTTCCATGTTTATAGAGATAGCGGTGTAGATATATCCATGTTTATAGAGATAGCAGTGAGGATATTTCCATGTTTATACAGATAGCAGTGTAGATATTTCCACTTTTATAGAGATAGCGGTTTAGATATTTCATATTTATACAGATAGCGGTGTAGATATTTCCATGTTTATACAGATTGCGGTGTAGATATTTCCATGTTTATACAGATAGCGGTGTAGATATCTCCATGTTTATACTGATCGTGGTTTAGATATTTCCATGTTCATAGAGATAGCGGTGTTGATTTTTCCATGTTTATAGAGATATCGGTGTGGATATTTCCATGTTTATACAGATAGCGGTGTTGGTATTTCCAAGTTTATACAGATGGCGGTGTAGATATTTCCATGTTTATACAGATCACGGTGTAGATATTTCCATCTTTATACAGATGGCAGTGTAGATATTTCCATGTTTATACAGATAGCGGCGTAGATATTTCCGTCTTTATGCAGATGGTGGTGTGGACACTTCCATGTTAATGGAGATTGCGGTGTACGTATTTTCATGTTTATAAAGGTGGCGGTGTAGATATTTCCATGTTTATAGAGATGAAGGTGTAGATATTTCCATGTTTATAGAGATAGCGGTGTAGGTATTTCCATGAGTTTAGAGATAGCGGTGTAGATATTTCCATATTTATACATATAGCGGTGTAGATATTTCCAAGTTTATTCAGATTGCGGTGTAGACATTTCCATGTTTATACCGATGGCGGTGTAGATATTTTCATGTTTATACTGATGGCTGTGTAGATATTTCCATGTTTATACATATAGCGGTGTAGATATTACCATGTTTACTCACATAGCGGTGTAGATATTTCCATCTTTGCACAGATTGCGGTGTAGATATTTTCATCTTTACACAGATAGAGGTGTAGATATTTCCATCATTGCACAGACTGCAGTGCAGATATTTCCACCTTTACACAGATAGCGGTGTATATATTTCCATGTTTACACAAATATCAATGTAGATAGTTCCATGTTTACACAGATAGCATTGTAGATATTTGCATGTTTATACAGATAGCGGTGTAGATATTTCCATGTTTATACAGATAGCAGTGCAGATGTTTCCATGTTTATACAGATAGCAGTGTAGATATTTCTATGTTTATACAGATGGCCGTGCAGTTATTTCCATGTTTATACCGATAGTGCTGTAGATATTTCCATGTTTATACAGATGACTGTGTAGGTGTTTCAATGTTTATACAGATGGCGGTGTACATATTTCCATGTTTATAGAGACAGACATGTAGATATTTCCATGTTTATACAGATAGCGATGTAGCCATTTCCATGTTTATAGAGACAGCGGTGTTGATATTTCCATATTTATTCAGATAACCGTGTAGATATTTCCATGTTTATTCAGGTGGAGGTGTAGATATTTCCATGTTTATACAGAGTGCGGTGCAGATATTTCCATCTTTCTACAGATGGCAGTGTATATATTTCTATGCTTATAGAGAAGGCAGTGTAGATATTTCCATGTTTATACATATGGCGCTGTATGTATTTCCATATTTATGCAGATGGCGGTATAGATATTTCCACGTTTATAGAGATGGCGGTGCAGATATTTCCATATTTATACAGATGGCGGTTTAGTTATTTCCATGTTTATAGAGATTGCAGTGTAGATATTTCCATGATAACAGAGACAGCGGTGTAGATATTTCCATCTTTGCACAGATTGTGGTGTAGATATTTCCATCTTTACACAGATAGTGGTGTAGATATTTCCATCTTTGCACAGATTATGGTGTAGATATTTCCATCTTTACATAGATAGTGGTGTAGATATTTCCATCTTTGCACAGATTGCGTTGTAGATATTTCCATATTTACACAGATAGCGGTGTAGATATTTCCATCTTTATACAGATGGCAGTGTAGATATTTCCATGTTTATACAGATAGCGTTGTAGATATTTCCGTCTTTATGCAGATGGTGGTGTGGACACTTCCATGTTAATGGAGATGGCGGTGTACGTATTTTCATGTTAATAAAGGTGGCGGTGTAGATATTTCCATGTTTATAGAGATGAAGGTGTAGATATTCCCATGTTTATAGAGATAGCGGTGTAGGTATTTTCATGTTCATAGAGATAGCGGTGTAGATATATCTATGTTTATACAGATTACGGTGTAAATATTTCCATGTTTATACAGATAGCGGTGTAGTTATTTCCATGTTTATACAGACGACTGTGTATAAATTTCCATGTTTATACAGATGGCGGTGAAGGTATTTACATATTTATAGAGATAGCGGTGTAGATATTTCCATGTTTATACAGATAGTGGTGTAGATATTTCCATGTTTATACAGATGACTGTGCAGGTATTTCCAAGTTTATACAGATGGCGGTGCAGATACTTCCATGTTTATAGAGATAGCCATGTATATATTTCCGTGTTTATACAGATAGCGGTGTACATATATCCATATTTATACAGATCGTGGTGTAGATATATCCATGTTTATACAGATAGCTGTGTATATATTTCCATGTTTATGCAGATAGCGGTGTAGGTATTTCCATGTTTACAGAGATAGAGGTGTATATACTTCCATATTTGCACAGATTGCGGTGTAGATATTTCCATCTTCACACAGATAGCAGTGTACATATTTGCATGTTTACAGAGACAGCTGTGTAGATATTTCCACGTTTACACAGATAGTGTTGCAGATATTTCCATGTTTATACTGATTGCCTTGCTGATATTTCCATGTTTATAAACACAGCGGTGTAGATATTTCCATGTTTATACAGATAGCGGTGGAGATATTTCCAGGTATATACAGATGGCGCTGTTGATATTTCCATGTTTATACAGATAGCGGTGTAGATATTTTCATGTTTATACAGACAGCGGTGGAGATATTTCCATGTTTATCCAGATAACGATGTAGTTGTTTCCATGTTTATACAGATAGTCGTGTAGATATTTCCATGTTTATACAGATAGCGGTGTAGATATTTCCATGTTTATACAGATGACTGTGCATATATTTCCATGTTTATACAGATTGCGGTGGAGATCTTTCCATGTTTATACAGATAGACGTGTAGATAATTCCATGTATATAGAAATAGCGGTGGAGATATTTCCATGTTTGTACAGATAGTGATGTAGATATTTCCATGTTCATAGAGATATCAGTGTAGATATTTCCACGTTTATACAGATAGCTGTGCATATATTTCCATGTTTATACAGATAGCAGTGTAGATATTTCCATATTTATACAGATAGCGGTGTAGGTATTTCCATGTTTATACAGATAGCGGTGTAGATATTTCCATGTTTATACAGATAGCGGTGTCGGTATTTCCATGTTTGTAGAGATAGCGGTGTAGATATTTCCATGTTTATACAGATGGCTATGCATATATTTCCATGTGTATACAGATGGCAGTGTAGATATTTCCATGTTTATACAGATGGAGGTGTAGATAATTCCATGTTTATACAGATGACTGTGTAGATATATCCATGTATTTACAGATGGCGGTGTAGTTATTTCCATGTTTATACAGATAGCGGTGTGGCTATTTCCATGTTTATACAGATAGCTATGTAGATATTTCCATGTTTATAGAGATGGCTGTGTAGCTATTTCTATCTTTATACAGATGGCAGTGTAGATATTTCCATGTTTATACAGATAGTGGCGTAGATATTTCCATGTTTATACAGAAAGCGTTGTAGACATTTCCATGTTTATAGAGATAGCGGTGTAAATATTTCCATATTAATACAGAGAGCGGTGTAGACGTTTCCATGTTTATACAGAAAGCATTGTAGATATTTCCATGTTTATATTGAGAGCGTTGTAGTTGTTTCGAGGTTTATACAGATAGCGGTGGAGATATTTCCATGTTTATACAGATAGCAGTGTGGCTATTTCCATGTTTATACAGATAGCTATGTAGATATTTCCAAGTTTATAGAGATGTCTGTGTAGCTATTTCTATCTTTATACAGATGGCAGTGTAGATATTTCCATGTTTATACAGATAGTGGTGTAGATATTTCCATGTTTATACAGAAAGCGTTGTAGACATTTCCATGTTTATAGAGATAGCGGTGTAAATATTTCCATATTAATACAGAGAGCGGTGTAGATGTTTCCATGTTTTTACAGAAAGCATTGTAGATATTTCCATGTTTATATTGAGAGCGTTGTAGATGTTTCCAGGTTTATACAGATAGTGGTGGAGATATTTCCATGTTTATACAGATAGCGGTGTAGATATTTCCATGTTTATACAGAGAGCGTTGTAGATGTTTCCATGTTTATACAGATAGCAGTGGAGATATTTCCATGTTTATACAGATAGCGGTGTAGGTATTTCCATGTTTATAGAGATAGTGGGGTAGATATTTTCATGTTTATCCAGATGGATGTTTAGACATTTCCATGTGTACGCCGAATGCAGTGTAGATATTTCCATGTTTATACAGATAGTAGTGTAGAAGTTTCCATGCTAATACAGATCGTGGTGTAGGTATTTCCATCTATTTACCGATGGCAGTGTAGATATTTCCATGTTTATACAGATGGCGGTGTAGATATTTCCATGTTTATGTAGATTATGGTATAGATATTTCCTTGTTTATGTAGATGGCGGTGTCGATATTTCCATGTTTATAGAGATGGCGTTCTATATATTTCCATGTTTATAGAGATAGCGGTGTAGATATTTCCATTTTTACACAGATAGCGGTGTAGGTATTTCCATCTTTACACAGATAGCGGTGTAGATATTTCTATGTTTATGCAGATAGCGGTGTAGATATTTCCATGTTTATACTGTTGGCTGTGTAGATATTTCCATGTGTGTACAGATGGCATTGTAGATATTTCCATATTTATCAGATGGTGGTGTAGATATTTCCATGTTTCTACAGATGACTGTGAAGATATTTCCATGTTTTTACAGATGGCGTTGTAGATATTTCCATTTGTATACAGATGGCGGTGTAGATATTTCCATGTTTATGCACATGGCGGTGTTGATATCTCCATGTTTATACAGATGGCGGTGTAGATATATCTATGTTTGCACAGATAGCGGTGTAGATATTTCCATGTTTTCCCAGATAGCGGTGTAGATATTTCCATCTTTACCCTCATAGCGGTGTAGATATTTCCATCTTTTCACCGATAGTGGTGTAGTTATTTCCATGTTAACACAGGCAGCGGTGTAGATATTTCTATGTTTACACAGATAGCGTTGTCGATATTTCCATGTTTATACAGATAGCGGTGTAGATACTTCCATGGTTATACAGGTAGCGGTGTTGGTATTTCCATGTTAATACAGATAGCGATGTCGATATTTCCATGTTTATACAGCGCGCCATGTAGTCATTTCCATTTTTGTACAGATGGTGGTGTAGATATTGCCACGTTTATACAGATGGCGTTGTACATATTTCCAGGTTTATACAGATGGCGGTGTAGATAATTCTATGTTTATGGAGATGGCACTGTAGATATTTCCATGTTTATAGAGATAGCGGTGTAGAAATTTCCATGCTTATAGAAACAGTGGTGTAGCTATTTCCATGTTGTAGAGGTAGCGGTGTAGATATTTCCATGTTTATACAGATGGTGGTGTAGGTATTTCCATCATTCTACATATGGCTTTTTTAGATATTTCCATTTTTATACAGATGTTGGTGTAGATATTTCCATGTTTATACAGATATAGGTGTAGATATTTCCATGATTATACAGATGGCGGTGAAGATATTTCCATCTTTATACTGATGGCGGTGTTGATACATCCATGTTTATGCAGATGTTGGTGTTGATATTTCCATGTTTATAGTGATGGTGGTGTAGATATTTTCATGTTTATAGAGATAGCGGTGTAGATAATTCCATGTTTATACAGATGGCGGTGTAGATATATCCATGTTTGCACAGATAGTGGTCTAGATATTTCTATGTTTACACAGATAGCGGTGTAGATATTTCCATGTTTATGTAGATGGCGGTGTAGATATTTCCGTGTTTACACAGATAGCGGTGTAGATATTTCTATATTTACACTGATAGCGAAGTAGATATTTCCATCTTTACACAGATAGCGGTTTAGGTATTTCCATTTTTACACACATAACGGCATAGATATTTCCATGTTTACACAGACAGCGTTGTAGATATTTCCATGTTTATACAGATAGTGGTGTACATATTTCCATGTTTATACAGATAGCGGTGTTGTTATTTCCATGTTAATACAGATAGCGGTGTAGGTATTTCCTTGTTTATACAGCTCGCCATGAAGATATTTCCATTTTTAAAAAGATGGTTGTGTAGATATTTCCACGTTTATAGAGATGGCGGTGTAGATAGTTCCATGTTTATGGAGATGGCAATGTAGATATTCCCATGTTTATAGAGATAGCAGAGTAGATATTTCCAGGTTTATAGATATAGTGGTGTAGGAATTTCCATGTTTATAGACATAGCGGTGTAGATATTTCCATGTTTGTACAGAGGTCTGTGTAGATATTTGCATGTTTATACAGATGCTGGTGTAGATATTTCCATGTTTCTAGAGATGACTGTGTAGATATTTCCATGTTTTTACAGATGGCGTTGTAGATATTTCCATTTTTTTACAGATGGCGGTGTAGATATTTCCTTGTTTATACAGATGGTGGTTTAAATATTTCCATGTTTGTACAGATCGCGGTGTAGATATTTCCATGTTGATACAGATGGCGGTGTTGATATTTCCATCTGTTTACAGCTCGCGGTGTAGATATTTACATCTTTATACAGATGGCAGTGTAGATATTTCTATGTTAATAGAGATATTGGTGTCGATATTTCCATGGTTATACAGATGGCAGTGTAGAAATTTCCACGTTTATACAGATGGTGGTGTACATATTTCCATGTTTATACAGATGACTTTGTTGATATTTCCATGTTTTTACAGATGACGGTGTAGACATTTCCATGTTTATATAGATAGCGCTGTAGATAATTCCATGTTTCCACAGATAGCGGTGTATTTATTTCCATCTTTACACTGATAGCGGTTTAAATATTTCCATCTTTACACAGATGGCCGTGTAGATATTTCCATGTTTACACAGATAGCGGTGTAGATATTTCCATGTTTATACACATAGCGGTGTAGATATTTCCATGTTTATACAGATAGCGGTGTAGATATTTCGATGTTTATAGAGATAGTGGTGTAGATATTTCCGTGTTTATAGAGACAGCAGTGTAGGTATTTCCATGTTTATAGAGATAGCGGTGTGGATATTTCCATGTTTATACAGATGGTTTTGTAGATACTTCCATGTGTATACAGATGGCAGCGTAGATAATTCCATGTTAATACAGATGGTGGTGTTGATATTTCCATGTTTATACAGATGACTGTGTAGATATTTCCATGTTTATACAGATGGTGATGTAGATATTTCCATGATTATACAGATACCGGTTTAGATATTTCCATGTTCATACAGATGGCGGTGTAGATATTTCCATCTTTATACACAGAGCGTTGTAGATATTTCCAAGTTTATACAGATCACAGTGTAGATATTTCCATCTTTCTACAGATGGCGGTGTAGGTATTTCCTTGTTTATGTAGATGGCGTTGTAGATATTTCAATGTTGATAGAGATTGCGGTGTATATATTTCCATGTTTATAGAGATAGCGGTGTAGATATTTCCATGTTTATACAGATGGCTGTGTAGGTATTTCCAGGTGTTTACAGATGGCAGTGTAGATATTTCCATGTTTATACAGATAGAGTTGTAGATATTTCCATGTTTATACAGATAACGGTGTGGCTATTTCCATGTTTGTACAAATAGCGGTGTAGCTATTTCCATGTTTGAAGAGATATCTTTGTACATATTTCCATGTATATACAGATGGCAATGTATGTATTTCCATGTTTATACAGAAGGTGGTGTGGATATTTCCATGTTTATACACATGGCAGTGTGGATAGTTCCATGTTTATACAGATAGCGGTGTAGATATTTCCATGTTTACACAGATAGCGGTGTGGATATTTCCATCTTTGCACAGATTGTGGTGTAGAAATTTCCATCTTTACACAGGGAGCGTTGTAGATATTTCCATGTTTATAAAGATAGCAGTGTAGATATTTCGACGTTTATACAGATAGCGGTGTAGATATTTCCATGTTTATACAGATGGCGATGCAGATATTTCCATGTTTATACAGATGGCAGTGTTACATTTCCATGTTTATACAGATGATGGTGTAGATATTTCAATGTTTATACACTTGTGGGTGTAGATATTTCCATGTTTATACAGATAGCGGGGCAGATATTTCCATGTTTATAGAGATAACGGCGTAGATATTTCCATCTTTTTACAGACGGCAGTGTAGATATTTCCATGTTTATACTGATGGCGTTGTAGATATTTCCATTTTAATGCAGATGGCGGTGAGGCTATTTTCAAGTTTATAGAGATGGCGGTGTAGATATTTCTATATTTATAGAAATAGCGGGGTAGATAATTCCATGTTTATAGAGATGGCGGTGTAGGTATTTCCATGTTTACGGAGATAGTGGTGTAGATATTTCCATGTTTGTACAGATAGCGGTGTAGATATTTCCATGTTTATAAAGATAGCGGTGTAGGTACATCCATGTTTATACAGAAAGCGGTGTAGATATTTCCATGTTTATTCAGATTGCGGTGTATATATTTCCATCTGTATACAGATGGCAGTGTAGATATTTCCATGTTTATACAGATGACTGTGTAGATACTTCCATGTTTATACTGATGGCAGTGTAGATATTTCCATGTGTATACAGATGGCAGTGTAGAAATTTCCATGTTTATAGAGATGGTGATGTAGATATTTCCATGTTTATACAGATGACTGTGCAGATATTTCCATGTTTATACAGTTAACGGTGAAGATATGTAAATGTTTATAGAGATGTCTGTGTAGATATTTCCATGTATATACAGATGGCAGTGTAGATGTTTACATGTTTATACAGATGTTGGTGTAGATATTTCCAAGTTTATTCAGAAGACTGTGTAGGTATTTCCAATTTTATGCAGATGACGGTGTAGATATTTCCATATTTATAGAGATAGCCACATAGATATTTCCATGTTTATACAGATAGCGGTGTAAACATTTCCATGTTTATGGAGATAGCGGTGTAGACATTTCCATATTTATTCAGATAACGGTGTAGATATTTCCATGTTTAAACAGATAGCGGTGGAGATATTTCCATGTTTATACAGACAGCGGTGTAGATATTTCCATGTTGATACAGATCCTGGTGTAGATATTTCCATGTTTATATAGATGCTGGTTTAGATATTTCCATGTATATACAGGTAGCGTTGTAGACATTTCCAGGTTTATACAGATCGCAGTGTAGATATATCCATCTTTTTACAGATGGCGGTGTAGATAATTCAAAGTTTATACAGATGGTGGTGTAAATATTTCCATGTTTATACAGATGCCCGTGTAGATATCTCCATGTTTATGCAGATGGCGGTGTAGATATTTCCATGTTTATAGAGATGGTGGTGTAGATATTTTTATATTTATAGAGACAGCGGTGTAGGTAATTACATGTTTATAGAGATGGCGGTGTTGATATTTCCATGTCTATGGAGATAGTGGTGTAGATATTTCCATGTTTATAGACATAGCGGTGTAGATATTTCCATGTTTATACAGACAGCGGTGTTGGTATTTCCATCTATATACAGATAGCGGTGTAGATATTTCCATGTTTATACAGCTCACGGTGTAGATATTTCCATCTTTATACATTTGGCAGTGTCGATATTTCCATGTTTATACAGATATTGGTGTAGATATTTCCATGTTTACACAGATGGCGGTGTAGGTAGTTCCATGTTTATGAAGATGTCGGTGTAGATATTTTCATGTTTATAGAGATGGCGGTGTGGATATTTCCATGTTTATAAAGATAATGATGTAGATATTTCCAAGTTTATAGAGATGGCGTGGTAGGTACTTCCATGTTTATGGAGATAACGGTGTAGATATTTCCACGTTTATACAGATAGCGGAGTAGATATTTCCATCTTTATACAGATAGAGGTGTTGGTGTTTCCATGTTTATACAGATAGCGGAGTAGATATTTCCATGTTTATACAGATCGCGGTGTAGATATTTCCATCTTTATACAGATGGCAGTGTAGATATTTCCATGTTTATACAGATAGCAGTGTAGATATTTCCATGTTTACACAGATGGCGGTGTAGCTAGTTCCATGTTTATGGATATGGCGGTGTAGATATTTTCATGTTTATAGAGATGACGGTGTAGATATTTCCATGTTTATACAGATAGCGGTATAATTATTTCCATGTGTATAGAGATAGCGGTGTATATTTTCCATGTTTATACTGATGGCTGTGTAGATATTTCCAGGTTTATACAGATAGCGGTGTAGATATTTCCATGCTGATACTGATCGTGGTGTAGATATTTCCATGTTTATACAGACAGCGGTGTAGATATTTCCATGTTTATACAGATGGCGTTGTAGATATTTCCATTTTTATGCAGATGGCGGTGTAGATATTTCCAAGTTTATAGAGATGGCGGTGCAGGTATTTCTATATTTATAGAAATAGCGGTGTAGATAATTCCATGTTTATAGAGATGGCGTTGTAATTATTTCCATGTTTACGGAGATAGTGGTGTAGATATTTCCATGTTTACACAGACAGCGGTGTAGGTACATCCATGTTTATTCAGATAGCGGTGTAGATATTTCCTAGTTTATTCAGATCGCGCTGTATATATTTCCATCTTTATACAGATGGCAGTGTAGATATTTCCAAGTTTATACAGATGACTGTGTAGATATTTCCATGTTTATACTGATGGCTGTGTAGATATTTCCATGTGTATACAGATGGCAGTGTAGATGTTTCCATGTTTATAGAGATGGTGTTGTAGATATTTCCATGTTTATACAGATGACTGAGCAGATATTTCCATGTTTATACAGATGGCGGTGTAGTTATTTCCATGTTTACAGAGATAGCGGTGTAGATATTTCCATGTTTATACAGATAGCGGTGCAGATATTTCCATGTTTTTAGAGATAGCAGTGTAGATATTTCCATGTATATACAGATAGCGGTGTTAAATTTAGATGTTTATACAGTTGACGGTGTAGATATTTCCATGTTTATACACATGGCGGTGTAGATATTTCCATGTATATACAGATATCGGTGTAGATATTTCCATGGTTATAGAGATGGCTGTGTAGATATTTCCACGTTTATACAGACGGCAGTGTAAATATCTCCATGTTTTAAAGATGGTGGTGTAGATATTTCCATGGTTATACAGAAGACTGTGTAGGTATTTCCAAGTTTATACAGATGGCGGTGTAGGTATTTCCATGTTTATAGATATAGCCATGTAGATATTTCCACGTTTATACAGATAGCGGTGTAGATATTTCCATGTATGTAGAGATAGTGGTGTAGACATTTCCATATTTGTGCACTTAGCGTTGTAGATATTTCCGTGTGTATACAGATAGCGGTGCAGATATTTCCATGTTTATACAGATAGCGCTTTAGATATTTCCATGTTGATACAGATCATGGTGTATATATTTCCATCTTTATACAGATACTGATGTAGTTATTTCTATGTTTATACAGGTAGCGTTGTAGATATTTCCATGTTTATACAGATCGCGGTGTAGATATTTCCATCTTTTTACAGACGGCGGTGTTGATATTTCCATGTTTCTACAGATGGCGGTGGAGATATTTCCATGTTTATGCAGATGGCGTTGTAGATATTTCCATGTTTATAGAGATGGCGGTGTAGATATTGCTATATTTACAGAGATAGCGGTATAGATATTTCCATGTGTAGACATTTCCATATTTATTCACTTAGCGGTGTATATATTTCCATTTTTATACAGATAGCGGTGCAGATATTTCCATGTTTATACAGATAGCGGTTTAGATAATTCCATGTTAATACAGATCATGGTGTAGATATTTCCATGTTTATACAGATACCGGTGTAGTTATTTCCATGTTTATACAGATAGCGGTGCAGATATTTCCATGTTTATACAGATAGCGGTTTAGATATTTCCATGTTTATACAGATCGCGGTGTAGATATTTCCATCTTTTTACAGACGGCGGTGTTGATATTTCCATGTTTATTCAGATAGCGGTGTAGATATATCCATGTTTATACAGCTCTCGGTGTAGATATTTCCATCATTATGCAGATGGCAGTGTAGATATTTCCATGTTTATACAGATAGTGGTGTAGATATTTCCATGTTCACACACATGGCGGTGTAGGTAGTTCCATGTTTATGGAGATGGCGGTGTAGATATTTTCATGTTTAAAGAGGTAGCGTTATAGGTGTTTCCATGTGTATAGAGATAGCGGTGTAGATGTTTCCATGTTTATACTGATGGCTGTGTAGGTATTTCCATGTGTATACAGATGTCAGTGTGGATATTTCCATGTTTATGGAGATGGCGGTTTAGATATTATCATGTATAAAGTGATAGCGGTATAGGTGTTTCCATGTGTATTGATATAGAGGTGTAGATGTTTCCATATTTATACTGATGGCTTTGTAGATATTTCCAGGTGTATACAGATGGCAGTGTAGATATTTCCATGTTTATAGAGATGGTGGTGTGGACATTTCCATGTTTATACAGATTGTAGTGTAGCTATTTCCATGTTTAAACAGATGACGGTGTAGATATTTCCATGTCTATACTCATGGCGGTGTAGATATCTCCATCTTCATACAGATATCGGTGTAGTTATTTCCATGTTTATACAGATAGCGGTGTAGATATTTCCATGTTTATACAGATAGCGGTGTAGATATTTCCATGTTTATAGATATGGCTGTGTAGATATTTCCAGGTGTATACATATGGCATTGTAGATATTTCCATGTTTATACAGATAGTGGTGTAGATATTTCCATGTTTATACAGATGACTGTGTAGGTATTTCCATGTTTATACAGATGGCGGTGTTGATATTACCATGTATATAGAGATACCCATGTAGATATTTCCATGTTTATACAGAAAGCGGTGTAGAGATTTCCATGTTTATAGAGATGGCGGTCTAGATATTTGCATATATATACAGATAGCGGTGTAGATATTTCCATGTTTACAGATAGCAGTGGAGATATTTCCGTGTTTATACAGATAGCGGTGGATATATTTCCATGTTTATAGAGATGGCGGTGTAGATAATTCCAAGTTTACACAGATAGCGGTGTAGATATTTCCATGTTTATACAGAGAGCGGTGTATATATTTCCATGTATATACAGATAGCGGTGTATGTATTTCCATGTTCATTGGGATAGCGGTGTAGATATTATCAGGTTTATACAGATGTCTCTGTAGATATTTCCATGTGTATAGAGATGTCAGTGCAGATATTTCCATGTTTATACACTTGGAAGTGTAGAAACTTCCATGTTTATACAGGTGACTGTGTAGATATTTCCATGTTTTTACAGATTGCGGTGTAGGTATTTCCATGTTTACACAGATAGCGGTGTGTCTATTTCCATGTTTATACAGATAGCGATGTAGGTATTTCCATGTTTATAGAGATTGATGTGTAGATGTTTCCATGTTTATACAGATGGCAGTGTAGATATTTCCATGTTTATACAGATAATGGTGTAGTTATTTCCATGTATATAGAGATAGCGGTGAAGATATTTCCATGTTTATACAGATGGCTGTGTAGATTTTTCCATGTGTATACATTTGGAAGTGTAGGTATTTCCATGTTTACACAGATGACTGTGTAGGTATTTCCATGTTTATACTGATGGCGGTCTAGATATTACCATGTATATAGAGATAGCCATGTAGATATTTCCATGTTTAGACAGATAACGGTGTAGATATTTCCGTGTTTGTAGAGATGGCGGTTTAGATATTTCCATATGTATACAGATTGCAGTGTAGATATTTCCAAGTTTATCCAGATAGTGGTGTAGATATTTCCATGTCTTTACAGATAGCGGTGTAGATATTTCCATGTTTATTCAGATGGTGGTATAGATATTTCCATCTTTATACAGATAGCGGTGTCGTTATTACCATGTTTATACAGGTGGCAGTGTTGATATTTCCATGTTAATACATATAGCGATGTAGATATTTCCCTGTTTATACAGATGTCGGTGCCGATATTTCCATGTTTATACAAATAGCGGTGCAGATATTTCCATGTTTATACAGATAGCGGTGTAGATATTTCCATGTTTATACAGATAGCGGTGGAGATATTTCCATGTTTATACAGATGGGTGTGTAGATATTTCCATGTGTATACAGATGGCAGTGTAGATATTTCCATGTTTATACAGATAGCGGTGTGGCTATTTCCATGTTTATTCAGATAGCGTTGGAGATATTTCCATGTTTATACAGATAGCGGAGGAGATATTTCCATGTGTATAAGGGTGGCGGTGTAGATATATCCAGGTTTATGCAGATAGCGGTGTTGATATTTCCATGTTTATAGAGATAACGGTGTAGTTATTTCCATGTTTATACACATAGCGGTGTAGTTATTTCCATGTTTTTGCAGATGGCAGTGTAGATATTTCCATGTTTATACAGATAATGGTGTAGGTATTTCCATGTTTATACAGATGACTGTGTAGGTATTTCCACGTTTGTGGAGATGGCGGTGTAGATATTTCCATGTTTATAAAGATAGCCATGTAGTTATTTCCATGTTTATACAGATAGCGGTGTAGACATTTCTATGTTTATAGAGATAGCAGTCTAGGTATTTCCATATTGATACAGATAGCCGTGTAGATATTTCCATGTTTATTCAGATATTGGTGTAGATATTTCCATGTTTATATAGATAGCGCTGTGGCTATTTCCATGTTTATGCAGACGGCAGCGTAGTTATTTCCATGTTAATACAGATAGCGTTGTAGATACTACCATGTTTATAGAGATGTTTTTAAAGATAGCGGTGTAAATATTTCCATGTTTATACAGATAGCGTTTTAAATATATCCATGTTTATAGAGATAGCGGTGTAGATATTTCCATGTTTATACAGATAGCGGTGCAGATATTTCCATGTTTATAGGGATAGCGGTGTAGATATTTCCATCGTTATACAGATACTGTTGTTATATTTCCTTGTTTATACAGATGACGGTGTATATATTTCCATGTTCATACACATGGCGGTGTAGATATTTCCATGTATATACAGATACTGGAGTAGTTATTTCCATGTTTATACAGATAGCGGTGTAGACATTTCCATGTTTATAGAGACGGCTGTGTAGGTAATTCCATGCTTATACAGATGACAGTGTAGGTATTTCCATGTTGATAAAGATGGTGGTGAAGATATGTCCGTGTTTATACAGAAGACTGTGTTGGTATTTCCAAGTTTACATAGATGGCAGTGTAGATATTTCCATGTTTATACAGATAGCCATGTAGATATTTCCATGTTTATACAGATAGCGGTGTAGACGTTTCCATGTTTATACAGATAGCAGTGTAGACATTTACATATTTATACAGATAGCGGTGTAGATATTTCCATGTTTATACAGATAGTAGTGTAGATATTTCCATGATTATACAGATGTCGGTGTAGATATTTCCATGTTTATACACATGGCGGTGTGGATACTTCCATGTTTATACAGATAGCGGTGTAGATATTTCCATGTTTACACAGATAGCGGTGTAGATATTTCCATCTTTGCACAGATTGCGGTGTAGAAATTTCCATCTTTACACAGGGAGCGTTGTAGATATTTCCATGTTTATAGAGATAGCGGTGTAGATATTTCCACATTTACACATATAGCGGTGTAGATATTTCCATGTTTATACAGATGGCGATGCAAATATTTCCATGTTTATACAGATTGCGGTGTTACATTTCCATGTTTATACAGATTATGGTGCAGATATTTCCATGTTTATACACTTGTGGGTGTAGATATTTCCATGTTTATACAGATAGCGTTGCAGATATTTCCATGTTTATAGAGATAACGGTGTAGATATTTCCATCTTTTTACAGACGGCAGTGTAGATATTTCCATGTTTATACAGATGGCATTGTAGATATTTCCATTTTTATGCAGATGGCGGTGAGGCTGTTTCCAAGTTTATAGAGATGGCGGTGTAGATATTTCTATATTTATAGAAATAGCGGGGTAGATAATTCCATGTTTATAGAGATGGCGGTGTAGGTATTTCCATGTTTATGGAGATAGTGGTGTAGATATTTACATGTTTATACAGATAGTGGTGTAGATATTTCCATGTTTATAAAGATAGCGGTTTAGCTACATCCCTGTTTATGCAGATAGCGGTGTAGATATTTCCATGTTTATTCAGATTGCAGTGTATATATTTCCATCTTTATACAGATGGCAGTGTAGATATTTCCATGTTTATACAGATGACTGTGTAGATACTTCCATTGTTATACTGATGGCTGTGTAGATATTTCCATGTGTATACAGATGGCAATGTAGAAATTTCCATGTTTATAGAGATGGTGGTGTAGATATTTCCATGTTTATACAGATGACTGTGCAGATATTTCCATGTTTATACAGATAGCGGTGTAGATATGTCCATGTTTATAGAGATGGCTGTGTAGATATTTCCATGTATATACAGATGGCAGTGTAGATGTTTACATGTTTATACAGATGTTGGTGTAGATATTTCCATGTTTATACAGAAGACTGTGTAGGTATTTCCAATTTTATGCAGATGACGCTGTAGATATTTCCATATTTATAGAGATAGCCACATAGATATTTCCATGTTTATACAGATAGCGGTGTAGTCATTTCCATATTTATTCAGATAACAGTGTAGATATTTCCATGTTTAAACAGATAGCTGTGTAGATATTTCCATGTTTATACAGACAGCGGTGTAGATATTTCCATGTTGATACAGATCGTGGTGTAGATATTTCCATGTTTATACAGATGCCGGTTAAGATATTTCCATGTATATACAGGTAGCGGTGTAGATAGTTTCAGGTTTATATAGATCGCAGTGTAGATATATGCATCTTTTTACAGATGGCGGTGAAGATAATTCAAAGTTTATACAGATGGCGGTGTAAATATTTCCATGTTTATACAGATGCCCGTGTAGATATCTCCATGTTTATGCAGAGGGTGGTGTAGTTATTTCCATGTTTATAGAGATGGTGGTGTAGATATTTTTATATTTATAGAGACAGCGGTGTAGATAATTACATGTTTATAGAGATGGCGGTGTTGATATTTCCATGTTTATGGAGATAGTGGTGTAGATATTTCCATGTTTATAATCATAGCGGTGTAGATATTTCCATGTTTATACAGACAGCGGTGTTGGTATTTCCATGTATATACAGATAGCGGTGTAGATATTTCCATGTTTATACAGCTCACGGTGTAGATATTTCCATCTTTATACAGATGGCAGTGTCGATATTTCCATGTTTATACAGATATCGGTGTAGATATTTCCATGTTTACACAGATGGCGGTGTAGGTAGTTCCATGTTTATGAAGATGTCGGTGTAGATATTTTCATGTATATAGAGAAGGCGGTGTGGATATTTCCATGTTTATAAAGATAATGGTGTAGATATTTCCATGTTTATAGAGATGGCGGCGTAGGTACTTCCATGTTTATGGTGATAACGGTGTAGATATTTCCATGTTTATACAGATAGCGGAGTAGATATTTCCATGTTTTTACAGATAGAGGTGTTGGTATTTCCATGTTTATACAGATAGCGGAGTAGATATTTCCATGTTTATACAGATCGCGGTGTAGATATTTCCATCTTTATACAGATGGCAGTGTAGATATTTCCATGTTTATACAGATAGCAGAGTAGATATTTCCATGTTTACACATATGGCGGTGTAGGTAGTTCCATGTTTATGGATATGGCGGTGTAGATATTTTCATGTTTATAGAGATGACGGTGTAGATATTTCCATGTTTATACAGATAGCCGTATAAGTATTTCCATGTGTATAGAGATAGCGGTGTATATTTTGCATGTTTATACTGATGGCTGTGTAGATATTTCCAGGTTTATACAGACAGCGGTGTAGATATTTCCATGTTTATACAGATGGCGTTGTAGATATTTCCATTATTATGCAGATGGCGGTGTAGATATTTCCAAGTTTATAGAGATGGCGGTGTAGGTATTTCTATATTTATAGAAATAGCGGTGTAGATAATTCCATGTTTATAGAGATGGCGTTGTAGTTATTTCCATGTTTATGGAGATAGTGGAGTAGATATTTCCATGTTTACACAGACAGCGGAGTAGGTACATCCATGTTTATACAGATAGCGGTGTAGATATTTCCTAGTTTATTCAGATCGCGCTGTATATATTTCCATCTTTATACAGATGGCAGTGTAGATATTTCCAAGTTTATACAGATGACTGTGTAGATATTTGCATGTTTATACTGATGGCTGTGTAGATATTTCCATGTGTATACAGATGGCAGTGTAGGTATTTCCATGTTTATAGAGATGGTGGTGTAGATATTTCCATGTTTATACAGATGACTGTGCAGATATTTCCATGTTTATACAGATGGGGATGTAGATATTTCCATGTTTACAGAGATAGCGGTGTAGATATTTCCATGTTTATACAGATAGCGGTGCAGATATTTCCATGTTTTTAGAGATAGCAGTGTAGATATTTCCATGTATATACAGATAGCGGTGTTAAATTTCCATGTTTATACAGTTGACGGTGTAGATATTTCCATGTTTATACACATGGCGGTGTAGATATTTCCATGTATATACAGATATCGGTGTAGATATTTCCATGTTTATAGAGATGGCTGTGTAGATATTTCCACGTTTATACAGACGGCAGTGCAAATATCTCCATGTTTTAAAGATGGTGGTGTAAATATTTCCATGGTTATACAGAAGACTTTGTAGGTATTTCCAAGTTTATACAGATGGTGTTGTAGGTATTTCCATGTTTATAGATATAGCCATGTAGATATTTCCACGTTTATACAGATAGCGGTGTCGATATTTCCATGTATGTAGAGATAGTGGTGTAGACATTTCCATATTTATACACTTAGCGTTGTAGATATTTCCGTGTGTATACAGATAGCGGTGCAGATATTTCCATGTTTATATAGTTGGCGGTGTAGATATTTCCATATTTATACAGATAGCCATGTAGGTATTTCCATGTTTATACAGATAGCGGTTTAGATATTTCCATGTTGATACAGATCGTGGTGTATATATTTCCATGTTTATACAGATACTGGTGTAGTTATTTCTATGTTTATACAGGTAGCGTTGTAGTTATTTCCATGTTTATACAGATCGCAGTGTAGATATTTCCATCTTTTTACAGACGGTGGTGTTGATATTTCCATGTTTCTACAGATAGCAGTGGAGATATTTCCATGTTTATACAGATGGCGGTGTAGATATTTCCATGTTTATAGAGATGGCGGTGTAGATATTGCTATATTTACAGAGATAGCGGTATAGATATTTCCATGTGTAGACATTTCCATATTTATACACTTAGCGGTGTATATATTTCCATGTTTATACAGATAGCGGTGCAGATATTTCCATGTTTATACAGATAGCGGTTTAGATATTTCCATGTTAATACAGATCGTGGTGTAGATATTTCCATGTTTATACAGATACCGGTGTAGTTATTTCCATGTTTATACAGATAGCGGTGCAGATATTTCCATGTTTATACAGATAGCGGTTTAGATATTTCCATGTTTATAAAGATCTCGGTGTAGATATTTCCATCTTTTTACAGACGGCGGTGTTGATATTTCCATATTTATACAGATAGCGGTGTAGATATTTCCATGTTTATACAGCTCTCGGTGTAGATATTTCCATCATTATGCAGATGGCAGTGTAGATATTTCCATGTTTATACAGATAGTGGTGTAGATATTTCCATGTTCACACACATGGCGGTGTAGGTAGTTCCATGTTTATGGAGATGGCGGTGTAGATATTTTCATGTTTAAAGAGGTAGCGTTATAGGTGTTTCCATGTGTATAGAGATAGCGGTGTAGATGTTTCCATGTTTATACTGATGGCTGTGTAGGTATTTCCATGTGTATACAGATGGCAGTGTGGATATTTCCATGTTTATGGCGATGGCGATTTAGATATTATCATGTTTAAAGTGATAGCGGTATAGGTTTTTCCATGTGAATAGATATAGAGGTGTAGATGTTTCCATATTTATACTGATGGCTTTGTAGGTATTTCCAGGGGTATACAGATGGCAGTGTAGATATTTCCATGTTTATAGAGATGGTGGTGTAGACATTTCCATGTTTATACAGATTGTAGTGTAGCTAATTCCATGTTTAAACAGATGACGCTGTAGATATTTCCATGTCTATACTCATGGCGGTGTAGATATTTCCATCTTCATACAGATATCGGTGTAGTTATTTCCATGTTTATACAGATAGCAGTGTAGATATTTCCATGTTTATACAGATAGCGGTGTAGATATTTCCATGTTTATAGATATGGCTGTGTAGATATTTCCAGGTGTATACATATGGCATTGTAGATATTTCCATGTTTATACAGATAGTGGTGTAGATATTTCCATGTTTATACAGATGACTGTGTAGGTATTTCCATGTTTATACAGATGGCGGTGTTGATATTACCATGTATATAGAGATACACATGTAGATATTTCCATGTTTATACAGATAGCGGTGTAGAGATTTCCATGTTTATAGAGATGGCGGTGTAGATATTTGCATATATATACAGATAGCGGTGTAGATATTTCCATGTTTACAGATAGCAGTGGAGATATTTCCGTGTTTATACAGATAGCGGTGGACATATTTCCATGTATATACATATAGCGGTGGATATATTTCCGTGTTTATAGAGGTGGCGGTGTAGATATTTCCAAGTTTATACAGATAGCGGTGTAGATATTTCCATGTTTATACAGATAGCGGTGTATATATTTCCATGTATATACAGATAGCGGTGTATGTATTTCCATGTTCATTGGGATAGCGGTGTAGATATTATCAGGTTTATACAGATGTCTCTGTAGATATTTCCATGTGTATACAGATGTCAGTGCAGATATTTCCATGTTTATACACTTGGAAGTGTAGAAACTTCCATGTTTATACAGGTGACTGTGTAGATATTTCCATGTTTTTACAGATTGCGGTGTAGGTATTTCCATGTTTACACAGATAGCGGTTTGTCTATTTCCATGTTTATACAGATAGCGATGTAGATATTTCCATGTTTATAGAGATGGCTGTGTAGATATTTCCATGTTTATACAGATGGCAGTGTAGATATATCCATGTTTATACAGATAGTGGTGTAGTTATTTCCATGTATATAGAGATAGCGGTGTAGATATTTCCATGTTTATACAGATGGCTGTGTAGATTTTTCCATGTGTATACATTTGGAAGTGTAGGTATTTCCATGTTTACACAGATGACTGTGTAGGTATTTCCATGTTTATACTGATGGCGGTCTAGATATTACCATGTATATAGAGATAGCCACGTAGATATTTCCATGTTTATACAGATAACGGTGTAGGTATTTCTATGTTTGTAGAGATGGCTGTTTAGATATTTCCATATGTATACAGATTGCGGTGTAGATATTTCCAAGTTTATGCAGATAGCGGTGTAGATATTTCCATGTCTTTACAGATAGCGGTGTAGATATTTCCATGTTTATTCAGATGGTAGTGTAGTTATTTCCATCTTTATACAGACAGCGGTGTCGTTACTACCATGTTTATACAGATGGCAGTGTAGATATTTCCATGTTAATACATATAGCGATGTAGATATTTCCATGTTTATACAGATAGCGGTGCCGATATTTCCATGTTTATACAAATAGCGGTGCAGATATTTCCATGTTTATACAGATAGCGGTGTAGATATTTCCATGATTATACAGATAGCGGTGGAGTTATTTCCATGTTTATACAGATGGGTTTGTAGATATTTCCATGTGTATACAGATGGCAGTGTAGATATTTCCATGTTTATACAGATAGCGGTGTGGCTATTTCCATGTTTATACAGATAGCGATGAAGATATTTCCATGTTTATACAGATAGCGGTGTAGATATTTCCATGTTTATACAGATAGCGTTGGAGATATTTCCATGTTCATACAGATAGCGGAGGAGATATTTCCATGTGTATAAGGATGGCGGTGTAGATATATCCAAGTTTATGCAGATAGCGGTGTAGATATTTCCATGTTTATAGAGATAACGGTGTAGTTATTTCCATGTTTATACAGATAGCGGTGTAGTTATTTCCATGTTTATGCAGATGGCAGTGTAGATATTTCCATGTTTATACAGATAATGGTGTAGGTATTTCCATGTTTATACAGATGACTGTGTAGGTATTTCCACGTTTGTAGAGATGGCGGTGTAGATATTTCCATGTTTATAAAGATAGCCATGTAGTTATTTCCATGTTTATACAGATAGCGGTGTAGACATTTCTATGTTTATAGAGATAGCAGTGTAGGTATTTCCATATTGATACAGATAGCCGTGTAGATATTTCCATGTTTATTCAGATATTGGTGTAGATATTTCCATGTTTATACAGATAGTGCTATGGCTATTTCCATGTTTATGCAGACGGCAGCGTAGGTATTTCCATGTTAATACAGATAGCGTTGTAGATACTTCCATGTTTATAGAGATAGCGGTGTATATATTTCCATGTTTACACAGATAGCAGTGGAGATATTTCCATGTTTATAGAGATAGTGGTGGAGATATTTCCATGTTTATACAGATAGCGTTGGAGATTTTTCCATGTTTATAGAAATGGCAGTGTAGATATTTCCAAGTTTATACAGATAGCGGTGTAGATATTTCCATGTTTATACAGATAGTGGTGTAGATATTCCCATGTTTATACAGATATCGGTGTCGATATTTCCATGTTTATAGAGATAGTGGTGCAGCTATTTCCATGTTTATACACATAGCGTTGTAGATAATTCCATGTTTATACAGATGGCTTTGTTGATATTTCCATGTGTATACAGATAGCAGTGTAGATATTTCCATGTTTGTATAGATGGAGGAGTAGTTATTTCCATGTTTCTATAGATGACTGTGTAGATATTTCCATGTTTTTACAGATGACAGTGTAGATATTTCCATGTTTATACAGATAGCGGTGTGGCTATTTCCAAATTTATACAGAGAGCGATGTAGATATTTCCATGTTTATACAGATAGCGGTGTATATATTTCCATGTTTATACATACAGCGTTGTAGATATTTCCATGTTTATACAGATAGCGGTGTAGATATTTCCATGTTTATACAGATGGCGGTGTAGATATTTCCAAGTTTTTGCAGATAATGGTGTAGGTATTTCCATATTTATACAGATAGCGGTGTAGATATTTCCATGTTTATTCTGATGGCGGTGTATATATTTCCATGTTTATACAGATAGCGGTCTGGCTGTTTCCATGTTTATACAGATGGCAGTGTAGATATTTCCATGTTTATACAGATAGCGGTGTAGAAATTTCCATGTTTATAAAGATAGCGGTGTAGGTATATCCATGTATATAGAGATAGCGGTGGAGATATTTCTATCTTTATAGAGACAGCGGTCGAGATATTTCCATGTTTATACAGATAAAGATGTGGATATTTCCATGATTATGCAGATAGCGGTGTAGATATTACCATGTTTATACAGATAGCGGTGTCGATATATACATGTTTATACAGATAGCGATGTAGGTATTTCCATGTTTGTACTGATTGCGGTGGAGATATTTCCATGTTAATACAGATAGCGGTGTAGATAATTCCATGTTTATAGAGATAGCTGTGGAGATATTTCCATGTTAGTACAGATATCGATGTAGATATTTCCATGTTCATACTGATAGCGGTGGAGATATTTCCATGTTTATACAGATAGCGGTGGTGATATTTCCATGTTTATACAGATAGCGTTGGAGATATTTCCATGATTATAGAGATGGCAGTGTAGATATTTCCATATTTATACAGATAGCCGTGTAGATATTTCGATGTTTATTCAGATGGTGGTGTAGATATTTCCATGTTTATACAGATAGCGGTGTGGCTAATTCCATGTTTATACAGACGGCAGTATAGATATTTCCAGGTTTATACAGATAGCAATTTAGATATTTCCATCTTTATAGAGATTGTGGTTTAGATATTTCCATGTTTATACAGATGGCTGTGTGGATATTTCCATGTGTATACAGATGGCAGTGTTGGTATTTCCATGTTTACACTGATGGAGGTTTAGGTATTTCCATGTATATACAGATGACTGTGTAGATATTTCCATGTTTTTACAGATGGCGGTGTAGATATTTCCAAGTTTATACAGATAGCGGTGTGGCTATTTCCGTGTTCATATAGATAACGATGAAGATATTTCCATGTTTATAGAGATGGCTGTGTACATATATCCATGTTTATGCAGATGGCAATGTAGATGTTTCCATGTTTATACAGATAGTGGTGTAGGTATTTCCATGTTTATACAGATGACTGTGTAGGTATTTCCATGTTTATAGAGATGGCAGTGTAGATATTTCCATGTTAATATAGATAGCGATGTAGATATTTCCATGTGTATACAGATAGCAGTGTAGATATTTCCATGTTTATACAGATGGCCGTGTAGATATTTCCATGTTTATACAGATGACTGTGTAGATATTTCCATGTTTTTACAGATGGCGGTGCAGATATTTCCATGTTTATACAGATAGCGTTGTATATATTTCCATGTTTATACAGAAAGCGATGGAGATATTTCCATGTTTATACAGATAGCGTTGGTGATATTTCCATGTTTATAGACATGGCGGCGCAGATATTTCCAAGTTTATAGACATGGCGGTGTAGATATTTCCATGTTTATACATACAGCGGTGTTGATATTTCCAAGTATATGCAGATAGCGGTGTAGGTAATTCCATGTTTATACAGATAGCGGTGTAGGTATTTCCATGTTTATAGAGATAGCAGTGTATATATTTCCATGTTTATACAGATTGCTGTGTAGATATTTCCATGTTTATACAGATGGAGGTGTAGATACTTCCATGTTTCTACAAACGACTGTGTAGATATTTCCATGTATTTACACATGGCGGTGTAGATCTTTCCATGTTTCTACAGATAGTGTTGGATATATTTCCATGTTTATACAGATAGCGGTGTAGATATTTCCATGTTTATACAGCTCGCGGTGTAGATATATCCATCTTTATACAGATGGCAGTGTAGATATTTCCATGTTTATATGGATAGCGGTGTAGATATTTCCATGTTTACAAAGATGGCGGTGTAGACAGTTCCATGTTTATGGAGATGGCGGTGTAGATATTTTCATGTTTAAAGAGATAGCGGTATAGGTGTTTCCATGTGTATAGAGATAGCGGTGTAGATGTTTCCATGTTAATGATGATGGCTGTGTAGATATTTCCATGTGTATACAGATGGCAGTGTAGATATTTCCATGTTTATGGAGATGGCGGTTTAGATATTTTCAGGTTTAAAGAGATAGCGGTATAGGTGTTTCCATGTGTATAGAGATAGAGGTGTAGATATTTCCATGTTTATATTGATGGCTGTGTAGATATTTCCAGGTGTATACAGATGGCAGTGTAGATATGATCACGTTTATAAAGATGGTTGTGTAGATAATTCCATGTTTACACAGATTTTAGTGTAGATATTTCCATGTTTATACAGATAGCGTTGTAGATATTTCCATGTTTATAGATATGGCTGTGTAGATATTTCCATGTTTATACTGATGGCATTGTAGATATTTCCATGTTTATAAAGATGTTGGTGTAGATATTTCCATGTTTATACAGAAGACTGTGTAGCTATTTCCAAGTTTATACAGATGGCGGTGTAGATATATCCTTGTTTACAGAGATAGCCATGTAGATATTTCCATGTTTATAGAGATGGCGTTGTAGGTATTTCCATGTTTATAGTCACATCATTGTAGATATTTCCATGTTTATACAGATAGCGGTGTAGATATTTCCATGTTTATACAGATGGCTTTGTAGATATTTCCACGTTTATGGAGATGGCGGTGTATATATTTCCATGTTTATAGAGATGGCGGTGTAGATATTTCCATGTTTATACAGATATTTGTGTAGATATTTCCATGTTTATATAGTGAGGTGTGTAGATATTTCCATATTTATAAAGATCGCTGGGTAGATATTTCCATCTTTCTACAGATAGCGGTGTAGATATTTCCTTGTTTATAGATATAGCGGTTGAGATATTTCCATGTTTATACAGATAGCGTTGTAGTTATTTCCAAGTTTACACAGATCGCAGTGTCGAAATTTCCATGTTTATGCAGGTAGCGGTGTATGTATTTCCATGTTTATGCAGATGGCAGTGTTGAGATTTCCATGAGTATACAGATGGCACTGTAGATATTTCCATGTTTATAAAATGGTGGTGTAGATATTTCCCTGTTTATACAGTTGACTGTGTAGATATTTCCATGTTTTTACAGAGGGTGGTCTCGGTATTTCCATGTTTATACAGATAGCAGAGTAGATATTTCCATGTTTATAGAGATGGCTGTGTAGATATTTCCAAGTTTATACAGATGGCAGTGTAGATATTTCCATCTTTATACACATAGCGGTGTAGATATTTCCATGTGTATACAGATGACTGTGTAGATATTTCCATGTTTATGCAGATGGCGCTGTAGATATTTCCATGTTTATAGAGATAGCCGTGAAGATATTTCCAAGTTTATACAGATAGCGGTGTAGATATTTCCATGTTTGTACAGATAGCTGTGTAGATAATTCCACGTTTATACAGATTTCGGTGTAGGTATTTCCATGCTTACAGAAATACCGGTGTAGATATTTCCATGTTTATACAGATGGAGGTGTAGATATTTCTATGTTTATGCAGATGACTCTGTAGATATTTTTATATTTTTACAGATGGCGGTGTAGATATTTCCATGTTTATACAGATAGCGTTGTGGCTATTTCCATGTCTATACAGATTGCTGTATAGATATTTCCATGTTTATAAAGATGGCTGTGTAGCAATTTCCATGTTTATACAGATGGCAGTGTAGATATTTCCATGTTTATTCCGATATTGGTGAAGATATTTCCATGTTTATACAGATGACTGTGTAGATATTTCCATGTTCATACAGATGGTGGTGTAGATATTTCCATGTTTATAGAGATAGCCATGTAGATATTTCCATGTTTATACAGAGAGTGGTGAAGACATTTCCATGTTTATAGAGATAGCGGTGTAGGTGTTTCCATATTTATACAGATAGGGGTGTAGATATTTCCAAGTTAATACAGATAGCGGGGTAGATATTTCCATGTTTATACAGATAGCGGTGTAGATATTTCCATGTTTATACAGATAGCGGTGTAGATATTTCCATGTTTATACAGATAGCGGTGAAGGTATTGCCATATTTCTACAGATAGCGGTGTAGATATTTCCATGTTTATACAGATAGCGGTGAAGATATTGCCATATTTATGCAGATAGCGGTGTGGATATTTCCATGTTTATAAAGATAGCAGTGTAGATATTTCCATGTTTACACAGATAGCGGTGTAGATATTTCCATGTTTATACAGATAGTGGTGTAGATATTTCCATCTTTATACAGATACCGGTGGAGATACTTCCATGTTTATACAGATGGCGGTGTAGATATTTCCATGTTTATAGAGATAGCAGTGCAAATATTTCCATGTTTATACAGATAGCGGTGTAGATATTTCCATGTTTATACAGATTGCGGTTTACGTATTTCCATGTTTATTGAGATAGCGGTGTGGCTATTTCCATGTTTATACAGATAGCGGTGAAGATGTTTCCATGATATAGAGATGGCTGTGTAGATATTTCCATGTTTATACAGATGGTTGCGTAGATATTTCCATGTTTATACAGGTTGCAGTGTAGATATTTCCATGTTTATACAGATAGTGCTGTTGATATTTCCATGTATATGCAGATTGCCGTGTAGGTATTTCCCTGTTTATACAGATAGCGGTGTAGATATTTCCATGTTTATACAGATGGCTGTCTAGATATTTCCATGTTTATACAGATGGCAGTGTAGATATTTCTATGTTTATACAGATGGAGGTGTAGGAATTTCCATGTTTATACAGATGACTGTGTAGATATTTCCATCTTTATACAGATAGTGATGTAGACATTTCCATGTTTATAGAGATAGCGGTGAAGATATTTTCATATTTATACAGATTGCGGTGTAGATATTTCCATGTTTACACCAATAGCGGAGTTGATATTTCCATGTTTTTACAGATAGCGGTGTAGATATTTCCATGTTTATACAGATAGCGGTGTAGATATTTCCATGTTTACAGAGAGAGCGTTGTTGATATTTCCATATTTGCACAGATTGCGGTGTAGTTATTTCTATCGTTACACAGATTGCGGTGTACATATTTCCATGTTTACACAGATAGCGGTGTAGATATTTCCATGTTAAAACAGCTAGTGTTGTAGATAATTCCAAGTTTATATAGATAGCGTTGTAGTTATTTCCATGTTTATAAATATAATGGTGTAGATATTTCCATGATTATACAGATAGCGGTGTAGATATTTTCATGTTTTTACAGATGGCGGTGTAGATATTTCCATGTTTTTACAGGTAGCGGTGTAGATATTTCCATGTTGATAGAGAAATCGGTGAAGATATTTCCATGTTTATAGAGATAGCCATGTAGATATTTCCATGTTTATACAGATAGTGGTGTAGACATTACCATGTTCATAGAGATAGCAGTGTAGATATTTCCATATTTATACAGATAGCTGTGTTTATATTTCCATGTTTATGCAGATAGCGGTGGAGAGATTTCCATGTTTATACAGATGGCAGTGTAGATGTTTCCATGTGTATACAGATTGCAGTGTAGTTATTTCCATGTTTATACAGATGGAGGTGTAGATATTTCCATGTCTATACAGATGACTGTGTAGATATTTTCATGTTTTTACAGATGGCGGTGTAGGTATTTCCATGTTTATGCAGATAGTGGTGTGGCTGTTTCCATGTTTATACAGATCTTGGCGTAGATATTTCCATGTTTATACAGATAGCGGTGTAGATATTTCCATGTTTATACAGATAGCGGTGCAGCTATTTCCAAGACTTCAGAGATAGCGGTGTAGATATTTCCATATTTGCAAAGATTGCGGTGCAGATATTTCAATCTTTACACAGATAGCGGTGTACATATTTCCATGTTTACACAGATAGCGGTGAAAATATTTACATGTTAACACAGATAGTGTTGTAGACATTTCCATGTTTCTACAGATAGCCGTGTAGATATTTCCATGTCTATAAAGATAGCGGTGCAGATATTTCCATGTTTATTCAGAAAGCGGAGAAGATATTTCCATGTTTTTACAGAAACTGGTGGAAATATTTCCATGTTTATACACATGGCGGTGTATATATTTCCAAGTTTATAAAGATAACGGTGTAGATATTTCCATGTTTATACCGAGAGCGGTGTAGATATTTCCATGTTTATAGAGATCGTGGTGTAGATATTTCCATATTTATACAGATAGCGGTGTAGATATTTCCATGTTTATACAGACAGCGGTTTAGATATTTCCATGTTTACAGAGATAGCGGTTTAGATATTTCCATCTTTGCACAGATTGCGGTGTAGATATTTCCATCTTTACACAGATTGCGGTGTACATATTTCCATGTTTCCACAGAGAGCGGTCTATTTATTTCCATGTTAACACAGTTAGTGTTGTAGATATTTCCATGTTTATACAGATAGCGGTTTAGATATTTCCATGTTTATACAGATCGTGGTGTAGATATTTTCATGTTTATACAGATAGCATTGTTGATATTTTCATGTTTATACAGATAGCATTGTTGATATTTTCATGTTTATAGAGATAGCAGTGTAGATATTTCCATGTTTACAGAGATAGCGGTTTAGATATTTCCATCTTTGCACAGATTGCGGTGTAGATATTTCCATCTTTACACAGATTGCGGTGTACATATTACCATGTTTACACAGATAGCGGTGTAGATATTTCCATATTTACACAGATAGTGTTGTAGATATTTCCAGGTTTTTTCAGATAGCAGTGTAGATATTTATGTGTTTTTAAAGATAGCGGTGTAGATGTTTCCAACTTTATACAGATAGCGGTGTAGATATTTCCATGTTCATACAGATGGCGGTGTAGGTATTTCCATATTTATACAGATAGCGGTGTAGGTATTTCCATGTTCATACAGATGGCCGTGTACATATTTCCATGTGTATACAGATGGCAGTGTAGATATTTCCATGTTTATACAGATGAAGGTGTAGGTATTTCTATGTTTATACAGAAGAAAGTGTAGATATTTCCATGTTTTTACAGATCGCGTTGTAGATATTTCGATGTTTATGCAGATGTCGGTGTAGATATTTCCATGTTTATAGAGATGGCGGTGTAGATATTTCTAAGTTCATAGAGATAGCGGTGTAGATAATTCCATGTTTATTGAGATGGTGGTGTTGGTATTTCCATGTTTATAGAGATAGTGGTGTAGATATTTCCATGTTTATCCAGATAGCAGTGTAGATATCTCCCTGTTTATACAGATAGTGGTGCTGATATTTCCATGTTAATACACATAACGGTGTAGACATTTCCATGTTTACTCAGCTCGCGGTGTAGATATTTCCATGTTTATAAAGATTGTAGTGTAGGTATTTCCATGTTTATGCAGATAGTGGTGTAGATATTTCCATGTTTATACAGATAGCAGTATAGATTTTTCCATGTTTATAGAGATAGTGGTGTTGTTATGTCCGTGTTTATACGGATATCTGTGTAGATATTTCCATGTTTATACAGCTCACGGTGTAGATATTTCCATCTTTATAAAAATGGCAGTGTAGGTATTTACATGTTTAAGCAGATAGCTGTGTGGATATTTCCATGTTTATATAGATAGCGGTGTAGTTATTTCCATGTTTATAGAGATAGCGGTGTAGATATTTCCATGTTTATACAGATGACTGTATAGTTATTTCCATGTGTATACAGATGGCCGTGTAGATATTTCCATGTTTATACAGATGGAGGTGTAGATATTTCCATATTTATACAGATGACTCTGTAGATATTTCCATGTTTTCACAGATGGCGGTGTAGATATTTCCATGTTTATACAGATGACTGTGTCGTTTTTTCCATATTTATACAGATGGCGTTGTAGATACTTCCATGTTTATAGAGATAGCCATGTAGATATTTCCATGTTTATACAGATAGCGGTGTAGACATTTCCATGTTTATACAGATAGCGGTGTAGATATTTCCATATTTATACTGATAGCGGTGTAGATATTTCCATGTTTATACAGATAGTGGTGTAGATATTCCCATGTTTATACAGATAGCGGTGTTGATATATCCATGTTTATACAGATCGAGGTGGAGATATTTCCATGTTTATACAGATGTCTGTGTCGGTTTTTCCATATTTATACAGATGGGATTGTAGATAATTCCATGTTTATAGAGATAGCCATGTAGATATTTCCATGTTTATACAGATAGCGGTGTAGTTATTTCCATATTTACAGAGATAGAGGTGCAGATATTTCCATATTTGCACAGATAACGGTGTAGATATATCCATCTTCACACAGATAGCGGTGTACATATTTCCATGTTTACACAGACAGCTGTGTAGATATTTCCATGTTAAAACAGATAGTGTTGTAGATTTTTAAATGTTTATAAAAATTGTGGTGTAGATATTTCCATGTTTATGCAGATGGCGGTGGAGATATTTCCATGTTTATGCAGATGGCGGTGTAGATATGTCCATGATTATAGAGATTGCGGTGTAGTTAGTAATATGTTTATAGAGATAGCGGTGTAAATATTTCCATGTTTATGGAGATAGCGGTGTAGATATTTCCATGTTTATACAGATTGCGTTGTTGATACCTCCATGTTTATACAGATAGTGGTGTAGATATTTCCATGTTTATACAGATAGCGGTGTAGATATTTCCATGTTTATACAGATAGCGGTGTAGATATTTCCGTGTTTATACAGAGAGCATTGGAGATATTTCCATGTTTATACAGATAGCCTTGTAGGTATTTCCATGTTTATAGAGATAGCGGTGTAGATATTTCCATGTTTATACAGATGACTGTGTAGATATATCCATGTGTATACAGATGGCAGTGTAAATATTTCCATGTTTATAGAGATGGAGGTGTAGATATTTCCAAGTTTATACAGTTGACTGTGTAGATGTTTCTATGTTTTTAGAGATGGTGATGTTCATATTTCCATGTTTATTCAGATAGCGGTGTGGCTATTTCCATGTTTATACATAAAGCGATGTAGTTATTTCCATGTTTATACAGATGGCTGTGTAGATATTTCCATGTTTATACAGATTGTGGTGTAGATATTTCCATGTTTATACAGATGGCAGTGTAGATATTGCCATGTTTTCAGAGATAGCCATGTAAATATTTCCATGTTTATATAGATATCGGTTTAGACATTTCCATGTTTATGGAGATAGCGGTGTAGATACTTCCATATTTACACAGATAGTAGTGTATATATTTCCATATTTATACAGATGGCGGTGTAGATATTTCCATGTTTATAGAGATATCGGTGTAGATATTTCCATGTTTATACAGATGACTGTGTATATATTTCCATGTTTATACAGATGGCGGTGTAGATATTTCCATGTTTATACAGATAGCGGTGCATGTATTTCCATGTTTATACAGATAGCGGTGTAGATATTTCCATGTTTATAGAGATAGCTTTGTAAACATTTCCATATTTATACAAATTGCGGTGTAGATATTTCCATGTTTATTCAGATGGCTGCGTAGATATTTCCATGTTTATATAGATGGCAGTGTAGATATTTCCATGTTTATACAGATAGTGCTGTAGTTATTTCCATGTTTATACAGATGACTGTGTGGATTTTTCCATGTTTATACAGATGGCGTTGTAGATACTTCCATGTTTATAGAGATAGCCATGTACATATTTCCATGTTTATACACATAGCGGTGTAGACATTTCCATGTTTATACAGATGGCGGTGTAGATATTTCCATATTTATACAGATAGCGGTGTAGATATTTCCATGTTTATACAGATCGCGGTGTAGATATTTCCATGTTTATACAGATAGCGGTGTAGATATTTCCATGTTTATATAGATAGCGGTGTAGGTATTTCCATGTTTACAGAGATAGAGGTGTAGATTTTTCCATATTTACACAGATTGCGGTGTAGTTATATCCATCTTCACACAGATAGCGGTGTACATATTTCCATGTTTACACAGACAGCTGTGTAGATATTTCCATGTTTATACACATAGCGGTGTAGACATTTCCATGTTTATACAGATGGCGGTGTAGATATTTCCATATTTATACAGATAGCGGTGTAGATATTTCCATGTTTATACAGATCGCGGTGTGGATATTTCCATGTTTATACAGATAGCGGTGTAGATATTTCCATGTTTATACAGATAGCGGTGTAGGTATTTCCATGTTTGCAGAGATAGAGGTGTAGATATTTCCATATTTACAAAGATTGCGGTGTAGTTATATCCATCTTCACACAGATAGCGGTGTACATATTTCCATGTTTACACAGACAGCTGTGCAGATATTTCCATGTTTAAACAGATTGTGTTGTAGATTTTTCCATGTTTATACAAATTGCGGTGTAGATATTTCCATGTTTATAAAGATAGCGGTGTAGATATTTCCATGTTTGTACAGAAAGCGGTGGAGATATTTCCATGTTTATTCAGATAGCGCTGTACTTATTTCCATGTTTATACAGATAGCGATGTAGATATTTCCATGTTTATACTGGTGGCTGTGTAGATATTTCCATGTGTATACAGATGGCCGTGTAGATATTTCCAAGTTTATAGAGACGGTGGTGTAGATATTTGCATGTATATACAGATGACTCTGTAGATATTTCCATGTTTATACAGATGTTGGTGTAGGTATTTCCATGTATATACAGACAGCGGTGTAGATATTTCCATGTTTATACAGATAGCGGTGTAGATATTTCCATGTTTTTAGTGATAGCGGTGTAGATATTTCCATATTTATACAGAGAGCGGTGTAGATATTTCCATGTTTATACAGATGGCAGTGTAGATATTTCCATGTTTATAGAGATGGCAGTGTAGATATTTTCATGTTTGCACAGATAGCGGTGTAGATATTTCCATGTTTATAGAGATAGCGGTGTAGATATTTCCATGTTTGCACAGATAGCAGTGTGGATATTTCCATCTTTTCACAGATTGCGGTGTAGACATTTCCATGTTTATACAGATTGTTGTGTAGATATTTCCATGTTTATACAGATAGCCGTGTAGATACTTCCGTGTTTATTCAGATAAAAGTGTAGATATTTCCATGTTTACACAAATCGTGGTGTAGATATTTCCATGTTTATACAGATAGCGGTGTAGGCATTTCCATGTTTATACAGGAAGCGGTGTAGACATTCCCATATTCATACAGATCACTTTGTAGATATTTCCATCTTTCTACAGATGGCCCTGTAGATATTTCCATGTTTATACAGATAGCGGTGCAGATATTTCCATGTTTATACAAATTGTGGTGTTGGTATTTCCATGTTTATAGAGATAGCGGTGTAGATATTTTCATGTCTATACAGCTCACGTTGTAGTTATTTACATCTTTATACAGATGGCAGTGTAGATATTTCCATGTTTATACAGATGGCAGTGTAGATATTTCCATGTTCATAGAGATAGTGGTGTAGATATTTCCATGTTTACAGTGATAGCGGTGTATTTCCATGTTTATAGAAATATCGGTGTAGTTATTTCCATGTTGATACAGATGGCTGTGAAGATATTTCCACGTGTATAAAGATGGCAGTGTAGGTATATCCATGTTTATGCAGATGGTGGTGTAGATATTTCCATGTTTATAGAGACAGCAGTGTAGATATTTCCATGTTTATACAGATGGCAGTGTAGATATGTCCATGTTTATACAGATAGCGGTGTGGATATTTCCATGTTTACAGAGATGGTGGTGTAGATAGTTCCAGGTTTATGGAGATGGCGGTGTAGAAATTTTCATGTTTATAGAGATGGCGGTGAAGGTATTTCCATGTTTATAGAGATAGCGGTGTAGGTACTTCCAGGTTTATAGAGAGAGCGGTGAAGATGTTTCCATGTTTTTACTGATGGCTGCGTAGGTATTTCCAAGTTTATAGAGATAGCGATGTAGACATTTCCACATTTATACAGATAGCGGTTTAGATATTTCCATGTTTATACAGATGGCGATGGAGATATTTCCATGTTTATACAGATGGCGGTGTAGATATATCCAACTTTATACAGATATCGGTGTAGATATTTCCATGTTTATACAGATAGCGGTGTAGGTATTTCCATGATAACAGAGATAGCGGTGTAGATATTTCTGTCTTTGAACAGATTGAGGTGTAGATATTTCCATGTTTATACAGATAGCGGTGTAGATATTTTCATGTTTACACAGACAGCTGTGTATGTATTTCCATGTTTATAGAGATAGCGGTGTAGGTATTTCCATCTTTGCAGAGATTGCAGTGTGGATATTTCCATGTTTACACATATAGTGGTGTAGATATTTCCGTGTTTACACAGATAGCTGTGTAGGTATTTCCATGTTTACACAGATAGCGTTGTAGATATTTCCATGTTTATACACACAGCGGTGGAGATGTTTCCATGTTTATTCAGATAGCGGTGTAGATATTTCCTCGTTTACACAGATGGTGGTGTAGATAGTTCCATGTTTATGGAGTTGGCGGTGTAGATATTTTCATGTTTATAGAGACGTTGGTGAAGTTATTTCCCTGTTTATAGAGATTGCGTTCTAGATATTTCCATGTTTATAGAGATTGCCGTGTAGATATTTCCTTGTTTATTCAGATAACCGTTTAGACATTCCCATGCTTATCGAGATAACAGTGTAGATATTTTCATATTTATACAGATAGCGGCGTACATATTTGCATGTTTATACAGATAACGGTGTAGATATTTCCATGTTTATACATATAGCAGTGTAGATATTTCCATGTTTATACAGATAGCTGTGTAGATATTTCCATGTTTATACAGATAGCTGTGTAGATATTTCCATGTTTATACAGGTAGCGGTGTAGATATTCCCATGTTTATACAGATCACGGTGTAGACATTTCCATCTTTCTACAGATGGCAGTGTAGATATTTCTATGTTTAAACAGACGGTGTTGTAGATATTTCCATGTTTATAGAGATCGCGGTGCAGATATTTCCATGTTTATGCAGATGGCGGTGTAGATATTTCCATGTTTATAGAGATGGCAGTGTAGATATTTCTATGTTTACAGAGATAGCGGTGCAGATAATTCCATGTTTATTGAGATGGCGGTGTTGTTATTTCCATTTTGATAGAGATAGTGGTGTAGATATTTCCATGTTTATACTGATGGCTCTGTAGATACTTGTATGTATATACAGATGGCGGTGTTGGTAATTCCATGTTTATACAGGGAGCCGTGTAGATATTTCCTTGTTTATACAGCTTGCGGTGTAGGTATTTCCATCTTTATACAGATGGCAGTGTAGATATTTCCATGCTTATACAGATGGCGGTGTAGATATTTCCATGTCTAAACTAATAGCGGTGTAGATATTTCCATGTTCATGCAGATGGCGGTGTAGATATTTTCATGTTTATACAGATGGCGGTGTAGATATTTCTGTGTTTATACATATGGCGGTGTTGGTATTTCCATGTTTATACAGATAGCGGTTTAGATATTTAAATGTTTATACAGATAGCGGTGTAGTTAATTACATGTTTGCAGAGATAGCAGTGTAGATATTTCCATCTTTGCACAGATAGCTGTGTAGATATTTCCAAGTTTACACAGATATCTGTGTAGATATTTCCATGTTTACACAGATAGCAGAGTAGATATTTCCATGTTTATGCAGCACGCGGTGTAGATATTTCCATGTTTATACAGATGGCAGTGTACGTATTTCCATGTTTGTACAGATAGTGGTGTAGATATTTCCATGTTTGTACAGATCGGAGTGTAGATATTTGCATGTGTATACAGATGGCAGTGTAGGTATTTCCATGATTTTAGAGATGGTGTTGTAGATATTTCCATGTTTTTCAGATGACTTTGTAGATATTTGCAAGTTTATACAGATGGCGGTGTAGATATTTCCATGCTTATAGAAATAACAGTGTAGATATTTCCATGTTTATAAAGATAGCGGTGTAGATATTTCAATATTTACAGAGATAGCGGTGTAGATATTTCAATGTTTATACAGATAGCGGTTTAGATATTTCCATGTTTAAACTGATGGCGGTGTAGATATTTCCATGTTTATATAGATGGTGGTGTAGATATTTCCTTGTTTATACAGATATCGGTGTACATATTTCCATGTTTATACCGATAGCGGTGGAGAAATTTCCATGTTTACAGAGATAGCGGTGTAGATATTTCCATGTTTATAGACATTGCGGTGTAGATATTTCCATGTTTATATAGATAGCGGTGTAGATATTTCCATTTTTATACAGGTAGCGGTGTAGATATTTCCATGTTTATACAGATGGCGTTGTTGATATTTCCATGTTTATTCAGATGGTGGTGTAGATATTTCCATGTTCATGCAGATGGCAGTGTGGATATTTCCATGTTTATAGAGATGGCGGTGTAGATATTTCTATGTTTTTAGAGATAGCGGTGTAGATATTTCCATGTGTATAGAGATGGCGGTGCAGGTATTTCCATGTTTATAGAGATAGTGGTGAAGATATTTCCATGTATATACAGACAGCAGTGTAGATATTTCCATGTTTATACAGACAGCTGTGTTGATATTTCCCTGTTTACACTGATAGCGGTGTTGGTATTTCCATGTTTATAAAGATAGTGGTGCATATATTTCCATGTTTACAGAGATAGTGGTGTAGATATTTCCATCTTTGCGCAGATTGCAGTGTAGATATTTCCATCTGTACACAGATGGCTGTGTAGATATTTCCAAGTTTACACAGATAGCTGTGTATGTATTTCCATGTTTACACAGATAGCATTGCAGATATTTCCTTGTTTATACTGATAGCGGTGTAGATATTTCCATGTTTATACAGATAGCGGTGTTGGTATTTTCATGTTTATACAGATAGCGGTGTAGATATTTCCATGTTTATAGAGCTCGCGTTGTAGATATTTCCATCTTTATACAGAATGCAGTGTAGATGTTTCCATGTTTATATAGATAGTGATGTCTATATTTCCATGTTTATACAGATGGCGGTGTAGATAGTTCCATGTTTCTGGAGATGGCGGTGTAGATATTTTCAAGTTTATAGAGATGGCGGTGTAGATATTTCAATGTTTATAGAGATTTCATTGTAGATATTTCCATGTATATAGAGATAGTGGTGTAGCAATTTCCATGTTTATAGAGACAGCGGTGTAGATATTTCCATGTTTATACAGATGGCTGTGTAGATATTTCCATGTGTATATAGATGGCAGTGTAGATATTTCCATGTTTATAGAGATGGTGGTGTAGATATTTCCATGTTTATACAGATGACTGTGTAGATATTTCCATGTTTATACAGATGGTGGTGTAGGTATTTCCTTGTTAATACAGATAGCAGTGTAGGTATTTCCATGTTTATACAGATAGCGGTGTAGTTATTTCCATGATAACAGAGATAGCGGTGTTGATATTTCCATCTTTGCACAGATTGCGGTGTAGATATTTCTATCTTTACACAGATTTTTGTGTAGATATTTCCAAGTTTACACAGATAGCTGTGTAGATATTTCTATGTTTACACAGATAGCATTGTAGATATTTCCATGTTTATACAGACAGCGGTGTAGATATTTCCAACTTTATACAGATGGCAATGTAGATATTTCCATGTTTATACAGATAGTGGTGTCGACATTTCCATGTTTATACACATGGCGGTGTAGATATTGCCAAGTTCATACAGATAGCGGTTTAGATATTTCAATGTTTATACAGATAGCGTTGTAGATATTTCCATGTTTATACTGATAGCGGCGGAGATATTTCCCTGTTTATACAGATAGCGATGTAGATATTTACATGTTTATAGAGATGGCGGTGTTGATATTTCCATGTTTATAGAGATTGCGGTGTAGATATTTCCATGTTTATAGTGATAGCGGTGTAGGTATTTCCATGTTTATTGTGATAGCGGAGTAGTTATTTCCATGTTTACACTGATGGCTGTGTAGTTATTTCCATGGGTATACAGATGGCAGTGGAGATATTTCCACGTTTATAGAGATTGTGGTGTTGATATTTCCATGTTTATACAGATGAATGTGCACATATTTGCATGTTTACACAGATGGCGATGTAGATATTTCCATGTTTATAGAGATAACATTGTAGATATTTCCATGTTTATAGAGATAGCGGTGTAGATATTTCCATATTTATACAGATAGCGGTGTAGATAATTCCATGCTTATACAGATGGCTGTGTAGATATTTCCATGTGTATACAGATGGCAGTGTAGATATTTCCATGTTTATAGAGATGGTGGTGTAGATATTTCCATGTTTATAGAGCTGCCTGTGTAGATATATCCACGTTTATACAGATAGCGGTGGTGATATTTCCACGTTTATACAGATGTCGATGTAGATATTTACACGTTTATACAGATAGCGGTGTAGATACTTCCAAGTTTACACAGATAACAGTGAAGGTATTTTCACGTTTTAAAGATAGTGGTGTAGATATTTCCATGTTTACACAGATAGCGTTGCAGATATTTCCATGTTTTTACAGATAGCGGTGTAGATATTTCCATGTTTATACAGCTGGCGGTGTAGATATTTCCATGTTTATGCAGATGGCGGTGTAGATATTTCCATGTTTTTGCAGACAGCGGTGTAGATATTTCCAAATTTACACAATGGCTGTGTGGAAATTTCCGTGTTTACAGAGATAGCTGTGTAGGTGTTTCCATGTTTATAGTGATAGCGGTGTAGATATTTCCAGGTTTTTACAGATAATGGTGTAGATATTTCCAAGTTTATGCGGATAGCTGTGTTCATATTTCCATGTTTATAAGGTAGTGGTGTAGATATTTCCATGTTCATACAGATAGCGTTGTAGGTGATTACATGTTTATACAGATAGCAGTGAAGATATTTCCATCTTTATAGACATGGCTGTGTAGATATTTCCAGGTTTATACAGATGGCAGTGTAGATATTTCCATGTTAATACAGGTTGTGGTGTAGATATTTCCATGTTTATACAGATGACTGTGTAGGTATTTCCACGTTTATACAGATGTCGTTGTAGATATTTCCATGTTTATAGGTATAGAGGTGTAGATGTTTCCATGTTTATACAGATAGTGGTATATATATCTCCATGTTTATAGAGATGGCTGTGAAGGCATTTCCATGTTTATACAGATAGTGGTGTACATATTTCCATGTTTATTCAGCTCCCAATGTTGATATTTCCATCTTTATACTGATGGCAGTGTACATAATTCCATGTTTATACAGATAGTGGTGTAGTTATTTCCATGTTTATACAGATGGCGGTGAAGATAGTTCCATGTTTCTGGAGATGGCGGTGTAGATATTTTCATGTTTATAGAGATGGAGGTTTAGATATTTCCATGTTTATACAGATGGCTGTGTAGATATTTCAATGTGTATACAGATGGCAGTGTAGATATTTCCAAGTTTATAGAGGTGGTGGTGTAGATATTTCCATGTTTATAGAGCTGACTTTGTAGATATTTCCTTGTTTATACAGATGCCGGTGTAGATATTTCCATGTTTATAGAGATAACAGTGTAGATATTTCCATGTTTATAAAGATAGCGGTGTAGATATTTCCATGTTTATAGAGAAGGCGGTGTAGATATTTCCATATTTATACAGATAGCGGTGCAGACATTTCCATGTTGAAACAGATGGTGGTGTAGATATTTCCATGTTTATACAGATGGTGGTGTAGATATTTCCTTGTTTATTCAGATAGCGGTGTAGGTATTTCCATGTTTATACAGATAGCGGTTTAGATATTTCCATGTTTACAGACATAGGGTTGTAGATATGTCCATCTTTGCACAGATTGCTGTGTAGATATTTCCATTTTTACACAGATATCTGTGTAGATATTTCCACGTTTACACAGATATATGTGTAGATATTTCCATGTTTACACAGATAGCGTTGTAGATATTTCCATGTACATACTGATAGTGTTGGAGATATTTCCGTGTTTATACAGATAGCAGTGTGGATACTTCATTGTTTATAAAGATAGCGGTGTAGATATGTCCACGTTTAAACAGATAGCGGTGTAGATATTTCCTTGTGTATAGAGATGGCGGTGTGGGTATTTCCATGTTTATAGAGATAGTGGTGTAGATATTTCCATGTTTATGCAGATAGCAGTGTTGGTATTTCCATGTTTATACAGATAGCAGTGTAGATATTTCCATGTATATAGAGCTCGCGGTGTAGATATTCCATCTTTATACGGATGGCAGTGTAGATATTTCCATGTGTATAAAGATGGCAGTCTGGATAGTTCCATGTTTCTGGAGATGGCAGTGTTGTTATTTTCATGTTTATAGAGTCGGCGGTGTAGATATTTCCATGTTTATAGAGACTGCGGTGTAGATATTTCCATGTTTATAGAGATAGCGATGTAGGTATTTCCATGTTTATAGAGACAGCGTTGTAGGTATTTCCATGTTTATACAGATAGCGGTGTAGATATTTCCATATTTATACAGATAGCGGTGCAGATATGTTCATGTTTATACAGATTGCGGTGGAGCTATTCCCACGTTTATACAGATATCGATGTAGATATTTCCGCGTTTATACAGATAGCGTTGTAGATATTTCCACGTTTATACAAATAGCGGTGTAGATATTTCCACGTTTATATAGATAGCGGTGTAGATATTTCTATGTTTTACACACAGCAGTGTAGATATTTCCATGTTTATACAGATAACGGTGTTGATATTTCCATGTTTACAGATATAGCGGTGTAGATATTTCCATCTTTGCACAAATTACGGTGTGGATATTTCCATCTTCACACAGATAGCTGTGTCGATATTTCCACGGTTACACAGATTGCTGTGTAGGTATTTCCATGTTGACACACATAGCGTTGTAGATATTTCCACGTTTATACAGACAGCGTTGAAAATATTTCCATGTTTATACAGATAGCGGTGTTGGTATTTCCATGTTTATACAGATAGCAGTGTAGATTTTTCCATGTTTATACAGCTCTAATTGTATATATTTCCATCTTTATACAGATGGCAGTGTAGATATTTCCATGTTTATACAGATAGTGGTGTAGATATTTCCATGTTTATACAGATGGCGGTGTAGATATTTTCATGTTTATACAGATGGCGGTGTAGATAATTCTGTGTTTATACATATGGCGGTGTTGTTATTTCCATGTTTATACAGATAGCGGTTTAGATATTTAAATGTTTATACAGATAGCGGTGTAGATATTTACATGTTTGCAGAGATATCAGTGTAGATATTTCCATCTTTGCACAGATAGCTGTGTAGATATTTCCAAGTTTACACAGATATCTGTGTAGATATTTCCATGGTTATACAGATAGCAGTGTAGATATTTCCATGTTTATGCAGCACGCGGTGTAGATATTTCCATGTTTATACAGATGGCAGTGTACGTATTTCCATGTTTATACAGATAGTGGTGTAGATATTTCCATGTTTGTACAGATCGTGGTGTAGATATTGGCATGTGTATACAGATGGCAGTGTAGGTATTTCCATGTTTTTAGAGATGGTAGTGTAGATATTTCCATGTTAATACAGATGACTTTGTAGACATTTGCAAGTTTATACACATGGCGCTGTAGATATTTCCATGCTTATAGAAATAACAGTGTAGATATTTCCATGTTTATAAAGATAGCGGTGTAGATATTTCAATGTTTACAGAGATAGCGGTGTAGATATTACCATGTTTATACAGATAGAGGTTTAGATATTTCCATGTTTATACTGATGGCGGTGTAGATATTTGCATGTTTATACAGATAGCGGTTTAGATATTTCCATGTTTATACTGATGGCGGTGTAGAGATTTCCATGTTTATACAGATGGTGGTGTAGATATTTCCTTGTTTATACAGATATCGGTGTACGTATTTCCATGTTTATACCGATAGCGGTGGAGAAATTTCCATGTTTACAGAGATACCACTGTAGATATTTCCATGTTTTAGACATTGCGGTGTAGCTATTTCCATGTTTATACAGATAGCGGTGTAGATATTTCCATTTTCATACAGGTAGCGGTGTAGATATTTCCATGTTTATACAGATGGCGTTGTTGATATTTCCATGTTTATTCAGATGGCGGTGTAGATATTTCCATGTTTATACAGATAGCGGTGTAGATATTTCCATGTTTATGCAGATAGCGGTGTTGGTATTTCCATGTTTATACAGATAGCAGTGTAGATATTTCCATGTATATAGAGCTCACGGTGTAGATATTTCCATCTTTATACAGATGGCAGTGTAGATATTTCCATGTTTATAAAGATGGCAGTGTGGATAGTTCCATGTTTCTGGAGATGGCGGTGTTGTTATTTTCATGTTTATAGAGTCGGTGGTGTAGATATTTCCATGTTTATAGAGATTGCGGTGAAGATATTTCCATGTTTATAGAGATAGTGGTGTAGGTATTTCCATGTTTATACAGACAGCGTTGTAGGTATTTCCATGTTTATACAGATAGCGGTGTAGATATTTCCATATTTATACAGATAGCGGTGCAGATATGTCCATGTTTATACAGGTTGCGGTGGAGATATTTCCTCGTTTATACAGATATCGATGTAGATATTTCTGCGTTTATACAGATAGCGTTGTAGATATTTCCACGTTTATACAGATAGCGGTGTAGATATTTCCACGTTTACACAGATAGCGGTGTAGGTATTTCCATGTTTATACAGATGGCTGTGTAGATATTTCCATGTGTATACACATGGCAGTGTAGGTATTTCCCTGTTTATAGAGATGGTGGTGTAGACATTTGCATGTTTATAGAGATAGCGGTGTAGATATTTCCATGTTTATACAGATGGCTGTGTAGATATTTCCAGGTGTGTAGAGATGGCGGTGTAGATATTTCCATGTTTGTAGATATGGTGGTGTATATATTTCCATGTTTATACAGATGACTGTGTAGGTATTTGCGTGTTTATACAGATGGCGGTGTAGATATTTCCATGTTTCTAAAGATATCGGTGTAGATATTTCCATGTTTGTACAGATATCGGTGTAGATATTTCCATGCTTATACAGATAGCGGTGTAGATATTTCCATATTTAAAGAGATAGCGGTGTAGATATGTCCATGTTTACACAGATGGCGTTGTAGATATTTCCATGTTTATACAGATGACGGTGTAGATATTTCCACGTTTATACAGACAGCGGTGTAGATATTTCCACGTTTATACAGATAGCGGTGTAGATATTTCCACTTTTATACAGATAGCGGTGCAGATATCTTCATGTTTATGCAGATAGCGGCATAAATATTTCCATCTTTATACAGATAGGTGTGTAGATATTTCCATGTTTATACAGATGGCGGTGTAGTTCATTCCATGTTTATGGATATGGCGGTATAGATATTTTCATGTTTATAGAGATGGCGGTGTAGATATTTCCGTGTTTATACAGATAGCCGTGTAGATATTTCCATGTTTATAGAGATAGCTGCGTAGGTATTTCCATGTTTATAGAGATAGCGATGCAGATATCTCCATGTTTATACAGATGGCTGTGTAGATATTTCCATGTGTATGCAGATGACATTGTTGATATTTCCATGTTTATAGAGATGGTGGTGTAGATATTTCCATGTTTATACAGATGACTGTGTAGATATATGCAGGTATATACAGATGGCGGTGTAGATATTTTCATGATTATAGAGATAATGGTGTAGATATTTCCATGTTTTTACAGATAGAGGTGTAGGTATTTGCATGTTTATAGAGATAGCTGTGTAGATATTGCCATATTTATACAGAGAGCGGTTTAGATGTTTCCATGTTTATACAGATCACGGTGTAGATATTTCCATGTTTATACAGATGGCATTGTAGATATTTCCATGTTTATACAGATAGCGGTGTAGATATTTCCATTTTTATACAGATAGCGGTGTAGTTATTTCAATGTTTACAGAGATGGCGGTGTAGATATTTCCATCTTTGCACAGATAGCGTTGTAGATATTTCCATGTTTATACAGATAGCGGTGTAGATATTTCCATGTTTACAGAGATAGCGGTGTAGATCTTTCCATTTTGCACAGATTGCGGTGTAGGTATTTCCCTCTTTTCACAGGTAGCAGTGTAGATATTTCCAAGTTTACACACATAGTTGTGAGGATATTTCCATGTTTACAGAGTTAGCATTGTAGACATTTCCGTGTTTACACAGATAGCGGTGTAGATATTTCCACGTTTATAAAGATAGCGGTGTAGATATTTCCACATTTAAACAGATAGCGTTGGAGATATTTCCACGTTTATACAGATATCGATGTAGATATTTCCACGTTTATACAGATAGTGTTGTAGATATTTCCACGTTTATACAGATAGCGGTGTAGATATTTCACATTTATACAGATAGCGGTGTAGATATTTCCATCTTTTTACAGATAGCGGTGTAGATATTTTCATGTTTACACAGATAGCGGTGTAGGTATTTCCATGTTTATACAGATGGCTGTGTAGATATTTCCATGTGTATACACATGGCAGTGTAGGTATTTCCCTGTTTATAGAGATGGTGGTGTAGAGATTTGCATGTTTATAGAGATAGCGGTGTAGATATTTCCATGTTTATACAGATGGCTGTGTAGATATTTCCAGGTGTGTAGAGATGGCGGTGTAGATATTTCCATGTTTGTAGATATGGTGATGTATATATTTCCATGTTTATACAGATGACTGTGTAGGTATTTGCGTGTTTATACAGATGGCGGTGTAGATATTTCCATGTTTCTAGAGATATCGGTGTAGATATTTCCATGTTTGTACAGATATCGGTGTAGATATTTCCATGCTTATACAGATAGCGGTGTAGTTATTTCCATATTTAAAGAGATAGCCGTGTAGATATGTCCATGTTTACACAAATGGCGTTGTAGATATTTCCATGTTTATACAGATGACGGTGTAGATATTTCCACGTTTATACAGATAGCGGTGTAGATATTTCCACGTTTATACAGATAGCGGTGTAGATATTTCCACTTTTATACAGATAACGGTGCAGATATCTTCATGTTTATGCAGATAGCGGCATAAATATTTCCATCTTTATACAGATAGCTGTGTAGATATTTCCATGTTTATACAGACGGCGGTGTAGTTCATTCCATGTTTATGGATAAGGCGGTGTAGATATTTTCATGTTTATAGAGATGGCGGTGTAGATATTTCCGTGTTTATAGAGATAGCCGTGTAGATATTTCCATGTTTATAGAGATAGCTGCGTAGGTATTTCCATGTTTACAGAGATAGCGATGCAGATATTTCCATGTTTATACAGATGGCTGTGTAGATATTTCCTTGTGTATGCAGATGACATTGTTGATATTTCCATGTTTATAGTGATGGTGGTGTAGATATTTCCATGTTTATACAGATGACTGTGTAGATATATGCAGGTATATACAGATGGCGGTGTAGATATTTTCATGATTATAGAGATAATGGTGTAGATATTTCCATGTTTTTACAGATAGAGGTGTAGATATTTGCATGTTTATAGAGAAAGCAGTGTAGATGTTGCCATATTTATACAGATAGCGGTTTAGATGTTTCCATGTTTATACAGATCACGGTGTAGATATTTCCATGTTTATAGAGATGGCATTGTAGATATTTCCATGTTTATACAGATAGCGGTGGAGATATTTCCATGTTTATACAGATAGCGGGGTAGATATTTCCATGTTTAGGCAGATAGCGGTGTAGATATTTCCATGTTTATACAGATAGCGGTGTAGTTATTTCCATGTTTAGGTAGATAGCGGTGTAGATATTTCCATGTTTATAGAGATGGCTGTGTAGGTATTTCCATGTGTATAGAGATAGCGATGTAGATGTTTGCATGTTTATACAGATAGCGGTGTAGATATTTTCATGTTTATACAGACGGCGGTGTTGGTATTTCCATGTATATCCAGATTGCGGTGTAGATATTTCAATCTTTATACAGCTCGCGGTATAGACATTAACATCTTTTTACAGATGGCAGTGTGGATATTTCCATGTTTATACAGATAGCGGTGTAGATATTTCCATGTTTATACAGATGGCGGTGTAGTTCTTTCCATGTTTATGGAGATGGCGGTGTTGATATTTTTATGTTTATAGAGATGGCGGTGTAGATATTTCCGTGTTTATAGAGATTGTCGTGTAGATATTTCCATGTTTATAGAGATAGCTGCGTAGGTATTTCCATGTTTATAGAGATAGCGATGCAGATATTACCATATTTATACAGATGGCTGGGTAGATATTTCCATGTGTATACACATGACATTGTTGATATTTCCATGTTTATAGAGATGGTGGTGTAGATAGTTCCATGTTTATACAGATGACTGTGTAGATGTATGCATGTATATACAGATGGCGGTGTAAATATTTCCATGTTTATAGAGAGAACGGTGTAGATATTTCCATGTTTTTACAGATAGAGGTGTAGATATTTCCATGTTTATAGAGATAGCAGTGTAGATATTTCCATATTTATACAGATAGCGATTTTGATGTTTCCATGTTTATACAGATCACGGTGCAGATATTTCCATGTTTATACAGATGGCAGTGTAGATATTTCCATGTTTATACAGATAGCGGTGTAGATATTTCCATTTTTATACAGATAGCGGTGTAGTTATTTCCATGTTTACAGAGATAGCGGTGTAGATATTTCCATATTTGCACAGATAGCGTTGTAGATATATCCATGTTTATACAGATAGCGGTGTAGATATTTCCATGTTTACAGAGATAGCGGTGTAGATCTTTCCATTTTGCACAGATTGCGGTGTAGGTATTTCCCTCTTTACACAGGTAGCAGTGTAGATATTTCCAAGTTTACACACATAGTTGTGAGGATATTTCCATGTTTACAGAGTTAGCGTTGTAGACATTTCCGTGTTTACACAGATAGCGGTGTAGATATTTCCACGTTTATAAAGATAGCGGTGTAGATATTTCCACATTTAAACAGATAGCGTTGGAGATATTTCCACGTTTATACAGATATCGATGTAGATATTTCCACGTTTATACAGATAGTGTTGTAGATATTTCCACGTTTATACAGATAGCGGTGTAGATATTTCACATTTATACAGATAGCGGTGTAGATATTTCCATCTTTTTACAGAAAGCGGTGTAGATATTTTCATGTTTACACAGATAGCGGTGTAGGTATTTCCATGTTTATACAGATGGCTGTGTAGATATTTCCATGTGTATACACATGGCAGTGTAGGTATTTCCCTGTTTATAGAGATGGTGGTGTAGAGATTTGCATGTTTATAGAGATAGCGGTGTAGATATTTCCATGTTTATACAGATGGCTGTGTAGATATTTCCAGGTGTGTAGAGATGGCGGTGTAGATATTTCCATGTTTGTAGATATGGTGGTGTATATATTTCCATGTTTATACAGATGACTGTGTAGGTATTTGCGTGTTTATACAGATGGCGGTGTAGATATTTCCATGTTTCTAGAGATATCGGTGTAGATATTTCCATGTTTGTACAGATATCGGTGTAGATATTTCCATGCTTATACAGAGAGCGGTGTAGATATTTCCATATTTAAAGAGATAGCGGTGTAGATATGTCCATGTTTACACAGATGGCGTTGTAGATATTTCCATGTTTATACAGATGACGGTGTAGATATTTCCACGTTTATACAGATAGCGGTGTAGATATTTCCACGTTTATACAGATAGCGGTGTAGATATTTCCACTTTTATACAGATAGCGGTGCAGATATCTTCATGTTTATGCAGATAGCGGCATAAATATTTCCATCTTTATACAGATAGTTGTGTAGATATTTCCATGTTTATACAGATGGCGGTGTAGTTCATTCCATGTTTATGGATATGGCGGTGTAGATATTTTCATGTTTATAGAGATGGCGGTGTAGATATTTCCGTGTTTATAGAGATAGCCGTGTAGATATTTCCATGTTTATAGAGATAGCTGCGTAGGTATTTCCATGTTTATAGAGATAGCGATGCAGATATTTCCATGTTTATACAGATGGCTGTGTAGATATTTCCATGTGTATGCAGATGACATTGTTGATATTTCCATGTTTATAGAGATGGTGGTGTAGATATTTCCATGTTTATACAGATGACTGTGTAGATATATGCAGGTATATACAGATGGCGGTGTAGATATTTTCATGATTATAGAGATAATGGTGTAGATATTTCCATGTTTTTACAGATAGAGGTGTAGATATTTGCATGTTTATAGAGATAGCAGTGTAGATATTGCCATATTTATACATGTAGCGGTTTAGATGTTTCCATGTTTATACAGACCACGGTGTAGATATTTCCATGTTTATACAGATGGCATTGTAGATATTTCCATGTTTATACAGAGAGCGGTGGAGATATTTCCACGTTTATACAGATAGCGGGGTAGATATTTCCAAGTTTATACAGATAGCGGTGTAGATGTTTCCATGTTTATACAGATAGCGGTGTAGATATTTCCATGTTTAGGCAGATAGCGGTGTAGATATTTCCATGTTTATAGAGATGGCTTTGTAGGTATTTCCATGTGTATAGAGATAGCGATGTAGATATTTGCATGTTTATACAGATAGCGGTGTAGATATTTTCATGTTTATGCAGATAGCGGCCTAAATATTTCCATCTTTATACAGATAGCTGTGTAGATATTTCCATGTTTATACAGATAGTGGTGCACATATTTCCATGTTTACACAGATAGTGTTGCAGATATTTCCATGTTTATACAGATAGCCGTGTAGATATTTCCATGTTTATGCAGATATCGGTGTAGATATTTCCATGTTTATGCAGATGGCGGTGTAGATATTTCCTAGTTTGTAGAGATGGCGGTGTAGATATTTCCATGTTTATAGAGATAGCGGTGTAGATATTTCCATGTCTATAGAGATAGCGGTGTCGGTATTTCCATGTTAATAGAGATAGCGGTGTCGGTATTTCCATGTTAATAGAGATAGCGGTGTAGATATGTCCATGTTTATACAGATAGCAGTGTAGATATTTCCATGTTTATACGGATAGCGGTGTTGTTATTTCCATGTTTATAGGGATAGCGGTGTAGATATTACCATGTTTATACAGATAGCGGTGTTGGTATTTCCATGTTTATGCAGATAGCGGTGTAGATATTTCAATGTTTATAGAGATGGCTGTGTAGATATTTCCATGTTAAAACAGATGGCAGTGTAGATATTTCCATGTTTATACAGATGGCAGTGTAGATATTTCCATATTTACAATTGGTGTTGTAGATATTTGCAAATTTACAAAGATAGCTGTGTAGATATTTCCATGTCTACACAGATAGCGTTGTAGATATTTCCATGTTTATACAGATAGCGGTGTAGGTATTTCAATGCTTATGGAGATAGTGGTGTAGGTATTTCCATGTTTATACAGATAGCGGTGGAGATATTTCCATGTTTGTACACACAGAGATGTAGATATTTCCAAGTTTATACAGATAGCGATGTAGATATCTCCATGTTTATAGAGATATCGGTGTAGATATTTGCATGTTTATACAGATGGCTGTGTAGATATTTCGAAGTTTATAAAGATTTCATTCTAGATATTTCCATGTTTATAGAGATGGCGGTGTAGATAGTTCCATGTTTATACAGTTAGCGGTGTAGAAACTTCCATGTTTATACATATCGCGGTGTACATATTTCCATCTTTCTACAGATGTCAGGGTAGATATTTCCAAGTTTATACAGATGGCGTTGTAGATATTTCCATGTTTATACAGATGGCGGTGTAGATATTTCCATGTTTATGGAGATGGCGATGTACATATTTCCATGTTTATAGAGGTGGCGGTGTAGATATTTCTACGTTTATAGAGATAGAGATGTAGATATTTCCATGTTTATAGAGATGGCGGTGTAAGTATTTCCATGTTTATAGAGATAGCGGGGTTGCTATTTCCATGCTTATACAGATAGCGCTGTGTATATTTCCATGTTATACAGCTCTCAATGTAGATATTTCCATCTTTATACAGAGGGCAGTGTAGATATTTCCATATTTATAGAGATAGCGGTGTAGATATTTCCATGTTTATACAGATGGTGTTGTAGATAGTTCCATTTATATGGAGATGGCGGTGTAGATATTTTCATGCTTATAGAGATGGCGATGTAGGTATTTCCATGTTTATAGAGATAACGATGTAGGTATTTCCATGTTTATACAGATGGCTGTGAAGATAATTCCATGTGTATACAGATGACTCTGTTGATTTTCCATGTTTATGCAGATGGCGGTGTAGATATTTCCATGTTTATACAGAGAGCAGTATAGATATTTCAATGTTTATACGCATAGCGGTGTAGATATTTCCATGTTTCTGGAGATGGCGGTGTAGATATTTTCATGTTTATACAGATAGCGGTGTACATATTTCCATATTTATACAGATAGCGGTGTAGATGATTCCATGTTTATAGAAATGGCGGTGAATTTATTTACATGTTTATAGAGATAGTGGTGTAGATATTTCCAAGTGTATACAGATAGCGGTGTAGATATTTCCATGTTTATACAGCTCCGTGTGTAGATATTTCCATCTTTATACAGTCGGCAGTGTAGATATTTCCATGTTTATACAGATAGTGGTGTAGATTTTTCCAGGTTTATACAGATGGCGGTGTGGTTAGTTCCATGTTTCTGGAGATGTCGGTATACATATTTTCATGTGTATAGAGGTGGCCGAGTAGATATTTCCATGTTCATACAGATGGCTGTGTAGATATTTCCATGTTTATACAGATGGCGGTGAAGATATTTCCATACTTATACATATGACGGTGTAGACATTTCCATGTTTATACAGAGAGCGGTGTAGATATTTCCATGTTTATAGAGATAGCGGTGTAGATATTTCCATATTTATACAGATAGCAGTGTAGATATTTCCATCTTTATACAGATGGCATTGTAGGTATTTTCATGTTTAAACAGATGACGGTGTAGATATTTCCATGTTTATACTGATAGCGGAGGAGATATCTCCTTGTTTATAAAGATCGTGGTGTAGATATTTCAATGTTTATACAGAAAGCAGTGTAGATATTTCCATGTTTATACAAATAGCGGTGTATTTATTTCCATGTTTATAGAGATAGTGTTTTAGATATTTCCATATTTATACAGATCGTGGTGCAGATATTTCCAACTTTCCACAGACGGTAGTGTAGATATTGAAATGTTTATACAGATGGTTCTGTAGATATTTCCACGTTTCTACAGATGGCGGTATAGATATTTCCATGTTTATACAGATGGCGGTGTAGACATTTCCATATTCATGCAGATGGCGGTGTAGATATTTCGATGTTTCTATACATGGCGGTGTAGATATTTCAATGTTTACAGAGATAGCGGTGTAGATATTTCCATGTTTATAGAGATGGCGGTGTAAGTCCATGTTTATGCATGTGGTGGTGTTGATATTTTCATGTTTACAGAGATAGCGGGGTAGATATTTCAATCTTTTTAGAGATAGCGGTGTAGATATTTCCATGTTTTACTGATAACAGTGTAGATATTTCCATGTTTATGCAGATGGCGGTGTAGATGTTTCCATGTTTAAAGAAATGGTGGTGTAGATATTTCTATGTCTATAGAGATAGCGGTGTAGATATTTCCATGTTTATACAGATAGCAGTGTAGATATTTCCATGTTTATACAGATTGCGGTGTTGGTATTTCCATGTTTATACAGATAGCGGTATAGATATTTCCATGTTTATACAGATCGTGGTGTAGGTATTTCCATCTTTATACATATGGCAGTGTAGATATTCCCATGTTTATACAGATAGCGGTGTAGATATTTCCATGTTTATACAGATGGCGGTGCAGATAATTCCATGTTTATGGAGATGGCAGTGTAGATATTTTCATATTTATAGAGATGGCGGTGTAGATATTTCCATGTGTATACAGATGGCCTTGTAAATATTTCCATGTGTATTCAGATGGACGTGTAGATATGTCCATGTTTATAGAGATGGTAGTGTAGAAATTTCCATGTTTATACAGATGACAGTGTAGATATTTCCATGTTTATAAATATGGCGGTATAGATATTTCCATGTTTATACAGATAGCGGGGTAGCTATTTCCATGTTTATACAGATGGCGTTGTATATATTTCCATGTGTATACAGATGGCCTTGCAGTTATTTCCATGTGTATACTGATGGCCGTGTAGATATGTGCATGTTTATAGAGATGGTAGTGTAGATATTTCCATGTTTATACAGATGACGGTGTAGATATTTCCATGTTTATACAGATGGCGGTGTAGTTATTTCCATGTTTATACAGATAGCGGTGTAGCTATTTCAATGTTTATACAGATGTCGGTTTAGATATTTCCATTTTTATACAGATAGCGGTGGAGATATATCCTTGTTTATGGAGATAGTGGTGTGGATATTTCCATGTTTATATGGATAGCGGTGTAGATATTTCCATGTTTACATAGGTAGCGGTGTAGATTTTTCCATGTTTATACAGATCGTGGTGTAGATATTTCCATCTTTCCACAGATGGCGGTGTAGATATTTCCATGTTTATGGAGATGGCGGTGTAGATATTTTCATGTTTATTGGGATGGCCGTTTAGATATTTCCATGTTTATAGAGATGGCGTAGTAGATAGTTCCATGTTTACAGAGATGGCCGTGTAGATATTTCCATGTTTATAGAGATGGCGGTGAAGATATTTCCATGTTTATAGAGATAGCGGTGTAGCTATTTCCCAGATTATAGAGATGGCGGTGTAGATATTTCCATGTTTATACAGATGGCTGTGTAGATATTTCCGTGTTTATACAGATAACAGTGTAGATATTTCCATCTTTGCACTGATTGCGGTGTAGATATTTCCATGATTATTGAGATAGTGGTGTAGGTATTTCCATGTTTACATTTATAGCTCTGTAGATATTTCATGTTTACACAGATAGCATTGTAGATATTTCCATGTTTATACAGATAGCGTTGTAGATATTTCCATGTTTATACAGGTAGCGGTGTAGAAATTTCCATGTTTATACAGATCGCGGTGTACATATTTCCATCTTTCTACAGATGTCAGGGTAGATATTTCCAAGTTTATACAGACGGCGGTGTAGATATTTCCATGTTTATACAGATGGCGGTGTAGATATTTCCATGTTTATGGAGATGGCGATGTAGACATTTCCATGTTTATAGAAATGGCGTTGCAGATATTTCTATGTTTATAGAGATAGCGGTGTAGATATTTCCATGTTTATGGAGATGGCGGTGTAAGTATTTCCATGTTTATAGAGATAGCGGCGTAGATATTTCCATGTTTATAGAGATAGCGTTGTAGATATTTCCATGTTTATACAGATAGCGTTGTTGCTATTTCCATGCTTATACAGAAAGTGCAGTGTATATTTTCATGTTATAGAGTTCGCAATGTAATTATTTCCATCTTTATACAGAGGGCAGTGTAGATATTTCCATGTTCATAGAGATAGCAGTGTAGATATTTCCATGTTTATACAGATGGTGGTGTAGATAGTTCCGTGTTCATTGAGATGGCGGTGTAGATTTTTCCATGTTTATGGAGATGGCGGTGTAGATATTTTCATGCTTATAGAGATGGCGATGTAGATATTTCCATGTTTATAGAGATGGCTGTGTAGATAATTCCATGTGAATACAGATGACTCTGTAGATATTTCCATCTTTCCAGAGATGGCGGTGTAGATATTTCCATGTTTATACAGATGGTGCTTTAGATATTTCCATGTTTATACAGATAGCGCTGTAGATATTTCGATGTTCATGCAGATGGCTTTGTAGATATTTCCATGTTTATAGAAATGGCCGTGTAGATATCTCTATGTTTATAGAGATAGCGGTGTAGATATTTCCATGTGTATAGAGATGACGGTGTAGTTATTTCCATGTTGATAGAGATAGTTTTGTATATATTTCGATGTTTCTACAGATAGAGGTGTAGATATTTCCATGTTTATACAGATAGCGGTGTAGATATTTCCATGCTTATACAGATAGCGGTGTAGATATTTCCATGTTTATACAGATAGCGGTGTAGACAATTCCATGTATATAGAGATAGTGGTGTAGGTATTTCCATGTTTATACAGATGTCAGTGTAGATATTTCCATGTTTGTACAGATGGAGGTGTAGATATTTCCATTTTTATACAGATGACTGTAGATATTTCCATGTTTTTACAGATGGCGATGTTGATATTTCCTTGTTTATACAGATAGCGTTGTGGCAATTTCCATGTTTATACAGATAGTGGTGTAGATGTTTCCATGTTTATATAGATAGCAGTGTAGGTATTTCCATGTTTATAGAGTTGGCTGTGAAGACATTTTCATGTTTATAGAGATGGCTGTGTAGAAACTTCAATGCTTATAAAGATGGCAGAGTACATATTTCCATGTTTATACAGATGGAGGTTTAGATATTTCCAAGTTTATACAGATGACTGTGTAGACATTTCCATGTTTTTACCGATGGCGGTGTTGATATTTCCATGTTTATATAGATAGTGGTGTAGGTATTTCCATGTTTATAGAGTTGGCTGTGAAGACATTTTCATGTTTATAGAGATGGCTGTGTAGAAACTTCAATGCTTATACAGATGGCAGTGTAGATATTTCCATGTTTATACAGATAGCGGTGTAGATATTTCCATTTTTATACAGATAGCGGTGTAGTTATTTCCATGTTTACAGAGATAGCGGTGTAGATATTTCCATATTTGCACAGATAGCGTTGTAGATATATCCATGTTTATACAGATAGCGGTGTAGATATTTCCATGTTTACAGAGATAGCGGTGTAGATCTTTCCATTTTGCACAGATTGCGGTGTAGGTATTTCCCTCTTTACACAGGTAGCAGTGTAGATATTTCCAAGTTTACACACATAGTTGTGAGGATATTTCCATGTTTACAGAGTTAGCGTTGTAGACATTTCCGTGTTTACACAGATAGCGGTGTAGATATTTCCACGTTTATAAAGATAGCGGTGTAGATATTTCCACATTTAAACAGATAGCGTTGGAGATATTTCCACGTTTATACAGATATCGATGTAGATATTTCCACGTTTATACAGATAGTGTTGTAGATATTTCCACGTTTATACAGATAGCGGTGTAGATATTTCACATTTATACAGATAGCGGTGTAGATATTTCCATCTTTTTACAGAAAGCGGTGTAGATATTTTCATGTTTACACAGATAGCGGTGTAGGTATTTCCATGTTTATACAGATGGCTGTGTAGATATTTCCATGTGTATACACATGGCAGTGTAGGTATTTCCCTGTTTATAGAGATGGTGGTGTAGAGATTTGCATGTTTATAGAGATAGCGGTGTAGATATTTCCATGTTTATACAGATGGCTGTGTAGATATTTCCAGGTGTGTAGAGATGGCGGTGTAGATATTTCCATGTTTGTAGATATGGTGGTGTATATATTTCCATGTTTATACAGATGACTGTGTAGGTATTTGCGTGTTTATACAGATGGCGGTGTAGATATTTCCATGTTTCTAGAGATATCGGTGTAGATATTTCCATGTTTGTACAGATATCGGTGTAGATATTTCCATGCTTATACAGAGAGCGGTGTAGATATTTCCATATTTAAAGAGATAGCGGTGTAGATATGTCCATGTTTACACAGATGGCGTTGTAGATATTTCCATGTTTATACAGATGACGGTGTAGATATTTCCACGTTTATACAGATAGCGGTGTAGATATTTCCACGTTTATACAGATAGCGGTGTAGATATTTCCACTTTTATACAGATAGCGGTGCAGATATCTTCATGTTTATGCAGATAGCGGCATAAATATTTCCATCTTTATACAGATAGTTGTGTAGATATTTCCATGTTTATACAGATGGCGGTGTAGTTCATTCCATGTTTATGGATATGGCGGTGTAGATATTTTCATGTTTATAGAGATGGCGGTGTAGATATTTCCGTGTTTATAGAGATAGCCGTGTAGATATTTCCATGTTTATAGAGATAGCTGCGTAGGTATTTCCATGTTTATAGAGATAGCGATGCAGATATTTCCATGTTTATACAGATGGCTGTGTAGATATTTCCATGTGTATGCAGATGACATTGTTGATATTTCCATGTTTATAGAGATGGTGGTGTAGATATTTCCATGTTTATACAGATGACTGTGTAGATATATGCAGGTATATACAGATGGCGGTGTAGATATTTTCATGATTATAGAGATAATGGTGTAGATATTTCCATGTTTTTACAGATAGAGGTGTAGATATTTGCATGTTTATAGAGATAGCAGTGTAGATATTGCCATATTTATACATGTAGCGGTTTAGATGTTTCCATGTTTATACAGATCACGGTGTAGATATTTCCATGTTTATACAGATGGCATTGTAGATATTTCCATGTTTATACAGAGAGCGGTGGAGATATTTCCACGTTTATACAGATAGCGGGGTAGATATTTCCAAGTTTATACAGATAGCGGTGTAGATGTTTCCATGTTTATACAGATAGCGGTGTAGATATTTCCATGTTTAGGCAGATAGCGGTGTAGATATTTCCATGTTTATAGAGATGGCTGTGTAGGTATTTCCATGTGTATAGAGATAGCGATGTAGATATTTGCATGTTTATACAGATAGCGGTGTAGATATTTTCATGTTTATGCAGATAGCGGCCTAAATATTTCCATCTTTATACAGATAGCTGTGTAGATATTTCCATGTTTATACAGATAGTGGTGCACATATTTCCATGTTTACACAGATAGTGTTGCAGATATTTCCATGTTTATACAGATAGCCGTGTAGATATTTCCATGTTTATGCAGATATCGGTGTAGATATTTCCATGTTTATGCAGATGGCGGTGTAGATATTTCCTAGTTTGTAGAGATGGCGGTGTAGATATTTCCATGTTTATAGAGATAGCGGTGTAGATATTTCCATGTCTATAGAGATAGCGGTGTCGGTATTTCCATGTTAATAGAGATAGCGGTGTCGGTATTTCCATGTTAATAGAGATAGCGGTGTAGATATGTCCATGTTTATACAGATAGCAGTGTAGATATTTCCATGTTTATACGGATAGCGGTGTTGTTATTTCCATGTTTATAGGGATAGCGGTGTAGATATTACCATGTTTATACAGATAGCGGTGTTGGTATTTCCATGTTTATGCAGATAGCGGTGTAGATATTTCAATGTTTATAGAGATGGCTGTGTAGATATTTCCATGTTAAAACAGATGGCAGTGTAGATATTTCCATGTTTATACAGATGGCAGTGTAGATATTTCCATATTTACAATTGGTGTTGTAGATATTTGCAAATTTACAAAGATAGCTGTGTAGATATTTCCATGTCTACACAGATAGCGTTGTAGATATTTCCATGTTTATACAGATAGCGGTGTAGGTATTTCAATGCTTATGGAGATAGTGGTGTAGGTATTTCCATGTTTATACAGATAGCGGTGGAGATATTTCCATGTTTGTACACACAGAGATGTAGATATTTCCAAGTTTATACAGATAGCGATGTAGATATCTCCATGTTTATAGAGATATCGGTGTAGATATTTGCATGTTTATACAGATGGCTGTGTAGATATTTCGAAGTTTATAAAGATTTCATTCTAGATATTTCCATGTTTATAGAGATGGCGGTGTAGATAGTTCCATGTTTATACAGTTAGCGGTGTAGAAACTTCCATGTTTATACATATCGCGGTGTACATATTTCCATCTTTCTACAGATGTCAGGGTAGATATTTCCAAGTTTATACAGATGGCGTTGTAGATATTTCCATGTTTATACAGATGGCGGTGTAGATATTTCCATGTTTATGGAGATGGCGATGTACATATTTCCATGTTTATAGAGGTGGCGGTGTAGATATTTCTACGTTTATAGAGATAGAGATGTAGATATTTCCATGTTTATAGAGATGGCGGTGTAAGTATTTCCATGTTTATAGAGATAGCGGGGTTGCTATTTCCATGCTTATACAGATAGCGCTGTGTATATTTCCATGTTATACAGCTCTCAATGTAGATATTTCCATCTTTATACAGAGGGCAGTGTAGATATTTCCATATTTATAGAGATAGCGGTGTAGATATTTCCATGTTTATATAGATGGTGTTGTAGATAGTTCCATTTATATGGAGATGGCGGTGTAGATATTTTCATGCTTATAGAGATGGCGATGTAGGTATTTCCATGTTTATAGAGATAACGATGTAGGTATTTCCATGTTTATACAGATGGCTGTGAAGATAATTCCATGTGTATACAGATGACTCTGTTGATTTTCCATGTTTATGCAGATGGCGGTGTAGATATTTCCATGTTTATACAGAGAGCAGTATAGATATTTCAATGTTTATACACATAGCGGTGTAGATATTTCCATGTTTCTGGAGATGGCGGTGTAGATATTTTCATGTTTATACAGATAGCGGTGTACATATTTCCATATTTATACAGATAGCGGTGTAGATGATTCCATGTTTATAGAAATGGCGGTGAATTTATTTACATGTTTATAGAGATAGTGGTGTAGATATTTCCAAGTGTATACAGATAGCGGTGTAGATATTTCCATGTTTATACAGCTCCGTGTGTAGATATTTCCATCTTTATACAGTCGGCAGTGTAGATATTTCCATGTTTATACAGATAGTGGTGTAGATTTTTCCAGGTTTATACAGATGGCGGTGTGGTTAGTTCCATGTTTCTGGAGATGTCGGTATACATATTTTCATGTGTATAGAGATGGCCGAGTAGATATTTCCATGTTCATACAGATGGCTGTGTAGATATTTCCATGTTTATACAGATGGCGGTGAAGATATTTCCATACTTATACATATGACGGTGTAGACATTTCCATGTTTATACAGAGAGCGGTGTAGATATTTCCATGTTTATAGAGATAGCGGTGTAGATATTTCCATATTTATACAGATAGCAGTGTAGATATTTCCATCTTTATACAGATGGCATTGTAGGTATTTTCATGTTTAAACAGATGACGGTGTAGATATTTCCATGTTTATACTGATAGCGGAGGAGATATCTCCTTGTTTATAAAGATCGTGGTGTAGATATTTCAATGTTTATACAGAAAGCAGTGTAGATATTTCCATGTTTATACAAATAGCGGTGTATTTATTTCCATGTTTATAGAGATAGTGTTTTAGATATTTCCATATTTATACAGATCGTGGTGCAGATATTTCCAACTTTCCACAGACGGTAGTGTAGATATTGAAATGTTTATACAGATGGTTCTGTAGATATTTCCACGTTTCTACAGATGGCGGTATAGATATTTCCATGTTTATACAGATGGCGGTGTAGACATTTCCATATTCATGCAGATGGCGGTGTAGATATTTCGATGTTTCTATACATGGCGGTGTAGATATTTCAATGTTTACAGAGATAGCGGTGTAGATATTTCCATGTTTATAGAGATGGCGGTGTAAGTCCATGTTTATGCATGTGGTGGTGTTGATATTTTCATGTTTACAGAGATAGCGGGGTAGATATTTCAATCTTTTTAGAGATAGCGGTGTAGATATTTCCATGTTTTACTGATAACAGTGTAGATATTTCCATGTTTATGCAGATGGCGGTGTAGATGTTTCCATGTTTAAAGAAATGGTGGTGTAGATATTTCTATGTCTATAGAGATAGCGGTGTAGATATTTCCATGTTTATACAGATAGCAGTGTAGATATTTCCATGTTTATACAGATTGCGGTGTTGGTATTTCCATGTTTATACAGATAGCGGTATAGATATTTCCATGTTTATACAGATCGTGGTGTAGGTATTTCCATCTTTATACATATGGCAGTGTAGATATTCCCATGTTTATACAGATAGCGGTGTAGATATTTCCATGTTTATACAGATGGCGGTGCAGATAATTCCATGTTTATGGAGATGGCAGTGTAGATATTTTCATATTTATAGAGATGGCGGTGTAGATATTTCCATGTGTATACAGATGGCCTTGTAAATATTTCCATGTGTATTCAGATGGACGTGTAGATATGTCCATGTTTATAGAGATGGTAGTGTAGAAATTTCCATGTTTATACAGATGACAGTGTAGATATTTCCATGTTTATAAATATGGCGGTATAGATATTTCCATGTTTATACAGATAGCGGGGTAGCTATTTCCATGTTTATACAGATGGCGTTGTATATATTTCCATGTGTATACAGATGGCCTTGCAGTTATTTCCATGTGTATACTGATGGCCGTGTAGATATGTGCATGTTTATAGAGATGGTAGTGTAGATATTTCCATGTTTATACAGATGACGGTGTAGATATTTCCATGTTTATACAGATGGCGGTGTAGTTATTTCCATGTTTATACAGATAGCGGTGTAGCTATTTCAATGTTTATACAGATGTCGGTTTAGATATTTCCATTTTTATACAGATAGCGGTGGAGATATATCCTTGTTTATGGAGATAGTGGTGTGGATATTTCCATGTTTATATGGATAGCGGTGTAGATATTTCCATGTTTACATAGGTAGCGGTGTAGATTTTTCCATGTTTATACAGATCGTGGTGTAGATATTTCCATCTTTCCACAGATGGCGGTGTAGATATTTCCATGTTTATGGAGATGGCGGTGTAGATATTTTCATGTTTATTGGGATGGCCGTTTAGATATTTCCATGTTTATAGAGATGGCGTAGTAGATAGTTCCATGTTTACAGAGATGGCCGTGTAGATATTTCCATGTTTATAGAGATGGCGGTGAAGATATTTCCATGTTTATAGAGATAGCGGTGTAGCTATTTCCCAGATTATAGAGATGGCGGTGTAGATATTTCCATGTTTATACAGATGGCTGTGTAGATATTTCCGTGTTTATACAGATAAGAGTGTAGATATTTCCATCTTTGCACTGATTGCGGTGTAGATATTTCCATGATTATTGAGATAGTGGTGTAGGTATTTCCATGTTTACATTTATAGCTCTGTAGATATTTCATGTTTACACAGATAGCATTGTAGATATTTCCATGTTTATACAGATAGCGTTGTAGATATTTCCATGTTTATACAGGTAGCGGTGTAGAAATTTCCATGTTTATACAGATCGCGGTGTACATATTTCCATCTTTCTACAGATGTCAGGGTAGATATTTCCAAGTTTATACAGACGGCGGTGTAGATATTTCCATGTTTATACAGATGGCGGTGTAGATATTTCCATGTTTATGGAGATGGCGATGTAGACATTTCCATGTTTATAGAAATGGCGTTGCAGATATTTCTATGTTTATAGAGATAGCGGTGTAGATATTTCCATGTTTATGGAGATGGCGGTGTAAGTATTTCCATGTTTATAGAGATAGCGGCGTAGATATTTCCATGTTTATAGAGATAGCGTTGTAGATATTTCCATGTTTATACAGATAGCGTTGTTGCTATTTCCATGCTTATACAGAAAGTGCAGTGTATATTTTCATGTTATAGAGTTCGCAATGTAATTATTTCCATCTTTATACAGAGGGCAGTGTAGATATTTCCATGTTCATAGAGATAGCAGTGTAGATATTTCCATGTTTATACAGATGGTGGTGTAGATAGTTCCGTGTTCATTGAGATGGCGGTGTAGATTTTTCCATGTTTATGGAGATGGCGGTGTAGATATTTTCATGCTTATAGAGATGGCGATGTAGATATTTCCATGTTTATAGAGATGGCTGTGTAGATAATTCCATGTGAATACAGATGACTCTGTAGATATTTCCATCTTTCCAGAGATGGCGGTGTAGATATTTCCATGTTTATACAGATGGTGCTTTAGATATTTCCATGTTTATACAGATAGCGCTGTAGATATTTCGATGTTCATGCAGATGGCTTTGTAGATATTTCCATGTTTATAGAAATGGCCGTGTAGATATCTCTATGTTTATAGAGATAGCGGTGTAGATATTTCCATGTGTATAGAGATGACGGTGTAGTTATTTCCATGTTGATAGAGATAGTTTTGTATATATTTCGATGTTTCTACAGATAGAGGTGTAGATATTTCCATGTTTATACAGATAGCGGTGTAGATATTTCCATGCTTATACAGATAGCGGTGTAGATATTTCCATGTTTATACAGATAGCGGTGTAGACAATTCCATGTATATAGAGATAGTGGTGTAGGTATTTCCATGTTTATACAGATGTCAGTGTAGATATTTCCATGTTTGTACAGATGGAGGTGTAGATATTTCCATTTTTATACAGATGACTGTAGATATTTCCATGTTTTTACAGATGGCGATGTTGATATTTCCTTGTTTATACAGATAGCGTTGTGGCAATTTCCATGTTTATACAGATAGTGGTGTAGATGTTTCCATGTTTATATAGATAGCAGTGTAGGTATTTCCATGTTTATAGAGTTGGCTGTGAAGACATTTTCATGTTTATAGAGATGGCTGTGTAGAAACTTCAATGCTTATAAAGATGGCAGAGTACATATTTCCATGTTTATACAGATGGAGGTTTAGATATTTCCAAGTTTATACAGATGACTGTGTAGACATTTCCATGTTTTTACCGATGGCGGTGTTGATATTTCCATGTTTATATAGATAGTGGTGTAGGTATTTCCATGTTTATAGAGTTGGCTGTGAAGACATTTTCATGTTTATAGAGATGGCTGTGTAGAAACTTCAATGCTTATACAGATGGCAGTGTAGATATTTCCATGTTTATACAGATAGCGGTGTAGTTATTTCCACGTTTATACAGATGACTGTGTAGTTATTTCCATGATTATACAGATGGCAGTGTAGGAATTTCCATGTTTATAGACATAGCCATGTGGATATTTCCATGTTTATACAGATAGCCGTGTAGAAATTTCGATGTTTATAGAGATAGCGGTGTAGATACTTCCATATTTATACATATAGCAGTGTAGATATTTCCATGTTTATACAGATGGCGGTGTAGATATTTCCATGTTTATGCAGGTAGCGGTGTAGATATTTCCATGTTTATACTGATAGCTGTGGAGATATATCCATGTTTATACAGAAAGCGATGTAGATATTTCCATGTTTATAGAGATGGCAGTGTATATATTTCCCTGCTTATAGAGATTGCGGTGTAGATATTTCCATGTTAATAGAGATAGCGGTGTAGGTATTTCCATGCTTATAGAGATAGCGGTGTAGATATTTCCATGTTTACAGAGATAGCGGTGAAGATATATCCATCTTTGCACAGATTGCGGTGTAGATACTTCCATCTTTTCACAGACAGCTATGTAGATATATCCAAGTTTACACAGATATTTGTGTAGATATTTCCATGTTTACACAGATAGCGTTGTAGATATTTCCATGTTTATACAGATAGTGGTGTAGATATTTCCATATTTATAAAGGTAGCGGTGTAGATATTTACATGTTTATAGAGATGGCAGTGTAGATATTTCCATGTTTATACAGATGATGGTGTAGATATTTCCTTGTTTATACAGATAGCGTTATAGATATTTCCATGTTTATACAGATAGCGGTGGAGATATTTCCACGATAATACAGATAGCGGTGTAGATAATTCCATGTTTATACAGATGGCGGTGTAGATATTTCCTTGTTTATAGGGATAGCGGTGTAGATATTTCCATGTGTATAGAGATGGCGGTGTATATATTTCCATGTTTATAGAGATAGTGGTGGAGATACTTCCAAGTTTATACAGATAGCATTGAAGATAATTCTATGTTTATACAGATGACGGTCTAGATATTTGCATGTTTATACAGATAGCGGTGCAGATATTTCCATGTTCATGCAGACGGAGGTGTAGATATTTCCATGTTTATAGAGATGGTGGTGTAGGTATTTCTATGTTTATAGAGATAGCGGTGTAGATATTTCCATGCGGATAGAGATGGCGGTGTAGGTATCTCCATGATTATAGACATAGTTGTGAAGGTATTTACATAGTTATAAAGTTAGCAGTGTCGATATTTCCATGTTTATACAGATGACGGTGAAGATAGGTCCATGTTTATGGAGATGGTGGTGTAGATATTTTCATGTTTAAAGAGATGGCGGTGTAGATATTCCCTTGTTTATAGAGATAGCAGTGTAGGTATTTCCTTGTTTATAGATATAGCCGTGTAGATATTTCCATGTTTATACAGATGGCTTTGTAGATATTTCCATGTGTATACAGATGGGTGTGTAGATATTTCCATGTTTATTGAGATGTTGGTGTGGATATTTCCATGCTTATACAGATGACTTTGTAGATATTTCCTTGTTTATACAGATAGCGGTGTAGATGTTTCCATGTTTATACAGACAGCGGTGTAGATATTTCCATGTTTACAGAGATAGCAGTGTAGGTATTTCCATCTTTGCACAGATTGCGGTGTAGATATTTCCATCTTTACAAAGATAGCTGTGTGGATATTTCCAAGTTTACACAGATAGCTGTGTAGATATTTCCATGATTACAAAGATAGCGGTGTAGATATTTCCATGTTTATACACATGGCTGTGTAGATATTTCCATGTTTATACAGATGGCTGTGTAGATATCTCCATGTGTATACAGATGGCAGTGTAGATATTTCCTTGTTTATAGAGATGGTGGTGTAGATATTTGCATGTTTATACAGAAAAATGTGCAGATATTTGCATGTTTATATAGATGGCAGTGTAGATATTTCCACGATTATAGAGATAACAGTGTAGATATTTCCATGTTTATATAGATAGCGGTGTAGATATTTCCATGTTTATAGAGATAGCGGTGTAGAAATTTCCATATTTATACAGATAGCGGCGTAGTTACTTCCATGTTTATACAGATGGTGGTGTGGATATTTCCATGTTTATACAGATGATGGTGTAGATATTTCCTTGTTTATACAAATCCCGGTGTAGATATTACAATGTTTACAGAGGTAGCAGTATAGATATTTCCAACTTTGCACAGACTGCGGTGTAGATATTTCCATCTTTACACAGATAGCTATGTAGATATTCCAAGTTTACACAGAGAGCTGTGTAGATATTTCCATGTTTACACAGATAGCATTGTAGATATTTCCATGCTTATAATGATAGCGGTGTAGATATTTCCATGTTTATACAGATAGCAGTGTACATATTTCCATGTTTATACTGATAGTGGTGGAGATATTTCCAGGTTTATACAGGTAGCGATGTAGATATTTCCATGTTTATAGAGATGGCGGTGTAGTTATTTCCAAGTTTATAGAGATTACGGTGTAGATATTTCCATGTTTATACAGATAGCGGTGTAGGTATTTACATGTTCATTGAGATAGCGGTGTAGATATTTGCATGTCTATACAGATAGCGGTATTGTTATTTCCATGTATATACACATAGCGGTCTACAGATTTCCATGTATATACAGCTCGCGGTGTAGATATTTCCATCTTTATACAGATGGCAGTGTAGGTATTTCCATGTTTATAAAGATAGTGAAGTAGATATTTCCCTGTTTATACAGATGGCGGTGTGGATAGTTCCATGTTTCTGGAGATGGCGGTGTAGGTATTTTCAAGTTTATAGAGATGGCGGCGTAGGTATTTCCATGTTTATAGAGATTGCCGTGTAGATATTTCCATGCTCATAGAGATAGTGGTGTAGGTATTTCCATTTTTATAGAGATAGCGGTGTAGATATTTCCATGTTTATACAGATGGCTGTGTAGATATTTCCATGTGTATACAGATGGCAGTGTAGATATTTCCATGTTTATACAGATGGTGGTGTAGATATTTCCATGTTTATACAGATGACTGCGTAGATATTTGCATGTTTATACAGATGGCGGCGTAGATATTTTCATGTTTATAGAGATTACAGTGTAGATATTTCCATGTTTATAAAGATAGGTTTGTTGATATTTCCACGTTTATAGAGATAGCGGTGTAGATATTTCCATATTTATACAGATAGTGGTGTAGATATTTAAATGTTTACACTGATGGCGGTGTAGATATTTCCATGTTTATAGAGATGGCGGTGTAGATATTTCCAAGTTTATACACCTCGCGGTGTAGATATTTCCAAGTTTATACAGATGACTGTGCAGATATTTGCATGTTGATACAGATAGCGGTGTAGATATTCCCATGTTTATACAGATGGCGGTGAAGATATGTCCATGTTTATACTGATAGTGGTGTAGGTATTTCCTCGTTTATACAGATAGCGGTGTAGATATTTCCATGTTTATACAGATAGCGGTGTAGATATTTCCATGTTTACAGACACAGTAGTGTAGATATTTACATCTTTGCACAGATTGCGGTGTGGATATTTCCATCTTTACCCAGATAGCTGTGTAGATATTTCCAAGTTTACACAGATAGCTGTGTAGATATTTCCATGTTTACAGATAGCGTTGTAGATATATCCATATTTATACAGATAGCGGTGTAGATATTTGCTCGTTTATACTGATAGCAGTGTAGATATTTCCATGTTTATACAGATAGCGGTGGAGATATTTCCACGGTTATACAGATACCGTTGTAGATATTTCCACGTTTATACAGATTGTGGTGTAGATATTTCCACGTTTATACAGATAGCGGTGTAGATATTTCCACGTTTTTCCGATAATGGTGTAGATATTTCCATGTTTACACAAATAGCGTTGCAGATATTTACATGTTTATGCGGATAGCGTTGTTAATATTTCCATGTTTATAAGGATATCGATGTAGATATTTCCATGATTATACAGATAGCGGTGTAGGTACTTCCATGTTCATAAAGAGAGCGGTGTAGATATTTCCGTGTTTATAGAGATGGCTGTGTAGTTATTTCCATGTGTATACAGATGGCCGTGTAGATATTTCCATGATTATAGAGATGGTGGTGTAGATATTTCCATGTTTGTACAGATGATTAAGTAGATATTTGCATGTTTATACAGATGGCGGTGTAGATATTTCCATGTTTACACAGATAGCGTTGTAGATATTTCCATGTTTATACATATAGCGTTGTAGATATTTCCATGTTTATACAGATAGCGGTGTAGATATTTCCACGTTTATACTGATAGCTGTGTAGATATTTCCATGTTTACACAGATAGTGGTGGAGATATATCCACGTTTATAAAGATAGCAATGTAGATATTTCCACGTTTATACAGATAGCGTTGTAGATATTTCCACGTTTATACAGATAGCGGTGTAGATAGTTCCACGTTCATAAGATAGCGGTGTAGATATTTCCACGTTTTACAGATAGCAGTGTAGATATTTCCATGTTTACCAGATAGCGTTGCAGATATTTCCATGTTTATGCGGATAGCGGTGTTAATATTTCCATGTTTATAGGGATATCAGTGTAGATATTTCCATGTTTATACAGATAGCGGTGTAGGTATTTCCATGTTTATACAGGTAGCGGTGTAGATATTTCCGTGTTTATAGAGATGGCTGTGTAGATATTTCCATGTTTACAGAGATAGCGGTGTAGATATTTCCATCTTTGCACAGATTGCGGTGTAAGTATTGCCAAATTTACACAGATAGCTGTGTAGATATTTCCATGTTTACAGAGATAGCATTGTAGATATTTCCATGTTTATACAGATGGCGGTGTAGATATTTCCAAGTTTATAGAGATGGCGGTGTAGATATTTCCATGTTTATACAGGTTGCGGTGTAGTTATTTCCATGTTGATAGAGATAGCGGTGTAGATATTTCCATGTTTATACTGGTAGCGGAGTAGAAATTCCCATGTTTATACAGATCGCTTTGTAGACTTTTCCATCTTTCTACAGTTGTCAGTGTATATATTTCCAAGTTTATACAGAAGGCAGTGTAGGTATTTCCATGTTTATACAGAGGTATGTGTAGATATTTCCATGTTTATGCAGATGGCGGTGTAGATATTTCCATGTTTATAGAGATGGCGGTGTAGTTATTTCTATGTTTATAGGGATAGCGTTGTAAATATCTCCATGTTTATGGAGATGGTGGTGAAAGTACTTTCATGTTTATAGAGATAGCGGTGTAGCTATTTCCATGTTTATACAGATAACGGTGTTGGTATTTCCATGTTTATACAGATAGCGGTGTAGATATTTCCATGTTTATACAGCTCACGGTTTAGATATTTCCATCTTTATACAGATGGCAGTGTAGATATTTCCATGTTTATACAGATGGCAGTGAGGATATTTCCATGTTTATGCAGATCGTGGTGTAGATATTTCCATGTTTATACAGATGGCGGTTTAGATACATCCATGTTTCTGAAGATGGCGGTGTAGATATTTTCATGTTTATAGAGATGGCGGTGTAGATATTTCCATGTTTATACAGATGTCTGTGTAGATATTTCCATGTTTATGCAGATGGCTGTGTAGGTATTTCCATATTTATAGAGATGGCGGTGTAGTTATTTCTATGTTTATAGAGATAGCGGTGTAAATATCTCCATGTTTATAGAGATGCTGGTGTAAGCATTTTCATGTTTATATATATAGCGGTGTAGTTATTTCCATGTTTATACAGATAACAGTGTTGGAATTTCCATGTTTATACAGATAGCGGTGTAGATATTTCCATGTTTATACAGCTCGCGGTGTAGATACTTCCATCTTTATACAAATGGCATTGTAGATATATCCATGTTTATACAGATATCGGTGTAGATATTTCCATGTCTATAGAGACAGCGGTGTAGGTATTTCCATATTTATACAGATTGCTTTGTAGATATTTCCATCTTTATACAGATGGCGGTGTAGATATTTCCATGTTTATACAGATATCAGTGAAGATATTTCCATGTTTATACAGATAATAGTGTAGATATTTCCGTGTTTATACAGATGGCGGTGTAGATACTTCCATGTTCCTGAAGATGGCGGTGTAGTTATTTTCATGTTTATAGAGATGGCGTTGTAGATATTTCCATGTTTATACAGATGTCTGTGTAGATATTTCCATGTTTATACAGATAGCGGTGTAGATATTTCCATGTTTATAGATATGGCGTTCTAGTTATTTCTAAGTTTATAGAGATAGCTGTGTAAATATTTCCATGTTTATAGACATGGTGGTGTAAGTATTTTCATGTTTATAGAGATAGCTGTGTAGATATTTCCATGTTTATACAGATAGTGGTGTTGCTATTTCCATGTTTATACAGATAGCGGTGTAGATATTTCCATGTTTACAGCTCGCGGTGTACATATTTCCATCTTTATACAGATGGCAGTGTAGATATTTCCATGTTTATACAGATAGCGGTGTAGATATTTCCATGTCTATAGAGATAGCAGTGTAGGTATTTCCATATTTATACAGATTTCGTTGTAGATATTTCCAACTTTATACTGATGGCGGTGTAGATATTTCCATGTTTATACAGATGGCAGTGAAGTTATTTCCATGTTTATACAGATAGTGGTGTAGATATTTCCATGTTTATACAGATGGCGGTGTAGATACATCCATGTTTCTGAAGATGGCGGTGTAGATATTTTCATGTTTATAGAGATGGAGGTTTAGATATTTCCATGTATATAGAGATAGCAGTGTAGATATTTTCATGTTTATAGAGAATGCGGTGTAGTTATTTCCATGTTTATACAGATGGCACTGTAGATATTTCCATGTTTATACAAATATCGGTGTAGATATTTCCACGTTTACAGAGATAGCGGTGTAGGTATTTCCATTTTTCCACAGATTGCGGTGTAGTTATTGCCAAATTTACACAGATAGCAGTGTAGATATTTCCAAGTTTACACAGATATCTGTGTAGATATTACCATGTTTACAGAGAGAGCATTGTAGATACTTCCATGTTTATACAGATTGCGGTGTAGTTATTTCCATGTTTATACAGATAGCGCTGTAGATATTTCCATGTTTATACAGGTAGCGGTGTAGATATTTCCTTGTCTATAGAGATAGCGGTGTAGATACATCCATGTTTCTGAAGATGGCGGTGTAGATATTTTCATGGTTATAGAGATGGAGGTGTAGATATTTCCATGTATATAGAGATAGCAGTGTAGATATTTCCATGTTTATAGAGAAATCGGTGTAGGTATTTTCATGTTTATAGAGTTAGCGGTGTCGATATTTCCATATTTATACAGATAGCGGTGTAGGTATTTCCGTGTTTATACAGATTGCGGTGTAGATATTTCCATGTTTCTACAGATGGCGGTGTAGATATTTCCTTGTTTATACAGGTAGCGGTGTAGATATTTCCATGTTTACAGAGATAGAGGTGTAGATATTTCCATCTTTGCATGGATTGCTGTGTAGATATTACAATGTTTACGCAGATAGCTTTGTAGATATTTCCAAGTTTACACAGAGATCTGTGTAGATATTTCCATGTTTACACACATAGCATGGTAGATATTTCCTTGTTTATACTGATTGCGGTGTAGATATGTCCATGATCATACAGATAGCGGTTTAGATATTTTCTTGTTTATACAGATAGCGGTGGAGATATTTCCATGTTTATAGTGACTGCGGTATTGATATTTCCATGTTTATACAGATAGCGGTGTAGGTATTTCCATGTTTACAGAGATAGCGGTGTAGATATTTCCATCTTTGCACAGATTGCTGTGTAGATATTTCCATTTTTACACACATAGCTGGGTAGATATTTCCAAGTTTACACAGATAGGTGTGTAGATATTTCCATGTTTACACAGATAGCATTGTATATATTTCCATGTTTATACAGATAGCGGTGTACATATTTCCTTGTTTATGCAGATAACGGTGTAGATATTTCCATGTTTATACAGATAGCGGTGGAAATATTTCCATGTTTATACAGATAGCGATGTAGATATTTCCATGTTTATACAGCTCGCGGTGTAGATATTTCCATCTTTATACAGATGGCGGTGTAGATATTTTCACATTTATACAGATAGCGGTGTAGATATTTCCATGTCTATAGAGATAGCGGTGTAAATATTTCCATATTTATACAGATTGCGGTGTAGATATTTCCATCTTTATACTGATGGCGGTGTAGATATTTCCATGTTTATACAGATGGCAGTGAAGTTATTTCCATGTTTATATAGATAGTGGTGTAGATATTTCCATGTTTATAGAGATGGAGGTGTTGATATTTCCATGTACATAGAGATAGCAGTGTAGATATTTTCATGTTTATAGAGAAAGCGGTGTAGTTATTTCCATGTTTATACAGATGACACTGTAGATATTTCCATGTTTATACAGATATAGGTGTAGATGTTTCCATGTTTACATAGATAGTGGTGTAGGTATTTCCATTTTTGCAGAGATTGCGGTGTAGTTATTGCCAAATTTACACAGATAGCGGTGTAGATATTTCCAAGTTTACACAAATATCTGTGTAGATATTACCATGTTTACAGAGAGAGCATTGTAGATACATCCATGTTTATACAGATTGCGGTGTAGTTATTTCCTTGTTGATACAGATAGCGCTGTATATATTTCCGTGTTTATACAGGTAGCAGTGTAGATATTTCCTTGTCTATAGAGATAGCGGTGTAGATATTTCCATATTTATACAGATTGCGGTGTAGATATTTCCAAGTTTATACAGATGGCGGTGTAGATATTAACATCTTTATGCAGATGGCAGTGTAGATATTTCCATGTTTATACAGATAGCGGTGTAGGTATTTACATGTCTATAGAGGGAGCGTTGTAGGTATTTCCATATTTATACAGATGGCGGTGTAGATATTTCCATGTTTGTACAGATGGCAGTGAAGATATTTCCATTTTTATACAGATATTGGTGTAGATATTTCCATGTTTATACAGATGGCGGTGTAGATACATCCATGTTTCTGAAGATGGCAGTTTAGATATTTTCATGTTTATAGAGATGGCGGTGTAGATATTTCCATGTATGTAGAGATTGCAGTGTAGATATTTCCATGTTTATAGAGAAATCGGTGTAGGTATTTCCATGTTTATAGAGATAGCGGTGTGGATATTTCCATATTTATACAGATATCGGTGTAGATATTTCCAGGTTTATACTGAGAGCGGTGTAGATATTTCCACGTTTTACAGATAGTGGTGTAGATATTTCCATCTTTATACAGATAGAGGTGCAGATATTTCCATGTTTACACAAATAGCCGTGTGGATATTTCTATGTTTAAACAGATAGAGTTGCAGATATTTCCATGTTTATACAGATAGCGGTGTGGCTATTTCCATGTTTATACAGATAGCGGTGTGGGTATTTCCATGTTTATACAGATAGCGGTATAGATATTTCCATGTTTATAGAGATGACTGTCTAGATATTTCCATGTTTATACAGCTTTCCTTGTAGATGTTTCCATGTTTATACAGATGGTGGTGTAGATATTTCCATGTTGATACAGATGACTGTGAAGTTATTTCCATGTTTATACAGATGTCAGTGTAGATATTTTCATGTTTATAGAGATAACGATGTAGATATTTCCATGTTTATACAGATAGCGGTGTAGACATTTCCATGTTTAGAGAGATAGCGTTGTAGATATTTCCATATTTATACAGATAGCGGTGTAGATCTTTCCAGGTTTATAAAGATAGCGGTGTAGATATTTCCATGTTCATACAGATAGCGGTGTAGATATTTCCATATTTATAGAGATGGCGTTGTAGGTATTTCCATGTTTATAGAGATAGCGGTGTAGATATTTCCATGTTTATACAACTCGCAGTGCAGATATTTCCATCTTTATACAGATGGCAGTGAAGATTTTTCCATGTTTATACAGATAGTGGTGTAGATATTTCCATGTTTATACAGATGGCAGTGTAGATACAGCCATGTTTCTGAAGATGGCGTTGTAGATATTTTCATGTTTATAGAGATGGCGGTGTAGATAATTCCATGTTTATAGAGATTGCGATGTAGATATTTCCATGTTTATAGAGAAAGCGGTGTTGGTATTTCCATGTTTATAGAGATAGCGGTATAGATATTTCCATATTTCTACAGATAGCGGTGTAGGTATTTCCATGTTTATACAGATAGAGGTGTAGATATTTCCATGTTTATAGAGATAGCGGTGGACATATTTTCAAGTTTATACAGATATCGGTGGACATATTTTCATGTTTATACATGTGGCGGTGTAGATATTTCCAAGTTTATACAGATGGCGGTTTACATATTTCCGTGTTTATACAGATAGCGGTGTAGATATTTCCATGTTTATGCAGATAGCGGTATAGGTTTTACATGTTTACAGAGATTGCGGTGTAGATATTTCCATATTTATACAGATGACTGTGTAGTCTTTTCCATGTGTATTCTGATGGCAGTGTAGATATTTCCATGTTTATACAGATAGAGGGGTAGATATTTCCATGTTTATACGGATGACTGTGTAGATATTTCCATATTTTTACAGATGGCGGTGTAGATATTTCCATGTTTATGCAGATATCGGTGTCATTATTTCCATGTTTATAGGGATAGCGGTGTAGCTATTTCCATGTTTATAGAGATGGCTGTGATGACATTTCCATGTTTATACAGATTGCAGTGTAGATATTTCCATGTTTATACAGATAATGGTGTAGATATTTCCATGTTTATACAGATGACTGTGTAGGTATTTCCATGTATATACGGAAGGCAGTGTAGATATTTCCAAGTTCATACAGATAGCCATGTAGATATTTCCATGTTTATACAGATAGCCGTGTAGACATTTCCATGTTTACAGAGATAGCGGTGTGGATATTTCCATATTTATTCAGATAGCGGTGTAGATATCTGCATGTTCATACAGGAAGAGGTGTAGATATCTCCATGTTTATACAGATCAAGATGTAGATATTTCCATCTTTCTACAGATGGCAGTGTAGTTATTTCTACGTTTATACAGATGGCGGTGTAGATATTTCCATTTTTACACATATTGCTGTGTAGATATTTCCAAGTTTATGCAGATGGCGGTGTAGATATTTCCATGATTTCTGAGATTCGTTGTAGATATTTCTGTGTTTATAGAGATAGTGGTGTAGATAATTCCATGTTTATAGAGATGGCGGTGTAGGTATTTCCATGTTTATAGAGATAGTGGGGTAGATATTTCCATGTTTACAGTCAGCGCTGTAGATATCTCCATGTTTATGCAGATAGTGGTGTTGGTATTTGCATGTTTATACACATAGCTGTGTAGATATTTCCATGTTTATACAGTTCACGGTGTAGATATTTCCATCTTTATACACATGGCAGTGTAGTTATTCCCATGTTTCTAGAGCTGGCGGTGTAGATATTTCCATGATTATAGAGACGGTGTTGTAGATATTTCCATGTCTATAGAGATGATGTTGTAGATATTTCCATGTATATACAGATGACTGTGTAGATATTTCCATGTCTCTACAGAGGGCGGTGTAGATATTACCATGATTATAGAGATAGCGGTGTAGATATTTCCATGTTTATACAGATAGCGGTGCAGATATTTCCATGTTCATAGAGATAGCGTTGTATATATTTCCATCTTTGCACACATTGTGGTGCAGATATTTCCATGTTTACACAGATAACGGTGTAGATATTTCCATGTTTACACAGATAGCGTTGTAGACATTTCCATGTTTAAACAGATAGCTGTGTAGATAATTCCATGTTTATAGATATAGCTGGGTAGATGTTTCAATGTTTATACAGATAGCGATGGAGTTATTTCCTTGTTTATACAGATAGCTGTGTAGATATTTCCATGCTTATAGAGATACCGGTGTAGATATTTCCATGTTAATAGTGTTAGCAGTGTAGATATTTCCATGTTTATACAGATGGTGGTGTAGATATTTCCAAGCTTTTACAGATGGCGGTGTAGATATTTCCATGCTAATACAGAGGGTGGTGTAGATATTACCATGTTTACACAGATAGCGGTGTAGATATTTCCATCTTTGCACAGATTGCTGTGTAGATATTTCCTACTTTACAAAGATAGTGGTGTAGATATTTCCACCTTTGCACAGATTGCAGTGAAGATATTTCCATCTTTACACAGATAGCATTGTAGATATTTCAATGTTTACACAGATTGCAGTGTAGATATTTCCATGTTTACAGAGATAGCGTTGAAGATATTTGCATGTTTATACAGATAGCGGTGTAGATATTTCCATGTTCATGAAGATAGCGGTGTAGATGTTTCTATGTTTATACAGAAAGTGGTGGAAATATTTCCATGTTTTTGCAGATCGTGGTGTAGATATTTCCATGTTTATAGAGATAGCAGTGGAGAAATTTCCATGTTTATACAGATAGCGGTGGAGATATTAGCATGTTTATACAGATGGCGGTGTAGATATTTCCATGTTTATAGAGATGACTGTGTTGTTATTTCCATGTTTATACAGAAGGCAGTTTAGGTATTACCATATTTATAGAGTTAGCCTTGTAGATATTTCCATGTTTAAACAGATAACGGTATCGACATTTCCATGTTTATAGAGATAGCGGTGTAGATATTTCCATACTTATACAGAACTCGGTGTAGATATTTGCATGTTTATACAGTTAGCGGTGTACATATTTCCATGTTTATAAAGATAGCAGTGTAGATATTTCCATTTTTATACAGATCGTGGTGTAGATATTTCCATGTTTATATAGATAGTGGTGTAGATATTTCTATGTTTATACAAGTAGCGGTGTAGATATTTCCAAGTTTATGCAGATGGCGGTGTAGATATTTCCATGATTACTGAGATTCGTTGTAGATATTTCTGTGTTTATAGAGATAGTGGTGTAGATAATTCCATGTTTATAGAGATGGCAGTGTAGGTATTTCCATGTTTATAGAGATAGTGGGGTAGATATTTCCATGTTTACAGTCAGCTCTGTAGATATTTCCATGTTTATGCAGATAGTGGTGTTGGTATTTGCATGTTTATACACATAGCTGTGTAGATATTTCCATGTTTATACAGCTCACGGTGTAGATATTTCCATCTTTATACACATGGCAGTGTAGTTATTCCCATGTCTCTAGAGCTGGCGGTGTAGATATTTCCATGATTATAGAGACGGTGTTGTAGATATTTCCATGTCTATAGAGATGATGTTGTAGATATTTCCATGTATATACAGATGACTGTGTAGATATTTCCATGTCTCTACAGAGGGCGGTGTAGATATTACCATGATTATAGAGATAGCGGTGTAGATATTTCCATGTTTATACAGATAGCGGTGCAGATATTTCCATGTTCATAGAGATAGCGTTGTATATATTTCCATCATTGCACACATTGTGGTGCAGATATTTCCATGTTTACACAGATAACGGTGTAGATATTTCCATGTTTACACAGATAGCATTGTAGACATTTCCATGTTTAAACAGACAGCGGTGTAGATAATTCCATGTTTATAGATATAGCTGGGTAGATGTTTCAATGTTTATACAGATAGCGATGGAGTTATTTCCTTGTTTATACAGATAGCTGTGTAGATATTTCCAGGCTTATAGAGATACCGGTGTAGATATTTCCATGTTAATAGTGTTAGCAGTGTAGATATTTCCATGTTTATACAGATGGTGGTGTAGATATTTCCAAGTTTTTACAGATGGCGGTGTAGATATTTCCATGTTTATACAGAGAGCAGTGTAGATATTTCCATGCTAATACAGAGAGTGGTGTAGATATTACCATGTTTACACAGATAGCGGTGTAGATATTTCCATCTTTGCACAGATTGCGGTGTAGATATTTCCTACTTTACAAAGATAGCGGTGTAGATATTTCCACCTTTGCACAGATTGCAGTGAAGATATTTCCATCTTTACACAGATAGCATTGTAGATATTTCAATGTTTACACAGATTGCAGTGTAGATATTTCCATGTTTACAGAGATAGCGTTGAAGATATTTGCATGTTTATACAGATAGCTGTGTAGATATTTCCATGTTCATGAAGATAGCGGTGTAGATGTTTCTATGTTTATTCAGAAAGTGGTGGAAATATTTCCATGTTTTTACAGATCGTGGTGTAGATATTTCCATGTTTATACAGATAGCAGTGGAGATAATTCCATGTTTATACAGATAGCGGTGGAGATATTAGCATGTTTATACAGATGGCGGTGTAGATATTTCCATGTTTATAGAGATGACTGTGTTGTTATTTCCATGTTTATACAGAAGGCAGTTTAGGTATTTCCATATTTATAGAGTTACCCTTGTAGATATTTCCATGTTTAAACAGATAACGGTATCGACATTTCCATGTTTATAGAGATAGCGGTGTAGATATTTCCATATTTATACAGATCTCGGTGTAGATATTTGCATGTTTATACAGTTAGCGGTGTAGATATTTCCATGTTTATACAGATAGCAGTGTAGATATTTCCATTTTTATACAGATCGTGGTGTAGATATTTCCATGTTTATATGGATAGCGGTGTAGGTATTTCCATGTTTATACAAGTAGCGGTGTAGATATTTCCAAGTTTATACAGATCGCGGTGTAGACATTTCCATCTTTCCACAGATGGCAGTGTAGATATTTCTATGTTTATACACACGGTGGCATAGATATTTCCATGTTTATACAGATGGCGATGTAGATATTTCCATGTTTATAGAGATAGTGGTGTTCATATTTCCATGTTTATAGAGATGGCGGTGTAGGTATTTCTATGTTCATAGAGATAGTGGTGTAGATCATTCCATGTTTTTAGGTATGGCAGTGCAGATATTTCCATGTTTATAGAGATAGTGGTGTGGATATTTCCATGTTTACAGATAGTGGTTTAGATATTTCCATGTTTATACAGAGAGCAGTGTTGTTGTTTCCATGTTTATACAGATAGCGTTCTAGATATTTCCATGTTTATACTGCTCACGGGGTAGATATTTCCATCTTTGTACAGATGGCAGTGTAGATATGTCCATGTTTATACAGATAGCGGTTTAGATATTTCCATTTTTACACAGATGTTGCTGTAGATATTTCCATGTTTATGGAGATGGCGGTGTAGATATTTTCATGTTTATAAATATGTCAGTGTAGGTATTTCCAGGTTTATAGAGATGGCGATGTAGATATCACCATGTTTATAGTGATAGATGTGTAATTACTTCCATCTGTATAGAGATAGCAGTGTAATAATTTCCATGTTTATGCAGATGGCTGTGTACATAATTCCATGTTTATACAGAGGGCAGTCTAGATATTTCCATGTTTATAGAGATGGTGTTGCAGATATTTCCATGTTTATACAGATGACTGTGTAGATATTTCCATGTTTATACAGATGGCGGCATAGATATTTCCATGTTTGTAGAGATAGCAGTGTATATATTTCCATATTGATAGAGATAGCAGTATAGATATTTCCATGTTTATTCAGAGGGCAGTGTAGATATTTCCATGTTTATACAGAAAGCGGTGTATTTATTTCCATGTTTATACAGAGAGACTTGTAGATATTTCCATGTTTATAAAGATCATGGTGTAGACATTTCCACGTTTATACAGATAGTGTTGTTGGTACTTCCCTGTTTATACAGATAGCAGTGCAGATATTTCCATGTTTATACAGCACGGGATGCAGATATTTCCATCTTTATACAGACTGCAGTGTAGATATTTCCATGTTTACACAGATGGCGGTGTAGATAGTTCCATGTTTATAGAGATGGCAGTTTAGATATTTCCATGTTTATAGAGTTTGTGGTGTAGATATTTCCATGTTTATACAGATTGCAGTGTAGGTGTTTCCATGTGTATAGAGATAGCGGTGAAGAAGTTTCCATGTTTATACTGATGGCTCTGTAGACATTTCCATGTGTATACAGAAGGCAGTGTAGATATTTCCATGTTTATAGAGAAGGTGGAGTAGATATTTCCATGTTTATACAGATGATTGTGTAGATATTTCCATGTTTATACTGATGGCAGTGTAGTTTTTTCCATGTTTATAGAGATGGTGGTGTAGATATTTCCATGTATATAAAGTTGACTGTGTAGATATTTTCATTTTTATACAGATAGCGGTGTAGGTATTTCCATTTTTAAACAGATTGCGGTGGTGATATTTCCATGTTTACACAGAGAGCAATGTAGATATTTCCATGTTTATACAGATTGCATTGTAGGTATTTCCATGTTTATAGAGGTAGCGGTGTAGATATTTCCAATTTTATACAGATGGCTGTGTAGATATTTCCTTGTGTATACATCGCAGTGTAGATATTTCCATGTTTTTGCAGATGGAAGTGTAGATATTTCCATGTTTATACAGATGGCAGTGTAGATATTTCCATGTTTATAGAGATAGCAGTGTAGATATATCCAAGTTCACAGAGATAGCGGTGAGGATATTTCCATGTTTATACAGATAGCAGTGTAGATATTTCCATTTTTATAGAGATGGCGGTGTAGATATTTCCATGTTTATATAGATGGCAGTGTAGATATTTTCTTGTTTATGTAGATGGCATTGTAGATATCTCCAAGTTTAAAGAGATGGTGGTGTATATATTTCCATGTTGATGGAGATAGCGGTGTAGATATTTCCAGGTTTATAGAGATAGCGGTGTAGTTATTTACATGTTTATAGAGATAGCGGTGTAGATATTTCCAGGTTTATACAGATTGCAGTGGAGATATTTCCAAGTTTAGACAGATAGCGGTGGAGACATTTCAATCTTTATACAGATGACTGTGTAGATATTTCCATGTGTATACAGATGGCAGTGTAGATATTTCCAAGTTGATACAGATGGCAGTGTAGATATTTACATGTTTATACAGATTACGGTGTGGCTATTTTCTTGTTTATAGAAATAGCGGTGTAGTTATTTCCATGTTTATAGAGATGGCTGTGTAGATATTTCCATGTTTACACAGATGACTGTGTAGGTATTTCCATGTATATCCGGAAGGCAGTGTTGATATTTCAATGTTTATAGAGATAGCAGTTTAGTTATTTCCATGTTTATACAGAACGCAGTGTAGATATTTCCATGTTTAAACAGAAGGCAGTGAAGATATTTCCATGTTATTAGGGATAGCCATGTAGATATTTCCATGTTTATACAGATAGCGGTGTTGACATTTCCATGTTTATAGAGATAGCAGTGTAGATATTTCCATATTTATGCAGATAACGTAGTAGATATTTCCATGTTTATACAGACAGCAGTGTAGACATTAACATGTTTATACAGATAGCGGTGTAAATATATCCATGTTTATACAGATTGTGGTGTAGCTATTTCCATGTTTATACAGATAGCGGTGTAGATATTTCCGTGTTTATACAGATAGTGGTGTAGATATTTCCATGTTTACAGAGAAAGAGGTGTAGATATTTCCATATTCACACAGATTGCGGTGTACATATTTCCATATTTACACCGACGGCTGTGAAGATATTCCCATGTTTACACAGATACTGTTGTAGGTGTTTCCATGTTTATAGAGATTGCAGTGTAGATATTTCCATGTTTATATAGATAGCGCTGTAGATATTTGCTTGTTTATACAGATAGCGGTGTAGATATTTCCATGTTTATACAGATAGCGGTGTAGATATTTCCAATTTTATACAGATGGCTGTGTAGATATTTCCTTGTGTATACATCGCAGTGTAGATATTTCCATGTTTTTGCAGATGGAAGTGTAGATATTTCCATGTTTATACAGATGGCAGTGTAGATATTTCCATGTTTATAGAGATAGCAGTGTAGATATATCCAAGTTCACACAGATAGCGGTGAGGATATTTCCATGTTTATACAGATAGCAGTGTAGATATTTCCATTTTTATAGAGATGGCGGTGTAGATATTTCCATGTTTATATAGATGGCAGTGTAGATATTTTCTTGTTTATGTAGATGGCATTGTAGATATCTCCAAGTTTAAAGAGATGGTGGTGTATATATTTCCATGTTGATGGAGATAGCGGTGTAGATATTTCCAGGTTTATAGAGATAGCGGTGTAGTTATTTCCATGTTTATAGAGATAGCGGTGTAGATATTTCCAGGTTTATACAGATTGCAGTGGAGATATTTCCAAGTTTAGACAGATAGCGGTGGAGACATTTCAATCTTTATACAGATGACTGTGTAGATATTTCCATGTGTATACAGATGGCAGTGTAGATATTTCCAAGTTGATACAGATGGCAGTGTAGATATTTACATGTTTATACAGATTACGGTGTGGCTATTTTCTTGTTTATAGAAATAGCGGTGTAGTTATTTCCATGTTTATAGAGATGGCTGTGTAGATATTTCCATGTTTACACAGATGACTGTGTAGGTATTTCCATGTATATCCGGAAGGCAGTGTTGATATTTCAATGTTTATAGAGATAGCAGTTTAGTTATTTCCATGTTTATACAGAACGCAGTGTAGATATTTCCATGTTTAAACAGAAGGCAGTGAAGATATTTCCATGTTATTAGGGATAGCCATGTAGATATTTCCATGTTTATACAGATAGCGGTGTTGACATTTCCATGTTTATAGAGATAGCAGTGTAGATATTTCCATATTTATGCAGATAACGTAGTAGATATTTCCATGTTTATACAGACAGCAGTGTAGACATTAACATGTTTATACAGATAGCGGTGTAAATATATCCATGTTTATACAGATTGTGGTGTAGCTATTTCCATGTTTATACAGATAGCGGTGTAGATATTTCCGTGTTTATACAGATAGTGGTGTAGATATTTCCATGTTTACAGAGAAAGAGGTGTAGATATTTCCATATTCACACAGATTGTGGTGTACATATTTCCATATTTACACCGACGGCTGTGAAGATATTCCCATGTTTACACAGATACTGTTGTAGGTGTTTCCATGTTTATAGAGATTGCAGTGTAGATATTTCCATGTTTATATAGATAGCGCTGTAGATATTTGCTTGTTTATACAGATAGCGGTGTAGATATTTCCATGTTTATACAGATAGCGGTGTAGATATTTCCATGTTTATAGAGATAGCGGAGGAGATATTTCCATGTTTTTACAGATAGCAATGTAGATATTTGAATGTTTATACAGATAGCGGTCTAGATATTTCCATGTTTATACATGTAACCTTGTAGATATTTCCATTTTTATACATATAGCGGTGTAGTTATTTCCATGTTTATACAGATGACTGTGTACATATTTCCATGTTTATACAGATGGCGGTGCAGATATTTCCATGTTTTTAGAGATAGCGGTCTAGATATTTCCATGTTTATATAGATAGCGGTGTAGATATTTCCATGTTTATACAGATAGAGGTGTAGATATTTCCATGTTTATAGAGATAGCGGTGGACATATTTTCAAGTTTATACAGATATCGGTGGACATATTTTCATGTTTATACATGTGGCGGTGTAGATATTTCCAAGTTTATACAGATGGCGGTTTACATATTTCCGTGTTTATACAGATAGCGGTGTAGATATTTCCATGTTTATGCAGATAGCGGTATAGGTTTTACATGTTTACAGAGATTGCGGTGTAGATATTTCCATATTTATACAGATGACTGTGTAGTCTTTTCCATGTGTATTCTGATGGCAGTGTAGATATTTCCATGTTTATACAGATAGAGGGGTAGATATTTCCATGTTTATACGGATGACTGTGTAGATATTTCCATATTTTTACAGATGGCGGTGTAGATATTTCCATGTTTATGCAGATATCGGTGTCATTATTTCCATGTTTATAGGGATAGCGGTGTAGCTATTTCCATGTTTATAGAGATGGCTGTGATGACATTTCCATGTTTATACAGATTGCAGTGTAGATATTTCCATGTTTATACAGATAATGGTGTAGATATTTCCATGTTTATACAGATGACTGTGTAGGTATTTCCATGTATATACGGAAGGCAGTGTAGATATTTCCAAGTTCATACAGATAGCCATGTAGATATTTCCATGTTTATACAGATAGCCGTGTAGACATTTCCATGTTTACAGAGATAGCGGTGTGGATATTTCCATATTTATTCAGATAGCGGTGTAGATATCTGCATGTTCATACAGGAAGAGGTGTAGATATCTCCATGTTTATACAGATCAAGATGTAGATATTTCCATCTTTCTACAGATGGCAGTGTAGTTATTTCTACGTTTATACAGATGGCGGTGTAGATATTTCCATTTTTACACATATTGCTGTGTAGATATTTCCAAGTTTATGCAGATGGCGGTGTAGATATTTCCATGATTTCTGAGATTCGTTGTAGATATTTCTGTGTTTATAGAGATAGTGGTGTAGATAATTCCATGTTTATAGAGATGGCGGTGTAGGTATTTCCATGTTTATAGAGATAGTGGGGTAGATATTTCCATGTTTACAGTCAGCGCTGTAGATATCTCCATGTTTATGCAGATAGTGGTGTTGGTATTTGCATGTTTATACACATAGCTGTGTAGATATTTCCATGTTTATACAGTTCACGGTGTAGATATTTCCATCTTTATACACATGGCAGTGTAGTTATTCCCATGTTTCTAGAGCTGGCGGTGTAGATATTTCCATGATTATAGAGACGGTGTTGTAGATATTTCCATGTCTATAGAGATGATGTTGTAGATATTTCCATGTATATACAGATGACTGTGTAGATATTTCCATGTCTCTACAGAGGGCGGTGTAGATATTACCATGATTATAGAGATAGCGGTGTAGATATTTCCATGTTTATACAGATAGCGGTGCAGATATTTCCATGTTCATAGAGATAGCGTTGTATATATTTCCATCTTTGCACACATTGTGGTGCAGATATTTCCATGTTTACACAGATAACGGTGTAGATATTTCCATGTTTACACAGATAGCGTTGTAGACATTTCCATGTTTAAACAGATAGCTGTGTAGATAATTCCATGTTTATAGATATAGCTGGGTAGATGTTTCAATGTTTATACAGATAGCGATGGAGTTATTTCCTTGTTTATACAGATAGCTGTGTAGATATTTCCATGCTTATAGAGATACCGGTGTAGATATTTCCATGTTAATAGTGTTAGCAGTGTAGATATTTCCATGTTTATACAGATGGTGGTGTAGATATTTCCAAGCTTTTACAGATGGCGGTGTAGATATTTCCATGCTAATACAGAGGGTGGTGTAGATATTACCATGTTTACACAGATAGCGGTGTAGATATTTCCATCTTTGCACAGATTGCTGTGTAGATATTTCCTACTTTACAAAGATAGTGGTGTAGATATTTCCACCTTTGCACAGATTGCAGTGAAGATATTTCCATCTTTACACAGATAGCATTGTAGATATTTCAATGTTTACACAGATTGCAGTGTAGATATTTCCATGTTTACAGAGATAGCGTTGAAGATATTTGCATGTTTATACAGATAGCGGTGTAGATATTTCCATGTTCATGAAGATAGCGGTGTAGATGTTTCTATGTTTATACAGAAAGTGGTGGAAATATTTCCATGTTTTTGCAGATCGTGGTGTAGATATTTCCATGTTTATAGAGATAGCAGTGGAGAAATTTCCATGTTTATACAGATAGCGGTGGAGATATTAGCATGTTTATACAGATGGCGGTGTAGATATTTCCATGTTTATAGAGATGACTGTGTTGTTATTTCCATGTTTATACAGAAGGCAGTTTAGGTATTACCATATTTATAGAGTTAGCCTTGTAGATATTTCCATGTTTAAACAGATAACGGTATCGACATTTCCATGTTTATAGAGATAGCGGTGTAGATATTTCCATACTTATACAGAACTCGGTGTAGATATTTGCATGTTTATACAGTTAGCGGTGTACATATTTCCATGTTTATAAAGATAGCAGTGTAGATATTTCCATTTTTATACAGATCGTGGTGTAGATATTTCCATGTTTATATAGATAGTGGTGTAGATATTTCTATGTTTATACAAGTAGCGGTGTAGATATTTCCAAGTTTATGCAGATGGCGGTGTAGATATTTCCATGATTACTGAGATTCGTTGTAGATATTTCTGTGTTTATAGAGATAGTGGTGTAGATAATTCCATGTTTATAGAGATGGCAGTGTAGGTATTTCCATGTTTATAGAGATAGTGGGGTAGATATTTCCATGTTTACAGTCAGCTCTGTAGATATTTCCATGTTTATGCAGATAGTGGTGTTGGTATTTGCATGTTTATACACATAGCTGTGTAGATATTTCCATGTTTATACAGCTCACGGTGTAGATATTTCCATCTTTATACACATGGCAGTGTAGTTATTCCCATGTCTCTAGAGCTGGCGGTGTAGATATTTCCATGATTATAGAGACGGTGTTGTAGATATTTCCATGTCTATAGAGATGATGTTGTAGATATTTCCATGTATATACAGATGACTGTGTAGATATTTCCATGTCTCTACAGAGGGCGGTGTAGATATTACCATGATTATAGAGATAGCGGTGTAGATATTTCCATGTTTATACAGATAGCGGTGCAGATATTTCCATGTTCATAGAGATAGCGTTGTATATATTTCCATCATTGCACACATTGTGGTGCAGATATTTCCATGTTTACACAGATAACGGTGTAGATATTTCCATGTTTACACAGATAGCATTGTAGACATTTCCATGTTTAAACAGACAGCGGTGTAGATAATTCCATGTTTATAGATATAGCTGGGTAGATGTTTCAATGTTTATACAGATAGCGATGGAGTTATTTCCTTGTTTATACAGATAGCTGTGTAGATATTTCCAGGCTTATAGAGATACCGGTGTAGATATTTCCATGTTAATAGTGTTAGCAGTGTAGATATTTCCATGTTTATACAGATGGTGGTGTAGATATTTCCAAGTTTTTACAGATGGCGGTGTAGATATTTCCATGTTTATACAGAGAGCAGTGTAGATATTTCCATGCTAATACAGAGAGTGGTGTAGATATTACCATGTTTACACAGATAGCGGTGTAGATATTTCCATCTTTGCACAGATTGCGGTGTAGATATTTCCTACTTTACAAAGATAGCGGTGTAGATATTTCCACCTTTGCACAGATTGCAGTGAAGATATTTCCATCTTTACACAGATAGCATTGTAGATATTTCAATGTTTACACAGATTGCAGTGTAGATATTTCCATGTTTACAGAGATAGCGTTGAAGATATTTGCATGTTTATACAGATAGCTGTGTAGATATTTCCATGTTCATGAAGATAGCGGTGTAGATGTTTCTATGTTTATTCAGAAAGTGGTGGAAATATTTCCATGTTTTTACAGATCGTGGTGTAGATATTTCCATGTTTATACAGATAGCAGTGGAGATAATTCCATGTTTATACAGATAGCGGTGGAGATATTAGCATGTTTATACAGATGGCGGTGTAGATATTTCCATGTTTATAGAGATGACTGTGTTGTTATTTCCATGTTTATACAGAAGGCAGTTTAGGTATTTCCATATTTATAGAGTTACCCTTGTAGATATTTCCATGTTTAAACAGATAACGGTATCGACATTTCCATGTTTATAGAGATAGCGGTGTAGATATTTCCATATTTATACAGATCTCGGTGTAGATATTTGCATGTTTATACAGTTAGCGGTGTAGATATTTCCATGTTTATACAGATAGCAGTGTAGATATTTCCATTTTTATACAGATCGTGGTGTAGATATTTCCATGTTTATATGGATAGCGGTGTAGGTATTTCCATGTTTATACAAGTAGCGGTGTAGATATTTCCAAGTTTATACAGATCGCGGTGTAGACATTTCCATCTTTCCACAGATGGCAGTGTAGATATTTCTATGTTTATACACACGGTGGCATAGATATTTCCATGTTTATACAGATGGCGATGTAGATATTTCCATGTTTATAGAGATAGTGGTGTTCATATTTCCATGTTTATAGAGATGGCGGTGTAGGTATTTCTATGTTCATAGAGATAGTGGTGTAGATCATTCCATGTTTTTAGGTATGGCAGTGCAGATATTTCCATGTTTATAGAGATAGTGGTGTGGATATTTCCATGTTTACAGATAGTGGTTTAGATATTTCCATGTTTATACAGAGAGCAGTGTTGTTGTTTCCATGTTTATACAGATAGCGTTCTAGATATTTCCATGTTTATACTGCTCACGGGGTAGATATTTCCATCTTTGTACAGATGGCAGTGTAGATATGTCCATGTTTATACAGATAGCGGTTTAGATATTTCCATTTTTACACAGATGTTGCTGTAGATATTTCCATGTTTATGGAGATGGCGGTGTAGATATTTTCATGTTTATAAATATGTCAGTGTAGGTATTTCCAGGTTTATAGAGATGGCGATGTAGATATCACCATGTTTATAGTGATAGATGTGTAATTACTTCCATCTGTATAGAGATAGCAGTGTAATAATTTCCATGTTTATGCAGATGGCTGTGTACATAATTCCATGTTTATACAGAGGGCAGTCTAGATATTTCCATGTTTATAGAGATGGTGTTGCAGATATTTCCATGTTTATACAGATGACTGTGTAGATATTTCCATGTTTATACAGATGGCGGCATAGATATTTCCATGTTTGTAGAGATAGCAGTGTATATATTTCCATATTGATAGAGATAGCAGTATAGATATTTCCATGTTTATTCAGAGGGCAGTGTAGATATTTCCATGTTTATACAGAAAGCGGTGTATTTATTTCCATGTTTATACAGAGAGACTTGTAGATATTTCCATGTTTATAAAGATCATGGTGTAGACATTTCCACGTTTATACAGATAGTGTTGTTGGTACTTCCCTGTTTATACAGATAGCAGTGCAGATATTTCCATGTTTATACAGCACGGGATGCAGATATTTCCATCTTTATACAGACTGCAGTGTAGATATTTCCATGTTTACACAGATGGCGGTGTAGATAGTTCCATGTTTATAGAGATGGCAGTTTAGATATTTCCATGTTTATAGAGTTTGTGGTGTAGATATTTCCATGTTTATACAGATTGCAGTGTAGGTGTTTCCATGTGTATAGAGATAGCGGTGAAGAAGTTTCCATGTTTATACTGATGGCTCTGTAGACATTTCCATGTGTATACAGAAGGCAGTGTAGATATTTCCATGTTTATAGAGAAGGTGGAGTAGATATTTCCATGTTTATACAGATGATTGTGTAGATATTTCCATGTTTATACTGATGGCAGTGTAGTTTTTTCCATGTTTATAGAGATGGTGGTGTAGATATTTCCATGTATATAAAGTTGACTGTGTAGATATTTTCATTTTTATACAGATAGCGGTGTAGGTATTTCCATTTTTAAACAGATTGCGGTGGTGATATTTCCATGTTTACACAGAGAGCAATGTAGATATTTCCATGTTTATACAGATTGCATTGTAGGTATTTCCATGTTTATAGAGGTAGCGGTGTAGATATTTCCAATTTTATACAGATGGCTGTGTAGATATTTCCTTGTGTATACATCGCAGTGTAGATATTTCCATGTTTTTGCAGATGGAAGTGTAGATATTTCCATGTTTATACAGATGGCAGTGTAGATATTTCCATGTTTATAGAGATAGCAGTGTAGATATATCCAAGTTCACAGAGATAGCGGTGAGGATATTTCCATGTTTATACAGATAGCAGTGTAGATATTTCCATTTTTATAGAGATGGCGGTGTAGATATTTCCATGTTTATATAGATGGCAGTGTAGATATTTTCTTGTTTATGTAGATGGCATTGTAGATATCTCCAAGTTTAAAGAGATGGTGGTGTATATATTTCCATGTTGATGGAGATAGCGGTGTAGATATTTCCAGGTTTATAGAGATAGCGGTGTAGTTATTTACATGTTTATAGAGATAGCGGTGTAGATATTTCCAGGTTTATACAGATTGCAGTGGAGATATTTCCAAGTTTAGACAGATAGCGGTGGAGACATTTCAATCTTTATACAGATGACTGTGTAGATATTTCCATGTGTATACAGATGGCAGTGTAGATATTTCCAAGTTGATACAGATGGCAGTGTAGATATTTACATGTTTATACAGATTACGGTGTGGCTATTTTCTTGTTTATAGAAATAGCGGTGTAGTTATTTCCATGTTTATAGAGATGGCTGTGTAGATATTTCCATGTTTACACAGATGACTGTGTAGGTATTTCCATGTATATCCGGAAGGCAGTGTTGATATTTCAATGTTTATAGAGATAGCAGTTTAGTTATTTCCATGTTTATACAGAACGCAGTGTAGATATTTCCATGTTTAAACAGAAGGCAGTGAAGATATTTCCATGTTATTAGGGATAGCCATGTAGATATTTCCATGTTTATACAGATAGCGGTGTTGACATTTCCATGTTTATAGAGATAGCAGTGTAGATATTTCCATATTTATGCAGATAACGTAGTAGATATTTCCATGTTTATACAGACAGCAGTGTAGACATTAACATGTTTATACAGATAGCGGTGTAAATATATCCATGTTTATACAGATTGTGGTGTAGCTATTTCCATGTTTATACAGATAGCGGTGTAGATATTTCCGTGTTTATACAGATAGTGGTGTAGATATTTCCATGTTTACAGAGAAAGAGGTGTAGATATTTCCATATTCACACAGATTGCGGTGTACATATTTCCATATTTACACCGACGGCTGTGAAGATATTCCCATGTTTACACAGATACTGTTGTAGGTGTTTCCATGTTTATAGAGATTGCAGTGTAGATATTTCCATGTTTATATAGATAGCGCTGTAGATATTTGCTTGTTTATACAGATAGCGGTGTAGATATTTCCATGTTTATACAGATAGCGGTGTAGATATTTCCAATTTTATACAGATGGCTGTGTAGATATTTCCTTGTGTATACATCGCAGTGTAGATATTTCCATGTTTTTGCAGATGGAAGTGTAGATATTTCCATGTTTATACAGATGGCAGTGTAGATATTTCCATGTTTATAGAGATAGCAGTGTAGATATATCCAAGTTCACACAGATAGCGGTGAGGATATTTCCATGTTTATACAGATAGCAGTGTAGATATTTCCATTTTTATAGAGATGGCGGTGTAGATATTTCCATGTTTATATAGATGGCAGTGTAGATATTTTCTTGTTTATGTAGATGGCATTGTAGATATCTCCAAGTTTAAAGAGATGGTGGTGTATATATTTCCATGTTGATGGAGATAGCGGTGTAGATATTTCCAGGTTTATAGAGATAGCGGTGTAGTTATTTCCATGTTTATAGAGATAGCGGTGTAGATATTTCCAGGTTTATACAGATTGCAGTGGAGATATTTCCAAGTTTAGACAGATAGCGGTGGAGACATTTCAATCTTTATACAGATGACTGTGTAGATATTTCCATGTGTATACAGATGGCAGTGTAGATATTTCCAAGTTGATACAGATGGCAGTGTAGATATTTACATGTTTATACAGATTACGGTGTGGCTATTTTCTTGTTTATAGAAATAGCGGTGTAGTTATTTCCATGTTTATAGAGATGGCTGTGTAGATATTTCCATGTTTACACAGATGACTGTGTAGGTATTTCCATGTATATCCGGAAGGCAGTGTTGATATTTCAATGTTTATAGAGATAGCAGTTTAGTTATTTCCATGTTTATACAGAACGCAGTGTAGATATTTCCATGTTTAAACAGAAGGCAGTGAAGATATTTCCATGTTATTAGGGATAGCCATGTAGATATTTCCATGTTTATACAGATAGCGGTGTTGACATTTCCATGTTTATAGAGATAGCAGTGTAGATATTTCCATATTTATGCAGATAACGTAGTAGATATTTCCATGTTTATACAGACAGCAGTGTAGACATTAACATGTTTATACAGATAGCGGTGTAAATATATCCATGTTTATACAGATTGTGGTGTAGCTATTTCCATGTTTATACAGATAGCGGTGTAGATATTTCCGTGTTTATACAGATAGTGGTGTAGATATTTCCATGTTTACAGAGAAAGAGGTGTAGATATTTCCATATTCACACAGATTGTGGTGTACATATTTCCATATTTACACCGACGGCTGTGAAGATATTCCCATGTTTACACAGATACTGTTGTAGGTGTTTCCATGTTTATAGAGATTGCAGTGTAGATATTTCCATGTTTATATAGATAGCGCTGTAGATATTTGCTTGTTTATACAGATAGCGGTGTAGATATTTCCATGTTTATACAGATAGCGGTGTAGATATTTCCATGTTTATAGAGATAGCGGAGGAGATATTTCCATGTTTTTACAGATAGCAATGTAGATATTTGAATGTTTATACAGATAGCGGTCTAGATATTTCCATGTTTATACATGTAACCTTGTAGATATTTCCATTTTTATACATATAGCGGTGTAGTTATTTCCATGTTTATACAGATGACTGTGTACATATTTCCATGTTTATACAGATGGCGGTGCAGATATTTCCATGTTTTTAGAGATAGCGGTCTAGATATTTCCATGTTTATATAGATAGCGGTGTAGATATTTCCATGTTTATACAGATAGAGGTGTAGATATTTCCATGTTTATAGAGATAGCGGTGGACATATTTTCAAGTTTATACAGATATCGGTGGACATATTTTCATGTTTATACATGTGGCGGTGTAGATATTTCCAAGTTTATACAGATGGCGGTTTACATATTTCCGTGTTTATACAGATAGCGGTGTAGATATTTCCATGTTTATGCAGATAGCGGTATAGGTTTTACATGTTTACAGAGATTGCGGTGTAGATATTTCCATATTTATACAGATGACTGTGTAGTCTTTTCCATGTGTATTCTGATGGCAGTGTAGATATTTCCATGTTTATACAGATAGAGGGGTAGATATTTCCATGTTTATACGGATGACTGTGTAGATATTTCCATATTTTTACAGATGGCGGTGTAGATATTTCCATGTTTATGCAGATATCGGTGTCATTATTTCCATGTTTATAGGGATAGCGGTGTAGCTATTTCCATGTTTATAGAGATGGCTGTGATGACATTTCCATGTTTATACAGATTGCAGTGTAGATATTTCCATGTTTATACAGATAATGGTGTAGATATTTCCATGTTTATACAGATGACTGTGTAGGTATTTCCATGTATATACGGAAGGCAGTGTAGATATTTCCAAGTTCATACAGATAGCCATGTAGATATTTCCATGTTTATACAGATAGCCGTGTAGACATTTCCATGTTTACAGAGATAGCGGTGTGGATATTTCCATATTTATTCAGATAGCGGTGTAGATATCTGCATGTTCATACAGGAAGAGGTGTAGATATCTCCATGTTTATACAGATCAAGATGTAGATATTTCCATCTTTCTACAGATGGCAGTGTAGTTATTTCTACGTTTATACAGATGGCGGTGTAGATATTTCCATTTTTACACATATTGCTGTGTAGATATTTCCAAGTTTATGCAGATGGCGGTGTAGATATTTCCATGATTTCTGAGATTCGTTGTAGATATTTCTGTGTTTATAGAGATAGTGGTGTAGATAATTCCATGTTTATAGAGATGGCGGTGTAGGTATTTCCATGTTTATAGAGATAGTGGGGTAGATATTTCCATGTTTACAGTCAGCGCTGTAGATATCTCCATGTTTATGCAGATAGTGGTGTTGGTATTTGCATGTTTATACACATAGCTGTGTAGATATTTCCATGTTTATACAGTTCACGGTGTAGATATTTCCATCTTTATACACATGGCAGTGTAGTTATTCCCATGTTTCTAGAGCTGGCGGTGTAGATATTTCCATGATTATAGAGACGGTGTTGTAGATATTTCCATGTCTATAGAGATGATGTTGTAGATATTTCCATGTATATACAGATGACTGTGTAGATATTTCCATGTCTCTACAGAGGGCGGTGTAGATATTACCATGATTATAGAGATAGCGGTGTAGATATTTCCATGTTTATACAGATAGCGGTGCAGATATTTCCATGTTCATAGAGATAGCGTTGTATATATTTCCATCTTTGCACACATTGTGGTGCAGATATTTCCATGTTTACACAGATAACGGTGTAGATATTTCCATGTTTACACAGATAGCGTTGTAGACATTTCCATGTTTAAACAGATAGCTGTGTAGATAATTCCATGTTTATAGATATAGCTGGGTAGATGTTTCAATGTTTATACAGATAGCGATGGAGTTATTTCCTTGTTTATACAGATAGCTGTGTAGATATTTCCATGCTTATAGAGATACCGGTGTAGATATTTCCATGTTAATAGTGTTAGCAGTGTAGATATTTCCATGTTTATACAGATGGTGGTGTAGATATTTCCAAGCTTTTACAGATGGCGGTGTAGATATTTCCATGTTTATACAGAGAGCAGTGTAGATATTTCCATGCTAATACAGAGGGTGGTGTAGATATTACCATGTTTACACAGATAGCGGTGTAGATATTTCCATCTTTGCACAGATTGCTGTGTAGATATTTCCTACTTTACAAAGATAGTGGTGTAGATATTTCCACCTTTGCACAGATTGCAGTGAAGATATTTCCATCTTTACACAGAGAGCATTGTAGATATTTCAATGTTTACACAGATTGCAGTGTAGATATTTCCATGTTTACAGAGATAGCGTTGAAGATATTTGCATGTTTATACAGATAGCGGTGTAGATATTTCCATGTTCATGAAGATAGCGGTGTAGATGTTTCTATGTTTATACAGAAAGTGGTGGAAATATTTCCATGTTTTTGCAGATCGTGGTGTAGATATTTCCATGTTTATAGAGATAGCAGTGGAGAAATTTCCATGTTTATACAGATAGCGGTGGAGATATTAGCATGTTTATACAGATGGCGGTGTAGATATTTCCATGTTTATAGAGATGACTGTGTTGTTATTTCCATGTTTATACAGAAGGCAGTTTAGGTATTACCATATTTATAGAGTTAGCCTTGTAGATATTTCCATGTTTAAACAGATAACGGTATCGACATTTCCATGTTTATAGAGATAGCGGTGTAGATATTTCCATACTTATACAGAACTCGGTGTAGATATTTGCATGTTTATACAGTTAGCGGTGTACATATTTCCATGTTTATAAAGATAGCAGTGTAGATATTTCCATTTTTATACAGATCGTGGTGTAGATATTTCCATGTTTATATAGATAGTGGTGTAGATATTTCTATGTTTATACAAGTAGCGGTGTAGATATTTCCAAGTTTATACAGATCGCGGTGTAGACATTTCCATCTTTCCACAGATGGCAGTGTAGATATTTCTATGTTTATACACACGGTGGCATTGATATTTCCATGTTTATACAGATGGCGATGTAGATATTTCCATGTTTATAGAGATAGTGGTGTTCATATTTCCATGTTTATAGAGATGGCGGTGTAGGTATTTCTATGTTCATAGAGATAGTGGTGTAGATAATTCCATGTTTTTAGGAATGGCAGTGCAGGTATTTCCATGTTTATAGAGATAGTGGTGTAGATATTTCCATGTTTACAGATAGTGGTTTAGATATTTCCATGTTTATACAGAGAGCAGTGTTGGTGTTTCCATGTTTATACAGATAGCGTTGTAGATATTTCCATGTTTATACTGCTCACGGGGTAGATATTTCCATCTTTGTACAGATGGCAGTGTAGATATGTCCATGTTTATACCGATAGCGGTTTAGATATTTCCATTTTTACACAGATGTTGCTGTAGATATTTCCATGTTTATGGAGATGGCGGTGTAGATATTTTCATGTTTATAAATATGTCAGTGTAGGTATTTCCAGGTTTATAGAGATGGCGGTGTAGATATGACCATGTTTATAGAGATAGCTGTGTAATTACTTCCATGTGTATAGAGATAGCGGTGTAGTAATTTCCATGTTTATGCAAATGGCTGTGTACATATTTCCATGTTTATACAGAGGGCAGTCTAGATATTTCCATGTTTATAAATATGGCGGTGTAGATATTTCCATGTTTAAACAGATAGCGGTGTAGCTATTTCCATGTTTATACAGATGGCGGTGTATATATTTCCATGTGTATAGAGATGGCCTTGCAGTTATTTCCATGTGTATACTGATGGCCGTGTAGATATGTGCATGTTTATAGAGATGGTAGTGTAGATATTTCCATGTTTATACAGATGACGGTGTAGATATTTCCATGTTTATACAGATGGCGGTGTAGGTATTTCCATGTTTATACAGATAGCGGTGTAGCTATTTCCATGTTTATACAGATGTCGGTTTAGATATTTCCATTTTTATACAGATAGCGGTGGAGATATATCCTTGTTTATGGAGATAGTGGTGTAGATATTTCCATGTTTATATGGATAGCGGTGTAGATATTTCCATGTTTACATAGGTAGCGGTGTAGATTTTTCCATGTTTATACAGATCGTGGTGTAGATATTTCCATCTTTCCACAGATGGCGGTGTAGATATTTCCATGTTTATGGAGATGGCGGTGTAGATATTTTCATGTTTATTGGGATGGCCGTTTAGATATTTCCATGTTTATAGAGATGGCGGAGTAGATAGTTCCATGTTTACAGAGATGGCCGTGTAGATATTTCCATGTTTATAGAGATAGCGGTGTAGCTATTTCCCAGATTATAGAGATGGCGGTGTAGATATTTCCATGTTTATACAGATGGCTGTGTAGATATTTCCGTGTTTATACAGATAACAGTGTAGATATTTCCATCTTTGCACAGATTGCGGTGTAGATATTTCCATGATTATTGAGATAGTGGTGTAGGTATTTCCATGTTTACATTTATAGCTCTGTAGATATTTCATGTTTACACAGATAGCATTGTAGATATTTCCATGTTTATACAGATAGCGTTGTAGATATTTCCATGTTTATACAGGTAGCGGTGTAGAAATTTCCATGTTTTTACAGATCGCGGTGTATATATTTCCATCTTTCTACAGATGTCAGGGTAGATATTTCCAAGTTTATACAGACGGCGGTGTAGATATTTCCATGTTTATACACATGGCGGTGTAGATATTTCCATGTTTATGGAGATGGCGATGTAGACATTTCCATGTTTATAGAGATGGCGCTGCAGATATTTCTATGTTTATAGAGATAGCGGTGTAGATATTTCCATGTTTATGGAGATGGCGGTGTAAGTATTTCCATGTTTATAGAGATAGCGGCGTAGATATTTCCATGTTTATAAAGATAGCGTTGTAGATATTTCCATGTTTATACAGATAGCGTTGTTGCTATTTCCATGCTTATACAGAAAGTGCAGTGTATATTTTCATGTTATAGAGTTCGCAATGTAATTATTTCCATCTTTATACAGAGGGCAGTGTAGATATTTCCATGTTCATAGAGATAGCGGTGTAGATATTTCCATGTTTATACAGATGGTGGTGTAGATAGTTCCGTGTTCATTGAGATGGCGGTGTAGATTTTTCCATGTTTATGGAGATGGCGGTGTAGATATTTTCATGCTTATAGAGATGGCGATGTAGATATTTCCATGTTTATAGAGATGGCTGTGTAGATAATTCCATGTGAATACAGATGACTCTGTAGATATTTCCATCTTTCCAGAGATGGCGGTGTAGATATTTCCATGTTTATACAGATGGTGCTTTAGATATTTCCATGTTTATACAGATAGCGCTGTAGATATTTCGATGTTCATGCAGATGGCTTTGTAGATATTTCCATGTTTATAGAAATGGCCGTGTAGATATCTCTATGTTTATAGAGATAGCGGTGTAGATATTTCCATGTGTATAGAGATGACGGTGTAGTTATTTCCATGTTGATAGAGATAGTTTTGTATATATTTCGATGTTTCTACAGATAGAGGTGTAGATATTTCCATGTTTATACAGATAGCGGTGTAGATATTTCCATGCTTATACAGATAGCGGTGTAGATATTTCCATGTTTATACAGATAGCGGTGTAGACAATTCCATGTATATAGAGATAGTGGTGTAGGTATTTCCATGTTTATACAGATGTCAGTGTAGATATTTCCATGTTTGTACAGATGGAGGTGTAGATATTTCCATTTTTATACAGATGACTGTAGATATTTCCATGTTTTTACAGATGGCGATGTTGATATTTCCTTGTTTATACAGATAGCGTTGTGGCAATTTCCATGTTTATACAGATAGTGGTGTAGATGTTTCCATGTTTATATAGATAGCAGTGTAGGTATTTCCATGTTTATAGAGTTGGCTGTGAAGACATTTTCATGTTTATAGAGATGGCTGTGTAGAAACTTCAATGCTTATAAAGATGGCAGAGTACATATTTCCATGTTTATACAGATGGAGGTTTAGATATTTCCAAGTTTATACAGATGACTGTGTAGACATTTCCATGTTTTTACCGATGGCGGTGTTGATATTTCCATGTTTATATAGATAGTGGTGTAGGTATTTCCATGTTTATAGAGTTGGCTGTGAAGACATTTTCATGTTTATAGAGATGGCTGTGTAGAAACTTCAATGCTTATACAGATGGCAGTGTAGATATTTCCATGTTTATACAGATAGTGGTGTAGTTATTTCCACGTTTATACAGATGACTGTGTAGTTATTTCCATGATTATACAGATGGCAGTGTAGGAATTTCCATGTTTATAGACATAGCCATGTGGATATTTCCATGTTTATACAGATAGCCGTGTAGAAATTTCGATGTTTATAGAGATAGCGGTGTAGATACTTCCATATTTATACATATAGCAGTGTAGATATTTCCATGTTTATACAGATGGCGGTGTAGATATTTCCATGTTTATGCAGGTAGCGGTGTAGATATTTCCATGTTTATACTGATAGCTGTGGAGATATATCCATGTTTATACAGAAAGCGATGTAGATATTTCCATGTTTATAGAGATGGCAGTGTATATATTTCCCTGCTTATAGAGATTGCGGTGTAGATATTTCCATGTTAATAGAGATAGCGGTGTAGGTATTTCCATGCTTATAGAGATAGCGGTGTAGATATTTCCATGTTTACAGAGATAGCGGTGAAGGTATATCCATCTTTGCACAGATTGCGGTGTAGATACTTCCATCTTTTCACAGACAGCTATGTAGATATATCCAAGTTTACACAGATATTTGTGTAGATATTTCCATGTTTACACAGATAGCGTTGTAGATATTTCCATGTTTATACAGATAGTGGTGTAGATATTTCCATATTTATAAAGGTAGCGGTGTAGATATTTACATGTTTATACAGATGGCAGTGTAGATATTTCCATGTTTATACAGATGATGGTGTAGATATTTCCTTGTTTATACAGATAGCGTTATAGATATTTCCATGTTTATACAGATAGCGGTGGAGATATTTCCACGATAATACAGATAGCGGTGTAGATAATTCCATGTTTATACAGATGGCGGTGTAGATATTTCCTTGTTTATAGGGATAGCGGTGTAGATATTTCCATGTGTATAGAGATGGCGGTGTATATATTTCCATGTTTATAGAGATAGTGGTGGAGATACTTCCAAGTTTATACAGATAGCATTGAAGATAATTCTATGTTTATACAGATGACGGTCTAGATATTTGCATGTTTATACAGATAGCGGTGCAGATATTTCCATGTTCATGCAGACGGAGGTGTAGATATTTCCATGTTTATAGAGATGGTGGTGTAGGTATTTCTATGTTTATAGAGATAGCGGTGTAGATATTTCCATGCGGATAGAGATGGCGGTGTAGGTATCTCCATGATTATAGACATAGTTGTGAAGGTATTTACATAGTTATAAAGTTAGCAGAGTCGATATTTCCATGTTTATACAGATGACGGTGAAGATAGGTCCATGTTTATGGAGATGGTGGTGTAGATATTTTCATGTTTAAAGAGATGGCGGTGTAGATATTCCCTTGTTTATAGAGATAGCAGTGTAGGTATTTCCTTGTTTATAGATATAGCCGTGTAGATATTTCCATGTTTATACAGATGGCTTTGTAGATATTTCCATGTGTATACAGATGGGTGTGTAGATATTTCCATGTTTATTGAGATGTTGGTGTGGATATTTCCATGCTTATACAGATGACTTTGTAGATATTTCCTTGTTTATACAGATAGCGGTGTAGATGTTTCCATGTTTATACAGACAGCGGTGTAGATATTTCCATGTTTACAGAGATAGCAGTGTAGATATTTCCATCTTTGCACAGATTGCGGTGTAGATATTTCCATCTTTACAAAGATAGCTGTGTGGATATTTCCAAGTTTACACAGATAGCTGTGTAGATATTTCCATGATTACAAAGATAGCGGTGTAGATATTTCCATGTTTATACACATGGCTGTGTAGATATTTCCATGTTTATACAGATGGCTGTGTAGATATCTCCATGTGTATACAGATGGCAGTGTAGATATTTCCTTGTTTATAGAGATGGTGGTGTAGATATTTGCATGTTTATACAGAAAAATGTGCAGATATTTGCATGTTTATATAGATGGCAGTGTAGATATTTCCACGATTATAGAGATAACAGTGTAGATATTTCCATGTTTATATAGATAGCGGTGTAGATATTTCCATGTTTATAGAGATAGCGGTGTAGAAATTTCCATATTTATACAGATAGCGGCGTAGTTACTTCCATGTTTATACAGATGGTGGTGTGGATATTTCCATGTTTATACAGATGATGGTGTAGATATTTCCTTGTTTATACAAATCCCGGTGTAGATATTACAATGTTTACAGAGGTAGCAGTATAGATATTTCCAACTTTGCACAGACTGCGGTGTAGATATTTCCATCTTTACACAGATAGCTATGTAGATATTCCAAGTTTACACAGAGAGCTGTGTAGATATTTCCATGTTTACACAGATAGCATTGTAGATATTTCCATGCTTATAATGATAGCGGTGTAGATATTTCCATGTTTATACAGATAGCAGTGTACATATTTCCATGTTTATACTGATAGTGGTGGAGATATTTCCAGGTTTATACAGGTAGCGATGTAGATATTTCCATGTTTATAGAGATGGCGGTGTAGTTATTTCCAAGTTTATAGAGATTACGGTGTAGATATTTCCATGTTTATACAGATAGCGGTGTAGGTATTTACATGTTCATTGAGATAGCGGTGTAGATATTTGCATGTCTATACAGATAGCGGTATTGTTATTTCCATGTATATACACATAGCGGTCTACAGATTTCCATGTATATACAGCTCGCGGTGTAGATATTTCCATCTTTATACAGATGGCAGTGTAGGTATTTCCATGTTTATAAAGATAGTGAAGTAGATATTTCCCTGTTTATACAGATGGCGGTGTAGATAGTTCCATGTTTCTGGAGATGGCGGTGTAGGTATTTTCAAGTTTATAGAGATGGCGGCGTAGGTATTTCCATGTTTATAGAGATTGCCGTGTAGATATTTCCATGCTCATAGAGATAGTGGTGTAGGTATTTCCATTTTTATAGAGATAGCGGTGTAGATATTTCCATGTTTATACAGATGGCTGTGTAGATATTTCCATGTGTATACAGATGGCAGTGTAGATATTTCCATGTTTATACAGATGGTGGTGTAGATATTTCCATGTTTATACAGATGACTGCGTAGATATTTGCATGTTTATACAGATGGCGGCGTAGATATTTTCATGTTTATAGAGATTACAGTGTAGATATTTCCATGTTTATAAAGATAGGTTTGTTGATATTTCCACGTTTATAGAGATAGCGGTGTAGATATTTCCATATTTATACAGATAGTGGTGTAGATATTTAAATGTTTACACAGATGGCGGTGTAGATATTTCCATGTTTATAGAGATGGCGGTGTAGATATTTCCAAGTTTATACACCTCGCGGTGTAGATATTTCCAAGTTTATACAGATGACTGTGCAGATATTTGCATGTTTATACAGATAGCGGTGTAGATATTCCCATGTTTATACAGATGGCGGTGAAGATATGTCCATGTTTATACTGATAGTGGTGTAGGTATTTCCTCGTTTATACAGATAGCGGTGTAGATATTTCCATGTTTATACAGATAGCGGTGTAGATATTTCCATGTTTACAGACACAGTAGTGTAGATATTTACATCTTTGCACAGATTGCGGTGTGGATATTTCCATCTTTACCCAGATAGCTGTGTAGATATTTCCAAGTTTACACAGATAGCTGTGTAGATATTTCCATGTTTACAGATAGCGTTGTAGATTTATCCATATTTATACAGATAGCGGTGTAGATATTTGCTCGTTTATACTGATAGCAGTGTAGATATTTCCATGTTTATACAGATAGCGGTGGAGATATTTCCACGGTTATACAGATACCGTTGTAGATATTTCCACGTTTATACAGATTGTGGTGTAGATATTTCCACGTTTATACAGATAGCGGTGTAGATATTTCCACGTTTTTCCGATAATGGTGTAGATATTTCCATGTTTACACAAATAGCGTTGCAGATATTTACATGTTTATGCGGATAGCGTTGTTAATATTTCCATGTTTATAAGGATATCGATGTAGATATTTCCATGATTATACAGATAGCGGTGTAGGTACTTCCATGTTCATAAAGAGAGCGGTGTAGATATTTCCGTGTTTATAGAGATGGCTGTGTAGTTATTTCCATGTGTATACAGATGGCCGTGTAGATATTTCCATGATTATAGAGATGGTGGTGTAGATATTTCCATGTTTGTACAGATGATTAAGTAGATATTTGCATGTTTATACAGATGGCGGTGTAGATATTTCCATGTTTACACAGATAGCGTTGTAGATATTTCCATGTTTATACATATAGCGTTGTAGATATTTCCATGTTTATACAGATAGCGGTGTAGATATTTCCACGTTTATACTGATAGCTGTGTAGATATTTCCATGTTTACACAGATAGTGGTGGAGATATATCCACGTTTATAAAGATAGCAATGTAGATATTTCCACGTTTATACAGATAGCGTTGTAGATATTTCCACGTTTATACAGATAGCGGTGTAGATAGTTCCACGTTCATAAGATAGCGGTGTAGATATTTCCACGTTTTACAGATAGCGGTGTAGATATTTCCATGTTTACCAGATAGCGTTGCAGATATTTCCATGTTTATGCGGATAGCGGTGTTAATATTTCCATGTTTATAGGGATATCAGTGTAGATATTTCCATGTTTATACAGATAGCGGTGTAGGTATTTCCATGTTTATACAGGTAGCGGTGTAGATATTTCCGTGTTTATAGAGATGGCTGTGTAGATATTTCCATGTTTACAGAGATAGCGGTGTAGATATTTCCATCTTTGCACAGATTGCGGTGTAAGTATTGCCAAATTTACACAGATAGCTGTGTAGATATTTCCAAGTTTACACTGATAGCTGTGTAGATATTTCCATGTTTACAGAGATAGCATTGTAGATATTTCCATGTTTATACAGATGGCGGTGTAGATATTTCCAAGTTTATAGAGATGGCGGTGTAGATATTTCCATGTTTATACAGGTTGCGGTGTAGTTATTTCCATGTTGATAGAGATAGCGGTGTAGATATTTCCATGTTTATACTGGTAGCGGAGTAGAAATTCCCATGTTTATACAGATCGGTTTGTAGACTTTTCCATCTTTCTACAGTTGTCAGTGTAGATATTTCCAAGTTTATACAGAAGGCAGTGTAGATATATCCATGTTTATACAGAGGTATGTGTAGATATTTCCATGTTTATGCAGATGGCGGTGTAGATATTTCCATGTTTATAGAGATGGCGGTGTAGTTATTTCTATGTTTATAGGGATAGCGTTGTAAATATCTCCATGTTTATGGAGATGGTGGTGAAAGTACTTTCATGTTTATAGAGATAGCGGTGTAGCTATTTCCATGTTTATACAGATAACGGTGTTGGTATTTCGATGTCTATAGAGATAGCGTTGTAGGTATTTCCATATATATACATATTGCGGTGTAGATATTTCCATCTTTATACAGATGGCAGTGTAGATATTTCCATGTTTATACAGATGGCAGTGAGGATATTTCCATGTTTATGCAGATCGTGGTGTAGATATTTCCATGTTTATACAGATGGCAGTGTAGATACATCCATGTTTCTGAAGATGGCGGTGTAGATATTTTCATGTTTATAGAGATGGCGGTGTAGATATTTCCATGTTTATACAGATGTCTGTGTAGATATTTCCATGTTTATGCAGATGGCTGTGTAGGTATTTCCATATTTATAGAGATGGCGGTGTAGTTATTTCTATGTTTATAGAGATAGCGGTGTAAATATCTCCATGTTTATAGAGATGCTGGTGTAAGCATTTTCATGTTTATATATATAGCGGTGTAGTTATTTCCATGTTTATACAGATAACAGTGTTGGAATTTCCATGTTTATACAGATAGCGGTATAGATATTTCCATGTTTATACAGCTCGCGGTGTAGATACTTCCATCTTTATACAAATGGCATTGTAGATATATCCATGTTTATACAGATATCGGTGTAGATATTTCCATGTCTATAGAGACAGCGGTGTAGGTATCTCCATATTTATACAGATTGCGGTGTAGATATTTCCATCTTTATACAGATGGCGGTGTAGATATTTCCATGTTTATACAGATATCAGTGAAGATATTTCCATGTTTATACAGATAATAGTGTAGATATTTCCGTGTTTATACAGATGGCGGTGTAGATACTTCCATGTTCCTGAAGATGGCGGTGTAGTTATTTTCATGTTTATAGAGATGGCGTTGTAGATATTTCCATGTTTATACAGATGTCTGTGTAGATATTTCCATGTTTATACAGATAGCGGTGTAGATATTTCCATGTTTATAGATATGGCGTTCTAGTTATTTCTAAGTTTATAGAGATAGCTGTGTAAATATTTCCATGTTTATAGACATGGTGGTGTAAGTATTTTCATGTTTATAGAGATAGCTGTGTAGATATTTCCATCTTTATACAGATAGTGGTGTTGCTATTTCCATGTTTATACAGATAGCGGTGTAGATATTTCCATGTTTACAGCTCGCGGTGTACATATTTCCATCTTTATACAGATGGCAGTGTAGATATTTCCATGTTTATACAGATAGCGGTGTAGATATTTCCATGTCTATAGAGATAGCAGTGTAGATATTTCCATATTTATACAGATTTCGGTGTAGATATTTCCAACTTTATACTGATGGCGGTGTAGATATTTCCATGTTTATACAGATGGCAGTGAAGTTATTTCCATGTTTATACAGATAGTGGTGTAGATATTTCCATGTTTATACAGATGGCGGTGTAGATACATCCATGTTTCTGAAGATGGCGGTGTAGATATTTTCATGTTTATAGAGATGGAGGTTTAGATATTTCCATGTATATAGAGATAGCAGTGTAGATATTTTCATGTTTATAGAGAAAGCGGTGTAGTTATTTCCATGTTTATACAGATGGCACTGTAGATATTTCCATGTTTATACAAATATCGGTGTAGATATTTCCACGTTTACAGAGATAGCGGTGTAGGTATTTCCATTTTTCCACAGATTGTGGTGTAGTTATTGCCAAATTTACACAGATAGCAGTGTAGATATTTCCAAGTTTACACAGATATCTGTGTAGATATTACCATGTTTACAGAGAGAGCATTGTAGATACTTCCATGTTTATACAGATTGCGGTGTAGTTATTTCCATGTTTATACAGATAGCGCTGTAGATATTTCCATGTTTATACAGGTAGCGGTGTAGATATTTCCTTGTCTATAGAGATAGCGGTGTAGATACATCCATGTTTCTGAAGATGGCGGTGTAGATATTTTCATGGTTATAGAGATGGCGGTGTAGATATTTCCTTGTTCATACAGGTAGCGGTGTAGATATTTCCATGTTTACAGAGATAGAGGTGTAGATATTTCCATCTTTGCACGGATTGCTGTGTAGATATTTCAATGTTTACGCAGATAGCTTTGTAGATTTTTCCAAGTTTACACAGAGATCTGTGTAGATATTTCCATGTTTACACACATAGCGTGGTAGATATTTCCTTGTTTATACTGATTGCGGTGTAGATATGTCCATGATCATACAGATAGCGGTTTAGATATTTTCTTGTTTATACAGATAGCGGTGGAGGTATTTCCATGTTTATAGTGACTGCGGTATTGATATTTCCATGTTTATACAGATAGCGGTGTAGGTATTTCCATGTTTACAGAGATAGCGGTGTAGATATTTCCATCTTTGCACAGATTGCTGTGTAGATATTTCCATTTTTACACACATAGCTGGGTAGATATTTCCAAGTTTACACAGATAGGTGTGTAGATATTTCCATGTTTACACAGATAGCATTGTATATATTTCCATGTTTATACAGATAGCGGTGTACATATTTCCTTGTTTATGCAGATAACGGTGTAGATATTTCCATGTTTATACAGATAGCGGTGGAAATATTTCCCTGTTTATACAGATAGCGATGTAGATATTTCCATGTTTATACAGCTCGCGGTGTAGATATTTCCATCTTTATACAGATGGCGGTGTAGACATTTTCATATTTATACAGATAGCGGTGTAGATATTTCCATGTCTATAGAGATAGCGGTGTAGATATTTCCATATTTATACAGATTGCGGTGTAGATATTTCCATCTTTATACTGATGGCGGTGTAGATATTTCCATGTTTATACAGATGGCAGTGAAGTTATTTCCATGTTTATATAGATAGTGGTGTAGATATTTCCATGTTTATAGAGATGGAGGTGTTGATATTTCCATGTACATAGAGATAGCAGTGTAGATATTTTCATGTTTATAGAGAAAGCGGTGTAGTTATTTCCATGTTTATACAGATGGCACTGTAGATATTTCCATGTTTATACAGATATAGGTGTAGATGTTTCCATGTTTACAGAGATAGTGGTGTAGGTATTTCCATTTTTGCAGAGATTGCGGTGTAGTTATTGCCAAATTTACACAGATAGCGGTGTAGATATTTCCAAGTTTACACAAATATCTGTGTAGATATTACCATGTTTACAGAGAGAGCATTGTAGATACTTCCATGTTTATACAGATTGCGGTGTAGTTATTTCCATGTTGATACCGATAGCGCTGTATATATTTCCGTGTTTATACAGGTAGCAGTGTAGATATTTCCTTGTCTATAGAGATAGCGGTGTAGATATTTCCATATTTATACAGATTGCGGTGTAGATATTTCCAAGTTTATGCAGATGGCGGTGTAGATATTAACATCTTTATGCAGATGGCAGTGTAGATATTTCCATGTTTATACAGATAGCGGTGTAGGTATTTACATGTCTATAGAGGTAGCGTTGTAGGTATTTCCATATTTATACAGATGGCGGTGTAGATATTTCCATGTTTGTACAGATGGCAGTGAAGATATTTCCATTTTTATACAGATATTGGTGTAGATATTTCCATGTTTATACAGATGGCGGTGTAGATACATCCATGTTTCTGAAGATGGCAGTTTAGATATTTTCATGTTTATAGAGATGGCGGTGTAGATATTTCCATGTATGTAGAGATTGCAGTGTAGATATTTCCATGTTTATAGAGAAATCGGTGTAGGTATTTCCATGTTTATAGAGATAGCGGTGTGGATATTTCCATATTTATACAGATATCGGTGTAGATATTTCCAGGTTTATACTGAGAGCGGTGTAGATATTTCCACGTTTTACAGATAGTGGTGTAGATATTTCCATCTTTATACAGATAGAGGTGCAGATATTTCCATGTTTACACAAATAGCCGTGTGGATATTTCTATGTTTAAACAGATAGAGTTGCAGATATTTCCATGTTTATACAGATAGCGGTGTGGCTATTTCCATGTTTATACAGATAGCGGTGTGGGTATTTCCATGTTTATACAGATAGCGGTATAGATATTTCCATGTTTATAGAGATGACTGTCTAGATATTTCCATGTTTATACAGCTTTCCTTGTAGATGTTTCCATGTTTATACAGATGGTGGTGTAGATATTTCCATGTTGATACAGATGACTGTGAAGTTATTTCCATGTTTATACAGATGTCAGTGTAGATATTTTCATGTTTATAGAGATAACGATGTAGATATTTCCATGTTTATACAGATAGCGGTGTAGACATTTCCATGTTTAGAGAGATAGCGTTGTAGATATTTCCATATTTATACAGATAGCGGTGTAGATCTTTCCAGGTTTATAAAGATAGCGGTGTAGATATTTCCATGTTCATACAGATAGCGGTGTAGATATTTCCATATTTATAGAGATGGCGTTGTAGGTATTTCCATGTTTATAGAGATAGCGGTGTAGATATTTCCATGTTTATACAACTCGCAGTGCAGATATTTCCATCTTTATACAGATGGCAGTGAAGATTTTTCCATGTTTATACAGATAGTGGTGTAGATATTTCCATGTTTATACAGATGGCAGTGTAGATACAGCCATGTTTCTGAAGATGGCGTTGTAGATATTTTCATGTTTATAGAGATGGCGGTGTAGATAATTCCATGTTTATAGAGATTGCGATGTAGATATTTCCATGTTTATAGAGAAAGCGGTGTTGGTATTTCCATGTTTATAGAGATAGCGGTATAGATATTTCCATATTTCTACAGATAGCGGTGTAGGTATTTCCATGTTTATACAGAAGGCGGTGAAGATATTTCCATGTTTCTACAGATGGCGGTGTAAATATTTCCTTCTTTATACAGATAGCGGTGTAGATATTTCCATGTTTTCAGAGAAAGCGGTGTAGATATTTCCCTCTTTGCACGGATTGCCGTGTAGATATTTCCAATATTACACAGATACCTGTGTAGATATTTCCAAGTTTACACAGATAGCTGTGTAGGTATTTCCATGTTTACACAGATAGCGTTGTAGATATTTCCATGTTTATACAGATAGCGGTGTAGATATTTCCATGTTTATACAGATAGAGGTGTAGATATTTCCATGTTTATACAGATAGCGGTGGAGATATTTCCCTGTTTATACAGATAGCTATGTAGATATTTCCATGTTTATACAGATAACGGTGTAGATATTTCCATGTTTATAGAGATAGCAGTGTAGATATTTCCATGTTTATACAGATGGCGGTGTAGATAGTTCCATGTTTATGGAGATGGCGGTGTAGATATTTTCATGTTTATATAGATGGCTGTGAAGATATTTCCATGTTTGTAGAGATTGTGGTGTTGACATTTCCATGTTTATAGAGATAGCGCTGTAGGTATTTCCTTGTTTATACAGATAGTTGTGTAAATACATCCATGTGTATACATAAGGCTGTGTAGATATTTCCATGTGTATACAGATGACTCTGTAGATATTTGTATCTTTACACAAATGGCGGTGTAGATGTTTCCATGTTTATACAGATAACGGTGTAGATATATCCATGTTTATACAGATAGCGATGTAGATATTTCCATGTTTATACAGATAGTGGTGTAGATATTTCCATGTTTACACAGAAAGCGGTGTAGATATTTCCATCTTTGCACAGATTGCGGTGTACATATTTCCATCTTTACACAGATAGCGGTGTAGATATTTTCATATTTATGCAGATTGTGGTGTAGATATTTCCAACTTTCCACAGATGGCAGTTTAGATATTTCCATGTTTATTCAGATGACAGTGTTGATATTTCCATGTTTATACAGATAGCGGTGTAGATATTTCCATATTCATGCAGATGGCGGTGTAGATATTTCCATGTTTATAGAGATGGCGGTATAGATATTTCTATGTTTATAGAGGTAGCGGTGTAGATATTTCTATGTGTATAGAGATGGCAGTGTAGGTATTTCCATGTTTATAGATATAGTTGTGTAGATATTTCCATGTTTATGCAGATAGCGGTGTAGCTCTTTCCATGTTTATACAGATAGCGGTGTTGCTATTTCCATGTTTATACAACTAGCGTTGTAGATATTTCCATGTTTATACAGCTCGCGTTGTAGATATTTCCATCTGTATATAGATGGCAGTGTAGATATTTCCATGTTTATAGAGATGGCGGTGTAGATATTTTCATGTTTGCACAGATAGCGGTGATAATATTTCCATGTTTTTACAGATAGCGGTGTAGATATTTCCATGTTTACACACATATCATGATAGATATTTCCATGTTTATACAGATTGCGGTGCAGATATGTCCATGATTATACAGATAGCGGTGTAGATATTTTCAGGTTTATGCAGATATTGGTGGAGATATTTCCATGTTTATAGAGACTACAGTATAGATATTCCCATGTTTATACAGATATCAATGTAGATATTTCCATGTTTATACAGATAGCGGTGTAGATATTTCCATGTTTATAGAGATAGCGGTGTAGATATTTCCATGTTTATATAGATGGCTGTGTAATATTTCCATGTGTATACAGATGGCGGTGTAAATATTTCCATGTTTATACACACAGCGGTGTAGATATTTCCATGTTTACAGATATAGCGGTAAAAATATTTCCATCTTTGCACAGATTGCGGTGTAGACATTGCAAACTTTATACAGATAGCGGAGTAGATATTTCCAAGTTTACACAGTTTCCTGTGTCGATATTTCCATGTTTACAGAGATAGCATTGTAGATATTTCCATGTTTATACAGATAGCGGAGGAGATATATCCATGTTTATACAGATAGCGGTGTAGACATTTCCATGTTTATACACATATGGGTGTAGATATTTCCATGTTTATACAGATAGCAGTGGAGATATTTCCATGTTTAGACAGATAGCGGTGGAGATATTTCAATCTTTATACAGATGACTGTGTAGATATTTCCATGTGTATACAGATGGCAGTGTAGATATTTCCATGTTTATACTGATGGCAGTGTAGATATTTCCATGTTTATACAGATTACGGTGTGGCTATTTTCATGTTTATAGAAATAGCGATGTAGGTATTTCCATGTTTATAGAGATGGCTGTGTAGATATTTCCATGTTTACACAGATGACTCTGTAGGTATTTCCATGTATATCCAGAAGGCAGTGTTGATATTTCAATGTTTACAGAGATAGCAGTTTAGTTATTTCCATGTTTATACAGAAGGCAGTGTAGATATTTCCATGTTTATACAGAAGGCGGTGAAGATATTTCCATGTTTTTACGGATAGCCATGTAGATATTTCCATGTTTATACAGATAGCGGTGTTGACATTTCCATGTTTATAGAGATAGCAGTGTAGATATTTCCATATTTATGCAGATAGCGTAGTAGATATTTCCATGTTTATACAGACAGCAGTGTAGACATTAACATGTTTATACAGATAGCGGTGTAAATATATCCATGTTTATACAGATTGTGGTGTAGTTATTTCCATGTTTATACAGATAGCGGTGTAGATATTTCCGTGTTTATACAGATAGTGGTGTAGATATTTCCATGTTTACAGAGACAGAGGTGTAGATATTTCCATATTCACACAGATTGCGGTGTACATATTTCCATATTTACACCGACAGCTGTGAAGATATTCCCATGTTTACACAGATACTGTTGTAGGTGTTTCCATGTTTATAGAGATTGCAGTGTAGATATTTCCATGTTTATACAGATAGCGCTGTAGATATTTGCTTGTTTATACAGATAGCGGTGTAGATATTTCCATGTTTATACAGATAGCGGTGTAGATATTTCCATGTTTATTGAGATAGCGGAGGAGATATTTCCATGTTTTTACAGATAGCAATGTAGATATTTGAATGTTTATACAGATAGCGGTCTAGATATTTCCATGTTTATACATATAACCATGTAGATATTTCCATTTTTATACATATAGCGGTGTAGTTATTTCCATGTTTATACAGATGACTGTGTACATATTTCCATGTTTATACAGATGGCGGTGCAGATATTTCCATGTTTTTAGAGATAGCGGTCTAGATATTTCCATGTTTATATAGATAGCGGTGTAGATATTTCCATGTTTATACAGATAGAGGTGTAGATATTTCCATGTTTATAGAGATAGCAGTGGACATATTTTCAAGTTTATACAGATATCGGTGGACATATTTTCATGTTTATACAGGTGGCGGTGTAGATATTTCCAAGTTTATACAGATGGCAGTGTAGATATTTCCGTGTTTATACAGATAGCGGTGTAGATATTTCCATGTTTATGCAGATAGCGGTATAGGTTTTACATGTTTACAGAGATTGCGGTGTAGATATTTCCATATTTATACAGATGACTGTGTAGTCTTTTCCATGTGTATTCTGATGGCAGTGTAGATATTTCCATGTTTATACAGATGGAGGGGTAGATATTTCCATGTTTATACGGATGACTGTGTAGATATTTCCATATTTTTACAGATGGCAGTGTAGATATTTCCATGTTTATGTAGATATCGGTGTCATTATTTCCATGTTTATAGGGATAGCGTTGTAGCTATTTCCATGTTTATAGAGATGGCTGTGATGACATTTCCATGTTTATACAGATTGCAGTGTAGATATTTCCATGTTTATACAGATAATGGTGTAGATATTTCCATGTTTATACAGATGACTGTGTAGGTATTTCCATGTATATACGGAAGGCAGTGTAGATATTTCCAAGTTCATACAGATAGCCATGTAGATATTTCCATGTTTATACAGATAGCCGTGTAGACATTTCCATGTTTACAGAGATAGCGGTGTGGATATTTCCATATTTATTCAGATAGCGTTGTAGATATCTGCATGTTCATACAGGAAGAGGTGAAGATATCTCCATGTTTATACAGATCAAGGTGTAGATATTTCCACCTTTCTACAGATGGCAGTGTAGATATTTCTACGTTTATACAGATGGCGGTGTAGATATTTCCATTTTTACACATATTGCGGTGTAGATATTTCCAAGTTTATGCAGATGGCGGTGTAGATATTTCCATGATTACTGAGATTCGTTGTAGATATTTCTGTGTTTATAGAGATAGTGGTGTAGATAATTCCATGTTTATAGAGATGGCAGTGTAGGTATTTCCATGTTTATAGAGATAGTGGGGTAGATATTTCCATGTTTACAGTCAGCTCTGTAGATATTTCCATGTTTATGCAGATAGTGGTGTTGGTATTTGCATGTTTATACACATAGCTGTGTAGATATTTCCATGCTTATACAGCTCACGGTGTAGATATTTCCATCTTTATACACATGGCAGTGTAGTTATTCCCATGTTTCTAGAGCTGGCGGTGTAGATATTTCCATGATTATAGAGACGGTGTTGTAGATATTTCCATGTCTATAGAGATGATGTTGTAGATATTTCCATGTATATACAGATGACTGTGTAGATATTTCCATGTCTCTACAGAGGGCGGTGTAGATATTACCATGATTATAGAAATAGCGGTGTAGATATTTCCATGTTTATACAGATAGCGGTGCAGATATTTCCATATTCATAGAGATAGCGTTGTATATATTTCCATCATTGCACACATTGTGGTGCAGATATTTCCATGTTTACACAGATAACGGTGTAGATATTTCCATGTTTACACAGATAGCATTGTAGACATTTCCATGTTTAAACAGACAGCGGTGTAGATAATTCCATGTTTATAGATATAGCTGGGTAGATGTTTCAATGTTTATACAGATAGCGATGGAGTTATTTCCTTGTTTATACAGATAGCTGTGTAGATATTTCCATGCTTATAGAGATACCGGTGTAGATATTTCCATGTTAATAGTGTTAGCAGTGTAGATATTTCCATGTTTATACAGATGGTGGTGTAGATATTTCCAAGTTTTTACAGATGGCGGTGTAGATATTTCCATGTTTATACAGAGAGCAGTGTAGATATTTCCATGCTAATACAGAGAGTGGTGTAGATATTACCATGTTTACACAGATAGCGGTGTAGATATTTCCATCTTTGCACAGATTGCGGTGTAGATATTTCCTACTTTACAAAGATAGCGGTGTAGATATTTCCACCTTTGCACAGATTGCAGTGAAGATATTTCCATCTTTACACAGATAGCATTGTAGATATTTCAATGTTTACACAGATTGCAGTGTAGATATTTCCATGTTTACAGAGATAGCGTTGAAGATATTTGCATGTTTATACAGATAGCGGTGTAGATATTTCCATGTTCATGAAGATAGCGGTGTAGATGTTTCTATGTTTATTCAGAAAGTGGTGGAAATATTTCCATGTTTTTACAGATCGTGGTGTAGATATTTCCATGTTTATACAGATAGCAGTGGAGATAATTCCATGTTTATACAGATAGCGGTGGAGATATTAGCATGTTTATACAGATGGCGGTGTAGATATTTCCATGTTTATAGAGATGACTGTGTTGTTATTTCCATGTTTATACAGAAGGCAGTTTAGGTATTTCCATATTTATACAGTTAGCCTTGTAGATATTTCCATGTTTAAACAGATAACGGTATCGACATTTCCATGTTTATAGAGATAGCGGTGAAGATATTTCCATATTTATACAGATCTCGGTGTAGATATTTGCATGTTTATACAGTTAGCGGTGTAGATATTTCCATGTTTATACAGATAGCAGTGTAGATATTTCCATTTTTATACAGATCGTGGTGTAGATATTTCCATGTTTATATGGATAGCGGTGTAGGTATTTCCATGTTTATACAAGTAGCGGTGTAGATATTTCCAAGTTTATACAGATCGCGGTGTAGACATTTCCATCTTTCCACAGATGGCAGTGTAGATATTTCTATGTTTATACACACGGTGGCATAGATATTTCCATGTTTATACAGATGGCGATGTAGATATTTCCATGTTTATAGAGATAGTGGTGTTCATATTTCCATGTTTATAGAGATGGCGGTGTAGGTATTTCTATGTTCATAGAGATAGTGGTGTAGATCATTCCATGTTTTTAGGTATGGCAGTGCAGATATTTCCATGTTTATAGAGATAGTGGTGTGGATATTTCCATGTTTACAGATAGTGGTTTAGATATTTCCATGTTTATACAGAGAGCAGTGTTGTTGTTTCCATGTTTATACAGATAGCGTTCTAGATATTTCCATGTTTATACTGCTCACGGGGTAGATATTTCCATCTTTGTACAGATGGCAGTGTAGATATGTCCATGTTTATACAGATAGCGGTTTAGATATTTCCATTTTTACACAGATGTTGCTGTAGATATTTCCATGTTTATGGAGATGGCGGTGTAGATATTTTCATGTTTATAAATATGTCAGTGTAGGTATTTCCAGGTTTATAGAGATGGCGATGTAGATATCACCATGTTTATAGTGATAGATGTGTAATTACTTCCATCTGTATAGAGATAGCGGTGTAATAATTTCCATGTTTATGCAGATGGCTGTGTACATAATTCCACGTTTATACAGAGGGCAGTCTAGATATTTCCATGTTTATAGAGATGGTGTTGCAGATATTTCCATGTTTATACAGATGACTGTGTAGATATTTCCATGTTTATACAGATGGCGGCATAGATATTTCCATGTTTGTAGAGATAGCAGTGTATATATTTCCATATTGACAGAGATAGCAGTATAGATATTTCCATGTTTATTCAGAGGGCGGTGTAGATATTTCCATGTTTATACAGAAAGCGGTGTATTTATTTCCATGTTTATACAGATAGTGTTGTTGGTACTTCCCTGTTTATACAGATAGCAGTGCAGATATTTCCATGTTTATACAGCACGGGATGCAGATATTTCCATCTTTATACAGACTGCAGTGTAGATATTTCCATGTTTACACAGATGGCGGTGTAGATAGTTCCATGTTTATAGAGATGGCGGTTTAGATATTTCCATGTTTATAGAGTTTGTGGTGTAGATATTTCCATGTTTATACAGATTGCAGTGTAGGTGTTTCCATGTGTATAGAGATAGCGGTGAAGAAGTTTCCATGTTTATACTGATGGCTCTGTAGACATTTCCATGTGTATACAGAAGGCAGTGTAGATATTTCCATGTTTATAGAGAAGGTGGAGTAGATATTTCCATGTTTATACAGATGATTGTGTAGATATTTCCATGTTTATACTGATGGCAGTGTAGTTTTTTCCATGTTTATAGAGATGGTGGTGTAGATATTTCCATGTATATAAAGTTGACTGTGTAGATATTTCCATTTTTATACAGATAGCGGTGTAGGTATTTCCATTTTTAAACAGATTGCGGTGGTGATATTTCCATGTTTACACAGAGAGCAATGTAGATATTTCCATGTTTATACAGATTGCATTGTAGGTATTTCCATGTTTATAGAGGTAGCGGTGTAGATATTTCCAATTTTATACAGATGGCTGTGTAGATATTTCCTTGTGTATACATCGCAGTGTAGATATTTCCATGTTTTTGCAGATGGAAGTGTAGATATTTCCATGTTTATACAGATGGCAGTGTAGATATTTCCATGTTTATAGAGATAGCAGTGTAGATATATCCAAGTTCACAGAGATAGCGGTGAGGATATTTCCATGTTTATACAGATAGCAGTGTAGATATTTCCATTTTTATAGAGATGGCGGTGTAGATATTTCCATGTTTATATAGATGGCAGTGTAGATATTTTCTTGTTTATGTAGATGGCATTGTAGATATCTCCAAGTTTAAAGAGATGGTGGTGTATATATTTCCATGTTGATGGAGATAGCGGTGTAGATATTTCCAGGTTTATAGAGATAGCGGTGTAGTTATTTCCATGTTTATAGAGATAGCGGTGTAGATATTTCCAGGTTTATACAGATTGCAGTGGAGATATTTCCAAGTTTAGACAGATAGCGGTGGAGACATTTCAATCTTTATACAGATGACTGTGTAGATATTTCCATGTGTATACAGATGGCAGTGTAGATATTTCCAAGTTGATACAGATGGCAGTGTAGATATTTACATGTTTATACAGATTACGGTGTGGCTATTTTCTTGTTTATAGAAATAGCGGTGTAGTTATTTCCATGTTTATAGAGATGGCTGTGTAGATATTTCCATGTTTACACAGATGACTGTGTAGGTATTTCCATGTATATCTGGAAGGCAGTGTTGATATTTCAATGTTTATAGAGATAGCAGTTTAGTTATTTCCATGTTTATACAGAACGCAGTGTAGATATTTCCATGTTTAAACAGAAGGCAGTGAAGATATTTCCATGTTTTTAGGGATAGCCATGTAGATATTTCCATGTTTATATAGATAGCGGTGTTGACATTTCCATGTTTATAGAGATAGCAGTGTAGATATTTCCATATTTATGCAGATAACGTAGTAGATATTTCCATGTTTATACAGACAGCAGTGTAGACATTAACATGTTTATACAGATAGCGGTGTAAATATATCCATGTTTATACAGATTGTGGTGTAGCTATTTCCATGTTTATACAGATAGCGGTGTAGATATTTCCGTGTTTATACAGATAGTGGTGTAGATATTTCCATGTTTACAGAGAAAGAGGTGTAGATATTTCCATATTCACACAGATTGTGGTGTACATATTTCCATATTTACACCGACGGCTGTGAAGATATTCCCATGTTTACACAGATACTGTTGTAGGTGTTTCCATGTTTATAGAGACTGCAGTGTAGATATTTCCATGTTTATATAGATAGCGCTGTAGATATTTGCTTGTTTATACAGATAGCGGTGTAGATATTTCCATGTTTATACAGATAGCGGTGTAGATATTTCCATGTTTATAGAGATAGCGGAGGAGATATTTCCATGTTTTTACAGATAGCAATGTAGATATTTGAAAGTTTATACAGATAGCGGTCTAGATATTTCCATGTTTATACATGTAACCTTGTAGATATTTCCATTTTTATACATATAGCGGTGTAGTTATTTCCATGTTTATACAGATGACTGTGTACATATTTCCATGTTTATACAGATGGCGGTGCAGATATTTCCATGTTTTTAGAGATAGCGGTCTAGATATTTCCATGTTTATATAGATAGCGGTGTAGATATTTCCATGTTTATACAGATAGAGGTGTAGATATTTCCATGTTTATAGAGATAGCGGTGGACATATTTTCAAGTTTATACAGATATCGGTGGACATATTTTCATGTTTATGCAGGTGGCGGTGTAGATATTTCCAAGTTTATACAGATGGCGGTGTACATATTTCCGTGTTTATACAGATAGCGGTGTAGATATTTCCATGTTTATGCAGATAGCGGTATAGGTTTTACATGTTTACAGAGATTGCGGTGTAGATATTTCCATATTTATACAGATGACTGTGTAGTCTTTTCCATGTGTATTCTGATGGCAGTGTAGATATTTCCATGTTTATAAAGATAGAGGGGTAGATATTTCCATGTTTATACGGATGACTGTGTAGATATTTCCATATTTTTACAGATGGCGGTGTAGATATTTCCATGTTTATGCAGATATCGGTGTCATTATTTCCATGTTTATAGGGATAGCGGTGTAGCTATTTCCATGTTTATAGAGATGGCTGTGATGACATTTCCATGTTTATACAGATTGCAGTGTAGATATTTCCATGTTTATACAGATAATGGTGTAGATATTTCCATGTTTATACAGATGACTGTGTAGGTATTTCCATGTATATACGGAAGGCAGTGTAGATATTTCCAAGTTCATACAGATAGCCATGTAGATATTTCCATGTTTATACAGATAGCCGTGTAGACATTTCCATGTTTACAGAGATAGCGGTGTGGATATTTCCATATTTATTCAGATAGCGGTGTAGATATCTGCATGTTCATACAGGAAGAGGTGTAGATATCTCCATGTTTATACAGATCAAGATGTAGATATTTCCATCTTTCTACAGATGGCAGTGTAGATATTTCTACGTTTATACAGATGGCGGTGTAGATATTTCCATTTTTACACATATTGCTGTGTAGATATTTCCAAGTTTATGCAGATGGCGGTGTAGATATTTCCATGATTTCTGAGATTCGTTGTAGATATTTCTGTGTTTATAGAGATAGTGGTGTAGATAATTCCATGTTTATAGAGATGGCGGTGTAGGTATTTCCATGTTTATACAGATGGCGGTGTAGATATTTCCATGTTTATATAGATGGTGGTGTAGATATTACCATGTTTATACAGATAGCGGTGTAGATATTACCATGTTTATACAGATAGCGGTGTAGATACTTCCATGTTTATACAGATCGTGTTGTAGATATTTCCATGTTTATACAGATCACGGTGTAGATATTTCCATGTTTATGCAGATCACGGTGTAGATATTTCCATGTTTATACAGAGAGCAGTGTAGATATTTCCATGTTTATACAGATAGCGGTGTAGATATTTCCATGTTTATAGAGATAGCGGTGTAGGTATTTCCATGTTTATATAGATGGTGTTGTAGATATTTCCATGTTTATACCGATAGCGGTGTTGGTATTTCCACGTTTATACAGATAGCGATGTTGATATTTCCATGTTTATACTGCCCGCGGTGCAGATATTTATATCTTTATACCGATGGCATTGTAGATATTTCCTTATTCACACTGATGGCGCTGAAGATGTTTCCATGTTTATACAGATGGCGGAGAAGTTAGTTCCATGTTTATGGAGATGGCATTGTAGATATTTTCATGTTCATAGAGATGGCGGTGTAGATATTTCCATGTTTATAGAGATAACAGTGTAGATATTTACATGTTTATACAGATGGCTGTGTAGATATTTCCATGTGTATACAGATGGCATTGTAGTTATTTCCATGTTTATTCAGATGACTGTGTAGTTATTTCTATGTTTTTACAGATGGCAGTGCAGATATTTCCATGTTTATTGAGATAACGGTGTAGATATTTCCATGTTTGTATAGATGGCGGTGTTGATATTTCTATCTATACACAGATGGCCATGTAGATATTTCCATGTTTATACAGATGGCGGCGTAGATATTTCCATGGACATGCATATGGTGGTGTAGATATTTCCATCTTTATACAGTTAGCGGTGTAGATATTTCCATGTTTACACAGATGGTGGTGTAGATATTTCCGTGTTTATACACATGGCGGTGTAGATACTTCCATCTTTATGGAGATGGCAGTGTAGATATTTTGATGTTTATAGAGATGGAGGTGTAGATATTTCCATATTTATAGGGATAGCGGTGTACATATTTCCATCTTTCTTCAGATGGCAGTGTAGATATTTCCATGTGTATACAGATGGTATTGTAGATATTTCCATGTTTATACAGATGGTGGTGTAGATATTTCCATGTTAACTCAGATGACTGTGTAGATATTTCCATGTTTTTACAGATGGCAGTGTAGATATTTTCATGTTTATAGAGATGGCGGTGTAGATATTTCCATGTTTATAGAGATAGCAGTGTAGATATTTACATGTTTATACAGATGGCTGTGTAGATATTTCCATGTGTATAAAGATGGCATTGTAGATATTTCCATGTTTATACAGATGACTGTATAGGTATTTCCATGTTTTTACAGATGGCAGTGCTGATATTTCCATGTTTATAGAGATAGCGATGTAGATATTTCCATGTTTGTACAGATGGCGGTGTTGATATTTCCATCTATACACAGATGGCCGTGTAGATATTTCCATGTTTATACAGATGTCAGCGTAGTTATTTCCATGGACATGCAGATGGCGGTGTAGATATTTCCTTGTTTATACAGATAGCGGTGTAGTTATTTCCATGTTTTCACATATGGTGGTGTAGATATTTCCGTGTTTATACACATGGCGGAGTAGATACTTCCATCTTTATGGAGATGGCAGTGTAGATATTTTCATGTTTATAGAGATGGCAGTGTAGATATTTCCATATTTATAGAGATAGCGGTGTAGATACTTCCATCTTTCTACAGATGGCAGTGTAGATATTTCCATGTTTATACAGATCGCGGTGTAGTTACTTCCATGTTTATACAGATAGCGGTGTTGATATTTCCATGTTTTTACAGATATCGGTGTAGATATTTCTATGTTTACACAGAATGCGGTGAAGATATTTCCATCTTTCTACAGATGGAAGTGTAGATATTTCCATGTTTATACACATGGCTGTGTAGATACTTCCATATTTATATAGATGTCTGTGTAGATATTTCCATGTGTATAAAGATGGTATTGTACATATTTCCATGTTTATACAGATGGTGGTGTAGATATTTCCCTGTTTACTCAGATGACTGTGTAGATATTTCCATGTTTTTACAGATGGCATTGTAGATATTTCAATGTTTATAGAGATGGCACTGTAGATATTTCCATGTTTATACAGATCGAGGTGTAGATATTTCCATGTTTATACAGATAGCGGTGTAGATATTTCCATATTTTTACAGATATTGGTGTAGATATTTCCATGTTTACACAGATTGCGGTGTAGATATTTCCATCTTTCTACAGATGGCATTGTAGATATTTCCATGTTTATACAGATGGCGGTGTTGATATTTCGATGTTTATATAGATGGTGGTGTAGATATTAACATGTTTATACAGAGAGCGGTGTAGATATTTCCATGTTTATACAGATAGCGGTGTAGATATTTCCATGTTTATATAGATAGCGGTGTAGGTATTTCCATGTTTATAGACATAGTGGTGTAGATATTTCCATGTTTATATAGATGGCGTTGTAGATATTTCCATGTTTATACCAATAGCTGTGTTGGAATTTCCACGTTTATACAGATAGCGATGTTGATATTTCCATGTTTATACAGCTCGCGGTGCAGATATTTATATCTTTATACAGATGGCATTGTAAATATTTCCTTATTCACACTGATGGCGGTGAAGATGTTTCCATGTTTATACAGAAGGCGGAGTAGTTACTTCCATGTTTATGGAGATGGCATTGTAGATATTTTCATGTTTATAGAGATGGCGGTGTAGATATTTCCATGTTTATAGAGATAGCAATGTAGATATTTACATGTTTATACAGATGGCTGTGTAGATATTTTCATGTGTATACAGATGGCATTGTAAATATTTCCATGTTTATACAGATGACTGTATAGGTATTTCCATGTTTTTCAGATGGCAGTGCAGATATTTCCATGTTTATAGAGATAGCGATGTAGATATTTCCATGTTTGTACAGATGGCGTTGTTGATATTTCCATCTATACACAGATGGCCGTGTAGATATTTCCATGTATATACAGATTGCAGCGTAGGTATTTCCATGGACATGCAGATGGCGATGTAGTTATTTCCTTGTTTATACAGATAGCGGTGTAGATATTTCCATGTTTTCACATATGGTGGTGTAGACATTTCCGTGTTTATAGACATGGCGGAGTAGATACTTCCATCTTTATGGAGATGGCAGTGTAGATATTTTGATGTTTATAGAGATGGAGGTGTAGATATTTCCATATTTATAGAGATAGCGGTGTAGATATTTCCATCTTTCTACAGATGGCAGTGTAGATATTTCCATGTTCATACAGATGGCGGTGTAGATATTTCCATATTTATACAGATGTCTGTGTAGATATTTCCTTGTGTATACAGATGGTATTGTAGTTATTTCCATGTTTATAGAGATGGTGGTGTAGATATTTCCATGTTTATTCAGATGACTGTGTAGATATTTCCATGTTTATACAGATGGCAGTGTAGATATTTCCATGTTCCTACACATGACTGTGTAGGTATTTCCATGTTTACACAGATGGCTTTGTAGATATTTCCATGTCTATAGAGATAGCGGTGCAGATATTTCCATGATTATACAGATAGCGGTGTATATATTTCCATGTTTATACAGATCGTGGTGCAGATATTTCCATGTTTATACAGATACCTGTGTAGATATTTCCATGTTTATACAGACCGCAGTGTAGATATTTCCATGTTTATAGAGATAGCAGTGTAGATATTTCCAAGTTTGTGCAGATGGCGGTGTTGATGTTTCCATCTATACACAGATTGCCGTGTAGGTATTTCCATGTGTATACAGATGGCATTGTAGATATTTCCATGTTTATACAGATGGTGGTGTAGATATTTCCATGTTTACACAGAAGACTGTATAGGTATTTCCATGTTTATACAGATGGCGGTGTAGCTATTTCCATGTTTATAGAGATAGCGGTGTAGATATTTCCATATTTATACAGATAACGGTGTAGAAATTTCCATGTTTATACAGATAGCGGTGTAAATATTTCCATGTTTATACAGATCACGGTGTAGATATTTCCTTGTTTTTACAAATAGCGGTGTAGTTATTTCCATGTTTATACAATAGCGGTGTAGATATTTCCATGTATATACAGATGGCTGTGTAGATATTTCCATGTTTATACAGATGGCTTTGTAGATATTTCCATGTTTATACAGATGACTTTGTAGGTATTTCCATGTTTATACAGATGGCGGTGTAGATATTTCCATGTTTATAGAGATAGCTGTGTAGATATTTCCATGTTTATACAGATAGCGGTGTAGATATTTCCATGTTTATACAGATCGCGGTGTAGTTACTTCCATGTTTATACAGATAGCGGTGTTGATATTTCCATGTTTTTACAGATATCGGTGAAGATATTTCCATCTTTCTACAGATGGCAGTGTAGATATTTCCATGTTTATACACATGGCGGTGTAGATACTTCCATATTTATACAGATGTCTGTGTAGATATTTCCATGTGTATACAGATGGTATTGTAGATATTTCCATGTTTATACAGATGGTGGTGTAGATATTTCCCTGTTTACTCAGATGACAGTGTAGATATTTCCATGTTTTAACAGATGGCAGTGTAGATATTTCAATGTTTATAGAGATGGCACTGTAGATATTTCCATGTTTATACAGATCGCGGTGTAGATATTTCCATGTTTATACAGATTGCGGTGTAGATATTTCCATATTTTTACAGATATTGGTGTAGATATTTCCATGTTTACACAGATTGCGGTGTAGATATTTCCATCTTTCTACAGATGACATTGTAGATATTTCCATGTTTATACAGAGAGCGGTGTAGATATTTCCATGTTTATACAGATAGCGGTGTAGATATTTCCATGTTTATATAGATAGCGGTGTAGGTATTTCCATGTTTATAGACATAGCGGTGTAGATATTTCCATGTTTATATAGATGGCGTTGTATATATTTCCATGTTTATACCGATAGCGGTGTTGGTATTTCCACGTTTATACAGATAGCGATGTAGATATTTCCATGTTTATACAGCTCGCGGTGCAGATATTTATATCTTTATACAAATGGCATTGTAGATATTTCCTTATTCACACTGATGGCAGTGAAGATGTTTCCATGTTTATACAGATGGCGGAGTAGTTACTTCCAAGTTTATGGAGATGGCAGTGTAGATATTTTCATGTTTATAGAGATGGCGGTGTAGATATTTCCATGTTTATAGAGATAGCAGTGTAGATATTTACATGTTTAAACAGATGGCTGTGTAGATATTTCCTTGTGTATACAGATGGCATTGTAAATATTTCCATGTTTATACAGATGACTGTATATGTATTTCCATGTTTTTACAGATGGCAGTGCAGATATTTCCATGTTTACAGAGATAGCGATGTAGATATTTCCATGTTTGTACAGATAGCGGTGTTGATATTTCCATCTATACACAGATGGCCGTGAAGATATTTCCATGTTTATACAGATGGCAGCGTAGGTATTTCCATGGACATGCAGATGGCGGTGTAGTTATTTCCTTGTTTATACAGAGAGCGGTGTAGATATTTCCATGTTTTCACATATGGTGGTGTAGATATTTCCGTGTTTACACACATGGCGGAGTAGATACTTCCATCTTTATGGAAATGGCAGTGTAGATATTTTCATGTTTATAGAGATGGCTGTGTAGATATTTCCATATTGATAGAGATAGCGGTGTAGATATTTCCATCTTTCTCCAATGGCAGTGTAGATATTTCCATGTTTATACAGATGGCGGTGTAGATATTTCCATATTTATACAGATGTCTGTGTAGATATTTCCATGTGTATACAGATGGTATTGTAGTTATTTCCAAGTTTATACAGATGGTGGTGTAGATATTTCCATGTTTATTCAGATGACTGTGTAGATATTTCCATGTTTATAGAGATAGCAGTGTAGTTATTTACATGTTTCTACAGATAGCCGTGTAGATATTTCCATGTGTATACAGAAGGCGGTGTAGATATTTCCATATTTATACAGATGTCTGTGTAGATATTTCCATGTGTATACAGATGGTATTGTAGATATTTCCATGTTTATACAGATGGTGGTGTAGATATTTCCATGTTTATTCAGATGACTGTGTAGATATTTCCATGTTTACGCAGATAGCAGTGTTGATATTTCCATGTTCCTACAGATGTCAGTGTAGTTATTTCCATGTTTATACAGATAGCGGTGTAGTTATTTCCATGTTTATACAGATAGCTTTGTTGATATTTCCATGTTTATAGGGATAGCGGTGTAGATATTTCCATGTTTATAGACATAGCGGTGTAGGTATTTCCATGTTTATACAGATAGCTGTGTAGATATTTCCATGTTTATACAGATGGCTGTGTAAATATTTCCAAGTTTATACAGATGGCAGTGTGGGTATTTCCATCTTTATACAGATGGCTTTGTTGATATTTCCATGTTTATAGAAATGGCGGTGTAGATATAACCATGAAAATGCAGATGGCGGTGTAGATATTTCCATGTTTATAGAGATGGCGGTGAAGATATTTCCACATTTATAGAGATGGCGGAGTAGATATTTCCATGTTTACTCGGAAAGTGGTGTAGATATTTCCATGTTTATACAGATAGCAGTGTAGTTATTTCCATGTTTATACAGATGATGGTGTAGATATTTCCATTTTTATGGAGATTGTGGTGTGGATATTTCCATATTTTCACAGATAGCGGTGTAGATATATCCATGTTTATACATATGGCTGTGTAGATATTTCCATGTTTATAGAAATGGTGGTGTAGATATTTCCATGTATATACAGATGACGTTGTAGATATTTCCATGTTTATAGAGATGACGGTGTAGATATTTCCATATTTATAGAGATGGCGGTGTAGATATTTGCATACTTATGGCGATTGCAGTGTAGATAATTCTATGTTTATACAGATAGCGTGGTAGATATTTCCATGTTTACACAGACAGCGTCGTAGATATTTTCATGTTTATACAGATGGCAGTGTAGTTATTTCCATGTTTATACAGATAGCGGTGTAGTTATTTCCATGTTTATACAGATAACGGTGTTGATATTTCCATCTTTATAGGGATAGCGGTGTAGATATTTCCATGTTTATATACATAGCGGTGTAGGTATTTCCATGTTTATACATATAGCGGTGTAGATATTTCCATGTTTATACAGATTTCTGAGTAAATATTTCCATGATTATAAAGTTGGCAGTGTAGATAACTCCATGTTTATGGAGATGGTCGTGTAGATATTTCCATGTTTATAGAGATTACTGTGTAAATATTTCCAGGTTTATACTGATTGCGGTGTTGAAATATCCATGTTTATAGAGATGGCGGTGTAGATATTTCCATGTTTATACAGATGGCGGTGTAGGTATTTCCATGTTTAAAGAGATGGCGGTGTAGATATTTCCATGTTTATACAGATGGTGGTGTAAATATTTCCATGTTTATAGAGATTCTGTGTAGATATTTCCATGTTTATACAGATACCGGTGTAGATATTTCCATGTTTACACAGATACTGTTTTAGGTATTTCCATGTTTATACAGATATCGGTGTAGATATTTCCATGTTTACGTAGATAGCGGAGTAGATATTTCCACCTTTACACAGATAGCGGTGTAGATATTTCCATGTTTATACAGATAGCGGTGTTGATATTTCCATGTTTATAGGGACAGTGGTGTAGGTAATTCAATGTTTATACAGATAGCATTGTAGTTATTTCCCTGTTTATACAGAGAGCGGTGTAGATATTTCCATGTTTATATATATGGCAGTGTAGGTATTTCCATGTTTATACAGATGGCAGTATAGATATTTCCATGTTTATACAGATGGAGGTGGAGATATTTCCATGTTTATACATATGACTGTGTAGATATTTCCATGTTTATACAGATTTCAGTGTAGATATTTCCATGTTTATACAGATGGTGGTGTAGATATTTCCAATCATATACAGATGGCAGTTTAGATATTTCAATGTTTATACAGATGGCGGTGTAAATATTTCCATGTTTATAGAGATAGCGGTGCAGGCATTTCCACGTTTGTACAGACAGCGGTGTAGGAATTTGCATGTTTATACAAGTGGCTGTGTACATATTTCCATGTGTATACAGACTGCAGTGTAGATATTTCCATATTTATACTCATGGAGGTGTAGATATTTCCATGTTTATACAGATGACTGTGTAGATATTTCCATGTTTTTACTGATGGCGGTGTAGATATTTCCATGTTGATATAGATGGCGGTGTGGATGTTTACATGTTTACAGAGATGGCAGTGTAGTTATTTCTATGTTTATACAGAAGGTGGTGTAGATATTTCCATGTTTATACAGATAGTGATTTAGATATTTCCACGTTCATACAGATGACGGTGTAGAAATTTCCATTTTTATAGAGATTGCGGTGTAGATATTTCAATGTTTATACAGATGGCGTTGTAGATATTTCCATGTTTATAGAGATGGCGGTGTAGATATTTCCATGTATATACAGCTGGCGGTGTAGAAATTTCCATGTTTATAGAGATGGCGGTGTAGATATTTCCATGTTTATACAGATTGTGGTGTATTGATTTCCATGATTACACAGATAGCGGTGTAGATATTTCCATGTTTATACAGGAAGTGTTGTAGATATTTCCATGTTTATACAGATAGCGGTGTAGTCATTTTCATGTTTATACAGACAGCGGAGTTGATATTTCCATGTTTATAGGGATAGCGGTGTAGATTTTTCCATGTTTATACAGATAGCGTTGTAGGTATTTCCATGTATATACTGATAGCGGTGTAGATATTTTCATATTTGTACAGATGGCTGTGAAGATATATCCATGTCTATACAGATGGCCGTGAAGATATTTCCATGTTTATACATATTGAGGTGTAGATATTTCCTTGTTTATACATACGACTGTGTAGATATTTCCATGTTTATTCAGATGGCGGTATAGATATTTCCATGTTTATACAGATGGCGGTGTAGATATTTCCATGTTTATAGAGATGGCGGTGTAGATATTTCCATGTATATACAGATGGCGGTGTAGAAATTTCCATGTTTATAGAGATGGTGGTGTAGATATTTCCATATTCATACCGATGGCAGTGTAGATATTTCCATGTTTAGGGAGATGGCAGTGTAGATATTTCTATGTTTATACAAATAGCGGGGCAGGTAGTTCCATGTTTACACAGATGGCGGTGTAGATATTTCCATGTATATAGAGATGACTGTGTAAATATTGCCACGTTTATTCAGATGGCGGTGTAGATATTTCCATGTTTATACAGACGGCGGTGTAGATATTTCCATTTTTATAAAGATGGCGGTGTAGGTATTTCCATGTTTATAGAGATGTTGATGTAGATATTTAAATGTTTATTCAGGTGGCAGTGTAGATATATCCATGGTTATACAGAGAGCGGTGTGGCTATTTCCATGTGTATACAGATGGCAGTGTAGATACTTCCATCTTTACACAGATAGCGGTGTTGATATTTCCATGTTTACACAGATACCTGTGTAGAAATCTCCATGTCTACAAAGATAGCGTTGTAGATCTTTCCATGTTTATACAGATAGCGGTGTAGATATTTCCGTGTTTTTACAGATAGCGGTGGAGATACTTCCATATTTATACAGATGGCGGTGAACATATTTCCATGTTTATACAGATGGCAGTGTAGATATTTATATGTTTACACAGATAGCGTTGCAGATATTTCCATGTTTATACAGATAGCGGTGTAGTTATTTCCGTGTTTATACAGATAGCGGAGTTGATATTTTCATGTTTACAAGGATAGCGGTGTAGATTTTTGCACGTTTATACAGTCAGCATTGTAGGCATTTCCATGTTTATACAGATAGCGGTGTAGATATTTTCATGTTTATACAGATGGCTGTGTAGATATATGCAAGTTTATACAGATGGCCGTGTAGATTTTCCATGTTTATATAGATTGAGGTGTAGATATTTCCATGTTTATACAGACGACTGTGTAGATATTTCCATGTTTATACAGATGGCGGTGTAGATATTTCTATGTTTATACAAATGGCACTGTAGATATTTCAATGTTTATACAGATAGCGGTGTAGATATTTCCATGTTTATACACATAGCGGTTTAGATATTTCCATGTTTATACAGATAGCGGTGGAGATAATTCCATATTTATACAGATTGCAGTGGAGATATTTCCATGTTTATACAGATGGCGGTGTAGATATTTCCAAGTTTATACAGAAAGCGGTGTAGATACTTCCGTGTTAATACAGATAGCAGTGTAGATATTTCCATGTTTATACAGATAGCGGTGTATGTATTTCCATGTTTATAGAGATAGCGATGTTGATATTTCCATGTTTATACAGATGGCTGTGTAGTTAATTCCATGTGTATACAGATGGCAGTGTAGATATTTCGATGTTTATACAGATGGAGGTGTAGATATTTCCATGTTTATACTGATGATTGTGTAGATATTTCCATATTTTTACAGATGGTGGTGTAGTTATTTCCCTGTTTATACAGATTGCGCTGTGGCTATTTCCATGTTTATACAGATAGCGATGTAGATATTTCCATGTTTATAGAGATAGCAATGGAGATATTTCCATGTTTATACAGATAGCGATGTAGATATTTCCATGTTTATACAGATAGCAGTGCAGATATTTCCATGTTTATACAGATAGCGGTGTAGATATTTCCAATTTTGTACATATTGCAGTGCAGATATTTCCATCTTTACACAATTAGAGCTGTAGATATTTCCATCTCTGCACAGATTGCGGTGCAGATATTTCCATCTTTACACAATTAGAGGTGTAGGTATTTCCATCTTTGCACAGATTGCGGTGTAGATATTTCTATCTTTATACAGATAGCGGTGTATATATTTCCATGTTTATAGAGATAGTGGTGTAGATATTTCCATGTTTATGCAGATACCGGTGTAGATATTTCCTTGTTTATACAGACAGCGGTGTAGATATTTCCATGTTTATACAGATAGCGGTGGAGATATTTCCATGTTTATACAGATAGCGGTTGAGATATTTCCATGTTTATACAGATGGCGTTGTAGATATTTCCAAGTTTACACAGATGGCGGTGCAGTTATTTCCATGTTTATACAGATAGCGGTGTGGATATTTCCATGTTTATGCAGCCGGCGGTGTAGGTATTTCTATATTTATAGAGATAGCCGTGTAGATATTTCCATATTTATACAGATGGCTGTGTAGATATTTCCATGTGCAAACTGATGGCAGTGTAGATATTTCCATGTTTATACAGATGGAGGTGTATATATTTCCATGTTTATACTGATGACTGTGTAGGTATTTCCATATTTATGCAGATGGAGTTGTAGTTATTTCCATGTTTATAGAGATGGCGGTGTAGATATTTCTATGTTTATAGAGATAGCGGTGTAGATAATTCCATGTTTATAGAGATGGTGGTGTAGATGTTTCCATCTTTATAGAGTTACTGTTATAGATATTTCGATGTTTATACAGATAGCGGAGTAGATATTTCCATGTTTATGCATATAGTGGTGTTGTTATTTCCATGTTTATACAGATAGCGGTGTAGATATTTCCAGGTTTACACAGATAGCTGTGTAGATATTTCCGTGTTTATACAGATTGCGGTGTAGGTATTTCCATGTTTATAGAGATAGCAGTGTAGATATTTCCATGTTTTTACAGATGGCTGTGTAGATATTTCCATGTGTATACAGATCTCAGTGTAGATATTTCCATGTTATGCAGATGGTGGTGTAGATATTTCCATGTTTATACAGATGACTGTGTATATATTTCCTTGTTTTTACAGATGGCCTTGTAGATATTTCCATGTTTATACAGACATCGTTGTGGCTATTTCCATGTTTATACAGATAGCCGTGTAAATATTTCCATGTTTATAGAGATGGCTGTGTAGGTACTTCCATGTTTAGGCAGATGGCAGTGTAGATATGTCCATGTTTATACAGATAGTGGTGGAGACATTTCCATGTTTATACCGATGATTGTGTAGGTAATTCCATGTTTATACACATGGCGGTTTAGATATTTCCATGTTAATAGAGATAGCCATGTAGATATTTCCATGTTTATACAGATAGAGGTGTAGACATTTTCATGTTTATAGAGATAGCGGTGTAGATATTTCCATATTTATATGGATAGCAGTGTAGATATTTCCTTGTTTATGCAGATATCGGTGTAGATATTTCCATGTTTATACAGATAGCGGTGTAGGTGTTTCCATGTTTATAGAGATTGCCGTGTAGATATTAACATGTTTAGAGAGATGGCGGTGTAGGTATTTCCATGTACATACAGATAGCGGTGTAGGTATTTCCATGTTTATAGACATTGCCGTGTAGATATTTCCATGTTTATACAGATGGCTGTGTTGTTATTTCCATGTGTATACAGATGGCTGTGTAGATATTTCCATGTTTACACAGATGGAGGTGTAGATATTTCCATGTTTATACTGATGATTGTGTATATATTTCCATATTTTTACAGATCGTGGTGTAGTTATTTCCATGTTTATACAGATAGCGGTGTGGCTATTTCCATGTTTATACAGATGGCTGTGCAGATATTTCCATGTGTGTACAGATGGCAGTGTAGATATTTTCATGTTTATACAGATGGAGGTGTAGATATTTCCATGTTTATACACATGACTGTGTAGATATTTCCACGTCTTTAGAGATGGCGGTGTAGTTATTTCCAAGTTTATACAGATAGCGGTGTGGCTATTTCCAAGTTTATATAGATAGTGATGTAGATATTTCCATATTTATAGAGATGGCTGTATAGATATTTCCAAGTTTATACAGATGGCAGTGTAGATATTTCCTCGTTTATACAGATAGTGGTGTAGGTATTTCCATGTTTATACAGATGACTGTGTAGGTATTTCCATGTTTATACAGTTGGTGGTGTAGACAGTTCCATGTTTATAGAGATAGTGGTGCAGATATTTCCATGTTTATAAAGAAAGCGGTGGAGATATTTCTATGTTTATACAGATAGCGGTGTAGATATTTCCATGTTTATACAGATAGCGGTGTAGATGTTTCCATGTTTATACAGAAAGCGGTGGAGATATTTCCATTTTTATACACATAACGGTGTAGATGTTTCCATGTTTATACAGAAATCGGTGGAGATATTTCCGTGATTATACAGATAGCGGTGTAGATATTTCCATGTTTTTACAGATAGCGGTGGAGATATTTCCAGGTTTATACAGATAGCAGTGGAGATATTTCCATGTTTATACAGATGGCGGTGGAGATATTTTCATGTTTAAACAGATGGCTGTGTAGATATTTCCATGTTTTCACAGATGGTGGTGTAGATATTTCCATGTTTATACAGATGACTGTGTAGATATTTCCATGTTTATACAGAGGGTGGTTTACATATTTCCATATTTATAGAGATAGCCGTGTAGATATTTCAATGTTTATACAGATAGCGGTGTAGACATTTCCATGTTAATAGAGATAGCGGTGTAGATATTTCCATATTTATACAGATCACGGTGTAGATATTTGCATGTTTATACAGATAACGTTGTAGATATTTCCATGTATATACAGATAGTGGTGTAGATATTTCCATTTTTATGTAGATCGTGGTGTAGATTTTTCCATTTTTATACAGATAGCGGTGTAGATATTTCCATGTTTATACAAGTAGCGATGTAGATATTTCCATGTTTATACAGATCACGGTGTAGACATTTCCATCTTTCTACAGATGGCAGTGTAGATATTTCTATGTTTATACAAATGGCGGTGTAGATATTTCCATGTTTACACAGATGGCGTTGTAGATATTTCCATGTTTATGCAGATGGCGGTGTAGATATTTCCATGTTTAAAGAGATGGCTGTGTAGATATTTCTATGTTTAGAGAGATAGCGGTGTAGTTAATTCCATGTTTATAGAGATGTTGGTGTAGGTGTTTCCATGTTCATAGAGATATAGATTGATATAAATAGATATTTCCATTTTTATACAGATCGCGGTGTAGATGTTTCCATTTTTATACAGATAGCGGTGTAGTTATTCCCATATTTATACAGATCGCGGTGTAGATATTTGCTTGTTTATACAGACAGCGGTATTGGTATTTCCATGTTTATACAGATAGCGGTTAATATATTTCCATGTTTATACAGCTCGCGGTGTAGATATTTCCATTTTAATAAAAATGGCAGTGTAGGTATTTCCGTGTTTATACAGATATAGGTGTAGATATTTCCATTTTCACACAGATGGTGTTGTAGATAGTTTCATGTTTATGGAGATGGCGTTGTAGATATTTTCATGGTTATAACGATGGCGGTGGAGATATTTCCATGTTTATAGAGATGGCCGAGTAGATATTTCCATGTTAATAGAGATAGCTTTGTAAGTATTTCCATGTCTATAGAGGTAGCGGTGTAGATATTTCCATGTTTATATAGATGGCTCTGTAAATATTTCCATGTTTATACACATGGCAGTGTAGATATTTCCATGTTTATAGAGATGGTGGTGCAGAAATTTCCATGTTTATACAGATGACTGTGTAGATATTTCCATGTTTACAGTTGGCGGTGTAGATATTTCCGTGTTTATAGAGACAGCGGTGTAGATATTTCCATGTTTACACAGATAGCAGCGTAGATATTTCCATGTTTATAGAGAGAGCGGTGTATATATTTCCATATTAATACAGAGAGCGGTGTAGATATTTCCAAGTTTATTCAGATGGCATTATAGATATTTCCTTGTTTATACAGATAGCGGGGTTTCTATTTCCATGTTTATACAGATAGCGGTGTAAATATTTCCATGTTTATACAGATGTCTGTGTATATATTTCCATGTATATACAGATGGCATTGGAGATATTCCCATGTTTACACAGATGGCGGTGTATATATTTCCATGTTTATAGAGATAGCCATGTAGGTATTTCCATGTTTATTCAGATAGCGGTGAAGACATTTCTATGTTTATAGAGATAGTGGTGTAGATATTTCCATATTTATAGAGATAGCAGTGTAGATATTTCCAGGTTTATACAGATGACTGTGTAGGTATTTCCATGTTTATACATATTGCGGTGTAGGTATTTCCATGTTTATAGAGATAGCCAGGTAGATATTTCCATGTTTATACAGATACCACTGTAGATATTTCCATCTTTATAAAGATAGCGGTGTAGATATTTCCATATTTATACAGATAGCGTTGTAGATATTTCTATGTTTCTACAGAGAGTAGTGTAGATATTTCCATGTTTATAGAGATCGTGGTGTAGATATTTCCATGTTTATACAGATATCGGTGTAGATATTTCCATGCTTTTACAGATGGCGGTGAAGGTATTTCCATGTTTATGCCCATGGCGGTGTGCATATTTCCATGTTTATAGAGATAGCAGTGTAGGTAATTCCATGTCTATAGAGATGGTGGTGTAGTTATTTCCATGTTTATAGAGATAGTGGTGTAGATATTTCCATGTTTATAACAGATAGCGGTGTAGATATTTCCATGTTTATAGAGATAGTGGTTTTGGTATTTCCATGTTTATACAGATCGCGATGTAGATATTTGCATCTTTATACAGGTGACACTGTAGGTATTTCCATGTTTATGCAGATCGCAGTGTAGATATTTCCATGTTTGTACAAATAGCATTGTAGTATTTCCATGTTTATAGAGATAGCAGTGTAGGTATTTCGATATGTAGAGATAGTGTTGCAGATGTTTCCATGTTTATACTGATGTCTGTGTAGATATTTCCATGTGTATACAGATGGCAGTATAGTTATTTCCATGTTTATACAGATGGCAGTGTAGATATGTCCATGTTTATAGAGATAGCGGTGTAGATATTTCCATGTTTATACAGATAGCAGTGCAGATATTTCCATGTTTATAGAGATATCGGTGTAGAGGTTTCCATCTTTCCACAGATTGCAGTGAAGATATTTCCATCTTTACACAGACAGCGTTGTAGATATTTCCATGTTTACACTGATAGCTGTGTAGATATTTCCATGTTTACACTGATAGCTGTGTAGATATTTCCATGTTTACACAGATAGCGTTGTAGATATTTCCATGCTTATACAGATAGCGGTGTAGATATTTCCATGTTTATACACATAGCGGTGTAGATGTTTCCGTGTTTATACAGATAGCGGTGCAGATATTTCCATGTTTATACAGATAGCGGTGTAGATATTTCCATGTTTATTGAGATGGCGGTGAAGATATTTCCATATTTATACTGATAGCGTTGTAGATATTTCCATGTTTATCCAGGTGGCGGTGAGGATATTTCCAGGTTTATACAGACGGCGGTGTAGATATTTCCATGTTTATACTGATAACGGTGTAGATAATTCCATATTTATAAAGATAGCGGTGGAGACATTTCCATGTTTATAGAGTTATCGTTGTAGATATTTCCATGTTTATAGTGATGGCGATTTAAATAGTTCCATGTTTATACAGATAGCGTTGTAAATGTTTACACATTTACAGAGATAGCGGTGTAGATATTTCCACGTTTATACAGAAAGCGGTGTAGATATTTCCACGTTTACAGAGATTTTATGAAAAGTTATTTTATGAAGACCAAACAAGTCATTGAGGTACCTACCTTATGTCATTTTTTACATTGAGAGTGTTAAAAATACCCCTACCCTAACCAAAAGCCTGACATATAGAGCCAGGAAAGGCCATGCAATAAAGGATTCTTGGGCTTGTATGCCTGATAACAAAAACTTATCACAGAAGACTGCAAAAAACACAATCTTGCACAAAGCCCATTGCAACTTTGCACACAACAATGCTTCTGAAGGATATTTGCCCAACAACTGCCTGTCCAACCTGGACCTCGCATCACCTTTGTTATTGATCTTTGTAGCCAAGGATAGTCATTTCCAAATGATCATAAAATCTTCCTCATTTTTTCTTTTGTCTTCCTTTACCTCCGTGAATATGCGTATAGTTTACTCTGGCTTGCCTGTTTCTATTGCAAGGCTCTGTTTCCAAACGAATATCTTTTTCTTGTGGAGAGCCTCTCTCTGTTTGTTATTTAGGTTGATAAGAGAAATGGGAACATTTGAGAGCTCAGGTAAAAGGCCTTAGTCTACAGTGAAACTTTTTTGCACCCTTAGATGCTTACTTCCACTACAACTTGCAGGTGGGCCTTGAAAAGTTCTTGGAATAAGTTTGAGCTTTGGTCTTCTCCGATTCATTTAGCATAGATTCTCAAAATGTGGTCCCTGGACCCACAGCATCAGCATCACCTGGAGATTGTTAGAAATGCAAATCATCGGGCCTCATTCCAGACCCTCAGCTGGAGACTCTAGGGGCATGGCCAGACCCTCTGTACCTGAACAAGCCATCCAGGTGGTTTTGATGCAGCTAAAGTTTTGGAACAACTAATGTAGCCCCATTTGGAAAACTTGGCTCTACAGGCCTCCCTAGCTGGTAAGCTGCTAGCATTTTTTGTTTGTTTGTTTGTTTGTTTTGATACAGGGTCTTGCTCTGTTGACCAGACCGTGACCTCCTGGGTTCAAGCGAGGACTCAGCCTCCTGAGTAGCCGGGACTACAGGTATGTGCCACCACCATGCCCAACTACTTTTTGTATTTTTTTTTTTTTTTTTGTAGGGATGGGGTTTTAGCCCAGGCTAGTCTCAAACTCCTGGACTCAAGCAATCTGCCCACTTTGGCCTCACGAAGTGCTGGGATTAAAGGCATGGGCCACCACTCCTGGCCCAAAGTTCATATTTTAACTACTAACCTAAATTATTTTAAAAACAAAATTCTCCTTGGACTCAAACCAGGTCAGAGTGACATGATCATGTGCCTGTTTTGTGCTGGGTGAAGTGAGATTATTATCTAGGAAATAGCTGAAATGTCCTGAGGGTGACAAAGAGGACCTGTGTTTTCAGCCAAATATCAGAAGCAGGGCCACTGCCTGCCGCCGAACCCCAGCGGGGACCCCTACTTTGTGTTTATCTGTGGTGGCTACGCTTGCCCACCTGGGTGGGAACCCCGAGAATGACTCCAGACTTTTCCAGGGACTGCATGCCAGGGTATTTTTACAATTTATGTGTAGATTTTCTTCGGGTGGAAACGTTATTTTATGAAGACGAAACAAGCAATTGGGGTACCTACCTTATGGCATTTTTTACATTGAGAGAGTTAAAAATACCCCTAACCTAACCAAAACCCTGACAAATAGAGCCAGGGAAGGCCATGCAATAAAGGATTCTTGGGCTTCTATGCCTGATAACAAAAACTTATCACAGAAGACTGCAAAAAACACAATCTTGCACAAAGCCCATTGCAACTTTGCACACAACAATGCTTCTGAAGGATATTTGCCCAACAACTGCCTGTCCAACCTGGGCCTGGCATCACCTTTGTTATTGATCTTTGTAGCCAAGGATAATCATTTCCAAATGATCATATAATCTTCCTCATTTTTTCTTTTGTCTTCCTTTACCTCCGTGAATATGCGTATAGTTTACTCTGGCTTGCCTGTTTCTATTGCAAGGCTCTGTTTCCAAACGAACATCTTTTTCTTGTGGAGAGTCTCTCTCTGTTTGTTATTTAGGTTGATAAAAGAAATGGGAACATTTGAGAGCTCAAGTAAAAGGCCTTAGTCTACAGTGAAACTTTTTTGCACCCTTAGATGCTTACTTCCACTACAACTTGCAGGTGGGCCTTGAAAATTTCTTGGAATAAGTTTGAGCTTTGGTCTTCTCCGATTCATTTAGCATAGATTCTCAAAATGTGGTCCCTGGACCCACAGCATCAGCATCACCTGGAGATTGTTAGAAATGCAAATCATCGGGCCTCATTCCAGACCCTCAGCTGGAAACTCTAGGGGCATGGCCAGACCCTCTGTAGCTGAACAAGCCATCCAGGTGGTTTTGATGCAGCTAAAGTTCTGGAACAACTAATGTAGCCCCATTTGGAAAACTTGGCTCTACAGGCCTCCCTAGCTGGTAAGCTGCTAGCATTTTTTGTTTGTTTGTTTGTTTGTTTTGATACAGGGTCTTGCTCTGTTGACCAGACCGTGACCTCCTGGGTTCAAGCGAGGACTCAGCCTCCTGAGTAGCCGGGACTACAGGTATGTGCCACCACCATGCCCAACTACTTTTTGTATTTTTTTTTGTAGGGATGGGGTTTTAGCCCAGGCTAGTCTCAAATTCCTGTACTCAAGCAATCTGCCCACTTTGGCCTCACAAAGTGCTGGGATTATAGGCATGAGCCACTGCGCCCGGCCCTGCCAGCTTTGTATAAGCTGAGGAGTTTTTAAAAATACCTAGACTCAGGGCAAACCCCAGACACTTAAGTCAGATTCTCTGGGAGGTGAAGCCCAGGCACTGGTATTTTTAAAATCTCTACAGATGGTTCTAATGTGCTGCTAAGTTAGAGAACCGCTGATCTAGACCAGGCCTTTTCAAACTTAATGTGCACGTGAATTACCTGGACCTTGTTAAAATGCAGATTCAGTCTGCATAGGCCTGGGGTGGAGCCTGAGCTTCTGCATTTTTAACAAGTCTCTAGAGGATGCTGCTGCATCTGGGCTGCTAACTACACTTGGAGATAGGAGGTTCTGGAGAGCAGAGGAAAGAGCATGAACCATAACCTAGGGGCTGGTAGTCCTGACTTCCGAGCCAAGGTTTGCCTTTATGTGGCTGGCAACTTGCTTGGACTCCTACCTCAATTCTTTGGGCCCAAGGTTTGTCCTGCCTCAGAAGGATGTCAAGAAAATTGAGTGAGTAATGCAGAATTGTTTCTTAAAGTGTGTGCAGATGCTCCATGAATTTAGAGAGTATGTGGATGCACATTAGTAAATTTTAATAGTTGTGACCATGTGGTTATGAGTACTTAGAACAAATAATAATGGCTTTTGATGTATAGTAGTAAGAAAGCTTCCTTTCAAAAGGCATGTATTTAAGTTTCAAAAGTGGGGCTATTTAAAAATATATGAAATAAATAATAGTAGAGGTAATTGACAGAGCAAAATTAGGAAGGCAGGATGAGAATGACTCAAGTTTGGGAAATGCTGAGAAAGCAGATGCCCAAGGGCTATGAAAACTTAAAAAAATAGGTAGCACTTGATTTTGATTGGCTGAATGAGATGATGTGTTTGATCATTTATGGGGTTGGCAGTTGGCAACATGCACTGGGTGGCTGGGATCACTGTTTATTAAAAAATATTTGAGTCTCTACTTTGCACTAGATACTCTTTTAGTCTCTTGGAAAAGGGATTGGGAGGCAGGCAGGATAAAAACAAATAATTTATGCCCACAAGAAAATTGCAGGAAGATAAAAGTCATGAAATAAACTCTATGCTTCTAATTTAATATTTTTTTATAGATTATGAGAAAAAAGTTTTGCTCACTATCAGCTAGGAAAGCTGTCTTAGCACAACCATTCATTCTTGCACAAATCAAAATCAAGACGAGCCAGATTTAATTTAATATTTTTTCACAGATTATGAGAAAAAAGTTCTAATTTAATTTTTTTATAGATGATGAGAAAAAAGTTTCGCTCTCTATCAGCTAGGAAAGCTGTCTTAGCACAACCATTCATTCTTGCACAAATCAAAATCAAGATGAGCCAGAAGGCTCCATTCTGACAGCTTCTAATGGAGAAGCTACATTTACTGGACATGGGGAAAGTTGCTGGGCTCTAAGGACTGTGCTCATTTCTTGAACTAGATAAATGGTCTTGGTGTAGCATAATACCAAAACTTCTTGTCGCAGCCCGTAAGGACAGAACTCAATCAGCCTGAAAAGGAAGTCAGTGACTCCGACTCAACACAGGAATGTTCTGTGATTCCTAAAGAAGGATGTAGGAGTGTGGCACAATTCAACCACAGTCTGTGGCCCTGTGCCTCTGCCTTGACATGAGTGGGATTTCCCAGCTGGTCATTTTCTTCTTATCTAAGACATTGGGAACAAATTACTTGACCTCCTCTGGGCTTCAGTACTCCCACTCATCAAATTAGAGGACTGGGCAGTCGCTAGGCTCTCTTTAGGCATCATATTTTAGTTTCTGTGATTTTAAATTTGAGAAGGGGTGTCTAAGGGAGAATACATAGGGGAGGGGGAAAGGCTTATTAAAAGTGTAGTTAGACACTGAATTTTTAAGAATTGCATTTTGTAATAATACCTTTACCTAATCAGGACTGACAATCTTACCTGATGACAGCACATGGAGGAATGGCTGCAGTCAAAACTAAAAATGAAATAAAACAAGACCTTATTTGAACTTAGCAATAATGCTGATTCCTCTTTTTGATTTGAGGAGGTTATAGCTGTTGTAAATGCTTGAATTGGGTCTGCCCAGGCAAAACGGAGTCAAGAGTCCATGTCTGATGAATTTTAACAATGTAGACAATAGAAAGGGTTGCTTAAACTGCCCCTCTTTTACCAAAACACATTTACAAATGAAAGAACAACACTTCCATTTTTTAAAAACATTTTTTGAGATGAAGTCTTCCTTTGTCACCCAGAGTGGAGTGCAGTGGTGCGATCTTGTCTCACTGCAAACTTTGCCTCCCGAGTTCAAGTGATTCTCCTGCCTCATCCTCCCGAGTAGCTGGGACTACAGGCGCCCACCACCATTCCTAGCTAATTTTTGTATTTTTAGTAGAGACAGGGTTTCACCATGTTGGCCAGGCTGGTCTCGAACTCCTGACCCCAGGTGATCCGCCGACCTCGGCCTCTGAAAGTGCTGGGATTCCAGGCGTGAGCCAACACGCGTGGCCAAAAAATTTCCATTTTTAATTGCAGGGTCTGGGGAATTAAAATGCATCCGTAATTTCTTGCATCTCTCCGCTCGGGCTTGCATGAATGCAGAGGGATGGGGAGGACTTCTTGAGGCAAGCATCCCCCTCTTGTCGCCTGCCATCTGGAGAGAGAGGGCTGTGATTTATCTCACTTTAATCAGGAAGGACCCGATGGGTGGATGGAGAGGTCTGACGGCTTTGTTGCTCCATGTGGGAAAGAAACGGACAGAGTGAATTTGTGTATGATCCCTAAGGAGAAAGCGTCTTTGTGCTCTATTTCTTTTTGACCTGGAGCCCCTGAAAGCAAGCTAGTTACAAGTTGAAATAGGCCGTTTCTAAAGTGTGATTTTGTTTGTGTATGAGCCTTGATTACAAAGGGGAAAAAAACCCGCTTAATTTACATACACCACATGTAGTGCAGGATCCCCTGGGCTGTCTTTTCAGGTATCAGGAAACTTTGATGAAAGTCGCTTGTCTCATCTAGGAGTCATTTCATATTGTTTAGCAGAGACTGGTATTAACATTTCCTTCCAACTGTTTACTGGAATCTGTGTGTTCCCTTCAAGTGATGCATACTAGGTGCACAGGCTTCCTGCCACTGTCATCCTAATCTTTCCGTGCAGACAGGAGCAGATGGGAGAGCGCTGAGCCAGGCCCCAGCTTGCTTTTCTTTCCTGAAACAGCCCGGCTCCACTGCACTTCTCAGCTCTTGCTCTAGGTGGTGCTGTTTGACAATTTTCTTCATGTGACCCTCCACTCGGTAATATAAATTCATTCGGAGGATGACCTGATATCAAAAAAAAATTCCTTTTGATTAGTAGAATCAACTTGTTACTTCACACGATACTCTTCCCACTGAGACACATGGAGACAATTCTGACTCCAGGTTTGCAACCTTGAGATTTCTCTCAGATGCAATAAAAAAAACAAAAAAGCATTTTGAGTGGCACAGTGATGCCTAGTGCATGATCATGTTTGTCTGCTCAAACATTAAAGGGAAACTTGTGGGTTTGAGGATGCCCAGCAGCACGACAGCTGCCAATGTAAATGAGCCATATAGAGAGAGAGGGGGCGGGAGGGGACTACAAACTTCAGAATATGAGCTGATCGTTTATAAGTTAAAAAAAAAAAAAAGTCAAAAGGGAGCCCAGGATGGTGCAAGAAAGAGGAGAAACGAAGATTTTCCTTGCAGCTAATCAGGAGAGTTCATAAGGGCTGATTACATGAGTGGAAGCCTTAAGTTCTGTTTTTAAAAAAATTTGAAAATTTGCATGTATGTATGTATGTATGTATGTATGTATAGCTTCGTGTATTACCATTATTATTGCAATCAGCAAATGGATTTACTTCCTTTATCTCATGGGCTCCTTCCCACGCACTTCTGGCAGCACATTTTCCTTTCTCCTTCATCCCAGAACACCAAAGAACAGATGCGCTTCCTAACCTTGGCTCCAGGGGACTTTATACAATGTAAACAGTGCACCTCTAACATGGTTCCCTGCTTAGAGAACGTGTGTCCCATTTCAAAACTGTGACTCCTTTATATTTTGCAGTGCTTATTTTAATAAGAGACATTGGACTTGTGACTTATTTTTCATGGAGGAGTGAGCTTAATGGTTGAAAGTAATCGATAAACTTCTCTTTCCTCTGATGCCATCAGCCAAGATCCTATGGCAATAGTAAGAGGATGACACTGGGCTGGCACCCCCTCCATAACGTATTTGGACCATGTTTTTCCCCCAGAATGCACATGCAATAGCTTTGGTTTGGTAAGAGAGAGATGGTGTACTTGGTTTCCTTCTGTCACACTTTTGGTGAAATGAATTAGACCTTTAAATCAGGAAATTCAGCAAGATGAGTTAGATTTTTACACAAGAGCAGTGGAGGACTTCCAGCTGGTTGGGGGAATGATACGGAAATATCTTGCTAAATCAGGGTCTGGTGGAATGCTGCTCCCCTGGCAGGCTCCTCTTCACAGGGAGCAATCTGTGGGTTGCTTATAGAACAGAGCGAGCAGGAGGCATAGCATGGTCTTGCTCAGGGGAAGACCCGGTGTTCAGATGTTTGTCATTAGGAACTGGGTGTGGGCTTTTTCAAGTTAAACTGAAGCAGCAGTTCTATTAGGAAGAGCCTCCCAGATCAGCATCTTCTGTTTCTGGATACTCTCCCTTTGAAAAGCCAGATTTCAGCAAAAAGCTTTGCTAATGGTGAAATTGCACAACTGAAACCCTATGGGAGCAATGGGAAAGATGGAGAAAGAGGTGGTTATATCATGTACTTCAACAGTTTATTTAGAGGCTGTTGACGTTAGAATAACAAGCCAAGACAAACAAAAATACTCATTTTGGATGAAAATATTGTCTTTTCATGTTATTATAGATAGCTGAGTCCTAAGACTTCTACAGAAACACATTTTCCTAATCAGTGGCTGATTTTTCTGGTTGTGCAAGTAATATCCAAATTATTGTACAAAGTTTTGGCTCAGGAGCAAACATTGTATTGCATATTGAGCTAATCACTTGCCCTTTCTAAGGTAAGCCCTTACCTCTGCTTTCCCTTCATCTTGTCATTTCTGTTTGTTGGGTACAGGTTTCCTGTTGGTTCTTTCTGTTGGCTCTGATGTAACATGAATGAAGTTCTTAACATCCTTTCAGACATAAACACAACTTAGCTCATTGTTTCTGAGTTCATATAGAGGTTTTCTTGCCCCTGAGACTTTCGTGTCAGACAGCTGGATGTTGCTGTGTTCAAGGCTCTATATGTTGATTTTGTATCCTACAACTTTACTGATTTCACCTATCAGTTCAGTTCTAACAGTTTTCAAAATGTATTTATTTGTTTTTGTTTTTTAAATATTGCATGTTTCATTTTAGAGTCAGGAGGGTAGATGTACAGGTTTCTTAAACAGGTATATTGCATGGTGCTGAGGTTTGGGCTTCTGATGATCCCACCAGCCAAGCAGTGAGCATAGTAATCGATAGGTAGTTTTTCAACCCTTGCTCCCACCATCCTTCCCTCCCACCTTTGGAGTCCCCCAGTGTCTTTTGTTCCCTTCTTTGTGTGGAGTTCTAACCTTTTTTTAGTGAAGTTTGTAGGGTTTTCTATATATAACATGATCATGCCGTCAGTAGAGACAGTTTCACTTCTTCCTTTCCTATTAGGATGCCTTTTATTTCTTTCTTTTGCCTAATTACCCTGAGAAGTGTTGTCTGTGGGCATCCTTGTCTTGTTCCTGATGGTAGAGGAAAAGTTTCAACTTTTCACCATTGATTATGGTGTTAGCTATGGGTTTGTCATATATGGCCTTTATTTTGTTGGGATACAGTCCCTCAATACGTGATCTGTTGGGTGTTTTTTTTTTTTCAGCATGAAAGGGTTTCGAATTTTGTCAAAAGCTTTTTCTATATCTATTGTGATGGCCATATAGTTTCTATCCTTTATTTTTCTAATATGGTATATTATATGTATTGATTTGCTTATGTTGAACCATGACATGATCATGGTGAATGATTCTTTCAATGTGCTATTGAATTTGGTTTGCTAGGATTTTGTTGAGGATTTTTGCATCTATGTAGATCAAGGATATTGGCCTGTCATTTTCCTTTCTTGTAGTGTTCTTGTCTGGCTTTGGAATCAGGGTAATGCTGGCCCTGTAAGATGAGTTTAGAAGTATTCCCTCCACTTCAGCTTTTTGGAAGAGTTTGAGAAGGACTGGTATTCGTTCTTCTTAAAATATTTGGTAGAATTAATCTGGGAAGCCATCTGGTTTTGGGTTTTTCATTGATAGGAGACATTTTCTTACGGATTCAACCTCCTTGCTTGCTATTAGTCTGTTCAGATTTTTACATTTGTTCATGAGTCAATCTTGGTAGGTTTTATGTGTCTGGGAATTTATCCATTTCTTCTAGATGATCCAATTAGTTAGTGTGTAATTATACCTAGCAGTTTCTTAGGATCCTTTGTAATTCTGTGATATTGGCTATGATGTTTCATCTTTCATTTCTGATTTTATGCTCTATTGAAAACATGAGGCATAGCAGGTAGGGGGCACTGGTCAGGACTTGGGGTATAAACTGGCAGATGTTAAGGTGGGTGATTCTGGTTAACTCAGAAACTGCGAAGTCCCGTGTGGAAGAATTAACTGCCTGTACTCACCTAGTAATGTATATCCTTGGTCAAAAAAGATCCAGCTGAGAATGTTGGATGAAGGGACCAAATCAATATTCATCATTATATTGAAAACAAGTCAGATTGGCTGTGGTCTTTTGACAGCAGTTCAGTGGCTAAGTCTATTTGAACAAAGTTAGGGCAGGTTCAAGGGAGAATCCTGAGATCGGTATTCTTTGTTCCATACAAACTTGCCTTTCAGTTTCTTCTCCCCATGCCTCCAGGATGTCCCTGCACAGCCCGTAGGGCCCCCTCCTTCAGTACCTTGCCTTCCAAAGGGGAGAAAATGAGTTTTCCAATGTTAGCATATATTTAGCCTTCCAAAATTTTCTATTTCTATTTTAGGGGAGCTCTAGGAAAACAGCAGATTACTCTAAATCCCCAGGTAAAAATCTGAAATGGTGGAATTTCCTATGACCAGGAGACATATTTTGGGGCAAGTGGGCTTTTCACAATCACTTGGACATGAAGGCATCTGCTTCTTCTATGCCTAAAATAGTCCTTCAATGTAGTAGTTTAATTCCTCTTCCTCTTTTTCAAATTTCAAGACAATACATGTAGTGACTGAACAATTTGGATCCAAGTTTCACTATTTAACTGCCAGTGTGACCTTGGGCGAGTCACTTAATCTTTTCAAGGCTCAATTTCATCATGTAAAGTAGAAGTACAAACAATCCCTGACTTAGAATATTTTGACTTACGATTTTTCAACTTTAAGATAGTTTGAAAGCAATACACATTCAGCAGAAGCTGTACTTTGAGTACTCATACAACCATTCTGTTTTCCACTTTCAGTACAGTATTCATTATATTACATGAGATATTCAAAGCCCACTTTATTATAAAATGGGCTTTCTGTTATATGATTTTGCCTAACTGTAGGTTAATGTGAGTGTTTAATGTAGGCCGAGCTAAGCTATGATGTTTAGTAAGTTAAGTGTATTAAATGCATTTTCAGCTTACAATATTTTCATAAGTTTATTGGAATATAACCCTATTGTAAATTGAGGGGTATTTGTAATAATGATATCTCTTCAAGGAGACTTTGTGAGCCTCTCATAGGAAAATGCATACACAGATGCATATAAATATATAATCTTTCTTTTCCATACATATGATATTCTTTAAGGATATTCAAAAATCTGGAAACAGTTGCCTCCAGGGAGATAAATGGTAGTGGGTTGGGAAACTTTTAACTGTATACACTTTTGTACCTTTTGCATTTTGAATCAGATGAATGTATAATCTACAGAAAATATTAAGATTAAAACATCACCGAATAACTTATCAGGAGTTTGGTGAACATAAGGGAAGGCCACCTATGGTGGCTGTATTTTATTCAGTTTTGGTCACTGTTGGGAACTTCATAGAGCTTATTTCATTTCATCCTCACAAGCGCCGTAGGAGGAAGGGGCCCCAGAGGGATTCATGGTTAGAATAGCAGAGTAGGAGCATTTGGCAGCTATATTCTGTGTAGGTGATAACTTTAAAGATATTTTTGTTATAAAATGTTTCAAACATACAAAAAATATAGAGAAGCAGTTTTCTATAGTTATTAAATATTCTTAATGGATAGTCACAGAAATTATCATCCAAAGTGGGATATTCTTGAGAGAAAAAGGAGGTTCTATTTATAATTATGGTGGGATAACAAACTTAAGATGAACAGCTCTGGACAAACTGGGTTGTATGGTCCCTGGAAAACAAGGATTACTGTAAATGTGAGTCCCGCCTTGTGCTTCTCTCTGTCCCACCAAGAAAATATGATCTTGATACAGATGTTCATTGTGTCAAGGCAACCATGGCAACCATGATCTAGATACACTGTTCAAGTTTTATGCTGATCCTACCTAGGTATGTCTCAGGAACTTTCCAGAGTTTCCTTTGAGTGCTTCTAAATTTTGCATAAATGACATGTTGTCCCTTGTCTCTTTTTAAAACCAATAAGCCATTTTCCCTTCTTTTCCTGGAAAATTAAAGGAACAAAGACCAGGAAATAACAACGTATTAGCTAAGGTTCTGTTGATTGAAAGCAACAGAACCTAATTCTGGCTAGCTTAAACCATGCTAGGATTTAATGAAGAATACTGCAGAATCTTAGATATCTTATGACTGGGAAAGAGGAGGTTCAGGCAGTTCCTGGGATGTCAGCAACAGGTAACTGTCAATTAACTGCTCCCACACCACCCACTGCTGCCGTCATCAATATAGCACACCACGATGGCTCCCAGCCTCTGTACGTCTGGTTTCCGGTGTTCAAATTCTAGAGACAGCAAGAGAAATCCCATTGAGTCAGGGATCCTTCCCTGGGTCACACTCCCTGCATATGGTCAGAAATGCAGGATTATGTACTAAAGACACAGCTAAAGAGGACCCACTTCACTGTTTTGGGACCATTTGCAGGGGAGGCAAAATTATGAGCTACTCACTTAAAGAGGTGATAACCATAAGTTTGCAGGAAAAAAAAAATTGGAGAAGAGAAGGTTAACACTATCCTACGGTTTCTTCTGAAAATGGACGAAGGGAACAGCATTTCCATTTGGAAATTCTCTCCTGGCATTTCAATATTTATGGATTCTGAATTCTGAGAAAAATCAGTTGAGAAATTAGGAAAATGGGAAGGAACATTCTAATTTTCCTGTGAAAATTACAGCTTAATAGTCAGTATAGAGAGCATACTGGCTTGAAGAAATGCACTGACTTCAAGTCAAACAAGATGAGGAAGCACTGACATGTGGAGATGAAAGTTAAGGTGAACAGGACAGGAGCAGTAAAGGAGCCTCAGTCAGACTTTCTTGTATCTGTTGCTGTGTTACAAGTGTGTGTTCATGGCCTTGTCCACTGCTAACAGTGAACCATTTCTGCAAATAAATATTAATGTGTTCATAGGCATAGTATATGTTTTACAAATCCTATGAGAGGTTTTCTAAGAAATGCCAAGTTTTAGAAACAAAATATGCCCTTAAATCGGCCATTTTGACAGTTGCTTCTTTCTAGTGCTATTCATCTTGCCAGGAGATCAGAATGTTATGTTATTTAAATGGTATTGGAGGGGATGATTGATGCCTTGTTTAACAATGTCATGTAAACAACGATTAAAGCATTAAGTATTTGTGGTGTTACCTTTCAATCTTTAAAGGACTTTTCTTTAGCATTTATTTTGTGATAATATTCATTTCTTTTTAATGTTTTCTCTATTAATGCTATTGGATTTTATAATCTTGTTACAATATGTTGGCTCATAATAATAATAAATCATCATTTGTTATCATATCTCTTTAAAACAGAAGACTACTAAAACTTTTCATATAATCCTGTTACAGAAAAAAACGACTATTTGCTTGTTATTATAGTCACTTATTATTTTTTCAAAAACTTGTAAGTGAAGTGTTATGAAAATCATATGAATTTGGGAATTCCCAAGCATTCTCAGAAATTCTATTTCCTTGTTCCCAAATCCCAATGATTAATATCTGCCAGGAGTCGGAAAACAGTGAAAGGAAGTAACATCCTATGTTGGATACCTGGTAGGGTTAGTGAAGAAACGTTATTGCTGAGCTCTGTGTTACGCTCACGAATGATGCCATTGAGGAAGTCACGCTTGTTGAAAGGAACACAGATACACAAAGAGTTTTGCTGCTGTCTGTTGGATAAGAACCCCCTGGTCGATTTCAGCTCCTACTGCAAGTTACAAAAATCAATCCAATGATAAATGAAAAGTGCCCAGCGTGCTGGGAAATAACTTATTTTTTGGCTTCAGAGGAAATTTTAGAAACAGTGCCAAGTGAAACGTAAAAACAAACTACGAAGACGTTCATGAATTTCCCTCTGAAGCTGACAGCCGTATTTTAACAGATGGAACTCCTACTATTAGCCCAACTCTTGGGTTGAAACAGTGTGTCCAGGAAACCCTATGTTAAAATGCAATGTGTATACAGATGGCAGTGTTGATATTTCCATGTTTATACAGATGACTGTGTAGATATATCCATGTTTTTACAGATGGCAATTTAGATATTTCCAAGTTTATAGAGATAGCGGTGTAGATATTTCCATGTTCATATAGATGGCCATGTAGATATTTTCTTGTTTGTGTAGATGGCTGTGTAGGTATTTCCATGTTTATAGAGATGGCAGAGTATGTATTTCCATGTTTGTATAGATAGTGGTGCCGGTATTTCCACGTTTATAGTGATAGCGGTGAAGCTATTTCCATGTTCATACAGATAGCGGTGTAGATATTTCCATGTTTATACAGATAGCGGTGTAGGTATTTCCATGTTTATACAGATTGCAGTGTTGGTATTTCCATGTTTATACAGATAGCGGTGTAGATATTTCCATGTTTATACAGCTGGCGTTGTAGATATTTACATCTTTATACAGATGGCAGTGTAGATATTTCCATGTTTATTCAGATGGTGGTGTAGATTGTTCCATGTTTATGGAGATAGCAGTGTAGATATTTTCATGTTTAAAAAGATGGTAGTGTAGATATTTCCATGTTTATAGAGATAGTGGTGTAGATATTTTCATGTTTATAGAGATAGCGGTGTAGGTATTTCCATGTTTACAGAGATACCGGTATAGATATTTCCATGTTTATACAAATGGTTGTGTAGATATTTCCATGTTCATACAGAATGCGCAGTAGGCATTTCCATGTTTATAGAGATAGCGGTGTAGATATTTCCATGTTTACACAGACAGCCTTGTAGATATTTCCATGTTTATAGAGATAGCGGTTTAGGTATGTCCATGTTTACACAGATAGCATTGTAGTTATTTCTACGTTTATACAGATAGCGGTTTCGATATTTCCAAGTTTATACAGATAGCGGTGAAAACATTTCCATGTTTATAGAGATAGCAGTGTAGATATTTCCATATTTAAAGATATAGTGGTGTAGGTATTTCCATGTTTATACAGATAGCGGTGTAGCTATTTCCATGTTTATACAGATAGTGGTGTAGTAATTTCCATGTTTATAGAGATAGCGGTGTAGATATTTCCATGTTTATACAGATGACAATTTGGATATTTCCATGTTAATACAGATGGCGGTGTAGATATTTCCATGTTTATACAGATGGCGATGTAGATGTTTAGATGTTTATGCAGATGGCGGTGTAGATATTTCCATGTTTATAGAGATAGCGTTGTACATATTTCCATATTTATACAGATCACGGTGTAGATATTTCCATGTTTACACAGATAGCGGTGTTTGTATTTCCATGTTTATACAGATAGCGGTGTAGATATTTCCATGTTTCTACAGCTCGTGGTGTAGATATTTCCATGTTTATACAGACGGCGGTGTAGATATTTCCATGTTTATACAGATGACGGTGTAGATATTTCCATGTTTATACAGATGTCGGGGTAGATAGCTCCATGTTTACGGAGATATCAGTGTAGATATTTTCATGTCTATAGAGATGGCGGTGTAGATACTTCCATGTTTATGGGGATAGCGGTGTAGATATTTCCATGTTTATAGAGATAGCGGTGTAGGTATTTCCAGGTTTTTAGAGATAGCTGTGTAGATATTTCCATGTTTATACAGATGGCAGTGTAGATATTTCCATGTTCATATAGATAGTGTTGTAGGTATTTCCATGTTTATACAGATCACTGTGTAGGTATTTCCATTTTTATACATATGACGGTGTAGATATTTCCACGTTTATACAGATAGCGGTGTAGATATTTCCATGTTTATACAGATAGCGGTGTAGACATTTCCATGATTACAGACATAGCGGTGTAGATATTTCCATATTTATACAGATAGCGGTGTAGATATTTCAATGTTTATACAGAAAGCGGTGTAGATATTTCCATGTTTATACAGATCGTGGTGTAGATTTTTCTACGTTTATACAGATAGCGGTGCAGATATTTCCATGTTTATACAGATAGCGACGTTGATGTTTCCATGTATATAGAGATAGCGCTTTAGATATGTCCATGTTTATAGAGATAGGGGTGTAGATATTTCCTCGTTCATACAGATAGCGGTGTAGATATTTCCATGTTTATAGAGATAGCGCTGTAGGTATTTCCATGTTTATAGAGATAGCGGTGTAGACACTTCCTTGTTTCTATAGATAGCGGTGTAGATATTTCCATGTTTATACAAATAGCATTGAAGGTATTTCCATGTTTATGCAGATATAGCTGTAGATATTTCCATGTTTATACAGATAGCGGTGTAGGTATTTCCATGTTTATCTGGATAGCGGTGGTGATATTTCGATGTTTATAGGGATAGAAGTGTAGATATTTCCATGTTTATACAGATAGCGGTGAAGGTATTTCGATGTTTATACAGATAGCGGTGTTGATATTTCCATGTTTATAGAGATGGCTGTGTAGATATTTCCAATTTTATACACATGGCAGTTTAGATATTTCCATGTATATACAGATGGTGGTATACATATTTCCATGTTTATACAGATGACTGTGTAGTTATTTCCATGTTCATACAGATGTCAGCGTAGATATTTTCATGTTTATAGAGATAGCGATATAGATATTTCCACGTTTATACAGATAATGTTGTAGATATTTCCATGTTTATATTGATAGCGGTGTAGATATTTCCATGTTTATACAGATAGCGGTGTAGATATTTCCATGGTTATACAGACCGTGGTGTAGATATTTCCATGGTTATACAGATATCGGTGTAAATATTTCCAAGTTTATACAGATAGCGGTGTAGATATTTCGATGTTTATACAGATTGCGACGTAGTTATTATCATGTTTATACAGTTAACGGTGTAGATATTTCCATGTTTATACAGATAGCGGTGTAGATATTTCCATGTTTATACAGACAGCGGTGGAGATATTTACATGTATATAGAGATAGCGGTTTAGATATTTTCATGTTCTTACAGATGAGGTGTAGAAATTTCCATGTTTATAGAGATAGCGACGTAGATGTTTCCATGTATATAGAGATAGCGCTGTAGATATTTCCATGTTTATAGAGATAGCGGTGTAGATATTTCCATGTTTATACAAATAGCGGTGTAGATATTTCCATGTTTATACAGATAGCGTTGTAGATATTTCCATGATTATACAGATAGCGGTGTAGATATTTCCATGTTTATACAGATAGCGGTGTAGGTATTTCCATGTTTATAAGGATAGCAGTGTTGATATTTCCATGTTGTTAGGGATAGCAGTGTAGATGTTTCCATGTTTATGCAGATAGCGTTGTAGGTATTTCGATGTTTATACAGATAGCGGTGTAGAGATTTCCATGTTTATAGAGATGGCTGTGTAGATATTTCCATTTTTAAACAGATGGCATTGTAGATATTTCCAGTTTATACAGACGGTGGTGTAGATATTTCCATGTTTATACAGATGACAGTGTAGTTATTCCCATGTTTATACAGATGTCAGTGTAGATATTTCCATGTTTATAGAGATAGCGACGTAGATGTTTCCATTTATATAGAGATAGCACTGAAGATATTTTCATCTTTGTAGAGACGGGGTGTAGATATTTCCTCGATTATACAGATAGCCGTATAAATATTTCCATGTTTATAGAGATAGCGCTGTAGATATTACCATGTTTATTGAGATAGCGGTGTAGATACTTCCTTGTATATAGAGATAGCAGTGTAGATATTTCCTTGTTAATACAAATAGCGTTGTAGATATTTCCATGTTTATACAGATAGCGGTGTAGATGTTTCCATGTTTATACAGATAGCCGTGTAGGTATTTCCATGTTTATACAGATAGCGGTGTTGATATTTCCATGTTTATAGTGATAGCAGTGTAGATATTTCCATGTTTATACAGATAGCGGTGTAGGCATTTCGATGTTTATGCACATAGCGGTGTAGATATTTCCAAGTTTATAGAGATGGCTGTGTAGATATTTCCATTTTTATACACATGGCAGTTTAGATATTTCCATGTTTATGCAGATGGTTTTGTAGATATTTCCATGTTTATACAGATGACTGTGTAGGTATTTCCATGTTTATACAGATGTCAGCATAGATATTTTCATGTTTATAGAGATAGCGGTGTAGATAATTCCATGTTTATACAGATAGCAGTGTAGATATTTCCATGTTTATACAGATAGCGATGTAGATATGTCCATGTTTATACAGACCGTGGAGTAGATATTTCCATGTTTATACAGATAGCGGTGTAAGTATTTCCATGTTCATACAGATAGCGGTGTAGATATTTTGATGTTCATACAGATAGCGGTGTAGTTATTATCATTTTTATGCAGATAACAGTGTAGATATTTCCATGTTTATACAGATAGCGGTGTAGATATTTCCATGTTTGTACAGATAGCGGTGTAGTTATTTCCATGTTTATAAAGACAGTAGTTTAGATATTTTCATGCTTTTTGAGATGGCGGTGTAGATATTTCCATGTTTATAGAGATGGCGTTGTAGATATTTCCATGTTTAGAGAGACAGCGGTGTAGGTATTTCCATGCGTATAGAGATAGCAGTGTTGATATTTCCATCTTTCTACAGATGGCAGTGTAGATATTTCCGTGTTTATACAGATGGCGGTGTAGCTATTTCCATGTTTATATAGATGGCGGTGTAGATATTTCTTTGTTTATGTATATGGCAGTGTAGATATTTCCATGTTTATACAGATGGCGGTGTATATATTTCCATGTTTAAAGGGATAGCGGTGTAGATATTTCCATGTTTATACAGAAAGCGGTGTAGATTTTTCCATGTTTATACTGATAGCGGTGTAGGTATTTACATTTTTATAGAGATGGATGTGTAGATATTTCCATTTTTATACAGATGGCAGTGTAGATATTTCCATGTTTATACAGATGATGGTGTAGATATTTCCACGTTTATACAGATGACTGTGTTCGTATTTCCATGTTTATATAGATGTAAATGTAGATATTTTCATGTTTATAGAGACAGCGGTGTAGATATTTTCATGTTCCTACTGATAGTGGTGTAGATATTTCCATGTTTATAGAGATAGCGACGTAGATGTTTCTATGTATATAGAGATACCGCTGTAGATATTTCCATGTTTATAGAGATAGAGTTGTAGATATTTCCTCGTTTATACAGATAGCGGTGTAGATATTTCCATGTTTATAGAGAGAGCGCTGTAGAATATTTCCATATTTATAGAGATAGCGGTGTAGATACTTCCTTGTTTATACAGATAGCGTTGTAGATATTTCCTTGTTTATACAGATAGCGTTGTAGATATTTCCATGTTTATACAGATAGAGGTGTAGATATTTCCATGTTTATACAGATAGCGGTGTAGGTATTTCAATGTTTATACAGATAGCGGTGTTAATATTTCCATGTTTATAGGGATAGCAGTGTATATATTTCCATGTTTATACAGATAGCGGAGTATGTATTTCGATGTTTATACACATGGTGGTGTAGATATTTCCATGTTTATACAGATGACTGTGTAGGTATTTCCATGTTTATACAGATGTCAGCGTAGATATTTTCATATTTATAGAGATAGCGGTGTAGGAATTTCCATGTTTATACAAATAGCGGTGTAGATATTTCCATGTATATACAGACCGTGGTGTAGATATTTCCATGTTTATACAGATAGCGGGGTAGATATTTCCATGTTTATTCAGATAGCGGTGTAGTTATTTCCATGTTTATACAGAACGTGGTGTAGATATTTAAATGTTTATACAGATAGCGGTGTAGATATTTCCATCTTTGCACAGATAGCGGTGGAGATATTTACATGTTTATAGAGATAGCGGTGTAGATATTATCATGTTCCTATAGATGGGAGTGTAGATATTTCCATGTTTATAGAGATAGCGACGTAGACATTTCCATGTATACAGAGATAGTGCTGTAGATATTTCCATGTTTAAAGAGATAGGGGTGTAGATATCTCCTCGTATATACAGGTAGCGGTGCACATATTTCCATGTTTACACAGATAGCTCTGTAGATATTTCCATGTTTACACAAATAGCGTTGTAGTTATTTCCATGTTTATAGAGATAGCGGTTTAGATATTTCCATGTTTATACAGATAGCAGTGTAAACATTTCCATGTTTATAGAGATAGCGGTTGAGATAGTTCCATATTTATACAAATAGCTCTGTAGATATTTCCCTGTTTATACAGATAGCAGCGTAGATATTTCCATGTTTATACAGATAGCGTTGTAGATATTTCCATGTTTATACAGATAGCGGTGTAGATATTTCCATGTTTATACAGATAGCGGTGTACATATTTCCATGTTCATACAGATCGTGGTGTAGATATTTCCATGTTTCTACAGATAGCGGTGTAGATATTTCCATCTTTTTACAGGTATCAGTGTAGAAATTTCCATGTTTATACAGATCGTGGTGTAGATATTTCCATCTTTCTACAGATGGCAGTGTAGATATTTCCATGTTTATACAGATGGCGGTGTAGATATTTCCATGTTTATAGAGATAGAGGTGTTGGTATTTCCATGTTTATACAGATAGCGGTGTATATATTTAAATGTTTATACAGATCGCGGTGTAGATATTTCCGTCTTTATACAGATGGCGGTGTAGATATTTCCATGTTTATACAGATAGCGATGTATATATCACCATGTTTATACACATGGCGGTGTAGATATTTCTATGTTTATAGAGTTAGCCATGTAGATATTTCCATGTTTATATAGATAGCGGTGTAGTCATTTCCATGTTTATGCAGATAGCGGTTAGATATTTCCATGTTTATAGAGGTAGCGGTGTAGAAATTTACTTGTTTATACAGATAGCGGTGCAGATATTTCCATCTTTCTACAGATGGCGGGGTAGATATTTCCATGTTTATACAGATGGCGGTGTAGATATTTCCATGTTTATACAGATTGCGGGGGAGATATTTCCACGTTTCTTCAGATTGCGGTGGGGATATTTCCAGGTTTATACAGAGGGCGTTTTAGATATTTCCACCTTTATACAGATAGCGTTGCAGCTATTTCCACGTTCATACAGATAGTGGTGTAGATATTTACATGTTTACACTGATAGAGGTGTAGATATTTCCATGTTTACACAGATGTTGGTGAAGATATTTCTATGTTTATACAGATGGCGGGGCAGATATTTCCATGTTTATGGAGATGGTAGTGTGGATATTTTCATGTTTATAGAGATGGCAGTGTAGATATTTCCATGTTTACACAGATGGCGGTGTAGATATTTCCATGTTTATATAGATGGCGGTGTAGATATTTACATGTCTATGGAAATGGCAGTGTAGATATTTCCATGATTATGCAGACAGTGGTGTAGATATTTTCCATGTTTATACAGATGACTGTGTGTATAATTCCATATTTTTACAGATGGCGGTGTACATATTTCCATGTTTATAGAGATAGCGGTGTAGATATTTCCATATATATACAGATGGCGGTGTTGATATTTCCATGTTTATACATATAGCGGTGTAGGTAATTCCATGTTTATAATGATAGCGGTGGAGATATTTCCAGGTTTATACAGATAGCTGTGTAGATCCTTCCATGTTTATACTGATCGTGGTGTAGATATTTCCATGTTTATACAGATAGCGGTGTAGATACTTCCATGTTTATACAGATAGCGGTGTTGTAATTTCCATGTTTATACAGATGGCGGTGTAGATATTTCCATGTTTATACAGATAGAGGTGTTGGTATTTCCATGTTTATACAGATACTGGTGTAGATATTTCCATGTTTATACAGCTCACTGTGCAGATATTTCCATTTTTATAGAGATAGAAGTGTAGATATTTCCATGTTTATACAGATAGCGGTGTAGATATTTCAATGTTTATACAGATGGCGGTGTAGATAGTTCCATGTTTATGGAGATGGCGGTGTAGATATTTTCATATTTATAGAGATGGTGGTTTCGATATTTCCACGTTTATAGAGATTGCAGTGTAGATATTTCCATGTTTATAGAGATAGCAGTGTAGGTATTTCCATATTTCTAGAGATAGCGGTGTAGTTATTTCCATGTTTATAGAGATAGCGAAGTAGATATTTCCATATTTATAGAGACAGCAGTGTTGATATTTCCATGTTTATGCATATAGCGCTGTAGATATTTCCATGTTTACACAGATAGCGGTGTAGATATTTCCATTTTTGCACAGATTGCGGTGTAGTTATTTCCATCTTTACACAAATAGCTCTGTAGCTATTTCCAAGTTTACACAGATGGCCGTGTAAATATTTCCATATTTACACAGATAGCGTTGTAGATATTTCTATGTTTACTCAGATAGCATTGTAGATATTTCCATGTTTACACAGATAGCGGTGTAGATATTTCAATGTTTATACAGATAGCGGTTGAGATGTTTCCATGTTTATAGAGATTGCCATGTAGATATTTCCATGTTTATACAGATATCGGTGTAGATATTTCCTTGTTTATAGAGAAATCTGTGTAGGTATTTCCATGTTTATACAGATGGCTGTCTAGATATTTCCATGTGTATACAGATAGCGGTGTAGATATTTCCATGTTTATACAGATAGCGGTGTAGATATTTCCATGTTTATACAGATAGCGGTGTAGATATTTCTATGTTTACAGAGATAGTGGTTTAGTTATTTCCATCTTTGCACAGATTGCGTTGTAGATATTTCCATCTTTACACTGATAGCGTTGTAGGTATTTCCAAGTTTACACACATAGCTGCGTAGATACTTCCAAGTTTACACAGATAGCGTTGTGGATATTTCCATGTTTTTACAGATAGGGGAGTAGATATTTAAATGTTTATACACATAGGGATGTATATATTTCCATGTTTTTCACATAGCGGTGGAGATATTTCTTTGTTTATATAGATCGTGGTGTTGATATTACCATGTTTATACAGATAGCGGTGTAGATATTTCCAGGTTTATACAGGTAGTGGTGTAGATATTTCCATGTTTATACCGATCGCGGTGTTGATATTTCCAATTTCTCAGATAGCTGTGTAGATATTTCCATGTTTATAGAGATGGCGGTGTTGATATTTAAATGTTTATACCGATGGCGGTGTAGATATTTCCATGTTTATATAGATAGCGGTGTAGATATTTCCATGTTTATACAGAAAGCGTTGTCGATATTTCCGTGTTTACAGAGATAGCGATGCAGATATTTCCATCTTTGCACAGATTGCGGTGTAGATATTTCCATATTTACACAGATAGTGGTGTACATATTTCCATGTTTATACAGATCGTGGTGTAGATATTTCCAAGTTTATAGAGATAGCGGTGTAGATATTTCCATGTTTATACATATCGCGGTGTAGAGATTTCCATGTTTACACAGATGGCGGTTTAGATATTTCCATGTTCCTACTGACCGCGGTATAGACAGTTCCAAGTTTATAGAGTTCTTGGTGTAGATATTTTCATGTTTATAGAGAAGGCGGTGTAGATATTTCCATGTTTGTAGAGATTGCGCTGTAGACATTTCCATGTTATAGAGATACTGGTGTTGGTATTTGCATGTTTATAGTGATAGCGGTGTAGATATTACCACCTTTATACAGATGGCTGTGTTGTTATTTACTTGTGTGTACAGACGGCGGTGTAAGTATTTCAATGTTTATAGAGATAGCGGTGTAGATATATCCATGTTTATGCAGATAGTAGTGTAGATATTTCCATGTTTGTACAGATATCGGTGTTGGTATTTCCATGTTTATACACACTGCGGTGTAAATGTTTCCATGTTTATACAGCTCGCCGCGTAGATATTTCCATTTTTATACAGATGGCGGTGTAGATATTTCCATGTTTATACAGATAGCCGTGTAGATATTTCCATGTTCGTAGAGATGACGGTGTGGATACTTCCATGTTTATGGAGATGGCGGTGTAGATATTTCCATGTTTATACAGATAACTTTGTAAATATTTCCATGTTTATACAAATGGCGGTGTAGATATTTCCATGTTTACACAGATAGCCGTGTAGATAATTAAATCTTTGCACAGATTACGGTGTAGATATTTCCATCTTTACACAGATAGCTCTGTAGATATTTCCAAGTTTACTCAGATGGCCGTGTAAATATTTCCATGTTTACACAGATAGCATTGTAGATATTTCCATGTTTGTACAGATAGCGGTGGAGATATTTCCATGTTTATACAGATAACGATATAGATATTTCTATGTTTATTCAGATAGCGGTGTAGAGATTTCCATATTTATACAGATAGTGGTGGAGACATTTCCATGTTTATACAGATAGTGATGTAGGTATTTCCATGTTTATACAGATAACGGTGTAGATATTTCCTTGTTATAGAGATAGCAGTGTAGATATTTCCATGTTTATACAGATGGCTGTGTAGATATTTCCATGTGTATACAGATGGTAGTGTAGTTATTTCCATGTTTATACAGATGGCTGTGTAGATATTTCCATGTTTATACAGATACCAGTGTAGATATTTCCATGTTTATAGAGACAGCGGTGTACATATTTCCAGGTTTATACAGATAGCGGTGTAGTTATTTCCATTTTTATACAGACAGAGGTGTAGATAATTCCATGTTTATACAGATAAAGTTGTAGATATTTCTCTGTTTATACAGATCGTGGTGTAGACATTCCCATCTTTATACAGACAGCGGTGTAGATATTTCCTTGTTTATACAGATGGCCGTGTAGATATTTCCATGTTTATACAGATGGTGGTGTAGATATTTCCATGTTTATGCAGATGGCGGTGTACATACTTCCATGTTTATAGAGATATTGGTGTAGATATTTCCATGTTTATGCAGATGGCGTTTTAGATATTTCCATGTCTATAGAGATAGCGGTGTAGATATTTCCATGTTTATACAGATGGTGGTGTTGCTATTTCCATGTTTCTACAGATGACTGTGTAGGTATTTCCATGTGTATACAGATGGTGGTGCAGGTATTTCCATGTTTATGGAGATAGCGTTGTAGATATTTCCATGTTTATACAGATAGCGGTGTAGATACTTCCATGTTTATACAGAACGTGGTGTAGATATTTAAATGTTTATACAGACAGCGGTGTAGATATTTCTATGTTTATACAGATGGCGTTGTAGTTCTTTCCATGTTTATGGAGATGGCGGTGTAGATATTTTCATGTTTATAGAGATGGCGGTGTAGATATTTCCGTGTTTATAGAGATTGTCGTCTAGATATTTCCATGTTTATAGAGATACCTGCGTAGGTATTTCCATGTTTATAGAGATAGCGATGCAGATATTTCCTTGTTTATACAGATGGCTGTGTAGATATTTCCAGGTGTATACACATGACATTGTTGATATTTCCATGTTTATAGAGATGGTTGTGTAGATATTTCCATGTTTATACAGATGACTGTGTAGATATATGCATGTATATACAGATGGCGGTGTAAATATTTCCATGTTTATAGAGAGAACGGTGTAGATATTTCCATGTTTTTACAGATAGAGGTGTAGATATTTCCATGTTTATAGAGATAGCAGTGTAGATATTTCCATATTTATACAGATAGCGGTTTTGATGTTTCCATGTTTATACAGATCACGGTGCAGACATTTCCATGTTTATACAGATGGCAAAGTAGATATTTCCATGTTTATACAGATAGCGATGTAGATATTTCCATTTTTATACAGATAGCGGTGTAGTTATTTCCATGTTTACAGAGATAGCGGTGTAGATATTTCCATCTTTGCACAGATAGCGTTGTAGATATTTCCATGTTTATACAGATAGCGGTGTAGATATTTGCATGTTTACAGAGATAGCGGTGTAGATATTTCCATCTTTGCACAGATTGCGGTGTAGATATTTCCCTCTTCACACAGGTAGCAGTGTAGATATTTCCAAGTTTACACACATAGTTGTGAGGATATTTCCATGTTTACAGAGTTAGCGTTGTAGACATTACCGTGTTTACACAGATAGCGGTGTAGATATTTCCACGTTTATAAAGATAGCGGTGTAGATATTTCCACATTTAAATAGATAGCGTTGGAGATATTTCCACGTTTATACAGATATCGATGTACATATTTCCACGTTTATACAGATAGCGTTGTAGATATTTCCACGTTTATACAGATAGCGGTGTAGATATTTCCACATTTATACAGATAGCGGTGTAGATATTTTCATCTTTTCACAGATAGCGGTGTAGATATTTCGATGTTTACACAGATAGCGGTGTAGGTATTTCCATGTTTATACAGTTGGCTGCGTAGATATTTCCATGTGTATACACATGGCAGTGTAGGTAATTCCATGTTTATAGAGATGGTGGTGTAGACATTTGCATGTTTATAGAGATAGCGGTGTAGATATTTGCATGTTTATACAGATGGCTGTGTAGATATTTCGAAGTTTATAAAGATTTCATTCTAGATATTTCCATGTTTATATAGATGGTGGTGAAGATATTTCCATGTTTATACAGATGACTGTGTAGATATTTGCATGTTTATACAGATGGTGGTGTAGACATTTCCATGTTTATACAGAGAGCGGTGTAGATATTTCCATGTTGATAGAGATAGCGGTGTAGATATTTCCATATTTATACAGATAGCGGTGTAGATATTTTCATCTTTACAAGATGGCATTGTAGATATTTTCATGTTTAAACAGATGACGGTGTAGATGTTTCCATGTTTATACTGATAGCGGTGGAGATATCTCCTTGTTTATAAAGATCGTGGTGTAGATATTTCAATGTTTATACAGAAAGCGGTGTAGATATTTTCATGTTTATACAAATAGCGGTGTAGTTATTTCCATGTTTTTACAGACAGTGTTTTAGATATTTCCATATTTATACAGATCGTGGTGTAGATATTTCCAACTTTCCACAGACGGTAGTGTAGATATTGAAATGTTTATACAGATGGTTCTGTAGATATTTCCACGTTTCTACAGATGGCGGTATAGATATTTCCATGTTTATACAGATGGTGGTGTAGACATTTCCATATTCATGCAGATGGCGGTGTAGATATTTCGATGTTTATATACATGGCGGTGTAGATATTTCAATGTTTACAGAGATAGCGGTGTAGATATTTCCATGTTTATAGAGATGGCGGTGTAAGTCCATGTTTATGCATGTGGTGGTGTAGATATTTTCATGTTTACAGAGATAGCGGGGTAGATATTTCAATCTTTTTAGAGATAGCGGTGTAGATATTTCCATGTTTTACTGATAACAGTGTAGATATTTCCATGTTTATGCAGATGGCGGTGTAGATATTTCCATGTTTAAAGAAATGGTGGTGTAGATATTTCTATGTCTATAGAGATAGCGGTGTAGATATTTCCATGTTTATACAGATAGCAGTGTAGTTATTTCCATGTTTATACAGATTGCGGTGTTGGTATTTCCATGTTTATACAGATAGCGGTATAGATATTTCCATGTTTATACAGATCGTGGTGTAGGTATTTCCATCTTTATACATATGGCAGTGTAGATATTCCCATGTTTATACTGATAGCGGTGTAGATATTTCCATGTTTATACAGATGGCGGTGCAGATAATTCCATGTTTATGGAGATGGCAGTGTAGATATTTTCATATTTATAGAGATGGCGGTGTAGATATTTCCATGTGTATACAGATGGCCTTGTAAATATTTCCATGTGTATACAGATGGACGTGTAGATATGTCCATGTTTATAGAGATGGTAGTGTAGACATTTCCATGTTTATACACATGACAGTGTAGATATTTCCATGTTTATAAATATGGCGGTGTAGATATTTCCATGTTTAAACAGATAGCGGTGTAGCTATTTCCATGTTTATACAGATGGCGGTGTATATATTTCCATGTGTATACAGATGGCCTTGCAGTTATTTCCATGTGTATACTGATGGCCGTGTAGATATGTGCATGTTTATAGAGATGGTAGTGTAGATATTTCCATGTTTATACAGATGACGGTGTAGATATTTCCATGTTTATACAGATGGCGGTGTAGGTATTTCCATGTTTATACAGATAGCGGTGTAGCTATTTCCATATTTATACAGATGTCGGTTTAGATATTTCCATTTTTATACAGATAGCGGTGGAGATATATCCTTGTTTATGGAGATAGTGGTGTAGATATTTCCATGTTTATATGGATAGCGGTGTAGATATTTCCATGTTTACATAGGTAGCGGTGCAGATTTTTCCATGTTTATACAGATCGTGGTGTAGATATTTCCATCTTTCCACAGATGGCGGTGTAGATATTTCCATGTTTATGGAGATGGCGGTGTAGATATTTTCATGTTTATTGGGATGGCCGTTTAGATATTTCCATGTTTATAGAGATGGCGGAGTAGATAGTTCCATGTTTACAGAGATGGCCGTGTAGATATTTCCATGTTTATAGAGATAGCGGTGTAGCTATTTCCCAGATTATAGAGATGGCGGTGTAGATATTTCCATGTTTATACAGATGGCTGTGTAGATATTTCCGTGTTTATACAGATAACAGTGTAGATATTTCCATCTTTGCACAGATTGCGGTGTAGATATTTCCATGATTATTGAGATAGTGGTGTAGGTATTTCCATGTTTACATTTATAGCTCTGTAGATTTTTCATGTTTACACAGATAGCATTGTAGATATTTCCATGTTTATACAGATAGCGTTGTAGATATTTCCATGTTTATACAGGTAGCGGTGTAGAAATTTCCATGTTTTTACAGATCGCGGTGTACATATTTCCATCTTTCTACAGATGTCAGGGTAGATATTTCCAAGTTTATACAGACGGCGGTGTAGTTATTTCCATGTTTATACAGATAGCGGTGTAGATATTTCCATGTTTATACTGATCGTGGTTTAGATATTTCCATGTTTATAGAAATGGCGGTGTAGATATTTCCATGTTCATAGAGATAGCGGTGTTGATTTTTCCATGTTTATAGAGATATCGGTGTGGATATTTCCATATTTATACAGATAGGGGTGTAGGTATTTCCATGTTTATACAGATGGCGGTGTAGATATTTCCATGTTTATACAGATAGCGGTGTAGATATTTCCACGTTTATACAGATGGCGGTGTAGATATTTCCATCTTTCCACAAATGGCAGTGTAGATATTTCCATGTTTATAGAGATAGCGGTGTAGATATATCCATGTTCATAGAGATAGCAGTGAGGATATTTCCATGTTTATACAGATAGCAGTGTAGATATTTCCACTTGTATAGAGATAGCAGTGTAGATATTTCCATATTTATACAGATAACGCTGTAGAAATTTCCCTGTTTATACAGGTAGCGTTGTAAATATTTCCATGTTTATACAGATCACGGTGTAGATATTTCCTTGTTTATACAAGTAGCGGAGTAGTTATTTCCATGTTTATACAGATAGCGGTGTAGATATTTCCATGTATATACAGATGGCTTTGTAGATATTTCCATGTTTATACAGAAGGCTTTGTAGATATTTCCATGTTTATACAGATAGCGGTGTAGATATTTCCAAGTTTACACATATAACAGTGTCGATATTTCCAGGTTTACAGAGATATCATTGTAGATATTTCCATGTTTATACAGATAGCGGTGTAGTTATTTACATGTTGATACAGATAGCGGTGTAGATATTTTCAGGGTTATACAGATACTGGTGTAGATATTTCCACGTTTTACAGATAGCTGTGTAGATATTTCTCTGTTTACACAGATAGCGATGTAAATATCTGCATGTTTACACAGATAGCGTTGTAGATATTTCCATGCTTACACAGATTGCGGTGTAGATATTTCCAAGTTTACACAGATAGCTGTGTAGATATTTCCATGTTTACACAGATAGCGTTGTAGATATTTCATTGTTTATAGAGATAGCGGTGTAGGTATTTCCATGTTTTTAAAGATACCGGTGTAGGTATTTCCATGTTTATAAAGATAGCGGTGGAGATATTTCCATGTTTATGCAGAAAGCGGTGTAAAAATTTCCAATGTTTATACAGATAGCGGTGTAGTTATTTCCATGTTTATACAGATAGCGGTGTAGATATTTCCATGTTTATAGAAACTGTGGTGTAGATATTTCCATCTTTGCACAGATTGCTGTGGATATTTCCATGTTTATACTGATTGCGGTGTAGTTATTTACATGTTGATACAGTTAGCGGTGTAGAAATTCTCATGTTTATACAGATGGCTTTGTAGATATTTCCATCTTTCTACAGATGTCAGTATAGATATTTCCAAGTTTATACAGATGTCTGTGTAGATATTTCCATGTTTATGCAGATGGCGGTGTAGATATTTCCATGTTTATAGAGATGGCGTTGTAGTTATTTCTATGTTTATAGAGATAGCGGTGAAAATATTTCCATGTTTATAGAGATGGTGGTGTAAGTATTTTCATGTTTATAGAGATAGCGGTGTAGATATTTCCATGTTTATACAGATAGCGGTGTTGCTACTTCCATGATTATACAGATAGCGGTGTGGATATTTCCATGTTTTTACAGCTCACGGTGTAGATATTTCCAACTTTATAAAGATGGGAGTGGAGATATTTCCATGTTTATACAGATAGCGGTGTAGATATTTCCATGTTTATAGAGATGGCGGTGTAGATATTTCCATGTTCATAGAGATAGCGGTATTGATTTTTCCATGTTTATAGAGATAGCGCTGTGGATATTTCCATGTTTATACAGATAGGGGTGTAGATATTTCCATGTTTATAGAGATGGCGGTGTAGATATTTCCATGTTTATACAGATCACGGTGTAGATATTTCCATGTTTATACAGATCATGGTGAAGATATTTCCATGTTTTTACAGATCACGGTGTTGATATTACCATGTTTATAGGGATAGCGGTGCAAATATTTCCACATTTATACAGATAGCGGTGTAGTTATTATCATGTTTATACAGATAGCGGTGTAGATATTTCAATGTATAAACACATGTCTGTGTATATATTTCCATGTTTAAACAGATGACGGTGTAGATATTTCCTTGTTTATACAAATAGCGGTGTAGTTATTTCCATGTTTATACAGATAGCGGTGTAGATATTTCCATGTATATACAGATGGCTGTGTAGATATTTCCATGTTCATACAGATGGCTGTGTAGATATTTCCATGTTTATACAGATGACTTTGTAGGTATTTCCATGTTTATAGAGATGGCTGTGTAGATATTTCCATGTTTATACAGATTGCGATCTAGATATTTCCATGTTTATACAGATCGCGGTGTAGATATTTCCATGTTTATACAGATAGTGGTCTAGATATTTCCATGTTTATACAGATAGCGGTGTAGATATTTCCATGTTTATACAGATCATGGTGTAGATATTTCCATGTTTATACAGATCGTGGTGTTGATATTACCATGTTTATTGGAATGGCGGTGCAAATATTTCCACATTTATACAAATAGCGTTGTAGTTATTAGCATGTTTATACAGATAGCGGTGTAGATATTTCCATGTATAAACAGATGTCTGTGTATATATTTCCATGTTTAAACAGATGGCGGTGGAGATATTTCCTTGTTTATAGAAATAGCGGTGTAGATATTTCCATGTTTATACAGATAGCGGTGTAGATATTTCCATGTGTATACAGATGGCTGTGTAGATATTTCCATGTTCATATAGATGGCTGTGTAGATATTTCCATGTTTATAGAGATGACTTTGTAGGTATTTTCATGTTTATACAGATGGCGTTGTAGATATTTCCATGTTTATAGAGATAGCTGTGTAGATATTTCCATGTTTATACAGATAGCGATCTAGTTATTTCCATGTTTATACAGATCGCAGTGTAGATATTTCCATGTTTATACAGATCGCGGTGTAGATATTTCCATGTTTATACAGATAGCGGTGTAGATATTTCCATGTTTATACAGATGGCGGTTTAGATATTTCCATGTTTATAGAGATGGCGGTGTAGATATTTCCATGTTTATACAGATATCGGTGTAGATATTTCCACGTTTATACAGATGGCGGTGTAGATATTTCCATCTTTCTACAAATGGCAGTGTAGATATTTCCATGTTTATAGAGATAGCGGTGTAGATATATCCATGTTCATAGAGATATCAGTGAGGATATTTCCATGTTTATACAGATAGCAGTGTAGATATTTCCACTTTTATAGAGAGAGCGGTTTAGATATTTCATATTTAGACAGATATCGGTGTTGATATTTCCATGTTTATACAGATTTTGGTGAAGATATTTCCATGTTTATACAGATAGCTGTGTAGATATTGCCACGTTTATACAGATGGCGGTGTAGATATTTCCATGTTTATACAGATGGCTGCGTAAATATTTCCATTTGTATACAGATGGCGGTGTAGATATTTCCATGTTTATACATATAGTGGTGTAGATATTTCCATGTTTACAGATATAGCGGTAAATATATTTCCATCTTTGCACAGATTGCGGTGTAGACATTGCAAACTTTACACTGATAGCGGTGTAGATATTTCCAAGTTTACACAGATACCTGTGTCGATATTTCCAGGTTTACAGAGATATCATTGTAGATATTTCCATGTTTATACAGATAGCGGTGTAGTTATTTACATGTTGATACAGATAGCGGTGTAGATATTTTCAGGGTTATACAGATACTGGTGTAGATATTTCCACGTTTTACAGATAGCTGTGTAGATATTTCTCTGTTTACACAGATAGCGATGTAAATATCTGCATGTTTACACAGATAGCGTTGTAGATATTTCCATGCTTACACAGATTGCGGTGTAGATATTTCCAAGTTTACACAGATAGCTGTGTAGATATTTCCATGTTTACACAGATAGCGTTGTAGATATTTCATTGTTTATAGAGATAGCGGTGTAGGTATTTCCATGTTTTTAAAGATACCGGTGTAGTTATTTCCGTGTTTATAAAGATAGCGGTGGAGATATTTCCATGTTTATGCAGATAGCGGTGTAAAAATTTCCAATGTTTATACAGATAGCGGTGTAGTTATTTCCATGTTTATACAGATAGCGGTGTAGATATTTCCATGTTTATAGAGACTGTGGTGTAGATATTTCCATCTTTGCACAGATTGCTGTGGATATTTCCATGTTTATACTGATTGCGGTGTAGTTATTTACATGTTGATACAGTTAGCGGTGTAGAAATTCCCATGTTTATACAGATGGCTTTGTAGATATTTCCATCTTTCTACAGATGTCAGTGTAGATATTTCCAAGTTTATACAGATGTCTGTGTAGATATTTCCATGTTTATGCAGATGGCGGTGTAGATATTTCCATGTTTATAGAGATGGCGTTGTAGTTATTTCTATGTTTATAGAGATAGCGGTGAAAATATTTCCATGTTTATAGAGATGGTGGTGTAAGTATTTTCATGTTTATAGAGATAGCGGTGTAGATATTTCCATGTTTATACAGATAGCGGTGTTGCTACTTCCATGATTATACAGATAGCGGTGTGGATATTTCCATGTTTTTACAGCTCACGGTGTAGATATTTCCAACTTTATAAAGATGGGAGTGGAGATATTTCCATGTTTATACAGATAGCGGTGTAGATATTTCCATGTTTATACAGATGTCGGTTTAGATATTTCCATGTTTATAGAGATGGCGGTGTAGATATTTCCATGTTTATACAGATAGCGGTGTAGATATTTCCATGTTTATACAGATAGCCGTGTAAATATTTCCATGTTTATACAGATCGTGGTGTAGATATTTCCAGGTTTATACAGATTCCGGTGTAGATATTTACATGTTTATACAGACCGCAGTGTAGATACTTCCATGTTTATAGAGATAGCGGTGTAGATATTTCCATGATTGTACAGATGGCGGTGTTGATGTTTCCATCTATACACAGATTGCCGTGTAGATATTTCCTTGTGTATACAGATGGCATTGTAGATATTTCCATGTTTATACAGTTGGTGGTGTAGAAATTTCCATGTTGATACAGATGACTCTATAGGTTTTTCCATGTTTTTACTGATGGCATTGTAGATATTTCCATGTTTATAGAGATAGCAGTGTAGATATTTCCATGTTTACACAGATGTGTACATATTTTCATGTTTATAAAGATAGCGGTGTAGATATTTCCATATTTATACGGATAACTGTGTAGATATTTCCAGGTTTATACAGATAGCGGTGTAAATATTTCCATGTTTATACAGATCATGGTGTAGATATTTCCATGTTTATAGAGATAGCAGTGTAGATATTTCCATGTTTATACTGATCACGGTGTAGATATTTCCATGTTTATACAGATCGCGGTGTAGTTATTTCCATGTTTATACTGATCATGGTGTAGATAATTCCATGTTTATACAGATCGCGGTGTTGATACTACCATGTTTATAGGGATGGCGGTGCAAATATTTCCACATTTATACAGATAGCGTTGTAGTTATTAGCATGTTTATACAGATAGCGGTGTAGATATTTCCATGTATAAACAGATGCCTGTGTATATATTTCCATGTTTAAACAGATGGCAGTGTAGATATTTCCATGTTTATACAAATAGCGGTGTAGATATTTCCATGTTTCTACAGATAGCTGTGTAGATATTTCCATGTGTAAACAGATGGCTGTGTAGATATTTCCATGTTCATACAGATGGCTGTGTAGATATTTCCATGTTTATTGAGATGACTTTGTAGGTATTTCCATGTTTATAGAGATGGCGGTGTAGATATTTCCATGTTTATAGAGATGGCTGTGTAGATATTTCCATGTTTATACAGATTGCGATCTAGATATTTCCATGTTTATACAGATCGCGGTGTAGATATTTCCATGTTTATACTGATAGTGGTGTAGATATTTCCATGTTTATACAGATAGCGGTGTAGATATTTCCATGTTTATACTGATGGCGGTGTAGGTATTTCCATGTTTATAGAGATGGTGGTGTAGATATTTCCATGTTTATAGAGATAGCGGTGTAGATATATCCATGTTTATAGAGATAGCAGTGAGGATATTTCCATGTTTATACAGATAGCAGTGTAGATATTTCCACTTTTATAGAGATAGCGATTTAGATATTTCATATTTATACAGATAGCGGTGTAGATATTTCCATGTTTATACAGATTGCGGTGTAGATATTTCCATGTTTATACAGATAGCGGTGTAGATATTTCCATGTTTATACTGATCGTGGTTTAGATATTTCCATGTTTATAGAAATGGCGGTGTAGATATTTCCATGTTCATAGAGATAGCGGTGTTGATTTTTCCATGTTTATAGAGATATCGGTGTGGATATTTCCATGTTTATACAGATAGGGGTGGAGGTATTTCCATGTTTATAGAGATGGCGGTGTAGATATTTCCATGTTTATAGAGATCACGCTGTAGATATTTCCTTGTTTATACAAATAGTAGTCTAGTTATTTCCATGTTTATACAGATAGCGGTGTAGATATTTCCATGTATATACAGATCGCGGTGTAGATATTTCCATGTTTATACAGATCGCGGTGTAGATATTTCCATGTTTATACAGATAGCGGGGTAGATATTTCCATGTTTTTACAGATATCGGTGTAGATATTTCCATGTTTTCACAGATTGCGGTGTAGATATTTCCATCTTTCTACAGATGGCATTGTAGATATTTCCATGTTTATACAGATGGCGGTGTTGATATTTCCATCTATACACAGATAACCTTGTAGATATTTCCATGTTTATACAGATGGCCGCGCAGATATTTCTATGGATATGTAGATGGCGGTGTAGGTATTTCCATGTATATAGAGATAGCGGTGTAGTTATTTCCATGTTTATATAGACAGCGGTGTAGATATTTCCATGTATGTACACATGGCTGTGTAGATATTTCCATGTTTATACAGATGGCGGTGTAGATATTTCCATGTTTATACAGATAACTTTGTAAGTATTTCCATGTTTATACAGATGGTGGTGTAGATATTTCGATGTTTATAGAGATAGCAGTGGAGATATTTCCATGCTTATACAGATAGCGGTGTAGTTATTTCCATGTTTAAATAGATAGCGGTGTAGATTTTTCCATGTATATACACATGTCTGTGTAGATATTTCCATGTTTATACAGATGGTGGTGTAGATATTTCCATTTTTATACAGATAACTTTGTAAGTATTTCCATGTTTATACAGACGGCGGTGTAGATACTTCGATGTTTATAGAGATAGCAGTGGAGATATTTCCATGTTTATACAGATAGCAGTGTTGATATTTCCATGTTTATACTGATCGCGGTGTAGATATTTCCATGTTTATAGAGATGGCGGTGTAGATATTTCCATATTCATAGAGATAGCGGTGTTGATTTTTCCATGTTTATAGAGATAGCGCTGTGGATATTTCCATGTTTATACAAATAGGGTTGTAGATATTTCCATGTTTATACAGATGGCGGTGTAGATATTTCCATGTTTATACAGATCACGGTGTAGATATTTCCATGCTTATACAGATCATGGTGTAGATATTTCCATGTTTATACAGATCGTGGGGTTGATATTACCATGTTTATAAGGATAGCGGTGCAAATATTTCCACATTTATACAGACAGCGGTGTAGTTATTGTCATGTTTATACAGATAGCGGTGTAGATATTTCAATGTATAAACAGATGTCTGTGTATATATTTCCATGTGTAAACAGATGACGGTGTAGATATTTCCTTGTTTATACAAATAGCGGTGTAGTTATTTCCATGTTTATACAGATAGCGGTGTAGATATTTCCATGTTTATACACATGACTGTGTAGGTATTTCCATGTTTATACAGATGGCTTTGTAGATATTTCCATGTTTACAGAGATAGCGGTGTAGATATTTCCATGTTTATACAGATAGCGGTGTAAATATTTCCATGTTTATACAGATCGTGGTGTAGATATTTCCATGTTTATACAGATTCCGGTGTAGATATTTACATGTTTATACAGACCGCAGTGTAGATATTTCCATGTTTATAGAGATAGCAGTGTAGATATTTCCATGATTGTACAGATGGCGGTGTTGATGTTTCCATCTGTACACAGATTGCCGTGTAGGTATTTCCATGTGTATAGAGATGGCATTGTAGATATTTCCATGTTTATACAGACGGTGGTGTAGAAATTTCCATGTTGATACAGATGAATCTATAGGTATTTCCATGTTTTTACTGATGGCATTGTAGATATTTCCATGTTTATAGAGATAGCAGTGTAGATATTTCCATGTTTATACAGATGGCGGTGTAGATATTTTCATGTTTATAAAGATGGCGGTGTAGATATTTCCATATTTATACAGATAACTGTGTAGATATTTCCATGTTTATGCAGATGGCGGTATAGATATTTCCATGTTTATACTGATCACGGTGTAGATATTTCCATGTTTATACAGATGGCTTTGTAGATATTTCCATGTTTATACAGATGGTGGTGTAGATATTTCCATGTTTATACAGATAGCGGTGTAGATATTTCCATTTTTATAGAGATTGCGGTTTAGATATTTCATGTTTATACAGATAGCGGTGTAGATATTTCCATGTTTATACAGATTGCGGTGTAGATATTTCCATGTTTATACACATGAGTGTGTAGGTATTTACATGTTTATACAGATGGCTTTGTAGATATTTCCATGTTTATAGAGATAGCGGTGTAGATATTTCCATGTTTATACAGATAGCGGTGTAAATATTTCCATGTTTATACAGATCGTGGTGTAGATATTTCCATGTTTATACAGATTCCGGAGTAGATATTTACATGTTTATACAGACCGCAGTGTAGATATTTCCATGTTTATAGAGATAGCAGTGTAGATATTTCCATGATTGTACAGATGGCGGTGTTGATGTTTCCATCTATACACAGATTGCCGTGTAGGTATTTCCATGTGTATAGAGATGGCATTGTAGACATTTCCATGTTTATACAGATGGTGGTGTAGAAATCTCCATGTTGATACAGATGAATCTATAGGTATTTCCATGTTTTTACTGATGGCATTGTAGATATTTCCATGTTGATAGAGATAGCGGTGTAGATATTTCCATGTTTATACAGATGGCGGTGTAGATATTTTCATGTTTATAAAGATGGCGGTGTAGATATTTCCATATTTATACCGATAACTGTGTAGATATTTCCATGTTTATGCAGATAGCGGTGTAAATATTTCCATGTTTACACAGTTCATGGTGTAGATATTTCCATGTTTATAGAGATAGCGGTGCAGATATTTCCATGTTTATACTGATCACGGTGTAGATATTTCCATGTTTATACAGATCGCGGTGTAGATATTTCCATGTTTATACCGATCATGGTGTAGATATTTCCATGTTTATACAGCTCGTGGTGTTGATATTACCATGTTTATAGGAATGGCGGTGCAAATGTTTCCACATTTATACAGATAGCGTTGTAGTTATTAGCATGTTTATACAGATAGCTGTGTGGATATTTCCATGTATAAACAGATGTCTGTGTGTATATTTCCATGTTTAAACAGATGGCGGTGGAGATATTTCCTTGTTTATAGAAATAGCGGTGTAGATATTTCCATGTTTATAGAGATAGCGGTGTAGATATTTCCATGTGTATACAGATGGCTGTGTAGATATTTCCATGTTCATATAGATGGCTGTGTAGATATTTCCATGTTTATAGAGATGACTTTGTAGGTATTTCCATGTTTACACAGATGGCGTTGTAGATATTTCTATGTTTATAGAGATAGCTTTGTAGATATTTCCATGTTTATACAGATAGCGATCTAGATATTTCCATGTTTATACAGATCGCGGTGTAGATATTTCCATGTTTATACAGACCTCGGTGTAGATATTTCCATGTTTATACAGATAGCCGTGTAGATATTTCCATGTTTATACAGTTGGCGGTTTAGATATTTCCATGTTTAAGAGATGGCGGTGTAGATATTTCCATGTTTATACAGATAGCGGTGTAGATATTTCCACGTTTATACAGATGGCGGTGTAGATATTTCCATCTTTCTACAAATGGCAGTGTAGATATTTCCATGTTTATAGAGATAGCGGTGTAGATATATCCATGTTCATAGAGATAGCAGTGAGGATATTTCCATGTTTATACAGATAGCTGTGTAGATATTTCCACTTTTATAGAGATAGCGGTTTAGATATTTCATATTTATACAGATAGCGGTGTAGATATTTCCATGTTTATACAGATTGCGGTGTAGATATTTCCATGTATATACAGATAACGGTGTTGATATTTCCATGTTTATACTGATCGCGGTGTAGATATTTCCATGTTTATAGAGATGGCGGTGTAGATATTTCCATGTTCATAGAGATAGCGGTATTGATTTTTCCATGTTTATAGAGATAGCGCTGTGGATATTTCCATGTTTATACAGATAGGGGTGTAGATATTTCCATGTTTATAGAGATGGCGGTGTAGATATTTCCATGTTTATACAGATCACGGTGTAGATTTTTCCATGTTTATACAGATCATGGTGTAGATATTTCCATGTTTTTACAGATCGCGGTGTTGATATTACCATGTTTATAGGGATAGCGGTGCAAATATTTCCACATTTATACAGATAGCGGTGTAGTTATTATCAGGTTTATACAGATAGCGGTGTAGATATTTCAATGTATAAACACATGTCTGTGTATATATTTCCATGTTTAAACAGATGACGGTATAGATATTTCCTTGTTTATACAAATAGCGGTGTAGTTATTTCCATGTTTATACAGATAGCGGTGTAGATATTTCCATGTATATACAGATGGCTGTGTAGATATTTCCATGTTCATACAGATGGCTGTGTAGATATTTCCATGTTTATACAGATGAATTTGTAGGTATTTCCATGTTTATACAGATGGCGGTGTAGATATTTCCATGTTTATAGAGAAAGCTGTGTAGTTATTTCCATGTTTATACAGATAGCGGTGTAGATATTTCCATGTTTATACAGATCGCAGTGTAGATATTTCCAAATTTATACAGATAGTGGTGTTGTTATTTCCAAGTTTATACAGATAGCGCTGTAGATATTTCCATGTTTATACAGATGGCAGTGTAGATATTTCCATGTTTATACAGATGGCGGTGTAGATATTTCCATGTTTACAGAGATAGCGGTGTAGATATATCCTTGTTCATAGGGATAGCAGTGAGGATATTTCCATGTTTATACAGATAGCACTGTAGATATTTCCATTTTTATAGAGATAGCGGTTTAGATATTTCATATTTATACAGATAGCGGTGTAGATATTTCCATGTTTATACAGATTGCGGTGTAGATATTTCCATGTTTATACACATGACTGTGTAGGGGTTTCCATGTTTATACAGATGGCTTTGTAGATATTTCCATGTTTATAGAGATAGCGGTGCAGATATTTCCATGTTTATACAGATAGCCGTGTAAATATTTCCATGTTTATACAGATCGTGGTGTAGATATTTCCATGTTTATACAGATTCCGGTGTAGATATTTACATGTTTATACAGACCGCAGTGTAGATACTTCCATGTTTATGGAGATAGCGGTGTAGATATTTCCATGATTGTACAGATGGCGGTGTTGATGTTTCCATCTATACACAGATTGCCGTGTAGGTATTTCCTTGTGTATACAGATGGCATTGTAGATATTTCCATGTTTATACAGTTGGTGGTGTAGAAATTCCCATGTTGATACAGATGACTCTATAGGTTTTTCCATGTTTTTACTGATGGCATTGTAGATATTTCCATGTTTATAGAGACAGCAGTGTAGATATTTCCATGTTTATACAGATGGTGGTGTACATATTTTCATGTTTATAAAGATAGCGGTGTAGATATTTCCATATTTATACAGATAACTGTGTAGATATTTCCAGGTTTATACAGATAGCTGTGTAAATATTTCCATGTTTATACAGATCATGGTGTAGATATTTCCATGTTTATAGAGATAGCAGTGTAGATATTTCCATGTTTATACTGATCACGGTGTAGATATTTCCATGTTTATACAGATCGCGGTGTAGTTATTTCCATGTTTATACTGATCATGGTGTAGATAATTCGATGTTTATACAGATCGCGGTGTTGATACTACCATGTTTATAGGGATGGCGGTGCAAATATTTCCACATTTATACAGATAGCGTTGTAGTTATTAGCATGTTTATACAGATAGGGGTGTAGATATTTCCATGTATAAACAGATGTCTGTGTATATATTTCCATGTTTAAACAGATGGCAGTGTAGATATTTCCATGTTTATAAAATAGCGGTGTAGATATTTCCATGTTTCTACAGATAGCTGTGTAGATATTTCCATGTGTATACAGATGGCTGTGTAGATATTTCCATGTTCATACAGATGGCTGTGTAGATATTTCCATGTTTATTGAGATGACTTTGTAGGTATTTCCATGTTTATAGAGATGGCTGTGTAGATATTTCCATGTTTATACAGATTGCGATCTAGATATTTCCATGTTTATACAGATCGCGGTGTAGATATTTCCATGTTTATACAGATAGTGGTGTAGATATTTCCATGTTTATACAGATAGCGGTGTAGATATTTCCATGTTTACACTGATGGCAGTGTAGGTATTTCCATGTTTATAGAGATGGTGGTGTAGATATTTCCATGTTTATAGAGATAGCGGTGTAGATATATCCATGTTTATAGAGATAGCAGTGAGGATATTTCCATGTTTATACAGATAGCAGTGTAGATATTTCCACTTTTATAGAGATAGCGATTTAGATATTTCATATTTATACAGATAGCGGTGTAGATATTTCCATGTTTATACAGATTGCGGTGTAGATATTTCCATGTTTATACAGATAGCGGTGTAGATATTTCCATGTTTATACTGATCGTGGTTTAGATATTTCCATGTTTATAGAAATGGCGGTGTAGATATTTCCATGTTCATAGAGATAGCGGTGTTGATTTTTCCATGTTTATAGAGATATCGGTGTGGATATTTCCATGTTTATACAGATAGGGGTGGAGGTATTTCCATGTTTATAGAGATGGCGGTGTAGATATTTCCATGTTTATAGAGATCACGCTGTAGATATTTCCTTGTTTATACAATTAGCAGTCTAGTTATTTCCATGTTTATACAGATAGCGGTGTAGATATTTCCATGTATATACAGATCGCGGTGTAGATATTTCCATGTTTATACAGATCGCGGTGTAGATATTTCCATGTTTATACAGATAGCGGGGTAGATATTTCCATGTTTATACAGATGGCGGTTTAGATATTTCCATGTTTATAGAGATGGCGGTATAGATATTTCCATGTTTATACAGATAGCGGTGTAGATATTTCCACGTTTATACAGATGGCGGTGTAGATTTTTCCATGTTTATACAGATGACTGCGTAGATATTTCCATGTGTATACAGATGGCGGTGTAGATATTTCCATGTTTATACATATAGTGGTGTAGATATTTCCATGTTTACAGATATAGCGGTAAATATATTTCCATCTTTGCACAGATTGCGTTGTAGACATTGCAAACTTTACACTGATAGCGGTGTAGATATTTCCAAGTTTACACAGATACCTGTGTCGATATTTCCAGGTTTACAGAGATATCATTGTAGATATTTCCATGTTTATACAGATAGCGGTGTAGTTATTTACATGTTGATACAGATAGCGGTGTAGATATTTTCAGGGTTATACAGATACTGGTGTAGATATTTCCACGTTTTACAGATAGCTGTGTAGATATTTCTCTGTTTACACAGATAGCGATGTAAATATCTGCATGTTTACACAGATAGCGTTGTAGATATTTCCATGCTTACACAGATTGCGGTGTAGATATTTCCAAGTTTACACAGATAGCTGTGTAGATATTTCCATGTTTACACAGATAGCGTTGTAGATATTTCATTGTTTATAGAGATAGCGGTGTAGGTATTTCCATGTTTTTAAAGATACCGGTGTAGTTATTTCCGTGTTTATAAAGATAGCGGTGGAGATATTTCCATGTTTATGCAGATAGCGGTGTAAAAATTTCCAATGTTTATACAGATAGCGGTGTAGTTATTTCCATGTTTATACAGATAGCGGTGTAGATATTTCCATGTTTATAGAGACTGTGGTGTAGATATTTCCATCTTTGCACAGATTGCTGTGGATATTTCCATGTTTATACTGATTGCGGTGTAGTTATTTACATGTTGATACAGTTAGCGGTGTAGAAATTCCCATGTTTATACAGATGGCTTTGTAGATATTTCCATCTTTCTACAGATGTCATTGTAGATATTTCCAAGTTTATACAGATGTCTGTGTAGATATTTCCATGTTTATGCAGATGGCGGTGTAGATATTTCCATGTTTATAGAGATGGCGTTGTAGTTATTTATATGTTTATAGAGATAGCGGTGAAAATATTTCCATGTTTATAGAGATGGTGGTGTAAGTATTTTCATGTTTATAGAGATAGCGGTGTAGATATTTCCATGTTTATACAGATAGCGGTGTTGCTACTTCCATGATTATACAGATAGCGGTGTGGATATTTCCATGTTTTTACAGCTCACGGTGTAGATATTTCCAACTTTATAAAGATGGGAGTGGAGATATTTCCATGTTTATACAGATAGCGGTGTAGATATTTCCATGTTTATACAGATGTCGGTTTAGATATTTCCATGTTTATAGAGATGGCGGTGTAGATATTTCCATGTTTATACAGATAGCGGTGTAGATATTTCCATGTTTATACAGATAGCCGTGTAAATATTTCCATGTTTATACAGATCGTGGTGTAGATATTTCCAGGTTTATACAGATTCCGGTGTAGATATTTACATGTTTATACAGACCGCAGTGTAGATACTTCCATGTTTATAGAGATAGCGGTGTAGATATTTCCATGATTGTACAGATGGCGGTGTTGATGTTTCCATCTATACACAGATTGCCGTGTAGATATTTCCTTGTGTATACAGATGGCATTGTAGATATTTCCATGTTTATACAGTTGGTGGTGTAGAAATTTCCATGTTGATACAGATGACTCTATAGGTTTTTCCATGTTTTTACTGATGGCATTGTAGATATTTCCATGTTTATAGAGATAGCAGTGTAGATATTTCCATGTTTACACAGATGTGTACATATTTTCATGTTTATAAAGATAGTGGTGTAGATATTTCCATATTTATACGGATAACTGTGTAGATATTTCCAGGTTTATACAGATAGCGGTGTAAATATTTCCATGTTTATACAGATCATGGTGTAGATATTTCCATGTTTATAGAGATAGCAGTGTAGATATTTCCATGTTTATACTGATCACGGTGTAGATATTTCCATGTTTATACAGATCGCGGTGTAGTTATTTCCATGTTTATACTGATCATGGTGTAGATAATTCCATGTTTATACAGATCGCGGTGTTGATACTACCATGTTTATAGGGATGGCGGTGCAAATATTTCCACATTTATACAGATAGCGTTGTAGTTATTAGCATGTTTATACAGATAGCGGTGTAGATATTTCCATGTATAAACAGATGTCTGTGTATATATTTCCATGTTTAAACAGATGGCAGTGTAGATATTTCCATGTTTATACAAATAGCGGTGTAGATATTTCCATGTTTCTACAGATAGCTGTGTAGATATTTCCATGTGTAAACAGATGGCTGTGTAGATATTTCCATGTTCATACAGATGGCTGTGTAGATATTTCCATGTTTATTGAGATGACTTTGTAGGTATTTCCATGTTTATAGAGATGGCGGTGTAGATATTTCCATGTTTATAGAGATGGCTGTGTAGATATTTCCATGTTTATACAGATTGCGATCTAGATATTTCCATGTTTATACAGATCGCGGTGTAGATATTTCCATGTTTATACTGATAGTGTTGTAGATATTTCCATGTTTATACAGATAGCGGTGTAGATATTTCCATGTTTATACTGATGGCGGTGTAGGTATTTCCATGTTTATAGAGATGGTGGTGTAGATATTTCCATGTTTATAGAGATAGCGGTGTAGATATATCCATGTTTATAGAGATAGCAGTGAGGATATTTCCATGTTTATACAGATAGCAGTGTAGATATTTCCACTTTTATAGAGATAGCGATTTAGATATTTCATATTTATACAGATAGCGGTGTAGATATTTCCATGTTTATACAGATTGCGGTGTAGATATTTCCATGTTTATACAGATAGCGGTGTAGATATTTCCATGTTTATACTGATCGTGGTTTACATATTTCCATGTTTATAGAAATGGCGGTGTAGATATTTCCATGTTCATAGAGATAGCGGTGTTGATTTTTCCATGTTTATAGAGATATCGGTGTGGATATTTCCATGTTTATACAGATAGGGGTGGAGGTATTTCCATGTTTATAGAGATGGCGGTGTAGATATTTCCATGTTTATAGAGATCACGCTGTAGATATTTCCTTGTTTATACAAATAGTAGTCTAGTTATTTCCATGTTTATACAGATAGCGGTGTAGATATTTCCATGTATATACAGATCGCGGTGTAGATATTTCCATGTTTATACAGATCGCGGTGTAGATATTTCCATGTTTATACAGATAGCGGGGTAGATATTTCCATGTTTTTACAGATATCGGTGTAGATATTTCCATGTTTTCACAGATTGCGGTGTAGATATTTCCATCTTTCTACAGATGGCATTGTAGATATTTCCATGTTTATACAGATGGCGGTGTTGATATTTCCATCTATACACAGATAACCTTGTAGATATTTCCATGTTTATACAGATGGCCGCGCAGATATTTCTATGGATATGTAGATGGCGGTGTAGGTATTTCCATGTATATAGAGATAGCGGTGTAGTTATTTCCATGTTTATATAGACAGCGGTGTAGATATTTCCATGTATGTACACATGGCTGTGTAGATATTTCCATGTTTATACAGATGGCGGTGCAGATATTTCCATGTTTATACAGATAACTTTGTAAGTATTTCCATGTTTATACAGATGGTGGTGTAGATATTTCGATGTTTATAGAGATAGCAGTGGAGATATTTCCATGCTTATACAGATAGCGGTGTAGTTATTTCCATGTTTAAATAGATAGCGGTGTAGGTTTTTCCATGTATATACACATGTCTGTGTAGATATTTCCATGTTTATACAGATGGTGGAGTAGATATTTCCATTTTTATACAGATAACTTTGTAAGTATTTCCATGTTTATACAGACGGCGGTGTAGATACTTCGATGTTTATAGAGATAGCAGTGGAGATATTTCCATGTTTATACAGATAGCAGTGTTGATATTTCCATGTTTATACTGATCGCGGTGTAGATATTTCCATGTTTATAGAGATGGCGGTGTAGATATTTCCATATTCATAGAGATAGCGGTTTTGATTTTTCCATGTTTATAGAGATAGCGCTGTGGATATTTCCATGTTTATACAAATAGGGTTGTAGATATTTCCATGTTTATACAGATGGCGGTGTAGATATTTCCATGTTTATACAGATCACGGTGTAGATATTTCCATGTTTATACAGATCATGGTGTAGATATTTCCATGTTTATACAGATCGTGGGGTTGATATTACCATGTTTATAAGGATAGCGGTGCAAATATTTCCACATTTATACAGACAGCGGTGTAGTTATTGTCATGTTTATACAGATAGCGGTGTAGATATTTCAATGTATAAACAGATGTCTGTGTATATATTTCCATGTGTAAACAGATGACGGTGTAGATATTTCCTTGTTTATACAAATAGCGGTGTAGTTATTTCCATGTTTATACAGATAGCGGTGTAGATATTTCCAGGTTTATACACATGACTGTGTAGGTATTTCCATGTTTATACAGATGGCTTTGTAGATATTTCCATGTTTACAGAGATAGCGGTGTAGATATGTCCATGTTTATACAGATAGCGGTGTAAATATTTCCATGTTTATACAGATCGTGGTGTAGATATTTCCATGTTTATACAGATTCCGGTGTAGATATTTACATGTTTATACAGAACGCAGTGTAGATATTTCCATGTTTATAGAGATAGCAGTGTAGATATTTCCATGATTGTACAGATGGCGGTGTTGATGTTTCCATCTATACACAGATTGCCGTGTAGGTATTTCCATGTGTATAGAGATGGCATTGTAGATATTTCCATGTTTATACAGACGGTGGTGTAGAAATTTCCATGTTGATACAGATGAATCTATAGGTATTTCCATGTTTTTACTGATGGCATTGTAGATATTTCCATGTTTATACAGATAACTGTGTAGATATTTCCATGTTTATGCAGATAGCGGTATAGATATTTCCATGTTTATACTGATCACGGTGTAGATATTTCCATGTTTATACAGATGGCTTTGTAGATATTTCCATGTTTATACAGATGTTGGTGTAGATATTTCCATGTTTATACAGATAGCGGTGTAGATATTTCCATTTTTATAGAGATTGCGGTTTAGATATTTCATGTTTATACAGATAGCGGTGTAGATATTTCCATGTTTATACAGATTGCGGTGCAGATATTTCCATGTTTATACACATGAGTGTGTAGTTATTTCCATGTTTATACAGATAGCGGTGTAGATATTTCCATGTTTATAGAGATAGCAGTGTAGATATTTCCATATTTATACAGATAACGGTGTAGAAATTTCCCTGTTTATACAGGTAGCGTTGTAAATATTTCCATGTTTATACAGATCACGGTGTAGATATTTCCTTGTTTATACAAATAGCGGTGTAGATATTTCCATGTATATACAGATGGCTTTGTAGATATTTCCATGTTTATACAGATGGCTTTGTAGATATTTCCATGTTTATACAGATGACTTTGTAGGTATTTCCATGTTTATACAGATGGCGGTGTAGATATTTCCATGTTTTTACAGATATCGGTGTAGATATTTCCATGTTTACACAGATTGCGGTGTAGATATTTCCATTTTTCTACAGATGGCATTGAAGATATTTCCATGTTTATACAGATGGCGGTGTTGATATTTCCATCTATACACAGATGACCTTGTAGATGTTTCCATGTTTATACAGATGGCGGCGCAGACATTTCTATGGATATGTAGATGGCGGTGTAGATATTTCCATGTAGATAGATATAGCGGTGTAGTTATTTCCATGTTTATATAGACAGCGGTGTAGATATTTCCACGTTTTTACAGATGGCGGTGTAGATATTTCCATCTTTCTACAAATGGCAGTGTAGATATTTCCATGTTTATAGAGATAGCGGTGTAGATATATCCATGTTCATAGAGATAGCAGTGAGGATATTTCCATGATTATACAGACAGCAGTGTAGATATTTCCACTTTTATAGAGATAGCGGTTTAGATATTTCATATTTATACAGATAGCGGTGTAGATATTTCCATGTTTATGCAGATTTCGGTGTAGATATTTCCATGTTTATACAGATAGCGGTGTAGATATTTCCATGTTTATACTGATGGCGGTGTAGGTATTTCCATGTTTATAGAGATGGTGGTGTAGATATTTCCATGTTTATAGAGATAGCGGTGTAGATATATCCATGTTTATAGAGATAGCAGTGAGGATATTTCCATGTTTATACAGATAGCAGTGTAGATATTTCCACTTTTATAGAGATAGCGATTTAGATATTTCATATTTATACAGATAGCGGTGTAGATATTTCCATGTTTATACAGATTGCGGTGTAGATATTTCCATGTTTATACAGATAGCGGTGTAGATATTTCCATGTTTATACTGATCGTGGTTTACATATTTCCATGTTTATAGAAATGGCGGTGTAGATATTTCCATGTTCATAGAGATAGCGGTGTTGATTTTTCCATGTTTATAGAGATATCGGTGTGGATATTTCCATGTTTATACAGATAGGGGTGGAGGTATTTCCATGTTTATAGAGATGGCGGTGTAGATATTTCCATGTTTATAGAGATCACGCTGTAGATATTTCCTTGTTTATACAAATAGTAGTCTAGTTATTTCCATGTTTATACAGATAGCGGTGTAGATATTTCCATGTATATACAGATCGCGGTGTAGATATTTCCATGTTTATACAGATCGCGGTGTAGATATTTCCATGTTTATACAGATAGCGGGGTAGATATTTCCATGTTTTTACAGATATCGGTGTAGATATTTCCATGTTTTCACAGATTGCGGTGTAGATATTTCCATCTTTCTACAGATGGCATTGTAGATATTTCCATGTTTATACAGATGGCGGTGTTGATATTTCCATCTATACACAGATAACCTTGTAGATATTTCCATGTTTATACAGATGGCCGCGCAGATATTTCTATGGATATGTAGATGGCGGTGTAGGTATTTCCATGTATATAGAGATAGCGGTGTAGTTATTTCCATGTTTATATAGACAGCGGTGTAGATATTTCCATGTATGTACACATGGCTGTGTAGATATTTCCATGTTTATACAGATGGCGGTGCAGATATTTCCATGTTTATACAGATAACTTTGTAAGTATTTCCATGTTTATACAGATGGTGGTGTAGATATTTCGATGTTTATAGAGATAGCAGTGGAGATATTTCCATGCTTATACAGATAGCGGTGTAGTTATTTCCATGTTTAAATAGATAGCGGTGTAGATTTTTCCATGTATATACACATGTCTGTGTAGATATTTCCATGTTTATACAGATGGTGGAGTAGATATTTCCATTTTTATACAGATAACTTTGTAAGTATTTCCATGTTTATACAGACGGCGGTGTAGATACTTCGATGTTTATAGAGATAGCAGTGGAGATATTTCCATGTTTATACAGATAGCAGTGTTGATATTTCCATGTTTATACTGATCGCGGTGTAGATATTTCCATGTTTATAGAGATGGCGGTGTAGATATTTCCATATTCATAGAGATAGCGGTTTTGATTTTTCCATGTTTATAGAGATAGCGCTGTGGATATTTCCATGTTTATACAAATAGGGTTGTAGATATTTCCATGTTTATACAGATGGCGGTGTAGATATTTCCATGTTTATACAGATCACGGTGTAGATATTTCCATGTTTATACAGATCATGGTGTAGATATTTCCATGTTTATACAGATCGTGGGGTTGATATTACCATGTTTATAAGGATAGCGGTGCAAATATTTCCACATTTATACAGACAGCGGTGTAGTTATTGTCATGTTTATACAGATAGCGGTGTAGATATTTCAATGTATAAACAGATGTCTGTGTATATATTTCCATGTGTAAACAGATGACGGTGTAGATATTTCCTTGTTTATACAAATAGCGGTGTAGTTATTTCCATGTTTATACAGATAGCGGTGTAGATATTTCCAGGTTTATACACATGACTGTGTAGGTATTTCCATGTTTATACAGATGGCTTTGTAGATATTTCCATGTTTACAGAGATAGCGGTGTAGATATGTCCATGTTTATACAGATAGCGGTGTAAATATTTCCATGTTTATACAGATCGTGGTGTAGATATTTCCATGTTTATACAGATTCCGGTGTAGATATTTACATGTTTATACAGAACGCAGTGTAGATATTTCCATGTTTATAGAGATAGCAGTGTAGATATTTCCATGATTGTACAGATGGCGGTGTTGATGTTTCCATCTATACACAGATTGCCGTGTAGGTATTTCCATGTGTATAGAGATGGCATTGTAGATATTTCCATGTTTATACAGACGGTGGTGTAGAAATTTCCATGTTGATACAGATGAATCTATAGGTATTTCCATGTTTTTACTGATGGCATTGTAGATATTTCCATGTTTATACAGATAACTGTGTAGATATTTCCATGTTTATGCAGATAGCGGTATAGATATTTCCATGTTTATACTGATCACGGTGTAGATATTTCCATGTTTATACAGATGGCTTTGTAGATATTTCCATGTTTATACAGATGTTGGTGTAGATATTTCCATGTTTATACAGATAGCGGTGTAGATATTTCCATTATTATAGAGATTGCGGTTTAGATATTTCATGTTTATACAGATAGCGGTGTAGATATTTCCATGTTTATACAGATTGCGGTGCAGATATTTCCATGTTTATACACATGAGTGTGTAGTTATTTCCATGTTTATACAGATAGCGGTGTAGATATTTCCATGTTTATAGAGATAGCAGTGTAGATATTTCCATATTTATACAGATAACGGTGTAGAAATTTCCCTGTTTATACAGGTAGCGTTGTAAATATTTCCATGTTTATACAGATCACGGTGTAGATATTTCCTTGTTTATACAAATAGCGGTGTAGATATTTCCATGTATATACAGATGGCTTTGTAGATATTTCCATGTTTATACAGATGGCTTTGTAGATATTTCCATGTTTATACAGATGACTTTGTAGGTATTTCCATGTTTATACAGATGGCGGTGTAGATATTTCCATGTTTTTACAGATATCGGTGTAGATATTTCCATGTTTACACAGATTGCGGTGTAGATATTTCCATTTTTCTACAGATGGCATTGAAGATATTTCCATGTTTATACAGATGGCGGTGTTGATATTTCCATCTATACACAGATGACCTTGTAGATGTTTCCATGTTTATACAGATGGCGGCGCAGACATTTCTATGGATATGTAGATGGCGGTGTAGATATTTCCATGTAGATAGATATAGCGGTGTAGTTATTTCCATGTTTATATAGACAGCGGTGTAGATATTTCCACGTTTTTACAGATGGCGGTGTAGATATTTCCATCTTTCTACAAATGGCAGTGTAGATATTTCCATGTTTATAGAGATAGCGGTGTAGATATATCCATGTTCATAGAGATAGCAGTGAGGATATTTCCATGATTATACAGACAGCAGTGTAGATATTTCCACTTTTATAGAGATAGCGGTTTAGATATTTCATATTTATACAGATAGCGGTGTAGATATTTCCATGTTTATGCAGATTTCGGTGTAGATATTTCCATGTTTATACAGATAGCGGTGTAGATATTTCCGCGTTTATACAGATGGCGGTGTAGATATTTCCATGTTTATACATATAGTGGTGTAGATATTTCCATGTTTACAGATATAGCGGTAAATATATTTCCATCTTTGCACAGATTGCGGTGTAGACATTGCAAACTTTACACTGATAGCGGTGTAGATATTTCCAAGTTTACACAGATACCTGTGTCGATATTTCCAGGTTTACAGAGATATCATTGTAGATATTTCCATGTTTATACAGATAGCGGTGTAGTTATTTACATGTTGATACAGATAGCGGTGTAGATATTTTCAGGGTTATACAGATACTGGTGTAGATATTTCCACGTTTTACAGATAGCTGTGTAGATATTTCCCTGTTTACACAGATAGCGTTGTAGATATCTTCATGTTTACACAGATAGCGTTGTAGATATTTCCATGCTTACACAGATTGCGGTGTAGATATTTCCAAGTTTACACAGATAGCTGTGTAGATATTTCCATGTTTACACAGATAGCGTTGTAGATATTTCATTGTTTATTGAGATAGCGGTGTAGGTATTTCCATGTTTTTAAAGATACCGGTGTAGGTATTTCCGTGTTTATAAAGATAGCGGTTGAGATATTTCCATGTTTATGCAGATAGCGGTGTAAAAATTTCCAATGTTTATACAGATAGCGTTGTAGTTATTTCCATGTTTATACAGATAGCGGTGTAGATATTTCCATGTTTATAGAGACTGTGGTGTAGATATTTCCATCTTTGCGCAGATTGCTGTGGATATTTCCATGTTTATACAGATTGCGGTGTAGTTATTTACATGTTGATACAGTTAGCGGTGTAGAAATTCCCATGTTTATACAGATGGCTTTGTAGATATTTCCATCTTTCTACAGATGTCAGTGTAGATATTTCCAAGTTTATACAGATGTCGGTGTAGATACATCCATGTTTCTGAAGATGGCGGTGTAGATATTTTCATGTTTACAGAGATGGCGGTGTAGATATTTCCATGAATATAGAGATTGCAGTGTAGATATTTTCATGTTTATAGAGAAAGCGGTGTAGGTATTTCCCTGTTTATAGAGATAGCGGTGTAGATATTTCCATATTTATACAGATAGTGGTGTTGGTATATCCATGTTTATGCAGATAGCGGTGGAGATATTTCAATGTTTATCCAGATCACGGTGTAGATATTTCCATCTTTATACTGATAGCAGTGTAGATATTTCCATGTTTGTACTGATAGCGCTGTAGATATTTCCATGATTACACAGATGGCCATGTAGATAGTTACATGTTTATGGATATGGTGGTGTAGATATTTTCATGTTTAAAGAGATGGTGGTGAAGATATTTCCATGTTTATAGAGATTGCGGTGTAGATTTTTCCATGTTTATAGAGATTGCGGTGTAGGTATTTCCATGTGTATAGAGACAGCGGTGCAGATGTTTCCATGTTTATACTGATGGCTGTGAAGATATTTCCATGTGTATACAGATTACTGGGTAGATATTTCCAAGTTTATACAGATAGCGTTGCAGATATTTCCATGTTTATACAAATAGCGGTGTAGATATTTCCATTTTTATACAGATAGCGGTGTAGATATTTCCATCTTTACACAGATAGAGGTGTAGATATTTCCATCTTTGCACAGATTGAGATGTAGATATTCCCATGTTTTTACAGGTAGACGTGCAGATATTTCCAAGTTTATGCAGATCGCTGTGTAGATATTTCCATCTTTCTACTAATGGCAGTGTAGATATTTCTATGTTTATACAGATGGCGGTGAAGATGTTTCCATGTTTATGTAGATGGCGGTGTAGATATTTCCATGTTTATAGAGATGGGGGTGTAGATATTTCTATGTTTACAAAGATAGCAGTGTAGATATTTCGATGATTATAGAGATGGCGGTGTAGCTCTTACCATGTTTCTAGAGATACTGCTGTTGATATTACCAAGTTTATACAGATGGCTCTGTAGATATTCCCATGTGTATACAGATGGCAGTGTAGATATTTCCTTTTATATGCAGATGGAGGTGTAGATATTTCAAAGTTTATACAGATGACTGTGTAAATATTTCCTTTTTTATGCAGATGGAGGTGTAGATATTTCAAAGTTTATACAGATGACTGTGTAAATATTTCGATGTTTTTACAGATGGCGGTGTAGATACGTCGAGGTTTATACAGATATCTCTGTGGCTATTTCCATGTTGAAACAGATAGCAGTGTAGATATTTCCATGTTTATACAGACGGCAATGTAAATATTTCAATGTTTGTACAGATAGTGGTGCAGAGATTTCCATGTTTATACAGATGACTGTGTAGGTATTTCCATGTTTATGCAGATGACGGTGTAGATATTTCCATGTTTATAGAGATAGCCATGTAGATATTTCCATGTTTCTACAGTTAGCGGTGTAGACATTTCCATGTTTATACAGATAGCGGTGTGGCTATTTCCATGTTTATACAGATAGCGGTGTAGATATTTCCATGTTTACAGAGATGGCTGTGTAGATATTTCCTAGTTTATACAGATGGCCGTGTAGATATTTCCATATTTATACAGATAGTGGTGTAGATATTTCCATGTGTATACAGATGGTGTTGTAGATATTTCCATGCTTATAGAGATAGCCATGTAGCTATTTCCGTGTTTGTACAGATAGCGTTGAAGACATTTCCATGTTTATAGAGATAGCACTGTAGATATTTCCATATTTATACAGATAGCGGTGTAGATATTTCCATGTTTAAACAGAGAGCTGTGTAGATATTTCCATGTTTATACAGATATCGTTGGAGATATTTCGCTGTTTATACAGATAGTGGTGGAGATATTTCCATGTTTATCCAGATGGCGTTGTTGATATTTCCAAGTTTAAACAGATAGCGGTGTAGCTATTTCCATGTTTATACAGATAGCTGTGTAGATATTTCCATGTTTCTACAGATAGTGGTGTTAGTATTTCCAAGTTTATATAGATAGCGGAGTGGCTATTTCCATGTTTATACAGATAGAGGTGTAGATATTTCCATGTTTACAGAGATGGCTGTGTACATATTTCCATGTTTTTACAGATGGCAGTGTAGATATTTCCATGTTTATACAGATAGTGGTGTAGATATTTCCATCTTTATACAGATGACTGTGTAGGTATTTCCATGTTTATACAGATGTCGGTGTAGATGTTTCCATGTTTACACACATAGCGTTGTAGATATTTGCATGTTTATACAGATAGCGGTGGAGATATTTCCATGTTTATACAGATACCGGTGTTGATATTTCCATGTTTATACAGATAGCGGTGGAGATATTTCCATGTTTATACATGTGGTGGTGGGGATATTTCAATGTTTATACAGATGGTATTGTAGACATTTCCATGATTTCACAGATGGTGGTGTAGATATTTCCATGTTTATACAGATGACTGTATAGTTATTTCCATGTTTATACAGATGGCCGTTTAGATATTTCCATATGTATAGAGATAGCGGTGTAGATATTTCCATATTTATACAGATCGCGGGGAAGATATTTGAATGTTTATACAGATAGCGGTGTAGATATTTCTATGTTTATACAGATGGAGGTGTAGATATTTCCATGTTTACACAGATGGCGGTGTAGATATTTCCATGTTTTTGCAAATGGCGGTGTTGATATTTCCATCTTTATACAGATGGCGGTGTAGACATTTCCATGTTTATACAGATAGCGGTGGAGATATTTCCATGTTGATACAGATAGCGGTGGAGATATTTCCATGTTTATACAGATGTCGGTGTAGATGTTTCCATGCTTATAGAGATAGCGGTGGAGATATTTCCAAGTTTATATAGATCGCCATGTAGATATTTCCATGTTGATACAGATAGCTGTGTAGACATTTCCATGTCTATAGAGATAGCAGTGTAGATATTTCCATATTTTTTCAGATAGCGGTGTAGATATTTCCATGTTTATACAGATAGCCGTGTAGCTGTTTCCATGTTTATACAGAAAGCGGTGTAGATATTTCAATGTTTATACAGATCGTGGTGTAGATATTTCCATGTTTATACAGACAGCGGTGTAGAAATTTCCATGTTTATACAGGTAGCGGTGCAGATATTTCCATGTTTATACAGATCGCGGTGTTGACATTTCCATCTTTCTACAGATGGCAGTGTAGGTATTTCTATGTTTATACAGAAGGCGGTGTGGATATTTCCATGTTTATACAGATGGTGGTGTAGTTATTTCCATGTTTATGCAGATGGCGGCGTAGATATTTCCATGTTTATAGAGATGGTGGTATAGATATTTTTATGTTTATAGAGATAGCAGTGTAGATAATTCCATGTTTATAGACATGGCGGTGTAGGTATTTCTATCTTTATACAGATACTGGTGTAGATATTTCCATGTTTACACAGATGGTGGTGTAGATATTTCCATGTTTACACAGAGAGCGGTGTTGCTATTTCGAAGATTATACACATAGCGGTGTTGATATTTCCATGTTTATACAGCTCGCGGTGCGGATATTTCCATCTATATACAGATGGCAGTGTAGATATTTCCATGCTTATACAGATAGCGGTGTAGATATTTCCAGGTTTACACAGATGGTGGTGTAGATAATTCCATGTTAACAGAGATGGCGGTGCAGATACTTACATGTTTATAGAGATGGTGGTGTAGAAATTTCCAAGTTTATAGGGAAGGCGGTGCAGATAATTCCATGTTTATAGAGATAGAGTTGTAGGTATTTCCATGTTTATAGAGATAGCGGGGTAGTTATTTCCATGTTTACAGAGATAGCGGTGTACATATTTCCATATTTGCACAGATTGCTGTGTAGATATTTCCATCTTTGCACAGATTGCGGTGTAGATATTTCCATCTTTACACTGATAGCGGTGTAGATATTTCCATGTTTACACACATATCTCTTTTGATATTTCCATGTTTACACAGATAGCATTGTAGATATTTCCATAATTATACTGATAGCGGTGTAGATATTTTCATGTTTATACAGATAGCGATGTATATATTTCCATGTTTATACAGTTAGCGGTGTAGATATTTCCATGTTTATACAGATAGCGGTGTAGACATTTCCATGGTTATACAGATAGTGGAGTAGATATATCCATGTTTATGCAGATAGCGGTGGAGGTATTTCCATGTTTCTACAGAAGGCGGTGTAGATATATTCATGTTTATACAGATAGTGGTGTAGATATTTCCATGTTTCTTCAGATGGCAGTATTGATATTTCCATGTTTATACAGATAGCGGTGTGGATATTTGCAAGTTTATACAGATAGCGGTGTAGATATTTCCATGTTTATACAGATGTCTGTGTATATATTTCCATGTTTATACAGATGGCAGTGTAGATATTTCCATGTTAATACAGATAGCGGTGAAGACATTTCCATGTTTATGGAGATAGCGGTGTAGATATTGCCATATTTACTAAGATAGCGGTGTAGATATTTCCATGTGTATACAGATAGTGGTGTAGATATTTCCAAGTTTATACAGATAGCGGTGTAGATATTTCCATGTTTATACAGATAATGTTGTAGATATTTCCATGTTTATACAGATAGCGGTGTTGGTATTTCCATGTTTATACAGGTAGCGGTGTAGGTATTTCCAGGTTTATACAGCTAGCAGTGTTGATATTTCCATCTTTATACACATGGCATTGTAGATATTTCCATGTTTATAGAGATAGTGGTGTACATATTTCCATGTTTATACAAATAGCGCTGTAAATATTTTCATGTTTATAGAGACAGCAGTGTAAATATTTCCATGCTTATACAGATAACGGTTTAAATGTTTACACATTTACAGAGATAGCGGTGTAGATATTTCCACGTTTATACAGAAAGTGGTTTAGTTATTTCCACGTTTATATACATTGCGGTGTAGATATTTCCACGTTTATAGAGATAGCGGTGTAGATATTTCCACGTTTATACACATAGCGGTGTACATATTTCCAGTTTTATAGAGATAGCGGTGTAGATATTTCCACGTTTATACAGATAGCGGTGTAAATATTTTCACGTTTATACACATAGCGGTGTAGATATTTCCACGTTTATAGACATAGCGGTGTAGGTATTTCCATGTTTATACATATAGCTTTGTAGATGTTTCCATGTTTATACAGATAGCGGTGGAGTTATTTCCATGTTTATTCAGATAGCGGTGTAGATACTTCCATGTTTATACAGACAGCAGTGTATATATTTCCGTGTTTATAGTGTTAGCGGTGTAGATATTAACATTTTAACACAGATAGCGGTGTAGATATTTCCATATTTGCACAGATTGCGGTGTAGATATTTCCATCTTTACACAGATAGCGGGGTAGATATTTCCATGTTTACACAGATAGCGGTGTGGATATTTCCATGTTTATACAGATGGCGGTGTAGATATTTCCATGTTAATGCTGATGGCGGTGCAGATATTTCAATGTTTAAAGAGATTGCGGTGTAGATATTTTTATTTTTATTGAGATAGCGGTGTAGATAAATCCATGTTTACACAGATAGCGGTGTAGATATTTCCATGTTTGTAGAGAGAGAGGTGAACATATTTCCATATTTATACAGATAGCGGTGTAGATATTTCCAAGTTTATTCATATGGCAGCATAGATATTTCCATGTTTATACAGATAGCGGTGTGGATATTTGCAAGTTTATACAGATAACAGTGTAGATATTTCCATGTTTATACAGATGTCTGTGCAGATATTTCCATGTTTATACAGATGGCAGTGTAGTTATTTCCATGTTTATACAGATAGCGGTGAAGACATGTCCATGTTTATGGAGATAGCGGTGTAGATATTTCCATATTTATTAAGATAGCGGTGTAGATATTTCCATGTGTATATAGATAGCGGTGTAGATATTTCCAAGTTTATACAGATAGCGTTGTAGATATTTCCATGTTTATACAGATAACGTTGTAAATATTTCCATCTTTATACAGATTGCGGTGTTGTTATTTCCATGTTTATACAGGTAGCGGTGTAGATATTTCCAGGTGTATACAGCTTGCGGTGTTGATATTTCCATCTTTATACAGATGGCATTGTAGATATTTCCATGTTTATAGAGATAGCGGTGTACATATTTCCATGTTTATACAAGTAGCGTTGTAAATATTTACATCTTTAAAGAGACAGCGGTGTAAGTATTTCCATGTTTATGCAGATAACGGTTTAAATGTTTACACATTTACAGAGATAGCGGTGTAGATATTTCCACGTTTATACAGAAAGTGGTTTAGTTATTTCCACGTTTATATACATAGTGGTGTAGATATTTCCACGTTTATAGAGATAGCGGTGCAGATATTTCCACGTTTATACACATAGCGGTGTACATATTTCCACGTTTATAGAGATAGCAGTGTAGATATTTCCACGTTAATACAGATAGCGGTGTAAATATTTTCACATTTATACACATAGCTGTGTAGATATTTCCACGTTTATAGACATAGCGGTGTAGATATTTCCATGTTTATGGAGATAGCATTGTAGATATTTCCATGTTTACACAGGGAGCGGTGTAGTTATTTCCATGTATATAGAGATAACGGTGCAGATATTTCCATATTTATACAGATTGCAGTTGAGATATTTCCATGTTTATAAAGTTAGCGGTGGAGATATTCCCATGTTTATACAGATAGCGGTGTAGATATTTCCATGTTTATACAGATAGTGGTGTAGATATATCCATGTTTATACAGATAGCAGTGTAGGTATTTCCATGTTTACAGATTGCACTGGAGATATTTCCATCTTTATACAGATAGACGTGTAGATAATTCCATGTTTATAGAGATAGCGGTGAAGATAATTCCATGTTTATAGAGATAGCGGTGAAGGTAATTCCATGTTTATAGAGATAGCGGTGGAGATATTTCCATGTTTGTACATATAGCGATTTAGATATTTCCATGTTCATGCAGATAGCGGTGTAGATATTTCCATATTTATAGAGATAGCGATGTACATAATTCCATGTTAATTCAGATAGCGGTGTAGATATTTCCATGTTTATACAGATAGTGGTGTGGCTGTTCCATGTTTATACAAATGGCAGTGTAGATATTTCCATGTTTATACAGATAGCGGTGGAGATATTTCCATGTTTATAGAGATAGCGGTCGAGATATTTCCATGTTTATACAGATAACGATGTAGATATTTCCATGTTTATACTGATAGCAGTGTGGATATTTCCATCTTTACTGAGATGGCTGTGTACATATTTCCATATTTATGCAGATGGCACTGTAGATATTTCCATGTTTATACAGATATTCGTGTAGATATTTCCATGTTTATTCAGATAGCGGTGTAGATATTTCCATGTTTATACAGATAGCGGTGTAGATATTTCCATGTATATACAGATGGCTGTGTAGATATTTCCATATGTATACAGATGGCAGTGTAGATATTTCCATGTTTACAGATTGACGTGTAGATATTTCCTGGTTTACACAGATGACTGTGTAGATATTTCCATGTTTTTACAGATGGCGGTTTAGATATTTCCATGTTCATACACATAGCCATGTAGATATTTCCATGTTTATATATATAGCGTTGTAGACATTTCCATGTTTAGAGAGACAGCGTTGTAGATATTTTGATATTTATACAGATAGCGGTGTAAATATTTCTATGTTTATACAGATAACGTTGTAGATATTTCCATGTTTATACAGATGACTGTGTATATATTTCCATGTTTATACAGATGGCGGTGTTGATATTTCCATGTTTATAGAGATAGCCATGTAGATATTTCCGTGTTTATAGAAATAGCGGTGTAGATATATCCATGTTTATACAGATCGTGGTGTAGATATATCCATGTTTATACAGATAGCGGTGTAGATATTTCCATGTATATACAGATAGCAGTGTAGTTATTTCCATGTTTACAGAGATTGAGGTGTAGATATTTCCATATTTGCACAGATTGCGGTGTAGATAATTCTATCTTCACACAGATAGCAGTGTACATATTTGCATGTTTACACAGACAGCAGTGTAGATATTTCCGTGTTTACCCAGATAGTGTTGTAGGTATTTCCGTGTTTATACAGATAGCAGTGTAGATATTTCCATGTTTATACAGATAGCGGTGGAGATATTTCCATGTTTATAGAGATAGCGGTCGAGATATTTCCATGTTTATACAGATAACGATGTAGATATTTCCATGTTTATACTGATAGCAGTGTGGATATTTCCATCTTTACTGAGATGGCTGTGTACATATTTCCATGTTTATGCAGATGGCACTGTAGATATTTCCATGTTTATACAGATATTCGTGTAGATATTTCTATGTTTATTCAGATAGCGGTGTAGATATTTCCATGTTTATACAGATAGCGGTGTAGATATTTCCATGTATATACAGATGGCTGTGTAGATATTTCCATATGTATACAGATGGCAGTGTAGATATTTCCATGTTTACAGATTGACGTGTAGATATTTCCAGGTTTACACAGATGACTGTGTAGATATTTCCATGTTTTTACAGGTGGCGGTTTAGATATTTCCATGTTCATACACATAGCCATGTAGATATTTCCATGTTTATATATATAGCGTTGTAGACATTTCCATGTTTAGAGAGACAGCGTTGTAGATATTTTGATATTTATACAGATAGCGGTGTAAATATTTCTATGTTTATACAGATAACGTTGTAGATATTTCCATGTTTATACAGATGACTGTGTATATATTTCCATGTTTATACAGATGGCGGTGTTGATATTTCCATGTTTATAGAGATAGCCATGTAGATATTTCCGTGTTTATAGAGATAGCGGTGTAGATATATCCATGTTTATACAGATCGTGGTGTAGATATATCCATGTTTATACAGATAGCGGTGTAGATATTTCCATGTTTATACAGATAGCAGTGTAGTTATTTCCATGTTTACAGAGATTGAGGTGTAGATATTTCCATATTTGCACAGATTGCGGTGTAGATAATTCTATCTTCACACAGATAGCAGTGTACATATTTGCATGTTTACACAGACAGCAGTGTAGATATTTCCGTGTTTACCCAGATAGTGTTGTAGGTATTTCCGTGTTTATACAGATAGCAGTGGAGATATTTCCATGTTTATACAGATAGCGCTGTTGATATTTCCAAGTTTATAGAGATAGCGGTGTAGATATCTCCATGATTATACACATAGCGGTAGAGATATTTCCATGTTTATACAGATGGCGTTGTAGATATTTCCAAGTTTATTCAGATAGCGGTGTAGATATTTCCAAGTTTTTTCCGATAGCAGTGTAGATATTTGAATGTTTATACAAATAGCTGTGTAGGTATTGCCATGTTTATGGAGATATCGGTGTAGATATTTCCATGTCTATACAGATAGTGGTGTAGATATTTCCATGTATATACAGATGACTGTGTGTGTATTTCCATGTTTATACAGATGGCAGTGTAGATATTTCTATGTTTGTACAGATGGTGTTGTAGATATTTCCATGTTTATACAGATGGCGGTGTAGATATTTCCATGTTTATGCAGATGGCAGTGTAGATAGTTCCATGTTTGTTCAGATAGCGGTGTAGATATTTCCATGTTTCTACTGATAGCGGTGTAGTTATTTGCATGATTGTAGACATAGCGGTGTAGGAATTTCCATGTGTATAGAGATAGTGGTGCAGATGTTTCTAGATTTATACTGATGGTAGTGTAGATATTTCCATCTGTATACACATCACAGTGTAGATATTTCCATGTTTATAGAGATGCTGGTGTAGATATTTCCATGTATATACAGATGACTGTGTAGATATTTCCATGTTTATACTCATGGCGGTGTAGATATTTCCACGTTTATAGAGATACCTGTGTAGATATATCCATGTTTATACACATAGCGGTGCAGATATTTCCATGATTATAGAGATACCGGTGTAGATATTTCCATCTTTGCACAGATTGCATTTTATATATTTCCATCTTTGCACAGATAGCGGTGTAGATATTTTCATGTTTCTACAGATACCTGTGTAGATATTTCCATGTTTACACAGATTGCGTTGTACATATTTCCATGTTTATACAGATAGCGGTGTAGATATTTCCATGTTTATACAGATTGCTGTGTAGATGTTTCAATGTTTATACTTATAGTGGTGGAGATATTTCCATGTTTATTCAGATAGCGGTGTAGATATTTCCATGTTTATAGAGACAGCGGTGTAGATATTTCCACGTTTATAGTGTTAGCGGTGTAGATATTACCATGTTAACACAGATAGCGGTGTAGATATTTCCATATTTGCACAGATTGCGGTGTAGATATTTCCATCTTTACACAGATAGCGGGGTAGATATTTCCATGTTTACACAGATAGCGGTGTAGATATTTCCATGTTTACACACATAGCATTGTAGATATTTGCATGTTTATACAGATAGCGGTGGAGATATTTCCATGTTTATACAGATACCGGTGTTGATATTTCCATGTTTATACAGATAGCGGTGGAGATATTTCCATGTTTATACATGTGGTGGTGGGGATATTTCAATGTTTATACAGATGGTATTGTAGATATTTCCATGATTTCACAGATGGTGTTGTAGATATTTCCATGTTTATACAGATGACTGTATAGTTATTTCCATGTTTATGCAGATGGCCGTTTAGATATTTCCATATGTATAGAGATAGCGGTTTAGATATTTCCATATTTATACAGATCGCGGGGAAGATATTTGAATGTTTATACAGATAGCGGTGTAGATATTTCTATGTTTATACAGATGGAGGTGTAGATATTTCCATGTTTACACAGATGGCGGTGTAGATATTTCCATGTTTTTGCAAATGGCGGTGTTGATATTTCCATCTTTATACAGATGGCGGTGTAGACATTTCCATGTTTATACAGATAGCGGTGGAGATATTTCCATGTTGATACAGATAGCGGTGGAGATATTTCCATGTTTATACAGATGTCGGTGTAGATGTTTCCATGCTTATAGAGATAGCGGTGGAGATATTTCCAAGTTTATATAGATCGCCATGTAGATATTTCCATGTTGATACAGATAGCTGTGTAGACATTTCCATGTCTATAGAGATAGCAGTGTAGATATTTCCATATTTTTTCAGATAGCGGTGTAGATATTTCCATGTATATACAGATAGCCGTGTAGCTGTTTCCATGTTTATACAGAAAGCGGTGTAGATATTTCAATGCTTATACAGATAGTGGTGTAGATATTTCCATGTTTATGCATACAGCGGTGTAGAAATTTCCATGTTTATACAGATGGCGGTGTAGATATTTTCATGTTTATGCAGATAGTGGTGTAGATATTTCCAAGTTTATACTGATAGCCGTGTAGATATTTCCGTGTTTATACAGATGGTAGTGTAGATATTTCCATGTTTATACTGATGGAGTTGTAGACATTCCCAGATTTATACAGATGATTGTGTAGAAATTTCCATGTTTTTACAGACGGTGTTGTAGATATTTCCATGTATATACAGATAGCGGTGTGCATATTTCCATGATTATGCAGATCGCGGTGTTGGTATTTCCATGTTTATACAGATAGCATTGTAGGTATTTCCATGTTTATTCAGATAGAGGTGTTGGTATTTCCATATTTATACAGGTAGCGGTGTAGATATTTCCATGTTTATACATCTCGCGGTTTTGGTATTTCCATCTTTTTACAGACGGCAGTGGAGATATTTCCATGTTTATAGCGGTAGCGTTGTACATATTTCCATGTTTATACAAATAGCGTTGTAAATATTTCCATGTGTATAGAAAAAGCGGTGTAAATATTTCCATGTTTATACAGATAGCGGTTTAAATGTTTTCACATTTACAGAGATATCGATGTAGAAATTTCCACGTTTATGGAGAAAGTGGTGTAGATATTTCCACGTTTACCGAGATAGCGGTGAAGATATTTCCAAGTTTATACAGATAGCGGTGTAGATATTTCCACGTTTATACCCATAGCTGTTTGGATATTTCGATGTTTATAGTAATAGCGGTATAGATAATTGAATGTTTATACAGATAGCGGTGTACATATTTACACGTTTATACTGATAGCTGTGTAGATATTTCCACGTTTTTACTGATAGCGGTGTAGATATTTCCACGTTTATAGAGATAGTGCTGTAGATATTTCCAAGTTTATAGAGATAGCGGTGTAGATCTTTCCATGTTTACAGAGACACCGTTGCAGATATTCCCACGTTTATAGAGATAGCAGTGTAGATATTTCCATGTTTATAGATACAGCGGGGTATATACTTCCACCTTTATAGAGATAGCCGGGTAGATATTTCCAAGTTTATGGAGACAGCGGTGTGGATATTTGCATGGTTATAGAGAGAGCGGTGTAGATATTTCCATGTTTTTACACACAGCGTTGTAGATATTTCCTTGTTTATACAGATAGCGGTGTAGGTATTTCCATGTTTATACCCATAGCGGTACACATATTTCCATGTTTACACACATAGCTCTGTTGATATTTCCATGTTTACACAGATAGCGGTGTAGATATTTCCATGTTTATACAGACAGCTGTGTAGATAGCTGTATTTTTATAGAGATAGCGGTGTAGATATTTCCATACTTATACAGATAACGGTGCAGATATTTCCATGTTTATTCATATGGCGGTGTAGATATTTCCATGTTTATACAGATGGCGGTGTAGGTATTTCCCTGTTTATACAGATAGCAGTGTAGATATTTCCATGTTTATACAGATAGCGGTGTAAGTATTTCCATGCTTACACAGATAGTGGTTTAGATATTTCCAATTTTGCACAGATTGCGGTGTATATATTTCCATCTTTACCCAGATAGCAGTGTAGTTATTTCCATGTTTACACAGATAGCTGTGTAGATATTTCCAAGTTTACACAGATAGCGTTGTAGGTATTTCCATATTTATACAGATAGCAGTGTAGATATTTCCATGTTTATACAGATAACGGTGTAGATATTTCCATGTTTATACAGATAGCGGTGGAGATATTTCCATGTTTATACAGATAGCGGTGCAGATATTTCCATGCTTATACAGCTAGCGTTGTATAAATTTCCATGTTTACACAGATAGCGGTGGATATAATTCCATGCTTATACAGATAGCGGTGGAGATATTTCCATGTTTATACAGATGGCGGTGTAGGTATTTTCATGTTTATACAGATCGCGTTGTAGATATTTCCAAGATTATACAGATAGCCGTGTAGATATTTCCAAGTTTATACAGATAGCGGAGTAAATACTTCCAGGTTTATACAGATTGCGGTTTAGGTATTTCCACGTTTACACAGACGGCGGTGTAGATATTTCCATGTTTATACTGATTGCTGTGAAGATATTTTCATCTGTATACAGATGGCAGTGTAGATATTTCCATGTTTATACTGATATCGTTGTAGATATTTCCATGTTTATACAGATAGCGGTGTGGGTATTTCCATGATTATACAGATGGCGGTGTTGGTATTTCCATGTTTATACAGATAGCCGTGTAGATATTTCCATGTTTATAAAGGTCACGGTGTTGATATTTCCATCTTTATACAGATGGCTGTGTAGATATTTCCATGTTTATAGAGATAGCGGTGTACATATTTATATGTTTATACAAATAGCTTTGTAAATATTTCCATGTTTATACAGATAGCGGTGTAAATATTTCCATGTTTATACAGATAGCGGTTTAAATGTTTACACATTTTCAGAGATAGCGGTGTATATATTTCCATGTTTATACAGATGGCGGTGTAGATATTTCAATGTTCATAGAGATGGCAGTGTAGTTATTTCCATGTTTATACAGATGGCGGTGTGGATATTTCCATGTATATACATATGACTGTGTAGATATTTCCATGTTTTTACAAATGGCGGTGTAGATATTTCCATATTTATACAAATAGCGGTGTGGCTATTTCCATGTTTATACAGATAGCGGTGAAGTTATTTCCAGGTTTATAGAGATGTCTGTGTAGATATTTCCATGTTTATACAGGTGGCAGTGTAGTTATTTCCATGTTTATACAGATAGCGGTATAGATATTTCCATGTTTATACAGATGTGTGTGTTGTTATTTCCATGTTTATACAGATGGCGGTTTAGGCATTTCCATGTTTATGCAGATAGCGGTGTAGACATTTCCAGGTTTACAGAGATAGCGGTGTAGATATTTCAATGTTTATACATATACCGCTGTAGATATTTCCATGTTTACACATACAGCGGTGTAGATATTTCCATGTTTAAAAAAATGGCGGTGTAGGTATTTCCATGTTTATAGAGATAGTGGTGGAGATATTTCCATGTATATACAGATAGCGAAGTAGATATTCCCATGTTTATACAGATAGCGGTGTTGGTATTTCCATGTTTAAACAGATAGCGGTGTAGATACTTCCTTGTTTATACAGATAGCGGTGTAGATATTTCCATGTTCATAGAGATAGTGGTGTAGATATTTCCATGTTTATACAGATAGCGGTGTAGATATTTCCATGTTTATACCGGTATCGTTGAAGATATTCCCAAGTTTAAACAGATAATGGTGTAGATGTTTCCAGGTTTAAACAGGTAGCTGTGTACATAATTCCATGTTTATACAGAAAGCGGTGTAGATATTTCCGTATTTATACAGATAGCGGTGTAGAAATTTCCACGATTATACTGATAGCGGTGTAGATATTTCCATGTTTACAGAGATAGCGGTGTAGATATTTCCATATTTGCAAAGATTGCGGTGTAGATATTTCCATCTTTACACAGATATCGGTGTACATATTTCCAAGTTTACACAGATAGCTGTGTAGATATTTCCATGTTTACACAGAGAGTGTTGTAGATATTTCCACCTTTATACAGATGGCAGTGTAGATATTTCCATGTTTATAAAGATAGCGGTGTAGATATTTCCATGTTTCTACAGATGGCTGTGTAGATATATCCATGGGTATAGAGATGGCAGTGTAGATCTTTTCATGTTTATACAGATGGAGGTGTAGTTATTTTCATCTTTATACAGATGGCTGTGTAGGTATTTCCATGTTTTTAGAGATGGCGGTGTCGTTATTTCCATGCTTATAAAGATAGCGGTGGGGGTTTTTCCATATTTATTCAGATAGCAGTGTAGGTATTTCCATGTTTATAGAGATTGCTGTGCAGATATTTCCATGTGTATACAGATAGCATTGTAGATATTTCCATGTTTACACAGATAGCGGTGTAAATACTTCCATGTTTATAAAGATAGTGGTGTAGATATCTCCATATTTATACTGATGACATTGTAGGTGCTTCCATGTTTATACAGATTGCAGTGTAGGTATTTTCATGTTTATAGAGATAGCCATGTTGATATTTCCATGTTTATACAGATAGTGGTGTAGACATTTCCATGTTTATAGAGATGGTGGTATAGATATTTCGTTTTTATACAGATAGCCGTGTAGATATTTCCATGTTTATACAGATAGCGGTGTAGATATTTCCATGTTTACAGAGATGGCAGTGTAGATATTTCATATTTATACAGATAGCGGTGTAGACATTTCCATGTTTATAGAGATGGCGGTGTAGATATTTCCATATTTATACAGATAGCCGTGTAGATATTTCCATGTTTATACAGATTCCGGTGAGATATTTCCATGTTTACACAGATCGTGGTGTAGATATTTCCATGTTTATACAGATAGCTTTGTAGATATTTCTATGCTTATATGGATAGCGGCGTAGATATTTCCATGTTTATAGAGATAGCGGTGTAGATATTTCCATGTTTACAGATGGCGGTGTTGATATTTCCATGTTTATACAGATAGCGGTGTGGCTATTTCCATGTTTTTACAGATAGCAGTGTAGATATTTCCATGTTTATAGAGATGACTGTGTGGATATTTCCATGTTTATACAGATCGCTGTGTAGATATTTCCACGTGTATGCAGATGGCAGTGTAGATATTTCCACGTTTATACAGATGGAGGTGTAGATATTTCCATGTTTATACAGATGGCTCTGTAGATATTTCCATGTTTTTACAGATAGCAGTGTAGAGATTACCATGTTTACACAGATAGCGGTGTAGATATTTCAATCTTTGCACAGATGGTGGTGTAGATATTTCCATCTTTACACAGATAGTGGTGTAGATATTTCCATCTTTGCACAGATTGCGGTGTAGATATTTCCATCTTTACACAGATGGTGGTGCAGATATTTCCATGTTTACACATATAGTAGTGTAGATATTTCCATGTTTAAACAGATAGCGTTGAATATATTTGCATGATTATACAGATAGCGGTGTAGACATTTCCATGTTTATACAGATAGCGGTGTAGATATTTCCATATTTATTCAGATAGCGGTGGGGATATTTCTATGTTTATACAGATAGCCGTGGAGATATTTCCATGTTTATACAGATGGCGATGTAGATATTTCCATGTTTATAAAGATAGTGCTGTAGATATATCCATGTTTATATAGATAGCGGTTTAGATATTTCCATGTTGATAGAGATTGCGGTGTAGCTATTTCCATGTTTATAGAAATAGCGGTGTAGATATTTCCATGTATCTACAGATGGCTGTGTAGATATTTCCATGAGTATACAGATGGCAGTGTAGATATTTCCATGTTTATAAAGATGGAGGTACAGATATTTCCCTGTTTAAACAGATGACTGTGTAGATATTTCCATGTTTTTACAGATGGCGGTCTAGATATTTCCATGTTTATACAGATAGCAGTGTAGATATTTCCATGTTTATAGAAATGGCTGTGTAGATATTTCCAAGTTTATACAGATGGCAGTGAAGATATTTCCATGTTTATACACATAGTGGTGTAGATATTTCCATGTTTATACAGATGATTGTTTAGGTATTTCCATTTTTATGCAGATGGCGGTGTAGATATTTCCATGTTTATAGAGACAGCGGTGTAGATATTTCCACGTTTATAGTGTTAGCGGTGTAGATATTACCATGTTAACACAGATAGCGGTGTAGATATTTCCATATTTGCACAGATTGCGGTGTAGATATTTCCATCTTTACACAGATAGCGGGGTAGATATTTCCATGTTTACACAGATAGCGGTGTAGATATTTCCATGTTTACACACATAGCGTTGTAGATATTTGCATGTTTATACAGATAGCGGTGGAGATATTTCCATGTTTATACAGATACCGGTGTTGATATTTCCATGTTTATACAGATAGCGGTGGAGATATTTCCATGTTTATACATGTGGTGGTGGGGATATTTCAATGTTTATACAGATGGTATTGTAGATATTTCCATGATTTCACAGATGGTGTTGTAGATATTTCCATGTTTATACAGATGACTGTATAGTTATTTCCATATTTATGCAGATGGCCGTTTAGATATTTCCATATGTATAGAGATAGCGGTTTAGATATTTCCATATTTATACAGATCGCGGGGAAGATATTTGAATGTTTATACAGATAGCGGTGTAGATATTTCTATGTTTATACAGATGGAGGTGTAGATATTTCCATGTTTACACAGATGGCGGTGTAGATATTTCCATGTTTTTGCAAACGGCGGTGTTGATATTTCCATCTTTATACAGATGGCGGTGTAGACATTTCCATGTTTATACAGATAGCGGTGGAGATATTTCCATGTTGATACAGATAGCGGTGGAGATATTTCCATGTTTATACAGATGTCGGTGTAGATGTTTCCATGCTTATAGAGATAGCGGTGGAGATATTTCCAAGTTTATATAGATCGCCATGTAGATATTTCCATGTTGATACAGATAGCTGTGTAGACATTTCCATGTCTATAGAGATAGCAGTGTAGATATTTCCATATTTTTTCAGATAGCGGTGTAGATATTTCCATGTATATACAGATAGCCGTGTAGCTGTTTCCATGTTTATACAGAAAGCGGTGTAGATATTTCAATGCTTATACAGATAGTGGTGTAGATATTTCCATGTTTATGCATACAGCGGTGTAGAAATTTCCATGTTTATACAGATGGCGGTGTAGATATTTTCATGTTTATGCAGATAGTGGTGTAGATATTTCCAAGTTTATACTGATAGCCGTGTAGATATTTCCGTGTTTATACAGATGGTAGTGTAGATATTTCCATGTTTATACTGATGGAGTTGTAGACATTCCCAGATTTATACAGATGATTGTGTAGAAATTTCCATGTTTTTACAGACGGTGTTGTAGATATTTCCATGTATATACAGATAGCGGTGTGCATATTTCCATGATTATGCAGATCGCGGTGTTGGTATTTCCATGTTTATACAGATAGCATTGTAGGTATTTCCATGTTTATTCAGATAGAGGTGTTGGTATTTCCATATTTATACAGGTAGCGGTGTAGATATTTCCATGTTTATACATCTCGCGGTTTTGGTATTTCCATCTTTTTACAGACGGCAGTGGAGATATTTCCATGTTTATAGCGGTAGCGTTGTACATATTTCCATGTTTATACAAATAGCGTTGTAAATATTTCCATGTGTATAGAAAAAGCGGTGTAAATATTTCCATGTTTATACAGATAGCGGTTTAAATGTTTTCACATTTACAGAGATATCGATGTAGAAATTTCCACGTTTATGGAGAAAGTGGTGTAGATATTTCCACGTTTACCGAGATAGCGGTGAAGATATTTCCAAGTTTATACAGATAGCGGTGTAGATATTTCCACGTTTATACCCATAGCTGTTTGGATATTTCGATGTTTATAGTAATAGCGGTATAGATAATTGAATGTTTATACAGATAGCGGTGTACATATTTACACGTTTATACTGATAGCTGTGTAGATATTTCCACGTTTTTACTGATAGCGGTGTAGATATTTCCACGTTTATAGAGATAGTGCTGTAGATATTTCCAAGTTTATAGAGATAGCGGTGTAGATCTTTCCATGTTTACAGAGACACCGTTGCAGATATTCCCACGTTTATAGAGATAGCAGTGTAGATGTTTCCATGTTTATAGATACAGCGGGGTATATACTTCCACCTTTATAGAGATAGCCGGTTAGATATTTCCAAGTTTATGGAGACAGCGGTGTGGATATTTGCATGGTTATAGAGACAGCGGTGTAGATATTTCCATGTTTTTACACACAGCGTTGTAGATATTTCCTTGTTTATACAGATAGCGGTGTAGGTATTTCCATGTTTATACCCATAGCGGTACGCATATTTCCATGTTTACACACATAGCTCTGTTGATATTTCCATGTTTACACAGATAGCGGTGTAGATATTTCCATGTTTATACAGACAGCTGTGTAGATAGCTGTATTTTTATAGAGATAGCGGTGTAGATATTTCCATACTTATACAGATAACGGTGCAGATATTTCCATGTTTATTCATATGGCGGTGTAGATATTTCCATGTTTATACAGATGGCGGTGTAGGTATTTCCCTGTTTATACAGATAGCAGTGTAGATATTTCCATGTTTATACAGATAGCGGTGTAAGTATTTCCATGCTTACACAGATAGTGGTTTAGATATTTCCAATTTTGCACAGATTGCGGTGTATATATTTCCATCTTTACCCAGATAGCAGTGTAGTTATTTCCATGTTTACACAGATAGCTGTGTAGATATTTCCAAGTTTACACAGATAGCGTTGTAGGTATTTCCATATTTATACAGATAGCAGTGTAGATATTTCCATGTTTATACAGATAACGGTGTAGATATTTCCATGTTTATACAGATAGCGGTGGAGATATTTCCATGTTTATACAGATAGCGGTGCAGATATTTCCATGCTTATACAGCTAGCGTTGTATAAATTTCCATGTTTACACAGATAGCGGTGGATATAATTCCATGCTTATACAGATAGCGGTGGAGATATTTCCATGTTTATACAGATGGCGGTGTAGGTATTTTCATGTTTATACAGATCGCATTGTAGATATTTCCAAGATTATACAGATAGCCGTGTAGATATTTCCAAGTTTATACAGATAGTGGAGTAAATACTTCCAGGTTTATACAGATTGCGGTTTAGGTATTTCCACGTTTACACAGACGGCGGTGTAGATATTTCCATGTTTATACTGATTGCTGTGAAGATATTTTCATCTGTATACAGATGGCAGTGTAGATATTTCCATGTTTATACTGATATCGTTGTAGATATTTCCATGTTTATACAGATAGCGGTGTGGGTATTTCCATGATTATACAGATGGCGGTGTTGGTATTTCCATGTTTATACAGATAGCCGTGTAGATATTTCCATGTTTATAAAGGTCACGGTGTTGATATTTCCATCTTTATACAGATGGCTGTGTAGATATTTCCATGTTTATAGAGATAGCGGTGTACATATTTATATGTTTATACAAATAGCTTTGTAAATATTTCCATGTTTATACAGATAGCGGTGTAAATATTTCCATGTTTATACAGATAGCGGTTTAAATGTTTACACATTTTCAGAGATAGCGGTGTATATATTTCCATGTTTATACAGATGGCGGTGTAGATATTTCAATGTTCATAGAGATGGCAGTGTAGTTATTTCCATGTTTATACAGATGGCGGTGTGGATATTTCCATGTATATACATATGACTGTGTAGATATTTCCATGTTTTTACAAATGGCGGTGTAGATATTTCCATATTTATACAAATAGCGGTGTGGCTATTTCCATGTTTATACAGATAGCGGTGAAGTTATTTCCAGGTTTATAGAGATGTCTGTGTAGATATTTCCATGTTTATACAGGTGGCAGTGTAGTTATTTCCATGTTTATACAGATAGCGGTATAGATATTTCCATGTTTATACAGATGTGTGTGTTGTTATTTCCATGTTTATACAGATGGCGGTTTAGGCATTTCCATGTTTATGCAGATAGCGGTGTAGACATTTCCAGGTTTACAGAGATAGCGGTGTAGATATTTCAATGTTTATACATATACCGCTGTAGATATTTCCATGTTTACACATACAGCGGTGTAGATATTTCCATGTTTAAAAAAATGGCGGTGTAGGTATTTCCATGTTTATAGAGATAGTGGTGGAGATATTTCCATGTATATACAGATAGCGAAGTAGATATTCCCATGTTTATACAGATAGCGGTGTTGGTATTTCCATGTTTAAACAGATAGCGGTGTAGATACTTCCTTGTTTATACAGATAGCGGTGTAGATATTTCCATGTTCATAGAGATAGTGGTGTAGATATTTCCATGTTTATACAGATAGCGGTGTAGATATTTCCATGTTTATACCGGTATCGTTGAAGATATTCCCAAGTTTAAACAGATAATGGTGTAGATGTTTCCATGTTTAAACAGGTAGCTGTGTACATAATTCCATGTTTATACAGAAAGCGGTGTAGATATTTCCGTATTTATACAGTTAGCGGTGTAGAAATTTCCACGATTATACTGATAGCGGTGTAGATATTTCCATGTTTACAGAGATAGCGGTGTAGATATTTCCATATTTGCAAAGATTGCGGTGTAGATATTTCCATCTTTACACAGATATCGGTGTACATATTTCCAAGTTTACACAGATAGCTGTGTAGATATTTCCATGTTTACACAGAGAGTGTTGTAGATATTTCCACCTTTATACAGATGGCAGTGTAGATATTTCCATGTTTATAAAGATAGCGGTGTAGATATTTCCATGTTTCTACAGATGGCTGTGTAGATATATCCATGGGTATAGAGATGGCAGTGTAGATCTTTTCATGTTTATACAGATGGAGGTGTAGTTATTTTCATCTTTATACAGATGGCTGTGTAGGTATTTCCATGTTTTTACAGATGGCGGTGTAGTTATTTCCATGCTTATAAAGATAGCGGTGGGGCTATTTCCATATTTATACAGATAGCAGTGTAGATATTTCCATGTTTATAGAGATTGCTGTGCAGATATTTCCATGTGTATACAGATAGCATTGTAGATATTTCCATGTTTACACAGATAGCGGTGTAAATACTTCCATGTTTATAAAGATAGTGGTGTAGATATCTCCATATTTATACTGATGACATTGTAGGTGCTTCCATGTTTATACAGATTGCAGTGTAGGTATTTTCATGTTTATAGAGATAGCCATGTTGATATTTCCATGTTTATACAGATAGTGGTGTAGACATTTCCATGTTTATAGAGATGGTGGTATAGATATTTCGTTTTTATACAGATAGCCGTGTAGATATTTCCATGTTTATACAGATAGCGGTGTAGATATTTCCATGTTTACAGAGATGGCAGTGTAGATATTTCATATTTATACAGATAGCGGTGTAGACATTTCCATGTTTATAGAGATGGCGGTGTAGATATTTCCATATTTATACAGATAGCCGTGTAGATATTTCCATGTTTATACAGATTCCGGTGAGATATTTCCATGTTTACACAGATCGTGGTGTAGATATTTTCATGTTTATACAGATAGCTTTGTAGATATTTCTATGCTTATATGGATAGCGGTGTAGATATTTCCATGTTTATAGAGATAGCGGTGTAGATATTTCCATGTTTACAGATGGCGGTGTTGATATTTCCATGTTTATACAGATAGCGGTGTGGCTATTTCCATGTTTTTACAGATAGCAGTGTAGATATTTCCATGTTTATAGAGATGACTGTGTGGATATTTCCATGTTTATACAGATCGCTGTGTAGATATTTCCACGTGTATGCAGATGGCAGTGTAGATATTTCCACGTTTATACAGATGGAGGTGTAGATATTTCCATGTTTATACAGATGGCTCTGTAGATATTTCCATGTTTTTACAGATAGCAGTGTAGAGATTACCATGTTTACACAGATAGCGGTGTAGATATTTCAATCTTTGCACAGATGGTGGTGTAGATATTTCCATCTTTACACAGATAGTGGTGTAGATATTTCCATCTTTGCACAGATTGCGGTGTAGATATTTCCATCTTTACACAGATGGTGGTGCAGATATTTCCATGTTTACACATATAGTAGTGTAGATATTTCCATGTTTAAACAGATAGCGTTGAATATATTTGCATGATTATACAGATAGCGGTGTAGACATTTCCATGTTTATACAGATAGCGGTGTAGATATTTCCATATTTATTCAGATAGCGGTGGGGATATTTCTATGTTTATACAGATAGCCGTGGAGATATTTCCATGTTTATACAGATGGCGATGTAGATATTTCCATGTTTATAAAGATAGTGCTGTAGATATATCCATGTTTATATAGATAGCGGTTTAGATATTTCCATGTTGATAGAGATTGCGGTGTAGCTATTTCCATGTTTATAGAAATAGCGGTGTAGATATTTCCATGTATCTACAGATGGCTGTGTAGATATTTCCATGAGTATACAGATGGCAGTGTAGATATTTCCATGTTTATAAAGATGGAGGTACAGATATTTCCCTGTTTAAACAGATGACTGTGTAGATATTTCCATGTTTTTACAGATGGCGGTCTAGATATTTCCATGTTTATACAGATAGCAGTGTAGATATTTCCATGTTTATAGAAATGGCTGTGTAGATATTTCCAAGTTTATACAGATGGCAGTGAAGATATTTCCATGTTTATACACATAGTGGTGTAGATATTTCCATGTTTATACAGATGATTGTTTAGGTATTTCCATTTTTATGCAGATGGCGGTGTAGATATTTCCATGTTTATAGAGACAGCGGTGTAGATATTTCCAAGTTTATACAGATAGTGGTGTAGATATTTCCATGTTTATACAGATACCGGTGTAGATATTTCCATTTTTATACACATTGTGGTGTAGATATTTCCGTGTTTATACAGATATTGGTGTTGGTATTTCCATGTTTATATTGATAGCGGTGTAGATACTTCCTTGTCTATACAGCTCGTGGTGAAGATATTTCCATGTTTATACAGATAGCGACGTAGATATTTCCATGTATATAAATATACCCATGTAGATATTTCCATGTTTATAGAGATAGCGGTGTAGTTATTTCCATGTTTATACAATTAGCGGTGTAGATATTTCCATGTTTATACAGATTGCGGTGTAGATATTTCCATGTTTATACAGATAGACGTGTAGATATTTCCATATATATACAGATAGCGGTGGAGATATTTCCATATATATACAGATAGCGGTGGAGATATTTCCATGTTTATACAGATAGTAGTGCAGATATTTCCATGTTTATAGAGATAGTGGTGTAGATATTTCCATGTTTATACAGATGGCTGTGTATATATTTCCAAGTGTATACCGATGGCAGGGTAGATATTTCCATGTTTATACAGATGGATGTGTAGATATTTCCATGTTTATACAGATGACTGTGTAGATATTTCCATGTTTTTCCGGATGGCGGTGTAGATATTTCCATTTTTATGCAGAGAGCAGTGTGGCTATATCCATGTTTATACAGATAGCGGTGAAGATGTTTCCATGTTTATAGAGAGGGCTGTGTAGATATTTTCATGTTTATAGAGATGTCTTGGTAGATATTTCCATGTTTATAGAGATCGCCGTGTTGATATTTCCAAATTTATACAGATAGTGGTGTAGATATTTCCATGTTTATACTGATGACATTCTACGTGCTTCCATGTTTATACAGATTGCGGTGTAGTTATTTTCATGTTTATAGAGATAGCCATGTTGATATTTACATGTTTATACAGATTGCGGTGTAGACATTTCCATGTTCAAAGAGATGGTGGTGTAGATATTTCCATATTTATACAGATAGCCGTGTAGATATTTCCATGTTTATACAGATAGCGGTGTAGATATTTCCATGTTTATAAAGATTCCGGTGAGATATTTCCATGTTTACACAGATCGTGGTGTAGATATTTCCATGTTTATACAGATAGCTTTGTAGATATTTCTATGCTTATATGGATAGCGGTGTAGATATTTCCATGTTTACAGAGATAGGGGTGTAGATATTTCCATATTTGTACAGATTGCGGTGTAGATATTTCCATTTTTACACAGATATCAGTGTACATATTTCCAAGTTTACACAGATAGCTGTGTAGATATTTCCATGTTTACACAGAGAGTGTTGTAGATATTTCAACCTTTATACAGATGGCAGTGTAGATATTTCCATGTTTATAAAGATAGCTGTGTAGATATTTCCATGTTTCTACAGATGGCTGTGTAGATATTTACATGGGTTTAGAGATGGCAGTGTAGGTCGTTCCATGTTTATACAGATGGAGGTGTAGTTATTTTCATCTTTATACAGATGACTGTGTAGATATTTCCATGTTTTTACAGATGGCGGTGTAGTTATTTCCATGCTTATAAAGATAGCGGTGGGGCTATTTCCATATTTATACAGATAGCAGTGTAGATATTTCCATGTTTATAGAGATGGCTGTGTAGATATTTCCATGTGTATACAGATAGCGTTGTAGATATTTCCATGTTTACAAAGATAGCGGTGTAAATATTTCCATGTTTATAAAGATAGTGGTGTAGATATTTCCATGATTATACAGATAGCGGTGGAGATATTTCCATGTTTATACAGACAGCAATGTAGATATGTCCATGTTTATACAGACAGCCGTGTAGATCTTTCCATGTTTATAGAGATAGCATTGTAGATATGTCCATGTTTACACAGATATCACTGTAGATATTTCCATGTTTATACAGATAGCGGTGGGGATATTTCCATGTTTATACAGAGAGCGGTGGAGATATTTCCATGTTTATACAGATGGCGGTGTATGTATTTCCAGGTTTATACAGATATTGGTGTAGATATTTCCATGTTTATACAGATGGCGGTGTATGTATTTCCCTGTTTATACAGATTGCCGTGTAGGTTTTTCCATGTTTATACAGATGGCGGTGTAGATATTTCCGTGTTTATACAGGTGGCAGGGTAGATATTTCCATGTTTATAGGGACAGCGTTGTAGGTATTTCCATGTTTACAGAGATACCGGTGTAGATATTTTCATATTTGCGCAGATTGCAGTGTACATATTGCCATCTTTACACAGATAGCAGTGTAGATATTTCCAAGTTTAGACAGATAGTGGTGTAAATATTTCCCTGTTTACACAGATAGCATTGTAGGTATTTCCATGTTTCTACAGATAGCGGTGTAGATATTTCCTTGTTGATACAGATAACGGTGTAAATATTTCCAGGTTTATACAGATAGCAGTTTAGATATATCCACGATTATAAAGATAGCGATGTAGATATTTCCATGATTATACAGGTAGCGTTGAAGATGTTTCCACGTTTATACAGATAGCGGTGTTGATATTTCCTCGTTTTACAGATAGCGGTGTAGATATTTCCATATTTATACAGATAGCGGTGTAGATATTTCCATATTTATAAAGATACCGGTGCAGATATTTCCATGTTTATACAGATAGTGGTGTAGATATTTCCATGTTTATACAGACGGCCGTGTAAGTATTTCCATGATTATATGAATGGCGGTGTTAATATTTCCATGTTTATAGAGATAGCCATGTAGATAATTACATGTTTATGCAGATTGCGGTGCAGGTATTTCCATGTTTATAGAGATAGCGGTGTAGATATTTCCGTGTTCCTACCGATGGCTGTGTAGATATTTCCATGGTTATAGAGATGGCAGTGTAGATATTTCCATGTTTACACAGATGGAGGTGTAGATATTTTCATCTTTATACAGATGACTGTGTAGATATTTCCAAGTTTTTACAGATGGCGGTGTAGGTATTTCCATGCTTATACAGATAGCGGTGGGGCTATTTCCATATTTATACAGATAGCAGTGCAGATATTTCCATGTTTATAGAGATGGCTGAGTAAATATTTCGTGTTTACACAGGTGGCAGTGTAGATATTTCCCTGTTTATACAGATAGTGGTGTAGATATTTCCATGTTAATACAGATGACGCTGTAGGAACTTCCATGTTTATACAGATGGCGGTGTAGATATTTCCATGTTTATAGAGATAGCAGTGTAGATATTTCCATGTTTATACAGATGGCTGTGTAGATATATTCATGTTTATACCGATAGCAGTGGAGATATTTCCATGTTTATACAGATAGCGGTGTAGATATTTAAATGTTTATACAGATGGTGGTGTAGATATTTCCAAGTTTATACAGATAGCGGTGCACATATATGCATGTATATACAGATAGCGGTGTAGATATTTCCATGTTTATACAGATGGCTGTGTAGATATTTCCATGTTTATACAGATGGCTTGGTAGACATTTCCATGTTTATAAAGATAGCGGTGTAGATATTTCCATATTTATACAGGTAGTGGTGTAGATATTTCCATGTTTATAAAGATACCGGTGTAGATATTTCCATGTTTATATAGCTAGTGGTGGAGATATTTCCTTGTTTATACAGATAGCGATGTAGATATTTCCATGTTTATACAGATAGCGATGTAGATATTCCCATGTTTATACAGATAGCGGTGTAGATATTTCCATGTTTACACAGATAGCGGTGTAGATATTTCCATGTTTGAAGAGATGGCCGTGGAGATATTTGCATGTTTATACAGGTAGCTGTGGTGATATTTCCATGTTTATACAGATGGCCGTGGAGATATTTCCAAGTTTATACAGATAGCGGTGTTGATATTTCCATGTTTATACCGATAGCGGTGTAGATATTTCCATGTTTATACAGATTGCGGTGTAGCTATTTCCATGTTTATAGAGATAGCGATGTAGTTATTTCCATGTTTATACAGATGGCTGTGTAGATATTTCCATGTGTATGCAGATGGCAGTGTAGGTATTTCCATGTTTATAGAGATGGAGGTGTAGATATTTCCATCTTTATAACGATGACTGTGTAGATAATTCCATGTTTTTACAGATTGCGATATAGATATTTCCATGTTTATACAGATAGCAATGTATATGTTACCATGTTTACACAGATTGCCGTGTAGATATTTCCAACTTTACACAGATAGAGGTGTAGATATTTCCGTCTTTGCACAGACTGCGGTGTAGATATTTCCATTTTACACAGATAGCGGTGCAGATATTTCCATGTTTACACAGATATCGTTGTAGATATTTGCATGTTTATACAAATAGTGGTGTAGATAATTCCATGTTTATACAGATATCGGTGTAGATGTTTCCATGTTTAAACAGATAGCTGTGAAATATTTCCATGTTTATACAGATAGCGGTGTAGATATTTCCATGTTTAGACAGATAGCGTTGGCGATATTTCCATGTTTATATGGATAGCGGTGTAGATATTTCCATGTTTATACAGATAGCGGTGTAGGTATTTCCATGTTTATACAGATAGCGTTATAGATATTTCCAAGTTTATACAGATAGCGGTGCAGATATTTCCATGTTTATAGAGATGTCTGTGTAGATATATTCATGTTTATACCGATAGCAGTGGAGATATTTCCATGTTTATACAGATAGCGGTGTAGATATTTAAATGTTTACACTGATGGTGGTGTAGATTTTTGAAGTTTATACAGATAGCGGTGCACATATATCCATGCATATACAGATAGCGGTGTAGATATTTCCATGTTTATACAGATGGCTGTGTACACATTTCCATGTTTAGAAAGATAGCGGTGTAGATATTTTCATATTTTTACACGTAGTGGTGTATATATTTCCATGTTTATAAAGATACCGGTGTAGATATTTCCATGTTTATATAGATAGCGGTGGAGATATTTCCTTGTTTATACAGATAGCGATGTAGATATTTCCATGTTTATACAGATAGCGATGTAGATATTTCCATGTTTATACAGATAGCGGTGTAGATATTTCCATGTTTATACAGATAGCGGTGTAGATATTTCCATGTTTAAAGACATGAACGTGGAGATATTTGCATGTTTATACAGGTAGCTGTGGTGATATTTCCATGTTTATACAGATGGCTGTGGAGATATTTCCAAGTTTATACAGATTGCGGTGTAGGTATTTCCATGTTTATACAGATAGCGATGTAGTTATTTCCATGTTTATACAGATGGCTGTGTAGATATTTCCATGTGTATGCAGATGTCAGTGTAGGTATTTCCATGTTTATAGAGATGGAGGTGTAGGTATTTCCATCTTTATAACGATGACTGTGTAGATAATTCCATGTTTTTACAGATTGCGATATAGGTATTTCCATGTTTATACAGATAGCAATGTATATGTTACCATGTTTACACAGATTGCAGTGTAGATATTTCCAACTTTACACAGATAGAGGTGTAGATATTTCGGTCTTTGCACAGACTTCGGTGTAGATATTTCCATTTTACACAGATAGCAGTGCAGATATTTCCATGTTTACACAGATATCGCTGTACATATTTGCATGTTTATACAGATAGTGGTGTAGATATTTCCATGTTTATACAGATATCGGTGTAGATGTTTCCATGTTTAAATAGATAGCTGTGAATATATTTCCATGTTTATACAGATAGCGGTGTAGATATTTCCATGTTTAGACAGATAGCGTTGGAGATATTTCCATGTTTATATGGATAGCGGTGTAGATATTTCCATGTTTATACAGATAGCGGTGTAGTTATTTCCATGTTTATACAGATAGCCTTATAGATATTTCCAAGTTTATACAGATAGCGGTGTAGATATTTCCATGTTTATAGAGATAGCGGTGGGGATATTTCCATGTTCATACAGATAGCAGTGGAGACATTTCCATGTTTACACAGATGGTGTTGTAGATATTTCCAGGTTTATAAAGATAGTGGTGTAGATAACTACATGTTTATACAGATAGCGGTGATGGTATTTCCATGTTTATGCAGATTGCGGTGCAGGTATTTCCATGTTTATAGAGATAGCGATGTAGATATTTCCATGTTTATGCAGTTGGCTCTGTATATATTTCCATGTGTATACAGATGGCAGTGTAGATATTTCCATGTATATACAGATGGAGGTGTAGATATTTCCATGTATATACATATGACTGTGTAGATATTTCCATGTTTTTACAGATGGCGGTGTAGTTATTTCCATGTTTATACAGATAGCAGTGTGGCTATTTCCATGTTTATACAGATAGCGAGGAAGATATTTGCAGGTTTATAGAGATGGCGGTGTAGATATTTCCATGTTTATACAGATAGTTGTGCAGATATTTCCATGTTTATACAGATTACCGTGTAGGTATTTCCATGTTTATACAGATGGCGGTGTAGATATTTCCATGTTTATACAGATGGAGGTGTAGATATTTCCTTGTTTATAGAGATGTCTGTGTACATATTTCCATGTTTATACAGATGGCAGTGTAGTTATTTCCATGTTTATACAGATAGTAGTGTTGATATTTCCATGTTTATACAGATGAATGTGTAGGTATTTCCATGTTTGTACACATGGCGGTGTTGATGTTTCCATCTATACACAGATTGCCGTGTAGGTATTTCCATGTGTATACAGATGGCATTGTAGATATTTCCATGTTTATACAGATGGTGGTGTAGATATTTCCATGTTTACACAGATGAGTGTATAGGTATTTCCATGTTTATACAGATGGAAGTGTAGATATTTCCATGTTTATAGAGATAGCGGGGTAGATATTTCCATATTTATACAGATAACGGTGTAGAAATTTCCATGTTTATTCCGATAGCGGTGTAAATATTTCCATGTTTATACAGATCACGGTGTAGATATTTCCATGTTTATAAGATAGCGGTGTAGATATTTTCATGTTTATACAGATTGCGGTGAAGATATTTCCATGTTTATAGAGACCGCGGTGTAGATATTTCATGTTTGTACAGATGGCGGTGTTGATATTTCCATCTATACACAGATGGCCGTGTAGATATTTCCATGTTTATACAGATGGCGGCGCAGATAATTCTATGGATATGTAGATGGCGGTGTAGATATTTCCATGTATATACAGATAGCGGTGTAGTTATTTCCATGTTTATATAGAGAGCGGTGTAGATATTTCCATGTATGTACACATGGCTGTGTAGATATTTCCATGTTTATACAGATGGCGGTGTAGATATTTCCATGTTTATACAGATAAATTTGTAAGTATTTCCATGTTTTTACAGATGGCAGTGTAGATAGTTCGATGTTTATAGAGATAGCAGTTGAGATATTTCCATGTTTATACAAATAGCCGTGTAGTTATTTCCATGTTTATATAGATAGTGGTGTAGATATTTTCATGTATATACACATGGCTGTTTAGATATGTCCGTGTTTATACAGATGGCGGTGTAGATATTTCCATGTTTATACAGATAACTTTGTGAGTATTTCCATGTTTATACAGATGGCTGTGTAGATATTTTGATGTTTATAGAGATAGCAGTGGAGATATTTCCATGTTAATGCTGATAGCGTTGTAGATATTTCCATGTTTATACTGATCGCGGTGTAGATATTTCCATGTTTATAGAGATGGCGGTGTAGATATTTCCATGTTCATAGAGATAGCGGTGTTGATTTTTCCGTGTTTATAGAGATAGCGGTGTGGATATTTCCATGTTTATACAGATAGGGGTTTAGATACTTCCATGTTTTTAGAGATGGCGGTGTAGTTATTTCCATGTTTATAAAGATCATGGTGCAGATATTTCCATGTTTATACAGATCGCGGTGTTGATATTACCATGTTTACAGGGACAGCCATGCAAATATTTCCACATTTATACAGATAGTGGTGTAGTTATTAGCATGTTTATACAGATAGCAGTGTAGATATTTCCATGTATTAACAGATGTCTGTGTATATATTTCCAAGTTGAAACAGATGGCGGTGTAGATATTTGCTTGTTTACACAGATGAATTTGTAGTTATTTCCATGTTTATACAGATGGCGGTGTAGGTATTTCCAAGTTTATAGAGATAGATGTGTAGATATTTCCATGTTTATACAGATAGCGGTGTAGATATTTCCATCTTTACACAGATTGCGGTGTAGATATTTCCATCTTTCTGCAGATTGCATTGTAGATATTTCCATGTTTATACAGATGGCGGTGTAGATATTTCCATGTTTATATAGATGTTGGTGTAGATATTACCATGTTTATACAGGTTGCGGTGTAGATATTTCCATGTTTATACAGATTGTGGTGAAGATATTTCCATGTTTATACAGATCGCGGTGTAGATATTTCCATGTTTATACGGATCGCGGTGTAGATATTTCCATGTTTATACAGATAGCGGTGTAGACATTTCCATGTTTATACAGATAGCGGTGTAGATATTTCCATGTTTATAGAGATAGCGGTGTAGGTATTTTCTTGTTTATAGACATAGCGGTGTAGATATTTCCATGTTTATATAGATGGCGTTGTAGATATTTCCATGTTTATAACGATAGCGGTGTTGGTATTTCCACGCTTATACAGATAGCGATGTAGATATTTCCATGTTTATACAACTCGCGGTGCAGATATTTATATCTTTATACAGATGGCATTGTAGATATATCCTTATTCACAAACATGGCGGTGTAGATGTTTCCAAGTTTATACAGACCGCAGAGTAGTTAGTTCCATGTTTATGGAGATGGCATTGTAGATATTTTCATGTTTATAGAGATGGTGGTGTAGATATTTCCATGTTTATAGAGATAGCAGTGTAGATATTTACATGTTTATACAGATGGCTTTGTAGATATTTCCATGAGTATACAGATGGCATTGTAGATATTTCCATGTTTATACAGATGACTGTATACGTATTTCCATGTTTTTACAGATGGCAGTGCAGATATTTCCATGTTTATAGAGATAGCGGTGTAGATATGTCCATGTTTGTACTGATGGCGGTGTTGATATTTCCATCTATACACAGATGGCTGTGTAGATATTTCCATGTTTATACAGATGGCGGCGTAGGTATTTCCATGGACATGCAGATGGCGGTGTAGGTATTTCAATGTTTAAACAGATAGCGGTGTAGATATTTCCATGTTTACACAGATAGTGGTGTAGATATTTCCGTGTTTATACACATGGCAGAGTAGATACTTCCATCTTTATGGAGATGGCAGTGTAGATATTTTCATGTTTATAGAGATGGCGGTGTAGATATTTCCATATCTATAGAGATAGCGGTGTACATATTTCCCTCTTTCTACAGATGGCTGTGTAGATATTTCCATGTTTATACAGATTGCGGTGTAGATATTTCCCTATTTAAACAGATTTGTGTGTCGATATTTCCATGTGTATACAGATGGTATTGTAGGTATTTCCATGTTTATTCCGATGGTGGTGTACATATTTCCATGTTTATTCAGATGACTGTGTAGATATTTCCATGTTTTTACAGATGGCAGTGTAGATATTTCAATGTTTATAGAGATGGCACTGTAGATATTTCCATGTTTATACAGATAATGGTGGAGATATTTCCATGTTTATACAGAGAGCAGTGGAGATATTTCCATGTTTATACACATAGCGGTGTGCATATTTCCATGTTTATAGAGACAGCGGTGTAGGTATTTCCATGTTTTTACAGATAGCGGTGCAGATATTTCCATGATTATACATATGCCTATACAGATATTTCCATATTTATACAGAGGGCTGTGTAGTTATTTCTATGTTTATACAGATGGCAGTGTAGATATTTAAATGTTCCTACACATGACTGTGTAGGTATTTCCATGTTTATACAGATGTCTTTGTAGATATTTCCATGTTTATAGAGATAGCGGTGCAGATATTTCCATGTTTACAGATAGCGGTGTAGATATTTCCATGTTTATACAGATAGCGGTGTAGATATTTCCATGTTTATACAGATAGCGGTGTAGATATTCCCATGTTTATACAGATCACGGTGTAGATATTTTCATGTTTATAGAGATAGCGGTGTAGATATTTCCATGTTTATACAGATAGCGTTGTAGATATTTCCATGTTTATACAGACCGCGGCGTATATATTTCCATGTTTATACAGATAGCGTTGCAGATATTTCCATGTTTGTACAGATGGCGATGTTGATATTTCCATCTATACACAGATGACCGTGTAGATATTTCCATGTTTACACAGATGGCGGCGCAGATATTTCCATGGATATGTAGATGGCGGTGTAGATATTTCCATGTTTATACAGATAGCTGTGTAGTTATTTCAATGTTTATATAGATAGAGGTTTAGATATTTCCATGTATATACACATGGATTTGTAGATATTTCCATGTTTATACAGATGGCGGTGTAGATATTTCCATGTTTATAAAGAGAACTTTGTAAGTATTTCCATGTTTATACAGATGGCGGTGTAGATATTTCGATGTTTATAGAGATAGCAGTGGAGATATTTCCATGTTTATACAGATAGGGGTGTAGATATTTCCATGTTTATGGAGATGGCGGTGTAGATATTTCCATGTTTATACAGATCGCGGTGTAGATATTTCGTTGTTTATACAAATAGCGGTGTAGTTATTTCCATGTTTATACAGATAGTGGTGTAGATATTTCCATGTATATACAGATGCCTGTGTAGATATTTCCATGTTTATACAGATGGCTGTGTAGATATTTCCATGTTTATACAGATGACTTTGTAGTTATTTCCATGTTTATACAGAGGGCGTTGTAGATATTTCCATGTTTATAGAGATATTTGTGTAGATATTTCCATGTTTATACAGATAGCAGTGTAGATATTTCCATGTTTATAGAGATCGCGGTGTAGATAATTCCATGTTTATTCAGATCGTGGTGTAGATATTTCCATGTTTATACAGATTGCGGTGTAGATATTTCCATGTTTTTACAGATAGCGGTGCAGTTATTTCCATGTTTACACAGATTGCAGTGCAGATATTTCCATCTTTCTACAGATGGCATTGTAGATATTTCCATGTTTATAAAGATGGCGGTGTAGATATTTCCATGTTTATATAGATGGTGGTGTAGATATTACCATGTATATACAGGTAGCGGTGTAGATATTTAGATGTTTATACAGATTGTGGTGAAGATATTTCCATGTTTATACAGATCGCCTTGTAGATATTTCCATGTTTATACAGATCGCGGTGTAGATATTTCCATGTTTCTAAAGATGGCGGTGTAGATATTTCCTTGTTTATACAGATAGCGGTGTAGATATTTCCATGTATATACAGATAGCGGTGTAGGTATTTCCATGTTTACAGAGATAGCGGTGTAGATATTTCCCTGTTTATACAGATAGCGATGTAGATATTTCCATCTTTATACAGATAGCGGTGTAGATATTTCCATGTTTATATAGATAGCGGTGTAGATATTTCCATGTTTATACAGATGGCTGTGTAGATATTTCCATGTGTATACAGATGGCGGTGTAGATATTTCCATGTTTATACATATTGCAGTGTAGATATTTCCATGTTTACAGATATAGCGGTAAAGATGTTGCCATCTTTGCACAGATTGCGGTGTAGACATTGCAAACTTTTCACAGATAGCGGTGTAGATATTTCCAAGTTTACACAGATAACTGTGTCGATATTTCCATGTTTACAGAGATATCATTGTAGATATTTCCATGTTTATACAGATAGCGGTGTAGTTATTTACATGTTGATACAGATAGCGGTGTAGATATTTTCAGGGTTATACAGATAGTGGTGTAGATATTTCCACGTTTTACAGATAGCTTTGTAGATATTTCCCTGTTTACACAGATAGCGTTGTAAATATTTCCATGTTTACACAGATAGCGTTGTAGATATTTCCATGCTTACACAGATTGTAGTGTAGATATTTCCAAGTTTACACAGATAGCTGTATAGATATTTCCATGTTTACACAGATAGCGTTGTAGATATTTCATTGTTTACAGAGATAGCGGTGTAGGTATTTCCATGTTTTTAAAGACACCGGTGTCGTTATTTCCGTGTTTATAAAGATAGCGGAGGAAATTTTTCCATGTTTATACCGATCACGGTGTAGATATTTCCATGTTTATACAGATCGCGGTGTAGTTATTTCCATGTTTATACAGATGGCGGAGTAGATATTTCCATGGACATGCAGATGGCGGTGTAGATATTTCCATGTTTATACAGATAGCGGTTTAGATATTTCCATGATTACACAGATGGTGGTGTAGATATTTTCGTGTTTACACACATGGCGGGGTAGATACTTCCATCTTTATGGAGATGGCAGTGTAGATATTTTCCTGTTTATAGAGATGGCGTTGTAGATATTTCCATATTTATAGAGATAGCGGTGTACATATTTCCATCTTTCTACAGATGGCAGTGTAGATATTTCCATGTTTATACAGATGGTCGTGTAGATATTTCCATATTTATACAGATGTCTGTGTAGATATTTCCATATTTATACAGATGTCTGTGTAGATATTTCCATGTGTATACAGATGGTATTGTAGGTTTTTCCATGTTTATACAGATGGTGGTGTAGGTATTTCCATGTTTATTCAGATGAATGTGTAGATATTTCCATGTTTTTAGAGATGGTAGTGTAGATATTTCTATGTTTATAGAGATGGCGTTGTAGATATTTCCATGTTTGTACAGATGGCGGTGTTGATATTTCCATCTATACACAGATGACCGTGTAGATATTTCCATGTTTATACAGATGGCGGCGCAGATATTTCTATGGATATGTAGATGGCAGTGTAGATATTTCCTTGTATATAGAGATAGCGGTGTAGTTTTTCCATGTTTATATAGAGAGCGGTGTAGATATTCCCATGTATGTACACATGGCTGTGTAGATATTTCCATGTTTATACAGATGGCGGTGTAGATATTTCCATGTTTATACAGATAACTTTGTAAGTATTTCCATGTTTATGCAGATGGCAGTGTAGATATTTCGATGTTTACAGAGATAGCAGTGGAGATATTTCCATCTTTATACAAATAGCTATGTGGTTATTTCCATGTTTATATAGATAGCAGTGTAGATATTTCCATGTATAAGCACATGGCTGTTTTGATATTTCCATGTTTATACAGATGGCGGTGTAGTTATTTCCATATTTATACAGATAACTTTGTAAGTGTTTCCATGTTTATACAGATGGCGGTGTAGATATTTTGATGTTCATAGAGATAGCAGTGGAGATATTTCCATGTTTATGCAGATAGCGGTGTAGATATTTCCATGTTTATACTGATCACGGTGTAGATATTTCCATGTTTATAGAGATGGCGGTGTAGATATTTCCATGTTCATAGGGATAGCGGTGTTGATTTTTCCGTGTTTATAGAGATAGCGGTGTGGATATTTCCATGTTTATACAGATAGGGGTGTAGATATTTCCATGTTTATAGAGATGGCGGTGTAGATATTTCCATGTTTATATAGATCACGGTATAGATATTTCCATGTTTATACAGATCATGGTGTAGATATTTCCATGTTTATACAGATCGCGGTGTTGATATTACCATGTTTATAGGGATAGCCGTGCAAATATTTCCACATTTATACAGATAGCGGTGTAGTTATTAGCATGTTTATACAGATAGCGGTGTAGATATTTCCATGTATAAACAGATGTCGGTGAATATATTTCCATGTTTAAACAGATGGCGGTGTAGATATTTCCTTGTTTATACAAATAGCGGTGTAGTTATTTCCATGTTTATACAGATAGCGATGTAGATATTTCCATGTATACACAGATGGCTGTGTAGATATTTCCTTGTTTATACAGATGGCTGAGTAGATATTTCCATGTTTACACAGATGACTTTGTAGGTATTTCCATGTTTATACAGATGGTGGTGTAGGTATTTCCATGTTTATAGAGATAGATGTGTAGATATTTCCATGTTTATACAGATAGCGGTATAGATATTTCCATGTTTATACAGATCACGGTGTGGATATTTCCATGTTTATGCAGACAGCAGTGGAGATATTTCCATGTTTATACACATAGCGGTGTACATATTTCCATGTTTATAGAGACAGTGGTGTAGGTATTTCCATGTTTATACAGATAGCGGTGCAGATATTTCCATCTTTATACAGATGCCTATGCAGTTATTTCCATATTTATACAGATGGCTGTGTAGATATTTCCATGTTTATACTGATGGCAGTGTAGATATTTCCATGTTCCTACACAAGACTGTGTAGTTATTTCCATGTTTATACAGATGGCTTTGTAGATATTTCCATGTTTATAGAGATAGCGGTGCAGATATTTCCATGTTTATACAGATAGCGGTGTAAATATTTCCATGTTTATACAGATCGTGGTGTAGAAATTTCCATGTTTATACAGACCGCAGTGTAGATATTTCCATGTTTATACAGATTGCGCTGTAGATATTTCCATGTTTATAGAGATAGCGGTGTGGGTATTTCCATATTTATACAGATAACGGTGTACATATTTCCATGTTTATACAGATAGCAGTGTAAATATTTCCATGTTTATGCAGATCACGGTGTAGATATTTCCATGTATATAGAGATAGCGGTGTAGATATTTCCATGTTTATACAGATAGTGGTGTAGATATTTCCAAGTTTATACAGACCGCGGTGTAGATATTTCCATGTTTATACAGATAGCGGTGTAGATATTTCCATGTGTGTTCAGATGGCGGTGTTGATATTTCCATCTATACACAGATGACCATGTAGATATTTCCATGTATATGCAGACGGCGGCGCAGATTTTCCATGGATATGTAGATGGCGGTTTAGATATTTCCATGTTTATACAGATAGCTGTGTAGTTATTTCCATGTTTATATAGATAGCGTAGTAGATATTTCCATGTATTTACACATGGCTGTGTTGGTATTTCCATGTTTATTCAGATGGCGGTGTTGATATTCCCATGTTTATACCGATAACTTTGTAAGTATTTCCATGTTTATACAGATGGCGGTGTAGATATTTCGATGTTTATAGAGATAGCAGTGGAGATATTTCCATGTTTATAGAGATAGCTGTGTCGATATTTCCACGTTTATACTGATCGCGGTGTAGATATTTTCATGTTTATAGAGATGGCGGTGTAGATATTTCCATGTTCATAGAGATAGCGGTGTTGATTTTTCCATGTTTATAGAGATAGCGGTGTGGATATTTCCAAGTTTATACAGATAGGGGTGTAGATATTTCCATGTTTATACAGATCACGGTGTAGATATTTCCTTGTTTATACAGATCGCGGTTTAGATATTTCCATGTTTATACAGATCATGTTGTAGATATTTCCATGTTTATACAGATCGCAGTGTTGATATTACCATGTTTATAGGGATAGCGGTGCAAATATTTCCACATTTATGCACAGAGCGGTGTAGTTATTAGCATGTTTATACAGATAGCGGTGCAGTTATTTCGATGTATGAACACATGTCTGTGTGTATATATCCATGTTTAAACAGATGGCGGTGTAGATATTTCCTTGTTTATACAATTAGCGGTGTAGTTATTTCCATGTTTATACAGATAACGGTGTAGATATTTCCTTGTTTATACAAATAGCGCTGTAGTTATTTCCATGTTTGTACAGATAGCGGTGTAGATATTTCCTTGTTTATACAAATAGCGGTGTAAATATTTCCATGTTTAAACAGATGGCGGTGTAGATATTTCCTTGTTTATACAATTAGCGGTGTAGTTATTTCCATGTTTATACAGATCACGGTGTAGATATTTCCTTGTTTATACAAATAGCGGTGTAGTTATTTCCATGTTTGTACAGATAGCGGTGTAGATATTTCCTTGTTTATACAAATAGCGGTGTAAATATTTCCATGTTTATACAGATCACGGTGTAGATATTTCCTTGTTTATACAAATAGCGGTGTAGTTATTTCCATGTTTATACAGATAGCGGTGTAGATATTTCCATGTATGTACAGATGGTTTTGTAGATATTTCCATGTTTATACAGATGGCTGTGTAGATATTTCCATGTTTATACAGATGACTTTGTAGGTATTTCCATGTTTATACAGATGGCGGTGTAGATATTTCCATGTTTATAGAGATAGCTGTGTATATATTTCCATGTTTATAGAGATAGCTTTGTAGATATTTCCACGTTTATAGAGATACCTGTGTAGATATTTCCATGTTTATAGAGATAGCGGTATAGATATTTCCATGTTTATACAGATCGCGGTGTAGATGTTTCCATGTTTATACATATAGCGGTGTAGATATTTCCATGTTAATATAGATGATGGTGTAGATATTACCATTTTATACAGATAGCGGTGTAGATATTTCCATGTTTATACAGATCGTGGTGAAGATATTTCCATGTTTATACAGATCACGGTGTAGATATTTCCATGTCTATACAGATAGCGGTGTAGATATTTCCATGTATGTACACATGGTTTTGTAGATATTTCCATGTTTACACAGATGGCGGTGTAGATAATTGCATGTTTATACAGATAACTTTGAAAGCATTTCCATGTTTATACAGATGGCGGTGTAGATATTTCGATGTTCATAGAGATAGCAGTGGAGTTATTTCCATGTTTATAAAGATAGCAGTTAGATATTTCCATGTTTATACTGATCGTGGTGTAGATATTTTCAGTTTTATAGAGATGGCAGTGTAGATATTTCCATGTTCATAGAGATAGCGGTGTTGATTTTTCCATGTTTATAGAGATATCGGTGTGGATATTTCCATGTTTATACAGATAAGAGTGTAGATATTTCCATGTTTATAGAGATGGCAGTGTAGATATTTCCATGTTTATACAGATCACAGTGTAGATATTTCCTTGTTTATTCAAATAGCGGTGTAGTTATTTCCATGTTTATACAGAAAGCGGTGTAGATATTTCCATATTTATACAGATGGCTGTGCAGATATTTCCATCTTTATACAGATGACTTTGTAGGTATTTCCATGTTTATACAGATGGCGGTGTAGATATTTCCATTTTTATGGAGATAGCTGTGTAGATATTTCCATGTTTATACAGATAGCGGTGTAGATATTTCCATGTTTATACAGATCGCGGTGTAGATATTTCCATGTTTATACAGAGAGCGGTGTAGATATTTCCATGTTTTTACAGATATCGGTGTAGATATTTCCATGTTTTTACAGATATCGGTGTAGATATTTCCATGTTTACACAGATTGCGGTGTAGATATTTCCATCTTTCTACAGATGACATTGTAGATATTTCCGTGTTTATACAGATGGCAGTTTAGATATTTCCATGTTTATATAGATGGTGGTGTAGATATTTCCATGTTTATACAGATAGCGGTGTAGGTATTTCCATGTTTATAGAGATAGCGCTGTTGTTTTTTCCATGTTTATAGACATAGCAGTGTAGATATTTCCATGTTTATATAGATGGCGTTGTAGATATTTCCATGTTTATACTGATAGCGGTGTTGGTATTTCCATGATTATACAGATAGCGATGTAGATATTTCCATGTTTATACAGCTCGCGGTGCAGATATTTATATCTTTATACAGATGGCATTGTAGATATTTCCTTATTCACACAGATGGCAGTGTAGATGTTTCCATGTTTATACAGATGGCAGAGTAGTTAGCTCCATGTTTATGGAGATGTCAGTGTAGATATTTTCATATTTATTGAGATGGCGGTGTAGATATTTCCATGTTTATAGAGTTAGCAGTGTAGATATTTACATGTTTATACAGATGGCTGTGTAGATATTTCCATGTGTATACAGATGGCATTGTAGATATTTCCATGTTTATACAGATGACTGTAAAGTTATTTCCATGTTTTTACAGATGGCAGTGCAGATATTTCCATGTTTATAGAGATAGCGATGTAGATATTTCCATGTTTGTACAGATGGCGGTGTTGATAATTCCATGTACACACAGATGGCCGTGTAGATATTTCCATGTTTATACAGATGGCGGCATAGATATTTCCAAGGTCATGAAGATGGCGGTGTAGATATTTCCATGTTTATACAGATAGCGGTGTAGATATTTCCATGTTTACACAGATGGTGGTGTAGATATTTCCGTGTTTATACACATGGCGGAGTAGATACTTCCATCTTCATGGAGATGGCATTGTAGATATTTTCATGTTTATAGAGATGGCGGTGTAGATATTTCCATATTTATAGAGATAGCGGTGTACATATTTCCATCTTTCTACAGAAGGCCGTGTAGATATTTCCATATTTATACAGATGACTGTGTAGATATTTCCATGTGTATACAGATGGTATTGTGGGTATTTCCATGTTTATACTGATGGTGGTGTAGATATTTCCATGTTTATTCAGATGACTGTGTAGATATTTCCATGTTTTTACAGAGGGCAGTGTAGATATTTCAATGTTTATAGAGTTGGCGCAGTAGATATTTCCATGTTTAAACAGATAACAGTGGATATATTTCCATGTTTATACACATACCGGTGTACATATTTCCATGTTTATACAGACTGCGGTGTAGGTATTTCCATGTTTATACAGATAGCGGTGCAGATATTTCCAAGTTTACACAGATGCCTATGCAGATATTTCCATATTTATACAGAGGGCTCTGTAGATATTTCTATGTTTATACAGATGGCAGTGTAGATATTTCCATGTTCCTACACATGACTGTGTAGGTATTTCTATGTTTATACAGATGGCTTTGTAGATATTTCCATGTTTATAGAGATAGCGGTGCAGAAATTTCCATGTTTATACAGATAGCGCTGTCTATATTTCCATGTTTATACAGATCGTGGTGTAGATATTTCCATGTTTATAGAGATAGCAGTGTAGATATTTTCATGTTTGTACAGATGGCGGTGTTGATGTTTCCATCTATACACAGATTGCCGTGTAGTTATTTCCATGTGTATACAGATGGCATTGTAGATATTTCCATGTTTATACAGATGGCGGTGTAGATATTTCCATGTTTATAGAGATAGCGGTGTATATATTTCCACATTTATACAGATAACGGTGCAGAAATTTCCATTTTATACAGATAGCATTGTAAATATTTCCGTGTTTATACAGATCACGGTGTAGATATTTCCATGTTTATAGAGATAGCCGTGTAGATATTTCCACGTTTATACAGATAGTGGTGTAGATATTTCCATGTTTGTACAGACCGCGGTGTAGATATTTCCGTGGTTATACAGTTAGCGGTGCAGATATTTCCATGTTTGTACAGATGGCGGTGTTGATATTTCCATCTATACACAGATGACCGTGTAGATATTTCCATGTTTATACAAATGGCGGTGCAGATATTTGCATAGATATGTAGATGGCAGTGAAGATATTTCCATGTTTATACAGATAGCGGTGAAGTTATTTCCATGTTTATATAGATAGCGGTGTAGATAATTCCATGTATATACACATGGCTGTGTAGATATTTCCATGTTTATACAGATGGCGGTGTAGATATTTCGATGTTTATAGAGATAGCAGTGGAGATATTTCCATGTTTATACAGATAGCGGTGTAGATATTTCCATGTTTATACTGATCGTGGTGTAGATATTTCCATGTTTATAGAGATGGCGGTGCAGATATTTCCATGTTCATAGAGATAGCGGTGTTGATTTTTCCATGTTTATATAGATAGCGATGTGGATATTTCCGTGTTTATACAGATAGGGGTGTAGATATTTCCATGTTTATAGAGATGGCAGTGTAGATATTTCCATGTTTATACAGACCGCAGTGTAGATATTTCCATGTTTATAGAGATAGCAGTGTAGATATTTCCATGTTTGTACAGATAACGGTGTAGAAATTTCCATGTTTATACAGATAGCGGTGTAAATATTTCCATGTTTACAGATCACGGTGTAGATATTTCCATGTTTATAGAGATAGCAGTGTGGATATTTCCATGTTTGTACAGATGGCGGTGTTGATGTTTCCATCTATACACAGATTGACACGTGGGTATTTCCATGTGTATACAGATGGCATTGAAGATATTTCCATGTTTATACAGATGGTGGTGTAGATATTTTCATGTTTACACAGATGACTTTGTAGGTTTTTCCATGTTTATACAGATGGCGGTGTAGATATTTCCATGTTTATAGAGATAGCTGTGTAGATATTTCCATGTTTATACAGATAGCGGTGTAGATATTTCCATGTTTATACAGATAGCGGTGTAGATATTTCCATATTTACACAGATAACAGTGTAGAAATTTCCATGTTTATACAGATAGCGGTGTAACTATGTCCATGTTTACAGATCACGGTGTAGATATTTCCATGTTTATAGAGATAGCTGTGTAGATATTTCCATGTTTATACAGATAGCTGTGTAGATATTTCCATGTTTATAAGGACCGCGGTGTAGATATTTCCATGTTTATACAGATCGCGGTGTAGATATTTCCATGTTTATATAGATATCGGTGTAGATATTTCCATGTATTTACAGATATCGGAGTAGATATTTCCATGTTTACACAGATTGCCGTGTAGATATTTCCATCTTTCTACAGATGGCATTGTTGATATTTCCATGTTTATATAGATGGCGGTGTAGATATTTCCGTGTTTATATAGATGGTGGTGTAGGTATTACCATGTTTATACAGATAGCGGTGTAGATATTTCCATGTATATACAGATCGTGGTGAAGATATTTCCATGTTTATACGGATAGCGTTGTAGTTATTTCCATGTTTATAGAGATAGCGGTGTAGGTATTTCCATGTTTATAGACATAGCGGTGTAGATATTTCCTTGTTTATATAGATGGCGTTGTAGATATTACAATGTTTATACCGATAGCGGTGTTGGTATTTCCACGTTTATACAGATTGCGATGTAGATATTTCCATGTTTATGCAGCTCACGGTGCAGATATTTATATCTTTATAAAGATGGCATTGCAGATATTTCCTTGTTCACACAGATGGCGATGTAGATGTTTCCATGTTTATACAGATGGCGGAGTAGTTAGTTCCATGTTTATGGAGATGGCAGTGTAGATATTTTCATCTTTATAGAGATGGCGGTGTAGATATTTCCATGTTCATAGAGATAGCGGTGTTGATTTTTCCATGTTTACAGAGATAGCGGTGTGGATATTTCCATGTTTATACAGACAGGGGTGTAGATATTTCCATGTTTATAGAGATGGCGGTGAAGATATTTCCATGTTTATACAGATCACGGTGTAGATATTTGCTTTTTTATACAAATAGCGGTGTAGTTATTTCCATGTTTATACAGATAGCGGTGTAGATATTTCCATGTACATACAGATGACTGTGTAGATATTTCCATGTTTATACCGATGGCTGTGTAGATATTTCCATGTTTATACAGATGACTTTGTAGGTATTTCCATGTTTATAGAGATAGCTGTGTAGATATTTCCATGTTTATACAGATAGCGGTGTAGATATTTCCATGTTTATACAGATCGCGGTGTAGATATTTCCATGTTTATACAGATAGCGGTGTAGATATTTCCATGTTTTTACAGATATCGGTGTAGATATTTCCATGTTTACACAGATTGCGGTGTAGATATTTCCATCTTTCTACAGATGGTATTTTAGATATTTCCATGTTTATATAGATGGCGGTTTAGATATTTCCATGTTTATGTAGATGGTGGTGTAGATATTACCATGTTTATACAGATAGCGGTGTAGATATTTCCATGTATATACAGATCGTGGTGAAGATATTTCCATATTTATACAGATCGCGGTGTAGATATTTCCATGTTTATACAGATGACGTTGTAGATATTTCCATATTTATAGAGATAGCGGTGTAGATATTTCCATCTTTCTACAGATGGCAGTGTAGATATTTCCATGTTTATACAGATGGCCGTGTAGTTATTTCCATATTTATACAGATGTCTGTGTAGATATTTCCACGTGTATACAGATGGTATTGTAGGTATTTCCATGTTTATACAGATGGTGGTGTAGATATTTCCATGTTTATACAGTTGGCGGAGTAGATATTTCCATGTTTTTACAGATGGCAGTGTAGATATTTCAATGTTTATAGAGATGGCGCTGTAGATATTTCCATGTTTACAGATAACGGTGGAGATATTTCCATGTTTATACAGAGAGCAGTGGAGATATTTCCATGTTTATACACATAATGGTGTACATATTTCCATGTTTTTAGAGACAGCGGTGTAGGTATTTCCATGTTTATACAGATAGCGGTTCAGATATTTCCATGTTTACACAGATGCCTATGCTGATATTTCCATATTTATACAGAGGGCTTTGTAGATATTTCTATGTTTATACAGATGGCAGTGTAGATATTTAAATGTTCCTACACATGACTGTGTAGGTATTTCCATGTTTATACGGATGTCTTTGTAGATATTTCCATGTTTATAGAGATAGCGGTGAAGATATTTCCATGTTTATACAGATAGCGGTGTATATATTTCCATGTTTATACAGATCATGGTGTAGATATTTCCATGTTTATAGAGATGGTGGTGTAGGTATTACCATGTTTATACAGGTAGCGGTGTAGATATTTCCATGTTTATACAGATGGCGGTGGAGATAATTCCATGTTTATACAGATGGCGGTGTAGATATTTCCATGTTTATACAGATATCAGTGTAGACAATTCCATGTTTATACGGATAGCGGTGTAGGTATTTCCATGTTTATAGAGATAGCAGTGTAGATATTTCCATCTTAATACATATGGCTGTGTAGATATTTCCAAGTGTATACATATGGCAGTGTAGATATTTCCATGTTGATACAGATGGAGGTGTAGATATTTCCATGTTTATGCACATGACTGTTCAGATATTTCCATATTTTTACAAATGGCGGTGTAGATATTTCCATGTTTCTAGAGATGGCTGTGTAGATATTTCCATGTTTATACAGATAGTGGTGTCTATATTTCTATGTTTATACAGATGACTGTTTAGGTATTTACATGTATACACAGATGGCGGTGCAGATATATCCATATTTATAGAAATATCTACGTAGATTTTTCCATGTTTATACAGATAGCGGTGTAGACATTTCCATGTTTATAGAGATAGTGGTGAATATATTTCCATATTTATACAGATAGCGGTGTAGATATTTCCATGTTTATACAGATTTCAGCGTAGATGTTTCCATGTTTACACAGATAGCGGTGTAGATATATCCATGTTTATACAGATCGTGGTGTAGATATTTCCATGTTTATACAGATAGCGGTGTAGATATTTCCATGTTTACAGAGATAGAGGTGTAGATATTTCCATATTTGCACAGATAGCTCTGTAGATATTTCCATGATTATACAGATAGCGGTGGAGATATTTCCATGTTTACACAGATAGTGGTGTAGATATTTCCATGTTTTTACAGATGACAGTGTAGGTATTTCCATGTTTATACAGATGGCAGTGTAGATATTTCTATGTTTATACAGATGGTGGTGCAGATATTTCCATGTTTATACAGATGGCGGTGTAGATATTTCCATTTTTATGCAGATGGTGGTGTAGATATTTCCATGTTTATAGAGAAGGCGGTATAGGTATTTCCGTTTATAGAGATAGCGGTGTAGATATTTCCATGTTTATAAAGATGGTGGTGTAGGTATTTCCATGTTTATAGTGATAGTGTTGTAGATATTTCCATGTTAATACAGATAGCGGTGTAGATATTTCCATGTTTATAGAGATAGTGGTGTGGTTATGTCCATGTTTATACAGATAGCGGTGTAGATACTTCCATGTTTATACAGATAGCGGTGTAGATATTTCCATGTTTATTCAGATGGCGGTATAGATATTTCCATGAATTTACAGACGGCGGGGTAGATATTTCCATGTTTATACAGATAGCGGTGTAGATATTTCCACGTTTATACAGACGGCGGTGAAGATATTCCCAACTTTACACAGATAGCGGTGTAGACATTCTCAACAAGGCAGAGATTGCGGTGTAGATATTTCCATCTTTACACAGATTGCGGTGTATATATTTCCATGTTTACACAGATAGCGGTGTAGATATTTCATGTTTACACAGATAGCGGTGTAGATATTTCCATGTTTACACAGATAGTGGTGTAGATATTTCCCTGTTTTTACAGATGACTCTGTAGGTAATTCCATGTTTATACAGATGGCAGTGTAGATATTTCTATGTTTATACAGATGGTGGTGCAGATATTTCCATGTTTACAGATGGCGGTGTAGATATTTCAATTTTTATGCAGATGGTGGTGTAGATATTTCCATGTTTATAGAGATAGCGTTGCAGCTATTTCCATGTTTTACAGATAACGGTGTAGATATTTCTATGTTTGTGGAGATAGCGGTGTAGATATTTCCATGTTTATATAGATGGCGGTGTAGATATTTCCATATTTATACAAACTGGGGTGTAGATATTTCCATGTTTACACAGACAGCGATGTGGATATTTCCATCTTTTTAGAGGTCGTGGTGTAGATAGTTCCATGCTTATACAGATAGCGGTGCAGTTCCATGTTTATACAGGCAGCGGTGTAGATATTTCCATGTTTATACAGATCGCGGTGCAGAAATTTCCAACTTTTTACAGATGGCATTGTAGATATTCCCATGTTTACACAGATGTCGGTGTAGATATTTCCATGTTTATACAGATGGTGGTGTAGATATTTCTATGTTTATAGAGATAGTGTTGTAGATATTTCCATGTTTATAGAGATGGCGGTGGAAGTATTTCCTTGTTTGTAGTGATAGCGGTTCAGATATTTCCATGTTTATACAGATTGCGGTGTAGGTATTTCCATGTTTCTAGAGATAGCAGTGTAGATATTTCCATGTTTATACAGATAGCTGTGTAGCTGTTTCCATGTTTCTACAGATGGTGGTGTAGATATTTCCATGTTTTTACAGATAGCAGTGGAGATATCTCCGTGTTTATACAGATCGTGGTGTAGCTATTTCCATGTTTATAAAGAGAGCGGTGTAGATAATTCCATGTTTATAAATGTAGCGGTTTAGATATTTCCATATTTATACAGATCGTGATGTAGATATTTCCATCTTTCCACAGACAGCAGTGTAAATATTTTCATGTTTATACAGATGTTGCTGTAGATATTTCCATGTTTATACAGATAACGGTGTAGATATTTCCTTGTTTATGCAGATATCGGTGTAGTTATTTCCATGTTTATACAGATAGCGGTGTTGGTATTTCCATGTTTATACAGATAGCGGTGTAGATATTTCCATGTTTATACAGATAGCGGGGTAGATATTTCCATGTTTATACAGATGGCTGAGTAGATATTACCAAGTTTATACAGAAAGCGGTGTAGATATTTCCATGTTTATACAGATGGTGTTGTAGATATTTCCAAATTTATAAAGATGACTGTGAAGCTATTTCCATGTCTATACAGATGGCAATGAAGATATTTCCATGTTTATAGAGATAGCGGTGTAAATATTTCCATGTTTATACAGATAGCGGTGTAGATATTTCCAGGTTTATACAGATAGCGGTGTAGATATTTCCATGTTCATAGAGATAGGGGTGTAAATATTTCTATATTTATACAGATAGCGGTGTAGATATTTCCATATTTACACAGATAGCGGTATAGATATTTCCATGTTTATACAGATAGCGGTGGAGTTATTTCCATGTTTCTACAGGTCATGGTGTACATATTTCCATGTTTATACATACAGCATTGTAGATATTTCCATGTTTATACAGATAGCGGTGTATATATTTACATGTTTATACAGATAGCAGTGTAGATATTTCAATGTTGACAAAGAACACGGTGTAGATATTTCCATGTTTATAGAAATAGCGGTGTAGATATTTCCATGTTTATACAGAACGTGGTGTAGATATTTCCATCTTTCTACAAATGACGTTGTAGATATTTCCATGATTATAGAGATAGCGGTTGAGATATTTCCATGTTTATACAGATAGCGCTGTAGATATTTCCATGTTCATACAGATAGCGGTGTAGATATTTCCATGTTTATACAGATAGCGCTGCAGATATTCCTAGTTTATACACATCATGGTGTAGATATTTCCATGTTTATACAGATAGCGTTGTAAATACTTCCAGGTTTATGTAGATAGCAGTGTAGATATTTCCATGACTATACAGATCACGGTGTAGATATCTCCAGCTTTCTGCAGATGGCAATGCGGATATTTCCATGTTTATACAGATGGCGCTGTAGACATTTCCATGTTTATATAGATGGTGATGGAGATATTTCCTTGTTTATGTAGATGGCGTTGTAGATATTTCCATGTTAGTAGAGATGGCAGTGTAGATATTTCCACGTGTATACAGATGGCAGTGTAGATATTTCCAGGTTTATAGAGATGGCTGTGTAGATATTTCCATGTTTATACAGATGGCTTTTTAGATATTTCAATGCCTATACATATGACTGTGTAGATATTTCCATGTTTATACACATGGCGGTGTAGATATTCTCAAGTTTATAGAGAAAGTGGTGTAGATATTTCCATGTTTATACCGATAGCGATGTAGATATTTCATTTTTATACAGATAGTGGTGTAGACATTTCCATGTTTATACAGATGGCTGTGTAGATATTTCCATGTGTATACAGATGACAGTGTAGATATTTCCATGTTTATAATGATGGAGGTGTAGATAATTCCATGTTTACACAGATGACTGTGTAGATATTTCCATGTTTTCACAGATGGCGGTGTAGATATTTCCATGTTTATGCAGAAAACGTTGTGGCTATTTCCATGTTTAAACAGATAGCGATGTAGATATTTCCATGTTTATAGAGATGGCTGTGTAGATATTTCCATGTTTATACAGATCGCAGTGATCATATTTCCATGTTTATACGGAGAGTCTTGTAGATATTTCCATGTTTATACAGATGACTGTGTAGGTATTTCTATGTTTATACAGATGGCGGTGTAGATATTTCCAAGTTTATACAGATAGCGGTGTAGATATTTCCATGTTTATACAGTTAATGGTGTAGATATTTCCATGTTTATACAGATAGCGGTGTAGGTATTTCCATGTTTATACAGATAGCGGTGTAGATATTTCCATGTTTATACAGATGGCTGTGTTGATATTTCCATGTGTATACAGATGTCACTGCAGATATTTCCATGTTTATATAGATGGAGGTTTAGATATTTCCATATTTCTACAGATGACTGTGTAGATATTTCCGGGCTTTTACAGATGGCGGTGTAGATATTTCTATGTTTATAAAGACAGCGGTGTGGCTATTTCCATGTTTATAGAGATAGCGATGTAGATATTTCCATGTTTATACAGATAGCAGTGTAGATATTTCCATATTTATACAGATAGAAGTGGAGATATTTCCATGTTTATACAGATGGTGTTGTACATATTTCGAAGTTTATGCAGATTGCGGTGTAGATATTTCCATATTTATAGAGATAGCGGTGTAGATATTTCCATGTTTATTCATATGGCCGTGTAGATATTTCCATGTTTATAGAGATAGCGGTGTGGCTGTTTCCATGTTTATACAGATGGCAGTGTAGGTATTTCCATGTTTACACAGATAGTGTTGTAGATATTTCCATGTTTATAAAGATAGCGATGTAGATATTTCCATCTTTATAGAGATAGCGGTGGAGATATTTCCTTGTTTATAGAGATAGCGGTCGAGATGGTTCCATGTTAATACAGATAATGATGTAGATATTTCCATGTTCATACAGATAGCGGTGAAGATATTTCCATGTTTATAGAGATGGCTTTGTAGATATTTCCATGTTTATGCAGATGGTAGTGTAGCTATTTCCATGTTTATACAGATAGTGGTGTAGGTATTTCCATTTTTATAAAGATGACTGTGTAGGTATTTCCATGTTCATAGAGATGGCGGTGTAGATATTTCCATGTTTATGGAGATAGCCATGTAGATATTTCCATGTTTATACAGATAGCGGTGTAGACATTTCCATGTTTATAGAGATAGCGGTGCTGATATTCCCATATTTATACAGATAGCCATGTAGATATTTCCATGTTTATTCAGATGACGGTGTAGATATTTCCATGTTTATACAGATAACGGTGTGGCTATTTCCATGTTTATACATATGGCAGTGTAGATATTTCCATGTTAATACAGATGGCAGTGTAGATATTTCCATGTTAATACAGATAGCGATATAGATATTTCCACTTTTATACAGATATCAGTGCAGATATTTCCATGTTTATACCTATAGCGTTGTAGATAATTCCATGTTTATACAGATAGCGGTGTAGATATTTCCATGTTTATACAGATAGCGGTGCAGATATTTCCATGTTTATACAGATAGCGGTGGAGATATTTCATTGTTTATTCAGATGGCGGTGTAGATATTTCCATGTTTATACAGATAGCGGTGGAGATATTTCATTGTTTATTCAGATGGCGGTGTAGATATTTCCATGTTTATATAGATGGCGGTGTAGATATTTCCAAGTTTATACAGACAGCGGTGTAGATATTTCCATGTTTATACAGATAGTGGTGGAGATATTTCCATGTTTATACTGATAGTGGTGGAGTTATTTCCATGTTTATACAGATGGCGGTGTAGATATTTCCAAGTTTATGAAGATAGCGATGTAGATATTTCCATGTTTATACAGATAGCGGTGGAGATGTTTCCATGTTTATACAGATAGTGGTGGAGATATTTCCATGTTTATACAGATGGCAGGGTAGATATTTCCAAGTTTATGCAGATAGCGGTGTACATATATCCATGTTTATAGAGATAGCGGTGTAGTTATTTCCATGTTTATACAGATAGCGGCCTAGATATTTCCATGTTTATAGAGATAGCGGTGTAGATATTTCCATATTTATACAGATAGCGGTGTAGATAATTCCATGTTTATGCAGATGGCGGTGTAGATATTTCCATGTTTATACAGATAGTGATGTACATACTTCCATTTTTATAAAGATAGCGGTGTAGATATTTCCATGTTTATAAAGATTGCGGTGTAGATATTTCCATATTTATAGAGATAGCTGTGGAGATATTTTCATGTATATAAAGATAGCAGTGTAGATATTTCCATGTTTATAGAGATAGTGGTGGAGATATTTCCATGTTTATATAGATAGCGGTCGAGATATTTCCATGTTTACACAGATAACGATGTAGTTATTTCCAAGTTTATACAGATAGCGGTGTAGATAATTCCATGTTTATAGAGATATCGGTGGAGATATTTCCATGTTTGTCCTTATAGCGATGAAGATATTTCCATGTTCATACAGATAGCGGTGGAGATATTTCCATGTTTATACAGATAGCGTTGGAGATATTTCCATGTTTATAGAGATGGCAGTGTAGATATTTCCAAGTTTATACAGATAGCGGTGTAGATATTTTCATGTTTATACAGATAGCGATGTGGCTGTTCCCTGTTTATACAGATGGCAGTGTAGATATTTCCATGTTTATACAGATATTGGTGTAGATATTTCCATGTTTATAAAGATAGCGGTGTAGATATTTCCATGTTTATAGAGATAGCATTGTAGATATTTCCATGTTTATACAGATGGCTTTGTAGATATTTCCATGTGTATAGAGATGGCAGTGTGGATATTTCCATGTTTGTAGAGATAGCGGTCGAGATATTTCCATGTTTATACAGATAACGATGTAGATATTTCCAAGTTTATACTGATAGCGGTGTGATATTTCCATGTTTATACAGATGGCAGTGTAGATATTTCCATGTTTATACTGATAGCGGTGTAGATATTTCCACGTTTATACAGATAGCGGTGTAGGTGTTTCCATGTTTATAGAGATAGCGGTGTAGATATTTCCATGTTTATAGAGATGGCTGTGTAGATATTTCCATGTGTATACAGATGGCAGTGTAGATATTTCCATGTTTATGCAGATGGAGGTGTAGATATTTCCTTGTTTATACAGATGACTGTGTAGATATTTCCATGTTTTTACAGATGGCGTTGTAGATATTTCCATGTTTATACAGATAGCGGTGTGGTGTTTCCATGTTTATACAGATGGCAGTGTAGATATTTCCTTGTTTACACAGATAGCGGTGTAGATATTTCCATGTTTATACAGATAGCGGTGTAGGTGTTTCCATGTTTATAGAGATAGCGGTGTAGATATTTCCATGTTTATACAGATGGCTGTGTAGATATTTCCATGTGTATACAGATGGCAGTGTAGCTGTTTCCATGTTTATACAGATGGAGGTGTAGATAGTTCCTGGTTTATACAGATGAATGTGTAGATATTTCCATGTTTTTACAGATGGCGTTGTAGATATTTCCATGTTTATACAGTTAGCGGTGTTGTTATTTCCATGTTTATACAGATGGCGATGTAGATATTTCCATGTTTATTCAGATATCGGTGGAGATATTTCCATGTTTATACAGATAGCCGTGGAGGTATTTCCATGTTTATACTGATGGCAGTGTAGATATTTCCAAATATATACAGATAGCTGTTTGGATATTTCCATGTTTATAGAGATAGCGGTGTAGTTATTTCCATTTATATACAGATAGCGGTGTAGTGATTTCCATGTTTATAGACATAGCGGTGTAGATATTTCCATATTAATACACATAGCGGTGTAGATACTTCCATGTTTATTCAGATGGCGTTGTAGATATTTCTCTGTTTATAAACATAGCGGTGTGGCTGTTTCCATGTTTATACAAATGGCAGTGTAGATATTTCCATATTTATACAGATTGTGGTGTAGTTTTTTCCATGTTTTATAGATAGCGGTGTAGATATTTCCATGTTTATAAAGATAGCGGTGTAGATATTTCCATGTTTATAGAGATAAAGGTGGAGATATTTCCATGTTTCTAGAGATAGCGGTCGAGATATTTCCATGTTTATACAGATAACGATGTAGATAATTCCATGTTCATACAGATAGCGGTGTAGATATTTGCAAGTATATAGAGATAGTGGTGGAGATATTTCAATGTTTGTACAGATGTTGATGTAGATATTTCCATGTTCATACAGATAGCGGTGGAGTTATTTCTATGTTTATACAGATAGCCGTGGAGATATTTCCATGTTTATACAGATAGCGTTGGAGATATTTCCATGTTAATAGAGATTGCGGTGTAGATATTTCCATATTTATACAGAGAGCTGTGTAGATATTTCGATGTTTATTCAGATGGTGGTGTAGATATTTCCATGTTTATACAGAGAGCGGTATGGCTACTTCCAGGTTTATTCAGATGGCAGTGTAGATATTTCCATGTTTATAGAGATAGCGATGTAGATATTTCCATGTTTATAGAGATAGCGGTGTAGATATTTCCACGTTTATACAGATGGCTGTGTGGATATTTTCATGTGTATACTGATAGCAGTGTAGATATTTCCATGTTTACACAAATGGAGGTGTAGGTATTTCCATGTTTATACAGATGACTGTGTAGATATTTCCATGTTTTTACAGATGGCGGTGTAGATATTTCCATGTTTATACAGATAGATGTGTGGCTATTTCCATGTTTATGCTGATAGCGATGTAGACATTTCTATGTTTATAGAGATAGCAGTGTAGGTATTGCCATATTTATACAGATGGCAGTGTAGATATTTCCAAGTTTATAGAGATAGCCATGTAGATATTTCAATGTTTGTACAGATAGCGTTGTAGTCATTTCCATGTTTATAGAGATAGCGGTGTAAGTATTTCCATATTTATACAGATAGCCGTGTATATATTTCCATGTTTATTAGGATGGCGGTGTAGATATTTCCATGTTTATACAGATAGCGGTGTGGCTATTTCCATGTTTATTCAAATGGCAATGTAGATATTTCCATGTTAATACAGATAGCGATGTAGATATTTCATTGTTTATACAGATAGCGGCACAGATATTTCCAAGTTTATACAGACAGTGTTGTAGATATTTCCATGGTTATACAGATAGGGGTGTAGATATTTACATGTTTATACAGATAGCGGTGGAGATATTTCCATGTTTATACAGATAGCGTTGGAGATATTTCTGTTTATAGAGATGGCGGTGTAGATATTTCCAAGTTTATACATATAGCGGTGTAAATATTTCCATGTTTATACAGATAGCGTTGTAGATATTTCTATGTTTATAAAGATAGCGGTGTAAACATTTCCATATTTATAGAGATAGCGGTGTAGATATTTCCATGTTTATACAGATAGCAGTGTAGTTATTTCCATGTTTATACAGATGACTGTGTATATATTTCCATGTTTTTACAGATGACAGTGTAGATATTTCCATGTTTATACAGATAGCGATGTAGATATTTCCATGTTTATACAGATGGCGGTGTAGATATTTCCAAGTTTATGCAGATAGCGGTGTTGATATTTCCATGTTTATGGAGATAGCGGTGTAAATATTTCCATGTTTATACAGATAGCAGTGTAGTTATTTCCATGCTTATAGAGATAGCGGTGTAGATATTTCCATATTAATACAGATAACGGTGTAGATATTTCCATGTTTATTCAGATGGCGGTGTAGGTATTTCCATGTTCATACAGATAGCGATGTGGCTATTTCCATGTTTATTCAGATAGCAGTGTAGATATTTCCATGTTTATAGAGATAGCGGTGGAGATATTTCCATGTTTATACAGATAAAGATGAAGATATTTACATGTTTATACAAATAGCGGTGTAGATATTTCCATATTATACAGATTGCGGTGAAGATATTTCCATGTTTATACACATAGCGATGTAGCTATTTCCATGTTCATAGAGATGGATGTGTAGATATTTCCATGTTTATACAGGTGGCAGTGTAGATATTTCCATGTTTATGCAGATATTGTTGTAGATATTTCCATGTTTATACAGATGAATCTGTAGGTATTTCCATGTTTACACAGATGGTGGTGTAGATATTTCCATGTTTATAGAGATAGAGATGTAGATATTTCCATGTTTACAGATAGCAGTGTAGACATTTCCATGTTTATAGAGATAGCAGTGCAGATATTTCCATATGTATACAGATAGCGGTGTAGATATTTCCATGTTTATACAGAAAGCGGTGTAGATATTTCCATGTTTATACAGATATCGGTGTAGACATTTCCATATTTATAGAGAAAATGGTGTAGATATTTCCATGTTTATACAGATAGCAGTATAGTTATTTCCATGTTTATACAGATGACTCTGTATATATTTCCATGTTTATACAGATGATGGTGGAGATATTTCCATGTTTATAGAGACTCCGGTGTAGATATTTCCATGTTTATACCGACAGCTGTGTAGATATTTCCATGTTTATTGTGATAGCGGTGTAGATACTTCCATATATATATACAGATAGCCGTGTAGATGTTTCCATGTTTATTCACATGGTGGTGTATATATTTCCATGTTTATACAGATAGCGGTGTGGCTACTTCCATGTTTATACAGATGGCAGTGTAGATATTTCCATGTTTATACAGATTGCGATGTAGATATTTCCATGTTTATACAGATAGCGGTGTAGATATTTCCATGATTATACAGATGGCTGTGTAGATATTTCCATTTGTATACAGATGGCAATGTAGATATTTCCATGTTTACAGAGATAGCGGAGTAGATATTTACATGTTTCTACAGATAGCTTGGTAGATATTTCCATGTTTATACAGATAGCAGTGTAGGCATTTCCATGTTTATAGAGATAGCAATGCAGGTATTTCCATATTTATACAGATAGCAGTGTAGATATTTCCATGTTTATACAGATAGCAGTGTAGATATTTCCATGTTTATACAAATAGCGGTGTGGTTGCTTCCATGTTTCTACAGATGTCTGTGTATATATTCCCATGTTTATACAGACGGCGGTGTAGATATTTCCATGTTTACAAAGATAGCGGAGTAGATATTTCCATGTTTCTATAGATAGCTTGGTAGATATTTCCATGTTTATAGAGATAGCGTTGTATATATTTCCATATATACAGATAGCCGTGTAGATATTTCCATGTTTATTCAGATGGCGCTGTAGATATTTCCATGTTTATTCAGAGAGCGGTGTGGCTATTTCCATGTTTATACAGATGGCATTGTAGATTTTTCCATGTTAACACAGATAGCGATGGAGATATTTCCATGTTTATACAGATAGCGGTGCAGATATTTCCATGTTTATACTGATAGCGTTGTAGATATTTCCATGTTTATACAGGTAGCGATGTAGATATTTCCATGTTTATACAGATAGCGGTGGAGATATTTCCATGTTTATAGAGATATTGATGGAGATATTTCCATGTTTATACAGATGGCGGTGTAGATATTTTCAAGTTCATACAGATGGATGTGTAGATAATTCCATGTTTATACAGATGGCGGTGTAGATATTTTCAAGTTCATACAGATGGATGTGTAGATATTTCCATGTTTATACAGATAGGAGTTTTGGTATTTCCATGTTTATGGAGATAGCGGTGGAGATATTTCCATGTTTATACAGATGGCTGTGTGGATATTTCCATGGGTATACAGATGGCAGTGGAGATATTTCCATGTTTTTACAGATGGCTGTGTTGATATTTCCTTGTGTATACAGATGGCAGTGTAGATATTTCCATGTTTATACAGATAGCGGTGTACATATTTCCATGTTGATACAGATACTGGTGTAGATATTTCCATGTTTATGCAGATAATGGTGGAGATATTTCCATGTTTATACAGATAGCGGTGGAGATATTTCCATGTTCATACAAATGGCGGTGTAGATATTTCCGTGTTTATACAGATGGCTGTGGAGTTATTTCCATGTTTATACAGATAGTGGTGTAGATATTTCCATGTTTATACAGATGACTGTGGAGGTATTTCCATGTTCATCAAGATGGCGTTGTAGATATTTCCATGTTTATAGAGATAACCATGTAGATATTTCGATGTTTATACAGATAGCTGTGTAGACATTTCCATGTTTATAGAGATATTCGTGTAGGTATGTCCATATTTATACAGATAGCAGTGTAGGTATTTCCATGTTTATACAGACAGCGGTGTAGGTATTTCCATGTTTATACAGATAGCGGTGTAGATATATCCATGTTTATACAGATCTTGGTGTAGATATTTCCATGTTTATACAGAGAGCGTTGTAGATATTTCCATATTTATACAGATAGCAGTGTAGATATTTCCATATTTACAGAGATAGAGGTGTAGATATTTCCATGTTTATACAGATAGCGGTGTAGATATTTCAATGTTTATACAGATGGCTGTGTAGATATTTTCATGTGTATACAGATGGCAGTGTAGATATTTCCATGTGTATACAGATGGAGGTGTAAATATTTCCATATTTATACGGATGACTGTGTACGTATTTCCATCTTTTTACAGATGGCGGTGTAGGTATTTCCATGTTTATATAGATATCGGTGTGGCTATTTGCATGTTTATACAGATATCGATGTAGATATTATCATGTTTATACAGATGACTGTGTAGTTATTTCCATATTTATACAGATGGCGGTTTGGATATTTCCATGTTTATAGAGATAACCATGTAGATATTTCCATGTTTATACAGATAGCGGTGTAGACATTTCCATGTTTATAGAGATAGCAGTGTAGATATTTCCATAATTATACAGATAGCTGTGTAGATATTTCCAAGTTTATAAAGATAGCGGTGTAGATACTTCCAAGTTTATACAGATAGCGGTGTAGGTTTTCCATGTTTATAGAGATAGCAGTGTAGATATTTCCAGGTTTATACAGATGGCTGCGTAGATATTTCCATTTGTATACAGATGGCAGTGTAAATATTTCCATTTTTTTACAGATGGAGGTGTAGATACTTCCAATTTTATACAGATGACTGTGAAGATATTTCCATGTTTTTACAGATGGTGGTGTAGGTATTTCCATGTTTACACAGATGGAGGTGTAGATATTTCCACGTTTATACAGATGACTGTGTAGATATTTCCATGTTTTTACAGATGGCGGTGTAGATATTTCCATGTTTATATTGATAGCAGTGTGGCTATTTCCATGTTTATACAGATTGCGATGTAGCTATTTCCATGTTCATAGAGATGGCTGTGAAGATATTTCCATGTTTATACAGATGGCATTGTACATATTTCCAGGTTTATACGGATAGTGGTGTAGATATCTCCATGCTTATGGAGATGACTGTGTATATATTTCCATGTTTATACAGACAGTTGTGTAGATATTTCCATGTTTATAGAAATAGCAGTGTAGATATTTCCATATTCATTCAGATAGCCATGTAGATATTTCCATGTTTATTCAGATTGAGGTGTAGATATTTCCATGTTTATAGAGATAGCAGTGTAGATATTTCCAGGTTTATGCAGATGGCTGTGTAGATATTTCCATGTGTATACAGATGGCAGTGAAGTTATTTCTAAGTTTATACAGATGGAGTAGAAGATACTTCCAAGTTTAAACAGATGACTGTGTAGATATTTCCATGTTTTTACAGATGGCGGTGTAGATATTTCCATGTTTATACAGATAGCGCTGTAGATATTTCCATGTTTATACAGATGGCTGTGTAGATATTTCCATGTGTATACAGATGTCATTGTAGATATTTCCATTTTTATACAGATGGAGGTGTAGATATTTCCATGTTTATACAGATGACTTTGTAGATATTTCCATGTTTTTACAGATTGCGGTGTAGATATTTCCATGTTTATAAAGATAGCGGTGTGGGTGTTTCCCTGTTTATACAGATAGCGATATAGATATTTCCATGTTTATAGAGATGGCAGTGTAGATATTTCAAAGTTTATACAGATAGCGGTGTAGATATTTCCATGTTTATACAGATAGCAGTGTAGATATTTCCATGTTTATAGAGATAGTGGTCTGTTTACTTCCATGTTCATACAGATGACTGAGAATATATTTCCAGGTTTATACAGATGGCGGTGTACATATTTCCAAGTTTATAGACGTAGCGGTGTAGATATTTCCATGTTTATACAGATGACCGTGTAATTATTTCCATGTTTATACAGAGGGCGGTTTAGATATTTCCATATTTATAGAGATTGCCGCATAGATATTTCCATGTTTATACAGATAGCGGTGTAGACATTTCCATGTTAATAGATATAGCAGTGCAGATATTTCCATATATATACAGATCGTGGTGTAGATATTTGCATGTTTATACAGATAGCGATATAGATATTTCCTTGTTGGTACAGACAGCACTGTAGATATCTCCATTTTTATGCAGATCGTGGAGTAGTTGTTTCCATGTTTATACAGATAGCGGTGTAGATATTTCCATGTTTATACAAGTAGCGTTGCAGATGATTCCATGTTTGTACAGATCGCGGTGTAGACATTTCCATCTTTCTGAAGATGGCAGTGTAGATATTTCTATGTTTATACAGATGGCGGTGTAGATATTTCCATGTTAATGCTTATGGCAGTGTAGATATTTCCATGTTTATAGAGATTGCGGTGTAGATATTAATATGTTTATTGAGATAGCGGTGTAGATAATTACATGTTTACACAGGTAGCAGTGTAGGTAATTCCATGTTTATAGAGAGAGAGGTGTATATATTTCCATATTTGTACACATAGCAGTGTAGATATTTCCATGTTTATTCAGATGGCAGTATAGATATTTCCATGTTTATACAGATAGCGGTGGAGATATTTCCATGCTTATAAAGATAGCGGTGTGGGTATTTCCCTGTTTATACAGATAGCGATATAGATATTTCCATGTTTATAGAGATGGCGGTGTAGATATTTCCAAGTTTGTACAGATAGCCGTGCAGATATTTCCATGTTTATACAGATAGCGGTGTAGGTATTTCCAGGTTTATACAGATAGCGGTTAAGATATTTCCACGTTTACAGAGATAGCAGTGTAGATATTTCCATGTTTATACTGATGTCTGTGTAGATTTTTCCATGTGTATACAGATGGCACTGTAGATCTTTCCATGTTTATACTGATGGAGGTGTAGATATTTCCATGTTTATACAGAAGACTGTGTAGATATTTCCATGTTTTTACAGATGTCGGTGTAGATATTTCCATGATTATACAGATAGCAGTATGGATATTTCCATGATTATACAGATGGCGGTGTTGATATTTCCATGTTTATACAGATAGCGTTGTAGATATTTCCATGTTTATACAGATAGCGGTGTTGGTATTTCTATGTTTATGCAGATAGCGGTGTAGATATTTCCATGTTTGCACAGCTCGCGGTGTTGATATTTCCATCTTTATAGAGAAGGAAGTGCAGATATTTCCATGTTTATAGAGATAGCGGTGTACATATTTCCATATTTATACAGATAGCAGTTTAAATATTTACACATTTACAGAGATTGCGGTGTAGATATTTCCAAGTTTATACAGAAAGTGGTGTAGATATTTCCACGTTTACAGAGATCGCGGTGTAGATATTTCCACGTTTATACAGATATCGGTGTATATATTTAAACGTTTATACACATAACGGTGTAGATATTTCCACGTTTATAGAGATAGCGGTGTAGATGTTTGCATGTTTATACAGACAGCTTTGTAGATATTTCCATGTTTATACAGATGGTGGTGTAGATATTTCCATGGTTATACAGATGTTGGTGTAGATATTTCCATGTTTATACTGATGACTTTGTAGTTATTTCCATGTTTATACAGATGGCAGTTTAGATATTTCCATTTTTATAGAGATAGCAGTGTAGATATTTCCATGTTTATAGAGATAGCGGTGTAGATATTTCCATATTTATACAGATATTAGTGTAGCTGTTTCCTTGTTTATTTAGATGGCGGTGTAGATATTTCCATGTTTATACAGTTGGCGGTGTAGATATTTCCATGTTTATACAGATAGCGGTGTAGATATTTTCATGCTTATACAGATAACGGTGTAGATATTTCCATGCTTATACAGATAGCGGTGGAGATATTTCCATGTTTATAAAGATAGCGGTGCAGATATTTCCATGTTTATACAGACGGCGGTGTAGAAATTTTCATGTTTATACAGATAGAGGTTTTGGTATTTCCAGGTTTATACAGATAGCGGTTTAGATATTTCCACATTTACAGATATAGCGGTGTAGATATTTCAATGTTTATACTGTTGGCTGTTTAGATTTTTCCATGTGTATACCGATGGCAGTGTAGATTTTTCCATGTTTATACTGATGGAGGTGTAGATATTTCCATGTTTATACAGATGACTGTGTGGATATTTCCATGTTTTTACAGATGGCGGTGTAGATATTTCCATGTTTATACAGATAGCAGTATGGATATTTCCGTGATTATACAGATGGCGATGTTGATATTTCCATGTTTATACAGATAGCGTTGTACATATTTCCATGTTTATACACATAGCGGTGTTGGTATTTCTATGTTTACAGATAGCGGTGTAGATATTACCATGTTTGTACAGCTCGTGGTGTGGATATTTCCATCTTTCTACAGATGGCAGTGTAGATATTTCCATGTTTACAGAGATAGCGGTGTACATATTTCCATGTTTAAACAAATAGCATTGTAAATATTTCCATGTTTATAGAGATAGCGGTGTAAATATTTCCAAGTTTATTCAGATAGCGGTTTAAATGTTTACACATTTACAGAGATTGCGGTGTAGATATTTCCATATTTATACAGATAGAGGAGTAGATATTTCCTTGTTTATTCAGATGCCGGTGTAGATATTTCCATGTTTATAGAGATGACGGTGTAGATATTTCCATGTTTATACAGATAGCGGTGTAGATATTTCCATGTTTATACAGATAGCAGTGTAGATATTTCCATGTTTATACAGGTAGCAGTGTAGATAATTCCATGTTTATACAGATCTCGGTGTAGACATTTCCATCTTTCAACAGATGGCATTGTAGATATTTCTATGTTTATACAGATGGCGGTGTAGATATTTCCATGTTTATACAGATGGTGGTGTAGATATATCCATGTTTATGCAGATGGAGGTGTAGATACTTCCATGTTTATAGAGATGACTACGTAGATATTTCCATGTTCTTACAGATGGCACTGTAGTTATTTCCATGTTTATATAGACAGCGTTGTGGATATCTCCATGTTTAAACAGATAGCGATGTAGATATTTCCATGTTTATAGAGATGGCTATGTATATATTTCCATGTTTATACAGATGGTTGTGTAGATATTTCCATGTTTATACAGATAGTGGTGTAGGTATTTCCATGTATATAGAGATAGCTGTGTAGATATATCCATGTTTATACAGATGGCTGTGTAGATATTTCCATTTTTATACAGATGTCAGTGTAGATATTTCCACGTTTATACAGATGTCTGTGTAGATATTTCCATTTTTTTACAGATGGCGATGTAGATAATTCCATGTTTATACAGATAGCGGTGTAGATATTTCCATGTTTAAACAGATGGCTGTGTAGATATTTCCAGGTGAATACAGATGGGAGTGTAGACATTTCCATGTTTACAGAGATGTTGTTGTAGATATTTCCATGTTTATAGAGATGACTGTGTAGATATTTCCATGTTTATACAGATAGCGGTGTAGATATTTCAATGTATATACAGATAGCGGTGTAGATGTTTCCATGTTTATACAGATAGCGGTTGAGGTATTTCCATGTTTATAGAGATAGCAATGTAGATATTTCCATGTTTATACAGAGAGCTGTGTAGACATTTCCAGGTTTATAGAGATAGCGGTGTAGATATTTCCATGATTATACAGAAAGTTTTGTACATATTTCCACGTTTATACAGATAGCGGTGTAGATATTTCCACGTTTATACAGATAGCGGTGTAGATATTTGCATGTTTATAAAGATAGTGGTGAAGTTATTTCCACGTTTATACATATAGCCGTGTACATATTTCCTTGTTAATAGAGACGGCGGTGTAGATATTTCCACGTTTATGCACATAGCGGTGTAGGTATTTCCACAGTTATAGACATAGCGGTGTAGATATTTGCATGTGTATACAGATAGCGGTGTAGATATTTCCATGTTTATAACGATAGCGGTGTAGATATTTCCATCTTTGCACAGATTGCGGTGTAGATATTTCCATCTTTACACAGATAGCGGTGTAGATATTTCCAAGTTTAAACGGATAGCTGTGTAGATATTTCCATGTTTACACAGATAGCATTGTAGATATTTCCATATTTATACAGATAGCGGTTTAGATATTTCCATGTTTATACAGATAGCGGTGTAGGTATTTCCATGTTCATACAGTTAGCGGCGGAGATATTTCCATGTTTATACAGATAGCGATGTAGATACTTCCATGTTTATACAAATAGCTGTGCAGATATTTCCACGTTTATACAGATAGCAGTGTAGATATTTCCAAGCTTATAAAGATAGTGATGTAAATAGTTCCATGTTTATACATATAGCGGTGGAGATATTTCCATGCTTAAGCAGATAGCAGTGGAGATATTTCCATGTTTATACTCATGGTGGTGTAGATATTTTCATGTTTATATGGATAACGGTGTAGATATTTCCAAGTTTATACAGATAGCCGTGTATTTCCATGTTTATACAGATAGCGGTGTAGATATTTCCATGTTTATAGAGATAGCGGTGTAGATATTTCAATATTTATAGAGTTAGTTGTGTAGATATTTCCATGTTTATTCAGATGGATGTGTAGTTATTTCCATGTTTATACAGATGCCGGTGTAGATATTTTCCTGTTTATACAGATAGCGGTGTAGATATTTCCACGTTTATTCAGATAGCGGTGTAGATATTTACATGTTTATAGAGATAGCGTTGCAGATATTTCCATCTTTACACAGATAGCGGTGTAGATATTTCCTTGTTTACAAGGATAGCTGTGTAGATATTTCCATGTTTACACAGCTAGTGTTGTAGATATTTCCATATTCATACAGATAGTGGTGTAGATATTTCCATGTTTATACAGATAGCGGTGTAAATATTTCCAAGTTTATACAGATAGCGTTGGACGTATTTCAATGTTTATACAGATAGCGATGTAGATATTTCCATGTTTATACACATAGCGGTGTAGTTATTTCCATGTTTATACAGATAGCGGAGTAGATATTTCCATGGTTATACAGATAGCGGTGGAGATATTTTCATGTTTATACAGATAGCGGTGGAGATATTTCCATGTTTATACAGATAGCAATGTAGATATGTCCATGTTTATACAGATAGCGGTGGAGATATTTCCATGATTATACAGATAGCAATGTAGATATTTCCATGTTTATACAGATAGCGGTGTAGATATTTCCAGGTTTATACAGATAGTGGTTTAGATATTTCCACGTTTACAGAGATAGCGGTGTAGATATTTCCATGTTTATACAGATGGTTGTGTAGATTTTTGCATGTGTATGCAGATGGCAGTTTAGATAATTCCATGTTTCTACTGATGGAGGTGTAGATATTTCTATGTTTATATAGATGACTGTGTAGATATTTCCATGTTTTTACAGATGGCAGTGTAGATATTTCCATGTTTATACAGTTAGCAGTATGGATATTTCCATGATTATACAGATGGCGGTGTTGATATTTCTATGTTTATACAGGTAGCGTTGTAGAGATTTCTATGTTTATACAGATAGCGGTGTTGGTATTTCTATGTTGATACAGATAGCGGTGTAGATATTTCCATGTTTGTGCAGTTCGTGGTGTTGATATTTCCACCTTTATACAGATGGCAGTGTAGATATTTCCATGTTTGTAGAGATAGGGGTGTACATATTTCCATGTATATACAAATAGCATTGTAAATGTTTCCATGTTTGTAGAGATAGCGGTGTAAATATTTCCATGTTTATACAGATAGCAGTTTAAATATTTACACATTTACAGATATAGCGGTGTAGATATTTCCAATTTTATACAGAAAGTGGTGCAGATATTTCCACGGTTTTAGAGAGAGTGGTGTAGATATTTCCACGTTTATACAGATAGCGGTGTAGATATTTAAACGTTTATACACATAGCGGTGTGGATATTTCCACGTTTATAGAGATAACGCTGTAGATATTTGCATGTTTATACAGATAGCTTTGTAGATATTTCCATGTTTACACAGATTTTGGTGTAGATGTTTCCATGTTAATACAGATTTGGGTGTAGATCTTTCCATGTTTATACAGATGACTGTGTAGTTATTTCCTGGTTTATAAAGATGGCGTTTTTGATATTTCCATTTTTATAGAGATAGCAGTGTAGATATTTCCATGTTTATACAGATAGCGGTGTAGATATTTCCATGTTTATACAGATGGCGCTGTTGATAGTTGCATGTTTCTGCAGATGGCAGTGTAGATATTTTCATGTTTATAGAGATGGCCGGGTAGATATTTCCATGTTTATGGAGCTTGCGTTGTAGTTATTTCCATGTTTATAGAGATAGCAGTGTAGGTATTTCCATGTTTATAGAGATAGAGGTGTAGATATTTTCATGTTTATACAGATGGCGATGTAGACAGATCCATGTTTTTGGAGATGGCGGTGTAGATATATTCATGTTTATAGAGATGGCGGTGTAGATATTTCCATGTTTATAGAGATTGCGGTGTAGATATTTCTATGTTTATAGAGATAGCGCTGTAGGTATTTCCATGTTTATAGAAATAGCGATGAAGATATTTCCATATTTATACAACTAGCGATGTAGATATTTCCATGTTTATACAGATGGAGGTGTAGGTATTTCCATGTTTATACAGATAGCGGTGGAGATATTTCCTTGTTTTTACAGATTGTGGTGTAGATATTTCCATGTTTATACAGATAGCCGTGTAGATATTTCCATGTTTATACAGGTAGCGGTGTAGATATTTCCATGTTTATGCAGATTGTGGTGTAGGTATTTCCATTTTCCACAGATGGTAGTGTAGATATTTCCATGTTTATACAGATGGTGGTGTAGATATTTCCATATTTATACAGAAAGCAGTGTAGATTTTTCCATGTTTATACAGATAGCGCTATAGATTTTTCCCTGTATATACAGATAGCGGTGTAGATATTTCCATGTATATACAGATAGCGGTGTAGATATTTCCATCTTTGCCCAGATGGCGTTGTAGATATTTCCATCTTTACACAGATAGCTTTGTTGATATTTCCGTGGTTACACAGATAGCTCTGTAGATATTTCCATGTTTACACAGACAGCGTTGTTGATATTTCCATGTTTAAAGAGATAGCGGTGTAGATATTTCCATGTGTATAGAGATGGTGGTGTAGGTATTTCCATGTTTATAGAGAGATTGGTGTAGATATTTCCATCTTTATACCTATAGCGGTGAAAATATTTCCATGTTTATACAGATAGCGGTGTTGGTTTTTCCATCTTTATACAAATAGCGGTGTAGATATTGCCATGTTTATGCAGCTCGCGGTGTAGATATTTCCATTTTTATAGAGATGGCAGTGTAGATGTTTCCATGTTTATACAGATAGCGGTGTAGATATTTCCGTGTTCATACAGAAGGCGGTGTAGATATTTCCATGTTTATGGAGATGGTGGTGTAGATATTTTCATGTAGATAGATATGGCGGTGTAGATATTTCCATGTTTATAGAGATTGCGGTGTGGATATTTCCATGTTTATAGAGATAGTGGTGTATGTATTTCTATGTTTGTAGAGATGGCGGTGTAGGTATTTCCATGTTTACACTGATGGCTTTCTAGATATTTACATGTGTATATAGATGGCAGTGTAGCTATTTACATGTTTAAAGAGATGGTGGTGTGGATATTTCCATGTTTATACAGATGTCTTTGTAGATATTTCCATGTTTATAGAGATGTCGGTGTAGATATTTCCATGTTTATAGAGATAGCGGTGTAGATATTCCCATGTTGAAACAGACAGCGGTGTAGCTATTTCCATGTTTATAGAGATAGCGGTGTAGATGTTTCCATATTTATACAGATAGCGGTGTAGATATTTCCATATTTATACAGATGGCCGTGTATATATATCCAGTTTTATCGAGATGGCGGTGTAGATTTTTCCATATTTGTAAAGATTGCGGTGTAGATATTTCCATGTTTATACAGATAGCAGTGTAGATATTCCCATGTTTACTCAGATAGCAGTGTAGATATTTCCATCTTTGCACAGATTGCAGTGTAGATTTTCCATGTTTATTCAGATAGCGGTGTAGATATTTCCATGTTCACAAACATAGATCTGTAGATACTTCCATGTTTACACAGATAGCGTTGTAGATATTTCCATGTTTATAGAGAGAGCGGTTTAGATATTTCCATGTTTATACAGATGGCTGTGTAGATATTTCCGTGCTTATACAGAGGACTGTGTAGATATTTCCATTTTTATACAGTTGGCAGTGTAGATATTACCATGTTTATAGAGATAGCATTTTAGATATTTCCATGTTCATACAGATAGCCGTGTAGATATTTCCATGTTTATACAGACGATGGTGTAGATATTTCCATGTTTATACAGATGGCGGTGTTGATATATCCATGTTTACAGAGATAGCGGTGCAGATATGTCCATCTTTGCACAGATTGCGGTGTAGCTATTTCCATCTATTTACAGATGGCTGAGTAGATACTTTCATGTTTATAGAAATGGCGGTGTAGATGTTTCCACGTTTATACAGATAGCGGTGTTGGTATTTCCATGTTAATGCAGATAGGGGTGTTGATATTTCCACGTTTATACAGATGGCGGTGTAGATATTTCCGTGTTTAAACAGATGGTGGTGTAGATAGTTCTGTGTTTATGGAGATGGCAGTGTAGATATTTTCATGTTTGTACAGATGGCGGTGTAGATATTTCCATGTTTATAGAGATAGTGGTGTAGATATTTCCATGTTTATAGAAATCGCGGTGTAGATGTTTCCATGTTTATACCGATAGCGGTGTAGATATTTCCATGTTTATACAGATGGTTGTGTAGGTATTTCCATGTGTATAGAGATGGCATTGTAGATATTTCCATGTTGATACAGATGGTGGTGTACATATTTCCATGTTTATACAGATGACTGTGTACATATTTCCCTGTATTTACAGATGGTGGTGTGGATATTTCCATTTTTATACAGATGGCGGTGTAGATATTTCCATGTTTATACAGATGGCGGTGTAGATATTTCCATGTTTACACAGATGGCACTGTGGATATTTCCATGTTTATGGAGATGGCAGTGTAGATATTTTCAGGTTTATAGCTATGGCGGTGTAGATATTTCCATGTTTATAGAGAAGGCGGTGTAGATATTTCAATGTTTATAGAGATAGTGCTGTAGATATTTCCATGTTTATACAGTTGGCGGTGTAGATATTTCCATGTTTACCCAGATGGCACTGTGGATATTTCCATGTTTATGGAGATGGCAGTGTAGATATTTTCAGGTTTATAGCTATGGCGGTGTAGATATTTCCATGTTTATAGAGAAGGCGGTGTAGATATTTCCATGTTTATAGAGATAGGGCTGCAGATATTTCCATGGTTATACAGAAGGCAGTGTAGATATTTCCATGTTTATACGGATGGCGGTGTAGATAATTCCATGTTTATACAGATAGCGGTTTAGAGGTTTCCATGTTTAAACAGCTCGCGGTGTAGATATTTACATCTTTATTCAGATGGCAGTGTAGATATTTCCATGTTTATACGGATGGCGGTGTAGATATTTCCATGTTTATACAGATACCGGTGTAGATAATTCCATCTTTCCACATTTGGCAGTGTAGATATTTCCATGTATATACAGATGATGGTGTATATGTTTCCAAGTTAATACAGATAGCGGTGTAGGTATTTCCATGTTTATGCAGATGTCGGTGTAGATATTTCCATGTTTATAGAGATGGCGGTGTAGATATTTCTATGTTTATAGAGATAGCGGTGTAGATATTTCCATGTGTATAGAGATGGCGATGTAGCTATTTCCATGTTTATAGACATAGTGTTGTAGATATTTCCATGTATATGCAGATAGCAGTGTAGATATTTCCAAGTTTATAGAGATGGCAGTGTAGATATTTCCATGTTTATACAGATAACGGTGTAGATATTTGCAAGTTCATAGATATAGCGGTGTAGATATTAGCATATTTATACATAGAGCGGTGAAGATATTTCCATGTTTATACAGATGACGTTGTAGATATTTCCATGGTTATACAGATGGATGTGTAGATATTTCCATGTTTATACAGATGGCGCAGTAGATATTTCCATGTTTATACAGATAGCTGTGTAGATGTTTCCATGTTTATACAGAAGACGATGTAGATATTTCCATGTTTATACAGATGGCGGTGTAGATATTTCCATGTTTATACAGATGGCAGTGTAGATATTTCCATGTTTATACAGATAGCTGTGTAGATATTTCCATGTTTATACAGATAGCGGTGTAGATATTTACATGTTTACAGAGATAGTGGTGTAGATATTTCAATCTTTGCACAGATAGCGGTGTAGATATTTCCATCTTTACACAGATTGCGGTGTAGATATTTCCATGTTTATACAGATTGCGTTGGAGTTATTTCCAAGTTTATACAGATGGCGGTGTATATATTTCTATGTTTATACAGATAGCAGTGAAGATATTTCCAAGTTTATACAGATAGTGGTGTACGTTTTTTCAGGTTTATAGAGATTGCGGTGTAGATATTTCCATGTTTATACAGATGGCTGTGTAGATATTTCCATGTGTATACAGATGGAGGTGTAGATATATCCATGTTTATACAGAGGACTGTGTAGATATTTCCAAGTTTTTACAGATGGCGGTGTAGATACTTACATGTTTATACAGATATCGGTGTGGTTATTTCCATGTTGATACGGATATTTGTGTAGATATTTCCATGTTTATAGAGATGGCTGTGTAGATATTTCCATGTTTATACAGATAGCGGTGTAGATATTACCATTTTTATACAGATGGTGGTGTAGATAGTTCCATGTTTATGGAGATGGCGATGTATGTATTTTCATATTTATAGAGATGGCGGTGTAGACATTTCCATGTTTATAGAGATTGCGGTGTAGATATTTCCATGTTTATAGAGATAGCCGTGTCGTTGTTTCCATGTTTATAGAGATAGCGGTGTAGGTATTTCCATGTTTACAGATGGCTGTGTAGATATTTCCATGTTTATACAGATGGCAGTGTAGATATTTCCATTTTTATTCAGAGGGTGGTGGAAATATTTACATGTTTATACAGATGACTGTGTAGATATTTCCGTGTTTATACGGATGACAGTGTTGATATTACCATGTTAATACAGATGGCGGTGTAGATATTTCCATGATAGAGATGGTGGTGTAGATATTTCCATGTTTATACAGATGGCGGTGTAGGTATTTCCATGTTTATACACATAGCCGTGTAGATATTTCCATGTTTACAGACATAGCGGGGTAGATATTTCCATGTTTATACAGATGGCGCTGTAGATATTTCGATGTTTATACACATAGCGGTGTAGATATTTCCATGTTTACACAGATAGCGGGGTAGATATTTCCATGTTTATACAGATGGCGGTGTAGATATTTCCATGTTTATATAGATGGTGTTGTAGATATTTCCATGTTTATACAGATGGCGGTTTAGGTATTCCCATATTTATACAGAGAGCGGGGTAAATGTTCCTATGTTTACACCCATAGCGGTGTAGATATTTCCATGTTTCTACAGATGGCGGTGTGGATATTTCCATGTTTATACAGATAGCGGTGTAGATATTTCCATGTTTACACAGATAGCGATGTAGATATTTCCATGTTTATACAGATGGCGGTGTAGATATTTCTATGGTTATAGAGATAGTGGTGCAGATATTTCCATGTTTAGACAGATAGCAGTGTAGTTATTGGCATGTTTGTACAGATGGCGGTGTAGATATTTCCATGTTTATACAGATGGCTGTGTAGATATTTCCATGTTTATAGAAATGGCGGTGTAGATATTTCCATGTATATAAAGATGGCGTTGTAGATATTTCCATGTTTATGGAGATGGCAGAGGAGATATTTCTATGTTTATGCAGATAGCGGTGTAGATATTTCCATGTTTACGCAGATAGCGGTGTTGATATTTCCATGTTTATACAGATGGTGGTGTAGATATTTCCACGTTTATACAGATAGCGGTGTAGTTATTTCCATGTTTATACAGATAGCTTTGTTGATATTTCCATGTTTATAGGGATAGCGGTGTAGATATTTCCATGTTTATAGACATAGCGGTGTAGGTATTTCCATGTTTATACAGATAGCTGTGTAGATATTTCCATGTTTATACAGATGGCTGTGTAAATATTTCCATGTTTATACAGATGGCAGTGTGGGTATTTCCATCTTAATACAGATGGCTTTGTAGATATTTCCATGTTTATAGAAATGGCGGTGTAGATATAACCATGAAAATGCAGATGGCGGTGTAGATATTTCCATGTTTATAGAGATGGCGGTGAAGATATTTCCACATTTATAGAGATGGCGGAGTAGATATTTCCATGTTTACACGGAAAGAGGTGTAGATATTTCCATGTTTATACAGATAGCAGTGTAGTTATTTCCATGTTTATACAGATGATGGTGTAGATATTTCCATTTTTATGGAGATTGTGGTGTAGATATTTCCATATTTTCACAGATAGCGGTGTAGATATATCCATGTTTATACATATGGCTGTGTAGATATTTCCATGTTTATAGAAATGGTGGTGTAGATATTTCCATGTATATACAGATGACGTTGTAGATATTTCCATGTTTATAGAGATGACGGTGTAGATATTTCCATATTTATAGAGATGGCGGTGTAGATATTTGCATACTTATGGCGATTGCAGTGTAGATAATTCTATGTTTATACAGATAGCGTGGTAGATATTTCCATGTTTACACAGACAGCGTCGTAGATATTTTCATGTTTATACAGATGGCGGTGTAGTTATTTCCATGTTTATAGAGATAGCGGTGTAGTTATTTCCATGTTTATAGAGATAGCGGTGTTGATATTTCCATCTTTATAGGGATAGCGGTGTAGATATTTCCATGTTTATATACATAGCGGTGTAGGTATTTCCATGTTTATACATATAGCGGTGTAGATATTTCCATGTTTATACAGATTGCTGAGTAAATACTTCCATGATTATAAAGTTGGCAGTGTAGATAACTCCATGTTTATGGAGATGGTCGTGTAGTTATTTCCATGTTTATAGAGATTACTGTGTTAATATTTCCATGTTTATACTGATTGCGGTGTTGAAATATCCATGTTTATAGAGATGGCGGTGTAGATATTTCCATGTTTATACAGATGGCGGTGTAGGTATTTCCATGTTTAAAGAGATGGCGGTGTAGATATTTCCACGTTTATACAGATGGTGGTGTAGATATTTCCATGTTTATAGAGATTCTGTGTAGATATATCCATGTTTATACAGATACCGGTGTAGATATTTCCATGTTTACACAGATAGTGTTTTAGGTATTTCCATGTTTATACAGATATCGGTGTAGATATTTCCATGTTTACGTAGATAGCGGAGTAGATATTTCCACCTTTACACAGATAGCGGTGTAGATATTTCCATGTTTATACAGATAGCGGTGTTGATATTTCCATGTTTATAGGGACAGTGGTGTAGGTAATTCAATGTTTATACAGATAGCATTGTAGTTATTTCCCTGTTTATACAGAGAGGGGTGTAGATATTTCCATGTTTATAGATATGGCAGTGTAGGTATTTCCATGTTTATACAGATGGCAGTATAGATATTTCCATGTTTATACAGATGGAGGTGTAGATATTTCCATGTTTATACATATGACTGTGTAGTTATTTCCATGTTTATACAGATTTCAGTGTAGATATTTCCATGTTTATACAGATGGTGGTGTAGATATTTCCATTCATATACAGATGGCAGTGTAGATATTTCAATGTTTATACAGATGGCGGTGTAAATACTTCCATGTTTATAGAGATAGCGGTGCAGGCATTTCCACGTTTATACAGACAGCGGTGTAGGAATTTGCATGTTTATGCAAGTGGCTGTGTAAATATTTCCATGTGTATACAGACTGCAGTGTAGATATTTCCATATTTATACTCATGGAGGTGTAGATATTTCCATGTTTATACAGATGACGGTGTAGATATTTCCATGTTTTTACTGATGGCGGTGTAGATATTTCCATGTTGATATAGATGGCGGTGTGGATTTTTACATGTTTACAGAGATGGCAGTGAAGTTATTTCTATGTTTATACAGAAGGCGGTGTAGATATTTCCATGTTTATACAGATAGTGATTGAGATATTTCCACGTTCATACAGATGACGGTGTAGATATTTCCATTTTTATAGAGATTGCGGTGTAGATATTTCAATGTTTATACAGATGGCGTTGTAGATATTTCCATGTTTATAGAGATGGCGGTGTAGATATTTCCATGTATATACAGCTGGCGGTGTACAAATTTCCATGTTTATAGAGATGGCGGTGTAGATATTTCCATGTTTATACAGATTGCGGTGTAGTGATTTCCATGATTACACAGATAGCGGTGAAGATATTTCCATGTTTATACAGGAAGTGTTGTAGATATTTCCATGTTTATACAGATAGCGGTGTAGTCATTTTCATGTTTATACAGATAGCGGAGTTGATATTTCCATGTTTATAGGGATAGCGGTGTAGATTTTTCCATGTTTATACAGATAGCGTTGTAGGTATTTCCATGTATATACTGATAGCGGTGTAGATATTTTCATATTTATACAGATGGCTGTGAAGATATATCCATGTTTATACAGATGGCCGTGAAGATATTTCCATGTTTATACATATTGAGGTGTAGATATTTCCTTGTTTATACATACGACTGTGTAGATATTTCCATGTTTATTCAGATGGCGGTATAGATATTTCCATGTTTATACAGATGGCGGTGTAGATATTTCCATGTTTATAGAAATGGCGGTGTAGATATTTCCATGTATATACAGATGGCGGTGTAGAAATTTCCGTGTTTATAGAGATGGTGGTGTAGATATTTCCATATTCTTACGGATGGCAGTGTAGATATTTCCATGTTTAGGGAGATGGCAGTGTAGATATTTCTATGTTTATACAAATAGCGGGGCAGTTAGTTCCATGTTTACACAGATGGCGGTGTAGATATTTCCATGTATATAGAGATGACTGTGTAAATATTGTCACGTTTATTCAGATGGCGGTGTAGATATTTCCATGTTTATACAGACGGCGGTGTAGATATTTCCATTTTTATAAAGATGGCGGTGTAGATATTTCCATGTTTATAGAGATGTCGATGTAGATATTTAAATGTTTATTCAGCTGGCGGTGTAGATATATCCATGGTTATACAGAGAGCGGTGTGGCTATTTCCATGTGTATACAGATGGCAGTATAGATACTTCCATCTTTACACAGATAGAGGTGTAGATATTTCCATGTTTACACAGATACCTTTGTAGAAATCTCCATGTCTACAAAGATAGCGTTGATGATATTTCCATGTTTATACAGATAGCGGTGTAGATATTTCCGTGATTTTACAGACAGCGGTGGAGATACTTCCATATTTATACAGATGGCGGTGAACATATTTCCATGTTTATACAGATGGCAGTGTAGATATTTATATGTTTACACAGATAGCGTTGTAGATATTTCCATGTTTATACAGATAGCGGTGTAGTTATTTCCATGTTTATACAGATAGCGGAGTTGATATTTTCATGTTTACAGGGATAGCGGTGTAGATTTTTGCACGTTTATACAGTCAGCATTGTAGGTATTTCCATGTTTATACAGATAGCGGTGTAGATATTTTCATGTTTATACAGATGGCTGTGTAGATATATGCAAGTTTATACAGATGGCCGTGTAGATATTTCCATGTTTATATAGATTGAGGTGTAGATATTTCCATGTTTATACAGACGACTGTGTAGATATTTCCATGTTTATACAGATGGCGGTGTAGATATTTCTATGTTTATACAAATGGCGCTGTAGATATTTCAATGTTTATACACATAGCGGTTTAGATATTTCCATGTTTATACATATAGCGGTGGAGATAATTCCATATTTATACAGATTGCAGTGGAGATATTTCCATGTTTATACAGATGGAGGTGTAGGTATTTCCATGTTTATACAGATAGCGGTGGAGATATTTCCTTGTTTTTACAGATTGTGGTGTAGATATTTCCATGTTTATACAGATAGCCGTGTAGATATTTCCATGTTTATACAGGTAGCGGTGTAGATATTTCCATGTTTATGCAGATTGTGGTGTAGGTATTTCCATTTTCCACAGATGGTAGTGTAGATATTTCCATGTTTATACAGATGGTGGTGTAGATATTTCCATATTTATACAGAAAGCAGTGTAGATTTTTCCATGTTTATACAGATAGCGCTATAGATTTTTCCCTGTATATACAGATAGCGGTGTAGATATTTCCATGTATATACAGATAGCGGTGTAGATATTTCCATCTTTGCCCAGATGGCGTTGTAGATATTTCCATCTTTACACAGATAGCTTTGTTGATATTTCCGTGGTTACACAGATAGCTCTGTAGATATTTCCATGTTTACACAGACAGCGTTGTTGATATTTCCATGTTTAAAGAGATAGCGGTGTAGATATTTCCATGTGTATAGAGATGGTGGTGTAGGTATTTCCATGTTTATAGAGAGATTGGTGTAGATATTTCCATCTTTATACCTATAGCGGTGAAAATATTTCCATGTTTATACAGATAGCGGTGTTGGTTTTTCCATCTTTATACAAATAGCGGTGTAGATATTGCCATGTTTATGCAGCTCGCGGTGTAGATATTTCCATTTTTATAGAGATGGCAGTGTAGATGTTTCCATGTTTATACAGATAGCGGTGTAGATATTTCCATGTTCATACAGAAGGCGGTGTAGATATTTCCATGTTTATGGAGATGGTGGTGTAGATATTTTCATGTAGATAGATATGGCGGTGTAGATATTTCCATGTTTATAGAGATTGCGGTGTGGATATTTCCATGTTTATAGAGATAGTGGTGTATGTATTTCTATGTTTGTAGAGATGGCGGTGTAGGTATTTCCATGTTTACACTGATGGCTTTGTAGATATTTACATGTGTATATAGATGGCAGTGTAGCTATTTACATGTTTAAAGAGATGGTGGTGTGGATATTTCCATGTTTATACAGATGTCTTTGTAGATATTTCCATGTTTATAGAGATGTCGGTGTAGATATTTCCATGTTTATAGAGATAGCGGTGTAGATATTCCCATGTTGAAACAGATAGCGGTGTAGCTATTTCCATGTTTATAGAGATAGCGGTGTAGATGTTTCCATATTTATACAGATAGCGGTGTAGATATTTCCATATTTATACAGATGGCCGTGTATATATATCCAGTTTTATCGAGATGGCGGTGTAGATTTTTCCATATTTGTAAAGATAGCGGTGTAGATATTTCCATGTTTATACAGATAGCAGTGTAGATATTCCCATGTTTACTCAGATAGCAGTGTAGATATTTCCATCTTTGCACAGATTGCAGTGTAGATTTTCCATGTTTATTCAGATAGCGGTGTAGATATTTCCATGTTCACAAACATAGATCTGTAGATACTTCCATGTTTACACAGATAGCGTTGTAGATATTTCCATGTTTATAGAGAGAGCGGTTTAGATATTTCCATGTTTATACAGATGGCTGTGTAGATATTTCCGTGCTTATACAGAGGACTGTGTAGATATTTCCATTTTTATACAGTTGGCAGTGTAGATATTACCATGTTTATAGAGATAGCATTTTAGATATTTCCATGTTCATACAGATAGCCGTGTAGATATTTCCATGTTTATACAGACGATGGTGTAGATATTTCCATGTTTATACAGATGGCGGTGTTGATATATCCATGTTTACAGAGATAGCGGTGCAGATATGTCCATCTTTGCACAGATTGCGGTGTAGCTATTTCCATCTATTTACAGATGGCTGAGTAGATACTTTCATGTTTATAGAAATGGCGGTGTAGATGTTTCCACGTTTATACAGATAGCGGTGTTGGTATTTCCATGTTAATGCAGATAGGGGTGTTGATATTTCCACGTTTATACAGATGGCGGTGTAGATATTTCCGTGTTTAAACAGATGGTGGTGTAGATAGTTCTGTGTTTATGGAGATGGCAGTGTAGATATTTTCATGTTTGTACAGATGGCGGTGTAGATATTTCCATGTTTATAGAGATAGTGGTGTAGATATTTCCATGTTTATAGAAATCGCGGAGTAGATGTTTCCATGTTTATACCGATAGCGGTGTAGATATTTCCATGTTTATACAGATGGTTGTGTAGGTATTTCCATGTGTATAGAGATGGCATTGTAGATATTTCCATGTTGATACAGATGGTGGTGTACATATTTCCATGTTTATACAGATGACTGTGTACATATTTCCCTGTATTTACAGATGGTGGTGTGGATATTTCCATTTTTATACAGATGGCGGTGTAGATATTTCCATGTTTATACAGATGGCGGTGTAGATATTTCCATGTTTACACAGATGGCACTGTGGATATTTCCATGTTTATGGAGATGGCAGTGTAGATATTTTCAGGTTTATAGCTATGGCGGTGTAGATATTTCCATGTTTATAGAGAAGGCGGTGTAGATATTTCCATGTTTATAGAGATAGGGCTGCAGATATTTCCATGGTTATACAGAAGGCAGTGTAGATATTTCCATGTTTATACGGATGGCGGTGTAGATAATTCCATGTTTATACAGATAGCGGTTTAGAGGTTTCCATGTTTAAACAGCTCGCGGTGTAGATATTTACATCTTTATTCAGATGGCAGTGTAGATATTTCCATGTTTATACGGATGGCGGTGTAGATATTTCCATGTTTATACAGATACCGGTGTAGATAATTCCATCTTTCCACATTTGGCAGTGTAGATATTTCCATGTATATACAGATGATGGTGTATATGTTTCCAAGTTAATACAGATAGCGGTGTAGGTATTTCCATGTTTATGCAGATGTCGGTGTAGATATTTCCATGTTTATAGAGATGGCGGTGTAGATATTTCTATGTTTATAGAGATAGCGGTGTAGATATTTCCATGTGTATAGAGATGGCGATGTAGCTATTTCCATGTTTATAGACATAGTGTTGTAGATATTTCCATGTATATGCAGATAGCAGTGTAGATATTTCCAAGTTTATAGAGATGGCAGTGTAGATATTTCCATGTTTATACAGATAACGGTGTAGATATTTGCAAGTTCATAGATATAGCGGTGTAGATATTAGCATATTTATACATAGAGCGGTGAAGATATTTCCATGTTTATACAGATGACGTTGTAGATATTTCCATGGTTATACAGATGGATGTGTAGATATTTCCATGTTTATACAGATGGCGCAGTAGATATTTCCATGTTTATACAGATAGCTGTGTAGATGTTTCCATGTTTATACAGAAGACGATGTAGATATTTCCATGTTTATACAGATGGCGGTGTAGATATTTCCATGTTTATACAGATGGCAGTGTAGATATTTCCATGTTTATACAGATAGCTGTGTAGATATTTCCATGTTTATACAGATAGCGGTGTAGATATTTACATGTTTACAGAGATAGTGGTGTAGATATTTCAATCTTTGCACAGATAGCGGTGTAGATATTTCCATCTTTACACAGATTGCGGTGTAGATATTTCCATGTTTATACAGATTGCGTTGGAGTTATTTCCAAGTTTATACAGATGGCGGTGTATATATTTCTATGTTTATACAGATAGCAGTGAAGATATTTCCAAGTTTATACAGATAGTGGTGTACGTTTTTTCAGGTTTATAGAGATTGCGGTGTAGATATTTCCATGTTTATACAGATGGCTGTGTAGATATTTCCATGTGTATACAGATGGAGGTGTAGATATATCCATGTTTATACAGAGGACTGTGTAGATATTTCCAAGTTTTTACAGATGGCGGTGTAGATACTTACATGTTTATACAGATATCGGTGTGGTTATTTCCATGTTGATACGGATATTTGTGTAGATATTTCCATGTTTATAGAGATGGCTGTGTAGATATTTCCATGTTTATACAGATAGCGGTGTAGATATTACCATTTTTATACAGATGGTGGTGTAGATAGTTCCATGTTTATGGAGATGGCGATGTATGTATTTTCATATTTATAGAGATGGCGGTGTAGACATTTCCATGTTTATAGAGATTGCGGTGTAGATATTTCCATGTTTATAGAGATAGCCGTGTCGTTGTTTCCATGTTTATAGAGATAGCGGTGTAGGTATTTCCATGTTTACAGATGGCTGTGTAGATATTTCCATGTTTATACAGATGGCAGTGTAGATATTTCCATTTTTATTCAGAGGGTGGTGGAAATATTTACATGTTTATACAGATGACTGTGTAGATATTTCCGTGTTTATACGGATGACAGTGTTGATATTACCATGTTAATACAGATGGCGGTGTAGATATTTCCATGATAGAGATGGTGGTGTAGATATTTCCATGTTTATACAGATGGCGGTGTAGGTATTTCCATGTTTATACACATAGCCGTGTAGATATTTCCATGTTTACAGACATAGCGGGGTAGATATTTCCATGTTTATACAGATGGCGCTGTAGATATTTCGATGTTTATACACATAGCGGTGTAGATATTTCCATGTTTACACAGATAGCGGGGTAGATATTTCCATGTTTATACAGATGGCGGTGTAGATATTTCCATGTTTATATAGATGGTGTTGTAGATATTTCCATGTTTATACAGATGGCGGTTTAGGTATTCCCATATTTATACAGAGAGCGGGGTAAATGTTCCTATGTTTACACCCATAGCGGTGTAGATATTTCCATGTTTCTACAGATGGCGGTGTGGATATTTCCATGTTTATACAGATAGCGGTGTAGATATTTCCATGTTTACACAGATAGCGATGTAGATATTTCCATGTTTATACAGATGGCGGTGTAGATATTTCTATGGTTATAGAGATAGTGGTGCAGATATTTCCATGTTTAGACAGATAGCAGTGTAGTTATTGGCATGTTTGTACAGATGGCGGTGTAGATATTTCCATGTTTATACAGATGGCTGTGTAGATATTTCCATGTTTATAGAAATGGCGGTGTAGATATTTCCATGTATATAAAGATGGCGTTGTAGATATTTCCATGTTTATGGAGATGGCAGAGGAGATATTTCTATGTTTATGCAGATAGCGGTGTAGATATTTCCATGTTTACGCAGATAGCGGTGTTGATATTTCCATGTTTATACAGATGGTGGTGTAGATATTTCCACGTTTATACAGATAGCGGTGTAGTTATTTCCATGTTTATACAGATAGCTTTGTTGATATTTCCATGTTTATAGGGATAGCGGTGTAGATATTTCCATGTTTATAGACATAGCGGTGTAGGTATTTCCATGTTTATACAGATAGCTGTGTAGATATTTCCATGTTTATACAGATGGCTGTGTAAATATTTCCATGTTTATACAGATGGCAGTGTGGGTATTTCCATCTTAATACAGATGGCTTTGTAGATATTTCCATGTTTATAGAAATGGCGGTGTAGATATAACCATGAAAATGCAGATGGCGGTGTAGATATTTCCATGTTTATAGAGATGGCGGTGAAGATATTTCCACATTTATAGAGATGGCGGAGTAGATATTTCCATGTTTACACGGAAAGAGGTGTAGATATTTCCATGTTTATACAGATAGCAGTGTAGTTATTTCCATGTTTATACAGATGATGGTGTAGATATTTCCATTTTTATGGAGATTGTGGTGTAGATATTTCCATATTTTCACAGATAGCGGTGTAGATATATCCATGTTTATACATATGGCTGTGTAGATATTTCCATGTTTATAGAAATGGTGGTGTAGATATTTCCATGTATATACAGATGACGTTGTAGATATTTCCATGTTTATAGAGATGACGGTGTAGATATTTCCATATTTATAGAGATGGCGGTGTAGATATTTGCATACTTATGGCGATTGCAGTGTAGATAATTCTATGTTTATACAGATAGCGTGGTAGATATTTCCATGTTTACACAGACAGCGTCGTAGATATTTTCATGTTTATACAGATGGCGGTGTAGTTATTTCCATGTTTATAGAGATAGCGGTGTAGTTATTTCCATGTTTATAGAGATAGCGGTGTTGATATTTCCATCTTTATAGGGATAGCGGTGTAGATATTTCCATGTTTATATACATAGCGGTGTAGGTATTTCCATGTTTATACATATAGCGGTGTAGATATTTCCATGTTTATACAGATTGCTGAGTAAATACTTCCATGATTATAAAGTTGGCAGTGTAGATAACTCCATGTTTATGGAGATGGTCGTGTAGATATTTCCATGTTTATAGAGATTACTGTGTTAATATTTCCATGTTTATACTGATTGCGGTGTTGAAATATCCATGTTTATAGAGATGGCGGTGTAGATATTTCCATGTTTATACAGATGGCGGTGTAGGTATTTCCATGTTTAAAGAGATGGCGGTGTAGATATTTCCACGTTTATACAGATGGTGGTGTAGATATTTCCATGTTTATAGAGATTCTGTGTAGATATATCCATGTTTATACAGATACCGGTGTAGATATTTCCATGTTTACACAGATAGTGTTTTAGGTATTTCCATGTTTATACAGATATCGGTGTAGATATTTCCATGTTTACGTAGATAGCGGAGTAGATATTTCCACCTTTACACAGATAGCGGTGTAGATATTTCCATGTTTATACAGATAGCGGTGTTGATATTTCCATGTTTATAGGGACAGTGGTGTAGGTAATTCAATGTTTATACAGATAGCATTGTAGTTATTTCCCTGTTTATACAGAGAGGGGTGTAGATATTTCCATGTTTATAGATATGGCAGTGTAGGTATTTCCATGTTTATACAGATGGCAGTATAGATATTTCCATGTTTATACAGATGGAGGTGTAGATATTTCCATGTTTATACATATGACTGTGTAGTTATTTCCATGTTTATACAGATTTCAGTGTAGATATTTCCATGTTTATACAGATGGTGGTGTAGATATTTCCATTCATATACAGATGGCAGTGTAGATATTTCAATGTTTATACAGATGGCGGTGTAAATACTTCCATGTTTATAGAGATAGCGGTGCAGGCATTTCCACGTTTATACAGACAGCGGTGTAGGAATTTGCATGTTTATGCAAGTGGCTGTGTAAATATTTCCATGTGTATACAGACTGCAGTGTAGATATTTCCATATTTATACTCATGGAGGTGTAGATATTTCCATGTTTATACAGATGACGGTGTAGATATTTCCATGTTTTTACTGATGGCGGTGTAGATATTTCCATGTTGATATAGATGGCGGTGTGGATTTTTACATGTTTACAGAGATGGCAGTGAAGTTATTTCTATGTTTATACAGAAGGCGGTGTAGATATTTCCATGTTTATACAGATAGTGATTGAGATATTTCCACGTTCATACAGATGACGGTGTAGATATTTCCATTTTTATAGAGATTGCGGTGTAGATATTTCAATGTTTATACAGATGGCGTTGTAGATATTTCCATGTTTATAGAGATGGCGGTGTAGATATTTCCATGTATATACAGCTGGCGGTGTACAAATTTCCATGTTTATAGAGATGGCGGTGTAGATATTTCCATGTTTATACAGATTGCGGTGTAGTGATTTCCATGATTACACAGATAGCGGTGAAGATATTTCCATGTTTATACAGGAAGTGTTGTAGATATTTCCATGTTTATACAGATAGCGGTGTAGTCATTTTCATGTTTATACAGATAGCGGAGTTGATATTTCCATGTTTATAGGGATAGCGGTGTAGATTTTTCCATGTTTATACAGATAGCTTTGTAGGTATTTCCATGTATATACTGATAGCGGTGTAGATATTTTCATATTTATACAGATGGCTGTGAAGATATATCCATGTTTATACAGATGGCCGTGAAGATATTTCCATGTTTATACATATTGAGGTGTAGATATTTCCTTGTTTATACATACGACTGTGTAGATATTTCCATGTTTATTCAGATGGCGGTATAGATATTTCCATGTTTATACAGATGGCGGTGTAGATATTTCCATGTTTATAGAGATGGCGGTGTAGATATTTCCATGTATATACAGATGGCGGTGTAGAAATTTCCGTGTTTATAGAGATGGTGGTGTAGATATTTCCATATTCTTACGGATGGCAGTGTAGATATTTCCATGTTTAGGGAGATGGCAGTGTAGATATTTCTATGTTTATACAAATAGCGGGGCAGTTAGTTCCATGTTTACACAGATGGCGGTGTAGATATTTCCATGTATATAGAGATGACTGTGTAAATATTGTCACGTTTATTCAGATGGCGGTGTAGATATTTCCATGTTTATACTGATGATTGTGTAGATATTTCCATATTTTTACAGATGGTGGTGTAGTTATTTCCATGTTTATACAGATAGCGCTGTGGCTATTTCCATGTTTATACAGATAGCGGTGTAGATATTTCCATGTTTATAGAGATAGCAATGGAGATATTTCCATGTTTATTCTGATAGTGATGTAGATATTTCCATGTTTATACAGATAGCAGTGCAGATATTTCCATGTTTATACAGATAGCGGTGTAGATATTTCCATTTTTGTACATATTGCGGTGCAGATATTTCCATCTTTACTCAATTAGAGCTGTAGATATTTCCATCTCTGCACAGATTGCGGTGCAGATATTTCCAACTTTACACAATTAGAGGTGTAGGTATTTCCATCTTTGCAGAGATTGCGGTGTAGATATTTCCATCTTTATACAGATAGCGGTGTACATATTTCCATGTTTATACAGATAGTGGTGTAGATATTTCCATGTTTATGCAGATAGCGGTGTAGATATTTCCTTGTTTATACAGACAGCTGTGTAGATATTTCCATGTTTATACAGATAGCGGTGGAGATATTTCCATGTTTATACAGATAGCGGTGGAGATATTTCCATGTTTATACAGATAGCGGTTGAGATATTTCCATGTTTATACAGATGGCGTTGTAGATATTTCCAAGTTTACACAGATGGCGGTGCAGTTATTTCCATGTTTATACAGATAGCGGTGTGGATATTTCCATGTTTATGCAGCCGGCGGTGTAGGTATTTCTATGTTTATAGAGATAGCCGTGTAGATATTTCCATATTTATACAGATGGCTGTGTAGATATTTCCATGTGCAAACTGATGGCAGTGTAGATATTTCCATGTTTATACAGACGGAGGTGTATATATTTCCATGTTTATACTGATGACTGTGTAGGTATTTCCATATTTATGCAGATGGAGTTGTAGTTATTTCTATGTTTATAGAGATGGCGGTGTAGATATTTCTATGTTTATAGAGATAGCGGGGTAGATAATTCCATGTTTATAGAGATGGTGGTGTAGTTGTTTCCATCTTTATAGAGTTACTGTTATAGATATTTCCATGTTTATACAGATAGCGGAGTACATATTTCCATGTTTATGCATATAGTGGTGTAGTTATTTCCATGTTTATACAGATAGCCGTGTAGATATTTCCAGGTTTACACAGATAGCTGTGTAGATATTTCCGTGTTTATACAGATTGCGGTGTAGGTATTTCCATGTTTATAGAGATAGCAGTGTAGATATTTCCATGTTTTTACAGATGGCTGTGTAGATATTTCCATGTGTATACAGATCTCATTGTACATATTTCCATGTCATGCAGATGGAGTTGTAGATATTTCCATGTTTATACAGATGACTGTGTACATATTTCCTTCTTTTTACAGATGGCCTTGTAGATATTTCCATGTTTATACACACATCGTTGTGGCTATTTCCATGTTTATACAGATAGCCGTGTAAATATTTCCATGTTTATAGAGATGGCTGTGTAGGTACTTCCATGTTTAGGCAGATGGCAGTGTAGATATGTCCATGTTTATACAGATAGTGGTGGAGACATTTCCATGTTTATAGCGATGATTATGTAGGTATTTCCATGTTTATACACATGGCGGTTTAGATATTTCCATGTTAATAGAGATAGCCATGTAGATATTTCCATGTTTATACAGCTAGCGGTGTAGACATTTTCATGTTTATAGAGATAGTGGTGTAGATATTTCCATATTTATATGGATAGCAGTGTAGATATTTCCTTGTTTATGCAGATATCGGTGTAGATATTTCCATGTTTATACAGATAGCGGTGTAGGTATTTCCATGTTTATAGAGATTGCCGTGTAGATATTAACATGTTTAGAGAGATGGCGGTGTAGGTATTTCCATGTATATACAGATAGCGGTGTAGGTATTTCCATGTTTATAGACATTGCCGTGTAGATATTTCCATGTTTATACAGATGGCTGTGTTGTTATTTCCATGTGTATACAGATGGCTGTGTAGATATTTCCATGTTTACACAGATGGAGGTGTAGGTATTTCCATGTTTATACTGATGATTGTGTATATATTTCCATATTTTTACAGATCGTGGTGTAGTTATTTCCATGTTTATACAGATAGCGCTGTGGCTATTTCCATGTTTATACATATAGCGGTGAAGATATTTCCATGTTTATAGAGATGGCTGTGTAGATATTTCCATGTTTATACAGATAGCCGTGTAGATATTTCCATGTTTATAGAGATAGCGGTGGAGATATTTCCATGTTGATACAGATAGCGATGTAGATATTTCCATGTTTATACAGATAGCGGTTCAGATATTTCCATGCTTATACATATAGCGGTGTAGATATTTCCATCTTTGTACAGAATGCGGAGCAGATATTTCCATCTTTACACAATTAGAGGTGTAGATATTTCCATCTTTGCACAGATTGCGGTGTAGATATTGCCATCTTTACACAGATAGTCATGTGGATAATTCCATGTTTACACAGATAGCAGTGCAGATATTTCCATCTTTACACAGATAGCGTTGTAGATATTTCCATGTTTATACAGATCGTGTTGTAGATATTTCCATGTTTATACAGATAGCGGTGTAGATATTTCCATGTTTACCTAGATACCGGTGTAGATTTTTCCATGTTTACGCAGATTGCGGTGTAGGTATTTCCATGTTTATAGAGATAGCGGTGTAGATATTTCCATGTTTATGCAGATGGCTGTGTAGATATTTCCATGTGTATACAGATGGCAGTGCAGATATTTCCATGTTTATAGAGATAGCGGTGTAGATATTTCCATATTTATACAGATAGCGGCGAAAATATTACCATCTTTTCACAGATTGTGGTGTAGTTATTTCCATCTTTGCACAGATTGCGGTGTAGATATTTCCATCTTTACAGAGATAGCGGTGTAGTTATTTCCATCTTTGCACAGATTGCGGTGTAGGTATTTCGATCTTTACACTGATTGCGGTGTAGATATTTCCATGTTTATAGAGATAGCGGTGTAGATATTTCCATGTTTAAACAGATAGCCTTGTAGATAGTGGCATGTTTATACAGATTGCGGTGTAGATATTTCCATGTTTATGCAGATAGCGGTGTAGATATTTACATGCTTATTCAGATGGCTGTGTAGATATTTCCTTGTTTATACAGTGGGCGGTGTAGATATTTCCGTGTTTATACAGATAGCGGTGTAGATATTTGCATGTTTATACAGATAGCGGTGTAGATATTACCATCTTTACACAGACAGCGGTGTAGTTATTCCATCTTTGCACAGATTGCGGTGTAGATATTTCCATTTTTACACAGATATCGGTGAAGATACTTCCATCTTTGCACTGATTGCTGTGTAGAAATTTACATATTTACACAGACAGCAGTGTAGATATTTCTATGTTTACACAGATAGCGGTGTAGATATTTCCATGTTTATACAGATAGCAGTGTGGCTATTTCCATGTTTATACAGATGGCAGTGTGGATATTTCCATGTTTATACAGATTGTGGTGTAGATATTTCCATGTTTATAGAGATAGCGGTGTAGATATTTCCATGTTTACACAGATAGCGGTGTAGATATTTCCACGTTTACACAGATAGCCTTGTAGATATTTGCATGTTTATACAGATAGCGGTGTAGATATTTCCATGTTTATACAGATAGAGGTGTAGATGTTTCCATGTTTATACAGAGTACGGTGGAAATAGTTCCACGTTTATACAGATAGTGGTGTAGATATTTCCATGTTAATTCAGATGGCGGTGTAGATATCTCCATGTTTATACAGATGACAGTGTAGATATTTCCATATTTATACAGATAGCAGTGTAGATATTTCCATGTTTATACAGAGAGCAGTGTAGATGTTACCATCTATACACAGATAGCGGTGTAGTTATTTCCATCGTTGCACAGATTGCGGTGTAGATATTTCCATCTTTCAGAGATAGCTGTGAAGATATGTCCATCTTTGCACAGATTGCGGTGCAGATATTTCCATCTTTACACAGATAGCGGTGTAAATATTTTCATGTTGACACAGATAGCGGTGTAGATATTTCCATGTTAACACAGATAGCCTTGTAGATATTTCCTTGTTTATAGAGATGGTGGTGTAGATATTTCTATGTTTATAGAGATAGCATTGCAGGTAATTCCATGTTTATAGAGATGGCGGTGTAGTTATTTCCATGTTTATAGAGATAGTGGTGTATATATTTCCATTTTTATACAGACAGCGTTGCAGATATTTCCATGTTTATACAGATAGTGGTGTTGGTATTTCCATGTTTATACAGATAGCAGTGTATATATTTCCATGTTTATACAGACAGCGGTGGAGATATTTCCATGTTTATACAGATAGCAGTGGAGATATTTCTATGTTTATACAGATGGCGGTGTAGATATTTCCAAGTTTATGCAAATAGCGGTGTAGATATTTCCAGGTTTATAGAGATAGCGGTGTAGATATTTCCATGTTTATACAGATAGCGGTGTAGATATTTCCATGTTTATTAAGATGGCGGTGTAGATATTTCCAAGTTTATACAGATGGCTGTGCAGATATTTCCATGTGTGTACAGATGGCAGTGTAGATATTTTCATGTTTATACATATGGAGGTGTAGATATTTCCATGTTTATACACATGACTGTGTAGATATTTCCACGTCTTTACAGATGGCGGTGTAGTTATTTCCAAGTTTATACAGATAGCGGTGTGGCTATTTCCAAGTTTATATAGATAGTGATGTAGATATTTCCATATTTATAGAGATGGCTGTATAGATATTTCCAAGTTTATACAGATGGCAGTGTAGATATTTCCTCGTTTATACAGATAGTGGTGTAGGTATTTCCATGTTTATACAGATGACTGTGTAGGTATTTCCATGTTTATACAGTTGGTGGTGTAGACAGTTCCATGTTTATAGAGATAGTGGTGCAGATATTTCCATGTTTATAAAGAAAGCGGTGGAGATATTTCTATGTTTATACAGATAGCGGTGTAGATATTTCCATGTTTATACAGATAGCGGTGTAGATGTTTCCATGTTTATACAGAAAGCGGTGGAGATATTTCCATGTTTATACACATAACGGTGTAGATGTTTCCATGTCTATACAGAAATCGGTGGAGATATTTCCATGATTATACAGATAGCGGTGTAGATATTTCCATGTTTTTACAGATAGCGGTGGAGATATTTCCAGGTTTATACAGATAGCAGTGGAGATATTTCCATGTTTATACAGATGGCGGTGGAGATATTTCATGTTTATACAGATGGCTGTGTAGATATTTCCATGTTTTCACAGATGGTGGTGTAGATATTTCCGTGTTTATACAGATGACTGTGTAGATATTTCCATGTTTATACAGAGGGTGGTTTACATATTTCCATATTTATAGAGATAGCCGTGTAGATATTTCAATGTTTATACAGATAGCGGTGTAGACATTTCCATGTTTATAGAGATAGCGGTGTAGATATTTCCATATTTATACAGATCACGGTGTACATATTTGCATGTTTATACAGATAACGTTGTAGATATTTCCATGTATATACAGATAGTGGTGTAGATATTTCCATTTTTATGTAGATCGTGGTGTAGATTTTTCCATTTTTATACAGATAGCGGTGTAGATATTTCCATGTTTATACAAGTAGCGATGTAGATATTTCCATGTTTATACAGATCACGGTGTAGACTTTTCCATCTTTCTACAGATGGCAGTGTAGATATTTCTATGTTTATACAAATGGCGGTGTAGATATTTCCATGTTTACACAGATGGCGTTGTAGATATTTCCATGTTTATGCAGATGGCGGTGTAGATATTTCCATGTTTAAAGAGATGGCTGTGTAGATATTTCTATGTTTAGAGAGATAGCGGTGTAGATAATTCCATGTTTATAGAGATGTTGGTGTAGGTGTTTCCATGTTCATAGAGATATAGATTGATATAGATAGATATTTCAATTTTTATACAGATCGCGGTGTAGATGTTTCCATTTTTATACAGATAGCGGTGTAGTTATTCCCATATTTATACAGATCGCGGTGTAGATATTTGCTTGTTTATACAGACAGCGGTATTGGTATTTCCATGTTTATACAGATAGCGGTTAATATATTTCCATGTTTATACAGCTCGCGGTGTAGATATTTCCATTTTAATAAAAATGGCAGTGTAGGTATTTCCGTGTTTATACAGATATAGGTGTAGATATTTCCATTTTCACACAGATGGTGTTGTAGATAGTTTCATGTTTATGGAGATGGCGTTGTAGATATTTTCATGGTTATAAAGATGGCGGTGGAGATATTTCCATGTTTATAGAGATGGCCGAGTAGATATTTCCATGTTAATAGAGATAGCTTTGTAAGTATTTCCATGTCTATAGAGGTAGCGGTGTAGATATTTCCATGTTTATATACATGGCTCTGTAAATATTTCCATGTTTATACACATGGCAGTGTAGATATTTCCATGTTTATAGAGATGGTGGTGCAGAAATTTCCATGTTTATACAGATGACTGTGTAGATATTTCCATGTTTACAGTTGGCGGTGTAGATATTTCCGTGTTTATAGAGACAGCGGTGTAGATATTTCCATGTTTACACAGATAGCAGCGTAGATATTTCCATGTTTATAGAGAGAGCGGTGTATATATTTCCATATTAATACAGAGAGCGGTGTAGATATTTCCAAGTTTATTCAGATGGCGTTATAGATATTTCCTTGTTTATACAGATAGCGGGGTTTCTATTTCCATGTTTATACAGATAGCGGTGTAAATATTTCCATGTTTATACAGATGTCTGTGTATATATTTCCATGTATATACAGATGGCATTGGAGATATTCCCATGTTTACACAGATGGCGGTGTATATATTTCCATGTTTATAGAGATAGCCATGTAGGTATTTCCATGTTTATTCAGATAGCGGTGAAGACATTTCTATGTTTATAGAGATAGTGGTGTAGATATTTCCATATTTATAGAGATAGCAGTGTAGATATTTCCAGGTTTATACAGATGACTGTGTAGGTATTTCCATGTTTATACATATTGCGGTGTAGGTATTTCCATGTTTACAGAGATAGCCAGGTAGATATTTCCATGTTTATACAGATACCACTGTAGATATTTCCATCTTTATAAAGATAGCGGTGTAGATATTTCCATATTTATACAGATAGCGTTGTAGATATTTCTATGTTTCTACAGAGAGTAGTGTAGATATTTCCATGTTTATACAGATCGTGGTGTAGATATTTCCATGTTTATACAGATAGCGGTGTAGATATTTCCATGCTTTTACAGATGGCGGTGAAGGTATTTCCATGTTTATGCCGATGGTGGTGTGCATATTTCCATGTTTATAGAGATAGCGGTGTAGGTAATTCCATGTCTATAGAGATGGTGGTGTAGTTATTTCCATGTTTATAGAGATAGTGGTGTAGATATTTCCATGTTTATAACAGATAGCGGTGTAGATATTTCCATGTTTATAGAGATAGTGGTTTTGGTATTTCCATGTTTATACAGATCGCGATGTAGATATTTGCATCTTTATACAGGTGGCACTGTAGGTATTTCCATGTTTATGCAGATCGCAGTGTAGATATTTCCATGTTTGTACAAATAGCATTGTAGTATTTCCATGTTTATAGAGATAGCAGTGTAGGTATTTCGATATGTAGAGATAGTGGTGCAGATGTTTCCATGTTTATACTGATGTCTGTGTAGATATTTCCATGTGTATACAGATGGCAGTATAGTTATTTCCATGTTTATACAGATGGCAGTGTAGATATGTCCATGTTTATAGAGATAGCGGTGTAGATATTTCCATGTTTATACAGATAGCAGTGCAGATATTTCCATGTTTATAGAGATATCGGTGTAGAGATTTCCATCTTTCCACAGATTGCAGTGAAGATATTTCCATCTTTCCACAGACAGCGTTGTAGATATTTCCATGTTTACACTGATAGCTGTGTAGATATTTCCATGTTTACACTGATAGCTGTGTAGATATTTCCATGTTTACACAGATAGCGTTGTAGATATTTCCATGCTTATACAGATAGCGGTGTAGATATTTCCATGTTTATACACATAGCGGTGTAGATGTTTCCGTGTTTATACAGATAGCGGTGCAGATATTTCCATGTTTATACAGATAGCGGTGTAGATATTTCCATGTTTATTGAGATGGCGGTGAAGATATTTCCATATTTATACTGATAGCGTTGTAGATATTTCCATGTTTATCCAGATGGCGGTGAAGATATTTCCAGGTTTATACAGACGGCGGTGTAGATATTTCCATGTTTATACTGATAACGGTGTAGATAATTCCATATTTATAAAGATAGCGGTGGAGACATTTCCATGTTTATAGAGTTATCGTTGTAGATATTTCCATGTTTATAGTGATGGCGATTTAAATAGTTCCATGTTTATACAGATAGCGTTGTAAATGTTTACACATTTACAGAGATAGCGGTGTAGATATTTCCACGTTTATACAGAAAGCGGTGTAGATATTTCCACGTTTACAGAGATTTTATGAAAAGTTATTTTATGAAGACCAAACAAGTCATTGAGGTACCTACCTTATGTCATTTTTTACATTGAGAGTGTTAAAAATACCCCTACCCTAACCAAAAGCCTGACATATAGAGCCAGGAAAGGCCATGCAATAATGGATTCTTGGGCTTGTATGCCTGATAACAAAAACTTATCACAGAAGACTGCAAAAAACACAATCTTGCACAAAGCCCATTGCAACTTTGCACACAACAATGCTTCTGAAGGATATTTGCCCAACAACTGCCTGTCCAACCTGGACCTCGCATCACCTTTGTTATTGATCTTTGTAGCCAAGGATAGTCATTTCCAAATGATCATAAAATCTTCCTCATTTTTTCTTTTGTCTTCCTTTACCTCCGTGAATATGCGTATAGTTTACTCTGGCTTGCCTGTTTCTATTGCAAGGCTCTGTTTCCAAACGAATATCTTTTTCTTGTGGAGAGCCTCTCTCTGTTTGTTATTTAGGTTGATAAGAGAAATGGGAACATTTGAGAGCTCAGGTAAAAGGCCTTAGTCTACAGTGAAACTTTTTTGCACCCTTAGATGCTTACTTCCACTACAACTTGCAGGTGGGCCTTGAAAAGTTCTTGGAATAAGTTTGAGCTTTGGTCTTCTCCGATTCATTTAGCATAGATTCTCAAAATGTGGTCCCTGGACCCACAGCATCAGCATCACCTGGAGATTGTTAGAAATGCAAATCATCGGGCCTCATTCCAGACCCTCAGCTGGAGACTCTAGGGGCATGGCCAGACCCTCTGTACCTGAACAAGCCATCCAGGTGGTTTTGATGCAGCTAAAGTTTTGGAACAACTAATGTAGCCCCATTTGGAAAACTTGGCTCTACAGGCCTCCCTAGCTGGTAAGCTGCTAGCATTTTTTGTTTGTTTGTTTGTTTGTTTTGATACAGGGTCTTGCTCTGTTGACCAGACCGTGACCTCCTGGGTTCAAGCGAGGACTCAGCCTCCTGAGTAGCCGGGATTACAGGTATGTGCCACCACCATGCCCAACTACTTTTTGTATTTTTTTTTTTTTTGTAGGGATGGGGTTTTAGCCCAGGCTAGTCTCAAACTCCTGGACTCAAGCAATCTGCCCACTTTGGCCTCACGAAGTGCTGGGATTAAAGGCATGGGCCACCACTCCTGGCCCAAAGTTCATATTTTAACTACTAACCTAAATTATTTTAAAAACAAAATTCTCCTTGGACTCAAACCAGGTCAGAGTGACATGATCATGTGCCTGTTTTGTGCTGGGTGAAGTGAGATTATTATCTAGGAAATAGCTGAAATGTCCTGAGGGTGACAAAGAGGACCTGTGTTTTCAGCCAAATATCAGAACCAGGGCCACTGCCTGCCGCCGAACCCCAGCGGGGACCCCTACTTTGTGTTTATCTGTGGTGGCTACGCTTGCCCACCTGGGTGGGAACCCCGAGAATGACTCCAGACTTTTCCAGGGACTGCATGCCAGGGTATTTTTACAATTTATGTGTAGATTTTCTTCGGGTGGAAACGTTATTTTATGAAGACGAAACAAGCAATTGGGGTACCTACCTTATGGCATTTTTTACATTGAGAGTGTTAAAAATACCCCTAACCTAACCAAAACCCTGACAAATAGAGCCAGGGAAGGCCATGCAATAAAGGATTCTTGGGCTTGTATGCCTGATAACAAAAACTTATCACAGAAGACTGCAAAAAACACAATCTTGCACAAAGCCCATTGCAACTTTGCACACAACAATGCTTCTGAAGGATATTTGCCCAACAACTGCCTGTCCAACCTGGGCCTGGCATCACCTTTGTTATTGATCTTTGTAGCCAAGGATAATCATTTCCAAATGATCATATAATCTTCCTCATTTTTTCTTTTGTCTTCCTTTACCTCCGTGAATATGCGTATAGTTTACTCTGGCTTGCCTGTTTCTATTGCAAGGCTCTGTTTCCAAACGAACATCTTTTTCTTGTGGAGAGTCTCTCTCTGTTTGTTATTTAGGTTGATAAAAGAAATGGGAACATTTGAGAGCTCAAGTAAAAGGCCTTAGTCTACAGTGAAACTTTTTTGCACCCTTAGATGCTTACTTCCACTACAACTTGCAGGTGGGCCTTGAAAATTTCTTGGAATAAGTTTGAGCTTTGGTCTTCTCCGATTCATTTAGCATAGATTCTCAAAATGTGGTCCCTGGACCCACAGCATCAGCATCACCTGGAGATTGTTAGAAATGCAAATCATCGGGCCTCATTCCAGACCCTCAGCTGGAAACTCTAGGGGCATGGCCAGACCCTCTGTAGCTGAACAAGCCATCCAGGTGGTTTTGATGCAGCTAAAGTTCTGGAACAACTAATGTAGCCCCATTTGGAAAACTTGGCTCTACAGGCCTCCCTAGCTGGTAGCATTTTTTGTTTGTTTGTTTGTTTGTTTTGATACAGGGTCTTGCTCTGTTGACCAGACCGTGACCTCCTGGGTTCAAGCGAGGACTCAGCCTCCTGAGTAGCCGGGACTACAGGTATGTGCCACCACCATGCCCAACTACTTTTTGTATTTTTTTTTGTAGGGATGGGGTTTTAGCCCAGGCTAGTCTCAAATTCCTGTACTCAAGCAATCTGCCCACTTTGGCCTCACAAAGTGCTGGGATTATAGGCATGAGCCACTGCGCCCGGCCCTGCCAGCTTTGTATAAGCTGAGGAGTTTTTAAAAATACCTAGACTCAGGGCAAACCCCAGACACTTAAGTCAGATTCTCTGGGAGGTGAAGCCCAGGCACTGGTATTTTTAAAATCTCTACAGATGGTTCTAATGTGCTGCTAAGTTAGAGAACCGCTGATCTAGACCAGGCCTTTTCAAACTTAATGTGCACGTGAATTACCTGGACCTTGTTAAAATGCAGATTCAGTCTGCATAGGCCTGGGGTGGAGCCTGAGCTTCTGCATTTTTAACAAGTCTCTAGAGGATGCTGCTGCATCTGGGCTGCTAACTACACTTGGAGATAGGAGGTTCTGGAGAGCAGAGGAAAGAGCATGAACCATAACCTAGGGGCTGGTAGTCCTGACTTCCGAGCCAAGGTTTGCCTTTATGTGGCTGGCAACTTGCTTGGACTCCTACCTCAATTCTTTGGGCCCAAGGTTTGTCCTGCCTCAGAAGGATGTCAAGAAAATTGAGTGAGTAATGCAGAATTGTTTCTTAAAGTGTGTGCAGATGCTCCATGAATTTAGAGAGTATGTGGATGCACATTAGTAAATTTTAATAGTTGTGACCATGTGGTTATGAGTACTTAGAACAAATAATAATGGCTTTTGATGTATAGTAGTAAGAAAGCTTCCTTTCAAAAGGCATGTATTTAAGTTTCAAAAGTGGGGCTATTTAAAAATATATGAAATAAATAATAGTAGAGGTAATTGACAGAGCAAAATTAGGAAGGCAGGATGAGAATGACTCAAGTTTGGGAAATGCTGAGAAAGCAGATGCCCAAGGGCTATGAAAACTTAAAAAAATAGGTAGCACTTGATTTTGATTGGCTGAATGAGATGATGTGTTTGATCATTTATGGGGTTGGCAGTTGGCAACATGCACTGGGTGGCTGGGATCACTGTTTATTAAAAAATATTTGAGTCTCTACTTTGCACTAGATACTCTTTTAGTCTCTTGGAAAAGGGATTGGGAGGCAGGCAGGATAAAAACAAATAATTTATGCCCACAAGAAAATTGCAGGAAGATAAAAGTCATGAAATAAACTCTATGCTTCTAATTTAATATTTTTTTATAGATTATGAGAAAAAAGTTTTGCTCACTATCAGCTAGGAAAGCTGTCTTAGCACAACCATTCATTCTTGCACAAATCAAAATCAAGACGAGCCAGATTTAATTTAATATTTTTTCACAGATTATGAGAAAAAAGTTCTAATTTAATTTTTTTATAGATGATGAGAAAAAAGTTTCGCTCTCTATCAGCTAGGAAAGCTGTCTTAGCACAACCATTCATTCTTGCACAAATCAAAATCAAGATGAGCCAGAAGGCTCCATTCTGACAGCTTCTAATGGAGAAGCTACATTTACTGGACATGGGGAAAGTTGCTGGGCTCTAAGGACTGTGCTCATTTCTTGAACTAGATAAATGGTCTTGGTGTAGCATAATACCAAAACTTCTTGTCGCAGCCCGTAAGGACAGAACTCAATCAGCCTGAAAAGGAAGTCAGTGACTCCGACTCAACACAGGAATGTTCTGTGATTCCTAAAGAAGGATGTAGGAGTGTGGCACAATTCAACCACAGTCTGTGGCCCTGTGCCTCTGCCTTGACATGAGTGGGATTTCCCAGCTGGTCATTTTCTTCTTATCTAAGACATTGGGAACAAATTACTTGACCTCCTCTGGGCTTCAGTACTCCCACTCATCAAATTAGAGGACTGGGCAGTCGCTAGGCTCTCTTTAGGCATCATATTTTAGTTTCTGTGATTTTAAATTTGAGAAGGGGTGTCTAAGGGAGAATACATAGGGGAGGGGGAAAGGCTTATTAAAAGTGTAGTTAGACACTGAATTTTTAAGAATTGCATTTTGTAATAATACCTTTACCTAATCAGGACTGACAATCTTACCTGATGACAGCACATGGAGGAATGGCTGCAGTCAAAACTAAAAATGAAATAAAACAAGACCTTATTTGAACTTAGCAATAATGCTGATTCCTCTTTTTGATTTGAGGAGGTTATAGCTGTTGTAAATGCTTGAATTGGGTCTGCCCAGGCAAAACGGAGTCAAGAGTCCATGTCTGATGAATTTTAACAATGTAGACAATAGAAAGGGTTGCTTAAACTGCCCCTCTTTTACCAAAACACATTTACAAATGAAAGAACAACACTTCCATTTTTTAAAAACATTTTTTGAGATGAAGTCTTCCTTTGTCACCCAGAGTGGAGTGCAGTGGTGCGATCTTGTCTCACTGCAAACTTTGCCTCCCGAGTTCAAGTGATTCTCCTGCCTCATCCTCCCGAGTAGCTGGGACTACAGGCGCCCACCACCATTCCTAGCTAATTTTTGTATTTTTAGTAGAGACAGGGTTTCACCATGTTGGCCAGGCTGGTCTCGAACTCCTGACCCCAGGTGATCCGCCGACCTCGGCCTCTGAAAGTGCTGGGATTCCAGGCGTGAGCCAACACGCGTGGCCAAAAAATTTCCATTTTTAATTGCAGGGTCTGGGGAATTAAAATGCATCCGTAATTTCTTGCATCTCTCCGCTCGGGCTTGCATGAATGCAGAGGGATGGGGAGGACTTCTTGAGGCAAGCATCCCCCTCTTGTCGCCTGCCATCTGGAGAGAGAGGGCTGTGATTTATCTCACTTTAATCAGGAAGGACCCGATGGGTGGATGGAGAGGTCTGACGGCTTTGTTGCTCCATGTGGGAAAGAAACGGACAGAGTGAATTTGTGTATGATCCCTAAGGAGAAAGCGTCTTTGTGCTCTATTTCTTTTTGACCTGGAGCCCCTGAAAGCAAGCTAGTTACAAGTTGAAATAGGCCGTTTCTAAAGTGTGATTTTGTTTGTGTATGAGCCTTGATTACAAAGGGGAAAAAAACCCGCTTAATTTACATACACCACATGTAGTGCAGGATCCCCTGGGCTGTCTTTTCAGGTATCAGGAAACTTTGATGAAAGTCGCTTGTCTCATCTAGGAGTCATTTCATATTGTTTAGCAGAGACTGGTATTAACATTTCCTTCCAACTGTTTACTGGAATCTGTGTGTTCCCTTCAAGTGATGCATACTAGGTGCACAGGCTTCCTGCCACTGTCATCCTAATCTTTCCGTGCAGACAGGAGCAGATGGGAGAGCGCTGAGCCAGGCCCCAGCTTGCTTTTCTTTCCTGAAACAGCCCGGCTCCACTGCACTTCTCAGCTCTTGCTCTAGGTGGTGCTGTTTGACCATTTTCTTCATGTGACCCTCCACTCGGTAATATAAATTCATTCGGAGGATGACCTGATATCAAAAAAAAATTCCTTTTGATTAGTAGAATCAACTTGCTACTTCACACGATACTCTTCCCACTGAGACACATGGAGACAATTCTGACTCCAGGTTTGCAACCTTGAGATTTCTCTCAGATGCAATAAAAAAAACAAAAAAGCATTTTGAGTGGCACAGTGATGCCTAGTGCATGATCATGTTTGTCTGCTCAAACATTAAAGGGAAACTTGTGGGTTTGAGGATGCCCAGCAGCACGACAGCTGCCAATGTAAATGAGCCATATAGAGAGAGAGGGGGCGGGAGGGGACTACAAACTTCAGAATATGAGCTGATCGTTTATAAGTTAAAAAAAAAAAAAGTCAAAAGGGAGCCCAGGATGGTGCAAGAAAGAGGAGAAACGAAGATTTTCCTTGCAGCTAATCAGGAGAGTTCATAAGGGCTGATTACATGAGTGGAAGCCTTAAGTTCTGTTTTTAAAAAAATTTGAAAATTTGCATGTATGTATGTATGTATGTATGTATGTATAGCTTCGTGTATTACCATTATTATTGCAATCAGCAAATGGATTTACTTCCTTTATCTCATGGGCTCCTTCCCACGCACTTCTGGCAGCACATTTTCCTTTCTCCTTCATCCCAGAACACCAAAGAACAGATGCGCTTCCTAACCTTGGCTCCAGGGGACTTTATACAATGTAAACAGTGCACCTCTAACATGGTTCCCTGCTTAGAGAACGTGTGTCCCATTTCAAAACTGTGACTCCTTTATATTTTGCAGTGCTTATTTTAATAAGAGACATTGGACTTGTGACTTATTTTTCATGGAGGAGTGAGCTTAATGGTTGAAAGTAATCGATAAACTTCTCTTTCCTCTGATGCCATCAGCCAAGATCCTATGGCAATAGTAAGAGGATGACACTGGGCTGGCACCCCCTCCATAACGTATTTGGACCATGTTTTTCCCCCAGAATGCACATGCAATAGCTTTGGTTTGGTAAGAGAGAGATGGTGTACTTGGTTTCCTTCTGTCACACTTTTGGTGAAATGAATTAGACCTTTAAATCAGGAAATTCAGCAAGATGAGTTAGATTTTTACACAAGAGCAGTGGAGGACTTCCAGCTGGTTGGGGGAATGATACGGAAATATCTTGCTAAATCAGGGTCTGGTGGAATGCTGCTCCCCTGGCAGGCTCCTCTTCACAGGGAGCAATCTGTGGGTTGCTTATAGAACAGAGCGAGCAGGAGGCATAGCATGGTCTTGCTCAGGGGAAGACCCGGTGTTCAGATGTTTGTCATTAGGAACTGGGTGTGGGCTTTTTCAAGTTAAACTGAAGCAGCAGTTCTATTAGGAAGAGCCTCCCAGATCAGCATCTTCTGTTTCTGGATACTCTCCCTTTGAAAAGCCAGATTTCAGCAAAAAGCTTTGCTAATGGTGAAATTGCACAACTGAAACCCTATGGGAGCAATGGGAAAGATGGAGAAAGAGGTGGTTATATCATGTACTTCAACAGTTTATTTAGAGGCTGTTGACGTTAGAATAACAAGCCAAGACAAACAAAAATACTCATTTTGGATGAAAATATTGTCTTTTCATGTTATTATAGATAGCTGAGTCCTAAGACTTCTACAGAAACACATTTTCCTAATCAGTGGCTGATTTTTCTGGTTGTGCAAGTAATATCCAAATTATTGTACAAAGTTTTGGCTCAGGAGCAAACATTGTATTGCATATTGAGCTAATCACTTGCCCTTTCTAAGGTAAGCCCTTACCTCTGCTTTCCCTTCATCTTGTCATTTCTGTTTGTTGGGTACAGGTTTCCTGTTGGTTCTTTCTGTTGGCTCTGATGTAACATGAATGAAGTTCTTAACATCCTTTCAGACATAAACACAACTTAGCTCATTGTTTCTGAGTTCATATAGAGGTTTTCTTGCCCCTGAGACTTTCGTGTCAGACAGCTGGATGTTGCTGTGTTCAAGGCTCTATATGTTGATTTTGTATCCTACAACTTTACTGATTTCACCTATCAGTTCAGTTCTAACAGTTTTCAAAATGTATTTATTTGTTTTTGTTTTTTAAATATTGCATGTTTCATTTTAGAGTCAGGAGGGTAGATGTACAGGTTTCTTAAACAGGTATATTGCATGGTGCTGAGGTTTGGGCTTCTAATGATCCCACCAGCCAAGCAGTGAGCATAGTAATCGATAGGTAGTTTTTCAACCCTTGCTCCCACCATCCTTCCCTCCCACCTTTGGAGTCCCCCAGTGTCTTTTGTTCCCTTCTTTGTGTGGAGTTCTAACCTTTTTTTAGTGAAGTTTGTAGGGTTTTCTATATATAACATGATCATGCCGTCAGTAGAGACAGTTTCACTTCTTCCTTTCCTATTAGGATGCCTTTTATTTCTTTCTTTTGCCTAATTACCCTGAGAAGTGTTGTCTGTGGGCATCCTTGTCTTGTTCCTGATGGTAGAGGAAAAGTTTCAACTTTTCACCATTGATTATGGTGTTAGCTATGGGTTTGTCATATATGGCCTTTATTTTGTTGGGATACAGTCCCTCAATACGTGATCTGTTGGGTGTTTTTTTTTTTCAGCATGAAAGGGTTTCGAATTTTGTCAAAAGCTTTTTCTATATCTATTGTGATGGCCATATAGTTTCTATCCTTTATTTTTCTAATATGGTATATTATATGTATTGATTTGCTTATGTTGAACCATGACATGATCATGGTGAATGATTCTTTCAATGTGCTATTGAATTTGGTTTGCTAGGATTTTGTTGAGGATTTTTGCATCTATGTAGATCAAGGATATTGGCCTGTCATTTTCCTTTCTTGTAGTGTTCTTGTCTGGCTTTGGAATCAGGGTAATGCTGGCCCTGTAAGATGAGTTTAGAAGTATTCCCTCCACTTCAGCTTTTTGGAAGAGTTTGAGAAGGACTGGTATTCGTTCTTCTTAAAATATTTGGTAGAATTAATCTGGGAAGCCATCTGGTTTTGGGTTTTTCATTGATAGGAGACATTTTCTTACGGATTCAACCTCCTTGCTTGCTATTAGTCTGTTCAGATTTTTACATTTGTTCATGAGTCAATCTTGGTAGGTTTTATGTGTCTGGGAATTTATCCATTTCTTCTAGATGATCCAATTAGTTAGTGTGTAATTATACCTAGCAGTTTCTTAGGATCCTTTGTAATTCTGTGATATTGGCTATGATGTTTCATCTTTCATTTCTGATTTTATGCTCTATTGAAAACATGAGGCATAGCAGGTAGGGGGCACTGGTCAGGACTTGGGGTATAAACTGGCAGATGTTAAGGTGGGTGATTCTGGTTAACTCAGAAACTGCGAAGTCCCGTGTGGAAGAATTAACTGCCTGTACTCACCTAGTAATGTATATCCTTGGTCAAAAAAGATCCAGCTGAGAATGTTGGATGAAGGGACCAAATCAATATTCATCATTATATTGAAAACAAGTCAGATTGGCTGTGGTCTTTTGACAGCAGTTCAGTGGCTAAGTCTATTTGAACAAAGTTAGGGCAGGTTCAAGGGAGAATCCTGAGATCGGTATTCTTTGTTCCATACAAACTTGCCTTTCAGTTTCTTCTCCCCATGCCTCCAGGATGTCCCTGCACAGCCCGTAGGGCCCCCTCCTTCAGTACCTTGCCTTCCGAAGGGGAGAAAATGAGTTTTCCAATGTTAGCATATATTTAGCCTTCCAAAATTTTCTATTTCTATTTTAGGGGAGCTCTAGGAAAACAGCAGATTACTCTAAATCCCCAGGTAAAAATCTGAAATGGTGGAATTTCCTATGACCAGGAGACATATTTTGGGGCAAGTGGGCTTTTCACAATCACTTGGACATGAAGGCATCTGCTTCTTCTATGCCTAAAATAGTCCTTCAATGTAGTAGTTTAATTCCTCTTCCTCTTTTTCAAATTTCAAGACAATACATGTAGTGACTGAACAATTTGGATCCAAGTTTCACTATTTAACTGCCAGTGTGACCTTGGGCGAGTCACTTAATCTTTTCAAGGCTCAATTTCATCATGTAAAGTAGAAGTACAAACAATCCCTGACTTAGAATATTTTGACTTACGATTTTTCAACTTTAAGATAGTTTGAAAGCAATACACATTCAGCAGAAGCTGTACTTTGAGTACTCATACAACCATTCTGTTTTCCACTTTCAGTACAGTATTCATTATATTACATGAGATATTCAAAGCCCACTTTATTATAAAATGGGCTTTCTGTTAGATGATTTTGCCTAACTGTAGGTTAATGTGAGTGTTTAATGTAGGCCGAGCTAAGCTATGATGTTTAGTAAGTTAAGTGTATTAAATGCATTTTCAGCTTACAATATTTTCATAAGTTTATTGGAATATAACCCTATTGTAAATTGAGGGGTATTTGTAATAATGATATCTCTTCAAGGAGACTTTGTGAGCCTCTCATAGGAAAATGCATACACAGATGCATATAAATATATAATCTTTCTTTTCCATACATATGATATTCTTTAAGGATATTCAAAAATCTGGAAACAGTTGCCTCCAGGGAGATAAATGGTAGTGGGTTGGGAAACTTTTAACTGTATACACTTTTGTACCTTTTGCATTTTGAATCAGATGAATGTATAATCTACAGAAAATATTAAGATTAAAACATCACCGAATAACTTATCAGGAGTTTGGTGAACATAAGGGAAGGCCACCTATGGTGGCTGTATTTTATTCAGTTTTGGTCACTGTTGGGAACTTCATAGAGCTTATTTCATTTCATCCTCACAAGCGCCGTAGGAGGAAGGGGCCCCAGAGGGATTCATGGTTAGAATAGCAGAGTAGGAGCATTTGGCAGCTATATTCTGTGTAGGTGATAACTTTAAAGATATTTTTGTTATAAAATGTTTCAAACATACAAAAAATATAGAGAAGCAGTTTTCTATAGTTATTAAATATTCTTAATGGGTAGTCACAGAAATTATCATCCAAAGTGGGATATTCTTGAGAGAAAAAGGAGGTTCTATTTATAATTATGGTGGGATAACAAACTTAAGATGAACAGCTCTGGACAAACTGGGTTGTATGGTCCCTGGAAAACAAGGATTACTGTAAATGTGAGTCCCGCCTTGTGCTTCTCTCTGTCCCACCAAGAAAATATGATCTTGATACAGATGTTCATTGTGTCAAGGCAACCATGGCAACCATGATCTAGATACACTGTTCAAGTTTTATGCTGATCCTACCTAGGTATGTCTCAGGAACTTTCCAGAGTTTCCTTTGAGTGCTTCTAAATTTTGCATAAATGACATGTTGTCCCTTGTCTCTTTTTAAAACCAATAAGCCATTTTCCCTTCTTTTCCTGGAAAATTAAAGGAACAAAGACCAGGAAATAACAACGTATTAGCTAAGGTTCTGTTGATTGAAAGCAACAGAACCTAATTCTGGCTAGCTTAAACCATGCTAGGATTTAATGAAGAATACTGCAGAATCTTAGATATCTTATGACTGGGAAAGAGGAGGTTCAGGCAGTTCCTGGGATGTCAGCAACAGGTAACTGTCAATTAACTGCTCCCACACCACCCACTGCTGCCGTCATCAATATAGCACACCACGATGGCTCCCAGCCTCTGTACGTCTGGTTTCCGGTGTTCAAATTCTAGAGACAGCAAGAGAAATCCCATTGAGTCAGGGATCCTTCCCTGGGTCACACTCCCTGCATATGGTCAGAAATGCAGGATTATGTACTAAAGACACAGCTAAAGAGGACCCACTTCACTGTTATGGGACCATTTGCAGGGGAGGCAAAATTATGAGCTACTCACTTAAAGAGGTGATAACCATAAGTTTGCAGGAAAAAAAAAATTGGAGAAGAGAAGGTTAACACTATCCTACGGTTTCTTCTGAAAATGGACGAAGGGAACAGCATTTCCATTTGGAAATTCTCTCCTGGCATTTCAATATTTATGGATTCTGAATTCTGAGAAAAATCAGTTGAGAAATTAGGAAAATGGGAAGGAACATTCTAATTTTCCTGTGAAAATTACAGCTTAATAGTCAGTATAGAGAGCATACTGGCTTGAAGAAATGCACTGACTTCAAGTCAAACAAGATGAGGAAGCACTGACATGTGGAGATGAAAGTTAAGGTGAACAGGACAGGAGCAGTAAAGGAGCCTCAGTCAGACTTTCTTGTATCTGTTGCTGTGTTACAAGTGTGTGTTCATGGCCTTGTCCACTGCTAACAGTGAACCATTTCTGCAAATAAATATTAATGTGTTCATAGGCATAGTATATGTTTTACAAATCCTATGAGAGGTTTTCTAAGAAATGCCAAGTTTTAGAAACAAAATATGCCCTTAAATCGGCCATTTTGACAGTTGCTTCTTTCTAGTGCTATTCATCTTGCCAGGAGATCAGAATGTTATGTTATTTAAATGGTATTGGAGGGGATGATTGATGCCTTGTTTAACAATGTCATGTAAACAACGATTAAAGCATTAAGTATTTGTGGTGTTACCTTTCAATCTTTAAAGGACTTTTCTTTAGCATTTATTTTGTGATAATATTCATTTCTTTTTAATGTTTTCTCTATTAATGCTATTGGATTTTATAATCTTGTTACAATATGTTGGCTCATAATAATAATAAATCATCATTTGTTATCATATCTCTTTAAAACAGAAGACTACTAAAACTTTTCATATAATCCTGTTACAGAAAAAAACGACTATTTGCTTCTTATTATAGTCACTTATTATTTTTTCAAAAACTTGTAAGTGAAGTGTTATGAAAATCATATGAATTTGGGAATTCCCAAGCATTCTCAGAAATTCTATTTCCTTGTTCCCAAATCCCAATGATTAATATCTGCCAGGAGTCGGAAAACAGTGAAAGGAAGTAACATCCTATGTTGGATACCTGGTAGGGTTAGTGAAGAAACGTTATTGCTGAGCTCTGTGTTACGCTCACGAATGATGCCATTGAGGAAGTCACGCTTGTTGAAAGGAACACAGATACACAAAGAGTTTTGCTGCTGTCTGTTGGATAAGAACCCCCTGGTCGATTTCAGCTCCTACTGCAAGTTACAAAAATCAATCCAATGATAAATGAAAAGTGCCCAGCGTGCTGGGAAATAACTTATATTTTGGCTTCAGAGGAAATTTTAGAAACAGTGCCAAGTGAAACGTAAAAACAAACTACGAAGACGTTCATGAATTTCCCTCTGAAGCTGACAGCCGTATTTTAACAGATGGAACTCCTACTATTAGCCCAACTCTTGGGTTGAAACAGTGTGTCCAGGAAACCCTATGTTAAAATGCAATGTGTATACAGATGGCAGTGTTGATATTTCCATGTTTATACAGATGACTGTGTAGATATATCCATGTTTTTACAGATGGCAATTTAGATATTTCCAAGTTTATAGAGATAGCGGTGTAGATATTTCCATGTTCATATAGATGGCCATGTAGATATTTTCTTGTTTGTGTAGATGGCTGTGTAGGTATTTCCATGTTTATAGAGATGGCAGAGTATGTATTTCCATGTTTGTATAGATAGTGGTGCCGGTATTTCCACGTTTATAGTGATAGCGGTGAAGCTATTTCCATGTTCATACAGATAGCGGTGTAGATATTTCCATGTTTATACAGATAGCGGTGTAGGTATTTCCATGTTTATACAGATTGCAGTGTTGGTATTTCCATGTTTATACAGATAGCGGTGTAGATATTTCCATGTTTATACAGCTGGCGTTGTAGATATTTACATCTTTATACAGATGGCAGTGTAGATATTTCCATGTTTATTCAGATGGTGGTGTAGATTGTTCCATGTTTATGGAGATAGCAGTGTAGATATTTTCATGTTTATAAAGATGGTAGTGTAGATATTTCCATGTTTATAGAGATAGTGGTGTAGATATTTTCATGTTTATAGAGATAGCGGTGTAGGTATTTCCATGTTTACAGAGATACCGGTATAGATATTTCCATGTTTATACAAATGGTTGTGTAGATATTTCCATGTTCATACAGAATGCGGAGTAGGCATTTCCATGTTTATAGAGATAGCGGTGTAGATATTTCCATGTTTACACAGACAGCCTTGTAGATATTTCCATGTTTATAGAGATAGCGGTTTAGGTATGTCCATGTTTACACAGATAGCATTGTAGTTATTTCTACGTTTATACAGATAGCGGTTTCGATATTTCCAAGTTTATACAGATAGCGGTGAAAACATTTCCATGTTTATAGAGATAGCAGTGTAGATATTTCCATATTTAAAGATATAGTGGTGTAGGTATTTCCATGTTTATACAGATAGCGGTGTAGCTATTTCCATGTTTATACAGATAGTGGTGTAGTAATTTCCATGTTTATAGAGATAGCGGTGTAGATATTTCCATGTTTATACAGATGACAATTTGGATATTTCCATGTTAATACAGATGGCGGTGTAGATATTTCCATGTTTATACAGATGGCGATGTAGATGTTTAGATGTTTATGCAGATGGCGGTGTAGATATTTCCATGTTTATAGAGATAGCGTTGTACATATTTCCATATTTATACAGATCACGGTGTAGATATTTCCATGTTTACACAGATAGCGGTGTTTGTATTTCCATGTTTATACAGATAGCGGTGTAGATATTTCCATGTTTCTACAGCTCGTGGTGTAGATATTTCCATGTTTATACAGACGGCGGTGTAGATATTTCCATGTTTATACAGATGACGGTGTAGATATTTCCATGTTTATACAGATGTCGGGGTAGATAGCTCCATGTTTACGGAGATATCAGTGTAGATATTTTCATGTCTATAGAGATGGCGGTGTAGATACTTCCATGTTTATGGGGATAGCGGTGTAGATATTTCCATGTTTATAGAGATAGCGGTGTAGGTATTTCCAGGTTTTTAGAGATAGCTGTGTAGATATTTCCATGTTTATACAGATGGCAGTGTAGATATTTCCATGTTCATATAGATAGTGTTGTAGGTATTTCCATGTTTATACAGATCACTGTGTAGGTATTTCCATTTTTATACATATGACGGTGTAGATATTTCCACGTTTATACAGATAGCGGTGTAGATATTTCCATGTTTATACAGATAGCGGTGTAGACATTTCCATGATTACAGACATAGCGGTGTAGATATTTCCATATTTATACAGATAGCGGTGTAGATATTTCAATGTTTATACAGATAGCGGTGTAGATATTTCCATGTTTATACAGATCGTGGTGTAGATATTTCTACGTTTATACAGATAGCGGTGCAGATATTTCCATGTTTATACAGATAGCTACGTTGATGTTTCCATGTATATAGAGATAGCGCTTTAGATATGTCCATGTTTATAGAGATAGGGGTGTAGATATTTCCTCGTTCATACAGATAGCGGTGTAGATATTTCCATGTTTATAGAGATAGCGCTGTAGGTATTTCCATGTTTATAGAGATAGCGGTGTAGACACTTCCTTGTTTCTATAGATAGCGGTGTAGATATTTCCATGTTTATACAAATAGCGTTGAAGATATTTCCATGTTTATGCAGATATAGCTGTAGATATTTCCATGTTTATACAGATAGCGGTGTAGGTATTTCCATGTTTATATGGATATCGGTGGTGATATTTCGATGTTTATAGGGATAGAAGTGTAGATATTTCCATGTTTATACAGATACCGGTGAAGGTATTTCGATGTTTATACAGATAGCGGTGTTGATATTTCCATGTTTATAGAGATGGCTGTGTAGATATTTCCAATTTTATACACATGGCAGTTTAGATATTTCCATGTATATACAGATGGTGGTATACATATTTCCATGTTTATACAGATGACTGTGTAGTTATTTCCATGTTCATACAGATGTCAGCGTAGATATTTTCATGTTTATAGGGATAGCGATATAGATATTTCCACGTTTATACAGATAACGTTGTAGATATTTCCATGTTTATATTGATAGCGGTGTAGATATTTCCATGTTTATACAGATAGCGGTGTAGATATTTCCATGGTTATACAGACCGTGGTGTAGATATTTCCATGGTTATACAGATATCGGTGTAAATATTTCCAAGTTTATACAGATAGCGGTGTAGATATTTCGATGTTTATAGAGATTGCGGCGTAGTTATTATCATGTTTATACAGTTAACGGTGTAGATATTTCCATGTTTATACAGATAGCGGTGTAGATATTTCCATGTTTATACAGACAGCGGTGGAGATATTTACATGTATATAGAGATAGCGGTTTAGATATTTTCATGTTCTTACAGATGGGGTGTAGAAATTTCCATGTTTATAGAGATAGCGACGTAGATGTTTCCATGTATATAGAGATAGCGCTGTAGATATTTCCATGTTTATAGAGATAGCGGTGTAGATATTTCCATGTTTATACAAATAGCGGTGTAGATATTTCCATGTTTATACAGATAGCGTTGTAGATATTTCCATGATTATACAGATAGCGGTGTAGATATTTCCATGTTTATACAGATAGCGGTGTAGGTATTTCCATGTTTATAAGGATTGCAGTGTTGATATTTCCATGTTGTTAGTGATAGCAGTGTAGATGTTTCCATGTTTATGCAGATAGCGTTGTAGGTATTTCGATGTTTATACAGATAGCGGTGTAGAGATTTCCATGTTTATAGAGATGGCTGTGTAGATATTTCCATTTTTAAACAGATGGCATTGTAGATATTTCCAGTTTATACAGACGGTGGTGTAGATATTTCCATGTTTATACAGATGACAGTGTAGTTATTCCCATGTTTATACAGATGTCAGTGTAGATATTTCCATGTTTATAGAGATAGCGACGTAGATGTTTCCATTTATATAGAGATAGCACTGAAGATATTTTCATCTTTGTAGAGACGGTGTGTAGATATTTCCTCGATTATACAGATAGCGGTATAAATATTTCCATGTTTATAGAGATAGCGCTGTAGATATTACCATGTTTATTGAGATAGCGGTGTAGATACTTCCTTGTATATAGAGATAGCAGTGTAGATATTTCCATGTTAATACAAATAGCGTTGTAGATATTTCCATGTTTATACAGATAGCGGTGTAGATGTTTCCATGTTTATACAGATAGCAGTGTAGGTATTTCCATGTTTATACAGATAGCGGTGTTGATATTTCCATGTTTATAGTGATAGCAGTGTAGATATTTCCATGTTTATACAGATAGCGGTGTAGGCATTTCGATGTTTATGCACATAGCGGTGTAGATATTTCCAAGTTTATAGAGATGGCTGTGTAGATATTTCCATTTTTATACACATGGCAGTTTAGATATTTCCATGTTTATGCAGATGGTTTTGTAGATATTTCCATGTTTATACAGATGACTGTGTAGGTATTTCCATGTTTATACAGATGTCAGCATAGATATTTTCATGTTTATAGAGATAGCGGTGTAGATAATTCCATGTTTATACAGATAGCAGTGTAGATATTTCCATGTTTATACAGATAGCGATGTAGATATGTCCATGTTTATACAGACCGTGGAGTAGATATTTCCATGTTTATACAGATAGCGGTGTAAGTATTTCCATGTTCATACAGATAGCGGTGTAGATATTTTGATGTTCATACAGATAGCAGTGTAGTTATTATCATTTTTATACAGATAACAGTGTAGATATTTCCATGTTTATACAGATAGCGGTGTAGATATTTCCATGTTTGTACAGATAGCGGTGTAGTTATTTCCATGTTTATAAAGACAGTAGTTTAGATATTTTCACGCTTTTTGAGATGGCGGTGTAGATATTTCCATGTTTATAGAGATGGCGTTTAAGATATTTCCATGTTTAGAGAGACAGCGGTGTAGGTATTTCCATGCGTATAGAGATAGCAGTGTTGATATTTCCATCTTTCTACAGATGGCAGTGTAGATATTTCCGTGTTTATACAGATGGCGGTGTAGCTATTTCCATGTTTATATAGATGGCGGTGTAGATATTTCTTTGTTTATGTATATGGCAGTGTAGATATTTCCATGTTTATACAGATGGCGGTGTATATATTTCCATGTTTAAAGGGATAGCGGTGTAGATATTTCCATGTTTATACAGAAAGCGGTGTAGATTTTTCCATGTTTATACTGATAGCGGTGTAGGTATTTACATTTTTATAGAGATGGGTGTGTAGATATTTCCATTTTTATACAGATGGCAGTGTAGATATTTCCATGTTTATACAGATGATGGTGTAGATATTTCCACGTTTATACAGATGACTGTGTTCGTATTTCCATGTTTATATAGATGTAAATGTAGATATTTTCATGTTTATAGAGACAGCGGTGTAGATATTTTCATGTTCCTACTGATAGTGGTGTAGATATTTCCATGTTTATAGAGATAGCGACGTAGATGTTTCTATGTATATAGAGATACCGCTGTAGATATTTCCATGTTTATAGAGATAGAGTTGTAGATATTTCCTCGTTTATACAGATAGCGGTGTAGATATTTCCATGTTTATAGAGAGAGCGCTGTAGAATATTTCCATATTTATAGAGATAGCGGTGTAGATACTTCCTTGTGTATACAGATAGCGTTGTAGATATTTCCTTGTTTATACAGATAGCTTTGTAGATATTTCCATGTTTATACAGATAGAGGTGTAGATATTTCCATGTTTATACAGATAGCGGTGTAGGTATTTCAATGTTTATACAGATAGCGGTGTTAATATTTCCATGTTTATAGGGATAGCAGTGTATATATTTCCATGTTTATACAGATAGCGGAGTATGTATTTCGATGTTTATACACATGGTGGTGTAGATATTTCCATGTTTATACAGATGACTGTGTAGGTATTTCCATGTTTATACAGATGTCAGCGTAGATATTTTCATATTTATAGAGATAGCGGTGTAGGAATTTCCATGTTTATACAAATAGCGGTGTAGATATTTCCATGTATATACAGACCGTGGTGTAGATATTTCCATGTTTATACAGATACCAGGGTAGATATTTCCATGTTTATTCAGATAGCGGTGTAGTTATTTCCATGTTTATACAGAACGTGGTGTAGATATTTAAATGTTTATACAGATAGCGGTGTAGATATTTCCATCTTTGCACAGATAGCGGTGGAGATATTTACATGTTTATAGAGATAGCGGTGTAGATATTTTCATGTTCCTATAGATGGGAGTGTAGATATTTCCATGTTTATAGAGATAGCGACGTAGACATTTCCATGTATACAGAGATAGTGCTGTAGATATTTCCATGTTTAAAGAGATAGGGGTGTAGATATGTCCTCGTATATACAGGTAGCGGTGCACATATTTCCATGTTTACACAGATAGCTCTGTAGATATTTCCATGTTTACACAAATAGCGTTGTAGTTATTTCCATGTTTATAGAGATAGCGGTTTAGATATTTCCATGTTTATACAGATAGCAGTGTAAACATTTCCATGTTTATAGAGATAGCGGTTGAGATAGTTCCATATTTATACAAATAGCTCTGTAGATATTTCCCTGTTTATACAGATAGCAGCGTAGATATTTCCATGTTTATACAGATAGCGTTGTAGATATTTCCATGTTTATACAGATAGCGGTGTAGATATTTCCATGTTTATACAGATAGCGGTGTACATATTTCCATGTTCATACAGATCGTGGTGTAGATATTTCCATGTTTCTACAGATAGCGGTGTAGATATTTCCATCTTTTTACAGGTATCAGTGTAGAAATTTCCATGTTTATACAGATCGTGGTGTAGATATTTCCATCTTTCTACAGATGGCAGTGTAGATATTTCCATGTTTATACAGATGGCGGTGTAGATATTTCCATGTTTATAGAGATAGTGGTGTTGGTATTTCCATGTTTATACAGATAGCGTTGTATATATTTAAATGTTTATACAGATCGCGGTGTAGATATTTCCGTCTTTATACAGATGGCGGTGTAGATATTTCCATGTTTATACAGATAGCGGTGTATATATCACCATGTTTAAACACATGGCGGTGTAGATATTTCTATGTTTATAGAGTTAGCCATGTAGATATTTCCATGTTTATATAGATAGCGGTGTAGTCATTTCCATGTTTATGCAGATAGCGGTTAGATATTTCCATGTTTATAGAGGTAGCGGTGTAGAAATTTACTTGTTTATACAGATAGCGGTGCAGATATTTCCATCTTTCTACAGATGGCGGGGTAGATATTTCCATGTTTATACAGATGGCGGTGTAGATATTTCCATGTTTATACAGATTGCGGGGGAGATATTTCCACGTTTCTTCAGATTGCGGTGGGGATATTTCCAGGTTTATACAGATAGCGTTTTAGATATTTCCACCTTTATACAGATAGCGTTGCAGCTATTTCCACGTTCATACAGATAGTGGTGTAGATATTTACATGTTTACACTGATAGAGGTGTAGATATTTCCATGTTTACACAGATGTTGGTGAAGATATTTCTATGTTTATACAGATGGCGGGGCAGATATTTCCATGTTTATGGAGATGGTAGTGTGGATATTTTCATGTTTATAGAGATGGCAGTGTAGATATTTCCATGTTTACACAGATGGCGGTGTAGATATTTCCATGTTTATATAGATGGCGGTGTAGATATTTACATGTCTATGGAAATGGCAGTGTAGATATTTCCATGATTATGCAGACGGTGGTGTAGATATTTTCCATGTTTATACAGATGACTGTGTGTATAATTCCATATTTTTACAGATGGCGGTGTACATATTTCCATGTTTATAGAGATAGCGGTGTAGATATTTCCATATATATACAGATGGCGGTGTTGATATTTCCATGTTTATACATATAGCGGTGTAGGTAATTCCATGTTTATAATGATAGCGGTGGAGATATTTCCAGGTTTATACAGATAGCTGTGTAGATCCTTCCATGTTTATACTGATCGTGGTGTAGATATTTCCATGTTTATACAGATAGCGGTGTAGATACTTCCATGTTTATACAGATAGCGGTGTTGTAATTTCCATGTTTATACAGATGGCGGTGTAGATACTTCCATGTTTATACAGATAGCGATGTAGATATGTCCATGTTTATACAGACCGTGGAGTAGATATTTCCATGTTTATACAGATAGCGGTGTAAGTATTTCCATGTTCATACAGATAGCGGTGTAGATATTTTGATGTTCATACAGATAGCGGTGTAGTTATTATCATTTTTATACAGATAACAGTGTAGATATTTCCATGTTTATACAGATAGCAGTGTAGATATTTCCATGTTTGTACAGATAGCGGTGTAGTTATTTCCACGTTTATAAAGACAGTAGTTTAGATATTTTCACGCTTTTTGAGATGGCGGTGTAGATATTTCCATGTTTATAGAGATGGCGTTGTAGATATTTCCATGTTTAGAGAGACAGCGGTGTAGGTATTTCCATGCGTATAGAGATAGCAGTGTTGATATTTCCATCTTTCTACAGATGGCAGTGTAGATATTTCCGTGTTTATACAGATGGCGGTGTAGCTATTTCCATGTTTATATAGATGGCGGTGTAGATATTTCTTTGTTTATGTATATGGCAGTGTAGATATTTCCATGTTTATACAGATGGCGGTGTATATATTTCCATGTTTAAAGGGATAGCGGTGTAGATATTTCCATGTTTATACAGAAAGCGGTGTAGATTTTTCCATGTTTATACTGATAGCGGTGTAGGTATTTACAATTTTATAGAGATGGATGTGTAGATATTTCCATTTTTATACAGATGGCAGTGTAGATATTTCCATGTTTATACAGATGATGGTGTAGATATTTCCACGTTTATACAGATGACTGTGTTCGTATTTCCATGTTTATATAGATGTAAATGTAGATATTTTCATGTTTATAGAGACAGCGGTGTAGATATTTTCATGTTCCTACTGATAGTGGTGTAGATATTTCCATGTTTATAGAGATAGCGACGTAGATGTTTCTATGTATATAGAGATACCGCTGTAGATATTTCCATGTTTATAGAGATAGAGTTGTAGATATTTCCTCGTTTATACAGATAGCGGTGTAGATATTTCCATGTTTATAGAGAGAGCGCTGTAGAATATTTCCATATTTATAGAGATAGCGGTGTAGATACTTCCTTGTTTATACAGATAGCGTTGTAGATATTTCCTTGTTTATACAGATAGCGTTGTAGATATTTCCATGTTTATACAGATAGAGGTGTAGATATTTCCATGTTTATACAGATAGCGGTGTAGGTATTTCAATGTTTATACAGATAGCGGTGTTAATATTTCCATGTTTATAGGGATAGCAGTGTATATATTTCCATGTTTATACAGATAGCGGAGTATGTATTTCGATGTTTATACACATGGTGGTGTAGATATTTCCATGTTTATACAGATGACTGTGTAGGTATTTCCATGTTTATACAGATGTCAGCGTAGATATTTTCATATTTATAGAGATAGCGGTGTAGGAATTTCCATGTTTATACAAATAGCGGTGTAGATATTTCCATGTATATACAGACCGTGGTGTAGATGTTTCCATGTTTATACAGATAGCGGGGAAAATATTTCCATGTTTATTCAGATAGCGGTGTAGTTATTTCCATGTTTATACAGAACGTGGTGTAGATATTTAAATGTTTATACAGATAGCGGTGTAGATATTTCCATCTTTGCACAGATAGCGGTGGAGATATTTACATGTTTATAGAGATAGCGGTGTAGATATTTTCATGTTCCTATAGATGGGAGTGTAGATATTTCCATGTTTATAGAGATAGCGACGTAGACATTTCCATGTATACAGAGATAGTGCTGTAGATATTTCCATGTTTAAAGAGATAGGGGTGTAGATATCTCCTCGTATATACAGGTAGCGGTGCACATATTTCCATGTTTACACAGATAGCTCTGTAGATATTTCCATGTTTACACAAATAGCGTTGTAGTTATTTCCATGTTTATAGAGATAGCGGTTTAGATATTTCCATGTTTATACAGATAGCAGTGTAAACATTTCCATGTTTATAGAGATAGCGGTTGAGATAGTTCCATATTTATACAAATAGCTCTGTAGATTTTCCCTGTTTATACAGATAGCAGCGTAGATATTTCCATGTTTATACAGATAGCGTTGTAGATATTTCCATGTTTATACAGATAGCGGTGTAGATATTTCCATGTTTATACAGATAGCGGTGTACATATTTCCATGTTCATACAGATCGTGGTGTAGATATTTCCATATTTCTACAGATAGCGGTGTAGATATTTCCATCTTTTTACAGGTATCAGTGTAGAAATTTCCATGTTTATACAGATCGTGGTGTAGATATTTCCATCTTTCTACAGATGGCAGTGTAGATATTTCCATGTTTATACAGATGGCGGTGTAGATATTTCCATGTTTATAGAGATAGAGGTGTTGGTATTTCCATGTTTATACAGATAGCGGTGTATATATTTAAATGTTTATACAGATCGCGGTGTAGATATTTCCGTCTTTATACAGATGGCGGTGTAGATATTTCCATGTTTATACAGATAGCGGTGTATATATCACCATGTTTATACACATGGCGGTGTAGATATTTCTATGTTTATAGAGTTAGCCATGTAGATATTTCCATGTTTATATAGATAGCGGTGTAGTCATTTCCATGTTTATGCAGATAGCGGTTAGATATTTCCATGTTTATAGAGGTAGCGGTGTAGAAATTTACTTGTTTATACAGATAGCGGTGCAGATATTTCCATCTTTCTACAGATGGCGGGGTAGATATTTCCATGTTTATACAGATGGCGGTGTAGATATTTCCATGTTTATACAGATTGCGGGGGAGATATTTCCACGTTTCTTCAGATTGCGGTGGGGATATTTCCAGGTTTATACAGATAGCGTTTTAGATATTTCCACCTTTATACAGATAGCGTTGCAGCTATTTCCACGTTCATACAGATAGTGGTGTAGATATTTACATGTTTACACTGATAGAGGTGTAGATATTTCCATGTTTACACAGATGTTGGTGAAGATATTTCTATGTTTATACAGATGGCGGGGCAGATATTTCCATGTTTATGGAGATGGTAGTGTGGATATTTTCATGTTTATAGAGATGGCAGTGTAGATATTTCCATGTTTACACAGATGGCGGTGTAGATATTTCCATGTTTATATAGATGGCGGTGTAGATATTTACATGTCTATGGAAATGGCAGTGTAGATATTTCCATGATTATGCAGACGGTGGTGTAGATATTTTCCATGTTTATACAGATGACTGTGTGTATAATTCCATATTTTTACAGATGGCGGTGTACATATTTCCATGTTTATAGAGATAGCGGTGTAGATATTTCCATATATATACAGATGGCGGTGTTGATATTTCCATGTTTATACATATAGCGGTGTAGGTAATTCCATGTTTATAATGATAGCGGTGGAGATATTTCCAGGTTTATACAGATAGCTGTGTAGATCCTTCCATGTTTATACTGATCGTGGTGTAGATATTTCCATGTTTATACAGATAGCGGTGTAGATACTTCCATGTTTATACAGATAGCGGTGTTGTAATTTCCATGTTTATACAGATGGCGGTGTAGATATTTCCATGTTTATACAGATAGAGGTGTTGGTATTTCCATGTTTATACAGATACTGGTGTAGATATTTCCATGTTTATACAGCTCACTGTGCAGATATTTCCATTTTTATAGAGATAAAAGTGTAGATATTTCCATGTTTATACAGATAGCGGTGTAGATATTTCAATGTTTATACAGATGGCGGTGTAGATAGTTCCATGTTTATGGAGATGGCGGTGTAGATATTTTCATATTTATAGAGATGGTGGTTTCGATATTTCCACGTTTATAGAGATTGCAGTGTAGATATTTCCATGTTTATAGAGATAGCAGTGTAGGTATTTCCATATTTCTAGAGATAGCGGTGTAGTTATTTCCATGTTTATAGAGATAGCGAAGTAGATATTTCCATATTTATAGAGACAGCAGTGTTGATATTTCCATGTTTATGCATATAGCGCTGTAGATATTTCCATGTTTACACAGATAGCGGTGTAGATATTTCCATTTTTGCACAGATTGCGGTGTAGTTATTTCCATCTTTACACAAATAGCTCTGTAGCTATTTCCAAGTTTACACAGATGGCCGTGTAAATATTTCCATATTTACACAGATAGCGTTGTAGATATTTCTATGTTTACTCAGATAGCATTGTAGATATTTCCATGTTTACACAGATAGCGGTGTAGATATTTCAATGTTTATACAGATAGCGGTTGAGATGTTTCCATGTTTATAGAGATTGCCATGTAGATATTTCCATGTTTATACAGATATCGGTGTAGATATTTCCTTGTTTATAGAGAAATCTGTGTAGGTATTTCCATGTTTATACAGATGGCTGTCTAGATATTTCCATGTGTATACAGATAGCGGTGTAGATATTTCCATGTTTATACAGATAGCGGTGTAGATATTTCCATGTTTATACAGATAGCAGTGTAGATATTTCTATGTTTACAGAGATAGTGGTTTAGTTATTTCCATCTTTGCACAGATTGCGTTGTAGATATTTCCATCTTTACACTGATAGCGTTGTAGGTATTTCCAAGTTTACACACATAGCTGCGTAGATACTTCCAAGTTTACACAGATAGCGTTGTGGATATTTCCATGTTTTTACAGATAGGGGTGTAGATATTTAAATGTTTATACAGATAGGGATGTATATATTTCCATGTTTTTCACATAGCGGTGGAGATATTTCTTTGTTTATATAGATCGTGGTGTTGATATTACCATGTTTATACAGATAGCGGTGTAGATATTTCCAGGTTTATACAGGTAGTGGTGTAGATATTTCCATGTTTATACCGATCGCGGTGTTGATATTTCCATTTTCTCAGATACCTGTGTAGATATTTCCATGTTTATAGAGATGGCGGTGTTGATATTTAAATGTTTATACCGATGACGTTGTAGATATTTCCATGTTTATATAGATAGCGGTGTAGATATTTCCATGTTTATACAGAAAGCGTTGTCGATATTTCCGTGTTTACAGAGATAGCGATGCAGATATTTCCATCTTTGCAGAGATTGCGGTGTAGATATTTCCATATTTACACAGATAGTGGTGTACATATTTCCATGTTTATACAGATCGTGGTGTAGATATTTCCAAGTTTATAGAGATAGCGGTGTAGATATTTCCATGTTTATACAGATCGCGGTGTAGAGATTTCCATGTTTACACAGATGGCGGTTTAGATATTTCCATGTTCCTACTGACCGCGGTATAGACAGTTCCAAGTTTATAGAGTTCTTGGTGTAGATATTTTCATGTTTATAGAGAAGGCGGTGTAGATATTTCCATGTTTGTAGAGATTGCGCTGTAGATATTTCCATGTTATAGAGATACTGGTGTTGGTATTTGCATGTTTATAGTGATAGCGGTGTAGATATTACCACCTTTATACAGATGGCTGTGTTGTTATTTACTTGTGTGTACAGACTGCGGTGTAAGTATTTCAATGTTTATAGAGATAGCGGTGTAGATATATACATGTTTATGCAGATAGTAGTGTAGATATTTCCATGTTTGTACAGATATCGGTGTTGGTATTTCCATGTTTATACACACTGCGGTGTAAATGTTTCCATGTTTATACAGCTCGCCGCGTAGATATTTCCATTTTTATACAGATGGCGGTGTAGATATTTCCATGTTTATACAGATAGCCGTGTAGATATTTCCATGTTCGTAGAGATGACGGTGTGGATACTTCCATGTTTATGGAGATGGCGGTGTAGATATTTCCATGTTTATACAGATAACTTTGTAAATATTTCCATGTTTATACAGATGGCGGTGTAGATATTTCCATGTTTACACAGATAGCCGTGTAGATAATTAAATCTTTGCACAGATTACGGTGTAGATATTTCCATCTTTACACAGATAGCTCTGTAGATATTTCCAAGTTTACTCAGATGGCCGTGTAAATATTTCCATGTTTACACAGATAGCATTGTAGATATTTCCATGTTTGTACAGATAGCGGTGGAGATATTTCCATGTTTATACAGATAACGATATAGATATTTCTATGTTTATTCAGATAGCGGTGTAGAGATTTCCATGTTTATACAGATAGTGGTGGAGACATTTCCATGTTTATACAGATAGTGATGTAGGTATTTCCATGTTTATACAGATAACGGTGTAGATATTTCCTTGTTATAGAGATAGCAGTGTAGATATTTCCATGTTTATACAGATGGCTGTGTAGATATTTCCATGTGTATACAGATGGTAGTGTAGTTATTTCCATGTTTATACAGATGGCTGTGTAGATATTTCCATGTTTATACAGATACCAGTGTAGATATTTCCATGTTTATACAGACAGCGGTGTACATATTTCCAGGTTTATACAGATAGCGGTGTAGTTATTTCCATTTTTATACAGACAGAGGTGTAGATAATTCCATGTTTATACAGATAAAGTTGTAGATATTTCTCTGTTTATACAGATCGTGGTGTAGACATTCCCATGTTTATACAGACAGCGGTGTAGATATTTCCTTGTTTATACAGATGGCCGTGTAGATATTTCCATGTTTATACAGATTGTGGTGTAGATATTTCCATGTTTATGCAGATGGCGGTGTACATACTTCCATGTTTATAGAGATATTGGTGTAGATATTTCCATGTTTATGCAGATGGCGTTTTAGATATTTCCATGTCTATAGAGATAGCGGTGTAGATATTTCCATGTTTATACAGATGGTGGTGTTGCTATTTCCATGTTTCTACAGATGACTGTGTAGGTATTTCCATGTGTATACAGATGGTGGTGCAGGTATTTCCATGTTTATGGAGATAGCGTTGTAGATATTTCCATGTTTATACAGATAGCGGTGTAGATACTTCCATGTTTATACAGAACGTGGTGTAGATATTTAAATGTTTATACAGACAGCGGTGTAGATATTTCTATGTTTATACAGATGGCGTTGTAGTTCTTTCCATGTTTATGGAGATGGCGGTGTAGATATTTTCATGTTTATAGAGATGGCGGTGTAGATATCTCCGTGTTTAAAGAGATTGTCGTCTAGATATTTCCATGTTTATAGAGATACCTGCGTAGGTATTTCCATGTTTATAGAGATAGCGATGCAGATATTTCCTTGTTTATACAGATGGCTGTGTAGATATTTCCAGGTGTATACACATGACATTGTTGATATTTCCATGTTTATAGAGATGGTTGTGTAGATATTTCCATGTTTATACAGATGACTGTGTAGATATATGCATGTATATACAGATGGCGGTGTAAATATTTCCATGTTTATAGAGAGAACGGTGTAGATATTTCCATGTTTTTACAGATAGAGGTGTAGATATTTCCATGTTTATAGAGATAGCAGTGTAGATATTTCCATATTTATACAGATAGCGGTTTTGATGTTTCCATGTTTATACAGATCACGGTGCAGACATTTCCATGTTTATACAGATGGCAATGTAGATATTTCCATGTTTATACAGATAGCGATGTAGATATTTCCATTTTTATACAGATAGCGGTGTAGTTATTTCCATGTTTACAGAGATAGCGGTGTAGATATTTCCATCTTTGCACAGATAGCGTTGTAGATATTTCCATGTTTATACAGATAGCGGTGTAGATATTTCCATGTTTACAGAGATAGCGGTGTAGATATTTCCATCTTTGCACAGATTGCGGTGTAGATATTTCCCTCTTCACACAGGTAGCAGTGTAGATATTTCCAAGTTTACACACATAGTTGTGAGGATATTTCCATGTTTACAGAGTTAGCGTTGTAGACATTACCGTGTTTACACAGATAGCGGTGTAGATATTTCCACGTTTATAAAGATAGCGGTGTAGATATTTCCACATTTAAACAAATAGCGTTGGAGATATTTCCACGTTTATACAGATATCGATGTACATATTTCCACGTTTATACAGATAGCGTTGTAGATATTTCCACGTTTATACAGATAGCGGTGTAGATATTTCCACATTTATACAGATAGCGGTGTAGATATTTGCATCTTTTTACAGATAGCGGTGTAGATATTTCCATGTTTACACAGATAGCGGTGTAGGTATTTCCATGTTTATACAGTTGGCTGCGTAGATATTTCCATGTGTATACACATGGCAGTGTAGGTATTTCCATGTTTATAGAGATGGTGGTGTAGACATTTGCATGTTTATAGAGATAGCGGTGTAGATATTTGCATGTTTATACAGATGGCTGTGTAGATATTTCGAAGTTTATAAAGATTTCATTCTAGATATTTCCATGTTTATATAGATGGTGGTGAAGATATTTCCATGTTTATACAGATGACTGTGTAGATATTTGCATGTTTATACAGATGGTGGTGTAGACATTTCCATGTTTATACAGAGAGCGGTGTAGATATTTCCATGTTGATAGAGATAGCGGTGTAGATATTTCCATATTTATACAGATAGCGGTGTAGATATTTCCATCTTTATACAGATGGCATTGTAGATATTTTCATGTTTAAACAGATGACGGTGTAGATATTTCCATGTTTATACTGATAGCGGTGGAGATATCTCCTTGTTTATAAAGATCGTGGTGTAGATATTTCAATGTTTATACAGAAAGCGGTGTAGATATTTTCATGTTTATACAAATAGCGGTGTAGTTATTTCCATGTTTATACAGATAGTGTTTTAGATATTTCCATATTTATACAGATCGTGGTGTAGATATTTCCAACTTTCCACAGACGGTAGTGTAGATATTGAAATGTTTATACAGATGGTTCTGTAGATATTTCCACGTTTCTACAGATGGCGGTATAGATATTTCCATGTTTATACAGATGGCGGTGTAGACATTTCCATATTCATGCAGATGGCGGTGTAGATATTTCGATGTTTATATACATGGCGGTGAAGATATTTCAATGTTTACAGAGATAGCGGTGTAGATATTTCCATGTTTATAGAGATGGCGGTGTAAGTCCATGTTTATGCATGTGGTGGTGTACATATTTTCATGTTTACAGAGATAGCGGGGTAGATATTTCAATCTTTTTAGAGATAGCGGTGTAGATATTTCCATGTTTTACTGATAACAGTGTAGATATTTCCATGTTTATGCAGATGGCGGTGTAGATATTTCCATGTTTAAAGAAATGGTGGTGTAGATATTTCTATGTCTATAGAGATAGCGGTGTAGATATTTCCATGTTTATACAGATAGCAGTGTAGTTATTTCCATGTTTATACAGATTGCGGTGTTGGTATTTCCATGTTTATACAGATAGCGGTATAGATATTTCCATGTTTATACAGATCGTGGTGTAGGTATTTCCATCTTTATACATATGGCAGTGTAGATATTCCCATGTTTATACAGATAGCGGTGTAGCTATTTCCATGTTTATACAGATGGCGGTGCAGATAATTCCATGTTTATGGAGATGGCAGTGTAGTTATTTTCATATTTATAGAGATGGCGGTGTAGATATTTCCATGTGTATACAGATGGCCTTGTAAATATTTCCATGTGTATACAGATGGACGTGTAGATATGTCCATGTTTATAGAGATGGTAGTGTAGATATTTCCATGTTTATACAGATGATGGTGTAGATATTTCCATGTTTATACAGATGGCGGTGTAGGTATTTCCATGTTTATACAGATAGCGGTGTAGATATTTCCATGTTTATACAGATGTCGGTTTAGATATTTCCATTTTTATACAGATAGCGGTGGAGATATATCCTTGTTTATGGAGATAGTGGTGTAGATATTTCCATGTTTATATGGATAGCGGTGTAGATATTTCCATGTTTACATAGGTAGCGGTGTAGATTTTTCCATGTTTATACAGATCGTGGTGTAGATATTTCCATCTTTCCACAGATGGCGGTGTAGATATTTCCATGTTTATGGAGATGGCGGTGTAGATATTTTCATGTTTATTGGGATGGCCGTTTAGATATTTCCATGTTTATAGAGATGGCGGAGTAGATAGTTCCATGTTTACAGAGATGGCCGTGTAGATATTTCCATGTTTATAGAGATAGCGGTGTAGCTATTTCCCAGATTATAGAGATGGCGGTGTAGATATTTCCATGTTTATACAGATGGCTGTGTAGATATTTCCGTGTTTATACAGATAACAGTGTAGATATTTCCATCTTTGCACAGATTGCGGTGTAGATATTTCCATGATTATTGAGATAGTGGTGTAGGTATTTCCATGTTTACATTTATAGCTCTGTAGATATTTCATGTTTACACAGATAGCATTGTAGATATTTCCATGTTTATACAGATAGCGTTGTAGACATTTCCATGTTTATACAGGTAGCGGTGTAGAAATTTCCATGTTTTTACAGATCGCGGTGTACATATTTCCATCTTTCTACAGATGTCAGGGTAGATATTTCCAAGTTTATACAGACGGCGGTGTAGATATTTCCATGTTTATACACATGGCGGTGTAGATATTTCCATGTTTATGGAGATGGCGATGTAGACATTTCCATGTTTATAGAGATGGCGCTGCAGATATTTCTATGTTTATAGAGATAGCGGTGTAGATATTTCCATGTTTATGGAGATGGTGGTGTAAGTATTTCCATGTTTATAGAGATAGCGGCGTAGATATTTCCATGTTTATAGAGATAGCGTTGTAGATATTTCCATGTTTATACAGATAGCGTTGTTGCTATTTCCATGCTTATACAGAAAGTGCAGTGTATATTTTCATGTTATAGAGTTCGCAATGTAATTATTTCCATCTTTATACAGAGGGCAGTGTAGATATTTCCATGTTCATAGAGATAGCGGTGTAGATATTTCCATGTTTATACAGATGGTGGTGTAGATAGTTCCGTGTTCATTGAGATGGCGGTGTAGATTTTTCCATGTTTATGGAGATGGCGGTGTAGATATTTTCATGCTTATAGAGATGGCGATGTAGATATTTCCATGTTTATAGAGATGGCTGTGTAGATAATTCCATGTGAATACAGATGACTCTGTAGATATTTCCATCTTTCCAGAGATGGCGGTGTAGATATTTCCATGTTTATACAGATGGTGCTTTAGATATTTCCATGTTTATACAGATAGCGCTGTAGATATTTCGATGTTCATGCAGATGGCTTTGTAGATATTTCCATGTTTATAGAAATGGCCGTGTAGATATCTCTATGTTTATAGAGATAGCGGTGTAGATATTTCCATGTGTATAGAGATGACGGTGTAGTTATTTCCATGTTGATAGAGATAGTTTTGTATATATTTCGATGTTTCTACAGATAGAGGTGTAGGTATTTCCATGTTTATACAGATGGCGGTGTTTTTATTTAAATGTTTATACAGATAGCGGTGTAGATACTTCAATGTTTATGCAGCTCGCTGTGTAGATATTTCCTTCTTTATGGAAATGGCAATGTAGATATTTCCATGTTTATAGAGATGGCGGTGTAGATAGTTCCATGTTTATACAGTTAGCGGTGTAGAAATTTCCATGTTTATACATATCGCGGTGTACATATTTCTATCTTTCTACAGATGTCAGGGTAGATATTTCCAAGTTTATACAGATGGCGTTGTAGATATTTCCATGTTTATACAGGTGGCGGTGTAGTTATTTCCATGTTTATGGAGATGGCGATGTAAATATTTCCATGTTTATAGAGATGGCGGTGTAGATATTTCTACGTTTATAGAGATAGCGATGTAGATATTTCCATGTTTATAGAGATGGCGGTGTAAGTATTTCCATGTTTATAGAGATAGCGGGGTTGCTATTTCCATGCTTATACAGATAGCACTGTGTATATTTCCATGTTATACAGCTCTCAATGTTGATATTTCCATCTTTATACAGAGGGCAGTGTAGATATTTCCATATTTATAGAGATAGCGGTGTAGATATTTCCATGTTTATACAGATGGTGGTGTAGATAGTTCCATTTATATGGAGATGGCGGTGTAGATATTTTCATGCTTATAGAGATGGCGATGTAGGTATTTCCATGTTTATAGAGATAACGATGTAGGTATTTCCATGTTTATACAGATGGCTGTGAAGATAATTCCATGTGTATACAGATGACTGTAGATATTTCCATGTTTATGCAGATGGCGGTGTAGATATTTCCATGTTTATACAGAGAGCAGTATAGATATTTCAATGTTTATACACATAGCGGTTTAGATATTTCCATGTTTCTGGAGATGGCGGTGTAGATATTTTCATGTTTATACAGATAGCGGTGTACATATTTCCATATTTATACAGATAGCGGTGTAGATGATTCCATGTTTATAGAAATGGCGGTGAATTTATTTACATGTTTATAGAGATAGTGGTGTAGATATTTCCAAGTGTATACAGATAGCGGTGTAGATATTTCCATGTTTATACAGCTCCGTGTGTAGATATTTCCATCTTTATACAGACGGCAGTGTAGATATTTCCATGTTTACAGATAGTGGTGTAGATATTTCCAGGTTTATACAGATGGCGGTGTGGTTAGTTCCATGTTTCTGGAGATGGCGGTATACATATTTTCATGTGTATAGAGATGGCGGTGTAGATATTTCCATGTTCATACAGATGTCGGTGTAGATGTTTCCATGTTTATACAGATGGCGGTGAAGATATTTCCATGCTTATACATATGACGGTGAAGACATTTCCATGTTTCTACAGAGAGCGGTGTAGATATTTCCATGTTTATAGAGATAGCTGTGTAGATATTTCCATGTTTATACAGATAGCGCCGTAGGTATTTCCATGTTTATTATGATGGCGGAGTTGATATTTCCATGTTTATACAGATGGCGGCATAGATATTTACATGTTTATAGAGACACTGGTGTAGATATTTCCATATTTATAAAGATAGCGGTGTAGGTATTTCCATGTTTGTAGAGATAGCGGTGTAGATATTACAATGTTTATAGAGACAGCGCAGCAGATATTTCCATGTTTATTCATATGGCGCTGTAGTTATTTCCATGTTTATACATATAGTGATGTAGATATTTCCATGTTTATACAGATGGCGGTGTAGATATTTCCATGTTTATACAGATGGCGGCATAGATATTTCCATGTTTATGTAGATTGATTTGTAGATATTTCCAAATTTTTACAGATTGCTGCGTAGATATTTCCATGTTTATACAGATGGCGGTGTAGATATTTCCATGATTCTACAGATGGCGGTATAGATATTTCCTTGTTTATACAAATAGCGGTGTAGTTATTTTGATGTTTATACTGATGGTGGTGTAGATATTTCCTTGTTTATACAGATAGCTGTGTAGATATTTCCATTTTTATACAGACAGCGGTTTAGATATTTCCATGTTTATACAGATAGCGGTGGAGATATTTCCATGTTTACAGAGATAGCGGTGGAAATATTTTTATCTATGAAGAGATTGTGATGTAGATTTTTCCATCTTTACACAGACAGCAAAGTAGATATATCCAAGTTTACACAGATAGCTGTGTATATATATCCATGTTTACACAGATAGCATTGTAGATATTTCCATGTTCATACAGATAGCGTTGTAGATATTTCCATGTTTATACAGATAGCGGTGTAGACATTTCCATGTTTATACAGATAGCGGTGGAGACATTTCCACCTTTATGCAGATAGCGATGTAGATATTTCCAAGTTTATACAGATAGCAGTGGAGATATTTCCACGATTATACTGATAGCGGTGTAGATATTTCCACATTTATGTAGATAGCAGTGTAGGTATTTCCATGTTTATGGTGATAGCGGTGTAGATATTTCCATGTTTATACAGACGGCTGTGTAGATATTTCCATGTGTATACAGATGGCAGTGTAGATATTTCCATGTTTATAGAAACGGTGGTGTAGATATTTCCATGTTTATAGAGATGACTGTGTAGATATTTCCATGTGTACACAGAGGGCAGTGTAGATATTTCCATGTTCATAGAGATGGCGGTGTAGGTATTTACATGTGTATAGAGATAGCGATGTAGATATTTCCATGTTTATTCAGATAGCGGTGGAGATATTTCCACGTTTATACAGATAGCGGGGTAGATATTTCCAAGTTTATACAGATACCGGTGTAGATATTTCCATGTTTATACAGATAGAGGTGTAGATATTTCCATGTTTATAGAGATGGCGGTGTAGGTATTTCCATGTGTATAGAGATAGCGATGTAGATATTTCCATGTTTATACAGACAGCGGTGTAGATATTTTCCTGTTGATACAGACGGTGGGGTGGGTATTTCCATGTTTATACAGATAGCGATGTAGATATTTCCTTCTTTATACAGCTCGCGGTATAGATGTTTCCATCTTTTTACAGATGGCAGTGTGGATATTTCCATGTTTATACAGATAGCGGTGTAGATATTTCCATGTTTATACAGATGGCGGTGCAGTTCATTCCATGTTTATGGATATGGCGGTGTAGATATTTTCATGTTTATAGAGATGGCGGTGTAGATATTTCCGTGTTTATAGAGAGAGCTGTGTAGATATACCATGTTTATAGAGATAGCTGCGTAGGTATTTCCATGTATATAGAGATAGCGATGCAGATATTTCCATGTTTATACAGATGGCTGTGTAGATATTTCCATGTGTATGCACATGAGATTGTTGATATTTCCATGTTTATGGAGATGGTAGTGTAGATATTTCCATGTTTATACAGATGACTTTGTAGTTATATGCAGGTATATACAGATGGCGGTGTAGGTATTTCCATGATTATAGAGATAACGGTGTAGATATTTCCATGTTTTTACAGATAGAGGTGTAGATATTTCCATGTTTATAGAGATGGCGGTGTAGGTATTTCCATGTGTGTAGAGATAGCAGTGTAGATATTTCCATATTTATACAGATAGCGGTTTTGATGTTTCCATGTTTATTCAGATCACGGTGCAGATATTTCCATGTTTATACAGATGTCAGTGTGGTTATTTCCATGTTAATACAGATAGCGGTGTAGATATTTCCATGTTTATACAGATAGCGCTGTAGATATTCCCATGTATACAGAGATAGCGGTGTAGATATTTCCATCTTTGTATAGATTGCGGTGTAGATATTTCCCTCTTTAAACAGGTAGCAGTGTAGATATTTCCAAGTTTACACACATAGCTGTGAGGATATTTCCATGTTTACAGAGTTAGCGTTCTAGACATTTCCATGTTTACACAGATAGCGGTGAAGATATTTCCACGTTTATAAAGATAGCGGTGTAGATATTTCCACATTTAAACAGATATCGTTGGAGATATTTCCACATTTATACAGATATCGATGTAGATATTTCCACGTTTATACAGATAGCGTTGTAGATATTTCCACGTTTATACAGATAGCGGTGTAGATATTTCCACATTTATACAGATAGCAGTGTAGATATTTCCATCTTTTTACAGATACCGGTGTAGATCTTTCCATGTTTACACAGATAGCGGTGTAGTTATTTCCATGTTTACACAGATAGCGATGCAGATATTTCCATGTTTATACAGATGATTGTGTAGATATTTCCATGTGTATACACATGGCAGTGTAGGTATTTCCATGTTTATAGAGATGGTGGTGTAGACATTTGCATGTTTATAGAGATAGCGGTGTAGGTATTTCCATGTTTATACAGATAGCGGTGTGGATATTTCCATGTTTTTAGAGATAGCGGTGTAGATATTTCCATGTTTACACAGATAGTGGTGTAGGTATTTCCATCTTTGCACAGATTTTGGTGTAGATATTTCCATCTTTACCAGATAGCGCTGTAGATATTTCCAAGTTTGCAAAGGTAGCGTTGTATATATTTCCATGTTTATACACATAGTGGTGGAGATATTTCCAGGTTTATACAGATAGCAGTGTAGTTATTTCCACGTTTATACAGGTAGCGGTGTAGATATTTCCATGTTTATACAGATAGAGGTGTAGATATTTCCATGTTTATGCAGATAGTGGTGTAGATATTTCCATGTTTATAGAGATGGTGGTGTAGTTATTTCCATGTGTATAGAGATAGCAATGTACATATTTCCATGTTTATACAGATAGCGGTGTTGGTATTTCCATGTTTATACAGATAGCGGTGTAGATATTTCCATGTTTATAGAGATGGCGGTGTAGGTATTTCCATGTGTGTAGAGATAGCAATGTAGATATTTCCATGTTTATACAGATAGCGGTGGAGATATTTCCTCGTTTATACAGATAGCGGGGTAGATATTTCCAAGTTTATAGAGATAGCGGTGTAGATATTTCCATGTTTATACAGATAGAGATGTAGATATTTCCATGTTTATGCAGATAGCGGTGTAGATATTTCCATGTTGATAGAGATGGCGGTGTAGGTATTTCCATGTGTATAGAGATAGCGATGTAGATATTTCCATGTTTATACAGATAGCGGTGTAGATATTTTCATGTTTATACAGACGGTGGTGTTGGTATTTCCATGTTTATACAGATAGCGGTGTAGATATTTCCAACTTTATACAGCTCGCGGTATAGATATTTCCATCTTTTTACACATGGCAGTGTGGATATTTCCATGTTTATACAGATGACTCTGTAGATATTTGCATGTTTATACAGTTGGTGGTGTAGACATTTCCATGTTTAAAGAGATAGCGGTGTAGATATTTCCATCTTTACACAGATAGCGGTGCAGATATTTCCATGTTTACACAGATAGTTGTGTAGATATTTCCATGTTTACACAGAGAGCATTGTAGATATTTCCATGTTTATACAGATAGCGGTGTAGATATTTTCATGTTTATATAGATAGCCGTGTAGATATTTGTATGATTATACAGATAGCTGTGTTGGTATTTCCATGTTTATACAGATAGCGGTGTAGATATTTCCATGTTTATACAGCTCGCGGTGTAGATATTTACTTCATTATACTGATGGCAGTGTAGATATTTCAATTTTTATACAGACATCGGTGTAGATAGTTCCGTGTTTATGGAGACGGCAGTGCAGATATTTTCATGTTTATAGAGTTGGCGGTGTAGATATTTCCAGGTTTATGGAGATAGTGGTGTAGTTATGTCCATATTTATAGAGATAGAGGTGTAGGTATTTCCATGTTTATAGTGATAGCGGTGTAGCTATTTCCGTGTGTACAGAGATAGCAGTGAAGTTATTTCCGTCTATATAGGTAGCGATGTAGATATTTTTATGTTTATAAAGATGGTTGTGTAGATATTTCCATGTTTATACAGGTAGTGGTGTACAAATTTCCATGTTTATAAAGATCGCGGTGCAGATATTTCCATCTTTCTACAGATAGCAGTGTAGATATTTCCATGTTTATACAGATTGCGGTGTAGATATTTCCATGTTAATACAGCTCGCAGTGTACATATTTCCATCTTTATACAGATGGCAGTGTTGATATTTCCATGTTTATACAGATCGTGTTGTAGATATTTCCATGTTTATACAGATGGCGGTGTAGATAATTCCGTGTTTATGCAGACGGCGGTGTAGATATTTTCATGTTTATAGAGATGGGGTTGTAGATATTTCCATGTTTATAGAGATAGCGGTGTAGATATTTCCGTGTTTATACAGATGGCTGTGTAGATATATCCATGTGTATACAGATGGCAGTGTAGATATATCCATGTTTACAGAGATGGTGGTGTAGATATTTCCATGTTTATACAGATCGCGGTGTAGATATTTCCATGTTTATGAAGATCGTGGTGTAGATATTTCCATGTTTATAGAGATAGCGCTGCAGATATTTCCATGTTTATTCAGGTAGTGGTGTAGAAACTTCCATGTTTATACAGATGGCGGTGCAGATATTTCCATCATTCTACAGACGGCAGTGTAGATATTTCCATGTTTATACATATAGTGGTGTCGATATTTCCATGTTTATACAGCTCGCAGTGTAGATATTTCCATCTTTATAGAGATGGCAGTGTAGATATTTCCATATTTATACAGATAGCGGTGAAGATATTTCCATGTTTACAGAATCTATGGTGTAGATAGTTCCATGTTTCTGGAGATGGCGGTGTATATATTTCCTGGTTTATACAGAGAGCGGTGTAGACCTTTCCTAGATTATACAGATAGCGGTGTAGATATTTCCACATTCATACAGATAGCGATCTATGTATTTCCACATTTATACAGATAGCGTTGTAGATATTTCCACGTTCATACAGATAGCGGTGTAGATATTTCCACGTGTATACAGATAGCGGTGTAGATATTTCCACGTGTATACAGATAGCGGTGTAGATATTTCCTTGTTCATACAGATAGTGGTGTAGATATTTCAACGTTTATACAGATCTTGGTGTAGATATTTGCATGTTTATACAGATAGCGGTGTAGATATTTCCATGTTTATACAGATAGCGGTGTAGATATTTCCATGTTTATACTGATGGCTGTGTAGATATTTCCATGTGTATACAGATGGCAGTGTAGATATTTCCATATTTATAGAGATGGTGGTGCAGATATTTCCATGTTTATACAGATGACTTTGTAGTTATTTCCATGATTATATAGATGGCGGTGTAGATATTTTCATGTTTATAGAGATAGTGGTGTAGATTTTACGATGTTTATACACATAGCGGTGTTGATGTTTCCATGTTTATACAGATAGCGGTGTAGATATTTCCATGTTTACACAGATAGCGTTGTAGGTATTTCCATGTTTAAAGAGAAAGCGGTTTAGATATTTCCATGTTTATACAGATAGCAGTGTAGACATTTCCATGTTTATAGAGATAGCGGTTTAGATATTTCCATATTTAAAGAGATAGCGGTGTAGTTATTTCCATGTTTATACAGGTAGCGGTGTAGATATTTCCATACTTATACACATAATAGTGTAGATATTTCCATGTTTATGAAGATCATGGTGTTGATATTTCCATCTTTATAGAGATAGCGGTGTAGATATTTCCATGTTCATTAAGGGACTGGTTTAGAAATTTCCATGTTTATACAGATCACGGTGTAGATATTTCGATCTTTCTAGAGATGGCAGTGTAGATATTTCAATATTTACACTGATAGCAGTGTAGATATTTCCATGTTTATACAGCTCACAATGTAGATATTTCCATGTTTATAGAGATAGCAGTTTAGATATTTCCATGTTTTCACAGATAGCATTTTACATATTTCCATGTTTATAGAGATAGCGTTTTAGATATTTCCATGTTTATGCAGATAGCAGTGTAGACATTTCCATGTTTATAGACATCGCGGTGTTGATATTTCCATATTTAAAGAGATAGCAGTGTAGTTTTTTCCATGTTTATACAGATAGCGCTGTAGATATATCCATGTTTATACAGATTGTGCCGTAGATATTTCCATGTTTATGAAGATTGAGGTGTAGATATTTCCATGTTTATACAGATAGCGGTGTAGATATTTCCATGCTTATACAGATAGCGGTGTAGGTATTTCCATGTTTATACAGATGTCAGTGTAGATATTTCCATGGTTATACAGATGGAGGTGTAGATATTTCCATTTTTATACAGATGACTGTAGATATTTCCATGTTTTTACAGATGGCGATGTTGATATTTCCTTGTTTATACAGATAGCGTTGTGGCAATTTCCATGTTTATACAGATAGTGGTGTAGATGTTTCCATGTTTATATAGATAGCAGTGTAGGTATTTCCATGTTTATAGAGTTGGCTGTGAAGACATTTTCATGTTTATAGAGATGGCTGTGTAGAAACTTCAATGCTTATACAGATGGCAGAGTACATATTTCCATGTTTATACAGATGTAGGTGTAGATATTTCCAAGTTTATACAGATGACTGTGTAGACATTTCCATGTTTTTACCGATGGCGGTGTTGATATTTCCATGTTTATATAGATAGCGGTGTAGGTATTTCCATGTTTATAGAGTTGGCTGTGAAGACATTTTCATGTTTATAGAGATGGCTGTGTAGAAACTTCAATGCTTATACAGATGGCAGTGTAGATATTTCCATGTTTATACAGATATTGGTGTAGTTATTTCCACGTTTATACAGATGACTGTGTAGTTATTTCCATGATTATACAGATGGCAGTGTAGGAATTTCCATGTTTATAGACATAGCCATGTGTATATTTCCATGTTTATACAGATAGCCATGTTGAAATTTCGATGTTTATAGAGATAGCGGTGTAGATACTTCCATATTTATACATATAGCAGTGTAGATATTTCCATGTTTATACAGATACCGGTGTAGATATTTCCATGTTTATGCAGGAAGCGGTGTAGATATTTCCATGTTTATACTGATAGCTGTGGAGATATATCCATGTTTATACAGAAAGCGATGTAGATATTTCCATGTTTATAGAGATGGCAGTGTATATATTTCCCTGCTTATAGAGATTGCGGTGTAGATATTTCCATGTTAATAGAGATAGCGGTGTAGGTATTTCCATGCTTATAGAGATAGCGGTGTAGATATTTCCATGTTTACAGAGATAGCGGTGAAGATATATCCGTCTTTGCACAGATTGCTGTGTAGATACTTCCATCTTTTCACAGAGAGCTATGTAGATATATCCAAGTTTACACAGATAGTTGTGTAGATATTTCCATGTTTACACAGATAGCGTTGTAGATATTTCCATGTTTATACAGATAGTGGTGTAGGTATTTCCACACTTATAAAGGTAGCGGTGTAGATACTTACATGTTTATACAGATGGCAGTGTAGATATTTCCATGTTTATACAGATGATGGTGTAGACATTTCCTTGTTTATACAGATAGCATTATAGATATTTCCAGGTTTATACAGATAGGGGTGGAGATATTTCCACGATAATACAGATAGCGGTGTAGATAATTCCATGTTTATACAGATGGCGGTGTAGATATTTCCTTGTTTATAGGGATAGCGGTGTAGATATTTCCATGTGTATAGAGATGGCGGTGTATGTATTTCCATGTTTATAGAGATAGTGGTGGAGATACTTCCAAGTTTATACAGATAGCATTGAAGATAATTCTATGTTTATAGAGATAGCGGTGTAGATATTTCCATGCGTATAGAGATGGCGGTGTAGGTATCTCCATGATTATAGCCATAGTGGTGAAGGTATTTCCATGGTTATAAAGTTAGCAGTATCGATATTTCCATGTTTATACAGATGACAGTGAAGATAGTTCCATGTTTATGGAGATGGTGTTGTAGATATTTTCATGTTTATAGAGATGGCGGTGTAGATATTCCCTTGTTTATAGAGATAGCAGTGTAGGTATTTCCTTGTTTATAGATATAGCCGTGTAGATATTTCCATGTTTATACAGATGGCTTTGTAGATATTTCCATGTGTATACAGATGGGTGTGTAGATATTTCCATGTTTATTGAGATGTTGGTGTGGATATTTCCATGCTTATACAGATGACTCTGTAGATATTTCCTTGTTTATACAGATAGCGGTGTAGATTTTTCCATGTTTATACAGATAGCGGTGTAGATATTTCCATGTTTACAGAGATAGCAGTGTAGATATTTCCATCTTTGCACAGATTGCGGTGTAGATATTTCCATCTTTACACAGATAGCTGTGTGGATATTTCCAAGTTTACACAGATAGCTGTGTAGATATTTCCATGATTACAAAGATAGCGGTGTAGATATTTCCATGTTTATACACATGGCTGTGTAGATATTTCCATGTTTATACAGATGGCTGTGTAGATATGTCCATGTGTATGCAGATGGCAGTGTAGATATTTCCTTGTTTATAGAGATGGTGGTGTAGATATTTGCATGTTTATACAGAAAAATGTGCAGATATTTGTATGTTTATATAGATGGCAGTGTAGATATTTCCACGATTATAGAGATAACAGTGCAGATATTTCCATGTTTATATAGATAGCAGTGTAGATATTTCCATGTTTATAGAGATAGCGGTGTAGAAATTTCCATATTTATACAGAGAGCGGTGTAGTTATTTCCACGTTTATACTGATGGTGGTGTGGACATTTCCATGTTTATACAGATGATGGTGTAGATTTTTCCTTGTTTATACAAATCCCGGTGTAGATATTACAATGTTTACAGAGGTAGCAGTATAGATATTTCCAACTTTGCACAGACTGCGGTGTAGATATTTCCATCTTTACACAGATAGCTATGTAGATATTCCAAGTTTACACAGAGAGCTGTGTAGATATTTCCATGTTTACACAGATAGCATTGTAGATATTTCCATGTTTATAATGATAGCGGTGTAGATATTTCCATGTTTATACAGATAGCAGTGTACATATTTCCATGTTTATACTGATAGCGGTGGAGATATTTCCAGGTTTATACAGATAGCGATGTAGATATTTCTATGTTTATAGAGATGGCGGTGTAGTTATTTCCAAGTTTATAGAGATTACGGTGTAGATATTTCCATGTTTATACAGATAGCGGTGTAGGAATTTACATGTTCATTGAGATAGCGGTGTAGATATTTCCATATTTATACAGATAGTGGTGTAGATATTTAAATGTTTACACAGATGGCGGTGTAGATATTTCCATGTTTATAGAGATGGCGGTGTATATATTTCCAAGTTTATACACCTCGCGGTGTAGATATTTCCAAGTTTATACAGATGACTGTGCAGATATTTGCATGTTTATACAGATAGCGGTGTAGATATTCCCATGTTTATACAGATGGCGGTGATGATATGTCCATGTTTATACTGATAGTGGTGTAGGTATTTCCTCGTTTATACAGATAGCGGTGTAGATATTTCCATGTTTATACAGGTAGCGGTGTAGATATTTCCATGTTTACAGACATAGTAGTGTAGATATTTACATCTTTGCACAGATTGCGGTGTGGATATTTCCATCTTTACCCAGATAGCTGTGTAGATATTTCCAAGTTTACACAGATAGCTGTGTAGATATTTCCATGTTTACACAGATAGCGTTGTCGATATATCCATATTTATACAGATAGCGGTGTAGATATTTGCTCGTTTATACTGATAGCAGTGTAGATATTTCCATGTTTATACAGATAGCGGTGGAGATATTTCCACGTTTCTAGAGATAGCGATGTAGATATTTCCACGGTTATACAGATAGCGTTGTAGATATTTCCACGTTTATACAGATTGTGGTGCAGATATTTCCACATTTATACAGATAGCGGTGTAGATATTTCCACGTTTTTCCGATAATGGTGTAGATATTTCCATGTTTACACAGATAGCGTTGCAGATATTTACATGTTTATACGGATAGCTTTGTTAACATTTCCATGTTTATAAGGATATCGATGTAGATATTTCCATGATTATACAGATAGTGGTGTAGGTACTTCCATGTTCATAAAGAGAGCGGTGTAGATATTTCCGTGTTTATAGAGATGGCTGTATAGTTATTTCCATGTGTATACAGATGGCCGTGTAGATATTTCCATGATTATAGAGATGGTGGTGTAGATATTTCCATGTTTGTACAGATGATTATGTAGATATTTGCATGTTTATACAGATGGCGGTGTAGATAATTCCATGTTTACACAGATAGCGTTGTAGATATTTCCATGTTTATACATATAGCGTTGTAGATATTTCCATGTTTATACAGATAGCGGTGTAGATATTTCCACGTTTATACTGATAGCTGTGTAGATATTTCCATGTTTACACAGATAGTGGTGGAGATATGTCCACGTTTATAAAGATAGCAATGTAGATATTTCCACGTTTATACAGATAGCGTTGTAGATATTTCCATGTTTATACAGATAGCGGTGTAGATAGTTCCACGTTCATAAGATAGCGGTGTAGATATTTCCACGTTTTACAGAGAGCGGTGTAAATATTTCCATGTTTACACAGATAGCGTTGCAGATATTTCCATGTTTATGTGGATAGCGGTGTTAATATTTCCATGTTTATAGGGATATCGGTGTAGATATTTCCACGTTTATACAGATAGCGGTGTAGATATTTCCACGTTCATAAGATAGCGGTGTAGATATTTCCACGTTTTACAGATAGCGGTGTAGATATTTCCATGTTTACACAGATAGCGTTGCAGATATTTCCATGTTTATGCGGATAGCGGTGTTAATATTTCCATGTTTATAGGGATATCGGTGTAGATATTTCCATGTTTATACAGATAGCGGTGTAGGTATTTCCATGTTTATACAGGTAGCGGTGTAGATATTTCCGTGTTTATAGAGATGGCTGTGTAGATATTTCCATGTGTATACAGATGGCAGTGTAGATATTTCCATGTTTATAGAGATGGTGGTGTAGATATTTCCATGTTTATACAGATGATTGTGTAGATATTTGCATGTTTATACAGATGGCAGTGTAGATACTTTCATGTTTATAGAGATGGCAGTGTAGATATTTCCATGTTTATAGAGATAGCGGTGTATATATTTCCAAGTTTATAGAGAAAGCGGTGTACGTATTTCCATGTTTATAGAGAAGGCGCTGGAGATATTTCCATATTTATACAGATAGCGATGTAGATATTTCCATGTTTATGCAGATAGCGGTGTTGGTATTTCCATGTTTATAGAGCTCGCGATGCAGATATTTCCATCTTTATACAGATGGCAGTGTACATATTTCCATGTTTATACAGATAGTGGTGTAGATATCTCCATGTTTATACAGATATCGGTGTAGATAGTTCCATGTTTCTGTCGGCGGTTGTGTAGATATTTTCATGTTTATACAGATTGCGGTGTAGATATTTCCATGTATATAGAGATAGCGATGTAGGGATTTCCATGTTTATAGTTATTGCGGTGTAGATATTTCCATGTTTATACAGATGGCTGTGTAGATATTTCCACGTGTATACAGATGGCTGTGTAGATATTTCCAAGTGTATAAAGATGGCCGTGTAGATATTTCCATGGTTATAGAGATGGTGATGTAGATATTTCCATGTTTATACAGATGATTCTGTAGATATTCGTAAGTTTATACTGATGGCGGTGTAGATATTTCCATGTTTATATAAATAACTGTGTAGATATTTCCATGTTTATAACGATTACGGTGTAGATATTTCCAAGTTTATAGAGATAGCGGTGTAGATATTTCCATATTTATACAGATAGCGGTGTAGATATTTCCATGTTTGTACAGATGGCAGTGTAGATATTTCCTTGTTTATACTGATAGTGGTGTAGATATTTCCATGTTTATACAGATGGTGGTGTAAATAGTTACATGTTTCTGGAGATGGCGGTGTAGATATTTTGATGTTTATAGAGATGGCAGTGTAGATATTTCCATGTTTATAGAGATAGCGTTTTAGATATTTCCATGTTTATAGAGATAACGGTGTAGGTATTTCCATGTTTATAGAGATAGCGATGCAGATATTTTCATGTTTATACAGATGGCTCTGTAGATATTTCCACGTGTATACAGATGTCATTGTAGATATTTCCATGTTTATAGAGATGGTGGTGTAGATATTTCCATATTTATGCAGATGACTGTGTAGATATTTGCAAGTTTACCAGATGGCCGTATAGGTATTTCCATGTTTATAGAGATATCGGTGTAGATATTTCCATGTTTATAAGGATAGCGGTTTAGATATTTCCATGTTTATAGAGATAGCGGTGCAGATATTTCCATATTTAAACAGATAGCGGTGTAGATATTTCCATGTTTATACATATTGCAGTGTGGTTATTTCCATGTTTATACAGATGGCAGTGTGGATATTTCCTTGTTTATAAAAATAGCGGTGTAGATATTTCCATGTTTACAGAGATAGCGGTGTTGATATTTCCATCTTTGCACAGATTGTGGTGTAGCTATTTCCATGCTTACACAGATAGCTATGTAGATACTTCCAAGTTTACACAGATTGCTGTGTAGATACTTCCATGTTTACACAGATAGCGTTGAAGATACTTCCATGTTTATACAGATATCGGTGTAGATATTTCCGTGTTTATAAGGATAGCGGTTTAGATATTTCCATGTCTATACAGATAGCCATGTAGATAGTTCCATGTTTATACAGATAGCGTTGTAGATATTTCCTTGTTTATACAGATAGCGGTGTAGATATTTCCATGTATATAGAGATAGCGGTATAGATATTTCTTTATTTATACAGATAGCGGTGTAGTTATTTCCATGTTTATACAGATGGCGGTGTATATAGTACCATGTTTATAGAGATGGCGGTGTAGATATTTCCATGTTTATACAGATAGCGGTGTAGATATTTCCAAGTAGATATAGATAGGGGTGTAGATATTTCCATGTTTACACTGATAGCGATGTAGATATTTCCATCTTTGCACAGATTGCCGTGTAGATATTTCCATCTTTACACAGATAGCAGTGTAGATATTTCCATGTTTACACATATACCGTTGTAGTTATTTCCATGTTAAGACATAGCGATTTAGATATTTCCATGTTTATACAGATAGCGGTGTAGACATTTCCATGTATATAGGTATAGCGGTGTAGATATTTCCATGTTTATACAGACAGCTGTGTAGATATTTCCATGTTTACAAAGATACCTTTGTAGTTATTTCCATGTTTATAGAGAAAGCGATTTAGATATTTCCATGTTTACACAGATTGCGGTGTAGACATTTCCACGTATATAGGTATAGCGGTGTAGATATTTCCATGTTTATAGAGACAGCTCTGTAGATATTTCCATGTTTATACAGATAGTGGTGTAGATATTTCCTTGTTTATAGAGATAGTGGTGTAGATATTTCCATGTTTATACAGATCGCGTTGTAGTTATTTCCATCTTTATACAAATAGCGGTGTAGAAATTTCCATATTTATAAAAGTAGCGGTGTAGAAATTTTTATGTTTATGCAGATCGCGGTGTAGATATTTCCATCTTCCTACTGACGGCAGTGTAGATATTTCCATGTTTATACAGATGGCAGTGTAAATATTTCCATGTTTATACAGATGGTGGTGTAGATATTTCCATTTTTATGCAGATGGCAGACTAGATATTTCCAAGTTAATAGAGATTGCGGTGTAGATATTTCCATGTTTATACAGATAGCGGTGGAGATCTTACCACGTTTATACAGATAGCGGTGTAGATATTTCCATGTTTATACAGATCGTGGTATGGATATTTCCATGTTTATACAGATAGCATTGTAGATATTTCCATGTTTATAAAGATCGTGGTGTTGTTATTTCCATCTATATACAGATAGTAGTGTAGATATTTCTATGTTTATACAGACAGTGGTGTAGATATTTCTATGTTTATACAGATAGCTGTGTAGATATTTCCATGTTTATGCGGATTGCAGTGTTGATATTTCCATGTTTATAGGGATAGCGGTGTAGATATTTCCATGTATACACAGATAGCGGTGTAGTTCCATGTTTATACAGATAGCGGTGTAGATATTTCCATGTTTATAGAGAAGGCTGTGTAGATATTCCCATGTTTATACAGATGGCAGTGTAGATATTTCCATGTTTATAGAGATAGCGTTGTAAGTATTTCCAAGTTTATACAGATAGCGGTGTAGATACTTCCATGTTTATAAAGGTAGCGCTGTAGATATTTCCATGTTTACACAGATCGCAGTGTAGATATTTCCAACTTGCCACCGATGGCTGGGTAGATAATTCCATGTTTATACAGATGGCGGTATAGATATTTCCATGTTTATATAGATAGCGGTGTAGACATTTCCAAGTTTACAGAGATAGCGGTGTAGATATTTCCATATTTATACAGATAGCCGTGTAGATATTTCCATGTTTATAGAGATGGCGGTGAATGTATTTCAAAGTTTATAGAGATAGTGGTGTAGATATTTCCATCTTTATAGTGACGGCAGTGTAGGTATTTCCATGTTTATCCAGATACTGGTGTAGATGTTTCCATGTTCATACAGATGGCGTTGTAGATAGTTCCATGTTTCTGCAGATGGCGGTGTAGATATATTCATGTTTACAGAGATGGCGTTGTAGCTATTTCCATCTTCATAGATATTGCGGTGTAGATATTTCCATGTTTATAGAGATAGCGGTGTAGGTATTTCCATGTTTATAGAGATAGAGTTGTAGATATTTCCATGTTTATACAGATGGCTGTGTAGATATTCCCATGTGTATACTGATGGCAGTGTAGATATTTCCATGTTTATACTGATAGCAGTGGAGATATTTCCATGTTTATACAGATAGCGATGTAGATATTTCCATGTTTATAGAGATGGTGGTGTAGATATTTCCATATTTATACAGATGACTTTGTAGATATTTGCAGGTTTATACAGATTGCGGTGTAGATATTTCCATGTTTATATAGGTAACTTTGTAGATATTTCCATGTTTATACAGACAGTGGTGTAGATGTTTCCATGTTTATACAGATGGTGGTGTAGATAGTTCCACGTTCCTGGAGATGGCGGTGTAATTATTTTCATGTTTATAGAGATGGCGGTGTAGATATTTCCATATTTACAGAGATTGCATTGTAGATATTTCCATGTTTACAGGGATAGCGGTGTAGGTACTTCCATGTTTACAGAGATAGCGGTGTAGATATTTCCATGTTTATACAGATGGCTGTGTAGACATTTTCATGTGTATACAGATGACTGTGTTGATATTTCCAAATTATATAGATGATGGTGTACATATTTCCATGTTTATACAAATGACTTTGTATGTATTTGCATGTTTATATACATGTTGGTGTATATATTTCCATGTTTATAGAGATAGTGCTGTAGATATTTCCATGTTTATAAAGATAGTGGTGTAGATATTTCCATGTTTATAGCGATAGAGGTGTAGGTATTTCCATATTTATACATAAAGCGGTGTAGATATTTCCATGTTTATACAGATGGCAGTGTAGATATTTCCATGTTTATGCAGATGGCGGCGTAAATATTTCCTTGTTTATAAAGAGAGCCGTGAAGATATTTCAATGTTTATACAGATAGCGGAGTAGATATTTCCATGTTTACAGAGCTAGCGGTGTAGGTATTTCCATCTTTGCACAGATTGCTGTGTAGATACTTCCATATTTACACAGATAGCTGTGTAGATATTTCCAAGTTTACACAGATAGTTGTGTAGATATTTCCATGTATACACAGATAGCGTTATAGATATTTCCATGTTTATACAGACAGCGGTGTAGATATTTCCATGATTCTACCGATACCGGTGGAAATATTTCCATGTTTATACAGATAGCGATGTAGATATTTCCATGTTTATATACATGGCGTTGTAGATATTTCAATATTTATAGATTGCGGTGTAGATATTTCCATGTTTGTAGAGATAGAGCTGTAGTTATTTCTTTGTTGATAGAGATCGTGGTGTAGATATTTGCAGGTTTATAGAGATGTTGGTGTAGATATTTCCATGTTTCTACAGATGACTGTGTAGGTATTTGCATGTTGATACAGATGGCGGTGTAGATATTTCCATGTTTATAGAGACATCGGTGTAGCTATTTCCATGTTTATGGAGAGAGCTGTGTAGATATTTCCATGATTATACAGATATCGGTGTAGATATTTCCATGTTTATACAGATAGCGGCAGAGATATTTCCTTGTTTATACAGATCGTGGTGTAGATATTTCCATGTTTATACAGATAGCGGTGTAGATATTTACTTGTTTATACAGCTCGTGGTGTAGATATTTATATCTTTATACAGATGGAACTGTAGATATTTCTATGTTTATACAGATGGCGGTGTAGATTGTTCCATGTTTATGAAGATGGCAGTGTAGATAGTTTCATGTTTATAGAGATGGCGGTGTAGATATTTCCATGTTTATAGAGATAGTGGTGTAGACATTTCCATGTGAATAGAGATATCGGTGTAGGTATTTCCATGTTTACACAGATAGCGTTGTAAATATTTCCATGTTTATAGAGATAGCGGTTTGTGTATTTCCATGTTTACACCGACAGCGTTGTAGATATTTCCACGTTTATAGAGATAGAGGTTTAGATATTTCCAAGTTTATACAGATAGCGGTGTAGACATTTCTATGTTTATAAAGATAGCGGTGTAGATATTTCCATATTTAAAGATATAGCGGTGTAGATATTTCCATGTTTATACATATAGCGGTTTAGATATTTCCATGTTTATACATATAGTGGTGTAGATGCTTCCATGTTTATACAGATCATGGTGTAGATATTTCCATGTTTATACAGATAGCGGTGTAGATATTTCCATCTTTTTACACATGGCAGTGTAGGTATTTCCATTTTTTACAGATGTCGGTGTAGTTATTTCCATGTTTATACAGATGTCAGTGTAGGTATTTCCATGTTTATACAGATATTGGTGTAGATATTTCCATGTTTATGCAGATGACTCTGTAGATATTTCCTTGTGTATACAGATGGCACTGTAGATATTTCCATGTTTATAAAAATAGAGGTGTAGATATTTCCATGTTTATACAGATAGCGGTGTGACTGTTTCCATGTTTATATAGATAACTTTGTAGATATTTCCTTGTTTATACAAATGGCTGTGTATATATTTCCATGTTCATAGAGATCACTGTGTAGATATTTCCATGTTAATACAGGTGGCTGTGTAGATATTTCCATGTTAATACAGGTGGCTGTGTAGATACTTGCATGTTTATACACATGGCGGTGTAGATATTTCCATGTTTATAGAAATAGTGGTGTAGATATTTCCACGTTTATACAGATGACTGTGTAGGTATTTCCATGTTTATACAGATGGTGGTGTAGGCATTTCCATGTTTATAGACATAGACATGTGGATATTTCCATGTTTATACAGATAGCGGTATAGACATTTCGATGTTTATAGAGATAGCGGTGTAGATATTTTCACATTTATACAGATAGCCGTGTACATATTTCCATGTTTATAAAAACAGCGGTGTAGATATTTCCTTGTTTATGCAGATTGCAGTGTAGGTATTTCCATGTTTATACTGATAACGGTGCAGATATTTCCATGTTTATACAGATAGCAGTGGAGGTATTTCCATGTTCATATAGATACCGGTGGAGATAATGCCATGTTTATACAGATGGCGGTGTAGATATTTCCAAGTTTATAAAGACAGTGGTGTAGATATTTCCGTGTTTACACAGCTAGCGGTGTAGATATTTCCATGTTTATTCACATTGCGGTGTAGGTATTTCAATGTTTATAGAGATGGCAGTGTAGATATTTACATGTTTATAGAGATGGCTGTGTAGATATTTCCATATATATACAGATGACTGTGTAGTTATTTCCAAGTTTATAGAGATGGCGGTGTAGAGATTTCCATGTTTATACATTTAGCGGTGAAGATATTCCCATGTTTATAAAGATAGAGTTGTAGATATTTCCATGTTTATAGAGATAGCTGTGGAGATATTTCCATGTTTATACAGTTAGCGATGTAGATATTTCCATATTTATACAGATAGAAGTGTAGATATTTCCAGGTCTCTACAGATAGTGGTGTAGATATTTCCATGTTTATACAGGTAGCGGAGTAGATATTTCCATGTTTTTACAGATAGCCGTGTAGACAATTCCATATATATAGAGATAGCGTTGTTGATATTTCCGTATTTATACAGATAGCGGTGTAGATATTTCCTTGTTTATACAGATGACTGAGTAGATATTTCCAGGTTTTTACAGATGGCGGTGTTGATATTTCCATGTTTATACAGATAGTGGTGTAGATATTTCCATGTTTATAGGGATGGCTGTGTAGATATTTCCATGTTTATGCACATGTCTGTGTAGATACTTCCATGTTTATACAGATGGCAGTGTAGATATTTCCATGTTTATACAGATAGTGGTGAAGACGTGTCCATGTTTATAGACATAGCCATGTCGATATTTGCATGTTTATACAGATAGTGGTGTAGACATTTCGATGTTTATAGAGATAGAGGTGTAGATTTTTCCATATTTATACAGATAGCGGTGTAGACATTTCCATGTTTATACAGATAGCAGTGTAGTTATTTCCATGTTTATAAAGATAGCGGTGCAGATATTTCCATGTTTACAGAGATGGCGCTGTAGATATTTCCGTATTTGCACAGATTGCGGGGTAGATATTTCCATCTTTACACAGAAAGCGGAGTATATATTTCCATGTTTACACAGATAGCTGTGTAGATATTTCCATGTTTACTCAGATAGTGTTGCAGATATTTCCATGTTAATACAGATAGCGGTGTAGATATTTCCATGTTTATTAAGATAGCGGTGTAGATATTTCCATCTTTACAGAGATAGCGGTGGAGATATTTCCATGTTTATACAGACAGCTATGTAGATATTTCCATGTTTAAACAGATAGCGGTGTAGGTATTTCCATGTTTATACATATAGGGGTGTAGATATTTCCTTGTTTATACAGATAGCGGTGTAGATATTTCCATGTTTATACACATAGCGTTGGAGTTATTTCCATGTTTGTACACATAGAGGTGGAAATATTTCCATGTTTATAGAATTAGCATTGTAGATATTTCCATGTTTATACACATAGCGGTGGAAATATTTCCATGTTTATAGAATTAGCAGTGTAGATATTTCCATGTTTATACAGATAGCGGTGTGGCTATTTCCATGTTTATACAGAAAGCGATGTATATATTTCCATGTTTATAGAGATGGCTGTGTAGATATTTACATGTTTATAATGATGGCAGTGTAGATATTTCCTTGTTTATACAGATAGTGGTGAAGATATTTCCAGGTTTATACAGATGACTGTGTAGTTATTTCCATCTTTATACAGATGGCGGTGTAGATATTTCCATGTTTATAGAGATAGCCATGTAGATATTTCCATGTTTATACAGATAGCGGTGTAGAAATTTCCATGTTTATAGAGATAGCGGAGTAGATATTTCCATATATATTCAGATAGCGGTGTAGGTATTTCCATGTTTATACAGATAGCTGTGTCGATATTTCCATGTTTATACAGATGGCTGTGTAGATATTTCCATATTTATAGAGATAGCCATGTAGATATTTCCATGTTTATACAGATAGTGTTGTAGCCATTTCCATGTTTATAGAGATAGCGTTGTAGATATTTCCATATTTATACAGATAGCGGTGTAGATATTTCCATGTTTATACAGATAGCGGTGTAGATATTTCCATGCTTATACAGATAGCGGTGTAGTTATTTCCATGTTTATACAGATAGCGGTGTAGACAATTCCATGTATATAGAGATAGCGGTGTAAATATTTCCATGTTTATACAGATGTCAGTGTAGATATTTCCATGTTTATACAGATGGAGGTGTAGATATTTCCATTTTTATACAGATGACTGTAGATATTTCCATGTTTTTACAGATGGCGATGTTGATATTTCCTTGTTTATACAGATAGCGTTGTGGCAATTTCCATGTTTATACAGATAGTGGTGTAGATATTTCCATGTTTATATAGATAGCAGTGTAGGTATTTCCATGTTTATAGAGTTGGCTGTGAAGACATTTTCATGTTTATAGAGATGGCTGTGTAGAAACTTCAATGCTTATACAGATGGCAGAGTACATATTTCCATGTTTATACAGATGGAGGTGTAGATATTTCCAAGTTTATACAGATGATTGTGTAGACATTTCCATGTTTTTACCGATGGCGGTGTTGATATTTCCATGTTTATATAGATAGCAGTGTAGGTATTTCCATGTTTATAGAGTTGGCTGTTAAGACATTTTCATGTTTATAGAGATGGCTGTGTAGAAACTTCAATGCTTATACAGATGGCAGTGTAGATATTTCCATGTTTATACAGATAGTGGTGTAGATATTTCCACGTTTATACAGATGACTGTGTAGTTATTTCCATGATTATACAGATGGCAGTGTAGGAATTTCCATGTTTATAGACATAGCCATGTGGATATTTCCATGTTTATACAGATAGCCGTGTAGAAATTTCGATGTTTATAGAGATAGCGGTGTAGATACTTCCATATTTATACATATAGCAGTGTAGATATTTCCATGTTTATACAGATGGCGGTGTAGATATTTCCATGTTTATGCAGGTAGCGGTGTAGATATTTCCATGTTTATACTGATAGCTGTGGAGATATTTCCATGTTTATACAGAAAGCGATCTAGATATTTCCATGTTTATAGAGATGGCAGTGTATATATTTCCCTGCTTATAGAGATTGCGGTGTAGATATTTCCATGTTAATAGAGATAGCGGTGTAGGTATTTCCATGCTTATAGAGATAGCGGTGTAGATATTTCCATGTTTACAGAGATAGCGGTGAAGATATATCCATCTTTGCACAGATTGCGGTGTAGATACTTCCATCTTTTCACAGAGAGCTATGTAGATATATCCAAGTTTACACAGATAGTTGTGTAGATATTTCCATGTTTACACAGAGAGCGTTGTAGGTATTTCCATGTTTATACAGATAGTGGTGTAGATATTTCCATATTTATAAAGGTAGCGGTGTAGATATTTACATGTTTATACAGATGGCAGTGTAGATATTTCCATGTTTATACATATGATGGTGTAGATATTTCCTTGTTTATACAGATAGCGTTATAGATATTTCCATGTTTATACAGATAGCAGTGGAGATATTTCCACGATAATACAGATAGCGGTGTAGATAATTCCATGTTTATACAGATGGCGGTGTAGATATTTCCTTGTTTATAGGGATAGCGGTGTAGATATTTCCATGTGTATAGAGATAGCGGTGTATATATTTCCATGTTTATAGAGATAGTAGTGGAGATACTTCCAAGTTTATACAGATAGCATTGAAGATAATTCTATGTTTATACAGATGACGGTCTAGATATTTGCATGTTTATACAGATAGCTTTGCAGATATTTCCATGTTCATGCAGACGGAGGTGTAGATATTTCCATGTTTATAGAGATGGTGGTGTAGATATTTCTATGTTTATAGAGATAGCGGTGTAGATATTTCCATGCGTATAGAGATGGCATTGTAGGTATCTCCATGATTATAGACATAGTGGTGAAGGTATTTCCATAGTTATAAAGTTAGCAGTGTCGATATTTCCATGTTTATACAGATGACGGTGAAGATAGTTCCATGTTTATGGAGATGGTGGTGTAGATATTTTCATGTTTATAGAGATGTCGGTGTAGATATTCCCTTGTTTATAGAGATAGCAGTGTAGGTATTTCCTTGTTTTTAGATATAGCCGGGTAGATATTTCCATGTTTATACAGATGGCTTTGTAGATATTTCCATGTGTATACAGATGGGTGTGTAGATATTTCCATGTTTATTGAGATGTTGGTGTGGATATTTCCATGCTTATACAGATGACTGTGTAGATATTTCCTTGTTTATACAGATAGCGGTGTAGATGTTTCCATGTTTATACAGATAGCGGTGTAGATATTTCCATGTTTACGGAGATAGCAGTGTAGATATTTCCATCTTTGCACAGATTGCGGTGTAGATATTTCCATCTTTACACAGATAGCTGTGTGGATATTTCCAAGTTTACACAGATAGCTGTGTAGATATTTCCATGATTACAAAGATAGCGGTGTAGATATTTCCATGTTTATACACATGGCTGTGTAGATATTTCCATGTTTATACAGATGGCTGTGTAGATATGTCCATGTGTATACAGATGGCAGTGTAGATATTTCCTTGTTTATAGAGATGGTGGTGTAGATATTTGCATGTTTATACAGAAAAATGTGCAGATATTTGCATGTTTATATAGATGGCAGTGTAGATATTTCCACGATTATAGAGATAACAGTGTAGATATTTCCATGTTTATATAGATAGCGGTGTAGATATTTCCATGTTTATAGAGATAGCGGTGTAGAAATTTCCATATTTATACAGATAGCGCTGTAGTTATTTCCATGTTTATACAGATGGTGGTGTGGATATTTCCATGTTTATACAGATGATGGTGTAGATATTTCCTTGTTTATACAAATCCCGGTGTAGATATTACAATGTTTACAGAGGTAGCAGTATAGATATTTCCAACTTTGCACAGACTGCGGTGTAGATATTTCCATCTTTACACAGATAGCTATGTAGATATTCCAAGTTTACACAGAGAGCTGTGTAGATATTTCCATGTTTACACAGATAGCATTGTAGATATTTCCATGCTTGTAATGATAGCGGTGTAGATATTTCCATGTTTATACAGATAGCAGTGTACATATTTCCATGTTTATACTGATAGCGGTGGAGATATTTCCAGGTTTATACAGGTAGCGATGTAGATATTTCCATGTTTATAGAGATGGTGGTGTAGTTATTTACAAGTTTATAGAGATTACGGTGTAGATATTTCCATGTTTATACTGATAGCGGTGTAGGTATTTACATGTTCATTGAGATAGCGGTGTAGATATTTGCATGTCTATACAGATAGCGGTATTGTTATGTCCATGTATATACACATAGCGGTCTAGAGATTTCCATGTATATACAGCTCGCGGTGTAGATATTTCCATCTTTATACAGATGGCAGTGTAGGTATTTCCATGTTTATAAAGATAGTGATGTAGATATTTCCCTGTTTATACAGATGGCGGTGTAGATAGTTCCATGTTTCTGGAGATGGCGGTGTAGGTATTTTCAAGTTTATAGAGATGGCGGCGTAGGTATTTCCATGTTTATAGAGATTGCAGTGTAGATATTTCCATGCTCATAGAGATAGTGGTGTAGGTATTTCAATTTTTATAGAGATAGCGGTGTAGATATTTCCATGTTTATACAGATGTCTGTGTAGATATTTCCATGTGTATACAGATGGCAGTGTAGATATTTCCATGTTTATACAGATGGTGGTGTAGATATTTCCATGTTTATACAGATGACTGTGTAGATATTTGCATGTTTATACAGATGGCGGCGTAGATATTTCCATGTTTATAGAGATTACAGTGTAGATATTTCCATGTTTATAAAGATAGGTTTGTTGATATTTCCACATTTATAGAGATAGCGGTGTAGATATTTCCATATTTATACAGATAGTGGTGTAGATATTTAAATGTTTACACAGATGGCGGTGTAGATATTTCCATGTTTATAGAGATGGCGGTGTAGATATTTCCAATTTTATACACCTCGCGGTGTAGATATTTCCAAGTTTATACAGATGACTGTGCAGATATTTGCAGGTTTATAAAGATAGCGGTGTAGATATTCCCATGTTTATACAGATGGCGGTGAAGATATGTCCATGTTTATACTGATAGTGGTGTAGGTATTTCCTCGTTTATACAGATAGCGGTGTAGATATTTCCATGTTTATACAGATAGCGGTGTAGATATTTACATGGTTACAGACACAGTAGTGTAGATATTTACATCTTTGCACAGATTGCGGTGTGGATATTTCCATCTTTACCCAGATAGCTGTGTAGATATTTCCAAGTTTACACAGATAGCTGTGTAGATATTTCCATGTTTACAGATAGCGTTGTAGATATATCCATATTTATACAGATAGCGGTGTAGATATTTGCTCGTTAATACTGATAGCAGTGTAGATATTTCCATGTTTATACAGATAGCGGTGGAGATATTTCCTCGGTTATACAGATATCGTTGTAGATATTTCCACGTTTATACAGATTGTGGTGTAGATATTTCCACGTTTATACAGATAGCGGTGTAGATATTTCCACGTTTTTCCGATAATGGTGTAGATATTTCCATGTTTACACAGATAGCGTTGCAGATATTTACATGTTTATGCGGATAGCGTTGTTAATATTTCCATATTTATAAGGATATCGATATAGATATTTACATGATTATACAGATAGCGGTGTAGGTACTTCCATGTTCATAAAGAGAGCTGTGTAGATATTTCCGTGTTTATAGAGATGGCTGTGTAGTTATTTCCATGTGTATACAGATGGCCGTGTAGATATTTCCATGATTATAGAGATGGTGGTGTAGATATTTCCATGTTTGTACAGATGATTAGGTAGATATTTGCATGTTTATACAGATGGCGGTGTAGATATTTCCATGTTTACACAGATAGCGTTGTAGATATTTCCATGTCTATACATATAGCGTTGTAGATATTTCCATGTTTATACAGATAGCGGTGTAGATATTTCCACGTTTATACTGATAGCTGTGTAGATATTTCCATGTTTACACAGATAGTGGTGGAGATATGTCCACGTTTATAAAGATAGCAATGTTGATATTTCCACGTTTATACAGATAGCGTTGTAGATATTTCCACGTTTATACAGATAGCGGTGTAGATAGTTCCACGTTCATAAGACAGCGGTGTAGATATTTCCACGTTTTACAGATAGCGGTGTAGATATTTCCATGTTTACCAGATAGCGTTGCAGATATTTCCATGTTTATGCGGATAGCGGTGTTAATATTTCCATGTTTATAGGGATATCGGTGTAGATATTTCCATGTTTATACAGATAGCAGTGTAGGTATTTCCATGTTTATACAGGTAGCGGTGTAGATATTTCCGTGTTTATAGAGATGGCTGTGTAGATATTTCCATGTGTATACAGATGGCCGTGTAGATATTTCCATGTTTATAGAGATGGTGGTGTAGATATTTCCATGTTTATACAGATGATTGTGTAGATATTTGCATGCTTATACAGATGGCAGTGTAGATACTTACATGTTTATAGAGATGGCATTGTAGATATTTCCATGTTTATAGAGATAGCGGTGTATATATTTCCAAGTTTATAGAGAAAGCGGTGTACGTATTTCCATGTTTATAGAGAAGGCGCTGGAGATATTTCCATATTTATACAGATAGCGATGTAGATATTTCCATGTTTATGCAGATAGCGGTGTTGCTATTTCCATGTTTATACAGCTCGCGATGCAGATATTTCCATCTTTATAAAGATGGCAGTGTACATATTTCCATGTTTATACAAATAGTGGTGTAGATATTTCCATGTTTATACAGATATCGGTGTAGATAGTTCCATGTTTCTGTCGACGGTTGTGTTGATATTTTCATGTTTATACAGATTGCGGTGTAGATATTTCCATGTATATAGAGATAGCGATGTAGGGATTTCCATGTTTATAGTTATTGCGGTGTAGATATTTCCATGTTTATACAGATGGCTGTGTAGATATTTCCACGTGTACACAGATGGCTGTGTAGATATTTCCAAGTGTATAAAGATGGCCGTGTAGATATTTCCATGGTTATAGAGATGGTGATGTAGATATTTCCATGTTTATACAGATGATTCTGTAGATATTCGTAAGTTTATACTGATGGCGGTGTAGATATTTCCATGTTTATATAAATAACTGTGTAGATATTTACATGTTTATAACGATTACGGTGTAGATATTTCCAAGTTTATAGAGATAGCGGTGTAGATATTTCCATATTTATACAGATAGCGGTGTAGATATTTCCATGTTTGTACAGATGGCAGTGTAGATATTTCCTTGTTTATACTGATAGTGGTGTAGATATTTCCATGTTTATACAGATGGTGGTGTAAATAGTTACATGTTTCTGGAAATGGCGGTGTAGATATTTTGATGTTTATAGAGATGGCAGTGTAGACATTTCCATGTTTATAGAGATAACGTTTTAGATATTTCCATGTTTATAGAGATAACGGTGTAGGTATTTCCATGTTTATAGAGATAGCGGTGTAGATATTTTCATGTTTATACAGACGGCTCTGTAGATATTTCCACGTGTATACAGATGGCATTGTAGATATTTCCATGTTTATAGAGATGGTGGTGTAGATATTTCCATATTTATGCAGATGACTGTGTAGATATTTGCAAGTTTACCAGATGGCCGTATAGGTATTTCCATGTTTATAGAGATATCGGTGTAGATATTTCCATGTTTATAAGGATAGCGGTTTAGATATTTCCATGTTTATAAAGATAGCGGTGCAGATATTTCCATATTTAAACAGATAGCGGTGTAGATATTTTCATGTTTATACAGATTGCAGTGTGGTTATTTCCATGTTTATACAGATGGCAGTGTGGATATTCCCTTGTTTATAAAAATAGCGGTGTAGTTATTTCCATGTTTACAGAGATAGCGGTGTTGATATTTCCATCTTTGCACAGATAGTGGTGTAGATATTTCCATGCTTACACAGATAGCTATGTAGATACTTCCAAGTTTACACAGATTGCTGTGTAGATACTTCCATGTTTACACAGATAGCGTTGAAGTTACTTCCATGTTTATACAGATAGCGGTGTAGATATTTCCATGTTTATACAGATAGCGGTGTAGATATTTCCATGTTTATAGAGGTAGCGGTGTAGGTATTTCCATGTTTATACTGATAGTGGTGTAGATATTTCCATGTTTATACAAATAGCGGTGTAGATATTTCCATGTTTATGTGGATAGCGGTGTTGGTATTTCCAGGCTTATTGGGATAGCGGTTTAGATATTTCCATGTCTATACAGATAGCGATGTAGATATTTCCCTGTTTATACAGATAGCGTTGTAGATATTTCCTTGTTTATACAGATAGCGGTGTAGATATTTCCATGTAAATAGAGATAGCGGTATAGATATTTCTTTATTTATACAGATAGCGGTGTAGATATTTCCATGTTTATACAGATGGCGGTGTATATATTACCATGTTTATAGAGATGGCGGTGTAGATATTTCCATGTTTATACAGATAGCGGTGTAGCTATTTCCATGTTTACAGATGGTGGTGTAGATAATTCCATGTTTACAGAGATAGCGGTGTAGATATTTCCATCTTTGCACAGATAGCGGTGTACATATTTCCATGTTTATACAGTTGTCTCTGTAGATATTTCCATATGTATAGAGATGGCGGTGTAGATATTTCCATGTTTATAGAGATGGTGGTGTAGATATTTCCATGTTTATACAGATGACTGTGTAGATATTTGCATGTTTTTACAGATGGTGATGTAGGTATTTCCATGTTTATATAGATAGTCGTGTATATATTTCCATGTTTACATAGATAGCGGTGTAAGTATTTCCATGTTTATACACATAGCGGTGTAGATATTTCCATGATTATACAGATATTGGTGGAGATATTCCCATGTTTATATAGATAGCGATGTAGATATTTCCATGTTTATACAGATAGCGGTGTAGATATTTCCATGTTTATACACATGGCAGTGTAGATATTTCCATGTTTATAGAGATAGTGGTGTAGATACTTCCATGTTTATAGAGATAACTGTGTAGATATTTCCATGTGTATGGAGATGGCAGTCTAGATATATCCATGTTTATAGAGATGGTTGTGTAGATATTTCCAGGTTTATACAGATGAGTTTGTAGATATTTGCATGTTTATACAGATGGCGGTGTAGATATTTCCATGTTTTTAGAGATAGCGGTGTAGATGTGTCCACGTTTATACAGATAGCGGTGTAGATATTTCCATGTTTATACAGACAGCACTGTAGATATTTCCATGTTTATACAGATAGCGGTATACATATTTCCATGTTTACACAGATAGCGGTGTAGATATTTCCATCTTTGCCTGATTGCGGTGCAGATATATCCATCTTCATGCAGATAGCGGTGTAGATATTTCCAACTTTACACAGATATCTGAGTAGATATTTCCATGTTTACACAGATAGCGTTGTATATATTTCCATATTTATACAGATAGCGGTGCAGATATTTCCATTTTTATACAGATAGCGGTGTAGATATTTCCATGTTTATACAGATAGCGGTGGAGATATTTCCAGGTTTGTACAGATAGCGGTGTGGATATTTAGATATTTATACAGATAGCGGTGGAGATATTTCCATATTTATAGAGATGGCGGTGTAGATTTTTCCATATTCTTAGAGATAGCGAAGTAGATATTTCCATGTTTATACAGATAGCGGTGTAGGTATTTCCCTGTTTATACAGATATCGGTGTTGGTATTTCCATGTTCATACAGATAGCGGTGTAGATATTTCCATGTTTATACAGCTCGCGGTACAGTTATTTCCATCTTCATGCAGAAGACAGTGTAGATATTTCAATGTTTATTCAGATAGCGGTGTAGATATTTCCATGTTTATTCAGATGGCGGTGTAGTTAGTTCTATGTCTAAGGAGATGGCAGTGTAAGTATTTCCATGTTTATGGAAATAGTTGTGTTGATATTTCCATGTTCATACAGATAGCGGTGTAGATATTTCCATGTTTACAGAGATAGCAGTGTAGATATTTCCATCTTTGCACAGATTGCGGTGTAGATATTTCCATCTTTACACAGATAGCTGTGTGGATATTTCCAAGTTTACACAGATAGCTGTGTAGATATTTCCATGATTACAAAGATAGCGGTGTAGATATTTCCATGTTTATACACATGGCTGTGTAGATATTTCCATGTTTATACAGATGGCTGTGTAGATATGTCCATGTGTATACAGATGGCAGTGTAGATATTTCCTTGTTTATAGAGATGGTGGTGTAGATATTTGCATGTTTATACAGAAAAATGTGCAGATATTTGCATGTTTATATAGATGGCAGTGTAGATATTTCCACGATTATAGAGATAACAGTGTAGATATTTCCATGTTTATATAGATAGCGGTGTAGATATTTCCATGTTTATAGAGATAGCGGTGTAGAAATTTCCATATTTATACAGATAGCGCTGTAGTTATTTCCATGTTTATACAGATGGTGGTGTGGATATTTCCATGTTTATACAGATGATGGTGTAGATATTTCCTTGTTTATACAAATCCCGGTGTAGATATTACAATGTTTACAGAGGTAGCAGTATAGATATTTCCAACTTTGCACAGACTGCGGTGTAGATATTTCCATCTTTACACAGATAGCTATGTAGATATTCCAAGTTTACACAGAGAGCTGTGTAGATATTTCCATGTTTACACAGATAGCATTGTAGATATTTCCATGCTTGTAATGATAGCGGTGTAGATATTTCCATGTTTATACAGATAGCAGTGTACATATTTCCATGTTTATACTGATAGCGGTGGAGATATTTCCAGGTTTATACAGGTAGCGATGTAGATATTTCCATGTTTATAGAGATGGTGGTGTAGTTATTTACAAGTTTATAGAGATTACGGTGTAGATATTTCCATGTTTATACTGATAGCGGTGTAGGTATTTACATGTTCATTGAGATAGCGGTGTAGATATTTGCATGTCTATACAGATAGCGGTATTGTTATGTCCATGTATATACACATAGCGGTCTAGAGATTTCCATGTATATACAGCTCGCGGTGTAGATATTTCCATCTTTATACAGATGGCAGTGTAGGTATTTCCATGTTTATAAAGATAGTGATGTAGATATTTCCCTGTTTATACAGATGGCGGTGTAGATAGTTCCATGTTTCTGGAGATGGCGGTGTAGGTATTTTCAAGTTTATAGAGATGGCGGCGTAGGTATTTCCATGTTTATAGAGATTGCGGTGTAGATATTTCCATGCTCATAGAGATAGTGGTGTAGGTATTTCAATTTTTATAGAGATAGCGGTGTAGATATTTCCATATTTATACAGATGTCTGTGTAGATATTTCCATGTGTATACAGATGGCAGTGTAGATATTTCCATGTTTATACAGATGGTGGTGTAGATATTTCCATGTTTATACAGATGACTGTGTAGATATTTGCATGTTTATACAGATGGCGGCGTAGATATTTCCATGTTTATAGAGATTACAGTGTAGATATTTCCATGTTTATAAAGATAGGTTTGTTGATATTTCCACATTTATAGAGATAGCGGTGTAGATATTTCCATATTTATACAGATAGTGGTGTAGATATTTAAATGTTTACACAGATGGCGGTGTAGATATTTCCATGTTTATAGAGATGGCGGTGTAGATATTTCCAATTTTATACACCTCGCGGTGTAGATATTTCCAAGTTTATACAGATGACTGTGCAGATATTTGCAGGTTTATAAAGATAGCGGTGTAGATATTCCCATGTTTATACAGATGGCGGTGAAGATATGTCCATGTTTATACTGATAGTGGTGTAGGTATTTCCTCGTTTATACAGATAGCGGTGTAGATATTTCCATGTTTATACAGATAGCGGTGTAGATATTTACATGGTTACAGACACAGTAGTGTAGATATTTACATCTTTGCACAGATTGCGGTGTGGATATTTCCATCTTTACCCAGATAGCTGTGTAGATATTTCCAAGTTTACACAGATAGCTGTGTAGATATTTCCATGTTTACAGATAGCGTTGTAGATATATCCATATTTATACAGATAGCGGTGTAGATATTTGCTCGTTAATACTGATAGCAGTGTAGATATTTCCATGTTTATACAGATAGCGGTGGAGATATTTCCTCGGTTATACAGATATCGTTGTAGATATTTCCACGTTTATACAGATTGTGGTGTAGATATTTCCACGTTTATACAGATAGCGGTGTAGATATTTCCACGTTTTTCCGATAATGGTGTAGATATTTCCATGTTTACACAGATAGCGTTGCAGATATTTACATGTTTATGCGGATAGCGTTGTTAATATTTCCATATTTATAAGGATATCGATATAGATATTTACATGATTATACAGATAGCGGTGTAGGTACTTCCATGTTCATAAAGAGAGCTGTGTAGATATTTCCGTGTTTATAGAGATGGCTGTGTAGTTATTTCCATGTGTATACAGATGGCCGTGTAGATATTTCCATGATTATAGAGATGGTGGTGTAGATATTTCCATGTTTGTACAGATGATTAGGTAGATATTTGCATGTTTATACAGATGGCGGTGTAGATATTTCCATGTTTACACAGATAGCGTTGTAGATATTTCCATGTCTATACATATAGCGTTGTAGATATTTCCATGTTTATACAGATAGCGGTGTAGATATTTCCACGTTTATACTGATAGCTGTGTAGATATTTCCATGTTTACACAGATAGTGGTGGAGATATGTCCACGTTTATAAAGATAGCAATGTTGATATTTCCACGTTTATACAGATAGCGTTGTAGATATTTCCACGTTTATACAGATAGCGGTGTAGATAGTTCCACGTTCATAAGACAGCGGTGTAGATATTTCCACGTTTTACAGATAGCGGTGTAGATATTTCCATGTTTACCAGATAGCGTTGCAGATATTTCCATGTTTATGCGGATAGCGGTGTTAATATTTCCATGTTTATAGGGATATCGGTGTAGATATTTCCATGTTTATACAGATAGCAGTGTAGGTATTTCCATGTTTATACAGGTAGCGGTGTAGATATTTCCGTGTTTATAGAGATGGCTGTGTAGATATTTCCATGTGTATACAGATGGCCGTGTAGATATTTCCATGTTTATAGAGATGGTGGTGTAGATATTTCCATGTTTATACAGATGATTGTGTAGATATTTGCATGCTTATACAGATGGCAGTGTAGATACTTACATGTTTATAGAGATGGCATTGTAGATATTTCCATGTTTATAGAGATAGCGGTGTATATATTTCCAAGTTTATAGAGAAAGCGGTGTACGTATTTCCATGTTTATAGAGAAGGCGCTGGAGATATTTCCATATTTATACAGATAGCGATGTAGATATTTCCATGTTTATGCAGATAGCGGTGTTGCTATTTCCATGTTTATACAGCTCGCGATGCAGATATTTCCATCTTTATAAAGATGGCAGTGTACATATTTCCATGTTTATACAAATAGTGGTGTAGATATTTCCATGTTTATACAGATATCGGTGTAGATAGTTCCATGTTTCTGTCGACGGTTGTGTTGATATTTTCATGTTTATACAGATTGCGGTGTAGATATTTCCATGTATATAGAGATAGCGATGTAGGGATTTCCATGTTTATAGTTATTGCGGTGTAGATATTTCCATGTTTATACAGATGGCTGTGTAGATATTTCCACGTGTACACAGATGGCTGTGTAGATATTTCCAAGTGTATAAAGATGGCCGTGTAGATATTTCCATGGTTATAGAGATGGTGATGTAGATATTTCCATGTTTATACAGATGATTCTGTAGATATTCGTAAGTTTATACTGATGGCGGTGTAGATATTTCCATGTTTATATAAATAACTGTGTAGATATTTACATGTTTATAACGATTACGGTGTAGATATTTCCAAGTTTATAGAGATAGCGGTGTAGATATTTCCATATTTATACAGATAGCGGTGTAGATATTTCCATGTTTGTACAGATGGCAGTGTAGATATTTCCTTGTTTATACTGATAGTGGTGTAGATATTTCCATGTTTATACAGATGGTGGTGTAAATAGTTACATGTTTCTGGAAATGGCGGTGTAGATATTTTGATGTTTATAGAGATGGCAGTGTAGACATTTCCATGTTTATAGAGATAGCGTTTTAGATATTTCCATGTTTATAGAGATAACGGTGTAGGTATTTCCATGTTTATAGAGATAGCGGTGTAGATATTTTCATGTTTATACAGACGGCTCTGTAGATATTTCCACGTGTATACAGATGGCATTGTAGATATTTCCATGTTTATAGAGATGGTGGTGTAGATATTTCCATATTTATGCAGATGACTGTGTAGATATTTGCAAGTTTACCAGATGGCCGTATAGGTATTTCCATGTTTATAGAGATATCGGTGTAGATATTTCCATGTTTATAAGGATAGCGGTTTAGATATTTCCATGTTTATAAAGATAGCGGTGCAGATATTTCCATATTTAAACAGATAGCGGTGTAGATATTTTCATGTTTATACAGATTGCAGTGTGGTTATTTCCATGTTTATACAGATGGCAGTGTGGATATTCCCTTGTTTATAAAAATAGCGGTGTAGTTATTTCCATGTTTACAGAGATAGCGGTGTTGATATTTCCATCTTTGCACAGATAGTGGTGTAGATATTTCCATGCTTACACAGATAGCTATGTAGATACTTCCAAGTTTACACAGATTGCTGTGTAGATACTTCCATGTTTACACAGATAGCGTTGAAGTTACTTCCATGTTTATACAGATAGCGGTGTAGATATTTCCATGTTTATACAGATAGCGGTGTAGATATTTCCATGTTTATAGAGGTAGCGGTGTAGGTATTTCCATGTTTATACTGATAGTGGTGTAGATATTTCCATGTTTATACAAATAGCGGTGTAGATATTTCCATGTTTATGTGGATAGCGGTGTTGGTATTTCCAGGCTTATTGGGATAGCGGTTTAGATATTTCCATGTCTATACAGATAGCGATGTAGATATTTCCCTGTTTATACAGATAGCGTTGTAGATATTTCCTTGTTTATACAGATAGCGGTGTAGATATTTCCATGTAAATAGAGATAGCGGTATAGATATTTCTTTATTTATACAGATAGCGGTGTAGATATTTCCATGTTTATACAGATGGCGGTGTATATATTACCATGTTTATAGAGATGGCGGTGTAGATATTTCCATGTTTATACAGATAGCGGTGTAGCTATTTCCATGTTTACAGATGGTGGTGTAGATAATTCCATGTTTACAGAGATAGCGGTGTAGATATTTCCATCTTTGCACAGATAGCGGTGTACATATTTCCATGTTTATACAGTTGTCTCTGTAGATATTTCCATATGTATAGAGATGGCGGTGTAGATATTTCCATGTTTATAGAGATGGTGGTGTAGATATTTCCATGTTTATACAGATGACTGTGTAGATATTTGCATGTTTTTACAGATGGTGATGTAGGTATTTCCATGTTTATATAGATAGTCGTGTATATATTTCCATGTTTACATAGATAGCGGTGTAAGTATTTCCATGTTTATACACATAGCGGTGTAGATATTTCCATGATTATACAGATATTGGTGGAGATATTCCCATGTTTATATAGATAGCGATGTAGGTATTTCCATGTTTATACAGATAGCGGTGTAGATATTTCCATGTTTATACACATGGCAGTGTAGATATTTCCATGTTTATAGAGATAGTGGTGTAGATACTTCCATGTTTATAGAGATAACTGTGTAGATATTTCCATGTGTATGGAGATGGCAGTCTAGATATATCCATGTTTATAGAGATGGTTGTGTAGATATTTCCAGGTTTATACAGATGAGTTTGTAGATATTTGCATGTTTATACAGATGGCGGTGTAGATATTTCCATGTTTTTAGAGATAGCGGTGTAGATGTGTCCACGTTTATACAGATAGCGGTGTAGATATTTCCATGTTTATACAGACAGCACTGTAGATATTTCCATGTTTATACAGATAGCGGTATACATATTTCCATGTTTACACAGATAGCGGTGTAGATATTTCCATCTTTGCCTGATTGCGGTGCAGATATATCCATCTTCATGCAGATAGCGGTGTAGATATTTCCAACTTTACACAGATATCTGAGTAGATATTTCCATGTTTACACAGATAGCGTTGTATATATTTCCATATTTATACAGATAGCGGTGCAGATATTTCCATTTTTATACAGATAGCGGTGTAGATATTTCCATGTTTATACAGATAGCGGTGGAGATATTTCCAGGTTTGTACAGATAGCGGTGTGGATATTTAGATATTTATACAGATAGCGGTGGAGATATTTCCATATTTATAGAGATGGCGGTGTAGATTTTTCCATATTCTTAGAGATAGCGAAGTAGATATTTCCATGTTTATACAGATAGCGGTGTAGGTATTTCCCTGTTTATACAGATATCGGTGTTGGTATTTCCATGTTCATACAGATAGCGGTGTAGATATTTCCATGTTTATACAGCTCGCGGTACAGTTATTTCCATCTTCATGCAGAAGACAGTGTAGATATTTCAATGTTTATTCAGATAGCGGTGTAGATATTTCCATGTTTATTCAGATGGCGGTGTAGTTAGTTCTATGTCTAAGGAGATGGCAGTGTAAGTATTTCCATGTTTATGGAAATAGTTGTGTTGATATTTCCATGTTCATACAGACAGCGGTGTAGATATTTCCATATTTGTACAGATAACGGTGTTTCTATTTCCATGTTTATAGAGACAGCGGTGTAGATATTTACATGTTTATAGAGACGGTGTTGTAAATATTTCCATGTTTATACAGATGACTGTGTAGATATTTGCATGTTTATACAGATGGCGGAGTAGATATTTCCATGTTTATAGAGGTAGAAGTGTAGACATTTCCATGTTTATACAGATAGCGGTGTGGATATTTTCATGTTTATAGAGATAGCGGTGTAGACATTTCCATGTTTATACAGCTAGCACTGTAGATATTTCCATGTTTATGCAGATAGTGGTGTAGATATTTCCATGTTTATAGAGATGGCGGTGTAGGTATTTCCATGTGTATAGAGATGGCAATGTAGATATTTCCATGTTTATTCAGATAGCGGTGTAGATACTTCCATGTTTATACAGATAGCGGTGTGGGTTTTTCCATGTTTATACAGATAGCGGTGTAGATATTTCCATATTTATACAGCTCACGGTATATATATTTCCATCTTTTTACAGATAGCGGTGTAGATATATCCATGTTTATATAGATAGCGTTGTAGATATTTCCATGTTTAAATAGATGGCGGTGGAGATATTTCCTTGTTTATAGAAATAGCGGTGTAGATATTTCCATGTTTATACAGATAGCGGTGTAGATATTCCCATGTGTATACAGATGGCTGTGTAGATATTTCCATGTTCATATAGATGGCTGTGTACATATTTCCATGTGTATAGAGATGACTTTGTAGGTATTTCCATGTTTATACAGATGGCGGTGTAGATATTTCCATGTTTACAGAGATAGCTGTGTGGATATTTCCATGTTTATACAGATAGCGATCTAGATATTTCCATGTTTATACAGATCGCGGTGTAGATATTTCCATGTTTATACAGATCGCGGTGTAGATATTTCCATGTTTATACAGATAGCGGTGTAGATATTTCCACTTTTATAGAGATAGCGGTTTAGATATTTCATATTTATAAAGATAGCGGTGTAGATATTTCCATGTTTATACAGATTGCGGTGTAGATATTTCCATGTTTATACAGATAGCGGTGTAGATATTTCCACGTTTATACAGATGGCAGTGTAGATATTTCCATCTTTCTACAAATGGCAGTGTAGATATTTCCATGTTTATAGAGATGGTGGTGTAGATATATCCATGTTTATATAGATGGCAGTGTAGACATTTTCTTGTTCATGTAGATGGCGTTGCAGATACCTCCATGTTTAAAGAGATGGCGGTGTGTATATTTCCATGTTGATGGAGATAGCGGTGTAGATATTTCCATGTTTATAGAGATAGCGGTGTAGATATTTCCATGTTTGTAGAGATGACTTTGTAGATATTTCCATGTTTGTACAGATGGCAGTGTAGATATTTCCATTTTATAGAGATAGCCGTGTAGATATTTTGATGTTTATACTGATTGCGGTGGAGATATGTCCATGTTTATACAGATAGAAATGGAGATATTTCCACGTTAATACACATAGCGGTGTAGATATTTCCATGTTTATACAGATGGCTGTGTAGTTATTTCCATGTTTATACATATAGCGGTGTAGATATTTCCATGTTTATACAGATGGCGGTGTAGATACAGCCATGTTTCTGAAGATGGCAGTGTAGATATTTTCATGTTTACATAGATGGCGGTGTAGATATTTCCATGTTTACAGAGATTGCGGTGTAGATATTTCCATGTTTATAGTGCAAGTGGTGTAGGTATTTCCATGTTTATAGAGATAGCGGTGTAGACATTTCCATATTTATACAGGTAGCGGTGTAGTTATTGCCATGTTTCTACACATGGCGGTGTAGATATTTCCATGTTTCTAAACATGACGGTGTACATATTTCCTTCTTTATACAGATAGCGATGTAGATATTTCCATGTTTATACAGATTGCGGTGTAGATATTTCCATGTTTATAGAGATAGCGGTGTAGATATTTCCATGTTTATACAGATGGCTGTGTAGATATTTCCATGTTTATAGAGATAGCGGTGTAGATATTTCCATGTTTATACAGATGGCTGTGTAGATATTTCCATGTGTATACAGATGGCGGTGTAGATATTTCCATGTTTATACGTATAGCGGTGTAGATATTTCCATGTTTACAGATATAGCGGTAAAGATATTTCCATCTTTGCACAGATTGCGGTGTAGACATTGCAAACTTTACGCTGATAGCGGTGTAGATATTTCCAAGTTTACACAGATACCTGTGACGATATTTCTATGTTTACAGTGATATCATTGTAGATATTTCCATGTTTATAGAGATAGCGGTGTAGATATTTCCATGTTGATAGAGATAGCGGTGTAGGTATTTTCAGGGTTATACAGATAGTGGTGTAGATATTTCCATGCTTATAGAGATAGCGGTGTAGATATTTCCATGTTGATACAGATAGCGGTGTAGATATTTTCAGGGTTATAAAGATAGCGGTGTAAATATTTCCATGTTTATACAGATCGTGGTGTAGGTATTTCCATGTTTATACAGATTCTGGTGTAGATATTTACATGTTTATACAGACCGCAGTGTAGATATTTCCATGTTTATAGAGATAGCGTTGTAGATATTTCCATGATTGTACAGATGGCGGTGCTGATGTTTCCATCTATACAGAGATTGCCGTGTAGGTATTTCCTTTTGTATACAGATGGCATTGTAGATATTTCCATGTTTATACAGATGGTGGTGTAGAAATTTCCATGTTGATACAGATGACTGTGTAGATATTTTCATGTTTATAAAGATAGCGGTGTAGATATTTCCATATTTAAACAGATAACTCTGTAGATATTTCCATGTTTATACAGATAGCGGTGTAAATATTTCCATGTTTATACAGATGATGGTGTAGATATTTCCATGTTTATAGAGATAGCGGTGTAGATATTTCCATGTTTATACTGATCACGGTGTAGATATTTCCATGTTTATACAGATCGTGGTGCAGACATTTCCATGTTTATACAGATCATGGTGTAGATATTTCCATGTTTATACAGATCGTGGTGTTGATATTACCATGTTTATAGGAATGGCGGTGCAAATATTTCCACATTTATACAGATAGCATTGTAGTTATTAGCATGTTTATACAGATAGCGGTGCAGATATTTCCATGTATAAACAGATGTCTGTGTATATATTTCCATGTTTAAACAGATGTCGGTGGAGATATTTCCTTGTTTATAGAAATAGCGGTGTATATATTTCCATGTTTATACAGATAGCGGTATAGATATTTCCATGTGTATACAGATGGCTGTGTATATATTTCCATGTTCATATAGATGGCTTTGTAGATATTTCCATGTTTATAGAGATGACTTTGTAGGTATTTCCATGTTTATACAGATGGCGGTGTAGATATTTCCATGTTTATAGAGATAGCTGTGTAGATATTTCCATGTTTATGCAGATAGCGATCTAGATATTTCTATGTTTATACAGATCGCGGTGTAGATATTTCCATGTTTATACAGATAGCGGTGTAGATATTTCCATGTTTATACAGATGGCGGTGTAGATACATCCATGTTTCTGAAGATGGCGGTGTAGATATTCTCATGTTTATAGAGATGGAGGTTTAGACATTTCCATGTATATAGAGATAGCAGTGTAGATATTTTCATGTTTATAGAGAAAGCGGTGTAGTTATTTCCATGTTTATACAGATGGCACTGTAGATATTTCCATGTTTATACAGATATCGGTGTAGATATTTCCACGTTTACAGAGATAGCGGTGTAGGTATTTCCATTTTTCCACAGATTGCGGTGTAGTTATTGCCAAATTTACACAGATAGCAGTGTAGATATTTCCAAGTTTACACAGATATCTGTGTAGATACTACCATGTTTACAGAGAGAGCATTGCAGATACTTCCATGTTTATACAGATTGCGGTGTAGTTATTTCCATGTTTATACAGATAGCGCTGTAGATATTTCCATGTTTATACAGGTAGCGGTGTAGATATTTCCTTGTCTATAGAGATAGCGGTGTAGTTATTTCCATATTTATACAGATTGCGGTGTAGGTATTTCCATCTTTATACAGATGGCGGTGTAGGTATTTCCATGTTTATACAGATGGCAGTGAAGATATTTCCATGTTTATACAGACAGTGGTGTAGATATTTCCATGTTTATACAGATAGCGGTGTAGATACATCCATGTTTCTGAAGATGGCGGTGTAGATATTTTCATGGTTATAGAGATGGAGGTGTAGATATTTCCATATATATAGAGATAGCAGTGTAGATATTTCCATGTTTAAAGAGAAATCGGTGTAGGTATTTTCATGTTTATAGAGTTAGCGGTGTCGATATTTCCATATTTATACAGATAGCGTTGTAGGTATTTCCATGTTTATACAGATTGCCGTGTAGATATTTCCATGTTTCTACAGATGGCGGTGTAGATATTTCCTTGTTTATACAGGTAGCGGTGTAGATATTCCCATGTTTACAGAGATAGAGGTGTAGATATTTCCATCTTTGCACGGATTGCTGTGTAGATATTTCCATGTTTATGCAGATAGCTGTGTAGATATTTCCAAGTTTACACAGATAGCTGTGTAGATATTTCCATGTTTACACACATAGCGTGGTAGATATTTCCATGTTTATACAGATTGCGGTGTAGATATGTCCATGATCATACAGATAGCGGTGTAGATATTTTCATGTTTATACAGATAGCGGTGGAGATATTTCCATGTTTATAGTGACTGCGGTATTGATATTTCCATGTTTATACAGATAGTGGTGTAGGTATTTCCATGTTTACAGAGATAGCGGTGTAGATATTTCCATCTTTGCACAGATTGCTGTGTAGATATTTCCATTTTTACACACATAGCTGGGTAGATATTTCCAAGTTTACACAGATAGGTGTGTAGATATTTCCATGTTTACACAGATAGCATTCTATATATTTCCATGTTTATACAGATAGCGGTGTAGATATTTCCTTGTTTATGCAGATAACGGTGTAGATATTTCCATGTTTATACAGATAGCGGTGGAGATATTTCCCTGTTTATACAGATAGCGATGTAGATATTTCCATGTTTATACAGCTCGCGGTGTAGATATTTCCATCTTTATACACATCGCGGTATAGATATTTGCATGTTTATACAGATAGCGGTGTAGATATTTCCATGTCTATAGAGATAGCGGTGTAGATATTTCCATATTCATACAGATTGCGGTGTAGTTATTTCCATCTTTATACTGATGGCGGTGTAGATATTTCCATGTTTATACAGATGGCAGTGAAGTTATTTCCATGTTTATACAGATAGTGGTGTAGATATTTCCATGTTTATAGAGATGGAGGTGTAGATATTTCCATGTATATAGAGATAGCATTGTAGATATTTTCATGTTTATAGAGAAAGCGGTGTAGTTATTTCCATGTTTATACAGATGGCACTGTAGATATTTCCATGTTTATACAGATATCGGTGTAGATATTTCCATGTTTACAGAGATAGTGGTGTAGGTATTTCCATTTTTGCAGAGATTGCGGTGTAGTTATTGCCAAATTTACACAGATAGCGGTGTAGATATTTCCAAGTTTACACAAATATCTGTGTAGATATTACCATGTTTACAGAGAGAGCATTGTAGATACATCCATGTTTATACAGATTGCGGTGTAGTTATTTCCACGTTGATACAGATAGCGCTGTATATATTTCCGTGTTTATACAGGTAGCAGTGTAGATATTTCCTTGTCTATAGAGATAGCGGTGTAGATATTTCCATATTTATACAGATTGCGGTGTAGATATTTCCATCTTTATACAGATGGCGGTGTAGATATTTCCATGTTTATACAGATGGCTGTGAAGATATTTCCATGTTTATACAGATAGTGGTGTAGGTATTTCCATGTTTATACAGATGGCGGTGTAGATACATCCATGTTTCTGAAGATGGCGGTGTAGATATTTTCATGTTTATAGAGATGGAGTTTTAGATATTTCCATGTATATAGAGATAGCAGTGTAGATATTTTCATGTTTACAGAGAAAGCGGTGTAGTTATTTCCATGTTTATACAGATGGCACTGTAGATATTTCCATGTTTATACAGATATCAGTGTAGATATTTCCACGTTTACAGAGATACCGGTGTAGGTATTTCCATTTTTCCACAGATTGCGGTGTAGTTATTGCCAAATTTACACAGATAGCAGTGTAGATATTTCCAAGTTTACACAGATATCTGTGTAGATACTACCATGTTTACAGAGAGAGCATTGCAGATACTTCCATGTTTATACAGATTGCGGTGTAGTTATTTCCATGTTTATACAGATAGCGCTGTAGATATTTCCATGTTTATACAGGTAGTAGTGTAGATATTTCCTTGTCTATAGAGATAGTGGTGTAGTTATTTCCATATTTATACAAATTGCGGTGTAGGTATTTCCATCTTTATACAGATGGCGGTGTAGGTATTTCCATGTTTATACAGATGGCAGTGAAGAGATTTCCATGTTTATACAGACAGTGGTGTAGATATTTCCATGTTTATACAGATAGCGGTGTAGATACATCCATGTTTCTGAAGATGGCGGTGTAGATATTTTCATGGTTATAGAGATGGAGGTGTAGATATTTCCATATATATAGAGATAGCAGTGTAGATATTTCCATGTTTATAGAGAAATCGGTGTAGTTATTTTCATGTTTATAGAGTTAGCGGTGTCGATATTTCCATATTTATACAGATAGCGTTGTAGGTATTTCCATGTTTATAGAGATTGCAGTGTAGATATTTCCATGTTTCTACAGATGGCGGTGTAGATATTTCCTTGTTTATACAGGTAGCGGTGTAGATATTCCCATGTTTACAGAGATAGAGGTGTAGATATTTCCATCTTTGCACGGATTGCTGTGTAGATATTTCCATGTTTATGCAGATAGCTGTGTAGATATTTCCAAGTTTACACAGATAGCTGTGTAGATATTTCCATGTTTACACACATAGCGTGGTAGATATTTCCATGTTTATACAGATTGCGGTGCAGATATTTCCATGATCATACAGATAGCGGTGTAGATATTTTCATGTTTATACAGATAGCGGTGGAGATGTTTCCATGTTTATAGTGTCTGCGGTATAGGTATTTCCATGTTTATACAGATAGCGGTGTAGGTATTTCCATGTTTACAGAGATAGGGGTATAGTTATTTCCATCTTTGCACAGATTACTCTGTAGATATTTACATTTTTATACACATAGCTGGGTAGATATTTCCAAGTTTACACAGATAGGTGTGTAGATATTTCCATGTTTACACAGATAGCATTGTGTATATTTCCATGTTTATATATATAGCGGTGTAGATATTTCCTTGTTTATACAGATAACGGTGTAGATATTTCCATGTTTATACAGGTAGCGGTGGAGATATTTCCCTGTTTATACAGATAGCGATGTAGATATTTCCATGTTTATACAGATAGCGGTGTAGATATTTCCATGTTTATAGAGATAGCGGTGTATATATTTCCATGTTTATACAGATGGCTGTGTAGGTATTTCCATGTGTGTACAGATGGCAGTGTAGATATTTCCATGTTTATACAGATGGCAGTGTAGATATTTCCATGTTTATACAGATAGCGGTGTAGATATTTCCATGTTTACAGAGATAGCGGTGTAGATATTTCCATCTTTGCACAGATTGCGGTGTAAGTATTGCCAAATTTACACAGATAGCTGTGTAGATATTTCCAAGTTTACACTGATAGCTGTGTAGATATTTCCATGTTTACAGAGATAGCATTGTAGATATTTCCATGTTTATACAGATTGTGGCATAGATATTTCCATGTTTATACAGCTGGCGGTGTAGATATTAACATCTTTATGCAGATGGCAGTGTAGATATTTCCATGTTTATACAGATAGCGGTGTAGGTATTTACATGTCTATAGAGGTAGCGTTGTAGGTATTTCCATATTTATACAGATGGCGGTGTAGATATTTCCATGTTTGTACAGATGGCAGTGAAGATATTTCCATTTTTATACAGATATTGGTGTAGATATTTCCATGTTTATACAGATGGCGGTGTAGATACATCCATGTTTCTGAAGATGGCGGTGTAGATATTTTCATGTTTATAGAGATGGCGGTGTAGATATTTCCATGTATATAGAGATTGCAGTGTAGATATTTCCATGTTTATAGAGAAATCGGTGTAGGTATTTCCATGTTTATAGAGATATCGGTGTGGATATTTCCATATTTATACAGATACCGGTGTAGGTATTTCCATCTTTATACAGATAGAGGTGCAGATATTTCCATGTTTACACAAATAGCCGTGTGGATATTTCTATGTTTAAACAGATAGAGTTGCAGATATTTCCATGTTTATACAGATAGCGGTGTGGCTATTTCCAGGTTTATACAGATAGCGGTGTGGGTATTTCCATGTTTATACAGATAGCGGTATAGATATTTCCATGTTTATAGAGATGACTGTCTAGATATTTCCATGTTTATACAGCTTTCCTTGTAGATGTTTCCATGTTTATACAGATGGTGGTGTAGATATTTCCATGTTGATACAGATGACTGTGAAGTTATTTCCATGTTTATACATATGTCAGTGTAGATATTTTCATGTTTATAGAGATAACTATGTAGATATTTCCATGTTTATACAGATAGCGGTGTAGACATTTCCATGTTTAGAGAGATAGCGTTGTAGATATTTCCATATTTATACAGATAGCGGTGTAGATCTTTCCAGGTTTATAAAGATAGCGGTGTAGATATTTCCATGTTCATACAGATAGCGGTGTAGATATTTCCATATTTATAGAGGTGGCGTTGTAGGTATTTCCATGTTTATAGAGATAGCGGTGTAGATATTTCCATGTTTATACAACTCGCAGTGCAGATATTTCCATCTTTATACAGATGGCAGTGAAGATTTTTCCATGTTTATACAGATAGTGGTGTAGATATTTCCATGTTTATACAGATGGCGGTGTAGATACAGCCATGTTTCTGAAGATGGCGTTGTAGATATTTTCATGTTTATAGAGATGGCGGTGTAGATAATTCCATGTTTATAGAGATTGCGATGTAGATATTTCCATGTTTATAGAGAAAGCGGTGTTGGTATTTCCATGTTTATAGAGATAGCGGTGTAGATATTTCCATATTTCTACAGATAGCGGTGTAGGTATTTCCATGTTTATACAGATGGGGGTTGATGATATTTCCATGTTTCTACAGATGGCGGTGTAAATATTTCCTTGTTTATAAAGATTGCGGTGTAGATATTTCCATGTTTTCAGAGAAAGCAGTGTAGATATTTCCCTCTTTGCACGGATTGCCTTGTAGATATTTCCAAGTTTACACAGATAGCTGTGTAGGTATTTCCATGTTTACACAGATAGCGTTGTAGATATTTCCATGTTTATACAGATAGCGGTGTAGATATTTCCATGTTTATACAGATAGAGGTGTAGATATTTCCATGTTTGTATAGATGGCAGTGAAGATATTTCCATTTTTATACAGATATTGGTGTAGATATTTCCATGTTTTTACAGATGGCGGTGTAGATACATCCATGTTTCCGAAGATGGCGGTGTAGATATTTTCATGTTTATAGAGATGGCGGTGTAGATATTTCCATGTATATAGATTTGGCAGTGTAGATATTTCCATGTTTATATAGATGGCTGTGAAGATATTTCCATGTTTGTAGAGATTGTGGTGTTGACATTTCCATGTTTATAGAGATAGCGCTGTAGGTATTTCCTTGTTTATACAGATAGTTGTGTAAATACATCCATGTTTATACAGAAGGCTGTGTAGATACTTCCATGTGTATACAGATGACTCTGTAGATATTTGTATCTTTACACAAATGGCGGTGTAGATGTTTCCATGTTTATACAGATAACGGTGTAGATATATCCATGTTTATACAGATAGCGATGTAGATATTTCCATGTTTATACAGATAGTGGTGTAGATATTTCCATGTTTACACAGAGAGCGGTGTAGATATTTCCATCTTTGCACAGATTGCGGTGTAGATATTTCCATCTTTACACAGATAGCGGTGTAGATATTTTATATTTATGCAGATCGTGGTGTAGATATTTCCAACTTTCCACAGATGGCAGTTTAGATATTTCCATGTTTATTCAGATGACAGTGTTGATACTTCCATGTTTATACAGATAGCGGTGTAGATATTTCCATATTCATGCAGATGGCGGTGTAGATATTTCCATGTTTATAGAGATGGCGGTATAGATATTTCTATGTTTATAGAGGTAGCGGTGTAGATATTTCTATGTTTATAGAGATGGCGGTGTAGGTATTTTCATGTTTATAGATATAGTTGTGTAGCTCTTTCCATGTTTATACAGATAGCGGTGTTGGTATTTCCATGTTTATACAACTAGCGTTGTAGATATTTCCATGTTTATACAGCTCGCGTTGTAGATATTTCCATCTGTATATAGATGGCAGTGTAGATATTTCCATGTTTATAGAGATGGCGGTGTAGATATTTTCATGTTTGCACAGATAGCGGTGATAATATTTCCATGTTTTTACAGATAGCGGTGTAGATATTTCCATGTTTACACACATATCATCATAGATATTTCCATGTTTATACAGATTGCGGTGCAGATATGTCCATGATTATACAGATAGCGGTGTAGATATTTTCATGTTTATGCAGATATCGGTGGAGATATTTCCATGTTTATAGAGACTACAGTATAGATATTTCCATGTTTATACAGATATCAATGTAGATATTTCCATGTTTATACAGATAGCGGTGTAGATATTTCCATGTTTATATAGATGGCTGTGTAATATTTCCATGTGTATACAGATGGCGGTGTAGATATTTCCATGTTTATACACACAGCGGTGTAGATATTTCCATGTTTACAGATATAGCGGTAAAAATATTTCCATCTTTGCACAGATTGCGGTGTAGACATTGCAAACTTTACACAGATAGCGGCGTAGATATTTCCAAGTTTACACAGTTACCTGTGTCGATATTTCCATGTTTACAGAGATAGCATTGTAGATATTTCCATGTTTATACAGATAGCGGTGGAGATATTTCCATGTTTATACAGATAGCGCTGTAGATATGAGCATGTTTATGCAGATAGCGGTGTAGATATTTCCATGTTTATACAGATAGCGGTTTAGCTATTTCTATGTTTATACAGATAGCGATGTAGATATTTCCATGTTTATAGAAATGGCTGTGTAGGTATTTCCATGTTTATACAGATGGCAGTGTAGATATTTCTATATTTATAGAAATAGCCATGTAGATATTTCCATGTTTAAACAGATAGCGGTGTAGACATTTCCATGTTTATAGAGATAGCGGTGTATATATTTCCATATTTATACAGACAGCGGTGTAGATATTTCCATGTTTATACAGATAGCGGTGTAGATGTTTCCATGTTTATACAGATAGCGGTGTAGCTATTTCCATGTTTACAGAGATAGAGTTGTAGATATTTCCATATTTGCACTGATTGCCGTGTAGATATTTCCACCTTCAAACAGATAACGGTGTACATATTTGCATGTTTACACAGACAGCTGAATAGATATTTCCATGTTCACACAGATAGTGTTGTAGGTATTTCCATGTTTATACAGATAACGGTGTATACATTTCCAAGTTTTTAGAGATATCGTTGTAGATATTTCCTTGTTTACAGAGATAGTGGTGTAGCTATTTCCATGTTTATACAGATAGCGTTGTAGACATTTCCAAGTTTATACAGATAGCGGTGTTCGTATTTCCAAGTTTATATATATAGCGGTGTAGATATTTCCATGTTTAAACAGCTCACGGTGTAGATATTTACGTCTTTATACAGACGGCACTGTAGATATTTCCATGTTTATACAGATGGTGGTGTACATAGTTCCATATTTATACAGATGGTGGTGTACATAGTTCCATGTTTATGGAAATGGCAGTGTAGATATTTCCTTGTTTATAGAGATAGTGGTGCAGGTATCTCCATGTTTATAGAGATAACGGTGTAGATATTTCCATGATTATACAGATGGTTGTGTAGATATTTCCATGTGTATACAGATGGCAGTGTAGGTATTTCCATGTTTATACAGATGGCAGTGTAGCTATTTCCATGTTTATAAAGATAGCGGTGTAGGCATATCCATGTTTATACAGATCGCAGTGTAGCTATTTCCATGTTCATACAGATAGCGTTGTAGATCTGTATACGGTGAAGATATTTCCTTGTTTTTAGTGATAGCCATGTAGATATTTCCATGTATATACAGATAGCGGTGTTGACATTTCCATGTTTATAGACATAGCGGTGTAGATATTTCCATAATTATACAGATAGCGGAGTAGACACTTCCATGTTTATACAGATAGCAGTGCAGATATTTCCATGTTTATACAGATAGCGGTGTAGAAATATCCATGTTTATACACACTGTGGTGTAGATATTTCCATGTTTATACATATAGTGGTGTAGATATTTCCATGTTTATACAGATATTGGTGTAGATATTTCCATGATTACAGAGACAGAGGTGTAAATATTTCCATCTTCACACAGATTGCGGTGTACATATTTCCATGTTTCCACAGACAGCTGTGTAGGTATTTCCATGTTTACACAGATAGTGTTGTAGATATTTCCATGTTTATAGAGATTGCAGTGTAGATATTTCCAGTTTTATATATATATCGGTGTAGATATTTCCATGTTTATACAGATAGCGGTGTACATATTTCCATGTTTATGGAGATAGCGGTGAAGATATTTCCATATTTATACAGAGAGCAATGTAGATATTTGAATGTTTATACAGATAGCGGTCTAGATATTTCCATGTTTATACAGATAGCGGTGTAGATATTTCCATGTATATACAGATAGCGGTGGAGATATTTTCAAGTTTATACAGATAGCGGTGGACGTATTTTCATGTTTATATTGATGGCAGTGTAGATATTTCCAAGTATATACAGATAGCGGTGTAGATATTTCCGTGTTTGTACAGATAGCGTTGCAGGTATTTCCATGTTTATAGAGATAGCGGTGTAGATATTTCCATGTTTATACAGATGGCTGTGTAGATATTTCCATGTGTATACAGGTGGAAGTGTAGATATTTCCATGTTTATACAGATGGGGGTGTAGATATTTCCATGTTTATACAGATAGCGGTGTAGATATTTCCATATTTACTGAGATAGAGGTGTAGATATTTCCATATTTGCACAGATTGCGGTGTACATATTTCCACGTTTATTCAGATAGCGGTGTAGATATTTCCATGTTTATACAGAAAGCAGTGTAGATATTTCCATGTTTCTACAGATAGCAGTGTAGATATTTCCATGTTTATACAGATAGCAGTGTAGATATTAACATGTTTATACAGATAGCGGTGTAGATATTTCCATGTGTGTACAGATTGTGGTGCAGATATTTCCATGTTTATAAAGATAGCGGTGTAGATATTTCCATGTTTATACAGATAGTGGTGTAGATATTTCCATGTTTACAGAGGCAGAGGTGTAGATATTTCCATATTCACACAAATTGTGGTGTACATATTTCCATGTTTACACAGACAGCTGTGAACATATTTCCATGTTTACACAGGTAGTGTCGTAGATATTTCCATGTTTGTAGAAATTGCAGTGTAGATATTTCCATGTTTATAAAGATAGCGGTGTAGGTATTTCCATGTATATACAGATAGCAGTGGAGATATTTCCATGTTTATATAGATAGCGCTGTAGATATTTGCATGTTTATACAGATAACAATGTAGGTATTTCAATGTTTATACAGATAGTGGTCTAGAGATTTCCATGTTTATACAGATAACGGTGTAGATATTTCCATGTTTATACAGATAGCGGTGTAGATAATTCCATGTTTATGCAGTTAGCTGTGGAGATATTTTCAAGTTTATAAAGATAGCGTTGGACATATTTTCATGTTTATAGACATGGCAGTGTAGATATTACCAACTTTATACAGATAGCGGTGCAGGTATTTCCATGTTTGAAGAGACAGCGGTGTACATATTTCCATGTTTTTACAGATGGTTGTGTAGATATTTCCATGTTTATACAGATGAGTGTGTAGATATTTCCATGTTTTTTACAAATGGAGGTGTAAATATTTCCATGTTACGCAGATAGCGGTGTGGATATTTCCATGTTTATACAGATAGCGATGTAGATATTTCCATGTTTATAGAGATGGCTGTGTAGTTATTTCCATGTTTATACAGATTGCAGTGTAGATATTTCCATGTTTATACAGATAGTGGAGTAGATATTTCCATGTTTACACAGTTGACTTTGTAGGTATTTCCATGTTTACACATATGGCGGTATAGATATTTCCATGTTTAGAGAGATAGCCATGAAGATATTTTCATGTTTATACAGACAGCGGTGTAGACATTTCCATGTTTATAGAGATAGCGGTGTAGATATTTCCATAGTTATACAGATAGCGGTATAGATATTTCAATGTTTATACAGATAGCGGTGTAGATGTTTCCATGTTTATACAGATAGCGGTGTAGGTATATCCATGTTTATACAGATCGTGGTTTACATATTTCCATGTTTATACAGATAGCGGTGTAGATATTTCCATATTTACAGAGATAGAGGTGTAGATATTTCCACATTTGCACAGAATGCGGTGTACATATTTCCACGTTTATACAGATAGCGGTGTAGATATTTCAATGTCTATTGAGATAGCGGTTTAGTTATTTCCATGTTTATACAGATGGCAGTGTAGATATTTCCATGATTATACAGAAGGCGGTGAAGATATTTCCATGTTTTTAGAGATAGCCATGTAGATATTTCCATGTTTATACAGATAGCGGTGTTGACATTTCCACGTTTATAGCGATAGCGATGTAGATATTTCCATATTTATACAGATAGCAGAGTAGATATTTCCATGTTTATTCAGATAGCAGTGTAGACATTACCATCTTTATACAGATAACGGTGTAGATAATTCCATGTTTATACAGATAGCGGTGGAGATATTTTCAAGTTTATACAGATAGCGGTGGACATATTTTCATGTTTATAGAGATGGCAGTCTTGATATTTCCAAGTTTATACAGATAGCGGTGTCGATATTTCCGTGTTTATACACATAGCGGTGCAGGTATTTCCATGTTTGTAGAGACAGCGGTGTAGATATTTCCATGTTTTTACAGATGGGGGTGAAGATATTTCCATGTTTATACAGATGACTGTGTAGATATTTCCATGTTTTTTACAGATGGCGGTGTAAATATTTCCATGTTACGCAGATAGTGGTGTGGATATTTCCATGTTTAGACAGATAGCGGTGGAGATATTTCAATCTTTATACAGATGACTGTGTAGATATTTCCATGTGTATACAGATGGCAGTGTAGATATTTCCATGTTTATACAAATGGCAGTGTAGATATTTCCATGTTTATACAGATTATGGTGTGGCTATTTTCATGTTTATAGAAATAGCGGTGTAGGTATTTCCATGTTTATAGAGATGGCTTTGTAGACATTTCCATGTTTACACAGATGACTGTGTAGGTATTTCCATGTATATTCAGAAGGCAGTGTTGATATTTCAATGTTTATAGAGATAGCAGTTTAGTTATTTCCATGTTTATACAGAAGGCAGTGTAGATATTTCCATGTTTATACAGAAGGCGGTGAAGATATTTCCATGTTTTTAGGGATAGCCATGTAGATATTTCCATGTTTATACAGATAGCGGTGTTGACATTTCCATGTTTATAGAGATAGCAGTGTAGATATTTCCATATTTATGCAGATAGCGTAGTAGATATTTCCATGTTTATACAGACAGCAGTGTAGACATTAACATGTTTATACAGATAGCGGTGTACATATATCCATGTTTATACAGATTGTGGTGTAGTTATTTCCATGTTTATACAGATAGCTGTGTAGATATTTCCGTGTTTATACAGATAGTGGTGTAGATATTTCCATGTTTACAGAGACAGAGGTGTAGATATTTCCATATTCACACAGATTGCGGTGTACATATTTCCATATTTACACCGACAGCTGTGAAGATATTCCCATGTTTACACAGATACTGTTGTAGGTGTTTCCATGTTTATAGAGATTGTAGTGTAGATATTTCCATGTTTATATAGATAGCGCTGTAGATATTTGCTTGTTTATACAGATAGCGGTGTAGATATTTCCATGTTTATACAGATAGCGGTGTAGATATTTCCATGTTTATAGAGATAGCGGAGGAGATATTTCCATGTTTTTACAGATAGCAATGTAGATATTTGAATGTTTATACAGATAGCGGTCTAGATATTTCCATGTTTATACATATAACCATGTAGATGTTTCCATTTTTATACATATAGCGGTGTAGTTATTTCCATGTTTATACAGATGACTGTGTACATATTTCCATGTTTATACAGATGGCGGTGCAGATATTTCCATGTTTTTAGAGATAGCGGTCTAGATATTTCCATGTTTATATAGATAGCGGTCTAGATATTTCCATGTTTATACAGACAGAGGTGTAGATATTTCCATGTTTATAGAGATAGCGGTGGACATATTTTCAAGTTTATACAGATATCGGTGGACATATTTTCATGTTTATACAGGTGGCGGTGTACATATTTCCAAGTTCATACAGATGGCGGTGTACATATTTCCGTGTTTATACAGATAGCGGTGTAGATATTTCCATGTTTATGCAGATAGCGGTATAGGTTTTACATGTTTACAGAGATTGCGGTGTAGATATTTCCATATATATACAGATGACTGTGTAGTATTTCCATGTGTATTCTGATGGCAGTGTAGATATTTCCATGTTTATACAGATGGAGGGGTAGATATTTCCATGTTTATACGGATGACTGTGTAGATATTACCATATTTTTACAGATGGCAGTGTAGATATTTCCATGTTTATGCACATATCGGTGTCATTATTTCCATGTTTATAGGGATAGCGGTGTAGCTATTTCCATGTTTATAGAGATGGCTGTGATGACATTTCCATGTTTATACAGATTGCAGTGTAGATATTTCCATGTTTATACAGATAATCGTGTAGATATTTCCATGTTTATACAGATGACTGTGTAGGTATTTCCATGTATATACGGAAGGCAGTGTAGATATTTCCAAGTTCATACAGATAGCCATGTAGATATTTCCATGTTTATACAGATAGCTGTGTAGACATTTCCATGTTTACAGAGATAGCGGTGTGGATATTTCCATATTTATTCAGATAGCGTTGTAGATATCTGCATGTTCATACAGGAAGAGGTGTAGATATCTCCATGTTTATACAGATCAAGGTGTAGATATTTCCATCTTTCTACAGATGGCAGTGCAGATATTTCTACGTTTATACAGATGGCGGTGTAGATGTTTCCATTTTTACACATATTGCGGTGTAGATATTTCCAAGTTTATGCAGATGGCGGTGTAGATATTTCCATGATTACTGAGATTCGTTGTAGATATTTCTGTCTTTATAGAGATAGTGGTGTAGATAATTCCATGTTTATAGAGATGGCGGTGTAGGTATTTCCATGTTTATAGAGACAGTGGGGTAGATATTTCCATGTTTACAGTCAGCGCTGTAGATATTTCCATGTTTATGCAGATAGTGGTGTTGGTATTTGCATGTTTATACACATAGCTGTGTAGATATTTCCATGTTTGTACAGCTCACGGTGTAGATATTTCCATCTTTATACACATGGCAGTGTAGTTATTCCCATGTTTCTAGAGCTGGCGGTGTAGATATTTCCATGATTATAGAGACGGTGTTGTAGTTATATCCATGTCTATAGAGATGATGTTGTAGATATTTCCATGTATATACAGATGACTGTGTAGATATTTCCATGTCTCTACAGAGGGCGGTGTAGATATTACCATGATTATAGAGATAGCGGTGTAGATATTTCCATGTTTATACAGATAGCGGTGCAGATATTTCCATGTTCATAGAGATAGCGTTGTATATATTTCCATCTTTGCACACATTGTGGTGCAGATATTTCCATGTTTACACAGATAACGGTGTAGATATTTGCATGTTTACACAGATAGCGTTGTAGACATTTCCATGTTTAAACAGATAGCGGTGTAGATAATTCCATGTTTATAGATATAGCTGGGTAGATGTTTCAATGTTTATACAGATAGCGATGGACTTATTTCCTTGTTTATAAAGATAGCTGTGTAGATATTTCCATGCTTATAGAGATACCGGTGTAGATATTTCCATGTTAATAGTGTTAGCAGTGTAGATATTTCCATGTTTATACAGATGGTGGTGTAGATATTTCCAAGTTTTTACAGATGGCGGTGTAGATATTTCCATGTTTATACAGAGAGCAGTGTAGATATTTCCATGCTAATACAGAGAGTGGTGTAGATATTACCATGTTTACACAGATAGCGGTGTAGATATTTCCATCTTTGCACAGATTGCGGTGTAGATATTTCCTACTTTACAAAGATAGCGGTGTAGATATTTCCACCTTTGCACAGATTGCAGTGAAGATATTTCCATCTTTACACAGATAGCATTGTAGATATTTCAATGTTTACACAGATTGCAGTGTAGATATTTCCATGTTTACAGAGATAGCGTTGAAGATATTTGCATGTTTATACAGATAGCGGTGTAGATATTTCCATGTTCATGAAGATAGCGGTGTAGATGTTTCTATGTTTATACAGAAAGTGGTGGAAATATTTCCATGTTTTTACAGATCGTGGTGTAGATATTTCCATGTTTATACAGATAGCAGTGGAGAGAATTCCATGTTTATACAGATAGCGGTGGAGATATTAGCATGTTTATACAGATGGCGGTGTAGATATTTCCATGTTTATAGAGATGACTGTGTTGTTATTTCCATGTTTATACAGAAGGCAGTTTAGGTATTTCCATATTTATAGAGTTAGCCTTGTAGATATTTCCATGTTTAAACAGATAACGGTATCGACATTTCCATGTTTATAGAGATAGCGGTGTAGATATTTCCATATTTATACAGATCTCGGTGTAGATATTTGCATGTTTATACAGTTAGCGGTGTAGATATTTCCATGTTTATACAGATAGCAGTGTAGATATTTCCATTTTTATACAGATCGTGGTGTAGATATTTCCATGTTTATATGGATAGCGGTGTAGATATTTCCATGTTTATACAAGTAGTGGTGTAGATATTTCCAAGTTTATACAGATCGCGGTGTAGACATTTCCATCTTTCCACAGATGGCAGTGTAGATATTTCTATGTTTATACACATGGTGGCATAGATATTTCCATGTTTATACAGATGGCGATGTAGATATTTCCATGTTTATAGAGACAGTGGTGTTCATATTTCCATGTTTATAGAGATGGCGGTGTAGGTATTTCTATGTTCATAGAGATAGTGGTGTAGATAATTCCGTGTTTTTAGGTATGGCAGTGCAGATATTTCCATGTTTATAGAGATAGTGGTGTGGATATTTCCATGTTTACAGATAGTGGTTTAGATATTTCCATGTTTATACAGAGAGCAGTGTTGTTGTTTCCATCTTTATACAGATAGCGTTGTAGATATTTCCATGTTTATACTGCTCACGGGGTAGATATTTCCATCTTTGTACAGATGGCAGTGTAGATATGTCCATGTTTATACAGATAGCGGTTTAGATATTTCCATTTTTACACAGATGTTGCTGTAGATATTTCCATGTTTATGGAGATGGCGGTGTAGATATTTTCATGTTTATAAATATGTCAGTGTAGGTATTTCCAGGTTTATAGAGATGGCGGTGTAGATATGACCATGTTTATAGAGATAGCTGTGTAATTACTTCCATCTGTATAGAGATAGCGGTGTAATAATTTCCATGTTTATGCAGATGGCTGTGTACATATTTCCATGTTTATACAGAGGGCAGTCTAGATATTTCCATGTTTATAGAGATGGTGTTGCAGATATTTCCATGTTTATACAGATGACTGTGTAGATATTTCCATGTTTATACAGATGGCGGCATGGATATTTCCATGTTTGTAGAGATAGCGGTGTATATATTTCCATACTGATAGAGATAGCAGTGTAGATATTTCCATGTTTATTCAGAGGGCGGTGTAGATATTTCCATGTTTATACAGAAAGCGGTGTATTTATTTCCATGTATATACAGAGAGACTTGTAGATATTTCCATGTTTATACAGATCATGGTGTAGACATTTCCACGTTTATACAGATAGCGTTGTTGGTATTTCCCTGTTTATACAGATAGCAGTGCAGATATTTCCATGTTTATACAGCACGGGATGCAGATATTTCCATCTTTATACAGACTGCAGTGTAGAAAACTCCATGTTTACACAGATGGCGATGTAGATAGTTCCATATTTATAGAGATGGCGGTTTAGATATTTCCATGTTTATAGAGTTTGTGATGTAGATATTTCCATGTTTATACAGATTGCAGTGTAGGTATTTCCATGTTTATAGAGATAGCGTTGTAGATATTTTCATGTTTATACAGATTGCGGTGGAGATATGTCCATGTTTATACAGATAGCAATGGAGATATTTCCAAGTTAATACACATAGCGGTGTAGATATTTCCATGTTTATACAGATAGCGGTGTAGATATTTCCATGTTTATACTGATGGCTGTGCCGATATTTCCATGTTTATTCAGAGTTCTCTGTAGATATTTCCATGTTTACAAAGATGACAGTGTAGATAATTCCAGGTTTATACAGTTGACTGTGTAGATATTTCCATGTTAATACAGACGGCGGTGTAGATATTTCCATGATAATAGAAATAGCGGTGTAGATATTTATATGTTTATAGAAACAGCGTTGTAAATATTTCCATATTTATACAGATAGTGGTGTAGATATTATCATGTTTTTACAGATAGCGGTGTAGGTTTTTCGATCTTTATTCAGAGAGTGCTGTACATATTTCCATGTTTATACAGATCACTGTGTAGATATTTCCATGTTTATACAGGTAACGTTGTAGATATTTCCATCTTTATACAAACGGTGGTGTAGACATTTCCATGTTCCTACACATGACTGTGTAGTTATTTCCATGTTTATACATATGGCGTTGTAGATATTTCCATATTTATAGAGATAGTAGTGTAGATATTTCCAGGTTTATACAGATACCGGTGTAGATATTCCCATGTTAATACCGACTGCAGTGTAGATATTTCTATGTTTATACAGATAGCGGTGTAGATATTTCCATGTTTGAACAGATGGCGGTGTTGATATTTCCATCTGTACACAGATTGCCATGTAGATATTTCCATCTTCATACAGATGTCGTTGTAGATATTTCCATGGATATGCAGATGGCGGTGTGGGTATTTCCATGTTTATAGAGATAGCGGTGTAGGTAATTCCATGTTCATAGACATAGCGGTGTAGATATTTCCATGTTTATACCGATAGCGGTGTTGGTATTTCCACGTTTATACAGATAGCGATGTAGATATTTCCATGTTTATACAGATGGCGGTGTAGATATTTCCATGTTTATACAGATGACTGTATAGGTATTTCCATGTTTTTACAGATGGCAGTGCAGATATTTCCATGTTTATGGAGATAGCGGTGTAGATATTTCCATGTTGGTAAAGATGGCAGTGTTGATATTTCCATCTATACACAGATGGCCGTGTAGATATTTCCATGTTTATACAGATGGCGGCATAGATATTTCCGGGGATATGCAGATGGCAGTGTAGATATTTCCATGTTTATACACATAGCGGTGTAGATATTTCCTTGTTTACACAGATGGTGGTGTAGATATTTCCGTGTTTATACACATGGCTGAGTAGATACTTCCATCATTATGGAGATGGAAGTGTAGATAATTTCAAGTTTATAGAGATGGCGGTGTAGATATTTCCATATTTATAGAGATAGCGGTGTAGATATTTCCATGTTTCTACAGATGGCGGTGTAGATATTTCCATATTTATATAGATGTCTGTGTAGATATTTCCATGTGTATACAGATGGTATTGTAGATATTTCCATGTTTATACAGATGGTGGTGAAGATATTTCCATGTTTATTCAGATTACTTTGTAGATATTTCCATTTTTTTACAGATGGCAGTGTAGATATTTCAATGTTTATAGAGATGGCGCTGTAGATATTTCCATGTTTATACAGATAACGGTGGAGATATTTCCATGTTTATACAGACAGCAGTGGAGATATTTCCATGTTTATAAACATAGCGGTGTACATATTTCCATGTTTATAGAGACAGCGGTGTAGGTATTTCCATGTTTATACAGATAGCGGTGCAGATATTTCCATGTTTATACAGATTCCTATGCAGATATTTCCATATTTATAGAGAGGGCTGTGTAGATATTTCCATGTTTATGCAGATACCAGTGTAGAAATTTCCATGTTTATACAGACCGCGGTGTAGATATTTCCATGTTTATTCAGATAGCGGTGTAGATATTTCCATGTTTGTACACATGGCGGTTTTGATGTTTACATCTATACACAGATTGCCATGTAGGTATTTCCATGTGTATACAGATGGCATTGAAGTTATTTCCATGTTTATACAGATGGTGGTGTAGATATTTCCATGTTTACACAGATGACTGTAAAGGTATTTCCACGCTTATACAGATGGCGGTGTAGATATTTCCATGTTTATAGGGATAGCGGTGTAAATATTTCCATATTTATACACATAACGGTGTAGAAATTTCCACGTTTATACAGATATCGGTGTAAATATTTCCATGTTTATACAGATCACGGTGTAAATATTTCCATGTTTATAGAGATAGCGGTGTATATATTTCCATGTTTATACAGATAGCGGTGTAGATATTTCCATGTTTATACAGACCGCGGTGAAGATATTTCCATGTTTATACAGATAGCGGTGCAGATATTTCCATGTTTGTACAGTTGGCGGTGTTGATATTTCCATCTATACACAGATGACCGTGTAGATATTTCCATGTTTATACAGATGGCAGTGCAGATATTTCTATGGTTATGTAGATGGCGGTGTAGATATTTCCATGTATATACGGATATTGCTGTAGTTATTTCCATGTTTATATAGAGAGCGGTGTAGATATTTCCATGTATATACACATAGCTGTGTCGATATTTCCATGTTTATACAGATGGCGGTGTAGATATTTCCATGTTCATACCGATAACTTTGTAAGTATTTCCATGTTTATACAGATGGCGGTGTAGATATTTCCATGTTTATACAGATGGCAGTGAAGATAATTCCATGTTTATACAGATAGCGGTGTAGATAATTCCATGTTTATACAGATGGCGGTGTAGATTCATCCATGTTTCTGAAGATGGCAGTGTAGATATTTTCAAGTTTATTGAGATGGATCTGTAGATATTTCCATGTATATAGAGATAGCAGTGTAGATATTTTCATGTTTATATAGTAAGCGGTGTAGGTATTTCCATGTTTATACATACGGCAGTGTAGATATTTCCATGTTTATACACATATCGGTTTAGATATTTCCATGTTTACAGAGATAGCGGTGTAGGTATTTCCATCTTTGCACAAATTGCGGTGTAGGTATTGCCAAATTTACACAGATAGCGGTGTAGGTTTTTCCAAGTTTACACAGATATCTGTGTAGATATTTCCATGTTTACAGAGATAGCATTGTAGATACTTCCATGTTTATACAGATTGTGGTGTATTTATTTCCAAGTTGATACAGATAGCACTGTAGATATTTCCATGTTTATACAGGTAGCGGTGTAGAAATTCCCATGTTTATACAGATCGCTTTGTAGACATTTCCATCTATCTACAGATGTCAGTGTAGATATTTCCAAGTTTATACAGATGGCAGTGTAGATATTTCCATGTTTATACAGATGTCTGTGTAGATATTTCCGTGTTTATTCAGATGGCGGTGTAGATATTTCCATGTTTATAGAGATGGCGGTGTAGTTATTTCTATGTTTATAGAGATAGCGGTGTAAATATATCCATGTTTATAGAGATGGTGGTGTAAGTATTTTCATGTTTATACAGATAGCGGTGTAGATATTTCCATGTTTATACAGCTCGCTGTGTAGATATTTCCATCTTTATACAGATGGCAGTGTAGATATTTCCATGTTTGTACAGATAGCGGTGTAGATATTTCCATGTCTATCGTGGTAGCGGTGTAGTTATTTCCATATTCATACAGATTGCAGTGTAGATATTTCCATCTTTATACAAATGGCTGTGTAGATATTTCCATGTTTATACAGATGGCAGTGAAGATATTTCCATGTTTATACAGATAGTGGTGTAGATATTTCCATGTTTATACAAATGGCGGTGTAGATACATCCATGTTTCTGAAGTTGGCAGTGTAGGTATTTTCATGTTTAAAGAGATGGCGGTGTAGATATTTCCATGTTTATACAGATGTCTGTGTCGATATTTCCTGGTTTATGCAGATAGCGGTGTAGATATTTCCATGTTTCTAGAGATGTCGGTCTAGTTATTTCTAAGTTTATAGAGATAGCGGTGTAAATATTTCCATGTTTATAGAGATGGTGGTGTAAGTATTTTCATGTTTATAGAGATAGCGGTGTAGATATTTACAGGTTTATACAGGTAGCAGTGTTGGAATTTCCAAGTTTATACAGATAGCGGTGTAGATATTTTCATGTTTATACAGCTCGCGGTGTAGTTATTTCCATCTTTATACACATGGCAATGTAGATATTTCCATGTTTATACAGATAGCGGTGTAGTTATTTCCATGTCTATAGAGATAGCGGTGTAATTATTTCCATATTTATACAGATTGCGGTGTACATATTTCCATCTTTATACAGATGGCGGTGTAGATATTTCCATGTTTCTACTGATGGCAGTGTAGATATTTCCATGTTTATACAGACGGGGATGTATGTATTTTCATGTTTGCACAGATAGCGGTGAAGATATTTCCATGTTTATACAGATAGCGGTGTAGATATTTCCATGTTTATACAGATCGTGGTGTAGATATTTCCATGTTTATACAGATCGTGGTGTAGATATTAACATGTGTATACAGACCGCGGTGTAGATATTTCCATGTTTACACACATAGCATGATAGATATTTCCATATTTATAGAGACTGCGGTGTAGTTATGTCCATGATTATACAGATAGCGGTGTAGATATTTTCATGTTTATACAGATAGCGGTGGAGATATTTCCATGTTTATAGAGACTGCGGTATAGATATTTCCATGTTTATACAGATCGCTTTGTAGGCATTTCCATCTTTCTACAGATGTCAGTGTAGATATTTCCAAGTTTATACAGATGGCAGTGTAGATATTTCCATGTTTATACAGATGTCTGTGTAGATATTTCCATGTTTATACAGATAGCGGTGTAGATATTTCTATGTGTATAGAGATGGCGGTGTAGTTATTTCCATGTTTATAGAGATAGTTGTGCAGATATTTCCATGTTTATACAGATGGCTGTGTCGGTATTTCCATGTTTTTACAGATAGCGGTGTTGGTATTTCCATGTTTATACAACTAGCGTTGTAGGTATTTACATGTTTATGCAGCTCGCGGTGTAGATATTTCCATCTTTATAGAGATGGCAGTGTACATATTTCCATGTTTATACAGACGGCGATGTAGATATTTTCATGTTTGCACAGATAGAGGTGAAGATATTTCCATGTTTATACAGATAGCGGTGTAGATATTTCCATGTTTATACAGATCGCGGTGTAGATATTTCCATGTTTATGCAGATAGTGGTGTAGATATTAACATGTGTATACAGACCACGGTGTAGATATTTCCATGTTTACACACATAGCATGATAGATATTTCCATATTTATAGAGACTGCGGTGTAGTTATGTCCATGGTTATACAGATAGCGGTGTAGATATTTTCATGTTTATACAGATAGCGGTGGAGATATCTCCATGTTTATAGAGACTGCGGTGTAGATATTTCCATGTTTATACAGATAGCGGTGTAGATATTTCCATGTTTACGGAGATAGCGGTGTAGGTATTTCCATCTTTGCACAGATTGCTGTGTAGATATTTCCATTTTTACACAGATAGCTGGGTAGATATTTCCAAGTTTACACAGATAACTGTGTAGATATTTCCATGTTTACACAGGTAGCATTGTATATATTTCCATGTTTATACTGATAGCGGTGTAGATATTTCCATGTTTATACAGATAGCGGTGTAGGTATTTCCATTTTTATACAGATAGCGGTGGAGATATTTCCCTGTTTATACAGATAGCGATGTAGATATTTGAATGTTTATGCAGATAGCGATGTAGATATTTCCATGTTTATACAGATGGCTGTGTAGATATTTCCATGTGTGTACTGATGGCAGTGTGGATATTTCCATGTTTATACATATGGCGCTGTAGATATTTCCATGTTTATACAGATGGCAGAGTAGATATTTCCATGTTTATACACATAGCGGTGTAGATATTTCCATGTTTACAGAGATAGCGGTGTAGATATTTCCATCTATGCACAGATTGCGTTGTAATTATTGCCAAATTTACAGATAGCGGTGTAGTTATTTCCAAGTTTACACAGATAGCTGTGTAGATATTTCCATGTTTACAGAGATAGCATTGTAGATGTTTCCATGTTTATACAGATTGCGGTGTAGTTATTTCCATGTTGATACAGATAGCGGTGTAGATATTTCCAAGTTTATACAGGTAGCGGTGCAGAAATTCCCATGTTTATACAGATCGCTTTGTAGGCATTTCCATCTTTCTACAGATGTCAGTGTAGATATTTCCAAGTTTATACAGATGGCAGTGTAGATATTTCCATGTTTATACAGATGTCTGTGTAGATATTTCCAAGTTTATACAGATGGCGGTGTAGATATTTCCATCTTTATACAGATGGCAGAGTAGATATTTCCATGATTATACAGATAGCGTTGTAGATATTTACATGTCTATAGAGGTAGCGGTGTAGGTATTTCCATATTTATACAGATTGCGGTGTAGATATTTCCATCTTTATACAGATGGCGATGTGGATATTTCCATGTTTATACAGATGGCAGTGAAGGTAGTTCCATGTTTATACAGATAGTGGGGTAGATATTTCCATGTTTATACAGTTGGCGGTGTACATACATCCATGTTTCTGAAGATGGCGGTGTAGATATTTTCATGTTTATAGAGATGTCGGTGTAGGTATTTCCATGTATATAGAGATTGCAGTGTAGTTATTTCCATGTATATAGAGAAATCGGTGTAGGTATTTCCATGTTTATAGAGATAGCGGTGTGGATATTTCCATATTTATACAGATAGCGGTGTAGTTATTTCCGTGTTATACAGATGGCGGTGTAGATATTTCCTTGTTTATACAGATATCGGTGTAGATATTTCCAGGTTTATACAGAGAGCGGTGTAGATATTTCCAAGTTTTACAGATAGTGGTGAAGATATTTCCATCTTTATACAGATAGCGGTGTAGATGTTTCCATGTTTACACAAATAGCCGTGTAGATATTTCTATGTTTACACAGATATATTTGCAGATATTTCCATGTTTATAAAGATAGCGGTGCAGACATTTCCATGTTTATACAGATAGCAGTGTGGCTGTTTCCATGTTTATGCAGATAGCGGTGTGGGTATTTCCATGTTTACACAGATAGTGGTATAGATATTTCCATATTTATAGAGATGACTGTCTAGATATTTCCATGTTTATACAGCTTTCCGTGTAGATATTTCCATGTTTATACTGATAGCGGTGTAGATATTTCCATGTTTATACAGATAGCGGTGGAGGTATTTCCCTGTTTATGCAGATAGCGATGTAGATATTTCCATGTTTATACAGATAGCGGTGTAGATATTTCCATGTTTATAGAGGTAGCAGTGTAGATATTTCCATGTTTATACAGATGGCTGTGTAGATATTTCCATGTTTATAGAGATAGCGGTGTAGATATTTCTATCTTTATACAGATAGTGGTGTAGATATCTCCATGTTTATACAGATGGCGGTGTAGATAGTTCCATGATTATGGAGATGGCGGTGTAGATATTTTCATGTTTATATAGATGGCGGTGTAGATATTTCCATGTTTGTAGAGATTGTGGCGTTGTTGTTTCCATGTTTATAGATATAGCGCTGTAGTTATTTCCTTGTTCATACAGATAGTTGGGTAGATACATCCATGTTTATACAGATGGCTGTGTAGATATTTCCATATGTATACAGATGACTCTGTAGATATTAGTATGTTTACACAAATGGCGGTGCAGATATTTCCATGTTTATGCAGATAGCGGTGTAGATATTTCCATGTTTATACAGATAACGGTGTGGATATATCCATGTTTATACAGATAGCGATGTAGCTATTTCCATGTTTATACAGTTAGTGGGGTAGATATTTCCATGTTTACAGAGATAGCGGTGTAGATATTTCCATCTTTGCACAGATCGTGGTGTAGATATTTCCATCTTTCCACAGATGGCAGTTTAGATATTTCCATGTTTATACAGATGACAGTGTAGATATTTCCATGTTTATACAGATTGCGGTGTAGATATTTCCATGTTCATGCAGATGGCTGTGTAAATATTTCCATGTTTATAGAGATGGCGGTGTAGATATTTCTATATTTATAGAGATAGCAGTGTAGATATTTCTATGTGTATAGAGATGGCGGTGTAGTTATTTCCATGTTTATAGAGATAGTTGTGTAGATATTTCCATGTTTATACAGATGGCTGTGTCGGTATTTCCATGTTTATACAGATAGCGTTGTTGGTATTTCCATGTTTATACAACTAGCGTTGTAGGTATTTACATGTTTATGCAGCTCGCGGTGTATATATTTCCATTTTTATACAGATAGCGGTGGAGATATTTCCCTGTTTATACAGATAGCGATGTAGAGATTTGAATGTTTACAGATAGCGATGTAGATATTTCCATGTTTATACAGATGGCTGTGTAGATATTTCCATGTGTGTACTGATGGCAGTGTGCATATTTCCATGTTTATACAAATGGCGCTGTAGATATTTCCATGTTTATACAGATGGCAGAGTAGATATTTCCTTGTATATACAGATAGCGGTGTAGATATTTCCATGTTTACAGAGATAGCGGTGTAGATATATCCATCTTTGCACAGATTGCGTTTTAATTATTGCCAAATTTACAGATAGCGGTGTAGATATTTCCAAGTTTACACAGATAGCTGTATAGATATTTCCATGTTTACAGAGATAGCATTGTAGGTGTTTCCATGTTTATACAGATTGCGGTGTAGAAATTCCCATGTTTATACAGATCGCTTTGTAGGCATTTCCATCTTTCTACAGATGTCAGTGTAGATATTTCCAAGTTTATACAGATGGCAGTGTAGATATTTCCATGTTTATACAGATGTCTGTGTAGATATTTCCATGTTTATGCAGACGGCGGTGAAGATATTTCCATGTATATAGGGATGGCGGTGTAGTTATTTCTATGTTTATAGAGATAGCGGTGTAAATATTTCCATGCTTATAGAGATGGTGGTGTAAGTATTTTCATGTTTATAGTGATAACGGTGTAGATATTTCCATGTTTATACAGATATCGGTGTTGGTATTTCCATGTTTATACAGATAGCGGTGTAGATATTTCCATGTTTATACAGCTCGCGGTGTAGATATTTCCATCTTTATACAGATGGCAGAGTAGATATTTCCATGTTTATACAGATAGTGGTGTAGATATTTACATGCCTATAGAGGTAGTGGTGTAGGTATTTCCATATTTATACAGATTGCGGTGTAGATATTTCCATCTTTATACAGATGGCAGTGTAGATATTTCCATGTTTATACAGATGGCAGTGAAGATATTTCCATGTTTATATAGCTAGTGGGGTAGATATTTCCATGTTTATACAGTTGGCGGTGTAGATACATCCATGTTTCTGAAGATGGCGGTGTAGATATTTTCATGTTTATAGAGATGGCGGTGTAGATATTTCCATGTATATAGAGATTGCAATGTAGATATTTTCATGTATATAGAGAAATCGGTGTAGGTATTTCCATGTTTATAGAGATAGCGGTGTGTATATTTCCATATTTATACAGATAGCGGTGTAGCTATTTCCATGTTATATAGATGGCGGTGTAGATATTTCCTTGTTTATACAGATATTGGTGTAGATATTTCCAGGTTTATACAGAGAGCGGTGTAGATATTTGCAAGTTTTACAGATAGTGGTGAAGATATTTCCATCTTTATACAGATAGCGGTGCAGATGTTTCCATGTTTACACAAATAGCCGTGTAGATATTTCTATGTTTACACAGATAGATTTGCAGATATTTCCATGTTTATAAATATTGCGGTGCAGACATTTCCATGTTTATACAGATAGCATTGCGGCTGTTTCCATGTTTCTGCAGATAGCGGTGTGGGTATTTCCATGTTTATACAGATAGCGGTATAGATATTTCCATGTTTATAGAGATGACTGTCTAGATATTTCCATGTTTCTACTGCTTTCCGTGTAGATATTTCCATGTTTGTACAGATGGCGGTGTAGATATTTCCATGTTTATGGAGATATCGGTGTAGATATTTCCATATTTATACAGATAACGGTGTAGAAATTTCCATGTTTATACAGATATCGGTGTAAATATTTCCATGTTTATACAGATCACGGTGTAAATATTTCCATGTTCATAGACATAGCAGTGTATATTTCCATGTTTATACAGATAGCGGTGTAGTTATTTCCATGTTTATACAGACTGCGGTGTAGATATTTCCATGTTTATACAGATAGCGGTGCAGATATTTCCATGTTTGTAGAGATGGCGGTGATGATATTTCCATCTATACACAGATGACCGTGTAGATATTTCCATGTTTACACAGATGGCAGCGCAGATATTTCTATGGATATGTAGATGGCGGTGTAGATATTTCCATGTATATAGTGATAGCAGTGTAGTTATTTCCATGTTTATATAGAGAGCGGTGTAGATATTTCCATGTATGTACACATGGCTGTGTAGTTATTTCCATGTTTATACAGATGGCGGTGTAGATATTTCCATGTTTACACAGATAACTTTGTAAGTATTTCCATGTTTATACAGATGGCGGTGTAGATATTTCGATGTTTATAGAGATAGCAGTGGAGACATTTCCATGTGTATACAAATAGCAGTGTAGTTATTTCCATGTTTATATAGATAACGGTGTAGATATTTCCATGTATATACACATCACTGTGTAGATATTTCCTTGTTTATACAGATGGCGGTGTAGATATTTCCATGTTTATACAGATAACTTTGTAAGTATTTCCATGTTTATACAAATGGCGGTGTAGATATTTCGATATTTAAAGAGATAGCAGTGGAGATATTTCCATGTTTATACAGATAGCGGTGTAGATATTTCCATGTTTATACTGATCACGGTGTAGGTATTTCCATGTTTATAGAGATGGCGGTGTAGATATTTCCATGTTCATAGAGTTAGCGGTGTTGATTTTTCCATGTTTATAGAGATAGCTGTGTGTATATTTCCATGTTTATACAGATAGGGGTGTAGATATTTCCATGTTTATAGAGATGGCGGTGTAGATATTTCCATGTTTATACAGATAACAGTGTAGATATTTCCATGTTTTTACAGATCGCGGTGTAGATATTTCCATGTTTATACAGATCATGGAGTAGATATTTCCATGTTTATAAAGATCGCGGTGTTGATTTTACCATGTTTATAGGGATAGCGGTGAAAATATTTCCACATTTATACAGATAGCGGTGTAGTTATTAGCATGTTTATACAGATAGCGGTGTAGATATTTCCATGTATAAACAGATGTCTGTGTATATATTTCCATGTTTAAACAGATGGCAGTGTAGATAATTCCTTGTTTATACAAAAAGCGGTGTAGTTATTTCCATGTTTATACAGATAGCGGTGTAGATATTTCCATGTATATACAGATGGCAGTGTACATATTTCCATGTTTATACAGATGTCGGTGTAGATATTTCCAAATTTATAGAGATGTCTGTGTTTATACAGACCGCAGTGTAGATATTTCCATGTTTATACAGATAGCGGTGTAGACATTTCCATGTGTGTACAGATGGCGGTTTTGGTGTTTCCATCTATACACAGATTGCCGTGTAGGTATTTCCATGTGTATACAGATGGCATTGTAGATATTTCCATGTTTATACAGATGGTGGTGTAGATATTTCCATGTTTATACATATGACTGTACAGGTATATCCATGTTTTTACAGATGGCATTTTAGATATTTCCATGTTTATAGAGATAGCAGTGTAGATATTTCCATGTTTATACAGATGGCGGTGTAGATATTTCCATGTTTATACAGATAGCGGTGTAGATATTGCCATATTTATACAGATAACGGTGTAGATATTTCCATGGTTAAACAGATAGCGGTGTAAGTATTTCCATGTTTATACAGATCACGGTGTAGTTATTTCCATGTTTATAGAGATAGCGGTGTAGATATTTCCATGTTTATACAGATAGCGGTTTAGATATTTCCATGTTTATACAGACCGCGGTGTAGATATTTCCATGTTTATACAGATAGTGGTGCAGATATTTCCATGTTTGTACAGATGGTGGTGTTGATATTTCCATCTATACACATGTGACCGTGTAGATATTTCCATGTTTATACAGATGGTGGTGCAGATATTTCCATGGATATGTAGATGGCGGTGTAGATATTTCCATGTTTATACAGATAGCGGTGTAGTTATTTCCATGTTTATATAGATAGCGGTGTAGATATTTCCATGTATATACTCATGGCTGTGTAGATATTTCCATGTTTATACAGATGACTTTGTAAGTTTTTCCATGTTTATACAGATGGCGGTATAGATATTTCGATGTTTATAGAGATAGCAGTAAAGATATTTCCATGTTTATACAGATAGCCGTGTAGATATTTCCATGTTTATACTGATCACGGTGTAGATATTTCCATGTATATAGAGATGGCGGTGTAGATATTTCCATGTTCATAGAGATAGCGGTGTTGATTTTTCCATGTTTATAGATATAGCGGTGTGGATATTTCCATGTTTATACAGATAGGGGTGTAGATATTTCCATGTTTGTAGAGATGGCGGTGTTGATATTTCCATCTATACACAGATGACCGTGTAGATATTTCCAGGTTTATACAGATGGCAGCGCAGATATTTCTATGGATATGTAGATGGCGCTGTAGATATTTCCATGTATATAGAGATAGCGGTGTAGTTATTTCCATGTTTATATAGAGAGCGGTGTAGATATTTCCATGTATGTACACATGGCTGTGTAGGTATTTCCATGTTTATACAGATGGCGGTGTAGATACTTCCATGTTTATACAGATAACTTTGTAAGTATTTCCATGTTTGTACAGATGGTGGTGTAGATATTTCAATGTTTATAGAGATAGCAGTGGAGATATTTCCATGTTTATACAAATAGCGGTGTAGTTATTTCCATGTTTATATAGATAGCGGTGTAGATATTTCCATGTATATACACATGGCTGTGTAGATATTTCCATGTTTATACAGATGGCGGTGTAGATATTTCCATGTTTATACAGATAACTTTGTAAGTATTTCCAAGTTTATACAGATGGCGGTGTAGATATTTTGATATTTATAGAGATAGCAGTGGAGATATTTCCATGTTTATACAGATAGCGGTGTAGATATTTCCATGTTTATACTGATCATGGTGTAGGTATTTCCATGGTTATAGAGATGGCGGTGTAGATATTTCCATGTTCATAGAGATAGCGGTGTTGATTTTTCCATGTTTATAGAGATAGCTGTGTGTATATTTCCATGTTTATACAGATAGGGGTGTAGATATTTCCATGTTTATAGAGATGGCGGTGTAGATATTTCCATGTTTATACAGATCACGGTGTAGATAATTCCATGTTTTTACAGATCGCGGTGTAGATATTTCCATGTTTATACAGATCATGGAGTAGATATTTCCATGTTTATTCAGATCGCGGTGTTGATTTTACCATGTTTATAGGGATAGCGGTGCAAATATTTCCACATTTATACAGATAGCGGTGTAGTCATTAGCATGTTTATACAGATAGCTGTGTAGATATTTCCATGTTTAAACTGATGTCTGTGTATATATTTTCATGTTTAAACAGATGGCGGTGTAGATAATTCCTTGTTTATACAAATAGCAGTGTAGTTATTTCCATGTTTATGCAGATAGCGGTGTAGATATTTCCATGTATATACAGATGGCAGTGTAGATATTTCCATGTTTATACAGATGGCGGTGTAGATATTTCCAAATTTATAAAGATGTCTGTGTAGATATTTCCATCTGTATACAGATGGTATTGTAGCTATTTCCATGTTTATACAGATGTTGGTGTAGATATTTCCATGTTTATTGAGATGACTGTGTAGATATTTCCATGTATTTACAGATGGCAGTGTAGATATTTCAATGTTTATAGAGATGGCGCTGTAGATATTTCCATGTTTATACAGATAACGATGGAGATATTTCCATGTTTATACAGACCGCAGTGGAGATATTTCCATGTTTATACACATAGCGGTGTACATATTTCCATGTTTATAGAGACAGCGGTGAAGGTATTTCCATGTTTATACTGATAGCGGTGCAGATATTTCCATGTTTATACAGATGCCTATGGAGATATTTCCATATTTATAGAGAGGGCTGTGTAGATATTTCTATGTTTAAACAGATGGCAGTGTAGATATTTCCATGTTCCTACACATGACTGTGTAGGCATTTCCATGTTTATACAGATGGCTTTCTAGGTATTTCCATGTATATAGAGAGAGCGATGCAGATATTTCCATGTTTATACAGATCGTGGTGTAGATATTTCCATGTTTATACAGATACCGGTGTAGAAATTTCCATGTTTATACAGACCGCAGTGGAGATATTTCCGTGTTTATACAGATAGCGGTGTAGATATTTCCATGTTTGTACAGATGGCGGTTTTGGTGTTTCCATCTATACACAGATTGCCGTGTAGTTATTTCCATGTGTATACAGATGGCATTGTAGATATTTCCATGTTTATACAGATGGTGGTGTAGATATTTCCATGTTTATACATATGACTGTACAGGTATATCCATGTTTTTACAGATGGCATTTTAGATATTTCCATGTTTATAGAGATAGCAGTGTAGATATTTCCATGTTTATACAGATGGCGGTGTAAATACTTCCATGTTTATAGAGATAGCGGTGTAAATATTGCCATATTTATACAGATAAGGGTGTAGATATTTCCATGTTTAAACAGATAGCGGTGTAAATATTTCCATGTTTATACAGATCACGGTGTAGTTATTTCCATGTTTATAGAGATAGCGGTGCAGATATTTCCATGTTTATACAGATAGCGGTTTAGATATTTCCATGTTTATACAGACCGTGGTGTAGATATTTCCATGTTTATACCGATAGTGGTGCAGATATTTCCATGTTTATACAGATGGCAGCGTAGGTATTTCCATGGACATGCAGATGGCGGTGTAGTTATTTCCTTGTCTATACAGATAGCGGTGTAGATATTTCCATGTTTTCACATATGGTGGTGTAGATATTTCCGTGTTTATACACATGGCGGAGTAGATACTTCCATCTTTATGGAAATGGCAGTGTAGATATTTTCATGTTTATAGAGATGGCGGTGTAGATATTTCCATATTTATAGAGATAGCGGTGTAGATATTTCCATGTTTCTACAGATGGCGGTGTAGATATTTCCATATTTATATAGATGTCTGTGTAGATATTTCCATGTGTATACAGATGGTATTGTAGATATTTCCATGTTTATACAGATGGTGGTGAAGATATTTCCATGTTTATTCAGATTACTTTGTAGATATTTCCATTTTTTTACAGATGGCAGTGTAGATATTTCAATGTTTATAGAGATGGCGCTGTAGATATTTCCATGTTTATACAGATAACGGTGGAGATATTTCCATGTTTATACAGACAGCAGTGGAGATATTTCCATGTTTATACACATAGCGGTGTACATATTTCCATGTTTATAGAGACAGCGGTGTAGGTATTTCCATGTTTATACAGATAGCGGTGCAGATATTTCCATGTTTATACAGATTCCTATGCAGATATTTCCATATTTATAGAGAGGGCTGTGTAGATATTTCCATGTTTATGCAGATACCAGTGTAGAAATTTCCATGTTTATACAGACCGCGGTGTAGATATTTCCATGTTTATTCAGATAGCGGTGTAGATATTTCCATGTTTGTACAGATGGCGGTTTTGATGTTTACATCTATACACAGATTGCCATGTAGGTATTTCCATGTGTATACAGATGGCATTGAAGTTATTTCCATGTTTATACAGATGGTGGTGTAGATATTTCCATGTTTACACAGATGACTGTAAAGGTATTTCCACGCTTATACAGATGGCGGTGTAGATATTTCCATGTTTATAGGGATAGCGGTGTAAATATTTCCATATTTATACACATAACGGTGTAGAAATTTCCACGTTTATACAGATATCGGTGTAAATATTTCCATGTTTATACAGATCACGGTGTAAATATTTCCATGTTTATAGAGATAGCGGTGTATATATTTCCATGTTTATACAGATAGCGGTGTAGATATTTCCATGTTTATACAGACCGCGGTGAAGATATTTCCATGTTTATACAGATAGCGGTGCAGATATTTCCATGTTTATACAGATTCCTATGCAGATATTTCCATATTTATAGAGAGGGCTGTGTAGATATTTCCATGTTTATGCAGATACCAGTGTAGAAATTTCCATGTTTATACAGACCGCGGTGTAGATATTTCCATGTTTATTCAGATAGCGGTGTAGATATTTCCATGTTTGTACACATGGCGGTTTTGATGTTTACATCTATACACAGATTGCCATGTAGGTATTTCCATGTGTATACAGATGGCATTGAAGTTATTTCCATGTTTATACAGATGGTGGTGTAGATATTTCCATGTTTACACAGATGACTGTAAAGGTATTTCCACGCTTATACAGATGGCGGTGTAGATATTTCCATGTTTATAGGGATAGCGGTGTAAATATTTCCATATTTATACACATAACGGTGTAGAAATTTCCACGTTTATACAGATATCGGTGTAAATATTTCCATGTTTATACAGATCACGGTGTAAATATTTCCATGTTTATAGAGATAGCGGTGTATATATTTCCATGTTTATACAGATAGCGGTGTAGATATTTCCATGTTTATACAGACCGCGGTGAAGATATTTCCATGTTTATACAGATAGCGGTGCAGATATTTCCATGTTTGTACAGTTGGCGGTGTTGATATTTCCATCTATACACAGATGACCGTGTAGATATTTCCATGTTTATACAGATGGCAGTGCAGATATTTCTATGGTTATGTAGATGGCGGTGTAGATATTTCCATGTATATACGGATATTGCTGTAGTTATTTCCATGTTTATATAGAGAGCGGTGTAGATATTTCCATGTATATACACATAGCTGTGTCGATATTTCCATGTTTATACAGATGGCGGTGTAGATATTTCCATGTTCATACCGATAACTTTGTAAGTATTTCCATGTTTATACAGATGGCGGTGTAGATATTTCCATGTTTATACAGATGGCAGTGAAGATAATTCCATGTTTATACAGATAGTGGTGTAGATAATTCCATGTTTATACAGATGGCGGTGTAGATTCATCCATGTTTCTGAAGATGGCAGTGTAGATATTTTCATGTTTATAGAGATGGAGGTGTAGATATTTCCATGTATATAGAGATAGCAGTGTAGATATTTTCATGTTTATATAGTAAGCGGTGTAGGTATTTCCATGTTTATACACATATCGGTTTAGATATTTCCATGTTTACAGAGATAGCGGTATAGGTATTTCCATCTTTGCACAAATTGCGGTGTAGGTATTGCCAAATTTACACAGATAGCGGTGTAGGTTTTTCCAAGTTTACACAGATATCTGTGTAGATATTTCCATGTTTACAGAGATATCATTGTAGATACTTCCATGTTTATACAGATTGTGGTGTATTTATTTCCAAGTTGAAACAGATAGCACTGTAGATATTTCCATCTTTATACAGGTAGCGGTGTAGAAATTCCCATGTTTATACAGATCGCTTTGTAGACATTTCCATCTATCTACAGATGTCAGTGTAGATATTTCCAAGTTTATACAGATGGCAGTGTAGATATTTCCATGTTTATACAGATGTCTGTGTAGATACTTCCGTGTTTATTCAGATGGCGGTGTAGATATTTCCATGTTTATAGAAATGGCGGTGTAGTTATTTCTATGTTGATAGAGATAGCGGTGTAAATATCTCCATGTTTATAGAGATGGTGGTGTAAGTATTATCATGTTTATACAGATAGCGGTGTAGATATTTCCATGTTTATACAGCTCGCGGTGTAGATATTTCCATCTTTATACAGATGGCAGTGTAGATATTTCCATGTTTGTACAGATAGCGGTGTAGATATTTCCATGTCTATCGTGGTAGCGGTGTAGATATTTCCATATTCATACAGATTGCAGTGTAGATATTTCCATCTTTATACAAATGGCAGTGTAGATATTTCCATGTTTATACAGATAGTGGTGTAGATATTTCCATGTTTATACAAATGGCGGTGTAGATACATCCATGTTTCTGAAGTTGGCAGTGTAGGTATTTTCATGTTTAAAGAGATGGCGGTGTAGATATTTCCATGTTTATACAGATGTCTGTGTCGATATTTCCTGGTTTATGCAGATAGCGGTGTAGATATTTCCATGTTTCTAGAGATGTCGGTCTAGTTATTTCTAAGTTTATAGAGATAGCGGTGTAAATATTTCCATGTTTATAGAGATGGTGGTGTAAGTATTTTCATGTTTATAGAGATAGCGGTGTAGATATTTACATGTTTATACAGGTAGCAGTGTTGGAATTTCCAAGTTTATACAGATAGCGGTGTAGATATTTTCATGTTTATACAGCTCGCGGTGTAGTTATTTCCATCTTTATACACATGGCAATGTAGATATTTCCATGTTTATACAGATAGCGGTGTAGATATTTCCATGTCTATAGAGATAGCGGTGTAATTATTTCCATATTTATACAGATTGCGGTGTACATATTTCCATCTTTATACAGATGGCGGTGTAGATATTTCCATGTTTCTACTGATGGCAGTGTAGATATTTCCATGTTTATACAGACGGGGATGTATGTATTTTCATGTTTGCACAGATAGCGGTGAAGATATTTCCATGTTTATACAGATAGCGGTGTAGATATTTCCATGTTTATACAGATCGTGGTGTAGATATTTCCATGTTTATACAGATCGTGGTGTAGATATTAACATGTGTATACAGACCGCGGTGTAGATATTTCCATGTTTACACACATAGCATGATAGATATTTCCATATTTATAGAGACTGCGGTGTAGTTATGTCCATGATTATACAGATAGCGGTGTAGATATTTTCATGTTTATACAGATAGCGGTGGAGATATTTCCATGTTTATAGAGACTGCGGTATAGATATTTCCATGTTTATACAGATCGCTTTGTAGGCATTTCCATCTTTCTACAGATGTCAGTGTAGATATTTCCAAGTTTATACAGATGGCAGTGTAGATATTTCCATGTTTATACAGATGTCTGTGTAGATATTTCCATGTTTATACAGATAGCGGTGTAGATATTTCTATGTGTACAGAGATGGCGGTGTAGTTATTTCCATGATTATAGAGATAGTTGTGTAGATATTTCCATGTTTATACAGATGGCTGTGTCGGTATTTCCATGTTTTTACAGATAGCGGTGTTGGTATTTCCATGTTTATACAACAAGCGTTGTAGGTATTTACATGTTTATGCAGCTCGCGGTGTAGATATTTCCATCTTTATAGAGATGGCAGTGTACATATTTCCATGTTTATACAGACGGCGATGTAGATATTTTCATGTTTGCACAGATAGAGGTGAAGATATTTCCATGTTTATACAGATAGCGGTGTAGATATTTCCATGTTTATACAGATCGCGGTGTAGATATTTCCATGTTTATGCAGATAGTGGTGTAGATATTAACATGTGTATACAGACCGCAGTGTAGATATTTCCATGTTTACACACATAGCATGATAGATATTTCCATATTTATAGAGACTGCGGTGTAGTTATGTCCATGGTTATACAGATAGCGGTGTAGATATTTTCATGTTTATACAGATAGCGGTGGAGATATTTCCATGTTTATAGAGACTGCGGTGTAGATATTTCCATGTTTATACAGATAGCGGTGTAGATATTTCCATGTTTACGGAGATAGCGGTGTAGGTATTTCCATCTTTGCACAGATTGCTGTGTAGATATTTCCATTTTTACACAGATAGCTGGGTAGATATTTCCAAGTTTACACAGATAACTGTGTAGATATCTCCATGTTTACACAGGTAGCATTGTATATATTTCCATGTTTATACTGATAGCGGTGTAGATATTTCCATGTTTATACAGATAGCGGTGTAGGTATTTCCATTTTTATACAGATAGCGGTGGAGATATTTCCCTGTTTATACAGATAGCGATGTAGATATTTGAATGTTTATGCAGATAGCGATGTAGATATTTCCATGTTTATACAGATGGCTGTGTAGATATTTCCATGTGTGTACTGATGGCAGTGTGGATATTTCCATGTTTATACATATGGCGCTGTAGATATTTCCATGTTTATACAGATGGCAGAGTAGATATTTCCATGTTTATACACATAGCGGTGTAGATATTTCCATGTTTACAGAGATAGCGGTGTAGATATTTCCATCTTTGCACAGATTGCGTTGTAATTATTGCCAAATTTACAGATAGCGGTGTAGTTATTTCCAAGTTTACACAGATAGCTGTGTAGATATTTCCATGTTTACAGAGATAGCATTGTAGATATTTCCATGTTTATACAGATTGTGGTGTAGTTATTTCCATGTTGATACAGATAGCGGTGTAGATATTTCCAAGTTTATACAGGTAGCGGTGCAGAAATTCCCATGTTTATACAGATCGCTTTGTAGGCATTTCCATCTTTCTACAGATGTCAGTGTAGATATTTCCAAGTTTATACAGATGGCAGTGTAGATATTTCCATGTTTATACAGATGTCTGTGTAGATATTTCCATGTTTATACAGATGGCGGTGTAGATATTTCCATCTTTATACAGATGGCAGAGTAGATATTTCCATGATTATACAGATAGCGTTGTAGATATTTACATGTCTATAGAGGTAGCGGTGTAGATATTTCCATATTTATACAGATTGCGGTGTAGATATTTCCATCTTTATACAGATGGCGATGTGGATATTTCCATGTTTATACAGATGGCAGTGAAGGTATTTCCATGTTTATACAGATAGTGGGGTAGTTATTTCCATGTTTATACAGTTGGCGGTGTACATACATCCATGTTTCTGAAGATGGCGGTGTAGATATTTTCATGTTTATAGAGGTGGCGGTGTAGGTATTTCCATGTATATAGAGATTGCAGTGTAGTTATTTCCATGAATATAGAGAAATCGGTGTAGGTATTTCCATGTTTATAGAGATAGCGGTATGGATATTTCCATATTTATACAGATAGCGGTGTAGTTATTTCCGTGTTATACAGATGGCGGTGTAGATATTTCCTTGTTTATACAGATATCGGTGTAGATATTTCCAGGTTTATACAGAGAGCGGTGTAGATATTTCCAAGTTTTACAGATAGTGGTGAAGATATTTCCATCTTTATACAGATAGCGGTGTAGATGTTTCCATGTTTACACAAATAGCCGTGTAGATATTTCTATGTTTACACAGATATATTTGCAGATATTTCCATGTTTATAAAGATAGCGGTGCAGACATTTCCATGTTTATACAGATAGCAGTGTGGCTGTTTCCATGTTTATGCAGATAGCGGTGTGGGTATTTCCATGTTTATACTGATAGTGGTATAGATATTTCCATATTTATAGAGATGACTGTCTAGATATTTCCATGTTTATACAGCTTTCCGTGTAGATATTTCCATGTTTATACTGATAGCGGTGTAGATATTTCCATGTTTATACAGATAGCGGTGGAGGTATTTCCCTGTTTATGCAGATAGCGATGTAGATATTTCCATGTTTATACAGATAGCGGTGTAGATATTTCCATGTTTATAGAGGTAGCAGTGTAGATATTTCCATGTTTATACAGATGGCTGTGTAGATATTTCCATGTTTATAGAGATAGCGGTGTAGATATTTCTATCTTTATACAGATAGTGGTGTAGATATCTCCATGTTTATACAGATGGCGGTGTAGATAGTTCCATGATTATGGAGATGGCGGTGTAGATATTTTCATGTTTATATAGATGGCGGTGTAGATATTTCCATGTTTGTAGAGATTGTGGCGTTGTTGTTTCCATGTTTATAGATATAGCGCTGTAGTTATTTCCTTGTTCATACAGATAGTTGGGTAGATACATCCATGTTTATACAGATGGCTGTGTAGATATTTCCATATGTATACAGATGACTCTGTAGATATTTGTATGTTTACACAAATGGCGGTGCAGATATTTCCATGTTTATGCAGATAGCAGTGTAGATATTTCCATGTTTATACAGATAACGGTGTAGATATATCCATGTTTATACAGATAGCGATGTAGCTATTTCCATGTTTATACAGTTAGTGGGGTAGATATTTCCATGTTTACAGAGATAGCGGTGTAGATATTTCCATCTTTGCACAGATCGTGGTGTAGATATTTCCATCTTTCCACAGATGGCAGTTTAGATATTTCCATGTTTATACAGATGACAGTGTAGATATTTCCATGTTTATACAGATTGCGGTGTAGATATTTCCATGTTCATGCAGATGGCTGTGTAGATATTTCCATGTTTATAGAGATGGCGGTGTAGATATTTCTATATTTATAGAGATAGCAGTGTAGATATTTCTATGTGTATAGAGATGGCGGTGTAGTTATTTCCATGTTTATAGAGATAGTTGTGTAGATATTTCCATGTTTATACAGATGGCTGTGTCGGTATTTCCATGTTTATACAGATAGCGTTGTTGGTATTTCCATGTTTATACAACTAGCGTTGTAGGTATTTACATGTTTATGCAGCTCGCGGTGTATATATTTCCATTTTTATACAGATAGCGGTGGAGATATTTCCCTGTTTATACAGATAGCGATGTAGAGATTTGAATGTTTACAGATAGCGATGTAGATATTTCCATGTTTATACAGATGGCTGTGTAGATATTTCCATGTGTGTACTGATGGCAGTGTGCATATTTCCATGTTTATACAAATGGCGCTGTAGATATTTCCATGTTTATACAGATGGCAGAGTAGATATTTCCTTGTATATACAGATAGCGGTGTAGATATTTCCATGTTTACAGAGATAGCGGTGTAGATATATCCATCTTTGCACAGATTGCGTTTTAATTATTGCCAAATTTACAGATAGCGGTGTAGATATTTCCAAGTTTACACAGATAGCGGTGTAGATATTTCCAAGTTTACACAGATAGCTGTATAGATATTTCCATGTTTACAGAGATAGCATTGTAGGTGTTTCCATGTTTATACAGATTGCGGTGTAGAAATTCCCATGTTTATACAGATCGCTTTGTAGGCATTTCCATCTTTCTACAGATGTCAGTGTAGATATTTCCAAGTTTATACAGATGGCAGTGTAGATATTTCCATGTTTATACAGATGTCTGTGTAGATATTTCCATGTTTATGCAGACGGCGGTGAAGATATTTCCATGTATATAGGGATGGCGGTGTAGTTATTTCTATGTTTATAGAGATAGCGGTGTAAATATTTCCATGCTTATAGAGATGGTGGTGTAAGTATTTTCATGTTTATAGTGATAACGGTGTAGATATTTCCATGTTTATACAGATATCGGTGTTGGTATTTCCATGTTTATACAGATAGCGGTGTAGATATTTCCATGTTTATACAGCTCGCGGTGTAGATATTTCCATCTTTATACAGATGGCAGAGTAGATATTTCCATGTTTATACAGATAGTGGTGTAGATATTTACATGCCTATACAGGTAGCGGTGTAGGTATTTCCATATTTATACAGATTGCGGTGTAGATATTTCCATCTTTATACAGATGGCAGTGTAGATATTTCCATGTTTATACAGATGGCAGTGAAGATATTTCCATGTTTATATAGCTAGTGGGGTAGATATTTCCATGTTTATACAGTTGGCGGTGTAGATACATCCATGTTTCTGAAGATGGCGGTGTAGATATTTTCATGTTTATAGAGATGGCGGTGTAGATATTTCCATGTATATAGAGATTGCAATGTAGATATTTCCATGTATATAGAGAAATCGGTGTAGGTATTTCCATGTTTATAGAGATAGCGGTGTGTATATTTCCATATTTATACAGATAGCGGTGTAGCTATTTCCATGTTATATAGATGGCGGTGTAGATATTTCCTTGTTTATACAGATATCGGTGTAGATATTTCCAGGTTTATACAGAGAGCGGTGTAGATATTTGCAAGTTTTACAGATAGTGGTGAAGATATTTCCATCTTTATACAGATAGTGGTGCAGATGTTTCCATGTTTACACAAATAGCCGTGTAGATATTTCTATGTTTACACAGATAGATTTGCAGATATTTCCATGTTTATAAATATTGCGGTGCAGACATTTCCATGTTTATACAGATAGCATTGCGGCTGTTTCCATGTTTCTGCAGATAGCGGTGTGGGTATTTCCATGTTTATACAGATAGCGGTATAGATATTTCCATGTTTATAGAGATGACTGTCTAGATATTTCCATGTTTCTACTGCTTTCCGTGTAGATATTTCCATGTTTGTACAGATGGCGGTGTAGATATTTCCATGTTTATGGAGATAGCGGTGTAGATATTTCCATATTTATACAGATAACGGTGTAGAAATTTCCATGTTTATACAGATATCGGTGTAAATATTTCCATGTTTATACAGATCACGGTGTAAATATTTCCATGTTCATAGGCATAGCAGTGTATATTTCCATGTTTATACAGATAGCGGTGTAGTTATTTCCATGTTTATACAGACTGCGGTGTAGATATTTCCATGTTTATACAGATAGCGGTGCAGATATTTCCATGTTTGTAGAGATGGCGGTGATGATATTTCCATCTATACACAGATGACCGTGTAGATATTTCCATGTTTACACAGATGGCAGCGCAGATATTTCTATGGATATGTAGATGGCGGTGTAGATATTTCCATGTATATAGTGATAGCAGTGTAGTTATTTCCATGTTTATATAGAGAGCGGTGTAGATATTTCCATGTATGTACACATGGCTGTGTAGTTATTTCCATGTTTATACAGATGGCGGTGTAGATATTTCCATGTTTACACAGATAACTTTGTAAGTATTTCCATGTTTATACAGATGGCGGTGTAGATATTTCGATGTTTATAGAGATAGCAGTGGAGACATTTCCATGTGTATACAAATAGCAGTGTAGTTATTTCCATGTTTATATAGATAACGGTGTAGGTATCTCCATGTATATACACATCACTGTGTAGATATTTCCTTGTTTATACAGATGGCGGTGTAGATATTTCCATGTTTATACAGATAACTTTGTAAGTATTTCCATGTTTATACAAATGGCGGTGTAAATATTTCGATATTTAAAGAGATAGCAGTGGAGATATTTCCATGTTTATACAGATAGCGGTGTAGATATTTCCATGTTTATACTGATCACGGTGTAGGTATTTCCATGTTTATAGACATGGCGGTGTAGATATTTCCATGTTCATAGAGATAGCGGTGTTGATTTTTCCATGTTTATAGAGATAGCTGTGTGTATATTTCCATGTTTATACAGATAGGGGTGTAGATATTTCCATGTTTATAGAGATGGCGGTGTAGATATTTCCATGTTTATACAGATAACTTTGTAAGTATTTCCATGTTTATACAAATGGCGGTGTAGATATTTCGATATTTAAAGAGATAGCAGTGGAGATATTTCCATGTTTATACAGATAGCGGTGTAGATATTTCCATGTTTTTACAGATCGCGGTGTAGATATTTCCATGTTTATACAGATCATGGAGTAGATATTTCCATGTTTATAAAGATCGCGGTGTTGATTTTACCATGTTTATAGGGATAGCGGTGAAAATATTTCCACATTTATACAGATAGCGGTGTAGTTATTAGCATGTTTATACAGACAGCGGTGTAGATATTTCCATGTATAAACAGATGTCTGTGTATATATTTCCATGTTTAAACAGATGGCGGTGTAGATAATTCCTTGTTTATACAAATAGCGGTGTAGTTATTTCCATGTTTATACAGATAGCGGTGTAGATATTTCCATGTATATACAGATGGCAGTGTACATATTTCCATGTTTATACAGATGTCGGTGTAGATATTTCCAAATTTATAGAGATGTCTGTGTTTATACAGACCGCAGTGTAGATATTTCCATGTTTATACAGATAGCGGTGTAGACATTTCCATCTGTGTACAGATGGCGGTTTTGGTGTTTCCATCTATACACAGATTGCCGAGTAGGTATTTCCATGTGTATACAGATGGCATTGTAGATATTTCCATGTTTATACAGATGGTGGTGTAGATATTTCCATGTTTATACATATGACTGTACAGGTATATCCATGTTTTTACAGATGGCATTTTAGATATTTCCATGTTTATAGAGATAGCAGTGTAGATATTTCCATGTTTATACAGATGGCGGTGTAGATATTTCCATGTTTATAGAGATAGCGGTGTAGATATTGCCATATTTATACAGATAACGGTGTAGATATTTCCATGGTTAAACAGATAGCGGTGTAAATATTTCCATGTTTATACAGATCACGGTGTAGTTATTTCCATGTTTATAGAGATAGCGGTGTAGATATTTCCATGTTTATACAGATAGCGGTTTAGATATTTCCATGTTTATACAGACCGCGGTGTAGATAGTTCCATGTTTATACAGATAGTGGTGCAGATATTTCCATGTTTGTACAGATGGCGGTGTTGATATTTCCATGTATATAGAGATGGCGGTGTAGATATTTCCATGTTCATAGAGATAGCGGTGTTGATTTTTCCATGTTTATAGAGATAGCGGTGTGGATATTTCCATGTTTATACAGATAGGGGTGTAGATATTTCCATGTTTGTAGAGATGGCGGTGTTGATATTTCCATCTATACACAGATGACCGTGTAGATATTTCCAGGTTTATACAGATGGCAGCGCAGATATTTCTATGGATATGTAGATGGCGCTGTAGATATTTCCATGTATATAGAGATAGCGGTGTAGTTATTTCCATGTTTATATAGAGAGCGGTGTAGATATTTCCATGTATGTACACATGGCTGTGTAGGTATTTCCATGTTTATACAGATGGCGGTGTAGATACTTCCATGTTTATACAGATAACTTTGTAAGTATTTCCATGTTTGTACAGATGGTGGTGTAGATATTTCAATGTTTATAGAGATAGCAGTGGAGATATTTCCATGTTTATACAAATAGCGGTGTAGTTATTTCCATGTTTATATAGATAGCGGTGTAGATATTTCCATGTATATACACATGGCTGTGTAGATATTTCCATGTTTATACAGATGGCGGTGTAGATATTTCCATGTTTATACAGATAAATTTGTAAGTATTTCCAAGTTTATACAGATGGCGGTGTAGATATTTTGATATTTATAGAGATAGCAGTGGAGATATTTCCATGTTTATACAGATATCGGTGTAGATATTTCCATGTTTTTACAGATATTGGTGTAGATATTTCCATGTTTACACAGATTGCGGTGTAGATATTTCCATCTTTCTACAGATGGCATTGTAGATATTTCCATGTTTATACAGATGGCGGTGTAGATATCTCCATGTTTATATAGATGGTGGTGTAGATATTACCATGTTTATACAGAGAGCGGTGTAGATATTTTCATGTTTATACAGATAGCGGTGCAGATATTTCCATGTTTATATAGATAGCGGTGTAGGTATTTCCATGTTTATAGACATAGCGGTGTAGATATTTCCATGTTTATATAGATGCCGTTGTAGATATTTCCATGTTTATACCGATTGCGGTGTTGGTATTTCCACGTTTATACAGATAGCGATGTAGATATTTCCATGTTTATACAGCTCACGGTGCAGATATTTATAACTTTATACAGATGACATTGTAGATATTTCCTTATTCACACTGATGGCGGTGAAGATGTTTCCATGTTTATACAGAAGGCGGAGTAGTTACTTCCATCTTTATGGAGATGGCAGTGTAGATATTTTCATGTTTATAGAGATGGCGCTGTAGATATTTCCATGTTTATAGAGATAGCAGTGTAGTTGTTTACATGTTTCTACAGATGGCTGTGTAGATATTTCCATGTGTATACAGATGGCATTGTAGATATTTCCATGTTTATACAGATGACTGTATAGGTAATTCCATGTTTTTACAGATGGCAGTGCAGATATTTCCATGTTTATAGAGATAGCGATGTATATATTTCCATGTTTGTACAGATGGCGGTGTTGATATTTCCATCTATACACAGATGGCCGTGTAGATATTTCCATGTTTATACAGATGGCAGCGTAGTTATTTCCATGGACATGCAGATGGCGGTGTAGATATTTCCTTGTTTATACAGATAGCGGTGTAGATATTTCCATGTTTTCACATATGGTGGTGAAGATATTTCCGTGTTTATACACATGGCGGAGTAGATACTTCCATCTTTATGGAGATGGCAGTGTAGATAATTTCATGTTTATAGAGATGGCGGTGAAGATATTTCCATATTTATAGAGATAGCGGTGTAGATACTTCCATTTTTCTACAGATGGCAGTGTAGATATTTCCATGTTTATACAGATGGCCGTGTAGATATTTCCATATTTATACAGATGTCTGTGTAGATATTTCCATGTGTATACAGACCGTATTGTAGGTATTTCCATGTTTATACAGATGGTGGTGTAGATATTTCCATGTTTATTAAGATGACTGTGTAGATATTTCCATGTTTATACAGATGGCAGTGTAGATATTTCCATGTTCCTACACATGACTGTGGAGGTATTTCCATGTTTATACAGATGGCTTTGTAGCTATTTCCATGTTTATAGAGATAGCGGTGCAGATATTTCCATGATTATACAGATAGCGGTGTATATATTTCCATGTTTATACAGATCATGGTGTAGATATTTCCATGTTTATACAGACCGCAGTGTAGATATTTCCATGTATATAGAGATAGCAGTGTAGATATTTCCAAGCTTTTGCAGATGGCGGTGTTGATGTTTCCATCTATACACAGATTGCCGTGTAGTTATTTCCATGTGTATACAGATGGCATTGTAGATATTTCCATGTTTATACAGATGGTGGTGTAGATATTTCCATGTTTACACAGAAGACTGTATAGGTATTTCCATGTTTATACAGATGGCGGTGTAGCTATTTCCATGTTTATAGAGATAGCGGTGTAGATATTTCCATATTTATACACATAACGGTGTAGAAATTTCCATGTTTATACAGATAGCGGTGTAAACATTTCCATGTTGATACAGATCACTGTGTAGATATTTCCTTGTTTATACAAACAGCGGTGTAGATATTTCCATGTTTATACAGATAGCGGTGTAGATATTTCCATGTATATACAGATGGCTTTGTGGATATTTCCATGTTTATACAGATGGCTTTGTAGATATTTCCATGTTTATACAGATGACTTTGTAGGTATTTCCATGTTTATACAGATGGCGGTGTAGATATTTCCATGTTTATAGAGATAGCTGTGTAGATATTTCCATGTTTATACAGATAGCAGTGTAGATATTTCCATGTTTATACGGATCGCGCTGTAGTTACTTCCATGTTTATACAGATAGCGGTGTTGATATTTCCATGTTTTTACAGATATCGGTGTAGATATTTCCATGTTTACACAGATTGCGGTGTAGATATTTCCATCTTTCTACAGATGGCAGTGTAGATATTTCCAGGTTTATACACATGGCGGTGTAGATACTTCCATATTTATACAGATGTCTGTGTAGATATTTCCATGTGTATACAGATGGTATTGTAGATATTTCCATGTTTATACAGATGGTGGTGTAGATATTTCCCTGTTTACTCAGATGTCTGTGTAGATATTTCCATGTTTTAACAGATGGCAGTGTAGATATTTCAATGTTTATAGAGATGGCACTGTAGATATTTCCATGTTTATACAGATCGCGGTGAAGATATTTCCATGTTTATACAGATAGCGGTGTAGATATTTCCATGTCTTTACAGATATCGGTGTAGATATTTCCATGTTTACACAGATTGCGGTGTAGATATTTCCATCTTTCTACAGATGGCATTGTAGATATTTCCATGTTTATACAGATGGCGGTGTAGATATTTCCATGTTTATATAGATGGTGGTGTAGATATTACCATGTTTATACAGAGAGCGCTGTAGATATTTCCATGTTTATACAGATAGCAGTGTAGATATTTCCATGTTTATATAGGTAGCGGTGTAGGTATTTCCATGTTTATAGACATAGCGGTGTAGATATTTCCATGTTTATATAGACGTCGTTGTAGATATTTCCATGTTTATACCGATAGCGGTGTTGGTATTTCCACGTTTATACTGATAGCGGTGTAGATATTTCCATGTTTATACAGCTCGCGGTGCAGATATTTATATCTTTATACAGATGGCATTGTAGATATTTCCTTATTCACACTGATGGCGGTGAAGATGTTTCCATGTTTATACTGATGGCGGAGTAGTTACTTCCATGTTTATGGAGATGGCAGTGTAGATATTTTCATGTTTATAGAGATGGCGGTGTAGATAATTCCATGTTTATAGAGATAGCAGTGTAGATATTTACATGTTTATACAGATGTCTGTGTAGATATTTCCATGTGTATACAGATGGCATTGTAAATATTTCCATGTTTATACAGATGACTGTATAGGTATTTCCATGTTTTTACAGATGGCAGTGCAGATATTTCCATGTTTATAGAGATAGCGATGTAGATATTTCCATGTTTGTACAGATGGCGGTGTTGATATTTCCATCTATACACAGATGGCCGTGTAGATATTTCCATGTTTAAACAGATGGCAGCGTAGGTATTTCCATGGACATGCAGATGGCGGTGTAGATATTTCCTTGTTTATACAGATAGCGGTGTAGATATTTCCATTTTTTCACATATGGTGTTGTAGATATTTCCATGTTTATACACATGGCGGAGTAGATACTTCCATCCTTATGGAGATGGCAGTGCAGATATTTTCATGTTTATAGAGATGGCGGTGTAGATATTTCCATATTTATAGAGATAGCGGTGTAGATATTTCCATCTTTCTACAGATGGCAGTGTAGATATTTCCATGTTTATACAGATGGCGGTGTAGATATTTCCATATTTATACAGATGTCTGTGTAGATATTTCCACGTGTATACAGATGGTATTTTAGTTACTTCCATGTTTATACAGATGGTGGTGTAGATATTTCCATGTTTATTCAGATGACTGTGTAGATATTTCCATGTTTATACAGATGGCAGTGTAGATATTTCCATGTTCCTACACATGACTGTGTAGGTATTTCCATGTTTATACAGATGGCTTTGTAGATATTTCCATGTCTACAGAGATAGCGGTGCAGATATTTCCATGATTATAGAGATAGCGGTGTATGTATTTCCATGTTTATACAGATCGTGGTGTAGATATTTCCATGTTTATACAGATACCGGTGTAGATATTTCCATGTTTATACAGACCGCAGTGTAGATATTTCCATGTTTATAGAGATAGCAGTGTAGATATTTACATGTTTATACAGATGGCTGTGTAGATATTTCCATGTGTATACGGATGGCATTGTAAATATTTCCGTGTTTATACAGATGACTGTATAGGTATTTCCATGTTTTTGCTAATGGCAGTGCAGATATTTCCATGTTTACAGAGATAGCGATGTAGACATTTCCATGTTTGTACAGATGGCGGTGTTGATATTTCCATCTATACACAGATGGCCGTGTAGATATTTCCATGTTTATACAGATGGCAGCGTAGGTATTTCCATGGACATGCAGATGGCGGTGTAGATATTTCCATGTTTTCACATATGGTGGTGAAGATATTTCCGTGTTTATACACATGGCGGAGTAGATACTTCCATCTTTATGGAGATGGCAGTGTAGATAATTTCATGTTTATAGAGATGGCGGTGAAGATATTTCCATATTTATAGAGATAGCGGTGTAGATACTTCCATTTTTCTACAGATGGCAGTGTAGATATTTCCATGTTTATACAGATGGCCGTGTAGATATTTCCATATTTATACAGATGTCTGTGTAGATATTTCCATGTGTATACAGACCGTATTGTAGGTATTTCCATGTTTATACAGATGGTGGTGTAGATATTTCCATGTTTATTAAGATGACTGTGTAGATATTTCCATGTTTATACAGATGGCAGTGTAGATATTTCCATGTTCCTACACATGACTGTGGAGGTATTTCCATGTTTATACAGATGGCTTTGTAGCTATTTCCATGTTTATAGAGATAGCGGTGCAGATATTTCCATGATTATACAGATAGCGGTGTATATATTTCCATGTTTATACAGATCATGGTGTAGATATTTCCATGTTTATACAGACCGCAGTGTAGATATTTCCATGTATATAGAGATAGCAGTGTAGATATTTCCAAGCTTTTGCAGATGGCGGTGTTGATGTTTCCATCTATACACAGATTGCCGTGTAGTTATTTCCATGTGTATACAGATGGCATTGTAGATATTTCCATGTTTATACAGATGGTGGTGTAGATATTTCCATGTTTACACAGAAGACTGTATAGGTATTTCCATGTTTATACAGATGGCGGTGTAGCTATTTCCATGTTTATAGAGATAGCGGTGTAGATATTTCCATATTTATACACATAACGGTGTAGAAATTTCCATGTTTATACAGATAGCGGTGTAAACATTTCCATGTTGATACAGATCACTGTGTAGATATTTCCTTGTTTATACAAACAGCGGTGTAGATATTTCCATGTTTATACAGATAGCGGTGTAGATATTTCCATGTATATACAGATGGCTTTGTGGATATTTCCATGTTTATACAGATGGCTTTGTAGATATTTCCATGTTTATACAGATGACTTTGTAGGTATTTCCATGTTTATACAGATGGCGGTGTAGATATTTCCATGTTTATAGAGATAGCTGTGTAGATATTTCCATGTTTATACAGATAGCAGTGTAGATATTTCCATGTTTATACGGATCGCGCTGTAGTTACTTCCATGTTTATACAGATAGCGGTGTTGATATTTCCATGTTTTTACAGATATCGGTGTAGATATTTCCATGTTTACACAGATTGCGGTGTAGATATTTCCATCTTTCTACAGATGGCAGTGTAGATATTTCCAGGTTTATACACATGGCGGTGTAGATACTTCCATATTTATACAGATGTCTGTGTAGATATTTCCATGTGTATACAGATGGTATTGTAGATATTTCCATGTTTATACAGATGGTGGTGTAGATATTTCCCTGTTTACTCAGATGTCTGTGTAGATATTTCCATGTTTTAACAGATGGCAGTGTAGATATTTCAATGTTTATAGAGATGGCACTGTAGATATTTCCATGTTTATACAGATCGCGGTGAAGATATTTCCATGTTTATACAGATAGCGGTGTAGATATTTCCATGTCTTTACAGATATCGGTGTAGATATTTCCATGTTTACACAGATTGCGGTGTAGATATTTCCATCTTTCTACAGATGGCATTGTAGATATTTCCATGTTTATACAGATGGCGGTGTAGATATTTCCATGTTTATATAGATGGTGGTGTAGATATTACCATGTTTATACAGAGAGCGCTGTAGATATTTCCATGTTTATACAGATAGCAGTGTAGATATTTCCATGTTTATATAGGTAGCGGTGTAGGTATTTCCATGTTTATAGACATAGCGGTGTAGATATTTCCATGTTTATATAGACGTCGTTGTAGATATTTCCATGTTTATACCGATAGCGGTGTTGGTATTTCCACGTTTATACTGATAGCGGTGTAGATATTTCCATGTTTATACAGCTCGCGGTGCAGATATTTATATCTTTATACAGATGGCATTGTAGATATTTCCTTATTCACACTGATGGCGGTGAAGATGTTTCCATGTTTATACTGATGGCGGAGTAGTTACTTCCATGTTTATGGAGATGGCAGTGTAGATATTTTCATGTTTATAGAGATGGCGGTGTAGATAATTCCATGTTTATAGAGATAGCAGTGTAGATATTTACATGTTTATACAGATGTCTGTGTAGATATTTCCATGTGTATACAGATGGCATTGTAAATATTTCCATGTTTATACAGATGACTGTATAGGTATTTCCATGTTTTTACAGATGGCAGTGCAGATATTTCCATGTTTATAGAGATAGCGATGTAGATATTTCCATGTTTGTACAGATGGCGGTGTTGATATTTCCATCTATACACAGATGGCCGTGTAGATATTTCCATGTTTAAACAGATGGCAGCGTAGGTATTTCCATGGACATGCAGATGGCGGTGTAGATATTTCCTTGTTTATACAGATAGCGGTGTAGATATTTCCATTTTTTCACATATGGTGTTGTAGATATTTCCATGTTTATACACATGGCGGAGTAGATACTTCCATCCTTATGGAGATGGCAGTGCAGATATTTTCATGTTTATAGAGATGGCGGTGTAGATATTTCCATATTTATAGAGATAGCGGTGTAGATATTTCCATCTTTCTACAGATGGCAGTGTAGATATTTCCATGTTTATACAGATGGCGGTGTAGATATTTCCATATTTATACAGATGTCTGTGTAGATATTTCCACGTGTATACAGATGGTATTTTAGTTACTTCCATGTTTATACAGATGGTGGTGTAGATATTTCCATGTTTATTCAGATGACTGTGTAGATATTTCCATGTTTATACAGATGGCAGTGTAGATATTTCCATGTTCCTACACATGACTGTGTAGGTATTTCCATGTTTATACAGATGGCTTTGTAGATATTTCCATGTCTACAGAGATAGCGGTGCAGATATTTCCATGATTATAGAGATAGCGGTGTATGTATTTCCATGTTTATACAGATCGTGGTGTAGATATTTCCATGTTTATACAGATACCGGTGTAGATATTTCCATGTTTATACAGACCGCAGTGTAGATATTTCCATGTTTATAGAGATAGCAGTGTAGATATTTACATGTTTATACAGATGGCTGTGTAGATATTTCCATGTGTATACGGATGGCATTGTAAATATTTCCGTGTTTATACAGATGACTGTATAGGTATTTCCATGTTTTTGCTAATGGCAGTGCAGATATTTCCATGTTTACAGAGATAGCGATGTAGACATTTCCATGTTTGTACAGATGGCGGTGTTGATATTTCCATCTATACACAGATGGCCGTGTAGATATTTCCATGTTTATACAGATGGCAGCGTAGGTATTTCCATGGACATGCAGATGGCGGTGTAGATATTTCCATGTTTTCACATATTTTGGTGTAGATATTTCCGTGTTTATACACATGGCGGAGTAGATACTTCCATCCTTATCGAGATGGCAGTGTAGATATTTTCATGTTTATAGAGATGGCGGTGTAGATATTTCCATATTTATAGAGATAGCGGTGTAGATATTTCCATCTTTCTAGAGATGGCAGTGTAGATATTTCCATGTTTATACAGATGGCGGTGTAGATATTTCCATATTTATACAGATGTCTGTGTAGATATTTCCATGTGTATACAGATGGTATTTTAGTTATTTCCATGTTTATACACATGGTGGTGTAGATATTTCCATGTTTATTCAGATGACTGTGTAGGTATTTCCATGTTTATACAGATGGCAGTGTAGATATTTCCATGTTCCTACACATGACTGTGTAGGTATTTCCATGTTTATACAGATGGCTTTGTAGGTATTTCCATGTATATAGAGATAGCGGTGCAGATATTTACATGATTATACAGATAGCGGTGTATATATTTCCATGTTTATACAGATCGTGTTGCAGATAATTCCATGTTTATACAGATACCGGTGTAGATATTTCCATGTTTATGCAGACCGCAGTGTAGATATTTCCATGTTTATAGAGATAGCAGTGTAGATATTTCCAAGTTTGTGCAGATGGCGGTGTTGATGTTTCCATCTATACACAGATTGCCGTGTAGGTATTTCCAGGTGTATACAGATGGGATTGTAGATATTTCCATGTTTATACAGATGGTGGTGTAGATATTTCCATGTTTACAAAGAAGACTGTATAGGTATTTCCATGTTTATACAGATGGCGGTGTAGCTATTTCCACGTTTATAGAGATAGCGGTGTAGATATTTCCATATTTATACAGATAACGGTGTAGAAATTTCCATGTTTATACAGATAGCGGTGTAAATATTTCCATGTTTATACAGATCACGGTGTAGATATTTCCTTGTTAATACAAATAGCGGTGTACTTATTTCCATGTTTGTACAGATAGCGGTGTAGATATTTCCATGTATTTACAGATGGCTGTGTAGATATTTCCATGTTTATACAGATGGCTTTGTAGATATTTCCATGTTTATACAGATGACTTTGTAGGTATTTCCATGCTTATACAGATGGCGTTGTAGACATTTCCATGTTTATAGAGATAGCTGTGTAGATATTTCCATGTTTATACAGGTAGCATTGTAGATATTTCCATGTTTATACAGATCGCGGTGTAGTTACTTCCATGTTTATACAGATAGCGGTGTTGATATTTCCATGTTTTTACAGATATCGGTGTAGATATTTCCATGTTTACACAGATTGCGGTGTAGATATTTCCATCTTTCTTCAGATGGCATTGTAGATATTTCCATGTTTATACAGATGGTGGTGTAGATATTTCCATGTTTATATAGATGGTAGTGTAGATATTACCATGTTTATACAGAGAGCGGTGTAGATATTTCCATGTTTATACAGATAGCGGTGTAGATATTTCCATTTTTATATAGACAGAAGTGTAGGTATTTCCATGTTTATAGACATAGCGGTGTAAATATTTCCATGTTTATATAGATGTCGTTGTAGATATTTCCATGTTTATACCGATAGCGGTGTTGGTATTTCCACGTTTATACAGATAGCGATGTAGATATTTCCATGTTTATACAGCTCACGGTGCAGATATTTATATCTTTATACAGATGGCATTGTAGATATTTCCTTATTCACACTGATGGCGGTGAAGATGTTTCCATGTTTATACAGATGGCGGAGTAGTTACTTCCATGTTTATGGAGATGGCAGTGTAGATATTTTCATGCTTATAGAGATGTCGGAGTAGATATTTCCATGTTTATAGAGATAGCAGTGTAGATATTTACATGTTTATACAGATGGCTGTGTAGATATATCCATGTGCATACAGATGGCATTGTAAATATTTCCATGTTTATACAGATGACTGTATAGGTATTTCCATGTTTTTACAGATGGCAGTGCAGATATTTCCATGTTTATAGAGATAGCGATGTAGATATTTCCATGTTTGTACAGATGGCGGTGTTGATATTTCCATCTATACACAGATGGCCGTGTAGATATTTCCATGTTTATACAGATGGCAGCGTAGGTATTTCCATGGACATGCAGATGGCGGTGTAGATATTTCCTTGTTTATACAGATAGCGGTGTAGATATTTCCATCTGTTCACATATGGTGGTGTAGATATTTCCGTGTTTATACACATGGCGGAGTAGATACTTCCATCCTTATGGAGATGGCAGTGTAGATATTTTCATGTTTATAGAGATGGCGGTGTAGATATTTCCATATTTATAGAGATAGCGGTGTAGATATTTCCATCTTTCTACAGATGGCAATGTAGATATTTCCATGTTTATACAGATGGCGGTGTAGATATTTCCATATTTATACAGATGTCTGTGTAGATATTTCCACGTGTATACAGATGGTATTTTAGTTATTTCCATGTTTATACAGATGGTGGTGTAGATATTTCCATGTTTATTCAGATGACTGTGTAGATATTTCCATGTTTATACAGATGGCAGTGTAGATATTTACATGTTCCTACACATGACTGTGTAGGTATTTCCATGTTTATACAGATGGCTTTGTAGATATTTCCATATGTATAGAGATAGCGGTGCAGATATTTCCATGATTATACAGATAGCGGTGTATATATTTCCATGTTTATACAGATCGTGGTGTAGATATTTCCATGTTTATACAGATACCGGTGTAGATATTTCCATGTTTATACAGACCGCAGTGTAGATATTTCCATGTTTATAGAGATAGCAGTGTAGATATTTACATGTTTATACAGATGGCTGTGTAGATATTTCCATGTGTATACAGATGGCATTGTAAGTATTTCCATGTTTATACAGATGACTGTATAGGTATTTCCATGTTTTTCTGATGGTAGTGCTGATATTTCCATGTTTATAGAGATAGCGATGTAGATATTTCCATGTTTGCACAGATGGCGGTGTTGATATTTCCATCTATACACAGATGGCCGTGTAGATATTTCCATGTTTATACAGATGGCAGCGTAGATATTTCCATGGACATGCAGATGGCGGTGTAGATATTTCCTTGTTTATACAGATAGCGGTGTAGATATTTCCATGTTTTCACATATGGTTGTGTAGATATTTCCGTGTTTATACACATGGCGGAGTAGATACTTCCATCCTTAAGGAGATGGCAGTGTAGATATTTTCATGTTTATAGAGATGGCGGTGTAGATATTTCCATATTTATAGAGATAGCGGTGTAGATATTTCCATCTTTCTACAGATGGCAGTGTAGATATTTCCATGTTTATACAGATGGCGGTGTAGATATTTCCATATTTATACAGATGTCTGTGTAGATATTTCCACGTGTATACAGATGGTATTTTACTTATTTCCATGTTTATACAGATGGTGGTGTAGATATTTCCATGTTTATTCAGATGACTGTGTAGATATTTCCATGTTTATACAGATGGCAGTGTAGATATTTACATGTTCCTACACATGACTGTGTAGGTATTTCCATGTTTATACAGATGGCTTTGTAGATATTTCCATATGTATAGAGATAGCGGTGCAGATATTTCCATGATTATACAGATAGCGGTGTATATATTTCCATGTTTATACAGATCGTGGTGTAGATATTTCCATGTTTATACAGATACCGGTGTAGATATTTCCATGTTTATACAGACCGCAGTGTAGATATTTCCATGTTTATAGAGATAGCAGTGTAGATATTTACATGTTTATACAGATGGCTGTGTAGATATTTCCATGTGTATACAGATGGCATTGTAAGTATTTCCATGTTTATACAGATGACTGTATAGGTATTTCCATGTTTTTCTGATGGTAGTGCTGATATTTCCATGTTTATAGAGATAGCGATGTAGATATTTCCATGTTTGCACAGATGGCGGTGTTGATATTTCCATCTATACACAGATGGCCGTGTAGATATTTCCATGTTTATACAGATGGCAGCGTAGATATTTCCATGGACATGCAGATGGCGGTGTAGATATTTCCTTGTTTATACAGATAGCGGTGTAGATATTTCCATGTTTTCACATATGGTGGTGTAGATATTTCCGTGTTTATACACATGGCGGAGTAGATACTTCCATCCTTAAGGAGATGGCAGTGTAGATATTTTCATGTTTATAGAGATGGCGGTGTAGATATTTCCATATTTATAGAGATAGCGGTGTAGATATTTCCATCTTTCTAGAGATGGCATTGTAGATATTTCCATGTTTATACAGATGGCGGTGTAGATATTTCCATATTTATACAGATGTCTGTGTAGATATTTCCATGTGTATACAGATGGTATTTTAGTTATTTCCATGTTTATACAGATGGTGGTGTAGATATTTCCATGTTTATTCAGATGACTGTGTAGATATTTCCATGTTTATAGAGATGGCAGTGTAGATATTTCCATGTTCCTACACATGACTGTGTAGGTATTTCCATGTTTATACAGATGGCTTTGTAGATATTTCAATGTCTATAGAAATAGCGGTGCAGATATTTCCATGATTATACAGATAGCGGTGTATATATTTCCATGTTTATACAGATCGTGTTGTAGATATTTCCATGTTTATACAGATACCGGTGTAGATATTTCCATGTTTATACAGACCGCAGTGTAGATATTTCCATGTTTATAGAGATAGCAGTGTAGATATTTCCAAGTTTCTGCAGATGGCGGTGTTGATGTTTCCATCTATACACAGATTGCCGTGTAGGTATTTCCATGTGTATACAGATGGCATTGTAGATATTTCCATGTTTATACAGATGGTGGTGTAGATATTTCCATGTTTACACAGAAGACTGTATAGGTATTTCCATGTTTATACAGATGGCGGTGTAGCTATTTCCACGTTTATAGAGATAGCGGTGTAGATATTTCCATATTTATACAGATAACGGTGTAGAAATTTCCATGTTTATACAGATAGCGGTGTAAATATTTCCATGTTTATACAGATCACGGTGTAGATATTTCCTTGTTAATACAAATAGCGGTGTAGTTATTTCCATGTTTGTACAGATAGCGGTGTAGATATTTCCATGTATTTACAGATGGCTGTGTAGATATTTCCATGTTTATACAGATGGCTTTGTAGATATTTCCATGTTTATACAGATGACTTTGTAGGTATTTCCATGTTTATACAGATGGCGGTGTAGACATTTCCATGTTTATAGAGATAGCTGTGTAGATATTTCCATGTTTATACAGGTAGCATTGTAGATATTTCCATGTTTATACAGATCGCGGTGTAGTTACTTCCATGTTTATACAGATAGCGGTGTTGTTATTTCCATGTTTTTACAGATATCGGTGTAGATATTTCCATGTTTACACAGATTGCAGTGTAGATATTTCCATCTTTCTTCAGATGGCATTGTAGATATTTCCATGTTTATACAGATGGCGGTGTAGATATTTCCATGTTTATATAGAAGGTGGTGTAGATATTACCATGTTTATACAGAGAGCGGTGTAGATATTTCCAGGTTTATACAGATCGTGGTGAAGATATTTCCATGTTTATACAGATCTCGGTGTAGATATTTCCATGTTTATACAGATCGCGGTGTAGATATTTCCATGTTTTCACATATGGTGTTGTAGATATTTCCGTGTTTATACACATGGCGGAGTAGATACTTCCATCTTTATGGAGATGGCAGTGTAGATATTTTCATGTTTATAGAGATGGCGGTGTAGATAATTCCATATTTACAGAGATAGCGGTGTAGATACTTCCATCTTTCTAGAGATGGCAGTGTAGATATTTCCATGTTTATACAGATGGCCGTGTAGATATTTCCATATTTATACAGATGTCTGTGTAGATATTTCCATGTGAATACAGATGGTATTTTAGTTATTTCCATGTTTATACAGATGGTGGTGTAGATATTTCCATGTTTATTCAGATGACTGTGTAGATATTTCCATGTTTATACAGATGGCAGAGTAGATATATCCATGTTCCTACACATGACTGTGTAGGTATTTCCATGTTTATACAGATGGCTTTGTAGCTATTTCCATGTCTATAGAGATAGCGGTGCAGATATTTCCATGATTATACAGATAGCGGTGTATATATTTCCATGTGTATACAGATCGTGGTGTAGATATTTCCAAGTTTATACAGATACCGGTGTAGATATTTCCATGTTTATACAGACCGCAGTGTAGATATTTCCATGTTTATAGAGATAGCAGTGTAGTTATTTCCAAGTTTGTGCAGATGGCGGTGTTGATGTTTCCATCTATACACAGATTGCCGTGTAGGTATTTCCATGTGTATAAAGATGGCATTGTAGATATTTCCATGTTTATACAGATGGCGGTGTAGATATTTCCATCTTTCTACAGATGGCGGTGTAGATATTTCCATGTTTATATAGATGGTGGTGTAGATATTACCATGTTTATACAGAGAGCGGTGTAGATATTTCCATGTTTATACAGATATCAGTGTAGATATTTCCATGTTTATATAGATAGCGGTGTAGGTATTTCCATGTTTATAGACATAGCGGTGTAGATATTTCCATGTTAATATAGACGTCGTTGTAGATATTTCCATGTTTATACCGATAGCGGTGTTGGTATTTCCACGTTTATACTGATAGCGGTGTAGATATTTCCATGTTTATACAGCTCGCGGTGCAGATATTTATATCTTTATACAGATGGCATTGTAGATATTTCCTTATTCACACTGATGGCGGTGAAGATGTTTCCATGTTTATACTGATGACGGAGTAGTTACTTCCATGTTTATGGAGATGGCAGTGTAGATATTTTCATGTTTATAGAGATGGCGGTGTAGATAATACCATGTTTATAGAGATAGCAGTGTAGATATTTACATGTTTATACAGATGTCTGTGTAGATATTTCCATGTGTATACAGATGGCATTGTAAATATTTCCATGTTTATACAGATGACTGTATAGGTATTTCCATGTTTTTACAGATGGCAGTGCAGATATTTCCATGTTTATAGAGATAGCGATGTAGATATTTCCATGTTTGTACAGATGGCGGTGTTGATATTTCCATCTATACACAGATGGCCGTGTAGATATTTCCATGTTTAAACAGATGGCAGCGTAGGTATTTCCATGGACATGCAGATGGCGGTGTAGATATTTCCTTGTTTATACAGATAGCGGTGTAGATATTTCCATTTTTTCACATATGGTGTTGTAGATATTTCCATGTTTATACACATGGCGGAGTAGATACTTCCATCCTTATGGAGATGGCAGTGCAGATATTTTCATGTTTATAGAGATGGCGGTGTAGATATTTCCATATTTATAGAGATAGCGGTGTAGATATTTCCATCTTTCTACAGATGGCAGTGTAGATATTTCCATGTTTATACAGATGGCGGTGTAGATATTTCCATATTTATACAGATGTCTGTGTAGATATTTCCACGTGTATACAGATGGTATTTTAGTTATTTCCATGTTTATACAGATGGTGGTGTAGATATTTCCATGTTTATTCAGATGACTGTGTAGATATTTCCATGTTTATACAGATGGCAGTGTAGATATTTCCATGTTCCTACACATGACTGTGTAGGTATTTCCATGTTTATACAGATGGCTTTGTAGATATTTCCATGTCTACAGAGATAGCGGTGCAGATATTTCCATGATTATACAGATAGCGGTGTATATATTTCCATGTTTATACAGATCGTGGTGTAGATATTTCCATGTTTATACAGATACCGGTGTAGATATTTCCATGTTTATACAGACCGCAGTGTAGATATTTCCATGTTTATAGAGATAGCAGTGTAGATATTTACATGTTTATACAGATGGCTGTGTAGATATTTCCATGTGTATACAGATGGCATTGTAAATATTTCCGTGTTTATACAGATGACTGTATAGGTATTTCCATGTTTTTGCTAATGGCAGTGCAGATATTTCCATGTTTACAGAGATAGCGATGTAGACATTTCCATGTTTGTACAGATGGCGGTGTTGATATTTCCATCTATACACAGATGGCCGTGTAGATATTTCCATGTTTATACAGATGGCAGCGTAGGTATTTCCATGGACATGCAGATGGCGGTGTAGATATTTCCTTGTTTATACAGATAGCGGTGTAGATAATTCCATGTTTTCACATATGGTGGTGTAGATATTTCCGTGTTTATACACATGGCGGAGTAGATACTTCCATCCTTATGGAGATGGCAGTGTAGATATTTTCATGTTTATAGAGATGGCAGTGTAGATATTTCCATATTTATAGAGATAGCGGTGTAGATATTTCCATCTTTCTAGAGATGGCAGTGTAGATATTTCCATGTTTATACAGATGGCGGTGTAGATATTTCCATATTTATACAGATGTCTGTGTAGATATTTCCATGTGTATACAGATGGTATTTTAGTTATTTCCATGTTTATACACATGGTGGTGTAGATATTTCCATGTTTATTCAGATGACTGTGTAGATATTTCCATGTTTATACAGATGGCAGTGTAGATATTTCCATGTTCCTACACATTACTGTGTAGGTATTTCCATGTTTATACAGATGGCTTTGTAGATATTTCCATGTCTATAGAGATAGCGGTGCAGACATTTACATGATTATACAGATAGCGGTGTATATATTTCCATGTTTATACAGATCGTGTTGCAGATAATTCCATGTTTATACAGATACCGGTGTAGATATTTCCATGTTTATGCAGACCGCAGTGTAGATATTTCCATGTTTATAGAGATAGCAGTGTAGATATTTCCAAGTTTGTGCAGATGGCGGTGTTGATGTTTCCATCTATACACAGATTGCCGTGTAGGTATTTCCAGGTGTATACAGATGGGATTGTAGATATTTCCATGTTTATACAGATGGTGGTGTAGATATTTCCATGTTTACACAGAAGACTGTATAGGTATTTCCATGTTTATACAGATGGCGGTGTAGCTATTTCCACGTTTATAGAGATAGCGGTGTAGATATTTCCATATTTATACAGATAACGGTGTAGAAATTTCCATGTTTATACAGATAGCGGTGTAAATATTTCCATATTTATACAGATCACGGTGTAGATATTTCCTTGTTAATACAAATAGCGGTGTACTTATTTCCATGTTTGTACAGATAGCGGTGTAGATATTTCCATGTATTTACAGATGGCTGTGTAGATATTTCCATGTTTATACAGATGGCTTTGTAGATATTTCCATGTTTATACAGATGACTTTGTAGGTATTTCCATGCTTATACAGATGGCGTTGTAGACATTTCCATGTTTATAGAGATAGCTGTGTAGATATTTCCATGTTTATACAGGTAGCATTGTAGATATTTCCATGTTTATACAGATCGCGGTGTAGTTACTTCCATGTTTATACAGATAGCGGTGTTGATATTTCCATGTTTTTACAGATATCGGTGTAGATATTTCCATGTTTACACAGATTGCGGTGTAGATATTTCCATCTTTCTTCAGATGGCATTGTAGATATTTCCATGTTTATACAGATGGTGGTGTAGATATTTCCATGTTTATATAGATGGTAGTGTAGATATTACCATGTTTATACAGAGAGCGGTGTAGATATTTCCATGTTTATACAGATAGCGGTGTAGATATTTCCATTTTTATATAGACAGAGGTGTAGGTATTTCCATGTTTATAGACATAGCGGTGTAGATATTTCCATGTTTATATAGATGTCGTTGTAGATATTTCCATGTTTATACCGATAGCGGTGTTGGTATTTCCACGTTTATACAGATAGCGATGTAGATATTTCCATGTTTATACAGCTCACGGTGCAGATATTTATATCTTTATACAGATGGCATTGTAGATATTTCCTTATTCACACTGATGGCGGTGAAGATGTTTCCATGTTTATACAGATGGCGGAGTAGTTACTTCCATGTTTATGGAGATGGCAGTGTAGATATTTTCATGCTTATAGAGATGTCGGAGTAGATATTTCCATGTTTATAGAGATAGCAGTGTAGATATTTACATGTTTATACAGATGGCTGTGTAGATATGTCCATGTGCATACAGATGGCATTGTAAATATTTCCATGTTTATACAGATGACTGTATAGGTATTTCCATGTTTTTACAGGTGGCAGTGCAGATATTTCCATGTTTATAGAGATAGCGATGTAGATATTTCCATGTTTGTACAGATGGCGGTGTTGATATTTCCATCTATACACAGATGGCCGTGTAGATATTTCCATGTTTATACAGATGGCAGCGTAGGTATTTCCATGGACATGCAGATGGCGGTGTAGATATTTCCTTGTTTATACAGATAGCGGTGTAGATATTTCCATCTGTTCACATATGGTGGTGTAGATATTTCCGTGTTTATACACATGGCGGAGTAGATACTTCCATCCTTATGGAGATGGCAGTGTAGATATTTTCATGTTTATAGAGATGGCGGTGTAGATATTTCCATATTTATAGAGATAGCGGTGTAGATATTTCCATCTTTCTAAAGATGGCAGTGTAGATATTTCCATGTTTATACAGATGGCGGTGTAGATATTTCCATATTTATACAGATGTCTGTGTAGATATTTCCACGTGTATACAGATGGTATTTTAGTTATTTCCATGTTTATACAGATGGTGGTGTAGATATTTCCATGTTTATTCAGATGACTGTGTAGATATTTCCATGTTTATACAGATGGCAGTGTAGATATTTACATGTTCCTACACATGACTGTGTAGGTATTTCCATGTTTATACAGATGGCTTTGTAGATATTTCCATATGTATAGAGATAGCGGTGCAGATATTTCCATGATTATACAGATAGCGGTGTATATATTTCCATGTTTATACAGATCGTGGTGTAGATATTTCCATGTTTATACAGATACCGGTGTAGATATTTCCATGTTTATACAGACCGCAGTGTAGATATTTCCATGTTTATAGAGATAGCAGTGTAGATATTTACATGTTTATACAGATGGCTGTGTAGATATTTCCATGTGTATACAGATGGCATTGTAAGTATTTCCATGTTTATACAGATGACTGTATAGGTATTTCCATGTTTTTCTGATGGTAGTGCTGATATTTCCATGTTTATAGAGATAGCGATGTAGATATTTCCATGTTTGCACAGATGGCGGTGTTGATATTTCCATCTATACACAGATGGCCGTGTAGATATTTCCATGTTTATACAGATGGCAGCGTAGATATTTCCATGGACATGCAGATGGCGGTGTAGATATTTCCTTGTTTATACAGATAGCGGTGTAGATATTTCCATGTTTTCACATATGGTGGTGTAGATATTTCCGTGTTTATACACATGGCGGAGTAGATACTTCCATCCTTAAGGAGATGGCAGTGTAGATATTTTCATGTTTATAGAGATGGCGGTGTAGATATTTCCATATTTATAGAGATAGCGGTGTAGATATTTCCATCTTTCTAGAGATGGCAGTGTAGATATTTCCATGTTTATACAGATGGCGGTGTAGATATTTCCATATTTATACAGATGTCTGTGTAGATATTTCCATGTGTATACAGATGGTATTTTAGTTATTTCCATGTTTATACAGATGGTGGTGTAGATATTTCCATGTTTATTCAGATGACTGTGTAGATATTTCCATGTTTATACAGATGGCAGTGTAGATATTTCCATGTTCCTACACATGACTGTGTAGGTATTTCCATGTTTATACAGATGGCTTTGTAGATATTTCAATGTCTATAGAGATAGCGGTGCAGATATTTCCATGATTATACAGATAGCGGTGTATATATTTCCATGTTTATACAGATCGTGTTGTAGATATTTCCATGTTTATACAGATACCGGTGTAGATATTTCCATGTTTATACAGACCGCAGTGTAGATATTTCCATGTTTATAGAGATAGCAGTGTAGATATTTCCAGGTTTGTGCAGATGGCGGTGTTGATGTTTCCATCTATACACAGATTGCCGTGTAGGTATTTCCATGTGTATACAGATGGCATTGTATATATTTCCATGTTTATACAGATGGTGGTGTAGATATTTCCATGTTTACACAGAAGACTGTATAGGTATTTCCATGTTTATACAGATGGCGGTGTAGCTATTTCCACGTTTATAGAGATAGCGGTGTAGATATTTCCATATTTATACAGATAACGGTGTAGAAATTTCCATGTTTATACAGATAGCGGTGTAAATATTTCCATGTTTATACAGATCATGGTGTAGATATTTCCTTGTTAATACAAATAGCGGTGTAGTTATTTCCATGTTTGTACAGATAGCGGTGTAGATATTTCCATGTATTTACAGATGGCTGTGTAGATATTTCCATGTTTATACAGATGGTGGTGTAGATATTTCCATGTTTACACAGAAGACTGTATAGGTATTTCCATGTTTATACAGATGGCGGTGTAGCTATTTCCACGTTTATAGAGATAGCGGTGTAGATATTTCCATATTTATACAGATAACGGTGTAGAAATTTCCATGTTTATACAGATAGCGGTGTAAATATTTCCATATTTATACAGATCACGGTGTAGATATTTCCTTGTTAATACAAATAGCGGTGTACTTATTTCCATATTTGTACAGATAGCGGTGTAGATATTTCCATGTATTTACAGATGGCTGTGTAGATATTTCCATGTTTATACAGATGGCTTTGTAGATATTTCCATGTTTATACAGATGACTTTGTAGGTATTTCCATGCTTATACAGATGGCGTTGTAGACATTTCCATGTTTATAGAGATAGCTGTGTAGATATTTCCATGTTTATACAGGTAGCATTGTAGATATTTCCATGTTTATACAGATCGCGGTGTAGTTACTTCCATGTTTATACAGATAGCGGTGTTGATATTTCCATGTTTTTACAGATATCGGTGTAGATATTTCCATGTTTACACAGATTGCGGTGTAGATATTTCCATCTTTCTTCAGATGGCATTGTAGATATTTCCATGTTTATACAGATGGTGGTGTAGATATTTCCATGTTTATATAGATGGTAGTGTAGATATTACCATGTTTATACAGAGAGCGGTGTAGATATTTCCATGTTTATACAGATAGCGGTGTAGATATTTCCATTTTTATATAGACAGAGGTGTAGGTATTTCCATGTTTATAGACATAGCGGTGTAGATATTTCCATGTTTATATAGATGTCGTTGTAGATATTTCCATGTTTATACCGATAGCGGTGTTGGTATTTCCACGTTTATACAGATAGCGATGTAGATATTTCCATGTTTATACAGCTCACGGTGCAGATATTTATATCTTTATACAGATGGCATTGTAGATATTTCCTTATTCACACTGATGGCGGTGAAGATGTTTCCATGTTTATACAGATGGCGGAGTAGTTACTTCCATGTTTATGGAGATGGCAGTGTAGATATTTTCATGCTTATAGAGATGTCGGAGTAGATATTTCCATGTTTATAGAGATAGCAGTGTAGATATTTACATGTTTATACAGATGGCTGTGTAGATATGTCCATGTGCATACAGATGGCATTGTAAATATTTCCATGTTTATACAGATGACTGTATAGGTATTTCCATGTTTTTACAGGTGGCAGTGCAGATATTTCCATGTTTATAGAGATAGCGATGTAGATATTTCCATGTTTGTACAGATGGCGGTGTTGATATTTCCATCTATACACAGATGGCCGTGTAGATATTTCCATGTTTAAACAGATGGCAGCGTAGGTATTTCCATGGACATGCAGATGGCGGTGTAGATATTTCCTTGTTTATACAGATAGCGGTGTAGATATTTCCATCTGTTCACATATGGTGGTGTAGATATTTCCGTGTTTATACACATGGCGGAGTAGATACTTCCATCCTTATGGAGATGGCAGTGTAGATATTTTCATGTTTATAGAGATGGCGGTGTAGATATTTCCATATTTATAGAGATAGCGGTGTAGATATTTCCATCTTTCTACAGATGGCAGTGTAGATATTTCCATGTTTATACAGATGGCGGTGTAGATATTTCCATATTTATACAGATGTCTGTGTAGATATTTCCACGTGTATACAGATGGTATTTTAGTTATTTCCATGTTTATACAGATGGTGGTGTAGATATTTCCATGTTTATTCAGATGACTGTGTAGATATTTCCATGTTTATACAGATGGCAGTGTAGATATTTACATGTTCCTACACATGACTGTGTAGGTATTTCCATGTTTATACAGATGGCTTTGTAGATATTTCCATATGTATAGAGATAGCGGTGCAGATATTTCCATGATTATACAGATAGCGGTGTATATATTTCCATGTTTATACAGATCGTGGTGTAGATATTTCCATGTTTATACAGATACCGGTGTAGATATTTCCATGTTTATACAGACCGCAGTGTAGATATTTCCATGTTTATAGAGATAGCAGTGTAGATATTTACATGTTTATACAGATGGCTGTGTAGATATTTCCATGTGTATACAGATGGCATTGTAAGTATTTCCATGTTTATACAGATGACTGTATAGGTATTTCCATGTTTTTCTGATGGTAGTGCTGATATTTCCATGTTTATAGAGATAGCGATGTAGATATTTCCATGTTTGCACAGATGGCGGTGTTGATATTTCCATCTATACACAGATGGCCGTGTAGATATTTCCATGTTTATACAGATGGCAGCGTAGATATTTCCATGGACATGCAGATGGCGGTGTAGATATTTCCTTGTTTATACAGATAGCGGTGTAGATATTTCCATGTTTTCACATATGGTGGTGTAGATATTTCCGTGTTTATACACATGGCGGAGTAGATACTTCCATCCTTAAGGAGATGGCAGTGTAGATATTTTCATGTTTATAGAGATGGCGGTGTAGATATTTCCATATTTATAGAGATAGCGGTGTAGATATTTCCATCTTTCTAGAGATGGCAGTGTAGATATTTCCATGTTTATACAGATGGCGGTGTAGATATTTCCATATTTATACAGATGTCTGTGTAGATATTTCCATGTGTATACAGATGGTATTTTAGTTATTTCCATGTTTATACAGATGGTGGTGTAGATATTTCCATGTTTATTCAGATGACTGTGTAGATATTTCCATGTTTATACAGATGGCAGTGTAGATATTTCCATGTTCCTACACATGACTGTGTAGGTATTTCCATGTTTATACAGATGGCTTTGTAGATATTTCAATGTCTATAGAGATAGCGGTGCAGATATTTCCATGATTATACAGATAGCGGTGTATATATTTCCATGTTTATACAGATCGTGTTGTAGATATTTCCATGTTTATACAGATACCGGTGTAGATATTTCCATGTTTATACAGACCGCAGTGTAGATATTTCCATGTTTATAGAGATAGCAGTGTAGATATTTCCAAGTTTGTGCAGATGGCGGTGTTGATGTTTCCATCTATACACAGATTGCCGTGTAGGTATTTCCATGTGTATACAGATGGCATTGTATATATTTCCATGTTTATACAGATGGTGGTGTAGATATTTCCATGTTTACACAGAAGACTGTATAGGTATTTCCATGTTTATACAGATGGCGGTGTAGCTATTTCCACGTTTATAGAGATAGCGGTGTAGATATTTCCATATTTATACAGATAACGGTGTAGAAATTTCCATGTTTATACAGATAGCGGTGTAAATATTTCCATGTTTATACAGATCATGGTGTAGATATTTCCTTCTTAATACAAATAGCGGTGTAGTTATTTCCATGTTTGTACAGATAGCGGTGTAGATATTTCCATGTATTTACAGATGGCTGTGTAGATATTTCCATGTTTATACAGATGGCTTTGTAGATATTTCCATGTTTATACAGATGACTTTGTAGGTATTTCCATGTTTATACAGATGGCGGTGTAGACATTTCCATGTTTATAGAGATAGCTGTGTAGATATTTCCATGTTTATACAGGTAGCATTGTAGATATTTCCATGTTTATACAGATCGCGGTGTAGTTACTTCTATGTTTATACAGATAGCGGTGTTGTTATTTCCATGTTTTTACAGATATCGGTGTAGATATTTCCATGTTTACACAGATTGCGGTGTAGATATTTCCATCTTTCTTCAGATGGCATTGTAGATATTTCCATGTTTATACAGCTGGCGGTGTAGATATTTCCATGTTAATATAGAAGGTGGTGTAGATATTACCATGTTTATACAGATAGCGGTGTAGATATTTCCAGGTTTATACAGATCGTGGTGAAGATATTTCCATGTTTATACAGATCTCGGTGTAGATATTTCCATGTTTATACAGATCGCGGTGTAGATATTTCCATGTTTTCACATATGGTGTTGTAGATATTTCCGTGTTTATACACATGGCGGAGTAGATACTTCCATCTTTATGGAGATGGCAGTGTAGATATTTCCATGTTTATACAGATGGCAGAGTAGATATTTCCATGTTCCTACACATGACTGTGTAGGTATTTCCATGTTTATACAGATGGCTTTGTAGCTATTTCCATGTCTATAGAGATAGCGTTGCAGATATTTCCATGATTATACAGATAGCGGTGTATATATTTCCATGTGTATACAGATCGTGGTGTAGATATTTCCAAGTTTATACAGATACCGGTGTAGATATTTCCATGTTTATACAGAACGCAGTGTAGATATTTCCATGTTTATAGAGATAGCAGTGTAGTTATTTCCAAGTTTGTGCAGATGGCGGTGTTGATGTTTCCATCTATACACAGATTGCCGTGTAGGTATTTCCATGTGTATAAAGATGGCATTGTAGATATTTCCATGTTTATACAGATGGCGGTGTAGATATTTCCATGTTTATAGAGATGGCGGTGTAGATATTTCCATATTTATACAGATAACGGTATAGAAATTTCCATGTTTATACAGATAGCGGTGTAGATATTTCCATGTATATACAGATGGCTGTGTAGATATTTCCATGTTTATACAGATGGCTTTGTAGATATTTCCATGTTTATACAGATGACTTTGTAGATATTTCCATGTTTATACAGATGGCGGTGAAGATATTTCCATGTTTATAGAGATAGATGTGTAGATATTTCCATGTTTATACAGATAGCGTTGTAGATATTTCCATGTTTATACACATCGCGGTGTAGTTACTTCCATGTTTATACTGATAGCGGTGTTGATATTTCCATGTTTTTACAGATATCGGTGTAGATATTTCCATGTTTACACAGATTGCGGTGTAGATATTTCCATCTTTCTACAGATGGCATTGTAGATATTTCCATGTTTATACAGATGGCGGTGTAGATATTTCCATGTTTATATAGATGGTGGTGTAGGTATTACCATGTTTATACAGATAGCGGTGTAGTTATTTCCATGTGTATACAGATGGTATTGTAGATATTTCCATGTTTATACAGATGGTGGTGTAGATAGTTCCCTGTTTACTCAGATGACTGTGTAGCTATTTCCATGTTTTAACAGATGGCAGTGTAGATATTTCAATGTTTATAGAGATGGCACTGTAGATATTTCCATGTTTTTACAGATATCGGTGTAGATATTTCCATGTTTACACAGATTGCGGTGTAGATATTTCCATGTTTCTACAGATGGCATTGTAGATATTTCCATGTTTATACAGATGGCGGTGTAGATATTTCCATGTTTATATAGATGGTGGTGTAGATATTACCATGTTTATACAGAGAGCGGTGTAGATATTTCCATGTTTATACAGATAGCGGTGTAGATATTTCCATGTTTATATAGATAGCGGTGTAGGTATTTCCATGTTTATAGACATAGCGGTGTAGATATTTCCATGTTTATATAGATGCCGTTGTAGATATTTCCATGTTTATACTGATAGCGGTGTTGGTATTTCCACGTTTATACAGATAGCGATGTAGATATTTCCATGTTTATACAGCTCGCGGTGCAGGTATTTATATCTTTATACAGATGACATTGTAGATATTTCCTTATTCACACTGATGGCGGTGAAGATGTTTCCATGTTTATACAGATGGCGGAGTAGTTACTTCCATGTTTATGGAGATGGCAGTTTAGATATTTTCATGTTTATAGAGATGGCGGTGTAGATATTTCCGTGTTTTTAGAGATAGCAGTGTAGATATTTACATGTTTATACAGATGGCTGTTTAGATATTTCCATGTGTATACAGATGGCATTGTAGATATTTCCATGTTTATACAGATGACTGTATAGGTATTTCCATGTTTTTACAGATGGCAGTGCAGATATTTCCATGTTTATAGAGATAGCGATGTAGATATTTCCATGTTTGTACTGATGGCGGTGTTGATATTTCCATCTCTACACAGATGGCCGTGTAGATATTTCCATGTTTATACAGATGGCAGCGTAGTTATTTCCATGGACATGCAGATGGCGGTGTAGATATTTCCTTGTTTATACAGATAGCGATGTAGATATTTCCATCTTTTCACATATGGTGGTGTAGATATTTCCTTGTTTATACACATGGCGGAGTAGATACTTCCATCTTTATGGAGATGGCAGTGTAGATATTTTCATGTTTATAGAGATGGCGGTGTAGATATTTCCATATTTATAGAGATAGCGGTGTAGATACTTCCATCTTTCCACAGATGGCAGTGTAGATATTTCCATGTTTATACAGATGGCCTTGTGGATATTTCCATATTTATACAGATGTCTGTGGAGATATTTCCATGTGTATACAGATGGAATTGTAGTTATTTCCATGTTTATACAGATGGTGGTGTAGATATTTCCATGTTTATTCAGATGACTGTGTAGATATTTCCATGTTTATACAGATGGCAGTGTAGATATTTCCATGTTCCTACACATGACTGTGTAGGTAATTCCATGTTCCTACACATGACTGTGTAGGTAATTCCATGTTTATACAGATGGCTTTGTAGCTATTTCCATGTCTATAGAGATAGCGGTGCAGATATTTCCATGATTATACAGTTAGTGGTGTATATATTTCCATGTTTATACAGATCGTGGTGTAGATGTTTCCATGTTTATACATATACCGGTGTAGATATTTCCATGCTTATACAGACCGCAGTGTAGATATTTCCATGTTTATAGAGATAGCAGTGTAGATATTTCCAAGTTTGTGCAGATGGCGGTGTTGATGTTTCCATCTATACACAGATTGCCGTGTAGGTATTTCCATGTGTATACAGATGGCATTGTAGATATTTCCATGTTTATACAGATGGTGGTGAAGATATTTCCATGTTTATACAGATGGTGGTGTAGATATTTCCATGTTTACACAGAAGAATGTATAAGTATTTCCATGTTTATACAGATGGCGGTGTAGCTATTTCCATGTTTATAGAGATAGCGGTGTAGGTATTTCCATATTTACAGATAACGGTGTAGAAATTTCCATGTTTATACAGATAGCGGTGTAAATATTTCCATCTTTGTACAGATCACGGTGTAGATATTTCCTTGTTTATACAAATAGCGGTGTTGTTGTTTCCATGTTTATACAGATAGCGGTGTAGATATTTCCATGTATATACAGATGGCTGTGTAGATATTTCCATGTTTATACAGATGGCTTTGTAAATATTTCCATGTTTATACAGATGACTTTGTAGGTATTTCCATGTTTATACAGATGGCGGTGTAGATATTTCCATGTTTATAGAGATAGCTGTGTAGATATTTCCATGTTTATACAGATAGTGGTGTAGATAATTCCATGTTTATACAGATCGCGGTGTAGTTACATCCATGTTTATACAGATAGCGGTGTTGTTATTTCCATGTTTTTACAGATATCGGTGTAGATATTTCCATGTTTACACAGATTGCGGTGTAGATATTTCCATCTTTCTACAGATGGCAGTGTAGATATTTCCATGTTTATACAGATGACGGTGTAGATATTTCCATATTTATACAGATGTCTGTGTAGATATTTCCATGTGTATACAGATGGTATTGTAGATATTTCCATGTTTATACAGATGGTGGTGTAGATAGTTCCCTGTTTACTCAGATGACTGTGTAGATATTTCCATGTTTTAACAGATGGCAGTGTAGATATTTCAATGTTTATAGAGATGGCACTGTAGATATTTCCATGTTTATACAGATAGCGGTGTAGATATTTCCATGTTTATACAGATAGCGGTGTAGATATTTCCATGTTTTTACAGATATTGGTGTAGATATTTCCATGTTTATACAGATGGCGGTGTAGATATTTCCATATTTATACAGATGTCTGTGTAGATATTTCCATGTGTATACAGATGGTATTGTAGTTATCTCCATGTTTATACAGATGGTTGTGTAGATATTTCCATGTTTATTCAGATGACTGTGTAGATATTTCCATGTTTATACAGATGGCAGTGTAGATATTTCCATGTTCCTACACATGACTGTGTAGGTATTTCCATGTTTATACAGATGGCTTTGTAGATATTTCCATGTCTATAGAGATAGCGGTGCAGATATTTCCATGATTATACAGATAGCGGTGTATATATTTCCATGTTTATACAGATCGTGGTGTAGATATTTCCATGTTTATACAGATACCGGTGTAGATATTTCCATGTTTATACAGACCGCAGTGTAGATATTTCCATGTTTATAGAGATAGCAGTGTAGATATTTCCAAGCTTGTGCAGATGGCGGTGTTGATGTTTCCATCTATACACAGATTGCCGTGTAGGTATTTCCATGTGTATACAGATGGCATTGTAGATATTTCCATATTTATACAGATGGTGGTGTAGATATTTCCAAGTTTACACAGAAGACTGTATAGGTATTTCCATGTTTATACAGATGGCGGTGTAGCTATTTCCATGTTTATAGAGATAGCGGTGTAGATACTTCCATATTTATACAGATAACGGTGTAGAAATTTCCATGTTTATACAGATAGCGGTGTAAATATTTCCATGTTTATGCAGATCACGGTGTAGACATTTCCTTGTTAATACAAATAGCGGTGTAGTTATTTCCATGTTTGTACAGATAGCGGTGTAGATATTTCCATGTATATACAGATGGATGTGTAGATATTTCCATGTTTATACAGATGGCTTTGTAGGTATTTCCAAGTTTATACAGATGGCGGTGTAGATATTTCCATGTTTATAGAGATAGCTGTGTAGATATTTCCATGTTTATACAGATAGCGTTGTAGATATTTCCATGTTTATACAGATCACGGTGTAGTTACTTCCATGTTTATACAGATAACGGTGTAAATATTTCCATGTTTTTACAGATATCGGTGTAGATATTTCCATGTTTACACAGATTGCGGTGTAGATATTTCCATCTTTCTACAGATGGCATTGTAGATATTTCCATGTTTATACAGATGACGGTGTAGATATTTCCATGTTTATATAGATGGTGGTGTAGATATTACCATGTTTATACAGATAGCAGTGTAGATATTTCCATGTTTATACAGATGGCCATGTAGATATTTCCATATTTATACAGATGTCTGTGTAGATATTTCCATATGTATACAGATGGTATTGTAGTTATTTCCATGTTTATACAGATGGTGGTGTAGATATTTCCATGTTTATTCAGATGACTGTGTAGATATTTCCATGTTTATACAGATGGCAGTGTAGATATTTCCATGTTCCTACACATGACTGTGTAAGTATTTCCATGTTTATACAGATGGCTTTGTAGATATTTCCATGTCAATAGAGATATCGTTGCATATATTTCCATGATTATACAGATAGCGGTGTATATATTTCCATGTTTATACAGATCGTGGTGTAGATATTTCCATGTTTATACATATACCGGTGTAGATATTTCCATGTTTATACAGACCGCAGTGTAGATATTTCCATGTTTATAGAGATAGCAGTGTAGATATTTCCAAGTTTGTGCAGATGGCGGTGTTGATGTTTCCATTTATACACAGATTGCCGTGTAGGTATTTCCATGTGTATACACATGGCATTGTAGATATTTCCATGTTTATACAGATGGTGGTGTAGATATTTCCATGTTTACACAGAAGACTGTATAGGTATTTCCATGTTTATACAGATGGCGGTGTAGCTATTTCCATGTTTATAGAGATAGCGGTGTAGATATTTCCATATTTATACAGATAACGGTGTAGAAATTTCCATGTTTATACAGATAGCGGTGTAAATATTTCCATGTTTATACAGATCACGGTGTAGATATTTCCTTGTTTATACAAATAGCGGTGTAGTTATTTCCATGTTTATACAATAGCGGTGTAGATATTTCCATGTATATACAGATGGCTGTGTAGATATTTCCATGTTTATACAGATGGCTTTGTAGATATTTCCATGTTTATACAGATGACTTTGTAGGTATTTCCATGTTTATACAGATGGCGGTGTAGATATTTCCATGTTTATAGAGATAGCTGTGTAGATATTTCCATGTTTATACAGATAGCGGTGTAGATATTTCCATGTTTATACAGATCGCGGTGTAGTTATTCCATGTTTATACAGATAGCGGTGTTGATATTTCCATGTTTCTACAGATATCGGTGTAGATATTTCCATGTTTACACAGATTGCGGTGTAGATATTTCCATCTTTCTACAGATGGCAGTGTAGATATTACCATGTTTATACACATGGCGGTGTAGATACTTCCATATTTATAGAGATGTCTGTGTAGATATTTCCATGTGTATACAGATGGTATTGTAGATATTTCCATGTTTATACAGATGGTGGTGTAGATATTTCACTGTTTTCTCAGATGACTGTGTAGATATTTCCATGTTTTAACAGATGGCAGTGAAGATATTTCAATGTTTATAGAGATGGCACTGTAGATATTTCCATGTTTATACAGATCGCGTCGTAGATATTTCCATGTTAATAAAATAGCCGTGTAGATATTTCCATGTTTTTACAGATATTGGTGTAGATATTTCCATGTTTACACAGATTGCGGTGTAGATATTTCCATCTTTCTACAGATGGCATTGTAGATATTTCCATGTTTATACAGATGGCGGAGTAGATATTTCCATGTTTATATTGATGGTGGTGTAGATATTACCATGTTTATAGAGAGAGCGGTGTAGATTTTTCCATGTTTATACAGATAGCGGTGTAGATATTTCCATGTTTATATAGATAGCGGTGTAGGTATTTCCATGTTTATAGACATAGCGGTGTAGATATTTCCATGTTTATATAGATGGCGTTGTAGATATTTCCATGTTGATACTGATCGCGGTGTTGGTATTTCCACGTTTATACAGATAGCGATGTAGATATTTCCATGTTTATACAGCTCGCGGTGCAGATATTTATATCTTTATACAGATGGCATTGTAGATATTTCCTTATTCACACTGATGGCAGTGAAGATGTTTCCATGTTTATACAGATGGCGGAGTAGTTACTTCCATGTTTATGGAGATGGCAGTGTAGATATTTTCATGTTTATAGAGATGGCGGTGTAGATATTTCCATGTTTATAGAGATAGCAGCGTAGATATTTACATGTTTATTCAGATGGCTGTGTAGATATTTCCATGTGTATACAGATGGCATTGTAAATATTTCCATGTTTATACACATGACTGTATAGGTATTTCCAAGTTTTTACAGATGGCAGTGCAGATATTTCCATGTTTATAGAGATAGCGATGTAGATATTTCCATGTTTGTACAGATGGCGGTGTTGATATTTCCATCTATACACAGATGGCCGTGTAGATATTTCCATGTTTATACAGATGGGAGCGTAGGTATTTCCATGTACATGCAGATGGCGGTGTAGTTATTTCCTTGTTTATACAGATAGCTGTGTAGATATTTCCATGTTTTCACATATGGTGGTGTAGATATTTCCGTGTTTATACACATGGCGGAGTAGATTCTTCCATCTTTATGGAGATGGCAGTGTAGATATTTTCATGTTTATAGAGATGGCGGTGTAGGTATTCCATATTTATAGAGATAGCGGTGTAGATATTTCCATCTTTCTACAGATGGCAGTGTAGATATTTCCATGTTTATACAGATGGCGGTGTAGATATTTCCATATTTATACAGATGTCTGTGTAGATATTTCCATGTGTATACAGATGGTATTGTAGTTATCTCCATGTTTATACAGATGGTGGTGTAGATAATTCCATGTTTATTCAGATGACTGTGTAGATATTTCCATGTTTATACAGATGGCAGTGTAGATATTTCCATGTTCCTACACATGACTTTGTAGGTATTTCCATGTTTATACAGATGGCTTTGTAGATATTTCCATGTCTATAGAGATAGCGGTGCAGATATTTCCATGATTATACAGATAGCGGTGTATATATTTCCATGTTTATACAGATCGTGGTGTAGATATTTCCATGTTTATACAGATACCGGTGTAGATATTTCCATGTTTATACAGACCGCAGTGTAGATATTTCCATGTTTATAGAGATAGCAGTGTAGATATTTCCAAGTTTTTGCAGATGGCGGTGTTGATGTTTCCATCTATACACAGATTGCCGTGTAGGTATTTCCATGTGTATACAGATGGCATTGTAGATATTTACATATTTATACAGATGGTGGTGTAGATATTTCCATGTTTACACAGAAGACTCTAAAGGTATTTCCATGTTTATACAGATGGCGGTGTAGCTATTTCCATGTTTATAGAGATAGCGGTGTAGATATTTCCATATTTACAGATAACGGTGTAGAAATTTCCATGTTTATACAGATAGCTGTGTAAATATTTCCATGTTTATGCAGATCACGGTGTAGACATTTCCTTGTTACTACAGATAGCGGTGTAGATATTTCCATGTATATACAGATGGCTGTGTAGATATTTCCATGTTTATACAGATGGCTTTGGAGATATTTCCATGTTTATACTGATGACTTTGTAGGTATTTCCATGTTTATACAGATGGCGGTGTAGATATTTCCATGTTTATAGAGATAGCTGTGTAGATATTTCCATGTTTATACAGATAGCGTTGTAGATATTTCCATGTTTATACAGATCACGGTGTAGTTACTTCCATGTTTATACAGATAGCGGTGTTGATATTTCCATGTTTTTACAGATATCGGTGTAGATATTTCCATGTTTACACAGATTGCGGTGTAGATATTTCCATCTTTCTACAGATGGCATTGTAGATATTTCCATGTTTATACAGATGACGGTGTAGATATTTCCATGTTTACATAGATGGTGGTGTAGATATTACCATGTTTATACAGATAGCGGTGTAGATATTGCCATGTTTATACAGATCGTGGTGAAGACATTTCCATGTTTATACAGATCTCAGTGTAGATATTTCCGTTTATACAGATTGAGGTGTAGATATTTCCATGTTTTCACATATGGTGTTGTAGATATTTCCATGTTTATACACATGGCGGAGTAGATACTTCCATCTTTATGGAGATGGCAGTGTAGATATTTTCATGTTTATAGAGATGGCGGTGTAGATATTTCCATATTTATAGAGATAGCGGTGTAGATACTTCCATCTTTCTACAGATGGCAGTTTAGATATTTCCATGTTTATACAGATGGCCGTGTAGATATTTCCATATTTATACAGATGTCTGTGTAGATATTTCCATGTGTATACAGATGGTATTGTAGTTATTTCCGTGTTTATACAGATGGTGGTGTAGATATTTCCATGTTTATTCAGATGACTGTGTAGATATTTCCATGTTTATACAGATGGCAGTGTAGATATTTCCATGTTCCTACACATGACTGTGTAGGTATTTCCATGTTTATACAGATGGCTTTGTAGCTATTTCCATGTCTATAGAGATAGCGGTGCAGATATTTCCATGATTATACAGATAGCGGTGTATATATTTCCATGTTTATACAGATCGTGGTGTAGATATTTCCATGTTTATACAGATACCGGTGTAGATATTTCCATGTTTATACAGACCGCAGTGTAGATATTTCCATGTTTATAGAGATAGCAGTGTAGATATTTCCAAGTTTGTGCAGATGGCGGTGTTGATATTTCCATCTATACAGAGATTGCCGTGTAGGTATTTCCATGTGTATACAGATGGCATTGTAGATATTTCCATGTTTATACAGATGGTGGTGTAGATATTTCCATGTTTACACAGAAGACTGTATAGCTATTTCCATGTTTATACAGATGGCGGTGTAGCTATTTCCATGTTTATAGAGATAGCAGTGTAGATATTTCCATATTTATACAGATAACGGTGTAGAAATTTCCATGTTTATAGAGACAGCGGTGTAAATATTTCCATGTTTATACAGATCACGGTGTAGAGATTTCCTTGTTAATACAAATAGCGGTGTAGTTATTTCCATGTTTGTACAGATAGCGGTGTAGATATTTCCATGTATATACAGATGGCTGTGTAGATATTTCCATGTTTATCCAGATGGCTTTGTAGATATTTCCATGTTTATACAGATGACTTTGTAGGTATTTCCATGTTTATACAGATGGCGGTGTAGATATTTCCATGTTTATAGAGATAGCTGTGTAGATATTTCCATGTTTATACAGATAGCGTTGTAGTTATTTCCATGTTTATACAGATCGCGGTGTAGTTACTTCCATGTTTATACAGATAGCGGTGTTGACATTTCCATGTTTTTACAGATATCGGTGTAGATATTTCCATGTTTACACAGATTGCGGTGTAGATATTTCCATCTTTCTACAGATTTCATTGTAGATATTTCCATGTTTATACACATGGCGGTGTAGATACTTCCATATTTATACAGATGTCTGTGTAGGTATTTCCATGTGTATACAGATGGTATTGTAGGTATTTCCATGTTTATACAAATGGTGGTGTAGATATTTCCCTGTTTACTCAGATGACTGTGTAGATATTTCCATGTTTTAACAGATGGCAGTGTAGATATTTCAATGTTTATAGAGATGGCCCTGTAGGTATTTCCATGTTTATACAGATCGCGGTGTAGATATTTCCATGTTTATACAGATAGCGGTGTAGATATTTCCATGTTTTTAAAGATATTGGTGTAGATATTTCCATGTTTACACAGATTGCGGTGTAGATATTTCCATCTTTCTACAGATGGCATTGTAGATATTTCCATGTTTATACAGATGGCGGTGTAGATATTTCCATGTTTATATAGATGGTGGTGTAGATATTACCTTGTTTATACAGAGAGCGGTGTAGATATTTCCATGTTTATACAGATAGCTCTGTAGATAATTCCATGTTTATATAGATTGCGGTGTAGGTATTTCCATGTTTCTAGACATAGCGGTGTAGATATTTCCTTGTTTATATAGATGCCGTTGTAGATATTTCCATGTTTATACCGATAGCGGTGTTGGTATTTCCACGTTTATACAGATAGCGATGTAGATATTTCCATGTTTATACAGCTTGCGGTGCAGATATTTATATCTTTATACAGATGGCATTGTAGATATTTCCTTATTCACACTGATGGCGGTGAAGATGTTTCCATGTTATACATGGATGGCGGAGTAGTTACTTCCATGTTTATGGAGATGGCAGTGTAGATATTTTCATGTTTATAGAGATGGCGGTGTAGATATTTCCATGTTTATAGAGATAGCAGTGTAGATATTTACATGTTTATACAGATGTCTGTGTAGATATTTCCATGTGTATGCAGATGGCATTGTAAATATTCCCATGTTTATACAGATGACTGTATAGGTATTTCCATGTTTTTACAGATGGCAGTGCAGATATTACAATGTTTATAGAGATAGCGATGTAGATATTTCCATGTTTGTGCAGATGGCGGTGTTGATATTTCCATCTATACACAGATGGCCGTGTAGATATTTCCATGTTTATACAGATGGCAGCGTAGGTATTTCCATGGACATGCAGATGGCGGTGTAGTTATTTCCTTGTTTATACAGATAGCGGTGTAGATATTTCCATGTTTTCACATATGGTGGTGTAGATATTTCAGTGTGTATACACATGGCGGAGTAGATACTTCCATCTTTATGGAGATGGCTGTGTGGATATTTTCATGTTTATAGAGATGGCGGTGTAGATATTTCCATATTTATAGAGATAGCGGTGTAGATATTTCCATCTTTCTACAGATCGCAGTGTAGATATTTCCATGTTTATACAGATGGCGGTGTAGATATTTCCATATTTATACAGATGTCTGTGTAGATATTTCCATGTGTATACAGATGGTATTGTAGTTATTTCCATGTTTATACAGATGGTGGTGTAGATATTTCCATGTTTATTCAGATGACTGTGTAGATATTTCCATGTTTATACAGATGGCAGTGTAGATATTTCCATGTTCCTACACATGACTGTGTAGGTATTTCCATGTTTATACAGATGGCTTTGTAGCTATTTCCATGTCTATAGAGATAGCGGTGCAGATATTTCCATGATTATACAGATAGCGGTGTATATATTTCCATGTTTATACAGATCGTGGTGTAGATATTTCCATGTTTATACAGATACCGGTGTAGATATTTCCATGTTTATACAGACCGCAGTGTAGATATTTCCATGTTTATAGAGATAGCAGTGTAGATATTTCCAAGTTTGTGCAGATGGAGGTGTTGATATTTCCATCTATACACAGATTGCCGTGTAGGTATTTCCATGTGTATACAGATGGCATTGTAGATATTTCCATGTTTATACAGATGGTGGTGTAGATATTTCCATGTTTACACAGAAGACTGTATAGCTATTTCCATGTTTATACAGATGGCGGTGTAGCTATTTCCATGTTTATAGAGATAGCAGTGTAGATATTTCCATATTTATACAGATAACGGTGTAGAAATTTCCATGTTTATAGAGATAGCGGTGTAAATATTTCCATGTTTATACAGATCACGGTGTAGAGATTTCCTTGTTAATACAAATAGCGGTGTAGTTATTTCCATGTTTGTACAGATAGCGGTGTAGATATTTCCATGTATATACAGATGGCTGTGTAGATATTTCCATGTTTATCCAGATGGCTTTGTAGATATTTCCATGTTTATACAGATGACTTTGTAGGTATTTCCATGTTTATACAGATGGCGGTGTAGATATTTCCATGTTTATAGAGATAGCTGTGTAGATATTTCCATGTTTATACAGATAGCGTTGTAGTTATTTCCATGTTTATACAGATCGCGGTGTAGTTACTTCCATGTTTATACAGATAGCGGTGTTGACATTTCCATGTTTTTACAGATATCGGTGTAGATATTTCCATGTTTACACAGATTGCGGTGTAGATATTTCCATCTTTCTACAGATGGCATTGTAGATATTTCCATGTTTATACACATGGCGGTGTAGATACTTCCATATTTATACAGATGTCTGTGTAGGTATTTCCATGTGTATACAGATGGTATTGTAGGTATTTCCATGTTTATACAAATGGTGGTGTAGATATTTCCCTGTTTACTCAGATGACTGTGTAGATATTTCCATGTTTTAACAGATGGCAGTGTAGATATTTCAATGTTTATAGAGATGGCCCTGTAGGTATTTCCATGTTTATACAGATCGCGGTGTAGATATTTCCATGTTTATACAGATAGCGGTGTAGATATTTCCATGTTTTTAAAGATATTGGTGTAGATATTTCCATGTTTACACAGATTGCGGTGTAGATATTTCCATCTTTCTACAGATGGCATTGTAGATATTTCCATGTTTATACAGATGGCGGTGTAGATATTTCCATGTTTATACAGATAGCTCTGTAGATAATTCCATGTTTATATAGATTGCGGTGTAGGTATTTCCATGTTTATAGACATAGCGGTGTAGATATTTCCATGTTTATATAGATGCCGTTGTAGATATTTCCATGTTTATACCGATAGCGGTGTTGGTATTTCCACGTTTATACAGATAGCGATGTAGATATTTCCACGTTTATACAGCTTGCGGTGCAGATATTTATATCTTTATACAGATGGCATTGTAGATATTTCCTTATTCACACTGATGGCGGTGAAGATGTTTCCATGTTATACATGGATGGCGGAGTAGTTACTTCCATGTTTATGGAGATGGCAGTGTAGATATTTTCATGTTTATAGAGATGGCGGTGTAGATATTTCCATGTTTATAGAGATAGCAGTGTAGATATTTACATGTTTATACAGATGTCTGTGTAGATATTTCCATGTGTATACAGATGGCATTGTAAATATTCCCATGTTTATACAGATGACTGTATAGGTATTTCCATGTTTTTACAGATGGCAGTGCAGATATTACAATGTTTATAGAGATAGCGATGTAGATATTTCCATGTTTGTACAGATGGCGGTGTTGATATTTCCATCTATACACAGATGGCCGTGTAGATATTTCCATGTTTATACAGATGGCAGCGTAGGTATTTCCATGGACATGCAGATGGCGGTGTAGTTATTTCCTTGTTTATACAGATAGCGGTGTAGATATTTCCATGTTTTCACATATGGTGGTGTAGATATTTCAGTGTGTATACACATGGCGGAGTAGATACTTCCATCTTTATGGAGATGGCTGTGTGGATATTTTCATGTTTATAGAGATGGCGGTGTAGATATTTCCATATTTATAGAGATAGCGGTGTAGATATTTCCATCTTTCTACAGATCGCAGTGTAGATATTTCCATGTTTATACAGATGGCGGTGTAGATATTTCCATATTTATACAGATGTCTGTGTAGATATTTCCATGTGTATACAGATGGTATTGTAGTTATTTCCATGTTTATACAGATGGTGGTGTAGATATTTACATGTTTATTCAGATGACTGTGTAGATATTTCCATGTTTATACAGATGGCAGTGTAGATATTTCCATGTTCCTACACATGACTGTGTAGGTATTTCCATGTTTATACAGATGGCTTTGTAGATATTTCCATGTCTATAGAGATAGCGGTGCAGATATTTCCATGATTATACAGATAGCGGTGTATATATTTCCATGTTTATACAGATCGTGGTGTAGATATTTCCATGTTTATACAGATACCGGTGTAGATATTTCCATGTTTATACAGACCGCAGTGTAGATATTTCCATGTTTATAGAGATAGCAGTGTAGATATTTCCAAGTTTGTGCAGATGGTGGTGTTGACGTTTCCATCTATACACAGATTGCCGTGTAGGTATTTCCATGTGTATACAGATGGCATTGTAGATATTTCCATGTTTATACAGATGGTGGTGTAGATATTTCCATGTTTACACAGAAGACTGTATAGGTATTTCCATGTTTATACAGATGGCGGTGTAGCTATTTCCATGTTTATAGAGATAGCGGTGTAGATATTTCCATATTTATACAGATAACGGTGTAGAAATTTCCATGTTTATACAGATAGCGTTGTAAATATTTCCATGTTTATACAGATCACGGTGTAGATATTTCCTTGTTAATACAAATAGCGGTGTAGTTATTTCCATGTTTGTACAGATAGCGGTGTAGATATTTCCATGTATATACACATGGCTGTGTAGATATTTCCATGTTTATACAGATGGCTTTGTAGATATTTCCATGTTTATACAGATGACTTTGGAGGTATTTCCATGTTTATACAGATGGCGGTGTAGATATTTCCATGTTTATAGAGATAGCTGTGTAGATATTTCCATATTTTTACAGATAGCGTTGTAGATATTTCCATGTTTATACAGATCGCGGTGTAGTTACATCCATGTTTATACAGATAGCGGTGTTGATATTTCCATGTTTTTACAGATATCGGTGTAGATATTTCCATGTTTACACAGATTGCGGTGTAGATATTTCCATCTTTCTACAGATGGCATTGTAGATATCTCCATGTTTATACAGAAGGCGGTGTAGATGTTTCCATGTTTATGTAGATGGTGGTGTAGATATTACCAGGTTTATACAGATAGCGGTGTAGATATTTCCATGTTTATACAGATCGTGGTGAAGATATTTCCATGTTTATACAGATCTCGGTGTAGATATTTCAATGTTTATACAGATCGCGGTGTTGATATTTCCATGTTTTCACATATGGTGGTGTAGATATTTCCGTGTTTATACACATGGCGGAGTAGATACTTCCATCTTTATGGAGATGGCAGTGTAGATATTTTCATGTTTATAGAGATGGCGGTGTAGATATTTCCATATTTATAGAGATAGCGGTGTAGATACTTCCATCTTTCTACAAATGGCAGTGTAGATATTTCCATGTTTATACAGATGGCCTTGTAGATATTTCCATATTTATACAGATGTCTGTGTAGATATTTCCATGTGTATACAGATGGTATTGTAGTTATTTCCATGTTTATACAGATGGTGGTGTAGATATTTCCATGTTTATTCAGATGACTGTGTAGATATTTCCATGTTTATACAGATGGCAGTGTAGATATTTCCATGTTCCTACACATGACTGTGTAGGTATTTCCATGTTTATACAGATGGTTTTGTAGATATTTCCATGTCTATAGAGATAGCGGTGCAGATATTTCCAGGATTATACAGATAGCGGTGTATATATTTCCATGTTTATACAGATCGTGTTGTAGATGTTTCCATGTTTATACATATACCGGTGTAGATATTTCCATGTTTATACAGACCGCAGTGTAGATATTTCCATGTTTATACAGATCGCGGTGTAGATATTTCCATGTTTTCACATATGGTGTTGTAGGTATTTCCGTGTTTATACACATGGCGTGGTAGATACTTCCATCTTTATGGAGATGGCAGTGTAGATATTTTCATGTTTATAGAGATGGCGGTGTAGATATTTCCATATTTATAGAGATAGCGGTGTAGATACTTCCATCTTTCTACAGATGGCAGTGTAGATATTTCCATGTTTACACAGATTGCGGTGTAGATATTTCCATCTTTTTACAGATGGCATTGTAGATATTTCCATGTTTATACAGATGGCGGTGTAGATATTTCCATGTTTATATTGATGGTGGTGTAGATATTACCATGTTTATACAGAGAGCGGTGTAGATATTTCCATGTTTACACAGATAGCGGTGTAGATATTTCCATGTTTATATAGATAGCGGTGTAGGTATTTCCATGTTTATAGACATAGCGGTGTAGATATTTCCATGTTTATATAGATGGCGTTGTAGATATTTCCATGTTTATACCGATAGCGGTGTTGGTATTTCCACGTTTATACAGATAGCGATGTAGATATTTCCATGTTTTTACAGCTCGCGGTGCAGACATTTATATCTTTATTCAGATGGCATTGTAGATATTTCCTTATTCACACTGATGGCGGTGAAGATGTTTCCATGTTTATACAGATGGCGGAGTAGTTACTTCCATGTTTATGGAGATGGCAGTGTAGATATTTTCATGTTTATAGAGATGGCGGTGTAGATATTTCCATGTTTATAGAGATAGCAGTGTAGATATTTATATGTTTATACAGATGGCTCTGTAGATATTTCCATGTGTATACAGACGGCATTGTAAATATTTCCATGTTTATACAGATGACTGTATAGGTATTTCCATGTTTTTACAGATGGCAATGCAGATATTTCCATGTTTATAGAGATAGCGATGTAGATATTTCCATGTTTGTACAGATGGCGGTGTTGATATTTCCATCTCTACACAGATGGCCGTGTAGATATTTCCATGTTTATACAGATGGCAGCGTAGGTATTTCCATGGACATGCAGATGGTGGTGTAGTTATTTCCTTGTTTATACAGATAGCGGTGTAGATATTTCCATGTTTTCACATATGGTGGGGTAGATATTTCCGTGTTTATACACATGGCGGTGTAGATACTTCCATCTTTATGGAGATGGCAGTGTAGATATTTTCATGTTTACAGAGATGGCGGTGTAGATATTTCCATATTTATAGAGATAGCGGTGTAGATATTTCCATCTTTCTACAGATGGCAGTGTAGATATTTCCATGTTTATACAGATGGCGGTGTAAATATTTCCATGTTTATACAGATCATGGTGTAGACATTTCCTTGTTAATACAAATTGCGGTGTAGTTATTTCCATGTTTGTACAGATAGCGATGTAGATATTTCCATGTATATACAGATGGCTGTCTAGATATTTCCATGTTTATACAGATGGCTTTGTAGATATTTCCATGTTTATACAGATGACTTTGTAGGTATTTGCATGTTTATACAGATGGCGGTGTAGATATTTCCATGTTTATAGAGATAGCGGTGTAGATATTTCCATGTTTATACAGATAGCATTGTAGATATTTCCATGTTTATACAGATCGCGGTGTAGTTACTTCCATGTTTATACAGATAGCGGTGTTGATATTTCCATGTTTTTACAGATATCGGTGTAGATATTTCCATGTTTACACAGATTGCGGTGTAGATATTTCCATCTTTCTACAGATGGCATTGTAGATATTTCCATGTTTATACAGATGGCGGTGTAGATATTTCCATGTTTATATAGATGGTGGTGTAGATATTACCATGTTTATACAGATAGCAGTGTAGATATTTCCATGTTTATACAGATCGTGGTGAAGATATTTCCATGTTTATACAGATCTCGGTGTAGATATTTCCATGTTTATACAGATCGCGGTGTAGATATTTCCATGTTTTCACATATGGTTGTGTAGATATTTCCGTGTTTATACACATGGCGGAGTAGATACTTCCATCTTTAAGGAGATGGCAGTGTAGATATTTTCATGTTTATAGAGATGGCGGTGTAGATATTTCCATATTTATAGAGATAGCGGTGTAGATACTTCCATCTTTCTACAGATCGCAGTGTAGATATTTCCATGTTTATACAGATGGCCGTGTAGATATTTCCATATTTATAGAGATGTCTGTGTAGATATTTCCATGTGTATACAGATGGTATTGTAGTTATTTCCATGTTTATACAGATGGTGGTGTAGATATTTCCATGTTTATTCAGATGACTGTGTAGATATTTCCATGTTTATACAGATGGCAGTGTAGATATTTCCATGTTCATACACATGACTGTGTAGGTATTTCCATGTTTATACAGATGGCATTGTAGCTATTTCCATGTCTATAGAGATAGTGGTGCAGATATTTCCGTGATTATACAGATAGCGGTGTATATATTTCCATGTTTATACAGATCGTGGTGTAGATATTTCCATGTTTATACATATACCGGTGTAGATATTTCCATGTTTATACAGACCGCAGTGTAGATATTTCCATGTTTATAGAGATAGCAGTGTAGATATTTCCAACTTTGTGCAGATGGCGGTGTTGATGTTTCCATCTATACACAGATTGCCGTGTAGGTATTTCCATGAGCGTACAGATGGCATTGTAGATATTTCCATGTTTATACAGATAGCGGTGTTGATATTTCCATGTTTTTACAGATATCAGTGTAGATATTTCCATGTTTACACAGATTGCGGTGTAGATATTTCCATCTTTCTACAGATGGCAGTGTAGATATTTCCATGTTTATACACATGGCGGTGTAGATACTTCCATATTTATACAGATGTCTGTGTAGATATTTCCATGTGTATACAGATGGTATTGTAGATATTTCCATGTTTATACAGATGGTGGTGTAGATATTTCCCTGTTTACTCAGATGACTGTGTAGGTATTTCCATGTTTTAACAGATGGTGGTGTAGATATTTCAATGTTTATAGAGATGGCACTGTAGATATTTCCATGTTTATACAGATCGCGGTGTAGATATTTCCATGTTTATACAGATAGCGGTGTAGACATTTCCATGTTTTTACAGATATTGGTGTAGATATTTCCATGTTTACACAGATTGCGGTGTAGATATTTCCATCTTTCTACAGATGGCATTGTAGATATTTCCATGTTTATACAGATGGCGGTGTAGATATTTCCATGTTTATATAGATGGTGGTGTAGATATTACCATGTTTATACAGAGAGCGCTGTAGATATTTCCATGTTTATACAGATAGCGGTGTAGATATTTCCATGTTTATATAGATGGCGTTGTAGATATTTCCATGTTTATACCGATAGCGGTGTTGGTATTTCCACGTTTATACAGATAGCGATGTAGATATTTCCACGTTTATACAGCTCGCGGTGCAGATATTTATATCTTTATACAGATGGCATTGTAGATGTTTCCTTATTCACTCTGATGGCAGTGAAGATGTTTCCATGTTTATACAGATGGCGGAGTAGTTACTTACATGTTTATGGAGATGGCAGTGAAGATATTTTCATGTTTATAGAGATGGCGGTGTAGATATTTCCATGTTTATACAGATGGCAGTGTAGATATTTCCATGTTCCTACACATGACTGTGTAGGTATTTCCATGTTTATACAGATGGCTTTGTAGCTATTTCCATGTCTATAGAGATAGCGGTGCAGATATTTCCATGATTATAGAGATATCGGTGTATATATTTCCATGTTTATACAGATCGTGGTGTAGATATTTCCATGTTTATACATATACCGGTGTAGATATTTCCATGTTTATACAGACCGCAGTGTAGATATTTCCATGTTTATAGAGATAGCAGTGTAGATATTTCCAAGTTTGTGCAGATGGCGGTGTTGATGTTTCCATCTATACACAGATTGCCGTGTAGGTATTTCCATGTGTATACAGATGGCATTGTAGATATTTCCATGTTTATATAGATTGCGATGTTGATATTTCCATGTTTTTACAGATATCGGTGTAGATATTTCCATGTTTACACAGATTGCGGTGTAGATATTTCCATCTTTCTACAGATGGCAGTGTAGATATTTCCATGTTTATACACATGGCGGTGTAGATACTTCCATATTTATACAGATATCTGTGTAGATATTTCCATGTGTATACAGATGGTATTGTAGATATTTCCATGTTTATACAGATGGTGGTGTAGATATTTCCCTGTTTACTCAGATGACTGTGTAGATATTTCCATGTTTTAACAGATGGCAGTGTAGATATTTCAATGTTTATATTGATGACACTGTAGATATTTCCATGTTTATACAGATCGCGGTGTAGATATTTCCATGTTCATACAGATAGCGGTATAGATATTTCCATGTTTTTACAGATATTGGTGTAGATATTTCCAGGTTTACACAGATTGCGGTGTAGATATTTCCATCTTTCTACAGATGGCATTGTAGATATTTCCATGTTTATACAGATGGCGGTGTAGATATTTCCATGTTTATATAGATGGTGGTGTAGATATTACCATGTTTATACAGAGAGCGGTGTAGATATTTCCATGTTTATACAGATAGCGGTGTAGATATTTCCATGTTTATATAGATAGCGGTGTAGGTATTTCCATGTTTATAGACATAGCGGTGTAGATATTTCCATGTTTATATAGATGGCGTTGTAGATATTTCCATGTTTATACCGATAGCGGTGTTGGTATTTCCACGTTTATACAGATAGCGATGTAGATATTTCCATGTTTTTACAGCTCGCGGTGCAGACATTTATATCTTTATTCAGATGGCATTGTAGATATTTCCTTATTCACACTGATGGCGGTGAAGATGTTTCCATGTTTATACAGATGGCGGAGTAGATACTTCCATGTTTATGGAGATGGCAGTGTAGATATTTTCATGTTTATAGAGATGGCGGTGTAGATATTTCCATGTTTATAGAGATAGCAGTGTGGATATTTATATGTTTATACAGATGGCTCTGTAGATATTTCCATGTGTATACAGACGGCATTGTAAATATTTCCATGTTTATACAGATGACTGTATAGGTATTTCCATGTTTTTACAGATGGCAGTGCAGATATTTCCATGTTTATAGAGATAGCGATGTAGATATTTCCATGTTTGTACAGATGGCGGTGTTGATATTTCCATCTCTACACAGATGGCCGTGTAGATATTTCCATGTTTATACAGATGGCAGCGTAGGTATTTCCATGGACATGCAGATGGTGGTGTAGTTATTTCCTTGTTTATACAGATAGCGGTGTAGATATTTCCATGTTTTCACATATGGTGGGGTAGATATTTCCGTGTTTATACACATGGCGGTGTAGATACTTCCATCTTTATGGAGATGGCAGTGTAGATATTTTCATATTTACAGAGACAGCGGTGTAGATATTTCCATATTTATAGAGATAGCGGTGTAGATATTTCCATCTTTCTACAGATGGCAGTGTAGATATTTCCATGTTTATACAGATGGCGGTGTAGAAATTTCCATGTTTATACAGATAGCGGTGTAAATATTTCCATGTTTATACAGGTCATGGTGTAGACATTTCCTTGTTAATACAAATTGCCGTGTAGTTATTTCCATGTTTGTACAGATAGCGGTGTAGATATTTCCATGTATATACAGATGGCTGTGTAGATATTTCCATGTTTATACAGATGGCTTTGTAGATATTTCCATGTTTATACAGATGACTTTGTAGGTATTTCCATGTTTATACAGATGGCGGTGTAGATATTTCCATGTTTATAGAGATAGCTGTGTAGATATTTCCATGTTTATACAGATAGCATTGTAGATATTCCCATGTTTATACAGATCGCGGTGTAGTTACTTCCATGTTTATACAGATAGCGGTGTTGATATTTCCATGTTTTTACAGATATCGGTGTAGATATTTCCATGTTTACACAGATTGCGGTGTAGATATTTCCATCTTTCTACAGATGGCATTGTAGATATTTCCATGTTTATACAGATGGCGGTGTAGATATTTCCATGTTTATATAGATGGTGGTGTAGATATTACCATGTTTATACAGAGAGCGGTGTAGATATTTCCATGTTTATACAGATAGCGGTGTAGATATTTCCATGTTTATATAGATAGCGGTGTAGGTATTTCCATGTTTATAGACATAGCGGTGTAGATATTTCCATGTTTATATAGATGGCGTTGTAGATATTTCCATGTTTATACCGATAGCGGTGTTGGTATTTCCACGTTTATACAGATAGCGATGTAGATATTTCCATGTTTATACAGCTCGCGTTGCAGATATTTATATCTTTATACAGATGGCATTGTAGATATTTCCTTATTCACACTGATGGCAGTGAAGATGTTTCCATGTTATACATGGATGGCGGAGTAGTTACTTCCATGTTTATGGAGATGGCAGTGTAGATATTTTCATGTTTATAGATATGGCGGTGTAGATATTTCCATGTTTATAGAGATAGCAGTGTAGATATTTACATGTTTATACAGATGGCTGTGTAGATAGTTCCATGTGTATACAGATGGCATTGTAAATATTTCCATGTTTATACAGATGACTGTATAGGTATTTCCAAGTTTTTACAGATGGCAGTGCAGATATTACAATGTTTATAGAGATAGCGATGTAGATATTTCCATGTTTGTACAGATGGCGGTGTTGATATTTCCATCTATACACAGATGGCCGTGTAGATATTTCCATGTTTATACAGATGGCAGCGTAGGTATTTCCATGGACATGCAGATGGCGGTGTAGTTATTTCCTTGTTTATACAGATAGCGGTGTAGATATTTCCATGTTTTCACATATGGTGGTGTAGATATTTCAGTGTGTATACACATGGCGGAGTAGATACTTCCATCTTTATGGAGATGGCTGTGTGGATATTTTCATGTTTATAGAGATGGCGGTGTAGATATTTCCATATTTATAGAGATAGCGGTGTAGATATTTCCATCTTTCTACAGATGGCAGTGTAGATATTTCCATGTTTATACAGATGGCGGTGTAGATATTTCCATATTTATACAGATGTCTGTGTAGATATTTCCATGTGTATACAGATGGTATTGTAGTTATTTCCATGTTTATACAGATGGTGGTGTAGATATTTCCATGCTTATTCAGATGACTGTGTAGATATTTCCATGTTTATACAGATGGCAGTGTAGATATTTCCATGTTCCTACACATGACTGTGTAGGTATTTCCATGTTTATACAGATGGCTTTGTAGATATTTCCATGTCTATAGAGATAGCGGTGCAGATATTTCCATGATTATACAGATAGCGGTGTATATATTTCCATGTTTATACAGATCGTGGTGTAGATATTTCCATGTTTATACAGATACCGGTGTAGATATTTCCATGTTTATACAGACCGCAGTGTAGATATTTCCATGTTTATAGAGATAGCAGTGTAGATATTTCCAAGTTTGTGCAGATGGCGGTGTTGACGTTTCCATCTATACACAGATTGCCGTGTAGGTATTTCCATGTGTATACAGATGGCATTGTAGATATTTCCATGTTTATACAGATGGTGGTGTAGATATTTCCATGTTTACACAGAAGACTGTATAGGTATTTCCATGTTTATACAGATGGCGGTGTAGCTATTTCCATGTTTATAGAGATAGCGGTGTAGATATTTCCATATTTATACAGATAACGGTGTAGAAATTTCCAGGTTTATACAGATAGCGGTGTAAATATTTCCATGTTTATGCAGATCACTGTGTAGATATTTCCTTGTTAATACAAATAGCGGTGTAATTATTTCCATGTTTGTACAGATAGCGGTGTAGATATTTCCATGTATATACAAATGGCTGTGTAGATATTTCCATGTTTACACAGATGGCTTTGTAGATATTTCCATGTTTATACAGATGACTTTGGAGGTATTTCCATGTTTATACAGATGGCGGTGTAGATATTTCCATGTTTGTAGAGATAGCTGTGTAGATATTTCCATATTTTTACAGATAGCGTTGTAGATATTTCCATGTTTATACAGATCGCGGTGTAGTTACATCCATGTTTATACAGATAGCGGTGTTGATATTTCCATGTTTTTACAGATATTGGTGTAGATATTTCCATGTTTACACAGATTGCGGTGTAGATATTTCCATCTTTCTACAGATGGCATTGTAGATATTTCCATGTTTATACAGATGTCGGTGTAGATATTTCCATGTTTATATAGATGGTGGTGTAGATATTACCAGGTTTATACAGATAGCGGTGTAGATATTTCCATGTTTATACAGATCGTGGTGAAGATATTTCCATGTTTATACAGATCTCGGTGTAGATATTTCAATGTTTATACAGATCGCGGTGTTGATATTTCCATGTTTTCACATATGGTGGTGTAGATATTTCCGTGTTTATACACATGGCGGAGTAGATACTTCCATCTTTATGGAGATGGCAGTGTAGATATTTTCATGTTTATAGAGATGGCGGTGTAGATATTTCCATATTTATAGAGATAGCGGTGTAGATACTTCCATCTTTCTACAGATGGCGGTGTAGATATTTCCATGTTTATACAGATGGCCGTGTAGATATTTCCATATTTATACAGATGTCTGTGTAGATATTTCCATGTGTATACAGATGGTATTGTAGTTATTTCCATGTTTATACAGATGGTGGTGTAGATATTTCCATGTTTATTCAGATGACTGTGTAGATATTTCCATGTTTATACAGATGGCAGTGTAGATATTTCCATGTTCCTACACATGACTGTGTAGGTATTTCCATGTTTATACAGATGGCTTTGTAGATATTTCCATGTCTATAGAGGTAGCGGTGCAGATATTTGCAGGATTATACAGATAGCGGTGTATATATTTCCATGTTTATACAGATCGTGTTGTAGATATTTCCATGTTTATACATATACCGGTGTAGATATTTCCATGTTTATGCAGACCGCAGGTAGATATTTCCATGTTTATACAGATCGCGGTGTAGATATTTCCATGTTTTCACATTTGGTGTTGTAGATATTTCCGTGTTTATACACATGGCGGGGTAGATACTTCCATCTTTATGGAGATGGCAGTGTAGATATTTTCATGTTTATAGAGATGGCGGTGTAGATATTTCCATATTTATAGAGATAGCGGTGTAGATACTTCCATCTTTCTACAGATGGCAGTGTAGATATTTCCATGTTTACACAGATTGCAGTGTAGATATTTCCATCTTTCTACAGATGGCATTGTAGATATTTCCATGTTTATACAGATGGCGGTGTAGATATTTCCATGTTTATATTGATGGTGGTGTAGATATTACCATGTTTATACAGAGAGCGGTGTAGATATTTCCATGTTTATACAGATAGCGGTGTAGATATTTCCATGTTTATATAGATAGCGGTGTAGGTATTTCCATGTTTATAGACATAGCGGTGTAGATATTTCCATGTTTATATAGATGGCGTTGTAGATATTTCCGTTTATACCGATAGCGGTGTTGGTATTTCCACGTTTATACAGATAGCGATGTAGATATTTCCATGTTTATACAGCTCGCGGTGCAGACATTTATATCTTTATTCAGATGGAATTGTAGATATTTCCTTATTCACACTGATGGCGGTGAAGATGTTTCCATGTTTATACAGATGGCGGAGTAGTTACTTCCATGTTTATGGAGATGGCAGTGTAGATATTTTCATGTTTATAGAGATGGCGGTGTAGATATTTCCATGTTTATAGAGATAGCAGTGTAGATATTTACATGTTTATACAGATGGCTCTGTAGATATTTCCATGTGTATACAGACGGCATTGTAAATATTTCCATGTTTATACAGAAGACTGTATAGTTATTTCCATGTTTTTACAGATGGCAGTGCAGATATTTCCATGTTTATAGAGATAGCGATGTAGATATTTCCATGTTTGTACAGATGGCGGTGTTGATATTTCCATCTCTACACAGATGGCCGTGTAGATATTTCCATGTTTATACAGATGGCAGCGTAGGTATTTCCATGGACATGCAGATGGTGGTGTAGTTATTTCCTTGTTTATACAGATAGCGGTGTAGATATTTCCATGTTTTCACATATGGTGGTGTAGATATTTCCGTGTTTATACACATGGCGGTGTAGATACTTCCATCTTTATGGAGATGGCAGTGTAGATATTTTCATGTTTACAGAGATGGCGGTGTAGATATTTCCATATTTATAGAGATAGCGGTGTAGATACTCACATATTTCTACAGATGGCAGTGTAGATATTTCCATGTTTATACAGATGGCCGTGTAAATATGTCCATATTTATACAGATGTCTGTGTAGATATTTCCATGTGTATACAGATGGTATTGTAGTTATTTCCATGTTTATACAGATGGTGGTGTAGATATTTCCATGTTTATTCAGATGACTGTGTAGATATTTCCATGTTTATACAGATGGCAGTGTACATATTTCCATGTTCCTACACATGACTGTGTAGGTATTTCCATGTTTATACAGATGGCTTTGTAGCTATTTCCATGTCTATAGAGATCCGGTGCATATATTTCCATGATTATACAGATTGCGGTGTATATATTTCCATGTTTATACAGATCGTGGTGTAGATATTTCCATGTTTATACATATACCGGTGTAGATATTTCCATGTTTATAGAGATAGCAGTGTAGATATTTCCAAGTTTGTGCAGATGGCGGTATTGATGTTTCCATCTATACACAGATTGCCGTGTAGGTATTTCCATGTGTATACAGATGGCATTGTAGATATTTCCATGTTTATACAGATGGTGGTGTAGATATTTCCATGTTTACACAGAAGACTGTATAGGTATTTCCATGTTTATACAGATGACGGTGTAGGTATTTCCATGTTTATAGAGATAGCGGTGTAGATATTTCCATATTTATACAGATAACGGTGTAGAAATTTCCATGTTTATACAGATAGCGGTGTAAATATTTCCATGTTTATACAGATCACGGTGTAGATATTTCCTTGTTTATACAAATAGCAGTGTAGTTATTTCCATGTTTATACAATAGCGGTGTAGATATTTCCATGTATATACAGATGGCTGTGTAGATATTTCCATGTTTATACAGATGGCTTTGTAGATATTTCCATGTTTATACAGATGACTTTGTAGGTATTTCCATGTTTATACAGATGGCGGTGTAGATATTTCCATGTTTATAGAGATAGCTGTGTAGATATTTCCATGTTTATACAGATAGCGTTGTAGATATTTCCATGTTTATACAGATCGCGGTGTAGTTACTTCCATGTTTAGACAGATAGCGGTGTTGATATTTCCATGTTTTTACAGATATCGGTGTAGATATTTCCATGTTTACACAGATTGCGGTGTAGGTATTTCCATCTTTCTACAGATGGCATTGTAGATATTTCCATGTTTATACAGATGGCGGTGTAGATATTTCCATGTTTATATAGATGGTGGTGTAGATATTACCAGGTTTATACAGATAGCGGTGTAGATATTTCCATGTTTATACAGATCGTGGTGAAGGTATTTCCATGTTTATACAGATCTCGGTGTAGGTATTTCCATGTTTATACAGATCGCGGTGTAGATATTTCCATGTTTTCACATATGGTGTTGTAGATATTTCCGTGTTTATACACATGGCGGAGTAGATACTTCCATCTTTATGGAGATGGCAGTGTAGATATTTTCATGGTTATAGAGATGGCGGTGTAGATATTTCCATATTTATAGAGATAGCGGTGTAGATACTTCCATCTTTCTACAGATGGCAGTGTAGATATTTCCATGTTTATACAGATGGCGGTGTAGATATTTCCATATTTATACAGATGTCTGTGTAGATATTTCCATGTGTATACAGATGGTATTGTAGTTATTTCCATGTTTATACAGATGGTGGTGTAGATATTTCCATGTTTATTCAGATGACTGTGTAGATATTTCCATGTTTATACAGATGGCAGTGTAGATATTTCCATGTTTATACACATGGCGGTGTAGATACTTCCATATTTATACAGATGTCTGTGTAGATATTTCCATGTGTATACAGATGGTATTGTAGATATTTCCATGTTTATACAGATGTTGGTGTAGATATTTCCCTGTTTACTCAGATGACTGTGTAGATATTTCTATGTTTTAACGGAAGGCAGTGTAGATATTTCAATGTTTATAGAGATGGCACTGTAGATATTTCCATGTTTATACAGATCGCGGTGTAGATATTTCCATGTTTATACAGATAGCGTTGTAGATATTTCCATGTTTATACAGATCGCGGTGTAGTTACTTCCATGTTTAGACAGATAGCGGTGTTGATATTTCCATGCTTTTACAGATATCGGTGTAGATATTTCCATGTTTACACAGATTGCGGTGTAGGTATTTCCATCTTTCTACAGATGGCATTGTAGATATTTCCATGTTTATACAGATGGCGGTGTAGATATTTCCATGTTTATATAGATGGTGGTGTAGATATTACCAGGTTTATACAGATAGCGGTGTAGATATTTCCATGTTTATACAGATCGTGGTGAAGATATTTCCATGTTTATACACATCTCGGTGTAGGTATTTCCATGTTTATACAGATCGCGGTGTAGATATTTCCATGTTTTCACATATGGTGTTGTAGATATTTCCGTGTTTATACACATGGCGGAGTAGATACTTCCATCTTTATGGAGATGGCAGTGTAGATATTTTCATGGTTATAGAGATGGCGGTGTAGATATTTCCATATTTATAGAGATAGCGGTGTAGATACTTCCATCTTTCTACAGATGGCAGTGTAGATATTTCCATGTTTATACAGATGGCGGTGTAGATATTTCCATATTTATACAGATATCTGTGTAGATATTTCCATGTGTATACAGATGGTATTGTAGTTATTTCCATGTTTATACAGATGGTGGTGTAGATATTTCCATGTTTATTCAGATGACTGTGTAGATATTTCCATGTTTATACAGATGGCAGTGTAGATATTTCCATGTTTATACACATGGCGGTGTAGATACTTCCATATTTATACAGATGTCTGTGTAGATATTTCCATGTGTATACAGATGGTATTGTAGATATTTCCATGTTTATACAGATGTTGGTGTAGATATTTCCCTGTTTACTCAGATGACTGTGTAGATATTTCCATGTTTTAACGGAAGGCAGTGTAGATATTTCAATGTTTATAGAGATGGCACTGTAGATATTTCCATGTTTATACAGATCGCGGTGTGGATATTTCCATGTTTATACAGATAGCGGTGTAGATATTTCCATGTTTTTACAGATATCGGTGTAGATATTTCCATGTTTACACAGATTGCGGTGTAGATATTTCCATCTTTCTACAGATGGCATTGTAGATATTTCCATGTTTATACAGATGGCGGTGTAGATATTTCCATGTTTATATAGATGGTGGTGTAGGTATTACCATGTTTATACAGAGAGCGGTGTTGATATTTCCATGTTTATTCAGATAGCGGTGTAGATATTTCCATGTTTATATAGATAGCGGTGTAGGTATTTCCATGTTTATAGACATAGCGGTGTAGATATTTCCATGTTTATATAGATGGCGTTGTAGATATTTCCATGTTTATACCGATAGTGATGTAGATATTTCCATGTTTATACAGCTCGCGGTGCAGATATTTATATCTTTATACAGATGGCATTGTAGATATTTCCTTATTAACACTGATGGCGGTGAAGATGTTTCCATGTTTATACAGATGGCGGAGTAGTTACTTCCATGTTTATGGAGATGGCAGTGTAGATATTTTCATGTTTATAGAGATGGCGGTGTAGATATTTCCATGTTTATAGAGATAGCAGTGTAGATATTTACATATTTATACAGATGGCTGTGTAGATATTTCCATGTGTATACAGATGGCATTGTAAATATTTCCATGTTTATACAGATGACTGTATAGGTATTTCCATGTTTTTACAGATGGCAGTGCAGATATTTCCATGTTTATAGAGATAGCGATGTAGATATTTCCATGTTTGTACAGATGGCGGTGTTGATATTTCCATGTTTATACAGATGGCAGCGTAGGTATTTCCATGGACATGCAGATGGCGGTGTAGTTATTTCCTTGTTTATACAGATAGCGGTGTAGATATTTCCATGTTTTCACATATGGTGGTGTAGATATTTCCGTGTTTATACACATGGCGGAGTAGATACTTCCATCTTTATGGAGATGGCAGTGTAGATATTTTCATGTTTATAGAGATGGCGGTGTAGATATTTCCATATTTATAGAGATAGCGGTGTAGATATTTCCATCTTTCTACAGATGGCAGTGTAGATATTTCCATGTTTATACAGATGGCGGTGTAGATATTTCCATATTTATACAGATGTCTGTGTAGATATTTCCATGTGTATACAGATGGTATTGTAGTTATTTCCATGTTTATACAGATGGTGGTGTAGATATTTCCATGTTTATTCAGATGACTGTGTAGATATTTCCATGTTTATACAGATGGCAGTGTAGATATTTCCATGTTCCTACACATGACTGTGTAGGTATTTCCATGTTTATACAGATGGCTTTGTAGATATTTCCATGTCTATAGAGATAGCGGTGCAGATATTTCCATGATTATACAGATAGCGGTGTATATATTTCCATGTTTATACAGATCGTGGTGTAGATATTTCCATGTTTATACAGATACCGGTGTAGATATTTCCATGTTTATACAGATCGCAGTGTAGATATTTCCATGTTTATAGAGATAACAGTGTAGATATTTCCAAGTTGGTGCAGATGGCGGTGTTGACGTTTCCATCTATACACAGATTGCCGTGTAGGTATTTCCATGTGTATACAGATGGCATTGTAGATATTTCCATGTTTATACAGATGGTGGTGTAGATATTTCCATGTTTACACAGAAGACTGTATAGGTATTTCCATGTTTATACAGATGGCGGTGTAGCTATTTCCATGTTTATAGAGATAGCGGTGTAGATATTTCCATATTTATACAGATAACGGTGTAGAAATTTCCATGTTTATACAGAGAGTGGTGTAAATATTTCCATGTTTATGCTGATAACGGTGTAGATATTTCCTTGTTAATACAAATAGCGGTGTAGTTATTTCCATGTTTGTACAGATAGCGGTGTAGATATTTCCATGTATATACAGATGGCTGTGTAGATATTTCCATGTTTATACAGATGGCTTTGTAGATATTTCCATGTTTATACAGATGACTTTGGCGGTATTTCCATGTTTATACAGATGGCGGTGTAGATATTTCCATGTTTATAGAGATAGCTGTGTAGATATTTCCATGTTTATACGGATAGCGTTGTAGATATTTCCATGTTTATACAGATCGCGGTGTAGTTACTTCCATGTTTAGACAGATAGCGGTGTTGATATTTCCATGTTTTTACAGATATCGGTGTAGATATTTCCATGTTTACACAGATTGCGGTGTAGGTATTTCCATCTTTCTACAGATGGCATTGTAGATATTTCCATGTTTATACAGATGGCGGTGTAGATATTTCCATGTTTATATAGATGGTGGTGTAGATATTACCAGGTTTATACAGATAGCGGTGTAGATATTTCCATGTTTATACAGATCGTGGTGAAGATATTTCCATGTTTATACAGATCTCGGTGTAGGTATTTCCATGTTTATACAGATCGTGGTGTAGATATTTCCATGTTTTCACATATGGTGTTGTAGATATTTCCGTGTTTATACACATGTCGGAGTAGATACTTCCATCTTTATGGAGATGGCAGTGTAGATATTTTCATGTTTATAGAGATGGCGGTGTAGATATTTCCATATTTATAGAGATAGCGCTGTAGATACTTCCATTTTTCTACAGATGGCAGTGTAGATATTTCCATGTTTATACAGATGGCCGTGTAGATATTTCCATATTTATACAGATGTCTGTGTAGATATTTCCATGTGTATACAGATGGTATTGTAGTTATTTCCATGTTTATACAGATGGTGGTGTAGATATTTCCATGTATATTCAGATGACTGTGTAGATATTTCCATGTTTATACAGATGGCAGTGTAGATATTTCCATGTTCCTACACATGACTGTGTAGGTATTTCCATGTTTATACAGATGGCTTTGTAGATATTTCCATGTCTATAGAGATAGCGGTGCAGATATTTCCAGGATTATACAGATAGCGGTGTATATATTTCCATGTTTATACAGATCGTGTTGTAGATGTTTCCATGTTTATACATATACCGGTGTAGATATTTCCATGTTTATACAGACCGCAGTGTAGATATTTCCATGTTTATACAGATCGCGGTGTAGATATTTCCATGTTTTCACGTATGGTGTTGTAGATATTTCCGTGTTTATACACATGGCGTGGTAGATACTTCCATCTTTATGGAGATGGCAGTGTAGATATTTTCATGTTTATAGAGATGGCGGTGTAGATATTTCCATATTTATAGAGATAGCGGTGTAGATACTTCCATCTTTCTACAGATGGCAGTGTAGATATTTCCATGTTTACACAGATTGCGGTGTAGATATTTCCATGTTTCTACAGATGGCATTGTAGATATTTCCATGTTTATACAGATGGCGGTGTAGATATTTCCATGTTTATATTGATGGTGGTGTAGATATTACCATGTTTATACAGAGAGCGGTGTAGATATTTCCATGTTTATACAGATAGCGGTGTAGATATTTCCATGTTTATATAGATAGCGGTGTAGGTATTTCCATGTTTATAGACATAGCGGTGTAGATATTTCCATGTTTATATAGATGGCGTTGTAGATATTTCCATGTTTATACCGATAGCGGTGTTGGTATTTCCACGTTTATACAGATAGCGATGTAGATATTTCCATGTTTATACAGCTCGCGGTGCAGACATTTATATCTTTATTTAGATGGAATTGTAGATATTTCCTTATTCACACTGATGGCGGTGAAGATGTTTCCATGTTTATACAGATGGCGGAGTAGTTACTTCCATGTTTATGGAGATGGCAGTGTAGATATTTTCATGTTTATAGAGATGGCGGTGTAGATATTTCCATGTTTATAGAGATAGCAGTGTAGATATTTACATGTTTATACAGATGGCTCTGTAGATATTTCCATGTGTATACAGACGGCATTGTAAATATTTCCATGTTTATACAGATGACTGTATAGATATTTCCATGTTTTTACAGATGGCAGTGCAGATATTTCCATGTTTATAGAGATAGCGATGTAGATATTTCCATGTTTGTACAGATGGCGGTGTTGATATTTCCATGTATACACAGATGGGCGTTTAGATATTTCCATGTTTATACAGATGGCAGCGTAGGTATTTCCATGGACATGCAGATGGCGGTGTAGTTATTTCCTTGTTTATACAGATAGCGGTGTAGATATTTCCATGTTTTCACATATGGTGGTGTAGATATTTCCGTGTTTATACACATGGCGGAGTAGATACTTAAATCTTTATGGAGATGGCAGTGTAGATATTTTCATGGTTATAGAGATGGCGGTGTAGATATTTCCATATTTATAGAGATAGCGGTGTAGATATTTCCATCTTTGTACAGATGGCAGTGTAGATATTTCCATGTTTATACAGATGGCGATGTAGGTATTTCCATATTTATACAGATGTCTGTGTACATATTTCCATGTGTCTACAGATGGTATTGTAGTTATTTCCATGTTTATACAGATGGTGGTGTAGATATTTCCATGTTTATAGAGATAGCAGTGTAGATATTTCCAAGTTTGTGCAGATGGCGGTGTTGACGTTTCCATCTATACACAGATTGCCGTGTAGGTATTTCCATGTGTATACAGATGGCATTGTAGATATTTCCATGTTTATACAGATGGTGGTGTAGATATTTCCATGTTTACACAGAAGACTGTATAGGTATTTCCATGTTTATACAGATGGCGGTGTAGCTATTTCCATGTTTATAGAGATAGCGGTGTAGATATTTCCATATTTATACAGATAACGGTGTAGAAATTTCCATGTTTATACAGAGAGTGGTGTAAATATTTCCATGTTTATGCTGATAACGGTGTAGATATTTCCTTGTTAATACAAATAGCGGTGTAGTTATTTCCATGTTTGTACAGATAGCGGTGTAGATATTTCCATGTATATACAGATGGCTGTGTAGATATTTCCATGTTTATACAGATGGCTTTGTAGATATTTCCATGTTTATACAGATGACTTTGGAGGTATTTCCATGTTTATACAGATGGCGTTGTAGATATTTCCATGTTTATAGAGATAGCTGTGTAGATATTTCCATGTTTATACAGATAGCGTTGTAGATATTTCCATGTTTATACAGATCGCGGTGTAGTTACTTCCATGTTTAGACAGATAGCGGTGTTGATATTTCCATGCTTTTACAGATATCGGTGTAGATATTTCCATGTTTACACAGATTGCGGTGTAGGTATTTCCATCTTTCTACAGATGGCATTGTAGATATTTCCATGTTTATACAGATGGCGGTGTAGATATTTCCATTTTTATGCAGATAGCGGTGTCACTATTTCCATGTTTATACTGATAGCGGTGTAGATATTTCCATGTTTATACAGATCGTGGTGAAGATATTTCCATGTTTATACAGATCTCGGTGTAGGTATTTCCATGTTTATACAGATCGCGGTGTAGATATTTCCATGTTTATACAGATAGCGGTGTAGATATTTCCATTTTTATACAGACCGCGGTGTAGATATTTCCATGGTTATACAGATAGCGGTGCAGATATTTCCATGTTTGTACAGATGGCAGTGTTGATATTTCCATCTATACACAGATGACCGTGTAGATATTTCCATGTTTATACAGATGGCGGCGCAGATATTTCCATGGATATGTAGATGGCTGTGTAGATATTTCCATGTTTATACTGATAGCGGTTTAGTTATTTCCATGTTTATATAGATAGCGGTGTAGATATTTCCATGTATATACACATGGCTGTGTAGATATTTCCATGTTTAAACAGATAACTTTGTCAGTATTTCCATGTTTATACAGATGGCGGTGTAGATATTTCGATGTTTATAGAGATAGCAGTGGAGATATTTCCATGTTTATACACATGGCGCTGTAGATATTTCCATGTTTATACAGATAGAATTGAAGATATTTCCATGTTTATACAGATAGCAGTGGAGATATTTCCACTTTTATAGAGATAGCGGTTTAGATATTTCATATTTACACAGATAGCGGTGTAGATATTTCCATGTTTATACAGATTGTGGTGTAGATATGTCCATGTATATACAGATGGATCTGTAGATATTTCCATGTTTATACAGATGGCTTTGTAGATATTTCCATGTTTATACAGATGACTTTGTAGGTATTTCCATGTTTATACAGATGGCGGTGTAGATATTTCCATGTTTATAGAGATAGCTGTGTAGGTATTTCCATGTTTATACAGATAGCATTGTAGATATTTCCATGTTTATACAGATCGCGGTGTAGTTACTTCCATGTTTATACAGATAGCGGTGTTGATATTTCCATGTTTTTACAGATATCGGTGTAGATATTTCCATGTTTACACAGATTGCGGTGTAGATATTTCCATCTTTCTACAGATGGCATTGTAGATATTTCCATGTTTATACAGATGGCGGTGTAGATATTTCCATGTTTATATAGATGGTGGTGTAGATATTACCATGTTTATACAGAGAGCGGTGTAGATATTTCCATGTTTATACAGATAGCGGTGTAGATATTTCCATGTTTATATAGATAGCGGTGTAGGTATTTCCATGTTTATAGACATAGCGGTGTAGATATTTCCATGTTTATATAGATGGCGTTGTAGATATTTCCATGTTTATACCGATAGCGGTGTTGGTATTTCCACGTTTATACAGATAGCGATGTAGATATTTCCATGTTTATACAGCTCGCGTTGCAGATATTTATATCTTTATACAGATGGCATTGTAGATATTTCCTTATTCACACTGATGGCAGTGAAGATGTTTCCATGTTATACATGGATGGCGGAGTAATTACTTCCATGTTTATGGAGATGGCAGTGTAGATATTTTCATGTTTATAGATATGGCGGTGTAGATATTTCCATGTTTCTAGAGATAGCAGTGTAGATATTTACATGTTTATACAGATGGCTGTGTAGATAGTTCCATGTGTATACAGATGGCATTGTAAATATTTCCATGTTTATACAGATGACTGTATAGGTATTTCCAAGTTTTTACAGATGGCAGTGCAGATATTACAATGTTTATAGAGATAGCGATGTAGATATTTCCATGTTTGTACAGATGGCGGTGTTGATATTTCCATCTATACACAGATGGCCGTGTAGATATTTCCATGTTTATACAGATGGCAGCGTAGGTATTTCCATGGACATGCAGATGGCGGTGTAGTTATTTCCTTGTTTATACAGATAGCGGTGTAGATATTTCCATGTTTTCACATATGGTGGTATAGATATTTCAGTGTGTATACACATGGCGGAGTAGATACTTCCATCTTTATGGAGATGGCTGTGTGGATATTTTCATGTTTATAGAGATGGCGGTGTAGATATTTCCATATTTATAGAGATAGCGGTGTAGATATTTCCATCTTTCTACAGATCGCAGTGTAGATATTTCCATGTTTATACAGATGGCGGTGTAGATATTTCCATATTTATACAGATGTCTGTGTAGATATTTCCATGTGTATACAGATGGTATTGTAGTTATTTCCATGTTTATACAGATGGTGGTGTAGATATTTCCATGTTTATTCAGATGACTGTGTAGATATTTCCATGTTTATACAGATGGCAGTGTAGATATTTCCATGTTCCTACACATGACTGTGTAGGTATTTCCATGTTTATACAGATGGCTTTGTAGATATTTCCATGTCTATAGAGATAGCGGTGCAGATATTTCCATGATTATACAGATAGCGGTGTATATATTTCCATGTTTATACAGATCGTGGTGTAGATATTTCCATGTTTATACAGATACCGGTGTAGATATTTCCATGTTTATACAGACCGCAGTGTAGATATTTCCATGTTTATAGAGATAGCAGTGTAGATATTTCCAAGTTTGTGCAGATGGCGGTGTTGACGTTTCCATCTATACACAGATTGCCGTGTAGGTATTTCCATGTGTATACAGATGGCATTGTAGATATTTCCATGTTTATACAGATGGTGGTGTAGATATTTCCATGTTTACACAGAAGACTGTATAGGTATTTCCATGTTTATACAGATGGCGGTGTAGCTATTTCCATGTTTATAGAGATAGCGGTGTAGATATTTCCATATTTATACAGATAACGGTGTAGAAATTTCCAGGTTTATACAGGTAGCGGTGTAAATATTTCCATGTTTATGCAGATCACGGTGTAGATATTTCCTTGTTAATACAAATAGCGGTGTAGTTATTTCCATGTTTGTACAGATAGCGGTGTAGATATTTCCATGTATATACAAATGGCTGTGTAGATATTTCCATGTTTACACAGATGGCTTTGTAGATATTTCCATGTTTATACAGATGACTTTGGAGGTATTTCCATGTTTATACAGATGGCGGTGTAGATATTTCCATGTTTGTAGAGATAGCTGTGTAGATATTTCCATATTTTTACAGATAGCGTTGTAGATATTTCCATGTTTATACAGATCGCGGTGTAGTTACATCCATGTTTATACAGATAGCGGTGTTGATATTTCCATGTTTTTACAGATATTGGTGTAGATATTTCCATGTTTACACAGATTGCGGTGTAGATATTTCCATCTTTCTACAGATGGCATTGTAGATATTTCCATGTTTATACAGATGTCGGTGTAGATATTTCCATGTTTATATAGATGGTGGTGTAGATATTACCAGGTTTATACAGATAGCGGTGTAGATATTTCCATGTTTATACAGATTGTGGTGAAGATATTTCCATGTTTATACAGATCTCGGTGTAGATATTTCAATGTTTATACAGATCGCGGTGTTGATATTTCCATGTTTTCACATATGGTGGTGTAGATATTTCCGTGTTTATACACATGGCGGAGTAGATACTTCCATCTTTATGGAGATGGCAGTGTAGATATTTTCATGTTTATAGAGATGGCGGTGTAGATATTTCCATATTTATAGAGATAGCGGTGTAGATACTTCCATCTTTCTACAGATGGCAGTGTAGATATTTCCATGTTTATACAGATGGCCGTGTAGATATTTCCATATTTATACAGATGTCTGTGTAGATATTTCCATGTGTATACAGATGGTATTGTAGTTATTTCCATGTTTATACAGATGGTGGTGTAGATATTTCCATGTTTATTCAGATGACTGTGTAGATATTTCCATGTTTATACAGATGGCAGTGTAGATATTTCCATGTTCCTACACATGACTGTGTAGGTATTTCCATGTTTATACAGATGGCTTTGTAGATATTTCCATGTCTATAGAGGTAGCGGTGCAGATATTTGCAGGATTATACAGATAGCGGTGTATATATTTCCATGTTTATACAGATCGTGTTGTAGATATTTCCATGTTTATACATATACCGGTGTAGATATTTCCATGTTTATGCAGACCGCAGGTAGATATTTCCATGTTTATACAGATCGCGGTGTAGATATTTCCATGTTTTCACATTTGGTGTTGTAGATATTTCCGTGTTTATACACATGGCGGGGTAGATACTTCCATCTTTATGGAGATGGCAGTGTAGATATTTTCATGTTTATAGAGATGGCGGTGTAGATATTTCCATATTTATAGAGATAGCGGTGTAGATACTTCCATCTTTCTACAGATGGCAGTGTAGATATTTCCATGTTTACACAGATTGCAGTGTAGATATTTCCATCTTTCTACAGATGGCATTGTAGATATTTCCATGTTTATACAGATGGCGGTGTAGATATTTCCATGTTTATATTGATGGTGGTGTAGATATTACCATGTTTATACAGAGAGCGGTGTAGATATTTCCATGTTTATACAGATAGCGGTGTAGATATTTCCATGTTTATATAGATAGCGGTGTAGGTATTTCCATGTTTATAGACATAGCGGTGTAGATATTTCCATGTTTATATAGATGGCGTTGTAGATATTTCCATGTTTATACCGATAGCGGTGTTGGTATTTCCACGTTTATACAGATAGCGATGTAGATATTTCCATGTTTATACAGCTCGCGGTGCAGACATTTATATCTTTATTCAGATGGAATTGTAGATATTTCCTTATTCACACTGATGGCGGTGAAGATGTTTCCATGTTTATACAGATGGCGGAGTAGTTACTTCCATGTTTATGGAGATGGCAGTGTAGATATTTTCATGTTTATAGAGATGGCGGTGTAGATATTTCCATGTTTATAGAGATAGCAGTGTAGATATTTACATGTTTATACAGATGGCTCTGTAGATATTTCCATGTGTATACAGACGGCATTGTAAATATTTCCATGTTTATACAGATGACTGTATAGGTATTTCCATGTTTTTACAGATGGCAGTGCAGATATTTCCATGTTTATAGAGATAGCGATGTAGATATTTCCATGTTTGTACAGATGGCGGTGTTGATATTTCCATCTATACACAGATGACCGTGTAGATATTTCCATGTTTATACAGATGGCGGCGCAGATATTTCCATGGATATGTAGATGGCTGTGTAGATATTTCCATGTTTATACTGATAGCGGTTTAGTTATTTCCATGTTTATATAGATAGCGGTGTAGATATTTCCATGTATATACACATGGCTGTGTAGATATTTCCATGTTTAAACAGATAACTTTGTCAGTATTTCCATGTTTATACAGATGGCGGTGTAGATATTTCGATGTTTATAGAGATAGCAGTGGAGATATTTCCATGTTTATACAGATGGCGCTGTAGATATTTCCATGTTTATACAGATAGAATTGAAGATATTTCCATGTTTATACAGATAGCAGTGGAGATATTTCCACTTTTATAGAGATAGCGGTTTAGATATTTCATATTTGCACAGATAGCGGTGTAGATATTTCCATGTTTATACAGATTGTGGTGTAGATATTTCCATGTATATACAGATGGCTGTGTAGATATTTCCATGTTTATACAGATGGCTTTGTAGATATTTCCATGTTTATACAGATGACTTTGTAGGTATTTCCATGTTTATACAGATGGCGGTGTAGATATTTCCATGTTTATAGAGATAGCTGTGTAGATATTTCCATGTTTATACAGATAGCATTGTAGATATTTCCATGTTTATACAGATCGCGGTGTAGTTACTTCCATGTTTATACAGATAGCGGTGTTGATATTTCCATGTTTTTACAGATATCGGTGTAGATATTTCCATGTTTACACAGATTGCGGTGTAGATATTTCCATCTTTCTACAGATGGCATTGTAGATATTTCCATGTTTATACAGATGGCGGTGTAGATATTTCCATGTTTATATAGATGGTGGTGTAGATATTACCATGTTTATACAGAGAGCGGTGTAGATATTTCCATGTTTATACAGATAGCGGTGTAGATATTTCCATGTTTATATAGATAGCGGTGTAGGTATTTCCATGTTTATAGACATAGCGGTGTAGATATTTCCATGTTTATATAGATGGCGTTGTAGATATTTCCATGTTTATACCGATAGCGGTGTTGGTATTTCCACGTTTATACAGATAGCGATGTAGATATTTCCATGTTTATACAGCTCGCGTTGCAGATATTTATATCTTTATACAGATGACATTGTAGATATTTCCTTATTCACACTGATGGCAGTGAAGATGTTTCCATGTTATACATGGATGGCGGAGTAGTTACTTCCATGTTTATGGAGATGGCAGTGTAGATATTTTCATGTTTATAGATATGGCGGTGTAGATATTTCCATGTTTATAGAGATAGCAGTGTAGATATTTACATGTTTATACAGATGGCTGTGTAGATAGTTCCATGTGTATACAGATGGCATTGTAAATATTTCCATGTTTATACAGATGACTGTATAGGTATTTCCAAGTTTTTACAGATGGCAGTGCAGATATTACAATGTTTATAGAGATAGCGATGTAGATATTTCCATGTTTGTACAGATGGCGGTGTTGATATTTCCATCTATACACAGATGGCCGTGTAGATATTTCCATGTTTATACAGATGGCAGCGTAGGTATTTCCATGGACATGCAGATGGCGGTGTAGTTATTTCCTTGTTTATACAGATAGCGGTGTAGATATTTCCATGTTTTCACATATGGTGGTGTAGATATTTCAGTGTGTATACACATGGCGGAGTAGATACTTCCATCTTTATGGAGATGGCTGTGTGGATATTTTCATGTTTATAGAGATGGCGGTGTAGATATTTCCATATTTATAGAGATAGCGGTGTAGATATTTCCATCTTTCTACAGATGGCAGTGTAGATATTTCCATGTTTATACAGATGGCGGTGTAGATATTTCCATATTTATACAGATGTCTGTGTATATATTTCCATGTGTATACAGATGGTATTGTAGTTATTTCCATGTTTATACAGATGGTGGTGTAGATATTTCCATGTTTATTCAGATGACTGTGTAGATATTTCCATGTTTATACAGATGGCAGTGTAGATATTTCCATGTTCCTACACATGACTGTGTAGGTATTTCCATGTTTATACAGATGGCTTTGTAGATATTTCCATGTCTATAGAGATAGCGGTGCAGATATTTCCATGATTATACAGATAGCGGTGTATATATTTCCATGTTTATACAGATCGTGGTGTAGATATTTCCATGTTTATACAGATACCGGTGTAGATATTTCCATGTTTATACAGACCGCAGTGTAGATATTTCCATGTTTATAGAGATAGCAGTGTAGATATTTCCAAGTTTGTGCAGATGGCGGTGTTGACGTTTCCATCTATACACAGATTGCCGTGTAGGTATTTCCATGTGTATACAGATGGCATTGTAGATATTTCCATGTTTATACAGATGGTGGTGTAGATATTTCCATGTTTACACAGAAGACTGTATAGGTATTTCCATGTTTATACAGACGGCGGTGTAGCTATTTCCATGTTTATAGAGATAGCGGTGTAGATATTTCCATATTTATACAGATAACGGTGTAGAAATTTCCAGGTTTATACAGATAGCGGTGTAAATATTTCCATGTTTATGCAGATCACGGTGTAGATATTTCCTTGTTAATACAAATAGCGGTGTAGTTATTTCCATGTTTGTACAGATAGCGGTGTAGATATTTCCATGTATATACAAATGGCTGTGTAGATATTTCCATGTTTACACAGATGGCTTTGTAGATATTTCCATGTTTATACAGATGACTTTGGAGGTATTTCCATGTTTATACAGATGGCGGTGTAGATATTTCCATGTTTGTAGAGATAGCTGTGTAGATATTTCCATATTTTTACAGATAGCGTTGTAGATATTTCCATGTTTATACAGATCGCGGTGTAGTTACATCCATGTTTATACAGATAGCGGTGTTGATATTTCCATGTTTTTACAGATATTGGTGTAGATATTTCCATGTTTACACAGATTGCGGTGTAGATATTTCCATCTTTCTACAGATGGCATTGTAGATATTTCCATGTTTATACAGATGTCGGTGTAGATATTTCCATGTTTATATAGATGGTGGTGTAGATATTACCAGGTTTATACAGATAGCGGTGTAGATATTTCCATGTTTATACAGATCGTGGTGAAGATATTTCCATGTTTATACAGATCTCGGTGTAGATATTTCAATGTTTATACAGATCGCGGTGTTGATATTTCCATGTTTTCACATATGGTGGTGTAGATATTTCCGTGTTTATACACATGGCGGAGTAGATACTTCCATCTTTATGGAGATGGCAGTGTAGATATTTTCATGTTTATAGAGATGGCGGTGTAGATATTTCCATATTTATAGAGATAGCGGTGTAGATACTTCCATCTTTCTACAGATGGCAGTGTAGATATTTCCATGTTTATACAGATGGCCGTGTAGATATTTCCATATTTATACAGATGTCTGTGTAGATATTTCCATGTGTATACAGATGGTATTGTAGTTATTTCCATGTTTATACAGATGGTGGTGTAGATATTTCCATGTTTATTCAGATGACTGTGTAGATATTTCCATGTTTATACAGATGGCAGTGTAGATATTTCCATGTTCCTACACATGACTGTGTAGGTATTTCCATGTTTATACAGATGGCTTTGTAGATATTTCCATGTCTATAGAGGTAGCGGTGCAGATATTTGCAGGATTATACAGATAGCGGTGTATATATTTCCATGTTTATACAGATCGTGTTGTAGATATTTCCATGTTTATACATATACCGGTGTAGATATTTCCATGTTTATGCAGACCGCAGGTAGATATTTCCATGTTTATACAGATCGCGGTGTAGATATTTCCATGTTTTCACATTTGGTGTTGTAGATATTTCCGTGTTTATACACATGGCGGGGTAGATACTTCCATCTTTATGGAGATGGCAGTGTAGATATTTTCATGTTTATAGAGATGGCGGTGTAGATATTTCCATATTTATAGAGATAGCGGTGTAGATACTTCCATCTTTCTACAGATGGCAGTGTAGATATTTCCATGTTTACACAGATTGCAGTGTAGATATTTCCATCTTTCTACAGATGGCATTGTAGATATTTCCATGTTTATACAGATGGCGGTGTAGATATTTCCATGTTTATATTGATGGTGGTGTAGATATTACCATGTTTATACAGAGAGCGGTGTAGATATTTCCATGTTTATACAGATAGCGGTGTAGATATTTCCATGTTTATATAGATAGCGGTGTAGGTATTTCCATGTTTATAGACATAGCGGTGTAGAGATTTCCATGTTTATATAGATGGCGTTGTAGATATTTCCAAGTTTCTACCGATAGCGGTGTTGGTATTTCCACGTTTATACAGATAGCGATGTAGATATTTCCATGTTTATACAGCTCGCGGTGCAGACATTTATATCTTTATTCAGATGGAATTGTAGATATTTCCTTATTCACACTGATGGCGGTGAAGATGTTTCCATGTTTATACAGATGGCGGAGTAGTTACTTCCATGTTTATGGAGATGGCAGTGTAGATATTTTCATGTTTATAGAGATGGCGGTGTAGATATTTCCATGTTTATAGAGATAGCAGTGTAGATATTTCCATGTGTATACAGACGGCATTGTAAATATTTCCATGTTTATACAGATGACTGTATAGGTATTTCCATGTTTTTACAGATGGCAGTGCAGATATTTCCATGTTTATAGAGATAGCGATGTAGATATTTCCATGTTTGTACAGATGGCGGTGTTGATATTTCCATCTCTACACAGATGGCCGTGTAGATATTTCCATGTTTATACAGATGGCAGCGTAGGTATTTCCATGGACATGCAGATGGTGGTGTAGTTATTTCCTTGTTTATACAGATAGCGGTGTAGATATTTCCATGTTTTCACATATGGTGGTGTAGATATTTCCGTGTTTATACACATGGCGGTGTAGATACTTCCATCTTTATGGAGATGGCAGTGTAGATATTTTCATGTTTACAGAGATGGCGGTGTAGATATTTCCATATTTATAGAGATAGCGGTGTAGATACTCACATATTTCTACAGATGGCAGTGTAGATATTTCCATGTTTATACAGATGGCCGTGTAGATATTTCCATATTTATACAGATGTCTGTGTAGATATTTCCATGTGTATACAGATGGTATTGTAGTTATTTCCATGTTTATACAGATGGTGGTGTAGATATTTCCATGTTTATTCAGATGACTGTGTAGATATTTCCATGTTTATACAGATGGCAGTGTACATATTTCCATGTTCCTACACATGACTGTGTAGGTATTTCCATGTTTATACAGATGGCTTTGTAGCTATTTCCATGTCTATAGAGATCCGGTGCATATATTTCCATGATTATACAGATTGCGGTGTATATATTTCCATGTTTATACAGATCGTGGTGTAGATATTTCCATGTTTATACATATATCGGTGTAGATATTTCCATGTTTATAGAGATAGCAGTGTAGATATTTCCAAGTTTGTGCAGATGGCGGTATTGATGTTTCCATCTATACACAGATTGCCGTGTAGGTATTTCCATGTGTATACAGATGGCATTGTAGATATTTCCATGTTTATACAGATGGTGGTGTAGATATTTCCATGTTTACACAGAAGACTGTATAGGTATTTCCATGTTTATACAGATGACGGTGTAGGTATTTCCATGTTTATAGAGATAGCGGTGTAGATATTTCCATATTTATACAGATAACGGTGTAGAAATTTCCATGTTTATACAGATAGCGGTGTAAATATTTCCATGTTTATACAGATCACGGTGTAGATATTTCCTTGTTTATACAAATAGCGGTGTAGTTATTTCCATGTTTATACAATAGCGGTGTAGATATTTCCATGTATATACAGATGGCTGTGTAGATATTTCCATGTTTATACAGATGGCTTTGTAGATATTTCCATGTTTATACAGATGACTTTGTAGGTATTTCCATGTTTATACAGATGGCGGTGTAGATATTTCCATGTTTATAGAGATAGCTGTGTAGATATTTCCATGTTTATACAGATAGCGTTGTAGATATTTCCATGTTTATACAGATCGCGGTGTAGTTACTTCCATGTTTAGACAGATAGCGGTGTTGATATTTCCATGTTTTTACAGATATCGGTGTAGATATTTCCATGTTTACACAGATTGCGGTGTAGGTATTTCCATCTTTCTACAGATGGCATTGTAGATATTTCCATGTTTATACAGATGGCGGTGTAGATATTTCCATGTTTATATAGATGGTGGTGTAGATATTACCAGGTTTATACAGATAGCGGTGTAGATATTTCCATGTTTATACAGATCGTGGTGAAGGTATTTCCATGTTTATACAGATCTCGGTGTAGGTATTTCCATGTTTATACAGATCGCGGTGTAGATATTTCCATGTTTTCACATATGGTGTTGTAGATATTTCCGTGTTTATACACATGGCGGAGTAGATACTTCCATCTTTATGGAGATGGCAGTGTAGATATTTTCATGGTTATAGAGATGGCGGTGTAGATATTTCCATATTTATAGAGATAGCGGTGTAGATACTTCCATCTTTCTACAGATGGCAGTGTAGATATTTCCATGTTTATACAGATGGCGGTGTAGATATTTCCATATTTATACAGATGTCTGTGTAGATATTTCCATGTGTATACAGATGGTATTGTAGTTATTTCCATGTTTATACAGATGGTGGTGTAGATATTTCCATGTTTATTCAGATGACTGTGTAGATATTTCCATGTTTATACAGATGGCAGTGTAGATATTTCCATGTTTATACACATGGCGGTGTAGATACTTCCATATTTATACAGATGTCTGTGTAGATATTTCCATGTGTATACAGATGGTATTGTAGATATTTCCATGTTTATACAGATGTTGGTGTAGATATTTCCCTGTTTACTCAGATGACTGTGTAGATATTTCTATGTTTTAACGGAAGGCAGTGTAGATATTTCAATGTTTATAGAGATGGCACTGTAGATATTTCCATGTTTATACAGATCGCGGTGTAGATATTTCCATGTTTATACAGATAGCGTTGTAGATATTTCCATGTTTATACAGATCGCGGTGTAGTTACTTCCATGTTTAGACAGATAGCGGTGTTGATATTTCCATGCTTTTACAGATATCGGTGTAGATATTTCCATGTTTACACAGATTGCGGTGTAGGTATTTCCATCTTTCTACAGATGGCATTGTAGATATTTCCATGTTTATACAGATGGCGGTGTAGATATTTCCATGTTTATATAGATGGTGGTGTAGATATTACCAGGTTTATACAGATAGCGGTGTAGATATTTCCATGTTTATACAGATCGTGGTGAAGATATTTCCATGTTTATACAGATCTCGGTGTAGATATTTCAATGTTTATACAGATCGCGGTGTTGATATTTCCATGTTTTCACATATGGTGGTGTAGATATTTCCGTGTTTATACACATGGCGGAGTAGATACTTCCATCTTTATGGAGATGGCAGTGTAGATATTTTCATGTTTATAGAGATGGCGGTGTAGATATTTCCATATTTATAGAGATAGCGGTGTAGATACTTCCATCTTTCTACAGATGGCAGTGTAGATATTTCCATGTTTATACAGATGGCCGTGTAGATATTTCCATATTTATACAGATGTCTGTGTAGATATTTCCATGTGTATACAGATGGTATTGTAGTTATTTCCATGTTTATACAGATGGTGGTGTAGATATTTCCATGTTTATTCAGATGACTGTGTAGATATTTCCATGTTTATACAGATGGCATTGTAGATATTTCCATGTTCCTACACATGACTGTGTAGGTATTTCCATGTTTATACAGATGGCTTTGTAGATATTTCCATGTCTATAGAGGTAGCGGTGCAGATATTTGCAGGATTATACAGATAGCGGTGTATATATTTCCATGTTTATACAGATCGTGTTGTAGATATTTCCAGGTTTATACATATACCGGTGTAGATATTTCCATGTTTATGCAGACCGCACGTAGATATTTCCATGTTAATACAGATCGCGGTGTAGATATTTCCATGTTTTCACATTTGGTGTTGTAGATATTTCCGTGTTTATACACATGGCGGGGTAGATACTTCCATCTTTATGGAGATGGCAGTGTAGATATTTTCATGTTTATAGAGATGGCGGTGTAGATATTTCCATATTTATAGAGATAGCGGTGTAGATACTTCCATCTTTCTACAGATGGCAGTGTAGATATTTCCATGTTTACACAGATTGCAGTGTAGATATTTCCATCTTTCTACAGATGGCATTGTAGATATTTCCATGTTTATACAGATGGCGGTGTAGATATTTCCATGTTTATATTGATGGTGGTGTAGATATTACCATGTTTATACAGAGAGCGGTGTAGATATTTCCATGTTTATACAGATAGCGGTGTAGATATTTCCATGTTTATATAGATAGCGGTGTAGGTATTTCCATGTTTATAGACATAGCGGTGTAGATATTTCCATGTTTATATAGATGGCGTTGTAGATATTTCCAAGTTTATACCGATAGCGGTGTTGGTATTTCCACGTTTATACAGATAGCGATGTAGATATTTCCATGTTTATACAGCTCGCGGTGCAGACATTTATATCTTTATTCAGATGGAATTGTAGATATTTCCTTATTCACACTGATGGCGGTGAAGATGTTTCCATGTTTATACAGATGGCGGAGTAGTTACTTCCATGATTATGGAGATGGCAGTGTACATATTTTCATGTTTATAGAGATGGCGGTGTAGATATTTCCATGTTTATAGAGATAGCAGTGTAGATATTTACATGTTTATACAGATGGCTCTGTAGATATTTCCATGTGTATACAGACGGCATTGTAAATATTTCCATGTTTATACAGATGACTGTATAGGTATTTCCATGTTTTTACAGATGGCAGTGCAGATATTTCCATGTTTATGGAGATAGCGATGTAGATATTTCCATGTTTGTACAGATGGCGGTGTTGATATTTCCATCTCTACACAGATGGCCGTGTAGATATTTCCATGTTTATACAGATGGCAGCGTAGGTATTTCCATGGACATGCAGATGGTGGTGTAGTTATTTCCTTGTTTATACAGATAGCGGTGTAGATATTTCCCTGTTTTCACATATGGTGGTGTAGATATTTCCGTGTTTATACACATGGCGGTGTAGATACTTCCATCTTTATGGAGATGGCAGTGTAGATATTTTCATGTTTACAGAGATGGCGGTGTAGATATTTCCATATTTATAGAGATAGCGGTGTAGATACTCACATATTTCTACAGATGGCAGTGTAGATATTTCCATGTTTATACAGATGACCGTGTAGATATTTCCATATTTATACAGATGTCTGTGTAGATATTTCCATGTGTATACAGATGGTATTGTAGTTATTTCCATGTTTATACAGATGGTGGTGTAGATATTTCCATGTTTATTCAGATGACTGTGTAGATATTTCCATGTTTATACAGATGGCAGTGTACATATTTCCATGTTCCTACACATGACTGTGTAGGTATTTCCATGTTTATACAGATGGCTTTGTAGATATTTCCATGTCTATAGAGATAGCGGTGCATATATTTCCATGATTATACAGATTGCGGTGTATATATTTCCATGTTTATACAGATCGTGGTGTAGATATTTCCATGTTTATACATATACCGGTGTAGATATTTCCATGTTTATAGAGATAGCAGTGTAGATATTTCCAAGTTTGTGCAGATGGCGGTATTGATGTTTCCATCTATACACAGATTGCCGTGTAGGTATTTCCATGTGTATACAGATGGCATTGTAGATATTTCCATGTTTATACAGATGGTGGTGTAGATATTTCCATGTTTACACAGAAGACTGTATAGGTATTTCCATGTTTATACAGATGACGGTGTAGGTATTTCCATGTTTATAGAGATAGCGGTGTAGATATTTCCATATTTATACAGATAACGGTGTAGAAATTTCCATGTTTATACAGATAGCAGTGTAAATATTTCCATGTTTATACAGATCACGGTGTAGATATTTCCTTGTTTATACAAATAGCGGTGTAGTTATTTCCATGTTTATACAATAGCGGTGTAGATATTTCCATGTATATACAGATGGCTGTGTAGATATTTCCATGTTTATACAGATGGCTTTGTAGATATTTCCATGTTTATACAGATGACTTTGTAGGTATTTCCATGTTTATACAGATGGCGGTGTAGATATTTCCATGTTTATAGAGATAGCTGTGTAGATATTTCCATGTTTATACAGATAGCGTTGTAGATATTTCCATGTTTATACAGATCGCGGTGTAGTTACTTCCATGTTTAGACAGATAGCGGTGTTGATATTTCCATGTTTTTACAGATATCGGTGTAGATATTTCCATGTTTACACAGATTGCGGTGTAGGTATTTCCATCTTTCTACAGATGGCATTGTAGATATTTCCATGTTTATACAGATGGCGGTGTAGATATTTCCATGTTTATATAGATGGTGGTGTAGATATTACCAGGTTTATACAGATAGCGGTGTAGATATTTCCATGTTTATACAGATCGTGGTGAAGGTATTTCCATGTTTATACAGATCTCGGTGTAGGTATTTCCATGTTTATACAGATCGTGGTGTAGATATTTCCATGTTTTCACATATGGTGTTGTAGATATTTCCGTGTTTATACACATGGCGGAGTAGATACTTCCATCTTTATGGAGATGGCAGTGTAGATATTTTCATGGTTATAGAGATGGCGGTGTAGATATTTCCATATTTATAGAGATAGCGGTGTAGATACTTCCATCTTTCTACAGATGGCAGTGTAGATATTTCCATGTTTATACAGACGGCGGTGTAGATATTTCCATATTTATACAGATGTCTGTGTAGATATTTCCATGTGTATACAGATGGTATTGTAGTTATTTCCATGTTTATACAGATGGTGGTGTAGATACTTCCATGTTTATTCAGATGACTGTGTAGATATTTCCATGTTTATACAGATGGCAGTGTAGATATTTCCATGTTTATACACATGGCGGTGTAGATACTTCCATATTTATACAGATGTCTGTGTAGATATTTCCATGTGTATACAGATGGTATTGTAGATATTTCCATGTTTATACAGATGTTGGTGTAGATATTTCCCTGTTTACTCAGATGACTGTGTAGATATTTCTATGTTTTAACGGAAGGCAGTGTAGATATTTCAATGTTTATAGAGATGGCACTGTAGATATTTCCATGTTTATACAGATCGCGGTGTAGATATTTCCATGCTTATACAGATAGCGTTGTAGATATTTCCATGTTTATACAGATCGCGGTGTAGTTACTTCCATGTTTAGACAGATAGCGGTGTTGATATTTCCATGCTTTTACAGATATCGGTGTAGATATTTCCATGTTTACACAGATTGCGGTGTAGGTATTTCCATCTTTCTACAGATGGCATTGTAGATATTTCCATGTTTATACAGATGGCGGTGTAGATATTTCCATGTTTATATAGATGGTGGTGTAGATATTACCAGGTTTATACAGATAGCGGTGTAGATATTTCCATGTTTATACAGATCGTGGTGAAGATATTTCCATGTTTATACAGATCTCGGTGTAGGTATTTCCATGTTTATACAGATCGCGGTGTAGATATTTCAATGTTTTCACATATGGTGTTGTAGATATTTCCGTGTTTGTACACATGGCGGAGTAGATACTTCCATCTTTATGGAGATGGCAGTGTAGATATTTTCATGGTTATAGAGATGGCGGTGTAGATATTTCCATATTTATAGAGATAGCGGTGTAGATACTTCCATCTTTCTACAGATGGCAGTGTAGATATTTCCATGTTTATACAGATGGCGGTGTAGATATTTCCATATTTATACAGATATCTGTGTAGATATTTCCATGTGTATACAGATGGTATTGTAGTTATTTCCATGTTTATACAGATGGTCGTGTAGATATTTCCATGTTTATTCAGATGACTGTGTAGATATTTCCATGTTTATACAGATGGCAGTGTAGATATTTCCATGTTTATACACATGGCGGTGTAGATACTTCCATATTTATACAGATGTCTGTGTAGATATTTCCATGTGTATACAGATGGTATTGTAGATATTTCCATGTTTATACAGATGTTGGTGTAGATATTTCCCTGTTTACTCAGATGACTGTGTAGATATTTCCATGTTTTAACGGAAGGCAGTGTAGATATTTCAATGTTTATAGAGATGGCACTGTAGATATTTCCATGTTTATACAGATCGCGGTGTGGATATTTCCATGTTTATACAGATAGCGGTGTAGATATTTCCATGTTTTTACAGATATCGGTGTAGATATTTCCATGTTTACACAGATTGCGGTGTAGATATTTCCATCTTTCTACAGATGGCATTGTAGATATTTCCATGTTTATACAGATGGCGGTGTAGATATTTCCATGTTTATATAGATGGTGGTGTAGGTATTACCATGTTTATACAGAGAGCGGTGTTGATATTTCCATGTTTATTCAGATAGCGGTGTAGATATTTCCATGTTTATATAGATAGCGGTGTAGGTATTTCCATGTTTATAGACATAGCGGTGTAGATATTTCCATGTTTATATAGATGGCGTTGTAGATATTTCCATGTTTATACCGATAGTGATGTAGATATTTCCATGTTTATACAGCTCGCGGTGCAGATATTTATATCTTTATACAGATGGCATTGTAGATATTTCCTTATTAACACTGATGGCGGTGAAGATGTTTCCATGTTTATACAGATGGCGGAGTAGTTACTTCCATGTTTATGGAGATGGCAGTGTAGATATTTTCATGTTTATAGAGATGGCGGTGTAGATATTTCCATGTTTATAGAGATAGCAGTGTAGATATTTACATGTTTATACAGATGGCTGTGTAGATATTTCCATGTGTATACAGATGGCATTGTAAATATTTCCATGTTTATACAGATGACTGTATAGGTATTTCCATGTTTTTACAGATGGCAGTGCAGATATTTCCATGTTTATAGAGATAGCGATGTAGATATTTCCATGTTTGTACAGATGGCGGTGTTGATATTTCCATGTTTATACAGATGGCAGCGTAGGTATTTCCATGGACATGCAGATGGCGCTGTAGTTATTTCCTTGTTTATACAGATAGCGGTGTAGATATTTCCATGTTTTCACATATGGTGGTGTAGATATTTCCGTGTTTATACACATGGCGGAGTAGATACTTCCATCTTTATGGAGATGGCAGTGTAGATATTTTCATGTTTATAGAGATGGCGGTGTAGATATTTCCATATTTATAGAGATAGCGGTGTAGATATTTCCATCTTTCTACAGATGGCAGTGTAGATATTTCCATGTTTATACAGATGGCGGTGTAGATATTTCCATATTTATACAGATGTCTGTGTAGATATTTCCATGTGTATACAGATGGTATTGTAGTTATTTCCATGTTTATACAGATGGTGGTGTAGATATTTCCATGTTTATTCAGATGACTGTGTAGATATTTCCATGTTTATACAGATGGCAGTGTAGATATTTCCATGTTCCTACACATGACTGTGTAGGTATTTCCATGTTTATACAGATGGCTTTGTAGATATTTCCATGTCTATAGAGATAGCGGTGCAGATATTTCCATGATTATACAGATAGCGGTGTATATATTTCCATGTTTATACAGATCGTGGTGTAGATATTTCCATGTTTATACAGATACCGGTGTAGATATTTCCATGTTTATACAGATCGCAGTGTAGATATTTCCATGTTTATAGAGATAGCAGTGTAGATATTTCCAAGTTTGTGCAGATGGCGGTGTTGACGTTTCCATCTATACACAGATTGCCGTGTAGGTATTTCCATGTGTATACAGATGGCATTGTAGATATTTCCATGTTTATACAGATGGTGGTGTAGATATTTCCATGTTTACACAGAAGACTGTATAGGTATTTCCATGTTTATACAGATGGCGGTGTAGCTATTTCCATGTTTATAGAGATAGCGGTGTAGATATTTCCATATTTATACAGATAACGGTGTAGAAATTTCCATGTTTATACAGAGAGTGGTGTAAATATTTCCATGTTTATCCTGATAACGGTGTAGATATTTCCTTGTTAATACAAATAGCGGTGTAGTTATTTCCATGTTTGTACAGATAGCGGTGTAGATATTTCCATGTATATACAGATGGCTGTGTAGATATTTCCATGTTTATACAGATGGCTTTGTAGATATTTCCATGTTTATACAGATGACTTTGGCGGTATTTCCATGTTTATACAGATGGCGGTGTAGATATTTCCATGTTTATAGAGATAGCTGTGTAGATATTTCCATGTTTATACGGATAGCGTTGTAGATATTTCCATGTTTATACAGATCGCGGTGTAGTTACTTCCATGTTTAGACAGATAGCGGTGTTGATATTTCCATGTTTTTACAGATATCGGTGTAGATATTTCCATGTTTACACAGATTGCGGTGTAGGTATTTCCATCTTTCTACAGATGGCATTGTAGATATTTCCATGTTTATACAGATGGCGGTGTAGATATTTCCATGTTTATATAGATGGTGGTGTAGATATTACCAGGTTTATACAGATAGCGGTGTAGATATTTCCATGTTTATACAGATCGTGGTGAAGATATTTCCATGTTTATACAGATCTCGGTGTAGGTATTTCCATGTTTATACAGATCGCGGTGTAGATATTTCCATGTTTATACAGATAGCGGTGTAGATATTTCCATTTTTATACAGACCGCGGTGTAGATATTTCCATGGTTATACAGATAGCGGTGCAGATATTTCCATGTTTGTACAGATGGCAGTGTTGATATTTCCATCTATACACAGATGACCGTGTAGATATTTCCATGTTTATACAGATGGCGGCGCAGATATTTCCATGGATATGTAGATGGCTGTGTAGATATTTCCATGTTTATACTGATAGCGGTTTAGTTATTTCCATGTTTATATAGATAGTGGTGTAGATATTTCCATGTATATACACATGGCTGTGTAGATATTTCCATGTTTAAACAGATAACTTTGTCAGTATTTCCATGTTTATACAGATGGCGGTGTAGATATTTCGATGTTTATAGAGATAGCAGTGGAGATATTTCCATGTTTATACAGATGGCGCTGTAGATATTTCCATGTTTATACAGATAGAATTGAAGATATTTCCATGTTTATACAGATAGCAGTGGAGATATTTCCACTTTTATAGAGATAGCGGTTTAGATATTTCATATTTACACAGATAGCGGTGTAGATATTTCCATGTTTATACAGATTGTGGTGTAGATATTTCCATGTATATACAGATGGCTGTGTAGATATTTCCATGTTTATACAGATGGCTTTGTAGATATTTCCATGTTTATACAGATGACTTTGTAGGTATTTCCATGTTTATACAGATGGCGGTGTAGATATTTCCATGTTTATAGAGATAGCTGTGTAGATATTTCCATGTTTATACAGATAGCATTGTAGATATTTCCATGTTTATACAGATCGCGGTGTAGTTACTTCCATGTTTATACAGATAGCGGTGTTGATATTTCCATGTTTTTACAGATATCGGTGTAGATATTTCCATGTTTACACAGATTGCGGTGTAGATATTTCCATCTTTCTACAGATGGCATTGTAGATATTTCCATGTTTATACAGATGGCGGTGTAGATATTTCCATGTTTATATAGATGGTGGTGTAGATATTACCATGTTTATACAGAGAGCGGTGTAGATATTTCCATGTTTATACAGATAGCGATGTAGATATTTCCATGTTTATATAGATAGCGGTGTAGGTATTTCCATGTTTATAGACATAGCGGTGTAGATATTTCCATGTTTATATAGATGGCGTTGTAGATATTTCCATGTTTATACCGATAGCGGTGTTGGTATTTCCACGTTTATACAGATAGCGATGTAGATATTTCCATGTTTATACAGCTCGCGTTGCAGATATTTATATCTTTATACAGATGGCATTGTAGATATTTCCTTATTCACACTGATGGCAGTGAAGATGTTTCCATGTTATACATGGATGGCGGAGTAATTACTTCCATGTTTATGGAGATGGCAGTGTAGATATTTTCATGTTTATAGATATGGCGGTGTAGATATTTCCATGTTTATAGAGATAGCAGTGTAGATATTTACATGTTTATACAGATGGCTGTGTAGATAGTTCCATGTGTATACAGATGGCATTGTAAATATTTCCATGTTTATACAGATGACTGTATAGGTATTTCCAAGTTTTTACAGATGGCAGTGCAGATATTACAATGTTTATAGATATAGCGATGTAGATATTTCCATGTTTGTACAGATGGCGGTGTTGATATTTCCATCTATACACAGATGGCCGTGTAGATATTTCCATGTTTATACAGATGGCAGCGTAGGTATTTCCATGGACATGCAGATGGCGGTGTAGTTATTTCCTTGTTTATACAGATAGCGGTGTAGATATTTCCATGTTTTCACATATGGTGGTGTAGATATTTCAGTGTGTATACACATGGCGGAGTAGATACTTCCATCTTTATGGAGATGGCTGTGTGGATATTTTCATGTTTATAGAGATGGCGGTGTAGATATTTCCATATTTATAGAGATAGCGGTGTAGATATTTCCATCTTTCTACAGATGGCAGTGTAGATATTTCCATGTTTATACAGATGGCGGTGTAGATATTTCCATATTTATACAGATGTCTGTGTATATATTTCCATGTGTATACAGATGGTATTGTAGTTATTTCCATGTTTATACAGATGGTGGTGTAGATATTTCCATGTTTATTCAGATGACTGTGTAGATATTTCCATGTTTATACAGATGGCAGTGTAGATATTTCCATGTTCCTACACATGACTGTGTAGGTATTTCCATGTTTATACAGATGGCTTTGTAGATATTTCCATGTCTATAGAGATAGCGGTGCAGATATTTCCATGATTATACAGATAGCGGTGTATATATTTCCATGTTTATACAGATCGTGGTGTAGATATTTCCATGTTTATACAGATACCGGTGTAGATATTTCCATGTTTATACAGACCGCAGTGTAGATATTTCCATGTTTATAGAGATAGCAGTGTAGATATTTCCAAGTTTGTGCAGATGGCGGTGTTGACGTTTCCATCTATACACAGATTGCCGTGTAGGTATTTCCATGTGTATACAGATGGCATTGTAGATATTTCCATGTTTATACAGATGGTGGTGTAGATATTTCCATGTTTACACAGAAGACTGTATAGGTATTTCCATGTTTATACAGATGGCGGTGTAGCTATTTCCATGTTTATAGAGATAGCGGTGTAGATATTTCCATATTTATACAGATAACGGTGTAGAAATTTCCAGGTTTATACAGATAGCGGTGTAAATATTTCCATGTTTATGCAGATCACGGTGTAGATATTTCCTTGTTAATACAAATAGCGGTGTAGTTATTTCCATGTTTGTACAGATAGCGGTGTAGATATTTCCATGTATATACAAATGGCTGTGTAGATATTTCCATGTTTACACAGATGGCTTTGTAGATATTTCCATGTTTATACAGATGACTTTGGAGGTATTTCCATGTTTATACAGATGGCGGTGTAGATATTTCCATGTTTGTAGAGATAGCTGTGTAGATATTTCCATATTTTTACAGATAGCGTTGTAGATATTTCCATGTTTATACAGATCGCGGTGTAGTTACATCCATGTTTATACAGATAGCGGTGTTGATATTTCCATGTTTTTACAGATATTGGTGTAGATATTTCCATGTTTACACAGATTGCGGTGTAGATATTTCCATCTTTCTACAGATGGCATTGTAGATATTTCCATGTTTATACAGATGTCGGTGTAGATATTTCCATGTTTATATAGATGGTGGTGTAGATATTACCAGGTTTATACAGATAGCGGTGTAGATATTTCCATGTTTATACAGATCGTGGTGAAGATATTTCCATGTTTATACAGATCTCGGTGTAGATATTTCAATGTTTATACAGATCGCGGTGTTGATATTTCCATGTTTTCACATATGGTGGTGTAGATATTTCCGTGTTTATACACATGGCGGAGTAGATACTTCCATCTTTATGGAGATGGCAGTGTAGATATTTTCATGTTTATAGAGATGGCGGTGTAGATATTTCCATATTTATAGAGATAGCGGTGTAGATACTTCCATCTTTCTACAGATGGCAGTGTAGATATTTCCATGTTTATACAGATGGCCGTGTAGATATTTCCATATTTATACAGATGTCTGTGTAGATATTTCCATGTGTATACAGATGGTATTGTAGTTATTTCCATGTTTATACAGATGGTGGTGTAGATATTTCCATGTTTATTCAGATGACTGTGTAGATATTTCCATGTTTATACAGATGGCAGTGTAGATATTTCCATGTTCCTACACATGACTGTGTAGGTATTTCCATGTTTATACAGATGGCTTTGTAGATATTTCCATGTCTATAGAGGTAGCGGTGCAGATATTTGCAGGATTATACAGATAGCGGTGTATATATTTCCATGTTTATACAGATCGTGTTGTAGATATTTCCATGTTTATACATATACCGGTGTAGATATTTCCATGTTTATGCAGACCGCAGGTAGATATTTCCATGTTTATACAGATCGCGGTGTAGATATTTCCATGTTTTCACATTTGGTGTTGTAGATATTTCCGTGTTTATACACATGGCGGGGTAGATACTTCCATCTTTATGGAGATGGCAGTGTAGATATTTTCATGTTTATAGAGATGGCGGTGTAGATATTTCCATATTTATAGAGATAGCGGTGTAGATACTTCCATCTTTCTACAGATGGCAGTGTAGATATTTCCATGTTTACACAGATTGCAGTGTAGATATTTCCATCTTTCTACAGATGGCATTGTAGATATTTCCATGTTTATACAGATGGCGGTGTAGATATTTCCATGTTTATATTGATGGTGGTGTAGATATTACCATGTTTATACAGAGAGCGGTGTAGATATTTCCATGTTTATACAGATAGCGGTGTAGATATTTCCATGTTTATATAGATAGCGGTGTAGGTATTTCCATGTTTATAGACATAGCGGTGTAGAGATTTCCATGTTTATATAGATGGCGTTGTAGATATTTCCAAGTTTCTACCGATAGCGGTGTTGGTATTTCCACGTTTATACAGATAGCGATGTAGATATTTCCATGTTTATACAGCTCGCGGTGCAGACATTTATATCTTTATTCAGATGGAATTGTAGATATTTCCTTATTCACACTGATGGCGGTGAAGATGTTTCCATGTTTATACAGATGGCGGAGTAGTTACTTCCATGTTTATGGAGATGGCAGTGTAGATATTTTCATGTTTATAGAGATGGCGGTGTAGATATTTCCATGTTTATAGAGATAGCAGTGTAGATATTTACATGTTTATACAGATGGCTCTGTAGATATTTCCATGTGTATACAGACGGCATTGTAAATATTTCCATGTTTATACAGATGACTGTATAGGTATTTCCATGTTTTTACAGATGGCAGTGCAGATATTTCCATGTTTATAGAGATAGCGATGTAGATATTTCCATGTTTGTACAGATGGCGGTGTTGATATTTCCATCTCTACACAGATGACTGTGTAGATATTTCCATGTTTATACAGATGGCAGCGTAGGTATTTCCATGGACATGCAGATGGTGGTGTAGTTATTTCCTTGTTTATACAGATAGCGGTGTAGATATTTCCATGTTTTCACATATGGTGGTGTAGATATTTCCGTGTTTATACACATGGCGGTGTAGATACTTCCATCTTTATGGAGATGGCAGTGTAGATATTTTCATGTTTACAGAGATGGCGGTGTAGATATTTCCATATTTATAGAGATAGCGGTGTAGATACTCACATATTTCTACAGATGGCAGTGTAGATATTTCCATGTTTATACAGATGGCCGTGTAGATATTTCCATATTTATACAGATGTCTGTGTAGATATTTCCATGTGTATACCGATGGTATTGTAGTTATTTCCATGTTTATACAGATGGTGGTGTAGATATTTCCATGTTTATTCAGATGACTGTGTAGATATTTCCATGTTTATACAGATGGCAGTGTACATATTTCCATGTTCCTACACATGACTGTGTAGGTATTTCCATGTTCATACAGATGGCTTTGTAGCTATTTCCATGTCTATAGAGATCCGGTGCATATATTTCCATGATTATACAGATTGCGGTGTATATATTTCCATGTTTATACAGATCGTGGTGTAGATATTTCCATGTTTATACATATACCGGTGTAGATATTTCCATGTTTATAGAGATAGCAGTGTAGATATTTCCAAGTTTGTGCAGATGGCGGTATTGATGTTTCCATCTATACACAGATTGCCGTGTAGGTATTTCCATGTGTATACAGATGGCATTGTAGATATTTCCATGTTTATACAGATGGTGGTGTAGATATTTCCATGTTTACACAGAAGACTGTATAGGTATTTCCATGTTTATACAGATGACGGTGTAGGTATTTCCATGTTTATAGAGATAGCGGTGTAGATATTTCCATATTTATACAGATAACGGTGTAGAAATTTCCATGTTTATACAGATAGCGGTGTAAATATTTCCATGTTTATACAGATCACGGTGTAGATATTTCCTTGTTTATACAAATAGCGGTGTAGTTATTTCCATGTTTATACAATAGCGGTGTAGATATTTCCATGTATATACAGATGGCTGTGTAGATATTTCCATGTTTATACAGATGGCTTTGTAGATATTTCCATGTTTATACAGATGACTTTGTAGGTATTCCCATGTTTATACAGATGGCGGTGTAGATATTTCCATGTTTATAGAGATAGCTGTGTAGATATTTCCATGTTTATACAGATAGCGTTGTAGATATTTCCATGTTTATACAGATCGCGGTGTAGTTACTTCCATGTTTAGACAGATAGCGGTGTTGATATTTCCATGTTTTACAGATATCGGTGTAGATATTTCCATGTTTACACAGATTGCGGTGTAGGTATTTCCATCTTTCTACAGATGGCATTGTAGATATTTCCATGTTTATACAGATGGCGGTGTAGATATTTCCATGTTTATATAGATGGTGGTGTAGATATTACCAGGTTTATACAGATAGCGGTGTAGATATTTCCATGTTTATACAGATCGTGGTGAAGGTATTTCCATGTTTATACAGATCTCGGTGTAGGTATTTCCATGTTTATACAGATCGCGGTGTAGATATTTCCATGTTTTCACATATGGTGTTGTAGATATTTCCGTGTTTATACACATGGCGGAGTAGATACTTCCATCTTTATGGAGATGGCAGTGTAGATATTTTCATGGTTATAGAGATGGCGGTGTAGATATTTCCATATTTATAGAGATAGCGGTGTAGATACTTCCATCTTTCTACAGATGGCAGTGTAGATATTTCCATGTTTATACAGATGGCGGTGTAGATATTTCCATATTTATACAGATGTCTGTGTAGATATTTCCATGTGTATACAGATGGTATTGTAGTTATTTCCATGTTTATACAGATGGTGGTGTAGATATTTCCATGTTTATTCAGATGACTGTGTAGATATTTCCATGTTTATACAGATGGCAGTGTAGATATTTCCATGTTTATACACATGGCGGTGTAGATACTTCCATATTTATACAGATGTCTGTGTAGATATTTCCATGTGTATACAGATGGTATTGTAGATATTTCCATGTTTATACAGATGTTGGTGTAGATATTTCCCTGTTTACTCAGATGACTGTGTAGATATTTCTATGTTTTAACGGAAGGCAGTGTAGATATTTCAATGTTTATAGAGATGGCACTGTAGATATTTCCATGTTTATACAGATCGCGGTGTAGATATTTCCATGTTTATACAGATAGCGATGTAGATATTTCCATGTTTATACAGATCGCGGTGTAGTTACTTCCATGTTTAGACAGATAGCGGTGTTGATATTTCCATGCTTTTACAGATATCGGTGTAGATATTTCCATGTTTACACAGATTGCGGTGTAGGTATTTCCATCTTTCTACAGATGGCATTGTAGATATTTCCATGTTTATACAGATGGCGGTGTAGATATTTCCATGTTTATATAGATGGTGGTGTAGATATTACCAGGTTTATACAGATAGCGGTGTAGATATTTCCATGTTTATACAGATCGTGGTGAAGATATTTCCATGTTTATACAGATCTCGGTGTAGATATTTCAATGTTTATACAGATCGCGGTGTTGATATTTCCATGTTTTCACATATGGTGGTGTAGATATTTCCGTGTTTATACACATGGCGGAGTAGATACTTCCATCTTTATGGAGATGGCAGTGTAGATATTTTCATGTTTATAGAGATGGCGGTGTAGATATTTCCATATTTATAGAGATAGCGGTGTAGATACTTCCATCTTTCTACAGATGGCAGTGTAGATATTTCCATGTTTATACAGATGGCCGTGTAGATATTTCCATATTTATACAGATGTCTGTGTAGATATTTCCATGTGTATACAGATGGTATTGTAGTTATTTCCATGTTTATACAGATGGTGGTGTAGATATTTCCATGTTTATTCAGATGACTGTGTAGATATTTCCATGTTTATACAGATGGCAGTGTAGATATTTCCATGTTCCTACACATGACTGTGTAGGTATTTCCATGTTTATACAGATGGCTTTGTAGATATTTCCATGTCTATAGAGGTAGCGGTGCAGATATTTGCAGGATTATACAGATAGCGGTGTATATATTTCCATGTTTATACAGATCGTGTTGTAGATATTTCCATGTTTATACATATACCGGTGTAGATATTTCCATGTTTATGCAGACCGCAGGTAGATATTTCCATGTTTATACAGATCGCGGTGTAGATATTTCCATGTTTTCACATTTGGTGTTGTAGATATTTCCGTGTTTATACACATGGCGGGGTAGATACTTCCATCTTTATGGAGATGGCAGTGTAGATATTTTCATGTTTATAGAGATGGCGGTGTAGATATTTCCATATTTATAGAGATAGCGGTGTAGATACTTCCATCTTTCTACAGATGGCAGTGTAGATATTTCCATGTTTACACAGATTGCAGTGTAGATATTTCCATCTTTCTACAGATGGCATTGTAGATATTTCCATGTTTATACAGATGGCGGTGTAGATATTTCCATGTTTATATTGATGGTGGTGTAGATATTACCATGTTTATACAGAGAGCGGTGTAGATATTTCCATGTTTATACAGATAGCGGTGTAGATATTTCCATGTTTATATAGATAGCGGTGTAGGTATTTCCATGTTTATAGACATAGCGGTGTAGAGATTTCCATGTTTATATAGATGGCGTTGTAGATATTTCCAAGTTTCTACCGATAGCGGTGTTGGTATTTCCACGTTTATACAGATAGCGATGTAGATATTTCCATGTTTATACAGCTCGCGGTGCAGACATTTATATCTTTATTCAGATGGAATTGTAGATATTTCCTTATTCACACTGATGGCGGTGAAGATGTTTCCATGTTTATACAGATGGCGGAGTAGTTACTTCCATGTTTATGGAGATGGCAGTGTAGATATTTTCATGTTTATAGAGATGGCGGTGTAGATATTTCCATGTTTATAGAGATAGCAGTGTAGATATTTACATGTTTATACAGATGGCTCTGTAGATATTTCCATGTGTATACAGACGGCATTGTAAATATTTCCATGTTTATACAGATGACTGTATAGGTATTTCCATGTTTTTACAGATGGCAGTGCAGATATTTCCATGTTTATAGAGATAGCGATGTAGATATTTCCATGTTTGTACAGATGGCGGTGTTGATATTTCCATCTCTACACAGATGGCCGTGTAGATATTTCCATGTTTATACAGATGGCAGCGTAGGTATTTCCATGGACATGCAGATGGTGGTGTAGTTATTTCCTTGTTTATACAGATAGCGGTGTAGATATTTCCATGTTTTCACATATGGTGGTGTAGATATTTCCGTGTTTATACACATGGCGGTGTAGATACTTCCATCTTTATGGAGATGGCAGTGTAGATATTTTCATGTTTACAGAGATGGCGGTGTAGATATTTCCATATTTATAGAGATAGCGGTGTAGATACTCACATATTTCTACAGATGGCAGTGTAGATATTTCCATGTTTATACAGATGGCCGTGTAGATATTTCCATATTTATACAGATGTCTGTGTAGATATTTCCATGTGTATACAGATGGTATTGTAGTTATTTCCATGTTTATACAGATGGTGGTGTAGATATTTCCATGTTTATTCAGATGACTGTGTAGATATTTCCATGTTTATACAGATGGCAGTGTACATATTTCCATGTTCCTACACATGACTGTGTAGGTATTTCCATGTTTATACAGATGGCTTTGTAGCTATTTCCATGTCTATAGAGATCCAGTGCATATATTTCCATGATTATACAGATTGCGGTGTATATATTTCCATGTTTATACAGATCGTGGTGTAGATATTTCCATGTTTATACATATACCGGTGTAGATATTTCCATGTTTATAGAGATAGCAGTGTAGATATTTCCAAGTTTGTGCAGATGGCGGTATTGATGTTTCCATCTATACACAGATTGCCGTGTAGGTATTTCCATGTGTATACAGATGGCATTGTAGATATTTCCATGTTTATACAGATGGTGGTGTAGATATTTCCATGTTTACACAGAAGACTGTATAGGTATTTCCATGTTTATACAGATGACGGTGTAGGTATTTCCATGTTTATAGAGATAGCGGTGTAGATATTTCCATATTTATACAGATAACGGTGTAGAAATTTCCATGTTTATACAGATAGCGGTGTAAATATTTCCATGTTTATACAGATCACGGTGTAGATATTTCCTTGTTTATACAAATAGCGGTGTAGTTATTTCCATGTTTATACAATAGCGGTGTAGATATTTCCATGTATATACAGATGGCTGTGTAGATATTTCCATGTTTATACAGATGGCTTTGTAGATATTTCCATGTTTATACAGATGACTTTGTAGGTATTTCCATGTTTATACAGATGGCGGTGTAGATATTTCCATGTTTATAGAGATAGCTGTGTAGATATTTCCATGTTTATACAGATAGCGTTGTAGATATTTCCATGTTTATACAGATCGCGGTGTAGTTACTTCCATGTTTAGACAGATAGCGGTGTTGATATTTCCATGTTTTTACAGATATCGGTGTAGATATTTCCATGTTTACACAGATTGCGGTGTAGGTATTTCCATCTTTCTACAGATGGCATTGTAGATATTTCCATGTTTATACAGATGGCGGTGTAGATATTTCCATGTTTATATAGATGGTGGTGTAGATATTACCAGGTTTATACAGATAGCGGTGTAGATATTTCCATGTTTATACAGATCGTGGTGAAGGTATTTCCATGTTTATACAGATCTCGGTGTAGGTATTTCCATGTTTATACAGATCGCGGTGTAGATATTTCCATGTTTTCACATATGGTGTTGTAGATATTTCCGTGTTTATACACATGGCGGAGTAGATACTTCCATCTTTATGGAGATGGCAGTGTAGATATTTTCATGGTTATAGAGATGGCGGTGTAGATATTTCCATATTTATAGAGATAGCGGTGTAGATACTTCCATCTTTCTACAGATGGCAGTGTAGATATTTCCATGTTTATACAGATGGCGGTGTAGATATTTCCATATTTATACAGATGTCTGTGTAGATATTTCCATGTGTATACAGATGGTATTGTAGTTATTTCCATGTTTATACAGATGGTGGTGTAGATATTTCCATGTTTATTCAGATGACTGTGTAGATATTTCCATGTTTATACAGATGGCAGTGTAGATATTTCCATGTTTATACACATGGCGGTGTAGATACTTCCATATTTATACAGATGTCTGTGTAGATATTTCCATGTGTATACAGATGGTATTGTAGATATTTCCATGTTTATACAGATGTTGGTGTAGATATTTCCCTGTTTACTCAGATGACTGTGTAGATATTTCTATGTTTTAACGGAAGGCAGTGTAGATATTTCAATGTTTATAGAGATGGCACTGTAGATATTTCCATGTTTATACAGATCGCGGTGTAGATATTTCCATGTTTATACAGATAGCGTTGTAGATATTTCCATGTTTATACAGATCGCGGTGTAGTTACTTCCATGTTTAGACAGATAGCGGTGTTGATATTTCCATGCTTTTACAGATATCGGTGTAGATATTTCCATGTTTACACAGATTGCGGTGTAGGTATTTCCATCTTTCTACAGATGGCATTGTAGATATTTCCATGTTTATACAGATGGCGGTGTAGATATTTCCATGTTTATATAGATGGTGGTGTAGATATTACCAGGTTTATACAGATAGCGGTGTAGATATTTCCATGTTTATACAGATCGTGGTGAAGATATTTCCATGTTTATACAGATCTCGGTGTAGGTATTTCCATGTTTATACAGATCGCGGTGTAGATATTTCCATGTTTTCACATATGGTGTTGTAGATATTTCCGTGTTTATACACATGGCGGAGTAGATACTTCCATCTTTATGGAGATGGCAGTGTAGATATTTTCATGGTTATAGAGATGGCGGTGTAGATATTTCCATATTTATAGAGATAGCGGTGTAGATACTTCCATCTTTCTACAGATGGCAGTGTAGATATTTCCATGTTTATACAGATGGCGGTGTAGATATTTCCATATTTATACAGATATCTGTGTAGATATTTCCATGTGTATACAGATGGTATTCTAGTTATTTCCATGTTTATACAGATGGTGGTGTAGATATTTCCATGTTTATTCAGATGACTGTGTAGATATTTCCATGTTTATACAGATGGCAGTGTAGATATTTCCATGTTTATACACATGGCGGTGTAGATACTTCCATATTTATACAGATGTCTGTGTAGATATTTCCATGTGTATACAGATGGTATTGTAGATATTTCCATGTTTATACAGATGTTGGTGTAGATATTTCCCTGTTTACTCAGATGACTGTGTAGATATTTCCATGTTTTAACGGAAGGCAGTGTAGATATTTCAATGTTTATAGAGATGGCACTGTAGATATTTCCATGTTTATACAGATCGCGGTGTGGATATTTCCATGTTTATACAGATAGCGGTGTAGATATTTCCATGTTTTTACAGATATCGGTGTAGATATTTCCATGTTTACACAGATTGCGGTGTAGATATTTCCATCTTTCTACAGATGGCATTGTAGATATTTCCATGTTTATACAGATGGCGGTGTAGATATTTCCATGTTTATATAGATGGTGGTGTAGGTATTACCATGTTTATACAGAGAGCGGTGTTGATATTTCCATGTTTATTCAGATAGCGGTGTAGATATTTCCATGTTTATATAGATAGCGGTGTAGGTATTTCCATGTTTATAGACATAGCGGTGTAGATATTTCCATGTTTATATAGATGGCGTTGTAGATATTTCCATGTTTATACCGATAGTGATGTAGATATTTCCATGTTTATACAGCTCGCGGTGCAGATATTTATATCTTTATACAGATGGCATTGTAGATATTTCCTTATTAACACTGATGGCGGTGAAGATGTTTCCATGTTTATACAGATGGCGGAGTAGTTACTTCCATGTTTATGGAGATGGCAGTGTAGATATTTTCATGTTTATAGAGATGGCGGTGTAGATATTTCCATGTTTATAGAGATAGCAGTGTAGATATTTACATGTTTATACAGATGGCTGTGTAGATATTTCCATGTGTATACAGATGGCATTGTAAATATTTCCATGTTTATACAGATGACTGTATAGGTATTTCCATGTTTTTACAGATGGCAGTGCAGATATTTCCATGTTTATAGAGATAGCGATGTAGATATTTCCATGTTTGTACAGATGGCGGTGTTGATATTTCCATGTTTATACAGATGGCAGCGTAGGTATTTCCATGGACATGCAGATGGCGGTGTAGTTATTTCCTTGTTTATACAGATAGCGGTGTAGATATTTCCATGTTTTCACATATGGTGGTGTAGATATTTCCGTGTTTATACACATGGCGGAGTAGATACTTCCATCTTTATGGAGATGGCAGTGTAGATATTTTCATGTTTATAGAGATGGCGGTGTAGATATTTCCATATTTATAGAGATAGCGGTGTAGATATTTCCATCTTTCTACAGATGGCAGTGTAGATATTTCCATGTTTATACAGATGGCGGTGTAGATATTTCCATATTTATACAGATGTCTGTGTAGATATTTCCATGTGTATACAGATGGTATTGTAGTTATTTCCATGTTTATACAGATGGTGGTGTAGATATTTCCATGTTTATTCAGATGACTGTGTAGATATTTCCATGTTTATACAGATGGCAGTGTAGATATTTCCATGTTCCTACACATGACTGTGTAGGTATTTCCATGTTTATACAGATGTCTTTGTAGATATTTCCATGTCTATAGAGATAGCGGTGCAGATATTTCCATGATTATACAGATAGCGGTGTATATATTTCCATGTTTATACAGATCGTGGTGTAGATATTTCCATGTTTATACAGATACCGGTGTAGATATTTCCATGTTTATACAGATCGCAGTGTAGATATTTCCATGTTTATAGAGATAGCAGTGTAGATATTTCCAAGTTTGTGCAGATGGCGGTGTTGACGTTTCCATCTATACACAGATGGCCGTGTAGGTATTTCCATGTGTATACAGATGGCATTGTAGATATTTCCATGTTTATACAGATGGTGGTGTAGATATTTCCATGTTTACACAGAAGACTGTATAGGTATTTCCATGTTTATACAGATGGCGGTGTAGCTATTTCCATGTTTATAGAGATAGCGGTGTAGATATTTCCATATTTATACAGATAACGGTGTAGAAATTTCCATGTTTATACAGAGAGTGGTGTAAATATTTCCATGTTTATGCTGATAACGGTGTAGATATTTCCTTGTTAATACAAATAGCGGTGTAGTTATTTCCATGTTTGTACAGATAGCGGTGTAGATATTTCCATGTATATACAGATGGCTGTGTAGATATTTCCATGTTTATACAGATGGCTTTGTAGATATTTCCATGTTTATACAGATGACTTTGGCGGTATTTCCATGTTTATACAGATGGCGGTGTAGATATTTCCATGTTTATAGAGATAGCTGTGTAGATATTTCCATGTTTATACGGATAGCGTTGTAGATATTTCCATGTTTATACAGATCGCGGTGTAGTTACTTCCATGTTTAGACAGATAGCGGTGTTGATATTTCCATGTTTTTACAGATATCGGTGTAGATATTTCCATGTTTACACAGATTGCGGTGTAGGTATTTCCATCTTTCTACAGATGGCATTGTAGATATTTCCATGTTTATACAGATGGCGGTGTAGATATTTCCATGTTTATATAGATGGTGGTGTAGATATTACCAGGTTTATACAGATAGCGGTGTAGATATTTCCATGTTTATACAGATCGTGGTGAAGATATTTCCATGTTTATACAGATCTCGGTGTAGGTATTTCCATGTTTATACAGATCGTGGTGTAGATATTTCCATGTTTTCACATATGGTGTTGTAGATATTTCCGTGTTTATACACATGTCGGAGTAGATACTTCCATCTTTATGGAGATGGCAGTGTAGATATTTTCATGTTTATAGAGATGGCGGTGTAGATATTTCCATATTTATAGAGATAGCGCTGTAGATACTTCCATTTTTCTACAGATGGCAGTGTAGATATTTCCATGTTTATACAGATGGCCGTGTAGATATTTCCATATTTATACAGATGTCTGTGTAGATATTTCCATGTGTATACAGATGGTATTGTAGTTATTTCCATGTTTATACAGATGGTGGTGTAGATATTTCCATGTTTATTCAGATGACTGTGTAGATATTTCCATGTTTATACAGATGGCAGTGTAGATATTTCCATGTTCCTACACATGACTGTGTAGGTATTTCCATGTTTATACAGATGGCTTTGTAGATATTTCCATGTCTATAGAGATAGCGGTGCAGATATTTCCAGGATTATACAGATAGCGGTGTATATATTTCCATGTTTATACAGATCGTGTTGTAGATGTTTCCATGTTTATACATATACCGGTGTAGATACTTCCATCTTTCTACAGACCGCAGTGTAGATATTTCCATGTTTATACAGATCGCGGTGTAGATATTTCCATGTTTTCACGTATGGTGTTGTAGATATTTCCGTGTTTATACACATGGCGTGGTAGATACTTCCATCTTTATGGAGATGGCCGTGTAGATATTTTCATGTTTATAGAGATGGCGGTGTAGATATTTCCATATTTATAGAGATAGCGGTGTAGATACTTCCATCTTTCTACAGATGGCAGTGTAGATATTTCCATGTTTACACAGATTGCGGTGTAGATATTTCCATGTTTCTACAGATGGCATTGTAGATATTTCCATGTTTATACAGATGGCGGTGTAGATATTTCCATGTTTATATTGATGGTGGTGTAGATATTACCATGTTTATACAGAGAGCGGTGTAGATATTTCCATGTTTATACAGATAGCGGTGTAGATATTTCCATGTTTATATAGATAGCGGTGTAGGTATTTCCATGTTTATAGACATAGCGGTGTAGATATTTCCATGTTTATATAGATGGCGTTGTAGATATTTCCATGTTTATACCGATAGCGGTGTTGGTATTTCCACGTTTATACAGATAGCGATGTAGATATTTCCATGTTTATACAGCTCGCGGTGCATACATTTATATCTTTATTCAGATGGAATTGTAGATATTTCCTTATTCACACTGATGGCGGTGAAGATGTTTCCATGTTTATACAGATGGCGGAGTAGTTACTTCCATGTTTATGGAGATGGCAGTGTACATATTTTCATGTTTATAGAGATGGCGGTGTAGATATTTCCATGTTTATAGAGATAGCAGTGTAGATATTTACATGTTTATACAGATGGCTCTGTAGATATTTCCATGTGTATACAGACGGCATTGTAAATATTTCCATGTTTATACAGATGACTGTATAGGTATTTCCATGTTTTTACAGATGGCAGTGCAGATATTTCCATGTTTATAGAGATAGCGATGTAGATATTTCCATGTTTGTACAGATGGCGGTGTTGATATTTCCATGTATACACAGATGGGCGTTTAGATATTTCCATGTTTATACAGATGGCAGCGTAGGTATTTCCATGGACATGCAGATGGCGGTGTAGTTATTTCCTTGTTTATACAGATAGCGGTGTAGATATTTCCATGTTTTCACATATGGTGGTGTAGATATTTCCGTGTTTATACACATGGCGGAGTAGATACTTAAATCTTTATGGAGATGGCAGTGTAGATATTTTCATGTTTATAGAGATGGCGGTGTAGATATTTCCATATTTATAGAGATAGCGGTGTAGATATTTCCATCTTTCTACAGATGGCAGTGTAGATATTTCCATGTTTATACAGATGGCGGTGTAGATATTTCCATATTTATACAGATGTCTGTGTATATATTTCCATGTGTATACAGATGGTATTGTAGTTATTTCCATGTTTATACAGATGGTGGTGTAGATATTTCCATGTTTATTCAGATGACTGTGTAGATATTTCCATGTTTATACAGATGGCAGTGTAGATATTTCCATGTTCCTACACATGACTGTGTAGGTATTTCCATGTTTATACAGATGGCTTTGTAGATATTTCCATGTCTATAGAGATAGCGGTGCAGATATTTCCATGATTATACAGATAGCGGTGTATATATTTCCATGTTTATACAGATCGTGGTGTAGATATTTCCATGTTTATACAGATACCGGTGTATATATTTCCATGTTTATACAGACCGCAGTGTAGATATTTCCATGTTTATAGAGATAGCAGTGTAGATATTTCCAAGTTTGTGCAGATGGCGGTGTTGACATTTCCATCTATACACAGATTGCCGTGTAGGTATTTCCATGTGTATACAGATGGCATTGTAGATATTTCCATGTTTATACAGATGGTGGTGTAGATATTTCCATGTTTACACAGAAGACTGTATAGGTATTTCCATGTTTATACAGATGGCGGTGTAGCTATTTCCATGTTTATAGAGATAGCGGTGTAGATATTTCCATATTTATACAGATAACGGTGTAGAAATTTCCATGTTTATACAGAGAGTGGTGTAAATATTTCCATGTTTATGCTGATAACGGTGTAGATATTTCCTTGTTAATACAAATAGCGGTGTAGTTATTTCCATGTTTGTACAGATAGCGGTGTAGATATTTCCATGTATATACAGATGGCTGTGTAGATATTTCCATGTTTATACAGATGGCTTTGTAGATATTTCCATGTTTATACAGATGACTTTGGAGGTATTTCCATGTTTATACAGATGGCGTTGTAGATATTTCCATGTTTATAGAGATAGCTGTGTAGATATTTCCATGTTTATACAGATAGCGTTGTAGATATTTCCATGTTTATACAGATCGCGGTGTAGTTACTTCCATGTTTAGACAGATAGCGGTGTTGATATTTCCATGCTTTTACAGATATCGGTGTAGATATTTCCATGTTTACACAGATTGCGGTGTAGGTATTTCCATCTTTCTACAGATGGCATTGTAGATATTTCCATGTTTATACAGATGGCGGTGTAGATATTTCCATGTTTATATAGATGGTGGTGTAGATATTACCAGGTTTATACAGATAGCGGTGTAGATATTTCCATGTTTATACAGATCGTGGTGAAGATATTTCCATGTTTATACAGATCTCGGTGTAGGTATTTCCATGTTTATACAGATCGTGGTGTAGATATTTCCATGTTTTCACATATGGTGTTGTAGATATTTCCGTGTTTATACACATGGAGGAGTAGATACTTCCATCTTTATGGAGATGGCAGTGTAGATATTTTCATGGTTATAGAGATGGCGGTGTAGATATTTCCATATTTATAGAGATAGCGGTGTAGATACTTCCATCTTTCTACAGATGGCAGTGTAGATATTTCCATGTTTATACAGATGGCGGTGTAGATATTTCCATATTTATACAGATATCTGTGTAGATATTTCCATGTGTATACAGATGGTATTGTAGTTATTTCCATGTTTATACAGATGGTGGTGTAGATATTTCCATGTTTATTTAGATGACTGTGTAGATATTTCCATGTTTATACAGATGGCAGTGTAGATATTTCCATGTTTATACACATGGCGGTGTAGATACTTCCATATTTATACAGATGTCTGTGTAGATATTTCCATGTGTATACAGATGGTATTGTAGATATTTCCATGTTTATACAGATGTTGGTGTAGATATTTCCCTGTTTACTCAGATGACTGTGTAGATATTTCCATGTTTTAACGGAAGGCAGTGTAGATATTTCAATGTTTATAGAGATGGCACTGTAGATATTTCCATGTTTATACAGATCGCGGTGTAGATATTTCCATGTTTATACAGATAGCGGTGTAGATATTTCCATGTTTTTACAGATATCGGTGTAGATATTTCCATGTTTACACAGCTTGTGGTGTAGATATTTCCATCTTTCTACAGATGGCATTGTAGATATTTCCATGTTTATACAGATGGCGGTGTAGATATTTCCATGTTTATATAGATGGTGGTGTAGATATTACCATGTTTATACAGAGAGCGGTGTTGATATTTCCATGTTTATTCAGATAGCGGTGTAGATATTTCCATGTTTATATAGATAGCGGTGTAGGTATTTCCATGTTTATAGACATAGCGGTGTAGATATTTCCATGTTTATATAGATGGCGTTGTAGTTATTTCCATGTTTATACCGATAGTGATGTAGATATTTCCATGTTTATACAGCTCGCGGTGCAGATATTTATATCTTTATACAGATGGCATTGTAGATATTTCCTTATTCACACTGATGGCGGTGAAGATGTTTCCATGTTTATACAGATGGCGGAGTAGTTACTTCCATGTTTATGGAGATGGCAGTGTAGATATTTTCATGTTTATAGAGATGGCGGTGTAGATATTTCCATGTTTATAGAGATAGCAGTGTAGATATTTACATGTTTATACAGATGGCTCTGTAGATATTTCCATGTGTATACAGACGGCATTGTAAATATTTCCATGTTTATACAGATGACTGTATAGGTATTTCCATGTTTTTACAGATGGCAGTGCAGATATTTCCATGTTTATAGAGATAGCGATGTAGATATTTCCATGTTTGTACGGATGGCGGTGTTGATATTTCCATGTATACACAGATGGGCGTTTAGATATTTCCATGTTTATACAGATGGCAGCATAGGTATTTCCATGGACATGCAGATGCCGGTGTAGTTATTTCCTTGTTTATACAGATAGCGGTGTAGATATTTCCATGTTTTCACATATGGTGGTGTAGATATTTCCGTGTTTATACACATGGCGGAGTAGATACTTAAATCTTTATGGAGATGGCAGTGTAGATATTTTCATGTTTATAGAGATGGCGGTGTAGATATTTCCATATTTATAGAGATAGCGGTGTAGATATTTCCATCTTTCTACAGATGGCAGTGTAGATATTTCCATGTTTATACAGATGGCGGTGTAGATGTTTCCATATTTATACAGATGTCTGTGTATATATTTCCATGTGTATACAGATGGTATTGTAGTTATTTCCATGTTTATACAGATGGTGGTGTAGATATTTCCATGTTTATTCAGATGACTGTGTAGATATTTCCATGTTTATACAGAAGGCAGTGTAGATATTTCCATGTTCCTACACATGACTGTGTAGGTATTTCCATGTTTATACAGATGGCTTTGTAGATATTTCCATGTCTATAGAGATAGCGGTGCAGATATTTCCATGATTATACAGATAGCGGTGTATATATTTCCATGTTTATACAGATCGTGGTGTAGATATTTCCATGTTTATACAGATACCGGTGTATATATTTCCATGTTTATACAGACCGCAGTGTAGATATTTCCATGTTTATAGAGATAGCAGTGTAGATATTTCCAAGTTTGTGCAGATGGCGGTGTTGACGTTTCCATCTATACACAGATTGCCGTGTAGGTATTTCCATGTGTATACAGATGGCATTGTAGATATTTCCATGTTTATACAGATGGTGGTGTAGATATTTCCATGTTTACACAGAAGACTGTATAGGTATTTCCATGTTTATACAGATGGCGGTGTAGCTATTTCCATGTTTATAGAGATAGCGGTGTAGATATTTCCATATTTATACAGATAACGGTGTAGAAATTTCCATGTTTATACAGAGAGTGGTGTAAATATTTCCATGTTTATGCTGATAACGGTGTAGATATTTCCTTGTTAATACAAATAGCGGTGTAGTTATTTCCATGTTTGTACAGATAGCGGTGTAGATATTTCCATGTATATACAGATGGCTGTGTAGATATTTCCATGTTTATACAGATGGCTTTGTAGATATTTCCATGTTTATACAGATGACTTTGGAGGTATTTCCATGTTTATACAGATGGCGTTGTAGATATTTCCATGTTTATAGAGATAGCTGTGTAGATATTTCCATGTTTATACAGATAGCGTTGTAGATATTTCCATGTTTATACAGATCGCGGTGTAGTTACTTCCATGTTTAGACAGATAGCGGTGTTGATATTTCCATGCTTTTACAGATATCGGTGTAGATATTTCCATGTTTACACAGATTGCGGTGTAGGTATTTCCATCTTTCTACAGATGGCATTGTAGATATTTCCATGTTTATACAGATGGCGGTGTAGATATTTCCATGTTTATATAGATGGTGGTGTAGATATTACCAGGTTTATACAGATAGCGGTGTAGATATTTCCATGTTTATACAGATCGTGGTGAAGATATTTCCATGTTTATACAGATCTCGGTGTAGGTATTTCCATGTTTATACAGATCGTGGTGTAGATATTTCCATGTTTTCACATATGGTGTTGTAGATATTTCCGTGTTTATACACATGGCGGAGTAGATACTTCCATCTTTATGGAGATGGCAGTGTAGATATTTTCATGGTTATAGAGATGGCGGTGTAGATATTTCCATATTTATAGAGATAGCGGTGTAGATACTTCCATCTTTCTACAGATGGCAGTGTAGATATTTCCATGTTTATACAGATGGCGGTGTAGATATTTCCATATTTATACAGATATCTGTGTAGATATTTCCATGTGTATACAGATGGTATTGTAGTTATTTCCATGTTTATACAGATGGTGGTGTAGATATTTCCATGTTTATTTAGATGACTGTGTAGATATTTCCATGTTTATACAGATGGCAGTGTAGATATTTCCATGTTTATACACATGGCGGTGTAGATACTTCCATATTTATACAGATGTCTGTGTAGATATTTCCATGTGTATACAGATGGTATTGTAGATATTTCCATGTTTATACAGATGTTGGTGTAGATATTTCCCTGTTTACTCAGATGACTGTGTAGATATTTCCATGTTTTAACGGAAGGCAGTGTAGATATTTCAATGTTTATAGAGATGGCACTGTAGATATTTCCATGTTTATACAGATCGCGGTGTAGATATTTCCATGTTTATACAGATAGCGGTGTCGATATTTCCATGTTTTTACAGATATCGGTGTAGATATTTCCATGTTTACAAAGCTTGTGGTGTAGATATTTCCATCTTTCTACAGATGGCATTGTAGATATTTCCATGTTTATACAAATGGCGGTGTAGATATTTCCATGTTTATATAGATGGTGGTGTAGATATTACCATGTTTATACAGAGAGCGGTGTTGATATTTCCATGTTTATTCAGATAGCGGTGTAGATATTTCCATGTTTATATAGATAGCGGTGTAGGTATTTCCATGTTTATAGACATAGCGGTGTAGATATTTCCATGTTTATATAGATGGCGTTGTAGATATTTCCATGTTTATACCGATAGTGATGTAGATATTTCCATGTTTATACAGCTCGCGGTGCAGATATTTATATCTTTATACAGATGGCATTGTAGATATTTCCTTATTCACACTGATGGCGGTGAAGATGTTTCCATGTTTATACAGATGGCGGAGTAGTTACTTCCATGTTTATGGAGATGGCAGTGTAGATATTTTCATGTTTATAGAGATGGCGGTGTAGATATTTCCATGTTTATAGAGATAGCAGTGTAGATATTTACATGTTTATACAGATGGCTCTGTAGATATTTCCATGTGTATACAGACGGCATTGTAAATATTTCCATGTTTATACAGATGACTGTATAGGTATTTCCATGTTTTTACAGATGGCAGTGCAGATATTTCCATGTTTATAGAGATAGCGATGTAGATATTTCCATGTTTGTACAGATGGCGGTGTTGATATTTCCATGTATACACAGATGGGCGTTTAGATATTTCCATGTTTATACAGATGGCAGCGTAGGTATTTCCATGGACATGCAGATGGCGGTGTAGTTATTTCCTTGTTTATACAGATAGCAGTGTAGATATTTCCATGTTTTCACATATGGTGGTGTAGATATTTCCGTGTTTATACACATGGCGGAGTAGATACTTAAATCTTTATGGAGATGGCAGTGTAGATATTTTCATGGTTATAGAGATGGCGGTGTAGATATTTCCATATTTATAGAGATAGCGGTGTAGATATTTCCATCTTTCTACAGATGGCAGTGTAGATATTTCCATGTTTATACAGATGGCGGTGTAGATATTTCCATATTTATACAGATGTCTGTGTATATATTTCCATGTGTATACAGATGGTATTGTAGTTATTTCCATGTTTATACAGATGGTGGTGTAGATATTTCCATGTTTATTCAGATGACTGTGTAGATATTTCCATGTTTATACAGATGGCAGTGTAGATATTTCCATGTTCCTACACATGACTGTGTAGGTATTTCCATGTTTATACAGATGGCTTTGTAGATATTTCCATGTCTATAGAGATAGCGGTGCAGATATTTCCATGATTATACAGATACCGGTGTATATATTTCCATGTTTATACAGATCGTGGTGTAGATATTTCCATGTTTATACAGATACCGGTGTAGATATTTCCATGTTTATACAGACCGCAGTGTAGATATTTCCATGTTTATAGAGATAGCAGTGTAGATATTTCCAAGTTTGTGCAGATGGCGGTGTTGACGTTTCCATCTATACACAGATTGCCGTGTAGGTATTTCCATGTGTATACAGATGGCATTGTAGATATTTCCATGTTTATACAGATGGTGGTGTAGATATTTCCATGTTTACACAGAAGACTGTATAGGTATTTCCATGTTTATACAGATGGCGGTGTAGCGATTTCCATGTTTATAGAGATAGCGGTGTAGATATTTCCATATTTATACAGATAACGGTGTAGAAATTTCCATGTTTATACAGAGAGTGGTGTAAATATTTCCATGTTTATGCTGATAACGGTGTAGATATTTCCTTGTTAATACAAATAGCGGTGTAGTTATTTCCATGTTTGTACAGATAGCGGTGTAGATATTTCCATGTATATACAGATGGCTGTGTAGATATTTCCATGTTTATACAGATGGCTTTGTAGATATTTCCATGTTTATACAGATGACTTTGGAGGTATTTCCATGTTTATACAGATGGCGTTGTAGATATTTCCATGTTTATAGAGATAGCTGTGTAGATATTTCCATGTTTATACAGATAGCGTTGTAGATATTTCCATGTTTATACAGATCGCGGTGTAGTTACTTCCATGTTTAGACAGATAGCGGTGTTGATATTTCCATGCTTTTACAGATATCGGTGTAGATATTTCCATGTTTACACAGATTGCGGTGTAGGTATTTCCATCTTTCTACAGATGGCATTGTAGATATTTCCATGTTTATACAGATGGCGGTGTAGATATTTCCATGTTTATATAGATGGTGGTGTAGATATTACCAGGTTTATACAGATAGCGGTGTAGATATTTCCATGTTTATACAGATCGTGGTGAAGATATTTCCATGTTTATACAGATCTCGGTGTAGGTATTTCCATGTTTATACAGATCGTGGTGTAGATATTTCCATGTTTTCACATATGGTGTTGTAGATATTTCCGTGTTTATACACATGGCGGAGTAGATACCTCCATCTTTATGGAGATGGCAGTGTAGATATTTTCATGGTTATAGAGATGGCGGTGTAGATATTTCCATATTTATAGAGATAGCGGTGTAGATACTTCCATCTTTCTACAGATGGCAGTGTAGATATTTCCATGTTTATACAGATGGCGGTGTAGATATTTCCATATTTATACAGATATCTGTGTAGATATTTCCATGTGTATACAGATGGTATTGTAGTTATTTCCATGTTTATACAGATGGTGGTGTAGATATTTCCATGTTTATTTAGATGACTGTGTAGATATTTCCATGTTTATACAGATGGCAGTGTAGATATTTCCATGTTTATACACATGGCGGTGTAGATACTTCCATATTTATACAGATGTCTGTGTAGATATTTCCATGTGTATACAGATGGTATTGTAGATATTTCCATGTTTATACAGATGTTGGTGTAGATATTTCCCTGTTTACTCAGATGACTGTGTAGATATTTCCATGTTTTAACGGAAGGCAGTGTAGATATTTCAATGTTTATAGAGATGGCACTGTAGATATTTCCATGTTTATACAGATCGCGGTGTAGATATTTCCATGTTTATACAGATAGCGGTGTAGATATTTCCATGTTTTTACAGATATCGGTGTAGATATTTCCATGTTTACACAGCTTGTGGTGTAGATATTTCCATCTTTCTACAGATGGCATTGTAGATATTTCCATGTTTATACAGATGGCGGTGTAGATATTTCCATGTTTATATAGATGGTGGTGTAGATATTACCATGTTTATACAGAGAGCGGTGTTGATATTTCCATGTTTATTCAGATAGCGGTGTAGATATTTCCATGTTTATATAGATAGCGGTGTAGGTATTTCCATGTTTATAGACATAGCGGTGTAGATATTTCCATGTTTATATAGATGGCGTTGTAGATATTTCCATGTTTATACCGATAGTGATGTAGATATTTCCATGTTTATACAGCTCGCGGTGCAGATATTTATATCTTTATACAGATGGCATTGTAGATATTTCCTTATTCACACTGATGGCGGTGAAGATGTTTCCATGTTTATACAGATGGCGGAGTAGTTACTTCCATGTTTATGGAGATGGCAGTGTAGATATTTTCATGTTTATAGAGATGGCGGTGTAGATATTTCCATGTTTATAGAGATAGCAGTGTAGATATTTACATGTTTATACAGATGGCTGTGTAGATATTTCCATGTGTATACAGATGGCATTGTAAATATTTCTATGTTTATACAGATGACTGTATAGGTATTTCCATGTTTTTACAGATGGCAGTGCAGATATTTCCATGTTTATAGAGATAGCGATGTAGATATTTCCATGTTTGTACAGATGGCGGTGTTGATATTTCCATGTATACACAGATGGGCGTTTAGATATTTCCATGTTTATACAGATGGCAGCGTAGGTATTTCCATGGACATGCAGATGGCGGTGTAGTTATTTCCTTGTTTATACAGATAGCGGTGTAGATATTTCCATGTTTTCACATATGGTGGTGTAGATATTTCCGTGTTTATACACATGGCGGAGTAGACACTTCCATCTTTATGGAGATGGCAGTGTAGATATTTTCATGTTTATAGAGATGGCGGTGTAGATATTTCCATATTTATAGAGATATCGGTGTAGATATTTCCATCTTTCTACAGATGGCAGTGTAGATATTTCCATGTTTATACAGACCGCAGTGTAGATATTTCCATGTTTATAGAGATAGCAGTGTAGATATTTCCAAGTTTGTGCAGATGGCGGTGTTGACGTTTCCATCTATACACAGATTGCCGTGTAGGTATTTCCATGTGTATACAGATGGCATTGTAGATATTTCCATGTTTATACAGATGGTGGTGTAGATATTTCCATGTTTACACAGAAGACTGTATAGGTATTTCCATGTTTATACAGATGGCGGTGTAGCTATTTCCATGTTTATAGAGATAGCGGTGTAGATATTTCCATATTTATACAGATAACGGTGTAGAAATTTCCATGTTTATACAGAGAGTGGTGTAAATATTTCCATGTTTATGCTGATAACGGTGTAGATATTTCCTTGTTAATACAAATAGCGGTGTAGTTATTTCCATGTTTGTACAGATAGCGGTGTAGATATTTCCATGTATATACAGATGGCTGTGTAGATATTTCCATGTTTATACAGATGGCTTTGTAGATATTTCCATGTTTATACAGATGACTTTGGAGGTATTTCCATGTTTATACAGATGGCGTTGTAGATATTTCCATGTTTATAGAGATAGCTGTGTAGATATTTCCATGTTTATACAGATAGCGTTGTAGATATTTCCATGTTTATACAGATCGCGGTGTAGTTACTTCCATGTTTAGACAGATAGCGGTGTTGATATTTCCATGCTTTTACAGATATCGGTGTAGATATTTCCATGTTTACACAGATTGCGGTGTAGGTATTTCCATCTTTCTACAGATGGCATTGTAGATATTTCCATGTTTATACAGATGGCGGTGTAGATATTTCCATGTTTATATAGATGGTGGTGTAGATATTACCAGGTTTATACAGATAGCGGTGTAGATATTTCCATGTTTATACAGATCGTGGTGAAGATATTTCCATGTTTATACAGATCTCGGTGTAGGTATTTCCATGTTTATACAGATCGTGGTGTAGATATTTCCATGTTTTCACATATGGTGTTGTAGATATTTCCGTGTTTATACACATGGCGGAGTAGATACTTCCATCTTTATGGAGATGGCAGTGTAGATATTTTCATGGTTATAGAGATGGCGGTGTAGATATTTCCATATTTATAGAGATAGCGGTGTAGATACTTCCATCTTTCTACAGATGGCAGTGTAGATATTTCCATGTTTATACAGATGGCGGTGTAGATATTTCCATATTTATACAGATATCTGTGTAGATATTTCCATGTGTATACAGATGGTATTGTAGTTATTTCCATGTTTATACAGATGGTGGTGTAGATATTTCCATGTTTATTTAGATGACTGTGTAGATATTTCCATGTTTATACAGATGGCAGTGTAGATATTTCCATGTTTATACACATGGCGGTGTAGATACTTCCATATTTATACAGATGTCTGTGTAGATATTTCCATGTGTATACAGATGGTATTGTAGATATTTCCATGTTTATACAGATGTTGGTGTAGATATTTCCCTGTTTACTCAGATGACTGTGTAGATATTTCCATGTTTTAACGGAAGGCAGTGTAGATATTTCAATGTTTATAGAGATGGCACTGTAGATATTTCCATGTTAATACAGATCGCGGTGTAGATATTTCCATGTTTATACAGATAGCGGTGTAGATATTTCCATGTTTTTACAGATATCGGTGTAGATATTTCCATGTTTACACAGCTTGTGGTGTAGATATTTCCATCTTTCTACAGATGGCATTGTAGATATTTCCATGTTTATTCAGATAGCGGTGTAGATATTTCCATGTTTATATAGATAGCGGTGTAGGTATTTCCATGTTTATAGACATAGCGGTGTAGATATTTCCATGTTTATATAGATGGCGTTGTAGATATTTCCATGTTTATACCGATAGTGATGTAGATATTTCCATGTTTATACAGCTCGCGGTGCAGATATTTATATCTTTATACAGATGGCATTGTAGATATTTCCTTATTCACACTGATGGCGGTGAAGATGTTTCCATGTTTATACAGATGGCGGAGTAGTTACTTCCAAGTTTATGGAGATGGCAGTGTAGATATTTTCATGTTTATAGAGATGGCGGTGTAGATATTTCCATGTTTATAGAGATAGCAGTGTAGATATTTACATGTTTATACAGATGGCTGTGTAGATATTTCCATGTGTATACAGATGGCATTGTAAATATTTCTATGTTTATACAGATGACTGTATAGGTATTTCCATGTTTTTACAGATGGCAGTGCAGATATTTCCATGTTTATAGAGATAGCGATGTACATATTTCCATGTTTGTACAGATGGCGGTGTTGATATTTCCATGTATACACAGATGGGCGTTTAGATATTTCCATGTTTATACAGATGGCAGCGTAGGTATTTCCATGGACATGCAGATGGTGGTGTAGTTATTTCCTTGTTTATACAGATAGCGGTGTAGATATTTCCATGTTTTCACATATGGTGGTGTAGATATTTCCGTGTTTATACACATGGCGGAGTAGATACTTCCATCTTTATGGAGATGGCAGTGTAGATATTTTCATGTTTATAGAGATGGCGGTGTAGATATTTCCATATTTATAGAGATATCGGTGTAGATATTTCCATCTTTCTACAGATGGCAGTGTAGATATTTCCATGTTTATACAGATGGCGGTGTAGATATTTCCATGTTTATACAGATGTCTGTGTAGATATTTCCATGTGTATACAGATGGTATTGTAGTTATTTCCATGTTTATACAGATGGTGGTGTAGATATTTCCATGTTTATTCAGATGACTGTGTAGATATTTCCATGTTTATACAGATGGCAGTGTAGATATTTCCATGTTCCTACACATGACTGTGTAGGTATTTCCATGTTTATACAGATGGCTTTGTAGATATTTCCATGTCTATAGAGATAGCGGTGCAGATATTTCCATGATTATACAGATAGCGGTGTATATATTTCTATGTTTATACAGATCGTGGTGTAGATATTTCCATGTTTATACAGATACCGGTGTAGATATTTCCATGTTTATACAGATCGCAGTGTAGATATTTCCATGTTTATAGAGATAGCAGTGTAGATATTTCCAAGTTTGTGCAGATAGCGGTGTTGACGTTTCCATCTATACACAGATTGCCGTGTAGGTATTTCCATGTGTATACAGATGGCATTGTAGATATTTCCATGTTTATACAGATGGTGGTGTAGATATTTCCATGTTTACACAGAAGACTGTATAGGTATTTCCATGTTTATACAGATGGCGGTGTAGCTATTTCCATGTTTATAGAGATAGCGGTGTAGATATTTCCATATTTATACAGATAACGGTGTAGAAATTTCCATGTTTATACAGAGAGTGGTGTAAATATTTCCATGTTTATGCTGATAACGGTGTAGATATTTCCTTGTTAATACAAATAGCGGTGTAGTTATTTCCATGTTTGTACAGATAGCGGTGTAGATATTTCCATGAATATACAGATGGCTGTGTAGATATTTCCATGTTTATACAGATGGCTTTGTAGATATTTCCATGTTTATACAGATGACTTTGGAGGTATTTCCATGTTTATACAGATGGCGGTGTAGATATTTCCATGTTTATAGAGATAGCTGTGTAGATATTTCCATGTTTATACAGATAGCGTTGTAGATATTTCCATGTTTATACAGATCGCGGTGTAGTTACTTCCATGTTTAGACAGATAGCGGTGTTGATATTTCCATGTTTTTACAGATATCGGTGTAGATATTTCCATGTTTACACAGATTGCGGTGTAGGTATTTCCATCTTTCTACAGATGGCATTGTAGATATTTCCATGTTTATACAGATGGCGGTGTAGATATTTCCATGTTTATATAGATGGTGGTGTAGATATTACCAGGTTTATACAGATAGCGGTGTAGATATTTCCATGTTTATACAGATCGTGGTGAAGATATTTCCATGTTTATACAGATCTCGGTGTAAGTATTTCCATGTTTATACAGATCGCGGTGTAGATATTTCCATGTTTATACAGATAGCGGTGTAGATATTTCCATTTTTATACAGACCGCGGTGTAGATATTTCCATGGTTATACAGATAGCGGTGCAGATATTTCCATGTTTGTACAGATGGCAGTGTTGATATTTCCATCTATACACAGATGACCGTGTAGATATTTCCATGTTTATACAGATGGCGGCGCGGATATTTCCATGGATATGTAGATGGCTGTGTAGATATTTCCATGTTTATACTGATAGCGGTTTAGTTATTTCCATGTTTATATAGATAGCGGTGTAGATATTTCCATGTATATACACATGGCTGTGTAGATATTTCCATGTTTAAACAGATAACTTTGTCAGTATTTCCATGTTTATACAGATGGCGGTGTAGATATTTCGATGTTTATAGAGATAGCAGTGGAGATATTTCCATGTTTATACAGATGGCGCTGTAGATATTTCCATGTTTATACAGATAGAATTGAAGATATTTCCATGTTTATGCAGAGAGCAGTGGAGATATTTCCACTTTTATAGAGATAGCGGTTTAGATATTTCATATTTACACAGATAGCGGTGTAGATATTTCCATGTTTATACAGATTGTGGTGTAGATATTTCCATGTTTATACAGATGCCTGTGCAGATATCTCCATATTTATACAGAGGGCTGTGTAGATATTTCTATGTGTATACAGATAGCAGTGTAGATATTTCAATGTTCCTTCACATGACTGTGTAGGTATTTCCATGTTTACACAGATGGCTTTTTAGATATTTCCATGTCTATAGAGATAGCGGTGCAGATATTTCCATGTTTATACAGATAGCAGTGTATATATTTCCATGTTTATACAGATCGTGGTGTAGATATTTCCATGTTTATACAGATACCGATGTAGATATTTCCATGTTTATACAGACCGCAGTGTATATATTTCCATGTTTATAGAGATAGAAGTGTAGATATTTCCAAGTTTGTACAGATGGCGCTGTTGATGTTTCCATGTGTACACAGATTGCCGTGTAGGTATTTCCATGTGTATACAGAAGGCATTGTAGATATTTCCATATTTATACAGATGGTGGTGTAGATATTTCCATGTTTACACAGATGACTGTATAGGTATTTCCATGTTTATACAGATGGAGTTGTAGATATTTCCATGTTTATAGAGATAGCGGTGAGGATATTTCCATATTTATACAGATAACGGTGTAGAAATTTCCATGTTTATACAGATAGCGGTGTAAATATTTCCATGTTTATACAAGTCACGGTGTAGATATTTCCTTGTTTATACAAATAGCGGTGTAGTTATTTCCATGTTTATACAGATAGCGCGTAGATATTTCCATGTATATACAGATGAGTGTGTAGATATTTCCATGTTTATACAGATGGCTTTGTAGATATTTCCATGTTTATACAGATGACTTTGTAGGTATTTCCATGTTTATACAGATGGCGGTGTAGATATTTCCATGTTTATAGAGATAGCTCTGTAGATATATCCATTTTTATACAGATAGCGGTGTAGATATTTCCATGTTTATACAGATAGCGGTGTAGATATTTCCATGTTTATAAAGATCGCTGTGTAGATAATTCCATGTTTATACAGATAGCAGTGTAGATATTTCCATGTTTTTCCAGAAATCGGTGTAGATATTTCCATGTTTACACAGATTGCGGTGTAGATATTTCCATCTTTCTACAGATGGCATTGTAGATATTTCCAAGTTTATGCAGATAGCGGTGTAGATATTTCCATGTTTATACAGCTCGCGGTGCAGATATTTATATCTTTATACAGATGTCATTGTAGATATTTCCTTATTCACACAGATGGCGGTGTAGATGATTCCATGTTTATTCAGATGACGGAGTAGTTAGTTCCATGTTTATGGAGATGGCAGTGTAGATATCTTCATGTTTATAGAGATGGCGGTGTAGATATTTCCATGTTTATAGAGATAGCATTGTAGATATTTACATGTTAATACAGATGGCTGTGTAGATATTTCCATGTGTATACAGATGGCATTGTAGATATTTCCATGTTTATACAGATGACTGTATAGGTATTTCCATGTTTTTACAGATGGCAGTGCAGATATTTCCATGTTTATAGAGATAGCGGTGTAGATATTTCCATGTTTGTACAGATGGCGGTGTTGATATTTCCATCTATACACAGATGGCCGTGCAGATATTTCCATGTTTATACAGATGGAGGCGTAGATATTTCCATGGACATGCAGATGGCGGTGTAGGTATTTCCATGTTTATACAGATAGCGGAGTAGATATTTCCATGTTTAAACAGATGGTGGTGTAGATATTTCCGTGATTATACACATGGCGGAGTAGATACTTCCATCTTTATGGAGATGGAAGTCTAGATATTTTCATGTTTATAGAGATGGCGGTGTAGATATTTCCATATTTATAGAGATAGCAGTGTAGATATTTCCATCTTTCTACAGATGGCACTGTAGATAATTCCATGTTGATACAGATGGCCATGTTGATATTTCCATGTGTATACAGATGGTATTGTAGGTATTTCCATGTTTATACAGATGGTGGTGTAGATATTTCCACGTTTATTCAGATGACTGTGTAGGTATTTCCATGTTTTTACAGATGGCAGTGCAGATTTGTCAATGTTTATTGAGATGGCGCTGTAGATATTTCCATGTTTATACAGATAACGGTGGAGATATTTCCAAGTTTATACAGAGAGCAGTGGAGATATTTCCATGTTTGTACACATAGCGGTGTACATATTTCCATCTTTATAGAGACAGCCGTGTAGGTATTTCCATGCTTATACAGATAGCGGTGCAGATATTTCCATGTTTACACAGATGCCTATGCAGATATTTCCATATTTTTACAGAGGGCTGTGTAGATATTTCTATGTTTATACTTATGGCATTGTAGATATTTAAATGTTCCTACACATGACTGTGTAGGTATTTCTATGTTTAAATAGATGTCTTTGTAGATATTTCCATGTTTTTAGAGATAGCGGTGCTGATATTTCCATGTTTATACAGATAGCGATGTGTATATTTCCATGTTTATACAGATCATGGTGTAGACATTTCCATGTTTATACAGATACCGGTGTAGATACTTCCATGTTTACACAGACCGCAGTGTAGATATTCCCATGTTTATAGAGATAGCATTGTAGATATTTCCAGGTTTGTACAGATGGCGGTGTTGGTGTTTCCATCTATACACAGATTTCCGTGTAGGTATTTCCATGTTTATACAGATGGCATTGTAGATATTTCCATGTTTATACAGATGGTGGTGTAGATATTTCCATGTTTACACAGATGACTGTATAGGTATTTCCATGTTTATACAGATGGCGGTGTAGATATTTCCATGTTTATAGAGATAGCGGTGAGGATATTTCCATATTTATACAGATAACGGTGTAGAAATTTCCATGTTTATACAGATAGCGGTGTAAATATTTCCATGTTTATACAAGTCACTGTGTAGATATTTCCTTGTTTATACAAATAGCGGTGTAGTTATTTCCATGTTTATACAGATAGCGGCGTAGATATTTCCATGTATATACAGATGAGTGTGTAGATATTTCCATGTTTATACAGATGGCTTTGTAGATATTTCCATGTTTATACAGATGACTTTGTAGGTATTTCCATGTTTATACAGATGGCGGTGTAGATATTTCCATGTTTATAGAGATAGCTCTGTAGATATATCCATGTTTATACAGATAGCGGTGTAGATATTTCCATGTTTATACAGATAGCGGTGTAGATATTTCCATGTTTATAAAGATCGCTGTGTAGATACTTCCATGTTTATACAGATAGCAGTGTAGATATTTCCATGTTTTTCCAGATATCGGTGTAGATATTTCCATATTTATACAGATAATGGTGTAGAAATTTCCATGTTTATACAGATAGCGGTATAAATATTTCCATGTTTATACAAGTCACAGTGTAGATATTTCCTTGTTCATACAAAAAGCGGTGTAGTTATTACCATGTTTATACAGATAGTGGTGTAGATATTTCCATGTATATACAGATGGCTGTGTAGATATTTCCATGTTTATACAGATGGCTTTGTAGATATTTCCATCTTTATACAGATGACATTGTAGGTCCTTCCATGTATATACAGATGGCGGTGTAGATATTTCCATGTTTATAGAGATAGCTTTGTAGATATTTCCATGTTTATACAGATCGCAGTGTAGATATTTCCATGTTTATACAGATAGCGGTGTAGATATTTCCATGTTTATAGTGATAGCGGTGTAGTTATTTCCATGTTTATAGACATAGCGGTGTAGATATTTCCATGTTTATATAGATGGCATTGTAGATATTTCTATGTTTATACCGATAGCAGTGTTGGTATTTCCACGTTTATACAGTTAGCGATGTAGATATTTCCATGTTTATACAGCTCGCGGTGCAGATATTTATATCTTTATACAGATGGCATTGTAGATATTTCCTTATTCACACAGATGGCGGTGTAGATGTTTCCATGTTTATACAGATGGCGGATTAGTTAGTTCCATGTTTATGGAGATGGCAGTGTAGATATTTTCATGTTTATAGAGATGGCGGTGTAGATATTTCCATGTTTATAGAGATAGCAGTGTAGATATTTAAATGTTTATACAGATGGCTGTGTAGATATTTCCATGTGTATACAGATGGCATTGTAGATATTTCCATGTTTATACAGATCACTGTATAGGTATTTCCATGTTTTCACAGATGGCAGTGCTGATATTTCCATGTTTATAGAGATATCGGTGTAGATATTTCCATGTTTGTACAGATGGCGGTGTTGATATTTCCATCTATACACAGATGGCCGTGTAGATATTTCCATGTTTATACAGATGGCGGCGTAGTTATTTCCATGGACATGCAGATGGCGGTGTAGATATTTCCATGTTTATACAGATAGCGGTGTAGATATTTCCATCTTTACACAGATGGTGGTGTTGATATTTCCGTGTTTATACACATGGCGGAGTAGATACTTCCATCTTTATGGAGATGGCAGTGTAGATATTTTCATGTTTATAGAGATGGCGGTGTAGATATTTCCATATTTATAGAGATAGCGGTGTAGATATTTCCATCTTTATACAGATGGCAGTGTAGATAATTCCATGTTTATACAGATGGCCGTGTAGATATTTCCATATTTATACAGATGTCTGTGTAGATATTTCCATGTTTATACAGATGGTATCGTAGGTATTTCCATGTTTGTGCAGATGGTGGTGTAGATATTTCCATGTTTATTCAGATGACTGTGTAGATATTTCCATGTTTTTACAGATGGCAGTTTAGATTTGTCAATGTTTATAGAGATGGCGCTGTAGATATTTCCATGCTTATACAGATGACTTTGTAGTTATTTCCATGTTTATACAGATAGCGGTGTAGATATTTCCATGTTTATAGAGATAGCTGTGTAGATATTTCCATGTTAATACAGATAGCGGTGTAGATATTTCCATGTTTATACAGATCGCGGTGTAGATATTTCCATGTTTATACAGATCGCGGTGTAGATATTTCAATGTTTATACAGATATCGTTGTAGATTTTCCCATATTTTTACAGATATCGGTGTAGATATTTCCATGTTTACACAGATTGCGGTATAGATATTTCCATCTTTCTACAGATGGCAGTGTAGATTATTCCATGTTTATACTGATGGCCATGTTGATATTTCCATGTGTATACAGATGGTATTGTAGGTATTTCCATGTTTATACAGATGGTGGTGTAGATATTTCAACGTTTATTCAGATGACTGTGTAGATATTTCCATGTTTTTAGAGATGGCAGTGTAGATATTTCAATGTTTATTGAGATGGCGCTGTTGATATTTCCATGTTTAAACAGATAGTGGTGTAGACATTTCCATATTGATAGAGATATCGGTGCAGATATTTCCATGTTTATACAGACAGCAGTGGATATAATTCCATGTTTATACACATAGCGGTGTACATATTTCCATGTTTATAGAGACAGTGGTGTAGGTATTTCCATGTTTATACACTTAGTGGTGCAGATATTTCCATGTTTACACAGATGCCTATGCAGATATTTCCATATTTATACAAAGGTCTGTGTAGATATTTCTATGTTTATACAGATGGCAGTGTAGATATTTCCATGTTCCTACACATGACTGTGTAGGTATTTCCATGTTTATACAGATGGCTTTGTAGATATTTCTATGTTCACAGAGATAGCGGTGCAGATATTTCCATGTTTATACAGATAGCGGTGTATATATTTCCATGTTTATACAGATCGTGGTGTAGATATTTCCATGTTTATACAGATACCGGTGAAGATATTTCCATGTTTATACAGTGTACATGTTTATACATGTTTATACAGATGGCGGTGTAGATATTTCCATGTTTATACAGATAACTTTGTAAGTATTTCCATGTTAATAGAGATGGCGGTGTAGATATTTTGATGTTTGTAGAGATAGCAGTGGAGATATTTCCATGTTTATGCAGATAGCGGTGTAGATATTTCCATGTTTTTACTGATTTCGGTGTAGATATTTCCATGTTTATAGAGATGGCGGTGTAGATATTTCCATGTTCATAGATATAGCGGTGTTGATTTTTCCGTGTTTATAGAAATAGCGGTGTGGATATTTCCATGTTTATACAGATAGGGGTGTAGATATTTCCATGTTAATAGAGATAGCGTTGTAGATATTTCCATGTTTATATAGATCACGGTGTAGATATTTCCATGTTTATACAGATCACGGTGTAGATATTTCCATGTTTATACAGATCGCGGTATTGATATTACCATGTTTATAGGGATAGCCGTGCAAATATTTCCACATTTATACAGATAGCGGTGTAGTTATAAGCATGTTTATACAGATAGCGGTGTAGATATTTCCATGTATAAATAGATGTCTGTGTATATATTTCCATGTTTATACAGATGGCGGTGTAGATATTTCCTTGTTTATACAAACAGTGGTGTAGTTATTTCCATGTTTATACAGATAGCGGTGTAGATATTTCCATGTATATACAGATGGCTGTGTAGATATTTCCATGTTTATACAGAAGGCTGAGTAGATATTTCCATGTTTACACAGATGACTTTGTAAGTATTTCCATGTTTATACAGATGGCGGTGTAGGTATTTCCATGTTTATAGAGATAGATGTGTAGATATTTCCATGTTTACACAGATGACTTTGTAGGTATTTCCATGTATTTATAGATAGCGGTGTAGTTATTTCCATGTATATACACATGGCTGTGTAGATATTTCCATGTTTATACAGATGGCGGTGTAGATATTTCCATGTTTATACAGATAACTTTGTAAGCATTTCCATGTTTATACAGATGGCCGTGTAGATATTTCGATGTTTATAGAGATAGCAGTGGAGATATTTCCTTGTTTACAGTTAGCGGTATAGATATTTCCATGTTTATTCTGATCATGGTGTAGGTATTTCCATGTTTATAGAGATGGCGGTGTAGATATTTCCATGTTCATAGAGATTGCGGTGTTGAGTTTTCCATGTTTATAGAGATAGCGGTGTGGATATTTCCATGCTTATATAGAGAGGGGTGCAGATATTTCCATGTTTATAGACATGGCGGTGTAGATATTTCCATGTTTATACAGATCACACTGTAGATATTTCCTTGTTTATACTAATAGCGGTGTAGTTATTTCCATGTTTATAAAGATAGCGGTGTCGATATTTCCATGTATATACACATGGCTGTGTAGATACATCCATGTTTGTACAGATGGCTGTGTAGATATTTCCATGTTTATACAGATGACTTTGTAGGTATTTCTATGTTTATACAGATGGCGGTGTAGCTATTTCCATGATTACAGAGATAGCTTTGTAGATATTTCCATGTTTATACAGATAGCGGTTTAGATATTTCCATGTTTATAGAGATCGCAGTGTAGATATTTCCATGTTTATACAGATCGTGGTGTAGATATTTCCATGTTTAAACAGATAGCGGTGTAGATATTTCCATGTTTTTACAGATAGCGGTGTATATATTTCCATGTTTACACAGATTGCGGTGTAGATATTTCCATTTTTCTACAGATGGCATTGTAGATATTTCCAAGTTTATACAGATGGCGGTGCAGATATTTCCATGTTTATATAGATGGTGGTGTAGATATTACCATGTTTATACAGGTGGCGGTGTAGATATTTCCATGTTTATACAGATTGTGGTGAAGATATTTCCATGTTTATACAGATCGCGGTGTAGATATTTCCATGTTTATACAGATGGTGGTGTAGATATTTCCATGTTTATACAGATAACTTTGTAAGTATTTCCATGTTTATACAAATAGCCGTGTAGTTATTTCCAAGTTTATAAATATACCGGTGTAGATATTTCCATGTATATACACATGGCTGTTTAGATATTTCCATGTTTATACAGATGGCGGTGTAGATATTTCCATGTTTATACAGATAACTTTGTAGATATTTCCATGTTTATGTAGATGGCGGTGTAGATATTTTGATGTTTATAGAGATAGCAGTGGAGATATTTCCATGTTTATGCAGATAGCGGGGTAGATATTTCCATGTTTTTACTGATTGCGGTGTAGATATTTCCATGTTTATAGAGATGGCGGTGTAGATATTTCCATGTTCATAGATATAGCGGTGTTGATTTTTCCGTGTTTATAGAGATAGCGGTGTGGATATTTCCATGTTTATACAGATAGGGGTGTAGATATTTCCATGTTTATAGAGATAGCATTGTAGATATTTCCATGTTTATATAGATCACGGTGTAGATATTTCCATGTTTATACAGATCATGGTGTAGAGATTTCCATGTTTATACATATCGCGGTGTTGATATTACCATGTTTACAGGGATAGCCGTGCAAATATTTCCAAATTTATACAGATAGCGGTGTAGTTATTAGCATATTTATACAGATAGCGTTGTAGATATTTCCATGTATAAACAGATGTCTGTGTATATATTTCCATGTTTAAACAGATGGCGGTGTAGATATTTCCTTGTTTATACAAATAGCGGCGTAGTTATTTCCATGTTTATACAGATAGCGGTGTAGATATTTCCATGTTTATACAGACCGTGGTGTAGATAATTCCATGTTTACACAGATAGTGGTGCAGATATTTCCATGTTTGTACTGATGGCGGTGTTGATATTTCCATCTATACACTGATGACCGTGTAGATATTTCCATGTTTATACAGATGGCGGCGCAGATATTTCCATGGATATGTAGATGGCGGTGTAGATATTTCCATGTTTATACAGATAGCGGTGTAGTTATTTCCATGTTTATATAGATAGCGTTGTAGTTATTTCCATGTATATACACATGTCTTTGTAGATATTTCCATGTTTATACAGATGGCGGTGTAGATATTTCCATGTTTATACAGATAACTTTGTAAGTAATTCCATGTTTATACAGATGGCCGTGTAGATATTTCGATGTTTATAGAGATAGCAGTGGAGGTATTTCCATGTTTATACAGATAGCGTTGTAGATATTTCCATGTTTATTCTGATCGTGTTGTAGATATTTCCATGTTAATAGAGATGGCGGTGCAGATATTTCCATGTTCATAGAGATAGCGGAGTTGATTTTTCCAGGTTTATAGAGATAGCGTTGTGGATATTTCCATGCTTATACAGACATGGGTGTAGATATTTCCATGTTTATAGAGATAGCGGTGTAGATATTTCCATGTTTATACAGATAGCGGTGTAGATATTTCCATGTTTATACAGACCGCGGTGTAGATATTTCCATGTTTATACAGATAGCGGTGCAGATATTTCCATGTTTGTACAGATGGCGGTGTTGATATTTCCATCTATACACTGATGACCGTGTAGATATTTCCATGTTTATACAGATGGCGGCGCAGATATTTCCATGGATATGTAGATAGCGGTGTAGATATTTCCATGTTTATACAGATAGCGTTGTAGTTATTTCCATGTTTATATAGATAGCGGTGTAGTTATTTCGATGTATATACACATGGCTGTGTAGATATTTCCATGTTTATACAGATGGCGGTGTAGCGATTTCCATGTTTATAGAGATAGCGGTGTAGATATTTCCATATTTATACAGATAACGGTGTAGAAATTTCCATGTTTATACAGAGAGTGGTGTAAATATTTCCATGTTTATGCTGATAACGGTGTAGATATTTCCTTGTTAATACAAATAGCGGTGTAGTTATTTCCATGTTTGTACAGATAGCGGTGTAGATATTTCCATGTATATACAGATGGCTGTGTAGATATTTCCATGTTTATACAGATGGCTTTGTAGATATTTCCATGTTTATACAGATGACTTTGGAGGTATTTCCATGTTTATACAGATGGCGTTGTAGATATTTCCATGTTTATAGAGATAGCTGTGTAGATATTTCCATGTTTATACAGATAGCGTTGTAGATATTTCCATGTTTATACAGATCGCGGTGTAGTTACTTCCATGTTTAGACAGATAGCGGTGTTGATATTTCCATGCTTTTACAGATATCGGTGTAGATATTTCCATGTTTACACAGATTGCGGTGTAGGTATTTCCATCTTTCTACAGATGGCATTGTAGATATTTCCATGTTTATACAGATGGCGGTGTAGATATTTCCATGTTTATATAGATGGTGGTGTAGATATTACCAGGTTTATACAGATAGCGGTGTAGATATTTCCATGTTTATACAGATCGTGGTGAAGATATTTCCATGTTTATACAGATCTCGGTGTAGGTATTTCCATGTTTATACAGATCGTGGTGTAGATATTTCCATGTTTTCACATATGGTGTTGTAGATATTTCCGTGTTTATACACATGGCGGAGTAGATACTTCCATCTTTATGGAGATGGCAGTGTAGATATTTTCATGGTTATAGAGATGGCGGTGTAGATATTTCCATATTTATAGAGATAGCGGTGTAGATACTTCCATCTTTCTACAGATGGCAGTGTAGATATTTCCATGTTTATACAGATGGCGGTGTAGATATTTCCATATTTATACAGATATCTGTGTAGATATTTCCATGTGTATACAGATGGTATTGTAGTTATTTCCATGTTTATACAGATGGTGGTGTAGATATTTCCATGTTTATTTAGATGACTGTGTAGATATTTCCATGTTTATACAGATGGCAGTGTAGATATTTCCATGTTTATACACATGGCGGTGTAGATACTTCCATATTTATACAGATGTCTGTGTAGATATTTCCATGTGTATACAGATGGTATTGTAGATATTTCCATGTTTATACAGATGTTGGTGTAGATATTTCCCTGTTTACTCAGATGACTGTGTAGATATTTCCATGTTTTAACGGAAGGCAGTGTAGATATTTCAATGTTTATAGAGATGGCACTGTAGATATTTCCATGTTAATACAGATCGCGGTGTAGATATTTCCATGTTTATACAGATAGCGGTGTAGATATTTCCATGTTTTTACAGATATCGGTGTAGATATTTCCATGTTTACACAGCTTGTGGTGTAGATATTTCCATCTTTCTACAGATGGCATTGTAGATATTTCCATGTTTATTCAGATAGCGGTGTAGATATTTCCATGTTTATATAGATAGCGGTGTAGGTATTTCCATGTTTATAGACATAGCGGTGTAGATATTTCCATGTTTATATAGATGGCGTTGTAGATATTTCCATGTTTATACCGATAGTGATGTAGATATTTCCATGTTTATACAGCTCGCGGTGCAGATATTTATATCTTTATACAGATGGCATTGTAGATATTTCCTTATTCACACTGATGGCGGTGAAGATGTTTCCATGTTTATACAGATGGCGGAGTAGTTACTTCCAAGTTTATGGAGATGGCAGTGTAGATATTTTCATGTTTATAGAGATGGCGGTGTAGATATTTCCATGTTTATAGAGATAGCAGTGTAGATATTTACATGTTTATACAGATGGCTGTGTAGATATTTCCATGTGTATACAGATGGCATTGTAAATATTTCTATGTTTATACAGATGACTGTATAGGTATTTCCATGTTTTTACAGATGGCAGTGCAGATATTTCCATGTTTATAGAGATAGCGATGTAGATATTTCCATGTTTGTACAGATGGCGGTGTTGATATTTCCATGTATACACAGATGGGCGTTTAGATATTTCCATGTTTATACAGATGGCAGCGTAGGTATTTCCATGGACATGCAGATGGTGGTGTAGTTATTTCCTTGTTTATACAGATAGCGGTGTAGATATTTCCATGTTTTCACATATGGTGGTGTAGATATTTCCGTGTTTATACACATGGCGGAGTAGATACTTCCATCTTTATGGAGATGGCAGTGTAGATATTTTCATGTTTATAGAGATGGCGGTGTAGATATTTCCATATTTATAGAGATATCGGTGTAGATATTTCCATCTTTCTACAGATGGCAGTGTAGATATTTCCATGTTTATACAGATGGCGGTGTAGATATTTCCATGTTTATACAGATGTCTGTGTAGATATTTCCATGTGTATACAGATGGTATTGTAGTTATTTCCATGTTTATACAGATGGTGGTGTAGATATTTCCATGTTTATTCAGATGACTGTGTAGATATTTCCATGTTTATACAGATGGCAGTGTAGATATTTCCATGTTCCTACACATGACTGTGTAGGTATTTCCATGTTTATACAGATGGCTTTGTAGATATTTCCATGTCTATAGAGATAGCGGTGCAGATATTTCCATGATTATACAGATAGCGGTGTATATATTTCTATGTTTATACAGATCGTGGTGTAGATATTTCCATGTTTATACAGATACCGGTGTAGATATTTCCATGTTTATACAGATCGCAGTGTAGATATTTCCATGTTTATAGAGATAGCAGTGTAGATATTTCCAAGTTTGTGCAGATAGCGGTGTTGACGTTTCCATCTATACACAGATTGCCGTGTAGGTATTTCCATGTGTATACAGATGGCATTGTAGATATTTCCATGTTTATACAGATGGTGGTGTAGATATTTCCATGTTTACACAGAAGACTGTATAGGTATTTCCATGTTTATACAGATGGCGGTGTAGCTATTTCCATGTTTATAGAGATAGCGGTGTAGATATTTCCATATTTATACAGATAACGGTGTAGAAATTTCCATGTTTATACAGAGAGTGGTGTAAATATTTCCATGTTTATGCTGATAACGGTGTAGATATTTCCTTGTTAATACAAATAGCGGTGTAGTTATTTCCATGTTTGTACAGATAGCGGTGTAGATATTTCCATGAATATACAGATGGCTGTGTAGATATTTCCATGTTTATACAGATGGCTTTGTAGATATTTCCATGTTTATACAGATGACTTTGGAGGTATTTCCATGTTTATACAGATGGCGGTGTAGATATTTCCATGTTTATAGAGATAGCTGTGTAGATATTTCCATGTTTATACAGATAGCGTTGTAGATATTTCCATGTTTATACAGATCGCGGTGTAGTTACTTCCATGTTTAGACAGATAGCGGTGTTGATATTTCCATGTTTTTACAGATATCGGTGTAGATATTTCCATGTTTACACAGATTGCGGTGTAGGTATTTCCATCTTTCTACAGATGGCATTGTAGATATTTCCATGTTTATACAGATGGCGGTGTAGATATTTCCATGTTTATATAGATGGTGGTGTAGATATTACCAGGTTTATACAGATAGCGGTGTAGATATTTCCATGTTTATACAGATCGTGGTGAAGATATTTCCATGTTTATACAGATCTCGGTGTAAGTATTTCCATGTTTATACAGATCGCGGTGTAGATATTTCCATGTTTATACAGATAGCGGTGTAGATATTTCCATTTTTATACAGACCGCGGTGTAGATATTTCCATGGTTATACAGATAGCGGTGCAGATATTTCCATGTTTGTACAGATGGCAGTGTTGATATTTCCATCTATACACAGATGACCGTGTAGATATTTCCATGTTTATACAGATGGCGGCGCGGATATTTCCATGGATATGTAGATGGCTGTGTAGATATTTCCATGTTTATACTGATAGCGGTTTAGTTATTTCCATGTTTATATAGATAGCGGTGTAGATATTTCCATGTATATACACATGGCTGTGTAGATATTTCCATGTTTAAACAGATAACTTTGTCAGTATTTCCATGTTTATACAGATGGCGGTGTAGATATTTCGATGTTTATAGAGATAGCAGTGGAGATATTTCCATGTTTATACAGATGGCGCTGTAGATATTTCCATGTTTATACAGATAGAATTGAAGATATTTCCATGTTTATGCAGAGAGCAGTGGAGATATTTCCACTTTTATAGAGATAGCGGTTTAGATATTTCATATTTACACAGATAGCGGTGTAGATATTTCCATGTTTATACAGATTGTGGTGTAGATATTTCCATGTTTATACAGATGCCTGTGCAGATATCTCCATATTTATACAGAGGGCTGTGTAGATATTTCTATGTGTATACAGATAGCAGTGTAGATATTTCAATGTTCCTTCACATGACTGTGTAGGTATTTCCATGTTTACACAGATGGCTTTTTAGATATTTCCATGTCTATAGAGATAGCGGTGCAGATATTTCCATGTTTATACAGATAGCAGTGTATATATTTCCATGTTTATACAGATCGTGGTGTAGATATTTCCATGTTTATACAGATACCGATGTAGATATTTCCATGTTTATACAGACCGCAGTGTATATATTTCCATGTTTATAGAGATAGAAGTGTAGATATTTCCAAGTTTGTACAGATGGCGCTGTTGATGTTTCCATGTGTACACAGATTGCCGTGTAGGTATTTCCATGTGTATACAGAAGGCATTGTAGATATTTCCATATTTATACAGATGGTGGTGTAGATATTTCCATGTTTACACAGATGACTGTATAGGTATTTCCATGTTTATACAGATGGAGTTGTAGATATTTCCATGTTTATAGAGATAGCGGTGAGGATATTTCCATATTTATACAGATAACGGTGTAGAAATTTCCATGTTTATACAGATAGCGGTGTAAATATTTCCATGTTTATACAAGTCACGGTGTAGATATTTCCTTGTTTATACAAATAGCGGTGTAGTTATTTCCATGTTTATACAGATAGCGCGTAGATATTTCCATGTATATACAGATGAGTGTGTAGATATTTCCATGTTTATACAGATGGCTTTGTAGATATTTCCATGTTTATACAGATGACTTTGTAGGTATTTCCATGTTTATACAGATGGCGGTGTAGATATTTCCATGTTTATAGAGATAGCTCTGTAGATATATCCATTTTTATACAGATAGCGGTGTAGATATTTCCATGTTTATACAGATAGCGGTGTAGATATTTCCATGTTTATAAAGATCGCTGTGTAGATAATTCCATGTTTATACAGATAGCAGTGTAGATATTTCCATGTTTTTCCAGAAATCGGTGTAGATATTTCCATGTTTACACAGATTGCGGTGTAGATATTTCCATCTTTCTACAGATGGCATTGTAGATATTTCCAAGTTTATGCAGATAGCGGTGTAGATATTTCCATGTTTATACAGCTCGCGGTGCAGATATTTATATCTTTATACAGATGTCATTGTAGATATTTCCTTATTCACACAGATGGCGGTGTAGATGATTCCATGTTTATTCAGATGACGGAGTAGTTAGTTCCATGTTTATGGAGATGGCAGTGTAGATATCTTCATGTTTATAGAGATGGCGGTGTAGATATTTCCATGTTTATAGAGATAGCATTGTAGATATTTACATGTTAATACAGATGGCTGTGTAGATATTTCCATGTGTATACAGATGGCATTGTAGATATTTCCATGTTTATACAGATGACTGTATAGGTATTTCCATGTTTTTACAGATGGCAGTGCAGATATTTCCATGTTTATAGAGATAGCGGTGTAGATATTTCCATGTTTGTACAGATGGCGGTGTTGATATTTCCATCTATACACAGATGGCCGTGCAGATATTTCCATGTTTATACAGATGGAGGCGTAGATATTTCCATGGACATGCAGATGGCGGTGTAGGTATTTCCATGTTTATACAGATAGCGGAGTAGATATTTCCATGTTTAAACAGATGGTGGTGTAGATATTTCCGTGATTATACACATGGCGGAGTAGATACTTCCATCTTTATGGAGATGGAAGTCTAGATATTTTCATGTTTATAGAGATGGCGGTGTAGATATTTCCATATTTATAGAGATAGCAGTGTAGATATTTCCATCTTTCTACAGATGGCACTGTAGATAATTCCATGTTGATACAGATGGCCATGTTGATATTTCCATGTGTATACAGATGGTATTGTAGGTATTTCCATGTTTATACAGATGGTGGTGTAGATATTTCCACGTTTATTCAGATGACTGTGTAGGTATTTCCATGTTTTTACAGATGGCAGTGCAGATTTGTCAATGTTTATTGAGATGGCGCTGTAGATATTTCCATGTTTATACAGATAACGGTGGAGATATTTCCAAGTTTATACAGAGAGCAGTGGAGATATTTCCATGTTTGTACACATAGCGGTGTACATATTTCCATCTTTATAGAGACAGCCGTGTAGGTATTTCCATGCTTATACAGATAGCGGTGCAGATATTTCCATGTTTACACAGATGCCTATGCAGATATTTCCATATTTTTACAGAGGGCTGTGTAGATATTTCTATGTTTATACTTATGGCATTGTAGATATTTAAATGTTCCTACACATGACTGTGTAGGTATTTCTATGTTTAAATAGATGTCTTTGTAGATATTTCCATGTTTTTAGAGATAGCGGTGCTGATATTTCCATGTTTATACAGATAGCGATGTGTATATTTCCATGTTTATACAGATCATGGTGTAGACATTTCCATGTTTATACAGATACCGGTGTAGATACTTCCATGTTTACACAGACCGCAGTGTAGATATTCCCATGTTTATAGAGATAGCATTGTAGATATTTCCAGGTTTGTACAGATGGCGGTGTTGGTGTTTCCATCTATACACAGATTTCCGTGTAGGTATTTCCATGTTTATACAGATGGCATTGTAGATATTTCCATGTTTATACAGATGGTGGTGTAGATATTTCCATGTTTACACAGATGACTGTATAGGTATTTCCATGTTTATACAGATGGCGGTGTAGATATTTCCATGTTTATAGAGATAGCGGTGAGGATATTTCCATATTTATACAGATAACGGTGTAGAAATTTCCATGTTTATACAGATAGCGGTGTAAATATTTCCATGTTTATACAAGTCACTGTGTAGATATTTCCTTGTTTATACAAATAGCGGTGTAGTTATTTCCATGTTTATACAGATAGCGGCGTAGATATTTCCATGTATATACAGATGAGTGTGTAGATATTTCCATGTTTATACAGATGGCTTTGTAGATATTTCCATGTTTATACAGATGACTTTGTAGGTATTTCCATGTTTATACAGATGGCGGTGTAGATATTTCCATGTTTATAGAGATAGCTCTGTAGATATATCCATGTTTATACAGATAGCGGTGTAGATATTTCCATGTTTATACAGATAGCGGTGTAGATATTTCCATGTTTATAAAGATCGCTGTGTAGATACTTCCATGTTTATACAGATAGCAGTGTAGATATTTCCATGTTTTTCCAGATATCGGTGTAGATATTTCCATATTTATACAGATAATGGTGTAGAAATTTCCATGTTTATACAGATAGCGGTATAAATATTTCCATGTTTATACAAGTCACAGTGTAGATATTTCCTTGTTCATACAAAAAGCGGTGTAGTTATTACCATGTTTATACAGATAGTGGTGTAGATATTTCCATGTATATACAGATGGCTGTGTAGATATTTCCATGTTTATACAGATGGCTTTGTAGATATTTCCATCTTTATACAGATGACATTGTAGGTCCTTCCATGTATATACAGATGGCGGTGTAGATATTTCCATGTTTATAGAGATAGCTTTGTAGATATTTCCATGTTTATACAGATCGCAGTGTAGATATTTCCATGTTTATACAGATAGCGGTGTAGATATTTCCATGTTTATAGTGATAGCGGTGTAGTTATTTCCATGTTTATAGACATAGCGGTGTAGATATTTCCATGTTTATATAGATGGCATTGTAGATATTTCTATGTTTATACCGATAGCAGTGTTGGTATTTCCACGTTTATACAGTTAGCGATGTAGATATTTCCATGTTTATACAGCTCGCGGTGCAGATATTTATATCTTTATACAGATGGCATTGTAGATATTTCCTTATTCACACAGATGGCGGTGTAGATGTTTCCATGTTTATACAGATGGCGGATTAGTTAGTTCCATGTTTATGGAGATGGCAGTGTAGATATTTTCATGTTTATAGAGATGGCGGTGTAGATATTTCCATGTTTATAGAGATAGCAGTGTAGATATTTAAATGTTTATACAGATGGCTGTGTAGATATTTCCATGTGTATACAGATGGCATTGTAGATATTTCCATGTTTATACAGATCACTGTATAGGTATTTCCATGTTTTCACAGATGGCAGTGCTGATATTTCCATGTTTATAGAGATATCGGTGTAGATATTTCCATGTTTGTACAGATGGCGGTGTTGATATTTCCATCTATACACAGATGGCCGTGTAGATATTTCCATGTTTATACAGATGGCGGCGTAGTTATTTCCATGGACATGCAGATGGCGGTGTAGATATTTCCATGTTTATACAGATAGCGGTGTAGATATTTCCATCTTTACACAGATGGTGGTGTTGATATTTCCGTGTTTATACACATGGCGGAGTAGATACTTCCATCTTTATGGAGATGGCAGTGTAGATATTTTCATGTTTATAGAGATGGCGGTGTAGATATTTCCATATTTATAGAGATAGCGGTGTAGATATTTCCATCTTTATACAGATGGCAGTGTAGATAATTCCATGTTTATACAGATGGCCGTGTAGATATTTCCATATTTATACAGATGTCTGTGTAGATATTTCCATGTTTATACAGATGGTATCGTAGGTATTTCCATGTTTGTGCAGATGGTGGTGTAGATATTTCCATGTTTATTCAGATGACTGTGTAGATATTTCCATGTTTTTACAGATGGCAGTTTAGATTTGTCAATGTTTATAGAGATGGCGCTGTAGATATTTCCATGCTTATACAGATGACTTTGTAGTTATTTCCATGTTTATACAGATAGCGGTGTAGATATTTCCATGTTTATAGAGATAGCTGTGTAGATATTTCCATGTTAATACAGATAGCGGTGTAGATATTTCCATGTTTATACAGATCGCGGTGTAGATATTTCCATGTTTATACAGATCGCGGTGTAGATATTTCAATGTTTATACAGATATCGTTGTAGATTTTCCCATATTTTTACAGATATCGGTGTAGATATTTCCATGTTTACACAGATTGCGGTATAGATATTTCCATCTTTCTACAGATGGCAGTGTAGATTATTCCATGTTTATACTGATGGCCATGTTGATATTTCCATGTGTATACAGATGGTATTGTAGGTATTTCCATGTTTATACAGATGGTGGTGTAGATATTTCAACGTTTATTCAGATGACTGTGTAGATATTTCCATGTTTTTAGAGATGGCAGTGTAGATATTTCAATGTTTATTGAGATGGCGCTGTTGATATTTCCATGTTTAAACAGATAGTGGTGTAGACATTTCCATATTGATAGAGATATCGGTGCAGATATTTCCATGTTTATACAGACAGCAGTGGATATAATTCCATGTTTATACACATAGCGGTGTACATATTTCCATGTTTATAGAGACAGTGGTGTAGGTATTTCCATGTTTATACACTTAGTGGTGCAGATATTTCCATGTTTACACAGATGCCTATGCAGATATTTCCATATTTATACAAAGGTCTGTGTAGATATTTCTATGTTTATACAGATGGCAGTGTAGATATTTCCATGTTCCTACACATGACTGTGTAGGTATTTCCATGTTTATACAGATGGCTTTGTAGATATTTCTATGTTCACAGAGATAGCGGTGCAGATATTTCCATGTTTATACAGATAGCGGTGTATATATTTCCATGTTTATACAGATCGTGGTGTAGATATTTCCATGTTTATACAGATACCGGTGAAGATATTTCCATGTTTATACAGTGTACATGTTTATACATGTTTATACAGATGGCGGTGTAGATATTTCCATGTTTATACAGATAACTTTGTAAGTATTTCCATGTTAATAGAGATGGCGGTGTAGATATTTTGATGTTTGTAGAGATAGCAGTGGAGATATTTCCATGTTTATGCAGATAGCGGTGTAGATATTTCCATGTTTTTACTGATTTCGGTGTAGATATTTCCATGTTTATAGAGATGGCGGTGTAGATATTTCCATGTTCATAGATATAGCGGTGTTGATTTTTCCGTGTTTATAGAAATAGCGGTGTGGATATTTCCATGTTTATACAGATAGGGGTGTAGATATTTCCATGTTAATAGAGATAGCGTTGTAGATATTTCCATGTTTATATAGATCACGGTGTAGATATTTCCATGTTTATACAGATCACGGTGTAGATATTTCCATGTTTATACAGATCGCGGTATTGATATTACCATGTTTATAGGGATAGCCGTGCAAATATTTCCACATTTATACAGATAGCGGTGTAGTTATAAGCATGTTTATACAGATAGCGGTGTAGATATTTCCATGTATAAATAGATGTCTGTGTATATATTTCCATGTTTATACAGATGGCGGTGTAGATATTTCCTTGTTTATACAAACAGTGGTGTAGTTATTTCCATGTTTATACAGATAGCGGTGTAGATATTTCCATGTATATACAGATGGCTGTGTAGATATTTCCATGTTTATACAGAAGGCTGAGTAGATATTTCCATGTTTACACAGATGACTTTGTAAGTATTTCCATGTTTATACAGATGGCGGTGTAGGTATTTCCATGTTTATAGAGATAGATGTGTAGATATTTCCATGTTTACACAGATGACTTTGTAGGTATTTCCATGTATTTATAGATAGCGGTGTAGTTATTTCCATGTATATACACATGGCTGTGTAGATATTTCCATGTTTATACAGATGGCGGTGTAGATATTTCCATGTTTATACAGATAACTTTGTAAGCATTTCCATGTTTATACAGATGGCCGTGTAGATATTTCGATGTTTATAGAGATAGCAGTGGAGATATTTCCTTGTTTACAGTTAGCGGTATAGATATTTCCATGTTTATTCTGATCATGGTGTAGGTATTTCCATGTTTATAGAGATGGCGGTGTAGATATTTCCATGTTCATAGAGATTGCGGTGTTGAGTTTTCCATGTTTATAGAGATAGCGGTGTGGATATTTCCATGCTTATATAGAGAGGGGTGCAGATATTTCCATGTTTATAGACATGGCGGTGTAGATATTTCCATGTTTATACAGATCACACTGTAGATATTTCCTTGTTTATACTAATAGCGGTGTAGTTATTTCCATGTTTATAAAGATAGCGGTGTCGATATTTCCATGTATATACACATGGCTGTGTAGATACATCCATGTTTGTACAGATGGCTGTGTAGATATTTCCATGTTTATACAGATGACTTTGTAGGTATTTCTATGTTTATACAGATGGCGGTGTAGCTATTTCCATGATTACAGAGATAGCTTTGTAGATATTTCCATGTTTATACAGATAGCGGTTTAGATATTTCCATGTTTATAGAGATCGCAGTGTAGATATTTCCATGTTTATACAGATCGTGGTGTAGATATTTCCATGTTTAAACAGATAGCGGTGTAGATATTTCCATGTTTTTACAGATAGCGGTGTAGATATTTCCATGTTTACACAGATTGCGGTGTAGATATTTCCATTTTTCTACAGATGGCATTGTAGATATTTCCAAGTTTATACAGATGGCGGTGCAGATATTTCCATGTTTATATAGATGGTGGTGTAGATATTACCATGTTTATACAGGTGGCGGTGTAGATATTTCCATGTTTATACAGATTGTGGTGAAGATATTTCCATGTTTATACAGATCGCGGTGTAGATATTTCCATGTTTATACAGATGGTGGTGTAGATATTTCCATGTTTATACAGATAACTTTGTAAGTATTTCCATGTTTATACAAATAGCCGTGTAGTTATTTCCAAGTTTATAAATATACCGGTGTAGATATTTCCATGTATATACACATGGCTGTTTAGATATTTCCATGTTTATACAGATGGCGGTGTAGATATTTCCATGTTTATACAGATAACTTTGTAGATATTTCCATGTTTATGTAGATGGCGGTGTAGATATTTTGATGTTTATAGAGATAGCAGTGGAGATATTTCCATGTTTATGCAGATAGCGGGGTAGATATTTCCATGTTTTTACTGATTGCGGTGTAGATATTTCCATGTTTATAGAGATGGCGGTGTAGATATTTCCATGTTCATAGATATAGCGGTGTTGATTTTTCCGTGTTTATAGAGATAGCGGTGTGGATATTTCCATGTTTATACAGATAGGGGTGTAGATATTTCCATGTTTATAGAGATAGCATTGTAGATATTTCCATGTTTATATAGATCACGGTGTAGATATTTCCATGTTTATACAGATCATGGTGTAGAGATTTCCATGTTTATACATATCGCGGTGTTGATATTACCATGTTTACAGGGATAGCCGTGCAAATATTTCCAAATTTATACAGATAGCGGTGTAGTTATTAGCATATTTATACAGATAGCGTTGTAGATATTTCCATGTATAAACAGATGTCTGTGTATATATTTCCATGTTTAAACAGATGGCGGTGTAGATATTTCCTTGTTTATACAAATAGCGGCGTAGTTATTTCCATGTTTATACAGATAGCGGTGTAGATATTTCCATGTTTATACAGACCGTGGTGTAGATAATTCCATGTTTACACAGATAGTGGTGCAGATATTTCCATGTTTGTACTGATGGCGGTGTTGATATTTCCATCTATACACTGATGACCGTGTAGATATTTCCATGTTTATACAGATGGCGGCGCAGATATTTCCATGGATATGTAGATGGCGGTGTAGATATTTCCATGTTTATACAGATAGCGGTGTAGTTATTTCCATGTTTATATAGATAGCGTTGTAGTTATTTCCATGTATATACACATGTCTTTGTAGATATTTCCATGTTTATACAGATGGCGGTGTAGATATTTCCATGTTTATACAGATAACTTTGTAAGTAATTCCATGTTTATACAGATGGCCGTGTAGATATTTCGATGTTTATAGAGATAGCAGTGGAGGTATTTCCATGTTTATACAGATAGCGTTGTAGATATTTCCATGTTTATTCTGATCGTGTTGTAGATATTTCCATGTTAATAGAGATGGCGGTGCAGATATTTCCATGTTCATAGAGATAGCGGAGTTGATTTTTCCAGGTTTATAGAGATAGCGTTGTGGATATTTCCATGCTTATACAGACATGGGTGTAGATATTTCCATGTTTATAGAGATAGCGGTGTAGATATTTCCATGTTTATACAGATAGCGGTGTAGATATTTCCATGTTTATACAGACCGCGGTGTAGATATTTCCATGTTTATACAGATAGCGGTGCAGATATTTCCATGTTTGTACAGATGGCGGTGTTGATATTTCCATCTATACACTGATGACCGTGTAGATATTTCCATGTTTATACAGATGGCGGCGCAGATATTTCCATGGATATGTAGATAGCGGTGTAGATATTTCCATGTTTATACAGATAGCGTTGTAGTTATTTCCATGTTTATATAGATAGCGGTGTAGTTATTTCGATGTATATACACATGGCTGTGTAGATATTTCCATGTTTATACAGATGGCGGTGTAGCGATTTCCATGTTTATAGAGATAGCGGTGTAGATATTTCCATATTTATACAGATAACGGTGTAGAAATTTCCATGTTTATACAGAGAGTGGTGTAAATATTTCCATGTTTATGCTGATAACGGTGTAGATATTTCCTTGTTAATACAAATAGCGGTGTAGTTATTTCCATGTTTGTACAGATAGCGGTGTAGATATTTCCATGTATATACAGATGGCTGTGTAGATATTTCCATGTTTATACAGATGGCTTTGTAGATATTTCCATGTTTATACAGATGACTTTGGAGGTATTTCCATGTTTATACAGATGGCGTTGTAGATATTTCCATGTTTATAGAGATAGCTGTGTAGATATTTCCATGTTTATACAGATAGCGTTGTAGATATTTCCATGTTTATACAGATCGCGGTGTAGTTACTTCCATGTTTAGACAGATAGCGGTGTTGATATTTCCATGCTTTTACAGATATCGGTGTAGATATTTCCATGTTTACACAGATTGCGGTGTAGGTATTTCCATCTTTCTACAGATGGCATTGTAGATATTTCCATGTTTATACAGATGGCGGTGTAGATATTTCCATGTTTATATAGATGGTGGTGTAGATATTACCAGGTTTATACAGATAGCGGTGTAGATATTTCCATGTTTATACAGATCGTGGTGAAGATATTTCCATGTTTATACAGATCTCGGTGTAGGTATTTCCATGTTTATACAGATCGTGGTGTAGATATTTCCATGTTTTCACATATGGTGTTGTAGATATTTCCGTGTTTATACACATGGCGGAGTAGATACTTCCATCTTTATGGAGATGGCAGTGTAGATATTTTCATGGTTATAGAGATGGCGGTGTAGATATTTCCATATTTATAGAGATAGCGGTGTAGATACTTCCATCTTTCTACAGATGGCAGTGTAGATATTTCCATGTTTATACAGATGGCGGTGTAGATATTTCCATATTTATACAGATATCTGTGTAGATATTTCCATGTGTATACAGATGGTATTGTAGTTATTTCCATGTTTATACAGATGGTGGTGTAGATATTTCCATGTTTATTTAGATGACTGTGTAGATATTTCCATGTTTATACAGATGGCAGTGTAGATATTTCCATGTTTATACACATGGCGGTGTAGATACTTCCATATTTATACAGATGTCTGTGTAGATATTTCCATGTGTATACAGATGGTATTGTAGATATTTCCATGTTTATACAGATGTTGGTGTAGATATTTCCCTGTTTACTCAGATGACTGTGTAGATATTTCCATGTTTTAACGGAAGGCAGTGTAGATATTTCAATGTTTATAGAGATGGCACTGTAGATATTTCCATGTTAATACAGATCGCGGTGTAGATATTTCCATGTTTATACAGATAGCGGTGTAGATATTTCCATGTTTTTACAGATATCGGTGTAGATATTTCCATGTTTACACAGCTTGTGGTGTAGATATTTCCATCTTTCTACAGATGGCATTGTAGATATTTCCATGTTTATTCAGATAGCGGTGTAGATATTTCCATGTTTATATAGATAGCGGTGTAGGTATTTCCATGTTTATAGACATAGCGGTGTAGATATTTCCATGTTTATATAGATGGCGTTGTAGATATTTCCATGTTTATACCGATAGTGATGTAGATATTTCCATGTTTATACAGCTCGCGGTGCAGATATTTATATCTTTATACAGATGGCATTGTAGATATTTCCTTATTCACACTGATGGCGGTGAAGATGTTTCCATGTTTATACAGATGGCGGAGTAGTTACTTCCAAGTTTATGGAGATGGCAGTGTAGATATTTTCATGTTTATAGAGATGGCGGTGTAGATATTTCCATGTTTATAGAGATAGCAGTGTAGATATTTACATGTTTATACAGATGGCTGTGTAGATATTTCCATGTGTATACAGATGGCATTGTAAATATTTCTATGTTTATACAGATGACTGTATAGGTATTTCCATGTTTTTACAGATGGCAGTGCAGATATTTCCATGTTTATAGAGATAGCGATGTAGATATTTCCATGTTTGTACAGATGGCGGTGTTGATATTTCCATGTATACACAGATGGGCGTTTAGATATTTCCATGTTTATACAGATGGCAGCGTAGGTATTTCCATGGACATGCAGATGGTGGTGTAGTTATTTCCTTGTTTATACAGATAGCGGTGTAGATATTTCCATGTTTTCACATATGGTGGTGTAGATATTTCCGTGTTTATACACATGGCGGAGTAGATACTTCCATCTTTATGGAGATGGCAGTGTAGATATTTTCATGTTTATAGAGATGGCGGTGTAGATATTTCCATATTTATAGAGATATCGGTGTAGATATTTCCATCTTTCTACAGATGGCAGTGTAGATATTTCCATGTTTATACAGATGGCGGTGTAGATATTTCCATGTTTATACAGATGTCTGTGTAGATATTTCCATGTGTATACAGATGGTATTGTAGTTATTTCCATGTTTATACAGATGGTGGTGTAGATATTTCCATGTTTATTCAGATGACTGTGTAGATATTTCCATGTTTATACAGATGGCAGTGTAGATATTTCCATGTTCCTACACATGACTGTGTAGGTATTTCCATGTTTATACAGATGGCTTTGTAGATATTTCCATGTCTATAGAGATAGCGGTGCAGATATTTCCATGATTATACAGATAGCGGTGTATATATTTCTATGTTTATACAGATCGTGGTGTAGATATTTCCATGTTTATACAGATACCGGTGTAGATATTTCCATGTTTATACAGATCGCAGTGTAGATATTTCCATGTTTATAGAGATAGCAGTGTAGATATTTCCAAGTTTGTGCAGATAGCGGTGTTGACGTTTCCATCTATACACAGATTGCCGTGTAGGTATTTCCATGTGTATACAGATGGCATTGTAGATATTTCCATGTTTATACAGATGGTGGTGTAGATATTTCCATGTTTACACAGAAGACTGTATAGGTATTTCCATGTTTATACAGATGGCGGTGTAGCTATTTCCATGTTTATAGAGATAGCGGTGTAGATATTTCCATATTTATACAGATAACGGTGTAGAAATTTCCATGTTTATACAGAGAGTGGTGTAAATATTTCCATGTTTATGCTGATAACGGTGTAGATATTTCCTTGTTAATACAAATAGCGGTGTAGTTATTTCCATGTTTGTACAGATAGCGGTGTAGATATTTCCATGAATATACAGATGGCTGTGTAGATATTTCCATGTTTATACAGATGGCTTTGTAGATATTTCCATGTTTATACAGATGACTTTGGAGGTATTTCCATGTTTATACAGATGGCGGTGTAGATATTTCCATGTTTATAGAGATAGCTGTGTAGATATTTCCATGTTTATACAGATAGCGTTGTAGATATTTCCATGTTTATACAGATCGCGGTGTAGTTACTTCCATGTTTAGACAGATAGCGGTGTTGATATTTCCATGTTTTTACAGATATCGGTGTAGATATTTCCATGTTTACACAGATTGCGGTGTAGGTATTTCCATCTTTCTACAGATGGCATTGTAGATATTTCCATGTTTATACAGATGGCGGTGTAGATATTTCCATGTTTATATAGATGGTGGTGTAGATATTACCAGGTTTATACAGATAGCGGTGTAGATATTTCCATGTTTATACAGATCGTGGTGAAGATATTTCCATGTTTATACAGATCTCGGTGTAAGTATTTCCATGTTTATACAGATCGCGGTGTAGATATTTCCATGTTTATACAGATAGCGGTGTAGATATTTCCATTTTTATACAGACCGCGGTGTAGATATTTCCATGGTTATACAGATAGCGGTGCAGATATTTCCATGTTTGTACAGATGGCAGTGTTGATATTTCCATCTATACACAGATGACCGTGTAGATATTTCCATGTTTATACAGATGGCGGCGCGGATATTTCCATGGATATGTAGATGGCTGTGTAGATATTTCCATGTTTATACTGATAGCGGTTTAGTTATTTCCATGTTTATATAGATAGCGGTGTAGATATTTCCATGTATATACACATGGCTGTGTAGATATTTCCATGTTTAAACAGATAACTTTGTCAGTATTTCCATGTTTATACAGATGGCGGTGTAGATATTTCGATGTTTATAGAGATAGCAGTGGAGATATTTCCATGTTTATACAGATGGCGCTGTAGATATTTCCATGTTTATACAGATAGAATTGAAGATATTTCCATGTTTATGCAGAGAGCAGTGGAGATATTTCCACTTTTATAGAGATAGCGGTTTAGATATTTCATATTTACACAGATAGCGGTGTAGATATTTCCATGTTTATACAGATTGTGGTGTAGATATTTCCATGTTTATACAGATGCCTGTGCAGATATCTCCATATTTATACAGAGGGCTGTGTAGATATTTCTATTTGTATACAGATAGCAGTGTAGATATTTCAATGTTCCTTCACATGACTGTGTAGGTATTTCCATGTTTACACAGATGGCTTTTTAGATATTTCCATGTCTATAGAGATAGCGGTGCAGATATTTCCATGTTTATACAGATAGCAGTGTATATATTTCCATGTTTATACAGATCGTGGTGTAGATATTTCCATGTTTATACAGATACCGATGTAGATATTTCCATGTTTATACAGACCGCAGTGTATATATTTCCATGTTTATAGAGATAGAAGTGTAGATATTTCCAAGTTTGTACAGATGGCGCTGTTGATGTTTCCATGTGTACACAGATTGCCGTGTAGGTATTTCCATGTGTATACAGAAGGCATTGTAGATATTTCCATATTTATACAGATGGTGGTGTAGATATTTCCATGTTTACACAGATGACTGTATAGGTATTTCCATGTTTATACAGATGGAGTTGTAGATATTTCCATGTTTATAGAGATAGCGGTGAGGATATTTCCATATTTATACAGATAACGGTGTAGAAATTTCCATGTTTATACAGATAGCGGTGTAAATATTTCCATGTTTATACAAGTCACGGTGTAGATATTTCCTTGTTTATACAAATAGCGGTGTAGTTATTTCCATGTTTATACAGATAGCGCGTAGATATTTCCATGTATATACAGATGAGTGTGTAGATATTTCCATGTTTATACAGATGGCTTTGTAGATATTTCCATGTTTATACAGATGACTTTGTAGGTATTTCCATGTTTATACAGATGGCGGTGTAGATATTTCCATGTTTATAGAGATAGCTCTGTAGATATATCCATTTTTATACAGATAGCGGTGTAGATATTTCCATGTTTATACAGATAGCGGTGTAGATATTTCCATGTTTATAAAGATCGCTGTGTAGATAATTCCATGTTTATACAGATAGCAGTGTAGATATTTCCATGTTTTTCCAGAAATCGGTGTAGATATTTCCATGTTTACACAGATTGCGGTGTAGATATTTCCATCTTTCTACAGATGGCATTGTAGATATTTCCAAGTTTATGCAGATAGCGGTGTAGATATTTCCATGTTTATACAGCTCGCGGTGCAGATATTTATATCTTTATACAGATGGCATTGTAGATATTTCCTTATTCACACAGATGGCGGTGTAGATGATTCCATGTTTATTCAGATGACGGAGTAGTTAGTTCCATGTTTATGGAGATGGCAGTGTAGATATCTTCATGTTTATAGAGATGGCGGTGTAGATATTTCCATGTTTATAGAGATAGCATTGTAGATATTTACATGTTAATACAGATGGCTGTGTAGATATTTCCATGTGTATACAGATGGCATTGTAGATATTTCCATGTTTATACAGATGACTGTATAGGTATTTCCATGTTTTTACAGATGGCAGTGCAGATATTTCCATGTTTATAGAGATAGCGGTGTAGATATTTCCATGTTTGTACAGATGGCGGTGTTGATATTTCCATCTATACACAGATGGCCGTGCAGATATTTCCATGTTTATACAGATGGAGGCGTAGATATTTCCATGGACATGCAGATGGCGGTGTAGGTATTTCCATGTTTATACAGATAGCGGAGTAGATATTTCCATGTTTAAACAGATGGTGGTGTAGATATTTCCGTGATTATACACATGGCGGAGTAGATACTTCCATCTTTATGGAGATGGAAGTCTAGATATTTTCATGTTTATAGAGATGGCGGTGTAGATATTTCCATATTTATAGAGATAGCAGTGTAGATATTTCCATCTTTCTACAGATGGCACTGTAGATAATTCCATGTTGATACAGATGGCCATGTTGATATTTCCATGTGTATACAGATGGTATTGTAGGTATTTCCATGTTTATACAGATGGTGGTGTAGATATTTCCACGTTTATTCAGATGACTGTGTAGGTATTTCCATGTTTTTACAGATGGCAGTGCAGATTTGTCAATGTTTATTGAGATGGCGCTGTAGATATTTCCATGTTTATACAGATAACGGTGGAGATATTTCCAAGTTTATACAGAGAGCAGTGGAGATATTTCCATGTTTGTACACATAGCGGTGTACATATTTCCATCTTTATAGAGACAGCCGTGTAGGTATTTCCATGCTTATACAGATAGCGGTGCAGATATTTCCATGTTTACACAGATGCCTATGCAGATATTTCCATATTTTTACAGAGGGCTGTGTAGATATTTCTATGTTTATACTTATGGCATTGTAGATATTTAAATGTTCCTACACATGACTGTGTAGGTATTTCTATGTTTAAATAGATGTCTTTGTAGATATTTCCATGTTTTTAGAGATAGCGGTGCTGATATTTCCATGTTTATACAGATAGCGATGTGTATATTTCCATGTTTATACAGATCATGGTGTAGACATTTCCATGTTTATACAGATACCGGTGTAGATACTTCCATGTTTACACAGACCGCAGTGTAGATATTCCCATGTTTATAGAGATAGCATTGTAGATATTTCCAGGTTTGTACAGATGGCGGTGTTGGTGTTTCCATCTATACACAGATTTCCGTGTAGGTATTTCCATGTTTATACAGATGGCATTGTAGATATTTCCATGTTTATACAGATGGTGGTGTAGATATTTCCATGTTTACACAGATGACTGTATAGGTATTTCCATGTTTATACAGATGGCGGTGTAGATATTTCCATGTTTATAGAGATAGCGGTGAGGATATTTCCATATTTATACAGATAACGGTGTAGAAATTTCCATGTTTATACAGATAGCGGTGTAAATATTTCCATGTTTATACGAGTCACTGTGTAGATATTTCCTTGTTTATACAAATAGCGGTGTAGTTATTTCCATGTTTATACAGATAGCGGCGTAGATATTTCCATGTATATACAGATGAGTGTGTAGATATTTCCATGTTTATACAGATGGCTTTGTAGATATTTCCATGTTTATACAGATGACTTTGTAGGTATTTCCATGTTTATACAGATGGCGGTGTAGATATTTCCATGTTTATAGAGATAGCTCTGTAGATATATCCATGTTTATACAGATAGCGGTGTAGATATTTCCATGTTTATACAGATAGCGGTGTAGATATTTCCATGTTTATAAAGATCGCTGTGTAGATACTTCCATGTTTATACAGATAGCAGTGTAGATATTTCCATGTTTTTCCAGATATCGGTGTAGATATTTCCATATTTATACAGATAATGGTGTAGAAATTTCCATGTTTATACAGATAGCGGTATAAATATTTCCATGTTTATACAAGTCACAGTGTAGATATTTCCTTGTTCATACAAAAAGCGGTGTAGTTATTACCATGTTTATACAGATAGTGGTGTAGATATTTCCATGTATATACAGATGGCTGTGTAGATATTTCCATGTTTATACAGATGGCTTTGTAGATATTTCCATCTTTATACAGATGACATTGTAGGTCCTTCCATGTATATACAGATGGCGGTGTAGATATTTCCATGTTTATAGAGATAGCTTTGTAGATATTTCCATGTTTATACAGATCGCAGTGTAGATATTTCCATGTTTATACAGATAGCGGTGTAGATATTTCCATGTTTATAGTGATAGCGGTGTAGTTATTTCCATGTTTATAGACATAGCGGTGTAGATATTTCCATGTTTATATAGATGGCATTGTAGATATTTCTATGTTTATACCGATAGCAGTGTTGGTATTTCCACGTTTATACAGTTAGCGATGTAGATATTTCCATGTTTATACAGCTCGCGGTGCAGATATTTATATCTTTATACAGATGGCATTGTAGATATTTCCTTATTCACACAGATGGCGGTGTAGATGTTTCCATGTTTATACAGATGGCGGATTAGTTAGTTCCATGTTTATGGAGATGGCAGTGTAGATATTTTCATGTTTATAGAGATGGCGGTGTAGATATTTCCATGTTTATAGAGATAGCAGTGTAGATATTTAAATGTTTATACAGATGGCTGTGTAGATATTTCCATGTGTATACAGATGGCATTGTAGATATTTCCATGTTTATACAGATCACTGTATAGGTATTTCCATGTTTTCACAGATGGCAGTGCTGATATTTCCATGTTTATAGAGATATCGGTGTAGATATTTCCATGTTTGTACAGATGGCGGTGTTGATATTTCCATCTATACACAGATGGCCGTGTAGATATTTCCATGTTTATACAGATGGCGGCGTAGTTATTTCCATGGACATGCAGATGGCGGTGTAGATATTTCCATGTTTATACAGATAGCGGTGTAGATATTTCCATCTTTACACAGATGGTGGTGTTGATATTTCCGTGTTTATACACATGGCGGAGTAGATACTTCCATCTTTATGGAGATGGCAGTGTAGATATTTTCATGTTTATAGAGATGGCGGTGTAGATATTTCCATATTTATAGAGATAGCGGTGTAGATATTTCCATCTTTATACAGATGGCAGTGTAGATAATTCCATGTTTATACAGATGGCCGTGTAGATATTTCCATATTTATACAGATGTCTGTGTAGATATTTCCATGTTTATACAGATGGTATCGTAGGTATTTCCATGTTTGTGCAGATGGTGGTGTAGATATTTCCATGTTTATTCAGATGACTGTGTAGATATTTCCATGTTTTTACAGATGGCAGTTTAGATTTGTCAATGTTTATAGAGATGGCGCTGTAGATATTTCCATGCTTATACAGATGACTTTGTAGTTATTTCCATGTTTATACAGATAGCGGTGTAGATATTTCCATGTTTATAGAGATAGCTGTGTAGATATTTCCATGTTAATACAGATAGCGGTGTAGATATTTCCATGTTTATACAGATCGCGGTGTAGATATTTCCATGTTTATACAGATCGCGGTGTAGATATTTCAATGTTTATACAGATATCGTTGTAGATTTTCCCATATTTTTACAGATATCGGTGTAGATATTTCCATGTTTACACAGATTGCGGTATAGATATTTCCATCTTTCTACAGATGGCAGTGTAGATTGTTCCATGTTTATACTGATGGCCATGTTGATATTTCCATGTGTATACAGATGGTATTGTAGGTATTTCCATGTTTATACAGATGGTGGTGTAGATATTTCAACGTTTATTCAGATGACTGTGTAGATATTTCCATGTTTTTAGAGATGGCAGTGTAGATATTTCAATGTTTATTGAGATGGCGCTGTTGATATTTCCATGTTTAAACAGATAGTGGTGTAGACATTTCCATATTGATAGAGATATCGGTGCAGATATTTCCATGTTTATACAGACAGCAGTGGATATAATTCCATGTTTATACACATAGCGGTGTACATATTTCCATGTTTATAGAGACAGTGGTGTAGGTATTTCCATGTTTATACACTTAGTGGTGCAGATATTTCCATGTTTACACAGATGCCTATGCAGATATTTCCATATTTATACAAAGGTCTGTGTAGATATTTCTATGTTTATACAGATGGCAGTGTAGATATTTCCATGTTCCTACACATGACTGTGTAGGTATTTCCATGTTTATACAGATGGCTTTGTAGATATTTCTATGTTCACAGAGATAGCGGTGCAGATATTTCCATGTTTATACAGATAGCGGTGTATATATTTCCATGTTTATACAGATCGTGGTGTAGATATTTCCATGTTTATACAGATACCGGTGAAGATATTTCCATGTTTATACAGTGTACATGTTTATACATGTTTATACAGATGGCGGTGTAGATATTTCCATGTTTATACAGATAACTTTGTAAGTATTTCCATGTTAATAGAGATGGCGGTGTAGATATTTTGATGTTTGTAGAGATAGCAGTGGAGATATTTCCATGTTTATGCAGATAGCGGTGTAGATATTTCCATGTTTTTACTGATTTCGGTGTAGATATTTCCATGTTTATAGAGATGGCGGTGTAGATATTTCCATGTTCATAGATATAGCGGTGTTGATTTTTCCGTGTTTATAGAAATAGCGGTGTGGATATTTCCATGTTTATACAGATAGGGGTGTAGATATTTCCATGTTAATAGAGATAGCGTTGTAGATATTTCCATGTTTATATAGATCACGGTGTAGATATTTCCATGTTTATACAGATCACGGTGTAGATATTTCCATGTTTATACAGATCGCGGTATTGATATTACCATGTTTATAGGGATAGCCGTGCAAATATTTCCACATTTATACAGATAGCGGTGTAGTTATAAGCATGTTTATACAGATAGCGGTGTAGATATTTCCATGTATAAATAGATGTCTGTGTATATATTTCCATGTTTATACAGATGGCGGTGTAGATATTTCCTTGTTTATACAAACAGTGGTGTAGTTATTTCCATGTTTATACAGATAGCGGTGTAGATATTTCCATGTATATACAGATGGCTGTGTAGATATTTCCATGTTTATACAGAAGGCTGAGTAGATATTTCCATGTTTACACAGATGACTTTGTAAGTATTTCCATGTTTATACAGATGGCGGTGTAGGTATTTCCATGTTTATAGAGATAGATGTGTAGATATTTCCATGTTTACACAGATGACTTTGTAGGTATTTCCATGTATTTATAGATAGCGGTGTAGTTATTTCCATGTATATACACATGGCTGTGTAGATATTTCCATGTTTATACAGATGGCGGTGTAGATATTTCCATGTTTATACAGATAACTTTGTAAGCATTTCCATGTTTATACAGATGGCCGTGTAGATATTTCGATGTTTATAGAGATAGCAGTGGAGATATTTCCTTGTTTACAGTTAGCGGTATAGATATTTCCATGTTTATTCTGATCATGGTGTAGGTATTTCCATGTTTATAGAGATGGCGGTGTAGATATTTCCATGTTCATAGAGATTGCGGTGTTGAGTTTTCCATGTTTATAGAGATAGCGGTGTGGATATTTCCATGCTTATACAGAGAGGGGTGCAGATATTTCCATGTTTATAGACATGGCGGTGTAGATATTTCCATGTTTATACAGATCACACTGTAGATATTTCCTTGTTTATACTAATAGCGGTGTAGTTATTTCCATGTTTATAAAGATAGCGGTGTCGATATTTCCATGTATATACACATGGCTGTGTAGATACATCCATGTTTGTACAGATGGCTGTGTAGATATTTCCATGTTTATACAGATGACTTTGTAGGTATTTCTATGTTTATACAGATGGCGGTGTAGCTATTTCCATGATTACAGAGATAGCTTTGTAGATATTTCCATGTTTATACAGATAGCGGTTTAGATATTTCCATGTTTATAGAGATCGCAGTGTAGATATTTCCATGTTTATACAGATCGTGGTGTAGATATTTCCATGTTTAAACAGATAGCGGTGTAGATATTTCCATGTTTTTACAGATAGCGGTGTAGATATTTCCATGTTTACACAGATTGCGGTGTAGATATTTCCATTTTTCTACAGATGGCATTGTAGATATTTCCAAGTTTATACAGATGGCGGTGCAGATATTTCCATGTTTATATAGATGGTGGTGTAGATATTACCATGTTTATACAGGTGGCGGTGTAGATATTTCCATGTTTATACAGATTGTGGTGAAGATATTTCCATGTTTATACAGATCGCGGTGTAGATATTTCCATGTTTATACAGATGGTGGTGTAGATATTTCCATGTTTATACAGATAACTTTGTAAGTATTTCCATGTTTATACAAATAGCCGTGTAGTTATTTCCAAGTTTATAAATATACCGGTGTAGATATTTCCATGTATATACACATGGCTGTTTAGATATTTCCATGTTTATACAGATGGCGGTGTAGATATTTCCATGTTTATACAGATAACTTTGTAGATATTTCCATGTTTATGTAGATGGCGGTGTAGATATTTTGATGTTTATAGAGATAGCAGTGGAGATATTTCCATGTTTATGCAGATAGCGGGGTAGATATTTCCATGTTTTTACTGATTGCGGTGTAGATATTTCCATGTTTATAGAGATGGCGGTGTAGATATTTCCATGTTCATAGATATAGCGGTGTTGATTTTTCCGTGTTTATAGAGATAGCGGTGTGGATATTTCCATGTTTATACAGATAGGGGTGTAGATATTTCCATGTTTATAGAGATAGCATTGTAGATATTTCCATGTTTATATAGATCACGGTGTAGATATTTCCATGTTTATACAGATCATGGTGTAGAGATTTCCATGTTTATACATATCGCGGTGTTGATATTACCATGTTTACAGGGATAGCCGTGCAAATATTTCCAAATTTATACAGATAGCGGTGTAGTTATTAGCATATTTATACAGATAGCGTTGTAGATATTTCCATGTATAAACAGATGTCTGTGTATATATTTCCATGTTTAAACAGATGGCGGTGTAGATATTTCCTTGTTTATACAAATAGCGGCGTAGTTATTTCCATGTTTATACAGATAGCGGTGTAGATATTTCCATGTTTATACAGACCGTGGTGTAGATAATTCCATGTTTACACAGATAGTGGTGCAGATATTTCCATGTTTGTACTGATGGCGGTGTTGATATTTCCATCTATACACTGATGACCGTGTAGATATTTCCATGTTTATACAGATGGCGGCGCAGATATTTCCATGGATATGTAGATGGCGGTGTAGATATTTCCATGTTTATACAGATAGCGGTGTAGTTATTTCCATGTTTATATAGATAGCGTTGTAGTTATTTCCATGTATATACACATGTCTTTGTAGATATTTCCATGTTTATACAGATGGCGGTGTAGATATTTCCATGTTTATACAGATAACTTTGTAAGTAATTCCATGTTTATACAGATGGCCGTGTAGATATTTCGATGTTTATAGAGATAGCAGTGGAGGTATTTCCATGTTTATACAGATAGCGTTGTAGATATTTCCATGTTTATTCTGATCGTGTTGTAGATATTTCCATGTTAATAGAGATGGCGGTGCAGATATTTCCATGTTCATAGAGATAGCGGAGTTGATTTTTCCAGGTTTATAGAGATAGCGTTGTGGATATTTCCATGCTTATACAGACATGGGTGTAGATATTTCCATGTTTATAGAGATAGCGGTGTAGATATTTCCATGTTTATACAGATAGCGGTGTAGATATTTCCATGTTTATACAGACCGCGGTGTAGATATTTCCATGTTTATACAGATAGCGGTGCAGATATTTCCATGTTTGTACAGATGGCGGTGTTGATATTTCCATCTATACACTGATGACCGTGTAGATATTTCCATGTTTATACAGATGGCGGCGCAGATATTTCCATGGATATGTAGATAGCGGTGTAGATATTTCCATGTTTATACAGATAGCGTTGTAGTTATTTCCATGTTTATATAGATAGCGGTGTAGTTATTTCGATGTATATACACATGGCTGTGTAGATATTTCCATGTTTATACAGATGGCGGTGTAGATATTTCCATGTTTATACAGATAACCTTGTAAATATTTCCATGTTTATACAGATGGCGGTGTAGATATTTCGATGTTTACAGAGATAGCAGTGGAGATATTTCCATGTTTATACAGATAGCGGTGTAGATATTTCCATGTTTATACTGATCGTGGTGTAGATATTTCCATGTTTATAGAGATGACGGTGTAGATATTTCCATGTTCATAGAGAGAGCAGTGTTGATTTTTCCATGTTTAGAAATAGCGGTGTGGATATTTCCATGTTTATACAGATATGGGTGTAGATATTTCCATGTTTATAGACATGGTGGTGTAGATATTTCCATATTTATACAGATCACGGTGTAGATATTTCCTTGTTTATACTAATAGCGGTGTAGTTATTTCCATGTTTATACAGATATCAGTGTAGATATTTCCATGTATATACACATGGCTGTGTAGATATTTCCATGTTTATACAGATGTCTGTGTAGATATTTCCATGTTTATACAGATGACTTTGTAGGTATTTCTTCGTTTATACAGATGGCGGTGTAGGTATTTACATGTTTATAGAGATAGCTGTGTAGTTCTTTCCATGTTTATACAGATAGCGGTGTAGATATTTCCATGTTTATACAGATCGCGGTGTAGATATTTCCATGTTTATACAGATCGTGGTGTAGATATTTCCATGTTTATACAGATAGCGGTGTAGAAATTTCCATGTATTTACAGATAGCGGTGTAGATATTTCCATGTTTACACAGATTGCGGTGTAGATATTTCCATCTTTCTACAGATGTCATTGTAGATATTTCCAAGTTTATACAAATGGCGGTGTAGATATTTCCATGTTTATATAGATGGTGGTGTAGGTATTACCATGTTTATACAGGTGGCGGTGTAGATATTCTCCATGTTTATACAGATTGTGGTGAAGATATTTCCATGTTTATACAGATCGCGGTGTAGATATTTCCATGTTTATACAGATGGTGGTGTAGATATTTCCATGTTCATAGAGATAGCGGTGTTGATTTGTCCATGTTTATAGAGATAGCGGTTTGGATATTTCCATGTTTATACAGATATTGGTGTAGATATTTACATGTTTGTAGACATGGTGGTGTAGATATTTCCATATTTATACAGATCACGGTGTAGATATTTCCTTGTTTATACTAATAGCGGTGTAGTTATTTCCATGTTTATACAGATAGTGGTGTAGATATTTCCATGTATGTACACATGGCTGTGTAGATATTTCCATGTTTATACAGATGGCTGTGTAGATATTTCCATGTTTATACAGATGACTTTGTAGGTATTTGTATGTTTATACAGATGGCGGTGTAGTTATTTCCATGTTTATAGAGATAGCTGCGTAGATATTTCCATCTTTATACAGATAGCGGTGTAGATATTTCCATATTTATACAGATCGCGGTGTAGATATTTCCATGTTTATACAGATCGCGGTGTAGATATTTCCATGTTTATACAGATAGCGGTGTAGATATTTCCATGTTTTTACAGATAGCGGTGTAGATATTTCCATGTTTACACAGATTGCGGTGTAGATATTTCCATCTTTCTACAGATGGCATTGTAGATATTTCCAAGTTTATACAGATGGCGGTGTAGATATTTCCATGATTATATAGATGGTGGTGTAGATATTACCATGTTTATACAGGTGGCGGTGTAGATATTTCTATGTTTATACAGATAGCGGTGTAGATATTTCCATGTTTAAAGAGATAGCGCTGTTGGTAATTCCATGTTTATAGACATAGCGGTGTAGATATTTCCATGTTTATATAGATGGCGTTGTAGATATTTCCATGTGTATACTGATAGCGGTGTTGATATTTCCACATTTATACAGATAGCGATGTAGATATTTCCATGTTTATACAGCTAGCGGTGCAGGTATTTATATCTTTATACAGATGGCATTGTAGATATTTCCTTATTCACACAGATGGCGGTGTAGATGTTTCCATGTTAGTACAGATGGCAGAGTAGTTAGTTCCAGGTTTATGGAGATGGCAGTGTAGATATTTTCATGTTTATAGAGATGGCGGTGTAGATATTTCCATGTTCATAGAGATAGCAGTCTAGATATTTACATGTTTAAACAGATGGCTGTGTAGATATTTCCATGTGTATACAGATGTCATTGTAGATATTTCCATGTTTATACAGATGACTGTATACGTATTTCCATGTTTTTACAGATGGCAGTGCAGATATTTCCATGTTTATAGAGATAGCGGTGTAGATATTTCCATGTTTGCACAGATGGCGGTTTTGATATTTCCTTCTATACACAGATGGCCGAGTAGATATTTCCATGTTTATACAGATGGCGGCGTAGATATTTCCATGTTTACACAGATAGTGGTGTACATATTTCCGTGTTAATACACATGGCAGAGTAGATACTTCCATCTTTATGGAGATGGCAGTGTAGATATCTTCATGTTTATAGAGATGGCAGTGTAGATATTTCCATATTTATAGAGATAGCGGTGTACATATTTCCATCTTTCTACAGATGGCAGTGTAAGTATTTCCATGTTTATACAGATGGCCGTGTAGACATTTCCCTATTTATTCAGATGTCTGTGTAGATATTTCCATGTGTATACAGATGGTATTGTAGGTATTTCCATGTTTATACAGATGGTGGTGTAGATATTTCCATGTTTATTCAGATGACTGTGTAGATATTTCCATGTTTTTACAGATGGCAGTGCAGATATTTCAATGTTTATAGAGATGGTGCTGTAGATATTTCCGTGTTTATACAGATAACGGTGGAGATATTTCCATGTTTATACAGAGAGCAGTGGAGATATTTCCACGTTTATACACATAGCGGTGTACATATTTCCATGTTTATAGAGACAGCGGTGTAGGTATTTCCATGTTTATACAGTTAGCGGTGCAGATATTTCCATGTTTACACAGATGCCTATGCAGATATTTCCATATTTATACAGAGGGCTGTGTAGATATTTCTATGTTTACACAGAAGACAGTGTAGATATGTAAATGTTCCTACACATGACTGTGTAGTTATTTCCATGTTTATACAGATGTCTTTGTAGTTATTTCCATGTTTATAGAGATAGCGGTGCAGATATTTCCATGTTTGTACAGATAGCGGTGTAGATATTTCCATGTTTATAGAGATAGCGGTGTAGATATTTCCATGTTTATACAGACCGCGGTGTAGATATTTCCATGTTTATACAGATCACGGTGCAGATATTTCCATGTTTATAGAGATAACGGTGTACATATTTCCATGTTTATACAGATAGCGGTGCAGATATTTCCATGTTTGTACAGATTGCGGTGTTGATATTTCCATCTATACACAGATGAACATGTAGATATTTCCATGTTTATACAGATGGCGGCGCAGATATTTCCACGGATATGTAGATGGCGGTGTAGATATTTCCATGTTTATTCAGATAGCGGTGTAGTTATTTCTATGTTTATATAGATAGCGGTGTAGATATTTCGATGTTTATCCAGATAACTTTGTAAGTATTTCCATGTTTATACAGATGGCGGTGTAGATATTTCCATGTTTATACAGATAACTTTGTAAGTATTTCCATGTTTATACAGATGGCGGTGTACATATTTCGATGTTTACAGAGATAGCAGTGGAGATATTTTCATGTTTATACAGATGGCGGTGTAGATATTTCCATGTTTATACAGAGAACTTTGTAAGTATTTCCATGTTTATACAGACGGCGGTGTAGATATTTCGATGTTTATAGAGATAGCAGTGGAGATATTTCCATGTTTATATAGATGGTGGTGTAGATATTTCCATTTTTATACAGGTAGCGGTGTAGATATTTCCATGTTTATAAAGATTGTGGTGAAGATATTTCCATGTTTATATAGATCGCGGTGTAGATACTTCCATGTTTATACAGATCGCGTTGTAGGTATTTCCATGTTTATACAGATAGCAGTGTAGATATTTCCATGTTTATACAGATAGCAGTGTAGATATTTCCATCTTTATAGAGATAGCGGTGTAGGTATTTCCATGTTTATAGACATAGCTGTGTAGATATTTCCATGTTTATATAGATGGCGTTGTAGATATTTCCATGTTTATATCGATAGCGGTGTTGGTATTTCCACGTTTATACAGATAGCTATGTAGATTTTCCATGTTTATACAGCTCGCGGTGCAGATATTTATATCTTTATACAGATGGCATTGTAGGTATATGCTTATTCACACAGATGGCGGTGTAGGTGTTTCCATGTTTATACAGATGGCGGAGTAGTTAGTTCCATGTTTATGCAGATGGCAGTGTAGATATTTTCTTGTTTATACAGATGACTGTATAGGTATTTCCATGTTTATACAGATGGCAGTGCAGATATATCCATGTTTATAGTGATAGCGATGTAGATATTTCCATGTTTGCACAGATGGCGGTGTTGATATTTCCATCTATACACAGATGGCCGTGTATATATTTCCATGTTTATACAGATGGTGGTGTAGATATTCCCATGGACATGCAGATGGCGGTGTAGATATTTCCATGTTTATACAGATAGCGGTGTAGATATTTCCATGTTTACACAGATGGTCTTGTAGATATTTTCGTGTTTATACACATGACTGATCGCGGTGAAGATATTTCCATGTTTATAGGGATGGCTGTGTAGATATTTCCATGTTTATTCAGATCGCGATGTAGATATTTCCAGGATTATACAGATCATGGTGTAGATATTTCCATGTTTATTCAGATCGCGATGTTGACATTACCATGTTTATAGGGATGGCGGTGCAAATATTTCCACATTTATGCAGATAGCGGTGTAGTTATTAGCATGTTTATAAAGATAGTGGTGTAGATATTTCCATGTATAAACAGATGTGTGTGTATATATTTCCAAGTTTATTCAAATAGCGGTGTAGATATTTCCAGGTATGTAGAGATGGCTGTGTAGATATTTCCATGTTTACACAGATGGCTGTGTAGATATTTCCATGTTTATACAGATTACTTTGTAGGTATTTCCATGTTTATACAGATGGCAGTGTAGATATTTCCATGTTTATAGAGATAGCTGCGTAGATATTTCCATGTTTATACAGATAGCGATCTAGATATTTCCATGTTTATACAGATCGCAGTGTACATATTTCCATGTTTATACAGATGGCGGTGTAGATAATTCCATGTTTATAGAGATAGCGGTGTAGATATATCTATGTTCATAGAGATAGCAGTGAGGATATTTCCATGTTTATACAGATAGCAGTGTAGATATTTCCACTTTTACAGAGATAGCGGTTTAGATATTTCATATTTATACAGAAATCGGTGTAGATATTTCCATGATTATACATATTGCGGTGTAGATATTTCCATGTTTATACAGATAGCGGTGTAGATATTTCCACGTTTATACTGATGTCGGTTTAGGTATTTCCATGTTTCTACAAATGGCAGTGTAGATATTTCCATGTTTGTAGAGATGGCGGTGTAGATATTTCCATGTTTATATTGATGGCAGTGTAGATATTTTCTTGTTTATGTAGATGACGTTGTAGATACCTCCATGTTTAAAGAGATGGCGGTGTGTATATTTCCATGTTGATGGAGATAGCGGTGTAGATATTTCCATGTTTATAGAGATAGCGTTGAAGTTATTTCCATGTTTATAGAGATAGCGGTGAAGGTATTTCCATGTTTCTACAGATGACTGTGTAGATATTTCCATGTTTACAGATATAGCGGTAAAGATATTTCCATCTTTCATAGATTGCGGTGTAGACATTGCAAAGTTTACACAGATAGCGGTGCAGATATTTCCAAGTTTACACAGATAACTGTGTCGATATTTCCATGTTTATGGAGATATCATTGTAGATATTTCCATGTTTATACAGATAGCGGTGTAGTTATTTACATGTTGATACAGATAGCAGTGTAGATATTTTCAGGGTTATACAGATAGTGGTGTAGATATTTCCACGTTTTACAGATAGCTGTGTAGATATTTCCCTGTTTACACAGATAGCGTTGTAAATATTTCCATGTTTACACAGATAGCGTTGTAGATATTTCCATGCTTACTCAGATTGTGGTGTATATATTTCCAAGTTTACACAGAGAGCTGTGTAGATATTTCCATGTTTACACAGATAGCGTTGTAGATATTTCATTGTTTACAGAGATAGCGGTGTAGGTATTTCCATGTTTTTAAAGATACCGGTGTAGGTATTACCGTGTTTATAAATATAGCGGTGGAGATATTTCCATGTTTACAGATAGCGGTGTAAAAATTTCCATGTTTGTACAGATAGCGGTGTAGTTATTTCCATGTTTATACAGATAGCGGTGTAGATATTTCCATGTTTATAGAGACTGCGGTGTAGATATTTCCATCTTTGCACAGATTGCTGTGTAGATATTTCCATCTTTATACAGATTGCGGTGTAGTTATTTCCATGTTGATACAGATAGCGGTGTAGATATTTCCATGTTTATACACGTAGCGGTGTAGAAATTCCCATGTTTATACAGATCTCTTTGTAGATATTTCCATCTTTCTACACATGTCAGTGTAGACATTTCCAAGTTTATACAGATGTCTGTGTAGATATTTCCATGTTTATGCAGATGGCGGTGTAGATGTTTCCATGTTTATACAGATGGCGGAGTAGTTAGTACCATGTTTATGGAGATGGCAGTGTAGATATTTCCATGTTTATACAGATAGCGGTGTAGAAATTTACATGTCTATAGAGATAGCGGTGTAGGTATTTCCATATTTTTACAGATTTCGGTGTAGATATTTCCAACTTTATACAGATGGCGGTGTAGATATTTCCATGTTTATACCGATGGCAGTGAAGATACATCCATGTTTCTGAAGATGGCGGTGTAAATATTTTCATGTTTATAGAGATGAAGGTGTACATATTTCCATGTATATAGAGATAGCAGTGTAGATATTTTCATGTTTATAGAGAAAGCGGTGTAGGTATTTCCATGTTTATAGAGATAGCTGTGTAGATATTTCCATATTTATACAGATAGCGGTGTAGGTATTTCCATGTTTATACAGATTGCGGTGTAGATATTTCCATGTTTCTACAGTTGGCGGTGTAGATATTTCCTTGTTTATACAGACATCGGTGTAGATATTTCCATGTTTACAGGTAGCGGTGCAGGTATTTCCAAGTTTACAGAGATAGCGGTGTAGTTATTTCCATCTTTGCACAGATTGCCGTGTAGCTATTTCCATGTTTACGCAGATAGCTGTGTAGATATTTCCGAGTTTACACAGATAGCTGTGTAGATATTTCCATGTTTACACACATACCGTTGTAGATATTTCCATGTTTATACAGATTGCGGTTTAGATATGTCCATGATTATACAGATAGCGGTGTAGATATTTTCATGTTTATACAGATAGCGGTGGAGATATTTCCATGTTTATAGAGACTGCGGTATAGATATTTCCATGTTTATACAGATAGCGGTGTAGATATTTCCATGTTTTCAGAGATAGCAGTGTAGATATTTCCATCTTTGCACAGATTGCTGTGTAGATATTTCCATTTTTACACAGATAGCTGTGTAGATATTTCCATGTTTACTCAGATAGCGTTGTAGATATTTCATTGTTTACAGAGATAGCGGTGTAGGTATTTCCATGTTTTTAAAGATACCCGTGTAGGTATTACCGTGTATATAAATATAGCGGTGGTGATATTTCCATGTTTATACAGATAACGGTGTAAAAATTTCCATGTTTATACAGATAGCGGTGTAGTTATTTCCATGTTTATACTGATAGCGGTGTAGATATTTCCATGTTTATAGAGACTGCGGTGTAGATATTTCCATCTTTGCACAGATTGCTGTGTAGATATTTCCATCTTTATACAGATTGCGGTGTAGTTATTTCCATGTTGATACAGATAGCGGTGTAGTTATTTCCATGTTTATACACGTAGCGGTGTACAAATTCCCATGTTTATACAGATCTCTTTGTAGATAATTCCATCTTTCTACACATGTCAGTGTAGACATTTCCACGTTTATACAGATGTCTGTGTAGATATTTCCATGTTTATGCAGATGGCGGTGTAGATGTTTCCATGTTTATACAGATGGCGGAGTAGTTAGTACCATGTTTATGGAGATGGCAGTGTAGATATTTCCATGTTTATACAGATAGCGGTGTAGAAATTTACATGTCTATAGAGATATCAGTGTAGGTATTTCCATATTTATACAGATTTCGGTGTAGATATTTCCAACTTTATACAGATGGCGGTGTAGATATTTCCATGTTTATACAGATGGCAGTGAAGATATTTCCATGTTTATACAGATAGTGGTGTAGATATTTCCATGTTTATACTGATGGCGGTGTAGATACATCCATGTTTCTGAAGATGGCGGTGTAAATATTTTCATGTTTATAGAGATGAAGGTGTACATATTTCCATGTATATAGAGATAGCAGTGTAGATATTTTCATGTTTATAGAGAAAGCGGTGTAGGTATTTCCATGTTTATAGAGATAGCTGTGTAGATATTTCCATATTTATACAGATAGCGGTGTAGATATTTCCATGTTTATACAGATTGCGGTGTAGATATTTCCATGTTTCTACAGTTGGCGGTGTAGATATTTCCTTGTTTATACAGACATCGGTGTAGATATTTCCATGTTTACAGGTAGCGGTGTAGGTATTTCCAAGTTTACAGAGATAGCGGTGTAGTTATTTCCATCTTTGCACAGATTGCCGTGTAGCTATTTCCATGTTTACGCAGATAGCTGTGTAGATATTTCCGAGTTTACACAGATAGCTGTGTAGATATTTCCATGTTTACACACATACCGTTGTAGATACTTCCATCTTTATGGAGATGGCAGTGTAGATATTTTCATGTTAATAGAGAATGCGGTGTAGATATTTCCATATTTATAGAGATAGCGGTGTAGATATTTCCATGTATATACAGATCGTGGTGAAGATATTTCCATGTTTATACAGATCGCGGTGTAGACATTTCCATGTTTATACAGATCGCGGTGTAGATATTTCCATGTTTATACAGATCGCGGTGTAGATATTTCCATGTTTATACAGATAGCGGTGTAGATATTTCCATGTTTATAGCGATAGCGCTGTAGGTATTTCCATGTTTATAGACATAGCGGTGTACATATTTCCATGTTTATATAGATGGCGTTGTAGATATTTCCATGTTTATACCGATAGCGTTGTTGGTATTTCCACATTTATACAGATAGCGATGTAGATATTTCCATGTTTATAGAGCTCGCGGTGCAGATATTTATATCTTTATACAGATGGCATTTTAGATATTTCCTTGTTCACACAGATGGCGGTGTAGATTTTTCCATGTTTATACAGATGGCAGAGTAGTTAGTTCCATATTTATGGAGATGGCAGTGTAGATATTTTCATGTTTATAGAGATGGCGGTGTAGATATTTCCATGTTTATAGAAATAGCAGTGTAGATATTTACATGTTTATACAGATGGCTGTGTAGATATTTCCATGTGTATACTGATGGCATTGTAGATATTTTCATGTTTATACAGATGACATTATAGCTATTTCCATGTTTTTACAGATGGCAGTGCAGATATTTCCATGTTTATAGAGATAGCGGTCTAGATATTTCCATGTTTGTACAGATGGCGGTGTTGATATTTCCTTCTATACACAGATGGCCGTGTAGATATTTCCATGTTTATACAGATGGCGGCGTAGATATTTCCATGAACATGCAGATGGCGGTGTAGATATTTCCATGTTTATACAGATAGCGGTGAAGATATTTCCATGTTTACACAGATGGTGGTGCAGATATTTCCGTGTTTATACACATGGCGGAGTAGATACTTCCATCTTTATGGAGATGGCAGTGTAGATATTTTCATGTTTATAGAGATGGCGGTGTAGATATTTCCATATTTATAGAGATAGCGGTGTAGATATTTCCATCTTTCTACAGATGGCAGTGAAGATATTTCCATGTTTATACAGATGGCCGTGTAGGTATTTCCATATTTATACAGATGTCTGTGTAGATATTTCCATGTGTATACAGATGGTATTGTAGGTATTTCCATGCTTATACAGATGGTGGTGTAGATATTTCCATGTTTATACAGTTGGCGGTGTAGATATTTCCATGTTTTTACAGATGGCGGTGTAGATATTTCAATGTTTATAGAGATGGCGCTGTAGATATTTCCATGTTTATACAGATAACGGTGGAGATATTTCCATGTTTATACAGAGAGCAGTGGAGATATTTCCATGTTTATACACATAGCGGTGTAGATATTTCCATGTTTATAGAGACAGCAGTGTAGGTATTTCCATGTTTATACAGATAGCGGTGCAGATATTTCCATGTTTACACAGATGCCTATGCAGATATTTCCATATTTATACAGAGGGCTTTGTAGATATTTCTATGTTTAAACAGATGTCAGTGAAGATATTTAAATATTCCTACACATGACTTTGTAGGTATTTCCATGTTTATACAGATGTCTTTGTAGATATTTCCATGTTTATAGAAATAGCGGTGCAGATATTTCCATGTTTATACAGATATCGGTGTATATATTTCCATGTTTATACAGATCATGGTGTAGATATTTCCATGTTTATACAGATACCGGGGTAGATATTTCCATGTTTATACAGACCGCAGAGTAGATCTTTCCATATTTATAGAGATAGCAGTGTAGATATTTCCATGTTTGTACAGATGGCGGTGTTGATGTTTCCATTTATACACAGATTGCCATGTAGGTATTTCCATGTGTATTCAGATGGCATTGAAGATATTTCCATGTTTATACAGATGGTGGTGTAGATATTTCCATGTTTACACAGATGACTGTATAGGTATTTCCCTGTTGATACAGACGGCGTTGTAGATATTTCCATGTTTATAGAGATACCTGTGTAGATATTTACATGTTTATACAGATAGCGGTGTAGATATTTCCATGTTTATACAGATCGCGGTGTAGATATTTCCATGTATATACAGATAGTGGTGTAGATATTTCCATGTTTATACAGATCGCGGTGTAGATATTTCCATGTTTATACAGATCGCAGTGTAGATATTTCCATGTTTATACAGATAGCGGTGTAGATATTTCCATGTGTTTACAGATAGCGGTGTAGATAGTTCCATGTTTACACAGATTGCAGTGTAGTTATTTCCATCTTTCTACAGATGGCATTGTAGATATTTCCATGTTTATACAGATGGCGGCGTAGATATTTCCATGTTTATATAGATGGTGGTGTAGATATTACCATGTTTATAAAGGTAGCGGTGTAGATATTTCCATGTTTGTACAGATTGTGGTGAAGGTATTTCCATATTTATACAGATCACGGTGTAGATATTTCCATGTTTATACAGATCACGGTGTAGATATTTCCATGGTTATACAGATAGCGGTGTAGATATTTCCATGCTTATACAGATAGCGGTGTAGATATTTCCATATTTATACAGAAAACGGTGTAGAAATTTCCATGTTTATACAGATAGCGGTGTAAATATTTCCATGTTTATACAGATCACGGTGTAGATATTTCCATGTTTATAGAGATAGCTGTGTAGATATTTCCATGTTTATACAGATAGCGGTGTAGATATTTCCATGTTTATACAGATCGCAGTGTAGATATTTCCATGTTTATACAGATAGCGGTGTAGATATTTCCATGTGTTTACACATAGCGGTGTAGATAGTTCCATGTTTACACAGATTACGGTGTAGATATTTCCATCTTTCTACAGATGGCATTGTGGATATTTCCATGTTTATACAGATGGCGGTGTAGACATTTCCATGTTTATGTAGATTGTGGTGTAGATATTACCATGTTTATACATGTAGCGGTGTAGATATTTCCATGTTTATACAGATTGTGGTGAAGATATTTCCATGTTTATACAGATCACGATGTAGATATTTCCATGTTTATACAGATCGCGGTGTAGATATTTCCATGTTTATACAGATGACTGTATAGTTATTTCCATGTTTATACAGATGGCAGTGAAGTTATATCCATGTTTATAGAGATAGCGATGTAGATATTTCCATGTTTGCACAGATGGCGGTGTTGATATTTCCATCTATACACAGATGGCCGTGTAGATATTTCCATGTTTATACAGATGGCGGCGTAGATATTTCCATGGACATGCAGATGGCGGTGTAGATATTTCCATGTTTATTCAGATACCGGTGTAGATATTTCCATGTTTACACAGATGTTGGTATAGATATTTTCGCGTTTATACACATGACGGGGTAGATACTTCCATCTTTATGGAGATGGCAGTGTAGATATTTTCATGTTTATACAGATGGCGGTGTAGATATTTCCATATTTATAGAGATAGCAGTGTACATATTTCCATCTTTCTGCAGATGGCAGTGTAGATATTTCCATGTTTATACAGATGGTCGTGTAGATATTTCCATATTTATACAGATGTCTGGGTAGATATTTCCATGTGAATACAGATGGTATTGTAGGTATTTCCCTGTTTATACAGATGGTGGTGTAGATATTTCCATGTTTATTCAGATGACTGTGTAGATATATCCATGTTTTTAGAGATGGCAGTGTAGATATTTCTATGTTTATAGAGATGGCGTTGTAGAAATTTCCATGTTTGTACAGATGGCGGTGTTGATATTTCCATCTATACACAGATGACTGTGTAGATATTTCCATGTTTATACAGATGGCGGCGCAGATATTTCTATGGATATGTAGATGGCGGTGTAGATATTTCCATGTATATAGAGAGAGCGGTGTAGTTTTTCCATGTTTATATAGAGAGCGGTGTATATATTCCCATGTATGTATACATGGCTTTGTAGATATTTCCATGTTTATACAGATGGCGGTGTAGATATTTCCATGTTTATACAGATAACTTTGTAAGTATTTCCATGTTTATGCAGATGGCAGTGTAGATATTTCGATGTTTATAGAGATAGCAGTGGAGATATTTCCATCTTTATACAAATAGCTGTGTAGTTATTTCCATGTTTATATAGATAGCGGTGTAGATATTTCCATATATATATACATGGCTGTTTAGATATTTCCATGTTTATATAGATGGCGGTGTAGATATTTCCATGTTTATACAGATAACTTTGTAAGTGTTTCCATGTTTATACAGATGGCGGTGTAGATATTTTGATGTTTATAGAGATAGCAGTGGAGATATTTCCATGTTTATGCAGATAGCGGTGTAGATATTTCCATGTTTATACTGATCGCGGTCTAGATATTTCCATGTTTATAGAGATGGCGGTTTAGATATTTCCATGCTCATAGAGATAGCGGTGTTGATTTTTCCGTGTTTACAGAGATAGCGCTGTGGATATTTCCATGTTTATACAGATAGGGGTTTAGATATTTCCATGTTTATAGAGATGGCGGTGTAGATATTTCCATGTTTATATAGATCACGTTGTAGATATTTCCATGTTTATACAGATCATGGTGTAGATATTTCCATGTTTATACAGATCGCGGTGTTGGTATTACCGAGTTTATAGGGATAGCCGTGCAAATATTTCCACATTTATACAGATAGCGGTGTAGTTATTAGCATGTTTATACAGATAGCGGTGTAGATATTTCCATGTATAAACAGATGTCTGTGTATATATTTCCATGTTTAAACAGATGGTGGTGTAGATATTTCCTTCTTTATACAAATAGCGGTGTAGTTATTTCCATGTTTATACAGATAGCGGTGTAGATATTTCCATGTATATACAGATGGCTGTGTAGATATTTCCTTGTTTATACAGATGGCTGAGTAGATATTTCCAGGTTTACACAGATGACTTTGTAGTTATTTCCATGTTTATACAGATGGTGGTGTAGCTATTTCCATGTTTATAGAGATAGATGTGTAGATATTTCCATGTTTATACAGATAGCGGTGTAGATATTTCCATGTTTAAACAGATCGCGGTGTAGATATTTCCATGTTTATACAGACAGCAGTGGAGATATTTCCATGTTTATACACATAGCGGTGTACATATTTCCATGTTTATAGAGACAGCGGTGTAGGTATTTCCATGTTTATACAGATAGCGGTGCAGATATTTCCATGTTTATACAGATGCCTATGCAGATATTTCCATATTTATACAGATGGCTGTGTAGATATTTCCATGTTTATACTGATGGCAGTGTAGATATTTCCATGTTCCAACACATGACTATGTAGGTATTTCCATGTTTATACAGATGGCTTTGTAGATATTTCCATGTTTATAGAGATAGCGGTGCAGATATTTCCATGTTTATACAGATAGCGGTGTAAATATTTCCATGTTTATACTGATCGTGTTGTAGATATTTCCATATTTATTCAGATACCGGTGTAGATATTTCCATGTTTATACAGACCGCAATGTAGATATTTCCATGTTTATGGAGATAGCGGTGCAGATATTTCCATGTTTGTACAGATGGCAGTGTTGATGTTTCCATCTATACACAGATTGCCGTGTAGTTTTTCCATGTGTATACAGATGGCATTGTAGATATTTCTATGTTTATACAGATGGTGGTGTAGATATTTTCATGTTTATACAGATGACTGTATAGGTATTTCCATGTTTTTACAGGTGGCATTGTAGATATTTCCATGTTTATAGAGATAGCGGTGTAGATATTTCCATATTTAAACAGATAACGTTGTAGATCTTTCCATGTTTATACAGATAGCAGTGTAAATATTTCCATGTTTATACAGATCATGGTGTCGATATTTCCATGATTATAGAGATAGCGGTGCAGATATTTCCATGTTTATACAGACCGCGGGGTAGATATTTCCATGTTTATACAGATAGCGGTGCAGGTATTTCCATGTTTGTACAGATGGCGGTGTTGATATTTCCATCTATACACAGATGACCGTGTAGATATTTCCATGTTTATACAGATGGTGGCACAGATATTTCTATGGATAAGTAGATGGCGGTGTAGATATTTCCATGTTTATACAGATAGCGGTGTAGTTATTTCCATATTTATATAGATAGCGGTGTAGATATTTCCATGTATAAACACATGGCTGTTTAGATATTTCAATGTTTATACAGATGGCGGTGCAGATATTTCCATGTTTATACAGAGAACTTTGTAAGTATTTCCATGTTTATACAGATGGCGTTGTAGATATTTCGATGTTTATACTGATCGCGGTGTAGATATTTCCATGTTTATAGAGAGGGCGGTGTAGATATTTCCATGTTCATAGAGATAGCGGTGTTGATTTTTCCATGTTTATAGAGATAGCTGTGTGGATATTTCCATGTTTATACAGATAGGGGTGTAGATATTTCCATGTTTATAGAGATGGCTGTGTAGTTATTTCCATGTTGATACAGATAGTGGTGTAGATATTTCCATGTTTATACAGGTAGCGGTGTAGAAATTCCCATGTTTATACAGATCGTTTTGTAGACATTTCCATCTTTCTACAGATGTCAGTGTAGATATTTCCAAGTTTATACAGATGGTAGTGTAGATATTTCCATGTTTATACATATGTGTGTGTAGATATTTCCATGTATATGCAGATGGCGGTGTAGATATTTCCTTGTTTATAGGGATGGCGGTGTAGTTATTTCTATGTTTATAGAGATAGCGGTGTAAATATTTCCATGCTTATGGAGATGATGGTGTAAGTATTTTCATGTTTATAGATTTAGCGGTGTAGATATTTCCATGTTTATACAGATAACGGTGTTGGTATTTCCATGTTTATAGAGATAGCGGTGTAGATATTTCCATGTTTACGCAGATAGCATTGTATATATTTCCATGTTTATACAGATAGCGGTGTAGATATTTCCATGTTTATACAGAAACTGGTGTAGATATTTCCATGTTTATACACGTAGTGGTGTAGAAATTCCCATGTTTATACAGATCGCTTTGTAGATATTTCCATCTTTCTACAGATGTCAGTGTAGATATTTCCAAGTTTATACAGATGGCAGTGTAGATATTTCCATGTTTATACAGATGTGTGTGTAGATATTTCCATGTATATGCAGATGGCGGTGTAGATATTTCCTTGTTTATAGGGATGGCGGTGTATTTATTTCTATGTTTATAGAGATAGCGGTGTAAATATTTCCATGCTTATAGAGATGGTGTTGTAAGTAGTTTCATGTTTATAGATTTAGCGGTGTAGATATTTCCATGTTTATACAGATAACGGTGTTGGGATTTCCATGTTTATAGAGATAGCGGTGTAGATATTTCCATGTTTACGCAGATAGCATTGTATATATTTCCATGTTTATACAGATAGCGGTGTAGATATTTCCATGTTTATGCAGAAAGCGGTGTAGATATTTCCATGTTTATACAGATAGTGGTGGAGATATTTCCCTGTTTATACAGATAGCGGTGTAGATATTTCCATCTTAATACAGATGGCAGTGTAGATATTTCCATGTTTATACAGATAGCGGTGTAGATATTTCCATGTTTATACAGATAGTTGTGTATATATTTCCAAGTTTACAGAGATGGCGGTGTAGATACATCCAAGTTTCTGAAGATGGCGGTGTAGATATTTTCATGTTTATAGAGATGGCGGTTTAGATATTTCCATGTATATAGAGATAGCGGTGTAGATATTTCCATATTTATACAGATAACGGTGTAGCTATTTCCATGTTTATACAGATTGCGGCGTAGATATTTCCATGTCTCTACAGATGGCGGTGTTGATATTTCCTTGTTTATACAGACAGCGGTGTACATATTTCCATGTTTATACAGGTAGCGGTGAAGATATTTCCATGTTTACAGAGATAGCGGTGTACTTATTTCCATCTTTGCACAGATTGCCGTGTAGATATTTCCATGTTTACGCAGATAGCTGTGTAGATATTTCCAAGTTTACACAGATAGCTGTGTAGGTATTTCCATGTTTACACACATAGCGTTGTAGATATTTCCATGTTTATACAGACTGCGGTGTAGATATGTCCATGTTTATACAGAAAGCGGTGTAGATATTTTCATGTTTATACAGATAGCGGTGGAGATATTTCCATGTTTATAGAGACTGCGGTATAGATATTTCCATGTTTATACAGATAGCGGAGTAGATATTTCCATGTATACAGAGATAGCAGTGTAGACATTTCCATCTTTGCACAGATTGCTGTGTAGATATTTCCATTTTTACACAGATAGCAGTGCAGATATTTCAAAGTTTACACAGATAGCTGTGTAGATATTTCCATGTTTACACAGATAGCTGTGTTGATATTTCCATATTTACAGAGATAGCATTGTAGATATTTCCATGTTTATACAGATAGCGTTGTAGATATTTCCATGTTTATGCAGAGAGCGGTGGAGATATATCCCTGTTTATACAGATAGCGATGTAGATATTTCCATGTTTCTACAGATAGCGGTGTAGATATTTCCAGGTTTATAGAGAGAGCAGTGTAGATATTTCCATGTTTATACAGATGGCTTTGAAGATATTTCCATGTGTGTACAGATGGCTGTGTAGATATTTGCATATTTATACAGATGGCGCTGTAGATATTTCCATGTTTATACAGATGGCAGTGTAGATATTTCCATGTTTATACAGATATCGGTGTAGATATTTCCATGTTTACCGAGATAGCGGTGTAGGTATTTCCATATTTGCACAGATTGCGGTGTAGCTATTGCCAAATTTACAAAGATAGCGGTGTAGATATTTCCAAGATTACACAGATAGCTGTGTTGATATTTCCATGTTTACAGAGATAGCATTGTAGATATTTCCGTGTTTATACAGATTGCGGTGTAGTTATTTCCATGTTGATACAGATAGCGGTGTAGATATTTGCATGTTAATACAGGTAGCGGTGTAGAAATTCCCATGTTTATACAGATCGCTTTGTAGACATTTCCATTTTTCTACAGATGTCAGTGCAGATATTTCCAAGTTTATACAGATGGCAGTGTAGATAGTTCCATGTTTATACAGATGTCTGTGTAGATATTTCCATGTTTATTCAGATGGCGGTGTAGATATTTCCATGTTTATAGAGATGGCGGTGTAGTTATTTCTATGTTTATAGAGATAGCGTTGTAAATATCTCCACGTTTATAGAGATGGTGGTGTAAGTATTTTCATGTTTATAGAGATAGCGGTGTAGATATTTCCATGTTTATACAGATAACGGTGTTGTTATTTCCATGTTTATACAGATAGTGGTGTAGATATTTCCATGTTTATACAGCTCGTGGTGCCGATATTTCCATCTTTATATAGATGGCAGTGTAGATATTTCCACGTTTATACAGATAGCGGTGTAGATATTTCCATGTCTATAGAGATAGCGGTGTAGGTATTTCCATATTCATACAGATTGCGGTGTACTTATTTCCATCTTTATACAGATGGCGGTGTAGATATTTCCATGTTTATACAGATGGCAGTTAAGATATTTCCATGTTTATACAGATAGTGGTGTAGATATTTCCATGTTTATACAGATGGCGGTATAGATACATCCATGTTTCTGAAGATGGCGGTGTAGATATTTTCATGTTTATAGAGATGACGGTGTAGATATTTCCGTGTTTATACAGATGTCTGTGAAGATATTTCCATATTTATGCAGATAGCGGTGTAGATATTTCCATGTTTATGGAGATGGCGGTCTATTTATTTCTAAGTTTATAGAGATAGCAGTGTAAATATTTCCATGTTTATAGAGATGGTGGTGTAAGTATTTTCATGTTTATAGAGATAGTGGGGTAGATTTTCCATGTTTATACAGATAGCGGTGTTGGTATTTCCATGTTTATACAGATGGCCGTGTAGATATTTCCATGTTTATACAGCTCGAGGTGTAGATATTTCCATCTTTATACATATAGCAGTGTAGATATTTCCATGTTTATACAGATAGCGGTGTAGATATTTCCATGTCTATAGAGATAGCGGTGTAGATATTTCCATGTTTATACTGATTTCGGTGTAGATATTTCCATCTTTATACAGATGACGGTGTAGATATTTCCATGTTTATACAGACGGCAGTGAAGTTATTTCCATGTATATACAGATAGTGGTGTAGATATTTCCATGTTTATACAGATGGCGGTGTAGATACACCCATGTATCTGACGATGGTGTTGTAGATATTTTCATGTTTGTAGAGATGGAGGTGTAGGTATTTCCATGTATATAGAGATAGCAGTGTAGATATTTTCATGTTTATAGAGAAAGCGGTGTAGGTATTTCCATGTTTATACAGATGGCAGTGTAGATATTTCCATGTTTATACAGATAGCGGTGTAGAAATTTCCATGTCTATAGAGATAGCGGTGTAGGTATTTCCATATTTATACAGATTGCGGTGTAGATATTTCCATGTTTATACAGTTAGCGGTGTAGAAATTCCCATGTTGATACAGATCGCTTTGTAGACATTTCCATCTTTCTACAGATGTCAGTGTTGATATTTCCAAGTTTATACAGACGGCAGTGTAGATATTTCCATGTTTATACAGATATCTGTGTAGATATTTCCATGTTTATGAAGATGGCGGTGTAGATATTTCCATGTTTATAAAGATGGCGGTGTAGTTATTTCTATGTTTATAGAGATAGCGGTGTAAATATCTCCATGTTTATAGAGATGATGGTGTAGGTATTTTCATGTTTATAGAGATAGCGGTTTAGGTATTTCCATGTTTATACAGATAACGGTGTTGGTATTTCCATGATTGTACAGATAGCGGTGTAGCTATTTCCATGTTTATACAGCTCGCGTTGTAGATATTTCCATCTTTATACAGATGGCAGTGTAGATATTTCCATGTTTATACAGATAGCGGTGTAGAAATTTCCATGTCTATAGAGATAGCGGTGTAGGTATTTCCATATTTATACAGATTGCGGTGTAGATATTTCCAAATTTATACAGATGGCAGTGTAGATATTTCCATGTTTTTACAGATGGCAGTGAAGATATTTCCATGTTTATACAGATAGTGTTGTAGATATCTCCATGTTTATAGAGATAGCAGTGTAGATATTTCCATGTTCATACAGATGGCTTTGAAGTTATTTCCATGTGTGTACAGATGGCGGTGTAGATATTTCCATGTTTATACGGATGGCGCTGTAGATATTTCCATGTTTATACAGATGGCAGTGTAGATATTTCCATGTTTATACAGATATCGGTGTAGATATTTCCATGTTTACCGAGATAGCGGTGTAGGTATTTCCATCTTTGCACAGATTGCGGTGTAGGTATTGCCAAATTTACACAGATAGCGGTGTAGATATTTCCAAGTTTACACAGATAGCTGTATAGATATTTCCATGTTTACTGAGATAGCATTGTAGATATTTCCGTGTTTATACAGATTGTGGTGTAGTTATTTCCATGTTCATACAGATAGCGGTGTAGATATTTCCATGTTTATACAGGTAGTGGTGTAGAAATTCCCATGTTTATACAGTTTGCTTTGCAGACATTTCCATTTTTCTACAGATGTCAGTGTAGATATTTCCTAGTTTATACAGATGGCAGTGTAGATATTTCCATGTTTATACAGATGTCTGTGTAGATATTTCGATGTTTATTCAGATGGCGGTGTAGATATTTCCATGTTTATAGAGATGGCGGTGTAGTTATTTCTATGTTTATAGAGATAGCGTTGTAAATATCTCGACGTTTATAGAGATGGTGGTTTAAGTATTTTCATGTTTATAGAGATAGCGGTGTAGATATTTCCATGTTTATACAGATAACGGTGTTGTTATTTCCATGTTTATACAGGTAGCGGTGAAGATATTTCCATGTTTATACAGCTCGTGGTGTAGATATTTCCATCTTTATACAGATGGCAGTGTAGATATTTCCATGTTTATACAGATAGCGGTGTAGATATTTCCATGTCTATAGAGATAGCTGTGTAGGTATTTACAAATTTATACAGATTGCGGTGTAGATATTTCCATCTTTATACAGATGGCGGTGTAGATATTTCCATGTTTATGCAGATGGCAGTGAAGATATTTCCATGTTTATACAGATAGTGGTGTAGATATTTCCAAGTTTATACAGATGGCGGTGTAGATACATCCATGTTTCTGAAGATGGCGGTGTAGATATTTTCATGTTTATAGAGAAGACGGTGTAGATATTTCCATGTTTATACAGATGTCTGTGTAGATATTTCCATATTTATGCAGATAGCGGTGTAGATATTTCCATGTTTATAGAGATGGCGGTCTATTTATTTCTAAGTTTATAGAGATAGCAGTGTAAATATTTCCATGTTTATAGAGATGGTGGTGTAAGTATTTTCATGTTTATAGAGATAGTGGGGTAGATTTTCCATGTTTATACAGATAGCGGTGTTGGTATTTCCATGTTTATACAGATGGCGGTGTAGATATTTCCATGTTTATACAGCTCGAGGTGTAGATATTTCCATCTTTATACACATAGCAGTGTAGATATTTCCATGTTTATACAGATAGCGGTGTAGATATTTCCATGTCTATAGAGATAGCAGTGTAGATATTTCCATGTTTATACTGATTGCGGTGTAGATATTTCCATCTTTATACAGATGGCGGTGTAGATATTTCCATGTTTATACAGACGGCAGTGAAGATATTTCCATGTATATACAGATAGTGGTGTAGATATTTCCATGTTTATACAGATGGCGGTGTAGAAACATCCATGTTTCTGAAGATGGCGGTTTAGATATTATCATGTTTATAAAGATGGCGGTTTAGATATTTCCATGTTTATGGAGATTGCAGTGTAGATATTTCCATGTTTATAGAGAAAGCGGTGTAGGTATTTCCATGTTTATAGAGATAGCGGTGTGGATATTTCCATATTTATACAGATATCGGTGTAGGTTTTTCCATGTTTATACAGATGGCGGTGTAGATATTTCCTTGTTTATACAGATAGCGGTGTAGATATTTCCATGTTTATACAGATATCGGTGTAGATATTTCCAGGTTTATGCAGAGAGCGGTGTAGATATTTCCACGTTTTACAGATAGTGGTGTAGATATTTCCATCTTTATACAGATAGTGGTGCAGATATTTCCATGTTTACACAAATAGCCATGTAGATATTTCTATGTTTACACAGATAGAGTTGCAGATATTTCCATGTTTATAAAGATAGCGGTGCAGATATTTCCATCTTTATACAGATAGCGGTGTGGGTATATCCATGTTTATACAGATAGCGGTGTGGATATTTCCATGTTTATACAGATAGCGGTATAGATATTTCCATGTTTATAGAGATGACTGTCTAGATATTTCCATGTTTATACAGCTTTCCGTGTAGTTATTTCCATGTTTATACAGATAGCGGTGTAGATATTTCCATGTTTATACAGATAGCTGTGTAGATATTTCCATGTTTATACAGAAAGCAATGTGGATATTTCTATGTTTATAGAGATAGTCGTGTAGATATTTTCATGTTCATACAAACAACAGTGTAGATATTTTCATGTTTATGGAGATAGCGGTGTAGATATTTCCATTTTTATAGACATAGCGGTGTAAATATTTCCAAGTTTTTACAGATAGCGGTGTAAATATTTCCATGATTATACAGATAGCAGTGTAAATATTTTCATGTTTATAGACATAGCGGTGTAGATATTTCCATGTTTTTAGAGATAGCAGTGTAAATATTTCCAAGTTTATAGAGATAGCCGTGTAAATGTTTACACGTTTATAGGGATAGCGGTGTAGTTATTCCCACGTTTATACAGATTGCGGTGTAGAAATTTCCAAGTTTATACACATAGCGGTGCAGATATTTCCACGTTTATACACATACCGATGTAGATATTTCCATGTTTATACAGATAGCGGTGTAGATATTTCCACGTTTGTAGACATAGCTATGTAGATATTTCCACGTCTATACAGATAGCGGTGTAGGTATTTCCACATTAATACAGATAACGGTGTAGATATTTCCAGGTTTATAGAGACAGCGGTGTAGATATTTCCATGTTTCTACAGATAGCGGTGTAGATATTTCCATGTTTATAGAGACAGCTGTGTAGTTATTTCCATGTTTATACAGATAGCGGTGTAGATATTTCCATGTTTATACAGTCAGAGGTTTAGATATTTCCATGTGTAAACAGATAGCCGTGTATATATCTCCATGTTTATACAGAGAGCGGTGTAGATATTTCCATGTTTTACTGATAGTGGTGTAGATATTTCCATGTTTATAGAGATAGCGGTGTAGATATTTCCACGTTTATAGAGATAGCTTTGTAAATATTTCCATGTTTATACAGATAGCGGTGTAAGTATTTCCATGTTTATAGAGATTGCGGTGTAGATATTTCCATCTTTATACAGATAGCGGTGTAGATATTTCCACATTTATACTTATAGCGGTGTAGATATTTCCAGGTTTATAGAGTTAGCGGTGTAGATGTTCCCACGTCTATCGAGATTGCGGTGTAGATATTTCCATGTTTTTAGAGATAGCGGTGTATATATTTCCACGTTTATAGAGATAGCGGTGTAGATATTTCCATGTTTCTAGAGACAGCGGTGTAGATATTTCCATGTTCTTAGAGATAGCGGTGTAGATATTTCCATGTTTATAGAGACAGTGATGTAGATATTTGCGTGTTTATAGAGATAGCATTGTAGATATTTCCATGTTTATAGAGACAGTGGTGTAGATATTTCCATGTTTATACAGATAGAGGTGTAGATATTTCCATGTTTATAGAGACAGCAGTGTAGATATTTCCATGTTTATACAGATAGCGGTGTAGATATTTCCATGTTTATAGAGATAGCGGTCTAGATATTTCCATGTTTATAGAGATAGCGGTGTAGATATTTCCATGTTTATAGAGACGGCGGTGTAAATAGTTCCATGTTTATACAGATAGCGTTGTATATGTTTACACATTTACAGAGATAGCGGTGTAGATATTTCCACGTTTACATAGATTTTATGAAAAGTTATTTTATGAAGACCAAATAAGTCATTGGGGTACCTACCTTATGGCATTTTTTACATTGAGAATGTTAAAAATACCCCTACCCTAACCAAAACCCTGACATATAGAGCCAGGAAAGGCCATGCAATAAAGGATTCTTGGGCTTGTATGCCTGATAACAAAAACTTATCACAGAAGACTGCAAAAAACACAATCTTGCACAAAGCCCATTGCAACTTTGCACACAACAATGCTTTTGAAGGATATTTGCCCAACAACTGCCTGTCCAACCTGTGCCTGGCATCACCTTTGTTATTGATCTTTGTAGCCAAGGATAGTCATTTCCAAATGATCATATAATCTTCCTCATTTTTTCTTTTGTCTTCCTTTACCTCCGTGAATATGCTTATAGTTTACTCTGGCTTGCCTGTTTCTATTGCAAGGCTCTGTTTCCAAACGAATATCTTTTTCTTGTGGAGAGCCTCTCTCTGTTTGTTATTTAGGTTGATAAGAGAAATGTGAACCTTTGAGAGCTCAGGTAAAAGGCCTTAGTCTACAGTGAAACTTTTTTGCACCCTTAGATGCTTACTTCCACTACAACTTGCAGGTGGGCCTTGAAAAGTTCTTGGAATAAGTTTGAGCTTTGGTCTTCTCCGATTCATTTAGCATAGATTCTCAAAATGTGGTCCCTGGACCCACAGCATCAGCATCACCTGGAGATTGTTAGAAATGCAAATCATCGGGCCTCATTCCAGACCCTCAGCTGGAAACTCTAGGGGCATGGCCAGACCCTCTGTAGCTGAACAAGCCATCCAGGTGGTTTTGATGCAGCTAAAGTTTTGGAACAACTAATGTAGCCCCATTTGGAAAACTTGCCTCTACAGGCCTCCCTAGCTGGTAAGCTGCTAGCATTTTTTGTTTGTTTGTTTCTTCGTTTTGATACAGGGTCTTGCTCTGTTGAGCAGACCGTGACCTCCTGGGTTCAAGCGAGGACTCAGCCTCCTGAGTAGCCGGGACTACAGGTATGTGCCACCACCATGCCCAACTACATTTTGTATTTTTTTTTTTTTGTAGGGATGGGGTTTTAGCCCAGGCTAGTCTCAAACTCCTGGACTCAAGCAATCTGCCCACTTTGGCCTCACGAACTGCTGGGATTATAGGCATGGGCCACCACTCCTGGCCCAAAGTTCATATTTTAACTACTAACCTAAATTATTTTAAAAACAAAATTCTCCTTGGACTCAAACCAGGTCAGAGTGACATGATCATGTGCCTGTTTTGTGCTGGGTGAAGTGAGATTATTATCTAGGAAATAGCTGAAATGTCCTGAGGGTGACAAAGAGGAGCTGTGTTTTCAGCCAAATATCAGAACCAGGGCCACTGCCTGCCACTGAACCCCAGCGGGGACCCCTACTTTGTGTTTATCTGTGGTGGCTACGCTTGCCTTCCTGGGTGGGAACCCCGAGAATGACTCCAGACTTTTCCAGGGACTGCATGCCAGGGTATTTTTACAATTTATGTGTAGACTTTGTTCGGGTGGAAAAGTTATTTTATGAAGACGAAACAAGCAATTTTGGTACCTACCTTATGGCATTTTTTACATTGAGAGTGTTAAAAATACCCCTCCCCTAACCAAAACCCTGACAAATAGAGCCAGGGAAGTTCATGCAATAAAGGATTCTTGGGCTTGTATGCCTGATAACAAAAACTTATCACAGAAGAGTGCAAAAAAACACAATCTTGCACAAAGCCCATTGCAACTTTGCACACAACAATGCTTCTGAAGGATATTTGCCCAACAACTGCCTGTCCAACCTGTGTCTGGCATCACCTTTGTTATTGATCTTTGTAACCAAGGATAATCATTTCCAAATGATCATATAATCTTCCTCATTTTTTCTTTTGTCTTCCTTTACCTCCGTGAATATGCATATAGTTTACTCTGGCTTGCCTGTTTCTATTGCAAGGCTCTGTTTCCAAACGAATATCTTTTTCTTGTGGAGAGCCTCTCTCTGTTTGTTATTTAGGTTGATAAGAGAAATGTGAACCTTTGAGAGCTCAGGTAAAAGGCCTTAGTCTACAGTGAAACTTTTTTGCACCCTTAGATGCTTACTTCCACTACAACTTGCAGGTGGGCCTTGAAAAGTTCTTGGAATAAGTTTGAGCTTTGGTCTTCTCCGATTCATTTAGCATAGATTCTCAAAATGTGGTCCCTGGACCCACAGCATCAGCATCACCTGGAGATTGTTAGAAATGCAAATCATCGGGCCTCATTCCAGACCCTCAGCTGGAAACTCTAGGGGCATGGCCAGACCCTCTGTAGCTGAACAAGCCATCCAGGTGTTTTTGATGCAGCTAAAGTTCTGGAACAACTAATGTAGCCCCATTTGGAAAACTTGGCTCTACAGGCCTCCCTAGCTGGTAAGCTGCTAGCATTTTTTGTTTGTTTGTTTGTTTGTTTTGATACAGGGTCTTGCTCTGTTGACCAGACCGTGACCTCCTGGGTTGAAGTGAGGACTCAGCCTCCTGAGTAGCCGGGACTACAGGAATGTGCCACCACCATGCCCAACTACTTTCTGTATTTTTTTTTGTAGGGATGGGGTTTTAGCCCAGGCTAATCTCAAACTCCTGGACTCAAGCAATCTGCCCACTTTGGCCTCACGAACTGCTGGGATTATAGGCATGAGCCACTGTGCCCGGCCCTGCCAGCTTTGTATAAGCTGAGGAGTTTTTAAAAATACCTAGACTCAGGGCAAACCCCAGACACTTAAATCAGATTCTCTGGGAGGTGAAGCCCAGGCACTGGTATTTTTAAAGTCTCTACAGATGGTTCTAATGTGCTGCTAAGTTAGATAACCGCTGATCTAGACCAGGCCTTTTCAAACTTAATGTGCACGTGAATTACCTGGACCTTGTTAAAATGCAGATTCAGTCTGCATAGGCCTGGGGTGGAGCCTGAGCTTCTGCATTTTTAACAAGTCTCTAGAGGATGCTGCTGCATCTGGGCTGCTAACTACACTTGGAGATAGGAGGTTCTGGAGAGCAGAGGAAAGAGCATGAACCATAACCTAGGGGCTGGTAGTCCTGACTTCCGAGCCAAGGTTTGCCTTTATGTGGCTGGCAACTTGCTTGGACTCCTACCTCAATTCTTTCGGCCCAAGGTTTGTCTTGCCTCAGAAGGATGTCAAGAAAATTGAGTGAGTAATGCAGAATTGTTTCTTAAAGTGTGTGCAGATGCTCCATGAATTTAGAGAGTATGTGGATGCACATTAGTAAATTTTAATAGTTGTGACCATCTTGTTATGAGTACTTAGAACAAGTAATAATGGCTTTTGATGTATAGTAGTAAGAAAGCTTCCTTTTAAAAGGCGTGTATTTAAGTTTCAAAAGTGGGTCTATTTAAAAATATATGAAATAAATAATAGTAGAGGTAATTGACAGATCAAAATTAGGAAGGCAGGATGAGAATGACTCAAGTTTGGGAAATACTGAGAAACCAGATGCCCAAGGGCTATGAAAACTTAAAAAAATAGGTAGCACTTGATTTTGATTGGCTGAATGAGATGATGTGTTTGATTATTTATGGGGTTGGCATTTGGCAACATGCACTGGGTGGCTGGGATCACTGTTTATTAAAAAATATTTGAGTCTCCACTTTGCACTAGATACTCTTTTAGTCTCTTGGAAAAGGGATTGGGGGGCTGGCAGGATAAAAACAAATCATTTATGCCCACAAGAAAATTGCAGGAAGATAAAAGTCATGAAATAAACTCTATGCTTCTAATTTAATATTTTTTATAGATTATGAGAAAAAAGTTTTGCTCACTATCAGCTAGGAAAGCTGTCTTAGCACAACCATTCATTCTTGCACAAATCAAAATCAAGACGAGCCAGATTTAATTTAAAATTTTTTCACAGATTATGAGAAAAAAGTTCTAATTTAATTTTTTTATAGATTATGAGAAAAAAGTTTCGCTCTCTATCAGCTAGGAAAGCTGTCTTAGCACAACCATTCATTCTTGCACAAATCAAAATCAAGATGAGCCAGAAGGCTCCATTCTGACAGCTTCTAATGGAGAAGCTACATTTACTGGACATGGGGAAAGTTGCTGGGCTCTAAGGACTGTGCATTTCTTGAACTAGATAAATGGTCTTGGTGTAGCATAATACCAAAACTTCTTGTCGCAGCCTGTAAGGACAGAACTCAATCAGCCTGAAAAGGAAGTCAGTGACTCCGACTCAACACAGGAATGTTCTGTGATTCCTAAAGAAGGATGTAGGAGTGTGGCACAATTCAACCACAGTCTGTGGCCCTGTGCCTCTGCCTTGACATGAGTGGGATTTCCCAGCTGGTCATTTTCTTCTTCTCTAAGACATTGGGAACAAATTACTTGAACTCCTCTGGGCTTCAGTACTCCCACTCATCAAATTAGAGGACTGGGCAGTCGCTAGGCTCTCTTTAGGCATCATATTTTAGTTTCTGTGATTTTAAATTTGAGAAGGGGTGTCTAAGGGAGAATACATAGGGGAGGGGGAAAGGCTTATTAAAAGTGTAGTTAGACACTGAATTTTTAAGAATTGCATTTTGTAATAATACCTTTACCTAATCAGGACTGACAATCTTACCTGATGACAGCACATGGAGGAATGGCTGCATTCAAAAATAAAAATGAAATAAAACAAGACCTTATTTGAACTTAGCAATAATGCTGATTCCTCTTTTTGATTTGAGGAGGTTATAGCTGTTGTAAATGCTTGAATTGGGTCTGCCCAGGCAAAACGGAGTCAAGAGTCCATGTCGGATGAATTTTAACAAAGTAGACAATAGAAAGGGTTGCTTAAACTGCCCCTCTTTTACCAAAACACATTTACAAATGAAAGAACAACACTTCCATTTTTTAAAAACATTTTTTGAGATGAAGTCTTCCTTTGTCACCCAGAGTGGAGTGCAGTGGTGCGATCTTGGCTCACTGCAAACTTTGCCTCCCGGGTTCAAGTGATTCTCCTGCCTCATCCTCCCGAGTAGCTGGGACTACAGGCGCCCACCACCATTCCTAGCTAATTTTTGTATTTTTAGTAGAGACAGGGTTTCACCATGTTGGGCAGGCTGGTCTCGAACTCCTGACCCCAGGTGATCCGCCAACCTCGGCCTCTGAAAGTGCTGGGATTACAGGCGTGAGCCAACAGGCGTGGCCAAAAAATTTCCATTTTTAATTGCAGTGTCTGGGGAATTAAAATGCATCCGTAATTTCTTGCATCTCTCCGCTCGGGCTTGCATGAATGCAGAGGGATGGGGAGGACTTCTTGAGGCAAGCATCCCCCTCTTGTCGCCTGCCATCTAGAGAGAGAGGGCTGTGATTTATCTCACTTTAATCAGGAAGGACCCGATGTGTGGATGGAGAGGTCTGACAGCTTTGTTGCTCCATGTGGGAAAGAAACGGACAGAGTGAATTTGTGTATGATCCCTAAAGAGAAAGCGTCTTTGTGCTCTATTTCTTTTTGACCTGGAGCCCCTGAAAGCAAGCTAGTTACAAGTTGAAATAGGCCGTTTCTAAAGTGTGATTTTGTTTGTGTATGAGCCTTGATTACAAAGGGGAAAAAAACCCGCTTAATTTGCATACACCACATGTAGTGCAGGATCCCCTGGGCTGTCTTTTCAGGTATCAGGGAACTTTGATGAAAGTTGCTTGTCTCATCTAGGAGTCATTTCATATTGTTTAGCAGAGCCTGGTATTAACATTTCCTTCCAACTGTTTACTGGAATCTGTGTGTTCCCTTCAAGTGATGCATACTAGGTGCACAGGCTTCCTGCCACTGTCATCCTAATCTTTCCGTGCAGACAGGAGCAGAGGGGAGAGCGCTGAGCCAGGCCCCAGCTTGCTTTTCTTTCCTGACACAGCCCGGCTCCGCTGCACTTCTCAGCTCTTGCTCTAGGTGGTGCTGTTTGACCATTTTCTTCATGTGACCCTCCACTCGGTAATATAAATTCATTCGGAGGATGACCTGATATCAAAAAAAATTCCTTTTGATTAGTAGAATCAACTTGTTTCTTCACACGATACTCTTCCCACTGAGACACATGGAGACAATTCTGACTCCAGGTTTGCAACCTTGAGATTTCTCTCAGATGCAATAAAAAAAACAAAAAAGCATTTTGAGTGGCACAGTGATGCCTAGTGCATGATCATGTTTGTCTGCTCAAACATTAAAGGGAAACTTGTGGGTTTGAGGATGCCCAGCAGCACGACAGCTGCCAATGTAAATGAGCCGTATAGAGAGAGAGGGGGCGGGAGGGGACTACAAACTTCAGAATATGAGCTGATCGTTTATAAGTTAAAAAAAAAAAAAAGTCAAAAGGGAGCCCAGGATGGTGCAAGAAAGAGGAGAAAGGAAGATTTTCCTTGCAGCTAATCAGGAGAGTTCATAAGGGCTGATTACATGAGTGGAAGCCTTAAGTTCTTTTTTTAAAAAAATGTGAAAATTTGCATGTATGTATGTATGTATGTATGTATGTATGTATAGCTTCGTGTATTACCATTATTTTTGCAATCAGCAAATGGATTTACTTCCTTTATCTCATGGGCTCCTTCCCACGCACTTCTGGCAGCACATTTTCCTTTCTCCTTCATCCCAGAACACCAAAGAACAGATGCGCTTCCTAACCCTGGCTCCAGGGGACGTTATACAATGTAAACAGTGCACCTCTAACATGGTTCACTGCTTAGAGAACGTGTGTCCCATTTTAAAACTGTGACTCCTTTATATTTTGCAGTGCTTATTTTAATAAGAGACATTGGACTTGTGACTTATTTTTCATGGAGGAGTGAGCTTAATGGTTGAAAGTAATCGATAAACTTGTTTTTCCTCTGATGCCATCAGCCAAGATCCTATGGCAATAGTAAGAGGATGACACTGGGCTGGCACCCCCTCCATAACATATTTGGACCATGTTTTCCCCCCAGAATGCACATGCAATAGCTTTGGTTTGGTAAGAGAGAGATGGTGTACTTGGTTTCCTTCTGTCACACTTTTGGTGAAATGAATTAGACTTTTAAATCAGTAAATTCAGCGAGATGAGTTAGATTTTTACACAAGAGCAGTGGAGGACTTCCAGCTGGTTGGGGGAATGATACGGAAATATCTTGCTAAATCAGGGTCTGGTGGAATGCTGCTCCCCTGGCAGGCTCCTCTTCACAGGGAGCAATCTGTGGGTTGCTTATAGAACAGAGCGAGCAGGAGGCATAGCATGGTCTTGCTCAGGTGTTCAAACATCTGAACCCGGTGTTCAGATGTTTGTCATTAGGAACTGGGTGTGGGCTTTTTCAAGTTAAACTGAAGCAGCAGTTCTATTAGGAAGAGCCTCCCAGATCAGCATCTTCTGTTTCTGGATACTCTCCCTTTGAAAAGCCAGATTTCAGCAAAAAGCTTTGCTAATGGTGAAATTGCACAACTGAAACCCTATGGGAGCAATGGGAAAGATGGAGAAAGAGGTGGTTATATCATGTACTTCAACAGTTTATTTAGAGGCTGTTGACGTTAGAATAACAAGCCAAGACAAACAAAAATACACATTTTGGATGAAAATATTGTCTTTTCATGTTATTATAGATAGCTGAGTCCTAAGACTTCTACAGAAACACATTTTCCTAATGAGTGGCTGATTTTTCTGGTTGTGCAAGTAATATCCAAATTATTGTACAAATTTTTGGCTCAGGAGCAAACATTGTATTGTATATTGAGCTAATCACTTGCCCTTTCTAAGGTAAGCCCTTACCTCTGCTTTCCCTTCATCTTGTCATTTCTGTTTGTTGGGTACAGTTTTCCTGTTGGTTCTTTCTGTTGGCTCTGATGTAACATGAATGAAGTTCTTAACATCCTTTCAGACATAAACGCAACTTAGCTCATTGTTTCTGAGTTCATATAGAGGTTTTATTGCCCCTGAGACTTTCGTGTCAGACAGCTGGATGTTGCTGTGTTCAAGGCTCTATATGTTGATTTTGTATCCTACAACTTTACTGATATCACCTATCAGTTCAGTTCTAACAGTTTTCAAATTTTATTTATTTGTTTTTGTTTTTTAAATATTGCATGTTTCATTTTAGAGTCAGGAGCGTAGATGTACAGGTTTCTTAAACAGGTATATTGCATGGTGCTGAGGTTTGGGCTTCTAATGATCCCACCACCCAAGCAGTGAGCATAGTAATTGATAGGTAGTTTTTCAACCCTTGCTCCCACCATCCTTCCCTCCCACCTTTGGAGTCCCCCAGTGTCTATTGTTCCCTTCTTTGTGTTGAGTTCTAACCTTTTTTTAGTGAAGTTTGTAGGGTTTTCTATATATAACAAGATCATGCCGTCAGTAGAGACAGTTTCACTTCTTCCTTTCCTATTAAGATGCCTTTTATTTCTTTCTTTTGCCTAATTACCCTGAGAAGTGGTGTCTGTGGGCATCCTTGTCTTGTTCCTGATGGTAGAGGAAAAGTTTCACCTTTTCACCATTGATCATGGTGTTAGCTATGGGTTTGTCATATATGGCCTTTATTTTGTTGGGATACAGTCCCTCAATACGTGATCTGTTGGGTGTTTTTTTTTTCACCATGAAAGGGTTTCGAATTTTGTCAAAAGCTTTTTCTATATCTATTGTGATGGCCATATAGTTTCTATCCTTTATTTTTCTAATATGGTATATTATATGTATTGATTTGCTTATGTTGAACCATGACATGATCATGGTGAATGATTCTTTCAATGTGCTATTGAATTTGGTTTGCTAGGATTTTGTTGAGGATTTTTGCATCTATGTAGATCAAGGATATTGGCCTGTCATTTTCCTTTCTTGTAGTGTTCTTGTCTGGCTTTGGAATCAGGGTAATGCTGGCCCTGTAAGATGAGTTTGGAAGTATTCCCTCCACTTCAGCTTTTTGGAAGAGTTTGAGAAGGACTGGTATTAGTTCTTCTTAAAATATTTGGTAGAATTAATCTGGGAAGCCATCTGGTTTTGGGTTTTTCATTGATAGGAGACATTTTCTTACGGATTCAACCTCCTTGCTTGCTATTAGTCTGTTCAGATTTTTAAATTTCTTCATGAGTCAATCTTGGTAGGTTTTATGTGTCTGGGAATTTATCCATTTCTTCTAGATGATCCAATTAGTTAGTGTGTAATTATACCTAGCAGTTTCTTAGGATCCTTTGTATTTCTGTGATATTGGCTATGATGTTTCATCTTTCATTTCTGATTTTATGCTCTATTGAAAACATGAGGCATAGCAGGTAGGGGGCACTGGTCAGGACTTGGGGTATAAACTGGCAGATGTTAAGGTGGGTGATTCTGGTTAACTCAGAAACTGCGAAGTCCCGTGTGGAAGAATTAACTGCCTGTACTCACCTAGTAATGTATATCCTTGGTCAAAAAAGATCCAGCTTAGAATGTTGGATGAAGGGACCAAATCAATATTCATCATTATATTGAAAACAAGTCAGATTGGCTGTGGTCTTTTGACAGCAGGTCAGTGGCTAAGTCTATTTGAACAAAGTTAGGGCAGGTTCAAGGGAGAAACCTGAGATCGGTATTCTTTGTTCCATACAAACTTGCCTTTCAGTTTCTTCTCCCCATGCCTCCAGGATGTCCCTGCACAGCCCGTAGGGCCCCCTCCTTCAGTACCTTGCCTTACGAAGGGGAGAAAATGAGTTTTCCAATGTTAGCATATATTTAGCCTTCCAAAATTTTCTATTTCTATTTTAGGGGAGCTCTAGGAAAACAGCAGATTACTCTAAATCCCCAGGTAAAAATCTGAAATGGTGGAATTTCATATGACCAGGAGACATATTTTGGGGCAAGTGGGCTTTTCACAATCACTTGGACATGAAGGCATCTGCTTCTTCTATGCCTAAAATAGTCCTTCAATTTAGTAGTTTAATTCCTCTTCCACTTTTTCAAATTTCAAGACAATACATGTAGTGACTGAACAATTTGGATCCAAGTTTCACTATTTAACTGCCAGTGTGACCTTGGGCGAGTCACTTAATCTTTTCAAGGCTCAATTTCATCATGTAAAGTAGAAGTACAAACAATCCCTGACTTAGAATATTTTGACTTACGATTTTTCAACTTTAAGATAGTTTGAAAGCAATACACATTCAGCAGAAGCTGTACTTTGAGTACTCATACAACCATTCTGTTTTCCACTTTCAGTACAGTATTCATTATATTACATGAGATATTCAAAGCCCACTTTATTATAAAATGGGCTTTCTGTTAGATGATTTTGCCTAACTGTAGGTTAATGTGAGTGTTTAAGGTAGGCCGAGCTAAGCTATGATGTTTAGTAGGTTAAGTGTATTAAATGCATTTTCAGCTTACAATATTTTCATAAGTTTATTGGAATATAACCCTATTGTAAATTGAGGGGTATTTGTAATAATGATATCTCTTCAAGGAGACTTTGTGAGCCTCTCATAGGAAAATGCATACACAGATGCATATAAATATATAATCTTTCTTTTCCATGCATATGATATTCTTTAAGGATATTCAAAAATCTGGAAACCGTTGCCTCCAGGGAGATAAATGGTAGTGGGTTGGGAAACTTTTAACTGTATACGCTTTTGTACCTTTTGCATTTTGAATCAGATGAATGTATAATCTACATAAAATATTAAGATTAAAACATCACCGAATAACTTATCAGGAGTTTGGTGAACATAAGGGAGGGCCACCTATGGTGGCTGTATTTTATTCAGTGTTGGTCACTGTTGGGCACTTCATAGAGCTTATTTCATTTCATCCTCACAAGCGCCGTAGGAGGAAGGGGCCCCAGAGGGATTCATGGTTAGAATAGCAGAGTAGGAGCATTTGGCAGCTATATTCTGTGTAGGTGATAACTTTAAAGATATTTTTGTTATAAAATGTTTCAAACATACAAAAAATATAGAGAAGCAGTTTTCTATAGTTATTAAATATTGTTAATGGGTAGTCACAGAAATTATCATCCAAAGTGGGATATTCTTGAGAGAAAAAGGAGGTTCTATTTATAATTATGGTGGGATAACAAACTTAAGATGAACAGCTCTGGACAAACTGGGTTGTATGGTCCCTGGAAAACAAGGATTACTGTAAATGTGAGTCCCGCCTTGTGCTTCTCTCTGTCCCACCAAGAAAATATGATCTTGATACAGATGTTCATTGTGTCAAGGCAACCATGGCAACCATGATCTAGATACACTGTTCAAGTTTTATGCTGATCCTACCTAGGTATGTCTCAGGAACTTTCCAGAGTTTCCTTTGAGTGCTTCTAAATTTTGCATAAATGGTATGTTGTCCCTTGTCTCTTTTTAAAACCAATAAGCCATTTTCCCTTCTTTTCCTGGACAATTAAAGGAACAAAGACCAGGAAATAACAACGTATTAGCTAAGGTTCTGTTGATTGAAAGCAACAGAACCTAATTCTGGCTAGCTTAAACCATGCTAGGATTTAATGAAGAATACTGCAGAATCTTAGATATCTTATGACTGGGAAAGAGGAGGTTCAGGCAGTTCCTGGGATGTCAGCAACAGGTAGCTGTCAATTAACTGCCCCCACACCACCCACTGCTGCCGTCATCAATATAGCACACCACGATGGCTCCCAGCCTCTGTACGTCTGGGTTCCAGTGTTCAAATTCTAGAGACAGCAAGAGAAATCCCATTGAGTCAGGGATCCTTCCCTGGGTCACACTCCCTGCATATGGTCAGAAATGCAGGATTATGTACTAAAGACACAGCTAAAGAGGACCCACTTCACCGTTTTGGGACCATTTGCAGGGGAGGCAAAATTATGAGCTACTCACTTAAAGAGGTGATAACCATAAGTTTGGAGGAAAAAAAAATTGGAGAAGAGAAGGATAACACTATCCTACGGTTTCTTCTGAAAATGGACGAAGGGAACAGCATTTCCATTTGGAAATTCTCTCCTGGCATTTCAATATTTATGGATTCTGAATTCTGAGAAAAATCAGTTGAGAAATTAGGAAAATGGGAAGGAACATTCTAATTTTCCTGTGAAAATTACAGCTTAATAGTCAGTATAGAGAACTTACTGGTTTGAAGAAATGCACTGACTTCAAGTCAAGCAAGATGAGGAAGCACTGACATGTGGAGATGAAAGTTAAGGTGAACAGGACAGGAGCAGTAAAGGAGCCTCAGTCAGACTTTCTTGTATCTGTTGCTGTGTTACAAGTGTGTGTTCATGGCCTTGTCCACTGCTAACAGTGAACCATTTCTGCAAATAAATATTAATGTGTTCATAGGCATAGTATATGTTTTACAAATCCTATGAGAGGTTTTCTAAGCAATGCCAAGTTTTAGAAACAAAATATGCGCTTAAATCTGCAATTTTGACAGTTGCTTCTTTCTAGTGCTATTCATCTTGCCAGGAGATCAGAATGTTATGTTATTTAAATGGTATTGGAGGGGATGATTGATGCCTTGTTTAACAATGTCATGTAAACAACGATTAAAGCATTAAGTATTTGTGGTGTTCCCTTTCAATCTTTAAAGGACTTTTCTTTAGCATTTATTTTGTGATAATATTCATTTCTTTTTAATGTTTTCTCTATTAATGCTATTGGATTTTATAATCTTGTTACAATATGTTGGCTCCTAATAATAAGAAATCATCATTTGTTATCATATCTTTTAAAAACAGAAGACTACTAAAACTTTTCATATCATCCTGTTACAGAAAAAAACGACTATTTGCTTGTTATTATAGTCACTTATTATTTTTCAAAAACTTGTAAGTGAAGTGTTATGAAAATCATATGAATTTGGGAATTCCCAAGCATTCTCAGAAATTCTATTTCCTTGTTCCCAAATCCCAATGATTAATATCTGCCAGGAGTCGGAAAACAGTGAAAGGAAGTAACATCCTATGTTGGATACCTGGTAGGGTTAGTGAAGAAACGTTATTGCTGAGCTCTGTGTTACGCTCACGAATGATGCCATTGAGGAATTCACGCTTGTTGAAAGGAACGCAGATACACAAAGAGTTTTGCTGCTGTCTGTTGGAGAAGAACACCCTGGTCGATTTCAGCTCCTACTGCAAGTTACAAAAATCAATCCAATGATAAATGAAAAGTGCCCAGTGTGCTGGGAAATAACTTATTTTTTGGCTTCAGAGGAAATTTTAGAAACAGTGCCAAGTGAAACGTAAAAACAAACTACGAAGACGTTCATGAATTTCCCTCTGAAGCTGACAGCCGTATTTTAGCAGATGGAACTCCTACTATTAGCCCAACTCTTGGGTTGAAACAGTGTGTCCAGGAAACCCTATGTTAAAATGCAATGTGTTGGGGATATTGTTCCTCTATTTACTTGAGTTAATTTTCAAATTAGTGTACTCTTGCTTAGCTGTGCTCTGAGGGAATGAACAAAAGATTGGTAAACTCTGATGGAGAACACTGGTCAGGCAGGGCACATAGAATCCCTGGGGATGGTGGTTCCTGACAAATGAGGGAGGAGGACCTGAGCCAGGCTTGGGCTGGGCTGGAGGAACATGAAGATGGGATCTACTCACAACCCCCAAAACTGAGGGGTCCTGGTAACACATTATTTCACCCTCAGCCATGCAAATTCATGATTTTTATGGATAAAATAGCTTTAAAAAACTAATTTACATTGAAATGTTAAAATATTTATATAGAGATTAGAAATATTTATATAGAGATTATTGGGAATCCCCTCCTAAAGCCCAAACATAAAAACTACCAAAAAAAAAAATTCCGTGTAGGCTAAGATTGCAAATGACTGATGGAATGTAATTTAAATTAAACATGGAAAATGTATTTCCTCTTTAATAAAGATCTAAATTCTATTCTTTTTAGGAGCCTTCAGAAATGAAATTCAACTATTAAAAAAAGTATAGAGAAGCCTTTAGAAAAGAAACTTTTCTTTTGCTGTATTATATATTAAAGAACTTTGATGAGAATAGTTCTAAAGTGTTTAATAATCGATTACACTGATGTTTCTAGGTATTGTGGGGAACACCTAGAAATTAAATCTTCATCTTTGGCAGATCAGAGGCCTATTATTTTTAGGTAAAACAATTAAAATCTGCTTTTAATAAATCACAAATTTTGCAAGTTAGCCATTAATAGTAAGTGCTTTTCAAAGTTTGGCCCAATACATGAAAAAGCCAGAAAAACATACCTGCATTAGTTTTGCCCATCACCTTCCTATGCTGGCCTCAGGAGATTTATTAACAGCATTTAATATTTTAGGTAGGCTGGATGTGGTGGCTCATGCATGTAATCCCAGCACTTTGGGAGGCTGAGGTGGGAGGATGGCTTGAGACCAGGAGTTCAAGACCAGCCTGGTCAACCTAGTGAGCCCCTCGGTCTCTCTGAAAAGAAAAAAAATTTAGGTATCCTGTGGCTACCTCCAAAAACAAACTCCAGAGGAACTGAATTTTTTTTTTATTTCATGTGTTGGGATAATGGCTTCTTTTGCAGTTACTTACGAAGAATTTAAGGGTCAGTAAAAATATTTTTTCATCCTTAATAACATGAATTCTCTAATTTGTGTGTGATATAATGCTAGATATTGTGCCAAAAGTGTTACATAGACATAATCCATGCCCATTTTCAAAGATAATACTAATATAGAGAATAAGAATCATTATTATTGTAGTAATTATTTTAGTAATAGTAATAATCAAAACAATTACATCAAACACTTATTAAACCCTTATTATGTGATAGGTACTGTGTAAGCAATTTCCACATATTAGCTCCTTAAATGTGATCACTAACCCCATGAGGTAGGTAGCATTATGTCCATTTTATAGATGCAGAAACTGAGCTTTGAAGAGGGAAAGCAACTTGCCCAAGGCCATGCAGGCAGTCATTGATAAGGGTGGGGAGCGAGAAGTTGAAGTCTGAGATGTAAGTTCACAGACACGAGTACACAAACACGTACAAGATACTCGTATGACATGTGGGCTTGCTTGAAATATGTAATTGACTTTCCCCAGCACAAGAAAGTGTTTGGACAGATTTCAAAGGGATCTAACACTTCCTTAGAGGACTGCCCTACGACATTTTTCCGTGTGCTTTTCTGCCTCTTGTCCTATACTTTTGGCATTTCTTCTGCTCTTAGAGGCAATGAGTCAACAGCATATTTTTAGCACCTCCTGTGTGCATAGAAGTGGCCCCTGACTCAATGGGAGTGTATAACTACCATGGGCCAAATCAGTGTGCTTTCCTGTTAGCCAGGGGATTATAGAAGAACACGCTCCCCTGATTCCAACAGAACTTGCTGCCACTCTGATGTCTTCATTGTAAGGCCTCTAAATGAATGTTCAAGAAATTCATGTTAAAGGCACGTGTCATATGTGTAACTTGTAAACATTTGTGTACTTGTCTCTGTGTCCTTACACCTCAGGCTTCAACTCTTGTTTTTACCTTTATCAATGACTACCTGTGTGCTGTGTGGCTTTGGACCAATTACTCACCCCCTCTAAAGCTCAGTTTCTGCATCTGTAAAATGGATATAATGCCATGTATACATAGATATAGATAGACATACACAAATATATATACACACATATATATGTGTGTATATACATATATATATAATATACAAACTGAAATATATAGTTATATAAATATTTCAGTTTAAGTTTCAAAAATCACTGGAGGATATTTTTATAATACCCTTCAGCAATTTTACCTGCTGCCTTTGCACATTCTGGTGAATTTCTAAATGGAAGTCTGATAGAGATTAATCTTTTAATGCATCATAAATAAAAAAGAAAATCACAGAATGATGTAGCTGGAGAGGACCCTGGGGATCTAGTGTTTCATGAAAGATTAATGTCCTTGATCTGTTTGTAAGTGTTTTGGAAAAATCTTCCATGGTCAAATAAAACTTGGCAATGTTGGATTAAAGTTAAATAGGTTTTTTTTTTTCCTGCAGAACTTCATAGTCTTTAATATGCTAATATGTTTTGTGAATCTACAAGGAATGAAGTGTTTCAATGCTTATTTTACCCAGATTCTCATTTTGGGACAGGCTGGTCAAGCTGAGTCAGCTAGTATATTCTCTAGATGGAGATGATGGCTGATGCCTTTTTGAGAGCAAGAGAGTCCCCAGGGGAAGCAAGGGTATATCAGTTGCTCCATTTCATGCCAAGGATCCTCAGTCTTTAGAGGCTCAGAGAAGGCTGAAAGGCTACTCTAGGCTATCAGGGCTACCATTCATTGTGACCCATGCTACAGAGAAGCTTTGAGCTCAGTGCAAAGGAGTGACCAGCCCTTGAGAATCAGGAAAATTTATTTATTCCTGACCTAGTCCACTGAGGACATACAAGGAATGGGACAGGGGAGTGTCACCAGCTATGGTTACAAGCTAGTCTGATTCTCTTTCATTAAGAAAACTGGTCCCTGTGAGTTTAGATTGGGAAGCACCAGGTTGAAAAATTTTTAGGCCAGGAGTGGTGGCCACTGTACTCCAGCCTGGGTGACAGAGTGAGAATCTGTCTTAAAAAAAAAAAAGTTAAGTGATGTCTTCTGTTGAGGACCTCTCAGAACTTTTAATATGAAAGTGTGCATTGTGAAGAATGGGAGTAGAGTGTACAGGAGTTTTAAAAGCTACTTGGTCATGAAACTCTTGCTTTGTGCAGGATTCGAGGGGCACTAACATTCTGAGGAAAATATTTTGGGAAACATTGATCTAATCCAAACTTCTCATTTTACCAGCAAACAACTGTGGGGCCCTCTAAGTTTCCTTTCTCCATCATTGTGACAAATTCATTGGAATTAATTCAATTAAACCTGGGGTCAGCTTTGAAGAGATTTATTTAGCAGGTAAATCTGTTTTGTACATTTTGAGGGAGTTCTGAGTTTCCATAGTCAAAAACCACAGATCAATTTAACCAACCTTTATGGAATATCACCTATGGCCCAAAGACCCTTTAGCTACAGTGATGGTCTACAAAAATATAAACTGTAATTCTTGCAATACAGGAGATTAGTAATAATGGTAAATATAATGATGATGACACCATGAATAGCTAACATTTATTGAATGCCTTTCTATTAGTCAGGCACTTTACTAAGTATTTTAATCCTCCCAACAATTTATGAGGTAGGGATTATAATAATTCCCATCTTATAGTGAGGACACTGAGGTTAGGAAATTATCCTAGCCTAAATGTTAAGTATAAGCATGAATAGAAAGGTGTTATTAGCCTATAAGACATTCCTTTATGAGTGATACAAAGTCCTATGTAAATTCAGAGAAAAGAAAAGTGGTTTTAGAAATCCTTGATCAGTGAGTGTGAAGCATGTGGTGGCCCGGTTACTGTTTGGTTGCCCATCTGTCCTCCCTCTGGGATCAGCACCCCCTTACTTTGGAAGAATTGTTTTCCTTTTCACTGTAAGGTTCTTTCTGGCTATGCGATGGGGCACATTGCCTCAAACTAGCCCTGTTCCAGTCTTTGAGAACCTTGAAATTGGAACCAAGGGAAGAGGATTGCCTCTTGAATGGTAATTCTCTAAAATCTAGTCTGAGGTGCTGGTGCCTAATCCCTGGGTCTGTGGAAGGAGCTGGGCTGTGAGAGGGGAGAATGATGTTGATGTCAAGAGAGAGGCAGGTGCTAGGAGCAGAGAAATGGAGGCCTGGAGGGTTTCTGGGCTTCTCTGAGGCTTAGGGTTTGGATCATTGTCTTCGTTACTGGTACAAAGGATTTACCATACCTGCTCTTCTGGGAATGAAACTGTCCTGCTTTGCAAAATAAAGTGTCATTAGAAAGAGATCTTAAAAACCCCACACCATAGACAGGTGCACAGATCCGTAGAAGTGTTAAAGTTCTGTCTGTTGGATGCTAAGCCAAGACTCTTAAGTATGTTCTAAAGAGAAACTGGTGTGTGTAGGCTGTGCACTCCCAGGGAGATAAAAAGTTAGGAACTTTATGGGTTGGGCTTGGTAGCTCCCACCTGTAATCCCAGCACTGTGGGAGGCTAAAGTGGGCAGATTGATTGAGCTGAGGAGTTCGAGACCAGCCTAGGCAACATGGTGAAACCCCATGTCTACAAAAACTACAAAAATTAGCTGGGCGTGGTGGCATGTACCTGTAGGCGGGAGGATCGCTTGAGCCCAAGAGGGAGAGGGTGCAGTGAGCCATGATTGTGCCACTGCACTCCACCTGGGTGACAGGAACTTTATGGGGAATGGGATCTTGGAGACTGAGTAGAGACTAGAGGAAAAAAAAAAAAAAAACTACCTCCCCAACTGGCCACACTATTCTTTTAAAAAATGTTAATTGACAAATTAAAATTGTATATATTTACGGAGGTATAATGTGATGTTATGATATATGTATACATTGTGGAATAATTAAATCCAGAGAATTAATAGATTCATCACCTCAAAACCTATCTTTTTTGTGGTGAGAACATTTGAAATTTATTGTCTTAGCAATATTGAAATACACAATACTTCATTGTAAACTACAGTCACCATGCTGTGCTGTAGATCTCAACAAAATGTATTCTTCCTGTCTCAACTAAAACATTGTACTCTTTGACAACATTTCCCCATTCCTCTCACCCCCTCCAAAAACACCCATTCTTTATGTTGAAGAGAATGGCTAAAAAGTCCCAGCAGGTTTCAACTGACAGCTTCAGTGGTTGTCCCATCACACTTCAATGTTATTAATAGAAAGGGGAGGGGCAATACATAATTTGGACAGGCGGAAAGTACCACTGTAACCACTTTCCTGACTTCACAGAAAAAGTCCTCTTGTTTTCATCTGTAAAATGGGAACTGCGTGAATACCATTCTTCTTTTCTTCAGCCTCCAAAGAAAAAACAGATGCAAAGCCTTTTATCAATTGCAAAACAGTATACAATGTGTGTTATTACTCACAGTTGTCTTACTGTGACCAAACACTTTATAAGCCTGTGGCAAGTCAGCCTTACTCTCAGGAAGTCGACAATATTTGGGGAAGGAGAAGCAGCAGGATCTTTCAGGACAGTAGCCTTGGTGGGTCCAAAAATTCCTTGAGCGAAATGGGAGACAAAACTTTCTTCCTGCTTTGGGGTTTATCCTGTTAGTCTTTTCTCTCTTCACTCCTATTTTCTATGGAGAATTTCCTGGTTTTGGAGTTTGGGTGCGTTTTATGGAGAGGAGGCAGAACATCTTTAGCTCCAGCAGAATGAAAGGATACATGCAAAGGAACCTAGCACAGTATGTGGTACCCAGTTCCCCTTTAACTTGGCTTTATTCATTCACTCCTGGTAGGGCATTAATAAGGGATTTAGCCCCCTCCTATTGAAAACGATTAATTCAGGGAAGAGTTCAGGCAGTGTGGACAGATACAGTGTAGCCCAAGCCTGTTTCTAAGGCAGGAGCTGGGTAGGGAGGGTGAGAAGGGCGAGAAGAATAGGGAAATATGTGTCGTCTGTGTTGCTGCTGTTGCAACCACCAAAACAAACAAACAAGTGAAAAAAAAAAAAAAAAAAGAATTGTCCATACCGGAAAGTGTGCTGTTTTGGAGGAGGCTGGGGAAAGTGTGGATGGCTCGAGTGGGTCCTGTTGGATTGAAGTCTGACAGTGGTGATTCCCTTCAACAAATGGTCGGGGTGGGAGGGTACACACACACATACACACACACACACACCCCACACGCAGCACCAAGCCTCCGATTTCAGCGCTGGCAGGAGATAACCATTCTTAGCTCGCCTTTCCAGGGTTATTTTTGGCTGAGGCTGTTCGCTGATGGCAAAAGGTTTCAGCCCCCTCCCAAATCCCTCCCCATGCTTGTTCTAAAGAGAAACTGGTGCGTGTAGGCTGCGCACTCCCAGGGAGACAGGGAGACGGGCCTGGCGCCGGAGAGGAACCCGGACTCTGCCCAAAGTCTCGCCGCCCGCCGGCTGTTTTCTGGCGGAGGGTGTGCCCCGGAGGGCGGCGATCGCGCGTGAAGGCTGGGGCCAGGCACGGGTGCAGGCGTCACCGGGGTCGGGCTAGCAGGCCCTGGAATCAGGCTTTTGGGACACCCCGAAAGTGAGTCCAACTTGGGGAGAAACTGAGGACACCTCAGGCGGTCTGGCAGCGGAGAAGGTGGGCGGGAGAAAACTTTACAGGAAGGCAGAAGCAATCTCCGCCGAGGGAGTCAGCGAGCGGCCGCGCGGAGAGGAGGGGCGGGCGGTCCCCAGGCGGGCGGGTGCAGGGCGCAGGGTGCCGACCTGCCGGAGAGGGGGCCCGGGCGCGAGGCGGAGTCCCGGCACGTGGCCAGGCTGGTGGAGGCCCCCGGCAGGCTGCAGATTCCCTCCGGCCCCGGGAGCCACAGCAGGACCGGCCAGGAGGCACCACGGAGGGGAGCCCCATCCCGGTGCTGACAGTGCCCACCGTGCCCTACGAGGACTCGCGGCGGGCCGGCGGCGGGGTTCTGCAGCGACCTACCAGCCTCTTCGAGGGCCAGCGCAACTACCTGCCCAAATTCATCCAGAGCGTGCTATCGTCCATTGACCTGCGCGACCGTCGGGGCTGCACCACGGTGGTGGGCAGCGACGGCAGGTACTTTAGCAGGACGGCCATCGAGATCATGGGGCAGATGGCCGCGGCCAATGGGGTGAGTGTCCAGATGACCCTCGCTTCCCGCCACGCTGCCGCCATGCCCTCTCCTAGCCCTTGTCCCCCTGCTGCCTCCAGGCCCAGCTTGGAGGCCCCTGCCCGGCCCAGGCTTTGCTTCCTCACTCCCGCGTCCTCACCCTCCAGCGCCCCACTCCCACCGTGCTTGCAGCCTCCCCGGCGCACCCCGGACACTGGGTTCTATTAGTACCCACCGCCCCCAAAAGCCTTGAGGGGTGTCCGTCGTTCCTGGAGCCACTCCGGGCGCCCTGGACTCTTCTCCGACTCTGCACACATCCCGCACCTGCTCATTTTTCTTTCGGACATTCTCTTACCCGGCCCTGTAGATTCCAAGGCAGCTCCCAGTTTTCCATATTGTTCCCAACGCGTTCACTGCCCACAGTCCCCACACAAACTTCTTTCCCAGGCTCACAACATAGTCCCTCTGCCCCGTGCCCTTTTTGCAATAATCTGCCAGTCCCCTAAGTCTTAGCTCTGCCTATTTAACAGTAGTGGTGTCTCAGAACACACACACACACACACACACACACACACACACGATCCCTGACATATTTGGCAAGAGTAGGCCCTGAAGGTTTTTAATATTTTGGTTTTTTAACCCAGTGGAATTACTGAATGATTTATTTAATTAGGGTAGGGATGGAGTGGATCCATTTGTTTCATGCTAAACAGCCTGAGCTCGCAGTTCCCAGGGGGCATATCTCTAAATGGTCTGAAACGAGATTTGCAGTGGTTTTCTTAATGCAATTCCCAACTTCTCTCCAAATGCCTTTTGACATTTGACAACATTTCATGCCTCTTCCCCTTTCGCTTTTCATCCTTGTTTTCTCTCCCTTCTCCCACGACCTCGGTAGTCTTCTGCAATCCAGATTCTCAGACTTTGGGTTTTTCTCCCTCTGCCCCTTTCCTCTCTGTCCTATAACTAGAAGCACCTTTTGGCATAGACCCATATCCCAGTTTCCTCTTTCCCAGGTCCAGCAGCATCTCAAGGACATCTACAAGAGGGATACCTAACTTCAGGGGTCTCTGAATGATATGTGGGAAACATCGTCTAAAAAAGTAATTTTATCCTTATTCATGCAACCAGACCCACACTCATAGAACTTTTCTTTAAGGGGAGTGTCTTGCAGATGTATAAATGAGTGTTAACATCTTTAAAAGAGAAACTGCACAATTCCCTGGCATTTGAATTCCCTCCTTCCTTCCCAACCCTCTCCTTTTCATTTTCTCATTTATTATTAAAAACATTTTTAAAGGATCTCCATGCTTCATATTTATCTACTATAATTCCTCCTTCTTGGTGTTGCAGGGATGGGGAAAGAGGATTTTTTAAAAAACACAATAAAAAGCAATTGGGAGAAACAGGGCCAATGGTGTTGGGGTGGGTAGTGGAATTGTGATTTTTGACTCCAGTAGACAATGATGCTGGATATATGGGGTTTGATTTCTCTCTGGCTCCTCACTTGAGATTGATGAAGTTTGGCTAGAATCAGGGAGTTGAAGAGAGGTTGACAAATGGTCTTTCACTCTTCTCTGACAGGCTGTTCCTGTGGAGTGATGGAGAATAATGAGCCTTGGGAGAGCTATGGGAGCTCTCATACTCCTTCCTGAGCCAATTTTTTAGGGAGTGAGAGAAACATGGCCTGTCCAATACTTGTTGTGGGTCAAGATATTTTTGAAGCTACGGTTGTTGATTTGCATGGGAAAATTATTATGTCTTATTATTTCTTGTCCCACTTTACCATAAGGGCTCCTCAGCTTCTTACTTCAATGGGTCTTCCATGACACACACACTTTATTAACTCTAAGAGTGGAATTTATTTTAACAGATAATTAGCATAGGTCAATATATGCTGAAAATAGAGTCAAATTAAACCTACTAGCTGTTATAAAGGACAGATGACAAAATCCACATAGAAGCATCGACTCTTAAATAATCTGAAAGTACTACTTCTAAGAGGGGCGGGCATGGGTGAAGGGAATGGTGGACATGTTTCAGAATTTCAAATGCCAACTTTAACCAATCGTTTCCTCATTTTGTTCACCTTCTTGGGGGCTTATGCTAAAGTGAAGTGAATAGCCATAAGGCTGGCTTCAGGAGAAAGGTGGTCTAAAATAACTGGATAATTATAAGCAAAATTGGTCTCGAATGATTGAAAATTGATGAGAATGTGCTTGTCTCCTGATTTGGCATCCTGAGTTAGACTCAGGAATACTGAACATGGATCCCAAAGGCTTTGGTCTTTTTTGATATCCTACTGGATAATCATAAGCAGGCTAGAAAAATAGGAAACTAGAATTTATTCTCTTTGAACTGACAAATCTGACCAGTGGGCTGCATTCTCTATATCTGAAAAATCTTGGTTTTGATTGAAAAATTAATTTTACAAAGCAATTTTCTTTTTTTCAATTAAATTTCATTTTTTTTTTTTTGACACAGGGTCTCACTTTGTTGCCCAGGCTGGAGTGCAATGGTACAGTCTTGGCTCACTGTAGCCTTGACCTCCCCAGATTCAGGTGATCTTTCCACCTCAGCCTCCTGAGTAGCTGGGGCTATAGGTGCACGCCACTATGCACAGCTGATTTTTGTGTTTTTACTACTCATAGGGTTTCTCTGTTGCCCAGTCTAGTCTCAAACTCCTGATCTCAAGAGATCTGCCTGCCTTGGCCTCCTAAAGTGTCATGAACCACCATGCCCAGCCTACAAAGCAATGTTCTAGGAAAAACTACAGTTACTCTTTGATTATGTAATTGCTGGAGAAGAAAAGCATGGCATTTCTAAAATGATGAACTATATTACTTATATTTTAATATCTCATAAAGTTTGAAATAGACATTTCAAACATAAACATGTATAAAAATTTTTATAAATTATAAAATCAAAAACATTTTACAATTATTTTATTATAAAATTATTATAGAATCAAAAACATTATAAATTTAAACAACTTTTTTAAAAATTTATTTTGGGATTTCCCATGGAGTGATGGAGAATAATGAGCCTTGGGAGAGCTATGGCAGCTCTCATACTCCTTCCTGGGCCAACTTTTTTAGGAAATGGGAGAAATATACCCTGTTCAATGTTTATTGTGGGTCAGGATATTTTTGAAGCTATAGTTGTTGATTTGCTTCAAACTTTAAAAAAATTATTATAAAATTATGGGATGTAAAAAAATTTATTATAAAACTTTGAAATTTTCAAACTTTCAGAAAAGCAGAGAGATGAGATTAATGGCACTCACAGGCAAGCATAGAACATAGATTGTAAACATTTTGCTATATTTGTGTCATGACTATTTTTTGCTTGTGTTTGAAAGTATATTAAAGAAAATGATATTTTACCCCTAAATTCTTTAGTACAGATTTCTAAAAAAATAAGAACATTTTCCTGTATAGTTACAAAATCATCTTTTCAAACAAAATAAAAAATGGCTTTTTTATATCATTTATTACCCAGTCCACATTCAGATTTCCTCAATTATTATGAAATGTCCTTTTATTTTTTGAGACAAAGTCTTGCTCTTTCACACAGCCTGAAGTGCAGTGAAACAATCATAGCTCATTGCAGCCTCAAACTCCTGGGCTCAAGTGATCTTCCTGCCTCAGCTTCCTGAGTAGCTAGGACTAGAGGTGCACACCACCATGCCCAGCTAATTTATTGTTTTTGTAGAGATGGAGGTCTTACTACGTTGCCCAGGCTGGTCTCAAACTCCTGGCCTCAAGTGATCCTTCCAGCTTGGTCTCCCTGAAATATCTTTTGTGGCTGGTTTGTTCAAATTAGTTTCTTCTAATCAAGGGATACACATTGTCTTTGATTATTTAGCTCAAGACTTTTTTAACCTGGAAAATACCCATACTCTTTGTTTATGAATTTATTTAGTGAAATTGACTTGTTGAAAAACTAGTCAGTTGTCCTGTAGAATATTTCCCCTTCTGGAATTTTCTGGTTGCTTTTTATGGTGTCATTTAACTTTTCACTCTGTTTTTTCCTGGTTAACTGGAAGTTAGTTCTAAAGGCTTTTAGGCCTGCTATAACAAAATACCAAAAACTGGATGACTTATAAAGAACAGAAATTTATTTCTCACAGTCCTAGAGGCTAGCAAGTTTAAAATCAAGGAGCATGTGGTTTTGATATCTGGTTAGGACCAACTTTCTGGTTCATAGATTGGCCTTCTTGCTGGGCCCTCACATAGTGGGAGAGACTAGCTAGCTCTCTGGGGCCTCTTTTATAAGGGCACTAATTCCAATCATGAAGCCTCTGTCCTTATGATCTAATGACCCCCTAAAGGCCCCACCTTTTAATACCAGCATCTTTGGGGTTAGGATGTCAACATATTAATTTGGGGAAGACATACACGTTCAGCCCATTGCAAGGTTTAGTTAGATTCAGGTTCAACTTCTTTTTTTAAAGACTATTTCATAGGCAATAATGTGTATTCACATCCCATCATTAGTGATGGTGAGATGATCGCAAGGTTAGGGTGATCACTGCCTATCTCCTCTGCTATATTCCCCCTTGGGTCAAGCCAGTAGTCTGTGACGTGAAGTTTGTACCATGTGTATATTCAGTTATATTCTGTATCAATAGTTACTTGATTGTTTTAGCATTTATTAATGATCCTTGCTTGAGTTGATTATTTCATTAGGGGTTTCAAAATGGTGAATTTCTAATTCTCTAATTCTATCTACATGTTTTAGCTGGCATTTTTCTATAAGCAGACCATTTTCTTCACAACTGGGTTATTTGGCTACCCTGAAACATAGTTCCTTCCGGGAAGGCAGAACATATGTTTATTTCTGTCTTTTAAAAATTACTGGTGTTTGGAGTGAAGATTAGGTGAGCTAACTACCTCCACAGGTGACAAATGAATTTTGTTTTGTCTCACTTTTGCTTTTTTGAATATCACTGTGGCTGCTTGGATTTTTATATTTAATTTGAATGGATTAGGGAATAAATGAGAAGATAGGTTTTATCTGTTTCTGTAGTTTTTATGTGGCTGTGTGAACTTACTTTCAAAAATTCCCAGAAATATTTTAATTCCCCTTTAAAGATATAAACTATGTCATACTATAAAGCAAAAGAAAAACCAATCATGTGAAGAGTAAATAGTATCGTTTAAACGAATTGTGGTTAAGCTTAGTTTGTAACTAATTAGTTTTTTATTTTCTTTCTACTTTTATCTGCTTCAGAGCCTCTTCAGTGGTTTAGATCTTCTATGTGTCAAATTATTCTAATCTCTTAAAAGTTTAAGAGCTAAAATACAACACAATGACTACAGGAATGCCCTTGTCCTTTTCTGGGTAGGTACACCTAAGGCAACTTCTTTTTCTCTTCTTTGATCTCTTCTTCTTATTCTTAAATCATCTTCAATATTGGACAGATGACAGCACTATGCCTGCCTCAAGATGTTTCTGACTTTTTCTTTTTCTTTTTTTTTTTTTTTTTGAGATGGAGTCTTGCTCTGTCACCCAGGCTAGAGTGCAGTGGCACAATCTTGGCTCACTACAACTTCTGTCTCCTGGGTTCCAGTGATTCTCCCAACTCAGCCTCCTGAGTAGCTGGGGTTACAGGCATGCACCACCACGCCTAGCTAATTTTTTGTATTTTTACTAGAGACGGGGTTTCACCATGTTGGCCAGGCTGGTCTTGAACTCCTGACCTCAAGGGATCTGCCTGCCTTGGCCTCCCAAAGGGCTGGGATTACACGTGTGAGCCACTGCACCCGGCCGTTTCTGACTTTTTCTAAAGTCTTCTTTCTCTGGAGATGACATTATATAATAGCACTGTTCAATAGAAGTTTCTTTGATGATGGAACTGTTCTATAATCTGCATTGTCCCAGCCACTAGCCATATGTGACTACTGTAACACTTGAAATGTGGCTAGAGCAACTGAAGAACTGAATTTTGCATTTTACTGAATTTTAATTAATTAAAATAGAAATGCAAATAACCATAAGTGGTTAGTAGCTACCATACTGGACAGCAAAAATCTATAATTCAGCATTTAAAATCGATTTTGTTTTGTTTTCAAAAATGGAGTCAGACTGTTACAACCCAAAAGAACTGTAGGTTAAATTAAGGTAAATCCCCAAATACTACATACACATTTGGGAAATCCAAACCAGATTTTTTCATGTGATAACCACACCCTCTTTTGACTTTAGCCTTGGAGGTAATGGAGTATGGCAGAAAAAACCCTGTATCAGCAGCTGGAAGACTCACCTTCTTTTCCTAGCTCTGCCATATATTGACCAAAAGAGTCAAAGTCCATTCAGATGGTTGAAGGGCCTTGGAATTTTGTTTTTGGTTTTCACATACAAGTTGGAGGGCAGATGCGTTAGCCTCTTGAAATACCCAGAAACCACTTGTTTCCTCATCTAAAAATCAGGTATGACAGGATCATTTAATTATCCTGGAAATCAGATGAAGCACTGCATATGAAAGCACTTTGTAACATCGATAGCACTGGGAAATGTAAAGACCTTTTACTGAAATATAAAGGTGTATGGTCAACTGAATATATCTCAGATAGTTAGGATTTGACTGTATATATTGAATATAACTTGTAGTGGGCCCCTTGGTAAACAGCTTACAGTTTTGTTGCAAGTTTTAGCCAAGAGAAAATTTATTTGTTGACTAGTCATGCCCTTTATTGGCCACATGATGAGCAGCCAAGATATTAACACACAGCGCACCTTGCAGAATTCAAGAATGTCTCAGTGTCTTGTGAACTAGGAAGCTGAAATGCAGTGGTATGCAGAAGGCTGGCTCAGTAGGAGCCTTGGGAGTGTCCTCCAGATAGATGTTTGTGCAGGTTGTGTTTGATTCCAGTTGGCCATGAAAAGCTGGTTGCTCTAAAGAATGAGAATATACTTGGTTTTGCATTTACTAGAACTATCTGGGGAACAAATCTTGGGGTGGAAGAAAGAAGGGAGGGAGGGAAAGCTGTGCTTCAATACCTAGGGCTTCTTTCCTGGAATGGATCTGAGAATCTGGGATTGGGTGGCTAATAGCTCATCTCTAGAAGGGAGAAAGAACTGGGTGGTGATGGCTTTGTATTTTCTATTGGAGTTCACTAGAGAATAGGTGAATGGAATGGGCTGCTATGATCCAGACATTAGGGAGGACAGGTTTGTGATACATTAGAAAATTTGAATGAGCCCTTCTATGATTCTCTCTTCCCTCTTTCTGCTTCCCGTTCTTAATCCCCATCCGCAGGTTGTGGAATTAGCAAATCTATTATGTGAGCAATAGCAAACTTACAGGAGCCCTTGGCTCCATCTATCTCCCTGTTTGTGTCAGTTCCTTCTGGATGCTTTTAGTCTGTGGTCTTCATTCACTCTTTTTATGGGGAAGTAAAAGGAGTGGGACAGATTATGAGAACAGCTGGGTCCTCCCAGTTGCTGGGGTGGTTATTTTAAGCTTTGTTTAATGTGTCCAGAGACCCAGATGGCATTTTTAACTAAGCTGCTTTATTAAATCTTGTGATAAAGCATAGTGACGTTTATTGAAAAGGCAGACACGCATCAGCAACATTATGCGTGAAACTTGCTCTAAGAATTTTCTATAAAACATCTGTTCTCTTTGAGCCTTTTGTGAACTCTGGAAGTTTGCTAGTTTCTATACAGACTTGAGGACAAGAAGTTGGAACCCACTTTTGGAGATGTCCAAGCATAGGTATTGGAATCATTAATCCTAACCCTCTCAGTTTTAAGGCCCCGGATACCCTTCTGTTAGACAACAGTAACATGAGCAAGCACTGTAATAACCTTTAAACAAGATTATTTGGAAATAATGGACAAGAAAAATTAGTATAAATTGTTTGGGGATTTTAAAATTAAAGATAAAAAGCTAGGGCTTCAATGACCTGTGCCAGCCTATAGCCTTAAGAGTCAATTTGCAAACACTCAAGATTTGGCCAATATGCCTCTACTACTTCTACTTAACACAGTCAAAGGGAAATTTTTAGAGTCTTTCATCTGATTTGACTCTCTTAGTTACGAATAAGAGGATATCTAGAATATATATGTGACTTGTTAAAATGAAAATCCACCTTCTCTGAGTCTTCAAATATCTTTCATATCTTACATTTTTTAGTCACATCAACTTTTGAAGTCATGTCCGTAGTTGTATGAAAAGAAAAATTTCAGGAACATTCAACCTCAAAAGTTCTTTTTCTTAGTCTGAAGTCGTAGAAGCATTTGACTTTTACTTTCTCTTTTTAAGTTTGTACTAGTAGGTATTTTGTATAAATATAATATTTAATTATTGCCTTTGTATTCTTGTTCTCTAGTAAACATCCTGGTTTTTAGCTATCAATATGTAGTTTTACATTTAGGGATTTCTAATGGAAAGAGAAAGGAATCTGAAATCAGAGGACGAGAGTTTATTCTACTTGACCAAACACATACACAATACTGGAAGGAGAGTTTTACAACAAATATTTAATATCTATGACATGTAAAACGTTTTTTGAAATCAAGAAAATTCAAACAATTCAATACAAATATCATCAATAATAACACATGAACAGGTGGCCAACCTTATTAATAACCAGAGAAATATAAATTAAAACAATCCATCAACTTGTAAAAAAGATGAAATTACCCAGAGTTGGTGTAGGTGATGGAAAATTGTCATGTTTGTATACTGTTCATAGAAGTTAAATTGACATAACTTTTTGGTCAGGCAATTTGGAAGTATATATCTAAATTAATAGAGTAGTTTTCTAATAACCTGGGAATCTCTTAATCTAAGAATCTTTACTGTAGATTTTTCTAGAACAAATGTACAAACATCTGTGTACAAGGGTACTCACTGCAGCATTTTGCTAAGGAAAAACTCAGAAAAAATCTATATGTTCAACAGAGAACAGGTACATAATTTATGACACAACTGCACAATATACACCACTAAAATAAAGGATATAAATTTATAGGTAGTATGAAAAAGATGTGAATGATAGCTTGTTGGTGAAAAACAGCAATGACTGGAATATTGTGTGTAACGTAATCCTGCTTTTCTGTATATAATGTAGGCATAGAAAATAGGATTGAAAGGACATACTCTAGTCAACAGTGTATATAGCTTGGGTGGAGGGGGTGTATAATGGGGAAGGAGAGTCCCTTTTCCTATCTATTCCATATACATCTCTGGATTTAAAAGATCATACATGCATATGCATTACCTTCAAAATTAAAATGATAAAGACAAAAGGAGAAGCTTTGGATTTGAATCATGATACTACTGTTTGCAACTTCTATGACCGTGGGGAAGTCGCCTAGCCTCCTGGGGTTTATTTCCTCATTTATAAAAATGGGGAAAGTAATAATACTTGTCTACATATCTTCTAGGGTTGTTGGGAGGATTGAATGTGATAATGGGTTACAGCATTATGAATTATTTATTCATATAACACAATTATTATAAAAATATTTTGCTCTGATTAAAATAAAAGAAGGACGAGATCGTGTGTGTTTTTCAGTCCCAGTAGCTTTACTAACCAGAAAGCGCCTGCTGATGTGGTGATCACAGTTGCTTTGGTGCAGCTTCCTGTTGACATTTGGCAATTCTCCACGCTGCTAGCTAAGGCTGAGGTGGCGACTGTGGAAGGTGTGCTCTCCTCCCCCTCCCAGCACACATTTGTGTGCATACTCACACTCATGCACACACAAACACACACATGCACACTCTATCACAGTACATGAGGTGGCAGCAGCTGCTCCGGCATAGACTTTCACACAACATAAAGGGCTTTTTTGGTGTGGTCTGTGCATTATTTCCTGTTAAGCATGAGCTGAGTCAGTGCCATGCTTTTCCATCTGAAACCTTTCTGAGGCTCAGGCTGTGTTAAGAGCAAACCCTCTCCCCTCCATGCCCACCCCATGGCCCTCTACTGAAGCCAGATCATAATCTGCTCATTTCATGAGGATTTTCAAACCGAATGGACTGGGCCATGTGAGAGATCACTGAAAGGAACAGACCAAGCAGAGGCTAAGAGACTCCACGCTAATCTGCTGAGTCATCTGAAAATGCAGAGCTGTGGCAGCTCACGGTGCTTTAAAGTACTTTGGCAGGATGTTTGTTCAGGGGGGTTGTTCCTGCAGCCCTGCTGAATGTTTGGTTAGGAGGCATAATCATTTTTTCGACAGGATCTCCCAAATGTAAGGTGATAGATGCTAATGTGGAATATAATACAGAAGATACAGCTTGGATGTCATAAATAACAATAAATTGTTGAATCTTGCTGAGTTGTAAATCTATGATTGCCAGAGGTCTTTAGTTCACTGGAACATAGTATGGGGGCAGGGGCACTTAGCAAATAGGCAGTTATTATTTTCCAACCAGACAGAAACTGGTCTGATGGAATTTATCTAAAAAGGCATACACATGTATTTTAATTAATTGTGACAATTACTCAGAGAAAACACATGGCCCTAAAGAGGCTGAGGGTTTTTTTGTTCTACCTATAAATGTATATGTATATTCACCTATATTCTACCTATGTATAAGTAAGAGAATGAGTTTATGTTTTGGGGATATATATTTATACGTATCTATACAGAGAGATATACACATACTTAATTTCTGTGTACCTATTAAGGTGCGGTGACAGATGGAAAGTATTTTTAAGCATTTAGATAGCTTATTCTATAGCATATGTGTGCATATAGCCCCCCCATAAAGCTTTGTCTCTTTTCTGGATATATTTAACAAGAGGCTAGAACAGAGTCCAAAATGTCAGAAATGTTTGAACATTCCATAGAAATGAAGGAGGTGTTTCCAAATGACCTATGTTTCTATGGCAATAAATAGAACTTGTGCTGCGTTGGATGGGTCAGGAGTAAGGAATATAAACAGTGTAAGTATGGCTATTCCAGGCAGTAATCTACCTTGTAAGAACAGCTTTGTGCAGTGAGCTCGACAACATTGATCAGTTAGCAGTCCGGTTCAGTACAACATTGATAAGGTAGCAAGATGGTTCGGCAGTGCCAGTCGGAGACACAGATGGGGACAATCAAAGAAGATGCAGGTCAGGACAAGGATGCAGACATGTACCTGTCACTACCATGGACTTCAGCAGCTTCTTAGTGAGCAGGTTTATGATCAAAGAAGAAAGACATCGTTGATATGGAAGCATGTTACAATTAATTTGCTGTTTAGTTACTGGCAAACTACATCCAGTTTTTAGTTTTTAGTTTTTTTTTTCTTTTTTCTTTTTTGAAACAGGTTCTTGTTCTGTCATCCAGGTTGGAGTGCAGTCGTTATGCAAGCTCACTGCAGCCTTAAAATCCTGGGCTCCGTAGATACTCCCAACTCAGCCTCCCAAGAAGCTGGGACTACAGGTGCACACGACCATGGCCAGCTAATATTTCTAATTTTTTTGTAGAGATGAGGCCTTGCTGTATTGCCCAGGCTGCTCTTGAGCTCCTGGCAGTGTAGATATTTCCATGTTTATACAGATGATGGTGTACATATTTCCATGTTTATACAGATGAGTGTGTAGATATATCCATGTTTTTAAAGATGGCGGTGTAGATATTTCCATGTTTATAGAGATGGCGGTGTAGATATTTCCATGTTTATACAGTTAGCGGTGTAGATATTTCCACGTTTTTAAAGATAGCGGTGTAGATATTTCCATTTTTATACAGGTAGCGGTGTAGATATTCCCATGTTTACACAGATGGCGGTGTAGATATTTCCATGTTTATTGAGATAGCGGTGTAGACATTTCCATGTTTATACAGATACTGGTGTAGATATTTCCATGTTTATAGAGATAGCGGTGTAGATATTTCCATATTTATACATATAGCGGTGTAGATATTTCCATGTATATAGTGATAGCGGTGTAGGAATTTCCATGTTTATAGTGATAGCGGTGTAGATATTTCCATGTTTATATGGATAGCGGTGTAGATATTTCCATGTTTATACAGATAGCGGTGTTGATATTTTCATGTTTATACAGATAACGGTGTAGGTATTTCCATGCTAATACATATAGCGGTGTAGATATTTCCATGTTTATACAGATGGCTGTGTAGATATTTCCCTGTTTATACAGATGGCAGTGTAGATATTTCCATGTTTCTGCAGATGGTGGTGTTGATATTTCCGTGTTTACAGAGATAGCGGTGTAGATATTTCCATCTTTGCACAGATTGCGGTGTAGGTATTTCCATCTTTACACAGATAGTGGTGTAGATATTTCCGAGTTTACAAAGATAGCTGTGTAGATATTTCCATGTTTACACAGATGGCGTTGTAGATATTTCCATGTTTATACAGAAGGCGGTGTAGAGATTTCCAAGTTTATAGCGATAGCGGTGTAGATATTTCCATATTTATAGAGATAACGGTGTAGATATTTCCATGTTTATACAGATAGGGGTGTAAATATTTCCATGTTTATACAGATCACAGTGTAGTTATTTCCATGTTTATAGAGATAGCGGTGTAGATATTTCCATGTTTATACAGATAGCGGTTTAGATATTTTCATGTTTATACAGACCGCGGTGAAGATATTTCCATGTTTATACAGATAGCGGTGCAGATATTTCCATGTTTGAACAGATGGCGGTGTTGATATTTCCATCAATACACAGATGACCGTGTAGATATTTCCATGTTTATACAGATGGCGGCGCAGATATTTCCATGGATATGTAGATGGCGATGGAGATATTTCCATGTTTATACAGATAGCGGTGTAGTTATTTAGATGTTTACATAGATAGCGGTGTAGATATTTCCATGTATATACACATGGCTGTGTAGATATTTCCATGTTTATACAGATGGCGGTGTAGATATTTCCATGTTTATACAGATAACTTTGTAAATTTTTCCACGTTTATACAGATGGCGGTGTAGATATTCGATGTTTATAGAGATGGCAGTGGAGATATTTCCATGTTTATACAGATAGCGGTGTAGATATTTCCATGTTTACAATGATCATGGTGTAGATATTTCCATATTTATACAGATAACATTGTAAGTATTTCCATGTTTATACAGATGGCGGTGTAGATATTTCGATGTTTATAGAGATAGCAGTGGAGAGATTTCCATGTTTATACAGATGTCGGTGTAGATATTTCCATGTTTATACTGATCGCGGTGTAGATATTTCCACGTTTATAGAGATGGCAGTGTAGATATTTCCATGTTCAAAGAGATAGCGGTGTTGATTGTTCCATATTTATAGAGATAGCGGTGTGGATGTTTCCATGTTTATACAGATAGGGGTGTAGGTATTTCCATGTTTATAGAGATGGCGGTGTAGATATTTCCATGTTTATACAGTTCACGGTGAAGATATTTCCATGTTTATACAGATCGCGTTGTAGATATTTCCATGTTTATACAGATCATGGTGTAGATATTTCCATGTTTATACAGATCGCGGTGTTGATATTACCATGTTTATATGGATAGCGGTGCAAATATTTCCACATTTATACAGATAGCGGTGTAGATATTAGCATGTTTATACAGATAGCGGTGTAGATATTTCCATGTATAAACAGATGTCTGTGTAGATATTTCCATGTTTAAACAGATGGTGGTGTAGACATTTCCTTCTTTATACAAATAGCGGTGTATTTATTTCCATGTTTATACAAATAACGGTGTAGATTTTCCATGTATATACAGACGGCTGTGTAGATATTTCCATGTTTATAGAGATGGCTTTGTAGATATTTCCATTTTTATACAGATGACTTTGTAGGTATTTCCATGTTTATACAGATTGCGGTGTAGATATTTCCATGTTTATAGAGATAGCTGTGTAGATATTTCCATGTTTATACAAATAGCGGTGTAGATATTTCCATGTTCCTACACATGACTGTGTTGGTATTTACATGTTTATACAGATGGCTTTGTAGATATTTCCATGTTTATAGAGATAGCGGTGTAGATATTTCCATGTTTATACAGATCGTGGTGTAGATAATTCCATGTTTATACAGATACCGGTGTAGGAATTTCCATGTTTATACAGACCGCAGTGTAGATATTTCCATGTTTACACAGATAGCGGTTTAGATAGTTCCATGTTTGTACAGATGGCGGTGTTGATGTTTCCATCTATACACAGATTGCCGTGTAGATATTTCTATGTGTATACAGATGGCATTGTAGATATTTCCAAGTTTATGCAGATGGTGGTGTAGATACTTCCATGTTTACACAGATGACTGTATAGGTATTTCCATGTTTTTACAGATGGCATTGTAGATATTTCCATGTTTATAGAGATAGCGTTGTAGATATTTCCATGTTTATACAGATAGCGGTTTAGCTATTTCCATGTTTACACAGACCGCGGTGTAGATATTTCCATGTTTATACAGATAGCGGTGCAGATATTTCCATGTTTGTACAGATGGCGGTGTTGATATTTCCATCTATACACAGATGACCGTGTAGATATTTCCATGTTTATACAGATGGCGGCGCAGATATTTCCATGGATATGTAGAAGGCTGTGTAGATATTTACATGTTTATACAGATAATGGTGTAGTTATTTCCATGTTTATATAGATAGCGGTGTAGATATTTCCATGTATATACAGATGGCTGTGTAGGTATTTCCATGTTTATACAGATGGCAGTGTAGATATTTCCATGTTTATACCGATAACTTTGTAATATTTCCATGTTTATACAGATGGCGGTGTTGATAACTCCATCTATACGCAGATAACCGTGTAGATATTTCCATGTTTATACAGATGGCAGTGTAGATATTTCCATGTTTATAACGATAACTTTGCAAGTATTTCCATGTTTATACAGATGGCGGTGTAGATATTTCGATGTTTATAGAGATAGCAGTGGAGATATTTCCATGTTTATAGAGATAGCGTTGTAGATATTCCACATTTATACTGATCGCGTTGTAGATTTTTCCATGTTTGTAGAGATAGCAGTGTAGATATTTCCATGTTTATACAGATAGGGGTGTAGATATTTCCATGTTTATAGAGATGGCGGTGTAGATATGTCCATGTTTATACAGATCACGTTGTAGATATTTCCTTGTTTCTACAAATAGCGGTGTAGTTATTTCCATCTTTATACAGATAGCGGTGTAGATATTTCCTTGTTTATACAAATAGCACTGTAGATGTTTCCATGTTTATACAGATCACGGTGTAGATATTTCCTTGTTTATACAAATAGCAGTGTAGTTATTTCCATGTTTATACAGATAGCGGTGTAGATATTTCCATGTATATATAGATGGCTGTGAAGATATTTCCATATTTATACAGATGGCTGTGTAGATATTTCCATGTATATACAGATGACTTGTAGGTATTTCAATGTTTATACAGATGGCGGTGAAGATATTTCCATGTTTATAGAGATAGCTTTGTAGATATTTCCATGTTTATACAGATCGCGGTGTAGATATTTCCATGTTTATACAGATTGCGGTGTAGATATTTCCATATTTATGCAAATCGCGGTGTAGATATTTCCATGTTTATACAGATAGCGGTGTAGATACTTCCATGTTTTTACAGATATTGTTGTAGATATTTTCAGGTTTACACAGATTGCGGTGTAGGAATTTCCATCTTTCTACAGATGGCATTGTAGATGTTTCCATGTTTATAGAGATGGCGGTGTAGATATTTCCATGTTTATATGGATGGTGGTGAAGATATTACCATGTTTATACAGATAGCTTTGTAGATATTTCCATGTTTTTACAGATCGTGGTGAAGATATTTCCATGTTTATACAGATCGCGGTGTAGATATTTCCATGTTTATACAGATCGCGGTGTAGATATTTCCACGATTATACAGATAGCGGTGTAGATATCTCCATGTTTATACAGATAGCCGTGTAGATATTTCCATGTTTATACAGATGGCTGTGTAGATATTTCCATGTTTATACAGATGGCAGTGTAGATATTTCCATGTTTATGCAGATGGTGGTGTTGATATTTCCGTGTTTACAGAGATAGCGGTGTAGATATTTCCATCTTTGCACAGATTGCGGTGTAGGTATTTCCATCTTTACACAGATAGTGGTGTAGATATTTCCGAGTTTACAAAGATAGCTGTGTAGATATTTCCATGTTTACACAGATGGCGTTGTAGATATTTCCATGTTTACACAGATAGCGTTGTAGATATTTGAATGTTTACACAGATAGCGGTGTAGGTATTTCCATGTTTACACAGATAGCGTTGTAGATATTTCCATGTTTACACAGATAGCGGTGTAGGTATTTCCATGTTTATACAGATTGCGGTGTAGATGTGTCCATGTTTGCAGAGATAGCGGTGGAGATATGTCCACGTTTATACAGATATCGACGTAGATTTTTCCACGTTTATACAGATAGCGGTGTAGATACTTCCACGTTTATAAAGATAGCGGTATAGATATTTCCACGTTTTACAGATAGTGGTGCAGATATTTAGATGTTTACACAGACAGCGGTGTAGATATTTCCATGTTTACAGAGATAGAGGTGTAGATATTTCCATCTTTGCACAGATTGCGGTGTGGATATTTCCTTGTATATAGAGATAGCGGTGCAGGTATTTCCATGTTTATAGGGATAGCGTTGTCGAAATTTCCATATTTATACAGATGGCTGTGTAGATATTTCCATGTGTATTCAGATGGCAATGCAGATATTTCCATGTTCATAGAGATGATGGTGTAGATATTTCCATGTTTACCGGGATTGCGGTGTAGATATTTCCATGTTTATAGAGATAGCGGTGTAGGTATTTCCATTTTTACAGAGAAAGCGGTGTAGATATTTCCATGTTTATACAGATGACTGGGTAGATATTTGCATGTTTATACAGATGGCGGTGTAGATATTTCCATGTTTATAGAGATAGCGGTGTAGGTAATTCCATGTATATACAGACAGCGGTGTGTATATTTCCATGTTGATACAGATAGCGGTGTAGATATTTCCAGGTTTATACAGATATTTGTGGAGATATTTCCTTGTTTATACAGATCGTGGTGTAGATATTTCCATGTTTATACAGATAGCGGTGTAGATATTTCCATAATTATACAGGTAGCGGTGTAGATATTTCCATGTTTTTACAGATCGCGGTGTAGATATTTCCATGTTTCCACAGATGGCAGTGTAGATATTTCCATGTTTATACAGATGGCATTGTAGATATTTCCATGTGTGTACAGAGGGCAGTGTAGGTATTACCATGTTTATAGAGATGGTGCTGTAGATATTTCCATGTTTATACAGATGACTGCGTAGATATTTGCATGTTTATACAGATGGCGGTGTAGATATTTCGATGTTTATAGAGATAGCAGTGGAGATATTTCCAATTTTATAGAGATAGCGTTGTAGATATTCCACATTTATACTGATCGCGTTGTAGATTTTTCCATTTTTGTAGAGATAGCAGTGTGGATATTTCCATGTTTATACAGATAGGGGTGTAGATATTTCCATGTTTATAGAGATGGCGGTGTAGATATGTCCATGTTTATACAGATCACGTTGTAGATATTTCCTTGTTTCTACAAATAGCGGTGTAGTTATTTCCATCTTTATACAGATAGCGGTGTAGATATTTCCTTGTTTATACAAATAGCACTGTAGATATTTCCATGTTTATACAGATCACGGTGTAGATATTTCCTTGTTTATACAAATAGCAGTGTAGTTATTTCCATGTTTATACAGATAGCGGTGTAGATATTTCCATGTATATATAGATGGCTGTGAAGATATTTCCATATTTATACAGATGGCTGTGTAGATATTTCCATGTTTATACAGATGACTTGTAGGTATTTCCATGTTTATACAGATGGCGGTGAAGATATTTCCATGTTTATAGAGATAGCTGTGTAGATATTTCCATGTTTATACAGATCGCGGTGTAGATATTTCCATGTTTATACAGATTGCGGTGTAGATATTTCCATATTCATGCAGATCGTGGTGTAGGTATTTCCATGTTTATACAGATAGCGGTGTAGATACTTCCATGTTTTTACAGATATTGTTGTAGATATTTTCATGTTTACACAGATTGCGGTGTAGGAATTTCCATCTTTCTACAGATGGCATTGTAGATGTTTCCATGTTTGTACAGATGGCGGTGTAGATATTTCCATGTTTATATAGATGGTGGTGTAGATATTACCATGTTTATACAGATAGCTTTGTAGATATTTCCATGTTTTTACAGATCGTGGTGAAGATATTTCCATGTTTATACAGATCGCGGTGTAGATATTTCCATGTTTATACAGATCGCGGTGTAGATATTTCCACGATTATACAGATAGCGGTGTAGATATCTCCATGTTTATACAGATAGCGGTGTAGATATTTCCATGTTAATACAGATGGCGGTGTAGATATTTCCATGTTTATACAGATGGCTGTGTAGATATTTCCATGTTTATACAGATGGCAGTGTAGATATTTCCATGTTTATGCAGATGGTGGTGTTGATATTTCCGTGTTTACAGAGATAGCGGTGTAGATATTTCCATCTTTGCACAGATTGCGGTGTAGGTATTTCCATCTTTACACAGATAGTGGTGTAGATATTTCCGAGTTTACAAAGATAGCTGTGTAGATATTTCCATGTTTACACAGATGGCGTTGTAGATATTTCCATGTTTACACAGATAGCGTTGTAGATATTTCCATGTTTACACAGATAGCGGTGTAGGTATTTCCATGTTTACACAGATAGCGTTGTAGATATTTCCATGTTTACACAGATAGCGGTGTAGGTATTTCCATGTTTATACAGATAGCGGTGTAGATATTTCCATGTTTATAGAGATATCAATGTAGATATTTCCATGTTTGTACAGATGGCAGTGATGATGTTTCCATCTATACACAGATTGCCATGTACGTATTTCCATGTGTATACAGATGGCATTGTAGATATTTCCATGTTTATACAGATGGTGGTGTAGATATTTCCATGTTTACACAGATGACTGTATCGGTATTTCCATGTTTATACAGACGGCGTTGTACATATTTCCATGTTTATAGAGATAGTGATGTAGATATTTCCATATTTATACAGATAACGGTGTAGAAATTTCCATGTATATACAGATATTGGTGTAAATATATCCATGTTTATACAGATCACGGTGTAGATATTTCCATGTTTATAGAGATAGCGTTGTAGTTATTTCCATGTTTATACAGATAGCGGTGTAGATATTTCCATGTTTATACAGACCGCAGTGTAGATATTTCCATGTTTATACAGATAGCGGTGCAGATATTTCCAAGTTTAAACAGATGGCGGTATAGATATTTCCATGTTTATACAAATAGCGGTGTAGTTATTTCCATGTTTATACAGATAGCGGTGTAGATATTTCCATGTATATACAGATGGCTGTGTAGATATTCCATGTTTATACAGATGGCTGTGTAGATATTTCCATGTTTATACAGATGACTTTGTAGGTATTTCCATGTTTATACAGATGGTGGTGTTGGTATTTCCATGTATATAGAGATAGCTGTGCAGATATTTCCATTTATATACAGATAGCGGTGTAGATATTTCCATATTTATACAGACAGCTGTGGAGATATTTCCATGTTTATACACATAGCGGTGTACATACTTCCATGTTTATAGAGACAGCGGTGTAGTTATTTCCATGTTTATACAGATAGCGGTGCAGATATTTCCACGTTTATACAGATGCCTATGCAGATATTTCCATATTTATACAGAGGGCTCTGTAGATATTTCCATGTTTATACAGATGGCAGTGTAGATTTTTCCATGTTCCTACACATGACTGTGCCAGGTATTTTCATGTTTATACAGATGGCTTTGTAGATATTTCCATGTTTATAGAGATAGCAGTGTAGATACTTCGATGTTTATACAGATAGCGGTGTAAATATTTCCATGTTTATACAGATCGTGGTGTAGATATTTCCATGTTTATACAGATACCGGTGTAGAAATTTCCATGTTTATACAGACCGCAGTGTAGATATTTCCATGTTTATATAGATAGCGGTTTAGATATTTCCATCTTTGTACAGATGGCGATTTTGATGTTTCCATCTATACACAGATTGCTGTGTAAGTATTTTCATGTGTATACAGATGGCATTGTAGATATTTCCTTGTTTATACAGATGGTGGTGTAGATATTTCCATGTTTATACATATGACTGTACAGGTATATCCATGTTTTTCCAGATGGCATTGTAGATATTTCCATGTTAACAGAGATAGCAGTGTAGATATTTCCATGTTTTTACAGATGGCGGTGTAGAGATTTCGATGTTTATAGAGATAGAATTGGAGATATTTCCATGTTTATACAAATAGCGGTGTAGTTATTTCCATGCTTATATAGATAGCAGTGTAGATATTTCCATGTATATACACATGGCTGTGTAGATATTTCCATGTTTATACAGATCACGGTGTAGATATTTCCATGTTTATACAGATAACATTGTAAGTATTTCCATGTTTATACAGATGGCGGTGTAGATATTTCGATGTTTATAGAGATAGCAGTGGAGATATTTCCATGTTTATACAGACAGCGGTGTAGATATTTCCATGTTTATACTGATCACGGTGTAGATATTTCCATGTTTATAGAGATGGCGGTGTAGATATTTCCAAGTTCATAGGGATAGCGGTGTTGATTTTTCCATGTTTATAGAGATAGCTGTGTGGATATTTCCATGTTTATACAGATAGGGGTGTAGATATTTCCATGTTTATAGAGATGGCGGTGTGGATATTTCCATGTTTGTAAAGATCACGGTGTAGATATTTCCATGTTTATACTGATCGCGGTGTAGATATTTCCATGTTTATACAGATCATGGTGTAGAAATTTCCATGTTTATACAGATCGTGGTGCTGATATTACCATGTTTATAGGGATAGCGGTGCAAATATTTCCACATTTATAGAGATAGCGGTGTAGTTATTAGCATGTTTATACAGATAGCGGTGTAGATATCTCCATGTATAAACAGATGTCTGTGTATATATTTCCAAGTTTAAACAGATGGCGGTATAGATATTTCCATGTTTATACAAATAGCGGTGTAGTTATTTCCATGTTTATACAGATAGCGGTGTAGATATTTCCATGTTTATGCAGATGGCGATGTTGATATTTCCATGTTTATAGAGATAACATTGTAGATATTTCCATGTTTATAAAGATAGCGGTGTAGTATTTCCATGTTTACAGAGATAGCGGTGTAGATAATTCCATATTTATACAGTTAGTGGTATTGATATTTCCATGTTTATACTGATGGCGGTGTAGTTATTTCTATGTTTATACAGATGGTGGTTTAGATATTTCCTTGTTTATACAGATATTGGTGTACATATTTCCATGTTTATGCCGATGGCGGTGTACAAATTTCCATGTTTACAGAGATAGCGGTGTAGATATTTCCATGTTTATACACATTGCGGTTTAGATATTTCCATGTTTATACAGATAGCGGTGTAGATATTTCCATTTTTATACAGGTAGCGGTGTAGATATTTCCATGTTTATATAGATCTCAGTGTATGTATTTCCATCTTTCCACCGATGGCAGTGTAGATATTTCCATGTTTATACAGATGGCGTTGTAGATATTTCCATGTTTATACAGATAGCGTTGTAGATATTTCCATGTTCATGCAGATGGCAGTGTAGATATTTCCACATTTATAGAGATGGCGGTGTAGATATTTCTATGTTTATAGAGATAGCGGTGTAGATATTTCCATGTGTATAGAGATGGCGGTGCAGGTATCTCCATGTTTATAGAGATAGTGGTGAAGATATTTCCATGTTTATACAGATTGCATTGTTGGTATTTCCCTGTTTACTCAGATAGCGGTGTTGGTATTTCCATGTTTATAGAGATAGCAGTGTATATATTTCCATGTTTACAGAGATAGTGGTGTAGATATTTCCATCTTTGCGCAGATTGCAGTGTAGATATATCCATCTTTACACAGATAGCTGTGTAGATATATCCAAGTTTACACAGATATCGTTTTAAATATTTCCTTGTTTATACAGATACCGGTGTAGATATTTCCATGTTTATACTGCTCGCGGTGTAGATATTTCCATCTTTATGCAGATGGCAGTGTAGATATTTCCATGTTTATACAGATAGTGGTGTCGATATTTCCATGTTTATACACATGGCGGTGTAGATAGTTCCATGTTTCTGGAGATGGCGGTGTAGATATCTCCAAGTTTATAGAGATGGCGGTGTAGATATTTCCATGTTTATAGAGATGACTGTGTAGATATTTGCAGGTTTATACAGATGACGGCATAGATGTTTCCATGTTTATACAGATGGCTGTGTAGATATTTCCATGTGTATATAGATGGCAGTGTAGGTATTTCCATGTTTATAGAGATAGCGGTGTAGGTATTTCTATGTTTATACAGATAGGTGTGTAGATATTTCCAACTTTATACCGATGGCAGTGTAGATACTTCCATGTTTATACAGATGGCTTTGTAGATATTTCCAAGTTTATAGAGATAGCGGTTTAGATATTTCAATGTTTATACAGATAGCTTTGTAGATATTTCCATGTTTATACTGATAGCAGTGGAGGTATTTCCATGTTTATACAGACAGCGATGTAGATATTTCCATGTTTACAGAGATGGCGGTGTAGATATTTCCATGTTTATAGAGATGGAGGTGTAGATATTTCCATGTTAATAGAGATAACGGTGTAGGTATTTCCATGTTTATTGAGAGAACGGAATAGATATTTCCATGTTTACACTGATGACTGTGTAGGTATTTCCATTGGTATACAGATGGCAGTGAAGATATTTCCACGTTTATAGAGATGGTGGTGTAGATATTTCCATGTTTATACAGATGATTGTGAATATATTTGCATGTTTATACAGATGGCGGTGTAGATATTTCCATGTTTTAGAGATAGCATTGTAGGTATTTCCATGTTTATACAGATAGCGGTGTAGATATTTCCATGTTTATACAGATAGCGGTGTAGATATTTCCATGTTTATACAGACAGTGTTCAGATATTTCCTTGTTTATACAGATCGTGGTGTAGATATTTCCATGCTTATAGACATTGCGTTGTAGATATTTCCATCTTTCCACAGATGGCAGTGTAGATATTTCCTTGTTTATACAGATGGCGGTGTAGATATTTCCATGTTTATAAAGATAGCGGTGTAGATATATCCATGTTCATGTACATGGCGGTGTAGATATTTCCATGTTTATAGAGATGTCGGTGTAGATATTTCCATGTTTATAGAGATAGCGGTGTAGACATTTCCATGTCTATAGATATGGCGTTGTAGGTATTTCCATTTTCATAGAGATACTGGTGAAGATATTTCCATGTTTATACAGATCGCGGTGTAGATATTTCCATGTTTATTCAGATAGCGTTGTTGGTATTTCCATGTTTATACGGATGGCGTTGTTTGTATTTCTATGTTTATACAGATAGCGGTGTAGATATTTCCATGTTTACAGAATTAGTTGTGTAGATATCTCCATATTTGCACACATTGCAGTGTTGATATTTCCATCTTTACACAGATAGCTGTGTAGATATTTCCAAGTTTACATATAGCTCTGTAGATATTTCCAACTTAACACAGATAGCGTTGTAGAGATTTCCATGTTTATACAGATAGCTGTGTAGATATTTCCAAGTTTTTACAGATAGCGGTGTAGATATTTCTATGTTTACAGAGATAGCAGTGTAGATATTAACATCTTTCCAAAGATTGCAGTGAAGATATTTCGGTCTATACCCACATAGCTGTGTAGATATTTCCAAGTTTACACACATAGCTATGTAGATATTTCCATGTTCACACAGATAGCGTTGTAGATGTTTCCAAGTTTATACAGATAGCGGTTTAGATATTTCCATGTTTACAAAGATAGCGGTATGGATATTTCCATGTTTATAGAGCTATCGGTGTTGATATTTCTATGTTTATAGCGAGATCGGTGTAGATATTTCCATGTGTATGCAAATGGCGGTGTAGATATTTCCATGTTCATAGAGATGGCGGTGTAGATATTTCCATGTTTATACATATAGCGGCATAGATATTTCCATGTTTACACAGATAGCGGTGTAGATATTTATATCTTTGCACAGATTGCCGTGTAGATATTTACATCTTTACACAGATAGCTGTGTAGTTATTTCCAAGTTTACACAGATAGCTGTGTAGATATTTCCATGTTCACACAGATAGCGTTGTAGAAATTTCCATGTTTATACAGATAGCGGTGTAGATGTGTCCATGTTTGCAGAGATAGCGGTGGAGATATGTCCACGTTTATACAGATATCGACGTAGATTTTTCCACGTTTATACAGATAGCGGTGTAGATACTTACACGTTTATAAAGATAGCGGTATAGATATTTCCACGTTTTACAGATAGTGGTGCAGATATTTAGATGTTTACACAGACAGCGGTGTAGATATTTCCATGTTTACAGAGATAGAGGTGTAGATATTTCCATCTTTGCACAGATTGCGGTGTGGATATTTCCTTGTATATAGAGATAGCGGTGCAGGTATTTCCATGTTTATAGGGATAGCGTTGTGGATATTTCCATATTTATACAGATGGCTGTGTAGATATTTCCATGTGTATTCAGATGGCAATGCAGATATTTCCATGTTCATAGAGATGATGGTGTAGATATTTCCATGTTTACCGGGATTGCGGTGTAGATATTTCCATGTTTATAGAGATAGCGGTGTAGGTATTTCCATTTTTACAGAGAAAGCGGTGTAGATATTTCCATGTTTATACAGATGACTGGGTAGATATTTGCATGTTTATACAGATGGCGGTGTAGATATTTCCATGTTTATAGAGATAGCGGTGTAGGTAATTCCATGTATATACAGACAGCGGTGTATATATTTCCATGTTTATACAGATAGCGGTGTAGATATTTCCCGGTTCATACAGATATTGGTGGAGATATTTCCTTGTTTATACAGATCGTGGTGTAGATATTTCCATGTTTATACAGATAGCGGTGTAGATATTTCCATAATTATACAGGTAGCGGTGTAGATATTTCCATGTTTTTACAGATCGCGGTGTAGATATTTCCATGTTTCCACAGATGGCAGTGTAGATATTTCCATGTTTATACAGATGGCATTGTAGATATTTCCATGTGTGTACAGAGGGCAGTGTAGGTATTACCATGTTTATAGAGATGGTGGTGTAGATATTTCCATGTTTATACAGATGACTGCGTAGATATTTGCATGTTTATACAGATGGCGGTATAGATATTTCTATGTTTATAGAGATAGCATTGTAGATACTTGCATGTGTATAGAGATGGCGGTGTAGGTATCTCCATGTTTATAGAGATAGTGGTGAAGGTATTTCCATGTTTATACAGATAGCGGTGTAGATATTTCCATGTTTCTACATATAGCGGTGTTGGTATTTCCATGTTTATACAGATAGCGGTGTAGATATTTCCACGTTTATTCAGCTCGTGGTGTAGTTATTTCCATCTTTATACAGATGGCATTGTAGATATTCCCATGTTTATACAGATGGCGATGTAGATATTTCCATGTTTCTGAAGATGGCGGTGAAGATATTTCCATGTTTACAGAGATAGCGGTGTAGATATTTTCATGTTTATAAATTTAGCGGTGTAAATATTTCCATGTTTATAGAGATAGCCGTGTAGATATTTCCATATTTATACAAATAATGGTGTAGATATTTCCATGTTTACAGACGGCGGTGTAGATATTTCCATGTTTATACAGATGGCGGTGTAGATATTTCCTTGTTTATACAGATAGCGGTGTAGATATTTCCATGTTTATACAGATAGTGGTGTAGATATTTCCATGTTTACAGAGATAGCGGTGTAGATATTCCATCTTTCCACAGATTGCGGTGTAGATATTTCTATCTTTACACAGATAGCTATGTAGATATTTCCAAGTTTACTCAGATAGCTGTGTAGATATTTCCATGTTTACACAGACAGCTTTGTAGATATTTCCATGTTTATACAGATAGTGGTGTGGAAATTTCCATGTTTATACAAATAGCGGTGTAGATATTTCCATGTTTATACTGATAGCGGTGGAGATATTTCCACGTTTATACAGATAGCGATTTAGATATTTCCATTTTTACAGAGATGGCAGGGTAGATATTTCCGTGTTTATAGTGATTGCGGTGTAGACATTTCCATATATGTAGAGATAGCGGTGTAGGTATTTCCATGTTTATAGGGATAGCAGAGTAAATATTTCCATGTTTACACAGACGGCTTTGTATGTATTTCCATGGGTACACAGATGGCAGTGTAGATATTTCCATGTTTATATAGATGGTTTTGAAGGTATTTCCATGTTTATACAGATGGCGGTGTAGATAGTTCCATGTTTCTGGAGATGGTGGTGTAGATATTTTCATATTTATAGAGATAGAGGTGTAGATATTTCCATGTTTATAGAGATTGCGGTGTAGATATCTCCATGTATATAGAGATAGCGGTGTAGGTATTTCCATGTTTATAGGGATAGCGGTGTCGATATTTCCATGTTTATACAGATGGCTGTGTAGATATTTCCATGTGTATTCAGATGGCATTGTAGATAATTCCATGTTTATAGAGATGATGGTGTAGATATTTCCATGTTTATACAGATGACTGGGTAGATATTTGCATGTTTATACAGATCGTGTTGTAGATATTTCCATGTTTATACAGATGGGAGTGTAGATATTTCCATGTTTATAGAGATAGCGGTATAGATATTTCCATGTTTATACTGATAGCGGTGGAGATATTTCCACGTTTATACAGATAGCGATGTAGATATTTTCATTTTTACAGAGATGGCGGTGTAGATATTTCCATTTTTATATAGATGGCGGTGTAGACATTTACATATATTGAGAGATAGCGGTGTAGGTATTTCCATGTTTATAGGGATAGCAGAGTAAGTATTTCCATGTTTATACAGACGGCTTTGTTGGTATTTCCATTTGTACACAGATGGCCGTGTAGATATTTCCATGTTTATACAGATGGCGGCATAGATATTTCCATGGACATGCAGATGCCGGTGTAGATATTTCCATGTTTATAGAGATAGCGGTGTAGGTATTTCCATCTTTGTACAGATAGCGGTGTAGATATTTCCATGTTTATACCCATAGCGGTGTAGATATTTCCAAGTTTATACATATAGTGGTGGACATATTTCCTTGTTTAGACATATTGTTGTGTAGATATTTCCACGTTTATACAGATCGCAGTCTAGATATTTCCATATGTATACAGGTAGCGGTGTAGATATTTCCGTGTTTATACAGATCGTGGTGCAGATATTTCCATCTTTCCACAGATGGCAGTGTAGATATTTCCATGTTTATACAGATGGCGGTGTGGATATTTCCCTGTTTATACAGATAGCGGTGTAGACATTTCCATGTTCATGAAGATGGCGGTGTAGATATTTCCATGTTTATAGAGATGGCGGGGTATATATTTCTATGTTTATAGGGATAGCGGTGTAGATATTTCAATATGTACAGAGATGGCGTTGTGGGTATTTCCATGTTTATAGAGATAGTGGTGAAGATATTTCCATCTTTATACAGATAGTGGTGTAGATGTTTCCATGTTTATACAGAAAGCGGTGTTGGTATTTCCAAGTTTCTACAGATAGCGGTGTAGATATTTCCATGTTTATAAAGCTCACGGTGTAGATATTTCCATCTTTATACAGATGGCAGTGTAGATATTTCCACGTTTACACAGATGGCGGTGTAGATACTTCCATGTTTCTGGAGATGGCGGAGTAGATATTTTTATGTTTATACAGATGGCAGTGTAGATATTTCCATGTTTACACAGATGGCGGTGTAGATACTTCAATGTATCTGGAGATGGCGGAGCAGGTATTTTCATGTTTATACAGATGGCAGTGTAGATATTTCCATGTTTATAGAGTTTGCGGTGTAGAGATTTCCATGTTTATAGAGATAGCGGTGTAGTTTTTTCCATGTTTATACAGATGGCAGTGTAGATATTTCCATGTTTATACAGATAGCGGTGTAGATTTTTCCACGTTTATGCAGGTTACGGTGTAGATATTTCCATGTATATACAGATCGCGGTGTAGATATTTCCATCTTTCCACAGATGGCAGTGTAGATATTTCCATGTTTATACAGATGGCGGTGTAGAAATTTCCATATTTATAAATATAGCGGTGTAGATATTTCCATGTTCCTGCAGATGGCGGTGTAGATGTTTCCATGTTTATAGAGATGGCGCTGTAGATATTTCTAAGTTTATAGAGATAGCGATTTAGATAATTTCATGTGTATATTGATGGCGGTGTATGTATTTCCAAGTTTCTAGAGATAGTGGTGAAGGTATTTGCATGTTTATACAAATAGCGTTGTTGGTATTTCCGTGTTTATATAGATAGCATTGTAGATATTTCCATTTTTATACAGATAGCGGTGTAGATATTTCCATGTTTACAGAGATAACGGTGTAGATATTTCCATCTTTGCACAGATTGCGTTGTAGATATTTCCATCTTTACACAGATAGCTGAGTAGATATTGCCAAGTTTACACAGATAGCTGTGTAGACATTTCCATGTTTACACAGATAGTGTTGTAGATATTTCCATGTTTATACGGATGGCGGTGTAGATATTTCCATGTTTAGACAGATAGCGGTGTAGATATTTCCAGGTTTATAAAGATGGCAGTGTAGATATTTCCAGGTTTCTGCAGATGGCGGTGTAGATATTTCCGTGTTTCTGCAGATGGCGGTGTAGATATTTCCAAGTTTATACAATGGCAGTGTAGATATTTCCAAGTTTATACAGATGGCGGTGTAGATATTTCCATGTTTATACAGATAGAGGTGTAGATATATCCATGATTATACAGATAGCGGTGTAGATAGTACCATGTTTACAAAGATAGCGGTGTAGATATTTCCATCTTTGCACAGATTGCGTTGTAGATATTTCCATCTTTACACAGATAGCGGTATAGATATTTCCATCTTTGCACAGACTGTGCTGTAGATATTTCCATCTTAATACAGATAGTGTTGTAGATATTTAAATGTTTACACAGACAGCGGTGTAGACATTTCCATGTTTACACAGATAGCGGTGGAGATATTTCCATGTTTATAGAGATAGTGGTGTACATATTTCCATGTTTATACAGATGGCGGTGTACCAATTTCCATGTTTATACAGATAGCGGTGTAGCTATTTCCAAGTTCATACAGATAGCGTTGTAGATATTTAAATGTTTTTACAGATAGCGCTGTAGATATTTCCATGTTTATACAGATAGGGGTGCAGATATTTCCAGGAATATACAGATAGTGGTGGAGATATTTCCTTGTTTATACAATCGTGGTGTAGATATTTCCATGTTTATACAGATAGCGGTGTAGATATTTCCATAATTATACAGGTAGAAGTGTAGATATTTCCAGGTTTTTACAGATCGCGGTGTAGATATTTCCATCTTTCCACAGATGGCAGTGTAGATATTTCCATCTTTATACAGATGGCAGTGTAGATATTTCCATGTTTCTGGAGATGGCGGTGTAGATATTTCGATGTTTATAGAGATAACGGTGTAGATATTTTCATGTTTATAAATTTAGCGGTGTAGATATTTCCATGTTTATACAGATGGCGGTGTAGATATTTCCTTGTTTATACAGATAGCGGTGTAGATATTTCCATGTTTATACAGATAGCGGTGTAGATATTTCCATGTTTACAGAGATATCGGTGTAGGTATTTCCATCTTTCCACAGATTGCGTTGTAGATATTTCTATATTTACACAGATAGCTATGTAGATTTTTCCAAGTTTACACAGCTAGCTGTGTAGATATTTCCATGTTTACACAGATAGCGTTGTAGATATTTCCATGTTTATACAGATAGCGGTGTAGATATTTCCATGTTTATACAGATAGCGGTATAGTTATTTCCATGTTTATACTGATAGCGGTGGAGATATTTCCACGTTTATACAGATAGCGATGTAGATATTTCCATTTTTACAGAGATGGCGGTGTAGATATTTCCATGTATATAGAGATTGCGGTGTAGACATTTCCATATATAGAGAGATAGCGGTGTAGATATTTCCATGTTTATAGGGATAGCAGAGTAAATATTTCCATGTTTATACAGACGGCTTTGTAGGTATTTCCATTTGTACACAGATGGCCGTGGAGATATTTCCATGTTTGTAGAGATGGTGTTGAAGATATTTCCATGTTTTTACAGATGACTCTGTAGATATTTGCATGTTTATACAGAAGGCGGTGTAGATATTTCCATGTTTATAGAGATAGCGGTGTAGGTATTTCCATCTTTATTCAGATAGCGGTGTAGATATTTCCATGTTTATACACATAGCGGTGTAGATATTTCCAAGTTTATACAGATAGTGGTGGACATATTTCCTTGTTTAGACAGATTGTGGTGTAGATATTTCCATGTTTATACAGATCGCAGTCTAGATATTTCCATATGTATACAGGTAGCAGTGTAGATATTTCCGTGTTGATACAGATCGCGGTGTAGATATTTCCATCTTTCCACGGATGGCAGTGTAGATATTTCCATATTTATGCAGATGGCGGTGTGGATATTTCCCTGTTTATACAGATAGCTGGGTAGACATTTCCATGTTCATGAAGATGGCGGTGTAGATATTTCCATGTTTATAGAGATGGCGGGGTATATATTTCTATGTTTTTTGGGATAGCGGTGTAGATATTTCCATATGTATAGAGATGGCGTTGTGGGTATTTCCATGTTTATAGAGATAGTGGTGAAGATATTTCCATCTTTATACAGATAGCGGTGTAGATATTTCCATGTTTAGACAGATAGCGGTGTACATATTTCCATGTTTATACAGATGGCAGTGTAGATATTTCCAGGTTTCTGCAGATGGCGGTGTAGATATTTCCGTGTTTCTGCAGATGGCGGTGTAGATATTTCCAAGTTTATACAATGGCAGTGTAGATATTTCCAAGTTTATACAGATGGCGGTGTAGATATTTCCATGTTTATACAGATAGAGGTGTAGATATTTCCATGATTATACAGATAGCGTTGTAGATATTACCATGTTTACAAAGATAGCGGTGTAGATATTTCCATCTTTGCACAGATTGCGTTGTAGATATTTCCATCTTTACACAGATAGCGGTATAGATATTTCCATCTTTGCTCAGACTGTGCTGTAGATATTTCCATCTTAACACAGATAGTGGTGTAGATATTTCCATGTTTACACAGACATCGGTGTAGACATTTCCATGTTTACACAGATAGCGGTGGAGATATTTCCATGTTTATAGAGATAGTGGTGTACATATTTCCATGTTTATACAGATGGCGGTGTACATATTTCCATGTTTATACAGATAGCGGTGTAGATATTTCCAAGTTCATACAGATAGCGGTGTAGATATTTAAATGTTTTTACAGATAGCGCTGTAGATATGTCCATGTTTATACAGATAGGTGTGTAGATATTTCCATGTTATACAGATAGCGGTTAGACATTTCCATGTTTATACAGATAGTGGTGTAGATATTTCCATATTTATACAGATAGCGGTGTATATATTTCCATGTTTATACAGACCACGGTGGAGATATTTCCATGTTTATACAGGTAGCTGTGGAGATATTTCCATTTTTACACAGATCGCGGTGTAGATATTTTCATGTTTATACAGATAGCATTGTCCATATATCCAAGTTTGTACAGATAGCTGTGTAGATATTTCCATGTTTATGCTGATAGCGGTGTAGATATTTCCATGTTTATTCCCATAGGGGTGTGCATATTTCCACGTTTACAGAGATTGCGGTGTAGGTATTTCCATGTTTATACTGATGGCGGTGAAGATCTTTCCATGTGTGTACAGATGGTACTGTAGATTTCCCATGTTTATACTGATGGAGGTGTAGATATTTCCTTGTTTATAGAGATAGCGGTGGAGATATCTCCATGTTTATACAGATAGCGATGAAGATATTTCCATGTTTATACAGATAACAGTGTAGGTATTTCCATGTTTATGCAGATAGCGGTGAAGATATTTCCATGTTTATAGAGATATCGGTGTAGATATTTCCATGTTTATACAGATAGCCGTGGAGATATTTCCATGTTTATACAGATAGCGGTGGAGATATTGCCTTATTTATACAGATGGCGGTGTAGATATTTGCATGTTTATACAGATAGCGATGTAGATATTTCCATGTTTACACAGATAGCAGTGGAGTTATTTCCATGTTTATACATATTGCAATGTAGGTATTTCCAGGTTAATAGAGATAGCACTGTAGATATTTCCATGTTTATACAGATGGCTGTGTTGATATTTCCATGTGTATACAGATGGCAGTGTAGATATTTCCATGTTTATACAGATGGAGGTGTAGATATTTCCATGTTTATACAGATGACTGTGAAGATAATTTCATATTTTTACACATGGCAGTGTAGTTATTTCATTGTTTATACAGATAGCTGTGTGGCTATTTCCATGTTTATACAGATAGCAGTGGAGATATTTCCATGTTTATAGAGAAGGCTGTGTAGATATTTCCATGTTTATACAGATGGCTGTGTAGATATTTCCATGTTTATAGAGATAGTGGTGTGGATATTTGCATGTTTATACAGATATTAGTGCAGATATTTCCATGTTTATACAGATGGCTGCGTAGATGTTTTCATGTTTATACAGATGGAGGTGCAGATATTCCCAAGTTTATACAGATGACTGTGAAGATATTTTCATATTTTTACACATGGCGGTGTAGATATTTCATTGTTTATACAGATAGCTCTGTGGCTATTTCCATGTTTATACAGATAGCAGTGGAGATATTTCCATGTTTATAGAGATGTCTGTATAGATATTTGCATGTATATACAGATGGCAGTGTAGATATTTAAATGTTTATACAGATAGTGGTGTAGATATTTCCATGTTTATACAGATGGCCGTGTGTATATTTCCATGTTTATAGAGATAGCCATGTAGATGTTTCCATGTTTATACAGATAGCGGTGTAGACATTTCCATGTTTATAGAGAGAACGGTGTAGATATTTCCATATTTATAGAGAGAGCGCTGTAGATATTTCCATGTTTATGCAGATAGCTGTGTAGATATTTCCATGTTTATGCAGATAGCGGTGTAGCTATTTGCATGTTTATACCAATAGCGGTGAACATATTTCCAAGTTTACAGAGATTGCAGTGTAGATATTTCCATTTATATACTGATGGCTGTGTAGATATTTCCATGTATATACAGATGGCAGTGTAGATTTCCCATGTTTATACTGATGGTGGTGTAGATATTTCCTTGTTTATAGAGATAGCGGTGGAGATATTTCCATGTTTATACAGATAGTGATGTAGATATTTCCATGTTTATACACATAGCGGTGAAGATATTTCCATGTTTATAGAGATGGCGGTGTAGATATTTCCATGTTTATACAGATAGCGGTGCAGATATTATCATGTTTTTAGAGACAGCGTTGTATATATTTCCATATTTATACTGTTAGCGGTGTAGATATTTCCATGTTTATTCAGATGTCGGTGTAGGTATTTTCATGTTTATACAGATGGCGGTGTGGATATTTCCCTGTTTATACCGATAGCGGTTTGGATATTTCCGTGTTTATAAAGATAGCGGTGTTGATATTTCCATGTTTACACAGATAGCAGTGTAGATATTTCCATCTTTGCACAGATTGCAGTGTAGATATTTCCATTTTTACACAGATAGCGGTGTAGATATTTCCATCTTTTCAGAGAGAGCTGTGTAGTTATTTCCATGTTTACACAGATAGCGTTGTAGATATTTCCATATTTATACAGATAGCGGTGTAGATATTTCCATATTTATACAGATAGCGGTGTAGCTATTTCCATATTTATACAGATAGCAGTGTATATATTTCCATGTTTATACAGATAGCGGTGGAGATATTTCTTGTTTATACAGATAGCTGTGGAGATATTTTCATGTTCATACAGATCGCATTTTAGATATTTTCATGTTTATACAGATAGCAGTGTCCATATTTCCAAGCTTGAACAGATAGCCTTGTAGGTATTTCCATGTTTGTGAAGATAGCGGTGTAGATATTTGCATGTTTATACCCATAGCGGTGTACATATTTCCACGTTTACAGAGATAGCGGTGTAGATATTTCCATGTTTACACAGATGGCTGTGTAGATATTTCCAAGTGTATACAGATGGTAATGTTAATATTTCCATATTTATACAGATGGAGGTGTAGATATTTCCATGTTTATACAGATGTCTGTGAAGACATTTTCATATTTTTACACATGGCGGTGTAGATATTCCATTGTTTATACAGATAGCTGTGTGGATATTTCGATGTTTATACAGATAGCAGTGGAGATATTTCCATGTTTATAGAGATTGAAGTGTAGATATTTCCATTTTTATATAGATGGCAGTTTAGATATTTCCAAGTTTATAGAGATAGTGGTGTAGATATTTCCATGTTTATACAGATGACTGTGTAGGTATTTCCATGTTTATACAGATGGCCGTGAATATATTTCCATGTTTATAGAGATAGCTAAGTAGATGTTTCCAAGTTTATACAGATAGCGGTGTAGACATTTCAATGTTTATAGAGAGAGCGGTGTAGATATTTCCGTATTTATAGTGATAGCCCTGTAGATATTTCCATGTTTATACAGAAAGCGGTGTACATATCTCCATGTTTATACAGATAGCGGTGTAGATATTTCCATGTTTATATAGATAGCGGTGTAGACAATTCCATGTGTATAAGGATAGCGGTGTAGATATTTCCATATTTATACAGATATCTGTGTAGATATTTCCATGTTTATATTTATAGCGGTGTAGATGTTTCCATGTTCATAAAGATTGTGGTGTAGATATTTCCATGTTTATACAGATGACTGTGTAGATATTTGCAAGTTTATACAGATGGCGTTGTACATATTTCCATGTTTATAGAGATAACAGTGTAGATATTTCCATGTTTATAAAGATAGCGGTGTAGAAATTTCCATGTTTAAAGAGATAGCAGTGTAGATATTTCCATGTTTACAGAGATAGCGGTGTAGATATTTCCATCTTTTCACAGATTTCGCTGTAGATATTTCGATCTTTACACAGATAGCTGTGTAGATATTTGCAAGTTTGCACAGATATCTGTGTAGATATTTCCATGTTTACACAGATACCGTTGTACATATTTCTGGGTTTAAAGAGATGGCGTTGTAGATATTTCCATGTTTATACAGATAGCGATGTAGATATTTCCATGTTTAAACAGATAACGTTGTAGATATTTCCATGTTTATACTGATAGCGGTGGAGATATTACCATGTTTATACCGATAGCGATGTAGATATTTCCATGTTTATGGAGATGGCGGTGTAGATATTTCCATGTTTATAGAGATTGCAATGTAGATATTTCTATCTGTATAGAGATAGAGGTGTAGATATTTCCATGTGTATAGAGATGGCGGTGTAGGTATTTCCATGTGTATAGATATAGCAGTGTAGGTATTTCCCTGTTTATACACATAGTGGTGAGGATATTTCCGTATTTACACAGATACCGTTGTAGGTATTTCCAGGTTTATATAGCTAGTGGTGAGGATATTTCCGTATTTATACAGATAGCATTGTAGATATTTCCATGTTTATACAAATAGCCGTCTTGGTATTTCCATGTTTATACAGATAGCGGTGTAGATATTTCCATATTTATACAGATAGCGGTGTAGGTATTTCCATGTTTACAGAGATAGCGGTGTATATATTTCCGTCTTTGCAGAGATTGCTGTGTAGATATTTCCATGTTTACACAGATAGCTGTGTAGATATTTCCATGTTTACACAGATAGCGTTTTACATATTTCCATCTTTATACAGATAGCGGTGTATATATTTCAATGTTTATACAGATAACGGTGTTGGTATTTCGATGTTTATACAGATAGCGGTGTAGATATTTCCATGTTCATACAGAAGGCGGTGTAGACATTTCCAAGTTTATAAAGATAGCGCTGTAGATATTTCCAGGTTTACACAGATAGCGGTGTACATATTTCCATGTTTATACAGATTGCTGTGTAGATATTTCCATGTGTATACAGATGGCAGTGTAGATATTTCCATGTTTATAGAGATGGAGGTGTAGATATTTCCAAGTTTATACAGATGACTGTGTAGATATCTACATGTTTTTACAGATCGCGGTGTAGATATTTCCATGTTTATACAGATAGCGGTGTCGCTATTTCTATGTTTACACAGAGAGCAGTGTAGCTATTTCCATGTTTTTAGAGATAGCTGTGTAGATATTTCCATGTTTATACAGATGGCGGTGTAGATATTTCCATGTTTATAGAGATAGCCATGTAGATATTTCCAATTTTATTAAGATAGCGGTGTAGGCCTTTCCATGTTTATAGAGATAGCGTTGTAGGTATTTCAATATTTATAGAGATAGCAGAGTAGATATTTCCAAGTTTATACAGATAGCGGTGTAGATATTTCCATGTATATACAGATAGCGGTGTAGATGTTTCCATGTTTATACAGATCGTGGAGTAGATAGTTCCATGTTTATAGAGATAGTGGTGTAGATATTTCCATGTTTATCCACATAACGGGGTAGATATTTCCATGCTTACAGAGATAGCGGTGTAGATATTTTGATATTTGCACAGAGTGCGGTGTACATGTTTTCATCTTTCACAGATAGCGATGTACATATTTCCATGTTTCCACAGATAGCTGTGTAGATATTTCCATGTTTACACAGATAGTGTTGTAGATATTTCCATGTTTATACAGATAGCGGTGTAGATATTTCCATGTTTATGAAGATAGTGGTGTAGATATTTCCATGCTTATACAAATAGCGTTGTAGTTATTTCCATGTGTTTAGAGATGGCAGTGAAGATATTTCCATGTTTATGCAGATAGCGGTGTAGATATTTCCATGTTTATGGAGATGGCGGTGTAGATATTTCGATGTTTATAGAGATTGCGGTGTAGATATTTCCATGTTTATAGAGATAGCGGTGTAGGTATTTCCATGTTTATAGAGATAGCGGTGTAGATATTTCCATATTTATACAGATAGCGGTGCAGATATTTCCATGTTTATAAAGATGGCCGTGTAGATATTTTCATGTTTATACAGATGGCGTTGTAGATATTTCCTTGTTTATACTGATAGCGGTGTAGATATTTCCATGTTTATAGAGATAGCGGTGTAGATATATCCATCTTTTCACAGATTGCGGTGTACATATTTCGATCTTTACACAGATAACTGTGTAGATATTTCCAAGTCTACACAGATAGCTGTGTAGATATTTCCATGTTTACACTGATAGTGTTGTAGATATTTCCATGTTTATACAGATTGCGGTGTAGATATTTCCACATTTATACAGATAGCAGTTAAGATATTTCCACGTTTATACAGATAAGGTTGTAGATATTTCCACGTTTATAGAGATAGCAGTGCAGATATTTCCACGTTTATACAGAGAGCGGTGTAGATATTTCCACGTTTTAAAGATAATTGTGAAGACATTTCCATGTTTATACTCATGGCCGTGTGGATATTTCCATGTTTATGCAGATGGCGGTGTAGATATTTCCATGTTTATGCAGATGGCGATGTAGATATTTCCAAGTTTATAGAATGGCGGTGTACATATTTCCACGTTTATAGAGATAGCGGTGTAGATATTTCCATGTTTATAGAGATAACGGTGTAGGTATTTCCATGTTTATAGTGATAGCGGTGTAGATATTTATATGTTTATACAGATAGCGTTGTATTTACATGTTTATGCAGATAGCGGTGTTGATAATTCCATGTTTATAGAGATAGCGGTGTAGATATTTCCATGTTTATACAGAAAGCGGTGTAGGTATTTCCATGTTGATACAGATAGCGATGTAGATATTTACATGTTTATAGAGATGGCTGTGTAGATATTTCCATGTTTATACAGATGGCAGTTTAGATATTTCCATGTTTATAGAGATAGTGGTGTAGATATTTCCATGTTTATACAGATGACTGTGTAGGTATTTCCATGTTTATACAGATGTCAGTGTAGATATTTTCAGGTTTATAGAGATAGCGATATAGATATTTCCATGTTTATACAGATAGCGGTGTAGACATTTCCATGTTTACAGAGATAGCGGTGTAGATATATCCATCTTTGCAGAGATTACGGTACAGATATTTCCATCTTTACACAGACAGCGGTGTAGATATTTCCAAGTTTACACACATAGCTGTGTAGATATTTCCATGTATCCACATATAGCGTTGTAGGTTTACACAGATAGTGGAGTATATATTTTCATGTTTATACAGATAGCGGTCTAGATATTTCCATGTTTTTAGAGATAACAGAGTAGATATTTCCATGTTTATACAGATGGCTGCGTAGATATTTCCATTTGCATACAGATGGCATTGTAGATATTTCCATGTTTTTACTGATAGCGGTGTAGGTATCTCCTTGTTTATAGAGATGTCTTTGTAGATATTTCCATGTTTATACAGATGGCGGTGTAGATATTTCCATGTTTATAGAGATAGTGGTTTAGATATTTCCATGTTTATACAGATGACTGTGTAGGTATTTCCATGTTTATATAGATGTCTGTGTAGATATTTTCAGGTTTATAGAGATAGCGATGTAGATATTTCCATGTTTATACAGATAGCGGTGTAGACATTTCCATGTTTATAGAGATAGCGGTGTAGATATTTCCATATTTATACAGATAGCGGTGTAGACATTTCCATGTTTATACAGATAGCGGTGTAGATATTTCCATGTTTATAGAGATGGCAGTGAAGTTATTTCCATGTTTATAGAGATAGTGATGTAGATATTTCCATGTTTATACAGAGAGCGGAGAAGGTACTTCCATGTTTACAGAGATAGCGGTGTAGATATTTCCATCTTGGCACAGATTGCGGTGTAGACATTTCCATGTTTACAGAGATAGCGGTGTAGTTATTTCCATATTTATACAGATAGCGGTGTAGACATTTCCATGTTTACACAGATAAAGCTGTAGATATTTCCATGTTTATACAGATAGTGGTGTAGATATTTCCATGTTTATACAGATAGCGGTGGAGACATTTCCATGTTTAAACAGATAGCGATGTAGATATTTCCATGTTTATACAGATAGCGGTGTAGATATTTCCATGTTTATAGAGATAACGGTGTAGAAATTTCCATGTTTTTACAGATAGCGGTGTAGATATTTCCAGGTTTATAGAGACGGCGGTGTAGGTATTTCCATGTTTATGCAGATAGCGGTGTAGATAATTCCATGTTTATACAGATAGCAGTGTAGATATTTCCATCTTTATGGACAAGGCGGTGTAGATATTTCCATGTTTATAGAGATTGCGGTGTAGATATTTCCATCTATACACAGATAGCGGTATATATATTTCCATCATTGCACAAACTGTGCTGTAGATATTTCCATCTTAACACAGATAGTGGTGTAGATATTTCCATGTTTACACAGACAGTGGTATATATATTTGAATGTTTATACAGATAGTGGTGGAGATATTTCCATGTTTATACAGGTAGCGATGGAGATATTTCCATGTTTATACAGATTGAGGTGTAGATATTTCCAAGTTTATATAGATAGCGGTGTAGGTATTTAAATGTTTTTACAGATAGCGGTGTAGTTATTTCTATGTTTATACAGATAGCGGTGTAGTTATTTCCATGTTTATAGAGATAGCGATGCAGACATTTCCATGTTTATAGAGATAGTGGTGTAGATAATTCTATGTTTATACAGAGAGCGGTGTAGATATTTCCATGTTTATAGAGATAGCGGTGTAGGTATTTCCATGTTTATGGAGATAGCGGTGTAGGTACTTCCATGTTTATGCAGATGGCTGTGTAGGTATTTCCATGTGTATGCAGATGGCAGTGTAGATATTTCCATGTTTATATAGATGGTGGTGTAGATATTTCTATGCTTATACAGATGACTGTGTAGCAATTTCCCTGTTTATACAGATGGCGGTGTAGATATTTCCAAGTTTATAGAGATAGCGGTGAAGAAATTTCCATGTTTATACAGATAGCGGTGTAGCTATTTCCATGTTTATGCAGATGGCAGTGTAGATATTTCCATGTTCATAGAGATGGCGTTGTAGATATTTCCAAGTTTATACAGATAGCGGTGTAGATATTTCCATGTATATACTGACAGCGGTGTAGATAATTCCATGCTTACTCAGATAGCGGTGTAGATATTTCCATCTTTGCACAGATTGCGGTGTAGATATTTCCATCTTTACACAGATAGCGGTGGAGATATTTCCATGTTTACACAGATAGTTCTGTAGGTATTTCCATGTTTACACAGATAGTGTTGTAGATGTTTCCATGTTTATAGAGATAGCGGTTTAGATATTTCCATGTATCTACAGATAGCGGTGTAGACATTTCCATATTTACAGGGATAGTGGTTTACATATTTCCATGTTTATACAGATAGCGGTGTAGATATTTCCATGTTTATACAGATAGCGGTGCAGATATTTCCTTGTTTATACAGATAGCGGAGTAAATATTTCCATGTTAACAAAGGTAGCGGTGTAGAAATTTCCAAGTTATATATTATATATATATAATATATATATTATATTTCCAAGTTAAATATAATATAACATATATTTTATATTTCCAAGTTATAATGTATATATTTCCGTGTTTATACAGCTCGCAGTGTAGATATTTCCATCTTTATACAGATGGCAGTGTAGATATTTCCATGTTTACACAGATAACAGTGTAGATATGTCCTTGTTTATAGAGATGGCAGTGTAGATAGTTCCATGTTTATGGAGAGGGCGGTGTAGTTGTTTCCATGTTTATAGAGATGGTGGAGTAGATATTTCCATGTTTTTACAGATGACAGTGAAGCTATTTCCATGTTTATACAGATGGCAGTGTAGATATTTCCATGTTATACAGATAGCGGTGTAGATATTTATATGTTTTTACAGATAGCGGTGTAGTTATTTCCATGTTTATAGAGATAGCGGTGTAGACATTTCCATGTTTATAGAGATAGTGGTGTAGATAATTCTATGTTTATACAGAGAGCGGTGTAGATATTTCCATGTTTATAGAGATAGCGGTATAGGATTCTCCATGTTTATGGAGATAGCGGTGTAGGTACTTCCATGTTTATGCAGATGGCTGTGTAGATATTTCCATGTGTATGCAGATGGCAGTGTAGATATTTCCATGTTTATAGAGATGGTGGTGTAGATATTTCTATGCTTATACAGATGACTGTGTAGCTATTTCCCTGTTTATACAGATGACGGTGTAGATATTTCCAAGTTTATAGAGATAGCGGTGAAGAAATTTCCATGTTTATACAGATAGCGGTGTAGCTATTTCCATGTATATACTGATAGCGGTGTAGATATTTCCATGTTTATACAGATGGCGTTGGAGGTATTTCCATGTTTATACAGATGGCTGTGTAGGTATTTCTATATGTATACAGATGGCACTGTTGATATTTCCATGTTTTACAGATGGTGGTGTAGATATTTCCATGTTTATACAGATACCGTTGTAGATATTTCCATGTTTATAGAGATGGCTGTGTAGATATTTCCATGTTTATAGAGATGGCAGCGTAGGTATTTCCATATTAATACAGATAGTGGTGTAGATATATCCAAGTTTATGCAGATGACTGTGTAGTTATTTCCATGTTGATACAGATGGCTGTGTAGATATTTCCATGTTTATAGAGATAGCCATGTAGATATTTCCATGTTTATACAGCTAGCGGTGTTGACATTTCCATGTTTATAGAAATAGCCGTGTAGTTATTTCCATATTTGTACAGATAGCGGTGTAGCTATTTCCATGTTTATACAGATAGCGGTGTACATATTTCCATGTTTATACAGATTGCGGTGTAGGTATTTCCATGTTTATAGAGACAGCGGTGTAGATATTTCCATGTTTATACAGATGGCAGTGTAGATCTTTCCATGTTTATACAGATGGCTGTGTAGATATTTCCATGTTTTTACAGATGGCGGTGTAGATATTTTCATGTTTACACAGATAGCGGTGTGTCTATTTCCATGTTTATACAGATAGCAGTGTAGATATTTCCATGTTTATACAGATCGCGGTGTAGATATTTCCATGTTTATACAGATAGCGGTGTAGATATTTCCATGTTTATACAGATAACGGTGTAGATATTTCCATGTTTACAGAGATAGCGTAGTAGATATTTTGATATTTGTACAGATTGCGGTGAACATATTTTCATCTTTACACAGATAGTGGTGTACATATTTCCATGTTTACACAGATAGCTGTGTAGATATTTCCATGTTTACACAGATAGTGTTGTAGGTATTTCCATGTTTATACAGATAGCGTTTTAGATATTTCCATGTTTATACAGATAGCGGTGGAGATCTTTCCATGTTTATACAGATGGCCGTGGAGATATTTCCATCTTTATACAGATGGCGGTGTAGATATTTCCAAGTTTATACAGATAGCAGTGTAGATATTTCCATGTTTATACAGAAAGCGGTGTAGATATTTTCATGTTTATACAGATGGCGGTGTAGATATTTCCATGTTTATGCAGATAGCGGTGTAGATATTTCCATGTTTATAGAGATATCGGAGTAGATATTTCCATATTTGCACAGATAGCGGTGTAGATATTTCCATCTTTACTCAGATAGCGGTGTACATATTTCCATGTTTCCACAGATAGCGGTGTAGATATTTCCATGTAAACACAGATAGTTTTGTAGATATTTCCATGTTTATACAGATTGTGGTATAGATATATCTATGTTTACAAAAATTGCGTTGCAGATATTTCCATGTTTATACAGATGGTAGTGTTGATATTACCATGTTTGTGCAGATAATGGTGTAGGTATTTCCACGTTTATACAGAGAGCGGTGTAAAATATTTCCATGTTTATTCAGATGGCGGTGTAGATATTTCCATTTTTATACTGGTAGCGTTGTAATTGCCATGTTTATACAGATAGCGGTGTAGATATTTCCATGTTTATACAGATGGTGGTGTAGATATTTCCATGTTTATGCAGATAGCGGTGTGGCTATTTCCATGTTTGTAGAGATCCTGTTGTAGATATTTCCATATTTATACAGATAACGGTGTAGATATTTCCATGTTTATAGAGATAGCGGTGTAGATATTTCCATATTTGCACAGATAGCGGTGTAGATATTTCCATCTTTACACAGATAGCGGTGTACATATTTCCATGTTTCCACAGATAGCGGTGTAGATATTTCCGTGTTAACACAGATAGTTCTGTAGATATTTCCATGTTTATACAGATTGCGGTATAGATATTTCCATGTTTATAAAGATTGCGGTGCAGATATTTCCATGTTTATACAGCTAGCGGTGGAGATGTTTCCATGTTTATACAGATAGCGATGTAGTTATTTCCATGTTTATACAGATAGCAGTGGATATATTTCCATGTTTATACAGATGGTGGTGTAGTTATTTCCATGTTTATAGAGATAGCCATGTAGATATTTCCTTGTTTATACAGATAGCGGTGTAGAATTTCCATGTTTGTACAGATTGCGGTGTAGATATTTCCATGTTTATAAAGATAGCGGTGTAGATATTTCCATGTTTATAGAGATAGCGGTGTAGACATTTCCATGTTTATACAGATAGCAATGCAGATATTTCCAGGTTTATACAGATAGCAGTGTAGATACTTCCATGTTTATACAGATAGTGGGGTAGATATTTCCATGTTTACACAGATAGCGGTGTACATATTTCCATGAGTATGCAGATAGCGGTGGAGGTATTTCCATGTTTTTACAGATAGCGGTGGAGATATTTCCATGTTTATTCAGATGGCGGTGTAGATATTTCCAAGTTTATACAAATTGTGGTGTATATATTTCCATGTTTATTCAGATAGCGGTGTAGATATTTCCATTTTTATACCGATAGCGGTATAAGTATTTCCATGTTTATAGAGATAGCGGTGTAGATAATTCCATGTTTATACAGATGTTGCTGTAGATATTTCCATGTTTATCGATATTGCTGTGTAGATATTTGCATGTTTATACAGATGGCAGTGTAGATATTTCCATGTTTATACAGATAGTGTTGTAGCTATTTCCATGTTTATACAGACGGCTCTGTAGGTATTTCCAGGTTTATACAGATGGTGGTGTAGATATTTCCATGTTTGTAGAGATAGCCATGTGGATATTTCTATGTTTATACAGATAGCGGTGTAGACATTTCCATGTTTATAGAGATAGCAGTGTATATATTTCCATATTTATACAGATAGCGGTGTATATATTTCCATGTTTTTACACGTATCGGTGGAGATATTTCCATGTTTATACAGATAGCGGTGTAGATATTTCCATGTTTACACAGAGGGTGGTGTAGATATTTCCATGTTTACACAGATAGCGTTGTAGATATTTCCATGTTTACACAGATAGCGGTGTACATTTTTCCATGTTTATACAGATAATGGCTTAGAAGTTTACATGTTTATACAGATACCAGTGGAGATATTTCCATGTTTATACCGATAGCGGTGTATATATTTCCATGTTTATAGAGATAACGATGTAGATAATTCCATATTTATACAGATAGCGGTGTAGTGATTTCCATGTTTATTCAGAAGACGGTGTAGATATTTCCATGTTTATACAGATGGCGGTGTAGATATAACCATGTTTATACTGATAGCGGTGTAGATATTTCCATGTTTGTACAGGTATCGGTGTAGATATTTTCATGTTTATAGAGATGGCTTTGTAGATATTTCCAAGTTTATACAGATGGCAGTGTAAATATTTCCTTGTTTAGACATATAGTGGTGTAGATATTTCCATGTTTATACAGATGACTGTGTAGTTATTTCCAAGTTTATACAGATGGCGGTTTAGATATTTCCGATTTTATAAAGATAGCGGTGTAGACATTTCCATGTTCATAGAGATAGCGGTGTAGATATTTCCATATTTATACAGATAGCTGTGTAGTTATTTCCATGTTTACACAGATAGAGGTGTAGATATTTCCATGTTTATGCAGATGTCGGTGTAGATATTTCCATCTTTCTACTGATGGCAGTGTAGATATTTCTATGTTTATAGAGATGGCAGTGTTGATAATTCCATGTTTATACAGAATGCGGTGAAGTTATTTCCAAGTTTATGCTGATGGTGGTGTAGATATTTAAATGTTCATAGAGATGGCGGTTTAGATATTTCAAGGTTTGTAGAGATAGCGTTGTAGATAATTCCATGATTATAGAGATGGTGGTGTAGGTATTTCCATGTTTATAGAGATAGTGGTGTAGATATTTCCATGTTTATACAGATAGAGTTGTAGATATTTCCATGTTAATACAGATAGTGGTGTTGGTATTTCCATGTTTATACAGATAGCGGTGCAGAAATTTCCATGTTTCCACAAATGGCAGTGTAGATTGTTCCATGTTTATAGAGATGGCGGTGTAGATATTTTCATGTTTATACAGATTGCCGTGTAGATATTTCCATGTTTATAGAGATTGCGGTGTAGATGTTTCCATGTTTCTACAGATAGCGGTGGAGATATTTCCATGTTTATACAGATCGTGGTGTAGATATTTCCATGTTTATGGAGATAGCGGTGTAGATATTTCCATATTTATACAGATAGCGGTGTAGATATTTCCATGTTTATTCGGATGATGTTGTAGATATTTCCATGTTTATACAGATGGTGGTGTAGATATTTCTATGTTTATACTGATAGTGGTGTAGATATTTCCACGTTTATACAGATAGTGGTGTAGATATTTCCATGTTTATACAGATAGCGGTTTAGATATCTCCATGTTTACAGAGAAAGCGGTGTAGATATTTCCATATTTGCACAGACTGCGGTGTAGATATTTCCATCTTTACACAGACAGCGGTGTACATATTTCCATGTTTACACAGATAGCTGTGTAGATATTTCCATGTTTACACAGATAGTGTTGTAGGTATTTCCATGTTTATACAGATAGCGTTTTAGATATTTCCATGTTTATACAGATAGCGGTGGAGATCTTTCCATGTTTATACAGATGGCCGTGGAGATATTTCCATCTTTATACAGATGGCGGTGTAGATATTTCCAAGTTTATACAGATAGCAGTGTATATATTTCCATGTTTATACAGAAAGCAGTGTAGATATTTTCATGTTTATACAGATGGCGGTGTAGATATTTCCATGTTTATGCAGATAGCAGTGTGGCTATTTCCATGTTTATAGAGATCTTCGTGTAGATGTTTCCATATTTATACAGATAACGGTGTAGATATTTCCATGTTTATAGAGATATCGGTGTAGATATTTCCATATTTGCACAGATAGCGGTGTAGATATTTCCATCTTTACTCAGATAGCGGTGTACATATTTCCATGTTTCCACAGATAGCGGTGTAGATATTTCCATGTTAACACAGATAGTTTTGTAGATATTTCCATTTTTATACAGATTGCGGTATAGATATTTCTATGTTTATAAAGATTGCGTTGCAGATATTTCCATGTTTATACAGATAGCGCTGGAGATATTTCCATGTTTATACAGATAGCGATGTAGATATTTCCATGTTTATAGAGATAACGGTGGATATATTTCCATGTTTATACAGATTGTGGTGTAGGTATTTCCATGTTTATAGAGATAGCCATGTAGATATTTCCATGTTTATACAGATAGCGGTGTAGATTTTCCATGTTTATACAGATTGCGGTGTAGATATTTCCATGTTTATAAAGATAGTGGTGTAGATATTTCCGTGTTTATAGAGATAGCGGTGTAGACATTTCCATGTTTATGCAGATAGCGATGCAGATATTTCCAGGTTTATACAGATAGCGGTGTAGATATTTCCATGTTTATACAGATATTGGGGTAGATATTTCCATGTTTATACAGATAGCGTTGTACATATTTCCATGAGTAGGCAGATAGCGGTGCAGATATTTCCATGTTTATACAGATAGCGGTGGAGATATTTCCATGTTTATACAGATGGCGGTGTAGATATTTCCAAATTTATACAAATCGTGGGGTATATATTTCCATGTTTGTTCAGATAGCGGTGTAGATATTTCCATGTTTATACCAATAGCGGTATAAGTATTTCCATGTTGATAGAGATAGCGGTGTAGATAATTCCATGTTTATACAGATGGAGGTTTAGATATTTCCATGTGTATACGGATGGCAGTGTAGATATTTCCATGTGCATACAGATGGAGGTGTAGATATTTCCATGTTTATACAGATGATTGTGAAGATATTTCCATGTTTTTAAAGACGGTGTTGTAGATATTTCCATGTTTATAGATATTGCTGTGTAGATATATGCATGTTCATACAGATGGCAGAGTAGATATTTCCATGTTTATACAGATAGTGTTGTAGCTATTTCCATGTTTATACAGATGGCTCTGTGGGTATTTCCATGTTTATACAGATGGTGGTGTAGATATTTCCATGTTGGTAGAGATAGCCATGTAGATATTTCTATGTTTATACAGATAGCGGTGTAGACATTTCCATGTTTATAGAGATAGCAGTGTATATATTTAAATATTTATATAGATAGCGGTGTATATATTTCCATGTTTATACAGGTAGCGGTGGAGATATTTCCATGTTTACACAGATAGCGTTGTAGATATGTCCATGTTTACAAAGATAGCGGTGTACATATTTCCATGTTTATACAGATAATGGCTTAGATGTTTACATGTTTATACAGATACCAGTGGAGATATTTCCATGTTTATACTGATAGCGGTGTATAAATTTCCATGTTTATAGAGATAACGGTGTAGATAATTCCATATTTATACAGATAGCGGTGTAGAGATTTCCATGTTTATTCAGATGACGGTGTAGATATTTCCATGTTTATACAGATGGCGGTGTAGATATAACCATGTTTATACTGACAGCGGTGTAGATATTTCCATGTTTATACAGATAGCGGTGTAGATATTTCCATGTTTATACAGATAGCGTTGTAGATATTTCCATGTTTATGCAGATCATGGTGTCGATATTTCCATGTTTATACAGATAGCGCTGTAGATATTTCCATGTTTATAGAGATGGCTTTGTAGATATTTCCATGTTTACACAGATGGTAGTGTAAATATTTGCATGTTTACACAGATAGTGGTGTAGATGTTTCCATGTTTATACAGATAACTGTGTAGGTATTTCCATGTTTTTGCAGATGGCAGTGTAGATATTTCCATGTTTATATACATAGAGCTGTAGATATTTCCATGTTTATACAGATAGTGGTGTTGGTATTTCCATGTTTATACAGATAGCGGTGTAGAAATTTCCATGTTTCCACAAATGGCAGTGTAGATTGTTCCATGTTTATAGAGATGGCGGTGTAGATATTTCCATGTTTATACAGATTGCCGTGTAGATATTTCCATGTTTATACAGATAGCGGTGTAGATATTTCCATGTTTATACAGATAGCGTTGTAGATATTTCCATGTTTATGCAGATCATGGTGTCGATATTTCCATGTTTATACAGATAGCGCTGTAGATATTTCCATGTTTATAGAGATGGCTTTGTAGATATTTCCATGTTTTTACAGATGGTAGTGTAAATATTTCCATGTTTAGACATATAGTGGTGTAGATATTTCCATGTTTATACAGATGACTGTGTCGTTATTTCCATGTTTATACAGATGGCGGTTTAGATATTTCCGTGTTTATAAAGATAGCGGTGTAGACATTTCCATGTTCATAGAGATAGCGGTGTAGATTTTTCCATATTTATACAGATAGCTGTGTAGATATTTCCATGTTTATACAGATAGAGGTGTAGATATTTCCATGTTTATGCAGATGTCGCTGTAGATATTTCCATCTTTCTACAGATGGCAGTGTAGATATTTCTATGTTTATAGAGATAGCAGTGTAGATAATTCCATGTTTATAGAGATGGTGGTGTAGGTATTTCCATGTTTATATAGATAGTGGTGTAGATATTTCCATGTTTATTCTGATAGCGGTGTAGATATTTCCATGTTTATACAGATAGTGGTGTTGATAATTCCATGTTTATACACATAGCGGTGTAGACATTTCCATGTTTATTCAGCTCGCGGTGTAGATATTTCCATGTTTATACAGATGGCAGTGTAGGCATTTCCATGTTTATACAGATAGTGGTGTAGGTATTTCCATGTGTATTCTGATAGCGGTGCAGATGTTTCCAAGTTTATACTGATGGCTGTGTAGATATTTCCATGTGTATGCACATGGCAGTGTAGATATTTCCATGTTTATAGAGATGGTGGTGTAGATATTTCCATGTATATACAGATGACTTTGTAGATATTTCCATGTTTTCAAAGATAGCGGTGTAGATACTTCCATGTTTATAGAGATAGCAGTGCATATATTCCCATGTTTATACTGATAGCAGTGCAGATATTTCCATGTTTATAGAGATAGCCCTGTAGATATATCCATTTTTGCACAGATTGCGGTGTAGGTATTTCCATCTTTACACAGATAACGGTGTAGATATTTCCATGTTTACACAGATAGCTGTCTAGATATTTCCATGTTTACACTGATAGTGTTGTAGATATTTTCATGTTTATACAGATAGCGGTGTAGATATTTCCATGTTTATAGAGATAGCGGTGTAGATATTTCCATGTTTATACAGATACCGGTGCGGTTATTTCCATGTTTATAGAGATAGCGGTGTAAATATTTCCATGTTTGCACAGATTGCGGTGCAGATTTTCCATCTTTACAAAAATAGCGGTGTAGATATTTCCATGTTTTCACAGATAGCTGTGTAGACATTTCCATGTTTACTCGGATAGCGTTGTAGATATTTCCATGTTTATACTGATAGCGGTGTACATATTTAAATGACTCTACAGATAGCTGTGTAGATGTCACCATGTTTATACAGATCATTGTGTAGGTATTTCCATGTTTATACAGACTGCGGTGTAGATATTTCCATGTTTTTACTGATGGCGGCGTAGATGTTTCCATGTATATACAGATAGCAGTGTGGATATTTCCATGTTTATACAGACAGTGGTGTAGATATTACCATGTTTACACAGATAGCGGTTTAGATATTTCCATTTTTGCAAAGATTGTGGTGTAGATATTTCCATCTTTACAAAGATAGCAGTGTAGATATTTCCATGTTTACACAGATTGCGGTGTAGATATTTGCATGTTTACACAGATAGTGGTGTAGATGTTTCCATGTTTATACAGATAACTGTGTAGGTATTTCCATGTTTTTACAGATGGCAGTGTAGATATTTCCATGTTTATATACATAGAGCTGTAGATATTTCCATGTTTATACAGATAGTGGTGTTGGTATTTCCATGTTTATACAGATAGCGGTGTAGAAATTTCCATGTTTCCACAAATGGCAGTGTAGATTGTTCCATGTTTATAGAGATGGCGGTGTAGATATTTCCATGTTTATACAGATTGCCGTGTAGATATTTCCATGTTTATAGGGATTGCGGTGTAGATATTTCCATGTTTCTACAGATAGCGGTGGTGATATTTCCATGTTTATACAGATCGTGGTGTAGATATTTCCATGTTTATGGAGATAGCGGTGTAGATATTTCCATATTTATACAGATAGCGGTTTAGATATTTCCATGTTTATTCAGATGGTGTTGTAGATATTTCCTTGTTTATACAGATGGTGGTGTAGATATTTCTATGTTTATACTGATAGTGGTGAAGATATTTCCACGTTTATACAGATAGTGGTGTAGATATTTCCATGTTTATACAGATAGCGGTTTAGATATCTCCATGTTTTCAGAGATAGCGGTGTAGATATTTCCATATTTGCACAGACTGCGGTGTAGATATTTCCATCTTTACACAGACAGCGGTGTACATATTTCCATGTTTACACAGATAGCTGTGTAGATATTTCCATGTTTACACAGATAGTGTTGTTGATATTTCCATGTTTATACAGACAGCGTTTTAGATATTTCCATGTTTATACAGATAGCGGTGGAGATCTTTCCATGTATATACAGATGGCCGTGGAGATATTTCCATCTTTATACAGATAGCAGTGTAGATATTTGCATGTTTATACAAATAGCGGTGTAGATATTTCCATGTTTATACAGATGGCCGTGTAGATATTTCCATGTTTATGCAGATAGCGGTGTAGATATTTCCTTGTTTACAGAGATCGTGGTGTAGATATTTCCATATTTGCACAGATAGTGGTGTAGATATTTCCATCTAAACTCAGATAGCGGTGTACATATTTCCATGTTTCCACAGATAGCGGTGTAGATATTTCCATGTTAACACAGATAGTTTTGTAGATATTTCCATGTTTATACAGATTGCGGTATAGATATTTCCATGTTTATAAAATTGCAGTGCAGATATTTCCATGTTTATACAGATCGTGGTGTAGATATTTCCAAGTTTATACAGATCGCGGTGTAGATATTTCCATGTTTATACAGATAGCGTTGTAGATATTTCCATGTTTTTACAGATATCGGTGTAGATATTTCCATTTTTACACAGATTGCGGAGTAGATATATCCATCTTTCTACAGATGGCATTGTAGATATTTCCATGTTTATACAGATGGCGGTGTAGATATTTCCATGTTTATATAGATGGTGGTGTATATATTTCCATGTTTATACAGATAGCGGTGTAGAAATTTCCATGTTTATAGAGATAACGGTGTAGGTATTTCCATGTTTATAGACATAGCGGTGTAGATATTTCCATGTTGATAGGGATGGCGTTGTAGATATTTCCATGTTTATACAGATCACGGTGTAGATATTTCCTTGTTTATACAAATAGCGGTGCAGTTATTTCCATGTTTGTACAGACAGCGGTGTAGATATTTCCATGTATATACAGATGGCTGTGTAGATATTTCCATGTTTATACAGATGGCTTTGTAGATATTTACATGTTTACACAGATGACTTTGTAGGTATTTCCATGTTTATACAGATGGCGGTGTAGGTATTTCCATGTTTATAGAGATAGCTGTGTAGATATTTCCAAGTTTATACAGATCGCGGTGTAGATATTTCCATGTTTATACAGATCGCGGTGTAGATATTTCCATGTTTATACAGATAGCAGTGTAGATATTTCCATGTTTTTACAGATAGCGGTGTAGATATTTCCATGTTTACACAGATTGCGGTGTAGATATTTCCATCTTTCTACAGATGGCATTGTAGATATTTCCATGTTTATACAGATGGTGGTGTAGATATTTCCATGTTTATATAGATGGTGGTGTAGATATTACCATGTTTTTACAGGTAGCGGTGTAGATATTTCCATGTTTATACAGATTGTGGTGAAGATATTTCCATGTTTATACAGATCGCGGTGTAGATATTTCCATGTTTATACATATACCTGTGTAGATATTTCCATGTTTATGGAGATTGCCGTGTAGATATTTCCATGTATGTACAGATGGCGGTGTTGATATTTCCATCTATACACAGATTGCCGTGTAGTTTTTCCAAGTGTATACAGATGGCATTGTAGAGATTTCCATGTTTATACAGATGGTGGTGTAGATATTTCCATGTTTATACAGATGACTGTATAGGTATTTCCATGTTTTTACAGATGGCATTGTAGATATTTCCATGTTTATAGAGATAGCAGTGTAGATATTTCCATGTTTATATAGATGGTGGTGTAGATATTTCCATGTTTATAGAGATAGCGGTGTAGATATTTCCATATTTATACAGATAACTGTGTAGATATTTCCGTGTTTATACAGATAGCGGTGTAAATATTTCCATGTTTATACAGACCATGGTGTAGATATTTCCGTGTTTATAGAGATAGCGGTGTAGATATTTCTATGTTTATACAGATAGCGGTGTAGATAATTCCATGTTTATACAGACCGCGGGGTAGATATTTCCATGTTTGTACAGATGGCGGTGTTGATATTTCCATCTATACACAAATGACCGTGTAGTTATTTCCATGTTTATACAGATGGCGGCACAGATATTTCTATGGATAAGTAGATGTCGGTGTAGATATTTCCATGTTTATACAGATAGCGGTGTAGTTATTTCCATGTTTATATAGATAGCAGTGTAGATATTTCCATGTATGTATACATGGCTGTGTAGATATTTCCATGTTTATACAGATGGCGGTGTAGGTATTTCCATGTTTATACAGAGAACTTTGTAAGTATTTCCTTGTTTATACAGATGGCGTTGTAGATATTTCGATGTTTATAGAGACTGCAGTGGAGATATTTCCATGTTTATACAGATAGCGGTGTAGATATTTCCATGTTTATACTGATCATGGTGTAGATATTTCCATGTTTATAGAGATGGCGGTGTAGATATTTCCATGTTCATAGAGATATCGGTGTTGATTTTTCCATGTTTATAGAGATAGCTGTGTGGATATTTCCATGTTTATACAGATAGGGGTGTAGATATTTCCATGTTTATAGAGATGGCGGTGTAGTTATTTCCATGTTTATACAGATCACGGTGTTGATATTTCCATGTTCATACAGATCGCGGTGTAGATATTTCCATGTTTATACAGATCGCGATGTTGATATTACCATGTTTATAGGGATGGCGGTGCAAATATTTCCACATTTATACAGATAGCGGTGTAGTTATTAGCATGTTTATACAGATAGTGGTGTAGATATTTCCATGTATAAATAGATGTCTGTGTATATATTTCCATGTTTAAACAGATGGCGGTGTAGATATTTCCTTGTTTCTACAAATAGCGGTGTAGATATTTCCATGTTTATACAGATAGCGGTGTAGATAATTCCATGTATATACAGATGGCTGTGTAGATATTTCCATGTTTATACAGCTGGCTGTGTAGATATTTCCACGTTTATACAGATGACTTTGTAGTTAAATCCATGTTTATACAGATGGTGGTGTAGATATTTCCATGTTTATAGAGATAGCTGTGTAGTTATTTCCATGTTTAAACAGATCGCGATGTAGATATTTCCATGTTTAGACAGATCACAGTGTAGATATTTCCATGTTTATACAGATCGCGGTGTAGACATTTTCATGTTCATGCAGATCGCGTTGTAGATATTTCCATGTTTATACAGATGGCGGTGTAGATATTTCCATGTTCATAGAGATGGCGGTGTAGATATTTCCATGTTTATAGAGATAGCGGTGTAGGTATATCCATGTTCATAGTGATAGCAGTAAGGATATTTCCATGTTTATACACATAGCAGTGTAGATATTTCCACTTTTATAGAGATAGCGGTTTAGATACTTCATATTTATACAGATATCGGTGTAGATATTTCCATGATTATACAGATTGCGGTGTAGATATTTCCATGTTTATACAGATAGCGGTGTAGATATTTCCACGTTTATACAGATGGCGGTGTAGATATTTCCATCTTTCTACAAATGGCAGTGTAGATATTTCCATGTTTATAGACATGGCGGTGTAGATATTTCCATGTTTATATAGATGGCAGTGTAGATATTTTATTGTTTATGTAGATGGCGTTGTAGATACCTCCATGTTTAAAGAGATGGCAGTGTGTATATTTCCATGTTGATGGAGATAGCGGTGTAGATATTTCCATGTTTATAGAGATAGCGGTGTAGTTACTTCCATGTTTATAGAGATAGCGGTGTAGATATTTCCATGTTTCTACAGATGACTGTGTAGTTATTTCCATGTTTGTACAGATGGCAGTGTAGATATTTCCATGTTTATAGAGATAGCCGTGTAGATATTTTCATGTTTATACAGATTGCGGTGGAGGTATGTACATGTTTATGCGGATAGAAATGGAGATATTTCCACGTTAATACACATAGCGGTGTAGATATTTCCATGTTTATACAGATAGCCGTGTTGGTATTTCCATGTTTATACAGATGGCTGTGCCGATATTTCCATGTTTATACAGAGTTCTCTCTAGATATTTCTTGTATATAGATGACAGTGTAGATATTTCCAGGTTTATACAGATGACTGTGTAGATATTTCCATGTTAATACAGATGGCGGTGTAGATATTTCCATGTTTAGAGAGATTTTGTAGGTATTTCCATGTTTATAGAGATAGCGGTTTCAATATTTCCATCTTTATACAGATAGTGGTGTACTTATTTCCTTGTTTATACAGATGTCCGTGTAGATACAGCCATGTTTCTGAAGATGGCAGTGTAGATATTTTCATGTTTTCATAGATGGCGGTGTAGATATTTTCATGTTTACAGAGATTTCAGTGTAGATATTTCCATGTTTATAGTGCAAGTGTTGTAGGTATTTCCATGTTTATAGAGACAGCGGTGTAGGCATTACCATATTTATACAGGTAGAGGTGTAGGTATTTCCATATTTATACAGAGGGCGGTGTAGATATTTCCATGTTTCTAAAGATGGCGGTGTAGATATTTCCTTGTTTATACAGATAGCGATGTAGATATTCCATGTTTACAGATAGCGGTGAAGAAATTTCCATGTTTATAGAGATAGCGGTGTAGATATTTCCATGTTTATACAGATGGCTGTGTAGGCATTTCCATGTGTATAGAGATGGCAGTGTAGATATTTCCATGTTTATACATATAGCGATGTAGATATTTCCATGATTACAGATATAGCGGTAAAGATATTTCTCTTTGCACAGATTGCGGTGTAGACATTGCAAACTTTTCACAGATAGCGGTGTAGATATTTCCAAGTTTACACAGATACCTGTGTCGATATTTCCATGTTTAGAGAGATATAATTGTAGATATTTCCATGTTTATACAGATAGCGGTGTAGTTATTTACATGTTGATACAGATATCGGTGTAGATATTTTCAGGGTTATACAGATAGTGGTGTAGATATTTCCACGTTTTACAGATAGCTGTGTAGATATTTCCCTGTTTACACAGATAGCGTTGTAGATATTTCCATGCTTACACAGATTGCGGTGTAGATATTTCGATGTTTACACAGATAACTGTGTAGATATTTCCATGTTTACACAGATAGCGTTGTAGATATTTCATTGTTTACAGAGATAGCGGTGTAGGTATTTCCATGTTTTTAAAGATACCGGTGAAGGTATTTCCGTGTTTATAAAGATAGCGGTGGAAATATTTCCATGTTTATACAGATAGCGGTTTAAAAATTTCCATGTTTATACAGATAGCGGTGTAGTTATTTCCATGTTTATAAGATAGCGGTGAAGATATTTCCATGTTTATAGAGACTGCGGTGTAGATATTTCCATCTTTGCACAGATTGCTGTGTAGATATTTCCAAGATTATACAGATGTCTGTGTAGATATTTCATTGTTTATGCAGATAGCGGTGTAGATATTTCCTTGTTTCTACAGATGACTGTGTAGATATTTCCATGTTTGTACAGATGGCAGTGTAGATATTTCCATGTTTATAGAGATAGCCGTGTAGATATTTTCATGTTTATTCAGATTGCGGTGGAGGTATGTCCATGTTTATACAGATAGAAATGGAGATATTTCCACGTTAACACACATTGCGGTGTAGATATTTCCATGTTTATACAGATAGCGGTGTAGATATTTCCATGTTTATACAGATGGCTGTGCCGATATTTCCATGTTTATACAGAGTTCTCTCTAGATATTTCCATGTTTATGTAGATGACAGTGTATATATTTCCCGGTTTATACAGATGACTGTGTAGATATTTCCATGTTAATACAGATGGCGATGTAGATATTTCCATGTTTATAGAGATAGCGGTGTAGATATTTCCATGTTTATAGAGATAGCGGTTTAAATATTTCCATCTTTATACAGATAGTGGTGTAGATATTTCCATGTTTATACAGATGGCGGTGTAGATACAGCCATGTTTCTGAAGATGGCAGTGTAGATATTTTCATTTTTACATAGATGGCGGTGTATATATTTCCATGTTTACAGAGATTGCGGTGTAGATATTTCCATGTTTATAGTGCAAGTGGTGTAGGTATTTCCATGTTTATAGAGATAGCGGTGTAGACATTTCCATATTTATACAGGTAGCGGTGTAAATATTTCCATGTTTCTAAAGATGGCGGTGTAGATATTTACTTGTTTATACAGATAGCGGTGTAGATATTTCCATGTATATACAGATAGCGATGTAGATATTTCCATGTTTATACAGATAGCGTTGTAAATATTTCCATGTTTATAGAGATAGCGGTGTAGATATTTCCATGTTTATAAACATGGCTGTGTAGATATTTCCCTGTTAACACAGATAGCGTTGTAAATATTTCCATGTTTACACAGATAGCGTTGTAGGTATTTCCATGCTTACACAGATTGCGGTGTAGATATTTCCAAGTTTACACAGATACCTGTGTAGATATTTCCATGTTTACACAGATAGCGTTGTAGATATTTCATTGTTTACAGAGATAGCGTTGTAGGTATTTCCATGTTTTTAAATATACCGGTGTAGGTATTTCCGTGTTTATAAAGATAGCGGTGGAAATATTTCCATGTTTATACAGATAGCGGTGTAAAAATTTCCATGTTTATACAGATAGTGGTGTAGTTATTTCCATGTTTATACAGAGAGCGGTGAAGATATTTCCATGTTTACAGAGACTGCGGTGTAGATATTTCCATCTTTGCACAGATTGCTGTGTAGATATTTCCATGTTTATACAGATTGCGGTGTAGTTATTTCCATGTTGATACAGATAGCGGTGTAGATATTTCCATGTTTATACAGGTAGCGGTGTAGAAACTCCCATGTTTATACCGATCGCTTTGTAGATATTTCCATCTTTCTACACATGTCAGTGTAGATATTTCCAAGTTTATACAGATGTCTGTGTAGATATTTCATTGTTTACGCAGATAGCGGTGTAGATATTTCCATGTTTCTACAGATGACTGTGTAGATATTTCCATGTTTGTACAGATGGCAGTGTAGATATTTCCATGTTTATAGAGATAGCCGTGTAGATATTTTCATGTTTATTCAGATTGCGGTGGAGGTATGTCCATGTTTATACAGATAGAAATGGAGATATTTCCACGTTAACACACATTGCGGTGTAGATATTTCCATGTTTATACAGATAGCGGTGTAGATATTTCCATGTTTATACAGATGGCTGTGCCGATATTTCCATGTTTATACAGAGTTCTCTCTAGATATTTCCATGTTTATGTAGATGACAGTGTATATATTTCCCGGTTTATACAGATGACTGTGTAGATATTTCCATGTTAATACAGATGGCGATGTAGATATTTCCATGTTTATAGAGATAGCGGTGTAGATATTTCCATGTTTATAGAGATAGCGGTTTAAATATTTCCATCTTTATACAGATAGCGGTGTAGATATTTCCATGTTTATACAGATGGCGGTGTAGATACAGCCATGTTTCTGAAGATGGCAGTGTAGATATTTTCATTTTTACATAGATGGCGGTGTATATATTTCCATGTTTACAGAGATTGCGGTGTAGATATTTCCATGTTTATAGTGCAAGTGGTGTAGGTATTTCCATGTTTATAGAGATAGCGGTGTAGACATTTCCATATTTATACAGGTAGCGGTGTAAATATTTCCATGTTTCTAAAGATGGCGGTGTAGATATTTACTTGTTTATACAGATAGCGGTGTAGATATTTCCATGTATATACAGATAGCGATGTAGATATTTCCATGTTTATACAGATAGCGTTGTAAATATTTCCATGTTTATAGAGATAGCGGTGTAGATATTTCCATGTTTATAAACATGGCTGTGTAGATATTTCCCTCTTTACACAGATAGCGTTGTAAATATTTCCATGTTTACACAGATAGCGTTGTAGGTATTTCCATGCTTACACAGATTGCGGTGTAGATATTTCCAAGTTTACACAGATACCTGTGTAGATATTTCCATGTTTACACAGATAGCGTTGTAGATATTTCATTGTTTACAGAGATAGCGGTGTAGGTATTTCCATGTTTTTAAATATACCGGTGTAGGTATTTCCGTGTTTATAAAGATAGCGGTGGAAATATTTCCATGTTTATACAGATAGCGGTGTAAAAATTTCCATGTTTATACAGATAGTGGTGTAGTTATTTCCATGTTTATACAGAGAGCGGTGAAGATATTTCCATGTTTACAGAGACTGCGGTGTAGATATTTCCATCTTTGCACAGATTGCTGTGTAGATATTTCCATGTTTATACAGATTGCGGTGTAGTTATTTCCATGTTGATACAGATAGCGGTGTAGATATTTCCATGTTTATACAGGTAGCGGTGTAGAAACTCCCATGTTTATACCGATCGCTTTGTAGATATTTCCATCTTTCTACACATGTCAGTGTAGATATTTCCAAGTTTATACAGATGTCTGTGTAGATATTTCATTGTTTACGCAGATAGCGGTGTAGATATTTCCATGTTTCTACAGATGACTGTGTAGATATTTCCATGTTTGTACAGATGGCAGTGTAGATATTTCCATGTTTATAGAGATAGCCGTGTAGATATTTTCATGTTTATACAGATTGCGGTGGAGGTATGTCCATGTTTATACAGATAGAAATGGAGATATTTCCACGTTAATACACATAGCGGTGTAGATATTTCCATGTTTATACAGATAGCGGTGTAGATATTTCCATGTTTATACAGATGGCTGTGCCAATATTTCCATGTTTATACAGAGTTCTGTCTAGATATTTCCATGTTTATATAGATGGCAGTGTAGATA